>NC_080637.1:16034175-20834175 GCF_027579445.1 Ammospiza nelsoni | reverse complement strand
GAAAATATAGTGGACACAAGATCTTTCTTTAGACAAGGTATGCAAGCACATATGACAGGGGAAAAAAGCCAGGAGCATACTCAGAAACCTTTCTTCTATTTGTCTGCTGCACTTCAGTACCTCCATCTTGCACTACAGTAATAACATATGAACAAATCTGTAATCTGACAAGCAGTGTTGGTTTGTGCTTTAAACACCCCTAAGCACTGGAAGCAATAGATAGCCTTGAAAAATCATGGTGTGCTATTATTTCTCCTCAGGGATTAGTTAAAAAAAAACACAAAATCACTACTTCTTGAAAAGCTAAAAACCATTTGAAGAGGAAGGCAGAGATCATATTCGTGATTTGTACAAGCAGTTTTACAGACACTTTTTAAGACATGCTCTGTAATGAATGACAATAATTAATGAATAATGCAACTGTACTGCAAATAAACAAACAGGAAAAATCTTTCCTTGAACATGCTGAAAATTACACAATTAGTTGCAGTGCATTGCCCAGACATAAAAGAGGACATGAAGGATGGAAAACATGAAGCTTAATTAGTTTACAAATTTACTGACTTATTTCATTTGGGAACTACCTTCCAACAGCAAATGATGGGTAGAGCTCATGCTCTCCCCTTTAATTGCTCCTGCCTTGTTAAGGACTCTGGGACAAGAGAAGGACAGAGTTTACAGAACTGCTGCAGGCACCGAGCAGTCTAACCTGGATGCACTCCCAGAGCTTCCACATTCTCTAAACAGCATGGGCAGGACAGGAGGAGTGAAAAGGAGTCATTTTTAGTGCCAAGATGAATGTAAATCCCATCACATAAATGGATATAAGTATATGCTGAGGGGTGGGGAGCTGGTGAAAAACAGAGCAGAAATATTTTCTGTAATAAATTCTAAGTCATAAAACACTAAATGTTGCAAACACTTAAGAAAGTGTATTGCACTAAGTGATACAGATTTTAAAAGGGGAAAAAAAAGTTTTATTCTTCCCTATGTTATACTGTAGTTAAATACATATAAAACATTTTTGCACAAATTTCTTCCATGGCATGAGATTTTACCTTCACTCTTCACAGATATGCTACTATAAATTAATTTATTGCATAAATTATAGAGGAAAAACCTAATTTATTGGGACTGAATGTGTTTCTATACATACAAAGGGGTAAGGACCATCACAGAATTACAATATTTAAATCAGTTAAACACAGAAGGCAATAGAAAAGAGGAGTCTCTGCACTTTGCCACACTAAAAATCACAGCAAAAAAAGCACTTTCTTCTTAACTTTTCTTTTCATTTTCTCTTTCTGGAATTCTCAAACATCTAAACTAACAATTTATAAGGATGGAAAGAACTCATCAACTTAAATTACACTGCACTGCTGTAAATAGATGTTCATGTATAGCAACAAAATGATGCATATTGTCTAAACCATAAATATGGTCAGCTCCTACAGATATAATATTACTTGATTGGAAGACATGATTATAATTTTTCTTCAGACTTGTATGCCAAGTAATAGTTGTTTATTTATAGCTTGACTCTCAGCTCTACAAGGCATGTTTCTACACACATTGGTGACTGGAAGGAACATAAAAATTCATACCTCATAAAATAAATGTTTTAATGCTTCCTTAAGGATCACTTCCATTTCTCATCCTACAGTTTTTTCTCTGGAAAATTGCTTAAGCTGCGTCATTATCAAAAAGAATGAGAAGGTTCTCCCAGTTCTCAAACCTGCAGTCGGCAAACCCATGGTCTGACAGTGTGCCAGATGAGAACTGGGAGAAACAGATGAGACCTGGGCTTGCCAGTTCCTGACCATCCTTTCCTGATCTCCAAGACAACAGAAATCCAGGGAAATGTGCCATGGTGTTTTCCAGCAGGTCTCCCAATCCAGCCGTTGAAAAGTGCAAACCTGACATCAGCAGGATGTCAAGATTTTCTCCAACCAATGAAGAAAGTATGCAGACATAAGTACTAATGCTATCATGACACTAGCTCAGGAAATGCCAGCTGTTCCTGGATCAATCCACTGGAAACCTCTTTTGGGAACCCTAAAGCAAGCCAGAGGAATGATCCCACAAAGCCTGTAAATGTGGAAGAGCTGCTACAGTACTCTTGCAGCTCCTGAGCAAGAGTGACAAGCTGGACTGTTGCTGGAGGTGTTGCCTCCATACCTGCACTTCATTTCCCCTTTTTCATCCTGCATTTCTTATGCTACAGGAATAAATGTGAATCCTGCTCAGGATGGTGTAACTCAGCTATTGCAGGGAAAGATAAGGAACACAATAGTAGGAAGATGAGACATGGATTAAGTGGACAGGGATGACTGGGGCTACTAGTCTGAGGGCAAAGAAGGTGAAGCAGGTGGTATTGTAAATCCCATGGGTGTGAATTGGGAATCAAGAGATTTCAGGGAGCATAATCAAGATAAATTGGGCCTTTACAACAATAAATTAAATGTATCTTCATTGAAAATTCAAGATCATGCAGTAAGTAAATAAAGATTAATGTAAGATAGCTGAGGTAATGAATTCATACATGGGTGATGATATCACCTATGAGAGAGGAATAAGTAACTTAAACAATCAAAACTTAAGTTGCTGATCTCACCAGAAGGGCAATAACCCTGGTAGGTGATAAATGTTGCATAATTCATCCAAGTTTTAGAAAACTTATTGTTAATGACAATCTTAAAGCTCTTGAAATAATTTCTGCACACATATAAGTCCTTGACAAAGGAAAACTTCAGAGCAAAGTTCCTAGTAATTTTTCTCTTAAGAAAATAAAAAATACTAAATAAAGCAAATGGATATACCTGTCTGGTAACTTGTGACATAAAGGGAAAACAATACCTTTTATTTAACTACACCTTTTCTGAAAATCACTGGTTTCCTAACATTTCAGAGCAATCCCATTCCTTCTGTCTCACAAATCTGTTTCCATTTAGTATTATTGGAAGCAATTCATGTACATGCAGCCTACATTATCTCTCCTGATTATTTTGATATTTTTTAGATTCCATCCCATATATCTAGTAAAAATCTTAATTTATGTTACTTGAAAACAAGAGACTGAAGTCAAGGATCTTGTATACTACAGCTGGTTAGAGCTTCATATTGGAACAATGTTGATCGTGCAGGGTTTGAGAAAAGTTTTGGGCACTGGAGAGCTTTGGGACACAGGAAAAGGCCTCCATAGTTTATAAGAGTAGAGACAGCTAGTATGAGGATGTAGTGTGAGTAGGAATAGTATCCTAGTAAACAAAATATTAGACTGGCATGTCTTGTCCTTCATCCAGTGAGAACCATTTGCTGAGCAGTGACGAGGAGGGCCAAGAATCTCTTAACTATGGATTTGTCACTGGCAAGGAAAGATTTTTATCTAGAGCCTGTATTCCCCCTTCCTGTCCACAATCCCACCAACTCTTCTGTGATCTTGTCCCTTCTCATAAGTGCTAGGGAACAAATCTTTTAGGGACTGTGCTTTGAATAAGTGGAGAAATCTTCCAGGGATAATGGTGGGAGGACAAGTAGTGTGGAAGAGGGGAGAAAAAACTGCAGTGGTCTTAGAATGTTTTCTCATGAACAGCTTTTATTCCATTTGCCTCTTTTTACTTGCCTTTTTTATATATGCTTGTGCAGAATTACTGCTTGGATCATCTCTGCAACAGCTGGGGTATTTTTCCAAACTTCTGTTTTTACAAGTCTGAATTTTGGGTATATAGTAATATATTTTATTTCATAGTTGCAATTCACATTTTTTTTTACTTACTGCTAAATTATTTATCCCCATTACTTGGCTCACAAAACAGTTTTACTTAAGCTGCACTTGGAAGCAAAGAAAGTCAAAGACAAATATTGTGTTCCATTGATTTTTTCTGTGGGCCAATCGCGATCACAACTAAAACACAGTAATTTGTAGGTGGTCTCCCACTCTTCAGCTCAGGCATGATGATGCTCTATTTTTCAGAATTGGTTAGAACTCCCCACCTTTGCAGCAAGAGTGTCTTCCACAGCAAGCTGGCATCTGTAACTAAGCCATTTCAGCAGGCTCAGCAGGAAGCACCAGGAGCATATGTTGCTCCTGTTGTAGTCTTCCCAATTATTCAGCTGTTTTCCTCACCCATTATGGAGTTTGATCCCTCTGAACAAATAATGCAGATCATCATCTTCTGTTACTGAAACTTTAGGGCATGATATATGTTTATGGTGGGGGAGTTGAGTTTTCTAATAGCTGTGTGGTAACTGTGATGCATGAGTTAGTTTGCAGAGAGCATCACAAAACCTGAGGCTTCTCTGTAATAGTGTGGTGTCAGTTTAGGAAGCAATTCAGAGAGCAAGCCAAGGATTATATCAATTTTCTCAGCCATTCCAAAAAGAAAATTGAGAATGTAGAAGCAGGGACAGTGAAATGAAGCAGTTTAACTGTCTGCTGTTCTCCAGAAACTGATGGATGTGGATTTGTGATTTAGTGAATTGTCTCTTGATGTAATTTTTTGGGGGTTGTGCCTCTTTAGACTGACTCACAAAAACCCCAAAAATACAAAATAAAAAACCCCTATAAGATAGCAAGACCAATTAGGAAAAGTCTGAGAAAAAAACTTTTCAATCCCTACAATTATACAGATATATTAAAAAAATTCCTATTCAAAACTAGACTGAAACTTCACATATTTTAAACATTTTTAAATACAAAATAGCAAAACAAATATTTTACATAAAATTAATATGCTCCAATACTTTTCACTTTAACATCATCATAAATGAAAAACTGACTTTTCTTTTTGCTTCATTCTGTAACTGAAGCATCTAAAAAAATCTTGGCCTGCCCACAAACATTTTTCAATGGAAATATCAAAATCTTTTTTCTGATTTTCACAGTAAATCAGACACATGTTTCAGAAAAACACTTCAAGGAAATGCACAGTAATATATACCAAAGTGGAATTAAAACATTATCATAGTTGTATTGGTGTTTTGCTCCTATTACTATATGTGACATTTAATAGTGTTTTCTCTTAGGAAAGCAAACTAAGGTTGCATTGCTAAAATAAGATTCTGTATTTTCTCATTTATGTACTTTGAGAGTCTCTAACAGCAGTTTGAATGTTATTATCAGAGCGCAAAAATTTCCTTTTCCTAATTAGTGCCTTAGTATTGCTTAACTATAGCTGCTTGAAACAATGTCCATAGTTGGGGCACACAGGCACTCAGAATTCTCATACATTTAAAAAACAAGTCTGCTACATCTAACAGGGACAGTGTTGTGTAAATTACCTTGCTGAGCCAAGATTTGCTATGATGACAATGTTTAGCTAAATACTAATGTCTGCATTAAAATAAGAAGGATACACCTTAGGATATATTGTCTCCTTAGCCAACTACACCAAGAACCACATCATGCATTTAAAAGAAAATTTGGATAAAAGAGTACAGTGGAATAAGCAATATTCCTTTCAGGCACATGACTAGTCAGTGTCTATGGAATTGCCCATGTTGGAACATATATTTAGTATGAACAGAACTTGATACAGGGTATATATTTTGTAACGTTGTATTTCCTTGTTATTGTGGCTTGGAAACTACAAAAGTAGAGATCTGGTTTGCTGGTTCACTTTCTGACCACCATGTGTCTGATAGCCTGAGAGCAGAAAATACCTGCAGAAAAATACACTTTGGAAGTTTAAATAAAAGGGGGAGAGACTATTTCATTACTAAGCAAGGAAGAAGAGCAATAAATAAATCTGACACCACAATGGGTTTCATTAGATTTTGTCCAGCTTTCAATCCAGAGAGCAAACCACAACCAACTTTTGCAAACACTTCTACATAATATTTCCATGTATTCTGAGGGTTCCCTAAATATTTACATGGTCATTTAAATATCACTCATTCCCCTCCTGCATCTTCTATTTTTATTTTAGGAAAGGCACTGAAATCAGAAATGTATCAGTTTTGCTAGACTCTTATACTTCTGCAGATTTTGTACCATATATCATTGAGAGGTAGTCCTGATCCATTGTCTCTTTCATTCCTCTGTACTTCTAGTTTTAGTACATATTAATGTTAGGCAGTTTCTATCTTATTATAGTATCACACTTTTTAAAACCCTCTAATCATGTCTATTTTTCTTTACTTGTAACAGTAAAAATTGAATGCACAAGATCAAGTTGTCACATTTAAGATTTTATTGTAGATATATCAGTACATAACAATACATAAAATTATGATTTAAATCTAAAATTATGAGTTTTACCATTAACATTCCTTAAATTCTAAGCAAAAATAAGGAATTTCAACCTCAAAATTTGTCAGCTTGGTTTTTGAATATGAAATGTGGTTTAACTGATTTTTCAAATCAAAACAGTACAGGAAAAATGTTTTAATAAAAAGAGATGCATTTTTCATAATGAACCCATGTCAAAAGTTTTAGTTTTGTTATTTCTGAACAAAATAACATGAAGGTAAAGAAAAAAACTTTCTTAGTGTTTGCTAACATGAAGATCTAAGGACTACTTTACTGAAAACATTTTAAATGTTGGTCAAACTTTAGGTGCTTTATTTCTCCCTCAGAATAATATCAGTATTAGTGTTAGCATGAACAGGCAACCAAATATTTTGCTGAATTTCTGAAGTTTGAAACAAATTATATCTCGAGGTAAGTGTGTAGACAGGATCTACATTTTCCAACACAAATTACCCATGGGCATTTCTAACCATGGAAGAAATTGCTAGTGTAACTAGTCCAGGCACATAGGTTAAAATAACTGGTACCATTTTAAAACCTCACAGGCTGCAAGCAATTCTATGCAGACTTCAGAGCATAACTCCAAAGCCTACAGCAAAGGCTATCAACAAGAGTAAAGATTCAGTACAAGTAACTGAATTTATTCATTTTCTGCTAGCATTTAAACTCAGAGGACCTTCAACGCATACAGCACTACATATAAAAATCCTTTCTTCTGCTTATTGACCATGAGAGCTTTCAAATTTAAGGTTCAGACAATCAACTGTAGGGACATCTGTCCTCAGGAGTATTATTTTTATTTATAAACTTGACTGACATCATGCTTAAGAAAGGACTTCTTGCAATTAGAAAGCTCTTTTTGGAAGTATATACAGAAAAATAAGTATCCAAGCACATCACTTTCTGAAGCATTTGTGGCCACTATTTTTTGAGTCTGTTTGGAGACTAAAAGAGTAAAGCTGCATCAACACTTCATCAAAAATATTGCAACATCTAAAATAATCACATTAACTACTACTAAACAGAGGTTCAAGTAACTTTCTTATTTTGATGAGAAGCTCCAAAAGAGCAGAACAATGCAGGCTGCAAAGTATTTGTAGTCAGCTATTTATCAAAGTAGCAGATTGAGATGTTTATGTGCCCTTTTCATCAGCCTTAGATACTGTAGAAGTTCAAGGCTTCTTCAGTTGGAGCTCCTTCCATGGAAGGAGCTTTATGAAAAAGTCCCTTTTCTGATATCAGAGTGCTGGGCTGAATTACCATGAAGATAATGTGGGCTCAATGCCTGCTCTGGCTTGGCTTGAAGTCTACAAGCTAAGGGACAGCAACATCCTAACAGGGCCATTTCTGCAATGAATATTTGATAGCTTTTTGATGCAGAGAATTTAAATATAGATTTGGAATGTACTGTGAATTCCCACTCAGACTAAGTGTTTTGATGCCATGATTCACATGAAGTACTGAGTAACTTCGGTTGCTCCTGGAAGGGAGCATTCATCAGCTCTGTGTATTTGCAGTTGGTTGCTGAGGTAGGATGCATCTCATGCAGCTTTAGCAATGTAACAATATAATTGTCAAACCTAAAGAAAAGTTTTTTATTTCAAAGAAAACATTTACCCTCTCCAAAAACAAGCATTTAGGAAAACAAGTTGAAGTGCTTCCCTGAACAGACTTTCTTGTGTACCTAGCTTAAACTACATGGTTAATGAGTAGAGAACTAGTGCTGGGCAACATAAATATTTATGCTAGTTTAAAACAGCCTCTCACAAACTACCTGCTGTTTAGTCAGCTGCTGTGAGAATAAGAAAAAATTAAGTTGTTCTATTTTCTTACAATTGTTGCAAGGACTGACAATAGCTATGTCACACTTGAATTAATTCACAAGGCTCCATGTTGCTGCTAAGGAGACAAGTATGTAAAAAAAAATTCAAAACAAATGTAATAAAACCAACTTAAAATGAAAATAAATGTAATAATGAATCTTAAAATAATTAAACTCTAAGTTGCTGCTGGGTTTCACAGTATCAAAATTCCAAGATGAAATTTTTAGAGCTGGACAAGATAGAAGTATTCATGACAGAATTTGTATGTGAGAAAAGAGTGGGGGTTTTTTCAGGAAGAAGTAGTGGGAGAATTTTTTCAACTGCAACCAAAAAAGGAAAGCAATGAAATCATACTTTTAACAGCAAAGGAACAGCTATGAATTTAGGCATGTAAAAGATCCAATAGTAACATTTTTCAATATTAAGAGCTAAAGAAAATGTTGCATTACCTTTTGTATTTTCCCTATCCACTGTCTCTTCCTTCTGTGTCCAATTTTAATGAACCCACCACACTGCAAGAACTAGGGTATGATGAGGAAAAGAAATAGAAGATTTCACTTTGTGCAGCCAGTGGGAAAGATGCTGCATGGTTATAGAAATTTAAACACTTTTTTTGTTTCATATTTTTCTGTATGACAAAAGGTAATTTTTGACAGTCAAAATGGAAAACATGGGTTCAAGAACTTTGGATTGCTATAGACTATAATTTTGTCATGTATTACTGTCAAAGTAAACCTATGTTATTTACTGGAGCTGGTGAAACCCGTCTTCTACAAGATGTGTAGACAAGCGCTGAAATTCATGATTTTCCACAGGTGAAAATCTGTAATTTCCTCACTAGTCTAATTAAAGGTGTTTTTTCAGGACTTGATAAAAATAAAAGCACCATCAATTAGAGCTAAGCAGCTAGTTAATGGACTGCTTGATGGCATGAACAGGACATGGACGATTGCCTTCTGGAAGGGGATTTCAGTCTAAAACTGGAAGACACTTTACCCAGTACTCTTTGCACAGCCTAGAAGACAGCTACTTCTTTAATCACAAACTAATTAGAACTGATTGGCTTCATTGCTAAAATTGCTAAATTAGGGACATTACAGGCGCCTGTTCCTTGAGCAGGTTGGCTGTACACACTCCATTGGCAGCACTCTTACAGCTGCACATATCCCATCCTCACCGGGGCAAAACAGTGACAGCAAACAACACAAAGGAAAGTCCCCTTATGGCAGTCCTGTCCCTTTTGGATAGAAAGAATCAATTTGCTCTGCTTCCTCCCCCTGTGTGAATCAGGACAGTTATCTACAAGTAGCTGAAGAGAGAGGAAAGAGGCTTATCTGGAGAAGGTGTTCTGGAGTTGGAGGGAAATAGATATGCTGTCATGGTGTTTGCAGCAAATCTGAGCAATACCTTGGCTGAGACATGCTAAATTAGATGGTGCTGAACAAGATGCGTGTGACTAAGCAACAAGCAACCCCCAGAAAAGGTCCCCACTGTACACTATAGGCATCTCATTTAAAAAGTATTCAAAAGTGTGTTTAGCCACGTAAACACCTTAAAAATGCAATATCTACCAAAATATCTGAAGTATATATTTCACAAAACTAAAACCAAAGCCATCTTGAGAATCTGGGGGACTTTATTGCTCTGCCAAGGGCCATCAAGAATTCATGGTGCAAACAAGTTTAATTCCTCACAGGGGATGAATCCAACAAATAAATCTGAGTCCACCAAATTCACCCTTGGCTTAGCACCTGATTGATACTCATATTCTGCTTAAAAATGCTAGTGATTAAGCACTTTCTCATCAATCAAATCTCTCCTTTTTAGGTGCTAGTACACTAATAATAATCATAGTAATAATAATAGTAATAATAATAATAGTAATAATAATAATATGCAAAATACTGTTAAAGCACAGTCTTTCTCTTGATAGGAAGTACACACATTGCTGTATTTTGCATATCTAAATCAGCAAGTCCCCTAGTATGAACAGCTGTCAGCACAGTAAGGCTTCAGTCTTGCAATTCAGATTACAATCTTTTAACAGTATTCTAAGGCTGTTGACAATATGTACCCCAAAAAAACAGATCTTCAATCAGGTGTGCATGTCACTGTAGCACTGAGACAGTGAGACCCTGCTTGGTTGTTTTCATGCACTTGAAAATCAGATGAGAAGGATGGGAATTTTTAGGTATTCTGCTACTCTAATTTAAAAAAAAGACCACTCATAATAACCACTACATTGTCATAAGCTTATTTTAGGAACCGAAGGCTGGTCAACAGTCCTGAGCTTGAACAAAACCGAAATGTTTCCATCCATTTTTTTTAAATATATTTTTCAGTTATGGATTTACTTTTGAGGTAATCCAAGCTCCTCTGCAGAATGCCAAAATCTTGTGCAGTACATGTTCCAATTTACTAAGTGCAGTTTGAACTCATTTCACCAAGGCTATTTAATTTCTCCTCATTCTTATAACTTGTATCATAACCTTTAGTGTGCAGGCTGATGGGAAAATTCCCCGAATCGTTTAGGTGTTTCACCAGTAGATTAGATGTGTAAATGTGTTTTGAGCCCTTCTATATAAGAAATACATCAATAAACTAGAGGATGTTCAGCAAACAGCCATCAAGACATTCATGGGGATGACACACATGCCCTGAGAGGAAAGGATGAAGGACAAGGCTTTGGCCAGCCTAGAGAAGAAATGGTGGGTCAAAGAGCAGATCCAAACAGGGAGAGGAACCAATACTCTCCTCAATGGTGAACAGTGCAGGACATTATGGGCATAATGTGAAACAGGAGCTTTAGACTGGTAAAAGCTTTTTTCTGATAAGGCAGCTCAGACCATAGAATGGGCTTCCCATTGAAGATATTCCATTTCTCCAGATCCTCAGAGATTTTCAAAATCTGAATGGCTGAAGTACTACCTCACCTAGATACAACCTCAAGCTGACCCTGTGTTGTGGCTTAAGCCTGGATGGAAATTAGCATCCTGTTTTGAGCATGAGGTTGGACTAGAGACCTCCAGAAGTTCTTTCCAACCTGAAATATCCTATGATCCACTATTATGATGCCCCTGCACCAAAAACATCTTAGCTAGTGCTACTGAACAATCTCAAGTGCCTATGTGCATATGCATATCTACAGGTGCGTATGCTCCTGCAGATAAGCACGTGGAAATCCACAACAGAGTTCTAGAAACTTCTGTTGATTACTTTCTCAGTCCTTAGGTGATTAAGAACAGTTCAAAGCAGAAAGAAAACCAGGTGAATTAACATTTTAAAATTATTGTTATATTTCACCTCACCAGGTAAGGTACCTGCATATTTAAGGATGTGTTACATGGATAGGGGTACACTACATTGAGTTTTGCTAATTTGGATGCCTTTTATTGTGACTACCATATCACTTAGTGCAATAATCATATGACTGACTTTTATGTTCACTCACTCCCATGAGCCTGGAATTCTGTGACAGAGGAAAAAACCAGTTTACTGATGGAAAGTGGTGGTGAGAACTGTGGTCTCTTTTTAAATACATTTCAAACATTTTCATCAGTAGAGAGCTCACTCACTATCACCTCAGTGGATACCAAAGTTTCAAAGAACAGAGAGAAAAAAGCCAGAATGTACTTTGGTGAGATCCTTTTTAAGCCATCCTAATGATCGGCAAGTGACTTTTTTCATGGCTGAAAGTATTCACAGCTCTTGGCACAGACATCTTCTGCCAGCCTAAATCACCTCAGTTCCAATGGAAGTCAATTGAGTAAGGGTGATTTATGGTCCCTCCAATTTTGTCTCAAAATCTGTGTAATGTGAAAACGTCAGAGAGGTAAAGATTTTTGGGTTTTTTTTAAGACAAATTGCACTATTTTCTGTTAGGGTACATTTATTGCTTCCTTAAAGGAGAATGCTTCTGATGTTCTCTTAATTTAATCAAAGAGAAGTCACCTGAAGGGATAGAAGCTCCAACACAACCTAGATCATGTAGCTCAAGGAAGCTGTATTCAGCCTTTCATTTTAGCATTCTCCAGCCTCATGGGTACATGCACAATTACACTAAGTTAATTAGTAATATATACTAGCTGATACATAATTCACAAGATGACCATAGTTTTAAGGAATGTAAACAATATATTGAAATTTATGTTTCCCAAAAGCCATGTTAAAACCTAAATGAGAGCTGATAACGGTCAAAAAGTGCAAAAGAAAGGGATGGGAGTGAAACACAGTAATACAGTGATTACCATTCAGGATAGAGAGAACCTTTTTATCTGACAGTAATCTGTATGTAATTATGGCCCCACAAAAAAGGCAACACCTAAACAAACAGATAGAAAGTGCTGTTGCACTTGCTCTATGCTATAAATTTGTGCTTTATTCAGGCTTTTTATATTCAGGCTTATATTGCCCTTATGGAATTGGAAATCTGTATTTTTTAGGCTGCAGCTCTCTTCATCAGTGACAGAAGCCAGAGGTAGTGCTGTGGTGAAGCCAGTTTACTAAAAAAAGCACCTTGGAGAGTGACAAATAAAATTAATTATTTATTTATTTTAAATAAGGCAAGACATGAGAACAAAGTCATTCCATCCTGTGCATGAGAAATGGTTCAATAAAAAACAAAAAATAAAAGATTTTTTTTTTACAAAATTCAATTAAAAACTTGTGTCACAGCTTCTTAAGAGGAAAAAGGCATCCAGCTATCTTCTATTATGATTTCAACCTCTTAATGCCTTGACTTTGAGAAAACCTTGTCAAACAAATAGGGACAAGAACTTTATAAGTAGTTCCTTCCAAGTAAAAGAACATTTTCAGAATTCTATTCTCTCCATTGATTTATACAAATTATTTGCTAGGACATTGAAGGAAAACAAATGAAATCTTATTGTAATCCCAGCGATGCCATTCCACATCCATCAGTGGAAGATTTGGCCAATAATATTTGCAGAAAATAGTGATAGTTGAATGATTATTTGCTTCTTTCAAGTTAATAAACCTACTGATTTATTTTTGTTATTGATATATTTATTAGTTGTCATCAGTATTTATTGTAAAAACAAAATCAAACAAAATGTACTCTACAGAGAGAGCATTAAAACTAGTTATTTTGGTGATTGGTAGAACAGGATGTAATCAGCTTTCTTAAACATTTTTCCACCATCGTAAATAAAATCATTCTTAGAAATGCAAACATATAAAGATAAAAATGGCACTATCATCTATGATAGACTGATTCCTTATCAAAAAGATGTAAATTAAATGTACATTATATATATGCACATAAATTGAGTGAATCATATATAGTGATTATTTATTTACTTTTTCTCTTTTCTTGCATGGGTGGAGTAGATTTTACTAAGCTTTCTTTAAGCTTCAGTGTGTTTGAGCATTATCTTTACTATGCATTTTTTGTTTTATTTTATAAAACAGATTATCCAATAACAAATTTCTCACAAATCAAAAAATCAGCTTTGCCTGTGTAGTGGCAGAATCTGAACTGTATTTATTTTACATTATTTGAGGTTTCTGGAAATAATTGTTGAGATGTTACTTGACTACAAAAAATGAAAGTAAAGCTGGTAGTGATTAGAACGATGACAAGAATCATGAGTAAGGAAGAGCCAGCTCATACTCAAAATACATGTGTGTCAGCATGACATGGAAAATGTATGTGAGTGTCAGGCTGTGCATAAACTATACAAATGCCATTACAAAATGACTAAACAGGCCTGGCATTGCACTGAACAAGGTGCTTGCATTTAATCAGGGCAGGAGACCAGACATCAGTGACAGAATGCTTGCACCTTTTGAAGAAAAATGTTTAAATAGTTGTGACATGTGACATGCCAGTGTGAAAAGCCAGTTCAAGACAACCAAGCAAAACCAAAATACTCTTTACTTTTGCCTACTGTGTAGGCAAAAAGCAATTTTTGCTGCCCCAGAATGAGGCAATTTTACCACAGAAAGAGAAGAGTAGAAATATTGTAGAGCTCTGAAACACTAACCTTGTTCCTAACCCTGTCCTCAACAGATGAAAAGGATGGAAGCAACATTTGCCATAACCACAAATAACCTCACACATTTGTCAGCTGAAGCCACTCCAACTCTCAGCTTGGCTCTCGAGGCTGCTGGGCTGGGGAGGCATGGACAAGTCTCCAAACACTTGGCTTTGCCTAGCTCATATTTGGTGCTATCTTGCCCTTGTTTCCTGTAGAAAGTTTGCAGGCAGAAATGCATAAAACCTTTTGAGCAGGCTACATAACTAAGGCAGCTAAATAGGAGCAATGGGGCCACTGTAGTTTAAATCCATTTATTTAAAATAAATTCCCGCTATATCTGAAATAACTTCAAGTGGACCTGTAAAATTGGTGTGGTTTCAGTGAAACAGTAACAAGGATCTTATAATGCAATGCACAAAATTAGTATTATGCAAGGACTTGAGTTTAGGTAAAACTCTACCAGGAAATAAACATACCTAATTAATCCTTTTTCAGGATTTGATCTTCAAAATTGTCTTCTGAGCAACCAGTCTACACAAAGCATATTATATTAATCCTTTAGCCAAAAACAAGGGCAAAGTGTGAATATGCCAGCAGAAGAGAGCAATGGCTGAGGAGGCCTTCTTTGAAAAAGAGACTTAATGTATAGAATGAGAACTGTGGCAAAAAGACTGATGACTCCTCTGAGTAGTCCCATCAGTCTCCCCTTGCTATTAGGATGTAACTCTTTTAGTGGACTCAATGGCATCACTTCTGCCTTCATGGGACTGAGGTTAGGGTAACTTTTTTCAAGCCACTGTTCTCAATTACTAACTCAAAATTAATTATGTCTATCAGTAAGTTGACCTGATTATCCTGATGCCACAAGAATATCAATAGCTTTTAATTTCTACACCACTCAGAATCTCCTTTAACATCACACACACACTGAAAAAATGATTCACAAGATTCACCATTTTCTTAAGCTTCTACTGCTGATAGCTGCTCCTGAAAACACTCAGTATTTAAGAGAAGGAATACAATGAGAACTGTGGATTTTTTTTTAAATTTTAGCATCCTTATTAGTACAATCAAAGCATCTTACTGTTTTATTTCTCTTTCTTCTAGGCTCTTCTTAAAGGATAACTGTAGTCTTTCTTTAAAGAGCTTAACCGTTTGTTCTTTTACCAAAAAGTAAATCTAATTTAAAATAACATATTCATACCAGCATGTAACCACAACATGACTGTAGATATAATTATAAGTACTGATAATAATATAAATTCTGAATTTGTTGTGTTATTGTCTGATGCTAGAAAAGTAGCACATTAGGGAAAGTTACCACACTTGCTACCAAGAAACAAAAACAGTTCACCAGGTAAGAGTTTCAGGACACCCCTCTGCTCTACTGCTGTTTAACTGCATTAAGTTCACAGGCAAGCACTGCTCTGATATGAGCCTTTATATAATTCATCAGAGCACAGACTCTCAAAACAGAAAGTCTGTTTAGTCTATCTCTATCATCATAATGACAGTAGGAACACAAAATAGCCTGTGGCTCTGGGTGAGTTAATTATCTACTTTTTTTTCCCTAGGACACCGTCTTGAAATACTAACACATTAACCTTGCAGACTATTCACTCAGACCTTCTGCACAGCAGGAGATTACTACCAGTCTCAACTGGTTAGTGTCAACTTCCCTGCTCTCTGGGGTCAGCCAGGTCACTCCTCCTTGCCTGCAAGATTAATTTCCCTCTTAGGGACAGAATAGGCTTAAGCATACAAACACTTGAATTAAGTGATGGAACATATTCTATAAAGAGGAAAAACTACATTAATCTAATCAACTGTTTGTTCTGATAAAAATGGATCACTATCAGCAAACAAGGTCTTTTCTTCACTAAAATATATATTTATGCATATTCTAGGTGTGTATCAAAAATACCTATTCTAATGAAAAGAACTGAAACTTTTAAAAAAATGTGCTTTATGGTTTTCCAACACAATTAGATGTTATAAAATTTTGTTTCTGTACAGATACAATACATTTATACACAATACAAGGAGTGAATCTTCATCCACGGTAAATTGCCTGTATTTATAATTTCTTTGCAATGCATTATATAACTATCCTTCTTGCAGAATAGTGACTTTCCAAGGCGCATCAAATGCAAATGCAGGAAATATTTATCAGAATATTTTAAGCACAATACAATGATTTTAAAAATAAATATAAAATTTCCCAGTTGTGACTATATGTTTTCATTTAAGCTTTTACTTTTCAATTTTCAGCTACTTTGGGCAATGGAAATGGATTCAACTAATTTACATTTTGGTTCTTGGTATAAATACTACACTATTGAGAGAGACGTTTATTCATTTAACTATGGAAGTATTGCTTGGTAGCTTCACAAAAAACAGGAAATATTTTAATTCTTTCAATTCAAAAGGATTGCTTGGGTTTGCCTTTTAAAAGATATTTTCTGATTATATTCTTTTTAATGAAGTCATAATAACACTCTAGTTAATTAAATTTTAAGTTTTGTAAGACAGATATAATGTATTACAAATATATTTTCTGAGCAGGACAAAGAGAGCTTGAATTTAGCTTCATTTCAGAATCCTATTTTTTTTTAATCTAAGGGACTGTTTCTTGGTGCAAGTGGGGCAATCATTGATAGCTGGTGAGCAAGTGAGCCAAAAGCTTTTAAATCTCTATGCAGTCTGCTGAACAGTGTCCTTCATCAGAAGCCTACGACTTTATCAACCTGATAGAGAAATTCCAGCAAGACATCTGACCTTATACCTCAAAGAAGAAAGTGATAAACTACTTCAAATGTGGACAGTGGTTTACATTAAGCCCTAATAAACACAGCTTTGCAAATTTAAGAAATTTTGCCTCCAAGCTCTCTCAGCACATATCTGTCATACAGTTTTGGGGAAATTTAGTAAAACTAGTACCACGTCTCCTTCAAGTTTAAGTTTTTCAAGTTGCCCATTGAAACATTTGGTTATGAATAGACATGAGAGGCCCAAAAATCCAATAAGGCTGCATGAAAATTTGATCCCAAAGTTGTCTATGAGAATGAGAAAAATTTGGTATGTACTAGGAAAAATTTGTGAAAACAAATATCCTATGAAATATCTTAGATAGAAATATCTTAGATATGACTCAGTACTAAGTACTGCATGACACCTATGGTCATGCAGTACACTGCATCAATAGCAGAATTCCTGAGTTTATGTAATTTACTAGCTGTACTTTAGCTAGCCTTTGTATGACACACTTCTGACAAACTCAGTAAAATAAACAGCAAGTCCAGCCATTTACATGACATATTGTGAATAACATGTTCAATCAGCAGGTAGTTCAGCTTTTACTGAAATTATTACTAAAATGTCTTCAGCTTTAATTCCCACAAATATTTTGATAATGTTTTGGAGGGATTCTATTTCTCCATTCCAAAACAAAACCGGGAAAGAGGAATTTTTTTTCTCTTAGAGTAATTTCTAATTATTAAGTTTAAGAATAGCATTATTAAAATATATTGACAGGTCTCTCATTTCACTCAGTCCTAAAGTAAAATTTCTCACTCATTAAAATCAAGAGTCACCCTATTATGTCATGTAAGTCAACCCACTAGTCATAAAATGAGTTTTAAAATAATGAACTACTGATTTAAGATTAATGCTTGATTATCTTTGTGAAGTTGATAATAGTGACTCCTACACAGACTTGGCAGAATTAATGGGCCATATAAAAGTGACACAGAAAGGGCAGCCATTGCTCAATTATTTTCATTAGAACTTCCTTATTTAATGATGGAGTGTCATGTGAAGTATGCTATGCTTCACTTTTACTTGAGATTTGGAAAATATGATTGTCAAAAAGAAAATATAATGGTTCTTTCTCAACTATACTACAATATTAGCTTCTTTTGTGGTTCTTAATGAGGCACATATTTCAGGGATTGTGATGGGTACAGGGAACCAAAAATATTAGGAATTAAGAGTTAAAATCCAGAAGAAAAAACTCACAAATTGTACACAGGCATACAAATTTCCCTGTATTTCCTTCTGACTTGATAATGAATCAAAGTTACAATATAAATAAACTAGTGTTTGCCTTTGCAAGACCAGAATGAGCCAAGAATGCATTATAGATGTCAGTGATACAGGGCTGAGTGTATCCCCTCTATCCAATCAGGAGACATACACGGGGTGTTCTTCAGGTGGGAGGGATTTCAATTCACCTGTCTTTACTGCACAAGGCTGCTACATTTATTACTGGTTTGGATTCATCTCAAGCACACAGCCAAGAAGAGATGCTTAAGGAAAGCAATTACACCATCCCCATTTCATTACTTCCACAGACTTAGACAGACTTACAAGTAATATGAAAAATAAGGAAAGAGCAGAGAAAAAGAGACTATTCTGAATTAAGGTTGCAGCAGTCATCATAAACCCTCTATGGTATCTGACATATCCTCAAAATAGCCCACCTTTCTCACTAACAAGTTTCTTTCAGATTCAGTGGTCTAGATAATTCAGCCATGGTACTCTGAATGCTGTAGTAGGTATATGCATACATACATACATACATACATATATATATATGGAGAGAGGGAGAGAGAGAGAGAGAGAGAGAGAGAGAGAGATTTGCATTCTGTTTCCCTGTGCACTCTCCCAGAGGAATAAGAACTTTTAGCAGAAGGACAGTCTCATTAACCTGCCTTTTTATAACAATATTCTGTGTAAAGATGCCAACCCTGTAAAATTCATTGCAGTTGTACTACATATAGAAACACAGTGAGTGCTGAGTAGACAGCTTTTTAGTGTATTAAGGTGTTGATGGTTTTCATTCCTTTCCTCCCTATTCCCATCCTGCATGGCTTATTCAGACTGACACAAACTATGGCAAAAAGAAGACAATTAAAAAAACAAGGCTCAGGTCCCCAGTAGCTGAGGTATTCCCATAAACTGCTACAGTTTCTCTGGTCTCCCAAAAGCATTGGTCTGGCACAACGGAGAAGTTCCTGTTGCTTTCTCTAAGTACCCAGAGAACGAGAAACAACCCATGAACACTTCACCTTTCCCAAGTCTTCACTGCAAGTAAAACACTGTTGTCTCAGTAGCATCCTAAGGATTCTGTAGGATGAACCCTGCCACAAGCAGCCAACTGAGATGAGTTTATGGCTGCTTTCTACTGCAGAGGAGTCATGGTACCTGAGGCAGACAAAAGCTCTTGCAAAAATTCCAGTGCCATCCATTTAGCTTAGAAAGAGGGAGAAAGAAGCTCAGCCACACTTAACTAAATTACACTGAACACTGATATGTGAATATGCTGTCAAAGTTAAATGAAGTGCTATGCAGAGATAATATTCTCTTTCTCTGCAAAGACCCAGAGCTAATCAAAACAATTAACTAAGCTATTAACCATACCAAACATACTGACTAGTATTGTTTATTACTCATCTCAAAAGGATTTCTAATTTTTTTATGATTATGGAAGAAGGAAACACATTAAGTGTGGCAATTGAAAATTGTGATGATTCTAGGACCATCTCTGATGAGTGTGTAGGAAAGCTAATAGCAAGGAAATTATTGAGAGTAGACGTGTTGGTACCAACTGTGTCAGCCTTACACTACTCCCAGGGCTGAGCTGCACAGTAGGTTGAGAATTAGTCTTTTCAACATAAAATAATTCCATTTTTACCCCACTTAAATTTCAAACAAAGTACTTTTCTCACTAATATTCTGTCTTTAATTAGTAGATAGCAAAAAATAATATGGTACCTCTTGACATGACTCACTCTAAGGTCAGTTAGAAGACCCTGTGTTTTACCAAATGGCATTGATTACCATAAATTCCTAATTTATTAAAGTTCTGTGTGGAGTTTCAAATTCTCAATAAACAGGCAGCAATCAAGTTTTTTAAATTACAGACCCATCTGGATGCCAAGTCTTTTATTTTAAAGTGATCTTCAGCATATGCCTGACTTGGTGAGGCTCCATGGGGTTCAGCTAGCATGCCCTTTGAATGGGAAAAGACAGAACTTGGCAGCTTTGTCACATCTCTGCCAGATCCCAACTGCACCCGAGACTGGGATCTGAAGTACAGACTCTTTGCACTTTTACTATTTATCTTCTCTTGATCTAATGAAAGACTGGATTTTTAAGTGAGCACCTCTCCTTAAGGGAAAATTCTATTTCAATTATATTGTCACTATAGCTGTGATACAAAGCTGTAACATGACATTGTGCTGCTTCAAAAGCTGAAGTTATTTTGGGCACAAAATGCTGTTAAACAAAAATACTTTGGCAAGACATTAGTGTGATTCTAGACACCTTTTGAGCAGCTTAAGTTAAAAAATTCCACCCTCTATAATATTTTGTCTCTTTTTCTTAATCAGAGAAATTACACATCAATGAAGATACTTCATAAAACAAATTGACATATAGGCCTTCTCCATCAATCACCTCATTAATCTGTCCAAAGGTATGGATTAAAGGAAAAATGTGAAATCAACCCCACAGGGGTGTCTTTCCATTCAAGGACCATAAACTTGCTCTGAAAATTCAGAGTGATTGTTTAGCCTTCTCACTTATATAGACTGGCATCTGTAAAATCGCAGGTAGTTTTAGAGCAGCCTCATGACCAGTCATTCTGCTAAGAATTGGATATTCAGGTCTCAAAGGCAGCTCCAAGAAATACAGGCACAAAATACAGAGCTATCAAGTATTATTTTTAATGTGTCTGGTCTACCTTCATGAAGAATGGAAATTGTATTTTCTGCAACAAATAGATGGAAATGAATGTTGAAAAGACTGAGTCACAATGGAGAAATTTAATTACTGGGTGTATTTTTTTAATAAATAGGACAAAAGAAAAGTAATCTTGATAACTTCATGAATCCATCCTGCTCCTCTAAGCATTAGACTTTATCTGTCATTTCAGTGATAGAGGCTCTGTAAGATACTCATTGTGTCACTTTTACATTAGTAAGTAATAACATAAGTTCAATCGTCTGAATAAAAAGAAACAAAGATAAATATGAAAAAAAAAAATCCAAGGTCCAGGAAATTATGGTAGTTTGCAGAAAAAAAATAAAAATAAAAAGATGGTTTCAGTTAAATCCTGAAACTTGCAGTATCTCAAGGTCAAACAAGTAGTATTGCACAGATACTGTTGGTGATGGATAATAGTAGCTCTATTAGCAAAGTGCTTTATTGTTAGGAAAGCAAAAAGCAAAGACCCAAGATATGAGAGGGTGTGGGGAGGGCAGAAATGGGCTCTTTCTGGAACTTTCTGTGTTATGGGAAGCTCCGTGCCCCACAAAGTATGACAGTTGCAAAAACTTCTGAAAAAAAGGGCAAGTGCAATGAAAACAAGTCCAGAAGGCATTCAGTTATTAAGACTGTTTCAGTGAAATTGGCAGATCTCTAGGAATCCTTTGCCTTTTCTACTCTCTAGTCTATATAAAACATAAAACAAAATGGTATGTTTTGCTCAGATTACACATTGGCACACAGCATGCAGCACTTGAGAGCATACTGATGATATCTGGCTGTGCAGATCAGATTAGTCTGGAGCACTCAGGGAGAGAAATCTGCCAGTCAGTTCATCAGTAGAGAGACTACTAAAATGAAGAGAGGCATTAGCAGGATGCTAAAGAGAAGAGAAAAGGAGAAGAGAAGTTAATGAGAGATGGATTGTAACAGATGTAGTGGAAGAAGAAATAGAACTGTGCTGTGAGGCTGAAGAGCAAACAGAGCAGCAGCAAGGATAAAGCTGACAGTGGGAGAAACTCTTGAGTACTGTAGTTCTAGATGATGTTATGGATTTCTATGCTACTTAAACATTTGAAATTATTGGTAGTAAATCTGCAGCAGATTTTAAGTTATATGAATGCTACCATTCTGATTCACAGCTTGTTAGAACTGAGGAAAAAAATAACATGCCCTTTACTAAGAGGGATGGTTTATATCTTAGACCCTTTTTTCTGCTGTTAAACTGGGGTTTTTTTCAGATTATATTATTGCTGTGAACTTCCAGACAACATTAGAACTTAAAACCAGTAAAAAATACTTAAAGTCACCCAAAAAAAAAAAAAAAAAAAAGAAAAAAAAGAAAATGGTATATCCCTTTGGAAATCCTCATATGCCCAGCAAAATGCTCAGTTTCCTACTATCACTACATTCATGCCCAGAAAGAAGAATATACATGATCTTAATGTTTAAAAACAGCTCACTTAGAAATCTGCAATAGCTATAAACACAACCAGCTGCCAAAAGCAGCAGTAGCCAATTACAAAGCTGAGTACAGGAATGAGCCAGAGCTGTCCATTGGCATCTTCCATTTTGCTTCAAGGTTGAAGATTCTAAAACTGCTCTTTTCTTCCAACACCTGGTGGTGGTGCTGTTGCTCCTTGCTATGCAGTAGCTTAATCTCCAGGTTTTCACCTGGCATATGACCTCGAATTTATTAGAGTTTGTTATCTAGCACACAGTGCTGGGGTAATATTTGAATATTGTCCCCCTTTCTTGGCAGGCTGTTAACCCAGGTGTCCCTGCACTTCTATAGGTATCTGTTAAACATTTGAAAGATCTCCTGGAAAACTAAACTCTTTTGAAATTAAATAAACAAACAAAAAAGAGCACAAAAAAAGCACCAGCTTAGAGAAGGAAAATTAGACAGTAGGATGGGAACAGAAAGTACATGAATTGCTCAGAAGCGTTTGAGTTGGAAAAAGAAGGCAAACATACTGGTTTTGGGGCAGTATCATACCTAATCACTCAGGCAATTTTCCAGAGAGGAATTTCATTCATGTAACTAGTCCTATTTAGTTCAGAGAATTAAACTTGCTCATTTAGGTGTATATAGAGATCATAAAAATGCAGAGCTGTAAATATCCCCCAACCTGCTGTGAGTGTGCTTATAAGCAGGAATTATCATTAAGAAGACAAGCAGCTGCTATATCTGAAAGACTCTTGCCAGTGATAAACACAGTATAATTCCTGCATAAATTTACAGATTAGAATTTCCAGCATTTTATAAGTCAACTGAATTCCAAGGGAAAAAATGTATTCCTTTGACTTATTGTTTATTATGAGCACCAGGTATGCATCACAATAGATGAAAACTTGCTTCAAATGTAAAAATAAACATTGCAGGCTGGGAAAAGTTAAGCCATAGCAACAAGAAAATGGAAAACAAAAAAAAAAAGCAGAAGTTATGTAAATTTGCAAAATCTTGCTAATTATTTAACCTTATTTTTAAAAAAGCAAAACAAAACCTAAAAAACAGAACAACAAAGTTCTGCTAAGATAACTCATTTAAAAGTCCTCATATTTATGAGCTGAAGGATACATAATTAAAATGTATGAACAAACACAAATTAAATTGTAGCAATGGCTTTTTTCATGCTTTGCAAATCATCTACATGTCAAAATAGAACTATCTTATTAAAGAAAAAAGCAAACACAAAAGAGAAAAACATGACTATGTCAAGCAGGACCAGATTAGTTTTTATGGACTATAGATTTGAGATTAGGGCACCAACTTTGGGAATAACATTATGAGTTGAGAATCTCACCTTTCATTTTAAAAGGGACTTTCATAGAGAAGATCTTAAAAACAGGAATGAGGATTAATTAATTCCACATATATGCAGATAATTGCAATGAATTTAAGCTATATCACCGAAATCAGTCGTCATGGAAAGAGCAGAGCCACATGCAAGGAAAGGGAAGCAAGTAAAGATGAGGTTTGGTGTCCTGTATTATCTGACACCCTGAATTCTGTTCTTCAGTTGTTACTGACTTACATCACATCTACCTTCTTTCTACTTCTCAGTAACAAATGCAGTTAGAAATATATCCTGAGTGATCCTGATTTTGAATCACATTTCTCCTCATACACACACACACACCCACACACACCCCACTCTGTTTCTTTGCCTATGCATGTTTACTATCTACACAACCTACACAGTCCTAAAACTCTAATAAAAACAGGAAACAGAGAGCTTAGGCAGAGCTTTCTGTGTCTGGCTTTGTCTCTGTTTCTCTCTCCAAAAACTGGAGAGGGGTAGGCATAAAAAAGCCCATGTAGCTAAAGTAAATTAAACCAGAAGAATAGTGACTTATAAGAGGAAGTGACCATATTTTTCAAATCATTCAATGTTGAAAGAAAATACAAAGCAATAAATGTCACAGTAGCATCATGTACGTGCACAACTGTATCTACATCACCTGAGAAGAAATTCAAGCTCTGAATGTGCCAGTGTTAATTTGAAGAAAGGACGTGCATCCCCCTCTATTAGTCACACTCATGCTCGTGTAGTAGCATCCCTCCTTGTTCTGAACACCAAACATGGAAAATAAACTGTTTCTTCTGGCATCTCCGTGACTATATGTCTATATCAGGGCAACATTTTCCTAAAAGGAATTGAGGTGATACATCCATTCTTTAGTAGTGTAATTGCATAATTTGCACAATAATGTCATTATTTTTTTCCTACCTAAATAAAGTGCCTAAAAAAGAATAAGAAAATAGTAATTTAATAGTCACTAACACCATTTCCAAGTATTTTCTCATTCACCAGCAAAATACACATAACATTTTTTTATGCCAAAAACCAACAGGAAATTTGCTCCAGAGTTTTAGATAAATAAAAAATAAAAATTAGTATTGTCCATTTCTAAAGTCTATGATTCTTGTGATTTGACTTATTTGAAGTGCAAAGTCTTGCACCTGGAGAAGAACACTCTCATGCAGCAGAGAGTGCAAGAGTCATGAGTCATAAAATAAAAGATAGAAAAAGGGATTTTCTTTGTCCAAAAACGCTTCTTTGCTTGGAGCGTTCCAACATCCCATTTCCCCAGATCAGGCAAAACAGAGAGATGGAGGAAACTTTATAGTTGAAAACAAACCATCAAATTCATAAATTAGGTTCTGTGATCTCAGAGTCTGCATTTACCAGGAATTTAAATCAGTGACCCATGAGATCTCTTCTGAGCTTTTATCTTTCACAGGTTTATTTCTGATTGTTATGAGTAATTGAGAATTCCTGCCATACCACAGAACAGGAACCAGTATAATGTAAGGTCATTGCCTTTGATGTATATTTTTATATTTCTACACAGTAAAACATCGTAGGTCTTGTGAAGAATGATTTTTAAATGAAAAAAACCTTTTGATAATTATGCATAAAGCTTCCAACCTATAAAATGAGGAAATGTTCAACATCAGGCCTCAATGCACAAGAAAAGTGCATAGAACAGCCTCTTTTAAAGTATAATTTTCTCCTAGTGTGCTTTCTTTTAGCTAGACTTGCCAAGCCTTTCTAATAAAAACATTTTTTCACTGTGTGAAATCAGTGTCTGCTTTCCAAATAAAATTATGAAAAATGTCAGGTAAATGTAGTAAGACAAATTTTTGTATTTTGATTAAGGTACCTCAAACAAAATTTCAGTTCAATTACCTCATTTTCTTGTAATCATGTATAAGATGGATTCTGTAGTCTCCCACATGATGTGCTGTGGCCATAAAACTGACAGGCAGAATCTGCTTATTCATTTAGGAAGATAATGACATTGTCCCATTAGGAATCATATCAGTCTTGGTATTGAGTAAGATACATTGTTCTGTCAGTAGGAAAGGACTGAGCAACAGGCAAGTGGAGTTCATTCCCCTAGAGAAGTGTAACAGAAACCTCAAAGTAAAATATTTCTGGAGATCGATACAATGTCATCCTTTCCTCACATGCTCCTGCTTGCAGCCACTCTGGATATTTTCACGATTGGAACATAAATGCATAGCACAAAATCACCTCTGCCTGACCTCTTCCTCTCTTTCTAGGCAGGATTTAGCAAGAGCTCAGACACTGCTCACAAGCATGAGGGGGAGCAGCTGCTCTGGTGCCTGGAGTCAGGAAAATACTCCCAGCTGCAATCTCTGTTTGCCCATGGACAGGCAGAGATGATTCGTGTGATCTGAGGAGCACGCAGACAATGGCTTGGTAAACCCCTTATCTAGAGAAATGAAAGTCTCCTCTCTCCTGAGGAAACCACCAAGCACCTCACAGTACTTGAGGTGTTGTGTTTACCTCTTCCGAAACAAGTTTGAACCGAACCCTATTTTCCTGCTGGCCCAAGGTGGAACAGGTGTCCCACACAAGCACTGATAAGCTGTGAAGGGCTCCCCATGTCTTAAAATGACACGTTTAAACCCTTACCAAACAAAAAATTCAGTCAACAGGAGTAACTCACAACAGCTGAAGAGCAGATGTCTTGAGCCTTCACTGGGGCCAAAGCTGCAGAGATCAGATTCATCACAAATTCATGCACAATGGCACTAAGTTTCTTTTGACAGAACACTTTGCAACTCCATGGTTAGATCTGCCCCTTCCAAGTGCCAGTTGCCATTTTGACGAGTGTCAATTCTTCTGTCAGAGAAGGCAAGTGATCTCATGCTACCAAAGATAATTATTTCAAATTTGTAACTAAAAGGCTTCTGGTGAAACCAGTGTGATGAACTAGTGAACACTCAGTTCATTAGCTGTCATCCAGCTTGACATTTCCATCTTTCAAGCAGTATTGCAGAAAATCAAAGATACACAGGGCTGTGCTTCAGAAGCTGCAGAAGTAGCCATACTGTATTCAAGAAAAGGGACTATGAAGGTTACTGCTAATGGGATGTAGAAAATTACAGTAACCCATAGGCAGATAAAAAGTGTTTGAAAATTAATTCTTCATGTGCCCTTTAGATACACAGTTACAGAATTAACATTAATAAAACAGAATAAGGACATAATAACAGAACTTAAGAGCATAATATTCTGGAGACAGAAAAACAAAAAAAAAAATCTTGGCACAAATGACTGATCTTATGCTGTGGCATTTTAAAAGTCATCCAATGTAAATACTGTACACTGTACCCATGTGACCAATGCTATTTATAGGTGAGAGTAAATAGGTGAAAGTAAATGAGTGCTTTTTAACTGAACTCGTTTAGGGCAAAATTCTTATGCAAATGATATAATCACTATTCTATAATACCTTCTATATGTTGTGCTACAAGACTTCTTTAATTATTGTTTTCATTACCCACTTTAAGCCATCAAATATTTGAATAATCGTCTGCAAGAGTTTATCAACTGGATTCCTACCTTAGGTACTCTCTGTAAAAACTGAAAAAAGTGTTCTGTTTTCTTCCTGTCCTTTTAGTTGAACTATTTTCTTTTTAATTGTTTTCATTTCCTAGTTTTATTTGTTTCTTTTGAGATTTCTCTTCGCTGTGGATTTTAAAATCCATACTTTCTTGGTCTATTTAACAAACCCAAAATCTATTCTGAAATGCTTTAAAATTTTCACACTCTTTAAAACTTTTCCAGTTTTCTTCCAGAAGACAGGTACATAGTGTTTGCCAGTGCCTGCTTAAGTGTTAAATTAATCTATTGCTTCCAGTCATCCTACTTAGCTCACTTATTTTGTATAGTCACCTTGTGTACGTGACATGACAGGGATGGCACAGATATCAATACATTGAAAGGAATGTTTCATGCCTGTGATTTAATCCCTGGATCTGAAATTATGTTCCTCTGTGCACTCTTTATACTGATCCACTCAGGGCAATTCCTCTCCATTGGTATTACAGACTTCAAACTGAGTCCCACAGCTTTCTAAGGATATAATTGCCAGCTCCTGAGACCCTTCAGAAATCACAAGCAGAGCAAACACACACACACTGTGGCACTCTTAAACTTGTGTTGCTCCTCGAGCAGGAAAGGTCTCAGTGTTAGATAACTTCTACAGCTAGTTATGGCTAAGCTGTCATTTAGCAAAGGAAAATGTTAGATACTTTATTAAGAATAGGAAAAACAATTTTTAAAATGGTAAATACAAGATACGTAAAACATTCTCAGGACTTAAGAGTCAGCTGACTGCTTGGCTCCTAGTTATTAATTGGTGTGTCTATATCAGTGATGAGACTTTGGAACAATTCTACCACCTACTCCTGGAATTCTGCTTCCCTTGGCTAATCTTCTTCTTTGACCACTGTACAACTTCAGTGTCTTATTGAGGAAGTTAAACCTACAAACCTACTGCCTTCAGCCCAGGTCTGCTTGGAACAGACCCTTCTCTAAAAAAATCACCTTTCATCAGAGATACTCTTCCTTCTTTGTCTTTCAACTCTTTTGGGGTTTTTTTTCAGCAGTCCAAGCAGTCAGGATTTACATGAAAAAACAGTTGTGAGAAACAAGATTTGGTGAAACCTCAGTCTACACAGAGTACCCAACTGCTACCCTCAGCTTATATGAATCAACCTTTCTAGAAGTACCATCTTAGCTACTTACATTCTTTGCAAGGGAAAAGGACCATGTGATTCCAGGATCTCAGGTGAAGAACTGCTTGTCAATTATAGGCATCTAAATTCAATAATTTAGATCTTCAAATGCAAACACCATGGCCATTCAAGAATTGTGGCATTTCTTTAGAGACTAATTTTCTAGCCACTTATTGTTCCAGTACAGTTAACGTTACCGAACAGAGTACAGTGGAGTTCCAGCCTCCAGAGTTACAGTAAGAATTCCAGACTCAATTTCTCTCCTGCTTCCCTTCAGAGATGGATCATAAAAACACTGATTTCACAGAATCACAGAATATGCTGAGTTGAAAGGGACCCACAGGATTGTGGATCCCAGATCCTGGTCCTGCACAGACCATCCCCTGGAATCACACCATGTGCCTGGCAGCACTGAGCGCTCTCAGGCTGGTGCTGTGACCACTTCCTTGGGCAGCTGTTCCAGTGCCCAACATCTCTGGGGGAAGGATCTTTTCCTAACATCCAACCTAAACCTCCCCTGACACAAATTCTCTCACTTGCACTATAAATGAGGCTTCTGCTCCCTCTTTTTAAACTTTGAGGTTTTCTATCTTCTACATAAGTGTGAACATAATGCTTGTTTCAGACTTCTTTGCAGGAAGGATCACTCAGCATAGTAGGACCAAGTGACATGCCTGTTATTAGATTCATACATTCACTGTGAAATCTTCAAAGAGTCTGCACATGAAATGCTGGCAGCACAAATGACAGATTTAGGACCCAACATTTTCTTCTTTTCCTCAAATTTTGTGAACACTGCAGGTCCTCAACTTAGATTTCAAGTTGCTAAGATTTTTTTTATATAAAGTAATTTGCTTTTGAATAATTTGATGGATCTGTGGTCTAAACCACATTTGTAGTTTTTTGACAGAGATGACAGATCAGTGATTTCCTCTGACACTAAAAGGTGGCCATTATCTTTTACAGTGTAGTCATTTTCAATATTCAGAGTCTGCATTCATCTAATTCAAAGAACAGACACATATCAGTGAGAATCTCTAAACATTTCTACATTCCTGCTAAGATCTCTTTATGTGACTTTGCATGCAGTTAAGTTTATCCTTATCCATATAAAAGCCTGATGGTTACATTTCTGCACAGTAAAACCCAAATAAATACTGGGAGTCATAAAAAGTTCCTTTTATTTCTTTAGGCAGTGAACTAAAGCAGTGCAGAAGAGGCTAATAGGTTCTGCAAAGCCATTGCTTTTTGCCCTTGTGCAAGTGAGCAGGACAGGAGAGAGAGTGACTGAAAAATTGTTGTGACAGGCTCTCAGCTGGCCATAACTCTGAAGTTGGAACCACTGGTACTCTTCCCTTAAAAGTCACCAGACTAAACACACTAAAATAGCCTGCAGCATCAATGATTTATTAAAACACACACTAAAGCAAGTGACTTTAGAATGTCCATTTCAATATAATATGGTGAGACAGAGTAAAATAAAAGGGTTTGCAAACAAATCTTTCCCTTATTCACTGTATCTCACAGAGTAAGTATTTCCATTCTTTTTTTCTAGGTCAAAAATTTTTATCAGCCTCCTGGACTGCAGCACGTTTTCTGTGGTCTTCTCAGTTTTCCCATTCCTTCGAGGAAGCTTCTGCAAGCCCTCCCACAGGTTTCTGCCAGGTCCATGCCCCCCTTAGGAGTTCCATGCCTGGAACTCCTGGTTCCAGTCCATGCCTGTATTTGTGCAGCAGCATCCTCATTCATGACATTTATCACTCCCCATCTGTCCTATCTCACTCTCCCCCATAACTATGTTCAGTTGTCTCCAGGAAAAAAAGCAGTTTCCCCATTTTCTTGTTGGTACCATGACACTGGTGCTGTAGCACTGTGAGCACTGACATCAGGCAGCCTTCCTGCCTGCTGTTCAGTCACATTCCTTCATGTACACATACAATAAAGTGAGTGGGAGAGGATATTTATCATAGTTATTTCCAGTGACTGATCTGGTCCCTGTAAAATTAGCACAAGGTTGCATGACAACTTATCATAGTTATTATTTTGGAAATCAACATATCATTGACTCCTTCAGGGCTGGAGGGATGAGTATTTACATTAAGACTGACTACAAGAACCCAGTCACATCAGCAACCTTGTCCAAAGAGCAATCATCTGTTCTCTGTGAGTTTCCAAGGGTGCTGTAGGGCAAACCAAGATGGAAATCACTGTTTCTCTGAGGCAAGAAGGCCACTGTTGTTCATTGTCTTTTAACACTTCTCTGTAGGAAGAGAATTACTTTGGACAGCCTCAGAGTTGGACTCCAATAGGAACAGAAGCTTTCTTTGGAAGGACATGAGAACTTCATTTCCTTTATGCAAACAGAAGTGTCTGATACTGCCAGCAACAGGAAATACTCCCTCGCAAAGATGCAAGCTGCTGTCAGTCACTGGTATCTTCACTCTTAAAGAAGGAGGATTTCTCTGCACTCAGAAACATCTGAAGGTACTCAGGGAGATGGGAGCTGTCACCTGATGCACTGGATTTTATCAGCAAACTGGAGATGCCATGAGAAATTTCAACCAGCAGCAGGCTTTACAGGTTTGTCCAAAGTAACAGAAAGAGAACAAAGTGGCCTACAACTCTGCTGGCTCCCTAACTGCTCCAGAGCAGAACAAGCCACACTTTACAGCCAGCTACCCTGCAAAGGAGATGTGTAAGACAACATGACTGGAATGTGCTATGCTGATGTAAAAAATTAGCTGTATTTATTTTCCTTCTTAACCAAGTGATATTTTGTACTGAAGATTATCTTTCTGAATATTATTTTTAAATTTTTTAAATATCTGATGCCTTTCTGCAAATGCTTTGAATTGAAATATTTGTTTAATTTTAACATTAAAAAAATTAGCTTTACTTGCTTTTTTAAGCCCAGTTACATTTTTCCCCTTAAGCTGTTTGGCTCTTTTGCTCTCCTTTATAGCTACAAGGAGGAGTATGTTATTATTTTTGGAAATGTTGCCTTTTATATTCTTTCTTTATTAGTTACCCTGGTCTCTTAATCTTTTCTGGATATGTTTGGGTGTTCTTTTCATCTGGAAGTTTATTTAATTTTTTCTTAGTACAATATGTTCTGTACTTCCAAATCTGCAAGACACTGATTTTACTTAATTTTCTCTCCTTAAATGTTCACCCTCTTACAATTATTATGTTTCAGGTTCTGGGGTTTTCACAAAATATATTAAAGCATTCATCACGTTTTCCCTTTGTTTTCTGTCTCAACATCAAATTCTCCTTAATGGAAAAAATAAAAAGAAAAAGAAAAGGAAGACTTAATATCTAATTTGTAAAGGGAAGGGAATAAAATACATTTAATAGTGTGTTAAGAGATAGCTAATATTTTTTAATTAAATTGTAATATGGAAAAAAGCACCGTATTTTCATAATATGGATGGAATTGCAAATCTTATTTATGTATCAGTTGCCAAATTTACGGAGCTATTTCAGAAATTTTAAAATTTTAATATGGATTGTATCTTTCATTTTAGTGAATATTTGTGTATGAGATGATTAATTAGACTGATATAGCATAAAAATGAAGTTTAGTGTTTGCAGTCAGGCTAGCAATGTAGTCATCATAGGCAAAATCTGCAAAGTGTGAATCAGCCATGTAAAGGCCCCCATACCTTTCAGTTATTTACCTTCTACATTTTCATGGGGCTATAAAAGTGGTGCCCAAGCTGTGCTGGAATCTGGCATTCTGGCTGCACCAGGGGAAGGTCCCACCCTGGAAATGAAGCTGTCTATGATAGAATCAGGTATGAGACACTAGAGATTGCAGCATCCTGGACTATTTTTGTTCCTGGCAAAAACTGACACCTGACAAGGGACAAACAGTATTTCTGAGATATAAATGCATCTTAAATCCCATTCCTGCTCCTGGCCTTGCAATACTTTGTGGCATACACATGGGTTACACTTAAGTTTTTACGGATTACAGTTAAGTTTTTACTGAAGCCCATAAGTTGCATCTCTCCTGAACATGTATTCCTTGTTTGACAACAGTGTAAAGCACCTCCAGACAATGATTTTTGTTAGATTTCTGGAGACATCTGTCTTTCTTTATGTCTATAAATGCATCTAGACAAATCAATAGCAGTTTCCTTTCACTTCAGGTCTATGCACACAGTCTTTATGTATATTACAGAGTCTCACAGAGGTTTGTATGAGTCCTTCAAGTCACCTAAAGACACTGCATAAGAGGTCTTGCTTGCAGTCTCTAAGATTTCATGAAAATCGAGGTTATTAAAATCCACCTTCTTTTTATTCACAATTGTCATTATTCCTAACAACTTTTAAAACATAATGTGAACTGGGAATGAACCATGCACTTTAAAAATGCCAAATATTACAGTCTGTATTCCTAAAGTAATAGAACTTATTTCTTCAAGGGCTCAAGATTAAAATATTTCCTATCAGTAGCATTAGGTTCAACCTGAAGTTGAAATTATCAGTTCATGGGTCGCAGTTATAATTATCTTTTCCCTCTCAGACCTTAATAATCACACAAACCATCTATAACAGACTGTATAAAAGGCTTTATTTTGCCTGGTTTTGCACATAAATACTATGTTTGTATTTACTTCAGATACAAATGGTGCCACCTGCTCCTCTTAGTACCCTGACATTTGGTGCTAATTAGATGGACTTGCATTATCAACAGCACAGAAATACAGTGCTGCAGCAGACTTGGTTACCATGGATCCTAATGCACTCAGCATTCCACAGGAAATTTAGCAGAGCATAAGAAATAAATCTATTCCTGTGTGAACCTGCACCAGTTCTATGACACTATATAGGTACATCATCAAAGTCTTCTAAATTCAAGGGTAAACACCATTATTATTTCTAAACTTTTATTAATACTTTCTACCACTGAGTCACCATGTAGGTGAAACAAAATTGCGAGATGATTTTAAACACCCTGACAGTGCTAATGGAAACAAGTCATGCATTCAAGCTGTAAAGGGGAGTAAGTCTCAACTGGGGATCAGCTGCTACAAAAGACTACTGGCATCTGTAAAGGAGAAAAGTCAAAACTATTCTTACACATAGGAGTGTCACACTGAGTAGCTGCTGTGAAAACTCATGCTATTTGTTCCTTTTCAAGCCTACCTGAATGTACCTAATTATTATACTCTAGGACCTAACAAATCTACTAATCCAAAAGTTGCTTCTACAGGGTGATTTGAGATAGCTTGATAAACTCAACAGATGAAATTAAATGAAAAGGAGAAAGATTATGCAGAAGATGAAGAAAATATAAAAATAACAAAGAAATTAAACCACTAAATAAGCAGACAAGATTAAAAAAATTTCTTTCTCCCTTTCTCACAGTGACATGCATATAATTCTCTCCATCTGTTCTAAGGCCCAACAACTCTCTATTTCACAGTTGAGGTAAATTATCAATTTCTTCTTCAGGCATCAAACTCTGATGTTCTTTGAGGTTCCTCCTTCGTTGTCAGAATTGCCAGCATTTCTGAATTGTACACATCTTTGAGTGCTATGGTGCCACCATTTCAGTTTCTTTCACAGTTGTTCCCAAACACTCACACTCACATCTCAAAGGAAAAGTTCAGCACCTGAATTATGAATTGCGCATCCTCTGTTCTCTGAATGGGCTTTTCTAACAAACTGCAACAGGCAAGTTTGAAAATTAATGCCTTCCTCTTGTAATTAGAATGATTCGCAGTAGTATGAAACAAAATGCTGCAAATAAGGTAAAAACCAGGGATGGATCCACTTCCCAAAGCTACAAGCCTACCAGCACAATGCTAGGAAATATCAGGTATGATACACAACCACACAAGGCTCAGGCTGCTATCTCCATACAAGTCCTCCTGCTGCCTTGAGAAGGCTGACCTAGAACAGAGGCTAGACAGAGTTAAGAAATAAAGCAGGTATTTATTAAAAGGCCTTAATGGATACACCCTGGGCAGCACAAGAGCCTGGACAGAGCTACACCCAAGATGAAAACCAAAATGGTCACAAAATGCATGATTCGTCATGAGTTCTCACACTTTTATAAGTTTTGGTCCATTTGCATATTTGGTAATTGTCCAATTACGGCCCCAGATTATGAAGTCACATCCTCCCTGTTTTCTCTCTTCAGTCCACAGTTTGTCTTTCTGGCCCTGAAGCTTGTAATGGTTGTCCTTGGTCCCAGGCTAGGAAAAGGAATTGTTTTGTCTAGCTACTCTGTGAAAAGAGATTACCAGCACTCAGAACTACACACCTAGGCAGCACAGAATCTGAAAAATATGAAAGCTAAAACTTAAGGTATCACTAAAATTCATCACAATTGAATTCTATTGAAAATATTTAATCTTTAAAAGAGGAAAGTAATTTCAGAATTACCTCATTAAGGTCAATTTACGTAAGTGATATAGACCAAGATAAGTGGAAGAAGATATGCCAGTAAGGTCTAAAAGTTTTTTATGGGGTCGTACAATTAACAAACCACTGCATGCAACAGAAAAACAATCAAATGGGTGGGCAACACATGATTTGGGACAGGATAGAAGTAACATTTTATCTCCTTTTTTTCTCTCTCCTCTTTGGAAGGTGTGAATGGACAATGGACCTAAGTTTGCATACCATATTTCTCACAGCCTATATTACTAATCTATCTGTATTTGAATTATCAGTTCTTAATTGTGGGAACATTTCTATACCTATCAATTCCAAGTGACAGTGAAATCTCACAGCATTAATACAATGCTTTAAAAAAAATCTGAAACTCTGCAAATGGCCTAACAAAAGTAAAATATTCTCTGATTGACTGAAGACTTTGCTTTTTTTTGAGCCCTGAAAACCATTCAGCCTCCACAATCGCCAGATGTTTCTCCCCCACCAAAGCCTGCCATCTCACACAATTGCACAGCTGGAATGGTATCTGTGTCCACATAGCTGTTGTGCATTCTTACCTCAGTAACCAAGAATTTATCTGTTGGATGACATGAATACTGCAAAGTTAAAAAGGAGCTGCTTTAACACCTGGCTGAGGAAAGCCTATTGATCAGAAAGAGGGGCTTGGTTTTAACAATTGTTAGAAGAACATGGAGCTGGTTTAGTGGTGAACATGGCAGTGTTGGACTAGATGATCCTAGGGGTCTTTCCCAACCTTAACAATTCTGTGAATCTTTGAACACAAAAGTCTCCTCAAATAAGAGAGGCCATCAAGAAATCTTCTGAACTAGGAAAGCTTATGTTAAAGGTGAGATTTCCACAATACAAACCATGGAAATAACTTCTTTCTTGAATGACAACTCATCAGGATCCAAATATGCTCCATTTCTGATGTCATCATACCGCCAAAAATTATTCTTTCAATAAAGCTGAATAACCCATCCCTGTGATATGTGTGCAGTAACTCATTAAACTATTTTTTTCAAGGGGTAATTGACCATAAATGTTCCAATTTTTGAAAATATTTAAGATAAAAAAGTTCTAGAGGAGCATTAAATTTGCATTTTTCTCAGTGTTTCATTCTCTTGTAGGAATTGATATAGCTGTCTTTCAGGAAATACATAACTGTTACATGGTGAGTTTACCCAGCTCCTGCCTGAGATTCTACTTCTACAATCATATCTTTGATTTTAAGGAAGAGGTTAAATGCCCAATTTAGACAGTTTCTGCTGGAAAATAGTCCTATAGGAGGATGAATCCATTGTCCAGAGACATGGAAAACTACTAGCCATGAATGTCAATATTTTTATCTGTGTGATTCATCATAATCAGGATGTCATTCACACACACTATCATTATTCTCCATCAACTGTGTGCTCCATCAGAAGTATTTACTGTTCATGCGTGTACTGTACACAATAAAATACTATACACTGCTCTGATAAAATACATCTTTTTTTCTGGGTTCCAAATCATACATTTTTGTCCTCATCTTAAGCTATAGACTTATGGGGGGGGTTTGTTACAGAGTAACACTTCTCTATAGAATGTAGTTCCATTACAGTAAATATAATTTCTAAAATACTTAGCAACATTTTGGTTGTAGGGAAAATGGTAGAAAAAAACAGGACTATGTTATAAATGGAACTGTTGCATATTAGAACTGAACCAGTTTGAAATTTTTGGTTACGTGCATTTGACTTTTATTTTAGATAACACACTAAAGTATTCTCATTGGGTGGAATAAGGCTTAATTTTCTTTTCTTTGAATTGAAAAATGGACTGGTTTAATTTCAATTCCAAATGCCAAAATCCTTTTTAAAATAGAAGACTGATCTTCTTTGCAGGTCTGCTTCTCAAGAGGATTTCCTGAATAATGAATTAAGAATAAATGTTTTGACCCTAATTACATTTTTCCCCGCTTTCCAAAATAGGCTCCTTATGTGTAACAGCAGTCATTTTAAATGCTTTCCTTCACCTAAGATTAGGAACAAGGGAGAGGGAGGGGACTGGGAACAGTTCTCCTGAGGCCTACCAGTGCAGGCCAACACAAAGGCCTAAGGCCCAGCTCCCACAGCATCAGGTTCCCTTTCTCCAGGCTGCCTGCTATGACTCTCAATGATTTCTTCAGTCCTTCACCTCCCACTTAGACTTTCTATTGTGAGTTGGAGATCAGTAATACAAAGATTAGAGACAGGAGGGGGCATTGGAAAAGGCAAAAGATTTTTCTCCAAAGTCATCCTTTGTAGACCCGCATACAGGTAGGGATTAAGAGGAAGGAGATTTTCTACAGGAGATTAATGCATACTGAGACATATGTACATGCATGCTGCAAACCATGTCAATATTTAAAAAATGAATGCCCAAGAGAGCAGGTCTGTATGAATGTCAAAACCAAAAGAATAGTGTCAAATCATCATAATTTGATCAGAAAGTCAATCACATACAAAGTTGAAGAACATATGATCAATGAAAAGTTTTAATAACACATGTTCTCCATTAACTCCCTACTCTCTAGGGAGGTATCACAAAAACACAAAGTGCAAGCACTTAAAATTACTATTTGCTTGCGGGGCTTACTATGGAACATTTCTACACAGGTAGAAAATATATTTAAGACATTCTTTAGGTAGTTAGAATAATTCATAGGATCCTTCAGCTATGAAATGCTACTGAGTTCAGTGCAGTCCTGCACTGATGCATAAGTAGCCCCCATACAGCCTACCTTGCATGACTGGAGCTGTATTTCTAAATATTGCCCAGCAATTTCTTTGTATGCACAATTACACCTGAAATGCTTGATCATAATGTAATTAATTCCTAACACTGAAATAAGAATTAATTTTAACTACCATTAAAAACTTTTGGAGCACTTTGAGGAAAAAAAAAAAAAAAAACAAAAATAATCATAAACTTGTTGGTGAATGAATCAATAAACTGAGCTATAGCAAAATGTACAATCTCATAAAAGAGTTACTAAAGACTTGAATATAATGAAAATAGTTTGAAATTTTGAATAGCCACATTTCAGGCAAGCAAACATAATACTGAAGCATCAGCCAGAGATATTGTAAATGACCAACAAGAACAGAGAATCCCAAGAAGAGAAAGGATGCTTGTCTTTATGTGTATGAATTCTCTAGACACAATTTGAAATATGAGTACAAATGAGCACCTTCATAATAAAAACCAATATATGCTCAGATGCAGCTTTCTAAAATTGAATAAAAATAAATATATACACCAAGGAAAAAAATTAGTATAGGATTTTTTTTACATTGTTATTTAAGGAGCACTGTAAAAAGGTGAGGAAGGTGGTAAAACCTCCATTCATATCCTAAAAACATGCTTTCTTGTTTATAATGTCACATGTATTACTGGAAGTAAGCATAAAGCATTTATGTTAAAGGCTCCAAAAGCAAGAGCCAACATGATTCAATACTACAGTGAAGGAGGTTACAAGAAATTTTAGTTCTTTTTTTCAGAACAGAGATTCATGTTAAAAGAGAAAAAAAATAAATATATATATATTTATATGTACATACAGTGGGGAAAACAAAACCACATGACAGCAGACCAAAAGAGCGATATGCATTGTAGTCCACTCTCAAAAACAATTTTGCTTTCATTGGTACTAGAACATTTCAGAGGATAGCATTGTTGAGATCAAATTCTTGGTTGGTTACCCTTTTCATAGGATGTTCATACTTCTTGTCTCTATTTCAAGGTTCTCTTCAACTTGACTACAAAGCTCTGCTTATTTTCACCCTACTCATAAGATCTAACTCTTATCTTCTGAAGTGAAAAGCAATGTAGCTTTCCTTCTGATCCTTCCTTTAAAGCTTTTCTTATCTACTCAGCCTTTGATTACTGACCACTCTGTGATTTCCACAAAGAATCAAGTTATGACTCTCATTGGGGGGCCATATCCTCTCAAATCTCATAACTCTTCATGTCAATAAAGCAACACTCACGTACAGCATTGAAGGTCTGGCTATACATCCTTTGTATTTTATCTCTGTGAAACTAAGTTGCAAAATCTTTGTTCTGGTGTTCCAAACCCTATTTCCTTTATTATCATCATAAATTACATGTAAGATTATTTCACAGAGGAATCGGTAAAAAATTTCATATTAAATGGAAAGTGACTTTAAAAAATTCAGATTTTTATATGAAATATAAAGGGTTATTTCTGAAATTGAAATAACTGTACATGATGGTGTTTGGTCAAAGGTTGGACTCAATGATGTTGGTGGTATTTTCCAACCTTAATGATTTTGTCATTCTAATATATTCTTCACAGTGGTTCTGTGAATTGCAGAGATTCGAGCAATTGCAGATATCAATTGCAGGTATCACTCTTCAAGCCAGCACTCAGAATGCTCCTAAAACTGCCACTTTTAGAGTCCTGGTCAATTTTTCAAAATTTAAAAGGAATAAAATGAATTTGTTGCTTGTTTGCTGCAGTTTCAAAAGCCATAGTCAATTTAAAAAGTTACCTTGAAGTGCTTCTAGTGCTGGAAATTATTTGTTCATTTCAAGATGAGAGAATAATTGTTGATCTACCTGAGAGTCTTTGAAGAACTGTACTTTCTAGAGTACAGCTCAGGAAAAAGTCCACCAATAGTCAGAATCTAGCCCTAAGAGTGAAAAAGCACCCATATTTTCTGAGCCAAACAATGTTTACGTGGCACTTAAATTTCAGTGGACTCATACAAACAGGTTTGTGATGTGCAAGTGCCCCCTCTTTTTTCTTCTTCTTTGTTTGAAAGAATAGAACAGGAAAGTCTGTTCAACAAAAAAAACTGAAAAAAAATCAATCTCTGGCCCAAATATATTATATTTAAGCACATGGAAAAATAAAGAACAGATTGGAAACAAGGGAACCCTGAAGAGCATGACCTCAGCACACCACCTGCCCCATCACTGCAGAGCTTTGAAGGCGTTTGGATCTTTTAATTTTGTGGGGTCGGGTGGAATGTATGTAGCACATAGACCTTCCCTTTCACTGTTTTACATTTTAACAAAGTAAAAAATCAACCAAGACCATTCTTGGCTGCCAAAACTTCAGTAAATTCTGAGTCAAGCAGAAAAACCCCAGAGCATTAAACAGCCATTGCCTACTGTTATGACCAGAGATACCACCAAAGGATGCACACCTCATTCCACGGTGTTGCTTTAATAATCTGAAAGTCATCTATTTTCCACAGGGTCTGTGAGATCACAACACCAGCTATATTTGTCTCAGTGACAGCTCACACACATTATGTAGATTCATCAAAGTTTTTGAATCCCTAATTTCTCTGTCTCCTGGTACCATCTCTTCACAGCATGAAAGGATTTTAGCCAGAAAAATTAAATATTTTATTTATTTAAGGCAAAACCTAAATATAAAACAAAAATGTAAATATTTTTCAACAAGTCATTTTAAAATAGTTTTGCATAAGTCCACAGGATATTGCATCCTTGAAATCTGGGGTATTATCAGTAAGCAAATTGTCACATATTCAGATCTGAGGAATATTTTCTGATAATCTGTGTACAGGGGACTGTCATTTATTGACTTCCATTCTATTTCTATGTGTGAAAGTGCCTGTAAGAATGCTAAATTATCTCTTTAATTAATATACATAATTAATATTAAAAAAATATTAGCATTATCACCATGATTTTACAGGAACCTGGAAGGAAGATTGCTTTGTTGAGAAAGCGATGATCAGAGCAACCATGGAATGGAAGCCATTTCAGCTGGTTTGAGCAATCTAAAAGTGGGACACCTGATCCAATTTAGTCATCTAGGACTATTTGCAATCTGTAAAGAGAGATGGGCATCCTCACAGGGTAAGTCATACCAGTCTAAGCAGTTTACAGAGACATATGGAGGTGGCCTGCCAGAAGTTGGAGAATTAAGTAAATCCATTCTCATGAGCTCCTTCCAAGTTCAAGCCTGCAAGCCCTAAATATGCATTAGTCCAGAGTCCAAATCATTATGCCCAGTCATGCAGTTTAACCAATGTGAACTCAATATAACAAATATACCTTTTGTCCCCCATACACTGATTTTAACACAAATTAAGGACACCTGTGCTTCTACCTGACCTTTCATAAGAGCCCTTCATACAAAAACATCTAACTCAAATATTGGATACAAATAATATTCTAGAAATACTGAACTATAATTGGTACATTTAATGGCTACACTTAACCATTGAAAGACAAATTCTGACCTCCTTTCCTACACTGAATTATACTAAAGTTCATTGTGTACGTCCCATTGATTTTTCATGGACTACTTCTGCAATAAAAATTCTACTTGGTAGATTTAAAAGCATCTACATCTGTTTACAGGTGACCAGTCTGAACTCCCTTCCACAAAAGATGAGCAATAACTTATAAATCAGGGACATTTCACAGGTGAATAATTACTCAATGTATTGAAAATGCTCATGATAGAAAAGCAATCCTAAGTATTTCCATTGCTCCTTGATGAAATAACTTCATTTACCCTTACTAATTCTATAATAAAAATTAATATAATTATTAAGATATATAGGTTTGCTTCTGGCGTTGGTAGTCTAAGATCAAAATAAGTTGAAATCTATTTTAATATCAAACAATTAATCAGAATAGAGGTCACAACAGAAAGATAAATCATTTCTTTTGTTTCACCATTTGCTTTTCCCATTTTCTCATATCTTTTAAATTGCTTATATCCTGTAAATCAAGTACTAACTAATAGAGAAAATAATATTCTGTGGGAACTTTTGCATCAATAATATATTTGCAAGTCACACCATTTCCCCTCAAAGTCTTTTGCGTCCAATGGATGTGATTGGTAGCAAAGATTCCCCAGCCAGCTTAGCTCCTGCTAATGCTGCAAATCCAACTATTGTGATTTTTATGTCAGATTACTGTACTCACACAAAACAGCAATAGACTTTTCAGAAATATAAATAATATGTCAAAAGTTATTTTGGGTTTATGCAGAAGATACATTTCAAATGGGAATCAAGAAAATGGCAAGCAACAACAAAAGAATAGAAAGAATAAGAATTACCCTTTCTAACTCTTATGCCTACACATCCCACTTACAAATCAGAAAGAGGGAGAGCAACAGCTATTTCTGTGTACTCTAAAACAGTCCCTCCTAAGCATTAGTGCCTCTTGAGAATTGTGCTAAATTCATGTATCTCAACTGCATCTGTTCTGATTTTCTTAATTTTCTGTAGGTCTCATCAAGAAAAGAAACTACTTTAGGAGTGATTTGATGGTAATGGAACCATTACTCAAACAAAATAGCAAGTCATTGTGCCACTAAAAGATTCACATTCTGGTTTTCAATTTGTCCTAAAAACTTTTCAGAATGTGATTGCATACACACCTGAGTAAATTTACTTCCTCCTATTAATATTTTTAGGGGTAACTGTAATTTCAAAGAGGTTAGTTAAGAAAATAAATAATATCTCTGAGAAGTTCCTAGGTATGCATGGTTTTTATTATACTGCAGCATGATTTTTTTCAGTGGAACAAACAGCTCATTTTGATGGAGCAAATTGAAATTAGGCTAATTGACACAGGTCTCTACACTTTTGGAAACACTTCCATCTTTATTTTTAGAAGCATGGTCAGACATTATAGGCAGTTAAAGGCTGATTAGGATTGCAGAGTAGTTAGAATTCTAACCATACAAAAAGGGGGGAAAACTCCTTCTGCGGGGATGTACATGAAGAAAATGCATAATCAACATTTTTGTTGAGGTTTTATTTCAGAAACGGCCATATTAGATTGATGTTTTATTAAAGGACCCCATTTTGCTGTTCAAAGAACATAATGGATGCCTTCAAGGGATTCTGTGAGTAAAATCCAGAACAAATCTCAATTGAATTTTGACTTCTTTTGTCAGATTTGAAGCTGAAGCTGTGTTTTTTCCTATTAAAACATGATATAGTAAGTGACTTTCATGTTACATTTCTATCTGCTTAAGCATACAAACACAAACATATATCTGCTTGTATAATCACACACAAACAAATACATACAAATACAAAAAGAGGACTTCTGAAATTTTTGTTAGCTTGAAATCAAATATTAGCAATCTATGAGGTTAATGAGAGAAAATCTAAATAGATTTCATTTAATTCCCACTATTCTCTCTTTGAACTTCATCATTAATGGTGCTTTCTTTTACTATTACTTTTTACTTTTCGGAAAAAGTGATGTTGTATGTTGTCTCTATTCAATGCAATTATTAAAAGAGTATTCTGCAATATCTTTGCCTTTTAAATAATTGTATTCATTCTTTTGTAGCCTTCTTAAGAAAGACAAAATCTAGAAATTTCCATTATATGGGACTGACAAGTAATAGATCAACAACCAAGAGTCAAAGCGAACAACGAGTCTGGTCAGTCCTCATTATTTCTAAGTAAAGCTAAATCTTCAACTACCAAAACTGGCCCCATGGTAGAGTCACCTGGGAAGCTGAGGGTAAGGAAAAATTATATATGAAGATGTTAAATTTAAAGTAGAGCAAGAGGCACAGAGTCTCTGCCATCTCCTGAAACCACCAGGCAAGCACTTTCTCTTGAAGAATCAACGGGAATCAAAGGATGAAAGAATACTCTCTCTGCCTTTACATTTTTCTGCTGGGGCACAGGAATGAATGAAAACCTTTCCATCTCCTCACTTCCCCTCCCCACAGAGAACCCAGCTAGAAAAAGATTACTGAAGACCCCTGAAAGGATCATGTCTCACTAAAAATGTTTTCAGTGAATATAGAAAACCTACACCTTGAATAAATGTGTAAAGTAAAGCTTCTTGTAACCTCTACATATGGTTTAATCTTGGGAGTGCTCCTTTCTTTTCCATTTTGTTGTAGTAAGATGAATGAGTTTCCTCTGCAAAGGCCTTTCTTCTTCCCAAGTAAAATAGTTAAAGGGTAGTCATTGAATTATTGTTTCATGCTTACTAAGTTAATGACCAATTTGATATTTTTTAATTCCAGAAAAGTCAGAACAAGAAATTCCTAATATTTTTCAATGAACTATTCTAATATTGAGGATTTGATCAATGTACACTCACATTCAGAAACACAGAGACCTAGCTTCAAATCAATAGTGGCAAAAAAATTACTTTTTCAAAGCTTAGGTGAATCATTGCTTTCTGTAACATGGCAAAAATCAGAAAAGAAACAAATGGGAAAATTCAAAAGAAACTTATTATTTTACTTATCTCCAGAGCACAAATTCTTATAGGAATAAGAAGAAACAGCAACCACAAATAAACAGGATTTCAAAATTCAAATAAACTGTTCAAGTTATTACAATGCTAGACTGCAATACTCAGTAATGTATAAGAAAAGAAAAGGTAAGAAGGCTTATACCCCTGTGTAATTCTTAACCTTAAAGGAAGATAAATTCCTTTCATACTTCCAGTGCTTAAAAGACTCTTGATTTTACATGGAAAATAAAAGAGAGAAAGGTTTCTCACTATTAAGCATTTTCTAGTATCTTCATAGGGAAAAAAAAATGCTTGAAATTGGATTAGACCAGTAGCATCCTCACTGCAGGCAGCAAAAATTTATAGCTTTGAATAACTTGACTAAATAGAGAACAGGGATATCAGTTTTGTTGTTGGGAATTAAAAATGTTATATGAGAAAAAGAGTCAAGTACCTCCTAAGTAAGATAAACAGAAAGGCATAATAAAATACATCTCAAGCCTGAGAAAACTTTATACCTATCACTTTGCCTTTTGATATCATTGGAGAGAGAGATTTTCAGAATGTGCCTGTATTTTGAGCTTTTGGATTTCTTTCAGTGTACTACTGCCTACTGACATCACAACACCACAGAATCACAGAATCATCAAGGTTGGAAGAGACCTTCAGGATCATCTAGACCAACTGTCAATCTGGTACCACCATAATCACCCCTAAACCATATCCCAAAGTGCCACATCCAGTCACATCTTCAACTCTTATAGAGACAGCGACATGACTTACAAATTGAACTCATGGGCAAAACACAAAGAGAATCTTATTTTCTGCAGTGAACAGATAAAAATACAGGAAAATTAGAATAAATTATGTTTTTACATTTAGTCTTCAAGTTCTGAACTAGAGATGGGAATACAGAAGCACGGAATCTCAGAATGGGTCAGGTTGGAGGGGACCACAGTGGGCCAACTGGTCCAACCTCCCTGCTCAAGCAGGGTCACCCCATAGGACGTGGCACAGAACTGCATCCAGACAGTTATTGAATATCTTCACTGAGGGAGACTCCACAACCTCTGTGGGCAACCTGTTCCTATGCTTGGCCACCTGCACATGCCTTTAAAGAACTGAGCTGAAAATCAGGACTGAGATGCTACACACAAAATATCAGAGAAAGCCCACTGCAAGGAAAATGGCAATGGGGAAAGACCATAAGAAGTTCAAGGTTTTCAATACAAAGTTATAAACAACTAAATGTAACAGCTCTTATATTCTTATTAAAATTTGGAAAATCGGAAAATCATTCATTTTTTTCACTTACCACCATTATTTCAGAGCAGACATGGCCATGAGGAATGCCTTTGGCCTCTCAAGGAAAAGACAAATTCATGGGTAGGATGCTCTTTAATTTTTAGCAGACATAGAAGATCATAGTACACACACAACTATTTTGAGGACTGTGATATGAAGAACCAGCCAGGATTTCATTGTTGCCTCTCTTTTGTGCATGAGAGGCCCTGACAAATGAACTGGGGTGTGCCAAGAGAATTTGCGATTCTCTGAGTCTAAATTGGGTTGGAGGTCATTCCCCCATTCTCTACCTATAATATTCCTTAAATCACAGGAGATTTATTTTGAACTTACTACCACCACCACCACCTCTTAATTCAGTTTACTTAAAATTACCATATTTTGGGTACCTTTGTTATTCAACACTTTAAATTTGAGTTAGATAAGCACAGGGATCATGAAGAATTGCCACTTTGCGTCAGATCTGCTTCTGTTCGAGTGAGGACAAGTTCTATTGTGGCAAGCCACTTTTAAGTGGTTTTAGTCAAGAGTCCTATCACTCATAGGTACTTTGCAGAATAATTCATTGGTTTTTCCCTGCTTATTAAAATGCACATGCAATTGCCATATGTGACCTCCCATGTCTTTGTCCCATCACTTAGCACCATGTTAACTTTCTGGGCACAAGAAATATATTTTCTTTCTATTTTCAGGTTCAAAGAAAACACCAGAATTTTTTTTCCATAAAATATAAAGATATCTGTTTCAAATTAGAAATTATTTTGGATCAAGATACAGCCTATGCATTTCACACACTACTTTTGGTAATTCAATTTGACAGATGAGGCTGAGATAAGTCATGCAACCATCTGTGGTACCATTTAGAGCTTCCTAAACTACAACACATACACCAGTCATTCCACCTGAAGAACTTAAAAAACTGACCTATTAGCCACTTAAAATAGCAATAACAAAATAATCCCTTTCCACATGTGGGTAACTATCCAGCCATGATTTACTGCTATATGAATCAAGGTCAAGGAGTAAAGGATTAGAGTAATGAGCTATCATTTAGCTCAGTGAGGAACTGAATATTACCCATTTTTTTGTGAAATATGTGGTAAAAGACAGAAGACAAGCCTTTGCTGAAATGACAGAGGGAATGCATGGCTCTGATATTTCTGTGTGAGTTGTATCTGTGACTTGTGAAGCCCAGTGCAGTAAGTGTTTGAATTGATGGCACAATACACATACAATAAATCTGATGCTACAGAAAGTGCAGGAATCCATGTTCTTGGAGACTTCAAAGTGCTTCTGTGTGACAAGCCCAAAAGAAGTGGGGTGCTGGCAAGCAGAAAGCTTGGAAGGGCACCCCTATAACAAAGGCTACATGAAAGTGTCAGCAAGCAGCCAGAAATCTTGGGACAGCAAGTGAAAAAAAATGTTAATGTTCCATGGGGAAAATATTTTTTGGTGAAAGAAGAGACTACCAGGAAAATCAAGGCACATCACAGACAACTTATGTACGTAGTGCAGAAAAATCGTGTAGTGCTGCTGGCACTACTCGGAGATGGTGGTCACAGCCAGCAATGCTGGGAGTGGTGGCAGTAATTAAGGAAATGACACAAGGAGCCCTGATATTAGGTAAAAATGTCTACACAAAAAGTAACATAATCAATCTGCTGTAGCCACAGAAAGTAACACTCTCATTATAAACTTGTCAAGTAACACCAAGAAAGCAACATCTTTGTTGAGAAGATCAAAGCCAGCTGCTGATGTGTCTGCTGTATTAGGTGTCATGACAATTGCATCTGGGTATGATGCCTGAGCAAGCACGTTTACAAAAACTAGTGACAATTACTTCAAGTTTTTGCTCAAACTTTTTAGAGCCTTTCAGCTTTATAGTATGATACAAGATCCTTCTTTTGTACATGGGGACAAGTAATAAGAACATATTGATTTGCTTTTACTTTCATCCTCAAACACAGTTTGTAAACTAAATAAGGAGTTCAAGACTTGATCTATCATCAAGACCTCAATAGTTTAAACATAAATGTAATTTTCACTGTAAATACTTTAGGGTAAACAATATGAAAATTACCATGATGCACACACTTGCTAAAAAAAAATCATATTGACAACTACAGAGAGGGTGATAGAGGAGGTCATTGAAAATATAAATGGAATTGAACCACTTGCACTGGTCTTAAATAAAATCTGTACCATCATTGTATTTGTGCAAATTAACTACTAAATTTCTCATACATTGTCCATGATTTTTTTCTTCAGGCTAAAAAATGTCACTCTTTTCTTACAACTCAGCATTATGCATTGGAGAACTGAAGGGAGACAGAAAAGTGATGAAAAGAAAGCAGCTCCTTTCTGTCACTCCTATAAACAATTTACAGATAATGTTTTACTTTCACAGTTACCTGTGCATTTCTTGATGTTGCTATTTCTTTTTCCATGTGATCCTAACTTGCATCCAAAATTCTCCTCCCAAAATTCTGCAAACCAGACATTTCTTCGATTGTTAGCAAGTGTTCTGCTCCGAAAATATCTATCAAATCCTACATTGAAGAAAAATGAAAGAAGCGTTAAAATATGATACATAAAAAATATAAATTTAAAGACAGTAACAGATTTTTTATAAATATAAGAACAAGAAAAAGCTTTAGATACAAACTATTTTATGAGCACAGTCGCATTTAAGGATTAGACTTCATTTCAAGGCCACATAAAATCATGGGGTAGCTCTTTGTTGAGCCAGGAGACATCAAGGACACCTATAATTCTGCTTCTATTTATATAGTTAATGACACAAGTTGAGAAACTAAAGATTCTTACTTAAACCTGGTGATCACCAGCCTTACCCCTGAAAAGCTGTCATAATGAAATCATGATTAACGTATCCCATCTGGATTAGCTCCTTACAAATATTTCCCTGTGGCTAAATTCTCCATGTAACATCAATAGTGTTCATTTTTCCTAACCAATTACCAGTTTAGCACACTTAGCCAGACATATGAGATGTTACTATATCCAGTACCCTCACAGGAATAAGGTACTGCAAACCAACTTCTACTTCATCCACCAAGAATCTTTCTTTATACAGTAACTTCTTAAAGTTTAGGAGTGGAAAGCGGGGCACAGATCAATCTCCTCCCCAGAGAATAATCTGATTAATTATCATTCGTACAATACTCTCCTTATTTGTCCCCAAGAATGACCAAGCTATGGTTAAGAAGCTCTCAACTCCAGTATCACCATTATTAGACAATTACAAGCCTGCCTAATTGCAGATTCTGCATCTCCTCATCTCAACAGATATATCAAATTATTGTCGTATCAGGCAAACTCAGGTAACTTGCTTGGAAAGATTTCCCTGAATTCCCTGCAATCAAGGACAACATGTTTTTAAAATTATTTTTAAAAATATCTAAAGTACTTGAACTTTGACAGAAAATGAAAGGTTTGTGCCACATTCATCTTACCATCTATGGATGTTCTTTTGGGTAGAATGGTTACTGCTCCTTCAGCAATCTCCTCCTGCTGCTGGACTGGTGAAATTTTTGACCCCCAGCTGTCTGAGCCAATCCAGAGGAAATGTCCAGACTGATTCGCTTTTTTGGCTGCTTCCAGTACTCTCCTGCAAACAAACAAATGACCAATTAAACAAATTCCATATGAGAACTTGAGAAACCCAGCATTTATTTTGGCTATGCATAGGCTTACAGTAATTAATTAATCTATTATTTTGACAGTCTAAGGCATACTCAACAACAGCTGTAATGAACTCAAGATACAGTAATACACAACTTGTTTCATCTTTAGCCATGTTTTTCTAGCATTCTTATTGGTTTCTTCCTTTTCAGTTGCCAAATAACAAAATAACTATCTACTGGCACTGCACTCCTAGGAGGTAGGAGAAGTCTGGAACTACACAGAATAAAGGACCAGCTCACTCTAGAATTACAACTCCATTTCTTATCATCAGATTTTCAAGAATTTCTACATAGTATTGAACCTGAAACTTTTTTGTTAGTCTATTTTCTACCAGCCAACCAAGCATCTTTGTGAAGAGGAACATCTCCAAAACACAAAATTAGGAAACAGGCACCTAATATCATCTTCATTCGCGAACATGATCACTGCTCGAGCATTTGGAGTTTCCAACAAGCGCTTAATGATCTTTTCAAATTCTCCTGGTCTTGGTTCCCGAGGGATTTTGAGTGACTGAGCAATGCAAACACCTCCTAGGAAAAATTAAAAGGATAAAAAAAGAATTTTAATACAGTAAATATCCACACTTCAAAAAATTCTTAGCTAACCAGGCAAGCAGACAAAGCGAGGTGCTAATCTGACATACAACAGCTTGGTCAAAAGTAACATTATCTATGTGTTTTGAAACATTTTGTACAGGCTCACACACTTATGCTGCATTAAAGAGTATAAAACAATTACCTGCTACTTTACATTTTAAGTACTTTTTTCAACAACATTCTGAGACCTGTTTTCAAGCACCACAATGGTTCAGCCGGACCAAGTTCCCCAGACCTACCTAATCCATGGCAACTGAGAACCCAGCCTTGCCACAGCACTGCATTAGCCATGGATCCACAGTTTTACAGCCACCTTGTGTTCGTGATGTGGCTCTTTGGTATCAGGAACTGTCACACACCTCTGCTTTGTCAGCAGAGAGTATGTAGCAGAGAATATATACGGATCACTTTTCACTGTTATTATGACATTGTTAAATGAGTTGTCATAATTATTTAAGAAGCTTTCATTGAATATTCCAAATTACTAATCAGTAAATTAACACAAACTCAAAGATTATGTTTCTTCCTGACAAAGGGTGCTGATTGAAATATTTGAATTTTACCTGTCAAGTAAAAAGGGTTGATTTCTACAAAAACTTAGTGATTCCTTACAGCTTTCATAGACCAGTTCAGGGGAATCTCTACTCTCCAATTACAACACTGTTATCTGCTGACACGGTGCTGACAAGTTTCAGCATGCAAGAGAAAAAATTCTTAAGCCTTTTTCATGAATCACTGAGTCCATATTGCTACCAGTTTCCAAGACCATAGTTGATCTTTCTGATTGCTTGCTGATTTGCTAATTTTAATTATTTTTTTCTCTAAGAACTATTGCCTGATTCTCATTACTACCTCGAACACCAGCAATGGTTGTTCTTGAATTTTGTTATTCCAACCATAAGAGCCTATTGGGAGGAATCTAATCACTAATAAACCCAGAAAATTAAGAATATGAGAAAATATTTAGCTCTGACCAAAAGTAACAAGTTACTAGATAAATGCAAGCAAATTGTACATTTTGTATCCCTTCATCTAAATACTTCTACACTGAAGATTGTTTTCAGTGTGAATAAGAATCTGTTTTAAAAGAGATATTCTATTTTTAATGAGTTTTAAAAGAGGTACTCTATTTTTAATGAATGCTGGTATTTATCTTCTGATGTATAAGATCATTTGAGACACATATGTTTCTTTGCATTAAATGCAGTTAGTCAACCAAAGTCACAGTTAGATGGCTGTGTTGTGTATGGGGAGGCTTTCCAACATTCTCATCCATCTTGTTCCTCCTATCAAAATGTTAGAATTCTGTTTTTCCAAAGTACTTCACAAATTAGGTTGATGAACACCTTCAGTGGTAGGATTTGAACACAAACATGGGTCCAGCCAGGTGAAGCTTGGCGTGTAGATTAATATGAAGTTCTTACCAAGATCCATTGTGTAAGCTTTCTTAAGCTTAGTGTATTTAATCTTTAAGCAAATTAAACAAAATAAAGGTATGTCTGAAGGTACTTTTCTTATTTTATTAAAAAAATGAGAAGGAATGGTTCAAAATTGTTCCAAATCTGTCAGTAATTAAGACGCACTAGGACAAAGCACTTTAAGACCTGCTTTAACTTTTTGATCAGCCTTGATTTAGTCAGGCAGTTGGATTACATGGTCATCACAGGTCCCTTCCAACTGAAATATTCTATTCTATTCTATTCTATTCTATTCTATTCTATTCTATTCTATTCTATTCTATTCTATTCTATTCTATTTTCTATTCTATTCTATTCTATTCTATTCTATTCTATTCTATGCTATGCTATGCTATGCTATGCTATGCTATTCTATTCTATGTAATATTTTTTAAATGCTGGGAATTCATTACCAGATTTTGTGCTGCCGTTACAGAATCTCATTGACTTCAGTAGCTCTCTGAAAAGGCAAATCCTAAACTTGAATCAAGTTTGGACATGACATAAATGAAGCATGGAGTTTATCAACTGCCAGTGTAAAAACAACAACTCTCAAATTTCATCACCCAGTTTTAGTCACAGGCAAGAATATCACCTTTTCAGTTATGCATCAATTACTTGGGATATTTCATTGTTATTTTATTTGATTGAGAAATTAATTCTATAGTGCAGGCTTGTCCTGAATTCTTCTCTGCTTTACATGCAAGAAAAATTATTTGCAAGTCAGAATACCTGCCATTTCTAACAAAAGTTGTTTGTATGTAGGTCCTTACCATCCATAAATAGCGCAACAATATAACATAAATAATTTACTCTTATATGCTATGAAATGGAATATAGAAGCTTTTTATGGCAACAAATTTCTTCACATTTTTACAAATATCCTGTCTCCCCATGATGGAAAACTAATTTGCCAATAACAAGCCTTTATAGCAGATGATCCTTATATTTACCAGGTATTTTTGAAAATCCAGCAATGAAAAATGGACACTTTACTGTGAAAAGCTTAAACCAATTATCTAAGCAGATATTAGGCTATAGTGATAGACACTTCAAAGTCCTTTACTTTCTTCCTTAAGTACCGGGGCTGAAATGTAAGAGAAATATTTAGCAGATATCCTGTAAATGTAACAATCAGCAATTCACTGTCAAAAAAAGAAACGCTCAAAAAAAATGCCAAGCTCTCAGCTGTCCCCGAAGTCATTCAGCACAAAAAGTAAAACAGATCCTAAAAATGATATAAAGGAGTAATTTTTTACCTCATACATTTTGTAAGTGCATTTTTCAACTACTTCTACTCATGCAATGGCCCTTAAGGAAAAGAAAATCATTCTACCCACATAAAAATCAAATGCAAATATTACAAAATGCATGTATATAATGAACTAGGTACATCCATCTACAATATTTGTGAAATGGATATCAAGCAATGAGGAACTGCAGTATCTAAAAAGGCTATTTTCAGTGAAAATAGTGTAGAAGAAACATCATTCCATCATTGCAGCAGCAAGTTCAGTCATGACTGTACTGTGTATCTTGGCTTCTCTGCATTGAAGAATGTGTTAAGTACGACCAAGAACAAAATAAAACGCATTTCATCCTCGTTGCTACATTTATAATTAATTGGGAAGGCTATCTCCCACTCACAAAACACTTTGTATACATCCCTATCTATATATGGCATATACAACTGTTGCTCAAAAAAATAACAGGGTATCAATTTTCAGCTAATGATGAATTGCTGGAACCACAAAGGTATTCACAACATTGCAGTGTCTAACCTCTTGGCACCCTGCTGCCTTTGAAATCTACAGCCTGGGCTAAGTGCCCAGACACAGAGAGAGATAAGCCTTGGAAAAGGATTCCTGTGAGCCAACAAACTAAATAAGGAATAATTATTCCTCCAAAATAGGTTGCAGAGGTACTAAAAGGACAAGTTTAAGGCCAGTAGTTAGGATTAATCTTGTGGAGTGTGAACAAAAGAGAGATTTCCCCAAACCAAGAATAAATAGGGCTTGAGAACAGATGTCTCATACGTGATACCAATGGATTTACCACTTGCTGCAGAGGTGCCAAAGGGCACATGGTTCAGACATCTAAGGTCTCAAGAGACTTTATGGCTCTGAATTTTAAGAACAAATTGTATTTCACTCCATCAGCATTTCTGACTGACTTGGCATGATGACTGCTTGTCTCTGTTGCTAGTTTCTAAGATCCTTCATTGTCTGGGGATGTACTTTAAAAGAAAATGCATTGGTCTAAATTTCCCTTGGCTAAAATGATGATAAATATAGCATTTGTATAAGGAAATGAGAGCTAACTTTCCTCTTACTGAAAATAAAATTATATGTTTAAGCCACATCAATTAAAAGGACGTATGACGAGGCTTCAGAGAGTGCTGCACTAAAGTTACTGAGGAAAAGAAGGGAGAGAGCCAGACAGACTAATTTCAGGTAGCAACTACAAACAGGCATCAGTAATTGTACCCACTGCCATGGTATCCATTCCCTAATTCACATATGACAGGTGAAATTAACACTTTGCATCTATCATACATTTCAAAGACATTACGAGGGCACTGAAGGAAAGTTGGTCTTTGGCTACTGTGGAGGAAAATAAAGCCTTACCACCAAATTCTGCTAACCCTCTTTCACCTGTTTTCAGATTTGTAAAGCCAAGGCTGTCCTCAGCCAGCCCAGAGCTTGATTGGAGGAATAAAACAGTCGATATGAACTACGCTGTGTCAGTGCTGACAAGTATCCATTTGTCTTCTGTCCAGCAGCTATGAAGTGCCATAGCCAGCACCTGGGGCAAGGGGATGATAAAGAGAGGCAGAGCAGAGGTGGGAGCTGGAAATCAGGCTCAAGGCAGGAGCTGTCTTATTCCTGATAAGGGGCTCAGTCCAGCCACGCCATACCGTGGTTACAGCTGGAAATTCATGTGCTTTTAAAAACAGACCTGGTAACCAGACCTGGTCTACAGCAACACGCTTTTATCTATGTTGAGATAAAATCACATCTTAAAAAAATTGTTCCAGGCTAGGCTTGCTTTGCTTACAGGTACTCTGTATAACACAGCTTGTGGGAACACAGGTTATCACTAAAGAAACAAACATAACCAAAGCTAAAGAAAAAAAAGTGAAATATTTGAAGATATTGTCAGTACAGTGGATAAATAACTCTTTTTTTGGTGGTCTCACAACAATGAGACAAATGGAAAAAAGAATGGATAGGTAGTACCCACATAATTTTAGTAGGTAAACATAATAATATGTATATAATCTTAAATATTGACTTTTGCCTGTGTGGGCTTTGAAGTCAAGATGCTGTGCTAATTGTAAACCATTAAATACTCAACTACATGAGTGTGTCAGAAGACCTTGCAAGTGCATTTGGAAAATAGCAAGTAGACTTGGTAGAAAATTTGTACAAACAAATTAATTTCCTAAAAAAAAAGACTGAATCGTGAAGCTCAATGCAAATAGCAAGGCTGAATTGTCTCTCACCCCAGCTAGGATTCAGCACTACCTTATGGATCAGCCAAGTAGGTTATGTAAGAATGGTCCCTGGTTTTGTACTGAGAAAGCTGAAAACAGGTTTTAGTTCAAGTGATCACTGCTGGGACCTCAATCATATTACTCAGAACCATTTTACCCTCTAAACTATTTCTCCACATAAATATAAATAGCCTTAACATTGTAATAGGGAAGGGATGAAGCTATGCACTTTGACAATCTATTTGTTAGCATAAGGAGGTGTACTTCACCTGACTCAGTACACAGCACTGCAAGTCAATTATTTATGAGAGCTTCATCACAAATCCCATTGTTCCTGAAAAAGCTCAAGACAAATAGCCAGGCCATATCTGGGATCCAGTCCTACCTGGCAGGAATTTCTCAGCTGCCTCCAAGTACGCATGTCCTTTTTTTACTATGAGTTATAGGTCACTGGTCATTAGGCCAACAAAATTTTAATGTAGGTCTGCGGAAAGTTTCCAGAACACATTACAGAAATATTTGAAGGCAGAAAAGTTCCTTTTCCAAGTAGAGGAACAAATGTCAGAGACTCAGGAGAATCCCCAGTAGGAAACTCCTTTGAGACCCACAGGGTGCTGCTGCAGGCAGACAGAGCCTCTGTCTGATGGAATACTGAACATTTCTGACAACAGGACATGACACAGAAGAACATAAGGAAAAACACACAAGTGCATTTCTCCTCCTCTTCCAGTCGTTCCACTAGTTATATTAAAAGTCTGGAAAATCTAGACCCAGTTATATTGAAAGACGGTCCCAATTGCCAGGAACCTAGATCAATATGAAGATTAATTAAGATACTAAAAACAACAAGATGGTCCAAACTCTAGTTCTGTTGACAAAAATCAGAAGATTTATGCCACTTAGTGAATCTATCAAGACATTTTTTTAAGCCAAGAGTTCATTATTCCTCAAACTTGGATGGTAAGAAATCAGAATGTTAAAGAAAAGGTAAGTGATTGTTCTGCATGGGACTTTTACTGGTGTTGATAATCAGTCACTTCTAGCAATTATTATTTATACTAAAACCAACCTGCCATCCTCTTGCCTGCCCCTAGATTGCCTTAAGAATAATTTTCTAGAGTGTGAGCCAACAGGGAGTGGTACCTAGGAAGATATAATTACAAGTTGAAGATAAAATTTCTCAAGCAATAATTCAAAATTAAATGTTTCCTTAATGCCAAAGTACTGTTGCTGGGAGGTCTGAATGCAGCCATGCATTTTATCCAGAGCTACCTTTACTCAACTACCCCAAGAAATGATACTCTCACTGATGCCACTGTGCAGACTTCAGGGTAATTTAGCTTAAAGAGTAAGAACCTGAGCATTCAGCATGCTCTGTGGTTTCCCCAAAGCCAATGCCGTGGCATCTTGCCTGCTATTCACATCCAAATCTGGTTAAGTAAAATCCCATTCCAGTGCACCTCTTTTGTTGCAGTCACAAACTACCTGTGCTACAGAAATAAACCAAACTCTTCTCATTTCCCCAGAAGATCACCAAATATCTCAGCAAAAAATTCACTGACTTATTTCTGCTAAGGCAGTCAATTCTTCATCCAACAGTGGCAATACTTTTTGATGCAAGATAATAGTAATAAAATAATTTTTTAGAAAGTAACATAAACAGGAATTTACTCTGAATTGATAAAAGTGGACCTTAATATCCAGCACACTTCAATATAATGGAGGATGGGAGATTATTTTACAACCTTTGAACAGACAAATCACATTCTGCATTTCAAACTCATATATTGGTATCTTATTTCCTTCACTTAAGTAAAACTGCAGCTCCTCAAAATCCCTTAATATTTATTACAAAGATTTGTTTTATTGCTCATGCAGGTTGGTGATGCTTTTTCACTAACACGTCAGGTACAATTACGAGCTTTTCTACTCAAAACTAATAGCTGTTAAGAGATCAAAGTCTCCCTTTTTGTATTAGTGTTTCAGAAAAGGATTTTTAGCAAAGGGTTTATTGCTGGGTCTTACATTTATTAATTTTTTTGCAAAAAACAAAATTTAGAAAGCATAAAGCAAGAGCATGAATGAACACACTATATTCTGATGAATACAACTCACCCATTCCTTTTGAACCTGTGTTTCACATTCCTGCATGTACTCACAGGCACACAGCCATGCATATTTCACAAGCACATGTGCTCACACAGATCCTTACACTGTGGTCCAAGCAGATGCTAATTCTAAAATAGAAAAGGAGAGAATAATCCAGCTCTGCTCCTACATGAGACCACTGGCTACTGGCTTCAGTCATCAGAGTCAGTTTCTGAGGTGACATGAAACAGCAGAGATCTGCTATTTCGCACTTCCATTCTGAAAAGTAAAACACTCTCTTTCCATTTACATTTTTTTTATCTTCTCCCAGAAGAAACAGTTCTAAATGTAGCACTACAGATTCTTAACACCAGCATCTGATGGAAAATAACTGCAAAGAATATTCCCACCATTTGCAGACCTACAGATTTTTTTTTCAGATTTGAGAAAAAAAACCCCAACCTACAAACAACACATTTTTTATACTTTGATTTTTAGTGCCATTTGTGTAGATGAAAGTCAACTTTCACAGCCTTGAAAGTGAAAGGCTAAAAGAAAAATCTCTAGCAGAGATGCTTATGAATGGGTAAAATCAGCTAGCCACTCAAAAAAAAAAATCTGAAAAGAATGAACCCTGGGAGGTTGTGAGAGAGGATGTTTCCTCTCCACAGTGACTCCATAGATATGTACTTCATATAGGATATGGGATGCCCAGTCAAATTCCAAAACAGTGTAATTGAAGTAGGCTTCCACTTACCTTTACTGGTCAGCTGTTGCAATGCTTTCAGAGCTATGAGTTTTTATCATCACAGTGGATATAGATATTTCCCTCTGGGGAAGCATTGTTCTTGCTACTTGCAGATTTAGAACTTGTAGAGGCATAATAGGAAAAAATAAATACACTGTTATTTTCTGTTTCCTGGCTACATGCCAGTTACAGCCTTAATGAGGAAAGGAGACCCTCTATATTTTGGGTTTGTTGTTTTTCTCTTTTTTAAAGTTCTGGAGAACCTAGGTTACGAAAAGGAATTTGACCAATTCTAAAATATTTTCAAATTATGATTTTAAATTGATATCAATGCAGATTATATAAAAGTAAATAGCACAAACTCAAAGCCTGGCACATGGTTACCTAAAGTATTTTCCTCTAAAAGTAAATTTGCTTCAATATGGCCCTAATTCTTTCCTCCATGTCTCTACACTTCTCCATATTAATGGGCCTGACTAATTGCAAAGATTTGGATTTGATATTCTGGGTAGTTGAGATGCTAATAGCCAATTCAAAGACATTGTAGAGAAAGTTCAGACATAAAAATCATCAGTTGACCTCCAAGTATAGGTCCCAAGTCACAATCCACAATAGTTCATAGAAGATTGTGAAGATGACACAGGAGCTTATAGCATTCTTTATAAATATGTTTAAGCAGGAAAATAAAGTCCACCACAAGAAGGACTGAATTTTCCTAAAACATTTATTTCTAAATAAATATAATCTTTCTTCTTTTAGTATACTTTGCTCCCTGGGGCCTCTTTAGTTTATCCGTTTTTATTCCGTTCTCCACCTTGTTTATTTTAAATATTTTACTGGTGTTTTAAAAGACAGTTTTCAGTTAAGTTGTCCTGGGTTTTCTGATTTTAATAGTAGGCTACTATCCTCTATCTCCCTTGGATTCTATAGTGGTGTTCAGGAATTGTACTCAGTCACCTCCTTTGAACAGAAATTGGGGAACCCAACTTTTAATCATGCCTTCGAAGAAAAATAGCAGCTGTGATTAATGTTCTCCTCCTGAAACTTCTTGATCTGCTTTTGAGAAGATATTCTTCTTCTTTGTGATCATAAAATTATCCCAGTTTTCCTGTATTCAAAAAAAAAATTAAAAAGTCCTTCTGCTTTTTGCTATCTTCAAGAAGATATGTAGCAAAATCAATTTTTATCTTTCCTCATGTATTTCTGTAACCTTAAACCTAAAAATTCAATATGAGGAATTTATTCTTAAAATTAGGTATGTGTTATTTAGTTAAGGTTATCTCTATTCATCCAATATTTATTTTCTTGTAATTTGAACTATCAAAATGGTTTGCATATAAAGAATTACTTAACTTTAATGAAGATAAGTCTGAGTTTGACTAGGGATGTTTGAGCTTGAGTGTGACATTCAAAAAAAGCCTCAACTTGGAAATTAAAAAAAAATAGTCTCAAAAAATAACAGTCATCTAATTCTATTTCTGAAACTGCAAAAGATAATTTTTTTTCTCAATATGAAATTGTACACACACAATTCTGAGGAAAACCAAGAAGGGATCACTTCTGACGGGGAATCTTGTAGGTAAATCTAATGCCAAGAAAGCAAATATGATATAGATTCACAGTCTCCTACAACAAAATGTTGATGCACAGGTATAAAATGGGGTTTACTGCATAAAATCTCTACAGAGCCTGCACTGAAATTAAGCCCTTGCTAACACCATTCAAGTGTCCATTTGCAGCCTGGTGCTCAAGAGGCTTTGTCTTCTTCCATGGAAATTTTCATCAGGAACCATGATGACTTCAGCCATTCAGGAACAAGTTGAAGTTTCCTTCTAAGCCACAATTATCTTAGAGATAACATCATATATGAGGAGCTCTGCTCATCAATTAGACCAAAAGAGTAAGGGAAATTTTCACCATCTACTTTGGCCTCTTCCACTTAAGGGTGACTAGAATATTTTTCAAAGGTCTAGCTTAGCTTTTGGAAAGGCAACTTCATTAAAAATTAGATGTTTTGCACTTGATTGAAAATATTTTAAAGTATGCAATGAATTAGTGGTTGGCTTTCTAATTTTAGCAATATTAAAACATAAAGAATAAATGGCATTTTTTCATGGATAGTTTTGAGGGTTTGTTACTTCTTTTTTTTTAATTCAGTACAAAATAATATGTCAGCACTATAGAGTCAAAGCAATTAAATACCTAAGAAAAAAATGTTTTCTTTTCTTTATGTATTTCTGAAATTTCACAAAACAAATTTCAATATTTAATTTCTTTTTAGTATCAGAGTCTTCAATATAATGGAAATACAACATCTCATTGGTTGTATATGTAGTGAGTCAAAGAACGCTACCCTGTAATGTCTGGAACAAATGGTTTCCATGAAGTGTACATAGTTTAAAAAATAAGCATTTTTTTAAGGCATGAAGGGTGGCCCACACTGCTATAGAACTTTCTGAAATTGTTTATAATCTTCTTTACTGAAAAAAGTCCCTCTTAATCCATTTAATTTTTAATGTTTCTAACTTCAGTTTGTAAACAATTTAGTCTGGTTACACCTTTTTCACCAAAACAGATGAACAGATATCCACTTCCCTCATTCTTTCAAACACAATAACTTTTATATTATTAAGTTTTGTTATCAAGGTATATAAAAAATTAGGAAGGCTGGCTTTATTTTGTTAAGTATCTAGGCTACGAGTTACATTTCCAAAAATTCACATATCTATATATATCCATTTTGATGTTAGCACCTAACTATTTATCTGACTTCAAAGTTCTTTGAGAGCTGCACACTTGGGATAAAAGATTAACTGAATTCATAAAAGTCTAGAGAAAAAAAAAAAAGAAAGCATTTGGACAAAAATTACTAACCAGGAGACATCCTCAGACAGCTGCAACAGGCATGAGAATTTATAGCTGAAGGAAGGCACTGCAAAGTGTTCAGAAGACCTATGCGTCCAATCAAAGAGGGATTGCAAACTGAACAGAGGATGTAAGGCATGCAATAACAATGTAGAATCATTGGGACAAGAGTAAAAGCAATGAAATATTTTTAATTCTGGAGTATAATAAATGCTGAAAAGATACTTGCCTGTTCTTGGTCAATGTACATGCATCAGTGCAGGTGGCTCAGTGAGCAGCTGCAGAGAGAGCTTCACAGTGAGCTCTGGGGGACAGGAGCCTGAGGCAAGAGGCACTGAGCTGGTGCCAACCTTCTGCACAACAAAGGGCATGGGGACCTGTGTCACTGCCAGGTGACTGGGCACTCAAAATATAAAAGGTAAGGGATCCTTGTCTGACTGTGGAGTGAGCATAGGGCATGAAGCAGGGCATCCAGGAGGTCTGACAGTGGCTACCAGAGAGGCTCTGGGATGGCCAGACAGGAAATCTACCTTAACATATAGAATAAATTGCAGAAATACAGCAGTGTTTACTTTTATTGAATATCTAATTACATCTGGGTTTTTTTTGTTTGAGGACACAAATATCAAATTAATCTTCTGAATTAATCCTACCTTGTAAATGATACAGCAGATATGTACTAAGGATTCTGGATAGGAGGACTGATGTGTTATCTGATACAGATCATTATTTCTGTAACAGTGGGAATGCACTTGCCTTACTGGGAAAGGCCCAGGAAACAGAATCAAATGTTATGCAGTGTAATAGTTGGACTAGGACAGGATTTAACCCTACCTATCCTTTTTTCAGATGCTGGAAACATGGCTTCATTTTCACTAACGTCATGAAAGGAACAAAGGTTCTACATAGCGTCAAAGTCAGAAAAACACGGCAAGAAAGCTGCTATGCATGCAGGGAGAAACAGAAAAACCTGCTCTTCCCATGCAAGTGCACAGCTAATGTAAAATCTCCTGGAAAGAATGGCAGCCAGTGGGAAGAAGAGGTTTTGCTCTCCTAGTGCAAATTTGGAAAGTCTCAGCTAGAATATATGGATCTCACTCAACCCCATCCAAGCTGCTCAGATGCATCCAAGTGACATAGGATGAATGGTTGCAACTTTGTTCAGAATTAACACTACAGTAAAAGGGAAATCTAGACACCTCTACTAATGTAGCTATCAAATGAAAGAAAGACATAAGACATGGAAAACAAAACAAACACTAGGAGGATGGCTGGACAACAGTTTAATCCTTTCCACAGAGCAGCACTCATCTATGTTTTACTTGCAAGTAAATGATGAAAACTTGCAAGTGCTCATTCCCATCTGATTTAATATTAGAATACTCCAGATCTAGCTCTTTTCATGCAAATAATACCTGTACTACAGTAAATCATCATTAGCTGTAAAAGAAGTGGAAGGAAGTGGTTCTTTGTCACAGATTATGTATTCATGGAATACAGTAACTGACAAAAGATGTCTGCATTTCACCTCCTTCTAAGACAAGGTTTGATAGATCCACCACATTTTTTAGAGAATGAGACAAAAAAACATGCCAGCAATGACACAAAAAATATAGTCACCATGTACAAAACTGCTTTTATGAGCATTGCACAATAGTGGACGCCATTAAGCCATTAATACAAGATGATATAAAAGCCTATTTCAGTGTGCATCTAGTCTCCTCCACATAGACCTTTGATCAACAGACTATCTTATCAAGGGCCTGAAGGATTTTTCTCTGTCTACACTACTCATGTGATCACATGGTTTCAGTAATTTGAGACAATTCATCATATGTAGCATTTTTAAGCCTCCTCCATTACGTTTTTATTTGTCCCAGAAGCTATCAAAAATTATAACAGACAAAAATCTATTATTCATGGAGCACTTATATGTCACATATTATAAAAGAAAGATACAGAAATACATGTTTTCAAAACTAATTAATCCTGAAATGTAATGCCCATCAAATCTGCCAAAAGATGTAATGGGGAAAATGAAGGTACTTAAATTTACTCTGGGTCATATCTTGAATAAAAATATATGATTAGCCCCATGGACTTATGAGAAAGAAACTCCACTTTGCAGTAACAAAAAATCCATTCTATTTTTTGACAAAAGTAGCGAGTGAGGATAAAAAAATGAAGATAACATAGAAGACAAAGAGAAGATAACAAAGCAAGTACTGGAGAGATGTGCTACAATCACTCCTTGTTCAGTGTAGTGCACAAATAATAGTGCTGATCCTAAAACAAAATCTTTGGCAAATGTCTACTGCTAAAATAATAATACACCTTTGTTTGCAATGCTTTATGATTAATCATTGTCAAGTTTTGAAGTGGAAAAAAAAATAAGAATGAATCCTTTGTTCTCCAGACTTCCAAAGAACTTTCTTGCTCTGCTTATTTAGAGAAGTTTCCCCAGTGAAATACATACTTCTGCTGTAAGAAAAAGTAAAGGAACAAGGGTCTTCCAAACCCTTCATAATAAACTTACTATAAGAGTTTGCATTGAAATTTTCAAGTTAAATGGGTATTTTCAAATCCCAGAAGAATACAGTATATATATATATATTTATATATTTTATATATATACTAGAAATTTAAGTTCTGAAATTTTTACTTTTTCATATTCTGATTTCTGTTAGCAGCCAAAATAGTACAACTTTGAGAATGTTTTTCTCTATATCAGAAAGATCCCAATCAGCCAAAGATGTACGAAGTGCCACTGGATTCAGTGTTTGAAGAGACAGTATCCTTTTCCCACCATTTAGAAAGTTGTCAGTGATGGAAGGATGGAAAAAAGGAAATAAATTTCAATTGTGAGCAGGTTTTGGCTGGAATAAAGTTAAATTTCTTTGTAGTAGACTGTGCAGTGCATGTTTTGGATTTAGGACAAGAATAATGTTGGTAACACAGGGATGCTTTCATTATTGCTGAGCAGTGCTTACTCAGAGCCAAGGACTTTTCTGCCTCACAGCCCAACCCCACCAGGGGAGGCTGGGGGTGTACAAGGAGCTGGGAAGGTACACAGCAGGGACAGCTGACCCCAGGTGACCAAAGGGGTATTTTAGACCATGTCGTGTCATGCTCAGTGTATAGAGCTGGGGGGAGACAAAAGGGGAGGGACATTTGGAGGGATGGTTTTTGTCTTACCCAGCCCACTGTTATTTGTGATGGGGCCCTGCCCTCCTGGGGATGCCTGAACACTTGCCTGCCCATGGGAAGTGGTGAATTAATTCCTTGCTTTGCTTTCCTTGTGTTCATGGCTTTTGCTTTACCTTTTAAACTATCTCAACCCATGAGTTTTATCACTTTTACCCTTCTGATTCTCTCTCCCATCCTGCTGCGAGACTGAATGAGCAAGGGCTGTGCAGGGCTTAGCTGCCAGCTGAGGTTAAACCACAACAAATAGTAAAAAGCAAAAGAAAGCTCTGAAGAGCACAAATCTGCCCTCTTTTTTCTTGTGCTTGTTTCTTACAGAGAGTCTAACTTATTTTAGAACAGAGTAGCTGAAAAATGAAAATTAAAGGAATATGGCAGGAAAAGCAGAAGATATTAACTGCAGAATACCACTCCTAATAGTTTGTCTAAAAATAAATATAATTCCAATTAAGAAAGCAGCATTATATACATGTACCAGTTTAAGGCACCCAAGTCACCATGTAGAACATCTGTTTACAAGACGAATCAGGGACAGTGACCTTGTTGTGCTCATGCATTTCTGTACAGTGGCATGTGCACACAAGGTCTACTGGAACCAATTCCAGACATTTGTGTGCAGTCTGCAAGACATGCCCAGCTTCAGGTTTCAGATTTGGGCACCTTGGGCCAATGCATAAGGATCTCAGTGTCCAAACATAACTCATGTGAGTTTTTGTAAAACTGTAAAACGTTTAGCCTGAGCTAGGCCTTTTCACAATGACAATTTTACTTCTTGATGAATAAACTAATTGTTGGCAGGTTTTCCATATGAATTCAACTATGTGCATAGCTCTCCTAGTAACCAAAGCCTAGCCATTTCCCACTCAGACTTCCACAACTTCTCCTCTCCTGTGAAACTTCTACTCACTTGAGTTAGGATTCATCTCTTGCAAAGGTAAAAAAGCATGAAGCATGAGATTGCAGTTGGTAGGGAGGAGAGGACCAGAAAAGGGACCCTAAGGATCTTCAGCTTCTCTTTTAGTCTCCTATCTCCAAAAAACACATACACAATGCAGCATTATTCTCTGGAAATTCCCTCTGGATGAGAATATCTACAGTGTAGGTCTTCTCATTCTATACATAGGCTTCACAGAGCCTGTGTCTGTTTCACACCATCCCTTCCCCCTGCCCCATGAGAAAGACACTGTCCTGTGCTGTCACATGTGAAACAGAACAGGAATGCTTAGTCTCCTCACTACCATCACTGTGGTCAAGACTTAAGGAAGGAAATGCATCTGTCATGAACCTAAAGAGATTCCAGCAGCAAGTCTTTCTTGTAAAATCCCATCTGGAAAAAGGACATTAGGAGAACAAAACTATGTGCAATAGAATTAGCTATTGATTGGCTTAGTTTGATGCTGATTTTTTAATTGGAAAATAATATACTAATATCCTAGAAATCACCTTTAACCATCTGTGAGGCTGTTAGATTCAGGTTAGTCATTTAGAAGCTGAAGGGCAATGTTGCAGATGACAGAAGTCCAGAGGCAATGCACATGGGACTTCCTAAATTGAATTCCTGCTCTCACAGTGTTGCTGTGCTTTCCTCCAAGTTTCATGCCTCACATTGGCATTGCATGCCAAACTGGACTAGGGCACAGTGAGAACCTGATTTAAAATCAAAGCTAACAGACGATTTATTTTTTTAACAAGACACAGTGAAATAATGCCTATGGCATTGGAGAATTTACAGTCCCTGAGACAGAGGCAGTGAAATTAAACAGACAGGGACCTATCACAAACTAACACAAGGACACGCACATAGAGCTGCCTTCTGAAGTTGTAAATTCTGAGAAATTATCAAGATCACATCTTAATTATTAACTTCAATTTTATTCTCAGTGCTATTCAGGAAGAAGCCCAGCTTCTCTCAAGTGCTAAATCTAGTGACTGGCAACGGAGGGTATAAGAAAATATTTTAATTATACCCCAGACTCTTGGTATTTTCCCATTGAGCACCTTCAAACTATTTTCAGAATATTTTCCAAAGTCTCCCTTCAATTCTTCTGAGATTCTTTTGTCTACAAATTCAGGGTCAACCTTTCCAAGCATGAACCAGTACGGTGGGACTGAAATGACTCACACAAAATCAGTTTTCACAGACAGGATGCAACTGGGAAAAAAATTTCTGTAATGTAACTTTGGGTATGCAGAATTCCACCCCACTAAGAGATGGATAGCAATGCTCTGTCAGAAATAAGCCCTGTTCATTACAGGAAAACAGCATGTCCCTGGGCAGTTACAGTGGAGTTTGAACACAATTTCATTCCTTGGCTGGTTTCACAGAATCTTCACAGAGAAATGAAAACTCCCACCATCCCTTCTCAGACCACATATGGGCGGCAATCATCTCTATACAATTTGTTGATAATTAATAATGAAAAATTATAAATTCAAAGAATAAATTATTTGTTGTGTTTTGTCACTGAAGAGACTAGGAAACAAGTCTATTATTATAATATTATTATGATTGAAACCTAGAATGGACAAAATTCCTTTCTTCTAATAAAGTCGTATATATGACAGGAAAGGATTCTGGTTTTTATCTCTGCAGAAGGATTTAGTTCTATATTTTTATTTAGAATAATCTTTCTTTTTTTCCCCACTTTTGTGGCTGAAGGTTCCCTGCCAGCTTTCATTTAATTAAATTTTGCTAACTGAGCTCCCTGGATTTACAGTTGCAAGGGAATCTCTACTGGAGAACAGCCATTATGGGTCTGACCAAAGGTTCATCTTCCCTGATAGTCCTTTTCTGGCTATGACTCATAGTGTAAGAGTGGAAGAATAAACATATGTGCTGACACATTGTTCTAGCCTTCAATAACCTCCAGCTCAAGGGCTTTTTGAGAGAAGGTTCTGTTATGCTTGTCAAAAGACCTTGCTAGAATTTTTCTTCATTAGTACACTTAGTCCCCCTGAACACAGCTAAAAGCTATAGTAGATGGTCCAGGGGTTCCCTCAACATCAATAAGTCTAAACTTTATAGTACCTAAAGATCAATTTTCCTCTTACTTTTTTTCATTCTTACTGTCTTAAGCTCCAAAAAACATCGTTTGATCCTAATGCCATGGCAAAGTCTTCCCAACGTTGCATGTACTTTGCAGCTTTGCCTTCTTGTTAAGCTGGTGGTCTTATTCATCATATATATCCATCACTTTCCCCCCTCTTTTTGGAACAGATCTGCCAAGTATATTTAGATACATTTCTATGCAGCTTCCCAGAATATTCCAGTATCTAAAACTGTAGATATATTTTTATATCCCCATATGTGCGTCTGCAGATTTTTTTTCATGGACCCCAGAAAACTGGCCAAGAAAAACAGCATATGCAAGAATGTGAATGTACAGGCATATACACACATCACTAAAGGCTGCATGAAAGTTTTTTGAAGTAACAAGTTCTTTAGTTTCTAGGACAACTGAAATCAAGGACCAGATATATCTGGCAAGCAATTCAGTGTTCTAGAATCAAGAGAACTTTATTTTTTTTATGAATGATTCAAAACACTAATTACAGAATAATCCCAGATATATTTTCATCGTGACTTCTTACAACAGCCTAGCAGTTATCTGGTCCATACTGAACCCCTTCTTACTTTATATTCAAATGTGGTGATTTTGCACATCTATTTCTGTTTGTACCTATCTAGTAACTGCAGTGTTTTAAGTAAAGTTCTCAGATGCTGAAAAAATATTTTCCCATGCATCTAAAATATTTGTATTTATAACAATAAATTTAACAAGATAAAATTGGTTACTGATTTGGGTTCACCAATTTCATTAAGTTTGCTTCTAGAAGTCCTATTTCATACTCATAGCTGCCTCTGAAGTCACCTAAAGGGTTTCATTTTTCATAGTTTGCAATGTTCATTAGATATTTATATGAAAAATGAGAACAAACTATGCTACAGTAGATAGAACAAAACAATTTCATAGGGCAGTAAACTCTCATACTCCAGGGCATAACCCAACTAGTAATTTATAGGGTTAGGAAGAAGCCTTGCTCTCCAGATTATTCTGAAGAGAATACAATTAAATGTTAAGTACCTTCCATCAAACCATCCATTCAGCTGTAAACTGGACAAAATATGGTATCACAATTTCTCTGCCTGTATCTTTGTGAAACCAGTTCCCTGCCTACCACCCTTGCTCGAGTGACACCCACAGCAATCTTTCTCAGTCCAGATTGCTCTCAGTACAGTTCACATAGTCAGATATCAACTGAAGTAGATGATGATATTTTTTAGGATTTAAAATGTGTTTCCTAGCCTATTTACTTCTTCACTTTATTTCCAACACCATTTTTCTTTAAGGTATGAAATGACCATTTTGTTTCAAGTGAGCAAGGCAAAGCCTCTGTGTATTGCTTTCATATTTTATACACCACCCTGAAATACACCTACGTTGGAAAGCATAAATTATTTTCTTCCCTCATTTTCACATGGACTCTTATGTGCAATATCTAAAACTGTATTGATCAAATTTATCCAAGGCTTGCAGTAAATTAAGATAAAGAAAAATCCCTTTTAAATGTAGAAAGGTTAAACATATAAAATACATATAATTATCTACCTTGTTATTAATAGACTTTTGAAAAAATGTTTGAATAAGAAAAACACTTTGCTCACTGAAACACTGATAAAAGATTTTACAAGTCACCAGATTTAACTGTCTCTACAGTGATCATTATTCTGATTGTCCCTTTAATTCAAAGGTGCATTGCATTTGCTTAAGAATGTATCTCACAAAACTCCTCATCTCTAACTTCCTTCCCCTTTGGGTTGTATCATACTTCTGTTAAATATGTTTAACTTCATACAGTGGGAAAGGAATAAAAATAAAGGAAAGAAGACAGTGATTTAAAGTTTCCATGAGACTCCAAAGTGAAAATACACAGTAACAAAAGGACCATTCATGCAATACAGTGCAAAATCACAATCTAGACCCAGAGAGCAGCACAATGGACTGTGAAGGCTTGGCCATTAGAAGCAGAAACAGCAACTCTTCTTGCTTCTCCTCAATTCTTGGAGAAAAAAATTAGTTTGTTCAATTTTAAATGCAATAAATAAGGCAGGCAATTTGTTCTCATCCCTCCCTTCATCCAGTAGCCACACAGTAACACTGCAGCTGGCTTTTATGGGTGAGAGGACTGGAAGCAGGTCCTGTGGACCTTTTCACCAGTACCAAAATGAGCTGGTGTCAGCTCCTCATGAAGAGACAAGCATGAGCTTCCAGCAAGATAGAGCAGAGAGGCAGCCTGAGGCGTCAGGAGTGACAGCCATACGCTGATTGAGGCCTCCTTAGAACACACATACCACAGGGGCAGGGCACCTGCCTTGCAAGCATCCCAATCCTGTCCAGAACCACAAAATCCACCTTGTCCAGGTGGGTCAAGGTTGGAGACTGTGCCTGCAGCCTTCTACTTACCTCTACTTTCCCTTTCCCCAAAGCTGAGATTCTTCTGACAGAGAGAATAAGAAAAGTTCATTTTAACAAGTCTGTCAGCATAAACTGCTTGATAACTTAAATCAGGAAGACCTTCTGTGACAGCACATTAAGCTCTGCCCAATAAGAGAAAAAATTAAATAATGCTGCACAGACACAGAATGTATGTTTGACTAATTGTGATTCTTGCATGGTATATAAGAAAATTGTGCTTTCAGAATGCAGCAGCATGATTTGATTTCTGAAATACCTTTGTGTTTGCGAGACTCACTTACTTTATAAGCAGCTAGTCTACCTCATTGTTATACAGTGTGCAATTACAGCTCTCTGAAGTTAGGGCAAATCCTTCAATCAAAAATCTCTTAACTAATAACAGAAAGCATTTGTCACAGAGCTGTATTTTAAAGAAAGGAGGTTGAAAGGCCCTTCTTTAGGTTCACTGTGGTTTAGAACAATTAATAACAAAAAAGAGCTTCCAGTACGATGAGACATTACAAACAAAAGTTATTTGGTTACATTTTTTACTGACTATCCAATATCAGCCTGCTGATGGTACATGAAAGGAAAGCGTAAGAAGAGGTATTGACATTTTGTATTTCTGACCCCATCCTTGGGACAGCCAATTCTTTCTTTGGCATTTCTTTCACATTTACTTGGAACATGATAAATATATCTATCCAAGCAACTATATCAACACTAGGAGGCTGTTTTACCTAAGTTCAGGCGCCTTGTGTTGTTGTGTAGGTGGAAAGGCAGATTCGTTTCTCCTTCTTCCTCAAGATGAGTAGGTGTGTGGAAAAATGCCATATGAATCAAATTATCTTTGATTCATCATTATATCATTCACATCACACAAAATGGTTTGTGCTTAGGAACTCATTTTTTATCCATGTGTTCCTGGCAAGTATACAGTATACAAAAGAAAAGACAAAAAACCCAAGGACTCCACTGATTCAAAATTCAGTTTATCTCTGCATTTTCTCCTCAGTGTTTTTTATTATTATTATTATTCTTTTAGCAACAATTTGTATAATAATAATTAGTAAAATCCTATTGCAGTCAAATTTTCTTGGTAAATGCCTCCTAAAGAACTTAGAATCCCTTCCTTTGAAATACCTATGGTTAGAGTAAATCACATTAGCTATGAGCCAGCTGAGCTCAATTCAACTGTGAATGTTCTCTTTTAATCCACCTGGATCTCCTCTACTCCTCCCTACACATTGTGTGGGCAAGGAAAACCAAAGGCCTTGATTGCACAGAATGCCCCACAGAATTTTCTTCCAGAGAATTTAAGCATAATATTAAGGACATGTTGCACCACTCCTTCTGAAGCCTGCAGTACTGGCATTATCATAAATCTCAAACTGACTTCCTTATTTGATCTTTTCCCAGCATGTGAACATGCAGGCACTGGAAGCATCTGTGGGATTCTGAATACATCTGAAGTAATGTGCATATCAGTCTCCTGCTGAATGGGTCTTAAATCTACAGCTTTTATTGTTCAGGCCATTGCTTCAAGTTGACTTGCAGTGCAAGAGGATTCCTGCAGAGGCTTTATTAAAGTCCAAATTCTGCAGTCTGACATAAACAAAATGCAAATTCTCAGCTTTTTAAATGCAAAATATATCTGCTAACAACCCTCTCTTTCATTCATGTGACATGCAAAACCAATTGGGAGAGTGATCTGTGGTGGAAGAAATTGTTTTGTCACGTCATTCCAGTCAAAGCACTGAGGATGTGTTTCTAGCTAACCCAAAAGCAATTCTCAAGAATCATATCCTCTTCTTCCTCTCTCTGTAGAAAAAAATAAATTTCCTATTTCACTTGTAGACCAAGCAGGCTAAAGTTTTGTTGATTTCTGATGCTGTAGAAATGAAATAGATTATCCACAATAAACATATTAGTAAAATGGCTTCTTCATCTGAATTAAAAAAAGCAAAAACAAAAACAAACCCTCAGTTTTCCCAGGCTTATTCCATCCCACCACAGAAACCACCTGAGCATGCAAAATAGCATAAAAATACTGGTGAGTTGGGTTTTAGGATTTCAAAGGGGTTTTGCTTAATTATTCATACAGCAAATTCAGCGAAAGGTATTATTAGTTCTCTTTTTCCTCAGTTCATTTAACACAGGTCTCTCTGCTTCTTCACTTAGTGTTATTTTTTCTAGGTGTGAATGTCTTTTCTGTCATGCGAAATTGAAATCCAATCTCATTAACATACAATTTCTATTTAGATTGCATTTTCTCTCTTGTCTATAGCTAGTAGTCACTCTTTTGCTCTTTGCTTTCTTTTTTGTTGCTGCTCTTCCTCTAGAGTATCTTTTGGAATGTATTTTACATGAAAGATGTTATACAAAAAGCAAAGGATAATCTAATTTCTTTTTACCAAAGAAAACAAAGTCCACCTCATGCAAGGCTTATATCTATTATTGTTGTTATTCAGGGAGGGTAGATGATGAAACTGCCAGAATAGCTAGTGAGGGTGTATCCTGCATTAGTGCTGCTCTGTAAGGACAGAGGGAGTGGAACAGGAAACATTGTTTTGTTTGCAGTCATTAATTTCTCTGCTGCAAAAAAAAGTAACACTGAGCAGATGCACTTTTTTTCTGAACAGAAGTGTTTTCTCTTCCTAATTAATTGGAGACTTATTCAATACTGGCTCAGCAATGCAAAATTGACCTTTGAAGATCAAAGTGAAAAGCCATATGGGGCTAAATCTTGTCTCTCTTATGCATGCTAAACTCACACATTTCAGATGAGTCTGCATCAGGACTTAGACAAGTGATCATCATACCCCATGAGAAACAGCTCCTGGGACAGTTTAACTATACATCCAAAACTTTTGTGTTTCACCTTATTTTTTCATCCTCTTGTTTTGAGTTTCTTCTGGGTAAGTTTCACCACCACTCAATCTCCCTCAATCATCCCATTTTGCTTTAGCACAGTTGGCAAACTTCTTACAACACAAAATCTTGGGATGAGAATATTAGCGCTGCATAATTTAGGAGAGCCTCCTCATTACACTGCTTCCTCATTTCAATTGTTTGAAATTCTTTTGCACCTGCAGGCATATGTAGAAGCCAAACCAGGATAGAAGTGTGCTTACATTACATTACTATTTCTTGAATACCAACAGCCAGAGGGTTAAATTAATAATTTAGAATCAACCAAATATTTTTCTTTCAAAATACCTTACAAACTATACTGAATATATAGTTTTGTAATGCAAAATATAGTTTATATTGAAAATCCTTACTAGAACTGCATCTGCTGCCATAAGGAATGTTTTAACAATTTTTCCCCTGAAATACTCTTAAATTTTAAGCAAGTCCTGCTGGTATCAGAAGGTTAAACTTCTAAGACCTCTACACCAACAACAATAGCTAAAAATCTTTTGGAGATTTATGTATTCAATGTATTATACTCCCTTCTCACTACCAGAGTTGCATTTTATGATGAGCACTATCTAAGGTGCAGAATACAGTCTGTGGCCTGCAGCCATTCTAGTCTGGTCTACAGTCATTAAAAAGAAGTCTAAACAATTCCAGGGTTCTGACTTTGTCAAAACAGCCAAATAACAGGTTGAAGATGCTTACAGTGATCTAATAATTCTTCAAACACATGATTACTGCATGAAAGCCACACTCATGGAGGGCTGTACTGTATCAATCACAGTCTCAGTAGGGGAGAAGTTCCTTAAGTTTCTAGCAAAGTCCTGCACTGGCACTGTTTAGGCAAAATGGGAATAAACCCTGAATGGTGTCAACCAACATAGTTCCTTGATTGTCAGCACAGACATATTTGATAACATAATTGTGAATATAACTTTTTTAGACTGGTTGAAGATGGAAATAATAATGCAACCTCACTGTACACAATCTTAGAATCAAATAATAGCCTGAAATAGCTTTTTTTTTATATTCATCAAGATCTTTTTAAATTAGGAGATAGAAAGAAAAGACAGATGGTAGTTCACCTGCAAAAGTAAACAAAGCTTTTTAAGAGTTTTCTAATGTCAGGTTCTTCTTATTTTGAGACATCTTTCTGGATGCTGAAAATGGAGGCAGCCAAAAAAAACTACCTAAACTCTCAATCAGTGACCTTAGAAGGTTATATACTACAGGAATAAATATAAAATCAGGTACAAAACTATATTCAAATCTTGTACTCTGTTATGCTTCTAGGTTTCATATATAAGAACCCAGCACATTCAAGTCAAATATGGAAGGCCTCTCAAGGGTGAGACACAAGAATGCTGCATTTGACCACACTCCATGAAATGGTAAAATACCTACCAAAGGGTGAAGCTGACAGGATATCCTAATTAATATTTTTGAAGCACCTAAGATCTCTGTCTACACAAATTCTGCATGACAGTTGCAAAAAATACTCAGAATAAAGTTCTGCGCTGAATTAAACTACTTATATTCAGTCCTCCTAAGGTAATCTGGTTCTCTCAAAAGTGACAGAAAAAATATTGCAAGACAAAAGAGCTATTTACATAAATTATAATGTTAAGACATGAAGAAAAAGAGATATGGCCATGGTTAGGCTAGAAATCAGAAGCTTCTTAATTAGCTGTGAAAGAGAGAGTATTATTTCAGTAGATTTAGGGAGAGCAATAAAACCCAGAGAGTTTTTAAGAGAGATCCAAGCAACTTTTTGCATGGGATCATACATCCCCATCACTCTAATCACTGCCCACTATTTCTTCCATCGGGTTCATTCACAGAGTTGAGAGATGATCCCAGAGCTCAAGTCAGTGAGAGAGAGCCACAGTCCTTCACTGCAGACCTGGGAGGACTTGTGATGCTGCAAGCAAACAAAGGCCACGCTCCTGGCTAGGGCTGAGCTGTGACCTGGATTCAGTTCACTGCTGTGCTGCTCATCTCTCCTGTTTCCTCAGGCACATCACCATCCCAGAAACTTTTCATTTGTGACAGAAATACATACTTATCACCATCAGAGGTAGGTGCAAGGATCAATACTGTATGGATTTAAGATATCAGAGTAACAGCAAACATTCAACTGCCTTCACAGGGTGCTTTCAATTCCAAAATCTCCATTTTTATGGGCACAGTCTCCTCACTCTGTTAGCACACCTATCAGGCATTTTCATTTGAGGCCAGGTGACAGAAGCACTGCTAAGAGGGCAGAGAGCAGGCAGTGAGGCAGCTCAGAGCAGAGAGCAGGAGGCAGAGGATGATGCACTGCCTGTGGTCCTGCTGCCTCCTGAGCCCAGCCTGGAGCCCGGACCGCACTGCGGCTGCTGCACCGCGGGGACGGGAGCGTGTGTGTGTCTGTGTGTGTGTCTGTGTGTGTGTCTGTGTGTGTGTCTGTGTGTGTGTGTGTGTGTCTATGTGTGTGTCTGTGTGTGTGTCTGTGTGTGTGTCTGTGTGTGTGTGTGTGTGTCTATGTGTGTTTCTGTGTGTGTGTCTGTGTGTCTGTGTGTGTGTGTCTGTGTGTGTGTCTGTGTGTGTGTGTGTCTGGGTGTGTGTCTGTGTGTGTGTCTGTGTGTCTATGTGTGTGTGTCTATGTGTCTGGGTGTGTGTCTGTGTGTCTGTGTGTGTGTCTGTGTGTCTGTGTGTGTGTCTGTGTGTGTGTCTGTGTGTGTGTGTGTGTGTCTGGGTGTGTGTCTGTGTGTGTCTGTGTGTCTATGTGTGTGTGTCTGTGTGTGTGTCTGTGTGTCTGTGTGTGTGTCTGTGTGTGTGTGTGTCTGGGTGTGTGTCTGTGTGTGTGTCTGTGTGTCTATGTGTGTGTGTCTGTGTGTCTGGGTGTGTGTCTGTGTGTCTGTGTGTGTGTGTGTGTGTGTGTGTGTGTGTCTGGGTGTGTGTCTGTGTGTGTGTGTGTCTGGGTGTGTGTCTGGGTGTGTGTCTGTGTGTCTGGGTGTGTGTCTGTGTGTCTGTGTGTGTCTGTGTGTCTGGGTGTGTGTCTGTGTGTCTGTGTGTGTGTCTGTGTGTGTGTGTATGTGTGTGTGTCTGTGTGTGTGTGTGTGTGTCTATGTGTGTGTCTGTGTGTGTGTGTGTGTGTCTGTGTGTGTGTGTCTGTGTGTGTGTCTGTGTGTCTGGGTGTGTGTCTGTGTGTCTGTGTGTGTGTCTGTGTGTCTGTGTGTCTGTGTGTGTGTCTGTGTGTGTGTCTGTGTGTGTGTGTGTGTGTGTGTGTGTGTGTGTGTGTGTGTGTCTGTGTGTCTGTGTGTCTGGGTGTGTGTGTCTGTGTGTGTGTCTGTGTGTGTGTGTGTGTCTGTGTGTCTGTGTGTGTGTGTGTGTGTGTGTGTGTGTGTGTGTGTCTGTGTGTCTGTGTGTCTGGGTGTGTGTGTCTGTGTGTGTGTCTGTCTGGGTGGGGGTGGCAGCAGGGAGGGCAGGCTGGAGGGCAGAACTGGACCCCTCTGAGCATAGGGATTGCTGTCCTCTGCCTCCCACAGCCCCCAGCAGGAGGAACACGGCTGCTTCTCTGGGTCTTTCTCCTCTGCCTCCTGACTCACTTCCATCCTCCTCCACTCCTGTCCATGCCAAAAGCAGCACGACTTTGGCCAGGGCTGTTCTGCCATCTCTGGTGGAACAAAATCAGTTTCACCAGCTCTCCTGGGAGGCACTGAGCTGCTGTTGGCTGCTACATCAAACAATGGCTCTGCCACTGACACCGTCACAGCTGCTTTTTAGTTCAGGTGCTGGCACGCTGCACGTCTGCTGCTTTGTTACTGCCTGGTGGATGCTGTCTGATGACTGCATCCCCAGAAGAAAGCCTTGGGATTAGCATGCAGCTTATCTGTATTTAACAGTCAGCCAAAATATCAAAAAAGCTATGTATAAAATTGTATCTCTGTTGCTACCCAAAGGAGTCTATACTCATCTGTGTTTTTCCCATGAACACTGATTTTATGGCATGTTATTCAATTAAGACCTTTTCCTATATGTTTTGCAGGTGAAGTCATACATCCAGCTAGTTAGCCTAAAATTCACAGACTGCCTCCAGTGTTAAACTTTCATTTTTAACAGGATACTCAGATTCCTGCTTCTAGAAAGTGAAGTTAAATTACAGTTCCCTGTGGGGCATTTCAGAGGATGACTCTAAATAAGCCAAAGGCAATATATTAAAGAACAGATCTTTATTACAAAAGCTTATAAATTCACAGTAAAGGAAGGAAGGCCACAGAAAATTCAAGAAAATAAACTAAACTCAATAAATATGCTTTATTGATGAGTTAGTGGAGAGTAGACAGCACTGCAGAAACAACAGCTTAGAAGACAAATCACTGCCTGGGCTAATAAGAGGTCACACCCATATCTGGCTGTAGAGTACAGAAAGGCTCAGCTCTAACTAGCAGTTGAGGATCTCATTTACATTCTCAGTTTCTGCATGTGCATAACAACAGAAAAAGAAGGAAGAAAATTTTTTTGCACACTGACTCACTGAATTGTTTACCTTGAAGGACATCCTGCTTCAGGGTTTGTTTAATTCTCACTTTAGGGACTCCTCACCTTTACAAAACTAAAGTTCAAGTCTCTTAAATGCTACGTGATCCCATGGGGTCAGTATTTTAAAATCCTTTACCTTCATGTTAAATTAATAAAGTTTAGTGACTTCATCATGAAACTGGTCATTTGAGGACCTTGTATCTACCAAGGCTTTTATGACTTTTTTGTGGTTTGCTTACAGTTTTTCAGGGTGTTGGTGAGGATTTTTGGTTAATCACTTGGGCCTCATCAATGTTTTCATTTTGCTCAAGTAAGCAATTTCTTTTGAATAGAGATTTCTGACAAAATTCTTTAATCAGCTTTTGCTCAGAAACTGTTTATTTCCATCTGCATTACAAATGTAGGATTTAAACAACCTATCAATTCAGCATAAGCAGCAAGTCATCTTGTCAGTCTGTCCTTTCCTCTCAGGGATGCAACTACTGTATTCTGTAGTTCTGAAGAAAGGAAATAATAGGATTAGAAAAACATTGAGGAGAAGGGGATGTCAAACAAAAGAAAAGCATGCTGTGGTTCTAAAGCAGACTCATCTAGTACTGGGAATTGTAATCCATTTGTGCTAAAGACTTTGCCTCTGCTAATTAAACAAAAAAACCCATAAAAGGCTTGTATAGTTTGATACTGTAGTGCGGCCTACAGGGAAACATAATTAAAACATGTCTGAGTGTGTTGGTTTTGGCTTGGATGGAGTTAATTTCTTTCATAGTAGGTACTAGGGGCTGTAGTTTTGGTTTCTGATGTAAAGAGGACTGATAACACAGTTATTTTAGCTATTGCAGAGCAGTACTTACATGGAGTTTAGGCCTTTCCATCCTGTCCTGCCAGCGAGGAGGCCAGGGGTGAATAAGAAGGTGGAAAGCGACACAATCAGGACAGCTGACCCCAGGCGCCCCAAGGGACATTCCAGCCCATGTGGCATCCTGCCCAGCACTAAAACTAGGGGGAAGCTGGCTGAGGGGCCACTGCTCAGAGACTGGCTGGGCATCAGTCAGTGCTGGGCAATTGTTTCCATCTGTGTCACTTGTCTTTTTGGAGTTTTATTCCTGTCTCTTCATTATTTCTCTTTTCATTACTATTAGCATTATTACTAAAAGAAAAGTAATTCAACTGTTCTTATCTCAACCCAAAACTTTTCTCACTTTTACCTTTCCAATTCACTTCCACCTGTCCCACTGGGGCAGCGGGAGCAGCAGCTCTGTGGAGCTTAGTTGCTGGCTGGGGTAAACCACAACAGAGTAAAAGCAATTTTAGTCATTAATGAGCAATCTAATGTACAGTCAGCCATACAAACACACCATTATTTAAGGATTACAATGTGTGATAAAGCCAGCAATCAAATAACATTATAGATCCCAAACTCACTTAGCATAGCAAAAAAATAATGCCCACGTACTTTAGAAAAATTATTCTAGACATTTTTGGAGGAAATGCAAAAATATTATTCAACATAAATAGCTAAATCTGTAAGCACTTTCGGCTCTTATGCTTTGTATCACCATTAGACAGTTTTATTAAAAAAAGAAATACTATTTGAATAAGTCAATGTAACATCAGATATACAGTGTAATTTTAAAAGAAAAGTTTTGCAGTCTATTTTCTTCATCTTCAGAGACACCAATCACAGGGTATTTTTCATGTACTCCAGTATTGGCTCAGCTTCAGGTACTAGGCTAAATAAGCATTCACTTAAGACTTAGTTCTGTTGAGTGAGAGTGGTATTGAGAAGAATGACCTTCTCTGCATATTAAAGTTTACATAAGAAAGGTGAAAAACTGTTTGTGACCTTGTAAAAGGCCATTATTTCTATTTAAACAGAGCTGCAGGCAAGCACAGAGCAACCCGAACAGTGTTAGGGTTGTGTGCTAATCATATTGAAGTCTGTAATTGTGAGTGAAAATCATCTGAATATTGGTCAGGAAAACACACAAAATAAAAGCTGAAACCTATGTCTACTAATATTCCATCAGCTTTAAATTAAAAACTACTTTAAAACTCAAAGTTGAGGCTTAGGGTATTTCTCCTATCAAGCCCAAACCAAAACCAGAACAAAACAAACCAAACCACACCTCCTCTCTGCCCCCCTCCCACTAAAGAAAAAAACAAACCCAACCACAAGTGAAAGCAAACAAACAAAAAACCCCAACCACTTTTTCCTCAGAACCTATTTTGCTATTCCTGGAATATGAGCTGCAAGTCTCAGAAAAGAGGACAATTGGGATTTCAAACACAGAGAGTCCAATGAGACTGTGAGACGCAAGACATCAGTCTGTCTCACATGTAGATCAAGGTAATTCAGATGAGAATTCAATGTTTCGGTGATGAGCTGAACTCAAAGCGGAACGAAAGCAATTTGACATTCCCACTTGCCGCAGTCTGCAAAGACAACCAGTGTTTACAGAGGTTTGCTTATTGTTCTCACAATGCCTTTTCTCGGCCAATTCTTGTGTGCAAACACCATAACAACACAGTATAATAAGCCCAACCTGCCTTAGCCCCCTGCATTCCCCAGTGCACATTCAAACAAGGCTTATGTAGTTTGGCCCAGCTGCGTGCACATTTCCGTGCATCGAGGTAAGCAGAGAAAAAGCCAAGATCAAAGCCTCTTCTCTCCCAGGTGAATCACAGAGCTACAGACTCACTCTCCCGCCCCACTGAGCTTAGTTATTCATGAGACACAGGATGTTTGTCCTATCAGAAAATGCTACTCAAGCAGGGTAAAGCTATGAGTGAATACTTTGGAGAATGCTGCTGGAAAACACTGTAAACAAGTGCTTGTAAGTGTCCCTCTACTCTCTACAGAAAACAGGATGTTGAGGTGTGGACATAACACAAATGTTTGCAGAGAAATACAAGTTACTGAATATTTCTGACCCCCTTGGCTGCTAAATAAATACTAGCATAAATCATGAAGTGTCCATAAAGCTTTATTTTTTTAGAGCCATCAAGCTTGAAGCATTTGTTATTTCACTAGCCAGCTCCATCACTGGTCTGATCAAGCTCTGCTTCAGATGATTTCCACCAGATCTGATCAAGTTTTGCTTTCATACAATTTCCACCACACTGCTCCCTCCCTGAGTATTTCCAGAGCTCATCCAGCAGGACTTGCCTGACTAATCTCCCTGCTTGTGTCCCTGTGCTAACCTAACAGATTATCCCTCAACTCCACCAACCAGTTGTCTCCCCAGTTTGCATGCCAAAAAGACAGGAGAGCTATCCCCCAACCTAACCATGTCACACTGGAGGTATTCAACACCTCCAGTTAAAAGCAAAACTGTTCATTATGTAAGTATGAAAAATACATGATTCTGGAGACCCGTGAGTCTTGAAAACATACAGAGCTTCTCATCCTTTTAAGCTGGACCTTAAGTATCTTCATGACATTTCAGTGCATCTTGAGTCACTTCTGAACCCTGGAGCCTTTTCAGTCCAGCTCACCTTAGCAAGACCAACAGTTAAGTCATGTATACACAGTTCCTCTCTTCTTTCCTGCTGTGTTTTTTGACAGGTTTTCCAAGTGATCCTGGGAGTTTCTCTATATATAAAAAGCTTGGCCTCTTTATTCTGTGTTTAGTCACATTCCGCCCTCTTCCTGCAGATTGACAAAGTGGATCCATTTCTGGTCAAGGCACAGTCACTAAAATTTAACTATTGTCCTGAGGCTGAAGGGTGTATGTTGGAAAACTTGTCAGTAAATGTAGATAAATATTTGCCAAGAAATATTCACAATACACAATTTTCCTAACTACAGAATGATTCTGTAGAATTGATTGGAATTCATGTAAGATATGCAAGCTCCCCTATCCATCCTATGTGCCTACTGATGTCTCTTTGAGTTGCTGCAAGGACAGGCAGCATCCGCAGTTGTTGCAAAATGTGCATTTATATAACAATATAAATGTATCTACTCTAATTTTAGCTCCTGCCAGCAGGGGAAAGTGTTTGCAGCTAAAATGCAAAGTTTGAGTTTTCCTAAACAATTTATTCTTACTAACTGTTCCACCAACCATACTCACACGTGAATAAAATGCAAGTCATTTCCCTGTTAATATTTTCAGCATATATTTCAAATCTCAAATATGTTCAATTAGAGCTTAATTAATTTTCTATAATTCTTCTGATGTTCTGTCCCTGCACTGTAAATGATGAGGTCTCTGCTGTGACTGCAGCATAGATTCTTTCCTTTCACTATTTACAATCCCATGGAGATATATGAAGTAGCCTTGCAAGGTTTTTTTAAGCTTCATTATTTTCCTAATTTTCCAAAACTGAGTACTTCCATTGTTACTACAAGGATAGGTTATATTGAATATTGTTCCTGTCAATTAAAAAAACTATTTTCACATTCAGAAATATTTCTATGCTATACAGTAGCAGAATAAAGTGGCAGAGGAGGATGGACTATCCCTCAGACAGACATTAAATTCCTTTTCCATTCCTTCAGTTTATGTGATGTTCAGGTTTGGGATTTTTCTTTTGTTTTGTTTTAACTGGTTGCCATGTGAACTGGCAATAAAGTATGCAGCCTTCTATACCTGTTAATGTCTTACCATTTTGAGAAAAGAGAGGCAGCTTTTAATGTATCTCTCTCTGAGAACAGATTGTGTTTCAGACTCGACCTCATGCAAAAGGAGAATTCAAAATATCATAAGCAGTTCAGTAAAACTGCAGCTTGCACCCAGAAAATTTGCCAACATGCTTTAATTTGGGAGCAAAACTAGTGACTTTATTATTCCAAGTACAAAATCATCACTAACAGGACTAATAGCAAGTGCTATCAATGGAATAGCTCTTGAATATTGGGATTTTTATTCATCCAAACTTCCTGAAATTTGAGCATTTATTAATTAAAAACTTCTATAATTAGTATTCAACCTCTGCACAAACCACATAATCTTGTAGATCAAGAATTAAGTAAAATGCATAGGAATATAAAAACATTTGATGGAGATGGAAGAAGGAAAGAAAGAAACATTCCTTACAGGAAAACAACACTTAGATTAATGCCAAAAAAAACCTAGGATTGCTAAATATGATGGGAAGGAACTTGTACATTCCAGCCATATGCTGAGACTAATCTCTTCTAGAAAAACTGCATTCAATACAAGTGTATCTGGGGAAGAGCTCTTAGCTGGGTACAAACCACAGACACTTGTACTCAATTTGTAAAGGGAGGAAATGGAAGAACAAGAGGGAGAGGAAAAGCTATATTAAGAAGTCAAATTGCAGGAGCCCTTTGACTGCTATTACAAACTGAAGAAGATCTTCAAAACTGAAAACCTGCCATTACTCTCTTATTTACATGGAAAGCACATGCTTCTTTTTATCTGAAATACTTACAGTAATGACAGGAGCTGAGACTAGACAGATAAACACAATATGTCTGGTTATCAAGAAATTTAAATTTCTTATCTAAATTTGGGGTTGAAGCTTGATATTTGCTTACTGTGAGCAGATAGTGCATCTGCTCAGTGAAACTTCTGTTCCCATCATTTTTACTGCTAATAGCAGTAGTGAAACAGCATTTTCATGGGGCCCACTTTTTCAAGAACCAGCCATTTCTAACAGGGAGGAAGTCTAGTTACTGAATCGATCCCAAAAGCAGAGATTATAAACACCAAAAGTTTACAATGGAGAAGTCCAACAAGAAGCTAGTCACAAATCTATAACATTCACTCAAAAAAATTTAAGCTAAAATTGTTCTGAAGCATGTGAGCTAAACTAACAGACATTTAAACAGTAACCGTTCTGAGGAAATTTCCAGGAAGAACTGGTTTTTTCTTCATTTTCCATCACATTTGGTAAACACAGCAGCTGTATACATCTGCTTCTTTCTATGCCTGTTGAGTCTAAAAGCGAGTGGCTATGAGTGGCCATGTTTATTTATCAGTTTATTTAATTTTTTAAGAGTTGTGGAAGCATGTGTGATCTTTACCAGAAGATCATGTGCTCCTTTCAGCAGCTGTGCTGCATAAAGAAAAACAGCAATGTTTCTGCTTTGCATAGCCAGCTAAGCCAAAGCCAGGGAAAATAGGAGGCTCTGATAGTATTCATGCAAGAAGAATATAAAGTCATCTCTAGTAGTTTTCTGGCTTGCTTTTTGGTTTTTTGTTTGTTTTCAGTTTTGGTTGTTTTGTTTTTTTTTTGGTCAGTGTACTCTGCCATGTAATTTGTTTGCCTTATTATAGGCTAACATGCAAGACACACCTCTACTTTGATTACAGCATTGATTTTGGTGGCTGGTTTGAGGCCTGTATTGGTACTCAGAGTGTCCAATGCAGCACTTTTGAAATAAAATGCAGAAGTCATGCAAACAGAGCAATTCAACCTTAATCACATAATTCATGTAAAAAATTGGGTTTTTTCATACTCTGCTATATGTCCATCTCAATCTCTCTCTTATTTAAATAAAACTCCCACTGCTTACACAGATGAGGGTAATTACACTAAATCATTCTATGGGAGTGCTGCCAAAGACACACAAACCCAGGTTCTGCTGTACACGTGTCATATAATGGGGATATCAATTACAGTGTCCAAAATTGAGCACAGAGCTTATATTATTTCTACAGGCACACATACTCTGACATTTATTAATTATTAGGCCATAGTTTATCTATTGATCTACAAGCAAATTCATTGCAATTGGGTAGCATTAAACACAACTGCTAGAGAAGTGCCTAGGCATATCTCAAGATTTTACTCATTTGTTCTTTTAACACCACAGAGCTATACAGAAAAAAGAGGCAGGTAATGTTAACATCATGTCTTGAAGAGTCAACACATTTCTATTCCTAATACATGAACAAAACATATTGATTCTTAAAATATTTTGTTTTGCTCCTTATTGTGAGAACTCGCTCTTCACCAACAGCTGAATGTGGTGAGGCCTGTGAAGGTGTGAGTCAGGATTGCCAGGAGGACAGAGTGAATATTCTCTCATATTTTGAATGCAAGGCCATTCTGCCAGCTGCTCATGTCACTAAGGTGACACTGCACCTCTGAAATGAGTTGGTTTATATTTTAACGGTACCCTACTGCTTGACCCCAAATCCTACATTTACTGAATCAACACTATCACAAAGCAGCGAAATCTGTCTGACATAGCAATGGTTTAATACATGATGATTCATCGTGACAGGACACTGAAAGCCCTGTGGCATGTGCAGAAAAGCTTTAAATATTACATAGTTGTTAACTTATTTTAATTAAAAAGGCAAATGCACAAGAGAGACGAGAACAATCTTTCTGTATCACATCACTTTTGTTTGCTCCACTTACCAGCGAAGAATGGTTTGGTTCCATTAAGAAATTCTATTTTAAGAAAATGTCTTCTTCCCTACTTTCATATTTTCCTTTCTTTTCTGCATGGCATATCTAAAGGCATACAGCTCCTGGCTGCAAATACTAGAGAGGATCACTAAATATAGGACAGCATGAAAATATGTTGAATACATTTGTCAGCACTGTATTAAAACAGAGCTGCATAGCAGAAAGATTCCCTCATTGTTAATACATACTGGCTTTATCACCTTTCCAAGGTGAGAGCACCCACACAGGTATCATAATCAGTGACATTTTTGCAAAGTGCTTCAGGATATTTTTTTTTTCCTCAATAAAATGCATGCTGAAAATGTGCTAATGAAGGTTACACTACTTTTTAATATTATGTTATTAGCAGAAATTCAGTATTTAATTTCATTTTACAGAGGTCTGAATCTCCCTTGCTTGAAGTGCTGCCAGCACAGCTGCAGAGTGCATCTCAGATAAATGGAAACCATGACAAACAGAATGAGTTAACCCAGTGCAGGCTTTCCATCAAATATGCACAGCAGGTAAACAATTGCAAACTTCCATATTTTCTCTGCACTGTGAAGACATTGCAGATGACATTAAGTTGTTATGTAGCAGGGGACATCAAAGCAGTATGTCACATCAGCAGAAAAACCAGAAATAGCACAAGAAATATCTCCACAAACTATTTTCAGCTTTCTCAGGAAAACTACTGTGAAGCTGCATGGTGGAGCTAAAAAAATTACAACGGTTTGCAGAAATGGACCAATGTTTCTTAATGAACAACCTTTCAGCTTTAAAACAGCTCTGCAGAACAGAACTGCTGTAGAAGTCTCCATCAAAAAAAAAAAAAAAAAAAAAGAAAAAGAGAAAAAATTTTTGCTACTGACATAACCCCATAATTATTAATTATTGAACATAAATGTGAGATCCACAATGGCTCCCGAAAGTCTCGCAATAAAAGCAAAAGTGACAGAAACCATCCCTTCACCAGACCTTAAAATAAACTAGTTACTTTTATTCCTTCCAGGTAACAGAAGCTCGGCTGTGCAAGCCAAGTTGTGATGAGGCATGTTTTAACACCATGACTGAGAGGGAAGGCAACTCTTGGAACAAATGTTTATTCTGCTCTGTGCTATCAATTGAGGCTTCTTTAAAATCTGCTCCAGAGATTGGCAGGGTTCACTGTCTGCCTACAACATCTTCTACAGCCCTCGAACAACTAAGAAGCAGTGTGGGCAAATCATCCTACTGGTATTTTTGAAATCACTACAAAGGAGTTTGTACATCCAAAAAGCTCAAACTATGTCAAAACGCTCAACTATGCCCACATCAGAAATAACAAATTTTCATAATGATTTTGGTAAAAGTACTTTTACCATTGGAAATACATAATGAAACACAATGTGGTGCGGGTTACTGTAGAATAGTTTATGTCTGAACAACATATATATATATATATCTCAACAATAATCAAATACAGGTATATTAATTTGTTCTCTTAACATTGGTTGCAATAACAATTTTTAAAAACGCAAAAAAATTGAAATTTTCTTTCCCTTCACAACTGGATATTTATATTGACTTTCTCCTGTTCCCAGTAAATTACTTGGGTCAAGTACAAGACAGTCTTAATAGCATTTGTTATCATGCAGACTTCTGTCAAACAGCAGTATCTTACATTTCCACTGGCATTTCTTATCATTAAATGTCCATGTAAGTCTCCTGGTTTTGGCAGATATCTTGCCTACTGTTTTTCCCTTCTGACATTTAAATCAATAATCCTCCAATCAAATTAGTCATACTTAAAAAGCTTACACCTATCTGCTAATTCACAATGTTAAAGGACAGATGAAATGCAATGTTACATGAAATATCTTACACAAAAAACAGTATGTTTCTACACCCATGGTATAAAGGACACAAAGTAATGAGATTAAACTGCAGCAAGAAAGATTCAGGTTAGAAAAAGGAGAATCATCCAAAGAACCAGAGCATCTAAAATACTCAAGCAAGTTGCTTAGGGGTGCTGTGACACACCTGTAATTGGAAATATCCAAAAGCACAAACAAAAGTCTCCCTTGAAGTGTTACAGCTGTTGCCAATGTTACTGTGGGGGAGACAGACTAAGTAACTTCTTATAGCCCTTTCTTCTCCAGACATTCTAGAATGTGCACGAAGCATGTAAAATACAAAGTTCAAAAACTGGGCTAAAAAAAGCTTATATTACCATCTACATTACTATTTGAACTTCTCTCTAGAACCTACTTCATTCTTTAAGCACCTGTTAACAAAAAGAACACCCCTTGGGAACTGATACTTCTTAAGTAGAGACTGGGACAATGCAGGGACAAAGCAAAAGCATCCAATATAACCAGTAGTACAAATGATGAGACATTCACTTTTATTCATCTTGCCCAGTTGGGATTTAAAAACTCATAAAACTTATGAGTCACATGGCTTAGATGAAAAGAATTATAAAGAAAAGCTACATAGTGTAACATTTCTTAATATTATTTTCATCCATAATAGCAAGATCTCATTAAAATATTAATGAAAATGCCACTGACATATAACAAAGTGACTTAGACATATCTCCTGTACCCACGGCTTCAATTTCTCCAGGGATTATCTTCATACCATTAACTACATATTTTGATGTCAAAAATATTTAAAATGTAGTAAGACAAGAATAACCTTAAAAGCACACACATATCCAGGAGGAGAAGTAACCCAAAGACATCTGGATCTATATTCCAGGGAGCCAAAGCACCACAGCACCATGGCAGCAATCACACAGCTTGCTTCAGCAAAGAGGATCCCATGTGCAAGCATCCAATCATCCCTACATGCACCCTAACACCTACACTGCATTTCTGACCTGCCAGTGCAGCTGTTTCTGCAGTGGCACCATAATAACCCAATCCAAAGGCATGATCCAAGCTATAAAAGCTGCTGTAGTCATAACTCCAGTAATGCTATTTACTACCACCTGCACTAGCTGAGCTCCACCTGAGTTCACTATGGTCAGGACATAATACCATGAGTAATTGAGTTTGTTAAATGAAAGGATGAAGGTGGAGAATGACTCTTGTTGCAGGGCTTATAACCCTCCCAGCTGGCCCAGCAGCAGCTGCACAAGGATGTGCATTCAAGCCTCCAAGGAGCAGGGAAAAGTGATTATGCTCTTTTGTGCTGCTAGCAGAATGCAACTTGGCATGACATTTCTGTGTTTAACAGCACCCCTTGCAACGTTTTTCTCTGGGCAGATAAAAAAGTCCATCCACAAAGAAATTGTAACCCTCTCCTACACTGTGAAAAGATGAATGGGGATAAAATTGGAGGAAACTGAGGAGTTACATTTGCATCCTAACAGTGTGGAAATGATAGGATAAAATGTAGTTGCTGTTTCCTGGATGGAATGTGGTTCACATGCTCGAAACCTACTCCACAACGATTCCCTATACACACAATCTGCAACTGGGAGCACGTGCTAAGGGGGATTGAATGGAGGGTGGAGCAGAGTGCAGAAACCATGGCCAGGCTCTGTTGAAATCCTTCTAGGGAGGGATCTCAATGGTACATTGCAGCTGATAAATTGTGTGACACCTGTCAGCCAGAGGAGAGAGGGGAAGATGTCCTGCTGCTGAGCCAACAATGTGGTGAAATCACTCTCCTCAAATGAACATGGTTCACTAAAGCCTGATGGTTACATAAACACACACCTGCACCCCAACATTACCCAACTCCAAGGTATGACCACCCCTCACTGGACATGGGCTCTATATTCTTTTTGGTTGCATCTTTAAAAGTGAAGGCACTGAATTTTACACCAATCAGTAACAAAGGTATGCATGACAAGAGTCATTCAAGCTCCACCTAAACATAAAGAAATAGTATGAAAGTAAGTCAAGAATGGGGGAAAGGTCAGGGAAGACTCCATTGTAACTGCTGGGATCAGGTGATGGACTGATCCTGTCTCGTGCCCATCAGGATGTCTATTGGGTAAGAACAACTCCACATGTGCTGAATACTTTTTGGGGATTACTTTTTGCTGTGTAATGCTTTGAATACGTTTTTGCACTCAATACTATCACCAACAATCCTTGAACTTTAACCTGTAACAATTTTATATTAATAAAGAGTGCTATTCCACAAACCATTGCTGTGAGTCTCTCAGAGGCATTGGAAGCTAACAAATAAAAGGCAGACCTGCTGAGGTGTGTCCCTTGTGCTGTTGGTGTTTTTCCTCATTCAAACCACCCTCCAATGCAGCAGGACTGCACTGTGAAGGGTCCCCATTCCACACTGGTCGGACACAAGGGTCTTTTCCAGCTTTCCTGGTGTGCTGAAACCCCATGACAGATGAGTCAAACACTAAGTGTCAGGTAAATCTCACCCCACAAAGGGTGAGAGAAACTTCCCCTTTTCACATGACACACACCCCTTTTTCTTTATTCTTTCATCACTTTAGAAAATTTATTTCTAATTTCTAATTTCTGAGAATTATTTAGCAAAGAATAATTTCTTGTAGTCTCTCCTAGCCCCTGTCACTTAAAAGCTGCTATAATCAAATTCTAACTCTATTTTCAGGTTACAAAGTAGTCCCTAAGATTAAAAAGTAAGAAAAGACATCTAACCTCTGTGCTTAAAAAAAGATTAATGGACAAATTGCCTCTTTTATGGGGACAAGGAAGCTAAGAAAAGTTCTCTTATGACAGTTACAAAAGAAGCAAGGTTTCCAATCTTCAAAGCCACATAGAAAAGATCAGTAAAACACTCTGCTATTTAATACTTCAATGTAAGCCTCTATAATTAAGTGATAGATTTCCTATTAGAGAAATGATCAGATGAAAGATGATGTGATCAAAGATTCAAATTAATTTGGCTACTTTAAATACTCTAATAAAGGTGTTCTGTTGATTCTCAAACTAGCAGCACGTATATTAAGAGTGTTTCAGGGAATGCCTCATCACATTGTGAACTACAGTTATGTTCTTCTGTACTAAGCATAAAATTCTGTTCTTTTAGGAGGAAAAAAGAAAAGCACACAAAGATTTTCTGCTGATCTCTGCAAGCTAAAAGTGTAAGAAAACTTATACCCTATCCTTTGAATTTTCTCAACTTAATTGCACACTACACCCACAAATTCACTTTCCTAGAAAATAGTATTTTAATAGACTTTAACCCATACCTCTTCAACTTCATTTTTTATTCATTGTCATGCTGAACACATTTTTCAGCAGAGGATCAAACCTGAATCAACACGCATGGATTCTGATGCATAGGCCTGTTAGGACAATGAGGACATTCCCTTTTTATGTCAACTAAAAGGGGAACTCCTTGGACATCATACACAGCTTACTTCATCTTACCCTGTAAAAGAGTAAACTATAAGAAATAAATAAAACACAACAGTTTTAGTCAAAGAACAATACAATAGGTTGTATTCCAGACACCTAGGTAAGAGAAAATGTCAATGGCATGAAAAAAATCTTTCATAAAAAAGCTGAAGGTGTATAGCTCAGCTAATGGATAAGGATGAAACAAGTAACACTCTAAAACTATGCTCCTGAATGCATTAAAAAGACCTTTTTACAGCAAAAAGAAGATTTAAGATAGCTAGGTATGATTCTTAAAACCTAAAAATAGTACTGTGGAAAAGATAGATTCAAACAATTTTAGAGTTTTCTGGACAAGCAGAAAATATCAAAAGCACAAGTAGCTTGAAGAAGAATAGAAACCTCTGGAATCTAGTAGCCAGAACAGGAAAAGGAAACTGTGCTGCTTTTTCGTTCTACAAACTGTCTCAAGCAGCTCTAGCAGAAGGTAGCTGCTTTCACTTGCAAACATGCACTTTTGTGTGCCCCCAATGATGATTTACTCACAGATGCAACACACTTTAATTAGGAATTCTTAATTTTTTAGTAATTTCTAATGCTCACAGTAGCATGATTTATGTTGGGAGGTTTTTTTGGTTTGTTTTTTTTTCTTTGTCAATTGTTCATAATTCCCTTTGTTATAATTTTTGGAGGTTTTTCAAAATGCTTCTATATTTCAACATTAGATTTCTTTTTTCACATTTTTTTCCATTACCAACCTGTCTTTGAAATACTTTTACAATTTCTATCTTCCCTCTTTCCTCCTGTTTCCACTTGCTTGTTTTATAGACAAGTGTGAGCTCTGGAAATCCACTCTTCATTCCTCGTGCAACAGAGTCTTGGGTGGCTCTATCAAGAATTTCTCCATATTAAGGGTTCTAAGAAAATAACTTACATCTCTCAGACTCTGAAAGGCCAAGATAATTCCAATTTAATCTATTATAATTAACTCTTTTTAGAGAGAAAACTCAAGGCAATTAGATATCACAACATAGAAAAAAGAGAGTTTTTAAACACTCTCCCACCAGCAAGTCTTTGATGTCAGGTTTGACTTCATGTTGTTCAGGAGTATAGGAATGGGCAGGGAATTCTGCAAAATCCCTGATGGACTCTCAGAAACCTCTCCCCAGCCCACTGGGGTTGGTGCTGCTCCTGGTGGCACTCAGCCTTCTGGTAGCATCTGGATCATTGTCTCCCTCAGTACTCAGGAGCTGGCAGTAACAGGCAGTTGTGACATCCAGTAAAAGTTGGGAAACACACAGATTTTCTTGCTCTGAACTTTCAGAGATCTTGCTCTGAACTTTCTTCCATGAAATTTTACCTTAAAATCCTATAAATATAATACATCAATATTTTACTGCCTGAGATGTGTCACCTATTCAACATTTCCCAACATGTAGTGCCAGTAAGATCAGTATTTCCCATCCACCTATCGACAATCATGTCTGTTATTGATGATTCACCAATTGGTGTCAATCTTTTTGGCTAAAATTACTATTACTAATCTATTACATAATTAATCACTAATTTTGTAGTTTCTCTCTATTTTCTTTATGAAGTTCTATGAATGCATTGAATCCAATAAAGAAATTAGGACATTTTCTGAGACATTCATAATTCATTATATAGTATGATTTTTTTTTCCCCCTGTTCTCAGTGGTTCATAATAAATGAATAAAACCTGATTTCAAGATTCCTGCTCAGGAGGAATATCCTGTCACCCAGCCAGTGACCTGTTGCAATATCTATTAATAGATGCACTATTTAATTAGGATATACACTCAGGAGATCTGCTTAATCAGGATGTCTCCCAGTGAACACATTTAGGTCCAGCAACATTCATTGGCAATGACTTTCATAATGGGAATAGTAACTTCCCTTAATTGGGATATCTTAGTGTGAGTTAGTGTGTTAACCTAAGTCTTGTACTTCTGTCTTCTCTTAAAAGAGCTTTCAGATTTTCTCATGCTGTGACAGAAAACACATGAAATATGTATTGCCCTGCTTTTGGCCATGAGAGTCAACTTCTTCCCAGCAGCTGGTACAGTGCTGCATTTTGGTTTTAATATAACAATAAACATTCAGGACACACTGATGTTTTTGTTGTTGCTAAGCAGTGCTGACCCTAAGTCAAGGACTTTTCAGTTTCCCATGCTCTAGCCCAGTCTCTCTTTCTCTTTGGAACAGGAGGTCAAGCAGTTAATACTCATATGGTTTTCCTCCTACCTTGCTGCTTCCTGGGATGAGCATTTTTACCCTCATGGATGGGTATGTAGAGAGGATTGTATGCCAGCTCACATAATGTGCAGTTATTTGTTTGCCTGCTTTTCTCTGCTACACCTTCAAAAACCCCCTTTTCCTGTCTTGAGAATCACTTTAGGGTCATCAACAAGGCCCAGCTGTGACAACTGATGATCAGAAGATACTGGAGGCCAAAAGCCATAATTTCTCACAGGAGGTTAGAGTTTAGAGCTGGCTAGAGAAGAACTACTCTCTATCCCTCTATCCACACATTAGAGAAGAAAAAAACAAGCAGCTGTGTTATGTGCCTTGATTAAACTGCCTCTTTATTCATCACCAATTCTATCAGTTGAAAAAACCCTACCAACAGGCAATTTAAAAAAGAAAAATAAACAAAATCTGCAGCCTTTATGTGCACATATTCAAGTTCCATCTCCAAGAACATCCATTGAAATATTTTGAGCTAGAAATTTGCTGCTCATTGACAATCTAAGATAACCAGGAGCTTATTGATCTCTCCTTCTCCTCCACTAAGAGAAAGAAAGAATTATAAAGAGCTGCTGTTGAGATAAAATACACCGTACTTAACATCAAGTAAAATGCCCAACAAAAACTAGTTCAGGAATAGCTGATTTACTACCAGCACAACATCAGTGAATAACTTTTTTTTTTCCCCTGCCCTACCTTTGCCCCCTAAATTCAACAACAGATGGAAAGAAAGCAAAGGATATGAACATCCTGGGAATGCAAAAATCCTGTGTGATTGTACAAGCACATCCACAGCAGCAGATACAGTTTCTTGTTCACTTGAGGTCTGAGCTGGCTGGATACAGGCCAGGTCCAGTCCAAAACTTACAGAACCGTGTTACCTGGTTATTATTTTAGGATTAGCACTATGATAACACATGCTGCTGGCTTGCATTCAGCTGTCTGAGAGCACAGATGGAATGGGAGCACAGCTGTCCAAACCTGTACATGTAAACATGGTCTGCATGTCACTGCAGATCTCCACTCCAGGAGCCAGGACAGGAACTCTGTGCACACAGTATTTACACAGTGTATACACAGTGAGTGCAATTCTCCCTTCCCTAGCATGCATACAGGAAGGAATGACAGAAGAAATTGTTCCCATGAGCAAAGGTATTAAAGCAATGAGAACCTAGCTTACAGCATCTTCAAAGTATACCAACGCTACCCACTTATCTAATGCCCAATTGTTTCTTTTTCCACCTCCTGAGGGGTTTTTCCCTTGCATTTAAGTGTGGCCAGGATAGATTCTGATGCCACAATATGTGACCAAATACAGTACTTCATGCCTGGACAGTTAATACCTGGCAGCAGCACTTCTTGATTCAGATGTCCCTGAATAGAAATTATGTCAATAAAAAGAAATTATATTACGAATTTCTTGTCAAGTCACATTGATATTTTGTATGGAGATTCCCCATGTTATGCCCCTATCTGGCAGAGTACTTCAGGGAATTCTGGGTGGAAAGAGCATTCTGGCCTCTTACTAGTAACTGCAGAGTGGGTGGCAGTTCATTTAGAGAACCTACTTGATCAGAAAGTCTTTCATGTCTGATCTCTCTCCTCTTTCAACAGTCAGTGTTGAATGTTTTGTAAAATGAAAATGTTTATATGACCTTCTTCATTCAGTTCTTATTCTGAGATGCAGTTCTCTTATTTTAAAGAAAATCTAGAACTTATTATTAACGCCTGCTATTATCTCCTGCACAGTATACTCTATATCACCTAAAAGTTTCCAATTTAAACCCATAAATTGAGGTTGAAATGGTGAATTCTATTTTCTTTTGTTTTCTGCTTAGCTTCTGAATTCCCAAATGCAGAAATGATCTTTTCATATCTTAGATAATAACACAGATTTTAAAAAGCCTTCCTGAATTTCTGCAGCACTGTTTTAGCTATTAAATAATGCTATGTTTTTTATTCTACAAAGGATATCTTCACTTCCTGAAAAGAGACACACAAACTACTTCAAATCACCTCCTGACCTTCTCTTCAGTGAGCTCCTTATGCTTCCCATCATAAGATATACTTTCCAGCTCATAAAGATTTTCTTTCCCTTAATCATCTCTTTTAACTGCAGGAGCCAAAACTCAATACACTATTTCAATATTAGTCTCACTAGTACATGTAGAGGAAATATCACTTTGCTATTCTAATTTACATATCTAATGATGCCATTAACCCAGCTAGCCAAAGCTCTTTACTGGATATTTTTCTCCTTGCACTACACTGGATTTAAATGTCTCAAAATTAGGTGGCTCAGCTGCATACATCTTTTCTGTTTGATCAATATTTGTGATTGGTATAACTTGTTCTGAACATTTCGTAATTTACTTTACCATTTCATTATCCCTTGCACTACCTATAAACATGAATAGCTCTCCACCCAACAAGCCCTTTCCAGACTTCAGAGGCCCCTGAACAGATTAGCCTTGCACCTTGACTAAGATGGTGAAAGTCAGACCACAGGATTCTCCTTTCTTCATCCTACCCCCATGTGCAGTCTATTCCATGTGACAGGACACCCATAGAGCAGTACCACAGCCTGCACTCCTGTTTCTGCAGAGCCAGCTGAGAAAGGAGATAGGGTTTGTCTGAAAGAGACTCACTGTGAGGTGCAAAAGGCAACACCAAGTGTAAAAACAACTCGAACACTAAACTGTCCTACCAGACCCTTACTCAATTTTGTACAATTTATTAATAAGACAGATCTTCTTGGTACTTTTTCTGACTTGAAAAATACTTTAAATTCATAATATTGGAATGGAAAATCCAAGTTCAAGCCCTGATTAGTATTTTTGAGGAATCTTCTTGCAATATCCACACACAAAATATCTGCAAATGCCTGAGCTATGTGTATGTGCTTATGTGCACAAACACACAGAATGGTAACATTGCTGTGGAATTTGACAATTAAGCTTAGGCAATCATACTGGGAGGTCTGAGGTTACCTACTATAAACCTTTTATATGTCAGATTATTAACCACCTTTAATGCATCAGATTATTAACCTGATCAAAACAATGTCAGCACTGCAGGAAACATTTTTGATCATTTCATCAAGTGAAAACAGTTAAATTAGATTTAGGAAGAGAGGTTGCCTGACAAGTTCTCCCAATTCTGGATTCCTATTTTAAATCTTAAATACAAATCTAGTGATTTTGAGAAACCTAAAATGTTGCTTAAATGCTGTTCAAGCAAAGAGCTTGAACTAAGAGCTAGTATATATGCACATGTAGGAAGAAATGGATTTTCACAGGTTCTCCAAACATGCCTTCCATCCATTTGTACAACCACAAAAAAGTGGAAAGACATAGAAATGGAGAATTTATTACGAAAATACACTTTTGTTTGGTTTTATTCAAAGATAAAAAGGTTAAAACTTCCAAAAAAACTGTTTCTCAACACCTTCCTAGCCTTGCTCATCACAGTGATTCTGACTGGCGACATACAGCATTTTACAGTTTTTCCTGAAGCTGAGAAGCTTCCTGAAGCTGAGAAGATGCCAGTGGGAGTTGATGATGCTGAGTGATCTTACCAGCACCTTAAATAATTGTTGCTGCATTGCAGATCTCAAGTCTGGTGTAGTTACATAAAATTATATTAACAGATTGTGAATAAATTGTAAGTAATACAACAGATTGTGAAAAATTATAAGTAAAATCATATGCAATTTTTGATATTGCTGTGCTGGGTTTGGCTGGGATAGAGTTAATGAGCTCCACAGTAGCTAGTATGGAGCTCTGTTTTGGATTTGTGATTAAAACATTGATAATGCAGAGATGCTTTTGTTATTGCTGAACAGAGCTTACAGAGTCAAGGCCTTTTCTTGCCTCACCCCACCTCAGCTCAGATAAAGTTGGAAAAAGAAGGAAATGAAGGGGACATTTGGAATTATGTCTTCCCAAGTAACCATTGCACATGATGGGGCCCTGCTTTCCTAGAGGTGGCTGAGCAGCTGCCTGCCCATGGGAAGTGGGGAACTAATTCTTTTTTCTGTATAGCTTGTGTGTGCTTTACTTATTAAACTGTCTTTATCTCAAGCCATGTGTTTTCTCATTCTTACCCTCCTGGATTCTGTTCCACATCCCACTGGGGGAAAGGAGTGAGCAGCTCATTGGTGCATAGCTCTTGGCTGGGATTAAACCACAACAATTGCACAGTCTGATTATATAAACAGCTCATGTTGCACATTACAAAACATATAAACATAACAAAACAACTGCTTTTCCAGTTGCTGTCATGCACACGAAAACTTTTAAAATAGAGCAAGTAACATTCCATTTTTTTACAATACTATTTGCATTTTTACATTTCAGTTGGGCACCTTGTCACAACTGATCATACATCTTGATGCCTTTTTTATGTTTTTTAAATCAATGTGAATATTTCTTCCTTACATTAATAGCATTCTATGTAGCAAAATTGGCAAAGACATTTCTATTCCTACATTTCATGATAGTTTATTCCTCTTCCCCAGTCCTCATCCATGGAAAGAGTTATTGGCTGGAGAAATACTTTTCTGTTAAATATATTTACCAGATATGACTCCTTTTATACAAAGCACACATTTCAGTGCTATTTAGTCTAAATAACTTATAATATAATCATTTGCCTCAAGATTTTCAAGAAAACAAGTTTATATGCTGCTAATATACATTTATTACCTTTTTGTGCCATCAGGCACAAAAAAAAAAATCAGGATCAACTTTAATTCCCTTTAGAGAAAAGAGGACCAAATATTCGAGGGTACACTCACATAGAGAATTCAAGTGGACATAAGTTACATACAGAGAGAGACACAGAACAATTTGTTTCTCAGTAATTCATTTATTTCTCAGAACATTTTTCTTTGTTGATGCTATACTGCCTTTTTTTTTTGAAGGGTTTTCCATAAAAAGCCTGTGTTCTTAAATTGACAGTCTTACATGGCAGATAGATTGGGAGGGAAAGGAAAAAGGTGTCATATTGTCTCTGTGCAGATAAAATCCTTTAATTCCTTTCTTTATCACCAAGTTCCTGGTAACTCTGTCACCATCTCTTCCCTTCTAACACATTGGAGTATTCCAGATACAGCAGTATGGCCACTTCCAGTCACCCAAAAATGCTTGTCAAAGAAGCAGTGAACAATATTCCAGATTTTTCACAGGTGAAAACCAAGGAAACTGTAGATGAGGTGTCTAGCCTCATCTTATCTCTCACTTTGAGCAAGATCCAGATTATCCTACATCATCCTAATTTGAAATACAGAGGTTTTAGGCATTTACTATCTCAAGAACAGCCAAGAAAACCAGTTTGCTTGGATTCTTACAACAAGTCCTGCAAATATACAGAGAGATCAAAACTCCTTCTATATCTAAAATTACCTCCCTCTTGAGCATGTGTATGCTCAGCAGCGGGACATTTGTACTTCAGACCTACTTAAGGCTCCCATGGTCACCTCAAAGCAGTGGTAAATCCACCTTTGACATCTGCTTTGGCTCTAAGCAGAATACCTAAAATACCTAAATATTATTAAGTACTTTTATTTCAGCCACTGAATTCTGCCCTTTTTCTGATAATAGGAAATCAGTGCACAGAATAAAAAATGGTAGCACAACAAATAAAAATACCACATATCAATTCAACTTCTGTTAATTTAGCAGTAATATATATGACTTTAACAAAATTATAGTATAAAGAAGCAAAAAACGGCAGAAAATAAAAAAATTTCATTTTCATCAAGATTTATTATATCAACTTTTTTTTCAGTATCTATAAAGCTATTTTTGGAGGGTGCAGAAACAAGACCAACAGCCACCATAACCACCAAAAAAAGTCCAAATTTTTCAGTTGCATTAGTGAAAACCAAATTTCAGTCTTTAGTTTTCCTTCCCAAGGTAATAGTATTGGGTTCCTAAAGACCTTAGTGGCTGTCCACATCACTTTCCTGATTTTTTTGGTGTCTTTCTAGTTCCAAAGTGCCCAGAATTGTAACATTTTTTTCCTAACGGCACTGTTAGCAGCTTTCAGAAAGGGGCACTGTCACCTCCTGTTTTAGCTGAGGTACTTCTAAATCTAAAAGTCTTTTTGCTGCCATATTTCACAACAAACTTATATCTAATTGTCTATTATGGCCCATAGTTCTGCTTTTCAACATTATTGATTTCCATCAATCTTCTTCCTGTTGTTTGGGATTATTTTTTCCCCAGATATAATCAATCCTATTTCCTACCCATTCTTTAAATCTTCTCTAGGATCCTGCCAGTACAGTTTTGTAAAACACTTACACAGTGACTTTACATGAAAAAGTCCAGAGTATGTGTATGTATAATTACCATTTTCTCATTTTTTCTAGTAAAATAAAGATGATTGCTTTAGTGAGGAACAGAAAATCATGATCCAAAGGCAGAGAGAAGGATTAGAAAGTCACTTGCTTCCAATGTCACCGTTTTGAATTGCAAAAAGCCAGTGGGATTGCTGCAGCAGGTTACACACCCAGAGGAGCTCAGCCCACTCTCAGTTTGCACTGTGACATTGTCCCTCTCACCAGACACAGCACCAAGCAAGAAGCTGAGAAAGCCACACCAGAAACCCACAAGTTTCTGAAGTAGCAGCAGGGAATTCGGGGACCAACTGCTGAGGCCAGACAGTCCCTTCATCTCTGGAACCCTCCTGCTTAGAAATTCAGGAGTTATACAGAATCATATTTAACACCATGAAATTCAGAACACATTAGTTTTTGCGTGCTCATTTTCATACAGACCAGCTGTAGTTGCAATGTAAAATCAGTCAAATTTTTACTGTTGTAAAACAAATTCTATTTATTATTTATTTATTTACCTTTGGATTATCAAAACCTTGTACTTTTGGAGACGTGCATTCTTATACAATAAGAAAAAAAGATCCAAAATCAACCTACTCTAAGAAACCAGTTTGGGGTTTTTAAGTTGTTTCTTGTTGTGGTGATATTATTATCAAATGTAGCACCTTGACAAATCTCTATGGCAAAGCAATTTTGATTTCAAGCTTTACTTTTCTAACTTCTCTGCAACTTGAACAAACAAGATAATTCTTCCTCCTTTATTTACTTGTGATTTCCTTTCTGAACTTGGTGAAAAGAAATTATTTTTCAGTATTCAAGATTTAAAATTTTTGATAGAAAATCATGTATAATTTTTATCTTATAATGCAGAATAAAAATCAATCTGAACTACAGTTTCCTTACAGATTTCCACTACAAGACCCTTGTTGTGATTCAGGTCCTCCTGAGGCTTCAGTAATGAGCACAGAAAATGGCAGCATTTTTGCTGGGCAGGTTCAAAATAAGACATTGACAGTCTGTACTTTCTGAAAAAAGGACATTGAATATTTTTCAATTTCTCGGCTCCAGCAAGACATCCAGATTTTGCAGTTCATTTTAAAAATCCCCCTCTAAAAAGAAATGCTTCAGTCAAGTTTTATAATATTGTTTACTTTTCCCTCTTCCCTGTGGACAACCTTCTCAACATACACTTTTGCTACACCCCATCTGTTGATTATCAATGCAAATCTCACTAGAAAGGATATCTAGCTATATTTAACAAAAATGAAAGAACTGAAATGCAGTGACAGTGATTATATATCTCAATAGTCATTATAATAATTTTCCCAGCCACAATTTATAATAATTCACATCCTGTTTCCATATGCTATGAAGTCTTTGGACAGGGACATTCTCTGTTCATCAGTACAGTAAGCAATATGTGAGGAACCTAACTTTTATTGAAGTCTTTGGGAGTTTTTAGGAGTAAAAAAGAACTAAAACTAGCTCATAGAATTAAGGTAGGAAAAAAACAAGACTACATTCTTATGAAGCAACCTAAGAAAACTAGCAGTTTGATTATGCATAAAGGTCATAAAAACATATCATGAAAATCTTTCTTGAATTTGCATGACTTGGAAGAGGCTCAGAACAGACTGAGGGAAGACAACTGGCAAGTTATGATGCACTTTGCTTCACAGATTACATTAATTATATCCTCCATCACATCTTTGTACACAGTACATTTCATACCTGGGTTGAATATGTTAATTCGAAATGTGAGATCCCTGAGCACACCTGCAAATGGAAGCCATAAACACTTCAACCAAGTGTATCCTAAATACCCTCCAACAAAACTCAGAACAGCAATAAAGTTTGTTAGCCCCTGTTTCAAAGGGTATTTTATGCATTTTTGAGATTCTTTTTAACTTCAGAATCTTTGATCCCCATTTTTCTGGTGTTATCTATCTACAGATTTTCACACAGATGCTATCAATGCTCCCCAGTACAGAAGCAGAAGGAGAATGAGTGCTTCTCACTTCAAGAGAACTGGGCCAGGCAAAAATTAGACTGCAAACCAAGCCATCATGACACTAAAAGCAAAGGAGTTAGAGTAGTGTGAAAACCAGTTTCATGCAAAAATTTCAGGCTTGGACAGTACAGATCACTTGGTTATCTATATGTTATCTATATCTATGTGTTGGAACTGCAACATAGACAAATTACAATCAGATAAAAAATATTTTCCACTGCTCTGCAACAGATCCTCACATAGATGCTCTAGAGACAAGTAACATCACATTAGGAGAGAAGGCTGATGCTGTAGTATTATAAGTGATGCATTAAATTTATGTCCCTTCATAATTTGTTAATGTGCATTTACCTAAAGTGACATCTCATAAATGATGAAATTACAAAAATGGAGATTCTTGCTGGAAAGCTCGCAACTCTCCCGGGAGGAGTTTCATCATTCAAATCTTGAAAAACACAATTAAGAAATTTGGACAGAGCTGAAGAGAGCTGGGAAATTTGCAGAAGTAACCTAAGGAAAGGTTGTCAGATGTTTTCAGTTTCCAAGTACAACCCAAGAGTAATGTCCATCATTCTAAGAAAATGGTTCCTGAGTCACATCAACATCCTGTAGCTCTAAACAATAGATTATTGATAAAATGATGAAAGCAGTCCTTTTATAACTATTCTTCTAAAAAATAAACTCTAAAGGAATAAACAAAACTAATGACTGACACATAAAGGAACTCTTTATGAGTTTAGAGAATTTTGAGAATTTCAGATCTCTGAGGGTTTTCAGATATGTTAAGTTCTATCACTATTAATGGCTTCATTTGAAAATTCAGGTCCTCAGATCTGAAAATCAGTCCTGCAAACTACATTCAAAGATCCCAAACTGCTCTAAAAATGTTATGATTACACTGAAAAAACCAGTATGAAGGTACATTCTCCCTCGTTACAAAAAGTTCAGTCTCTTCCTACACTAGAAGATTGGAAAGTTATGCAACATGGCTGACAGTTATCCTGCTAGGAAACTGGGACTGATAGGCTCTGCTGCTGGCTAAACAGGACAACTCCTCCTACACAGCAAACTCACAAATAGCTCAGTGACAACTTACCACACTTTACAGCACCACCATGCATATCCTTCTTATTCTTTCTCCAAGATGCTTCACTGATCTTTCTTGATGACTTCTGACACTTGATAAGAACTACACACACCACTTCCTATCACCTTTACTAGCCTCCCAGCATGATCCCAGCATGATCCTAGTTCCCAAATTTGAAACACAAGCAGTCTATGATAACCCATAATGTGATAAAAAAGGTGAAATATCAGGTTTTATCCTCAGCTTAAATCCACAAAGAAGAAGATAAGAACCACTGGCATCATTTGGATGCAAGCCTGCCTGTCTGAAATGACAGAGGTGTAGATATCCTCCCAATTGATTTTGTCTGCCCCAATAAGATGACTGTGCTGTTTCTTTTAAAACCTCATAACAGCGACTCCTTAGCAAGGTCTGTTTCTTCATGATTCACACTTTAAATATATTTTAAAACTCCTGCTTTGTGCCTACCTTCTGCTTCTTCTAGAGTCCATTAGAGGCCATACTGTGTTTCCCATTCAGTGGTGACAGGTCTGTCACCTTGAGAATACATTACTCAAGGTGACAGATTGCTTTGTTTACCTCAAATAAACAGGATACAATTTCTGCATCTGATGAGATCAGCTGAACAGAAGTCTTTTGTTCCATCAAACCATCAAAAGCACCATGACGGGCTCTGACAGACATCCTCTAGCAAACCTTGCTGGTAAATTTTAAATAATTTCAAATCCAGTACACAGTAGTCTCCAAGATTTTTTGATCACACACCCTTATGAGTAAAAAAATTTCAAGTGCCCAGCCCAATATATTTTTATAGACCATACACATGTACTACTGTACATGTACATTTGTACTGTGCATATATATATACACATATAAATAACATCTATTATTATTAATAATATTGTATTACTATTATAAAAATACCCAGAAAAAACAATTTTAAAAGGATAAGTTAAAAATAAAATATAACACCACTGTTACATTTAGTGTTTGGGGTTTATTTATTTTTTATTTTATTAGTACTAAAAAAAAAAAAAAATCTTTCTTCTCCCCAACAGGTTGGTTTGCTCATGGTCTGTGCTGTGCAAACCCCACTTTGGAGATCACTGCATTAGACCACCCCTCCAGATAACATGTGTTTGTGCTATGGTTACACCAGTGCAGAGATAAAATAGAAATACAACATATATTTATCAGAAATGTACTGATAAATATAATTGTACCCTAGAGGTTAGTGAGACCCAGAAACACAACCCTTCCTGTTGCCTTTATTATGGGTACTCTGCTGTACAGCAGTAGGGTTGGGCAGGCAGCTGTAGAAAGCAGAGAGTGCATCCTAAGCAAATCAAAATCAGACGCAGTACTGAACATCTGTTAGTGCCAAGAGGCACTCATGTGATTGTTCCATGTAGACCTCATTGCCCTTATCTTCATTGTGCTGTGAAGCAGTATGAGTGGAATGAGACCGTAGAGGGAGCAAAAACAAACTGTCAAAATGTTCCACTAGCCCTAGGCCTGAATATTTTGTCTCTTCTCCAAAAAGTATATATAAATCAGGTAATCACAAATGACAGCAGCATCACTGAAATTTCAGTGTCTAAAAGTTAGATAATAGAATACAAAGTAGCCATTCAGGCTCTGTTTATCATCATTGGGCAGAAACAAGCCCCTGCCAGAGTGGGGCTAATCTCATCCCCTTTCAAATACTTAAACTAAGTCAAATAAATTAGTTTCTGAAGCTGCCTTCATTTTTCTAAGCTGAATGTGAGGCAGGTCATGGTAACAAACACCATCACAAATACACAGTGTTTGAAACCTTAAATTAGGACAGGTGCATGCCACCCTGTCTGCCTGTTCTACTGCACACACCACACAGACTTCCACTTGAAAATGCTTGAGATAAAGTTTCCCTCGCTATATATATGTAATCAGCTTCATTTCTTACTCTATGTGCTGGTTCTGACTAGGATACAGTATTTTTTCCATAGTATGAGACTAAGTTTAGGATTTGTGCTGAGAACAGTATTGATAACACAGGGATGCTTTTGTTACTCCTGAGCAGTGCTCACACACAGTCAAAAGCTTTTCTGCTTCTCACCCCAGCCCACCAGTGAACAGCCTGGGGGTACATAAGGGCAGGGAAGGAAACACAGGCAGGAAGCTGACCCCAATTTACCCAAAATATATTCCCTACCATATGGAGTTATTCCTAGCATTTAGAGCTGGGTGAAGAAAAAGCAAATGAAGAATTTTGGACTGATGACATTTACCTTCCCAAGTCACTGTTACACATGATGGTGCCCTGCTTTCCAGGGTATGGCTGAACTCCTGCCCACTCATAAGAAGTGGTGAATTCATTCATTGTTTTGCTCTGCTGGTGTGCACAGCTTTTGCTTTGCATATTAAACCGTCTTTATCTCAACTTTTCACTTTTATTCTAACAGTTCTCTCCCCCATCCCGCTGCAGGGTGAGGGAGTGAGCAAGGAGCTGTGTAGGGCTTAACTGCAGGTGGGGTTAAACTAAAACACTCTACATTATCCTGACTGGAACACCAATGAGACAAAAAACAAGAGTACCACTATGACTTTTTCACTGTCACCCTGTTTTCATATTGCTTTCTATCATAACTCTTATTTAATTTTGGTATTGAGATTATATTGTATACCAGTACTATCAGCTCCAAGACAGATGTCTTGTGCATTCACAATGATCACAGCTTTGTGACCTTTAGACAAGAAATAGATGAATTATTATTCAAGTGATTATTTACATTTTGGTAACATCTACAGGATTGTACCATCTTACTGTACACTTTGGACAAACTATCTGCCTTGTTAACCCCTGAGCCAAAAAAAAAAAAAAATCCCAAAAACATGGAGAATTTATACATCATACAAAAGAGCTAGTGGCATAACAACTGCCTTTGGTATGCTGGTTAGGAGGAAAGAGAAAAGTTAGAAAGAGAAAGCTGATGAATAGGGAAGTAGGACAATGAAGGAAGAGGAACAAGAGGAAGGACAGGCAGTGAGAATAACAGGACAAGACAGCCCATGGGAATAAATACACAGTCTGTCAAATGAGAACAGCACTTATTCACTGCTCAGTGCATCCAGAGCAGCCTCTTACCAGCACTGAAATGAACAGTCAGTGGGATGAAATAGTGGGTTTCTCTATCACACAACAAGGACTTCTACCTACAGCCGAGTCCTGGCATTTCCAGATATCAGGCCTGCTCCAGAGAGATGTGCTGAGGACCTTTCTGTTAATGCACCTGTGATGTGAGTACAGAGAAAAGGGATATAAACACAGACAGGTCTTTGTCTCCTGTCAGCTTGGTCTGCTGCTGCTCCTGCTACTCTCAAGTACTCTCTAAACACCAGGATGACCACAGGCATGGTACACACCATTGGAAGAGACAAAGTATGTCTCTTGGGAAACAGACCTGTTTACTGTTCGTATTATCCGAGACATCTTCTCCTCTTTTTGCAATGTAAAAAATGCCTTTATGTGGTACAGACCTTCTCAATACTCACAGCAACTCATTTCTCCTTTCACTGCTACAAGTTCTTTTCTATTTTTGGCAATTTTTTAGTACTGTTAACACAGTGAAGTCAAAGTACTAAAATTAACAAAATATCTAAATATTGAGGGAGACAGAAGCATTCTGTGCTTCTCTCTTTTCTCAGTTTTTAATAGATCTATCACTCTGCTGCCAGTTCACTGCCATGTATATTGTATCAATTGTAGCAGTCATACTCCTAAAAGGTCAGAGGGCTCTTTTACCTTAGACCTTTAAAAACAAAATCTTCCTCTTATTCTTTTGTTTTTATTACAACTCTCACTCAACTGCAGAAATAACACTTTCTATCCTCTTTCAACAGGTAGCTTTTATTTTATACTTCTGATATATGCTTAAATATATGCCATTAGGCTACCTATTTAACAAGTATTGGCCAAATTTTACTATAGCACCTCTCTCATTGCTTCAGAAATTTTTTCCCATCCCAAGAGTACATTATCTTTTCCTCTTTAATTGTTGCTTTAGGTGTTGTAATTATTGAATCATGGCACATTCCACTCCTGGAAGTATCTGCATTCTGGAAATGTAAAAAATTAGATCTCTCTCAGGCCAATTTCTACCACTTAAAAACGACTTTTCAGAAGGAAGACAGCCCTGCATATGATCATGAAACATATAATAAATCACGATATTTCAGAAAATATTTAATGGTCTATTTGTGTAGAGAAGATATTCTTAGAACAGTTTATCAGTTGGTTTTGCTTCAGGGAACCTAAAAGCACTGTCTGTGTTTAATTTTCGTGTGTCACGGTAAAGATGTACAGCCAGCAGTAACAGAATGCACTCCAAATGCAAAACTTCCACTTGAACTAGACAGGTAACCTTGTGCTTAGACACCTTCAACTTTTTGCTTGTTGAATCCTTTTACAACTAACTTTTCATATTCTTCAGTAATTCATATCTTTAGCATCCTGTAACATACTACAAGTAAAATTGAAATAACAAATCCCTTAGGTTTCAGGCTATGTTTTCCTGTCAGACAGAATCTTTGTAGCATTTGTTCATTGTTCATCTGCCTGCTTTAATAGTCCTCTTGTTTAAAATAATCTTAGTAATAATAAAAAATAAAACAGAAATATAAAATGAGCAAATATCACAGGGCTTGTTTTCTCAAATATATTTTAAGAAATCAAGCAAATAAAAAAAGGACTAATGAATTTAACAAATGACAGAAGTAATTTTAGGCTTTCACAAAGGTCACTGTGAAAGATTTTGTATTTAGTGAAGTCCTCAGTACACACTTCATCTCTTCACCTGCAGACATTTTAACCTGCATCTTCCAGCAATTTAGTTTTGGAGAGACTATCTGCAAAAGAACAGTTACCCTGTCAACAGATGACAGCGTGTAAAAACACATGGAGTATGGTCTGTTCTTCAGAGAATTTAAAGTCTTTTCTTGCAAATATTAGGGCTGTCTCCAGTATTTAAATTTTACTACTTCTAAATTCTCATTTTCAGTAAGGGTGCTTTGTTTTCATTTACAGACTTTTCTCACCTCAAAAAAAGATTATCTGTTCAGTATTATCAAAATTTAAAGTACAGTTTGCAACCCTGGTATTTGCTTTGCCACCTGGAAAAACATGAAGTAACCACAACAGACACAATTTATCTGTGATTAGTTGCAGTTCCTAAAAGCCTTATACAACCACAAATATCAAAACCACCACTATTTCCTACACACAGAGGAGGTGCTGCTTTTCCTCTGAGGAAAGAGTGAGAACATAAATATTCTCAATAGACCAAAGGGCTGGAACCTTCATTTTGTTATATGCCAAGAGATAGAGATGGAAAGGCAGGATGGTCAAGTGCCTTCTCACAGTCCTACTCAAAAGGTCCAGATGGATTCCCTCAGAGTCTAAATATCATCACACCAGCCAGGGGTTCTGTAATCCAGAAGGGAAGGGGAAAAAAAAAAAGGAAGGCTTTGTGGTAAGGTCCATATTTACTACCCTGATACAGGCCAATAATCAACAAAAGATCTAAGACTTTCTGAATTCAGAGGAAAAATTTACAATGTTACTTATTATCCTTATAACGCTTCTGATTTATGCAAGCAATGGATGAATGGGATCTCCTAGTTACTGAAAAGAAGAGAAAATATGAATATGCTCTACATACTGATTCCTCTGTTAGAAAGATATTCTTCAAATGTAGTAGTGAGGAGTTTGGCTCAGTGACCAACAAACTGAGCTGCAGCTCAGATAAGCCTTTGGGTTATTGCTGTGCTCTGTGACCATCCCAGTGGGCCTGACAGATGGGCACCTTGGCTGATTTCTGCAGCAGCAGATACGACCTCAGTTTTACACAGTCCAACAGTCTTTAATGTCTCTTAAAATTCGCTCTCATGAAGACTTGTAGTTCTTTAACCATGACATCTTCTTCCATAGTCTTTTTTATGGTTCAGTTTAGCTGTCTCAACACAGATTTAATACATTGTCTCCATTTGTTCTTTATATCTTAATTGCATAATTAAACTGAAATACTAGGATTTAAAATGTAGAAAATGTAACTTTTTCATCGTAGTCCATAACCCAACCAGTTCTTCACTGAATTGTTTCAGGGACTGCCATAACAGATTATAAAGCTGTGAATCATCTGTATGTAGTATATCCAGAAAGCAATTCCAGTTTGAATTAAAAGATACCAACAGGTGCACAATTCCTCTGACTGCCAGAAAGGACCGCCCAAATACATCCCAGTTTGTATTTTTCCAGATACTCAGCTCCACATTTTCTTTAGCTGTAGTTCATGTTCTACAGTCAGAGGAAAATTTGTTCCCAATGATATTGTGTGACAGCTGCTACACATGGCATCACTGCATGCACTGTCTGTTGTAATCACTAACAACAAAATTTAATGCTGCAGAGTGGCACACATTTGAAGTGCATGTAATTGTTCATTTTCCTTCAAACGACAGCACTATTAAAGACAGTGAAATATTGGAATTTGGAACATTTCTGTTCTTTAACCTTGTACCTGCTATCAGGGAAGTGTCTTGAGACCACTTTACATGAATGTAGAGATTTCAAGAGCAGAAGCTTCACTAAGGGCATGAATCTTTCAATTAATGATATAATGGTGAATAAATTAATCTCTAAAAATACACAGATAATGTTCCAATTACATTATTTTAAAAAGATAAGTGTATGGATTGTTTTGTAATGTTGAACACACAACACTAGTATCCCATAATTCTGCAAAACTCATTTCTCCTCTCACATCCACAAAAAAGATAGTAAATTCAGCTACATTGCCTTGCTTCTGAAGGCATGAACTCCTCACAGTATTTCAGAAATGTCTCAGGAGGAAATTGGAAAGAACAGGTGGGCAAATTAGAGGAAACCAAATTAAGTTGGGTGAGGCAAAAAAGACCATTGACTTCAGAGAATAACTGTGAGATTTAGATTGAAAAAAAGGCTAATAACAAACTCACAAAAACAAACATTATTGCTGCATTGCTGATGAAACCTACACCTAATATTCATGCAATCATCAGGAACATATTCTTTTTTATCAGTTGATTTTTGGGCAAAGGTTTGTACATCCCTATCATACTCTGAGTGCCCGTGAAATGGCAGTAATTAATGATGAATCATTTATTCACTGAAATTTATCTCTTCTTATGCTTGAATACTGACACAATTAGCGTGCAGTTCTTAGACTTATGTTTGGCGTATCCAATTATTTTTCATGAATATTTCTTGATAGACAGATTGAAGATGAGTTGTTCTTACTGAAAATATCAGAGCATCAGAGTTTCAACAGGCAGATGGAGCAGATTATTTTCAACAAGCTTTGAGGGAAAATGTTTCCAGTATGGCCCATTTCATTATGTCAGATATCCTTAACTCCAGTGTTGAGTTAGGTCATTCTTGCTGTCATCAAGAGGTCACGATCCCAAAGACAGCAAGAGGTGATTCTGCACATAATATTATGTGCCTCTGCAGGAAGGAAAATGAATGTCACACGCCTGCTCTTCTGCAGTTGTCAGTCAGGGGATATCATTGTTAACATTTGCCACGCTGCCTTCAAGAGGCAGTTACAGGAGGTGCCTTTTAACTCAATGCCATGCTTGGATCCCATCATGACAAGCTGAGAAAGGCTTTTAGATATGAAATTTCTCCTCTCATTTCAATAGGGCTCAGAAGGTTTTTTTGATTTCACATTGCTTTCTAGAGAGTGACTATTAGAGGTGCTTGCATCTAGTTTGGAGCAACACAAGAGTGTATTTGGTCTCTTGTTCTTTACACAAGAATAATTAGCCTGAAAAAAATCACCCAGACAGCTGGGCATCAAAAACTCTTCTTAATTAAACTAAATAGCACCTACTTTTATACTGCAGCTCCATTTCCTACTAGCTTCTGAAAATCAGGATATACTTGCTGGTCTACAAAAACTGAGACAGACACATCCAAATTGTTTAGCCAATTCCTTCATTGCTGTCATGTCTTGTGATCCTAATGCAGTCAACAGCAAGAAGTACTTGCAAAGCCTATTCAAATATGTATACTAGACAGTCTGTCTATGACCCAGATTCCAATTGTAACCCACAGAATACCATAAAGTCACTTCTGAATTGTTTATTCTCCCTCCATCTGTCACCTTACAGTGATCATCAGCCTGTTTCTTTCAAAACATCTATGCATTTTATTAAAAAGAGCTTCTTCTAAAGCATCATTTCCATAATTGAACATGAGTGCCTAACACAACACAATGTGCTGAAGTCACTAGGGCAGAATTATAATGGATGTAAATCCAAACCAGCTCTTCCTCTTCTCCTAGGGTGTAAAGAATTAAAGATGTTATTTTCTTTATAGAACAAAAGATTTGGCTATGGGACTAATTCAAGCATTCACTTCATCCATTTCCAGATTTCAGCATATTTTTTTCTATGCAGCAGATGATGTATAATGCAATTAAGAGCTCTGGAAAAGGAGTAATACTATCACTTAAATGTTATGAAAAATCTCGTAAAACGCTAACTTGAAAACATGACCAACATAAGTATTTCTTTAGTCACCTATAACAGACTAATTCTCTTGAGAAATCCTAACAAAGCTGGAAAATCTCTGCCTGCCTAGAAAAGAACAGCTTTGCTATATCGCTGTCATTCAGAGGACACTACGCTCGAGAGCACAGGAACATGATATTAGATGGAATTGGATGGGTCCTCAAGCCTATTCCCAGCAACAGCAAACTGTCTGGCAACAGATTCACTGAACATCACTTTGGGTCCTCATTCAATAACAACCAAAAGTTTAAGGCCTGTCTCCAAACACTTTCAAAAAACCAGGAAGCTGAAGAAATAGCAGTCAAGCATTACAGCAATTCACACAATGCAAGAGAATACGAAACGCTTACAGAGCAATCTTGCTTCTGGAATTAATACCTAAAGCCCACTGTCAGGGCTTGAGAGCTTACATGGAAAATTCTTTCAACAGGATAGTAGCAAATTTCCTTCCTAGGGCACCTTTCTTCTGCAGAGGTTCAGATCTGGGGTTTTTTTACATCCAGACCTAACCTGCAGCTCTCTATTCACATAATGGGAGATAAATGCAGGGAGAGAAACACCCTTGAGGGAGAAGACAGTTCTTTCTCCCTATGTTGTGTCACAGCAAGAAGCAATACAACATAACCCACTGGTTATCCACAGCTCAACACTCAGAATCTTGCTGTGGAGGAACTGAGGCTACCTGTACGAACTGATGCCACAGGAACACTGGACAGCACATCCTGGGCAAACGTGAAGGAGAAGAGGGTTAAGCACTTTAGCTTGTCAATATATATTTGCATAAGACAATATCCATCCAGAAGAAAACCATTACACTTCCTGGTGCTGGAGAATTAAGGAAAAGTCAGAGAAGGGTGCTGCAAAAGTGACTCAGATAAAAGAGTGTTTTCTTTTCTAACCTGTGGTGCCAGAGGACACAGATTACATTGACCCTGCTGCAATTCCACCTCAAGCACATCCCCACAATGAATTCATCTTGGGCATTGATAACTACAGTGGATGAACTGATGCAGAAGCTTGTGCTTAGCACATCACTGAGACCTTTCACCTGCCCTGGTCCAAATCAGCCAGTTAGGCAGGTCTTGGGCTATCTACATATTTGTGAAAAATGCTCACAAATTTTGTAACTGTAAGGGACTGAGTCAGATTTGCATGTTAAGAGCTAACTTCTGTTCACAGCTGAAGAAAAAAACAGATCTCACTCCAGCTGAAAATAGTGCAGGGAGTTAAATTCCTTCACTATTTGTTTCCGTCTGCTGTCTTTGCAATGGCCTCTTTATTTATATCCTGCAAAGGTTAGGCAGCACCTAGGCGAAAAACCACATTATGGCACTGACAATTTATTTAACTGTGGTGATATTAAATTGCTGTCTATGTAGGAGAGACACTATCACAGAAACACATTTCTCCTTTTTCATTTTCTCAGGGTCTGTTTTTTACAGCCTAAAGCTACACACTAACCACTCTACTCTTAGAGCAGCAGCAGGTAAAGCATGTTGATGAATCCCTTCATCACGTATCGTCCTGGGGAGATGCTCATTACATGCTTCCTCCAAAAAAGCAATAAGAAGCCTGTGGCTCAGGTGCAATTAAAATCTTGACATTTACCACACACAGTACTTACAGTTACTATGATCTTTGCAGTTTGCCACATTGAGTACTGAATTTTACCAATACTATATGAAGGTAAATATTGCCATGCATTTAAGTTGTAGGTACTGATGGTGTCTTGTAAACAATGTATCAATCATCAAAATAAAAGCCTTTACTTGATGCCTTTATTTTTCTCTTGGGCAGGAGGGGGAGAGCAAGGAGGGAGATAATTTTGGAAACAAACTTTATTCCTCTTTTTATTTTCAACAATTACTAAGAGGAAAAAATACCCAGTATTTACTGCAAGAACCCTAATTTCAGAGGTAAATAAGAGGCCATTCATTTAAAACCCCAAACAGAGTTCTGACCACATTATCAGCATGCTTTGTACATTTCAGATATTTTCTTCTTTGTTTCCCAAAGTAACAAAACCTATACAATTAGGTCATGGTATCCTGTGTGGAGCAATGTACCCTTTTTCTGGCATATTGTAAGAGGTCTACCAGATGTTTTAAGAGTTTTGCCAAACTTTGATAGAGAGGTAGAGGTCCAAAAGCTTATTAAGTACATTCATCTTTTGTGAAAGCACAAGGCTGATTAGAGACAAGATTCAGTTAGGTGGTCTCCCCTGGGGAAAGGCTAATCTCAGTTTTTGGTAGACATCATAGCACCAACACAGGAAAGACACATCAAATGCTCCAACAACAGATAAAACTTTGATTAAAGTTCTCACCCAATTCAACCATAACGTGTTAAGCCATAGTTAACAAGACTACATTATGCCCCTGCTCATTGAAACTCTTTGTTCTTTCATTTTAGACCCAGAGATGTTTGCAGCTTAGAAAATCCCAAAGCCTTTTATATGCTCACTGTCCTACAAAAAACAAATAAATTCAGGGAATATGGATTGATCAAATAGCTATTAAATGTTCCAACTACACTTCATGGTCTAGGAAATGTTGGTGAATCAGTTTCTACATATATCTACATATATAAAACCTTAGAGGTTTATTTCTGGAAAAGGCTTTAGCCACAGACAGAGACCTGAGATTTCTGAACCTTTTATTAGACCACATTCAGGTGCATTAAGGCTCTTATGTTTTGTGAATTCTAGGTAATTACTGTAATCATAATTAAATTTCACTGACCACTTTCACAAGAAAAAAATCAGGTATTTGCTACCACATCCCTTAAATGGAACTGCATCCACATGACTTTAAGTGCAAAAATAAACTAGAGATGTAAATCCCCTTGTTTTAATCACAGATATAAGAGCAGCTCTGATTCTCACACAACCCTTGTCACACTTTTTCATTCTTTTCCTGATGCTCTCAGAGACTTCTCTCTTTTGTTAATTTTTCTTGTTGTAGGTTTTTTTTAAATTGTAATTAGATGATCTTCCACATTTTGGGTAACTCCTTTGCCACAGGCAATCCTGGAAAACTCCTGTTTGATGAAACTGAGCTGCTGAATTAGCAAAGGACAGAATAGAGATGTGATACTTTGTTCATAGTGGAAATTCTTTTAAACAGAAACTATTTTTAAGGCAAGCCATGAGAAAATAAATGAGTTCATAGGCTCATATTCTTGTATTCTATTTTCTGCCAAATAAGGTTCTGAATTTACAGATATTTTCTGTATGTATATCTGAGGTTGTGGGTCTAAACCTGCACACTTGCTACTCCCAATCTTGGAGATTCCAAATTAAAAGGCATCATTTGAACTAATTTCCCTAAAGAATTTTTAAGTTTTGCACCTTCTGTGAGTGTGCATGTGTGCAACCCTAGAGGCAAAGGCACACTCCTGGACAGGTGGGCTCTGGCTGCAGTCAGCCTGGCAAGGTCATTCACACATCTCCAAAAATCAGCACCCACTGGTGCTAGAGTAGCCCTACAGATGATCACAGCATCAAATCAAACTCCTGATCACAGCCACTGTTTCAGACTTCTCTGAAGCTTTTTGAAGTGTTGAGGACATGGCATGCTTGCCACCAGAACCCTCAAGCAGGAACTCTCAAAGGAATTAATTGGATATCTAAGAGTTAAGTTGGAAAAAATGACAGCTGGAAGGCCATCTGGGGCTCTGACCTCATGTCATACTACAGAATTAACTACCTATTGTTCATCATTAATTCTTATTTATCATCAAGCAACTGCATCTCTTGTTTTCCCTTTCCCCCCCCCCTTAACCTGAGAGGCTTTCGTGAGCAAGTTATGAGAAGTTAAAGCTTTTTCCCCCCACAAAGATCCTGTGATAGCACATAGCACTTGTAATGCTTTCATTTCACCTAGTACTCTGCCATCAGCTTTGGGATTTTGATCTGTCTCTACTTTCATACAAGGACCATTCATTCTTCTCCCCACTGCCACCACAAATATTTATACATACATACCCTAAGTTCTGCAACTCAACACAATCAATAAACAAAACCTGAAAAAGCAGGAACCACTCAGTTACTGGAAAACACAGCATAGGATGTTGCACTAAAACTAAATCAAAAGTAACTATTTCCTGACATCTAGTTTAATGTATTAAATAGTTCAAGTTCACAAGATAGTTTTATTTCCTTTCTTTTCATAAGTCTGAAATGGATAAATACCAGGCTTGTTTCTGCCCTTCAAAATTTCTTTTGCTTCAATAATTTTGTTCCTCATAATGCATAGCATCAATCAATAATCAAGAGATTAAACCTAGTGTTAAGTTTTATAATGAACTTGTATTAAATGCAAAAGATAAGACAAATACACACCATTTTAGCATTGTTTTATCCATTAGCTTATTCCTACAGATTCAGTAGTATTAGGATTACTTTAACACAAAAATTGCAGGTTCTTGCCCTCATCCCCTCACACTGCCTCTGTGATAGAATGATTGCTTTATATTTTATCTGGCAATCAGTGAACAATGATTTCAGTAAGAATAAAATGTTGATGGTGCAAATTAATTGGAGAAGGGTTGAGGCTAATCTTGGTGTCTCATTATGTTATATTTTAGTGGTGTCAGCCTATATTCAATTGCTTAATTGTCTAAAATCTATTTATTCACATGCATGAAAAGGAATGAATTAGAATGGTGGGAAATTCACTGATTGTAGAAGCAAAGAATTAATAATGTTGAGTAAGCAAAAGCACTGTGTAAACTCTCTCACCATGCTGTGAACTGCACATGGCACAGTCTGCTAAATGGTCAATCATGAAGATCTCCTAACACTGGGATTCCTCTCCTTCAGAGATAGCAAAGGTGCTTTTGCACAAATAACTGAGATTCGAGCTCAGTTGCACAGGTGAACATTTGGTGTTGCATTCATCTTTTTATTGGTTTATAGGGTTTTTTAATTAATAAACCATAATTCAAAAAAAGCAGTCACATCTGATATGCCCTATAATCCATAAGCTACAACTGCTTTAAGAGCAACCTTTTCTAAGTGAAACTGTGATTTAGTATAAAACATTCTCCAAGCTAAAAGCTACATATTTTTAATTGGATAGCAAAATCATATCTCAAAATTGGAGTGAAAAAAATTTGTGGATGTATTTAATTTCTGTTGAGTAAGACAGAGTGAGATAGAGTACAGGAATTTTGTGCACCATCAAAAGAAACATTTACTCAAAACTCATGTTTAATTTGAATAAATCTTTTTAAAATGGAATAAAATTATCAAGTCATCAACCAAAATACCTTCCTAAAGATCTGATAAATTGCTTGAGCAAGAAAGGATGACTTGAGGGGGCAGAGGGAACCCAAACTCAACTTTCAAGCTTGGATCCTGCACAACTGTTCTGTCCCTGAGCAAATCCTAAGACCAAGAGTGAGCAAAAGGATCATCTGGGTTTCTGAGTCTGATTCCACTCAAGCAAATGAGAAATGAACAGTTCTTTTTATAAACTGCTCCGGTCCACTCTTGAATCTTGCTCTGTTTTCCTTCCCTTCCTGTGCATAAGTTAAACCAAACTGGACAGAATTCAGGGGCTTACTTCCCTGTTTAGAAATATATTACACTGCCTAGAATATCACTTCCTAACAAAACATAACTGTATTTTGTTAAGCACTTTATTAGACTGCACATAATAAACTCAAAGGTTATAATAGATAACAGAAGATATCCACCAAGCACTTCTTCACTTTATGTTCTTTCTTTCACTTTTCATTTGCACTGTTTTCTTCAGTCTAAACTATGTAATTGGACTAGGGGGAAAAAAGCATTTGAACACTATGTATTCAACCCTTTAAGCCTGTACATAATCTTTTCACACACAAGGTATTCTGTGACTGCATAACAACAGAAATAACAAATGAGCAGAAAGAGTTATTTAGAAGGAAACAGAAAGTGATTCTCCAGCCAGCACAGAAGTCCTTGAATGCCTTTCACCATTCCTCCTGAGAGGCACCTCAGGTGTAGGTAGCCCAGAAGGGCTTGTCACAAGTGCCTGTAGCAAGTGTGCATATGGGAACTGATGCTCTTCCACCACTAACAAAATTCCTGAACACATCCAAATGTCCTCTTCCAAAAACCTGTCTTCTTTGAAATTGTTTATCAGAGAAGGCAAAGAAAGATAGACAACCCCAGTTAAACTGACCTTAGGTAATCAAACTTACAATTTCATGGACATTATTGTAAAAAACTGGCCATTACCATTGCTCTCTCTCTGAAAATTCCTTCTGCTTCTCAACTGAACATTTGCCATCACATGAAATCCTCCACTCCCCACCTAGAGTTTAGATTCTACAAAGGTCCAAAGAAGAAAAAGCATCCTCAAAGTTCCATGGCTTTAAAAGCCTCTGTACAGTCATCACTGCCAACTCATGTACATCTGATTAATTAAAATATCAAAGCAATTAAGGGATTTAACAATGAAATGCACATTAATTAGAATAAAAAGTTTATAACTAAGCCTGTAAAAACCTATGCCATGAATAACATTCTCTATGTTACTTTTTAATTATTAAACCAATTTTTTTGCACTTAACCAGAGGGGAAAAAAAGAAAGAAAAAAACAACACATTTTGCATACATTTTAGCAACAGAAAGAATTTCTTCATGTTGGCTCTATCATTTCACTTCTGTGAAAGGGGCATTATAGTTTACAAAGCTAATGATTCTGTGAAAAAAAAAACCACAAAAACATTAATTACCCAAAATATTTTAATTAAAAATTAATAATATTCCTACCTCCTGAATAAGCTTTGAAAGGATTTAATCCATAAAATACCATAACGTGGAATTAATTATGAGGTTTGACAATTCTCATAAATTGAGCAGCATAATTATCTGCACTTTGTTAAGAGTATTACCATATTAGGTAAAATATTTACAATCACATAACTCAATTCACTGGCCCTAGCAAATGTTGTAATGCATCTCACAGCAAATCCAACATGCCAATATATGCCAAACCCAATAGGAAGGTACGACAATGCACATGGCAGAGTGCATGCAGACCTACTGCCTTCATCTGCCTCCCATCTGAGCAGAGCAGCAGAAAGGGCCTCAGTTTGTGCTTTATTCCCCTTATCCATGAGAACTCTGCAAAGTCACCAAAGACCTGGGCAGGCTCTGATGAGCTATACAGGCTCCCATTCTACCGTGAAAGCAGGTTTTCATGGTGATCATGCCAAACTTCAGCTTCAACTTTTATAAAATGAAGGCTGCTATATCCTGGCACTACAAAACACCATTCTCTCTCATCCTTCTGGAGTCTGAGATGTTCCAGGATTTGCATGCTGTATTAAAGGAAGGGGGCCATGCAGAAGATAAATAGACATCCATCCACTCACCCTCAAAATAAAGGAAAATAGGTTAAAAGGAAAATAGGAATCCCTACCAAAAATTAAGAACTTCCCTACAAGTTTAGTTCGGATTTTTTGTTCCCATTTTTAAAAGAAAACAGATCTTAACTTGGTACTCCTGTAAACAGGTGTGGTTGATCTTACCTGAGAGAGCATTAACATCCTTGGGATTAATTTCATCATATAATTCTCATGGATTCCTTAATGGCAGTTGAACACTTCCAGCATAAATGTTTGCAGGAATCATCAAGGTGTTGAGAAATACTTGGTTTTCCCAGCCCTCCATCCCTCCCCTAATATCTACAAATTACACAGATGCATGCATTTCAATGGAGTCAGTTTTGAATTCCACAACCCCTTTGTTCTTGTGTTTAGAAGGGGGTTGAAATTTTGTTCCTCTCTCTATGACAGCCCAGGCACAGCACTTCAGGAAGCATCCCAAGGAGAAGATGACTTATGAAGGCATGTGAAGGGCAATGTGCATTCCTGTATGCTGCTGTAGAGTATGCTCCAGAAGGATGTGGCAGGAAAATTTTGGGTTGCGTACAGACACAGCAACACGGGGATTTATCTGCATGACACCTGTGCTACTCAAGGGTATTGCTTTGAAACTCATTCTCTTGATTAATTGCTTAGTCAAAATACCCTGCTTTTTATGGAGAATATTAGAGACAGACTGGCATTTTTGTTAGAATGTCAGCATTTTAAACAATTAGTTCTCTTTCAGTTTCTTCTAGAAAGTGATGAAAAGTCTCTAATCATTGTCTTTAAGAAAGTAGAGGAACAAACAACTCTGTTTTCATCATACAAAACTCTGTCCTTGAGAGGACCTAAGAAACACTTTGTTTTCTTGCAAGAGAAAAAAAAAAAAATCTTTTTCATAAGTTGTGAGTTTTCACAATATGCATATTTCTACCATCCCAGTTTAAAGTGGTGGTATCCCAGCTTGCAATTTGCATAAAAATCATTCATTTATAACAGAAAAAAAAATCAATGCAGGAGTTTTTCTAAATATTAGTGAGGCATACACATATGCTTGCTTTTTCTGAAATAAATAAGAGCAATTCTTGAAATATTTTTGATTTTTTTTGAACAGAATTCTCTGGAACTCTGTGGAAAGTTTATTAGGTAATAGAATTGAGGGAATGACTTCTATCTGAAGGGTTACCCCAGTTTGAACACCCGAGAGAGAGCTGTACTGCTAAGCTACCCCACTGCATGTTTAATTGCAAACATGTGTTTACTGTGACTCAGGGCACAATGTGGGCTCCTGGCTTCCAACGACAGAAAGAAAATAAGAAAAATAAAGACAAGAATATCTCTTTGACATTTCAATCAGACATTCTTTGCATTTCATCTTGCAAGAATACTGTCAGCATTGTAACATTCAACTCAGTCAACCCTTCTACATCATTCAGCAGAGCAAAGCTCAAGAATCTTGTATTAGCATGGCACATTAAAAATAGCAGCCAGTGACAATCCAAACAGTAGAACAAGTAGGGAAAGTCATAAAGAAGTAAAATAAGAAGTGAAAATCCCACTGATTTCCCAGAACACATTGAAATTTACCATAATATAAAGGAAGAAAGATAGTGGGCATTACCTACTATCATCTCCATACCACTGAAGCAGATCTATCACAGTACCATAAATAACAATGGGCATGAAGTCACACATCTATTACATAAACACAGAATGATGAATAGCTCTTTTCTCACTTTGCTTTCTCTTCAGAGGATAAAAAAACCAGCACTGTCTGCTTTAACAGTTTCCCAGACATCCATATGACTGCTCAGAAAAGTAGACTATATATCGTGCACATACACCATTTATTCACAACATTTAGCCTATGGAAGGAAGGAAAGAAGTATTGGGTAACATTAATGTTTATGATTACTTTTTTCTGATAGATATTACCATTCAGACAAAATTGTTGAAAAAAATCTTGAAAATGAAGTCTCAGTTACATTTGTTCATTTTTCTTTTTAATATCAGAAGGCATAATTGCATCCAATCAGATTAAATATTCATTTTCTGTTTCATTTTATAGCTATCAAAAATAAAATTACACTGTAATTTGAACAAAATATGCTTCAGAGGTAATACAGAAGTTTGTACAGAAATCTAAATGCATTTTCCCCCTCTCTCAATTCATAAACTATCGGTTGTCAAGAATTCTGAAGAAAGAAATTCCAATTTTCTTTTAGGGCTAATCTAACATTTGAAAGACCATAGACTACACGAGTGAGTCAGTGAATTCACGTGCAGCTGGACAATAACAAAAATTCAACTTAGGCAAGTTACAAACCTTCACCCTCAAGCCACCAGTACCCCTGGCACAGCAGCAGATATGGTCCTATACAGTTTAAAACACCTTGAATAAAGACATTCAGGAGGGGCATACAGTTGCACAAGATACATTTATAAGGTAAATTCAAACCTCTCTGCATTCTGCTCTTAGTACTCAGATAGCATGCAACAGTAGTTACTATTAAAACTGAAATATCAGCTTTGCATAAAGAATATTAATATTCATAATACAGTTTTCAGAAGACTTTTGGATGAACAGTTAAAAATTGGGGAGTGGGGAGAAGGAAGGAACTCCCAAGGATCAAAAACAGTGAGTAGAAGGAATAGAAAGAAACAGTCAAAACTCAGCACTGGAAAAGGTTAATAAACATGTGCTCTAGAAATGCCTACGAGGGCTTGATTTGTTTAACACAAACATCTTCAAAAGGAGAGGGAGTGCATTGAATTCAAAGATTGGAAATTTTGTAAATGGTACAAAATTATTTGAAATAAACAAGTGCAGAGAGAAGAGATAAAGTACTCACAAAAATAGATAAACAAACATATCACAGAAAAATATTGACTATTGACAAATACAGTGGAGAGCAGGCTGGCAGAAATACCTGGAATTGTTCACACACATCATTGGGTTCTAAATCAGCTGTTGCCATTTGTTAATAAACTTTGAGTGTCAGAACAGATTGCTTTTGGAAATAATTTGCTTGATACCCAGCAGCCCACAGAAAAAGCTTACAATTTGTCAGGATGCATAAAGATTGGGGCTGAGAATAAAAATGAGATTACAATGACACTACATAAATCAACAGTAAAGCTTTACTTGGAGTGTTCAGTCATGGCTACACAGCCTACCAGAGATATAAATGAAATAAAGGATCCAGGAAGTGACAACTGAAACCATTAAACTGAAATTACTTTGTATCTTATAACCCAGAGTTAAGTAAGGAGGCACACTATGAAGGAGGTTAACTGGATTCTCCTGCATACTATTTGTAGCATCCAAATGAGCATATTTTAACCAAGTGAGGTTAAAATGGTAAAATGGTAACAGAAAGAAATTATAATGGATATTAATTTTCATGCTTCAGGAAATCTAAGTATCAACCACTAAATGCCAATGGTTACAGAACACCCCTTGGATAAGTATTTCTGCCAGTGACTAAGTAAGATTTTGGTGTCTTTCTGTTCCATATATTGAGGCCACCACTGGAGACAAGATATTGACTTGCAGTGTCTGGCTCAGTCTGACAGTTCCAGGGCTTCACTGTTTTAACTGCAGCCACAGATCACAAAAGAGCTGACACCAAGAGCATATTGCTAATATCCATCATGAGGTATTGCTCACACAATTTTTAAAACTTACAGTTCTCCAGGTAGAAAGAAAAGCCTTCTAAAAAAAGGTTAAATATTTAAAAGTAATAGAAACCATCTCAAGACAAAAAGACATACTGAGAGACAAAAGAAATTTTCTCGGAAAACTCAAGTGCCTCAACAACTTTACTTTATCAGATGTACCTCCTTAACATGAATGCATCTGATCCTAGACCCCGAGATTGGCTCAGCTGGTGAGAGCACGATGCTGATAACACCAAGGTTGTGGAGGTTCAGTCCCTGCACAGGCCCTCACACAATATATTTCAACCAAAATATTTTTGTTGAATCTAATTTTTAATCTAATGAGACTGTTTGCTTAAAATTATCCTCATCACATTTATAATTTTTTTGTATTTACACATTTTTAAAAATCGACTTAGATATCATTACTAAGTTAAGAAGTTTGAAATGGCTAGAAAGGAGTCATAGCACTAAAAGCACAGATGAAATAGACTTTCCTGGACATCTTTACTGCTCTTTGAATTTGTGTTCACAACCAATGCAAACATCTGGTGTTCGCATGAAGCAAAAGGAAGAAAAAAGCCCTACTATAGAGACTTCTGTAGTACTACAGCTATTAAGCTTCCTATAGTACATTTTAAAAGTGCCTTAACTAATTGACTTAAGAAGAAACACCTCAAGAGTATTAAAGTCCCTCTGCCTACAATTACTGGAGGGTCAGAGAGCATACACAAAGTATGCTCACTGCTCTATCTCCCTAAAACTATAGAGAAAAGAAATAATTATAGCTAAAGAATATCAAATTGATTAGCACCACTGAGAGAAATTAAAATAGTCCTTCATTTTAAATCCCTAGAAATTACACTATTCTTTATCAGGTACTAATTGGTACAAATATTAAAAACCACTGGAGTAATTTTCAAGCTTTTGCAATATTAATACACCTACCATCTGATTTTGAAATTTTTCAACGTTACTTTGAAGCTCCTCTAGCCAATTATATAGTGTTATTATTAATTACAGCTTGCAGCTTGAAATACAGTACTATCAATAGAGTTTCATCTGCATAAATATGAAAATAAAACTTAAATTGAATTAAACTGTTTACCCTTAGTGAGGGTATGTTAGAATATTATTAGTTGTGAAAATTAATTTGTTATGCCTGAAAACAGACTTTAAAGCAGAAATATCTCTGGGGAAAAGGTTACATTTCATGTATTGTATTTCTTTCATCTTCATGTTGCAAGATTTTTTAATCTTCCATTAAACACTATCTTGGGGGTGTGGAAGAAGTCCATTCATCTTGCTTAACAAAATACAAAAAGCTTTAGCTTTACATCAAACATATGCAGAGATTACTGCAGGAAATATGAACTAATCTTAACAACAACCCATTTTATTTTAAATTATCAAAGTTTAAGTGGAAAGGAAATGCCACACCCCTTAAGTTTTATTTTCCTGCTCAAAACTCCCTCCCCACTTCCCAATACACTTCCACTTTCCCCACTGAAAATCTGAAGTCCAAAAATTGTGAAAGGTAATTCTGCTTCTTGGGAGACATTCAAAACCCACCTGGACAAATTCCTCTGCAACCTGCTCTAGGTGACCCTGCCTTGGAAGGGGGCTGGACTAGAGCCTCAAAATCATCTCTAACCCTAACTAGTCTGTGATTCTTCTGTGAAGAAGCAATCCAATAACTTGGATAAAAGCAGAGGTACAGTGCACAACTGTAAACACGCTGAAAGAACTGACAAGAGACAAACATGATTTAAGAACCATGTCAAAGAAATGTCACAGACCATTTCCTATGTAAACAAAATATAGCTACCAGTGTTGAAGTCTGAAACAAACAAAGCTACTGTAGCACTCAGTCAGCACCAGCACCTATTACCATTAATATACAGCTTTCATTGTCACTGTAACGATAAAATTTATGAAAGATCATAAAGTAATTGCAGTCCCTCCTCAGAAAAATGCTGTTAAATGCAATGTACCAGTATAAAAGGAGTAGGTAAAACTACAGAACCTTGTTCCTAAAAACAAGTATTCAAGGTCACACCCTGATATTAAATGCACCATTCTCTTCTGGAATAGAGCTGCTATGAAGCTGTTCTCTGAACCAGTCAAGGATTAAAAAATGTTCTTTGAATAAATGCTCTTTGCTCTCTTCTTTACACCTATGTCAGATATGTAAAATAAGCTTGCAAGCAAAAAGGGGCAAGCAGTGCTAAAGTTTCACACATGTTCTTAATGATCAGCTCCACTACCTGCCTTTATAATTTTCACCTCCTCTTCTAAAAGTTTCATAAGTGCTTCACTGCCAGTGCCTATCAGCAGTTGACTAATAGTGGTGAATAAAATCTGTCATGTAGAATTTCATATATTATTTGTAGATTTGTTCCATTTTTCCAGTACAAACATCACACAGAGCAAGTATTCTGAACTCAAAGAGAGTTGTCTGAATCAAGTGCTTTTGTATTTTGGGAAAAAGAAAACAAAAAAAGAAAAATCACAAGGAAAAGCATCCCATGATTTTCTCTCTAATGGCAAATTCGTTTGTTTTCTAATAACAGGTGAAATGAACCATTAATGGAAAGTTGGATCAGAATCTTTCCACCATTTATTTGGTCAAAGATAATGAACATAAAGTAAATAGAAGACTAACATTTAGTACAACAGTTTAATGAAGACTTGGTCAAATGCACTTCCTTCTTTTTCCCCATTTTAGTTTGTATCACCGAGTCAAGATTCAGTTTAATGTTTAAACACTTAAGCATTTAGTAGGAATTCATTCCTTTGGTCAATGTACCAAAATGATTTCATCACGATGTCAAAATGATTACAGTGGTATCATTAACTTTTTAATGGGAGTAGAAAATTCTATAAATTTAATCATTGTCTTCAAACAATGCATGGAAGAATGAGCTGGAATAATCTCCTTCCAATCGTTGTCATGTAAAATATTTAATTTCCAGTTCTGCTTTGTCCCAGACAGGATCTTTGTCATTAAAATTAGAGCAGATTATGATATGTAATATATTTGGTGACATGTCAGGGTGGCACCACTTTGACCTTTTCAGTATTCCACATTTCATTTGGGAGCCTGTTTCTTCCCTTATCTTCTATTACTGATCAAGAAACAGAACAGAGGGCCAATCAAACTGAAAATTAGAAACAAACGGCCAACGTTATACTAAATAAGTACATTAATTTATACTGTTTATTAAAATTAGGTAAAATCTGGCCCTTTATCACCTCTCCTTTAAAAACAATACAAATAGCAAACCAAAGGAACAAACTTTCTTATTTATATTTTCAAATCTGCTACCTCACGTCTTCTCATACACTAAATTTTTTTCAAAAATTAATACATCAATATTTTTCACACACTTTTCTCAATTGTTTGCTTTTCATTAGCTGATCTTCACATTCATTTTACTTCCAGTTGTTGGCTACTTATCTTAAGCAGGACATAAAGTGCTCAGCAAGGAGCTGAGCTATCCTGTACATTTGTATGCCAGCTGCACAGGAGACACATTGTCCCAATTAGGTTCTCTTAATGCACTGTTCATTAACACAGACCTGGCAAGTTTTGCTGTTGTGTGCAGTCCTGTTGTGTGATGATTTTTGCAAACCTACACAGACTCTATAGTCAGATGCACTTCAGTTTCCACTTTAAAAGCATTTCCAGCCCTATGGCTCAGATGGAAAGTCTGAAGACAGTGGATAATAGGATCAGGCTGGAAGGGACAGTAAGAAATCATCCACTGCACCCAGCCCCAAGCAAGAGCTAAGTACACTTACACAATCACTGGGCAGGTGTTTGCCTAATGCATTCTCATGGATCCTTATCAATGGAGGTTCCAAAATGTCCCCAACTAAGCTGATATAGTACTTAATGTCTTAAACATTACAAGGGGCTTTCTTCAAACCTAGACAGAATCATGCTAGAGATTATTAATTCCATTATTGCTGTTTACATATACTGTATTTGGATGAACAAGTGGTCCTCCACCTTCCTGCAAAAGCCTATTTGAAAACATTTTCCATCACCTCTTCTTAGTCAACTCTTTCTCAGCTGAACTAAGCCCCCCTGCTCAGCTGTTCCCCACAAACCACATTTCTGAGATTTGTCCTTGCTCTTGCTTGCTTGAGAAGTTTCACTTTTTCTGAAGTGAGGGACAAAACGTGTACTGAGTGAAAGTGACTTCCCACAACTGACAGACAAATTGGAGGATTACTCAAATTATTTTACAGATAGCATGTTCCATTAAAAATCAGGAATATAGGTTATAATTTACTTTCATCACTGCATAATTTCTTAAAATAGTATTTTCTGACCATTCTGTTTGAATTCCTCATTGTATAGATCCTTCTCGCCTTGTTGGTGTCTTAAATTTGTCCTTTTCCAGGTTGTGTTTTCAGATTTGGACTCTAAGGTTTTCCTCTAGATACTCTCCTAGTCCTAGTCCTTCTGACCTTAAAGTAACCTCCAGATTTTACAGTAATCTTCATTCCAAGACCATCTGGGTTAAACATGAAAATATTGGCTAGTACCTGATCCAGCTTAAACAACTGCCAAGTAACACACAACACATTCTTGCATTTAAACAGAAATCATTGCTAATGGCTCTCTGAGAAAACTTTTCTATATAGGTCTGCATCCAGCCTATTTACACCTAGATCACAATTGCCAAATTTGTTCAGGAGAATATTATATGTGACAATTGAGATAACACTACAAAATTTGAGAGATGTGACACATCAATTGCTTTTTCTCCAGCTATAAGCTGTTATCCTGTCAAAGAAAATTATTAGATGGATTTGATACTATTTGTTCTTGACAATTCAGCATTGGTTATCCATCATGTCCCTGTGGTTACATACAATTTACCTGATTGTTTACCTGAGCATTTTTCTAGGAAATAAAAATTGCTTGTCTGTCCTGCCTCCCTCTGCTTTCTTTCTTTAGAACCATTGCAGTCCCTGATACCCACAACAGCTGGTAAGTTGCTGGGGGCACAGAGGTTGCCAAAAATCAAGTGTTCTAATAGAAAATATATATCACAAGGGAAGTTAATATAAAAATCAAATCACTAATCATGACTTATTATGCTTCTTGGTGTTACACAGATCTTATAATGTTTATACAGCTATTGGTGATTTTAACAGCTTTGGAATCACAATCCTGTTAATATTTATCTATCTTATTCATGTTAATTATTTATCAAATAACAATGGTCTTTTTTTATTCCAGGATCAGTGGAGATCCAGCTGACCCAAACTTAAGCAATTATGATTATAAGGAAATTAAAGGTTTTGCTTGCATTCATCTGAAGTTCTCTCATACTCCTGGAAATGGGACACAGTAAAAAGTCCTGTATTTTATCTGTTTACTTTTAGAACTCAGAACTAGCTGTGTTGCTGATGGTTTCAAGAAAAAATTGTTCTTCAGCCAATGAATTCAGTGGGTGTCTGGAGAAGCCTATCCATTTGCTATAGATGAACCATTTCTTTTAGGTATGAACTGTGAAAGAATTATCCATGCCTTTGCTAACTCCAGAACAAAACAACGTACAGTAGACAGCTTTGGCTCTCCCATGAACACACCTAGGAGCTGACAGCAACGATCAGAAGCTGGAAAAAGAACATTTATCAGTCAAACAAGTAAGCATATTGCATACACTGATTCCCTAATGGCAAAAATGGCTGTAGTTCCATCCTACAACCAGATTCTTGCAAATTATCACTTACCTTTATGGTTCAAGCATAAGGACCTGAAACACACATGTACCGTCCTATAGATAGAGATGCTCTCTGTATTCACATGCAGATAGTGAAAGTGGGAGGTATTATCATGTTTTCTCACCCAAGCTGATTCAAAAGAATCAGCTTTTATAGGGCATATGTACATGCCCTATAAGCCAAATCTAGTTGATTAACCCAGGCTTTCTGAGGAAAGACAGGAAAATTGTTTGTTATTTAACCCTGTACTTGGTGAAAGACCAATTCCACCCTCTTTCCAACCACCTGCTACTCATCATCTTATTCCTTGGTGTCCAAAACTTACTGTTCCTGAGAAACTAATTTTTTTCAGGCCAAAAAAAACTACATAAGTGTGAAAAAAAATTTTGAAAGGATCAAAGGGACTTAAATATACTTCTCATAGCACCTGTATTTGTACAGCACATTTTATTATAAAGGAAAAATGGCAAGGTTATGTCTTTTACTTCAGAATGGAGGGGGTTTATTGTTTTTAAAATTCATCAAAATTAAAACCTCTGGGTTTATCTGTGCTGGAACACAGAAAAAGCTCGCACTGGACCACAATTTTCCTAAGCTGAATCAAAAATTACATTTCCTCAAATCTGGCTGCAGTACAGCATCTGGTTGCTTTTTGTCCCTAAGTCATCAAGGAGCTTTCCTTTCCCAAAAAGGTTGAAGAGCTATTTATTTTTTGCCTCTCTTCTTAAACTGCTGCCAGAATTGCCACCTTGGCAGAAACGCAAGAAGCAAAATCACCCACTTGAGTCCAGGTAAGACACCCACGGGTGTTCTGATCACGCTGCAGACACCCAACCGGAACCCAGCAGCTATAAATACCAAACCTGGTAAGCACACACTCACCAATCTCTCTGGAGATCTGCGTGAACGCCTCCACGCCGCTCTCGCCGTAGTTGCCTTCGGAAGCCAGCGTGGAGACGTAGTTCCACCCCAGGGCTGTCACGATGTCCACCATGGCCTGGGCTTGGTACGAGTCTGGTGGCACCACGCGGGAGAAGAAGTCGTACCTGGTGTTATCGCTCAGCTCGGGAGCTGTGGATGCATAGCTGATTTGAGGTATCTGCAAACAGAATGACAAGTCATGCAAGCCAATCTAATAACATTTTACACTACATCCTTGTACCTTTGAAAGGCTTGTAATAGATTATACACAGGCATTGTGCAGAACCAAACGTCTTGCTTTAATTAAATCAGCTGATCAGGAAGCGTCTCAGATTTTGTGTACTGTCAGTCAAGCTTTATTGTGTAACACTCTCACCAAGAAATAATGCATTCAGCTGTACTCCAGATGCCATGACTCTTGACATATAAACACAACTTCTTTTTTTATTCTAGCCCCAATAGAAACAAGTGAAGTAAAAAAATAAGGGGGGAGGAAAAACAAAGAACTCGTAGCATTACTACAGAAAATGAAAAGGTCAGTTATGATGACTGCAATTCTTGAAATTTGACAAGTAAAATGTGGATGATTTCCATTTCTTTATGTACAAGAAAATTTGTGTTCTCATTTTATAACTGTTTTTCAAGCTTCCTCTGCCACAGATTTTCCTTTTCCAGTATTAATAGTTCATTGTGTGTGACTTAAGAATATGAAGGCTATATATTAAACAGCAAAAGCTATCTGATCTGATAAAAAAAAACACCTAAAAATTGTATATGATATATATACTTGTATACATACACAGAAATATATATATATATTCAGATACATATGATATCCACATACAGAAGGAGAAAGCTTACAAGGATGGTAAATTTTGTAGAAAACATCTCAACATACTTAGTAGAAAGAAACCTAAATAACTGGAACACATTTTAAAATACATTACTATTCTCTTAGGAAAAAAAAGAGTGGTTTTCTGTTAATTCTTGTCTTATACAGATGGTTGAGCAGTGTCCAGAAAAGACATTGTAATCAATACTCACTTATTTTGAAGAATAATTTTGTTGCAAGAAAATTTAATTAACATTTATGCTCACTTAAAAGGAGAATTACTTTATTATAAATGGTGAAACTGATTAAACAAACAGTCATTAGCATGAAATAAAAGATACTCCAAATATTTCATAGCATTGTGATCTATATTAATAAGAGGTGTTTAAGTCATGTCACAAAACATAAAACAGTCCTCAAGAAAGCAATCTGAATGGAGTTACTAAGTTAATTTTGTTGAGAGCTAAACTGAGCAGCACCAGGCAAGAGGTGTTGTGGTAAATACTCTGCCACATTGGATGTCAGAGTAGAAGGTTGTAGTGCAGCTGTTATGTCCTGTCCAGTGCTTCCTCATCAGTACAAACTAAAAATCTTATCTGGGGCAAATGTAAGGAATTCGGAGTCTGGTCATTAACCAAACCTGCATGACAGTGCAGATATATTTGCACAGCCTGAATAAACAGTTAATTGCCTAAGGCTTGGCACAATCATTTCTCAGTCAGAAACTAACAAAATAAAGTCTTATGTATCTTGGCTGTATTCTTCTTTAACAAATTTTCTACACATGGAATTTCTGGAAACTCAGAACAAAATCTGAAATGTTGTTATAATAACAACTGAAGAGAAAAGAAAAAGAGAGGGAGGATCACAGAAAAAGTTAGAGCTTGTATTTCATGAAAGTCAATATTGCCAAAAAGAAAAAATATACCAAGCAAAACTAACGGATAAATTGTTCTTACAAAATTTGCCTTGAATAAACTCCCTTTCTTTCAGAAAGTGTTTCAAACATTTTTATCTCTTCACAAAGAAATATTTTTGGCCTATAATAAGACAATTATGCATATTTCCAGCACATATCATTACCTTTCTAAACTTGTTCTATTACTCTCTAAAATAATGTAAAACAAGATGTAAAAACAATAAAGACAACCTTTGTGATTTTACTCATTTTACTCCTTGGTGTTACATTTCTCAAATATTACGCCATTTTTCCTTTGCTGAAGGTTATTTCATCAATAATGCCAACACAACCAACACCACTAAGAAATATTTAGACTGATACTTTGGCAGTGAAAATCCTGAAGCCTAGACTTACATTCCTTTACTCTCTCAGTTAATTTTTCTTCAGGCATGAGATGAAGAACAAACCCTAGATGTGTGTTTGTAGGAGAATTATTGGTTCAACCACAGCAATGAGATGTTTCAGATCAACAGAGATATTTTATGTACTACAAATATCACTTTTTTGGAGCCCTGGAAAATGCAGAGGAGAGCTGCTCCTTTCCTACTTTTCAGCTCTTTGCAGTTCAACTTCTTCCCTAGAGTTATTTCTGATAACAATGAAAATGGAAAGCAAATACAGCACAAACACAATACTCTGAAATCACTGGGCACACTGGTAAGCTTAACTCACCACTGTTTTATAACATCTGCCAGCTTTTCACTAGCAGCAAAGAACAATATGCCACATGAAAGCAGGGAGAAAGACACTCTCTAAATAGCAAGCCAACCTTAAGTTTGGAGGGAAAAAAGCAGTTCTTGCAATTAAATATATAATTATTTTCCTCATTTCTTTTTGTATATGTCCCTCATGGTTATAAACAACACCCCTGTCAAGAATTTTCTCCCCAGAATTGTATAACTTCCACTGAGAAATGCTTCATGGACTTCTTTTTTTGGAAGCAGTTTATGCAAAAGTAAATAGTAACTTCATTTCTTGCCTGCTTTTAAATGTGCAATTTTATATAGGGGAGCTCTGAAAAATAGCTCTAAAATTTGAGAATTTGGTTTATGTTCCAGTTACATAGGAAGTAAAAAGACTTAGCAAAGACATTTTTTGGCATGAGGTCAAATTCTTTGGATTTAGTGGTTCAATAATCCATGAATGAAAAATATATACATTAAAATATAACAACTCTAGTTATGGACTGTAAGTTTAATAAAGCATTTTACATTTCCCCAAGTACATTTTACAAGATGGAGCATAGTGCTGCCTAAGCAAGGGAACTGTTATGCTCTATCAATTCAGTAATGTGTGTTTTTTAAACTCCCTAAACACAGACTGAACTCCTAGTTTAAGTTCCACTGGTCTCTTGAGACATAAATTTGCATTTTGAAAGAAACCTTTAAAGAATGAGAAATCTAGAATAAGAAATAAAACTTTATCTAATTTTTCAAAATTAAGTACAATATCTGCAACATCTGCACTGTATTTAAGTGGCATATATTAGTATTAATGGTATATTTCCTTCTCTTTTGGGGAAAAAAATTGATTATATAACCACATTTGAATTGGTTCTTGCACAACATCTGTCACATTCACTGACAGTTGCTGAAAGCATTCATGTTTGACTGTTCATTGATATGATTTTTCTATTCTTTCCTGCCCTATGGTTTGGCCACTGTCTCACATTAACCTATAAGCTGCTGATAAGCTCAGCTTCTAGTGGGTAACAGACTTGAAATCTTTGAAACTATTTTATAAGTTAATTCATAGAAGCCCTATTTTTATTATTTGTAAACCTTAAGCTATTAACCTTAAGGTTGAAAACAAAAAAGATCCTAGTGTGATGTTTTAAAACAATATCCAGTTTTAGTTTCATACTGGTCTTAACCCCAATACCTGCTGAAACTACTTATGATCTCTCTGTTCTTCAATCCAAGTCAGTGGTGGCTTCATTTCAATCTATTTTTCAGTCATTGGCATCAGAAAACTATTCAGCATGCTTAAAAATAAAACAATGTGGAGAAAAACAAACAAAACTAAACCCAAACAAATACACACAAAAAAAAAATTTTGATAATTAAGCAGAACATCTAATCCTTGAAGATTCATTCAAGCCAAAATCAGCAGTCCAGAAGAGTCTGTTTTTCAGTGACCTATCTGTATATCTACATCTCCTAGCTGATTTCTCTAAAGGTTTCCCCATCCCAGAGGATTAGAGCAGATGAAGCAGGTACTTTCAGAAGTGACCATCCACAAGCATGACTGTGGCAGCTCCTAAAGGAAGGATGACATCAGCACAAGACCAGCACCAAGCATTACTTCAAATCAGACTTTTGCTCCCTCGTGGAGGAAGTGTGGACACCTTCAGGGGTGCCAAAGGCAGCTAATAGAACTTTACATTTATTTCAGCCAAGCGGTAAACTACTTTCAGCTCCTCATACACTGAAAACAAAAACCACCCACTACACTCCTGAATCCAGGACTATTCCTAGAGGAACATCCCTATGGATGGAGGTGTAGGGGTTCCAGTGTTGGGGTCCAAACCCCAGAACACAGAAGAGGTGCACTGAAGATGACAGAGGAAACAACATGACCTAGTTGTGCCCTTCCAGAAGACTGTCTTCACCAAAGCAGGCAGATTTAACATGCTTTCTCTTGAATTACATGCTCTCCAAGTTTAAGGCAAAAGTTCACTACAACCCTTTTACTGAGCTTTCAAATCCATTTGCATGCTACATTTGACAACGTAAAGCATCAGCTGGCCATTTCATATGCCATCTTCCTTTACGCAGTCTTCCAGCTGAAAGCATGATTTGGGAACAAAATAGCAGACAGTGAAATGAGCAAAGCTCATAATGAAAAAGACTTGAGAAAGGAATCACTATCAATTTTAAAAATTAGACATTATTAGTTTCACTCAGAGCAGTAGCTATGTTGTACAGTCACCAAGTGTAATGAGCTTAAATCACTCACATCTTCAGTTTCACTACCCACTCAGTCCTATCATTACTAACTTTAACAGATCAACTAGCATTTTATTTTTCTTTTCCATTCTCTCATCACTGAGCCCTTTTTTTTTATTGGAATATTAGCAATAGCACATTAAAAATAGTAGTAACTGCAACTAAAAAAAGTAAAGCCAATAAACTCTAAGTTAATGACTACTCAGTATCAGCTGGCATTTTACCACCAACTAATACAGCTAGGAAAGGAGTTAAAGTACTCAGAATAAAATTTGACTGTGGAAACATGTTTTCAACTTGATGATTTTTTGAATTTTAAATGTCTATCATTAATCATTAATGGCCCTGTCTCTTCCAGATTTTTATTCCCTCTTCTGTACAGCAAGAAAGAGTTCTTTTTGAGTCCAAAAAATTCACAGCAGTGAAATGAATCCTCAGGGCCTAGATATTGAACTGTTGCAGGAGGAGAGCCAAGGTCACCAAGCTTAGGCTATTAGTGACATTTTTAAATTGCCATCAGCCAAAGCACCATCTTAGTTTGCTTTTGCTGCTGAAAAACATCAGCCTGCAACACAGTAATGCCAAAGCCATTCAGGAAGGACATTCAAGATTCAAAAGAGTTTGATAAAGCTTAATAATATCCTACTGTGTGCCAAACAATACTGAAAACATCTTTTATTATTATTAACTATAGGAGAAGGTGAAATGCACCCTGGAACATTTCTCTAACATAAAGGGAGCCTGGGAGATTAATTCAACTGTTCTACACACTCTGTAGAACAATAGTGTAAACAGCTCCACACCTTCCATGTATCACACTCACTTTGGCTAGACATCATTATCAAGACACCTCAAGTTCAACTTCCTGCCACGATGTATTCATCCTTCCCTGTTGTCTTCTAATTGCCAAAGTTCCCATACCTGCTTAGTGATTTCTCATGGGCTTCTCCTCACAGCACTGACTCCTTCTTCACAGCACAAACAACAAAATCCAGCTCTCTCCTCACCCAGCTAACCCACTCTTTTGTGGCACTCATCTTCTTATCGGACACAGCTGTGGCCCATTAAGGGCAGGCCTGTTCCTAATCTTTGGGGATTGGTACAGCTGCAGCTCCTCAGGGGTGAGACTGCCTTCTGCACTATTCTCTTACATTCTATCCCTCCACACCTCCCTCTGTGACAAACACTGGAGAGGTCACCCATGCCACCACTAGATACCTCGTTTCATTCATTTCAGAATTTAACCAATATTAAATCACCCTGTGAGACCCAACGCATTAAGACTCAGTAATGCCTTTGGAGAAGTGAGATGGCCCCTTCAATGCCCACAGCAGGCTGACACCTTGACAGCTCCACCAGCTACAAATCATCCGTGCTAGAGCTGATGTTATGGAAAAGTTTCAACATATGAAGTTTTTTTTGAATCAGCCTCATTCCATGGATTTTACTGTGAGGAGGAGTGATCTACAACAATATATTTTCCCAGTAGACAAATTCATGTATTCATTTATATTTATAAACTTGGGCAATTCTAATCTATATTTATTTAGATGAATACATTTTCCTTGGATGTTAAGGACCCTCAATGACAATATTTATCATGTGTCAAGCGATGCATGTTGTTGAGGAATTACCACTGATTTATATCTCACCCCCCCAAAAATTATGTTGATACTAACTTGAGCAAAAGCAAGAAAACACAATTATGTTTTTCATCCAGATGAATAGGATTTAAAATGCATTTCTTTCATAAAGGTTTAGTAGAATTTGAAAAGCTTTGGAAACAGAAAGAAGAAAAATATAATCAGAAAGCTGTCATTAGCTGATTTCACTTGGTAGGCAGGACTTTTTTAAACCCATTTGAATTATTCCAAGTCATTCTATTGGCAGTAAACATCACAGCAGCTCCTGTCAAGGGCGCTTGCAATTCATACACCTAATGATGAAGAGGCAATGGATACACCACTTGAAATGTTTTGGAAGTTACACATATATTTGTACAGGCTTGTGTGCAAAGATATGGGGTTTTGTGATAAAATGCAACATTGCTATTTTTTGCCCCAAATACAGAAAGAAAAGGGATCTATCATACCTAAATGCTTCTGAGCTGGAACAGGTAGATTATTGTGCTTTTTTCTTTCTATTTGTCTTTCACAGAGTTTACTTCTGCTGCCAGTTACCTTCTGAAGACATATTCCTGAACAGAATATAATTTCAATGATCAGCACTGATATTTTCATGAAAGCACATAAATGAGGATCAACTCCGCTCCATTTGTTGCCAAGAAAATTATTTCTGCAAACATCATAACCTGGTCTGGTATGTGAAAAACTGCAGACACAGATGCAATTGCTAGCCCAGTGGAAACATGGGCGTAAAATCAAACATGCCAATCCTCTTTCATTACTGATTTTCTCTTTTTTTTTCACTCTCCACTACAAACAAAGTAATTACCTATCATACTTATTTCTGAGGATATTGCTAGTGGTCAAATGGCTAGCAACTACAGTAGTCTGAATAAACTGAATTACCCTAGTAATTTTTTTTTGGTTAATACATGTAATTGTACAGTGTCAGATAATTGGCTGAAAAACTGTTAAAGCTCCATTGCATCACCACCTGCCAGAAAGTATCTTTCACGAAGTCTAACAAGAAATCCTACAGCAAGAGCATTTCAGTTGATGACCTGCCATTCTGCCCTGGTAGAACAGGATGTGACAAAGGAAGAATGTATATAATAAAAAGTACCTAATAAAAAGTGTTTGAATTCAATTAGGTTCATTCCAGTGGGTTGAAGTAGGTCAGGGACTCATTATAAGTCATTACTTTTAATTATACACAAGGGATACTACAGAAAATAATGACGATATGATATCCCAATCTCAAATCCCACAACAGATGCAGCATCTAAAAAATATATTCATCACTACAGGAAGTATGGGGAGCACTTTAGGGCAAAACATTGAAAGAATATTTATGCATTAGGAACATTTTTACAGCTGAAGTACATCTTGTCACACTGTGCAACACTGTGTAACTCCAGAAGGATGAGAATCCATCTAAGGTGACGGCTTGAATTGTCATCAATATTCTATGCAAGGAAGACTATTGATAAATGTTAACAATGGAACTTTCTCAGTGTGGGAGTTCAATATCAGTATTTCCACATCATGTTAAATCCTGGGGTTTTCCTCTCTGAAAATCAACTGAGCCAAGCAGTTGCACATTCAATTATCCACCATCTTTAGGCAGGCTCTTTCTAAATATTTTAAGCCCAGCTGAGGTCCAGGCACTGAATGATAAACTGAAGATGCAGCAGATCAAATGAGAAATATTCATACGGAGATCAAATCGCGAGGAGGGGGGATGGAGGGGATCTTGAGCTTGGGAATTGCTGGTAGCTCTTCCTTTACAGAACCCTCTGTTCTCCAATCATCAGATCAAACAGAAAGCCAAGGATGGTCAGATAGCTTTAGGGACTTCTTAAACTATTAAAATTCCCTTTCTACTTGTCAGGGAAACCCACACCTAATTATGTGTATCAATACATTAGACTTGTGTCAGACTGCTGAGCACAGTGTGAACTCTGATATTTCAGTTTTTCTAGCTCTACTTTCCTCATTAGAGCTTGTCATGTCAGTGTCTGGAACTCTAATCTCTTTTGATGAGTTTGAGAAAAATATACAGAAAATGTGCATTCCTTTTCATCTGAACTAGGAAAGCCAACTTTTTATTATTATTCAGCAATAACAAATTTAGCTAGTAGGTCAGAGTATCCCTCAGCCAAAATCAGGTTTCCTTTACATTTATTTGATAATTTGTACCATAGAGAGCACAGCAAGCAATTTCAGAGGCTTGCCCATGGGGACATGCACTCGTTCATGGAAATTTTTCTGATTACAGAGACCATCACTATGGAAGGAAGTATGAGACACAGGAAGGAAGGGAAAAGCATAGGAACAGACTGCCCAGGGAGGTGGTGGAGTCCCCATTCCTGGGGAGTTCAAGACAGAACAACATGGCACTTAATGCTGTGCTCTGGTTGACAGGGTGGTGATCAAAGGTTGGACTGAATGACCTCAGAGGTCTTTTCCAACCTTAATGAAGGTTGGGAAGGGAGAGTGAAGGGGAGAGTGCCCTTGCTAGGATGCAAGATGGCAAGCTCTGCCAAAGGAACAACTCTGATCTTTGCATTCACTTTTACTGCTGCAAGGCCACCCCAGCTTACACCACTGCCTGAGCAGCAGCGCTCCCTTTTGCCACCCATGCTGCCACCTTAACATCATGAGATACAAGCAACCAAAATATATCATGAGGAGGAAAAGTAAATTTTGTATTCCTGACAGCTCTCTCCACTGTAGTGGACAACGTGAAGCGATGTAAACAGGGCTCAGCTGGCCAGACAGATAGGTGCAGTGCTCTAGTGGGTGCCTTCAGATGTTCCACAGTACACTGCCTGCACTTCAGCTATGGCTCAGAAAACCCAGCCTTCCAGTAACCTCTCTGTTCCAGGCTAAAGACTTGGATACCACGTATCAGAATGCATTAAGAAAATCCCCACTGAGAAAATCCATAGCTATGGATTCCTTTCGCAGCACACACAATTCATATGGGATTATAAAGCACAATCTTAAATCTATATACTACAGACTTAGAAGAAGGGAAATTAAAAGTATTCTTGTTTTGTTTGCCTTCAGATTAACTTTCTTTCATTCTTAGAACAATCAGACTTGGCTGATAAACAACTTTACCTTAAGTTTTTAACATTAAAAGGTATAAAACATTAGACAGTGCCAAATGATTTCCAAAAAGTTCGATATTTCCTGTATTGACACAGTGAAATGCTAAGTCCAGTTGCTACCAGTAGAAAAGTTGAAGAGCAAAAACATTTATGAAGGAAAATGAGGTGGAGGGCAACAAAGCAAAAATACTGATTACTTTAATTATGTGACAAAAATGATTCAGATATAAGGAATAACCTAGTGGTCTCTTTCCTTGTGCCTAACAGTGTCAGTGTCTTAACTCTTCCAAAGTACAACCTGGCTGTCAAGGGGTAATATTACTTGTCCCCTTTGAAAATCCCAGGCTTGCAACACAGAAAAGCAAATGTAACTAAATTATCCACCATCTGGGGATTGTTCAAAATAATAACTATCCAATCTTAGACTAGAAAAAAGAAGCCTTGTAATTCAGGCTCAGAATTTGTACTACATCGTACAAAGTACAAAAACATGCCTTGTCCTTTACCCCCATCAAAAAGCCATACTGAAACCTGCATGCCCAAGCACAAACAGGGACTTAGTGCCCACAGTCTCCACTGAGATATCCTGCAGACAGACTTTGGGGTCTTGATGATGAACATGGGAATCTGCAGCCTGCTCCACAGCCAAAGAAGCCTAGCACCAAAGAAGCCTAACAGTGCTAAGATTAGCAAAACAATCAAATTTGACAAATACCTGTATTTCATAAATTTTGCCATTCTGATAGAATAGGTACAGCCTTACAAATGATACTCAACACACAAGAAGAGATCACGACACAAGGAGGCTGTGCCCATGGTCAGAGGTATGAGATACCTTTGAAGTTTGAACTTATCCACCACGTTTTGACCCTGTCAGCAGCCATGAGTAAAGTTTCCAAAAAGTAATGATTGTCATAAAAGTCAGGAACTCAGAAGAAATTATTATATTTTTATATAAAGTACTTTATGTATGTATAATATACATATACACACACATATTCTGTATGTTACACCATTTTTTTCCTTTCTTTTAGAGTAATTAGTGGTTTATACTTCCTCACTGATGAGGCTACCCAAATTTTATTTCTAAGCTGATATTGGTACTAACTCAAATTGAACAAGATGAGCTTTAAGAAAAGCACAGCCTAAGGGGAATAAGATCACTTGAAGAAACAGAAACCTTGCAGAAGTTTCTTACCTGCACAGCAATATATTCTCTATTTAAAGGAGATAATTGGAATATGGAGGAAATATTTTTATTAGTGTATTTCTTATTGAATTCAGCTCTAGATATAGTTACATATTCCTGACATATTCTCCTTGTTGTTTCCTAAAGAGTGATTTAGGATACTTGGTTTGAGCTCTGCTTCTCTCCTTTGGCAGCTCATATTCAGAGATACTCAGTAGAAAAGGCAAAGTCTTCTGTAAAATACAGCTGGACAGGGTCACTCCTCACTCACATCTACTGAGTAAGGCTTCCTTTCCCACAATAGATATTTTTGTGGGCATAGTCCCAATGCAGTCAGAGAGCAAAGTCAGCAAAAGCAGCATTTGATGTAGGAAAAAAGCCTATACTGGATGAGCATTTCACAATTTCTGCAAATTCTCCTTTTCCCTATTTTTATTCATTGCAATTTAACTACAAATCAGTTTACTGTTATCACCACCATACAGCCTTGTTTGAGTGTGTTAGCCTTAGCCTTCCTGGCTAGCGCAATGGAGATTTCCTCCCTAGCTATGACTCTCCAATATCTCTAAGTCCAAATACAGAGTGATACATAAGTCCTTTTGAAGGTTCTTAAAAGTCCCCCTCAGTTAGCTTGATCCTGTAAGTCTGGCCACACCATCAACATCCTACTTCAGCAGCTCAGCAGGATGATGAAAGAAGAGGGCCTGAGGAGCTTTCAATAAGTTCAAAAGCTCCCCCACTCAATTTTTTCCCATTTCAGCAATCCCAGTAACAGCTCACATTTCTGACAGCATGTCAGTAGTCAGAGCAGACCTTGCTGATGACCATTTTCAGTGCCCTGAGAAGCAGCTCTCCTGCCTGCCCTCCCACCTGCAGGGATCTGCTCACCTTTGCCATTCAGCACGGCCAGGGAGTGCTAAAGTGGTTGAAATACCCATGTCAGCCCACAATGTGTTTTACAGAATTTCTGTATTTCTTTAGCAGAATGAGAAATCAATTGGTTCTGTTCTGCCCAAATATTGGTAACCTTAATACTCATCAACTGCTGAAGATTTTTTGCTATGGCTGATGCAAAACATTGCTATTTAAATCCAGCTTTTTTTGTTCTGAAGACAATCCCATGCTTTCCTGACAGTGCTTCAGTCTGCAGCTACTGTATGCAGTGCATCAGTGCAATTTTTGGAAACCTCTCCTATACTGTGCACAACTGATTTGTATTAGGGACTAGAGTGCCACTGTACTACTTCTGAATACTACAGCAGCTTTTGATGAGTGAACATCTTTTATTTTGAAATTGTCCTCCCTCAGTCTGTTGCTGCATATGTTAAAAGACCCCATCAAAAGCAAAATTACACTAAACTAGATTTAAAAGTGTCAAGTGCATTGAATAAACATTGGAGACATCAAAAGCCTGAGTGGATGCTCCTGACAACAAGTGGTGTGGGAATGCCAGCCTGTGCTGAGCTTGATAAAATTCCATTCTGTCTACTGACTGAAATTGCTTCACAAATATATTTCTGCATATCAGTGTCACCTATCCAGTTCCAGGCACTAGAAGAATTGGTTTAAAATTGCCAACTGAAAGATATCAACACTTTTTTTTCCCATGGAGTATCAATGTCATCTACATCTCTTTCAAAGAAGAAAAAAAATAAAAGAAAAAAACAACCAAACAACCCACACAACTTTGAAGCATTTGTTTTTGATGTGTTTAGTCTGTCTTCTCTTTCACGGTTTGCAGTCTTACTTTTTAATCACGAAGGCTACAAAGGACTGAGGTTTATTGAAACAGAATTTGGGAGTTCTGTCAACATGTGAGTTGCCTACATAGCAGAAGTTCATTACCTTGGAATGGGATTCATATAATATTTACTGAGTTAGCCAACTGAAATACCAAGCAAGAGATGTGCCCAAGATCATATTTCTTTTGTAGCCCAAAGTCATCTTCAACCCACCAGAGGTGTTCAGATATCTTTTCTAAAAAGAAGTCTGAAGATAAGGATAATGTTGACAACTCTATTTAGATTTTCTTAGGAAATGTTAGTTGCCACTAAACCCACATTTATACACTGGCATCTTCTCTTGAGATGCATTTCTTCTGTGTAGGGCTAATGGGAGATAAAGTTCCTTTCCTCTAGGTCAGAAACCAATACAGACAGAGTTTTAGCAAAAGCCAAAGAGTGAAACATGGCTCTTACATCACCTTTAGCATGCATCCAGCCAGAACCAGATCTCCCAAAGGATTGCTCTGAGGCACTGGCCAGACTGAGATAGGAAAGACGCTCTCACCCTCCCATGGTAGCAAGGTTCTGCATGGATTGGTTACACAAAGCTGGAAGACAAGTGTAGAGTTGCAGAGCTCCAGTTATATCTGACCTGGTGCCAGGATCTGGCTTGACTTCTTGAGGTATGTTTGACATTGAATAAAATATGTGCCAGGTAAGTAGGAAATAAAGTAACTGTCAAGGTGACAGCCCCCATGGGGAAATACAGCCACAGAATAAGAGAAACTCACTGGCCAAGATCAGACAACAGAAGTTTCACAGATCCAACATCTTTACAGATCCCAGACTAAGATGCCCAAGCGCCCCTTTAGGCAAGAGAGGTCTGTGACATCTTACTTTTTCTATCTGGGCTTGATAGTCCAAATAGAACTCTTCAGATCTATGAAAATTATCACAATTAAGAGATACAGTTGTATTATGCAGTTTCAAAATTAATCTGCAAATCTTCTGTGTCAGACTTCCAAAGAATGGCAATTTCACCCCCTATTAGAATAAGAGAATTTCTGTCTAGCAGAATTCCCCGTATAAGGGGAGTAAATTATCTTCTATATGTTTGAACATTAATCAGTTTCTTATCTCTGAGCATTTTTCCTTTTCCTTTTTTTACATTTTATAGTAGATATCCTTTCCACTCACTTGAGACAGCTGAGCCAATAATTAACAAAATTTCACTTGAGAGAAAGGTTTTAGCTTTATATACAGAGGTGTCACAACAATCAGACTCTAACTAACTGAACTGCTTCAAATGAACTTCTGGAGAGTTTTGTGCAGAATATACAAGAGAAAATCAGAGATGTTTCCAGTGCCTGTGCTGGAAGCCAATAGCTCCAGATTCCTTCTACCACCCTGGTGTCAGAGCAAAGGGCACCTTCAGATCCGAGCCTCTGCACAGCCTGGTGGACACGAGCCTCAGGGCTGGAGTCTCCAGAGCCTGCTCTGTTCTGCAGCCAACTGCAGAGCAAAACCTGATTCTCAGACAGGCAGCAGCTGCAGAAAGCCAGGCTGGGGTGCCCCGTGCTCTGCTCTGCTGGCCAGCAGCTGGAGAGCCACGGCTGGGAGCAGCACAGGGTCCCCGTCCCAGCAGTGCCAGGCTGGGGCAGGGCACACCCGCAGTGCCAGGCTGGGGCAGAGCGCACCCCCAGTGCCAGGCTGGGGCAAGGCACACCCGCAGTGCCAGGCTGGGGCAGAGCGCACCCGCAGTGCCAGGCTGGGGCAGGGCGCACCCGCAGTGCCCGGCTGGGGCAGGGCGCACCCGCAGTGCCAGGCTGGAGCAGGGCACACCCGCAGTGCCAGGCTGGGGCAGAGCGCACCCGCAGTGCCAGGCTGGGGCAGAGCGCACCCGCAATGCCAGGCTGGGGCAGGGCACACCCGCAGTGCCAGGCTGGGGCAGAGCACACCCGCAGAGCCAGGCTGGGGCAGGGCGCACCCGCAGTGCCAGGCTGGGGCAGAGCACACCCGCAGAGCCAGGCTGGGGCAGGGCACACCCGCAGTGCCAGGCTGGGGCAGAGCACACCCGCAGTGCCAGGCTGGGGCAGAGCGCACCCGCAGTGCCAGGCTGGGGCAGAGCGCACCCGCAGTGCCGGGCCAGGCTGGGGCAGAGCGCACCCGCAGTGCCGGGCCAGGCTGGGGCAGAGTGCACCCGCAATGCCAGGCTGGGGCAGAGCACACCCGCAGTGCCCGGCTGGGGCAGGGCGCACCCGCAATGCCAGGCTGGGGCAGGGCACACCCCCAGTGCCGGGCCAGGCTGGGGCAGAGCACACCCGCAGAGCCAGGCTGGGGCAGAGCACACCCGCAGAGCCAGGCTGGGGCAGGGCACACCCCCAGTGCCAGGCTGGGGCAGGGCACACCCGCAGTGCCGGGCCAGGCTGGGGCAGAGCACACCCGCAGTGCCAGGCTGGGGCAGGGCGCACCCGCAGTGCCAGGCTGGAGCAGGGCACACCCGCAGTGCCAGGCTGGGGCAGGGCGCACCCGCAGTGCCGGGCCAGGCTGGGGCAGGGCACACCCGCAGTGCCAGGCTGGGGCAGGGCACACCCCCAGTGCCGGGCCAGGCTGGGGCAGGGCACACCCGCAGTGCCAGGCTGGGGCAGGGCGCACCCGCAGTGCCGGGCCAGGCTGGGGCAGAGCACACCCGCAGTGCCAGGCTGGGGCAGGGCGCACCCGCAGTGCCAGGCTGGGGCAGAGCGCACCCGCAGAGCCGGGCCAGGCTGGGGCTGCAAGGCTCCCCCATTAGAGTGCAGGCAAAGGCTTTGCCTTTCTCTAAGCACCCTGAGAGTGAAACCTGCCTCTGAGCTGCTCCCCTTCAGGGAGGGTGCTGGCTCTGTTCCCCCTGCATCCAGCCCGGTGGGATGGCAGGCTGCACACAGGAGAGATACACTCTGCGGGACACAGGGAGCACCTCACATCTGCAGCCACAGAAAGAAGACAGCACCTGTGGGACCCGTCCTTCCAGTCAGGGATAGATCAGTGAGAATGAGTCTCGAAGTGCACAGGTAGGATCATTGCTTTAAGGCTTATAGACAAAGTTACAGTGGCACAAAAAAAGCTCTGCAACTACTGATAGCTGGCTAGACAGGAGATTATTTGAATTTTTTCACAGGAGCTAGACCAACCATATTATTCAACCATTTTTCCACATGGTGATTTTTCATTTCCTCCCTCCCACAAGAGGACTCCTCACTTCAAACCACAAATCATTGGTATTATTAGTGTTATTTCCACATCTTTTCCTGAAAGTAAAGAAACAAACAGAAAAGCCTTCTTCAGACCTCTGTTTCAGTTTGGATGCATTTGGGCCGCACAGTAAGAAAAGCAGAAGCAGCCTTTCTGCATGGGAACTATTGAGTTGCTCTCATGCTACTATTTCATCACAGACTGTGGAAATCCCAGGTCTGCAGTACAAACTTCCAGAAAGATAATTAAGAATCGGGCTCTCATATGATGTAACCTCCCCATACTATAGGTTTTTGAAGATATAAAACAAAATAATGCTATTTTCCTATATTCTATATAGAATAAGATGCTCAAGTCTCAAACTACTAATTTCACTATTTAAGTGTTTATTAATGTCAAGGAAGCTTTTCATGGATGTGGAACTTCACCTGAAAGCAGCAGTTGAAAAAAAATCAAAATAAAACAAATTATCGGAAATGTGATCTTCTCACACACCTTTTTTTAAAAAGGTTTCTATATCTACACCTACATATTGTAGAGAAATAGGAAGCACTTGATATTCTTCTCACACTACATCAATTTCCACATCTTATCTTTCTTCAGCTCATACCTGCTGTAGAAACAAAATCTAAGGAAAAAATTAACATGTTTAAACTTACCAGGTAATAATAAATTCTTGATATATAGTCAGAACAGATTAATTTGTTTTATCTGTTTATAATGCAAAATGCAGCATGTTAAATACTGAACTCTGTCTCAGAATGTGAAAAAATACATTCTCCTTTTTATTGACTGCAAATATTAAATCTAAAGAACAGTTGGAAGGTAGAGCCTGCAATACCTGCTTTGATTAGTCAACAGATGTGCTATGGAGTCCAAAGTTTCTGAGTCCCTGAGTTCTGATTTTTGCTGTTAACTCAAAAAATAACAAAATAGAAACCTGAGCTTCCCCCCCCTCAACAACTGACTACAGCAACAGTAGCTCTCTAAAACCATCCTCCTCTGATACTTCTTCTTGAGGGAAAGGTTCCTATATCTGAGATAATTTGCACCTGCTTGTATGAGTCACCTGTTAGTACAGCTGCTCCTTAATGATAGTGCCTTGCAGCTGAGATAAGAGTAAATTCAACAACTAAAGATCAAGAGGTGATTTGAGAGTCTAATACATCAGTTTCATCCACTGAACAGAAAACTTATTTCCTTATTAAAAAAATATATATATATTGCATGATCCAATAGCTAAAATGAGGAAAGAAAAAACATTAGGACTAGAAATAAGATAAAGATATTTAATGTTGAATGCAACTAACTGCAAGACTTTGCTGGGCTGTAATTGATATGTAATGTAAAACAGTAGATAGAGTACAGAGTCCAGACTTCAGGTCAGCAGACTTTAACTTACTCAGGGAACTGTAAGGTGTGATCTTATGGCAGGTCTGAAAAGGAAAGGAGTTCAGGGAAGCTGGCAGGTCTGTCAGACTGCCTCGACAACTGCAAGAGCAGTCCTTGAGGATAGTCAGGAAGTCATCAAATTTATCAGAAAATCAGCATGACTGAAGAGAGAACTTAGAGCATAGAAAGATTAAAAGGCAATACACAGGAGGAGGATGGAGGGGGCAGGAAGAGGAGTTTAAGAACAAATCATGCCAGACCACCCTGCTATTGCTCTAGAGTATAGTGATGGGGTCTGTAGTGAAGGATAGAGCAGGAGTTGTCATTTACATTGGCTTTAGCTTTTGACTCCGTCTCACACCATATTCTTGTGTCCAAGTTACAGCTTTACAACCTGCTGGTGAGCAAATAGACAGGTAAAAATCCAGTCAGACCATCTGGGAAGGCTCACAACTAAGGGGCCATACTCCCAGCTGGAGGCTGGTTAAAAAGTTGACTACCACAGGTGTCTGTTCAGGAACTCATCCTGCTTAACACATTCACCAGTGATCTGCAGGTTTCTGAGACAATGGAGTGCATTTTAACACCAGACTGGGGGAAACAATGGATACACTGCAGGACAGGGCTGTCATATAAAAAGGCGTATACAGGTTTGAGGAACAGACTAAAAGGATCCTTATGAAGTTTAATAAAGGGAAAAGCAAAACCCTGCATTTAGGAAGGAAATGGTCCTTGCAACAATACAGGCTGGAAACTGATGCATGGGGAGAAGTTCTGCAGAAAAGCCCCCTGAAGATATCAGCATGAGACAGCAGCACCCTGGCAGCAAAGAAGATGAGAAATACCCTGGGCTGTAGTAACAGGAGCAGGACACAGAAGGGATTATCACTCTCCATTCACCACAGTGGGTGATGATGCACACTGGAGTACTGTGCCAAGTGTTGGTTCTCCAGGTACAAGACAGAAATTGATAAACCAGACCAAGTTGAGCAAAGAGGCTGCCAAAATGCTTGGGAGCTGGAGTCCTGTGAGGAGAGGTTGAGGGAGCTGGGATTATTCAGCTTGAAGCAGAGCTGGCTCAAGAGGAAGTAAACACCAGTCCTTCAACACCAGAAGATCCAGCCAGACTTCCACACAGTCATGAGGTGGCAGTGTGAAAGACACCAGACAAAAAGCTGAATCAATAAAGGTTCAGACTAGCAGTAGGAGAAGCTTTTACAGCATAAGAAGACAGTCAGACAGTGCAACACACTGCCCAGGGAGTAACTCTCCATTCCTGAGGGTTTTCAAGACCCAACCAGATAAAGACCTGAGCAAGCGGTCTGATCTCATAGCTGACCTTGAGCAGGAGCCTGGGTTGTCCTACCTTACTGGTGACTGGACTGAGCTCTGAGTTAAGTGTTCTTTGTAGTTCCTGAAGAGAGACAGGAACCTCTGTCTCGGAGCTTCTCATCTGGGTTCAGACTGACCCTGAGAAATGTTGGAAAGTCTCTTTTCCCAGCCTGGCACTTGAAGAAGGAGTCAGAGCTCTTCATTCCTTGGTCTCAAGGTTGTTTATTGTATCTTATCTATAAAATATTTTCTCCTGTCCAGCTGAGGTCCACCCAGCAAGATAGTCCAGGCACTCTGCCTGCCCCTGGGGCAGTGTTATGTCTTTATACGAAAAATTATGTGTACAATGTTTACAGTTACTTTCCAATACCTATCACCTATGTTAGACAGTGAGCTTCTACTCTAAACCAGTCTAAAAGTGCCAACATCACAGCAGAAGATGGAAGCTAGGAAGAAGAAGGAGAAAGGCTGGACATGCCCAGATCCCACCATCTTGTCCCCTGAACCCCCATTCTAAAAACCCCAAAATCTGCTTTTTCACCTCATGATAAATTCACTATCATTCTACTTAAGCTGTTGTGGCTTGCAGATCTTCATCTAAGGTTGGTAACTTGCTCCACAGGTCATAATCAAAACCACAGGGATCTTGGGCTCTGTGCCAGGGTCTCTGAGCCCCCTGGAAGGGGTCTTGGCTACTCAGGATAGCCAGAGGGATGTCCTGGGTTCCGACAAACTTCCATTGTGCAAGTCACATCTAAATGGACTAATCAACCTCTACTGGAGACCTATTTGTCTCCAGTAACTGCAGAGATTAGATTAAAGTCACAGTCTCAATAATATTCAAATATATTTCTGTGTACCAAAGAAGCAGCAAATATTTGCCTTGGTTCTCATTTAAATATAGAAGTTAAATGGAAGTAGGCATCATCTGACCTAATTTTAGTCCTTTGATATGTCCTGACAGAGGAAAGTAAATATAACACAGTTACTGAAAACATGCAAGCACCTAAACCTATGCAGATTTTGTTGCTACCTTAAGAACTGCAGCTGCACAGTCAGGTTTTGGGATTACTTTCTCTAAGATTTCCTCTGCAGAAAAGAAAGTATATAAAATTTCATGTCGTAAATCATGGAAATAGCAAAAGAGATTTACAAAATATTGCTGAACCTTAAAAATCAAACACACATGGAAGATTTCATAGTAAATAAAGAGGCTTCCAATTGTATGGACAAGATCAGCATGCTGTGACAGCACCAAAAAGGAAATTTGCATTGAACCAAGAAATAAACACCCATGCTTATTTAAAATATGCTTATATGCACATGCACATAGTGTAGGAATAGACCAGAGCAAAAAGTGAGGTCCAGCTCCTGTTGGTAAGAACAGTTGGTAACTGTCTCTGCAGCAGCCCCAGTGGCATTCCTCAGTAGCAAAATGCCAAGGAACTGCTTGGCTTGTCATGCATCCTGATTTTGATACTATAACATGGGCAGCAAACTAACACTAGGCACAAGGTCCGGGTCCCAGAGGTACATGGTGTTCTCCCATGAGTGAGGGGCACCACTAGCCCTAAAGACCACCAGGAATGTGAAAGATGACTTCCATGTCTTCCTTCTCTTTTTCATTTACAGAAGCAGTGTCCTACTGAGAATGACAGTCTCAACCATACAGAAAACTCAAGATATTTTAGCAACATGCTCTTTATGTATTTGGAAAAAAAAAAAAAAAATTTTTTTAAATCCACCAACTAGCTCAAAAGGTCAATTTCACTGCAGCAAAGGGATGAAAAACCATATCTGTATTTCTGCCCTTTCCTCATAATTTTGAAGATGTTATTTGTAAAAAATGTCCATCTCATATAATCAATTTCTTTTTCTTAAATACTGTTACATTAAAAAGCTCTTGACAAAACCCATTAATTTTCATGTGCATCTACCTCTTCCTCCAGAATGCATAGTGTCAGATTTACTTTGCTTTCCAATGTCATCACATACTGCTACCATTCCACCACAAGTGCCACTTCAGCTCTAGCCTCCTCAGCATGATGAGCCTTCCCTTGTGCTCTGTGTCCTAGACCACAACAAATGTTCTTTGTCTAAGCTGTTGTAAAAATAATTGGTCTGATTGCTAAAGATTTCTGCAGGTATGAAAGAGCATTTATTTGTTATCATGCTTACCATCTATAAAGCAAGAGTAATCTCATTAAGATATAATGTTCCCTTTGCCCACTGTCCATTTTTCAAGAATGATAGAATTCTGTATCAACAAAATGGTGTCAAGTTTTTCTAAAGCAAAATATTTTAAAATACATACTTTAGTAAATCCTCAGTCTTTGTAATTAGAAATCAAACTTCTATAATTTCTTTAATAAAGCAACGTACTAACTATGCTACAAATAAATAAAATAAATTACCATTTTTAATTAAGCATAACAAACAATTAAACAGATGACATTTAAAACTAATTTTCTCTACTGGAGAGAACATGATTTAAATCGGTGCTGAGCCTAGCACTCTCCTTGTGGATATTCCTTCAAATGCAGTGACATTCAAAATCATCATAACATTTTCAGAGACAAGTCTATTTCCATTTTCCAGTATTTAAAGTTTCACTTTTAAGCCAGGTTTTTTCAATTACCAAACTTCCGTAGAAATGCTTCATGTCTTAAAGTTTCTGCTCAGCTCCATAGTATGTAATTGCAGAACAGCTGCACAAGTCATACCAACCACTGATAAAAAGGCATTACAAACTTCTAAGCAAATCATATTTATAATGCATAATATTAAAGGCCAAAGAAAATCAGTAGTACTTCAAGGGAAACTTTGGAAAATAGGGCAAGAGCATCTTGGGAAAGTGGTAAATACTGTGCAGCAGTGAAAAGATGCAGCTGTCTAAAACAGAGCTCCCGTACAGTACACTGAAAAGAGAATTACCTTACTTTTGGCTGTACTTTGTCCCCCAAATTAAGGCATTATCTACACTTAACTGCTTCAAGGACTAGAGTTAAAAACTCTTAGGAGCCCAGTCTAGGAAAGAGTAGGCACTTGCATGAGTTACCTGAACCTAAGCACATGGGTCCTCCCCCAGGCACATATTTCAATACAGGAAAGATTTGCCCCTCTGAGCTATTTCAGGTGATCCAGAAGGCACAAAAAAAAATGGCCTATTTCCTGCTCTGAAAGCGTTCTGTAATTCTTCATTTGTGATGGTGTAAGTAAAGAGTGAGTCTGTAGGAATCAGTGGATTAAGGCTCTGTAAAAGCAGTCAGCAAGGAAATATAGCAGGTGCACATTTCACTTGCAAGCTCTGCTTAACAATTGTCATCACATGTATACACACTTTTGCAAAGCATCAAATGGTAAAAACACAGCAAAGATGTTTTATATTCACTAAAAGGTGACAGACGAGTTTCTAGAAAGTGCGAAATGCAGCTGAACATTTCACCCAGATCATGTTCAAGAAAAATCAGAAGCACAAAATGATACCATGAACTTAATTCTTTTTCTGTTGCCTGAAAGAACTAAATGTAGTATGGTATCTTCCTGCTTGGACTGTATGTGTAATTCCCATCAGCATAAATGAGTACTGTGTATGTGAATTGAGGGCAGAACAAGTCTGGCTCTGTATGTGCCTTCTGGAGTGTGAGAAGGTAGCAGTAAATTTGCTCTAAGTGAAAGAAGTGGGAAGCTGAAGTGTCCCTTTTTGTAGCTAGCATATCACAATTGAAAAGGTAGTTGGAGAAACCTGTTTGTGACACATATTACATCCATCAGTTTAAGACTATAGCTATTCTGTTTTATATCGACATATAGAAACATATATATTAAAAAATACAAAAATAATAAGTTGTTAAAATACTTGAATTATGACACAAATAATTCTTTCTGCTTGGGAAAAAGCCTCAGGGGAACAGTTCTGCAGACAAGTCCCTGCAAGGGAAATGCTTCCAGGGAATGCCTCCCTAGACAAATCTCCTGCAAAGCAGAATGCCTCTGGCAAAATGCTTTTGGTAAAATGCTTCTGAAAGGTGATGACTGTCTTGACAAAACCTGTGCTCTCTCTCTCAGAGTGCCCAAAGCCAGGTTTTCATCACAGCAAGGTGCAGCCCAAGCAGTGGGATGAGCTCACTGTCTCTAACCAATCAAAATAAAAACTGGAACCAATTACTGCCTGTATCCCATCATTATAAAGCCAGAGATTTCCATAATCACAGTTATTACAAATATTTATACTCTGATTAGGTAATAGTGACAAATAACTGTCAGAACTAAGGGATTTATGTGTGATAGAGCTACTGAGGAATAATCATACTGGAGTTATGCAAATTACCCCTCATCAACCAATCTTACTGTAAGGATTTGCATATGTGATTACAAATGTGGAGTAATATACATATAACTCTGAGCTCTGCCTGCCTGAGAGACAGCTCCTTCTGAGGAGTATAGTTATCTGAAAAATCCTGACATTACTCTAGTACTGAAATTTGGTCTTGTTTTTCACAGTCATTGTGTTATCTGATAAAAATATATCTGTTGAGAAATTCTTTTGCCCCAGAAATCTTAAATCATATACTCACAATAAACAAAACTACTGTGGTTCCCCTCTTCCTCACTAATCTATTTAATCTCTCACTATCCTCTTGCTGCAGCTACATCTCTTGAGGACAGCATTTTCAGTCCCTGTGAGTGCTACCTAAGAGTGAAAAAGCAAAGAGTAGGAAGTGACCATATTTACTAGAGTGTAGAATAAGGAGATCAGAGCACACAGACAGATAAGCATGCTGGACAGATATTCAGAAAATGTCAATTTTTTTAAAATAGAATGATCTTATTCCAAGCATACTGCCATAAGTAAAATTAGTAGCCCTGCTTTTGGTATTAAATCCTTTAGGACTAGAAAACTGACAACTTTCTAGCTACAGGATCAATTTCCTCTATTTCAGATTCCTTATCTCTTCACAATGGTCACTATGATAAAAAGAGCTTTGCAACACTAGCTTTTTAGCATTGCAGTAAAAGGCAGGGTGGGGAACAACTTTACAAAAGATTAGGCTTTTTCACAACTTTTCTACCTAAAGTGCTTGTATATCTGTTTAATGATCAGTCTGAGTATATTTGATACATGGAATTTTCTGCACATAATCTTGAAAATGTTAATATATGCTGACAGCCTGGAATCTCTGGTCTCATCGTAGTTTAGACCTGAGGCCAGATCCTACTTCCCAAATCCTGCCAGAAAGCAAATGTACAAATACACCTTGTATTTCCAACAGCAATCCAGCCCTCCAACCTGCATGCATAATCCTTTAAGTATTTTTCTGCTTGCCTAAAATTTTATTTGGCAGTTGAAGTATGCCTTCCATAAGAACACAACTACCATAAAATAGTTTGTTATTATCTCTAATGCCTTTTTTTTGGGAAAACACATTCTTATAATGGAAGGAACTTTGATTTGTAACATCAGCTTTTACAACACTCATATTTCTCAATGCCACTCCAAAGTGTGTTATTCTTCCATGGTCACTGTCTATTTGCTTTTCTATATGCCATTCTTTTCTGTTGTCAGTGCATAAATACAAGGAAGAAATTATATACACAGAGATCTTTACAAATAGAAGTATCATTGATGACACTTGAAGGTAATTACAAAAAACCCAAGGAAGGCACTTTGCAATACTAAAAACAATGAATGCAGCATTTTCAGACACATGCTTAGTCAAATAGTTTATAACTAGGTGCTATCAGAGCTGGGTGGAGAAAGATCTCTCCATCCCAAAAATAATTTGAAGATTTAAAAATATTTTCTGTTCTGCATAAGGATGGAAACACAACATGCCCAGCTTTTCCACCAAAAATAAAGCAAATCTGTATTTTAACATAGGTGATGTTTCTAAAAGGTGTAAAATCAAAATTTGATTGTTTATCTAGGAACCAAAAAGTATTCAGTTGGGACTGGGAGCTGTCTGGGAGTTATATGTGTTTGTAAGCACTGAAACTGATAAAGTTTTAGTGAAACTTACACTTTACAAAAAATTTGATTCAACTAGTTATAATTTTCAAAGAAAAAATAAAATTATCATCATAAAATTCTAGGCAAGGAGTAGTTGCTAGTATCCAAATGTTGATGCAGCACTCCTTTTATCCCATTTTATCTTTGTAGAGTTTTTTATTATTATTTTGTAACAAATGAATCATTTCTCAATCAAAAAAAAAATTACAGTCAGTTTCAGACTGTGCTGCTCACTCAAACCAGATATCTAATTAGATGTAGTCAATGTTATGACTCATAAACTAATGAGATTCTTTGATTCTTTCAAAAAGGAATAGGGCTTATCTCACTTGAGAAACGTTTTCCCAACTTTGAACATTAGACCATAGTAATCATGTGATCAAAAGTAATTTATTTAAAGAGTCTATTCCATATGTATTGTATAAACATAACACATGATATCCTATTAGGAAATTGTGAGGTTTTATATAATACTGGGAAAATATTCAAAAAATCACTTACAGAAGAATTGCTCTTTCATTAATTTCTTACATTCCAAACAAATAAAAACTGGCTTTTAATCCTTATCAAAGCTAACTTGTAGACATAGCAAAGCTCTTTCTCACAAGACTGAAAAAGTTACAATTCTCATGCCTATATACCAAAAATATAGTGGGGATAACATCAATATGCCATGGCTTCTTGGCATCACCAATTCCTGAAAACAGATTTTAGTTGAAATTTTAGTTCATATTTTCTATCATTAAAATTATAGGAAAAATTCCAGGAATGCATGAGGTTTTCTGTGTTTTGCTTTTCGGAGAAAAGCTTTCAGCTTTTAAAATTAAACATCTAGAATACTAATGCATATCTCATAACCTGAATCTACTTCTTTACACTGATTTATTTTAATCTGCTCCTTTTTGTTACAGAATGTAAGCTCACCCCCAGAATGACTAATTTAGGCCCTGGTGTGCATCCATTCCTAGCACCTGCTGAACTCAGGTGTGTCGTAGACATCCTTTTGTGAAAATCATTTGTTAGGATTTTTTCCCTTCTGAGAAGCTGAGGCCTCAGAAACAAAATGTAAACAATGGTTATCTGCTGCTGTGGAATGCAACAGATGTATTTTTGATTGGCCCATCTTGGATGTTTATAATTAATGGCCAATCAAGGCCAAGCTATCTCGGACAGAGTCCGAGAGAGCTGCCTTTGTTATCATTCTTTCTATTCTATTTTTAGCTAGCCTTCTGAGATGAACCTTTTCCTTCTATTTCTTTTTAGTATAGTTATAATGTAACTATATATATATATATATATATATCATAAAATAATAAATCAAGCCTTCTGAATATGGAGTCAACATTCTCGTCTCTTCCCTCATCCAAGAGCCCCTGTGACCACGGTCACACAGGTGTAATCAGTGTGACTGGGTTTAAACACACCTTGTACATGAAGGTGAGTGCCCCTGCCACCCAGCACAGGGCACTAACAAAGAGGAGAGGTGGAGTCAGCAGGCTGTCTACTAGGGTGCAGATCAGGACGGTAGCTCTTGCTCCTGGAAACCCATATTCATTTTCCTTGACATTACCATTGGTGAAAAAATACACAAAACCCAAATGCAGCATCATCCAGCTCCTCCCAATTAGAATAAAGTTTGTGGTGGCTCCTTTTGCTTCATGAAATTGGCACTCCCCATTGCCCAAAGGAGCACACTCTAATGTGCTGAAATGGCTCTGCCCCATAGAATCATAGAATTATTTGTGTTGGAAAAGACCTATAAGATCACCAATTCCAATTGCTAACCCAGCACTGCCAAGTCCAGCACTAAAACCCCATCCCTAAGCACAACATCTACACATCTTGTAAATAACTCCAGGGACAGTGACTCAGCCTGGGTAGCCTGTTCCAATGCTCGACAACCACACCAGAGGTTTGGCAACCAATAAAGATGAAGAAAATGTGTGGACAGCTCTGATCAAGTGAAGAACAGATTTGTGGTGTCCCATTTTTCATGCTTGTAATGCCACCAGGTCCCATCCCCATGAAAGACTGAAACAAACTGGGATATTTCAGAAGTTAATTTGTCATAATCCTTTCAGCCTACAGTTCTCTCTGTTCTCTGCCTGCCCACTTTGCAGCAGACCAGGGCACTGGTGTTTAATATTCCAGCATCATGGGATGGACATGGAAGCAGGAAAACAGCTGCATTCCTGGGAGAGATTTCCCAGCATTTGGGGATTTCCCTTCCAAGTATTAGCTAAGTGTTCATTACTCCCTCTTTAGCTTTCTGCTGCAGGAGCAAGGCTAGTGCTAGGGGGAAAATTTATGAGTCCCTCTGCATAAAATTATGTCAATGTGCCCTGAGACTGGGCACAAAGTCTGGCTGGGGATGACCCAATCAGTGTTACACTGACTTGAGTCTCAAGGTAATAAAAAAGCTAACAAAGAGGGCTAAAGACTCCAAAACTGACATGTCAGCTACAAACTTCTCTGTTTGGTAAGTCTCAAAATCAGTAATAGTCTAAATGCCTACTCTCTTCTCTTCTTTTAGCAATCTTTTATGCTTCTATACAACAAATACTCTTCCAAACCTCTTTTGGTATCACTGGTGGTTTTTTTAGGAATAATACCTATGAAGAATCTCACAAAGTATGTTAGCTGCAATCCGTACTTCCTAAGTGAAAACTTTTATGGCTTTGAACTCAGTAACAGAAGGTTCATGTGACAGCTCAGCTTGATTTGTAATTAATAAATCCACAGGTCACTCAGCAAGAGTTCCTACTGCAAAGGATTGTTCTTTCATATATTAGGACAGGACCTGACTCCAGCAAGGTTGAGGCTGGTGGCCAGCTAATTTGGGTAGCACATGATGCTGAGCATCTGCTCTGAAACAGATGCTAAAGCTTTCTAAAGCTAGACACTCTCCTCTGTCTAGAGGTCCTGCTAGATGGTGCAAATACAAACAGCAGGGGCATACTGGTCCTATTTATATCTATTCCACATATCTCAAGATCATAATTCCAACAAAATACTAAGGATCTCTATCAATATCATCCATATATGTGTTCCACTTCAGACAAGGGGTCTGATTTGTGGAATCCTGGTCACCACAATGGGACAGCTGACCACCCAGCAACTCTGAAAACAGGCCAAGAAGAATAAACATTAGTCAAGATGAATCCATCAGTCATGCATGTTCTAAGACTGTCTTCACCCAAAATAATCAAAAAACCTGAAAAGGCTGCAAGTCTGCTGACCACAGCTATTCAGCAGTATCTCTGTGAGCTTTGTGGCAAAAAATGCAGAAATCTTCAGGCAGCTTGTCTACTAAATCTTCCTTTTGGCATGAAATTTGTTTACAAGACAGAGATAATACCCTTCAGTAATTTTGTTCTGAATAATTTCTAACTTACTCTGCTGAAATTTTAATCTTAAGCTATGATAATGTCTCAAAATCTAGTTAGAAAATATAACTCAATGGGCAGCATAATAGGGACAAATCTTATTCAAACTAATTCACACTGAGACATCAAAAATGAAAATAATTTTACTATGGTTTTTAGCAAATATACTATCAATTCAGTCTAAAGACAAATAGCTTAGTTTGTAGATAGATAAATAGATAGACAGATAAATAAATGTAAGTCCTAGGGATAAAAGAGACCCAGGGAAAGTATACACACGCACTTTTAAACCTTGAGTATTGAGATGCTATTATTAATGTTATATTTTGCCTACTTTTCCCATAAATGTTTTCAGTTGATCTTAAATGACCTGCCAGAACAGGGCCAACTATCAATTCTGTGTTGTAGACATCCAAAAAAATGAACTGGAAAGACCATAGTTACTTCACATACACTAATTAGCTACCACAAGTGAAGAATTCTGAGTCACTACAGCATCCAGTTTTGGACTTGGAGGTGAAAGTGCACATACTACAAAGCTCAAAAATGTCAGTTATATTAACATCTGACACTCAATTGAAATAGATTACTTCTGGTGTTGAGGAACAGAAGAAATCATTGCCCTCTGGTGGCCAAAATGGCATTTTTAAAGCATCAGAACTTAAGCAGAGTATATACGGACAATAATCCACTATCCCAGACATACAATGAAAAATCTTAAAGGATGCTAATTTTATTGATATTGATATAAATGGAGAATAGTGTGGTCCTTTATTTCATAGTTTCAGCATAGAGGCTCTTATCAAACCCTTAATCTAGATGCAGCTTTTCTCCTCTTACCAGAGTTTTCTCTAGTTCAAATTCAACTTGTATGAACACACACCTGTGAAATGTACTACTTTTCTTAATTCAGTGTCAGGAGTGAAGCTCATTTTCAGCACCTAATCACCTCTATCAACAGCAGTTTAAACATAGCATTTAAACACAGCAATGCATTATTATAGCTGTGTCTGAGAACCCTTTTTTTTCTAGACAGCCCTACAGATGGATTTGAGGTACAAACTCAAGCAACACAGCCAGTCTAACAGTGGTCCTTGTACTGGGAACAACCACGCAGGCTTCCTGCTGTCCTCACACAGGCAAGGGCCAAATACTTTGCTGGTGCTGGGATGCTGGGGTGAGAAGAAAGAATTGTTTTGCTACAGGAAGAGAGAAATGCAAGTCCTTCACATGTGCACACTCTGTCCATGTGCCATATGAGTGGGTTCAGAAAGGACACTGCCTTCTGTTGCACAGAGAGCCCACAGGCACGCTCTGCCTTTGTGTCAGCAAAGACTGGTACAAACAAGTGTTAGCACAGCACACTGCTGACCACCATCTCATTTACCAGAAAGCTTCAACCAATCTTCAATATGAGCACTGTGATCTTCACCAAGCATCTGTTGACGTCCTGGTTCCTCACCATTTGACAGACACTTCAGCAAGAGTGACCCTCTAGGTTGGCTCCTTGTTAAAAGTCACAACTGTTCTGTAGACACAGCAAAGGAGAGAAATGATCTGAACCTCTCACTTCTCTCACAGCCCACCTGAACAGGTCCCATGGCAGCTGAGTGCATCTCTGGGTGTCAGTGCAGAAAGTGGGGCTCCCACCCACCCTTTTATACCTCCAATTGTTCCAAGCACCTCTCCTGCACCTAGAAAACTTCCAGGGAATCTGTGTCCAAGAGTGAGTTTAGCAACATACATTCATTTTATCCATGGGAAATTTTAAACACTCCTGCTTAGAGGCTGGTTTAGCCTACCAATTTTCTTGGGAATTAATACTTTCATTTCTTTTCTCTTAACTTCATTCTATCACTGTAATTATAATTTTTTTATCACCATTTTAGCAAAGTATATAAATGGCAGCTGAGCAAAAACATTTTATAAGAAGGGGGGATAAAAGAAAAAAAAAAATGAGAATCCTAGCCATAACAGAGCAAATACAGATAATGGATCATCTAGGAAGCTGCCTATGTTAGAAAGGAGTCAAATTAAGCAAGACAGACTAAAGGTAATGGTCTTTCCAATCCATTGGGTGGCTTTATTGAATTCTTAAAGGAGATAGAATTCAGGATGGAGAACTCCTCCCAAAAGGAAGGGTAAGATCTTTATTCTCCAGTCTTAAGGCTTATTCACATAAGCAGTTACTTACTGATGTCAAAGACGCTTTTTAATGTTGCAAAACTGAATTCTGTGCTCACACCACTGGTAAGCTTAAGCTGTTCTTACTACCTATTGAAATATGGTTTTATTAACTAAACCATTCTTGTACCAAAACCTGTCCATTTTATCTAAGCCCAAGTACCAAAGAATTAAACTTCATATACTGCACCAATTAGAGCTGTGAGGTATCGGCCTGTGGTTTGTGTTTTGTCTAAAATATGTTCTAAAATGTGACATATTTAAATTAAATTGCAATTTCTATTAATATAATTACCTTTTGAAAGAACACTTACAAAGGCTAACAACAAGCACAGAATAACAGAATCAGATAAAAATTATTAATATTATATTGCCTACAACAAATGAATAATCTTTTTTCCAAATATATCCTGAAATATAACAATTGTCATCTCGTACTATGCATTTCATTAGAGAATGATAAGCTTATTGCACTTTGGAAAGCACTTTTTAATTTTACAGCTAAACAACTTAAATGGTTTTCTTCTGTTATTCTCAGCAATCAAATATGCTTTAGTCTGGCTATGCCAACAAAGTCCTAAGTGCAAGCAACGTTCCTATTGATTGCAGTGCATAAAAATAGTAATCAAGCACTTTAGGATGGAATCCAGTATCTGGGGTTTCTGCAATATTGACATTGGAGTAGATGTTATGGAATGGCTGTGAAACCACTAGCATTTTTGTTGGAGAATTTTGCTCAGAAATGGCTTATAGAGTTTTGTTCAGACATGCCATAATCATATACAGCTGAGGGAAAAGTAAAAGGCAGCTGTGAGGAGCAAATTCTCAAAGCCTGTTCCTGTAAACAACAAAATTCTCAGGCACGTTTATGTAAACAGCAGAAGTTCTCAGGTTGTTTTTTAATAACAAGTAAATATTTTGTCCTTGGATAAGTTATGGGAAAGCAAAAGTGACAAACATGGAGGCCTTGAGAACCGTTCATAACAAGATGGGAAAAAACAAGTCTTGGTCACAATAACAAACCACAGGTATTGAAAACAAAAGGAGGGGTTGATGTCTAATCTGTAACCAATGATGAGCTCAGGTTTTGCAATATGTATGAACTTAATTAACACTGTTATAAAATGTGCATGGTGGATGAATAAATCGGAGTTTGATGCTGATCAGAGGATGAGTCGTCTCCCTTCGCTTTCTACACATTTTTATAAACATCAATGCATTTTTTAAAATTGAAATTATTTCCCCTAATTGTCATGAAATTAAGAAGTGAATGAACAACTATTTTAAATTTAAGGGGGTCATGCTAAAACATAAGCATGTATCTTCCAAAAATGGAAGCAGCATCTCTTTTTTAAATGTTACTCACAGCAGATACACACGGAGATCATTTTTGGAGGCAGTATATTTTATCTTTGTTCCCAAATACAGTCAATTTTTAAATATAAATACACCTATTTTTGAAATATTTTCTGCAAGCTTATAAGTAATTGCAAAAATCTCCCCTTTTTTGTGGTCTGATCTTGTATAGGCATGTTTTTTATAGTAAATATTAACAGCGGCTTAAAATACCTATAAAATTATGACTGTGATCCCATTCACATCATGTAAGTTTGGCTCTGGGACTTTCTTTCCAAAGTAGTGTTAATTCTTTGCCTCATGGTGAAAAAGAGTGCCTTCTGCTTTAAAACCGTGGGAGATGCTTGTGCTAGGGAAGACTCAGCAGAACAGAACTGCACACATCAGCAGGACGCTGAGCATTTCATCAGGAAAATCTCCTAGGGAAACAAGAATTTCCTCTGGAGCAGCGAAGGCAGGATGGGGCTTTAACGAGGGGCTGTGTGCCGGTGTGGCTGCGCGGGGCCGCGGCTGCAGGGTGTGCGGGTGGCACAGCAGAGCCCTGGCAGCTGCGCCGGCACCGGCTGCCCGAGTTTATCTCAGGTAACATTCTCTTTCTGAGCATATTGCAGCAAAGGCAGGCTTTAGCAGGTTCATCAGGCCAGACGGTTCGCCCCTCAGTTTAAATGGATTTTCTTAAATACTGTACATCACAGGCAGGTGCTGTTACACCCAAAGATATTTTGTTTTGTTCTAAATATAACTCATAAGGACTCCAAAGGAGTTCTCATGAGATTGTTCTAAAACTTCAAAAGATGAGCCAATTTTCAGAGCAGTCTGGCACCTTTTAACTGGCAATGCTCCTCTTGCAGCAGTGCTGAGTCCACTGCACACTATGTGGATGTGGATACTCTGGTTACATCACCCACACACTCTCACAAGGAGCTGTTGCGTTACTTAGCGTAGCAGAGGTTAGCTGAGGTCCCTGGTTTAGGTTATCTACTTAGAGATGGCATCACTTCTCTTTACCTTTCCAAGTTCCCTCACAGGCACCTCAAAATGAGCCACTTTATTTAGCTGGACAGAAGTCTCAGTTGAAGACAATCCAGCTGCTTGCAGATGGTTTGTCTACAATGGCAATGCCATAGAAACACAAGACACAACATTTGATTCGAAAAGTTTATGAAGAAAATACTCTGAGGGGACAATAGAGTGAGATTTTAGAATCCAAGGCTCAAATGTGATCTGGGTATTTCTTTAAAAGTATCACTGATTATGAGCCTAAAGCCATGAAACTGCTGGGTATGACTCCTCAAACAATTGAGAGTTAGGATTTCTTCCCTCTCATGCTGGAACTTTTTGTGATCAATAGAAAGGTTTCTATTCACATTTTCCTTCAGCTTTTTTCTTCATTATATACAGTGTACAGCCACTCTGATTAGGAAACTTAAAAAGCTTAGACATTAGCTGCTTAAGAATTAACTTCTTAAGATTTAACTTCTTAAGACCATATAAATTTAGATCCTCTCTGCTGTGACATTCGTCCAAGAATTCAAGCAAACGCATTTCCATTAAAAAAAAAGAAGAAATTAATGCAATTCATGTAATTATGCATCTGCAAATACTCAGCACTGTACTGCCTAATTTCTTTCTTTAATCTCAAGTATATAATACATATTTATTTCTAATAAAAGCTTTACTAGCAAGGTGTACAACCTCAGAGCAAAGCTGATCAACTCTAAGAGTCTTCCAGACTTCATGCTTCAACCACAGCTCTGTTTGCTGGGCCGTTATACCAAAAGAAGTGCAGGGCCAACAGTTCCTTTCTCCCACATCATCACCCACAATTGTTTTCTCTGATCTACTACAGACAGGTATATATCTTCTGTGAGAAATGGACATAGTTCTTCCAGGAGACTGACAATGAGCAAATATCAGGTGCAGTTTAAAACTTAAAAATTGCAAATAAATTAGCCCATGTCATGCTGTCTTCAGATACTGAAACATTTTAAAAGAAAATTGGAGTTCGTTGAAACATTGAAACTTTAGCTCACTGTCAAATTTTTGGATGCATTTTTATTTCTTAAAATTGATTTACAATTGATCACTTCTGGATCTAGTGCTTTCAGACAATTCTTATGTCCAGGTTGAGAAGTACATGCCTGAATATGATTGAATTTAAGCATTGTAAACACTGAGACAGGTCCCTAAACTGAACAAAAGAAGCAGGATAGAATAAGAGGGCCTAATTCTGTCCTCAGGATTGCCTGGGCAATCCTCTGCTACTTCAAGAGCTGTGTTATGCTGAACTATAAGACTTGGATAAATTAAAAGCAAAAAGAGCTGTTATCTGTTATAAGCAGATCATATATCAATACAAGTATTACTATTACTGTCTATCTAGTCCATCCATCTGCCAGGACAGGATTATCTCTTAAAAGGGCATTTTCTGCCACTTTGCTCAGTCCAGGTTAGATATCACGTGAGATATGACATATTCCTTCCTCAGAAGGCCAGCTGGTCTCAGAAAATATTGCAGACATAGAAAAGATAGTCAAGGTCAATGATTATTTACTTTATTTAATTTAACTACTTGTTATAAACTTTAAAACCACCCTAAATCATTCTGAATCACTTTTCTGCAAATATATAGTCCATGGAATCTTATCTTCCCTGTTGATAAAGAAAAAGGGCCAAAATCCCATCACATCACATGGATTCAGTCACAGGTTTTCTGGGAATTACTGCTGCATCCAACCAATTTCAATATAGCCTGCGATGACTGACTTTTTTGCCACACATTATTAAGGCCTATAAACTCTTGTAAAATTTAAATTCAAGTTTATCCGCCTTCTGTTTCTTTGATTTCTCCTGTTTCCTAACTGGGGCTTCCGTGTGGGCAAGTCTCTTGTGAAGACAGCATGCCTGGAAAGGCTGCCAGCCACACTGCTGAAACAGGACCAGAAAAGGAGACATCAGACTCCCCTGAGATATTTGATGCTCTTCAGTCTCATGTTGTACAGGCTGCTTTTGCTCTTTTCCAACACTGCAATCACTCATCAGATTTGCTTTCTGTTCCATCCTAGGGTCTTCAAGGATATTTAATCTTGTAATTATTTGGTCTTGCATCACAAAGAATACTAGAATATTTCCCTGAACTAGAATCCATTAAATTTTGGAAACTAGGGAAAGAAGCCTAATTTTCCTCATTTCCATGCTTATTATCTGGAAATATTATCTCTGGCCTTCTGCTAGACAATTAACCCTAATCTATTATGTATAATTATAAACCCTAATTTATTATGTATAATTATAAAAAATATATGTATTATATGTATTTCTATAGTTTATTAGTTTTCAGATACATTAGTGCTTAATTTAAAACTGTTTTATATATTTATTATCACTTATTATATTGTTGTTGTTTTTATTACTATTTACCTATATTTAGAACTCATAGTATAGTATGACTATAAAAGTCTCTTCGAATAAGCATGAAGATCAGGATTTCATGAGACATTGTAAAAAAGCTTATTAATACCTAACTTCATTGTATCAGGCTGTAGTTCTGCCAAAATCAACAATTGCCTTTGTGAAGCTGTCATTACAAGATCTCTTAAACTTTACAGACCATTAAATAGTTTTTTAGGCATTTAAGCTGGTAATTTCAGATCTGCTGTGCAGTAGAGATACAACAGTGTTCACTGAGAGGCTCAGTAGGAATGAGATAGAAAGTGTCTCCCTTTTGGGAGTGCATATGGATTTCCCAGCAGTTTTCTAAAAGCTGGGAACAAGAACCCTGTCTGTATATGGTTCTATCTGACCTCATCACACATATAATTTCTTTCACTCAGAGACACCCACAAATTCCTTCCTTTTGCTCCCCAAGAGTCAAGCAGTTACATGACACAGAGGGTGCTCAAGCACCATCCAAAGTCTGGATGCTATTATGCCAGTTCCTCTTACTTGAAGGCCTTTTTGCAGCTTTTGGATTAAACATAACAAGGCTAAGGATAGATATCATCTACATGGTAGAAACCACAGCAAGTCCTGTGCCACAATTTTGGCTTCATCCAACAGGTACCAGCTCAACCTGAGAGCAACCTGGGCCGGTTATTTGCCATCCAGGGCACCATGCTTTGCAGTACAGGTGTCAGCTACTGGCACAGAGGACAAAGATAACAATAGAAAGGTTGAAAAACAGAGAAAAAATAGTCCAAACCAATTTTGTACAAATTTTACAAGGAACAAGATCATCCAGTTTCATTCACCACCAGGATTTATGCTTAATCCTGATTTCCAGAGGTCTATGATATTATTTACTAGTTAAGCTGAACTAAGTGTTGACAGATCTGACCCACTTAAATTAGGGATGGCTGAGATTTATGGAATTTCCTTATCTGTTTCTCAGCCAGGACAAAGATTCATGGTAATATTCTATGACCTTATAAGCTGCTATAAGGTGACATACCTCTGTTCTTCTTTCATCTCAGTGTTCAAATTTTCCAAGTAGTCATTGTTTGCTTCATTTTCTTCTCAGTCACTGTATAACTGCTGTACTACTTTAGTTCTTTAAATCTTTCCTAAAAATGATTTCTCCAGACCACAATAATTTCTGTTGTTCACCTTAGAAATGTTGTTCTAATTTGTTCACATAGTAAGAAAAATATAGGTGAAAGATCATACAAATTTTGACATAAACTGCTGTCTCTATCCTCTGTGAGAGCACAATGAAATCACCTTGTTCTTTTCTATAGCTTTATCACACAGCACACTTCATCTGGTTGCTGCCCTTACTGGATGGATAGTAGTTGCTACTGTCACTCATCACTTTTTTTTTTTCTGGGCAATGCCTTTTCTTTTCCTGAGTCTGTGGTGCCATCCCTGTTGCTGCTGGTCTTTTTAAGTGGTCAGACATTTAGAGAGTCTCAGTGATTAAGCATCATCTGTAATGATTGATTTGTCTCTGCATTTTCCAAGTATTCCCAAATCTGTTTTTTTTATCAGTCGCTGTTGTTACATGATCTCAAGTCTTCCCTTTCTTTCCATTTCTTGCTAAAGGCAATATTAGGAAAGGACTTCAATCCTATGAGTCCTTTTAGGTCACATTTAATTTTATACGTATCTTATTTATTTTTTAGCTCCCTTTATCTCTAATCTATTTTTCAAGTTATCTTAGTTTCTTCTGGAAAACCTTGTATAACTGAGTCATTTCTGAGAGTCAAACTGCATAGTTACCCCTTCCAATTCTCTACTTTTTCCACTTCAGATCATTTTTTAGGATCTCACAGATTTGAAAATTGGAAGCAATTATGCTATTTGGAAGGAATACATTTCTTGCTCTACTTTTCATGTGTGAAGGCTCACCTGCTTATCTTTCAATGCCATCCTCAGCTCAAAAGCATTCCCTTCTCCAGCTTGGCAACCACACAACCACTACTCCAGATAATACTCTCTCTTTATTTCACCTTTTACTTATTGTTTCTTAGTACTGTCTGTCTCCAGTCTGGGCTTTTGTGCTGCAGCAATCACAGACATGTTGGCAAGGGTGAAGGTAATAATGATGCTAATGCAATTTAATATAGCTCCAAAGTAGATGTCAGGGATTTACAGGAATTTAGTAACACATACTATTACCCCTGTCTTATTTGTGCAATATCTTAAATCAAAGAACACTTGCCTGCAATCTGCCTTTCTCTTTGTCTTTGTATTGGCGTTTCCCAGAAAACATGATTGTCAAAAGAAGCAAAAAAGGTTTAAAAACAACTTCATTTGTGATAGCAGCAGACCAGGCACATCAACATTAGAAAATACAGTAACTTTTCAAACTGCATGGAGTAATGCAAGTGCAAACCAGTCAACTGACTACCATGGAAGGCTTAAGGTTATCAAGTGATCTTTCAGGGGAAAGGATCTCCTAGATTAGGAAGACTTTTTCATTTGATTAGGGAGAAAAGCATAACAGAAATATACCAGAGAAGAACCAGACATTGCATAAAGCAGAGCTTGCGGAGTTCCATTGTGCTTCTGTTTCAGAGACAAATTCCTTTGACAAGAAGAGGCCCAGACAGTTCAGTGAATAACATTTCTCGATGAAATGATAAACAAGTTACTGTAATAACCTCACAGTGTCTCTGAATGCTGTAGGATATTAAATCTGCTTTTCTGCTTTTGCAGAGATAAAATCTATTTTCAAAAGGGTACCCTTTAAGGAAAAAAATTTTACTCGTGTCAAAGACAGCAGTAACTTTAATTTCTAAGTTATGTCACTTGACACTGTGACACTTCTCCCATTGAAATTTCATCATCATCATCATTATATTATTATTAATATTATTATTATCATCATCATCATCATCATCATCATCATCATTCAGGAGGAAACCAAAAATTATCCTCTGTTTTCTAAGATATGTGGATTTGAATTTGTTCCCTCTTCTTTACTGCTACACCAATGTCACCATTTTCATCTTCTCTCACGCCTCTCCACGTTTGAAGCTACCTCACCCAGAAAATAGAGACCATATCCTTCAGCAGGATCCTGTGATATTCACTCATCTGCCAGCTTCCACCCAGAAAGGGAATGATAACAGTCCTGAACACACGTTCTAGCCAAAATCCCTATTAGTACCCCTTCCTCTAAAAGAGGGCAGCATCTTTGCTTTGTACCTTTCCCAAAGCCTTAATGTGAACTATAAGGCTGAGAGAAGACGAAAGCAAAAACTTTCAAACTCCTTTCACATGTTTGGCTACCTGAGGCTTCCACACTACTTCCAGAGCTGCCCTTTAGCATAACCCCTAGTGAGATGACAGAGCATTCCCAGCCACACCAAATGCCCTTATAACATCAAGCCACAAGTTCATACTAATAGGACTGTTACTGGACAGTGAAAACAGAAAGGTACCTGAGGCAAGGAAAAAATGGGTTTGCTTATTAAAAGTGTGCAACTCCAAACCTTTCCCACTGATAGTAACCCATGAACTGCACTATTGCTCAAATGCCACACTTAAAAATTTGTCTCAAGAGCACAGAAACCATCTGTTCAGAAGTACTCACAAGTAAATGACCACCACTGTTTTTAAGTCTAGGCAGAGAGTTTTCAAGTAGTCTGTCTCACTCCCTGCCTGTGGCAAGTCTGACTTCCTTGCTTAGATTTGCAATAGCTTTGACCAAATTTGAATTGTAGGTCAAATGCCTGCAATTGGTGATTTCTGAATTTTTCTAATGCTTTCTGTTAAAATCTTTTGACAGCTCAGCCCAAACAGTTATTATCAGATAATGAAGCACTCACCACCAGATAATAAAGCACTCTGGACAAAAAATACCTGGATGAATTTTTTGCAGGTACTTAGCAGGTCAGGTAGTCTATCAGATTGGGTAATTCATAAGTTAATTTTACTTTAATGGACCTGCTTTAAGTGTGCACAGCCAAGGTCAGCACATGAAGATAAATTTCTTATGTTCATGGAAGAAGAAAATATTTTTGGAACTTAACTTTTCCCCCAAGACAACTGAAGCTAAAGTTCCTCTCTATTAACTAATATGGGAATATTTGAAAGGACACAAGGATATCCTTTTCCCATCTTGCCATGATGCCCAAGGGGCTATTTCAGTATATTGTAAGGAAAGCACACGTGTATTAGCTGACAAAGTACAAAGTTAATTTTACTTGGAGTGTGACTCCAGTTATCACTTGGTCTAACACTTTGGATACCAACTCTCATAAATTCCAGCTTCACACCAAACACAAATCACCCACAAAAGATGTGCAGTTCCTCTTATGGTAGCATATTGGGACAAACCAGAGGTCTTTCTTTGGCAGTGGTCAGTAACAAATACTTCACGAAAATGCAAGATAATCAGCACATCTTCTGCCTTTGCATCTCAACAGATCATCTCAGACTAAGCTATTCTGGGGAATAAATGAGTTTTGGTAATACCAAGGAAACATATACTGCATTTTGCTTCACCTCCCTTAATGACTTTAAACACCACTTTGGAGGACAGGATGAAGCCAAAAAAAGAAATTAACAATTAACACTTTGCCTTCTTGAGAAAAAAAATCCTTACAGAGAACAAAATTCACACAAGGAAAATCACTACCAAAGCTCTACCTAATTGTGCAATTAATGTTTCCTTTCATAAAGCCCTGATCTGTTCTTCTTATATATATATAGCTCAGGACATTATTTATTTGGAATACCATAATTGTACTACCTTCATCACGGAGTGGACATTTACTTGTTTCAATAGAATTACTGTAACCAGTAAGTTAATGTAAGCTCATAACAGAGATGCCATCATTACACAGATTTATGAGAAGAGCACTAAACATAAAATTGAGGTAATTGCCTGTGTGCTGCCAGGCTACTTTGCCAGTTAATATAAATAATATCATTCTCAGCATGAGCTACCAGAAGGACATCATCCTCAAAACTAATTCCTCACCTGCCGCTGTCAGAAATTTTCACTATAAACTTGATGAAGAATGTGTTGCTCAGTGCTACTGAAAAACATATATTATCAGGGAAAGGTGGTTACCTCAAGTACCCCAAACAATCTGTTGTTTTGTTATGTTATCACATAAAATTGATTTAATGCTGCAATTTTCCATTTCTCTCTGGACCACAGACTGCTAATTTATTAGTCATGTACATTGAAATTTCTCTTTTCCATTCATGTATAAATTTCCATGAGCAAACTAAACAGACAGTACTTGTTTGGTTCATTTTTAAAACTTAAAAAAATAAATCACATGTGAGGTTCTGCTACTCAAGCTATTCAAATGGGTCATATGAAGCAAGCAAACATTAAAATCCATACAGAAGATCAGAGATAGGAAAGGTTGGTACAGGGATAATAAAGATTTATGTGTTTCCTTGGCTTGTGAGAAAAGTTAAACAGTGGTTTGTGCTTTCATAGTAAACAGTGCAATTGCGAATTTGAATGGATACTCCAGTATGTATTTTATTTTTTTCTTCAAATTTAATTCCTAGATTCTTTACTTTTTTGAACTGAAAGGAAAAAAAAAATGAACTGCATGTCTGAAACAACAGCTCTGGAAATTTTTGACTGTCAAGATGTGCACAAGAGCAAAAGCAAGTCCCCCAGAACCCAGGAATGCTTGTCTGTAACCTATCTCTTCTTTACCTAATAGCCTCAATGTTTATTACCATAAAGGGTAAACATTGTTTTAGCTGAACAAAAGAGATTTAAAAGCTATCATATACCAGTGCCTCTGAGTCCTCTGAAACACAGGATGATGTTCTGAGCACAGTCACTGGATCACTGTCATGCTCTTGGTCGCAGTGAGACCCAAACTGTGGCACATTCAGATTAATTCAGGACTCATGTCATGGACTTCTTAAAAGTATTCCTGAGGCATTCCAGAGGTGTAGCTGAGAAAGATCTCGAAGAGCCAAAAAAGCAATGAGCCTGGTGGCAAATTACACCATGCTCGATTGCTCTGCAGCCAATTCCAGTCTGATGCAAAGTGCTTTAAAGCCCAACAGCTTTTAGGAGAGCAGCTAAAGAATAATGAGCAGGCCCTGCAAAGCTAGGGATTCCCAAAGCAAATTTTGTTTGTTCCAATAAGGTTCATGGTACTGGAAAAGGGCTGATATCATTATCTTACAGGGAATGGGCTAAGACAGCCACATTAATAGTAGTCATTCCCTTGCAAGAGAAAGCTGCAGAGGGACTGTGATTTTTGCAATCTCCTATCTTCCCATCATCCTGCATGTACCAGAAACCTCCCAGGTGAAATGGATAATAAAATGAGATGTTAATACCCTTTTCAGGAATAACTGTATTCTTGAAAACATTGAATAAATGCAGAAAATTTCAGGACAAATAACTTTCTGATACCTAGTACATCTGTCCAAGACTAACAAACAATTATAACTTATAAAGAAGCATACTTTCTGTCCGTTTGGGCAAGAGCATTGTTTCCAGCCTGAAAAGACATTTCAAGTGGGAAGAAGCTTGAGACTTTATCTATCTGAAAGTCAAGCAGCAGAGATAGATTTGAGGTGCTGAATGCTTTCCAGCCAATTAATCTTTTAAATAGTCCTCTGGCTCGGGACCCTGCAGGCCACAACACTGCAGTGGTAAGTTAGCATTGCTCACATGGTGGTTGCAGGCTGAAACAGATGTGTCTTCTGTCCTCAGCCTCCTGCTGCAGTCGCAGTGCCCTGACAGTACCAGGCCTGACAATTTTGCTTCCCATCCATTGAATTTCAAGACTATATTCTGTGATTCAATGACTAATTTTAACATATTCTTCCAGGCTACTCTTTTACAACTTTGCATGTACTACCAATCATTAGGATTAAATCACAAACTAAGCAGTATCTCTTCTCCTAATCTCATGATAAATCATCGTGATTTTGATAAGACTTGCTACAGGATAATTTTAGCCACAACTTCTGGATCAAGTCAGTGTTTCCTAAATTACTTGTGTTTTTAGTTATAGAGAGAGAATTTTATATTGCAGGATACATAACATGAATAATCTTGCCCCACAAATTATATTTCTTTTGTCTCAGTGTGCATACCTTGAAATAGCTCGAGTGACTGAACTAACAGGAAAACAATACATTCAAATGATAAAACTGCTATCATCTTGCTAAGCTGATGACAGGAATGCAAGATAGCAACCAACAGAGACCAGGTATATTTGCTGTAATTTTCTCTGTAGGTTTCCTCCCTGACACATTCTCATTTTCTTGCCTTTCACATGTTCTCTCCTTCCTTCCAATTGCTCATCTCACTCGAAGGCCATCAGAGACCTGGCTAATACAGAGATTTCAGCTCCCACCAGTATGCTCTGTTTATGTCTCACAGTTATTCCTTGAAAACCTTAGAAACAAGCTGGATATGTAAAAAGGTTCAAGGAAAACTGGCTGCAGCAAACCTTCAGTTTTTGGCTCATAATCAGGAAAGGAGAGCCCAGAGTGGCTGTAGAGGAGCACTGGCAATCTGGCAAGAAAATATTTCCTTAACAGAAAGAGGTACTGGCATAAGAGCAGTATCAGCAGTAGCTAGCAGAGAAGGACTTTGTCCTGTGGACTTTCCTTCCCATCCCTGGGCATAAGCTTATCCAGATAAACCCCAAGCTACCTAATTAACTATCAATGTAAAGAAATATAATTGAAAATATTAAATACATAATTATGATGGTCTTGTTAAATAAAGTGTGCTTAAGGTACCTCACAGAATGACATGTGATTCTGAGATTTACAGAAGTCAATGCTGTTATCTTTATAACTCAAAGTCTTTTAAAAAGACAATCAAGTTTATTTGGCAAGACCTATTTTCCATCCTTCCATGTGGGCTGGCGTTCAAGATACTTCATTGTACATTAATACTGGTTTATATCAGTTATGTTATTTTGCCCCTGGCAAGGACTGGTTGCCAGATTCGCCTTCTTTTTCCCTCCTTTTCAAAATATTGGCTTATTCTACTTCCCTGGCAGGGCTCATGGAACAAAGCACCACTTAGCAGGAGGGATAAGGCAGATAAAGACATTTCCTGACAACAGGAAATAAAAATCAATTTTGCAATCTACACAATATTAGCAACCCCACTGCCTTCTGAGCACTGCAGTAAGCCAGAGGGTGTGGAAGACCCCAGCTGGGAGTCTGAGTGCCCAGCCTGCTCCCATGCTCACACCTGTGAGTGTGCCTAACATGCACAGCACCAATCTTTTGGGGACAGCTCACCCAGCACATCTCACTCCCCTTTTTCTGCTTCTCTTCCTAGCAGGATCTCAAGTGAACAAACCATCAGCTCTCTAGGGCTTGAGCCTTTTTTAGTCAGTTTTCTAATTTAAATTCCAGTGAACATTAACACACACTGTAAACAGGTGAAAAAAGGGCTGTTGCTATTTAAGTCCTGTATATTAATCACCTCTGGGAGATTAATAATAATAGTAATAATATTGATGACTATGATAATAACAAGGGATAATAATAAGCATGATAAACACCTACATAACTACGTGTGTGAAATGTAACCAAAAATTCAATGTTAGCTGAGTGCATGTATCTGATCCTTTGCTTTGCAAACATGCAATAATTGGAAAGTATCTGCAGATGTGCTGTGAGTGCAACTCAGGTATTCTGACTGTCATACTGAAAGAAAGATTTTAATGAAATAAATGTCAAGACGATTTCTTGGATGACTGCTTACACTAGGATTTGATCTCTTGTTTATACTTGCTTAATATCCATAAATTACGGCATATGTTTCACAAGCATGTAATTACACTTGTCATTCTGTGTGTTAAATTCCTAAGCACTGCAGACAAACTGTGCAGTGATAGATGGCCAGTTCAGACATCATTTGCAGCAAGTTAAATCATTTTTGAAAAAAAAACCCCACATGTAGCACTGTAAAATTATCAAGGATACATAAAAGTAATGTTACTTTTGGTTATATTAGCAGCAGAATTTTACTAACTTTGCTTTTCTACTGGTGTTTACCTGATAATCCTTTGCTTAAGAATATTTAAATGCTCTTAAAATTTTCTAGGACAGGTCTGTAGCTGCATTTTGCAATATTATTATCAAGGTTTGTTAGAGAGAATTTTAAGCCATTCCTATGATCATCATCCATGCCAAAGTGCTGCACTGGCCCATGTGATGAAAAGACCAAAGTATTCCTTTCACTTTTTTCTAAGGTAACAATAAATGCTTCTTAATTGACACCATTCTGTAATGCTTTCCAGCAGTAACCAAAGAAGAGGAAATGTCACGTACCATTTTGCACTAAATTTCACTGAGTCACTTCATGTCCTCACACCAGCTCCAGGCACTCCCAGTACAGTGGAGGGAGCCTGAGCCTACACCCACAGGAGAGCCCTTGGCCCAGGGTACTGAGATGTGCATCCTGCAAAGCCAGAGCTCAGCTGCCACAGGCTTCCCTGGCACAGAGGACAGCCTGCCACTGTGGGCAGGGTGGGTGATTTTTAACTCTTGGCTGAGGGTAGGCTGCTCCAGCACACTGAAGATCACACAAGGCTGGTTTTTGTAAACCAAAGCAAAGACCCTATTTGACACATTAAAAATAAAATTTGATGTTAATATTAGCATGTGCATTGGGTGGTTTGAGGCATAGGGCAGCTCTCAAATGTATAGCAACTTCAATCAAGTGATTTTGCATTTCTCATCTCCTCAGGTGCCCTGGTGGAGTGCCCAGGGGTGGCAGCTGGCACTGCAGAGCACTGCCTGTGCTCAGTTCTCAGGCTCCTGCCATCATTTTTTGTCCTCCGTGGCATGTAACGTGGTGCAGATAGAACAGAATTCAGCTCTTACAAATTGGGAATATATATGTGTACAATGTTTTTTCACTTTTTTCCCCGTTAGTGTTTAGAACAGAATCTTTTAATAAAATCAGGAAGATTCATATAGACATCCAACTCCATTACTTCATTATTTTTCAGTCAGTGGATCTGAAAAATGTCCCAAATAAATTCTACTTCTGTATTATTTAATTAGGACTTGCAGAAATATTGGCTGTATGCTGCTCCCCTTGCCTCCTCCTGACCTCTCCACATCCTGAGCCTTCAGTTAAGGAATGCCACATCACTTCTTAGAAAGACTAGTATGCTAGATTGAGAAAAAAAAAGCTTCCATTACTGAAAAATAAAACAAATAAATTGACTATTTTGCATTATTTTCATGATTCATTTTCTATGTGTTTTAATATTTGAATGGTCTGTAGTGCATTACAGGGAGGAATCTGGAGCACTGCTGCAAATAGGACCTGGGAAATTGAATACATTATTTATTATTATGAATCAGTCTGCCTAAATAACTGTAGTAGCTAAAATATTCACAACAGTCTGAAGAATGAAAGAATGACAAATATCACTGCCAATAGCTGCTGTGGGAGTGTCCTCCAATGTTCTCTATTCAAAACAAAAATTTCTACACTCCTTCTATAAAGTACTACATGTAAAACGAATCAAAATTACAAGCCTATATGCCAAGAACAAAAAACATCTACATTCTATGGGAGTAAGTAAATAAGAGAGGTCATGCCAAGGGTTTTTCACTGCAGAGATATCAGCCCTAAATGCTGAGGGAGCTGCCTGGCATTTTAGACAGCACAGAACTCAAATGGTCAGTGCTGTGTGGCAGGAGGTGGTCAGAAAACTTGAAGTCTGTGAAAATCACTGTGTCTTCATCTATGACTAGCAAATATACATGGGCACTTCCAGAAGACTTTCAGACTCATGTGGGACAATTCAGTCACTCATACAAATCCAAGGGTCTGTCCTTGAGAACTGTGTTCAACTAGGCAGCTGAAGATGGGGGTCAGATGAGTTTTGTGTTACTGCTCTGGCCAAGACTTTCAAGCTTAGTCTTTAAGAAAAATCTTGGCAATCCCTGGCTAAGGCATATAGAGGAATGTTTCATATTCAAATGTGCTTTACTCTTATGTGTCCTCCCCATGGCATTTATCAGGACTTCTTAAAAGGTTTTCCTTTGGTTCTGGTCTCTGTCATCATGTATCCGTCTTTTTTTTTTTTTTTTGTACTTTATCCTCTCAATGCACAAGTATGTTCCAAAAGGAAAAACGAGGCTGCAGTAGCTGCCTGAATTATACTTAACAGCCTGGTGGTTAAAGTACTCAGCTGGGAACAACTAACCATTGAGTTATAGGGGGTTTGGACATGAAAGTCTCTCCTGCTGAAGCTGTTCATGTTTTCACAAACAATTAAACTTCCATTGGACCCGCCTGAGAGTAATTCTCTGTACAGTCCAGTATTCAGTGAGGAATAGGAATAGCTAAGTTCAAATCATTACTCTAATGAACATTTAATGAATTTTAGCATGGATGAAGTAAAATTTTCCCATTGTGAAAGCTTATCATCAGTGAATAGATAGCATCTGGCAACAGCAACCTTCACATACATCCAGCTGTCTAGAGGTAGAAGAGCAGGCAAGAGTTTTCAAGAAGATGCACCATTACAGACCTGTTTTAACAAAGAGCTCTGAGATTAGAACTCTCCAAGGAAAGTCCTGCACACAGCAGACTGGTGAGAAAAGACCTGTTCTGGCAAAAGAAAAGTCATAGGGTGGAAGTTCATTGCATACAGCAAGCCCAGGCAGCCCTGTTTCTGCAGAGTTCTCACCCTCTGTGACCAGAACTCATAATTTTACCACAAAGCACTCTTGTCTGTGTCTGTGGGGACTGGAGTTGAGCTATGCCACCTCCTAAGTTTTATTTGATTTCCTTCTCTGAATCCAAAAGAATTTGCCCAAGAACCTTGTTTAAGTCTTGAGCAAACAGTGGGGTAAGAGGGGCACCAGCAGTTAATGAATGTCAGTTACCAAAGACTAACATTTCAAACCTGTCACTTTTATTTCACCTTATAAAATCTCCAAAATAGAATGAAAACAAACAAACAAAAAAAAAATGAAAACCCAACCTAAAAATAGAAGCCCCCAAGTATCACTAAAACAAGATCATTTTGGTGCAGAATAAAATGAATGTTTATTTCCAGTTCAGCTTTATTTGCAGGGCCTTGCTCACAATACTATATTCATGCTTTGGGTAGATTAAAAACAACTGAAAAGGAGGCAACTTAAAATTAGGAATCACCTTTTCTAAAAGGTGTAGAATCTCCTCTTAGCTCCTGGTAAATAGATGAGGCAGTTATTCACCACAGAGCTGCCAGAAGTTGCCTGTTCTTAGGGATTTTTACTCAGTTTAGAGATAAGCAGGCAAACTTCTAATGAAATCACCATGAAAAATTGAGGGGAAAAAAAGGTTCCTGAGACACCAAGAAACATACAGGCATAATGATCAGCTAGCAAAACTGTTTTGATTGTTTCTCTTCTCAAACATTTAAGAACACAAGTCCTCTCAGCTTAGTAGAACATACATGTGCACACACACCTATCTTAATTTCCTTTAATACCACACTACTTAATTTCATGCTTTGTCATAAAAATGGCAGACATCCATTTTTTTTCCAATCACCTTAATATAGGTTGCAGAATTTTAACAATTCTAACATAATTGGGCAATAGTCCAAATACCTTTTCCTGACTCTGGAGCTCTCTTTCTTTGACTGCCATGGTTTCCTAAGGGGGACGTACAGCCTCTGATTACAGGTCAGGCAGGCTTCACCACTTGCTCCTGAGACTGATGACTTGCATATTTAAATCATACTGCAAGTTGGATAATCTCCTTTCATAGCAAAACCCAGGGGAGAGAAGTGAGTAAGAGGATACAAGGAATCCCCCGTTAAGGACCAGCTAGCTGAAGTATTTATATGCCCCCACCCCTCACTCTTCTATCTGATTATCAAGGAGCCCTCATGTTCACAAATCCCTCCAGCCCCAGAAGCGCTGTATCCAGGGAAGCAGGGGCAGGGAGCCTGGACATCAGTCCCAGCTCCACTGGCACCTCCCTGAGGCTGAGGATTCGCTGCTGTGTCACTGCCCAAGGTCACCGAGAGAAGCTGTGCTGGAGCAAGACAAAGGACGCAAGGCTTCAACGAGCACTACCACACAGCAAGGCGAGTCTGTCACACTCACACAAAGCTCTGCAGCTCACCATTGAGCCAAGTGATTATGTGATCCATACCAAAAATACCCTGCATTCTCATCAGCTTTTTACATCTTTACTCTCATTCTTTCCTGCGGGCCCGAATAATTATTCGGTGTGCATGCAAACACACAACAAAATAGATATAACTAGAATGGTGAATCTTCATTCCCAAAGCACAAGTTCTTTGCTATTCAGCCCAAAAATAGAAATAAGGAGAGGAAAAAAACACATAAGCTTTGAAACTTGGCAGGAATGTCAGGAAATCATACCTTGAGTCACAGGGCACTCTCAGCATCTGTTCCAACTGCAAGCTTTTCATTCTCCCATATACAGCACAGCTACCTTCCTGTCTTATCCCAGTCACCAAAACTAGCACCAGAAATACTGTCTTTTCTTTGCAGTCTCTAATATCCTATACATCCAAAATGCAGTTTAGTTAGTACTGGAGATGTGAACTAGCTCACAGATGATGAGTTTTTGTTGTTCAGATGGTATTTGGCAAAACAGTTCCCAGTGGGTTGAAACAACAGCTCTGACTGCACTTAGGATTTGCAAGTGGAAGTGTTTGCAACATGCACAAAAGAAATGCTAGTTAATAAGACAAATGCTTACACTTAAAACTTTCTAAGGGCATCATCAAATCCTATCCAACAAAGAAGACATAAACACGTTATTTTTCTCTCATGTTTCATGCTTTTTAATAGCTTTTACTTTCATTACAAACACTTCAGTTCAGCCTGAACTGAGCACAAAGAGAATCAGCCCTTTAATCCTCGGGACAATACATGTTTTCTTCACACTTTGGAAAGCAAATATAGCAGCTGGTAACTTTTAAATCCTGTGCTTTGTTGTGCAAAAGATGGCAAGCAGAACCATCAAATTTAGGAGTGGAAAACACCAGCTACTTTACCTAGATCACTTTCCTACTGGTATAAAAATGTATATTTTTATACTTCTATCCAACCTAATTTTCAGAAAGCTAGAAGGCAGGAGATTTGGCACGTTTCCCATCATACACAACTGGATTAAACTTTAAACAACATACAAGGGAGTACTTCTTGGCAATATTTTTTTCTAATAATCATCCCATAATTTAATTCCTGAAACAATATCCTAGCTCTAGCTATAAATGGCTGTGCTTTAGTAACTCCTCTTTATGAGTGGAATTTCGAGTTTTAGGTTTGTAGTTTATCCATATTATAAAATTATTATTTGGAGAGGCATGTCTATGGAGATTAAATTGCCAGCTCCCCCAAGATCAGTATTGTCCCATATCAAAAAAAGAAAAATCTCTTTTAATTGAACATATTCCTATCTATTTTCAGACTGCTACCAATAGTGCATCAATATGATCATTTCTGAACATTACATAAAGCAATAGAGGACTCATCTTCACTTTTTCTATGTACCTGCTGGACAAACCTTACTCAAATACAAAGCCTATTAACAGTGATGACAGAACATTTTAATGGACATAGGACATTATTTATCTCTGGACACATCCAGTTTAAGAGTGGTACAATTTACTGGCTTCCCTGGAATTCATTGTTCTCTCAGGGATTCTTCCTCACATAAGCAAGACTAAAAGTCACATAAAAGTCAGACTGTTTCCCTTTTGATTCAACAGAATTCAACAAGTCGGTCCTATCCAGCCAGCTATAGAAAAACTACTATCCTATAACTATGTGCACTACTTGTCTCGTCTCTTCAACACAGAAGAAGCCAGAAATCTGAATCCTAAAACAAGTCATGCCCCTGCAGCAAGACATCCATAGTCTTGGGATTCCAAGGCCTTTGCTCTTTCTATTCAGTGTATGATATCAGCCCTGACAGCCTATTTATCTCTTTCTGTGGTTTTGGTTTGGTCCCAGACACCATAGCAGTGAGCACAGTCTGAATTCCCCAGGTTTTTTTATGCTGCTCCTAATGATAAATTTGTTCCTGTCTCAGATTGCCAAGATATATTCTCTTCTCCCACAGCACTGTCTTGAAAGGTTGTTTGGACTATGTGGTTCACAGCCAATGAATTTACAGTAATAAAATAACAGCAAACATCCTTTACAAAAGCACAAATATATATGCTGTATATTCTCTCCCTTCTATTATTAGCCAATAGTGCTAATATAGTGCTGAATTTCATCATCTCCACTCTATTTAATAGTCCATTTACATATAATCCACATAGGCAGGTCAGCCTGGAGACCTCCTGCAGCCGCACCTACATTCTAGGACACTTTCTGTGTTTCAGCACTACTCATGAAACCAAAGCATACAGAGGGTACCCAGAGAAGAAACCAGAATGGCAAGAAAACCAGCCCTTTCTTCAGTTCCTTTCCTGGGCTTTGCTTCCAAAGCATCAGGCCTAGAGAACCATTGTAGGATCAATAGCTGCTCCAATGAATTGCCTAAGTAAAACTGTGGTCATAAGTTTTCACTAAGACCTTAATATTTCACAGCACTTTACAAGCAAAAAACAAAGAAATTTTATCTGAATAAGAGTAACTACCACTTTAAGGGATCAGTGTTCCTGTAATGGAATGGAGTTCCTTAAAAAATTGTGCCCTGCCTGCAAGGCAATTGCAGTGGCATTTTAAATGCAACAGAGCCACTCTCAAAGTAAAAATCTTATGTAAATTGTTAGGCACTTTTCATAGAATGATACCCAAAATGGGCTATCATACTTTTTCTACATTCCAATTTCTAGAAGAGCTATGTGCAACATGCACAAATGATGAAGGAATAGAGATTCTGCCTCTACAAATACCATTGCTACATAACTAAATGCTGGAGGCACCTTTAGTGAAAAAACTTAAGCCAAAACTTAAAAGATTAATTATTCCAGTTCAGAGAAATCACTTTTGCTTGTGTCCTACAGTCTCAAGCTGTAAAAGAAGTACAATAGGAAGAGAGATCTCACAGTACCATGGAATATCTCAGCATTGCTATCAGAAATAGTTTACTTCAGAGAAGAGTTAGAGCTCAGTATCCATCTGAAGTGCCAGACAAGAAATCCTACAGGGAGGGAAATAAAGATAGAGATGCTTGTGCCTTTAGAGTTCAATCTTTCAACAAGCATTTCCCTTTTTCCCTGTTATCTCCATAGATAGATCCCTCTCATAAGTTTCCTAATTTACAGCTCTTTCTCCTGCTGACACACTCATCCTCAAACCTGCAGAAACTGAGACTCAGTCAGAGTCTTATTCAGCATGTCTGAAAAAAAATTTCTTTGAAGACTATTGAATTAAATAGACACTTGAAAAATACTGGCAACAGCAGTCAAAAAGTAGCTCTTAATTAACCTAGAGAAAGAAATAAATGTGTTGGAAAAGAAAGAGAAAAGGAGATGAGTAAAACTCTTTCCAAAGGAAAGTGAGGAAGGATTTAAGAAACTGGCATCACCCTTGGGAGTGTTTGAAATCTTACAAAACCTCCTATCACTTCCATCAAAGGTTTCCAAAGCCTTCCAGTGAGAAGAGCTTCTACCTGATGCAAGTACCAGCATGTATTAACCCATAATCTTTCTGTAAACAAGAAATATGCATCCACTCTCATAGACCTGGTCCAGTCCCCTTCTGAAAGAATTTCATTCTTTCTATTGAGGACACAGACAGCCAAGGGCCAACAGCCTCCTAATTTAAGGCCTCACTTAAATGCTCAATTGTCCTGTCAGAGAGATAGGGCACATAATATCTTGCTGGGAGTACACACAGATTCCAGCCCAGAGGAGTGTTTTGCTCTTGGCTATTTATTTCATTCCTGTGGAATTTGTGTCCTCCAGTAAGACTTTTGTTCTGATGACTACTTTTCTCTGATAAATGCTAGGAAGCACAAGGATATACATTGAAGCACTCTAAACCAGTTTAATCCTAAAAGCACAATATGCTTTAGGGAAAATAATGAGAATGGAAATAAGCACACACAAAATCTACTACTTGGCTGTAACACAATAGTGCCTGGTTTCTGATGGCAGTCAGAATGGAGAACTATTCATATTGCCCAACTGCTACTGTACTGAAACAATTAAACACCAGGGGGGAAAAATCATCTTAATTTGGTTCTCATTGTAGCTAATAAAACTAACGTTGCTGGAGTAAAGCACTGGAAAAGCATCAATGGTCCTTGGCTTCCCATCAGCGTGATGTATCAGCAGAGCTCTGTCCTGAGAGATCAGCAGCAATGTCTGTGCTGGTAAATCACATTATTTCAGAGCACATCTCTCAGCAACAGCTCAGCTGCCTCCACTGTCAGCCTGTCAGGACAGTCCATAACTCGGCCATGACCTGTGCCAGCCAAGTCTCCCAATTTTCTGACAGGCTTCAGAAGTCATCATGGGTCAGGAATCATTCCCCCCTGGTAACTTGCATGCAGACCCATGATGTGGGGGAATAAAGGAGTATGTGATATGGGCATGGGTTGTCTGTGTCAGCCAGGAAAGGGTGAAATCGTTTTCTCTGCATATGCAGCTTCCTTCATGTGAGAGAAACATGTGTAGATATATATAGATATATATTCCCTGCCCCCAGGGAAGTAGAAAGAAAAGCAGATTGTTGGTCTTTAACAGCTACACTCTCCTTGTAAGGTGCTCATGTATTGTACTTATGGAATGAGATAAAACCCTCAACATTTTAGACAGTTTCAGCATGCCTTCAGAAGCAGGGGAGACATCTCAAATATTTAACCAATGTTAATCAAGCTTCTGATTGTTCCTGTGAAATGCTTAAACACAAGCAAATCAAAATGACAAAAGAGAAGAACAGAAAGGTCAGAAGATGCTTCTCAAGCCTAGTAGCAAACCAATGACAAACAAATGAAAATAACACAGAAAAGCAGAATACCCTTTTGCTCCAACCACAGGTTATAGGTACATCTAGGAATGTGAGAAACCAAAATTCTTAAACTTTTAGAGGAGTATTTAAGAAACTAATACACTGAAAAATAATGAATGAATGCATCAAGTTGGTTCTGTACTCTCTTGCCTCAAGCAGCTTAGCACAAATAAAATTTGATGCTAATCAGTGCTAGCAGTTTTCACAGAATCTGAAAACCTATTATTTCCTCTGGCTGCAACTAATTTGGCAACTGTTTCATTATTGATGCTAGCAAAGTACCTCTTGTACCTATAATTTTATCTTGGTGTTGACCTAGTATTTGCCTCTCTTGACCACACACATTTAACCTGGTAATGACAGAGAATCATGGTTGAGTTAAAAGGGGTTTTCTGCATAATCAAGTGCCTACTGCCATGGAAATATAAAGAGAGATGAACTTTTCTTCTATGTAGAACAAGTTCAATTGTAAAAAAAGAATATAATTGTGACAAAGGTATTTTTCAGCCAATAACAAGACAAGATGCTCAGGCACTAAACAGATACAGCATGTACTAAGCTACAAAAAAGCATTGTAAAATTACATTAGATGTATTGGTTTCTTTTATAGTTAAAAATTATTCAGAAAGTGTGAATATTATCTAGAACAAAAGTAAAATAAATATTTTTGTCTTAAGACCTCTTTCAAAATGTTTTAGTCATCTTCTCCCTACATACATTAATTTTTCTTCACACTTCACAAAAAATCTACCACATATGTTTTAACCACCACGAAAAGAAAATCATCCTATTACATATTTCATATTACATATTTCAAATGATATGCAGTGGAAAATATTGACAGATGTAGCAGGATGCAGTGAACAGAAAATGGATATATTTTAATCAGTGCAGCACATTTTTTTATTAATGAATACCAATATGTTGGGTAATATTCTTGAGCCTCTTCTTTACTTCTTTAAAGTAGATAATACAGCTTTTCCATTATGGAAAGGGCCTGCAGTCACACATGGAACAGACTGACTCCTGTATCTTCCTACAGCCTTTGAAGTCTGTGATGCTCATAAGGTGCAAGTATTTCTGTAGACATAGTCTAGACCAGAATCTGTCTATGCCTCAGGTTGCCTCACAAAAATGTTTGTAGTATCTGAAATTAGGTGGTAAAATGTTATCACATTTTATTTACATCATATTCCTTTTCATGAGAGGCACTCCACTGCCACAATTTAAATTCAAAGCCCAGCATTTATGAAGTTGAATGAGATAAGCCTCTGTACTGTGGTAATGCCCTCATTTCTGGGAGGCCTGTTGTCTGCTGCTCTGTGCAGGTCTAGAACACAAGGCAGCAAAGTGCCAAATGGCAGCCAAACATAAAAAGACCTGGAACTAAGCATAAAAATAGCATCATCCAAGTATAGCCCTAGTAGCTGTGCACAGCTACCAGGCAAAGATATACACTAAAATCCAAAATGAGGCAATGAAACAATCAAAGTGGATAAGCAAAATGCTAGAGGAACTAATATATTCACTTCTAGATTTACTGAAAGATACTCTCCCTTGCATTTTGGATGGTTGCCATAAAGTTGAAAGTGTTACTCCATAATGTCATTTGTACTTGTACTTCTGTAGAGGTAAACGTGGATGAAATGCATAAGGCAAATGTGCATGAAGTGAATATTAGTCCCCTCAGACAGCACCTATTAAAGTGGATTACATCTCTGCAGCAAAAAGGAAATTTGACCAAACAGAGGAAATAAGTAATTTAGCCTTGGGAAACTGGTGAAAACAGAACGTGAGACAAGGAAAGGCCAGGCAAGGCAAAGTAAGGCAAGGAAGGAATAAAGCTGTCAATGAATATTTGGCCTTATACATGTACATAAATACATACATAAAAGCTTGAGATCACAATCCACCAGGCATACTGTCCACCCATCTCAATTTGCATGCAAACCATCCTCCCTAGCTGCTCCTAGTGTGACACTGGCTAGAAGATGTGTGAAGGTGACAGATGGAGTGTACCAAGGAGCTCAGAAATAGTATGTGGGGTTTGGATGTGAGGACACAAGCATCAACAAACGCCTCTCTTTTCCCAGCAGATTTTAACCATTGACATAAGTTATTCAGACATTAAACAAGTAGAAGCTTTGAATACAGGGAACATAACACGTGAAGTGAGCTAAGTTACATAGTCTCTTGTTTCCTCCAGGGCAAGTTTGGGGGGCCTGGGAAACAACCCAGATACTCCTAATAGTCACACAAAAGAGATAAAAGTTCCCATCTAGTCATGCCTAAGCACCCTACAGGAAAACGGAATATCTTTAAAACAAATATAAGAAAGGATGCAAGAGTAATATTTTGACAGATTGAGTCAATAGAAAGGTTTCGTTTGTGATAGTGAGAGCTGCCTGAGAAAGTCAGCTCCTCAATAGATCCTACCAATCCAAGGTCCCTTTTCTCTGTTTTCTTTGTGAAGCAGCCCACTCCTGATGTTTCCTGATAAAAACAACTTACAATTATAGCAAAAACCAACAACCTTAAAACAATCAAGAAATAACAGGTCAACTTTCACACAATTCTATGCTCCAGTGTTTCCTGTATGTAAAGTGCCTCTGGAAAGTCTAAAACCATCAGTGGGTGAAATTTAGTTTGTCCTAATTTGTGCCTTAATGTTTTGGCCCTACTAAGGGTAAGACCAATGGAAAATCACCTGTTAAGCAGCAAGGCACCTCAAAATTCAAAGAACAAAAAAGGAGAGAGGTAAATTCAAGGCAAGCCATTTGATCAGGAGAAAGGCTATAGATAGGGGTCATTTTCTGTGGTGGCCTCCCTCCCCTCTTCTCATGGAAACACTTAGATAAAAGAATACATTTACTATCAGTTTGTGCTATCCACCAGATCATCAGATAGAACTATTGACCTGTATGTTTTCTGTCATAAAATCAATAAAAGAAAGAAAAAAAATTGCAAGAAAAAGAAAAATAGCAGCATAAAAGTTCAAACTGCTGAGAGTAGCACTTCTTAGACTATCTTTGTGTATTCACATTGAGAGGTATAATATGCTTCTCACAATTTCATTACAAATTAAAATTTTGCCAGAGAATAATGTTCTCAAAAATATGTAGTCCTGACATTTAGGAACTTCAGAGCAGGTATTAAAGCAATACTGAACTTCAAATTACAGGTTCAACTTTCTAAATAGCACTGTTAAACAGAAATATGGATGAATCACACTCATCCTGGATAAAATGGAAATAGGCATTTGCATGGTGGCGGTTGCTGACTTCAATGCAAGCAGAGACATTTACCCCAGCTGAGGGTCCCACCTCAACACATACCAAGATACAGTAAACACAATTTCATGCCTGGAGCCTCTATGAGCACAGGCCAAGGTCCAGCTCCTCAGCCACAAATGTGGCTGAGGTGTGATGTGGGGATACATCAGCTGAGAATTTCAGCCTATGTCTTTGGTCTGAATACAACCCAAACTGGATTATACATCTAAGTTTCTGGAAAATGACCCCTAATTTCCTAATCCTCTTGACTATAACCATTGTGAGTGGTTTCTACTGTCCTTCTAACCCAAAGCCTTATCCAGAAGCCTTTACTCATGAAGAGATTCACTTCTGAGAGGAAAGTGTAAAAACAGATTTCACATGCTGGTCCATCATCAGACATTAAAGGGTATAATTTATCATTTTTTTACATCATTAAGAATATTTGTGCAGGATCCATATTTAAAACTAAAAGAGATGTCTCCTCCTTTTGCCAGCAGCTGTGTTACATCAATTAAATGGGTAAATAAGATCTTTCCCCAGAGGGGATATCACATGACCTTCTATTGATTAAGACTGCAGTAGAATGTTATTTGCAATCTTATTGCATAATGTAAATCAGGAGGTAGCTGTCAAGGTTTCAGAAGACAAATTGCTGCTATCTTAGACAATTCATGGGCCTCTTTCCTTCTTGGTGCTCTTAATTCAGAGTTAATGCATGTCTTACCAGGCTTAGTTTCTTAAATCAGTTTATAGAACCCTATTCAACTCAAAACTGGGTGTAAGTTGTAGTCTACATGGCCCTGCATTACAATGGGTATTAAAGTGACCATTCCATCTATCATTATTTCATAAATATGCATTATTTAATACGATGACACAACTTCAAAAAAGGATGTGAACTGAAAAATAGACATCTCCTGCAACACACCTGATGATTCCCAGGACAGATAAACCTCCCCACCAGGCACAACTCCAGAGGTGCTCTCCATGTAGAACATTTTTTACATCTTTTAGCTCAGTTTTGTGTACTTGATTTTCACAAGTAAAACATTTGGCTAGAACTAGTCTTCTACTCTCAAACCTGTGCAGTAACTGCAGCTGAGCATCAATTTTGAGACTGAAAGGAAACCTGACCACAACTCAGCAGTCACTTTGCTCCTCCACTGAACTGTAAATCCATCATTATTTCCTTTGAGGGAGAACCAAAAGGAAGAACTAAAATCTCCATTCAAATGACTGAAATGCACTTTGCTGAGAAACCATTAAAAAAAGGCCAATCTTTCTCTACTACTAATCAATCTCAGTTACTACAATTAGGAAACAAGTGCAAAACTTTTCAAAATACGTAACAGCAATATTAAACATTATCAGAATCTTCTGCACCAAAGTCAAAGAAATGGTCTTCAAGTGGGTTTTGGTGATTTTAAAGTTGTATGAAATAAGGGAAGATTTCTGAATGGATGAAAGGAACAGTGGGTGGTAGGACAGTAATAGATTCAGACATAAGTTACAATTGTTCTGCACATAGAAAAAAGTGCTCAACTTACCATCATCTGCTTGCCATTAAAAAGGATTAAAAGTTAAATATCTGCTGCCTGACCATTTCCATCCAAGTTGATTGATTAAAATATGTTCATCTTCCCATCTAACTTAGGTAATTTACAAGTGGCAGGTTTACTTTTCCATTACCTAGAATGTCTGAGCTTCATAAAGTATTTGGAAACAAATGCCACTAGAACTGTTGCCTAAAAATAATCTCTCACAAGGTGATAACAAAGTCTGTAAAAAAATATCACCTTGCAGAAAACACGGAGGAGGTAAAATTTCAAGAATATCAAAGATTTTACAGTACATTTCATTTGGCTAGACATGCACATCAGTAGCACTAGATTATTACTGGCATATCTTTCTATGTAAGGAAATTATCTGGTTCTCAAAAAAATTTACTTGTGTTAAAATCTTACTTTTCATTCTCCTGGAAATTTGGGAAATTAATCCTAACCCAGTCTTGATGAGCATAAATGCTTAACATGGAGTAAATTTGAGTAGTATAAAAGTAAAGATACAAATTCCTAAAGAGTTAAAATGTGCACAGATTGCTCAGAAATTTTAAGAGAAGTGCTTGGTACCTTAAAATAGAGTCTGCAAACACTGCTTTTAGGTATTTTCCCTGCTCTGCTTTGAAAGGACAAACCAACCATTTCAGAGTTTTGAATGTGAAAAGTGTCTTTTCTTTTTTGAAGGTATGACAACACAACCACTTAACTTATTTCATTGTTCTTGAAATTAAAAAAAAAAAAAAAAAGCCACAGAAAATGTTACTTACCTTAAAGAGTCTCAAAATATTTGCGACCATAATGGACACAGAACTTGCTGCAGCACCTATAACACCTGATATCTTGTCTGGCTTAGTGAAAATAGGTGGATCACCATTTGCACACTTGACGTCTGAACCATCTTTTTCTATCAACGCTTGCACAAATGTTAAGGACTGCTCCAATGCATAAGTGTCCCTGGAACACGTATCGAGGATACGGACACCCAAGGTGATATTGGCAAGAAGATCAGGGTCTTTATTAATTTGATCAACTGCATATAGCATTGCCTCCAGTCTGTGGATCCCCTTCTCCTTCTTGAGCTCCCCACAAGGCACCCCTCTATCCCCTTTTGCATGAACAGGGAACAGTCCTCCCAGGATGATGTCCCCATCCAGGCGAATGGAGTGGGCATACTCCTGGCCGTGAGTCCTCTGCATCAGAGTGAGCATCCAGTAGAACTTGGCTGTTAACAGGAAGAAACAATGGCAGGAAACCAATCGTTTGCCTTCGTATACCATTTTCTCTGAAGACGTTGTTGCTATCCAGTATCCAGGTTTTCTTCTTGCTAAAGGATGAGGCTGACCATTTGAAGCTGCACTTTCTGGAGGCTACCATCAGTGCCCAATAAGTAATATAGAACCATGCGGTGGGTAGGTAGAAAAGAAGATCTCAGCAGAAGTACATAAAATGTGTTTTACAAAAGATGTCCACTGACAGAACGGGTTGACCAGCTTTTTTGAGGCGGATTTTCAATTGCTCTTAATTGATGGTGAGGAGTAGGGTAGTACGTCTGATCCTGATGCTAAAAGGAGGTCAGTAGCTTATGTCCTTGTATTTTGCCCTACAGCTGAGGTACTTCTGAAAAAAAAAAGAAATTTAAAAAACAGTGAGAAATACCATTTACTTCAGCAGTTTTATACCTGTCACACAGTGTATTTACTTTTGAATAGCAGTTACATCACCTAGGTTTTACTTTCAATGTTCTTTAACTTAGCAAATCTTGGCCTTCAGTGAATTTGAACACCTGGCTGCACTGTACTATAAGCCAGGAAATTGATGATGCCAGCAGAGCAAGAGCCGAATCAGAGGAACTAAACTTAGCTTGGTGTTCAGATTCTGAGCAGTAATTCATATTTACCTTCATGTTGCATGGCACTCAGAAACAGACCTGATCCATAACACACTGTATTTTCTGTTTTGCTGCATTATTCTGTTCAACGTTATTATTCTGCTCCAGCCTACAGAAGAGCAATAACCACTTACACTCTCACTCCTGGAGAGGTCTCATTTATGACAATGGAGTAATCAGGGCGCCTGAATTTAAGTACACCCTTCACCCAATGCAGTACAAGCACATTCAATTCATTTGGATGTGAGACTGATTATTTGTCCAATGGAATTCACTTTGAGGGGGGCCTAACTATATATCTAAATCTCCTTCAAGATAATGTCTAACACTAAATTATTTTTATGAAAAGGTAGCTGATTTCTCAAGTAAAAAGAACACAACATATTATGTTGGGAAACTAGCTAAACATCCAATGTTCCTTTTTCAACATTTGACTTGAGCTGAGGTTTAACATTAACAAGGTCTATTTTCTCTATTCTCTGCTTGCATTTGGACCACATTAAATAGGAACAATGTTGTGCCTGCACTGACATTTGGAGGGATCCCACTGATTTTAACGAGATGAGGATTTCAGCCTACATATCTAAACACCTGACTGACTGTTATAAATATCTCCAAATTGCCCACACTTTAATTCTCAAGTGAAGGCATTTATTTATTTCAATTCTTAACAAAATTATACGTGCCTGAATAAATTTTTAAACCTCTAAGGAGAAGAAAGCGAGAAGTAATTTTACCTGGTATTAGATAGGCACACTGCGGGCAATTGCATCTGAACCAGTCTCTCAGTACATCTGTTACAGGCTATGGAGAGCAGTGGACATCTTAGGTTACACTTTACCTTATTCCTTTTTTTTTTAACAAAAGTTTTACTTGCTATGGAATTGATCACACTGAACAAGTGTCTCTATCACTGCCTGTACAGAAAATCCAGGCATCAGGCTCATCTGTAAATATTTACTTTTTCCTTAGTGATCTGACTGGTTACTACCAAAAATATGGTCACACTGGAAGACAAATACAGACAAAACCACAAAACTTTTACATATCATGTGGTAACAAAACTCAAAATGCACTTTGATAATGCTTTAAATTGACAATCCTCTTCTTACACTAATTTTGTCACATTATTTCCTTCCATGATAACACTAAACTTACAAAAGTTGAAGTAGTCTTCAAATGATGGCTATTTGAATACCTGAGGATTCACAATGGAAGGACTTTTACTGAATGTGAAACTATCTCATCGTGAAAATGAACAGTTGAAAATGAAACATTTGATGGGTATGAATAAAATCACTGCACCTCTTGACATTTAGTTTTGCTTGAATTTGGCTCAGAGTTCAATCCAAGCCACACAAAATCTGTGCTGTTTTTTGTGATAATCCCATCACTCTCCCTTGGCTCTTTTTAGACACACAGGTTACAAAGGTGCCTGGGCTCCAGCCCTGTGAGCCAAACTCAAAGTCATTCACAAACTGAACAACTTGACTCTCACTACAGTGCAATTTGATCCAGGCCCATGAGATATTTCTCATATGGTCCACATTACAGAGAAAAGATTGAACTACTAACTAGCCACAGTTATCTGTTGTTTCAATTGCCTTAGTAGAAAAAAAAACAATTATGGGTTCAAAATAGTAAAGAGTAGCCCTAAAATAGGTATGGAGGTAATTTGCTTTATGGCTCCACAATGAACTCAGTGGTCCATGCACGTATGTACAAACCAGACAGGGAGAAATTCACTAAGGCAATATAAGATGAGACTACTCTCATTTAACACTATATGGAGAACAAGAAAGCATCAGTGACAAAGGGAAAATATTCCTGAAGGAAAGAAATGCTGCTTTTTCCCTTTTCTCAGCCGCAGGTTAATCCCTCACAGCCAAAAAATGCCCAGAAATTAAAGCAAGTGTCCGTCTTCATGCAACAAATAGTGATGGATTAAGCTATTGCAACCTAAATTCTAACAACAACAGAGAGGCTACAGTGAGCCCAAGATCGTCAGTCTAATACTTTATCTGGAACTGACTGAAAATCAAATGAATTGGCAATTAGCATTTTTCAACATTATAGCCTTCATAAGCATTAATTGCCTTGCCTCAGCTTGCATGGTTTCCTGAAGAAGCATGTTTCTTAGCTGCAAGTGTCCACTGCTTGTCTATAAAACAGAAATAAAATTTTAAAGTGTTCTTTTTAAAAATTTAAGACCTTTTAGTCTTTTTTTAATGTTACCTAAGAAATAAAAGCTTCTATTATACTGCCTAATTTATTCATGGCACACTGCTTTTTATATATTGATTAACATTACCTTTTACAGAACATTTCAAGTCTGTGTGGCTAAGCAGAAAGCATATGATCTAAATTAATTCCATTTTTATCAATGAATTTTAGTGAAAAAGCACGGGCCTCTGGGCTATAAAGCCTGAATGAACTTTTCTCATGTGCAGAGATTTCATTTGAAGTAAAATGCTGTCCTTTTCCAAAAGACCATAAAAGTTTGAATTAATGCAAATATGTTCTTGATTTACCAGGTTCCCCACTGTAGTAGCTGGTGCTCACTAGAAACTTGAGTTCAGAGAAGAAATTCACGTATTTCCCCTGCACAGCCCGAGAGTAAGTGCACCATAAAGCGTCTCTTCCAGTCACCTTGTAATACATGCTTCTCTTGGGTTTATTTCATTAAAAATATCTGGCATTATCAGAACACATTGCTATTTTTAAAGCCAGTATTTCAGCACAAACCTCCACTTGTTCTGCTAGAATATATATTTATTTTTAAACCTAAGGAGGCGGAGTACTGCAAGACAGGGGAGATGGAAACTTGTGCATGTAGTGTCTGGTTTCTGAAATTACTTCCTTCATAAAGTCATTCAGCTTTATAAGATATTTGGTACTCAAGGTTGTGTATTTTTGTACCACACTGCCAGAACCAGTGCATGAGAATGAACCCAGAGCAGTCGTTACTCCAACCACAGACTCATTGCACTAAAAGACAGGCTCATTATGGAACCTCTTTATGTTAATGAAAAAGTCTAAATAATGGGTTGAGTGACAGATAAATACTTAAATAAATACAGCAAATGTTTCTATTTTGTTAACAAGGTTCCTAAAAGAGCCTCTTCAGCTGGCACTGAAGCTTTCGCTGAAAACATGTAGAAAGATTCAAAATGTCCATCAGGAAATACAGTTTTTAAAATCTCACAATTACAGACAGCAGCAGGAGCAAGGAGCAGTCTCTGGAGCATAGGCAGGATGGATATTTTACAGCTGACATTGCCAGACAGACATACATGAACCCTTTACGGAGGGACAAAATAAGCTATAAGTGAGGAGAAAAAATCCCTCAGAAAAAATGTTTAAAATTTTGTTTGAGCCAAAAATCCTAATCTCTTATTATATTTAAAGCATGGTTGCAACAGTACCAAGATAAAATAAAGCAAATATTCTGTGAACTAGGATAAGAGAAGTTCTAGAGTGAAAACCCATTCACAAAATATCAGGCTGTCCAGTCAATACAAAACTGATCTGGTTTTACTGAATGAAAACAAAACAATGGCAAATTCCATTATTAAGTTCTGAGGAGGAAAAAACCCCAAATTTGATTATTTTGATGTTTTACTACTGACACCTCTGAACTATGAAAGAATTCTCTTGGTAACATTCATATCAATGTTCACAAAGTTGCTTCTTTCTCCTGTACAGCATTCCTCAACAAGAAAATAGCTGAATTTCCACACAGAACAGGTAAAGAGTTGCCACCTGCACACAGTAGCCTGACACATATAGAAGATTAATGGGTTTTGCTGACAACAAAAGGGAATTTGGAAAACCTTTGGCCTTGACATCACAACTCCTAACTTGCAAGAGAATTCTTCACTGATGTAAGTAGTCTTATCTACCTCAGCTCTTCTGTAATGGTTTGCTGTGACCCTGCCACAGAGGTAACCTTTCCACAATAATCAGGACTTCAAGGCGAATCACTCTCAACATCTCGTTTACAGGAACTATTTATCCCTGTGCAGTCTGATGTCTACCCTCAGCCTGATCAGCCCCTTTTCAAATACCCCACAACACCTACCCTGCAAATATCCATTTACCAAACAAGCTACCCTGTGAAAATCCAACACAGGTCCTTCCGCTGGGGTGAGACTAAGAGGAGCCTACAATTTTTAAAAAGAAAACTACATTGAGTATTTTCCTCTGCCCTTGCTTGGACTTTTAATGAACCCCGTCAGTATTAACACCTTCAGAGAAAGGCTTCAGCTCTGGTCTAGCAAATGATGATCAAGATTTTCCCAGGCACCCTAGGAGAGCTTTCTCTGTTGTTTCTGCTTTCATTTGACCCTCTTCCCACCGGACTCCCGCTCCCCAGTCCGCACAGCTGTGCTCAGAGCAGGCGCGGCTGGTGCAGTCCGGTGCTCTGCAAGAGCGACTTTGCCCCCAAAAACGCAGCCGCACGCCGAAATCGTCCCGGGGCACCCGGCAGGGAAGTCCCCCACTGTGTGCACTCCCGATCCCGGCCACGGCCCCGGCGAGCGGGCGAGTCCCCCGGGCGAGTGCCCCCGGCGAGCATCGCTCCGCATCCCGCTCTCCGTATCCCGCTCTCCGTATCCGGCGCATGGCGCGCCCGTGCGTTCCGCACAGCGCTCCGGGAACCGCACCCGCGCCTCCGCACGGCACACCGCAGCCAACTCCCGGACCCTGCACCGCACCCGCGCACTCGGCACCCACCGCGCTCAGCACCGCGCTCCGCACCCCGCTCAGCACTCCGCGCCTGCCGCCGCTCTCTGCCCCGCCGCCCGTCTCCGCCCGCCGCCGGCGCGCACCGGCGGGAGCCAGCAGCCGGCCACGCACCGGCTCTCCGCGCTTCCCCGGCTCTCGGCGTGCCCGGCACCTTTCCCGGCCCGAGGAAGGGCTACCGCAGCCAGGCCGGCCCCGCCCAGCGGAGGGGCCCGGGGAGCGCCCCCGGGCTGGGCGAGCCGGCTTCCCCGCGCAACTCCGCGACCATCGCCCATCACCGCCGCGCTTCTCCCTTGAAGGGAGCCCCCTATTGTTCTCCACTTTACTTAGCCGAGCGATTTATTATTTTTTGTCTCTTCCCAGGCTCATCCGTACCCCGGCTGGCGTGTGCCGTGGAGGGATTCCGGCACAGCCTCGTCGCGGCTCTCCCCGCAGCCTCGCTCCCTCCAGCGAGCGGCCGTAGGACGGGTTGGAGCTGCCTCCCGCCGCGGCCTGGCAGCCCAGGCGGCCCGGGGGCGGGGGACGGAGGCACATACGGATTTCCCGGCTGGAGCCAGGGCTCCGCCGCTCCCCGCCGAGCCCTGGTCCCCGGCCGGGAGCGCTGCACCTCCGTCAGCGGCTATGCAAAAACAAGCGTCGTCTTTTATTTCCAGCCGCCGGTGATTCCTTCCTCTCCTTGCATCAACTAGTCAGCTTTAATGAGCTTCTGCTCCCCCCTCGATGCAAACCTAAGTCTCTTTTAATGAATCCCTGGTCCCAGAGGTCCGAAGCTTGCAAACTCCAAAACGCCAACGCTGGATTTCCATACACTTTGGGTCACTGATTGATCTTTACAACTTGTGTTGTACGGCTTTTGCGTTTCATTTTCTTATTTATCTGATTTTTGTTGCTGTTGGTTGGCTTGTTTGGTTTGGGTTTTTTAATCGTGTCATACATCCACCTGCCAACACCTCGCATTCCTGCGATCAGCACATGCCAGCGCTGGGGGATGCTGCTCCACGCCGAGGATAGTTAAGCCCTCGCCTCCTGCCGGTACAGCCTCTCGCCCTCTTCCTCGGGGGAAGAAGCCCCCGGAGCTCGGCGGGGATCCTCCCGCCCCTTCAGTCCCCAGGGACGCGGGAGTGTCCCCGGCGGAGCCAAGGAAGCTGAGCCCACCCGGCAAGGTATGGGCGGGCGGCCGGCACCTCGCCCGACCCAGCCCCGGAGAACTTGGCGGCGGCGGGCAGGGCTGGCCCGTGCCCCCGGGGCGGCGGAAGCCCCCTCCTCCCTCCCGGCCAGCGAAACGCGAACGAGGTGGCAGGAAGAGCGGGGGAACCCCTGAACCCCCCTCCCCCGGGGGTGGGAGAAGACCCGGCTCAGACGGCCGAGGGGAGACCTCGCTGCTCGGGAGCTCCGAGATTCTGCCTTTTTGCTCGCTGCTGTGACGGCACCGTGTCCGGGATCTCTTTCGTTAGATCTGATTGGGGGAGGATATCGACAATAAAAATGATAAATAATTAACGCAAAAAAAATAAAAGCTCCCGGCGCCACGAAGCAGGCGGAGAGGATTGCCCGGGATTCCCAGCCCAAAAATCTTAACAGAGGCAAAACGCGCATTATTTACCTTCGCCTGAATGCTTAAATTAAGAACTAAAGACGACACACACAGATACACAAATACCTTGATCGAAAAGAGTTGCATATCCATGTTACTGTGGAGGTCCCTGGAATTATACTCGGTGTAGATCGGGAATGGCATGAGGTAATTTCTGTACCAGCCTCGTCTCAGACAGCTTCCCTCAGCAGCGTCAGCTTAATATGCGAGAGCTCAGCCTGGGACAGGTATCCAGGAGAGCGGTGTCAGTCGTGCTGTTTAACACTCGCGAACAGCCAAGCCGAACTTGCTCCACTGACTCCTTCCTCACTTCTCCTTCCCTACTCTAAAAAAAACCAAAAACACCAAAAAAAAAGAACAATCCACAAGGTAACTTTTTGGGGCCAGTGGCTCAGCCCCGTGACTATAAGAACCTTCCGCTGCCTTGCCGCTCAGTCGCAGCGGCGGACACACGCACCGGCCCGGCTGAGCCGTTCACAGCCAAGCAAGAAAACACCTCCGCCCCCGCCCCCGGCCCGGCCCCCGCGCCGGCGGAGCGCTCCGCGCCAGGAGCCCTCGGCCCGGAGCCCCCGGGCGTCGGTGGGAGGGCACGGCGCTGCCTGCGCTTACCGCGGCTCTGGCGGGACGGGCACGGCACGGAACCGCGGCACGGAACGGAACGGCTCAGCGCGGCGGGGCGCGGCAGGGCACGGCTCGGCGGGGCGGGCGCGCAGACACACTTGTAGCTGTTCTTGGTGCTGAAGCAGGCGACGCTCCGTGGCAGGAGAGAGCACGGCGCGGCACGGCGCGGCACGGCGCGGCTCGGCACGGCTCGGCACGGCACGGCTCGGCTCGGCACGGCACGGCACGGAGCGGCTCCACGTGAATCCCCAGCCGGTCGCGGCTGCGGCTCCGGGCCCGCCCGCCCGCGCTCGGCACCGCCCTCCCCGGCACGGCCGCTCCGCCCGGGGCGCGGTGCCGGCAGACGCGGCCGCGGGATCTCTGAGCAGGGGAAGCCGGTGAAGGCTGAGGCTGTGGCACCGGGGGAGCGGGAGCGAGGACAGGGACACAGAGGGATCACCGGCGCGGGCCGGGGCTGTTTAACGCGGTCTCCCCCAGGGTGCGGAGCTTCCATCCCCATCCCGCCTCCCGCGGGCGGCGGAGTCGTGTCCCCCGCCACAGGATCGATGACACAGGATAAGATTCCCGACGCTCTTTGTCCCGACCCCGGTTTTGGCTCGCAGCTCGGATGCCGGGTGGCGGAGTTCCCATTTACCCCCCGACACCAGGGAAGTTTCGGCAGCGCGGAGCCGGGGCCACGGCCGGGAGCACCTCGCCGGACGGCTCTGGAAGTTTGCTCCGCTCCCAGCGGCTCTGCCCAGCACACACCATTGCCCGGGGATGCCCCGCGCCGCCGGGCCCGCGGAGCCGCGGGAGCGCAGCCCCGGCGCGGCCGCTCCGCCCGCCCGGGAGCCCCGCTCAGCCTCGGCCAGACGGCGCCACCTCGAGGGCGCTGCCCGCAACTGCACCCGCGGCGCGGCTCGGCTGCGGGACGGGGCTCGGAGCGGGGGCAGCGCGGCCGCGCGTCCGGCTACGGACAGCGACCAGACCTTCTCCATCCTCCCGTTCACGCCAGCCTGAACTGCCCTCCTTAAAAGGAACAACATCTTTCTTTGCTTTGCCCAGGGCTGTCTCACTTAAAACATCATTGCAGGAAGGAGGAATTCCAAGAGCGCTTAAATATGTCCAACCAACTCTTCCATGATCATCCATGACAGAAGATGGAGGAGATGTGGTTTCAATGATCTATCTCAGAAATCAGGAATATAGTCATATAGGTGACTCAATATCCTGATGTTCAACAGTGAGCAAAATTCCATTTAAAAACAGAAATCCTCCTTTACTCCCATGGAAAATTAGCCATGCATGAGTTATCATCAGTGTTAGATAGACCAATTTCCAACTGCATGTATACTTTGCCTCTCCAGCAGCTTAACAGAAAGTTCAGCAAAGCAAAACCAAGTGAAATCCTGAGGGCACAGATGATGCCTGAACTCTTGTGTGAATCTTGCAGCTGGAGAAGCAGGCAGAGGCCAGGCTAGGATACAGAAACCTCTAATGTGCTTCCAGCTTGGCCACCAACCCGAATGTAACCTGATGCCTCTCCCTATTTCTTCTGGCCACATCTTTTCTATAGCACTATTCTGAGGGCATTGAGGGTGTATCTTTTACATATATTTACAGTGAGTACCACAATGACTTTTTGGTGGGAATATGATAAATAAATGCATAACTGAAGTTTGCTGTGTTTTAACTAAATGCAAACAGAGAAAATTAATTGGGGAGGGGTGGGGTGGAGTGAGGCAGGGAAGATAATAAGAAGCTTCACATGAAAATGGCCATTCTGTGAGGACAGATGACACAGGAGAGAGGCAAAACACGTCCATGATTCTCTGAGCAGGATTCGTTCTGATTCAAACCCAACAGTAGCTAATGTCAGCTTCCACAGAAGGAATGTCAGGGCTGGTGACAGCTACTACCTGCACAAATAACTTGTAAGGCAAGAAATCCAGTTCTGGAGACCAAGCTGTCATAAAGGAGATCTTTAATTATGGTTTTTTATTTGTGAACTCCTGAGTGTCCAGGCAGCATCTGACACATTACCAGCCTGGCAGGGCCATGCTAGAATGGACCATAGAGACATGGCCTGGGAGGCTGCAGGTTCAACTACTGCCTGGAATAAATGTTTACTGTAAACCTCTCTTTAAAGCCAAGCAAAACCAAAGCCATCAGTCAATTTCTGTGCCTCTTTTACACAGAAGATGTTGAGCCTCTGTGTATCCAAGCAGTGATTTCAGCAAAGTAACTCATGTTCCAATGGCACTCTTCTATAACCACAATCACCAGCACAGTTTATAATGACATTCAAATGAAGCTGATTTTTTTCTTAAATTCGAAATGGTGTGAAGACACTCTGAGTTCTGGATGAGGTTTTTGTTGCTGCTTACATAAGAAATGTGACTTCCTGAGTTATTCAAACACAGGAATTAAACCCACAAAGGCAATAAAACCTCTTGAATAATCACTGTTCAGCAAGAGCCTGCTGCTTAATAGCCATTAAAGAATACAGAACCACAAAGTCACTGACTTCCATTAAAGTGATAGTGGATACTACTGGATTCTGAGTTACAAGGTGCTACAGAAAAAGTGTGTTTGAATTTTTTCAAGAAACATAATCATTAAAGAAAAGAAACTTGGGTGCTTTTTGTGCACTTCTTTAAAACTAATTTTTTTACAAACTTTATTATTTGAAGAAAAAAGAAAAGGTGGAGAAAAGGCATTTCACATCAGTAACTATGAAAGAAAGCATTATCTGGAGGCCAAAGAAAATGTGCAACCATTTGTTAATAGAATATAGCTTTAGAAGGCCCCAACTGTGGCTTATTTCAAATAAACATTTCAGCAATGAACAGGAGATGTAAAAGCTTGAACTTTAAAAAGAAAGATAGCCATCATGTAGGAAAGACAGCCTGGTTTCCAGGCAAGATATTTTCAAAATCAGAATATTTTCAGTTTCTAATTTTGAAATCTGTCCAACAAACTCCAGCATTCCAGAAGATTTTAGCAGCTGGAAACCATTGTTCTGCTGGAAGGAGTAGCACATGAGCATTGTTTGGTAAATGGGTTTTTGAAACAGCAGGGACAGTAAGTCCCACCAAACCCAAACTATGAAGCAGAGCAGAGCAGGTCTGGTGGCAGAAACCAAAGTCAGCATAACCCAGAGATTGCTGGACAAGTGACAGTGCTAAGGCAAGTCTGAGGTCAAGCCTCAAGGAAGTCAAGCTGGGAGATCAGAATCTTCATTAGATTCTGGCAAGGCACAGGCATGGCTGAAACAGCTCCAGGAAGGGCAAAGAAGGAATACCAGACCTTAAAACCACTTTGGGGAGCCTAAAGGAGATTTCTTACGGCTTTCTCACAAAGCTCTCCTCAGCTGCCTCACCCAGGGTCACACCATTGCCTTGACCACTGGCTGCCAAAGCCGTGGGAGCAGAGTAGGGCTCTTGGCCCTCATTTATATACTGGTCAAAGTCTTGTGTCATATTCTCTTACATCTCCTTTTTCACACAGATCTAGAGGATGACAGTGACATATCTCTCCCAAACATGTCATAAAATTTGACAGATTTTCTTAATGCACAGTATTTGCCTCTCAATGTGATTGAAATGTGGAGACACACCCAGAAGTCCAAAATGGTGGACACATACTACATTTAAGTAAAGGATATAGTAAAGTTATGAATCAAATACAGTGTTTCCAAAATAGAAGTGGATGATGAGCTGGCAAAATACTCTCCCACCCCAGCCAGAACACTGAAGTCAGCAGAGAGGGTTGTGAAACAAAACATTTGCTAAATAAAGAGACTTGATGCTAATTATCTAAAAATTACAACACTCCCAAAGGGAGTTATCCATTCTTACACCATTATGGTGGGAACAGTCTCCACCAGCATATGTCCTCTAGTATAATGACAGTATGGTTTTATATTGATCAAGTGTCTAAGAGGTACTAAGTTCAGCTGCTTCTAAACCCCTAGTCCTTCAATTTGTCCTTCAGTAAAGGAAAAATGAAATAATGTTTAAGAGTACCTACCACTCTAAGCCACTTTACAAAAACTGATAAAAAGCTATATATAGTGATTACTTCACTAGCCTTTGAAATGCTGAAATCTTTGAGGTGAAGTACAAAAAAGGTTTATAAATCAGAAAGCCAAGGCACATTACCTTTTCAACATGTGAACCCTAACCTTTCCTCTTAAATGACAGCAGATGGATACAGGTATTTTACATAGCTGTAAAAAAAATTGTAATTACATACCCTTCCTAATAATTTATTTGCATACAATGTAATTTGCCAAGAGGCAAGTGGAGCTGATCAAGCTCTGCCTTGTTCCAGACACTTTGTCAACTTTTTGGCAAAATCCTCTCAGTTAGCAATGCATGGAAATAGCTAATCTTCAATTCTGGTATTCCTATCATTTTTGTGGACAGCAGGATCAGGCAGAAGAATGTTTTTTGTAGTTTTTTTGGTGCAAACTAAGTGCACAAAATCTCTGTGTACTCCCTAGATTAAAAAAAAAAATACTCAAAGCTTGTTATAAACTAAACTTTGATTCTGCTTTTAATACTGCCTATTAGGCAACAAGAAAACAAACCATTGATCCATTGCCTAGAATTCAAGACATTATATTGCACAGCCATTTCTTTTCACAGCTTGTGGCAGAAGCAGCAGAATTGTAGCTCTAGGAATTGTCAAAATCATGAATGAACACTCACTTGAAGCAAAAAAATGTGGAGGGATAGAATGTAAGAAAATAAAGATAGTGCAGAAGGCAGTCTCACCCCTGAGGAGCTGCAGCTGTACCAATCACCAAAGATTAGGAACAGGCCTGCCCTTAATAGGCCACAGCTGTGTCCAATAAGACGAGTGCTACAAAAGAGTGGGGTAGCTGGGTGAGGAGAGAGCTGGAGTTTGTTGGTTGTGCTGTAAAGAAGGAGTTGGTGCTGTAAGGAGCTGCCTATGAGAATCACTGAGAAGGTATGGGACATTTGCAATATGATGACAACAAAAAATACTTTTTTGAAATGTGATTGTAAGTTTAAAGGTTGCAAGACCTACCCTCATGCACCAGGGAGCAGGGAGAGCATTTTTGATGAGGCTCTGAAAATTCCCTTAAAATCAGAGTTCCCATACAGTGTCTACACAGGCAGCAGAGAGATACCCAGCCCAGCACTTGGCCTGAAGTTATTCTCTGAGTGGATATGTAAGTTCACAAGGTTGATGTTGGGTACATTATGGTGTCACTCTGTGTGACCAGATCCATCAGAAGAAGAGTGTGAGTGCCCTTTTAGCATAATTCCTCTTGGAACTGTTCTGTAAGAATAATGTAAATACATTTTTGGGTTCTCAGAGGTGACTTTTCTTGGGCAAAATGCACAGGTCTTCAAGAGAGATGCTTGAACATCTAAGATGGAAACTCCTGTATTTAAAACATTCCCCTAGGCTTCCTGTGTAAAAGAAAAACATGGAAATTAAGAGAAATAGCTCCTTTCTAGGCAGTGAGTCACCTGGTATTAGCATAGACATCTAAATAAAACATGTAAATCATGCCTCAGAAGTGTATTTTTCTCCACATGAACTATAAAAAGAGTCTAAACAACTGACTCAGATGTAAATGTCTGCAGTGTAGATGATCAAAGCCAGGTGAGGCACATCCACCACTGGAGCATGGGGAGGTGCAGACAGACACACAGCAGCTCAGGCTCTGAGAGCACACACCACCAGCTCATGACTAGGTTCTCATGGTGCCTGTTCTGGTGGTAGCTCATGCTCCAGCATTAATGAGTCCTTCCCCCACCCTTCCCACAGTGAGTTGCTGACAAATAATCAAAATGGTCCTAAGAAGTCAATCACCTCTATGCCAAGTACTTGAAAATGGGAAATACTTCCCAAAAAATTGTATTTATTAAGAAGTCATATATTCATAAGGAAACAATTCAGCTTTTTTTTTTTTTTCCTAAAACTTAATTGGTACAAAATTAAGCAATCATTTTAATTGATTGCCTGTGAAAAAAAAAGTCAGGGTTCAGTTTTTTGCTGACCTTTACATGAACAAGATGTAGTTACACTGCTGATCAAGATTCACTCATGATGACTTTTTACACCCCTGCGGTACTTTGTGGGGGGAGTTTATGTTAACATAAACTCCCCATCATGAGCACGCTTTTGAAGTAAACCTTGTAGTTGTCCCTTCTTTTGATGTGCTTTGGTTAATGTAACAGAGCAGTCTAAGGGCTCATGGACTTCTCAAGGAAGAACAGAAACTGAAGCTGTGCTCCAGGACTGCACCCAAAGCATTACAATCACTGGCAGACCAAGCTGAACCTAATCTGAGGTGAGCCACATGTGATGTGACCACCAACTCATCAGCACCAAATATTTTGCTCTATAGACCTACTGGCCATATGACTTGTTAAAATAAATATATCCCATGCCAGATTGAGGTTACAGTCTTGGAAACTGCCCCAGGAGTGCCCTGAGGGCCAGGGCTGAAAGACTGCACTGAGGTTCTAAGAGAGCTACACCTTGTAACTAATTAAAAGCTAACATGGTGCATGGCATGTTTCACACTTCATTTAATAGTTACCAGCTGTAAATAATGTACACAATCCAATCTTGTGTTTATAAGTGAAGGTAGAACTTTTTAAATAGATTGGAGGATCAGAAAGCTTGTGTGTAACTGTGTTTGCTGTAGGTTCTGCGCAACTATCGGTGTTGTTGTGAGGAAGATTAAGTGTACAGTGACACAACATTCATCCAGAGTTCTGCTCTGCATCTCTAGTTTGGGAATTACATTAATTTGTCAATGATCAGGTCATCTTAATAAAACCCTTCATTGTTTAAACTGTAAGTAAAGTGCAAAACAATGAGTGGTAGTCATTCAATCAAGACAGACCAGTTGTAATGTACTCTTATGATAGTGGCATTTTCTTGTATTAAAAAAAAAAAACCTAGGACATCTAAAAGCCATTTAGTCATGTCATTGGTAATAAGGTTAATGATTTATTTTCCTGTGCTTCATTGCTTAACTCTGACCTGAAGACAGGTAACCACTAATGGTATAATTAGGTGAATATTTTAGCAGACACTGATGATGCTTCTACAGCAGAAGCACTTTCAGTTCTTAAATGCTATCTCATTGGTCTTGTTGGGCAACTCAGGAATGGCATAGAGCTGTTTGAGTGTGAAATACAACTACTACATCAACTATACTCGGAAGACTTGACCAAAAAAGGTGAATTTATTAATGTCTCTAGCTGCTTCTCCCATATTGCCTTGTGTTTCCTGTCCATATTAACTCTCAATGTTAATGCTCTTCTGCTGCAGAAACATCATCAGTGCCTGGTAAAAAAAAGTGTTACTACAAAAATATATGTGCCCATTGCCCTGTAAAACAGGTAAAATTGAGGAAAAAGCACTTGAGCTCAAACTGAAACCCTTTCCCTCAGTAGAAGAATTTATTCAAGTACCCAGTTAAGAGCTTTCAAGAAATAAAACATTCTTCATGCAACATAGTATCTCTGTATTTAAACTGAGGACGATCCAGTTGGAAAGTCCATAGTCTAAATCTTATTTGGCAGACTAAATTAGAAATGCTTGAACATTTGAAGGAAGATGAAATAAACAATGAATGAAATAAACATAAAATAAATAACTGAAGACCAGACAAAAAAGATTTCTTCTTCATTATTACATTGCTTTGTTGTTGGTTTTGTTGGTTTGGGTTGTTTGTTTTGATTTTTTAGTTTGTATTCAACACTTTCAAAAAGGAAATTTGAAAAATAAAGGGCTGGAGTTATTTAAGAGGAGAAACTGATGGGAGCTCCAACCCTGCAGCTGTGCTGTTCATTTGCCATGACAGAAGCACATGAAGGCATCCTTTTCCTGACTCCTTGCACCCAGTGATTGAAACCAGCACTCCTTGACATCAAGAATCTGCCCTAATTTCAAACATGCTCCAGGATGGCATTCATTGCACATGTCCATGTTTGCATCTTAGCTTAGGACTGATATTCTGATGCCTCTTTTCCACCCTTGCTCACCACTGGGATTGCAGCACAGGGCTGTCCCGGGCCAAACCAGCAGGATCAGCCCCTCGATGGAGCCAGGACAGGAGCTGTGCCCCAGCTCCGCTGGGCAGCCAGACCTCACCACCAGAGCAGTGCTGGTGCCAGGAGCCACCCTGGAGCAAGGACAGTGTGGACACAGGGCCCAGTGCCCACGCCATGGGTCTGCTCCTCTTGTGCTAAACTGCCTGTTCTACACACCTTGTCTCCCTCTCTTCTGAAGTTTCCTGCAAAAAACACCCACTGGGGCAGAGAGTGTGTTCAAGAAAGGGCCCAAACAGCTGTGCCAGCTGGGGCTGATATTCTGTCTTTTGCTCAAGCAGCTTTGGAGGCTGTGATAATGCCCCAGTTCCCTTCAGTTGCGGGAATGCTGCATAAAAATTGAGAAAATAATGAAGATTTAAATCAGTTTCAGGCCAGGAGAGATATTTTATCCTGTAATGATTATGCATTGAGGTGTACCTAACATCTCTTTTGATTATTTTTGCTTCACAGAAAATTTAATTTAAAATCTTGTACTCATTCTAAATCAGGGGGAAAAAAGGATGTTTTAAAATATTACTAATTTGTTTGTAAGATAAATAAACATAGGCCAAGTGTTGAATGAGACCTCATAGAAGAAATGTCAGAAAATCACTTCTTCCACTTCTATTTCCTAAAATCAGGGGAAAAAATCATGTCAACAGTACACAGTGGTATAAAAATACTAGTTTGTTGATCAACATCACTATTACTCATATTATTTCAATGGATATATGAGTCAAAAACTTTAAAATTGCTTTTATTTCCTGCAGCTGTACTGTATTCCAACATAAGTGTAAACTGTACTCACTAAAATCTGAAGTTACACTGTTACAAAATTAGTACTGCAACATGCAATGCTTCATGTTAATTTTAAAATGCAGTGAGATTGGATTAAAATATGTTAAGCATGCTAATGTATCTTTATTACTTAGGAACTTTTAAAACCTTAGCACAGACTCTTGTTTGAAATTTCAGACACATGAAGCAATGTGCAAAAATAAACTCCAGCAGCTTTAGCACACATTGAATGAGCTTGTCCATATTACAAAATAACTGGTTTCACTACATCTAACTAGCATGTGTTGGTTACACCAGCTGTTTTCAGGCTGGGCTTTGCAGGTCATGAGATGCTAAATGTATTTATCACTAAGCTGAAGAGTGCACCATGATCTGTGACAAGCTTTGGAGCTTGACAGTGATCCTCCAGGAAGTCCAGGAGCCAAGATTCAAATGCCCCATTGGATTAGGCATATAAACTGTAACTCATTTCATCCTCAAACAGGTGACTTAAACAAAGGTGGTAGATGGACTTACAGATGTCACATCTCTCTCCATTGGTGACAGAGGGAGCCTCAGCAGACTGACAAGGGGGGCACTAGCTTTAGCCTAGACCTCACTGCCCTCAGTGTCCCCTCCACAACCTCAGAACAGACAGCTCAGCTGCTCCTGCTCTGAGCCTTGCTTTCTCTGCCTCCTCATGTGACAGGGCTGCCTCTCCTCCAGGAGCCTGGGAAGGAGGAGGAAAGCAGAGTCTCACAGCAGCAGCCAGGGCCATGCCTGGGGCACACGCAGCCCCTCAGTGCAGGAGCACAGCCCAGCAAGGGGGTCTCAGCAGGTATTGGGGCTGCCAGAGCACAGGGGGGCTGTGTGGGCTCTGGTTACACTGCCATAAAGGTCTGTGCCAGTGTGGGCATCTCATCTGACCACTTCCACCTAAATCCAGCCTCTGCCCGATCCAGATCACTGTCAGCACAGATATATTGGTGCTCACACAGCTGAAATAGAGGAGCTCTGCAACCTCACATACTCTGGGGAAAGGAAATACCAGCACAAAACTTAATTGAAAACAGGATTTTCCCTGATTCAGCACACAAGTTTTTCTTCCTGCAAGCCCACAGGGGCCATGACAATCATGAAAATCTTGCACAACACCTTCCAGAGAGGAGTCTGAAATTGAAGCAAGCTTGTGCTGGTGTACAACACATCCATATTCTTTAGAAGATTTCCAGAAGGGGCTCCATTTGGGCCCAGGTTTCTCAGTACAATACAGCTGTGTCCCATGAACTAGCCATTGGATAAAAAGGATTTTAATGCTCAACACTCATAACTGCAGCCTTGTGGAGGAACGTTTGACTCAAGCACACTTACTGGGATTCTGAAATGCTTCTGCTTCTGAACTGAAATATATAAAGCTGTCACATCAGCCATGAAAAGAGTTTAACTGACTGAAAGGAAGTTAAGACTAAAACATATACACATTTGCTAAAAAAAAAAATGTAATTTAATCTGGTATTTTCCAGTTAAAAATATTCTTTCACAATTAAATTTAAAATCTCTAGAGAAGTTAATTTGGCTAATGTGGCTAATTTTTAAAGCTCTTTCTCAGTGGAGCCAATTTTAATTTTGAGTTTTAAATGAACAACTAATAGAGACATTCAGATTTCTTCCTCTCATTTGATGTTTGCTTAAAGATTTTTTTCTTAACAATCACCCCTTCAAAATAGCACTGCCTTAAATGAGTATTTAGAACACATGCAACTTATTAAAAACTTAAAATAAGCCCCAGGTTATTACATTTGCATCCATTAACAACCCTACTTGGAAAAACGGCTTTGCTAAAAGAACATGTTTTAATCAGCTGGTACTACTTGCTTACATAAAGACTAGAAGGGTTGAACAATTTTTTTAAACATTTAAAATTATGCAGTCATCAGCAGCTATTGAGGATATACTTGGTAGTAATAAGATTACTACATCTTGATGCACTGTATTTGATATCACCAGTGCCTGTGTGTGCCATGTAACACAATAATTCTTCAGTAGAAAAAAAACTTTACATGAAAATGATGTAAAATAGTGTGGGGGAAAGCAGAAAACTTTTCTGTGGGTGTTGACTCCTTGCAAAAATCACACTAAAATATTCTCTTAGAGTTAAAAAAGTTAACAGGCCTTTTAGGCTTGCAATAAAGCTTCATTTCAAAGTTTTCTAGACAGTAGTTTATATATGATTAAGTGACCTGTAATGCCAGGTGAATGAATAATTGATCTATTTTGGAATGACCTGAGAGATTTCTTGTTTTCAAGCCTGATCAGTCTGGTACCCACACCATCCATTTACCACTTCTAATGTTCAGCAGGCTGTTCTATAACTCTGCCAGGTTCAGTTCTGCAGCTACAATTCAATCAAAAAGTCATGTCAGGGCTCAGAGTTGTATTAGCTGAAATTAGGAACGTTGGTCATTTATTACACTTGGAGTCATATTTATCTTCTGGGCCTCAGCTTTTCACTGAAGACAAATTCTCAAGGTTTTTATACCAACTAAAGAAAAAATTATTTTTATTTTATTTTTTTAATGGAAACTTAGTGCATCCTGGTTTTCATCCACCTTCCAGGTCTTTACAAATGGTCCCATATTTCACAAGAGTTATGGCCCAAATCACAAGAGCTGTCAGCACTGACATTTACCCATCAACATTACAGGGTGCACAATTGCAAAGATACGTATGAAATCATTAGAAGTATAGAAGAACAGTTCAGATTTTTTTTTTTCCTACCTTTTTGGGTTAGATCTAGTGAAAGATTTAAAGGTGCCAACACCTAACTTTTAGGCTGACTTCCAGAATGAAATTCAGAGTCAGGTACCTGAACTCCTTTTATAACTTGAGATTAGTCACTCAGTGAGAACCCTGCTCTCCCCATTGCACTGCATCCTGCTTCTCACAGCTAAATCCTTGTGAGGCTGATGAGCCACACCTGCCTGGTTTCACCTGGAGATTTCAAACTGCCCCATGGCTACAGTGCCTTGCTACACCAGAGGGGCTGTGAACCTCAAGTCCCTCAGCTGGAAGAGAGCACCCCATGCATGTCTCTGCCTCCTGGGTGAGTGCTACAGGTATAAGAGGTCCATTAGAAACACTTTACATATAATTACTGCTAGGGAGGTGTGGGGGGATAGAATGTGAGAAAATAAAGATAGTGCAGAAGGCAGTCTCACCCCTGAGGAGCTGCAGCTGTACCAATCACCAAAGATTAGGAACAGGCCTGCCCTTAATAGGCCACAGCTGTGTCCAATAAGACGAGTGCTACAAAAGAGTGGGGTAGCTGGGTGAGGAGAGAGATGAGGTTTGTTGGTTGTGCTGTGAAAAAGAAAGAGTCAGTGCTGTAAGGAGCTGCCCATGACACATCGCCAAGAAGGTATGGGACTTTTGCAATAAGATAACAACAGGGAAGGACACTGTTTTGGCAGTGAGCCACGCAGGCTCATTTCAAGGGATTTTGCATGTTCTTCTGCCCACTTTTGGGATCTACTGAAGATTTGGTAGGGAGGCAGCATTGCAGACCAAGTTGAAGTAAATCTCCGAAGACATTTAGAAACTTTCAAGGTTAAACAGCTATTGGGCAGAATGTTTGATAACTGGACCAAGAACTCGGTCCAGTTATCCAACTGTAGAGGGTGTCTAGGAATGTTTGTCCTGTCCAAGTGGGAGATCACCACTGGCCACAGGGAGACATTCACTTCTCTGGAGTGGCAGCAAGAGGCCAGCAGGTACACTGTAGCATCTTACATAGAAAGAGGTGACAAAGTTTTAGCAACTGAAAAAAGCCTATATAATAACCAAATCCCACATTAGGAAGAGCAAACTTTTACCCTGCTTTTGGATTTTGGTACACTGAGAAGATATTGTCAGCAGCAGTAAGTACCAGTTAGTTGCAGGTGACAATCAGTTGAACACACAAGTTCACCTATATATTCTACTACATTAATAAAATGCTATGGAAAATGTTCCATGCCAAAGCACAGACCCAGTTCTGCAGCTGCACATTATGAAGTATGTGGGACTAGAATCAAGTTAGATGTGGCTGCCTCCAATTTCACTCTTTTTAAGGTCGGTCAGACCATAAACTAGTTTACAGCTGTATGGACAGAGAAATCTGTTCAAGGGTCTTTCTGAGAAAATAGACTACTGGAGTGAAAGCCCACCCAATGAGATTTGTAAGCAAAATAAGCCTCTAAACAATGACATGACTAAGTGCTTACCACAGCAGGCTGTTTGTTTTGGACACAGGATGGAGAAGGCTTTTGCCAGTTTCTGTTTAGCTTGGCAAACCCCATGGCAAGTGTAGTCACAGCAAATATATTCCCAAGCCAGATGACACACACAGTTCCAGAGCTGATACAAAATGGGCTGTGGAAGACTAGAGTATAATAAAATAAGTTGAAATAGTATGCAACAGTGATAGCTTTGCATACTATTGCCCTCAAAGTATGAAAAGGATCTCATATTTCCTTCAAAGATATGGGCAGGATTAGTGATGTAGTGAAGTAAAAGATGAAATTATATCCAATTTTATACATAGAAAATTTGATAATTTTTTTTACTGTCACAAAGGCTGATATTGCACACATTTGCTACAACAGACTCTCAGAGAAATCAAATGCAATCATAAACCAGAAAGCAATACATTATTTTTTAATGACTGCATTATGTAAGCGGGAAGAAGGAGATGATATCAACTTGCCAGCTGGAAATCAATAGGAACTTGGCCAACCAGCCTAAGGCTTTTTTTTCTGTTGTCCTCAAGGGGATCAGTTTACTAAAATACTAATTTAGTCCCATGTGCTTCGGGAACACAGGATGTTTGAAGAACATTTAAATCCTGGGCATTGTAAAACCAACAGTTTGTGCACATTCTGAAGTCCAAAGCATAGCATGCAATCTTTATCTGGTCAATCATACTTTCTGCCATGTGCAATAAATGATGCTATGATCAATTCAGATACTTATGACTAAAATGGATTTGTTTTACTTAACAAACTTTCTTGTTTGTTGTTTTAACAAGTCACCAAGTCCAGTTCCTCAGGCCAGAGGAGATTAAGAAACATGTATATGCATGTGTATATGTATGGCTCATAAAAACAGTAAGAAAACTGGAAAATCATTGTAGATTTCTGCCATGTGCTGACTTCATGCTGTACATGTTTGGACTTTACATATTAACATATCCTTTCTGATACTTGAGTCTAATAGGGCCATCAGCTACCTGTCTTTTTAGTGTCATCTTCCTATCAATCTCAAATTGCAAGTGACAGTAAGTATACCTTAACTCACCAAAGGTCCTTGCTGCAGCAGGTCAAACCAAATTCAAGGCTGCAAAGTATCAAAAAGTTTATTAAAACTCAAAGTAAAGCAAATTCCTCTCCCCTACTGTCTTCACGCCTTTGTTGTAAAAGACAATCCTAAGCCAGGTCCCCCAAGCATGCACACACATTTAGTGACTGCATGTTTTCCCTATTTCCCTACCACAGCTGAGGTAGGGAAAGAGGTAGATATACAATTTTACTATTTTTAAACTGTAAAACTGTTTGCAAAATTGTAAAATTATTTATAAAAATCTCAACTATTTGATATGTAACAAACGAGCACAGATGCCATCCTTTGTTTTTCAGAAAAGGAAGCAGCAGGTTTGTTACCTGCAAGGGACACAAAGTCTCAGAGAACAGGCATGGCAGAGTGAGCTGGGATATGGGACAGTTCTTGTTTCCCAGCTTGGGGCCATGCTCAGGGACTTAGCACACGCTGCCTTTGATGCTGCTTTGTCCTTCTGTCTGGCTGACCACATGCCATCAACATGAGAGGCAAACGTGCAAGGTCTCACCAAGAGCATTCTAAGATTTTAGAGGTTTCAGTCTAACCCGTTTCTCCAAATTACAGTCAAGCAAGTATAAAGTTTCACCTGAAATACCTTTCCCCATTGTACATATCCAGGTGTAATACAACTTTAGCTCAAACAGCCTCCCAGCATCTGAGAATAGGATGTGTGAATAGTTGAGACAGCCTCAGCACCTCACAGGAGCTAGGACAGCCTTGTCCTTGAGTTTCTTCAAAAAACAAGAAAGTCTAGGAGAAGATTAACATTGATTTTAAGAAATATTGCATAATGTGGAAAGAAGAAAAAAAATGGCAAAAAGCTAATTAGGTATTAAGAAGGTTAAAAGGGATGACCTAAAGGGATAGACTGGTATTGATTGCTCACAAAATGATGGAAGGCTGATAGGGATGCCATTTGCCATGAGGATGGTAGCATAATTAAACTCATTCAGTAAGAATTATATAAAATAGGTTTTGTCACACAAATACTGCAAGAGATTAGAAATTTAGGTGATAATGTAAATTATACTGACTTAACAGGCTTTGGCAAACTATTTTACATCATGGTGAAAGACCTTCTGTTTAAAAACAAGTATAGAATTATAAGAAAAAAGGATGAAAAAACTTCATACAAGTATCTAGTTCATCACCAGTTGGCAGATTCTTGAATATAAAATGGATTTCAACTGCAAATTGGTTTTATTCATTTCTAAACAGAAGCATTTCAAACGGTGTTGCTACAGAGTTTCTATTCTTGGCTCAACTATAAGAAATACCTACCTTTATTATTGAACTGAATACAAAAGAATCACTGCAGCTAGTGTACAAATTCTGGCAGAAGGGATAAGAATGGGTCAGTTCCACACAGAGGCTGTGGTGCTTGAAATGCTAGTTTCATTCAAACAAAGAATATAGGTCAAACATCCAGATCTGGAAAAGCGGTATCCTGTAATTCAATGACTTAGAGAAGGACTCTGGTTTAAGGGAGACAGCCAGTGGGAAAAAAAAGCTCATAACATGACTGTGTGATTATGAGGGATAGTATGACATTCAGATGTGTAAATAAGAATGAATCTGTAACAAGTAGTCAACTATATACTGCCCAGCTGATATGAGCTAATTGGGTTTTTTTTCCTGATATTCCTCATCACAAAATTGAACATTCTCAGAGGAAGGTGAAGTTTAAATAAGAAAAGAATTTTAGAAGATTAAGATGTTTTGATTTTCATGACACTTCTCTTGTGCTTTTAAATACACGATTTGGTTTTACATTTAATATGATTTTTGTATATTTGGTGATACCACATCATATTTAAAGTTTTAAAAATAAAACCCATTAAAAGTCAGACTGTAATGAAATGTCTCAACTTTGCTGTAAGATTACTTTTGAGCCTATAGTTATAGAAATTGTCAACATCTCTTTCCATTCTGTTTTGGAAGAAAGACTTTCTGCAAATCCATACCTTCTGTCAGCTGAGATTGTAATTCAAATATTGGAACCTGAGTCCAATGTCAGTATTTAAGAATATAGAAAGCTAAGAAATGTTACAAAGAAACCACAAGAATGTTCCAGAGTTGCGTTTCTTAAAAATACGCTTTGAAAACAAGGGTTTGAAAACTTTCTTAGCTTATTAGACTGACATGTACAACAAAACACAACATGAAAATCACTAGCTAAAGGAATTCTAATTAAATGAAGGGAACATTTATTACCCATGGAACAACTGAACTGAGCTTACTGTAAATCAGTAATTTTTTGCAGCCTCTCAGATGACATACTTTCCTAGAAGGCATGCTTGCAGCTCAGTAACAAACAGGACTCAATACTGAATTTCTGCAGCTCGCACAGGAGGTTCTCACAGCTCCTGGGTTTCAGCCTGAGCACAGGAAAAGAAAGCAAGCAGCACTCAAGTAATTGCTGTGGCCAGGCAGCTGCCTTCTGTAACCAATACATGCTTGCAGGAATGAGCATCACTTACCAAAGGGTCTGACAGGGAGGAAAAGGGCCAAGGTGTGCAGTATGAAGCTCTCACTGAAGGCAAGAGATGATGTGCTCAGAAGGAGATTCTGTGAAACAAGCACAGCCATACCACCTACCACACTATGGGCAAGGCACCTAACCTTCTATGCAACTGCTAAAAAGAAAACAAAGATTAGCAGATATTTTTTTAATGGTAATAAATCAGATTACAGGGAAACTTGTCTTAGCGGGACCCAATGGGAGAAATTATTTCAGTTCACAATTCAGTAATATCTCTGGGGCAGCAGAGGACAAGCTAAAACCTGAAGAACAGAGAACTAAAAAGGAAAGAGAATCAACGCACACCCTGCTCCACACACTTGACATCACAAGAAAGACCCCTTCCCACACAGATCACCAGCACCTTACTGCTCCTCCCTGCCAATCAGTCTTTCTGCAAGTGTAACTGCAACCTTAGCTCTTTTTAAATATCACACCTGCCTGATAAATTGTTCCTCTTAAATCCATAGCAATAATGGTTTTACCTTAGAGCTTCAGATTAAGATATACACTTTTGCACATTGCTAATCTTAGCATAACTCATGTTTCAGGAAAGCAGACCTATTAGTAAATACAGATCAAATTGTGAAACTGTATTACAGTATAGGAAATCTTTCTTAATCTAGATAAAATCCCCTCTTCTTAGATCTTATAGATCAATCATAAGCAAATTTTTTCCATTAATATCAGATAAGCAATCATTATCAGATCAAGCAATGAAATGTTGAATTCCTGATTTATTAGGAATTCAATAAATATAGCTAATCTGTATATATTCACCTCTCTCCAGCCTTAGACTACAATTTCTCAGGCTAGGGATGTCTTTTCCTGAATGTATGGCGAGTGGTTAGCTAAGTGCGGGCACTGGCATAAATAAATAATGACATCATAGTCACTAGGGACACTTTAATAAAATTATACTCTGATTTAACTGTGAAGCTCTTCCAAAATCCCAGGTGAGTAATGATATTCAGAATCTTGTTTTACATTTATCTTATCAGGAGTTTCCTTCCAACAAAACTGGAACCATACATGTGCTGCCTATCTACTCTTTCCCATGCACTCACCAATGCTCAAGGCAACCCCTCTTGTTCAAATGCTGTGGGACAGATTCTTCTCTATATACTGCTTCTGAGCTCTTGTTTACTTTCTTTTGAAAACACAGTATCAGCCAGAACTGAAGAGGGAAGAACACCTTTGGAGAGTTGCTTATTGTGATCATGGGATGCTTAAGGCAACAGATGAAGCAATGAAACCATTGCATGGAAAGAGAACATGCCAAGGAGCACCAAGGAGCCTGCCAGCTCAGGGAAGAACAAAAAGAACCTCCCAGACATGAGGAGCCTGGATACAGTTTGCTATAACTTCAGGAAGTTACTGAATCAGCTAAAGCAAGGACTCACCTGAAAGAGTAGAAATTGTTGGGACTTTTTAAAATCTTGTTTGCCTTTTTCAAGAGTTCTAAGCTTTCTCAATTTAAAAATTGGTTTTCTAGTTTTTGTTCAAATAAAGTTTGCCTTGTTTGAAATAAAAAAAAAATAAACCATCAAATTTAGTCTAACTTGAGTTAGAATACAACATAATGTTAAAGAAGATTGCCTGATGCAGAATCCAATCAGGGATGGAAAAATGACTGCCCTTAGAGCTGTCCCCACTGTGAGAGCAAGGAGGGGAGGCTTTCACACTGGGAAGCTTCACTGCTGTCAGAAGTAGAGCAGGAAGTGTGAAAGAAGGAAAGGAATGGAAAAATACAAGATATTTTGACTGGTAACAGGCCTCCTCACCTCCCCACACACCAAATGTCTTCCTGCAGGGAAGACAGGTGCAAAAGAGAACAAACAAAAGAGAATGAAGAGGAAAAGCAAAGAGCAGTCAAAAGTGAAATGAAGGATAAAGGAAAGCTGGGAATCATGACATTGCTGGTAGCAAAAGAAAAAAGCACAGTAACAGAACTACACAAGAAGGTCTTTCCTTCCTATCATCCATGCAACTCCATCATCCTAAACTGAGCCAATCAGTTCTTGTGATGCTGAGCCCCAGAGCAATGAGACAGCTATTGCTCTCATGAGGTGACGTGAGAACACCCAAGACAAGTGACAAAAGTTGGAGAAAAATGTTCTACTGCAATTGGAAATGGTAAAAAATATGTCACACATCAAAAGAAGTAGTCTTTCTTGAAAAATTATATATAAAAAAAAATAATATGGCATAAATGCTCAACTGCTCCTCAACCCTCAGCACCTGGATAAGAGAAGTGTTTCTTAAAAAGTAGTTTCTAATGTGTCTGATCTCTCCACAAAAAACAAAAGTTAGAATTGGCCAATGCTGTAAGGTAAACACAGTTTTTGTTGGTAAGCCTCTGATTTTAATTTTAAAATAATTAGTTTATAGCAAAAAAAGAGTCACAACTGCCTTTTTCTTTAATCTCAAAGCTTGTCTTCATTTAAGTTTGCAAAGCCTGCTGCCAACTGAGACAAACTCTACCTCAAAAAAGGCATTATAGTGGGGGGGGAATACAGCATCACAGTCTTTCCTCTCTTCCAGTATATCAGCCAATATTCTCTCTGCAAACAGACCTGAACCATATCCAATAGCAAGACACAGTTTTCAACTTTTGCATTCTTTTGCCCGTACCTGAAATCTTACTGTACACATATTTCTCAAAATTAAGTAGATAAAATGTCATTAATGTAATACATAAAGCCAGGAGAAAGTAAAAATTACAATCATGTGGCCAAGAAAGTCTCAAATTGGGAATGTAGATTTGCATTTTCGCCCTGAGCATTGCCATACATGAGTAAGCATCAGAACAGAAGGATGTGTCACATGGAGTTCACCAGGGGTCTGTCCTGGCTGCAGTACACTCCAGTATTTATTCAGAGAGTGCATATTAAATTTACAGATGGCAAGAATCTAGAAGGAAATGAACCTATTGCAAAGGAAAAAAACACTGTGGACAAAAGAAGGAAATAATGTCCAGGAAAAAGAAAACAGAATGCAGCTCAACAGGGACAAGTTGAAGATATTGTAAAAGCAAATGAACCACACAAATACAGAACAGAAGACAGCCAATTAGAAATCAATTGTGTAGAAAAGGACCTTGAATGATATAAAAGAGAAGCTGAACAGAAGACAACATCAGGCTGTAACAGGTTTCTTAAGGTACCAACAGAATTATGCATGAGCCTGAATACAGAATGCAAAATCTGTAAAAGCCCCCTGCTCTGCAAGGCACAGCTGTGATACTGCCTTGCTCTCACCATACAAAAATAAATAAGTAAAAATTCAAGTGGGCCAACTGGAAGGAATGCATAGGAGAGTTGCAAGAACAGTGCCAGGAAACATGACCCTGGAGGAAACACCGAGCAGTGAGTTTTTGAGTCCAAACAAACTTAGGATCTAAACATGACAAGCTAACAGCCCTCAAGCACATAAAACAATCTCTCCCTGCTGCAGGGAGAGATTGAACAGTTAGTTTCCTACATTCATTCAGGAGAAGGAAAAAAGTAACAGGCTTAGATTTTAACAGCAATGTTTCCACCTCATGTCAAGAGAATTTTCTGTTGGCAAGAATAATGAAATGTAAGAATGAATTGCCTGAATTAGAGGCCAGACAAACCTTCCTTGAAAAAGGTCAGTTGACTTTGCCTCATAGTAAAGATTGACTCCTCATCTTCCCTGCACCCCCATTATTCTCAGCTTGCCTAAACATTGTCAGAAAAAGAGTTAACAGCCTGCATCCCTCAAACCTCTTGATCGTGACCAGCTGGCCTCTTTCACAGATTAAATAACCATGTCTTGCTGTGTCCTGTTTCTCACCTTCCCCAGATGAGCACAAAGGCTGTCCCTGGTCTGGAGCAGCTCCCTCCCCTCTCCAGAACCCTGTGCACATGCCCAGGCTGTCTCTGCTTTCCCTGAGCTACGCTCTAGAGAGGACACAAAAGCCTTTATGGATGATTAATAGCTACCTTTCAAGGCTAAATGATTTGGCTAAGAAACTACATCTTATAGATCAGTCAGCTAATCTAGACCTTGGCCAGCTCTCTTCTGCTCTTTCCAAGAGGTAGACTAAATATTCAGCTCAACATCTCTCCATTTTTCTCCATTATCCACCACCTATTCAGACAACTATTCCTAAGTTGCACCACTTTACTCAACAGATCATCTCCATTACATTACACCAATGGGTAAGCAGAGAAACCTTAAACCCTAATCAAAACAAATTGTCACTAAATACTCAGAAACAATTCAGGAATTAGTCCTATTTTACAGTTCTGTGTGTTCTGATTTCCAGTTTTCAGCTCTGCAATGATGAGACTGCATTTTATCTAAGGAAGCACACACCATTTTACTACACGTTAGGTAATGCACACAATTCCAAATGGCAGAAGTTCTTTCCTTCTGTTGCTGGAAAAAAGATGAATAATAATGTTAAAATTAGTTACAGCCAATATGTGGTAGATGGACTGTTGCCATATGGTGGTTATGTAAATTAAGTGACAAAATAAGGATCTAGCATTTATAAGCAACTATTGCACACTTCAAAAACCCAGCCTGCCTGTGAAATACCTAGGGGCTCCCACTTATGGGAAAAGATGACTTCAAAACCTTGGATTTTTTTCTGACACTCTGAACGATTATTTCAAGGAAAACATAAGCCTCTTATTTGCCTTACATATAAAGAATATAAAGTCCAATCACCACTCCTGTGCATTACACAAAGTAGTTTTCTTGTCCAATTAAACATCTGTTTTCACTAGGTAAAATGATGTCGCAACTCCACGCCGCTGTGTTGCCTGTCTGGAAAGGTGCCTGACTGTATTCATGGGTGACTTAAATGCCCAAACTTAGGACAAAGACAATTTCTCTAAAAGCTGTCAAAGCCACTCACTTTTGCTGATTAGACAGGGAATTTAGGAGCACATTTTAGGAGTCCTGATACTCTATGTTCTTGCCATTGAAACATAAAACGGAGGACAGCAAGATACTTCCCAAGCATCACAGCTCAGTAAACTTTATATATGCTCAAGAGGCAGCATTTCAGACTCCATGTGTAGTAGCTATCATGGAGAAAAGTGATAATTTAAAGTATTTAATTTTTTTATTATTTCAGCAGGCAGGGCTGCAACGACGCATATGTGGCCTTCTAGAGCAGAGAAGGTCAGAGTCCGGCTAGCTGAGGTTAAGCTGACACCTCGCTGCATAACCTGCCAGCGCCCCTCGGCGTCGTACGGCCTCGGGCTGTGCTGGCTGCGGACTGGATCGCTGCTAACGACGAGAAGGAAGGAGCTGGACACTCGCCGGGGGCTAAACTTGGTTTATTGAAAAGTCCACGATGTGCCAGCGTATGACCAAGAACAAAGGGTGCTTAGGGATTATAAAGGGAAGGAGTGGACCCGGGAGGGGTTTACAGAAGACCAATAGGGGGAGAAGAAGGGATGAACTTAATACAAATGACACAGCGGAGAGCCCAATAGGTACCAGGTATGGGAGGGGCCCCGGGACCACAGCCAACCACAACCCCCAAAGAGGAGAAGCTTCTGGAATGCTAGGTGGAGTGGGAGGTGATTGACTTGGCCCAGGGAGGAGAAAAAGCATACATATAAGGGAAAAAGGGGAGGAGGGATTATATAACCTAACAGATTGACAATAGAACTGGCAGGGCTGTGGCGGGAAAACTGAGGATGGCAGAACCATTTTACACAAAATGGGGGGGAGTAGATACATAAAATGGGGGAGGAATTAAATGAACTTAATGAACACACTACAACACAGGGCCACTAGGTATCAAATAGATAATTGGATCAGAAATCAAAAAACAGTTTCTTCTAAAGATGGGTCACTATTAAAAAAAAAAATAGTTCTCATTTCTCAAGTTAAAATGAAAGCACAGCTCCTGCTATGAAAAATAAAAGTTGAAATTAATTATAGTATATAACAGCTTCATAAATCCTTGACATACAGTACTGATTAGATTCTAGACTCCTACTGTCCCACCACACAAAAACATTAGTATTTTTTCCTCTAACCATATGCACAGAGGCTAATTAACACAAAATCCTTTTTCCTTACTGAAAAAGGAGTCTTCAGGCTTTATTAGAAAAACAGGAAAGCAATTAACTAAAGATTAAAGGGGCTCCATCTGCATGAAGCATGATAGAAATTGCCAAAAGGAGCAGGAGACAGGTAACAGAGGATATAACAAAGGCAGGGCAGGGGGAGAAGGAGAGAATGAGCAACAGAAGGTTAATATTAAAATTGCAACTGGAGATCTTTTACAGTAACCTGCTGGAAGTCAGCCAGAGGGGATAAGTGTAATGTAGGTACAAGCTAAGGCAAAAGTCTATGGACTCTGTTCAGGTCAGACTACCTGATCATAATGGTCCTTTCCACCCTCATAAATCTGAATTACACGTCTGAAGACAAAAGTGAATACTAAGCACAAAATCAAGGAAAGGTTTAAACCTAAGTTGAACTAAACCCCTTACATTATTATCATGATAGCAAAAGGCATATGTGAAAGGCATTAACTTTATTCTTGACATCTCTAGGCAAGTATTTATCCCTCTATCAGTCTTCACAGGAAGTGCTATGTCTCATAAGGAGTAGCTGCTTGACATCTTTCTGAGGAAAGACTACAGGACAACTCAGCCAAAATTATCATCCGCTTTGACTCTCCTATCTTAGGGTAACTCTGGGTTTGTAACATATGATCTCCTCATACAGTTTTCTAGCACTGGAACATTATTTAAAAGCCATAAAAGTCACACAATTCTGACTAAGTGTATCTAACAAGCTACATTCCAGCACTGATGGAGGTGGAAGTCTCAACTTATTCATACAACCAGCCCTTTTGCCCTATGGCAAACTGCAGTACCTCTTAACTGGCTTACTTCTGTCCACACAACAGTTGGCATGTATCTGAGGTCTTTCCTTGCCGTGGTTACTACAGGATCAAGAAGGGTCAAAAAGGGAGCTATGAACTCAGAAGGTCAGTAAGCCTCAGGGGGTCCCAAGTCCCTCAACATGTACTGCTAGAGCTCTCAAAGGTCCTGTCATGAGCACTGATATTACATAACATATTAGATTTACTTGAAAGTCCATTTTGATGGAAAGATGCAAACGTGAACCACACTGCAAGCATGTTGTATAGCTCCTACAACACCTTGGATGGATTTATCTGCCTGGAGCCATGACAGACCACAACCAGAACCAGGTGCTGTTGTGCACCTCACCATGGCTCATATGCTCTCAGTGACCAGAGGGAAAGCTGACAGCACAGAGCTTCTCAGGGGTCATCAAAACCTCAGAGCTCCTTAAGGATAGTGACTCACTGGTGGATCAGCTGACAATGAAAACACGACAGCCAATCTGGCAGGTGCAGCACCCTGTTAGCTCATCTCCGCCGCACACAAAAATAGTCTGCATGCTGGATGAGCAGCTTCTCCCTAATGACTCTATCTGGCCATCACTGAGACTACAACTGATATCACCAGAATCACAACAGCCCTAAAGGAAGAGCCTAGTCTCATATAAACTCTCTTTTCTCTTCAGACAAAACAGAATTTAATGGAACAGTGTTGTCTTTGTTAAAAATTGCAGAGTACCACTTATCTATAAGATAGATAGTCTTACTCAACTGCTGTTTTCAGCTAAAACAGAAAGATCTGCAAATCCCAAGTGAACAGAAAGGACTGAAAGTTCATCATGGTAGTGGTAGCATTTCACTCACCTTAAGAATACATAAACTGCAGTAAAAAAACAATAAACTAATGTAGCATTGATGCAACTCAAACACCTTCCTGTGCTGTCAGATGTCTATTAGAGACACCTGGTTTTTAGGTGTACGCTGCAATTGCAACAGCTGTACAGGGAAAAGCAGGGACTGATATGAGGAGGGAATGATCCTCTATCTAAAATTCTTCAGAGCCTGGAGCACACTCTTTATGGAGCTGAAGCTTGAGCTACCTGCACATCTCCAAGCTTATAATGAGCAATAGATATGACCTGGTTGAAAGGGGCTGCCTGCAAGCAGACATAAACAAAAGGCCAACAGAGAAAAGGCATTCCTGGGAATAGCAAAAAACACATCTTTTCTTTTTCTCAGAAAAGGTCACAGTGTCAAGGAAGCTGGCTAAGATATTGCATTAGCTGCAGGTGCTGCAGGCAGGAAGAGCTGGGGTACAGCAGGAACACCCCAGGAAGCAACACAGGAGAAGCTGGGAGCTGGAGTGACCATGACACCAGTGAGCTAGGCAGCCTCCTCACTGACTCAATGCACTTCACAGCAGTGCTAAGTTCTGGTGAACAATTTAGGCATTCAAGACTTCTGGAAATTCAGAACTGCAGCTATAACCACTGCAGAGAGCTCATTTTCAGCAAATTCATCATTTCACATAAACGTTAAACTGTGCACTGTGTGAATCCAATAAATCTGACACAAAGGGCTACAGATGCTTGCACATGTAAATGAGTCCACAGACGATAGATTGGCACCTACACATTAAATCATGTGTGTCCTGAAGAGGTCTGATTTGACTGTCTACAACTAGAATAATCAAGCTCACCGCAGATATTTTAATTAGTATACACACACATTTCTTTACAGGCAGAATTAGAAGATGTGAAAAAGAGGGGCTCTGATGTGGCACAACTGGTTTTAGCCATCATCCAAAACACAGAACAGTCACTCTACTGTAACTGACCTGTATATGCCTCATTACAGCTACCAACACAGTATTGCATTCCCTGCAGTTACTGCTCAGAATATGAGACACTGAGATATTTTCCATTTTGAAGAAGAAAAAACAAACAAGCAACAGTAACAACAATAACAACCACCCCAAGACAAAATAACACACCAAAACCACACAAATGCTCATTTGGAAAACATACTAACTGCTTTTCAATTAATATTATTCTCTTTCTTTTGGCAGAAACTGTGTTAACTTTAAATTAGGTGGTCATCTATACCAAAAGTATAAAAGAGATGGTACCTATCTGTAGACATGACCCATGTTTCTCCTTTCCAAACAATAAGTCTGGGAATAGAATAGCATTTGAGGTCTGAAAATAACATCTTAATAGATGCTAAATAATATAACAGTGCAGAAATTTCTATTTATGAGATGTCTTCCACCATTCCCAAGATAAAGTTTCTGCATTTTAAAAGGTGGAGGTAATCTTGTGTTCAGCATTTCACTTTTTAAATATAAAGGTAAGTTAAATGAAGCTTAGACGAGGTGAAAGACATTAGAAAAGTACAAATCATCTCTTGATACTCAGCAAGGGACTAAATAACAAAAAAGGAGCTTAAGTGCTATTTAGCTGCACAGGTTGTGCAGCTAATTATGAGAGAGCACCTTGGTAGATTGTGGGAATCCAGGAAACTCCTCTGGCTGCCCTGGAGGACTCGAGACCCTGTCAGGGGGCTCAGAGACCTTGGCACAGAGCCCAAGACCCCAGTGCCTTTGATTTAGCCCTTGGAAAAAACAATTACCAGCCTTTACATGAAGGATTACAAGCCACGACAGTTTAAGTAGAATGACAGTGAATTTATCACAGGGTGAAAAAGTAGATTTTGGGGTTTTTAGAATGGGGGTTCAGGGGGCAAGATGGAGGAATCTGGGTGTGTCCAGCTTTTCTCCTTCTTCTTCTTGGCCTCCATCTTCTGCTGTGATGTTGGCACTTTTAGATTGGTTTAGAGTAGAAGCTCACTGTCTAACATAGGTGATAGGTATTGGAAAGTAATTGTAAACATTGTACACGTAGTTTTTAGTAAAAAGACATAACACTGCCCTGGGGGCAGGCAGAGTGCCTGGAACTGTCCTGCTGGATGGAGCTCAGCAGGACAGGAGAAAGATTTTTATAGATAAGATACAATAAACAACCTTGAGACCAAGAAATGAAGAGCTCTGACTCCTTCCACGAGCACCAGGCTCGAGACTTTTGGGAAAAGAGACTTCTGAGCTTTTCTCAGGGCCACTCTGACAAGCTAGAGATCCCGACCGTAGATGACACCTAACCCTTCTACAATGCATTGACCCCCGCTATTCCACAGCCTTGAGGACAAAGAGTAAGTGCAATCAACCAAACCTTAAGTCTTTATCCTTACAAACATCATTCAAGAATTTCAAATGTCACAACCCACGAACTGCTTGCAGGTATCACATTAATGCCTCATTCCTGTGTCAAAGGCCCAAGGCCAACCTTTGCACAGTGACCTGTGTTGGCTATGTGCACAGGCAGCTCGCAGACCGAGGCGGTGCCAGCAGACCGAGGCTGTGCTCGCTGTCCGAGGCCGTGCCCACAGACCGAGGCTGTGCTCCCTGCCCGAGGCTGTGTCCGCAGACCGAGGCTGTGCTCCCTGCCCGAGGCTGTGTCCGCAGACCGAGGCGGTGCCAGCAGACCGAGGCCGTGCCCGCTGCCCGAGGCTGTGCCCGCAGACCGAGGCCGTGCTCACAGGGCAGGCACTGCCCCCGGGTTCGCCCGCCCGGCCCGGCCCGCTCGCCGCTCCCTGCTGCCACCCAGCGGCAGCTCCGCACACCAAGCCCCGGCGGGCAGGCAGGAAAGGAACACCCTGAGGCCTTTCGTGAACACACAAGTTGAAATCACCGATTTGCGTTCCAGTTCTCCAAAGTCAGAGCAGCTCAGGCGGCGCAGGGTGACTGCCCACCTCCTGCTTTCCATTCCAGAAAAGCACCAAAGTGTGCTCCAGGCATTGTTGGGCTTCCTTGGCACTGACTCCCCACAGATATTCAGGCTCCTTTCCTCAAAAGCCAGTGTAAACCTGAAAAACCTTATTCCTTACCAACCCTGAGCTGCTCCCAAGAAAGATTTTCTTTCTGTTCCTCTGCTTGCATCCACCACTCCAAAAATGAGATTTCTTCCACGCTCAGGGTATTCTGACTCCTCTTCCAGAGTCTCCCTGGTCCAGGGAAGAGGACGAACATTATGGAAGTGCAGTCACAGCCTAATGATAACTAGAGCCCTACTGCCTCCCCTGTCCACACACAAAGCACTGGCCCAAAGCCTTTCACTCGTCATACCAAAATTGGTTTTCAAGGCAGTGAATGCTGCAGCAATTACCCTGTTCCTCTCACACGAACCCAGTGTAAGGCAGTTCAAAACAAAAGCACCAGCCTCAAGTGCTTTCAATGAGTTTTGCCTTAGTTACCTTGTTAGTCTTATCAATTTTATTTATTGATTCATTATTTTTTGCTCCAAAGTTAGAAAGTGTAGCTTCAAAGGCAGCAAGTCCCTTTGGAGCAGAGAAACTAGGATTTGGTAATGATTTGAATTTAATTGCACGTTACCTTCAGCCTCTCCAAACAACAGTTTAATAACTAAGGAGAAAACAATCCAAGAGCACCAAACTGCAAAAGAAAAATAATGAAACAAAAACACCCACAATGCAAGAGAAAAATAAACACTTCACTTCTAATTCAGGAACACAGAAATAGTGAGAAAATAGAGCTGGATAGGGCCTGAAGTTCTCAAGCCATTTATCAGGTGCCTAGTCCCAGGAGAGAAATATTACTTCTGGCAGTTTTTTCTCTAATCTATTTTTAAAGGCATAAATATAAGAGGATCCACATTGTTCCTGCTTGGATCTCTTCTTGTCTTTTTCAAAATCACCTTCCAGAAGACTCCATAACCAAAATCTGAACACCCGAATCAGTGGTGTTTGGATCACCTCATCCTTCAGAAAAAAAAACCAAAAACACTGACCCAACACTCAAATGACAAGCATTTTTAAAGCAGCTTTCAAAAAAGAAACAAAAATTCTGCTTCAAAAATTAGGAGTTTAAATAAGCTAACATGATAAGCACATAGATAATTCAGGAAAATTCAACCACAGCCAAACAGTAAAATGAAAACTGAACTGGGAACTACACAGGTGAGTAATGGAAACATAAAAATGACAGCAAGCACCTTCCACAAGAGACTTTTTATGAAAGAGTAAGATAATTGTCTTGTAGCTGTGCTAATGTACCTATCAAAGTGACATAGTTTATTATTTCCTACTTTAATAGAACCTAACTCACATATTAAGCCTTATCCCTCAGAAATGTTTAAAAATATATTATGAATTCTACTACTTTTGGATTATATTGCCCTGCATTATGCTGGTGTAGGCAAACAATCTACTAAGATGAGAAAATTAGCTCTAAGATACAAAAACATTTTTTTCTGCTTTTCAAGATGTAGAAGTTACCAGTCTTGTTTTGAAGCCAAGAATGCCTACAGTTTGCTGGCCATTTCCAATCATTGTGGGTCAGTCCACAGCTGTGCAGGCACTCAGTTTCAAAGGCATCTTCCACACTTCTCAGTATGTTTCTCCAAGATGAAATTTCTTTCTGAAAGTCACAGTCAAAACATAACTGAGTACCTGACTCTGCATTGCTGTGATCAGTTACTTGCCTTAACATTAACACAGAGAAAACAATGAAAGCAAACATCCTACCACTGCACCCAGATAAGGTAACTGTAAACTGAAAGACAGCTTGCTGAAAGTAACTCTTCTAAGTGGAGTATCTCCAGTATCACCTTGAATAGCAGAAAAGCAGATTATGGAGTTAAAATCATGAAATAATGATAATCAAACTGTAACTCAGAATAGCAAATGCCAGATGAAGCAAATGCCAGATGCAATTTATGAGCTGTTTGCACGTTATTGTACTGCAAAAACAATGACCTGCACAAACTGAACAGATTCCAGCCCAAGCTTCAAGACATTACTGACACTTAAAAAACAGTCCTTTCGGTCTTTTCAGTGTCAAACACCATTTTCACAATGCCTAATTTGTTCACATGTGCAAGTGATCCTTGAGGAAGCAAATGGCAATATTTATGTACAGAGATTTAATAAAAGAGACCAGAGTCACAATCTGTTCAGTTCTGAGCAGGTTAACAAAGTCATGCACCTTGTTTTCCTCACTTATACTAATGGGAACAAGTACTCTGAAACAGCACAGACACCCAATCCTAAACCTGGTCAACCCACCACCTAATGCACTACCAGTTTAACACCATGCAGAGAAATGTCTCACTGAATTTGGAAAGCCATTAGCACTTCTATACCTGAGACAAATTACTGATCTCCTTATCTGTTAGTATCATGAATGTATTTTTGATAGAAAATGCAGCTTTACACACTTAAAGGATGATGTGTCCATTTTAGGCTTGCTCATTCTTAGGTAGTTGTTTCTTCAGAGAGCAGCAGTTGAAACTTAGATGTATGTTGTGAAGGAAGCTGATTACAATTTACACATCCATTTCAGTCTAAGATCCACCCCACCTGCCTGGCCACAAGACAGTAACTCAAAAAATCCCTTTGTTTGCTGCAGAAAGTCACAAGCTGAGAACTATAAAACCACAACATCCTGGAGAAGAAAACATCTGAGCAAGAGAGTGAAAAAAATGTAAGCACGGGTACACTTAAGGTCTGCTGCAAACCTTGGACTGCAGTTTTTGGTCTCTGCTCTGCCACTGAGCCCACTCAGCTCTTTCAGATAACATCAACAGCTGTGGAAGATCATCAAAGCACTGTTTTGCCCTTAATAAAGGAGATGACTGTCAGGCTCAAAACATGTAAGTAATGTGCAAGAGCAAATCCAGCTCAGCCAAGAGAGCTGAATCAGCTAGCAGTGGAAAGGCTTGTGCTGAGAACACAGAGCAAGTACATCCAAGTTGCCTTAGACTGAAATGGCAGGAAAGCATCAAAACAAAAAATGCCAGTATTATCACAGCCTGTCTTCTTCAGAATTTTGTTTTAAAAGGGTAACAACAAGAGTTCCTTAGTTAAGGAAGAGATTCCTTTACAAGGAACCAAAGGCCAATATGAGCAGTGCTTGCCAAAAATACAGCAAGGGTAGACCACCAGTGTGAAGTGTTCACTCCACAAATGCCAAATTTTTAATTGAAAAAAAAAAATTTATTACAACAGAAGACTACAAAGAACTAGCTTCAATGATCAACAAATAAAACTTTACAAAATGCAAACAATGTAATTTCCAACTGTGGAGTGACAGATATCCCAAGTTTACAAACACAACATCTTTTTGTTTATGCCCACTTAAAAATAATTTCCAGTCTGCTTTATTTTCCATCAAATACAGTACACATTTATCCAAACAAAAGCATGTACATTCAATATAGAACATTTTGAGCAAAGCTACAATCTTAGTTCCCATTCACAGTATTTTTAGTGCAATGCACTAACAGGGCCAAATAGTTCTCTATCCATAAAAGTATTTTTACTCCTGATCTTGTGATCAACATTTAGATATATTTTATACAAAAAAGTATATATGAACACGAGGCACCTCCCTAAGTAAGGGAGTGAACCGATATAAAAAACATGGTATTTCATCTGATGTACAATACCTTTCAAATTGTAGCAATTTGACACAAATCACTAAACAAAATATTTTCTAAAAGGTAAAAAATAAAAAAATTAAAAAATAAACAAAAAACCTGAAACAAAACCCATGATTGCATGAAACCTGCCAAGAACTTCATAATGGTAGGCATGCAACTGTTTTACTACAATCTTGATTAAAAGGTTAAAAAAAAGGGTATCTAAACATTTTCCAATTACACAAAGTCAAGTGTTACCCACAGTGGTCATTTATGATTTTGAGAGAAAATATATTTTGAGTATCTCCCAAACTATCCTCCTTTTTTATTAATATTTAATGAAATAAGCTAACATTATAAGTGGTTGTGCACAGATTGTCTATAATACATCAGCAAATATTCACTACCTTCATATTAACATTAGTGTGTTGATCTTTCAAAAATAAACTGAAAAAATAAACTGCAACTATCATTAAAGTGCTTGTGTATAATTTTTTTTTAAAATTAAGGAATAGAGGAATGTGGATATTCTTGTAAACTTTCTAGATGTTTACAAAGTTTTCCTGTGAACCACATATGGAAACAAAATGGAGGTCCTTGAAGCAACTTAGCACAGTGAAATTCAGAATGTCCTTGAACTGGGAAATTAGTCAGCATGAACAAACTGAAATTCATGGCAAATACTAAAAATTAGCAGAATTCAGCCAATAAACACTACATTGTTTGCTCTTATACATTCATTTGTAATAAATTTAAAACAGTGTATAATACAACGTTTACCAAAGTAGGATATCACATCAAAGTTTGAGCTGTCCATCAATTAGCACTGCCAGGGAGGGCCAGTATGCATGATGAATTTTCTGAAGATTTCCTAAATGAGGAAAATCCACCTTCTTCCAAAGCTGCTGCTCATTAACTTGTCTCTGGTGTACTCTTTTTCAATTTCAGGAAGTTTGTTCTATACTGGGTCAAACTACAACTACATAGATATAACTGCTAATTTAGAACCACGTGCATTTCACTTCAACTACTTCAGTGCTTTGGGAAGTGGTACTGTCCCACAAGCAGTCAGAATGATTCTTAATATTGTAAGAAAAACAAACAGCTTATGAAAGTATTTCCTCCTTATAGTACCATTATAAAGAATTAGCAGTTCCACCAACAAACTAAAGTCCTTTTCATTCAAATGAACTTCAAACTTTCCGAACATCACTTGAACCTATCTGAAGAGAAATGGGAATAAATTAATACTTTGAGTTCACCCATATAATTCTCTTTTAAACTACACAACATAAATAATTTACAAGGTTAAATTTTCAATTCTTATTCAAAATGCATAAATCACTCCCCCCTCTAGAATTCAGCATAATTCAGGGTTCAACTCAGTTCATTTTTGAAGTTCTGCCTAATTTGGTCAGGATTTATTAGAAAGTCAGGAAAGCACCACATCATAATGTAATATAACTAGGTGGTTATTCACTGTGAAAGCTGAACTCAAATCAAATCACCTCCCAGAAAATAGCGTTTCAGAGCTGAAACATAGAACAAGGCACATATACTTTGCTTTTTTTTTGCCAAATACGCTAGAATGATTCCGCATGAGGATGTTAAAAACTCCTAAAATTATCACTACAGTCTCTCTTCATCATAGTTTTGTACAATCCCCAACCTTCAGCCATCAGTTGGTCAGTCTGAAACACAAAGTGACTGCACACAAATATTTTCTTTTTTAAAAGGTCCTCTAAAAATAGGCCATGGCAAGGCCTATGGAAAACTGAGTAGCTACAAATACAACCCCTCCAAGTGTAAAAAATTCCAAGAGCACCACATAAGCAAAAGTTTAAAAATTCTAGGGCAGACTTCAGTACATACCAATGCTTAAAGCAAAAACTTTGATAAGATTTGAACAATTTAAAAAACTACATGACCAGAAGTCTCCAAATCTGGGCTTATATAAATAAGCATTAAAATGGAATTCTGAATTTGGTGACTTAAAAGGTCTTTGCAGACACCTAACCCATAATGATTTTAAATCAAAGCAACTAAACAACCAAATTACATTTAAAAACCTGCTCTATGCACTTTTGTTGACAATGTGTGGGCAATACACATTAAAATAAAAATTTAAATTAACAAATGCTAATTCCATTAAGTTCATAGAAATTTTTTGTTATCAGCTTTTACTTTAGTACTTTTAGTACTTCAAGTGGTCGCAGCAAAGTTAATTAAATGAGTTAAGTTATTCAAACCATACAAAATTACAGTTAACTTTAAAAAAATACTATTTTAAAAATGTACTTATATTAGCTTTATTACAGCAGATGCCTTAAGACAGTTTAGAGAGTTGACTTAGTACACTTTAATCTACATTCCATCTTTCTACAATGACAAATTTAATTTTAACTCTTTTCCAAAATGCTGAAAAAGAAACATATTTGTCATCTACTTTTGCATTTTAACCACTAAATCATAAAATATATGGGAAAATACGTTTTCAGCAATAAATCAACAACAGCAAAAGAAATGCAGTGGTATTGTTGGTTTGTTGTTTTTTTTTTTTTAAAAAAAGACAAAACACTTTTTCTTTTTCCTCACCAGACAACAGCTTTAGATCTTGTACTTCTGCCTTTGGTTTTACTTTCTTCAGGTGAATGAGATACATTTGCTTTGTGGGTTTTCTTATGATGTTCTAGAAAAGCTTTTCTGGCAAATGCTTTCCCACATTTATTACATCGGTGCAGAGAAAAGTTTTTTGTTACTTTCACTTCAATGCCAACATCAGCTCCTTCATACTTTTTATTGGGAGAATTAGAGGTGACATCCTGTTTTGAACCCATCTGTTTTGTTTCATCCTTCTGAGAGCCTCTTTTTGTCACCTTATTTAGAACAAGATCAATTGGCTTCTTTATTGCTCTTATTTCTAAACTAGCTGTTATTTTCCCAAGGTAGCGTGGCGACTTTTTGTGAACCACGGTTATGTGTCGGATCACATCGCGCTTGCGACGCGTTTCGTAGGAGCACAGTGGACACCTGTAGTATTTAACATAAATATTATTTCCATCTGTGTGTAATTCAATGTGCTTTGTTAAATTCTGTTTAGACGTAAATTGGCGCTTACAGAGTTTACAGTAAAGCTGCTTGAAGTCAAAGCCAGCTGAAAGTTTTGGCTTCCTGGCTTTTTGCTGGCCACCTGCAGCAGATGCATTGGTTGATTTAGGGGTTGATTTAGGGGTTGATTTGCAGGTTGATTTAGTGGTAGATTTAGAGGTTGATTTAGGGTTTTCAGGGTCCTGTTTAATCTTATTTTTCTGTGCTGACGGTGTGTTCTTTTTCTCATTTGAATGATTTGCTCCCTTTAATTCATTCTGTGGAGAAAGCACAATGGAAGGGGGTGAAGGTTCTACAGAATCTGCTGGTTCAACTTGTATTTCTGTGCCATTGGTAGCATTGTTGGGTCCTTTCTCTCTTTTAAAGTTCTTTCCAGAAAGAGTTATCTTGTGGACAATTTGCATATGCCTTTTCAGCATTATCTGTGAACTATATTTCCTCTTGCACAGAAGGCATTTGCATGCACTTAAATTGTATTCAGCCTTTGAAGACGACTTTTGTTTTCTGGTCTTAAGAGATTTTTTAGCAGAAACTGTATCCAAGAACAAAGGTTGCCCAGGCTTTGTAGCTATATCAGGAGTAATGGAATCCCTTCTTAATCCTCTATGAACTTCATCAAAATGCCTCCTTACATTGGCTTTTGTAGCAAATGATTTATAACACACAGGACAACTCCTACCTAACGCGACAAGAACATTCTTATTTCGTCCTCTTGCAGAGCATTGGTTTGGTTTCTTTTTTGTTTCTATATACTTCTTTAGTTCTTCCATCTTCTTTTTGTGTACTTTTCGAATGTGCCGGCGTACACTGCGTCTTGAATGAAATTCCTTCCTACAGAGGCAACAAATCAATTGGTGGCCATAATCAGAATTATCCAGAGAGTCCAAGTCAGCATTTACCGCTGGTGGCTGTTCTTCAGGAGTAGATATCACCTTGTTTGTAACAGGATCAGCAGGAGGTAGCTCTAGAGTATCCCCAGCTGGGACTGGGGCTGGAGCTGAAACAGTCTTGGGTTGCTCAGTGCTGGGTTCCTGGATCTGCACTGGAGCTTGATCGGGGGTATGGCTACTTTCTGTGTTCTCATCTGGGCTATCAGTCCTTGACACATATTGAAATACAGCATTTTGATTAGTTTCTATAGGTTCCAATGTAATTATATATTCTTGCTTATCTACCCTTGGATAGATTGCTTCAAGAAGGTCATTTATGGCTTGACTCTGCTTATCTTTTGTATGTGGGAGGTCTGTGAAAAGAAGAAAAGGTATTTTTAATGATTTGGTAATTTCCAATTATTTCAATTTCAAAGTAGCTTTTAACCACTACGTGAATTAAATCTACAAATTTCCACAAATCCTCTTTTGTACTCTTTGAACACTCAAAGGCTTTGAGTAATCATTGCAAGTTGCCTTTTTATTAAAAGCCAGCATCGGAAATAACCCTCCTGGTGTGCTAATGTGAAAGCCACCTGAACTAAGTATCTGTATGACTGGAATTAAGCTAGTCTTTAAAAAACTGTATCAATTGCAAGAATAACATCATTCGACTGAGCTTGTTCTGCAGGTGTGCAACTAAGCCTGAAGTATCATTAAAAACCGATTTTCCTACTGTGGGTTACAGGCACTCACAATAAAGGAACCTAATTCTGGAAATAAGCCCTTCTCTGTGAATTCTGAACCTCTGTAAATCCTTACCAAAGAATGAAACATCTGTGTAACCTGAGCATTGCATGCAGATATAAGTAGATCATATTTTACAGGTCTCAGTAAAATTCTCCCTTTGAATGCCAAATTAGTTGAGTGCTGTAGTTCCCAGTGTGACACTCAGAGCATCCTCAATGGCACAACTAGGAAGCTGGGGTCCTACAGCAAAAAGGTGAGGCACTGAGATGACACAGCTCAAATTATTGTGGATCATTTTAAAGATGTGAGTCCTGGTAACAGCTAATTAAAAACCCACAGTCAGAGTTATTCCTTCCACGCACCCAGCAATAAATGGAAAGTGCCAGTACAAAAAATAGGCGTTTTGTAGCTCCAAACCCATTTTTAACACTGAATTTTTAACAGCTTTTACAGTCAGTTTCAAATGAGCCTATCTATATAGCTTTCACCAAGAGTAAAAAAGTCTTTCCTATTTTATAGTACCTTTTAAGACTACTTCATGACTATATTGAGTGCATGGATTTTTCACCATGGTGTGCTGAACTTTGATTCCCAGCTCTTGTTCACTATCTTTGACTTATTGAAAACTCCCACTTAATCCAATAACTATACTCAATTTTATATAAAGCAAAAGTATTTATACAGTTTTATTCAGAGTGTGTAATATTATCCCTTTTATTTGCACATCATAGTGAACACTGGAAGTTATTTTATTTCTGTGTTACTTGCATGCTATTTCATATTAACATATGGAAGTTAATCAGAAAGTTAAAAGAAAGCTAGAATGCCAGGAGCTGGATATTAAGTCTTTCCTCAGAGTAACCTTATTTTGCTTAGAAACTATTACATCTAAAGTCACATGCACTTCTAACCTTGCTTTGTAACTACAAGTCACCTCTTGTCACAGAGAAGCTCTGTGACTCTCTAACTGGCCAAGTTAGCTCATTGAAGGAAGGGCACAGTACCAGCTTTTTCACCTTCTCCTTACAGCTGACACCATGTCAGAAAAAAATCATCAAAGTATATCTCTGTTCCTAATCTTTGAAATATTGAGGCAGTAAGGCATTAATCAGGAAAGAAAAATCCTCATTGCCCCTACATTGATCTAGTGAAGAGATCAAGATAATTAGCTCTACAAACACTTTTGAATGCCGGCACATTTCCAAATTAATCAACTTTACTCAGATTAACAAAAAAGTAATCACTGAAATGAGACTATAATAAATTTCTTTTTCCATAAAAAAATATATTTCTTAACTTTTTCCTCATCATTTAAGTAACTTCTTTTAATAATAAAGCTTATTTTCCACAACAAAGATGTTGGGCTAGGCATGATCACATAGGATATGTTAAAGCAGCATATGGTGAAGTGAAGCAGGGGAAAAGAGACAGCATTATTCAAGCACAGATCCTTAAACAGAAGGGTAAACTTTTAGTCTGTGTTTCATACTGACTAAAACCAAAAGACTGCATCCATGACACAAGCACTGTATTCTCTCACTACAGGAGAATATTAAGGATATTGACCCAGGTCACTTCACAGGAGCAACCAAAATCCATCTGAGCTATGATGGCCTAAAACTGAAACACCCTGTTAGAGTCACTGCCTTCTGTAAGATTGACTTCCCAGTCCTTTGACATGCTTTTGGTATCTTTCACAGTAAAGGACAGATGGGAAAGAAAAAGGGGAAGAAGGAATAAAAAGCATTAAGAGTGACAATTAAAAGACTAGATGTATAAACTAGCTATCTAATTATGATATTGGCATGGCTCTTGGTTGTTAATTCATATAAAGTCATTAGTGTAGCTCCTTCAATAACATAAAAGTGATCTACATACATTACACACTACAGAAATTTAGATCCACCTTGGTTTTTTGCATTTTGTTTCAGGTGTTTTTGTAAATGGTAATGAAAGATAAATTTTTCAACTTCACAGAGCTTTATTAAACATTTAAATTAATAAGACTTACTATCATCCATCTGAAGACTTGGAGGACAATAAAACTTTTTGTGAGTAATTAAATTTGGTAATCCTCTGAAGAGACTCCGGCACAATTTACACTCAAAAATGGTGTCCACGTCTCTTAACAAGATATGTTTAAGTTGTTTCGTTCCTGTAATAAAATAAATATTACACTTATGGAAGACTTTCTGTTCACTTCTTAATTCACATCGTCCCATGAAAGTGGAAACATTTCAGACCACAAATAATTACAATAGCATTTTATCTTTTGTTAGTGCTACTTCATTTGTACTGAAAGTTTATGATACATGCTCCAAATTTCACTATGAACACAAGACTGGGATTAAAAAAATCCCTCAAGGATTACACACATTACAGTTTACAGAGAAAGTGCAATGATTTACAATAAAAACTAGCATCTAACATTAGGAAAGACTTCTTACTACAGTATTTGATTGTTGCAATACAATTGCCCAATAGGAAATAATAAGCACCTAGAGCATTTAAAGAAGCCTGTAGTATTTTTTCTTTAGGCTAAGAAAACAAGACACATATAGCTATTTCACATAGAAATGGCACCTGGTAAGGCAAAAAACTAAAGGATTGAATAAACCAAAGAGAATAACTAACAGGTCAGGAAATGTTACTACCCTTAGATATCTAACCCAAGTCCAAGATGATGACACTTAGGTGAGATAGTAGAAATGCAGGCATATTTTCAGCCTGAAGAAAGGAAAATACATACAACTTAATCTGAAATATCTCTATTAAAACATAATGTGATAAAATATGCCATCTTTCCAGACAATCACTCATTGTATACAAAGATGGTTAGATCTAGCATTGTTGAAGTATTCCAGCTCCTGCCATGCTTTTTACTCTTCAAACTGTAAGTCCTTCATTTCTCATCTCATGAAAATTTAGCATGTTAGGCCTAAAATTAGCAACAGATTACTAAATGATGCTTTCCCACTCCAAATTAGAAAGAAGCACTAACTAACCAAATTCAGCTATTTTACTTATCTTGACTTTTCTTAGAATTTAATTATTCAAAACTAATCAAACAAGGAAAAATATAATGACCTAGACCATCAATAAATAATATCAAACATCTATGAAAGAGCAGCAGCAAGACATTCTGCAAGCTGAACTACAAGGTCAAGTGTTCTGTCATCTCATCACACTTCTCCTAAGAATTCTTTTCAAAGATCAAACACACCACAGAACTATTTTCTAAATTAAAATTTTCAAATATTAATAATTTCCTAATAGGCAATAGTTCTTCAATACAAATGGGCCTTACCAAGAAAACTCATTTCTTGGTGCAATAAGAGTACTACAAAGCTTTCCAAATCTGAGTTTTAGCAAAGCATAGTATCTTCTTCAACAATTCCTTAAAAATGGTATCCAAACTTGACCATCTGAGGCTACCACAGTTTCTGTCCCCTCCTATGCCTTCCCAAGCCATATCCACTGCTCTTTGAGTGTTACTAACTTCACCCTCACTTGACCTGCATTTTTACAGAATACCAGACTATATTTACTACTATATATACTACTATATTTAGATATAGCAACAAATAAAAACTGTGCAGAGTTCCCCCCAAAAGCAAGTTGTTTACTGTGATCTCACCAACATTTGAATTTCACATATAAAGAAAATCCAGTTGAACAAAACTGAAGATGCACCATGTACAGAAAATTCCATGCTGTTCACACATGCCCTAGCCACAAGCCTCATTCTCAAAAAAAATAAATTCTCCATTACTACCCAGTCAAGGAACATACAGGTTCCTCATTCTCTGTCCTGTTATATTCAGTCCCTGTTCAGGACTGAAATGGTTTTTTCCAATACAAATTACTGGATTTAAGAATTACTGGATGAAATTATATGACACACTGGAGATCATACTATATGACATGGTAGTCATTCTGGCTTCAAATCATCCTTATACATCTGTGAAACTTTTCACAGATGAGAGTAAAGAAAAATTATCGGTCCTTTTGAAATAAACTGCAGACATTCAGAAACTTCTTGAAACAGCAAAAAAAGATTTAACTTACTGAAGTCTTCTCTCTTTTTTAGTTACATTTAATTGTATATTGTGATGCTAATGCAGGTGATACCTTGTCAAATTCTGTTAATATGTGTAAATGTTGATGCTAGAATAACATCAAAGTCACAATAAATCAGTAGAGCGCACCAGTCATAAATATCTCTTTCAGAAATTCCAAAATTTATGCCTCTTGCAAGCAGTTTCTTTTTTAGAAAAAAAAAATTTCAAATTCACTTTTTATTCTTAATGCTTTGAATGACAGAAGCTTTTGATAAAATTATTTAAACAGTTATGTGCAATACTCTGTCATAAACTTCTATTCCTTTACCACAAGAATCAAATACTCTCTTTCCATAATGAAATGTGGCTTGTTCAAAACCAGCCAGTAAAATCTTTGTCTGAGTCCTCTTGCCTTCTGTCTGACCTCCCTGATGCAGGATGCAGCTGACTGATGATATCAAAGTAAGCTATCAACACCTGCCAGCGAGGATGATCTGGAAGCAGCTCAGAGACAAAGTACCTGCAACTAGTTTGTGCTGTTACCAGCAGATATTCCATTCATCTGCTTCAAGCAAAAGAACCCTGTCATGCATCTCTGAGGCCTCAGGCAAACTAAAAAAGGTTCCTAATGAATGACCACACATCCTGTTTTTGCATTAAGTTATTAAAACGCTTGTGGACAACTTCAATACTGTGCCCATTTACAAGACTCAGACAGGACATGCATCTCATTGTTTTTATACACGACACATTTCACATACTTAAAAGATCTACAGGAAAATAATCCAGAAATGCATAGATAGTAGCACTAAAGAAGTTGTGAAAGTAAAATGTTTGGTTTGCCACATCAGAAGTGTAAAAACAGCTTGAAAACATTGAAGGTTTCAATCTTCCCTGGCATGCCTCCCCAGATGCTTAGCTGTTCATTGCTATGTATTGCAACTCCCAAAATCAATCAAGGAAGACCTTAAAAGTAATATTAGGAAGCAATTTAAGATGTTCAAGATTTAGTTTTTTCTTCACCTCAGGAGTTTTTATGATAAACTCATTGATAATAGCAGCAGAAATGACACAAGGCAGAACAACAAACTTAATTTTTAAGGTTTTTGAAGGAAAACTATACAGCAAGATCTGTATCTTCATCACTTTCTATGAAAACCCTTATTAAAAGGAATATCTAATTCCAAAAATCTACAAATATTTTGCAAATATGCATAAAGTCAGGTGCTGGTTACTTTAATACACTGAATAAACATAACCCTTTTAACAAGGTAATGAACTTATTAAGGGTCAGGCATGGTTTCCTACCTGATCGAAAACACTCAATGATTTGTTGAATACCAGATTTTGATGTCTGCAGAGGCTGCTGCAATAACGGAGGATCACCAGGTTCCAACAGATGCACTGAAATATATAAAAAGATAATAAGCCATTAGAAAACACTCAGGTAATTTTTGTAATTTAGGAATCTTCCATACATACAGTAAACTAGTTAAAAAGAACAGCTAGGACTACAGTAAAAGTAGCCTTACTCTAAAATTTTCAATTATATTGAATTAAAAAACAGTCAACAGTGAATTTTCCAGCTATGATACCTTCTGACAATTTGCTGTCATTTTGATCACTTTTTTGTCTGTATTCAAAGCTACACGTAACAAAACATAGAAACATAAAAATAGAAAACCAAATTAACTCAGTAGAAATATCTCTAAATTAAAGGAATTCCCCAGAACAATCTACTTGACTCCCATTGTTAAAACCAAATGACATGTACAAAAGAGCATTACCAAATAGCAATTTAATAACAAATTATTAATTTATTACCAGCATTACCAAATACTTCACAGCACACCACATGACTTCAATGTTGCCAGTATGCACCTAAACACTGAAGCCAAATTTAAAGTAGCAACAATCAGAAAAACAGCACAAGCACAGCTACATAGCATATACCAAAAAAACCTAGCACAGTATTTTTAACCAGGAAAGCTGCATTCAGTAAACTCTTCAGGCTCAAATAAACTGCTGAGGGAATACTTTATTTCTGATGTTTCTTTCCATATCATCTTTGTTGGAATGTTGGGGGACACAAGACAGATGATGGACTTTGGACCTGGTTAACATAAGAGATTTGTTAATGGGGTGCCTTGGCAAAAGCAAACAGAACTTTGAAAATTAGACCTAAATTGCAGGAAGATTAAATCAAACAGGTTTACAGGGAAAAGAAAATCCCATTAAACTCTGCAAGCAAGAGATACTGATACATGCTTAAGTTTGTGTATGTGAATTTAACCTAATCATTGTAGTACACATTACTAGTCTCCCTGAAATAATACAGAAGTGTTTGTATACCACAATAAAATCGGATTCTGATCACCAAATCAGTCTCCCTCTCTCCATCGCAGATGCATATTCTTTGCAAAAGCTATTGAAACTAAAACATATATTAATCAGATTCTTTAGCAGTTCCAATATGCAGTATTTATGCACATGAAAATTAATAGCACTCCATTGCTGTATATAGATATGGCAATTAAGCCTTCCCCAGAGGGAACCCAGATTTACAGGAATAAGAACACTTCTTGAAGAATGTGTTCCAAAATCATTAGTTAGGTCTTATTCTATATTTCTTACTGACTAAACAGCCAGCCTTGCTTTTCATAAACTGGCTCCCACCTTAACCATTTGGTTTGATTTTAACCCCATTGTAAGGTTTTCATTTCTAAATGTAGCACTGAGATCTCTAAGAAATTTATTTTTAATAAAGGCCAGTTGAGGCATAGTATGAAACTAGAAAATAAGTGCAAAAAGACTAAACAAATTATGACTGGAATGTTGAGCTAAAAGGTCAAAAATAAATTCTAGCGGAATACAACAGCAGAAAACAAAGCACTGTAAAAAAGGACAACAGAATGAACATTCCACCCAAGTATCCTGGTCCCATAATATACTGTAATAAATACACACACATAACAACCATGACGAATCAGCTAATCATTTGGGGATCTCTAACACAATGCCATATTGTATTTTACTAACCTAATCCCTACACTTCAAAATAAAACATTTTGGTTTGTATATAGCCAACTGTATGTACAACTGACAGCAACAGGAGTAAGACAAGTAAAGAAGACCTAACACATCACTGTTAATTTGTCAGATAAGAAAAATATTTTTGTGTTTTTAAAGCATTAGAACAACACAAAACCATTTCATCATCAACACAAAGAAATGTTTCTACTAACTGAACAATATCTACTCTCAAATTACATTTCACTAAAGGGGCATAATCAAAGTCAGCGTGCTCACATTTTCATCTGTTAATTCCCCAAAACGATGCCTCTCTTCTCAAAACAGAAGTGAAAGCATCCAAATTGCACCTTTCTTTCAAAAACGTAAGCGAAAGCATCCAAATAAATGCCACAACAAGGCAAAAAGAAACAAAATAGCCTTTAAAAATACCAATTATAACAATAAGCAGAATAATTTCAAAAGCATCAGGTTGGCTGAACCTTCAGAATATTCATTACAGTGTCCACTGATGGCATCTTTCACATCACTCAGGCCTGGAATGTGAAGAGTTGTTTTAGGTGGGGTTTTTCACCTCTGAGACTAAGATTTTCAATTTCACCAGAGTTTACTAGAGAACACAGAGTAAAAATATAAACAACAAATGCAAATGATTGCTAGAAACACCATTTTACAAAAAAAAAAAAAAAACTGAGAACACTGCAGTTTTTGGAAACAAAATGATGAGTTGTTTTACACATGCTCTTGACTTCCTCTGCTCACTTCATACGCGCATGTGGTGGCCTGAGGATTATCCCACGTGCAGGAACTAAAACAGACTCTTCCTGAAATGATTTTAAGGTGATAGTTCACGGATACAAAACAAAACACATTTCCAAACAAAATTCAGAGACTTTTTATACCTAGAGCTGACACTCGTGATATACATTCGCATTCTCACAAGAGTTTCCGCAAGCTTTTCATGAAGGAGACATGCAAAACAACCCAAGCATCACACACCACCATACCTGGTTCACAGCATCCATGGTGATGGTGGTCAGTCTGACAACACTTGTCCCTTAGAGGCATTTTCCGTGTGCACGACCTACTTTCCTTCTACATCCAGCAGCTCGTTTCTGCTAAAATAAGCAAATTAGCGGTCACCGCCGAAGCGCAAGGGGCTCAGGAGCGCGCCATCCCCGCACTTCCTACGGCCGGGCAGGCCGGAGCAGCGGCACCCCTGGCGCAGGAGAAAGTCCCATTGTTTTCGGCAGGTCTCACGACGCCCTCTGCAACGGCGGCGGCGAGCACGGCCCCGCTCCCGCCCCGCCGCCACCTGCGCCTCGGCCGCGGGCAGAGCCCCGGGCCGCCGCCCTGCCCGCCCAGCCCGGCCCGGCCCGGCCGCACGGCCCCGCGCCCCCTCCATGGTGGCCCCGCCGCGCTCCATCCCCACCTCGCAGCCTCGTCCCGCAGCCCCGCCGGTGGGACGGCGTCCCTGGGGTCCGGTGGTGCGAGCCGCGCTCTCGGCACCCGGGGCAGCCGCGCTCCCGCCGCCGGGCCGGGCGCTCCGCGGCGCTGCCGGAGCCGGAGCGGGGCGCGCCCGCCACGCGCGGCCGGGCGGGAGGGGCGCGCGGCCGCAGGTGACAGCGGACGCCGAGGCCAAGACGGGGCGGGCGCGACGGGCGGGCGCCGCGGGCCGGCCCTACCTGGAGAGGACGGGCGGCTTCTCCCTTCCCGAATTAAACTTTATTCGCCCCTGTCCCGCCAGAGCGGCGGCCGCTGACCCCGGAGCCGGATGGGCACGGGGGCAGGAAGTGACTGCGGTCCTGGCGGCGAGAGCCCGCGCAGTGCGCAGGCGCCGCTCCCCGGCCTGGCCGCACAGGTGCCGGGCGGCGGGGGTGGCCCGGCCCGCGGGGCTGTGGCGGGGCGCGGGAGGAGCCCCGGGCGGGCTGAGGCGCAGCGCCGGGCACGGGACCGATCCGCCGGCGGGAACCCGCGCTGTCTTTGTCCCGGCGGGGATAAAGGCCCGCGCTGACCGCCCGTGTATCCTTGGCGCACCGGTGCCGGGACGCACGTGGGAGCAGCCAACATCCCTGGAGCTGGCATTTCTGCCCCCTTGCAGCCTGGTCTGCGCCTTGACAGTGTAAAAAAATATGAACTGTTATAAACAAAAAATCTGCCAATATTTTTTGTGAGAAAAGAGTTACAAAGATTAGTCAGACCAGAGTTGCTGCTGGGGTGCTGCTTGTTTGTTATGATAATTACAAGTCGTTGTCGTTAATAACTCTCTTTTGTATCAGTTAAGGCCCTGGGCAGGGCTGGGTTGAAAGCTCTTCTCCGAGACAGTGAAGGGCGTAGACCTCCCCAGACAGGAGAAAAGACCAAATGTAGGAGGGGGGGACATGCAAAATAACCCCAAGACCAGCATGCCATGAGAAGCTACTGCTCCGAACTTGCTAAAAAGACCCCCAAACAACGAGCCAATACAGAGTTAGGAAATTAGAGTGATGTCTAAACGTGAGGAACGGAGTGCGGAGCCTGCGGAGATGCTGGAGACCTTCGTGGTCTCACCCTGAGCACGGGAGTCGTGCCGTAGCCAGGAGCTGGAGGGGGCGAGGCTGCGGAGTTGCAAACCCGGGGTCATGCCCAAGGCTCCCACCAGTATTGGACTCCCAGCTCTGCCCCCGGTGGACAAAGCTGCCCATATCGTCCGAGTCACCCTGGGAGAGACGACGGAGACTGCAGACCCGTCGAACTGCCCAATCTTGAGCTGATTACTTTTAATAAAGGCATTAAAAGGGAAAAAGTTTCCTGCCTTGTTTATTTCATGAACCAAACCACTAATAGACCTACCAAAGAAAAGTGTAGGTTAATGTTTTGAACACTTGGAGGACAAACTCGTGTTTTGAAAGAGAATTGTCAAATACCGGCCACAGGACGTCGGTGCAGTGCAGTGGGTGGCAGGGCAGCCGGTGTCTCCAGACACGTTTCCACAGTTTTGTTTAGTGCTGTGCTGTCTTAGTGCGCTTCTGTAGGCACCTCGGGTTGTTGAGTAGGTGATATTTGGCTTTTGCCAAAGGAAAGGTAAGATTAAGTCTTCATACACCTAACCAACAAGTTCTGCCATTGAAGAAAAATCTGTAAGATAATGTCAGGAATAAGCACATCATCGCAGGAAAAAATACTTGGTGATGGTACTAACACAAAAACAATCTGTGAAGCTTTGGCTTGTAATAGCATTACTTAATGGAGATAGGACTGATGGTTTGAGACAAAGTTCCAAGTCACAGTCTGTACAACAGCAAGATGTCACACTCTCAAATCAGGCATGGAGAGACCTCACCATCTGTGGCCATCAACTTGTACACAACAATGTGTTATTTTAAAATATGGACATTGATTTAATCAATAAGTCTTCTTTTTCCAAAGCAACATGAGACCAAATTCAAACTCCATCAGTTGCATTTGGATTTTGGTTAATAAACTGGAAACCTGTTAAGTGTCAGAGAACAGTTCAAACAGCTGAGTGCCAAATAGCATCTGAACTCTGAGGTAGAGCAGAACTCAATTGAAAACCTTTGTGTCAGACAACCAAACACAGGTCATTGTGTATGTCCAGAGGTGCTCTCACCTTGAGTTTAGCTGCATCCTGAGCTCTGCTGTGTTTTAGACACAAAGTAGGAAGAAGCATAATCTCTACCAGCTGTGTTCAGCCTGTGTAGAGAGCACTTGGATAAAACTGTAAAACTCATGAGTAACAAAGTGCAATGAACACAGCTGTCAGCTCTAGTTCTGCACAACAGCCTGCTTACTGACTGTTGTACTTGCATGAGAAATATTGAACTTAGAGAATTAACATTCCCCACCTCCTACGAGACATGGGAGTCAGGCTCAAAGATGATCTTACATTCTCAGTGATGACACTGCACTATGAATATTGAAACAGTAGGGTTATAGCAGTTTAACTTTGCATCTTGGACATTTACTATGAACATTGGTAGCCATGTCACCAATAAAATTTTACTCAGTGATCAAAAAGTAAGAAAGGAAAAATGAACTCGCAAATCATAAACCAGCAATGGAAATCTAGAATCTTTTGGCCGTATTTGGGTTTCTGTGTTTAGCCACTCTCAGGATTTTTTTTCTCCTTCTAATCCAATGAAAGTTTATCTTTTTGCAGCCTATGGCCTATATTATGCTTGCATGGCAAGATTTTGCTAGTGACTGGCCTGTAAGAGTGGCTTGTCTGAGAATCTTCTGGAAGCTTCCCTCATGTGGCAGAGCTAATGCCAGCCAGCTCCAAGATGGACCCACCACTGGTCAAGGCTGGGTTAGTCAATGATGATAGTAAAGCCTCTGTGATAACATGTGCAAGAAAAAAAGTTACTGCACAGAAGTAATTGGGCCAGAGAAGAGAGGAGTGAGAATGTGTGAGAGGAACAGCCCTGCAGACACCAAGGTCAGCGAAGGAAGATGGGGAGGCAGGAGGTGCTGCAGGCCCCAGAGCTGGGATTCCCCTGCAGGCCCTGGTGCGGCCCGTGGGGAGGCAGCTGTGCCCCTGCAGCCCAGGGAGGAGCAGGGGGAGCAGAGATCCACCTGCAGCCCTGGAGGAGCCCAGACCAGAGCAGGTGGGTGCCCAAAGGAGGCTGTGACCCTGTGGGAAGCTCTCCCTGGCGAGTTCCTGATAGGACCTGTGGGCTGTGGAGAAAGGAGCTCATGCTAGAGCAGGTTTGCCAGCAGGACTTGTGATCCTATGGGGGACCCATGCTGGAACAGTTTGTTCCTGAAGAATTTCCCCTCTGTCAAAAAAAAGACTCATGCTGAAGCAGTTCATGAAGAACTGCAGCCTGTGGGAAGGACTCCTCTCCCTGAGAAGGAAGCAGCAGCAGAAATAATGTGATGAACTGACCATGACAATATTAACCACCTGTCCCTGTGCACCACTGCTGGGGAGGAGGTAAAGATTTGGGAAGAGAGTTAAACCCTGGAAGGAGGGAGAAGTGGGGAAAATGTGTTTTAAAAATTCATTTTACTTCTCATTATGCTACTCTGATTTTGATTGTGTTCAATTGATTTCTCCAAGCTGGGTCTGTTTTGCCCGTAACACTGACAGATCTCTCCCCATCCTTAACTCATGAGATTTCATTATTTTTCCCCTCCCCTGTGCAGTTGAGGAGGGAAGGGATAGAGCAGCTTTGGAGGGCAACTGGCATCCAGACAATGCCAATGGCCATTCTTTCTTGTCCTTTTCCTATTCATCTTCAAAAAAGTGAGAAGTTCCTCCTTCTTAATAACCCCCATTCAGTGAAGCATTGGGATTATGTCCTCTCAATGTTCTCTTCAGGATGAAGTTCCTTTAGCCTCTCCCTCTGTCACATGCTCCAACCCCTGGAACTACCTTCTTCTGAATACTTTTAATCTTCTAAGTATTGTTTGCATACTTAGGAGCCCAAACTGGACACAGTGTTGCAGATGTGGCTTCAGGAATGGCAAGTAGAGAATAATCGTCTGCCTTAACCCACTGCAATGTTGATGTGGCACAGTATAGTGGTAAGTCTTAATTACCTCAAAGTTTCAGTATTGACCCTCATTTCACTGTTTAACTGGGACCACAGGTTCTTTTTGCAGAGCTGCTGTCTCTGTCGGCCAGTCCTCAGCCTATACTAATGCCTGGGGCCTTCTGCCCTAGGTGCAAGGCTTTGTCCTGTCAGTTCATTCTCCAGCTTGTTCAAGGTGTCCTCACAGAGCAGCCCTGTCCTCCAGTATGTCAGACACTCCCTGGTTTCAGCCACTCATTTCATCATAAAAGGCCATGACATGGGTTATACAAAATGTGCCTTTCTGCCTTCCCCCTCTCCAATTTTAGAAATTCCAACTAAGGTCTAGCTCTCTATTGCTGTATTTTTTGGGAGGTGGAAGTGTATATTTTTGGAAGATGGCCAAACAGCAACTGAAATCTTATTCTATCTTAAACACATTTTCAAAACTTTTGTGTTCCATAACTTTTTGTGAACTTTGTGTTCTTAACTTAAGGAAGACCTTAAATGGTCACTGTTGCATGACTGTGTAAATCTTGGTAATTTAGCTGACGTTGTAACCTCGTTGTGGGTGGAAGGCCCTAATCTGTATACAGCTGTTTAACTCTTCAGGTAGTTTACAATGTAATAATTAGTAACATGGGCAAACAACCACACCCAAATTTTGACCAGTCAGCCAGACATGTGCGAGGCTCTCTGGGACTGATAAAAGCTGCCAGCACAGATCAGGTAGTTCCATCTGACCCAGCAGAAGGTGCCTTCAGGAGGGCGTTTGCAGGGTGGAGCCCTTTCAGCCAGTAGCCAGCCATTGAATATGAGAAATTTGGATCAGGGTAAGAAAGATCCCAGTACAGCTCACTTCACAATACAGTGCTGCAGTTGTTCATCCGAGAGGTTAAACTAATTGGTACTTAGATCCAATTTGAGTTTCATTATGTGTAAAAACAACAAGCATATGATGTTGCCTGACTTTGAAAAATAAAATATTCCTCTGTAAAATAGGAACAGGAATTGAAATTTATAATAACTTTCTTTTTGTCTTATATAGATAAGATTCAATGAAAATGAAAAATATTTTTAGAACAATACATTATTCTTCATACAATCCATAATTAGCTTGTATCCAGGGAATATGGAAATTCACAGTGAAACCAAATACAATGTGAAATGTACAGGATGCATTTGCATATAACAAAAGTAAGGCTGAAAATATTTTTGATGCATTTCATGTAAATTCTAGGCACAAATTATATAATTAGGGGAGGGGGTTTGAGTTCAGCTTTCATTCTCTGGCCAATGTTTTCAACATAACCAGCAGATTTTGAAGCAGAATCTTTATTTATTCATTGTTTTCTAGATGATGTGGAGCTGGTGAGAAGTTTTGAACTAAGTCTTCTGTTACAACTTGATGATCAAATTATTTTTTAATTGTTTTTGGATTGTGAATATGGCTTTGAAAAATGCAAAATTCAGAACAATTTCTCTTAGTTACTGAATTGTGCTTTCAAAATACATTAAGTATTCTAGTAAGGGAGGTATATTTTTGGTAGAGGATATTGAAGTTTTGTCTCAAACAGTTGTGATAGTAGGTTTAGTAGCCACTGAGAGGTTTTGTCTTGCCAAAGGGCTGGCAGTAACACCTGCTGAGATGCCTTGCCATCTGTTTATACATCTAAGAGCTGTAAGATTTGATTACTAAACTTTTCCTCATATGCTATGACCACTAACATTTTTTCTGTGTTTGGGATGCATTTTGGATGAAGCACCTGGCTTCACAGTCACTTTTCCTAGGAGAAAATAATTGTAAGTTGAAATGAATTAATGCTGCAATGCTGCACTGAACAATTCATTTTTGCAGAGGTGAAGGTAAAGTTGCATTAACCCTGAAGGATCTCATGTGTAATATGTGCTAATCAAGAAATATCACAAATCATAGTCACAAAGTGTTTCACTGCAAATACAGATATTGCAGCATTCCTTAATATATCACTCTTAGTCTATTTACTCACTTGATGTGGCTTCATGTAATGTCCTTGCTGAAAGTGTCTCATGAAAACTGTATATTCAGAAACTCCATATTAAACAAATTAATTATTAAAAGTTGTAACAAATTAAACATAGAACCCTGAGAGAAATTCAGACTCCTTCAAGGGCAAAGAGACCTCAATGAATTAGAAAGATGGATAATCACCAGCTGTATGAAGTTTAGCAAGCACAAGTGCCAGAATCTGCACCTGAGACAGGGCAATTCTGGTTGTGTGTATGGGCTGGGGAGCAGGAGGCTGGAATGCAGCACCACAGACAGGGGCCTGGGGTCCTGGTCAATGCAAGCCGGATGAGCCAGCAGTGCCCTGGCAGCCTGGAGGGCCAGCCCTGTCCTGGGGTGTGTCAGGCACAGCATCACCAGTCTGGCAAGGGAGGGGATTGTCCTGCTCTGCTCTGCTCTGGGGCAGCCTCACCTCGAGTGCTGGGGCAGTTTTAGGCACCACATTTTAAAATATCTGCTGATTTATCAGAGAGCATCTAAAAGGGGATCACAAGGATGATGAAGGTTCTGAGAGGGAATCCAGATGAGGCGCTGCTGAGATCTCTTGGTCTGTTCACCCTGGAGGAGTCTGAGGGGAGTCCTCATTGTGGTCTTCAACAACCTCACGAGGGGAAGTGGAGGGACAGACAGATCTCTTGACTCTTGTAAATCCTTGTAAGTGACCAGGACTTGGGAGAATGGCATGAAACTGAGTTGGAGATTTTAGTTGGATATCAGGAAAGTTTTTCACCAAGAGGGTGGTCAGGCATTGAAACAGGCTCCCTTGGGAAGTGGTCACAACTCCAACACTGACAGTTCAGGAGGTGCTTGGCCAAACTCTCATGCAGATGGTGTGATTCTTGGGGTGTCCTATGCAAAGACAGGACTTAGACTCAATCAACCTCATGGGTCCCTTCCAACTCAGCATATTCTATGATTTGGGCACATTAAGACTTCTTTGTTGGAGTCTCTGAGCATGATGGCCAAATGGGTAGAACACTTGCCAAGGAAGTAGAATACCTTGATTTCAAAATCCTATACTACAAATTAGAGACCCCTTTTAAGCTACAAGGCACAGTTAAATCAGGAATTCAAGAGCTGGGGAGCTGTAGAGACAATTAACAAAGACAGCCTGATTCTACTGAGAGTGAGCTTAACTTGAGGAAGGGGAAAACAATATTGACTTCTGGTTGCAATTCCCAATGTTGCTTATTTGTTTCTATCCAAAGATGTATTAATGGGAAATGAATAAACTAATCTTTAGAGCATAGATATGTTTAACTTTCAGGTAAAGGTGAGAACACTCAGACAGTTCTATGTTGCTTTTCCCTGTATCAGTCACCTCAAAAAAAGTACATTATAAGTTTTCTATGAAAAATGAAATTATATTATATTATAATTTCCAAATGAAATTATATGAGCTGGTTATCATGATATTATTTTATAATCCAATGCAATTTGCTTACAGTATTTAAACTGTGCATACTTATAGGCCTCATGTTTTTGGTGAAATCTTAAAATTCAGTTCAGTTATATTTGCATCAAATCTACATTTGCATAATTGCAATGTTTACACTATTCTTATACCTTAGCCTTGACAGTATCTTACAGAAAATCCCTGGGCTAGAATAATTCTGAATCTTAGTCAATGTGTATTCCAATCTAACAAGAAGCTGCATTTTCATGCTCTGTTCCCCAATTAACATAAAGCTTCATTACCCTTTTGTGATAGAAAAAACCTTGCTATGTGTATTGTCTTACTCATAATTCATTTATTTACAAAGTTATTAAAACTCATAATTAATTAGACTTCTCATGAGGTCTAATTCCCTTCTGTGCTTTCTGGTGCATGACTATAAAGTTTAGCAAGGGGAACAATTTGCATTGCATCTCTCCCCTGGAGGTCCTTGTCATCATTTGATCATGGATTCAACCTATTCTGTTGTTTTCCCTTTACACCCTTCAGCTTTCATTCCTGGTTGCACAGTGACACAGCTTCACACAGAGGCAGGAAAAAAATTCTGGCCTAAGAGTATTTAGCTTGTGATTACAGCAGTTCTGTGGAAAGGATGAGCTGGTGTTCAGCCATCAGCAAGGCTGCTTGGTGGCTGGAATCCAGCCTGCCCATCTCAGTGCTGCACCTCCTGACAGTGGGTGCTGGCAGGAGAGGTGGAGAGCATACAGAGCAAATCCTCTGTTTGAGAAAAAGTCTGTGCAGCTGGAAACAACTGAGGTGACAAGAAGTGACCATTGCCCCAAGCAGACATGCTGCATCATGAGATCAGTGCAGTCAGTAACCCAGTCCTACAAGAGACAGAGAGGAAAAGGTCTAACTGAATCGATGATATAGTTTGGGTGCTTTATATGGGACTTGGATGCTTGTGCTGTTGGGAAGTCAAATTCAACTAGCCAAGAAGTTCAAGTATTCTTTCCTCCTCACAGATCACTAACAAGTACTGCATGACTTGCCACTTTAAAATAATTTGTCTTGCTTACCTATCCTTAAGAAAGGCATTATTCTGAGTAAATAGTCTCATTTTTTCGCTTACCTGCCTGGCTGGGTAAAAAAAAAAGTATGCTTCTCAGAGGACAGGTAGTTTACTTAACACAAGAAATAATCTAGTAAACTATATTAGGAAAAATGAAGGACTTCCTTGCAGTATTATATAATGAATTTGCATCTTCTTACCACATTCCGTTTTCTTCCAGTCCAGTGATTTTTTTCCTGTACACTCTTCCTGTAGAGTGAACATAAAGTTAATTTAATTCATGTTCTCATCCCTGATTAATCTGATTAATACAAAACACATACAGATATGCAACAAAATGAGTTTCATGCTTTCAGAAATCATTGAATTGAGGCATATATATTCTAAGGCTTTGTGATGTGCACTAGGAAATGGAGGATAATGCGTCTGGATAAGCAAATTGAGGCCAAATGCAGACCTGGTCTAGCGTGCTGATTCACAAGGTGATCATGGTCTCTACCAAATAATGTATTTAAAACCTTTTCCTAAATATGAATCTAGTGAAGTTTAAAATAAAGTGTTTCCAGCTGTGTCTTTCCTATATAGGAGGTGGCAAAGAATCTAGACTGTTGAAGACAGAAGAGAGGGGTGCAAAGAGAAGGTGTAAGGATTTCTAAGTCTTTCAGAGGAAAATGTAAAGGACCATGTTTCTAAATTTACCTCAAAATTTCCAGATGAGGGGAAAGCCCTGCAGAAAAGTGGACAAGGACTTCTGTTTCTACCATTTGTACATATGTGGTGTATATCCACACACAGTTGTGTGGATGCAGCATGGAGAGGGATGGGAAGCAGTAGAGTGAGAGAGGTAAGAGAAATAGAAAAGTGAAAGAAATATATCTGGAAGGAGACTTAGAGAAGGAAAGGGAGAATGAAATTCATGAGAAGAGGGGAGAAAGAAGGCCCAGGAAACATTCAGAATGAAAGGATGCAGTAAGGTGCAGTAGCTTAAAAGTAATGCAGGCAAGACTGAGAGCAAGAAGCATAGCAGAAAAGGGGAGGAGAAGTAGGAAGTCAAGAAAGAAAGAACAGGCACTAGAATTCATTCAGCCAAGTTTCCTGGGGTTCTATGACTTGCAATGAGATTATCTCCTCTTTGCTGACCATTTTCTTAGGTTTTGTATTAAAAGCAAGGAAGCACGAAAATAAACATCTAGGTCCTGGGTCTAATCAGAGCAAAAGTGCTTAGAAAATCCAGAAATAAGAGCATTTCTACTCAAAAAGAAGCAACTGTTTTTGTAAGTTCTTTTATATATATGTCTGTATGAAAATCAAGTCCTATATTGCAGGGCAATAGGAACCTTTCAAATTTAGAGATATTAGGATTCCAGCAGCAAACTTGCAAGACATTACTCAACATCAAGGAACATATGCAAACAGTTCAAGATGTCTGAAGACAAGCCATGAAAAGAAAAGAAAACAAAACAAAAAAAACCTAAATTCCAGAAATAATACTATCAAAAGTAAAAAGAACAAGTATTTGTAGGAATGCAATCTACAATTAACCCAATCAACTTAAGATTACTGTTTCATATAAAGGACTACAGATGATAAATCACAGAATGAACTGAAAGAAAAATGAAAGTTTCATGGCCTAGAGAAAACTGGTGATAGGCAGCTAATGAGCTAGTCTACACTGTCTGAGGCAGAGAAAATCCATGTAAATGAATTGTGCTGCTCTGCCCTCAGTGGGAGACTGATTGGGTTTCTACACTCTGCCTGGCTCTACTCAGTTTGTGGGAATGTTGTAACACTGAGACCTTGAGCACTGTCAAAATTAGTTGAAATTTTCAAGAAGGTTCCAAAGCTCATTGCAAGATTTACACGACAGAATGCACGACAGAGTAAATTTTGCTTCCTTAGGAAGGGAAGCAAAACCTGTAGAAAAGCAAAAAGAGATTGATAGGCTGTTGATTGCCACTACATTAAAGTTAAATGCAGTTTACATTCGTGCTGCAAATGAGATTTGGTTCTTGGATGGCAGAATATAACATGCCTAATTTGGACTATAAGTCCAAAATAAAGGACACATTCATCAAAATAAAGTCAATGACAGTAAACTAAGGCTACAAATGGGAAGTTCAATCACAACACAATTAACTAAAGGTACAAATTGGGAGATACAAAGCACAACATAATTCTGGGTAAATGAAAATGTGCAGTAAATGTGACAGACAAGATTGTGACACAAGGCTGCTCCTATTTCAGTGCTCAAAGTCCATGAATGAGTAAGGAAGATATGCATTAAAGGTCAGGAATCAGAAGATTAGTAAGTGATCACATAAATAGTATTCAGTATATTATTCAGTATATTGCCATAAATACTATTCAGCAATAAAAGAGAGCAGTTATATCAGTGTGAATATATTTCAACAATCTCCATACAAGTTGAATATGGATGGCAATGACAAATAGTCCCAAGGAATCAAACCTCAAACAGAGAATCAGTCCCTGTAATGAGCAGGACAGATCTGCTCTGACACTGACCTACTGGGTTTCTCTTCCACATTTTGACAGTACTTGAGTGAATAAAATTTTTGCTAATGAAACTGAACTGAACTGACGTAGGCAGAGGATATTTTGGCCCAGGACATTTTTTCAATCATGACTCTTGTTAAAACTTCTTATCCCGCAACTTCTACTAATTGTATTTTTTAATGTGTTAAAGAAAAAGTTGATGAGCAAATCACCATTTTTCATTCAGCTTGGCAATCTTTTCTCTTATTTCCTTCAAGCTAACTTAGTTTGTGCTACTTAATTGGCCACTCAAAGGATACTTTCCAAGCACCATGCCAGCTGCCTCTCAGGTGAATTAATTCTGTCATTTACTTTGCTTATAACATACCTCATTGAACTACTGCAGAGTTAATAATCATGCATTATTAAGCAGTGTAGATATTAGAGAATAGTTCTGAAAATCATATGAATTTGGTTTTATGACTAGTCTGGTAAACATTTTTGTCTTACAGTTTTTACTGTTCCATAGACTATGTAGCACAGACTTCATCACAGACAGCTAGTGAGTTCAGTGTGTTATGTGCAAAGGAATAAGCTACAGCCCATAGAGGGTTGTGGTAGCCCTGGGCTATGGCACAGCAAAAGAATAGTTGGATTCTGTTAATTCATTATTGATGTTAACTCATTCTGTACAATAAGATATAAGCATTGGACTGGGGTAAACTCACTATTTATATTTTTAAAAAGAGGAAAAAGGCAAGAGAAGAATTTAACAAGCCTGACAGTTTACCTTTGGTCCCCCCAGATAATGAAGCAAGTAGAGAAAGACACTATTACTAAGCATTTATAAGATAAAAGGGGTATATAAAACCCAACTTATACCTGCTGAGTACTAATATTAACAGGTCATCTAATTTCCTTCTAAATGAGTAATAGGCCTCAAGAAACCAAGGAGTAGAATCTAGCAGGATTTCAGGAAGGCTTTAGAACAAACTACTTAAATTAACCATCCTAAGTAACAAGGACAAGATGGTTGTCAACCCAGAGTTGTAAATAAATTCAAACATGAAAGGCAGAGTAGTATTAATATATATAACCTGTGGCTTAAATCAGTCTCTCAGACCTCCAGTGGTCTGGACAATTAAAAAATGCTACACCAAGCTTAAAACCAGCTCCAAGAGAAATACTGGATACTGCTGGCTCATAAATATTTTCAGTCCGTTTTCTTTATACTTAATTAAATATTTCACAAGTAGATACATAGATAAGTGCAAGGTACTGACAGACAAGCAGCAGAATTTCTTTTTGGGAGTCATGCTTTACCATCTGCTAGAGATCTCTGAAGGAAATACCTGTCATCTGTTTAATATTTTTTCATAGATATCCTTATCCAAGGTGCCTAAATAACTTACAATGTTATGCATAAGACATAATAATAATAAGGTTAAATAATCAGGCATTACAATGAGAAGAAACTATGAGAGGAGATCCCCCTAAGAATTGGAGTTAGAATATTTGGTGTGTAAAATAGTCATAACCATATGGAAAAGGAGGGAATTGTGAAAGAACAAAATTTCCAGGTGATGATGTATTATGCATACTAGACAAACATAAACCTGACTGGAAATAAATCCACAGAGATCACAAAATACTGAAAGTCTGTTCAGTAAAACAACCAAATACAATTGTGACAACTGTAATGACATGTACATGAGGTAAAAAAACCATAATTATAAATATATAACAGCTGCCTCAAAGTGTGGCATCTATTATCTTTCAGATAGAGATCTGAAACCACTGGAGGTGGGGAAAAAACAATAGAGAGAATGTTAGAATTTACTAGGTATAAGGAGACAAAAACAGACAATCCCATTTATCACTGTCAACACATTCTGGTCCTCCTTTTAAACACTTCATGCTTAATAAGGTGTTTTGAAAAGAGGTGTTAGAGAATTTTTTAAAGATACTATAAAAGAGGGACAGTCACTGAGAAGAGCAGCAGCTTCTGTACAAAAGACAAGGAAAAGTGCAAAGACTTCCCATGCTTGGAGAAGATAGAGAGGGATATGGTATAGAGCTAGAAAATTGTAAATGGTTTTAATAAGATGGATAAGAAGTGTTTCTTAATTATTTCTAAGCTCACAAAAACTATCAAGCCCTTAAGGAAATTATCAGGGAGCAACATCAACATTACAACATTTTAATATATTACATAAGTAAGTTGTGGGTCTCATTGTCACGGAATACTTTGGAAAGTACAAGGAGAAATGAGTTCCAAAAGTGAAGGATTGATGGATAAATGGATCAAAGCAAAGTCCATTTGTAGCTCTAAAATATTGTGGCCTTCAGTCCAGGAAGCTCTTTGACTGAGAAGACATAACAGGTAGGACCACTGTTATGTTTTTCTTGGCAGTTTTGCACTCTGGATTCAGCTTTCAATGTGGTTCTGGGTTGCACTGCCTTTCAGACAAGCACAAAGGAGCACAGATTCTTATGAAATGTTTGTGATATTCTACACAGAAGTTCTGCAGAAAAGGTTCTTGGGGATATAGTATATGCCAAGCAGAGCAAGTGTCAGAAATGACAGAGAGAAAATGGAAAGTGTCAAATGGTGAAATAAAGACATGAATTTGAAGGAATATTTCTCTTCAGTTCAACTCTGGTAAATCACTAGCTGGAAAACTTGCCAGGTTTTGGGATTGTGTTTCAAGCAAAATTATCCAGAAAAAAAATCTATAAGCATCCAAGGAATATGACCTATAAGAAATGTGAAAAGCATTGTAGATATTTAATGTTTTCAATATGTATTAGGTAGAATCAAAGAAGGAAGAAAAATTGTTTAGTAGGTCATAAAACAAAGAATAAAACACAGAAAGCTATTGCAAAGATTTGAGCTAGACCACAGAGAGGATTTTTTAACAGGAAGATTTCAAATCCCGATGAAGATTGCTTAAGGAAGTGTAGAATGTCCATCATCCTTGGGTTTTAAGACATCAGTTAGACCCATATCTTTACAGTCTGAGTGCAGTAAGTGGGCTATATGTGTTCTACATTCATTATAGTTCTATTTTTTCCTGACATTTGAGGAATGGCTTGTCTGAAATGTGTGTGATCAATTCATATTATTTTGACTGCATGCTGGCATGCAGCTATTCATGCTGTCTTTGTGTATATTTATTTTCTTTCTCACTCCATCTCTAATCATCTATAATTTTATTTACATGCTCGGTGACTGTTTCTCACAGTCAAATTCCTCTCCATTGGCTTGACACTCACTGTTTAGTGTTATTCCCTGTATTTTGTCATTCTCCTAGCTCATTTTTCAAACAGCCAGTGGTAATTTGTTCTCATTTTTATAAGGACAATTTCAAATTTCTTTTTACTTATTTATTTTTAAAAGCATGATATGTAACAATTGAGCATGTTACACTAAGATCAATACCATCCCCTGATTCAATGTATTCTCTCAGAAAATATTTATTCCTTTGGTAAAAAGCTCAGGTCAAGTTGCCCAAATATTTTGCTTAATCATGCTTGGGGAAGAAATACTTTTTGCTTTAAATTTAGTGCTATGTGTTGGCAGCATTTGTACTCTGAGGTTAGAGTTGAGGATGAGGCAAGGAACAAGGAGCCAAGATGACAAGGATTTATTTGTGTTTCTTTATCCCTGACACTGGTTGTACCACAGCAAACCCTGCACTCTCTTGGCATGGTACTTCCACAGGGGCACATTCTTCTCTGCCTGGGGCTGAGCCAGCCCGTGCAGGCAGAGCCTGAGCAGGCAAGGAGGCCCTGAACAGGCACCAGATTTCTTCTTCCAGAAAGTCTAAAGCCTGTGTTCACACTTAACTAAACGCTTGCTTGGAAACAAAATACCTAATGGGTCTTGAGAACACAGCAACCTAGTTCTCCTGATGTTCTGCGTGCCCACATCTGCACACTGGAACAGGTAGAATTTTTTGTGGATTATGGATCACTAGAGCAGAGCGCACAGGATGCACCAGGAGAGTCTACTTCCTATTGTTTGTATCAGCAGAAGTAAAAGTCCAGCAGCAGAAGCAAGCCCCATATTTCATCTAAGGAGGAAATGCATCTCCTGCCTTGTTTCACAGAAAAAAACCTGAGATAACCTTTCTAGAATCTTCAATATCAGCTATTTCCTTTGAATGCAAGGCCTTTAGAGATGAGTGTTTCAAAGGTATTTATCCCTGCTTTCTAAAAATCTAGCTCTGAGAGACAAAACAAATTATCCATACATATTACAATCTTGACTATTACTCAAAAGAACAAGTACCCATTCCCTCAGATCTGTCTGCAGAGTAAAGGCCTGAGTGAGCCATATCATTTTTACAAACTATCATTAAACCCACAGGGTTATATTTTTGTGCAGAACTATCAAGTGGGTGGCAGCTCTGTACCTGTTATATTCCAAAGAGTTTCTAAAGGCACATGACATTTCCTTCATAATTGGGCAAAGCGTTCAAATGGCTTGGGACAAACTGAACTCCTAGAAACAAAGGTAGGGACACACACACTCTACTAGCCCGTTACCCTACAACAGGATTGTTCAGAGATCTCTCTCACTTCATCCTTCCCTTTGGAATAAGCCCAGGTGCAGCAAATGAAGGCAAAAAGCTGTGAGGGATGGAGTAGACAAAGAGTAATCTAGGCTGACTGCATCAGTATCAGAAATGAGCCATCAAACTGGAAACTTTGTATCATTCCATCTGAAAGAATGCAATCACCATACTAGAGAATCAGAGGGACTTCTTTTATAGTTGTACCTCTCAATGTACATAATCCTTTGACATGCTTATGTACTCCTTGATTATATATGCTGTTTCTGCCTTTTCTTGATGATCTGCAGTGATATTGTTGTGCCAGAAGAGGTTTAAAGTTGTTGTCATTTCTTCCCTTGTTGCTGGCAGCTATGATCAAGGTCTTTGACTGCTTTCTCTTTCATTCTCTGAAGTTTGGTTAATTTAACCCTAATATTTTCACCCCCTTTTTTAAAAAATGGCTTTCATTTAGAATTCTTGTAGATGTCCCATGTGGTTTTATGGTACCCCTTCCTTCCTTTGCTGCACTAGCCAGCCCTGTAATCGCTGAAATAAATTCTTAAAGAGCTGTCCCAAGCAGGCCTCTCATTCTTTTCATATATGCCCAGGAAAAGTAAAACTGCATGCATCTACTCCAAGCCCCTGCTTCATGTTGACTCTCAAAGGCAATCAATATTTTTATTGTGTTTTTTCCCTGTTAGTCCTGAAATGTTTTAAATTAAATTTGTTATTGTTTAATTGTATGTGATTTTGACAGTAATATAAATATCAGTCCTGGTGTTGCCTGATTCTGCTGTAGAACAGAGAGGATGTAAAAAGGCTCAAACCTTCCCCTGAAGTATGCATTTGTTATTGGAGCTATGTAAAATGAGATTAGTAAATAACAAAATTAAAACAGTGAGAGAAACAAATAGAAACAAAAATGCTCCTTTGCTTTGTGACTGCTTAAGTTTTTCTGACTTATTATAATTCTACTAACAAGTCTCTGTAGTTGAAACTAAGAAAATTTTCATAAAATTATTTTTAAGACAAAGGAATACCTTTGGTTTTCTGCACAGATCACAAAACTCTAAAATATGTATAGACAATAAGAAGGATTTCAGAAATTGGTTTTACAGTATAAAATAGCATTTTCCATACAGTAAAACTGGTCATAAAATTCTCTTCCATCATTTCTATAACCTAAAATTATTCTACTCTTAAAAAATTATATTCTAAATATCGTGTTCTAAAGCCCTGTGCTTAATTCTGCTAGAAGTACTAGAGACTGCTGTTGCACATATTAAACATAAAAACTACATTAGCAGAACAGTGAAGATGCAAAGCTCATGTGCACCCAGTGCCTGTACTGAACTCTTTTAACAACCCACTCTCCAATAAAGAGTTTTCTCCTCCTTGTGCTGTGTAGTTTATGCCCTATTAATTGTACACAATTCAACTCCTGCTCTGAATTAATAATTTTCTTTCTTCCATAATAACATCAGTATAGGAGTTGAATACTTCCCAAACATTTATTTTCACAAATGAGATCAGAGATTTCTACTCTCCTTCTTTTACAACTATTAAACACACAGAGGCATTAAGGTCGAAGGTACTTCCTCATTTTCATTAGTCGTTTTGAGACTCTCCTGATTTGATTTTTTAGTGTAAGCAGCAGAATACTGACTTCATTAATTTTTAAGGGCATTTGTTAACTTCAGAGGTTGCTATGGGCACTCTCTCAAATGAAATTGCAGCGCTTCAAGTCCAACATCCAGAAAACAAATGCAAAATTGATGATAATGTAAAATAAGAGAAGCCTTGGATAATGTTTAATTATGTGACAGAGACAGAAAGTAAAAGTAACTTCCTAAGGTTGTCCCATCAGACCAGTCCACTTTTTCCTTCTCTCTCTTTCCTGCATTGTTTCCCACTGCTGATTGCTTATTCTCTGCCATTTACTGCAAGAATAACCCAACTTTTAGATTCCTTAAACTGAATGCCAACAGTGGTTGAGAACAACAATTTTTAGAACTCTAGGATGACTGACAGGCAAGACATAATAACAGCTTTCTCAAGACATAATAACAGCTTTCTAAGGATCCCATTAATCATTGCAGAATGGATCTGAATTAGGTTACTGCAATAATTATCCTGATTTTGTTTCTCACCCCACCAAGGACTTGAAGAAACACTTGTAACAAAAGGTTTCTTCTGATAATGTAAGATTTTTATTAGTCATTCTAAAGCAACAAAATTTGAGAATTTGAGCCCGAGCAGTTCATACTTGCAATGTGATAGAGAAATAAAACCTGGATATTATAAGCTGGAAAACTTCAGACAATAATACTGGAGCAGTGGGAGGTGCTGTCTTTACCCCATTATTACAGAAGCAGGAAGTTCCCTAATCCCATCAGGTTTTGCCTCCTTTTCTTCTTTCACTGAGCTGGAAGGTGTTGTTTTCCTAGTGAAAAGCTTTAGACGAATTCCAGGACTATGCAAGAATTTTGAAATGACCTAACAAGGAACTGAGGAGGAAGGTGGTGTGTGAGGGACAAGTTGCCTCTGTCTCACAATCAAGGTGTTTGCCTTTGGTATGAACTAGCTTGGACAATTAGAATATGGTCTTATGGCAGGACTTGGAAGAAAGATGTAGGTCAGTTCCCACAGTGACATGGGAAATAGCCATTTAATCCCAAACCTTGGAAAATATAAGAGTAAACTGTAAAAATTGTCTTTGTTTTGCTTGGCCTTTATTTAAATTAATTTCCAGGTACCTTTTAACTGGACTGTATCTGCATGCAAATGACTGTATCTGCTGCAAAAATCTGCAGGTCTTGATCCACTGAACAGACAGATCCACTGAACAGATGGCATTTAGCTGAGGGATGCAGTTGACACTCCTGAAGGATGGGATGCCATCCAGAGAGACCTGGACAACCTCCAGAAATGGGTGCAATGAACCCTACACGATTGAACAAGGGCAAGTGGAAGGTCCTGTGGGTCAGGGAAAGCCCCATTATCAATACAGGCTGGGGATGAAGGGACTGAGAACAGCCCTGCTGAGGAGAACCTGGGGGTGCAGGTGGATGAGAGGCTGGACACAACCTGGCCATGTGCACCTGCAGCACAGAAAGGCAGCTGTGTCCTGGCCTGCATCCAAAGCAGCGTGGCCAGCAGGAGAGGGAGAGGATTCTGCCCCTCTGCTCTGTTTTTGTGAGACCCCACCTGCAGTGCTGGGTCCAGCTCTGGGGTCCCCAGCAAAGGAAGACATGGACTTGTTGGTGGGAGTGCAGAGGAGGCCATAAAACTGAACAGAGGGATGGAACACCTGTGCTGTAATGAAGGACATCAGAAAGAGCATCAGGACATAGGCTGAGCACCTGTATGAAGGAAGGCCAAGAGAATAGGGGTTATTCTTCCTGGAGAGAAGATTCTGGGAAGATCTTATTGGACACTTTTAGTACTAAAAAGGTGGCTTAAAAGAAAGATGGAGACAGACTTTTAATTATGGCCAGTAGCAATTGGACAGGGCAAAATTATTTTAGACTAAAGGAGGATTTATTCAGATATTTTATATGATGAAGCACTGGAACAGGTTTCCCAGAGAGGTGGTAGAGGACCCATTCCTAAAAACATTCAAGGTCAGGTTGGACAGAGCTCTGAATGTCTTGACCTAACTGAAGATGTCTCTGGCTTACAGCATGGGATGTTAGACTAGATGACCTTCAAAGGACTCTTCCAACCTAAACCACAATATGATTCTATGGTTCTATGTTTCTTTGATTCTGAATGAACAGAACACTTGTTGGAGGATAGTAATGGTGATGCTGAGAACTCCAGAGGGATGGAGAGGAATGGAGGCAGAATCCTACCTCCTACCCACACCAGTCAGTATAACCAGCTGGCACAAAGAGCTGGGCCTATAGTATAGGAATATACACTGGGATCAATAGAAGTAATGCTGAGTTACTCTTAGTATGTGCACCAGGGGTGGGTTTCAGAGTGGATTTTGAAGGAGAAAATCCTTCCTCCCCTGCAGAAGGGAGTAACACAGAGGAGGCTCTGCAACCCTTGCCTGTATTGCATAAGCATCCATGCTGTACTAGTGGTCACATAGCAGGAACAGCAAAACCCCAAGGATTCCCAGGAGCCATTGTAACAGAGCTCATAGGATGGTGAAGATCTGCACCATTCACACTGCAGGTCAGCATGTATGGGCTGTAGTACACAATGCCTTCACAATTAAAAGACAGCTGATTGTGTATTTGCAAACTACAGATTTTTTTTCTGCATAAATATGTTAACTGACATTTATGCCAAACATATTACATACTCATGTCAAGAGAATAGAACCCATCTGTACTGCAGAGATGTAATTAGCATTAATTAATATGTTCACATTGTCTGGTTGCTCATATATTTTGCCCTGAAGTCATAAATGTGGCATGGCATTTAGTAAGGCAGTATTCATGAGTCTTCATCTAAATTCCAAACATTTGGGTTTTGTGATGCTTTTAGTGCCCCTTGTTATTAACTGTTTCCTAGCATCTATGGAATGGGAGTTTTGTTCATGGCAGTGTTTGAGAAATTGCTGTTCCTGGTAAGAATTTGTTATAGGCAAAAAAGTTTCTTCAGCAATTGATACTCTAGCATAAAAATAAACAGTTACAATTGTCTTGTGGCACAGTAATGAAGAAACTTGTTTTTCACAAACACGAAGCAATGAACAACAAATGTCTAGTAGGGTATTAACAAGATACAATAAAATCTTTTCATCCAAGCCGTTTGGTTAACAACATGTATGTATTAATTGAAAAGTTGGCAAATGACTCCGGAACAAATGCACATCACCAGTAGATCATCTATACTTTTTTTATTATTTCTGATTCAGCAGAGATCCTCAAACTAGTGAACCCACTTGCATGCCCTAGTCATGACCAATATGTATTTGCAGAAAACATGCTCCTGTTCTTACCAAAAATCTTTATAGGCATGTGAGATCCTCTATTACCACTTTTTTTCTGTCTCTGCAAACCCCTCCTCTGCTTCTAGTCAATCTGAATATTGATGCACAAAACCTGAGGGCTTTGGACTGAATTTCTTCATTGGAATTCTTTTAAGTGAATATTAATGTTCCTTCACAAGTCATAATATATGGAGTCACATGTACTTCCTGCATAGTTTTCTGTAATATTTACCCCTTTTACTTTTAGCTGCAAGTAATTTTTCCTTTTGTTTGATGCTTGTTCATATACTAACAACAAAAGCTGCAATTGCTGGATATGCATTTAATTGGATAGCTTTCACAGAATCACTGGTTGAATGCCCTGATAACTGAAAGTAGCTTAGTAACTACCTTAACAGTAGTTTAGGATTCCTACAGTGAATGCAGCATCCACAGATCCAGCAGAAGCCATGAACAAGTGAATGAGTTAACTAGTATTTTTAGCCATCCACATTTTTAAAAGCCACAAACAAGATTCAGCCTCTAGAAGCAATATGGCCCTGCTCTAGGAGTGACAAATTTGCCTTTGGATAAATCAGAGGTCATTCTGTCACATTTTAATTGTATGCCTCCAAATACACAGCCAGTTTATTTCTCATGCTTTCAGATCCTTTACTGTAGCAGCTGCCACAAATGTGATTTGCTCCATTTTTATCCATGAAGCCATAATGTATGTGTCCACTAGTGCCATACCTTGATGAGATTTGACTGGCAGCTTTTTGGTGTTCTTAATGCTCATTTAGAGTGTGACCCCATGCACCTTTTTCTTGCAGCAATGCAGCCTTGCAGAATCATCTTCACCAGCCTTAGACATTTATTTACCATCTTTGTTGCACTGATCCTATGTTTTGTCAGGCTGTGTGGAAAATTGCCCTGGTTCACTGATGTAAGTGAAATACAATTTGGCAGGAAGAATAGCCATTCAATGCACTAGTCTGGTTCACCATGAGAACCAAAAAATCCAAGTCATAACACAAGTGAGAAACCAACAGGGGATGGGAAATCATTTAATGGATATGCTGCAGAGGAATAGGTGCACAGTGAGTCCATATGAGTGCGCGTACTGGGGTGGTACCAACAGGGGCTGGTTGAATCCATCTATGAGTTTGATCTGCTAATCAAATTACTCTTTTTAGTTGCATCATCACAAAATGTGGTGAGTCTTACATTAGCAAAGCTGGTGTAGGTCACTGCTCCTTACTCAGAGTAGGTAAGATGCCTGGAAGAAGAAAGCTTACCTAAATTTATCTGAACTGACTCTTTCAGCAAAGATAAACCTTGAAACAAACCTTTTGAAGCAGGTCAGGTCAAATGCATCACTTGATTTTTCACCTGTCTTTTAATTTGTGGTACAATATCACATTTAGAGAGCAATGTGATTTTTATATTGAAAAATAGAGGGGAAAAAGTCAGAAACAAGTTCTACCTTCAGCACATCTGGCTCTTTTTTATATTGGAAAAGAAATCTTTGCTTCCTTTTATCAGTATCTTTGTCAGCATCCTCAGAATTTAAAGAGTGAAAGTTCTTAACAAGTCTTTCCTTTCTTCCAGCTTGGACACTATATGGGGAGCACAAAAATAAGGGCAGTTCAAGCTGTTGGATGGGTGAAACACCTATGGAGTAATTTTGTTGCTAAGAGAAGAGCAGTACCTCCTACAAGAGCTCTACCAGCCAAGCTGCTCAGGCACAGCAATGAGCTAAGTATTTGTCTCTCTGTGCACAGTTATGGCTCTGTCATGCATCAAATGTGGGTATCAGTGCCTGCAGAATCAAAATCTGAAGATATTAGTAGAAAATCACACACCGAGTGTGTGGAGTATGTTAGATACAGATACTGGAGACACAGTTTGAAGGGGTTTGCCACATCAGTTTAAACTTTGTAAATATTCATATTCATATGAATATTTGCTTCATACTTCAGGTTCATATTTCAGCTCAGTAATTTTCATGAAAAAGTTTTAAAACTTTCATGAAAAGTTTTAAGAATTACATTTAACACATTTCTGAATTATCCAGGAGGGAAAAAACTGAACAATTTTCTGTAAATATGAAAACCACAGAGTTTTTCATACTCAGATCATTAAAAATAAACTGAGTGTATTTCTGTTTAACTTTGGAGAAATATGCGTATCTGAGGGAATAAATGTGAGAATTTTAGCTTATATAGTGACATTCTGGAAAAATGAAATTGCTGAAAAGTAATACTAGAATTTCAGGGGTGCTTTTATTCAGAGGTCTGTTACTGCAACACAAACTTTGCAATAAATCACATGCAAAAAAAATGTTGCATGTCTGATATTTCCAGGGGGTCTGTTTCAGAAAAGGATATGCAAGCTGCTATACTATTTGAAGTTTATTATAAGATCCTATGAAGTTAGACTACTGATACTTCCATATATAAATGTACATAGGCTACTGTTTTTAAATGCAGTTGCAATTCTCTGAAATTCTTTTAAATAACCTAGTTTCATGCCCACTAATGAAAATAGTAGATTCTACAGTAAAACAAAGTAATCATAATGAAAATTACAGAAAGCACATAATAAAAACTAAATTTTATGTGTATCTGTGTGCAAGATGTTTACCAAAATATCTGCAAGTTTCTGTCCTGAAAATCAGCAAATAGGCAGTGTTGCTCAGAAACGTGATTTTTTTTGTTTGTCTTACATTGTAGAAGGCTTATATTAGTCCTGACATTCAATCTTTTGAATAGTAAAAATTATCTGCTATAGAGGAAATTGCTTGTTCCAGGAGTTTTCAGAACTCTTGTTTGATGCCTTTAGTGCAGAAACAACAAAAGCTAGCAATTTCTCTTCCAGTGAGGATCAGTAATTTCTTGTGTGTTCTTTTAACCTTATCTCTGAAAATCAAAAGATAGGGGGGTAATATAACAGACCTAGACTTGAATATTAGGCACCATGCCACCTTGGGAAAAATGGCTGAAAAATAAAGCACTAAAAATAATTATTAAAGTTTTTCCCGCAAGTATGCATCTTTTTATGATATTTTTAAGAAGAAAGTGAAGAGAAGACTGTGTTTCCCCAAAGGAAAAGCCTAGCCTCATAATTTTCCCAGACAGCTGGAGTTTTTTGTGAAACAGGAAACAGAGCAGGTGAGGAAAGCATACAAATTTCATAACATTTGAATGCAAATTGCAAATGTCTGCTGCCCCTTTGTGGCTGATTTTAGAGTCTCTTGAGGTTTTCAAACAAATGTAATTAATATCTCATTAAATTTATCTAATATCAAGAATTAGCACAATTATGTATGGTACAATATATGTACCATTTGAATCCTATTTAAGTTCAGTCTAGATCATAATCAGGTCATGTTAGGACTATTTCAAGTGTAAATGATACTATAGTAGTAAGGATACACAGCAAGAAGCAGAAACCGTAGTTGTGACATCCAAATATAAAAATGAATCTCTAAAGTGTAGAGTGAAGTTTCATCCTTTTTTGATTTTGAAAAAAATGCCTGGGCATTTCCAATCAGTTTGTACTAATTTTTATTCATTCATCTAATAAAAATTGTTATCTTTTGCTGCCACCTGGTATATTAATATATAGCTACAGTTGGAGGGATTTGTTTAGACCCTAGAATTTCCTTAGTCAGAGGAGGGATATTAGCACAGACACATCTGGTATCCTGATTTGTACAAAGACAGTGGAGAAAACAAAGTGTCAGCAAGATGTGCAGGGGGAGGACACATTGGCCTGGATGGCTCCTGCTTCAATAGAGGGAGGAATCTGGAATCCAGGCAAATCTAAAGACAGGCAGAAAGAGACCAGATTAGCCACAGGAGGTACCTGAGAAATATTCTGCATGTTCATTGGCCATATGTTTCCACGTTAACTTTTAAAAATTCTCTTGCAATTTCTCATAATACGCTGTGTGAGGTGCCGAGTTCCTTCAAGGCTTTCTAATTGTAATGAGAATCAAAAAATGTTTTCCATTCTGCAAGAAAGTGCCTGAAGTTCAAAGACAATCCACTGATTGTTTCTGCCTGCAAGCAGCCTCTTTTCCCCTTCCACAATGTGCAATGTGCAGGACTCAGACAATATGAGACACAACACAACTCCAGACCAGCTGGCCACAATTTTGTGTGTACCCACTGCAGGAGCAAAACTCATTCTGTGGTGGAAGCCTAAAGGACACCTTCCATAACAGTCCATGAATCAGGACTGAGAAGTTAAGCATAATTTGAAATTTATGGAGCATAAACTCTTGCACTTGGCATTGCCAGGAACCAGATCTTGATGTATTCCACGTTGGTGTGGTTTAACCCCAGCTGGCAGCTCAGCCCCACACAGCCCCTCGCTCACCCCTCAGTGGGATGGGGGACTGAATCAGAAGAGTGAAAGTGAGGAAGCTCGTGTATTGAGATAGAGACAGTTTAATAGGTGAAGCAAAAGCTGCACACAAAGCAAAATAAGGAATTCATTCGCTGCTTCCCATGGGCAGGCAGGTGTTGGGCCATTCCCAGGAAAGCATGGCTTCATAGCACCTAGTGGTTACTTGGGAAGACAACATCACTCCAAACATCCTCTCCTTTCTTCTCCCCCCAGCTCTATATGCTGAGCATGACACCATATGGTCTGGAAAATATCTTGGGTCAATTGGGGTCACCTGGCCTGACTGTGTCCCCTCCCAGCTCCTTCTGCATCCCAGCCTCCTTTGGGTGAGCAGCAGCAAAGGCCTTGACTCTGTGTAAGCTCTGCTCAGCAATAACAAAAACATAAAAACATCCCTGTGTTATCAACACTGTTTCCAGCATAAACCCAAACCACAGCCTCACATCACCTGCTAGAAGAAAATTAACTCTATCCCAGACAAAACCAGCACCCATGCCTGCTGCCCTCATTAAGGGCATACCTTGTCTACTAAAGGTATTTAGTACTAAAGGTACTAAATACCTTTAGTAGCTTTAAAGGCTTTTCTTAGCAGCTCTTTGCTGAAAAGCTCTTTACTGATTTTACCTGAGAAAAACCCAAAATGACTGTCCTCAACAGTACAGTCTTTTGAGTTACTAGCACCTACATCTCAGGTCTATTTGTAGATAGTCCTGTCTAATTTTTAAGACTGGTGTAACACAGAAATGCTATTCTCAAAAAGCTGTTTGCATCAAATAAGCACACATAAAGCTTATAAACTTCTGTGCTTTTATTCTGTGCAAATGAAACAGTAACATTTTGAAAGACACAGGATATTACAGCTCTTCAAAATTATGTAATGTGTTCTTATACTGAAACCTGGCAGAGTTTATGTTTTCTTCCCATATTTGACTTCCCAAATGAATTTAAGCCAGTCGTATGTATAATTTTTATTTTCTTTTTGACAAGATCACACAAATTTTTTAAGACTATTTTCTGATTTGGTGCTGTGTTTCTGAAAAACTTGCAGCTCCTAAAGATGTATGTTGTGGTGTATTGTGGACAATATAGATTTCGCAGTTGGATTCCTGGTCTAATTTAGCCCCTGCTCAACACCCAGGCAAGAAAGATTTCATAAAGCCTTAGGTCTCCTTGGATTGTATTATCTTTAATTTTTGAAAAATGTCAACATCCTTTGAAAAGCCATTATTGCAATAGATTTACAGAAATTAATCCTGCACAGTGTCCACATTGCTATCCCTCAGCCTGAATATGAAGAAAAAAATATATTATTTTTTTTAAACATATGAGACACTTCCACCATTAAGTCCCATTTGCTCTTGCACTATGGAATTTCTTTAATGAAAAAATACAGGAGGAGCTGATAGCTTTAGAGAACACATCTGTAAATAAACATGCTACAGCTAAGATACTCTGAATCCTGTTTACTTCAGCAATATAGAGCTATACACTATATTCCTGAATTTAAACAGAAAAGGGTCAAATAGGGAAATCTCAGGTACTATTGAATGCCAATATTCTTTATAAATACTCTTCAAATGTGCACAGACAGCATCTATAGTACATAAAACAATAGGCACATCTCTTGACATCCTTGCTGTTTATACAGCAGCACAAAGTTATACCTACAGCATCACTCAACTGTTTTGACACAAATTGTCAACACATTTACCTCAGTGCTATTCATGAGGATTGTTACAAATTTAAGGATTGTGATGCCTCTCAAGAGTCCATCCAGCCTGTTTCCCAAATCTAAGTGACAAGAATGATTTGGTGTTACCAAAGAAAGGTGGGGTGAGAGTTCATTGATGATACCCCTCAAACAACTTGTACATTTTGAGTAAAACCTTTCTTCCAAAGTATAATATTTTTTAAAAATATTATTTATTGGCTTTACTGCTCAGAAGATTAAACAGCACTCACAGGAGTAAAACCAAATGAAATGCTTTGTCATGAAAAGTTAGACTAGGAGCTAGGTACACCATATGTGCAATTCTGATCAGTTTCACCAGCTCCAGTAGGCGCTGCAGAGGTGTCTGCAGCAGTTCACCAGAGGTAAGAATTCTTCTTAATGTATAAATGGCTTTAGTTTAATATGAGCAAAGCCAGTACGGTGACACACTAAGGAGTTTATAGGCTGAGTGAAAAAGCAGAATTACAATGTTCATAAAATCCTGTATCCCGCTTTCTCAACTGATGAGCTTTTTATCAAACCATAGCATTTTTCAAACTCCAGAGGGAAAGACTCGGTGGTACTTTGCATTTCCAGCTATAAGCTTATACTATATCATCGTTTATACTTCTGAATACAAACAATTAGCTGTTTTATAAACCAAGTCTTTTCTCAAATATTCTCCAGCCCTTTAATTAATAAACCACAAAGAAAATCCAGCACTATTTGTAATTCTATCCAAAAAGTGGCCTTGGTGCAAAAGAAAAGGAAGCCAGTCAGGTAGGATTTAATTTTTTAATGAAAGACTCGATATCCAAAAGAACAATAAGGCTTTGAAATAAAAATTTCAAGGTCAATATTTGCATTATTTATACCTGCAATTATACTACTTATACCAGTGGAATAATAGATTTGTAAAACTGTTGTTAAAATCAGTCTTTGTGAGGATTGCATATAAATAGGTTACATATTAAATAAGCTACATATTTCTGTGGTAGCCCTGCAGCATATTTTAAAACTATGATGTTTCAGAGAGATGGGTTTGGCCAGTTCATCAAGCTTTTTGCTATATAAAGAGAATATCTTACTAATTGTTGCTTAGTTGGCATAAATCATATGAAATTACATATTCATGTTACATAAGCTCAAGTCTCCAGCAGGCTCAGGATTTCTCTTCCTCCCTTTCCAAATGTGCTTTTCACACGGCAGTTGTGCATCTCCTTGCTTTCCCATTCCTTTCTTCTTTATTACAGAAGGTGTCTAAAGAGAGAAACAGAAATAGAAATCAAGAATTACAAACATTAAAAAATTAAATCCCATACAGATTAAAGAATGCACCACCTACCTTATGGATTATGCCTACAGCAGTTGTTCTTAAAATACCTTGACTCAGTATTCAGAGTTAATGGACCTGGTCTCTTGTTCCTGCTTTCTTCTTCTTCCTGCACCAGGAAAGCAGATCTGTCTTCACAGTTCTTGCTTTCATTGACATCATAGAGAGATTTTCAACATTGAAATTTTCTTGTCAGTAGAATGCTGCAAACCCCATGTTGCAATATTCCATGTAGAAATGTCATGTAGATTTTATAGTGGAAAGGCATGCCCTTGTTTGCCAACTGTTTTTTTAATTGATAGCAGGTCTTCAAGTAATCATTGACAGGACCAAGGGAGGAGGATTCATGCAGTAACAATTTGCCATTCTTTCATAAGTAGCTTTATAAACTTGAAGAAGACTGATAACTCAAGAGGAAGAATATAGTGGAAAGGGAAAACATGGAATATCCATCCAATCCACAGGAGATCCTAGTGGTATGCAGATTGTTTTATATTTTGAAAACAGCAGTCATAATTTTACTTTCAATGTTACTTATAGAAAAATGCTTATATTATATATAAATAATTGAAATTACTTTGGCTTCATGAGGTTACATGTATGATGAGTTGACTTTGGCTGCCTAACAGGCACCCATCTGGGTGCTCTCACCCTCCTCATTCTCAGCAATAAGGACAAGGGAAGAAAATAAGTGGAAAAAAGAAACCTGATGAGTCTATGTAAGGATAGGGAGATCACTTACCAAGTACCATCACAGGACCAACACATTTGACTTGGGGAAAATTTAGTTTATTCCCAAATAAATTAGATTTTAATAGAAAAAATATTAAAACAGCACCTTCCCCCCACGCATACCCTTTTCCTAGGTCCAACTTCATTCCTTTATTTCCAAATCTTCTGCCCATCCCAATCTTCAAGCTGCACAGAGAGATGGAGAATTGGGGTTGATCCGGAACAGCTCCTCTTTGTCAATCCTAACTCCTCACACTTCTCCCCTGTTTCAGTGTGGGTCCTTCCAAGAGGCTGCACTCCTTCAGAAATATCTGCTCCCATGTGGACTCCCCAGAAGATGCAATCCTTCAGGAAATATCCATCTGCTCCACAGTGGTCATCCACAGGCTGCAAAGTCTCTGCTCCAGCACCTGAAGCACTTCTTTCCCTCCTCCTTCTCTGACCATGATGTCACAGGGCTGTTCATCACACTTTTTTCCTCACTGCTCATTGCCACAAAGTTTTTCCCCTTTTTAAAATACATTTTCCCAGAGGCACTGCCAGCATGGCTGAGAGGATCAGCCGTGCCATGTGTGAATCAGTTGGAGGCACCTGGAATTGTTCATGTCCATCACAGATCACCACAGCCTCTCCACAGCCACAGACACCACTCCACAGCCCCCAGGGCCTGGGCACTGCACCCAGGACAGCTTGGAGTTTCCAGAATTAGTAATGTCTTCTGCTGCCAACACGAGCAGCTTCTTGTCTTCTCAGGGTAATACAACTTTCATTCAAATGCTGGCAAAATGAAAATAATTGGGAATTAAAGGGCAGGAATAATGAACATAAATACCAGGCTTCAGATCATGATGCCAGACAAGATAACCAAGGAGACTAATGAGAACACAAGTTGATGTATGTTATCTTGAAATGATAAGAAAATTATATGGTTACATGATCTAAACATTTATCAACCAGAATGAATACCATTAGAGTGAAATATGAAAACGTGAACTGCATCTCTGATCTGATGGAAAGCAGCAGAAAGTTGATAGGGCCCAAATTCCATCATTTGGAGCTGGAGCAGATTTACTCCTGCTGACAGGCCTAGAACAAGTCAGGAACCAAGAATGAAACATCCTACACACAGATCCCTACAGGTCAGGTACACAAGTGGGTCCACATGGCCCAGGTGTGCTGAGCATGACATCTGGGCCTGAGGATCTCAAAGACTGGACTCATCACTCATACATCACCTGTGAAAAGCACAAGAGCTTCCAATATGCCTGTGCCAAATATATAACATATTAAAGATTCAAAAAAGGAAATAAGGACATATTGCAAGGAGAAGAACCTTTGTAATGCACACTGTAGAAAGACCTCATAATCTGTCACTGAACACAAATTGCATTCATGTTCATGGGCTCAAAAAGCTGTGCAGCAATAGACATTACAAATTTGTCTGTACATCTCCATCACAGCCACACCTGAGGCCCCCTTGGCTTCAACATTCTGTAGACATTAGGAGATCATAGAATCATATAGGTTGGGAAAAAATTCAAGATCATTTAGCTCAGCGTTTGACCAAACACCACGGTGTCAAATAAGCCATAGCATCAAATGACATGTCCAGTCATTGCTACCAGGGATGGTGATTCCACCACCTCCCTGGGCAGCCTGTTCCTGTGTCAGACCATCCTTTCAGTGAAGAAAGTCTTCCTGATGTCTGATTTGAACCTCCTCTGGCATAGCTTGAGGCCATTTCCTCTTGTCCTGTCACTGGTTTCCTGGGAGAACAGGCCAACACCCCCCTTCCTACAATCTCATTTAGGGCAGTTGTAGAGAGAAATAAGGTCTCCCTTCAGCCTCCTCTTCTCCAGGTAAACACCCACATCTCCCTCAGCCACTCCTCACAGGACACCCTCTAGACCCTTCACTGGCTTTGCTGCCCTTCTCTGGACATGCAAAAGTTTTATAGGAATAAAGTTAGCAGGCAAGGGGCCATCATAGTAGTGGTGATATAATTTGCTGCAGGGAACCTCTGCAGATAACACTTCTATTACAGCTGAACAAATACATTGTGAATAACTGGATGGATCAATCTTTCTTCTGTTCAAGAGCTGTTGAAGAGTAGCTTACAGTTTCTTTAATTATATAATTATATTTGTTGCTCAGAGTTACATAGTGGATAATTAGATGAACGAGATTTGCTCTGAAGGTTCACGCACGCAGCTCATACCAACATCTGCAATTTTAAAAGTTTCAATTAGATTTCATTGCTCATGTAGGTCATGTGTGGTTGGATCTGACTCGTGCCAGTATGAGTATTGCTCTTGGAATCCAGAATGTGATGTGAAGATTTACTTAAAATACAAAACATAGATTGATCAGATGTTCCCCAACAACATTTCTGTGAACATTCCTGCCTTTACAAAAGACTAGAGAATATTTCAAGGCACCAGCAACAAAAATGTCTTAATTATTTCCACTTTTTAGTTTCAACATACATTTATGGATTAGATGTGAGATATTTGTTGACATCAAATGCTAAATTTTAAGTGAAAAAGGCATATAAATAATGTGAAAATATCTGAGCAATGATCTGTTTTCCCTGCACTCACTTTTTCTACTCTGTAGAGACAGTTAAATCCTGAAGCACTCAAATGCACGCTTTGACAATTAAAATTATATAGTTTTTCCCTCCTACACAATTTTTAAAGCTTTTAGGAGCCATTTTCTTCAAGAGTACATGCTGTACCCTACATTTAGGAATGGAAAATTTGTAAAATTTTTGCAAGTGGGAAAATGTCTATTTTTTAAGGTTATTTTCAAAGTTTAATATTTGAAGCAAGCCAGATCTTAGGTCTTAATCAAAGAAAATCAGAAATGTAGAGGAATCCCAGAAAGGAACCAGACATAGTATCATTATTATATGATAAGGAAAAATCCCTTATCTATGAGGCCAGTAATTTGTTCTTTTCCTTTTTCTCATTACCATTTCCAGAATTATCCATGTGTGGTAAGAGTAGAGATAATACCTAGAATCATGCCATTAGAAAAAGAAAAATAAATTCATTACCAAGCTACCAATAAATGAACAGTTAGCCTTAGAAGACCAAGAAAAAAAGTAGAATCTACATAACTTATGTATTCTCCAGAAAAATTCTGGAAATGTGTTTCAACTTAGTCATCTACCAGTGGCAAGATCATTGCTAAAAATGAAACTGTTGGCAGCATAACAGAAAAGATGAAATTTGGGTTAACACACCTGTGGTATGATTTCTTCTACTCTGTGCAATCACTCCACCTGCCAAGGAAGAGTAAATGCACCAGCAGCAAATCTCAGCCTGGAGAAAAGGAAGTAATTTCAGTGAAAGAATGTTCAAACTGCTGTAAATTTTATCTTCATTTGCTAAAAAAATATCCTCAAAGGAAGCAGACAGGATTTTAAGTTCACTGAACTTTCTGCTCCTCACCATGAGTACACAAAAGTTCAGAAAAAACCCAAATATTCAGCTCATGAGCTACCAGACCCCAAAATCTCCAATTTCTCTAAAAATCACAGCAACCAAAAAGCAAAATTTTGATGCAGCAAATTTCCCCATTATGAGTGGCTCTATTTCTTAATAACTAAACAGGCATGTTTGTTGTGCAGAATGAAGGTGAGCAACAAAGACCATTTTCTTTCCTATAATTCAAATTCTCAAAGTCAAAGAAGTAATGTATGGGTTAAACATATTTAACTCTGGTAGGTTTAACCTATAACACATTATCGATTAAACATATTTCTTTTTAACTCTGCCCAGTATTCTGGTTTATATTTTGCTGAGCTCTCTTGGGTCAAAGAGCACAGAAATATTTGCATTTTGCTTTCATTTAGAGAGACAGAAATTTCCAGGGCCAGTCCTAAGCCTGGAGAGAAGGAGCTCCTGATGAAGTCTTGTCCTGGAAGGGCACAGCAACAGGCCTGTCTGGAAGTGTTTTCAACAAATAATTTCAGACTCAAATTGACCACCTACCCAACCTAGTTCTTTCAGCAGAACCAGCTGTATCCAAATAATTTCTTACAGTTGTTTAACCTCATATTTAAAACCTTTTCTAACTTCTTTAAACTTCTTATCTAGCCCATACTTCAAAATTCCGAACACCACAAGTGCCTTTGGCCACCTTTCTGAGGGTTTATTTGTTCTGACTGCTAAAAATTTCTCCATGTTAAGCCCAAATTTCCCTTGCTAGCATTTATGGCTATTTCTGGTCTCCAGTGAATATGGAGAATGCTTTCTTCCTTTCCTCTTCACCTATTTTACAATTTATCTTTTTATGTACTGCAAGATAGATTTCCCTTCAGATTCTGTTCTTTAACCTAAAATACATGTTCAAGAAAATTAAAGGGAGAATCTGTATTCCAATTCCATCAGGAAAAGAAATTTAAGTCTCAAGAAAAGCTATGGTGACATCTAGTGAGCTTGAGCACTTTTTATCTGGAAAATTGTTATGTCTACCTCCTGGCTTTCCTCCTTTCCAAAAATATTTCATTATTGTAGAAAAAAATTCTTTAGTTTCTTTATCGGTGAAGAAGGTTTTTTTAGTTCTCAGGTTAATTTGTTTTTTGTATTCTGCATTTTTAATTAGCAGCTCTCTGCTTCAAAGCATGTGTTTCATCAGATTATGGACATTAATAGAGCACAGTATCAAGTTTGTCATGTCACATTCTTTAGCCATGAAAAGAAGTTATTGCATGATTTATGGAGGATTATACACTCTAAAAATAGCCAACATGAAAAGACTTGTTAAGAAAATTATATTAACCAAGATACATAGGAAAGAAAGTATCTCAATTATAACTAGGTTTTCAAAACAGTACTACTGTTACCTTCTTTCAGCAAGAAAATTAATCTTTAAAATATACCTCATCTGATGAAAGTCTCTTAAGGCTGTGACCTATTCAGGTGACAGTTTAATCTATAAAGGTTGCATTTAAGTTTAAATCAACAATTTTTCTTGCCACTGTAATAGACTAAGAGCTCATGGTCAGTGAATTGTAAAGAGAAGTAACTTACTGGAGAATGAACAGCTATTTCTTCAGTTGCATTAACTCTACTTGCATGAATTTGTGCCAGTACAAATTTCAGCATAGACTGCTCAGAATATAACTCACTTCCTAGCACCTTGACTTCATGTTTCACATCCTTCTTGTTCATACAACACACATGCAATGACCCTTTGCATCCTCCCAGTTAGCAGGTGAGCTGTGCTTGTTTTGGGAGCTGCATGTGCAGTTCTGCCTTTGGAGGATCACTACTGACACTGCAGGTTTAGCAGCCACCCATTAATAACATTTAAATTCAGTGCCAGCAGGGAAGAAAAGAAAAAAAGTTGTTGTTGCTGGATGCTTTGGGGGCTGGAAGGGAGGTGGACTCTGCAAATTATCTGAGGTTAAGCCATGGTTTCTCTACCCAGTGGAGTTAGAGGGTTTATCTATGCAACTGCTTTCTGCCCTTCACTAGCAATGATTCTTGGTTATTTAAACTGTTATCCTGAAAGACTTTAAAATCCTTCTTTCAGGGAATGGCTCTTGACATTTGAAGTTAATTTCTTGCCTTTTCCCTTGTATTTCTCTGCAGCCAGCTCATTTTGTCTTCGATCTATCAGCTTCATCTCAGTATTTAATTTAATTTTTACCCCATCAAAGTAGCTGATTACAACCTTTTTAAGATAGCTAAAACCAGAAGGAATAATTAAACTAGTCCACATTAACAGATTGCTGACCAGAAACAATGCTGTCACCTGGCAGCTTTTCAAACAGAACAAGATGAATGGGACAGATCAGGGTCTCTACATGACATGTTCAAGGCCAGCGTGTGGACACGACACAACAGGAGTTAGGAATGCATTGCACTGGTCCCAAGGGCAGATACCCACAGAGCCAGTCCAGCTCTCATGGCTGGCACCTTGAAGGAAGTCCTGTGAAAGCACAAAGCTCCTGGCTACTCATGTCCAGAGAGTTCTGGTTTCAGGAGACCCTGTTTACACACTCTTGTGAGTGAGGCGATCCCTGCTTTAGAAGCAACACTACACAAACCTCACTGTAAGTTTGGAACTTCAATGATGTCAGGGGCCAGGAACAGACAAGGGACCATCAGCCATCAATTTGCCTTGTGATCTTGCATCTTCACATGAATTTTAACTGGTTAATTGCTAATTTGAGAAAAAAAGGAAATTGTTTTCTAGAACGTGGATTTCAGGGGATCAGCTCTGTTTCTGTTTGGAGGATGCATTTTGAAACCTCAGAGGAATCTATACCTGGAAGGCCCAGTGGTAGACTTAGGAACAGGGAGAGCTATGTTGAGTACTGTGCCATCAGGGAAGCCCTAGGTGGCACAGCCAACTCTAAGAAAGAAAATTCAGTCCCTTACATTACACTGGCAATAACATCATATTCCATTTCCTAGCAATCTAAAAACTAGTCCTATGTTAAATGCTTATGATATCAATGATTTTCCTGTACTTACACTCAACTGTCACTACAGACATGATGTACATTATGCCCCAGAAGACTGTGCAAATATTTAGATAGTATTTGGAACCTTAAAATAAATAAAACCCACTGCTAAATCATAAATATTCTGCTTTATCATCTTTTATATTAATGTGAATCATCTGTAATAACAATACCATGCCAATCATCTTTTATACTAATATAATAAAGTAACTGCATTTTACTTTTGCTGAGCATTTGCAGTTTTGTGTCTGTAACTTCTAGTGATATGAATGAAACTGAGGTTATGGATGGTATTTGATTTTCTTTCATACACCATATAAAATGTGACACGTTGCAAGCACTGTTGCCATCTTTTTTATAAAAGTTGAACCTACATTCCTGCTTAATTTTCTTCAGCATGTCCTATGGAATTACTATTCTTCAGAAGAGCTGTGACATATGATATTGCAGAAAGAATTTAGATGACTGCAAACAGGATGTCTTGCCATAACAAACCAGTATACAACCCTCTGTCACTTTGTGTCACAGAAGTGTGACAGGTATTGATGAGCACCATGCCTTTTTTCTTCAGGCCACTGGAGCAGCAGACAGTAAGGGGAGGGAGGGGCAGGCCGAGGGAGAAATGAAGGCACAAATTTCTAATTAATCCTTCATGCCCCACATTTTCTGTCTTGATGATCTATATTTGGTCTGGCAGTGATAGAGTTATCTGTCTTCTTAGCAGCCTATATGCTGGTGCATTTTGGATCTCTGACTAAACCAGTGTTGATGACACAACAGTGTCCCACTTCTGGCTGAGCATCTCCTGCACAGTGGGTAGGTGAGAAACTGAGCAGGGACTAAGCCAGGACAGCCAACCTGAGCTGGCCAAAGGAATGTTCCATATCACATGAAATTGTTTTAAGCAACAACATCTCAAGGAAAGAAAGACTAAGACTAAAGAAAGACTAATGTTTGTGGCATTACACATGCCATGATTCTGCTTTCCAAGCACTGAAAAGTAATATATAAATGCCTTTTTTTTTCTTTCCTTGCATATTCAGCTTTTGCTTCAACTATTATATTGTTTTGATCTCAATATATTAATATTTTCACTGTCTAATTTCTCCTCATTCTAGGGGGACAGGGGAGTGAACAAGCAGGTGAGTGAGTTCTCTGCTGCTGGCTAGGGTCAACCCACTGCACAAGCTTTTTGATTTTCATCTAAGTCAGAGCAACTCTGATACTGGGCTTCAGTTCAGCCCTGGCTTTGTTTCTATCAACCACATAAAACAGCAACAGCTGCCATTTTATAAGCTCAGTAAGACACTTGCAGGTGTGTCACAAAGCCAACATTTCTGTGACTGGTTTCTTGCTAAACTTAGCAACAGTGTTAGACTCTCATGAGTTAATATCTGTTGAATGGTTTCTTCAAAGCATGCAATGCAAATATGCTCTGCATCAGCAGTAGCAATATAAACCTACTTATTCCACCTCTTTCTTCACAAATATCTACACGACACAATGCAATAAAATCTTTTACTATCAACTTCTGTTCTCAAGTTCAGTTTTTTCACATTTCTGTAGCACTGAATCAAAACTATTTATTCATTTCTTTTACACAAACATGAAGCAGGCTGTCTACCTTTCCTTTCCAAAGAGCCAGTGCAATAGAGCACTGTGCACATGTAGTATTTACATGTTTTGCTACATTTAAATATCGGTGCTTTTTACTTCCTTATAACTGTTGTATACAGCACCTAGTGAGCAGCAGGTAACTCTTGGCAGTTGTGATTACTTAGTTCCCAAATTCAACAGTTTTCCTGGAAAAGGCAGTTTTAACTAGATGTCCACCATCTTACTTTTGAACCTTTATCCACTTCTGGAAGGAAATAAGGTCTCTTTTCTGCTTTGCACTGGGCTGTTTTAATCATGTTTTTCAAAGGAACAAAGAAAAGCTTTAACAACTTAGCAAATATAACCCTGTCCTGGCTTCAGCTAGGGTAGAGTGAATTTCTTTTCACAAGCTGTTACAGTGCTATATTTTGGATTTATAGTGGGAAAGGTGCTGATAACACCCTGATGTTTTGGGGTTTTGCTAATTCTTGTTTATTCTAAGTCAGCACTTTTTTATCCTCTAGTCTCATGCTCTGCCAGTGAGGACATATGCAAATAAAAAAACCAACCTGGGAGGAAGCATAGCTGGGACTGCAGGACAGGTGACCCAAACCAACCACAGCGATATTCAACAGCCTAGACCACCATGCCCAGAATATAAACTGGGGGAGTTACCCTGTTACCCTCAAGGGTACCCAAGCCAGTCTGGGTTCAGGAAGGGGGTCTGGAATCAGTCAGTGGGTCTTGAGCAATTGCACTGTGCATCACTTGGATTTTTTCCCTTTTTATTATCATTTTTATTTACATTTATTGTTGTTTTTACTTTATTTTCAATTATTAAATTGTTCTTATGACAGCATACAAGTCTTACTTTGATTGTCTTTCCCATTCCACCAGAGTGGGAGGAAAAGGGGGAGTGAGTGAGCAGCTGCATAGTGTTTCACCTCCAGCTGGGCTTAAAACCACAACAAACCCATTATCTTTTAAATCACGATTTTAAGACAAGGCTTTGGGAGCTCAGCTTCTAGTATTTGAACAACTGAGACTGACAGTCCTGCATCACACAACTGCATAAATGAAGTGACAAATGAATAATTTCTCAGATTATAATCTATTACACATAAGCCTTTTTTCTTTTTCTGAGTCAGGCACTTTCTTAGATATAGCTTTCACACTTCCCAGTTCACATAATTATAGCACCAAAAAATATTGCCTTTAAGCACAACACCCAGTGAAACTTCCCATTTTTTACCACCACCTAGGATTTTCCAAAGTCAGTCTTTAATATCTTAAAGAAACCTATCCCCATGGCTTTTTTCAGAACAGTACCCTCAGCAAGTAATAAAAGTTTTAAAATTAATAGTACCCTGACTCATCCAGACAGAAGATTGTTAAATGCTTGATAGTCATAGCAAATGGGATTAGGAATGAGGAAAGGTGTCTCAATATGATGCTGAAGTAAGGAGAAAATTCTTTTGTCCCTGAAAATGAAAAAAAGATAAAACAGAAACCTCTTTGCTCTTGCCTATATGAAATATGTGAAATGGAGATGTCCTTATCTTTTCCTTTCAGTGATGCCACTGTGGGTAGATATGCTCAGAACATCCCTGCCAGGCAGGGTGGCATACAGACACCAGTGTGTGAATTCTGAAGGCCTCTGGACAGAAATGGATGCTGAGCTGTTCTGTTAGCTAACATGGGAATTTACCTGCTCTTGTCTATCAGAAATGTAGGTACCACACCATGTTTCTGCCACAAATAGGCTCCATGAGTTGTATGAAGGTTCAGTAAGGCAAACATTTGTGAGGAAGAGATGAAGACTCTTTATAAATTTGTTATTTATGGGCTTAACTGTGAATGCAGATCTTTAGTTTAGACAGTGCTGTTAAAATATTTTGGTTTTGATGTTTGAAAATGATCCAGCAAATCTTAGTCCTGTCACATGTAGCCTTAATTTCACTTAAAAGTCTCTATGACTAGATTCTTCTTGTCACTGTGAATAAAAGAAAAATATATATTTACTTGTTGCTGTATAGAAAAGAAAGAAATTGGTTTTTCCATAAGCATCTTTCCTTTGATGAATCAAACCAAGAGACTATAGACAAATTTAGGACTTATTTAAGCTGCCAGTACAGCAATTTTCTTTGCCATCAGCTAGACTTACAGTGCTTTATATCCTTCCTTTCACTTCCCAAACACTGTCATTCTCTATTACTGTATCACTAGATGAGCTTTGTTTAATTTAGCAACCTTCAACATGAAACATTCTCCAAATAGCATTCATTACCATGCATGACCAGGAAAAAGTGCTTCTTTTTGTAGCAGTTCTTGAGGACAGGATGTGCGAAAGCCATATGTGCATCAGTGTGTGTGGTGTGTTACTGAAGCATCTGAAGCAAAGCTTCTCTGGCAAAGCAGAGCAGGAGCAGACCCTGGGCAATAAAAACACACTACAACACTGACACCTGTTGGTAACAACGGTGCCAAACTGTGACAGCATCTTTACAATCCTACATTTTCAGAAGATCCAGGAGTTCAATCTAAATTAATACACCTACATCTCCCCGTGTAAGTCACCTGGATATGAAGAACCAAGTGTGAGAGAAAAAGTGAAGATTTAATGTCCAGTCTTTCTGGAAGTAGATATCCATATCTGCTGACATCCTTGTGCACCTGATACTTAACAACAGTTCCCACAAATAAACACACACCAGCACATATTGCATGTCTAGAGGCTGTTCCTGAGATCTGCATGTCAACCGGAGCAAGCAATGCATCCTACAAAGACTGAAAGATGTAGTGTAACTTAAACACAAAAGCTTTTCCATCTGGACAGCTCTAAGGGCAAGATGGAACCTGGAAATGAAATACCAGTATCAGGACAACAGCAGCTTACATGAAAACTGTCTAAGGACAAGCTAGCAATGTGGTATCTTTTCCATTGCTCCCTTCCCACAAAACAGTGAGATGAGTGAAGAGTGAAGTTGTACTGCAGCATTCCTCCTATCCTGGCAGTGGGCTGAGCTTTTTGATGAGGAATTGCCAGAAGAGGAAGTAGGCTTAACAGAAAAACAAACAAACAGAGAGGCAACAGGATCTGCTTTCTTTTTAGCATAACAACAAGCTTCTTTACTGCTCTACTGTTTGCCCTCACAGATAATAAAGACTTACTGCTGTAATCAGTTACTATAATTACACTCCAGAACAAAGATGTGTGATTTGAGAACTGAGGCTTTCCAAGTTCAAAGACAACTTTCATGATCCTGTTCCAGAGTGTATTTAGCAAAGTAAAGTGACACATTAGTAACAGCCATCTAAACAAACTCTTGCTGTCCTAAGAAGCAATGTTTCAGTAGTGCCCTGTGTTTTTTACTGTAGGGCTCCAGCATTTTTGGAAGGAAGCAACATCAGCAACAAATTGAATGCTAAATTGAACTGGCAGCAAATCCTGTAGTCATTCAAGGTCACAATAGTCTCGTCTTTACTTGTCTGGTGATTGGTAGGCTCCTTTTCAACAGTTAAATAAATTAATTCAGCCTTCAGCACATTAAAAAACATTTCCTCTTCCAATGTAAATGAGAGTTCAAGAAACATTCCAGTTCCCAGTTTGTGTCATGTATGGGCTTCAGCACTCCCTGAGAGCTGTGTGCCCTTCTTTGCTCAGAGGAATGGTGTCGTGATCAAAGAACATTACTAACTCCTAGATGTGCTTTATGCATTACTGTGATGCCAGTATTTACAGGAAACAAAACAAGGGAGAGGATCAGCCTAGATATTCAAATCTGCAGAAAGCAAGTTAGATTGGCAGAGCATGATTAGCCAAATTGAACTGTGCTCAATGTAAGATCTAAGTCTGATTATCTCACAGGGCTCTTCCCCTCCCAGCTGTGTCATTATTTATTCTGAGGTTATTATCTGTGTCACTCATTTGTATCTAAGACAGGAAGTACAAAATGGCTAAGATTCACCTAATTCAAGTGATTAATACTTCAAGCAAGAATTTATTTGTTGTGGTTCAGTCTGTTTCAGAGCTCTGGAGTATAGTATTCATGAATGGTACCAGACAAATAAAATACCCAGTTTTGTTAGACAGAAGGATGAGAGAGATATGGAATAACTACTTTTATTTTTTATTTATTTACTGGAAGTATATTCTGTTAATATGGATCCAGCATGATGCTCTGAATCACAAGGGAACATGGCAATCCGGCACCAAATCACAGGAGTCAGTAACTTTAAACCTATTACTCTCACATTGCCCATTAAAACAAAAAACTCCTTTATTCAGAAGAGAGCAAACATTTCGAATGAAACTGAGGAAAGACTGAAAAAACCCCACCCAACTGGCGACATCTCCCATGAAAAGTACTAGTGGACTATGTGCTGAAAAAACACCTCACACACACTGACAACAATTAGCAGAGTTTTACACACATCAGTGCAGAGACCATGTATTCCTACATGTTTGTGAAACAGCTGCAATCATGGGTTATCTACAAATCTAATCAGAGAATCGGGTGATTAAACCAGTGAAAATATTAAGTCCCAGCACTTTTGCAGTTCTTGCACAGCCTGCCAGCCCCTGCAATACACTACAAACAAGTCGGTCTGTCATTTTTGTAATTTTACTGCCATAGGGTTTTGAGTTTGTGGTTATGGGGTTTTAGTAAAGGAATTATGAAAGTATTGTATTAAAGTCAAAATGTACAGTTCATATGAAACTAAAATAATTGAGATGTGAGTGACAAAAAAATTATATATATCCTGGGTATTTAGCTATTTTTATATTATAATTACTAGCTTTGCTGCATCAAGAAGAATAGAGTGCTCTCAACGATTAAGAATATTGTGTGAGGTGATACGCAAGAATGTAACTTTCTTGTTGTAGATTTTCCAGCAAATTAAAAAGTTGCCTGTCACAAATCAGTAAACTCACAATCCTGAGCACTTGGTGATGTTATTAACCTTATTTATTTTAAACTTTTGATCAAATGACCAGCTTTCTTCATGATGCATGACATTTATTTTGTTAGTGGTCACTCCAGCTTTTAAGTCAGAATCATTATTTCAGAATATAATATTAAATGTCAATATTAGTTTGTTGTTGCTATAAAGCCTCTTACAGCTGATTTAGTGATGAAGCAAGCTGAAGGGCTGTAGGTGTTGCTCATAGATAATGGAGAAGAATTTTGTCCTTACTCCTGCTGCATCATGCTATATTAAACACTAATTTGATGCAAACACCTATTTTGCAAATACTTTGCAGTCATGAATATGGTAGAAATTGAAGCAATGGAATTTCTTTAAAAGCAGGAAATAAAAAAGACACTGAAGAGTCATTATCTGAGATTCATGAGATCAGGTCTGCAATTTGAAGTGCAAGGTAAAAGGATATTAACCAGCTAAAGGCTTGGCTGCAGATGCATTGTGAAAGTAATTTAGATATCTGACTGATTCCTCATTTTATTAAACTGGACCTGATATGGGCATAATAGTATCCTACAAATATTTCACCTTTTTCAGAAAAATCAAATTATTTTGTGAATGTTCTTATATTAAGCTATCCAGAACAATTAATATAGTTAACAGTGTTGATGGAGCCACTGCCTGACTTAAAAAACGGCATGGTCATGTCAACCTAAAGCATAGGGTTGGATTTCCTCCTGTTCACAAATAAAACAAGCTCATTCAGAATGTCCTCAAGAAGGTGGTGCCAGGTGCTGCCTCCCCAGAGCTGCACACAGCAGCAGCAGCAGCTTTGCTGCCAGATCAGAGCACTGATCAGTGATGAGTGATCTCCTGCCTCTGCAATGGGCACTGCCTACTGCTCCTCACCTTCCAGGGGGGAATGAACCTTGCAGAAAACTCGGTTCCTAATATAGGAAACATGCCTCTGTGACTGTCAGCACATTCTGCCTGGGTTTGTTGATTAGTTCTTTGTGCTTTATTAGTCTAATTAAGGCTATATTTACAGTGAGGAGTAAATGTTCCCCTCCACTTCTGATAATGGCATTCCCTATCCTCCTGCTATTCTTGTAGTGGATTCTGCAGTGCCCTGCCATGGCTACTCTGTATCTCTCCCGCAGAATCACTGTGCTGTTATTATGAAACATTTCGAATATTTATACCGATAGGATTTACCTGCCAAAGCAAGAAGGATTTGCATTTTCTGACATGGGATTTTGACCAGTCATCACACCAGTCAATGCATTGGCACCTTGTCTTGTCTGGCAAACTTGCAGACATTTTGCTTGGATGAGGACCTAGCCACAGTTAGCTGTGTCTGTGCTGCTGCTGCCAAATGAGATTATTACCATACATTCTACGTGTGGCTGGTTTGAAGACCACCTGGAAGCTTCAGCTAGAGCAGGATGTAGTTATCCATGAGATTAATAGTGTTGGCTCTAAGGCAACTTTCCAGCACTGAACTTTCCACCTAGTTTCATGTGGCTGCAAAGTGGAAGTGTGAGGCAGCTGCAGGCAGCCTGCCTCCGGGGCAGAGGCAGCATTTCAGAGCAACTGAGCTGTGCTGGCTTGGAAGCTGAGACTGGAGACACGGGGCAGTCTCACTGCAATCCTTGGCAGAACAGCCCTCACCTACCTGGCAGAGCCCACAGCAGCAGATCAAATGATCAACACAGTGGAATTCATATCAATTTTTCACAAACCTCTGCTTTAACAATTGATTTTTAGGTTTTAAGTACAGAGTAACTGCAATCCATGTATAAATCTTGACACAGACTTGTGGAGTGGTATACACTAATGCCCCTAGCAGCAACACTAAGTTCATTGTTATACATTAAAAAAATCACTTATTTAGAGGTCAGAGCCTAATCTATTATTCCTAAGAATGATAAAAAAATACTAAACAGTAAACAAGGAAATACAGCTTTCTCTAATTTTTATTTCCTCTATTTTCTTCTATCAGAGATCAAGCAGTTGGGCTTCCCTGGTCCTGCTCTTTATGTGTCCCCACCATAGCTTGCACATTATTTTCCTGACAAGTCTCATCCCTCATAACACTGATGGATTTATATTCTGCTGAGTTCAACTGAGTAGTTAGATAGTCAAAATCTGATCTCATTACATGTGTGTCAGCAGAACTAACTCCAGGGAAGTAAATGGAACCAAGTTGATTTACAGACTTGGAGCCAAATATTTAATTTACCATCCAACATCTGTCATAACCTCGAATTGAAACTCTCCATGGACATGACCTACATTCCTAAAACTTACAGATGGTATTTTAATATTTCTATAAAAAAAAAAACTCTTGTGTGCCAGAGAAGTGTACTCAGTTCTTCTCATCTGAAACATCTGATATGCACCCTAATTCCTCAAGGACCATTTATAAGGGCAGCCAGTTGGAGCTAAGACAAAAGGAATATGAAGAGAAAAGAAGGCAGCTATGCCAACTGAAATGTCAAGGTGCTGGCTAGCCTAAAGCTCAGTTCCAAACTAATTGGAAAGGAGAAGTCATATATATATACACATATATATTTACCACATATCCACTGATTCCTGTGTGTTATAACTTTCAGTGACCTCATCAAAACTACACTTGTCCTGAAAAACTTGGAATTACCAACACTTGCTTGGAATAGCTTTGAAACAATTTTCCCTTTGGTTTTTGATGATGCAGTCTAAAATATATGCTGCTTCAGAGTTAAACACGGGAAGAGTTCTCATGTTTGGACATACTTTCTCCACTTAGGCTTTCTCTCTCTGCATTTACACGGCAAAGAGCATTGATTAATGTGAATGTTTTAGCTGCAGTTGTTGTTTGTGTATAAACTTTTGTTAAAACAAGTACTGCAGAATAAATGACCTTTACATAGACACCTATTAAGGCACTAAAAGGCTTGGCTACATTCATCTGAGACGCGTATACATAACGTTCGGAACAATAAAGGGATCAGCAGCTGCAAGGGGTTTGAATTGAATTCTTTAACAATAGAAAAGTTTTTCAGCCCCAAATACCAGCAAAGAGAATTTTTTGCAGATAATCCAGAAGAAAGAAAATAATAAAAAAAAATGCTAGCCAACTTTGCAGCAGTTAGCATAAGGGTGCCATCTGAAACATGTCAGCTTAAGAGTGTCCCATAGTACCATTCTTTTACACAACCATAGTATTCAGAACTGTTTCCCCAAATAATCCCAGATGGCAAGCCACAAAATTTCAATTCATTTTAAAAGCTTTCTTTGCTGTTATTATGTGATTGAAAGTGCAAAAGCAAGTTGCCATTCTCATGGCACTATTTGCATTGGCTATTATCCCCTAAAATCCCCTTTAAACAGCTACATTGTCAGCCCATAGGCCTCATTTAGAACTACAAAAAAGACCAGATTAATTCGATCAAAGGGAGAGCCAAGTACAAAATGCACTTTTCAAACTGTATCAGAGTAGGTTCCCTTTACAGATCGCTGCATGGCTAGAGCAATGCAAAAAACCCTTGCCTGAAATAAAGCACTAACAGAAATAGCTGTGCATGTTTCACATGAAGCTTTTGGGGCTCTTCCAGGGTAAATCTCTCTCTACAAATGATTACAATAAAATATATTTTAACATAAGTAAATTAAGGAGCCAAGCATCCATTTTTGTCCATTTGGCTTTGTGCCACCATTTTCAGGAGGCACTGATGTAGTGCTTGGATAATTTAGTCAGCCACAGACATTCCTGAAGTCTCTGTCAATTGGAATTTTTAATTAATTAATTAAACATTAAGCAACAAAACTTTCAAAATATACAGATAAGTGCCCTCATGACTATTTTTTCTCTAGGGTAAAAAATAATCACTGATGAAGCAAAGAAAATAGAAAAAGCTTTTGGTATCATTTCTGCAAAACATTCTTTTTTTTTTAATCTAAGGTGAACCATTTTGAGTCAAGCATAATTCAGGTCCATGGCTCTACAGCCAAAAAGGCTTTAGTGGCTTTTCAATCTCACCTGGGGTTTGATGACAGGCAATAATGTTGGTATTTTTGTTTTTCACAGAAGATCCTTTGGTGTCTCTGCACCGCCTCAGTCTCTACTGGAGTTTGCTGAGTGATCCTTCCATCAGTTCTCTCACCCTCGGTCTGAAGCAGTTTCTTCAGCAGCTGCTTTTGTGTGCTGAGAAGAACATTTTACAGAGTAAAGAAGTGGAGCACAAAGGTAGAGCAACTGAACATGTGCAGCAATATGTGCCATTGCCTCTTAAAGGACACATCAGGCTGAGAGAGACCCTGAAAAGCTGAGCACCTGCAACGAATATTACTCATCTGCTGTAGGATGGAGCTGACTGGGTGCTTTTGTTTGCCACTTCCAATGGGGTTTAGATTTTTGATCAGCACCCTTTAAATACAGCTGTTGTATTTGTTTTCTTCTCATATTTTATCGAATGTTTGTGTATAGTGTAATAAATGTTGTGTCGCAAGAAAGTGTTCCTGTGGAGACAGCAATAGCTGTCACTGAGACAAAAGGCCTTGACAATCTCTGTAATGAATGTAGATTTGTAAATATTATTAATTTTCTAGCATACAAACCTTGTTTTAATTCATAATTATGAAAGCCATTATTTGTAATATTAGGAAAAAGAAAAGAGAAAAAATTAGTGTAAAATTAGTTATGTATTTCAAGGGTACATTTTTTTTAAAAGGATGCAGCTGGACTGCAAAATAATGCATATGCAATTAGAGACACAGTTAGAGCTTTTACAAATCTGTCAGATATAAACATTTCCATGTCATTCCACTTATTCAATGCAAATAAATGGCAGAAGTCAAAATCAGTCAAAATTAGGGGTTTGGGACTTTCTTGGAAGTTTGGTTTTATACAGAGTAGTGTACAGAAAAGTACTTTAAGTAAAGTGGCTTTCTCCTCAAAAAATAACTTCAATTAATATTTGTCCCAGATACATCTTTATTGTAAGAGATGGATTATTACACTAAGTTTGTAAAATCAGGTACTCATTACTAGATCCAAACACACTTTTAGGTGTCAAATTTTCTACAAAAATATCTGTTTTAAACATAAAGATCTTCAAGCATATGCTTAGGGGTTTTTGCCTAGTCCTGGAAATGCCTAATCACTCCTTAATTCCCAACAACCAAGTCCTGTTAACTGAATCAGGCTGTAAGTATTCCCAGAGGAGGCTGCATTATCTGGGAGGAAAACACAGCCCCCAGTTAGATCACCTACACAGATAATTACCTTGGACAACCCTCATTGCAACACTGAGTGTTTCCATGCTGAAATCCAGCCTTGGCTAACCTTTACTAGCAAACCAATGCATCTTCTGCAGAGGTGCATTTTTCTTGCACATTGAAATTGTTTCTGTTGTGTGTGCTTAGAACACCCTGATGTCAGCAGTTTCAAGTTTTGACCTAATTCACTGTCATTCATATGAGTTACAGATATTTCTAATCAGTTTAATCCAGTTGAAACTGCCTTATTTTCAAACTGAATTACAGAATTCTGAAGAAAGGATAATGATAGGCCATGTTCTAACATCACATGCGTGCAAATCTGGAATAACTTCATCAAAATCTGTGAATTAAAATGTCATACAGGAAAAAAATGGTTTGGACCAAAGAGTTTTCACAGTTTCTTCACACTCTTCCAAGATACAAACCTCTAACCATTAAATTCAGTCTGAGCTTGAGATACTCGATTTCTGTCCTACAGATGTACTTTACTTTCTTCTTTCCTTTGCTACTGTCAGTGTGAGAACATTAGATTTCAAGGTTTCTAAGGGCTTTTATTTCCTTAGACTGGGTTTACATAAGTCACTCATTAGTGAAATCCCTGTCAGTTCAAGATTTGTAATAGCATTATATAGCTTTCCTTCAGTATCAACGATCAGAAATTAATCCTTCTTCTAGCAGAAATTAAGTCATAAGAAGGCTTTTTTTCAGATAAACCTGCAACAGAAAAATAAGGGTTGGCAGTATCTTTCAGCTTCACAAATATTTTGATGTGCAAGAAATCAGTAATTGCCAGTAATCTTATTAACAAACACCATATTTTTATCACTGAACACTCACATCCACTTAGAAATCTTGTTTGAATTTTGCCATTGTAGGTTTACCAGATTATTCAGAAGATTTCAGAGAGAAGCTTCTGACTCAGAGCTATAGAAAGGAATATCCAAAGAAGACAACAGAATCACAGAATGCTTGGGCTTGGGAAGGACCTGTGGAGAACACATAGTCCAAGCCCCTGCTGAAGCAGGCCCACCTAGAGCAGTTTGTACAGGATCCAGGTGGGTTTTGAATAACTCCAGAGAAAGAGATTTCACCATCTCTCTGGGCAACCTCTTCCAGCACACTGTTGGTCTCAAAGTAAGTAATATTTTCCTCATATTCCAGTGGGATTTCCTGTGTTTCAGTTTGTGCCTCTTACCCCTCACACTGCCACTGAGCACCAGTGAAAAGAGTTCCATCCTCTCGGCACCTGCCCTGAAAATATTTGCATACATTGACAAGGTTCCCTCTCAGTTGTCTCTTCTCCAGGCTAAACAGGCCCAACTCCCTCAGTCTTTCCTCATAAGAGAGGTGCTCCAGTCCCCTGATGTCACGATTTAGGAATGGTATTCCCCAGTTTAGTACTCCCATTAAAAAGAAAAAGAAAAAAGAGGGCTGTTCCCCTCCCGCCTCCAATGGGAAACACAAAAAACCAGAGATCACAGACTGAGATAAGAACAGTTTGCTGGAAACAGCAATGAGATAAGAAAACAAACATTAAGACTACCAGTATTAACTCAAAAAATGTACAGGTAGAGGGTGATTTGCATGCCAAATCCTTACCGAGCCTGACCCCACACATCATGACCTTGAGACAATGAACCATGACCGATGGGTTCTCCACCCCACCACACTTTGCTCCACTGGAAAGGGATGCCCTTCTTCCTGGAAGTGAGAGTGGGAGTCTCTTTTCCCAACCTCTGGCAATTATGTTAGGTGGTAATGCATAACACCATGTCTTGGTCACATCCCCTTGCACTGACCTGGGAGGGAGCCAGCCCTCTGATGGACTCTCTGGTACCTCCTTGTCTCTCTTGACTGCTGTGTTAAAATGGCCCAAGACAAATATGTTCAGTCAGCCTGGGAGCTGGAAGATGCCATATGGGGTCTCCTGGAAATATATCCTACACAAGGCAAGCTGATAAGACAAAGGGAGGATGAGCAGAGAATGAACAGTGCTTTGGCTGAATCAAAAAATCACAGCACCAGTTAAGTAGAAAAAGGAATATGAGGAAATATATCAGAGCTAAATAAAGTGAGAGATTACAGCTACAGTCTTGCATTGTAACAGAGTGGAGAAAAGTATTGTAAATGCAAAGTCTTGCATTCTATTTTTTTTCCCCCAGCCTTTACCTGAGGCTCCAGAAATATGCACCATAATTTAAGATTATATGTGCTTCTACATAAATGAATTAATTCTTCCACGCCCCTCCCACCTTCAGCTAGTAACAGCCTAACTTAAATAGTATTTGGTTTTCAGATCTTAGTCATCCATAAACCTCCAGCCTATAAAAGCCTCATGAAGGAAGCCATTTATTTCTATAGGCAGAACGATATAGATAGCAGCAAATAGTATCTGTAACACTGTGAAGACACTGGTATGTGCCTGCTGAGGAGATTTGGAGAGCCTATTGGGTTTCCCAATGTAAGTTTAAAGAAGTCTCAACCACATCTGTTGAAAAGTATATACAGAATTCTTCCCTGACTCGTGAGTCAGCAATGAGCCATTCCAGTCAGAGTCTGTGTTCATGGTGCTGACTCAATCTGCATAGGCACACATCAAATACAGACTCACAAGGTCTGGTGTGTCTACATTGGGCACATATGACTTACCCATTTTCTATATGCCAGGGTAATTTGGGCAAAAACACACAGCTGTTGCAGGCATATAATAAAAATCCTTTCTCCAAGCTTCCTGAAGTGGAGCAATTTCCAAAGTGAAATTGGATTTCACATTGTGTAAGATTGGATAACAGATCTTTCCCCAGCTGCAGTTCCGGCTGACAGATTTCAGGCACATGGAAATGATACTCCAGGCTTTGTCACTGCACCAGTATATGTTCAGGTTCTCCCATTATTTCTCACTTTTCTTACAGAGGCAGCAGCCCTGTGTGAACATCCCCTGAATGGTGCAGGGCAGACACACGCAGCAAGTACCAAAATATTCACACTTGACCTACCTCTCCTTTCTCCTGAAATCTGTGATAAACCTTCCTTGTGAGAACACTAGTTGTTTCTTTTGTTGGGGTTTTGGGGTTGGTTGGTTTGGTTTGGTTTGGGGTTTTTTGGTAATTAAATGAAAAAAGACCTAAATGTAGGGGGATACAGTATGGGTAAATGAAGGTGGTATAGAATGTAATCTTGCCCCCTAAAGACTTGCAGCTGAGCCAATTACTAAAGATTAGGAGCAGGCCTGATGTTAACAAGCCACACCTGTAGCCAATAAGAAGAGTGTTATAAAAGAGCGGATTGGTGGGATCTGGAGTCAGTTGGCTGCTGTGAGGATAAGGAAGAGTCAGTACCTAGAGGAGATGCCTACAAGAAACATCAAGGAGGTAGGAAACTCTAGCAATATAGAATGTACTGACAATAGAACTCTTGCAATATATATGATGACACCTAAGCACTTTTTGAAATCTATGTTTTTGTTTTTCAAAAACCAATCTAAAGAATAAACTCAAAAAGGCTTTGGAAAGGGAGGTGCAGCCCTCCTCCCCAATAAAGCAATGGCTTGCTGTGAGAGGGTTGTCATTTAAGAAATTAAAATATTCTGACTAGGTATCTGCAGGAAAGGAAAAGTTGTCTTTCCTTGTCACTACTGCTGCTTACTTCTCATTATTTCAACTGCCTGGTAAAGCATTTGTGGGGTAGCAACAGCCTGCAGTTTGCACTGAGGCTGATTCCACCAGGGCATGGGACAGTCCTGGTGACCTGGTCCTGGCCTCCATTCTACGAATTCCTTTTTACACAAAAGGGCAGCCATCTTCCTGCACCTCTGGGAGAGTTGAAATCATGAGAGTTTTGCCCTTTCCTCTCTTTGTGTCTTTCTTGCTCTGTCCAAGAGATTGATGTGAGCCAAGTCAGCTGCTGCTGCCTCTGTTTGGCACCACAGAGCTGCAGGGGTCTTGGGGGCTGCAGCTTCACTGTCCCTGCTCAGGGGCTGTGTCCCCCCCCCAGTAAAGAACACAAGCAAAGTGAGGAAACGGAGGAAATGGTTGACACAAGGTGGTTTAAAAGTTAGCTGAGACTGGAGACACGGGAAACTGCAGTTGACACTTCTAAGAAGCCCACCGCCCAAAAACAGGCAGCCAACTCATTGAGGAAATGATTGGTTGCAAAGGTATCACAATGTCATCTGGTTGATTAGCTTACCACAGCTGCCAGCACATTTAAAGCATTACATTTTATTAATAATTAAAACCTTTCAGGTAGTGTGCACAGCTGTGTTTTGACCAAATTTAAACCCATCAGCAAATTCAGGTGAATTGTAAATCACAGAATTCTGTGTTATATGATGTGTGTCACATGATTCTGTGTTATATGCTCCTCCTGAGCCCTGGTGTGTGTCCAGCAAGGTCAGCCTCCAGCCAGCAGCTGGAGGAAACAGCCACCAGCAGGTTGTACATCTGGGGAAGTGAAACCTCAGCACTGATAGCAACTCCAATTTCCTGGCAGTGTCTTTTGAAGGATTTCTGTTTCTGCAGATGAGAGCTGCAGCTCTGACCTGGGGCTAAGCAACCATTTTTCTGAGACTGCTTTTCATCCACAGATGGAAGCAAGGGAAAAATCCAATATAAAATCCAGAAAGCAAAGGAGAGCTAGAGAAATCTGCTTGGAGCCTAAGTCAAGGCTCAACCAGGGCAATGGCATGAGAAAATGCACCAATGGAACTTTTCCCTTATTACATCATCTTGATAGCTGTGGTTTATGCGTTTCATTATTATGATATTAAACCACACTTATTGTAATTATTAAGTAGTATTCATACATTTCTAGGTTACCTTCAGAAGAATTTCAGTCCATTTTATAGCAATAGAACTGAAAACCTCTTTACCATAAGGACCGAAGAAGTCCTGCCCCTGTACTTATATACTTAAATTTCGGTGTATTTGCTTAGCTAGTAATGAAAAGAAACTCTATGCCAATAAATTGAGGATGCTTTACATTTTTTGCATTTTTTTCAGTATTTTTAACAAAAAAAAAAACCTTTCCAACTGTAAGTAAAGGATATTTCCAATAAGTAAAGGCTCTACACACAGCTATATCAAATTAAAGAAAAAGTTTGCCCCAGCAATCTGCAAAATTGCTGATGTCATCGATGCTGCAAATATTTCTGTACAAACTTTGTGGTACATGGAACCCTTTCCTCATAAGCTGTAAAACTCAGCATTTAGTAACTGATTAGAGGGATTTTATTATCCATTAGTTATTTTCTGTCTTCATTGCAAAGCTCTGCTCAGGAAGGGGTTTAAAGGAAAGATAGGAAGAGAGTCAGGTGGGATCAAGTCAAGCCTGAAAAAAGGTTTAGTGATATGAACAGAAAGAAAGCAAACTGGGGAAAATGAGCATTTTATGCTCATTAGATTTAAATGAAGAAAATATTTTTATCAAAATCAGGTAATGGAAATATAGAAAGCTGAGTTTATGACTGTGAAAAATCTTTACAACTGAAAAGAAACTTCCTCTCTGGGCAACATAGTGGATAACAGCATTCAATTAGTGGAGGTTTACTAGGACCGAATGGTCTGTCCTAATAGCTAGGGGATGGATTATAAAAGAAAGGAGAAGTGGGTTTAGAAAAGGTGTGTTCCCTTTCTGCCTCCGTTGGGTGCTCTGTGGTTTTTAGTTTGATTGTTCAATCCCTGACTGCCCTCTGGACAATAAAGCATTCTCTGAGGGAAAGTCTCTAAAAGAATTTGGACTGCAAGTTTACTTTGCCTGCAGTATTTCACACAGACTTAGGGATTCTTGATATGTTGAAATATCTTCTAGTGGCTGCTGCTAGAATTAGCTACTGGACTCCAGTAAATTAAAGTGTCTACCATGGAAGTCTATTTGTGCTGAAAGCAGCAAAGGCAATCGTGTCTATATGGGGTGCTACTGCTGGGAATTTATTTCCATTGTGGTGGCTTCTTTTGACAATGTGTGAAAATTTAACTGGCTGCAGTTTAAGATTGAAAGTGTAAACCATAGCATTCACAAGAGTTGTGTTTTACAATACAGACCTACTACACAACACACACTGTTGGAGGAATTGCAGATTAAAACTGATGGGGCGAATAAACTCTGTGTTTGGCCAGGGCAGAGAGAGGTTAAAAGTCTGACCTGCAAACAAATCTGGTGCTACCTCTACCTCACAATTGCAGCTTTTGGTATGGAAAAATATTTAAATTTAAAGGTGGCAACAAACAAAGGATCCAGTTTACTAAATGACAGACTTTCTGACTAAACAGCCCATGAAATTTCTTGTTTGCCTTATTCATAACATATTATGGAACCTAATTTATTCCAAAAGCAACCACAAAGTTAGAAATAGGTCTTTAGAGCAACTTTTGTCATCTAAGGCCATCTAAGAATGACCAAGCAGCTACATAGACTTCAAATAATGTACTGCTGTATCATAAAGTCATAGAAATTCTTTCCAGATTTTCCATTTTCTTGTCACAATCTCACATTATCTTGGCTTTTATCTGGATTGAGCTTTAGTCTGGCAACTGTTGTCCAGGTCTTACCATCAATTAGTTATTAAATGCAGAAGGGAGGTAGTCAGATCTGCTCAGGTCTAGAGCTCTGGGTAGAAAGAACATAGCATCAACTGAACAGTTCGTTGTAGGGGGATAGAATATAAGTAAATAAAGGTAGTATAGAATCTTACCCCCCAAAAGTTGCAGCTGGGTTAATTATTAAGGATTAGGAGTAGGCCTGATGTTAACAGGGCACAGCTGTAGCCAATAAGTAGAGTGTTATAAAAGAGTGGGTTGGTTGGTTGGTTGGTTGGTCGAGGGGACCTGGAGTCAGTTGGCTGCTGTGAGGGCAAGGAAGAGTCAGTGCCTAGAGGAGCTGCCTACAAGAAGCATCAAGGAGGTATGAAACTCCAGCAGTATGGAACCTTTGCAATGTAATAACAACAGCTGGTGAAGTAAACCAGGTACCTTTTTGCTCATAATCATTTACACATTAATGATTTGTGGGGAAATGGAGATCAGGTCGGTGGAGGACAGGGTATCCAAAAATGTTCAGACACCTGTGTCTGACCTTTGTGCATGTGCAGACTGGGACTGCAATGCAAGAACATCTAATAGACATTATTCAGAACATCAGAGCCAGCTGGTTGGGTACCTGTGTGTTCTGCTTTAAACCTTGGCTCACCTTTTTTACCACCCAATGTGAAAAAAGTGTAAGAGGGTGGTGATGACTTAGAAAAATTATGGATCTTGTCATGTGGCAGAGTATGCACAAAGCTGAAGCAATTTCCAGTGAAATTTTACAGTACCTGCTCCCAGGAGCTGCACATTTTGAGCATCAGTTACCAGTGCACTACAATACCTGGGACACCGTAATTTGAAGCCATGTCCAGCTGCCTGGGATTGCACTTGTGGTAGTGGATTTGTTTAAATGACTTCAAACTAAGTCTAAACTGTTCCTTGTTCCAGCGGGGTCTGTAGCATATGGGTTGCTCAGTGTATTAATTAGACGGCAGTGCCAGTTGTGGGGTGCAGGAGTCCTGGGACGCGGTGCAGCCATGCCGATGATGCATGGGCTGCAGAGCAGGAGCTGGGGCAGCTTCTGGGGGCTCTGCCGCTGCCTGCGGTACAACAGCACCATCAAGCGTCTCTCTCTGCAGCACAGCAGGATGGCTGCCCCGCACCCCTGTCAAAACGGGAATAGAGCTTTCCAGGAATGTCTCTCAAATGTCACATGAGACTTTACCTTCAGAAAGCATTGGTGTTTAACAGCTCCTCTCCTATGGCAGTGTCCACAAACATTGTTCTTTGATCAAAAACACCAGCAATCTTATTTCTCATATTTGTGAAGAAAGGTAACAACTTGTAATTAAACCAGTTTCATGTAAAACTTAATATTTGGGTTGCACATAGCCTAATTAGACACATGATTTTTAAAATTACTGTTCATTCTCACTTCTTCAGTTATCTATATCCATTTTCCACTCTAAAAATGAAAGTTAAGATAAATAAAGAGCAGATAATGGTGTCTTGAATCATGACAACCTGCATTCTCACTTTTTCCATGATTTCCTGCAGAGAATTATGGCTTGAATATTTGTTGGCATTTTTTCCTATGGAAGTTTACCCATTGGTGCCCTGTAGAGAATTATTCCCTTGCTCCTTCTGTTTGAAGAGGATTTGGATGCTGCTTAGTGTTTGGGTTTTGTTAGCTCCGTTTTCCTTTTTGCTTGGTAATCTGTGATACTGCTTTTTTAATCTTGAAAATTAATAATACTGAGCCAAGTAATTCAGAACATTTCAGACAGCATTTGTTAGTGTGACTCCCTTTTCACAAACTTCCTAGCCTCCGTCTTTCCACAGGGAAAAAACACTACAAGAGTCTATGTAGCATCTTTATTGTGTCACTTAAGAGTCAATATATGTTAGTAGAAGTCTAGGACTTGACTTTATCCTACGTAGCCTGGCAGTTTCCTTGAAGGTTAGTTGGATTCTGTTTCTCACCAACTCTCAGCAGAGGGGAAATTGCTACCATTTTCACTGTAGTTTACACACTCCTGATATTTCACTAATTTGACTTCAATGTTCGTGTTTGAATCTGCAGCACATGGTGAAAACAGATTTATAGATCACTTCAATGTGCATCTCTAAGCTTCTTCTTGTATTTTTGTGATTGTACCTCCTCCCTTCATTTTAAGGTTCCTTGTTGCTAAGGGTTTACCCTTTCTCATTGCCAGATATCCATCAAAGCTGCTCTGTCACTTGCCTCCTGAGCTAGATGGGGAGAGAAAAAATAGCAGAAGGTTTATGGGTCGAGGTTAGAACAGGAAGAGCTCACTCATCAATTACTGTCATGAGCAAAACAGACTTGGATAAAATTAATTTCTTACCAATCAAATCAGAGTAGGATAATAAAAAATAAAACCAAAACACTTTCTCTCCACCATTCCATTCCTCCCAGGTTTAATTTTATTCCTGAGGTGTCTGTCTCCTCCCCTGCAGCAGCCCAGGGGGTCAGGGGAATGTGAACTGTGGCCAGCTCATCACACGGTGTCCCTGCTGCTCCTTCCTGCTCAGGGGCGTGGATGCTTCACCTTCTTTTCCTCCTCCGGAGGGAGACAGACTCCACGATCTTCTCCAGTGTGTCCTTCCATGGGCTGCTGTTCTTCCTGAACTGCTCCAGTGTGGATCTTTTTCACAAGGAGCAATCCTTCAGGAACAGACTGCTCCAGTGTGAGCCCCCCATGGGATCACAACTCCTGCTGGCCAACCTGCTCCATTGTGGGCTTCTCTCTCCATTGCTCCAGAGACCTTGACAGGAGCCTGCTCTGCCACAGGCTGTTCTTGCGTGTCACAGCCTCCTTTGGGCACCCACCTGCTCTGGTCTGGGCTCCTCCAGGGCTGCAGGTGGATCTCTGCTCCCCCTGCTCCTCCCTGGGCTGCAGGGGCACAGCTGCCTCCCCACGGGCCGCACCAGGGCCTGCAGGGGAATCCCAGCTCTGGGGCCTGCAGCACCTCCTGCCTCCCCATCTTCCTTCGCTGACCTTGGTGTCTGCAGGGCTGTTCCTCTCACACATTCTCACTCCTCTCTCCAGAGGTAGTTGAGCAGGTGGGGTTTTCCCTCTCTTATCTCTGTTATCCCTGAGGTGCTGGAGGCCTCCCCCTTGTCCGGCAGGAGATCTGTCTTGGAGCCAGTTGACATTGGTTCTGCTGGACATGTGGGAAGCTTCTAGAAACTTCTCACACACACCCACCCCCCCCCTCCCCGCCAAAACCTGCCACGCAAATTAAATGTGTTTATATACAACTTATCATTTTGTCCAAATTTGAGTAGTAAATCAAATGGTCTGAAAATTACTGGGAGTTCAGTGTGTCCTCAACTAGACATCAAAGAATTAGGTAAGAGAAAGGGTTAGGAGGGATTCTTTTATCCAGATGCTGGAGATTTCATAACATTCTTGGGCTTCTGTGCTTTATTATCCTAATTAGCCAGTTGTGTCAATAGAATAAAAATTTTCTTAATTTTATAATCATCTTCTCTACTAAAAGCTGTTTTACACAGTGGAAGACTATTTTGAAAATCTTCATTTGATCCATTTGATTTTTCTTCCTTAGATTTAACTATAACGCTTTCTTCACATTCTGATTCTAAGCATCTTTATCTTATTCTTCTTTGGACTCTCCAATACAGGCAGTTGAGAAAATTGGTTTACTTTCAAGCAAACTTTTAACAAAAAAAAAAAAAAGGCAAATGAAAAGAAGATAAGTGGTTTTGAAATTAAAGGATTAATGACAAGAGCATTTGAAGGTGTGCCACAGATGCTGAGGTACAGTGAAATGTGCCTAAATGTGACCCATTGCTGTGAACCTGACACCATATGTTTTCAGGACAATGCTTGTTATCTTCTTTGGGAAGCTTTTTCCATGGTCCTGAATGTACCTGTAAAGAATTTTTCCATTCTTCTTTTCTTTTGGATGATAAGGATATATAAGGATATAATGATATAATTTATCTGTCTCTTCTGCTCACTCAGTCCAGTATTGTCTGATTATATGTGTAAAGTCTAATCATAATTTTGTGCCTGCCTTAAGCATAATCACAAGTAAAATAGGCAGACAGGAATATAATTTGAGTTCTGTGTTTCACTTCAGCAAAGAAAAAATGTATCTGTTCATCTGTTCTTTATTACAAAGTCAGAATGACCACAAAAATCATAATGATTTTATAAAAGCTGTCATTATATTTGACTGGGAAAACAATGGGGAGCTTGCCAGGTGAAATCTTTTAATATTTTCAGTCCTAAAATATGGCTTTTCCTTGTACACAAGCCTTTCCTTTAATACAGCTAAGTTGTTTGGGTTTTGCTTTTTCCTGAAAGGGGTTACCTGTTTATGAATACTGCTTCTTGAAGGGCGAAAAGCTTTATCAAATCACTATATCCGTAGAGAATATAGGGCTTATTCCCATTTTATATCTGGAAATCTCTGAAGATCTTGATTTGTATCTGTCAGGTGATACACCATCTGCCAGGGCTTTGAGAAATGAGAACTGTAAGCCTTTATGCTCATATACATCTATCAATGGACAGCCATTATCATGCTACCCTGAAAGAGTCCTTGTAAACACAGGATCAACCATTTCAATGGGCCCTTATGAGCTGCAAGATTCACATGATAAGCAATAATTAACTAAGCCACCAGCTCAGCCTCCTCAGGCAGCAGCCAGGCTGTCCTGAAGGTAGCACAAGGGCAGAGCAAGTGGCTGAAAACTTCCTGAGAGTCAGGACATGTTACTCTCAAAATCATGAACCAGTTTGGACCATGGAAGCTATATATTGTGGGGTTAATCCTTAATTCTTGAAGAAAGGGACAGAAAAAGATCAGAACACAGCGTTATGTAAAATGTGAGAATATGAAAATAAGGGGGAATGAATGTTCAGTACTTATCAACCAGTATTCTCTCATCATATTCCTGGAGTCCAGAGACTTAAAAAAAATCTTCATATTGAAAAAGAAAACAAATAGTGTTTAAATGTATTTCCTGGGTTTGGGTGAAAGAAAACCCATGGTAAATAATCATCTTAATGTCTAGTACCAGTTTCTGTTTGTTCAACGTGGTGTTTCGGTAGTGTTGAGCAATCATCAGAGATGACTTGGTTACCTTTACTCACTGACATTTTTGTATATAAAGTGCACAGTTGATTTAATTTGGCCATATTTGAAACCCACATTTAAGCAGGCAAGATGATGTGTTAAAGGAAGAAAGCAAAGGCCTGGTTGCTTGAGTGCACAAAAAGTGTAGTTTTAATACTTGTACTCAAGATGGCAGCACGAAAACATTAAAAAAATGCTTCAGTGGCAATTTTCCAGAGAGCCTCTGGCTCTTCCCTGTTCATTTTATTGCATTCTGTTCAATAAGACTGAACAGTTTGAAACACAGAACGGTGGGCAATGAAGAACACCCAGAGAGTAAATATGCAAGAACAGGGAAAAACTCATTAAAATTTGTGTTATTAAAAATAATGTAATCGTGAAATAATGAACCTTCTGACAGGAGTTCATTAACAGTTAAAAATATCTCAGAAAAATATTAGCATAAACTAGATCCTGGTGAATTCCTACCGAATCTTTCAGGTGCAATGAATGTAATTGTGATGACTGGCTTCTCCCATCAGAATGACAACTATGATATCTTAAAAGAGCTTATTTGCTCTTATTCTGAGTGGTAATATTTTCCTGCATTTAAATGTATTCCCCACTACAGATGTATCCCCTCTATTCCTGTGCTTCTCTGTCTCGTGAGTTATGTATGTGCACTTTCCTATCAATGCACATGCATTATCTAATTGTTTTTCCCAATAAATATTTAATGTGCTTAGCTACAAACCAACAAAGTGTGTGCTTTGCCTATAGAGACGAAAATTACTTAATTTATTACTCATAGATTATATAGGGTTTGGTGCCAAGAAGCTTTGGTACCATGAACTCTGCTACATTGAAAAGTTCTTGTCAGGCATCATGATGAAGGTATGTTATTGTGTTTTATCACACAGAAGATTGCACTAGGGTAAAACAGAAGGGGAAAAATTAGACTAAACCAGAAACTTTACAGTAAATCACTGACCAGCATTGGGGAATATTAATAGAGTGAGCAGACACAATCCATCTGGAGCCAAAGAAATCCCTATAAAGAATTTTCCAAAAGAAATTAATACAAAAGCATACTACTTCCATGAAGGTAGAAACTGGGATATGTTAACTCTTTGTGACATTGTAGCAATATTAGACTAACAATGCTTAAATAATCCAGGCCCCGTTTGTATTTTTAAATCTTCACATCAGCATATTTTCATTGACAGAAAACTAGAACAATGTGTGTGAGATGGAGAAAGATGTGTGGTGTTACAGGTTATGCTAAAACTCTATAATAAGAGTTTTCTGTTGTTTAGAAAACAGTGTGGTGATTTAGAGAGGGGTACAGGCTCTATGGCATCTCGTACTGATGTGAGCCTGTACCTCTCCCTTTAGGAAATAGAGGGGTGTCTGCTGAACTGGTCTGAGGGAGAGCTCTTAGAAAGGAAGTAGCTAGAGCAGATTTTGCTGTATTCATGAAGATAGTATAATATTTATGAATTTTCAATAGTAATTTCAACTTTAAAACTGTCCCAAGTTTGCCAGTGTAGGATGGATCAAATAAGTAAACTAGTCATCATTGGAAAATGCCTTGAATCTGGGTCAGTCTTTTTTCCTAAAATGGAAAAATGATCTGCAAATGCCCACAACATCTGACATTATTTACCAGAGGAAATATAGTATTGTAATCTTCTCTCCCTATTAATGGAAGTCATGGAAAAAAGAAGGAGGTATTTGTGAGTCTTATTTCAGTTTCTTAGTCCCTGTCTGTAGCAGCATTTCCAAAGAGTCATATGTAGCCATCTGGTTACCATCTGGGTTTTATCAAACAGCATGGGACATTTCCAAGTAGTTCTGCAGAAAAAAACTGAGCATCAACAGTGTGTGTGTAGAAGTACCTGAAAGAAATATGCACAGTCTGCCATGGAAACTCCATCATACAGAGCATGTGACCAGCTTTTTATCCAGTGCTTTCTTTGAATATCTGTCATTTTGATGACAGTAACCCCTCTGACTTGTTGCAGACTGAGCCTTTGCTTTCTGAGCTATAATCAATCTAGCTGAATTGCACCTTCTGGTATCAATGATGTAAGACTGGATTTTTACAGCCCTTTTCCATTACAGGGACTTACACCCCAGTTGAAGGCAGTTGTACATGCTGAGCATGGCTTCCTGGACATACTGCTGAGGAAAGAAGGCGCTTTGCAACTCTCCTGTGTTTTTTGCTTTGCAACAGTACCTATTCCTTGAGCTTCTTTGGAGAGATGGAATACCCAAGGGAATTTTATACCTCTGAAATCCATTTCCAGCCCTATGCCCAGTTTCAGCATAGAATCATAGAATATCCTTAGTTGGAAGGGATTCCCATGGATTATCAAACTCCCCATCCTGCACAGGACAACCCCAACAATTACACCATGTGCCTGAGGGTGTAACAGGAACGCAGTAAGCCCAGCATGAAAATTTGAGTTTAGAGTCAAATGAATTATTGTGTCCCTTTGCAGCTGCCATGATCAGAGAACAGGTCATCTCTTCTTGTGCAAAGAAAGTAAAAATCTGCAGTGCCTTTTTGTAGCATGTCTTGGTTGCAAATGCTGGTCATTCTGCCCCTCAATTCCTCTTATTTCTTTCTGGCTGCACAATTTAGAGGGCTTGGAAAACAGCAGTATAACATGAATCCTCTAAGTGGTTTTGCTGAGATTCTACCACACACAAAAAACCCAAACAAAATTAAAAAAAGCAAACAAACAAAACCCCAAAACAAACCAAAAGGAGTAATTAATGAAATAAATCAGATGTCATGACTTTTTGATTTCTCCTGTCCTCTCTCCACATAATATTTCCAGTTCTATTAAGCTACTATTTGAAAGAGGCTAATGGACTGATTCTTCCAGTTATGTACACTGGATTCATTTCATTTAAGTAATGAGCCCCCAAATTGCACCCAGGTAATGATTTATTCCTAGGCCTGTTATGACTACTGGTAGTTTTCCTGACAAAACAATATGTTACTATCCCTTCCTGAGATCAAGCTGAAAGTGCCTTTTGAAATGGTTGAATCCATTTATTTGGTTTTGTTATTCATCTTGTTCGTGACATTTGTTGCAGTCATCTTACTCCTCTGAAGGATTTCATAATCCTAAACTTGTATTTGTCTTGAGTTGTATGAAGCAAAACTCTTGGGAGGAAGGAGGAAGGAATACTTCTATTCCTGTAAGTAAAAAGCCAACAAGTTGACAAAGATGAAAAGACAAACTAGCAATATCATTTAAGGTAATTTTCTGTCTAGCTAAAGACAGAAAGTTGAAAACATGCCAGAACATTTCAGGAGGGCTCTGCACAGATGAGAGAATTTGTCTGTCCTCTTGTTTTTCAGTTTGGGTTAAAAACAAAAATTCCCCTGCATTTTAAGAAAGCACATCCACATACAATATTTAAGGTAACTAAAGATAATTAATGATCTTCCATATAAGAGGAAAATAGGAGACAGGCAGATGGGAGAGTCCTTAGAAAAGCAAAGTTCTGCCCTGAAAAAAATAAATTCTGAAGTAAGTATATAGAGATTGTTTCCTCTCTTGCCAAAGGAGATGCAGGTTGTGGAGACACTACAAAAGAGGGGATTAGGCAGTTGGGGCATAAAAGGAATTAGAATAATAAAAATGACCCGTGTAGTTGTTCTGTAGGAGGACACCCAGAGCTCTTTTTATATACATTTAGCTGAAAAATGATACAGTAATAAAATCTCTGGAATTCAGCAATAGGTTATTTACATTGGTACTTAAAGTACTTTTGCCTTTCCAGAAATGTATTTGCATGTTTGCTTACTTAAGGCAAACATTCATTATAATCCAACCAAATCCAACTAAAAACTCACTGATCTACCACCAAAAAATTGTAAACTTTAAACTTACTAGCTTTAAAAAAACAAAGAAAAAATATACAAAAAACGTTGTGCCAAAAAAATCACACTTTAATGTTCTCATTGATTTAGGAAAGATTATTCACTGTTAGGCAGTTTTAGGAATGTTATGATTGAGTTAGTAGAATATTTTAGACTATTTTCCTTTTCATTCACTTGGCAGCTGTTGTCCCTCTCAGGTAATATGCTTAAAGCTCTCTTTTTTATTAGGTTTTGGGGGTTTTTTTGGAATATACCCAGCTTCTCAAATCACAGCTTTCTTTCATGAGTAAGAATTAGGCATTGCAGCTAATGGTGTTAAGAGATCTTCCAGCTTTTGACTGATCACAGCTGAAAAATAACTAACTGCTGAGCTTCAGTGAGCTGGCAGCAATGACCCAGACAAAAGCTTATAGAGGCATGAAGATGGAAGCATGAAGGCTAAGCCAGAAGTTCCTTTATTTCTTTAAAGCTGTGAGCTTGTAGGAAAAGACAGTAATGGTGGCTAAGCATTTAGCCAGAAAATTTTTAAGTTTTGCTGAGACCATCAGGATTACTGGATGCAGAGGTTTTAGCATCTACATTGGCCATTAGTGGAAGCTTCACAGAGTGTTAACTCATGAATTATGGACAGACAGGACTGGTGAGAGAGGACCTCAGTGCTCCAATGTAGGCAGTGGTCAACACATATGTGAGTTTGCATGTAGGAAGAATCCCAGAAGCACAAACTACTTCCAATTTTCAAACCTGTATTTGGCAAAATCTGAAATACAGAAATAAGTGAAGGAGGTAACATAAGACCATGGGGACAGGGGGAGATGAGGCAAGAGCATTTTAGACACAGACTTGCTCCATGAGAAAATGAATAGAAAAGGTGAGATGGGAATGAAAAAAGAAAAACTGTTTTCACTAAAATGAAAGAGGCCAGAATTGAGAGGCCAAGGAAAATATAAATAACTTTCAAGGTGTTGAGAGGAGAAGGAAATATGACTCTTAGACAGAAGAGAGAGAATAAAGAACTGAAGCCTCTTAAAATCATGGTGGAGATAAAGGTTTTCATTAGTCAAGAGTCCTGGCTAAGAAATTGTAGATTTGTCATTTGAGCAGATCCAGCAGAAAATGTGTTGCTTGTCAGGATGCATTTAGTAAGAATATAAATTAGATGAAACTGTAAGGTTACAGAGACTTCTGGTAAAGCCAGAAGAACGAATTAATATATTTCATTCTGAAGCAAGTGACACAAGTGTCCCATTAGGTGGGTCTCTTGGTTGAAGAAAACATTCAGTAATTCAAAATTCATGGTGGTTACTGAAGTTTTCAAGTCCATATGAAAAAAAAGCAAAAGTGTTGCAAGATCAGGAAGCAGAAAGATAACATAAGATAGCAAGTGCTATGGAAAAGACTAGAAGAAGGAAGAGTCCACAAGGAATGCAGAACTGTGGTGACAGAGAGAGGAGTATTAGAGTAAAATGAGGTCTTCAAACAAAGGATATTTAGTGTGAAGTGAGAATGGGGCAGAATAAGTCTTGGCAAACTACAAGGAAAAGACTAAAAAAGAAACTATTTAGCCATCACATCTCAGTTTCTTGGAAAACTATGAAAACTACATGAAGTATCATCAGTTTTCACTAATGACAGTAGTTCAGAATGCAAAATGAAAGGTATAATTTCTTATAGAAGTTCAAGGAAAAAAAAAGTAGGAGCTTTCCTCTAAGAACTTGGTTAGCGATGCAAAATTGGGAAGTCTCTTCCGTACAGAGAAGCATTGTGTTTTCATGCAATATCAGACAACCTTGAAGACTTTTTTAAAACAGTAATTGAATAGCAGTTGATGTTACAAAATGCTGCAGCTACAGAGCGATAACAAAAATTTTTCTGCTATAAATGGGAAGAACTTTGTGATTGGGAGGAAATGAACTGAAATTCCTAGCTAATCAGCTGAGGCCTCTGATTTGTTAGCAGCGAGAGGGCTAAGAATCTGAGACATAACAGGAAGTACTTCCAGAAGAATAAATGGAAAAAAATCTTAAGGTCACCGAATGAATTTTGTGACTTTGAGTACTGTCTGCAGTACTGATCAACTGTGTTGCAGAATGACAAGCTCATAGTGTGAGAAAAATTCTATCAAGTTGCTGCAGATCTTAGAAACAGAGCTATAAATAGAGCTACAAGAGGGACTTGCACTGGGTAGTGTATGTATATGTGCATATGTGTCTTGATGACCAAACTTTCAGAATTTTAGCAAGGGACAAATTAAATCATACTTGGTTTTACACAGCATTTGAATTTAATTACATTATGCAACTATCCAAAAGTGCCTGATAGAATGTAACCTCTCAAATTCCTTTCTCCTTTCCTCTTTTTTTTTTTTCCTGACAAAAATATATCTTAGTTTTAAGTGGATTCTAATGGAATTTACAGAGCTGGCCCTGCAGCTTTCCAATTCTTATAAGTTAGTGAATTTTCAAAGTGTTGAAGTATTCTGACCCATATGATGGAAATCCCAAAAGATTATAAAACAGCAATGCAGGTAAAAAGCAAAAACAAACAAACAAAATATTTTAAACTAAATTTATTGTACTATTATAATAAACTAGCTTTTATTGATAATAGATCTAAGGCTGAGAGTCTTGATGTGAAGAATTCTAAGAAATAACTCAATCTTAATTTTAGACCTATGTGTTAAAGAGATTCCTTTTGCTTAGCTTTCTGACCACAAATAGAGGGAAAAACTGTATAAACATAAAAATAGCACAGCTAAAAAAAATGTCACAAATTTTAAGGCATCTGGATACAACTATGCAAATGTGAAATAATTAGAATACTTAATTACATCTCAGTGCTGTAAAAATCTCAGCCTATTTAGTACTATAAGAATCTTGACCTATTTTTGCATAGGTCCCAGTCTTCAAATCTACGTATAATACCCTTAGTGAAAACATTTCATTTATTATAGGTTTCGATGACTGACTTATTTTTAGTAACTTATGACATACTGATAGGCTTCAATAGGGGTTTAGAAGTTTCAGTTCATTCAGAAAAAAAGAAAGTTCAAATTCTCAGAGCTAAGAAGCTCCTTGACTGCACTGTTTTCCTCTTCTGTTGCCAATAGCTGAAGTCTTCTTATTGCCCTCTTCTTCATTAGAACCATTACTCAGACACTGTTGTGTTTTTGTTGCTATGCTGTCTCTTCCTGCTTGTACTACAAAGCTGACATCTCTGCAAGCTGTGGATCAGAATGATGCTCAGGAGGAGAGATCAGAGCTATAACCTTGGGGGTTTTTTGGAGTATGTACTGTAGAACTCTTCTGTTTCTCACCTTTCCAGTCTGACCTTCATTTTGAACTTGGAGATGTGCAATGATGAACCTGAGCACAGGACGAAAGACAGGCTGCTTACTGCTGTTAGCATTTGCTTGACTGGTAACAGATGTTCATGAAAGCAATAATTTTTTTAACTGTCTTGTGGTCTAACGTACAAGGCATGGAGATTATTAACATTCTGATCAATTACCATGCTTTTCATTAATCCATTTTTCTCACTGTTTGTGGGAGCCAGCGATCACACATTTTTCACAAGATGTTATCAATTTAACAGCTTCTATTCAAATAATTTCAAAATTAAGTGTAATCCAAGGTTGTAATACTAGAATCAACATTTGATCTATTTTACTTCTTTGTCTGTATCCTATGACAGTTTATGTGTTATATTCTATTCAGCAGCAAAAAAAAGGAAAGACCTGTGATTTTTCACTCTCAAGGACACAGCAGTTCCACTGAGAGTCATCTTTCCTCTCTCATTCCTGTAGAAATCCCTGCACCTGTGCTTGAAGTCTTTGAGGTCTCAGCTAATGAAGTAGGTGCTATTTATAACTCTCCAAATCTCCAGCAGTTTTTGATGAAAAACAGTCAGTCCTGAAAGCATCTGTGCCACACAAATAGTTCCTCAGGCTTGAACTTTAGACCAGCTCAGTTCAGAGAAGACAATCTGTCCTTTCTGCCTTCTCTTCCTCATGTCAGATGTTGCGTACAAAGACAATTTCACATTTTCCCTTCAAAAAATAGAAGGAATCTGAGCCATAATGTCAGCTGAAAACTAAGTAATAATTGCACCAAGTTACTGCTGATCAAGTTTCTGTGGCCTAACAACTTCTGCTCAGCTGGCATACAGAGACTGTCATTGCCAAAGTGTTATGTGAAGTCCTACAGCATCAGCTGCATTCCCACAGTCACCACAGCTCACTGCAGCACTGTAAGCTATTGAAACACAGTATTTTGTCTGGAAGCCCGAGTCCTAAACTTTTATGCATTAGTCAGTTCTCCTTCTATGCAGGAAATCTGTGTCAAGAGAAAAGTTTTTGGAGATTTGAGCTGAATAATTTAAGTACAAATGTGTGATGCCTTGGCCCACATTCTCTGTAGAATCATTATGGTTGTGAAATTTCCTATGTGGTCATAGTCATCCTTTTGTTCCTTTGTCAGTCATCAATAATTTCAGTCACATAAATTGGCTAAATGACTCTGCAATCAAAAGTAATGTCTTCCAGCTCTGGACAGAAGACATTTGACTGATTGCAGAGAAGAAGTTGATTGCTGCCATAAAAATTCCCTGAAGAGTCCAGATCCAGGCAGACCTCATCAATTTCCTATGGGCATGCTTCCCCTTGCTGAGGGAGGGGACAGAGGAAGGAAGGAATCAGTGAGGAAGAGCCAGCCTCCATCCAAGCTATCCTCTTGGTTGTTATCCAACAGCTGGTAGGACTCTAGTCAGTCTCTGAAAGAAATATTCATGGGAACTTTACCTTATTTTATAAAATGGAGGACTGGAGCTTCCATTCTCTCTACAAAATAGAAAAAGAGTATGGTATCATTTCCTGAGTTTGTATTTAGTACCTTTGGAATTTTATGGAATTCTATGGAATTTTCTTCAAATTAAGCTGACTGAAAACCAAAAAAAAAAAAGGATCTATGCAATTGCTCCAGCTCTACAGAAACTTGCAGTTGTCTCATTCTTCCCTCCAAATAATAAATTCCATGCATGCACCTCAGCAGCTCTGCTCATAGCACACTGTGGCACCAGCCTGTCACAGCACAGAGGAAGGACTGAAAGGGTCCATTCTAATGAACATAAACTTCAAGACTCAGCCCTGCTGCCACTGAGTCTTTGATTTCAAATGAGGGAGAAAGCACTACTGTGTAGGCATGAGAATGGACAGCCTGAAACAGCCACCTGCTAGGGGGGGAGTGAGAGAGAGAAAATACTCATCACACATGATATAGTAGCAACTATGCTGCTGAGTGTGTGCCTCACATACAGTGCCAATGGGCAGTCCACAGCCCCAGAAATAAATCTGTCCCATATTCCCCAGCTGAAGAGAGGACAGAAGGCTGAGAAGTAAGAAGCTTATTTTAGCTGACTGGGTTACCAGAACACAGACAGAATTGACAGTTTTGCTGATACAGCAAAATTGAACTTATTTGTCTTCTACAAACAACAAACAGAGAGCAATGAAAAATGAGAGGAGCCAAGCAGACTATCTCAAGACTAGCTGAAATGACTCATGTTAATTTATACTGTGGCTCTAATGTTTTCCATTAAATAAGGACTTTGTTTGGTAGCTCTGTTACCAATTAGGCTTGTAAAACCTTTCTGTTAGAGAAGCAGGTTCTGGGGTCACCCCGGATCGTGCAGCCTGGGGAGCACTAAGCAGAGGTGTTCTGGTGGCTCCACCCAGGCAGGACCAGACCTACTCAGACCATTCACCTGGTACATGTGAGCTCCACTCTCCAGTGCTACTAACTCATGGAAGCTTCTCAGCTCAGACACAGCACAACATCAGGGAAAACCCTAGCACTGCCATGCTTCTGAGTTCACTCTGACAAGCCCTCTCAAAATCTGAGGCTGTAGGACTTTGCAATACCACCCTTAGGTCCAGCAGTATCAGCTCTGAACAGGAGCTAATAATTCAAATTTGACCAAAGCCATCCAGATGAGAATTGGCACTTCACAGATGATAGGAAAAAGAGAGACACCCACACCAAGTCTGCAGGTAGCAGATCAGGTTTATGTGAGTTACTGGAATCAAGGCTATATCACATGAAAACTGATTAAATGCTTCAACTGCACCTGAGTAATCCAAGCCAAAACCAACCAGCTGTGCTGAGAGCCAGCTCCATTTTCTTACAGCCATGACATGGTTAATTAGGAACATGGATAAAGAGTCCATGGATAATTAAGAGTGAAGTACACAATATATCAGCATTCTCTTGGCACATTTGAGTACTGACACATCATTTATTTCCCACAGACTGTGCATACAAAGCTGAAAACAGAATGTTCATCTCTCACAGAGAAAATAGGAAGATTCTCCATTTTTTTACACATCTGGTCAATTTTGTCTATAAATACCCCTTTTTTTGCCTATAAACCAGCTAATTAAACATCTGATTTAGGGAGAATCCCCATGTACTGTAGTATTGTGTTTGAGCCCATGTCCTTAAGAACCTTGCCTCAGAATACACTTTGAGCAAGAGGACAAATACATCATGAGGGTTTGGGTGGCTGGCTAAAACCTGGAAAATACTTAATATTAGTTTCTGTGCTCAAGACGTAGAGGTTCAACATGTGCATTTTACCCTTTGAGGATGGGAGACCCCAAGGGGTGTCTGGAACAGTCTTAGAGCCACTGGTTTCAGCTTTTTTCTCAAGCCTTGTCTTAATTGACTCAACTTGCATTGACTGATTTGGTGTTATTTGAGTTTCAGGGATCTCATAGCTTCCCTTAGCAGATCTCCCAGCACTAGCATCTGAAATCTGTCAGCAGGTTTTTTAATTCCTGGAGCATTCTTACTGGGATGGCAGATTCAGCTCAGCTCTACCCTAAAACACACTTCCCTCTAACAGAGTTGTAATATAGATCTCCTTCAGCTGATAATTTGTGTCCAAAGACTGCTGCTTTATGAGAAGATAGGAAGTTGAGATCCTGGCAATGAATACCCTATAGGTATCTCTGCCATGGAAATAGCAGGGTCTCCACAGCTCATGAGCCTAAATTCTAAGTTCTTGTGTCTTAAGTTCCATATCAATTGGTACCTTGTCTAGCTCTTGTAATATCATGTGAGTGAATTTGAAACGTTCCTCTGCTGACAAGACATTTGGATACAGGTATAACTTATGCTGTCTAAATATATCCCTAAGTACCAGATGCATGAGGATATTTCAGGACCCAGCCTCCCACTGATTTCAACAGATCCGGTATCTGCTTGAAAAATTAGTCACCTGTGTTTTATGCAGATAGATTTTAAGGGTGTTATTTTCCCTGTGTCCTCAGCAGATTGACCTGCAGACAAGTCAAAAAACACAAGCCAGCCATGCCAGCATGGTCTTATTTTGTACTTGCTGATGTGGCTCTCATTTTGCACTTCCCACTTTCTTTTAAAGTAAGTAGAACACATTTGCTTATTCTAGTACAAAAATAGCAAACAGAGAAGAAATAATGTAAATTGAATAAAAAACAGCAAGCTGTGAAAATTCTATGGAGTATTATGGGAAATCTTTTATCTAGGAAAGTGAGGATTTAAATGGGAAAATGGAAAGTACTACTATGCTTCTAACAACCTATTACTAGAAACTGCTAGTTTCTAACAGGATTGAGATGGGGAGGAATGTCTTGATTCAGCACTTCTGTCATGGGAAGCTCTTTTATGGTGCAAGTCAGACTTCAAAAGATGCATAAGAAAAAAATTAAATAGCAACATGAAGTCAAAATTAAAAATCCATACCATGAGTCATGTTAGCACAGCGATGGACATCACACTTTTTAATATCAGATAAGTGGCTAGATAAATACATCTACTGGCAAAGAAACCAAACTGAGTAAAATTAATTCTTCTTGAGAGGAGCAGGAGTATAGATACCAGATGAAATCTATCCATATCTTGTTTCCACAAGAGAACATCCTACAGTAGCCTTGATATCACTCAGATATTACATTATATCACATTGCTATTTAGATTATAATGCATCCAAAAAAGAGCAGCAAAGCTGGAGAACAGTCTGGAGCACAAGTACTATAAGCAGCTGAGGGAGCTGGGGTTATTTAGCCTGGTGGAAATGAGGTCCAGGGAAGACCTTATTCACTCTCCACAACTACCTGAAAAGAGGTTGAAGCTAGGTTGGGGTCGATTTTTTTTTTCCCAAGTAACAAGCAGTAGAAAAAAAAATGGCCTCAAGTTGCACCAGGAGAAGTTTAGATTAAATATTACAAATAATTTCTGCACCAAATAGTTATTGAGCATAGGAACAGGTTGCCTAGTGAAGTGGTTGTGTCATCATCCCTGGACATAACTAAAAGCCATGTAGGTGTGGCATTTAGGGACACATCTCATGGTGGACTTGGCAGTATTATTTCTACAAGTCAACTCAGTGATCTTAAAAGTCTTTTCCAGCCTAAATGTTTCTATAATTCTGTAATGCCAGGAAGAGTTTTGCAGACAAATTTGTCAAAATGAAAAGTAAGAGACTATTCTAAGAACTCACATAGTCTAAGGTTTAATGGGGTCATGGTGATATCACTTTAAAGTCTGGTTTCATGATTCCAGTATTCATCACATATTTCCTCCTTATTCACAGGACCCTCCATGTTTGTGCTTTCTGTCAATACTCTCCTTGGATCTGAGGAATCACCATGTTTGCACATAACTCCAATGGTTCAAGATAGGAAAGCAGTTAGCCCAAGTAAAGCCTTAAAAATGAGTTTCCAGTTTTCTATTAGCAACTAGTGAAGTTCTTCTGAACAAAGGCCAGTCATGATCATTCTTTGTTCTTCAATTTTCCTGAGGATCTTCACTCATCTTTTTTTTCTTCTCCATCTCATTATTTTGTGAAGTGCTGCCATTTCTTTTTTATTTAGTTAGTATAAAAACTTCAAGTAGGCCAAACTGTCTGAGAAAAGATAGCTTTTGTTCAGAGAGTAGTTATAAGCATGTAACAGAACATCAGGTTCTTCAATCCATCCTTCTGTCTTCAAAGTTAAACTGTTGCATGTGAAAGTTCCAAATTTTACATCTTTACTCCCAGACATAATTTACACTGAACAAACCAAAGCACCATTTTGGGTTTGGAACTGTAGGCACCTTACTGGCTTAAGATACTAAAACTAATTACTTAACTTCAGGAGTGCCTTGTGTTGTTTGGCTACTAGGCTTAGGAATCTGTTGCTTAAGCAGACTCACTCACATCATGCCATCTGAGATTCCCTAAGGCAACCAAGATGTCAGTGAACCAGATGATCATTGTAGGTCCTTCCAACTGAAATGATTCTATTCTATTCTGTCTTACTGACAGCATAATGGGTCTAAATGGAGACCTCCACTGGAGGCAGGGGAGGATACACACACACAGCACCATATGCCTAATTTTTGCCAGTTGGCTCTGTCCCAGGTGTCCCACAAGTCATGCATGTCTGACCTGGCTGTGTCCTGGTCTATTTGAAGTGTTGCATTTTGGGGCACAGTTTTACTTGTTCCAGTTGTGGCCAGTTAACAAGCTTTCTGGTGCAAACAAGCAATGTTAGGCACCTTATTTCCCCTGTTATGGAAGGTGGAGAAGGTATTGGCCTAATTTCAGAGGTAGCCCTTTATGGCCTCAGAAAAACCTCACATGGCTGCCTGGAGCCATGGGCTGCTATCAGAGATGTGCATGCAACATATTCCTAGTATTGTGACAGCTGATCTTAGTGACAGGAAATAGTACATTTCTTCAACTTTTGCTGTCTGCTCTTTCTTCTGTGAATCCCAAACACTTCTTATATCATCTTCAAAAGCTGCAAGAATTCTAAATCTTATCTTCATATTAAACACCATACCTGCAGTAGGCAAACTGTCATTCATGGGTTATGAATCTGTAGTGTGTTAGCCAGTCAAACCGAAAATAACAGAGATTAGGGATTACAGGTTGAAGTCCAAATGCCATTCCTATTTACAGTCTTTAATATGTCCAGTCTACTATGCCTGGGAGAGAGAGCATTAATAAGCATAACCCCTTATCCAGTTATCATATCTTCTAGTGCAACAATTATAATAGGAGTTTAGAAGGAGTATATGTGATTTAGAATGAGCAGAGTTCTTCCTTGGACAACACAAATGAATCATTTTCTCCTGAGAGGTCATTTTTCCCATGCTGTCAAGAGAGTTCTTTTGATTGGCCTAGTTTATGTGTTTGCTGTAGATGACAGGCATTCCTAAATTCCTCAGGAATTCTGTTAGTTTCTCAGAGATCCACTTCAGATGTCAGTATTCACATTCTTCTCTAATTTAATTTAATTCTTGCACCACTGCTTTGAAAAGACATTTCTTGTGTTTCGGTTTCACGTGGAGGATAGTATTGTCTGTATTTCTGTAAAGGGTCAGAATCAATCTCCTTTGCTTGAGTTAAATAAGAGTCATCAAGGACATAAAGTGCATTAAAGGCTTCTACTGTCAGAAAAAAAAGACTACTTTCTATTTGTTTTTTTCCCATACAACCAGAATTAATTTCATGTGGATGAAGACAGAAGCTAAGGTGAAACTCTTTCATTTTTCCAGACACCTTCCAATGGTAATAAAAATAGCCTGTCAAAGGTCCATTTGTTTTCATTTTCAGTAAAAATGGTTTTATCTCCTTGAACCATGAGAACAGTAAAGAAAACAAATTCTTCTTCCATTCCAAAAACTCTGTAATTAAACACATTTGCCATTGCAACCACTGAAGGCAGAACATTCCATCTGGCTTGTGGCTAGCCCTTGTTGACAAAGTATCCTTGAGTATCTCTCTAAATATTGGTATTATATCTGATTACGTTACAAGCTTCTGGTGATATTGTTTTATTAAGTCAAATTTATTAAGTCAGAGCTGTTAGTTTGCTGTGGAATGGTGTGCAGGCATATATATGGTTATCCCAGCTGCATTGTGACAAATGGAGTAAAAAAGTATAGGAAATGGGTCACAGGAACACAATCAATAAACCAGTACTTTTTCTTTTATTTTTCACTCCCAGAGTCCTGTTCTGCAGATACATTAAATTCCTAACTGCCTGACAGAGGATGGTATCAATCTGCATGCTAGTGCTTATTGATTAGCTTTGCTAGGATATGTGCTGCTAGCTGTAATAACCAAGAGCATTTCGAGTGAAATTGATCACATCAGTCCTAAAAGTTAGAACATATTTGTGGGAAGTCCACATGCAACCATCTGATTTAAAACTTTGTAGTTTCAAAATCAATATTCTCAGACCACAGCTGGAGGAGAATGTTTCTAATGGATTTTTTAAAGTTGTTTGCTACTAAGTACCGATACTAACATAGTACAAATGAATTCAAGGCCATGTTGATCATATTTATTTTATTATCTTTCTAAACAGCTCAAGATTTATCTGCATTACCAAATAATTTATCACAATAGAAGATTAGTAGATCAAAGCAGTTAGTGCAGTGACAATCACATCTACATGTTACAAGGTTTTGGAAAGAGATGACTACATTCATAATCAAATACTCCAAACACCCCTATGAATTAAGGCTGTCCTAAGACCTATTTTTAAAAGATCAGTTTTGATCTTTGGGTTCCCATTACTGTGCTGAGTCCATTAGATACAGATCTCAAGTAGACTTTCTTGGTTAGTTTTCTCTATTAGTGCTCTAGCTGACACACACCAGCATGGCTTTGCAAACTAAACCAGTGCAGCAAGTGATGGTGATCAGACATTTCCCTTCAGAACTATTGTACCACTGCTAACCAAAATGTTCATTGAAATGGAGAAATGTAACCTTTATTTTCTGCTTCAGTTTTTTTAATATATAAACAAAAAGAAAAGAAGAAGGAAAACATATATATAACCTTAATAAAGGAAAGAATTTGAATATATTGTAAATAAGAGTTTTCTTTTACAAAGAAGAAGTAAAAAACCCCATCTTCCCCTGTCAGAGCTACACAAGGAATCTAAATGTTTGCCCAGAGTTATCAAGCTGTGACCATATACCTACAAAACATGAAGCAGCTCTTGCTCAATGCCACACACCACTGCATCATGAATAGTAAGCATTGTTTTGGTATTGCTGTCTATATTACAAATACACAAAAAGGGAAAGGGAGGATGGCAGCTGCTGTGTGATTAAATATAGGAAAAATACTTTTGGGAAAGGTTTGATGAGAGAGCACACTATCAGTGGAGGAAAAAAATAATGCCTGAATGCTCTATCAGAAATGCAAAGACAAGGCAGAAGCCCTGAGCAAACCAAAAACTAAATAATGAATAGGCAATGGGGCATCAGTGAATATGCCAGCAGGTTACAAAGACTTCCACAGCATTACAGATTTCAAAATGGAACGGCAAACAGCAAAGGCTAATTAAAATTATATGCACCACTACTTGGATATTGTAAATTGTAAGCAGAATTTTAGATTCAGCTCAAGGTTCTTGAGCCATTCAATGGGCTCTGGGAAAACATGGAGCATTTCTTGTGCTCCTCCCTGAGGAAGGGTGTAGCATTAAGTTGGTAGTAAGTTGGGTTACAGCCTAAGAGTCATTGCAGTGTAAGTAAGGTGAGTCAGTGCTTTGTCATAGAGGCATAAATGTCTTCCACAGATTATCTGAACTACGGCTGTACATTCACCAGAATAGTTCAGGGAAGGGAAAACTGGCAGTTTTCTGATGCAGCTCCAATAGGAGGTCCCTTTTTGGACCATCACAGGCCATGGCTACACTGATTTAAAACAGCCTACAGTAGGGAGACAGAGTCCCAAGGAGAAGAAGAATGCTTAACGTTACAGATACAGAAAGTCCCACAGAAATATATTAATTATTATCACATTTAAAATATATGGGGAGCAAGAAATTCATACATTAAATACATAAAGAAAACAGAAAATAAATCCTGGCAATATACTGCAGCATTCTTGTAGCAAGTTCCATATGAAGGCTAGAATATCTCCTGAACATAATTTGCTTGGAAATAGTTAAAAACAATTCACCAACAACACAGGTTGTCTCATACCTGTCATTCTGTTGTGAAGAAAAATATATAGAAATAGTGAAGTGAGTAGGAAAAGGAGGCATTACTGCCAAACTTTGCTAAACTGCACTTAGTTACACTGCATATTTACATATACTTAAGGATTGTTCTCATGTGCTTTCAGCTAAATTAAACATGACCTGCCTGCTCTGTACTATTGTTGCCAAAGCCAAGAATTACAGAAGTGAATGGGTACATTGCTTAATATTGCATAGCATTGAGTAGTTATAGATGCTTGGGAGCGTGACCAGGAATCAATTTACAAAGGAAGAATATCAGTTTAACCAGCAATAGGGACTGTTAAAATTCAAGGAAATCCAAATGGATGCACAGGATTCCAGTGTATTAATGTGGAGACAGCTTTGAGGAATTTGCAACAGATAGCAATGACACCAAGTGTTATGATCAGCAACACCAGGGAAATAAATAGAAGTCTCTCAGGCAGAATTGCAGTTGACTGCAGTTCTTGGGACACTTGGGAAGAGATTCAGCTTTTCTAACTTCAGGCATTTCTAGAATGCATACACTTGACCTATTTTGGATATCTATATTAGGATGAAATGAATCATGCATTGGAAGTGTTTTTCTTAAAACTGACTTTAAGAGAACCTGGATGAATTGCTCCAAGGATTAGGTCAGATGAACTGTACTGCCCTCCCAGGCACTCTGGCCTGAAGCAATGAATAAGAGCAACCTGGCAGGTGCTTGTGCATTACAAAAACACAGGAAGACCTAAACAGCCAATATGTATTTCAGTTTCAGAGAAAAAGTCTCAGAGCAAATTATGTGATAAAAATTAACAAATGCCAGGGGGGGTTTTATGCTCTTTTTTTCTTTTTTTCCAGCTGGGCCAGAGAATATACACTATCAGTCCTTGAGAAATGTGGATGTAATAGAGACACCAAGTGTGTGCTAAAAAGCAGACTTTCAGATCACAAATACCAGTGACATTTGTAAGATTTATCTAGAAATGGAAATTCTATTTGTAAAAGCAAGATAGTCATTAAAACTAGTAGGACTGAATTAGAATGCTGCAAAGAAGGAAGAGAAAGGGAAGCTGTGTTTGGGAGAAAAACACTGTATTCTTGTTATTCAGTCAGCACAGATGCATGCTTGATATCAAGAGATACACTCACCTTAGAGCTTGTCTTAGCTATTTGAATATATGTTAATTAGTACAGATATCAGTGGTGGAAAATACAATACGTATACCAAGACCAAAACCACAGCAAATATACTTCAACTAACTCTGCCAATCTTCTTTGAATAAACTGTGTGTTCAGAAGTAAGTCACATGTTTTGAGCAATAATGGAACTCAACAAGGTAGACAGGCATGCATAAAAGCCACAGACACTTTCATTCCCTAGGAACACAAGTCATATACACCTATGTGGAGTTGGATGAAACTTTTGTAACACTCAAATTGGATCAGCAGGATGCAAAAGAAACACAATAATGAGTGGCTGATACTGAATGGAGCCTAGCAAACCTCTGCAAGGTATGCACAAGGTTGACTGTATAATAGAAAGCCTTATGAAAAAGCTCTCCCCAAATAATCAGAGGAAAATGCCTTACAGCTTTGATTCATTTTCTTTGTCACATTTAGCTTCAGTAGGCTAGAGAGGTGACCTCCTCCCACAGCTGGAGCATTAGCTGTCACAGCATAATCCACCAGGGATCACGAGTCAGAAGTTTTAACTGCTGCAGTTTACAGCCAGTGAATTAACTTAAACTGCCATTGACTTTAGGTTATGTACCTAAACCAGATGTGAATCATAGCAGCTAATGATGAAGCTAGTAGCGTTTTCATTATTGCTGCATAGCACCCATTCTGGCCCTTCTGGCAAATCATAAAGGATATTCATCTAGATTCTCTTCCAACACTGCATCTAAAATCTAGGGAGAGTTGTTGGCTCCTTAGCTGCCAAACAACTTAATAAAATTTGAAAGTTGCTGTTCCTGTTATGCCCAAGATGGTATTGGTTTTATGAGGTGTAATAGAATATTAAGCAAAAAGTTTATGATATTTCTGCTTAATTCTGTTCTCTCAAGAAGCACAACAAAAGAGACATTACACCTGGCAAATTCTCAAGGCATGTTTATGTAATTCTGCAAGAAACAGCTAAGCAGGGAAGAGGATTACCTATTGAGAGTAAGGGCTTCTCAAAGCTTAGGCAAAACTAGTTTCAATTCTCACTCACAAATCTAGAAAACAGCATTGTGGTCTAAGGACTCTTGAACCATATCTGACATCTCTCACACACTTGATCCAAAGTGTTAAACCACAGAGCTTTATCACAAGGAAAAGGAAAATGTAATAAACATTAGTGTAGGAACAATGGGTAATAAATCAAGATTCAATGAGACTAGAGGGCCTAATGTGGAAAACAAGGATAGATAGTTGTGTGGATACAACTATAGCACATTATTCATCTCTGCTTTATAAAGCTGTGTTCAAAGAGCTACAGTCTCCTTAATACTTACCTGGCCTACTTGTTGGCCTGTAGCTGGACACTTCCAAAGCATCCTTCCAGTATTGTGACTTAGCCTCTCACCAGTGCCTGAATGCAGTGCCTGAAAGCAGCCTCAGAAATCTCCAAATGGGGGCCAGACCTTAGAAAACATTGACACCAGGGGAGTTCATATGCCAGCTGAAGTGACTGATAGATATGTCAGCAGGCAGGGGAGTCCTCACTTACCTCTCTGCTTTAGGCTGCTGTTGTGTGGTCTCATTTGTTTGCCATTCCTTCTGCTTTCATTCTTCCTGGCATTCTCTGGGTAGTGCCCAGTGTTGTCACTACCTTGACTTTGCCAGTGAGCACGCTGAGGTTCATTCACCACTTTCCTTTTCTCAGTGCAGACTTCTGTGCAAGGGGTGTCCTGACACAGCTGGGCACTCTGACACAGTTTTGTCCTTCTGTTTCTTTAGTTTCCAACATCTTGCAGAAGGGTATCCTCTGTTCATCAGGACTCTCTGGAGATTCTCAGGCCAGCCTTTTCCCATCCACCTGCAGCAGCTAACTGCATATCCCTTGTTTTTCAAGAACATCAAGTCACTGACCTTCCAGATTGTGTTCAGAAATTAATTTCATGTGACTGAACCAACTGGATGTTAGAGTGCTGTAATGTGAAGAAAAGAATGAAGACCTAGTAGACTGTGAGGATCTTATTTCCTTCCTCTTTCTACATGCACACTGATCCTTACAGCCTCAATGGCTTGTCCAGCTTTACTGAAGTAGCTGACTGTCACATCAACAATTTGTAGCTCAGAAGTGGGACTGTGAAAGATCACCCTGAAGCTGGTAATGCTTACTAATTACACCTTTGATGGCCAACATGTTACAAAAAAGTCCATCTATGCTTTGTGTTATATTGTGACAGACCATGGTATGCTTAATGTTTCCTTGACATGCTAAAGTCTTTACTTTCTCTGGGTTTTATCACAGCATTCTTCATAACTAAAGATGTCTGATAATTAAAGGTAAAAGTGTTCCCTTAATGATGTCATGCTTCTTATCTGCTCAGGCCTAGGGCTTGTATCTACAGTCACCTTATTAAGTAATAATTCAGATGAAAATTCAGCACATAAATGGCCTCCACATCCCCCTAAATGGCCCTACTTTTCTCCAGCAAGTAGGTGAGGCACAGAGAAATCTTTATCACTTACAAGCTCTAAGCCAAGAAGGATGAGTCCAGGCCCAAATCAAGATAAACTCTGCACTGCTGCCCTGTACTCCCCATAAAGCACATTTGCATCAGAGCTGCTGCACCTATCCAAGCTGCAACTACAAAGACCCCTGAACTTGTGAGCTACACAGTAAAAACTTTACTAAAGTTTCATACTGAACTTTATCAAAGTACACACCAACAGCCACACGAAATGCATCACATACATGGGATAGTCACAGTTCCCACTTTTCCACTCCAAGGTTCACCTGGGTTGGACACTGAAGTAAATCCCAGGGCAACCTTCTCTCTCACTTTCAGTGGTTCCTTCAACTCTCTTCCTGCCTGAGACAGAGATTGCATGATTACAGCCTTTGGTTGTGAAATGCATCCCCAGCCTGGGAGTCATACTGGAGCTCTTTGTGAGTCACATGTGGCCCAGAAGGCTGGGAGGCCTTGTGCTATTCTGTAAATGCAGCAGCTGTGATTGACATAGAAAAATGAAGTAAAAACACATTTATTATACTTTCTGGGGTTTTTTCCCTCCCAGCTGAGATGGAAGCATCATTGGCTGCAGCCCAACAGCAGTAAAACTGTTCAACTTCTAACCTCACTAAAAAGTACTGTCAAAATGGTATTAAGTCAATAGTGAATGCCTGAGCCTGTGAGAAGAAACAAAAAGTAGTTCATAGATACATGAGTGAGTTTATTGACAACTCTGGGACTTGCAATACCCTGACTTCAGAGTCTGAGCAGTGATAAATAGGCTGTCAGAGTGAACTGTTTGGGCACAAAAGAATAAAGAATATGCCAGGACTAGGGGGGTGGGGGGACTATTTCATTAACTGAAAGAAGAATCACATGACTTGTCATAAGCTTTTAAATGTTATATCACTGGGAATCATAAATTGGAATAGGGATTATCAAAACCTCTGATAGACAATGTCATCTATCTATATTTATTTACCACACATCCTTCAGTTTTAATCCAGGACCTTCACCCCAGTGTTACAATATTGATGTCTCATACTTTTCTACACTTTATCAGAATCTCAGCCCTTTTGTCCTTCTCTTTCCACCCTTTACCCACCTTCTCAACCCTATGCTCCTTATCCTCCCAGGCCTGTCCTGCCCCACCCCTTTATCTGGAAGGCATATGGTAGCCAGAGCATGTCAGCTTTCTCCTGTTGCAGGTGTCACAGATCAGCTGATGGAAGGTGCCAGGGGGGCAGGGCAGCAAGGACCTTCAGCAGGGACATGAACAGTGTGTTCCTCACTGGCTGGGGCAATAGAGTGTATCAAAAGTCCCCCTGGAGGATAGGGACGAGAGCCAAAACACAAGAAAACTGAAGGCTTCTAAAGAGGTACTCTAATCCTCCTATGGCCACAATGAAAGGTACTGGGAAATACCAAGGCATAGACATAGGAAGATTCATGGTTTTCTGGGTTTCAGAAAAGAGTCCTTAGGGTTAAAGACCTTCTTTTTCTTACTTCTAGAATTTTGCATCTTTAGCTAATACCACTGGAAACTGAGCAATCAAGAGCAAATCCAATTTATTAGCCAGATGTGAGACTTTCATTCTTGGCAGCTGACAGCTGAGAACTCGTACATGTGCATTCACCTACTTAATTTTTAAACATCATTGCCAACTAGTGAATTTGCCCTGACAATCAGTAATTTTTTTTGTCCATCTACCCCCATCTCTACCTCAACAGTGAGGACAATTTGTTAATTTTTTTTGTTTTGTTTTTATTTCCTATTCTTTTAACCATCAGGAAGCTGCTTTCAGAAAGCCATCTGCACTTATTCACTGCCAACACTCAACATGGTTTTAATAAGCCTTGTGTGGTTTTGACTTTAACACTTGTTTCCCTGTGCATAAAAGCCCATTTCCTTAGCTGTCACAGTTTGTCACTTCAATAAAGTTTCTCAGTTGCCTTCTAAGCAGGACAGTTTTTACTCTGACTTTCTTAAGCAACAAGTTAAATCTGAGCACAACAGCAACACTGATAATTATCCAAACTAGTAAATGTCCATTGTTTTGAGCATGAGTTTCCCTCTGAACAGAATCCTTCATAATAGATGCAGATATCTATAGGAACACTAAACTTTGAAATATTATGCCAATCATACTTTATGGTTTAATGACAGCTTATATTAATGACTTTGAATCAAACAGGCTCCATTCACAGGGTAATTTAATGATCTTGCATCTCTACAAAGCTCACCTGGGACTGGAAAGTAAAGTCTGGTATTTTTCTTGCTCACAACATCACTAGCAGCAACAATTCTCAGCAAGAAGGGGATTTCTGCAAGACTGATGATAGATGTTGGAAAGGACTTGTGGGTGTTCTCATTGCTCTCCTGAGCAGTGGCAATAGCAATCTTCATTAATAACAGTAATACAGGAGAAGTAAGAATTAATTAATGTCATCATTTGGGTGCTGTTTGACAGGGAAGACAGAGTTGCTCTAACAGCTTCCAGCTGCCAGTCTTTCTAGGCTCCTCAGCTGAAGGTGTGTTTTACCCACATCTCCTGCACCATCTCTGCCCCACAGTGAGGCAGCTCCTTCACCCTCCTGCCTGCAAGATGTCCACGGAAAACAGAGCTTCTGGGAGGGGAGGGAGGAGGCAGGTGGACAGGATGTGGAAGAGGATGGGGTAAAGGAATAGAAAAGAGCTTATAGGATACAACGGGAAAGACCACCCTGAGCAAATTTCTGGTAAATGCATAACACTGCAGCCTTATTTTTTCCATCCAGCCTACAAGTTTTGTTTTTTCACAATGTGCTTAGATTGTAACTGTTTTGGTCAGGGACTATTTCTTATTATCAGGGACTATTTCTTATTAAATATCCTCAGAAGAAAATATTTTTCACTGAATGACTCTTGGAGCTGGAGTCAGATGTCCTGATTGTTATTCCTCCTGCTCTGGCCCTTTTGCCCCCACTTGCCAGACATTAGAAAAATTATTTTATTTTCTTATGTTTCTGATTTCACCATGTCTATATTGCCTATTTAAATCTGAGGTCTCCCAGGCAGAGACTGAAACAATTGATCCTGATCCTTGATTATTAGCACATAACCAAGGTGCTAATAAATATATAGTACTTGTAAATAGTACACACAAACATCAACAAAAATTCAGATGACAGAACAATCCCTACATCTTACACTGAATTAATAATATGCTGAAGGAATGCAAAGAAAACCAAATAACTTCTCTATACCTGAGAAAGCTTTGCAGCAGAAACAAGAATAAGGCTACAGTGAAAATTCTAAATCTCTAGAGTAAACATCAAACAGGTACTGTATTTCATTTTCTCATACACACTTTTCAGCCAGAATCTCACTTTAATCAGAAAGATTTTATAGTCCAGAGCTTCCTGAAAATCTCTGTTTAATGTAAATTTTAATACCTTTGGCATATTTTGGCTGCCAGACTATTATTTATTTGATGCATCTCAAGCAAGTTTTAAATTATGCTGTTAAAAAAAAAAAAATTCAGATCTGGTAGAAAGCAAAATGATTTTGTAAAACAACATTGTAGGAACCTGCAGTTACTGTCCCTCATTTATTTCTCTGCGTTCAGTTCTGTGTCCAGTTTATAGGTAAAATGGTGGCTGGCTGGGTGTAGTAGAAGGACTTTGGCCTTGCTAATCATGGACCTGGAAAATCAGGCTGGACTTACATAGTATTATTACAGCAGATCCAGGGTAAGGTTGGAGGGAGAGCAGGGTAAATTATGCTTTAAAGATTCATCTTTTCAGAAGCCTGTTTTACAGGGATGTCATGTTAAAAAATGTGCCCAATTGCTGGGGCATCAACTCCTACTACAAGAAAGAGGAGACAAAACTGACAGAAAACAAAAAATAGTCCTCTTAAAATTACTTGCCATCAATAGATTATACATATTCTCAGTCCAAAATTTGTTCTTTCTCTGCTTTAGGCTCAGACCCCGGTCTTTCTCTCACTGGAATTGAAATCAGATGATCCTTAAAGGCTCCTTCGAATGCAAAACATTCCATAATTCTATAAATGTCTTGGGCATTGAATTACTCATAATGAAAGGCAGAAAAAGTATTAATGGAAAAGTAGATTTTAATGTGTGAGATTGTGAAACAAAGTATTGAATAATGAGAATTTTCTGGTGTTTCTCTAGTTCTGCAATTAGATTGCTACAGCATGCACCTTGTCATATATTTAATTTAGAAATCAGATTAGTAAATCAGCTAAAGTAAGAAGCTAAAGGAAATGAGCTCCTGTATCTGCCTCACAATACAGATTGTAAATGAAGAACCAGGAGGCTCATACTGCAGCATACCAACTTTGTACTGCTCCAGGTGTGTCAGATCAGCTGATGGATGGGGCTGCAAAGCAGGAAGGGCATTCAGTGGGCAGGTGTACCTTGCCTGTCTAAAGAAGAACTCTTCCTGAGAGAGGACAAAGAAAAACATACCAAAAAGAAAGCTGAAGGTGATTAAATGGACACTTTAATCCTTCTACAGCAAAATTTTTCTAAGGACACATTGAAATTTACAGGAAATTTCTCATAGTCACCTCTTATAATACATGGATGTGGGAAGAGTCACATTGTTCTGTCTTAAAAATCAGAATTATTAGGGATAAGATTTTTTTCCTTTTTTTTTTTTTTTCAGATGTTTTACACCCATAGCTGTCACTATTAGAGATTTGGTTATTAAGAGACAAGTTGCCAGCTATATGCCCATTCCAAACCAGGTGTACTGAGCTGACACTGGCTGGATGCCAGACACCCACTAAAGCCTCTCTCTCACTCCCCGCTGCAGCTGGACAGGGGGGAGAAAGTATAATAAAGGGTTCATGGCTTGAGATAGAGATATTAATTGAAAGTACTACTAACAAAATCAGAGCAGGATAAGGAGAAGTAAAATGAGATCTTAAAAACACCTTCCCCCCACCCCTCCCTCCTTCCCAAGTCTACTGCCTACCCCAGCAGCACAGGGAGATGGGAATGGGGGTTGGCGTCAGTTCATCACTCTGTTTCTTCTGCTGCTCAGGGAGAAGAATCATCCCCCTTCTGCACTGTGGGGTCACTCCCATGGGAGAGAGTTCTCCATGAACTCCTCCAACGTGGTTCCATCTCAGGAGCAGCAGCTCTCTGCAAACTGCTGCTACATGAGTTCATCCCAGGGGCAGCAGTGCCCCTCAGACTGTCACGGTGTGGGTCACTCTCCCACAGGTGCAGTCCTCCAAGAACAGGCTGCTCTAGCGTGGGGTCCTCTCTCTATGGGTCTCCCAGGGGTTCCTCCAGGTGCTGCAGGTGGATCTCTGTATGCCCATGGTCCTCCATGAGTTGCAGGGCCACAGCTGCTTCACCATGGTCCTCACCACGGCCTGCAGAGGAATCTCAGCTCTGGTGCCGGCAGCACCTTCTCCCCTCCTTCTTCACTGACCTTCATGTGTGCATGGCTGTTCATCTCACATGTTCTCACTCCACTCTTCACTGGCTGCAATTACAACTGTGCAATAACATTTTTTTAAACTCTTTTTAAAGATGATATCTTCTTAAAGGGGCCAACTTCTAGTTGGCCCAGCCTTGGCCAATGGCATGTCCATCTTTGGAGATTGGCTCTGCCAGACATGAAGGAAGCATCTGGCAGCTCCTCACAGAAACCACTGCTGTAGCCCCCCTTCTGCCAAAGCCTGGCCATGCAAACCCAACAACCATGCCAGATATTGTGCCCTTGGGATCTGCTGGTCAGTTGGGTAAGCACTCCATATCACAGCTAACTGAGGTGCAGATTGACCAGATCTGTGCATATTGAGCTAAATAAACCTCTGCTTTGTTTGATTGGCTTATCTAGTCAATCTTCAATTTCTAAAGGTTTTAATTCCCTGTGTGGGATTAACATCATTGCTCAGTTTCAGGAACAGAAGAGTTCTGTAACAATGTGGTTTAAGACAGTTCTGGCCTCATAGGCCTCATCACTTGCTTATAGACAACATTTATTTATGCCCCATGTGATAACTGAACAGGAAACAAGGCTAGCATAAAAAAAAATCCCTGAAAAAAAAAAAGGAAGAGTTTTTTAGTTCTTAGTTTAGCCAGCATTCAAATTTGTGTTCAAATTAGATACCTCAAAGTCCTTTCATAATCTATAGAAAGAAAATGGCATTTCCAGGATGCATCTCATCTCATCTTGCTGTAATGTAGATGTGATCTAAAATAAAGCAGACAAATCAGACCCTGAAAATGCCTATTTCCCTCCACTGCCTATAAAAGGAGCACAGGCTGGCTGGCTCAGATGGAGACGCCTACACTCTGCATGTCTAAAGATAGGTGAGATAAATCCTGCCATACATCTGCTGCTGTTTCTCATATGGATTTCCTCTCTTTGTTGCTCTTACACATGAGGTTTCAGTATAATATTGAAATGCCTGTAAATGTGTAGGTGAGGCATACACATATATATGCAGTCTCTCTTGATCTCCATCTGCAAAAACAGTGGCTTGGGATACAAGGACTTTTTTCTGTGACTTAGTTTATGAAGTTTGCATCTGCTGAGTTGAATGCTGACATTTGTCAGTCAAACTGTATTTTAATGTAATTTTTTAATGCTGAAAATATCTCTTCCAAGAAGGATGATTGAAATATTTTTGGTATATCAGCCGAGCACTCCTGATATTGCCAGACAGAGAGCTCATTCTGCTGTAACTGTTGCCTGGCATTTCAAACTGTGTCTAGATGACCAGCTGGGACACACTCCTGTCTTTTTGAATAATGCTCCTCCAGCTGTCCAGATCAGGGACTGGGTGAGGAGTTCCCTGCAGTTCCCTGTCAGACACTGATGGCTAATAACAACATCATTGCCCCAACATGAGGCAGGGATGTGGCTCAGGCCTGGGGAGCCAAGAGTTCGCAAATCTGTAATGATTCGCTTTACCAAGGAATTTTGCCCAACTTGTTTCTTCCTGCACTGAATAATGCTGAGACCTTCCTCTTCACCTCTTCCCAGAAAATGAGTGCTAGTTTTCTCCTCAATGCCTTAAATGTTGTTGGTGCTGCTTAATACAAGCATACCTTCCTCTCTTCTTCCTATCTCTTTGCAAGCTTTAGTGTGGTAGGCACATTCTACTTTTCAGGAAATCCGGAATATGTTCAAAATGAATTAGAAATGGGGAAGTGGAACCAAGAGATTTGAAACCACAGAAACCTTTTATTAGAATCTGAAATGTGGTAATGTATTAGAGCATATCTCAGCTTTGTAGTGAAAAAAATATACACCATCACTACAGGATTTCAGCTTCCTTATAATTTATATAATTTCTCTTCTAATATTAGCAGGCTTATAAAATCTCCTGCTGTTACCTGAATATCTGAGGCTGTAGCTCTCTGCACTCTATTCTCTCTCTCCTCAATTTCATATGCTGGCTCTCCAGACTGATCAAGAACTAAGCCTAAAGTTCTCTGTCACTTATAGAGACAACATTGCCATGGCTGCTGTACATGGCTTGTTAGCTGGCCTCAGCAGCAAAACTGGGTAGTCCTAACAAGTTTTCATGCTTATTTCTCCACAAAACTGAAATGTTTCCATGTGTTTCTTCATTAAGTCCATGCCTGTGATCAATGCCCAACTTTCTATCAATACCTATTATTTCTCTTATAAAGCTTTGGTAATGGCTCACACAAAGATTGAAAAGGAGCATTCTTTCTTTGTAGAATATCCTACAGATAATATTAATTTCTTTATTTTTCCAGACTAGTGGGTACACAGGTAACATGGTAGTATTTCCATAGTACCAACACAGCATTTTTTCCTTCCTAGTCTGTAGCAACTCACTCCACAGAGACAATATTTCTTCAGAAATATTTCCACAAAATGCCGATGTTGATTAATTCATTTGGGGTTTTTTTGTTTGTTTGTTCTTATATTTTATAACTTTGCTCACATCCAATCACCTAATTAACTGCAAGGTTTTCACAGTTTGGTGTTAGCCTTTTTTAGGTAATAACATGTATTATTTTCAATATTTTTCTGCTGATTTCCCTTCTTGTCCTGCTGTTTTCTGTTAAGAGGACATGAGTTTATTAACAGAAATTATAACTTAATAAGGGAATACAGTATTTCCCACTGTTGTGACAGCTACCATTATGCCAACCATTTGGCTATTCTTGGTAAACAGCTTGAAGTTGTCATTCAGTGCTTACTAGAGCATTTGTAAAAGCCAAGAAAGCCTGAAAAAGGAAAATGATATTTTCTAGGCTAGCAAAGAGGTAAATAGATGGAAGTGGCAGCCACCCTCCTCGTAAGTATACTATTTCAGACTTCTTGTCCGTTAAGAACCATTGCTGACCTACAACCAGTTCTGCAAGGTTCTGAATTCTTTCTGGGTAAAGAATGTAGAATTTATTACAAAAATAACCCATTTGCTTGTCTTCCAATAAACCTTATTTCTCCTTGTAAAAGCTCAATATATTTTGAAACATAAAATCAATTGCCAAGTGGATTTTTTATCTCACACGCTCACCTAGGTATATGCTTAAATAATATGTAACCTATCATTTACATGTTATGTCAAGCTCTTTGCCCTCTGGGCCAAGCAAAACAAAAAGTGATGTCCTAGAAGACACTGCAAGATATGTCTAATATCTGACCTGCTCTGTGAGCTTACTTCAGTAGCCTAGGACATGAAGTGGTGGCTGTCTTTGCTCCTATCACACCAGCAGCCAAAGTGTGGTTTCATCTTCATGACTGCACTGTAAATGCATTCAGACTTCACACACATATCCATGTTGGAGAGATGACATCATGGAAGTGTTAAATGCCTGATTGATTCATGGGAATTATTTGTTTTACATGAGCCTCAGGAGAATTTGGGGATGTAGACTGTCTCTTCTAATATAAAATGACCTTACCAGAAGTTATATATTTTCTAAGCTTATAGACTTTACATTTAATTTCACACTGTTACCTTATCCTTTTTTCCCTGGCAATTATATTCCTTTATAGATGCCAGTAAAGCAAAATGAGACTGTATTTCATTTTTGAATTTATATATATATGCAAACACATATGCATGCATATACACAAAGCTACATAAATCAGAATCCTTAATTGAGGACATTCCTTTATGTTTATTGTTGTTGAACTTGAATGCCTTGCAGATCAGATGCAGAGGAATTTCTGACATATTTTGGTTTCTTGAAGAGGGAAATAATGTTTAATTGTTAAAACTAAAACGTTTTAAGCTTTACTAGATATGGATTTATGTTTTGTACACTGCAGATAGCCAACACAACAGAACCACATGAAAAAATATTCTGCTTTGGAGCTATAAAGTGTTAGATCTGACTTTCCCTGCTAGGTCATAAACCAGAATGAGTTATATGTTAGAAGCATACTTCTATTAACAGAACAAAAAAAAAAATCAAGAAAAATATGGCAGAGTCAACTGACAAGTAATGAAAACACACAGCTCATCTTTCTAGTTTAGCAAAAACTTCATGCTCTGTGTCTGATCCCTTGTTGCAGCACTTGAACAATTTGCTTTAATTTTTTTGTTGTTTTTTTTTTCAAATTTGTTGTAGTGCACTGGTGTACATTTTGTGGTGATGTATTAGGCAAATATCCTATGGAGCCTTCCAAATGGAACAAAGATTTTGTTTGCAGAAGAGTTTATATGAAAACCCAGGTGACAGATCAGAGTCCATCAACCTTACATAGGTCTAGAGGAGCACAGGGTCCCTTCTTAAAGAAACCACAGACAGGGATCAGGACACAGCCCAGACAACCCAGTTCAAGCTTCTGAATTCTAGACTTTTGCATCAGTAAAAGGGGAGACATATAAACTTCTGGCTATGCCAAGAAGGATAAGGACTTGGCTCTGAAGAGCTAAATGGCGTGAAAGAAGGCATTATTTATTTCTTGTTCTTTTGAAATTAAAAATAGATTATGAGGTACTTATATTGGAGCTGTTGAGGTGTTTGACAGAAAGCAAGGACAGACTTTGAAGTTTTCCCCGAACAGAGTGCTGGGTGAATGCACTGGTTTATGTAGATGCTTCCTAGAAAGGACCATTGGAAAGGTGGAAGAGTACTGGTATGATGAAGGGTACACAATCTACTTCCAAACTGCATTTCCAATGCTATTTTTCATTCCTGTCATAACCAGTGTTAATTCTTGCTCTAAGCAATGCCTTACATTACTACAATAGACACAAATTTAAGATATGTTCCCTTTTTTTAATTATGCATTTTGCCTGTTATGCTATGGCTTTTGTAGATTTTTATTTTGCTTCCTGCCTCATGTGTAAGTCTGAATATTACTGTTGTACACTGCTTCAGGGGAAAAATACAGGGATTTCTTCAACCGATACAGCTGTGGATATGTCGCAAGCAGAAGTCCAGCAGTGACCTAATATTTGAAGCACTAGCCTAGCTTCAAACACCTGCCATAAAGTAAACTTCCTGTGGGCCCATGAAGTAGCTACTCAAATTCTCTGTAGTTCACTTTTCTTCAGTAAAATAACAAGTCCTTTTCCCTCAGTAGTAATCTGATGGAAAATCATATCACTAAAGCTAAAGTATAGTTAGGCATGAAGGTTAGAATTATCAGATTTTAGGCAGGTGAAAGCAGCTTCCATCCCGGGATAGGAGTCCCTGTAAGCTTTAGAAGGAGAAGAATAAGAACAAGAATAAGAACAAGAAGAACAATAAGCTATTATATTAGACACTGCTAAAGCTTTTGCTGCCTTTTGCTTATTACTTCTTCACTGCAGACTTTTCTACCAATAGCCAAAGCTCAGATCTTGCATTACTAAGTAATGCCATAGATTAGAGTTGATTCAGTCTTTGTGTGTGTACATGATTACAATACTTTGATATTTATGCACACAGCAGAAAAGCAACATTTCATTTGAAAGAATAGGATCAGCATCTACAGACAGCTTCCTATAAAGTCTTGCAAAGTAGGTCATTAAATCAAATCACCAATAACACATTGCTTTTCTATGGATTGTTGAAAGCAGGCAAAAATAACCTCACTTAGCATATTTGTACTTTTATTTCCTGTTTATGAAATCAGTTTGACAATCTAATTTCATTTTTGACCAAATCCTTCCTAATCATCTAAGTTTACTAAAAGAGGATTGTACAGTGTGAGATGATGCTTCTCAACATATCAGTAGACCTGGTTCTCTGTACCCTTAAATGCATTAGGGGGTTTATGCTTTTTTTTTCTTCTTATTTCCTGTAGAAATTACCAGCATGTTACAGAGGGGAAAAGGTTTACTATAAACACACAAACTAGGAAAATCTTGAAAAATCATCAAGTTGAAAATTCATTGCCTTTGTGAAGGTTTTGCTTGAGTTAAAAACAGACTCAGGCTCACAGCTAAGGTGGGAAGAGGCAGCTCTGAATGCCATAGGTCTCAGCAATATGACACCAGTCTAGAAAGCAAAGATGCCATATTTTACTGATTTCTTTTTTCCATTCACCTACTACAATTGCAGCTTCAAATACATGTTAAGAACATGTCAGCTTTAGCGAAGCTCTGGCTTTTGAGAAAAGTTGCCCTTATTAAAGTTGAGCATTTCATAAGATAAAGATTTGTAGGAAATAATCTTCCTCTTTAGTTTAAACCATTAATTCTTCCTGAATAAAAGATTTCAATTTTTCTCTTTTCCTATAACAGCCTTCACCAAGTATAAGGGGAAAATAATTCAGTGAAAAATTCACTGAATTTCAGTGAAAATGTTCTTTTATTTTTAGTCTATTCAAAAAGTAACTTTTCTAAAACACCCAGTATTTTGGGATGGGGTTTTGGGGGGTTGGGAAAACCAAGCAAAAGTCTTACCTCTAGAAACTGAGACTTTTAAAGACTTGTATGTTTAGAGGAGCTTGTTCTAACACAGTATGCAGCCACTTTGTTTATGCATCATTTTCTACTTCTCCTTAATTCCCTGAATTATTGCCTCTTCTTATAGTCTCATCTAGTGTAATTTTGTGCTTTTTTAGTTGCTCCTTGTTCTTGACAAAATCTTATTCACTTAGGACCTTCATCCACTGGAAATATGATTTGTTTGCTTGGGAAGTAAGCAGATGTAATATAAGATGGAAAGGACTGGGAAATTTTGTTTAAGATTCTGTGAATGTCAGAAGACTACACAGAGCAATAAATAATTTTTGTGAGTCATTTAATGCCGAAATATTTTATGTATCTTCCATGTAGTTCCTCTCTTGTGCTAAAAAATAGAAGATATAAAGATTACAGAAACACAAACAGAAATAAATAATTAGAAGCTATAATTGTTGATTTCTTTGCATATCTATGGTTTGTTTTTTTTCAGCTTGAAAAAAACTAAGAGAGTGTAAACTAGACAAAGCATAATAGCAAATCAGAGACCTGCAAGGAACATCTGAAATTATACAATCCAGGGAAAGGTTGGGCAGAGCAGTCAGTAACAGACAAAACTGGGAGTCAGGAAAGAAATGAAAAATATATATATCATCCCACAGCTGGAAATGGGAAAGGAAGAACAGACCAGGATGACTGAGCAACAGGGAAAGAAGAGTGGTCTGTGGGAAGGTGAGACTCAAAGAGACTGAAGAAGTGAGCAGGTAGCCATGCTAACCAGTGGAAGGCAGCCCATTTCCAGCTGGTTCAAGGTTCCCACACACCTCTCCAGATTACCAGCCTGTGAGTGCTGTTGGCTTGGTCCCACAGCCCTTACTTACAAAGTTTCCCTCCCACTGTTGCTGGTGATTGGCACAGGGAGTTCTTCGTCAAAGAATGTGCCACCAGGGAGAAGGAGAGCATGATTTGGTTATGACAATTCAGTGTTTGTGCAGAGTGCTGCCTAGACAGTGGTGGCTGCATGAACTGGGTGTACCATCCAATCTAGGTAACACAAACAATAAGTAACCAGTAAGTACATCAAACATTACATGCTCAACAGAAAGAGTCATAAAGCACAATTAGCCTACTGTCTTTCTGTAATAAGCAGCACTCTGTCTGAGGGGCAGATTGGCACTGTAGTGTACACCTAGCATATAATACCAATGATGACAAGTAATTTTAATGACAATTCTCACACTGGTGTTTTGGCTTAAGCATTATTCCAGTTTCAGATCACTATATATTCCTAGGAGTATATAAACAGAGTCTTAATAAAGGTCTGGAATTCTATGAGATCTTGAGTGGAAAAAAAAGATAGAATCTCTATTCAGATCTGATACATTCTCTCAACTACTTGTCTAGTAGATATGCTTTTGATTCTCTGTTCTGTAACCACAAATCCATTTAGTGCAAAGAAAGCCAAAGAGCAAGAACATTATTCCTATTATTCAAAAAGAAGTCACAGTGTAAAAGGTGGTGTGGTTTAACACCACATTCAAGACCAGGCTGGATGGAGCTTTGGACAACCTGTTCTAGAGGAGGGTGTCCTATGGCAGAGGGATTAGAGCTAAATGATCTTTAAGGTCCTTTCCATTTTATGATTCTATTATTCTACATTTCAGTGTATGATACTTTATCTTTTTTCTTTTTGTGAAATTGATGTGTACCTGATAGTTGGTTGCTGTTGATACCTCATTTTTATCCCTGATGTGGTTTTGCAGTGCATGCTAGGGCACCTACTCTGTTCCAATTTATTCATGTGTTTGTTATTTAATGCATGAATTTGAGGAGATTCTGGGTAGCAGCTTAGGTGAAGTAAAGGAGTAGTCTCAAGCCATTTACTCTTAACAGGGGTCCACATTAAACAAAACACTTCCCATATTTGCCAGCTGGAAATCAGTAAAAAATCTCACAGGGGAATGAGTCTGAACTTTCTTTTAAGTCAGGGTCTGTGCAGTTTGGTACATCAAAACACTCTCATTTTCTGCTATTCTTTCTCAGAGATAAAAAAAATACTTAATTTTTAGAACAACTAGACCTGTATCTTTCACTAAGCATTAACAAATAGAGATTGACATACCCCTACAAGGCTTTTATTTACTGAGACAAAGACTGCATTGAAATGATGTCCAGAAAATTACTACTGTAGGAAAAAAAAATCTAGTAATAACAGATTTGTAAAGTGATTTACAGAAATCAGGCTGCAGATATGTGTGCATTCTTGATGCTATCATGTTTTAATGTGATTGTAAATAATGTCAGGAGCAATAAGGGAGGTTAAAGATGCATCAGCCTGCACAGCACTGAATGTGGTTTGCCTTGAACTGCACTGGTTGTTGTCTCTTTTCAGCGTAGTTGGACAATGACTTCTCCTCCATTTCTGACATGTTGCTAACCACTGCCCAAGAGAGAAGTTAAAAGGCCAAAAATAGTTTCTGAATTAACTTTCACAAATGATGACTTCTGCATTTCATATCAGCCTTTGTTCAGGAGGAAACTTTGTATGTGATTGGTTTCTTTGATACTGTGTTAAGACAGCACAAGAACAGAAAGTCAGCCTTTTTACAGTCCCCATCAAACCAAAATTTTACATAAAATACTGTCAAAACAAAATCTGAGCCTAATCCATTTTCCTTTTGAATCACTCACTGCACTCAATTTCTGCATAATCCTGACTTTCATTTCCTTCAACTTCCATTTCCTTCAACTTCAGTTTCAGCCCATCACATGAGTAATGAGGAAGAGAGAAAAATCATTTGCCAGACTTTTTAAGGTTCAGGGGTTTGTGGTTTATTTAATCCTCAGGACAAATATTATTAATGACTTGAGTGAAACCTGTGCATTATAGGTAGGGGTTTTTTTCCCAAATCTGAGAAAAAAAGGGTAGAGGACTGAAAACATTCAATTTGCCCTTAAAGAAAAAAGAACAGTTCATCTCCATCTTCTCTACTCAGATGGAAGTACACCACAGACCAAATCTGGACTGCAGACCATCAACTAGAGTGCAGTAAATGAGCTGTACCCTGAGTTCTAAAAGCAGAACTTAATAAACACTTGTAAATTAAATTATAAATAATGTCTTCATGACCTTTCTCCAGGTTAAGTGAAAGTGATATTTTATTTCGAAAACCCATGTGAGAAAGAAAGAATAAGATTGTATTTAATGGCAGAACAGTGTGTAGATAGTGTGTCTACATGCTCTGAGTACCTGCAGCCTTCCAAAACAGCAGTCAGAGTGGGAGATATACCATGGTGGACAGCTGGTTGACGCAGCTATTATAAGGGTGGTTGATGAAGCATGGGAATGCTGGACAACACCAGAGTTGCCTAAAAAAGAAAAATCACAGCAGAATATTAATGATTTGTCCAAAATTGTATGGTAATTGAAGGATAGAACTATTTTAGTCACACAAAAGGCCATAATGAATTCACAAAATTATCTAAATATGGTTGGATTTTAAACCCTGCAGCACTGAAAGTTCCCTTGTCATCCAAACCCTGGAAAACAGCATTTGATATATTAGGAATAACATAATGCTGAGGGTCCTGTGGCCTGATTCAGCTTTTATTGTGCCCAATGATATTTTGCAATGAGATACACCATTTTGGGAATAAATTAATGGCAGGATGATCAGACACACAAAACTTCCTTAAACTTCTTGTCCCTGAAGGCATCCCATGTAGGTCACTATGAAGCAGCAGAAAACATGTTTTCTACCTCACTGCACATTCCTCTGGCTGTACTGGGTCACAGTGGGAAAGCCTCCTTAAGAAGATGAACCTGAATCACACACATGTGGTTTAAGAGTGCTTTTCTTATAAATACCTCTCCTAAGTCATATGAAGGTCCTTTTAATGAAAGAATAGAATTGGAACCAGGTAGTCCAAAATCTACCACAATTTCCTTCCCCTGGGCCAAAATGCCTAGAGGTAAGGATAACCCGCAAAATCATTTCCCTCCTACAAGTTCTGGTCTGGATAGGACTATTCATGCAGCTTCCTTTAATCATCAGATTCTAAATGACTAAGGAGGTTGTTTTACATGTGCAGTAAGTAGACAGAGAGGGCTACTCTAACAGCTGATGTAAATATGCTCCACATTACTTCAGGCACTTAACTAAATCATCCTGATCAGTGGAGAATTAAGCATCTGTTCTCCAGAGGCAACTTGGATTGCAAGGTTTCAAAATCTTTTTCTCAGAAGCGTTTCTCCTCCTCTCCTCTCCTCTCCTCTCCTCTCCTCTCCTCTCCTCTCCTCTCCTCTCCTCTCCTCTCCTCTCCTCTCCTCTCCTCTCCTCTCCTCTCCTCTCCTCTCCTCTCCTCTCCTCTCCTCTCCTCTCCTCTCCTCTCCTCTCCTCTCCTCTCCTCTCCTCTCCTCTCCTCTCCTCTCCTCTCCTCTCCTCTCCTCTCCTCTCCTCTCTCCTCTCTCCCCACTCACCTTCCCATTCCCCACTCTCACTTTGCTTAATTGAACAAGAACAGTTCTGATTTAATTTACTCACCTTAGTTAAATGCTTAAGTCAGATGAGACAAAACCAGGTGTAGGCCCCTAACTTAGAGACCTAAATGTAGATGCTGAAAGGAAACATTGTAAATACCTGTCAAACTAGCATGTGATAAACACCAACTCCTCATGTAGCAAGGAAATACCATTCTCTTATTGTCTTTGTCCATCTGCACAAACAAGTCTTCATAAATATTCTCAATGAATGTATTTATGGCCTACCTAAATTAGCAGCACTTCTGATGATTGGAATGTTTCAAGCAGCAGCTGAGCTCTTTGTACTGTGTGCTCCTTTTTAACAGATAGACTATTACTTTCTTTCTGCTTTAAGCAAATAGAAGACTCAGTTGTGCTGTAAATATAAACAGAATTAATACCAGCAACACAGATCTAGAAAAGCTTTAAAACCAGACAGGGTGGCTAGCCACTGTTATGCAGTCCAAGAGGACAGTGGGATATGTGGCAATGTAAATTAGTGCTCAGCTGTGTGAAGCCCAGTCTTCCCTCAGCCAATACTCTGGGGAGCTACTTTTGTTACCACTTCAAGAGCAAATGTGAACTAGTTCCTCTGACTGATAGAGTCAGACATCTGAATTTGGGTGGTCAGATTTAAAATTTAGAAGCACAATGCTGCCTAATTATCTGTGAAGGCAAGTTGCAGCCACTAGCAAGCCTTTGGGATTACCGCAGTAACCAAGACCAGAATCCAACCTTACATAACGTCCTATTAAAATTAAAAAAAAAACAGAAGTACTAAGTTGAAAGCAACACAAGAGTGACAGTGTGCTGAGCTAACTGATAAATTCATAACATATTTTGTCCTTAATGAAAACAGAGCTAGTTTGTGAAATGGTAGGAAAAAATTAAGAAATTCAAGGGGAAAAGGTTGTATGTCTAGGTTTTCTGTTTGTGTGAAAGTATGTATGGTATGTTCTCAGGGTGACTACAAGAATTCAAGTGTGTTTTTAGCTGTGTAGCTCCAACATCACAAGCTTGTTCCACTTCATGAAGTTATAAATCTGCTCCATCTTGTCAGGACTGTTTTTGACTCATTTACGTAAAGTCCATGGCTAGAATTCATACGTTTTTCTAGATAACTCAAAAAACTCTTGTCACAGTGAAGAGGGAGGTCCTGTGCTAAGCCTGACTGCAGCACAACATGTGGAGAGAAGGCTGTTGCCTGTGTCCTGAGACCTCCTGAGCCTGTCTCCTGGGAGATCCATGACTGAAGAAATACCAGAGAAGATCCAATCCTTCTAACTTGGTAAGATTTGCAATAAATACTGTTAATTTAGGAAAGCATTTGATTTTTGTCACAAAACTTTAATTATGCTGAGTATATTTTCAAGTGCTTCACCTTTACTGAGTTCCAGAGGTTTCTTAAAGTGTATCCAGAAGCTGAGCCTGAGTGGCTACTGGGTTTGCCACTACACATTCTTCTCTCTTTCATATCTTCCCATTAGTTATCCATATCTGCATATCATGATGTTACTTCAACCATCCTGTATTGCCATTTTCACATGCCATGACACTTATGGCAAAATTAGCCCTAGAATATGCCTTGCAGCAGACCAACAACTGAACTCAGCTCTGAGCAAATCAATCTTCTGTCACTTCTGCCCTGCCTCACTACAAGTATGTGCATGTACATTGGTTCGTCCTGTGCATTGCTAAAGCTCTGTCCCTTTCTTGCATGAGCCAAAACTAATGGACAATAACATTTGAATGCTTCAAAAATCACATGAAGTGTACTCATGCGAAAATTATGGGCAAAACTTCAACAGGAAAACAAAAAAAACCTCACTTTCACATATTTTTTTTTCAAAGTTGAAACATTGGTTTGGATTGCTGTTCCACAGTTAGCTGCTTACATAGTTTATTCCTCCTAGAGGTTTACAAGCAGTTCTGCGGAACAATGGGGAAATCCTAAGCAAGGAGGCTGTCTGCACAGAGCAGCTCAGAGCCACCAGAGACTAACCTGCCATGGGAAAATACTCTGTTGAAATAAAAAGTAATGTCAGTCCTGCTTTGAAAGTGAAATAATTGCTGAAATTATAGACAATTGCACAGGGCGGAGCCACTCCAGGCAAACACTCACACAATTGTCCTTGCCACAGTAAAGAATTAATAGAGGCAAGGCCACTCTGGAGTCACAGGTGAGAATCCAGTAAGCACCAAACAAAAAAAGCTAAAAGATGCTCCTGCCAACCTCATCATCATTTCCAAGGTAATGCAGGATAAAAATGAAGAGAACAAGTGGTGGTAAGGCTCCATTCTGTTGTTGCTTTCTGATTGGAAAAAAAAAAAAAAAGGTGAGGGAGGGATTAAATAATTCCCAGTATAGGTCCTAAATGTATGCCACAGCAGCACAGATTTTCTGACTCCCAGCTTGCACTTACACCATTCAAGTTTCTTTGTTTAAAAGCTTTGAAAACATGGTACTTCAAGTATGTTTATTGGTAGGCAAGCTTCTATTTCACTCTGGTCAAATGACAAACTGAATAATTACAGCCTGTCTGCTAAAAACTCCCACCATAATTTCATTTGGCTCTAGTGCTCTAAACTCCTGCACAGCATAGCTGTATGCTAACAGCTTCCCTGTAAAAAATGGGCAAAGCAATTACACATGCCAGCAAAAGGGCTCCCCATTCAATTTTAAAGTTTGGAAAACACTTCAGATTTTAACTGGGTGGAAAAGGAAGTCACCAGCCAAAGATGTGCTATATGCTGAAACATCTGTGTTTAAATACACATGTGCAGAACTTACCAAATACACTTACAAGGCATGGTCTACAGGAAAGATGTGCTTTAGAAAAAAAAAAGTCCACCACAATAAGTAAATTGTATTTTAATAGAGGAGGGAGAATCAGAAAAACACACACTTTTAACTATTTTCTCTTTGTTTTCTCTACAAAGATTCATGGACTATGGTCTCTAGAAAGCCACTATTCCCCCCATACTCCCTCTGTACATGCTCTGTGAATTTCATACTCCTCACACATTTTCCCAAGAAATTGTCTGCACTAACCTTTGTTGATAGGTGTAAAAATATTTCACAGCAAAAAGCCACAGCATGTGTTGTAAATAGCAAAATGACCCGGTTTTGCAGAAGTTTTGCTTTTTATAGTACAGTGGGAATTCTATCAAATGAAACAGCTTCACTGCTTCTGTATGTCATATCAAGCTGAACAAGTGAACTGGATATAAGCATCTCCACTGCTTTTATCAAGATGTGAAATGGAGCGATAAAGTAAATCTTGCTGATGAGAAGGTAGATTTCATACAGCACCAGCTGAAGGAAAAGGGCTTCTCAGTTGCTCATCCTCAGGATCCCAGACAGGAAATCTCACCCCCAGATTTCACTCTTGGTTACCTGCTCCCTTGACAATACCTGTTCACACTGTCCACACAATGCAGCCATTCTCTTCCAGCCGATGAACACCGGGTGGATCTATGTCAAACAGCAAAGTATTTTGATTGCAACACAAGCCTTTGAACTGAAGCTTCAGAGGAATGTTGGCACAGAACTAACAATGCCGAGCAATTAGCTTAAGTGCTCTCCCACTGAAATGTAATCACCATCTGAAATAAACCAGCTCCTGCTTCAAAGAGCAAAGAGAAGTTGATTCTGGTCGGAAGTCACCTGGCAGGGGTTCTCCACACCGGAGAGGACTGAGGAGGTGCCACATTTGCCCTCTGGTGCCAAGGCGTGAATGAGCCCTCCCCGCTCCGGCTGCGAGAGGCTCCTGGCGCGGTGGAGGTGGGCTGGGATGTCTCCTGGACCCCCCGAGTAAAAATAGGCCAAGAAATATGAAAAACTGGTTTGCTCATGTATCCTGCAGGTCTCCTGAGCCTGTAGGAATGTTAGCATCAGAAATGGAAGCCGGGACTCCCCGGAGCACTGCAGCTCTTAGAGTGGCTCCCAAGGGAGCACAGAAAAGAGGGTTCAAAGCACTTGGGGCATCCATATCTGTTCAGCAAACTGGTGAGTGACCGACCAGAGGATCCTTCACTGCCCTTTGTTACACTGCTTCCTTTCTCACATGCTAAACACTGTGTTAACCCATGGCTGCACTGGACACCAACAAGGACAGAACATTAGGACATCCTACTAGACACTGGAAATGTATGGATATCTTCCTACACAGTCAGATGAAGTCTTTGGTGAGGAAAAGCTCTTGTAGAGGCTTTAGTGACCCAAGCTGACAAGTAGCAAAGAGAAGGATTTTGTGTTAGACTCTTGGCACCGTGCTTACGTCAGAAACTCATATGTACAAGGATCCTACCCTATGCTGCCCAAAAATGAATGTTGCTGGAGCATGCAAAAGACAGGTAAAGAGCAAGAATTCCTAAATAATACCAATAATAAAATCCTCTTACTTTTGACCTGGGATAGTTTCCCTGGTGATACATCTGAGAGCAAGATATTGCAGATAAGGGTAGAGTGGGATGAAAGCAAGCCCTCCTGCAGCTGCCTTTGCTTTAGAGAAAGGCAGTCAGCACCATGCCCATAGCAGATCTGCACAAAGGCTGATGGGGCTGTGCTAAATGATCCTCACAAACGTGAAATAGGGAATATGATAAACTGGGCATAAGAGAGCAATATCTTGATGATAAGCTAGAGTCAAATGCCTAAAAATGTCTTCCCACTTTACTCTGGAGGAGCTAAATTGGAATCTGTGCACTGCATAATACTGCCTCCCTACTCTCTGTGAAGAGACACATCCAGGTGATTCAGGTGTTCATCACACCCCAGGCATGCCTGCTTCCAGTCTATTCCCTTACACTTATGCAGGACTAGCAGTAATTTGAACATTCTTGACAGATGACTCTTTAATTCCCTGACAACACCAATTCTGCAACCTCCCCATAGCCAGTTCTGGTCTATTGAGAGCATGATGCTAATAAGGCCAGGGCTGTAGATTCAATCCTCATACTGGCCATTTGCTATAGATTGGACTTAATGATCCTTTTGGGTCACTTCCAACACTGGATATTCTGTAACTTCTGTAAGAAAAAATAAGACTGCAAATAAAAAAAACAATCCTTGCTATATAAGCGTCTTTCTGACAAAAATGAAATTAACTAGTACTTGCCTCGTGCTCAGCAAAAATCTAAAAATTCTTATTGCTCTTTTGTTTGTGTAATGATCTCCTGGTATCAATACATCATTAGGCTCTTAGCATACAATTACATCTTAACACTTAAAATCTTTATTCTGTAGCAGAAAGCAGCTCTTTCAGAGTTACAGTCTTAACAATTTTTTCAGAGTTACAGTCTTAACAATTTTTTCTAAACTAAGCAATTTTTTAGCTCCTCTCTGAACTTTCTTCAGCTATTTTCATTTAAAATGTAGGACACAAGATGAATGTGTTCTCTTAGACAAGGCCTCCTGGTGTCCAAGAATAAAACACAACAGCATCAATATCTTCTTGCAATTGTCCCCTTGTCTATTCTGCTGCCTCTTGCTGCCACGCATTTGTCAACTAATTTTTGCTCCCTAAGTATACCAGGCTGTCCTATTCATCACTGAACTTCCTTTTACCATTTTAAACCACTTCTACTTCTTACCACAGTCATCCTGAATTTTGATCTTGTCTTTCACAGCCTGTGTAATGTTTGAATCTATGTAGATTTTCTCTCTGCCTTACCGTTCACTGCTGTTGAAACCAGCAGAGGAATGGAACCATTCTTGCCTCTTGATTTGAGAAGAAATCACTGGCAAATTCTCTGAATGAAGCTTTCTAACCTTCTGTGTAAGTCCTCCTGAATCATCTTTCCCTGGATTGTCAGTCCCATGATTCTCTCTCATAATTTACCCTAAAATCAGGATATAATATACTGATTCTACTCTTTGCTCTTATCCTCTATGCTGGTTAACCTGTCCAGAAAGGAAGTCTGATTGATTTGACATTATGTAAGTGTAAATAAATGCATGTTAGTTTCTTGTTACAGACTTAATTGATTATTTGATTTTATATATTTAGCCTTATAAATATATTTTAATCCTTTCTTTTTCTCTTCACCCTAACCTTTTTTTTCATAGTTAATAGTTTGTGGTCAGAGCTAGATTTTTTTTAACTGTGGAGATACAGAAAAGCACTGAATATTTCATTCTATTCCCTGTTTTGTTCATTAGTTGCTTAGGTCCCCATAAATAATGGAACTGTATCTTCTCTAATCATTCCCTTACTTCTAACATAAGGTTATTGATTAATAAAGCTGTGGCTGCATAACAGTCTTTCCAGGGTGATAAATGTTCTGCATTTCCCAGCACTCTATAAAATTTTCAATTGCTCTAAGCAGAATTTTCAGCCATTTTGTATTCATCTTGTAGTTCAGCTGAACTTACCACATTTCTTGAGTTTGCTTAGGAGAATGTTGTGTGAGGTTGTATGAAAAGCTACAATAAAATCAAGCTAGTGTACAGCTCCTTCTTTAAAGAAACTTTTTCTAGCCTCCACAATTAAAATCTACAGTGTTTACTTGCTGCTGCACACATAAAACTAAAGGGTCAAAAAAGAGAGAGACAGAGTTTTTAAAGTGATCCCAACCAGACCTATGAGGAGCCGTACGTGACTGTGCTCCCCATAGCTTCCACCTCTTACCAAACATGCAATGCAGGTGCTCAGAGCCTTTGCTTTCCTCAGTGTTTATGAAAATATAATCCTGTTTTTAAATCTGGATGTAATTAGTGGTAAGAAACTCCCATCAAATTAAACAGAGACTATTAGAGAGAGTGTGCAGCAAAGCTAGGCTGCAACCTTGTGACTGCCAATAAAGCTACCTGCCAGCAGCTCTGCTGTGCTGATCCAGCATCACAGAATATGGGCTTACACATCAGAATATGTCCCATCTGCTCTTGTGCAGTGTCTGATTATGTGAGTCTCAGGCATGAATGTATATGTTCATGTGGATGTTTGGGGCCAGTCCTGTTCAACACCTTCACTGATGATCTGGATGGGGATATTGAGTGCAGCCTCAGTAAATTTGATGATGCTAAGTTGGGTGGAAGTGTTGGTCTGCTCAAGAGTAGGAAGACTCTGCAGGGAGACCTGGACAGACTCAATCAATGGGCTAAGGACAAATACATGAGGTTAAAAAGGTGAAGTGCTGGATACTGCACTTGAGTTGCAGCAACAGCATGCAGTGCTATGGGCTGGGGGGGAAGGACTTGAGAGCTGTTTGGTAGAAATGGACTTGGGGGTGCTGGCTGACAGTCAGTTCAATATGAGTCAGCATGTGCCCAGGTAGCCAAGAAGGCCCATGACATCTTGGCCCTTATCAAGAGTAGCATATCCAGCAGGCTAAAGAAGTGATCATCCCTCTGTACTCAGCATGGGCGAGGCCTCACACTGAGCGCTGCGACCAGCTCTGGGCCCCTCACCTTACAACAGACTTTGAGGAGTGTGTCCAGCAAAGGGCAGCAAAGCTCATGAAAATCTAGAAATGTGTCTTAAGAGGAGCAGCTAAGGGAGCCGGGTTTGTTAAGTCTCAGGAAGGAGCTCATTGCTCTCTGCAGCTCTCTGAAAGGAGGCTGTGGTGAGGTGGGGCCCAGTCTCTTCTACCGGGCCTTCAGTGAGAGGGCCAGAGGAAATGGCTTTAAGCTGAGACAGGGGAGATTCAGAATGGATTACAGAAAAAATGCTTCACTGTTAGGGTGGTCATGCATTGGAATAGGTTACTTAGGGAGGTGGTGGAATCACCATCCCTGACAGTGTTTCTCTGGATCTGGCACTGTGTGATGGTTTAGTGGTTTAGGGGTTACAGTGGTAGTGCTGGGTGGATGGTTGAACACATTGCTCTCAAGGTCTCTCACAGCCTTGGTGATTCTATGATGATTCTGTGGTATTTGTACTCCTCTACCGTAATGTTTTCCACAATGACTCTGGATTGAGGAAGCAGCTGGGAAACTGAGGCACAAGGGAAACATGCAGTGTGTCCACAGCCACACTGGCTGAGGCCAAGTGGGCAGGCACTGCAGTCTGGCCTCATAGTGCAGTCAGCCAGCACTTCCCCTAAAGGCCCACATAGTTTCAGTACTTGTTTCATTCTCTATTTGTGTCCAGTGGTTAAGTTTGGAAGGTTACTTGTGCCATGACCAGCTCCTTAACTCCATCAGATCAGCGTTCACATCTTTTCTCCATCCCCTAAATACTAAATTCTATACTAAATACTAAATTCTAAATTCTATAAATTCTAAATTCTAATACTAAATACTAAATTCTATTGTATGAAAAGGTCCTTTAAACTAAATACATTTGAAACTGCCCACAGTTGTTTTCCATTTCTCCTGATTTCTCTACTCTTCCTAATTATTTTGCTTTACTGTTTTCCAGTCTATATGGGTCCCTGCAATTGAATAATTATCCTGTCTTCATCCTGTGGGTTGTCTTCAAAATCACCCTGAATTTCACCCTGACAAAAAACCAACTCTCTTTTCTTCTCTTTTTTGTGCTTCTGTCCTCTACTTTACCTTGTGTTTATTTGCTTTGACTTACTTTCTTTTTACATTTCAAGCTCCACAAGGAAGGACAATGCTGGGATGTGTAAAATATATCATAATTGCATGAAGCCACCTAAGAAATAGGAATATAAAAAGGTTGTTTTTACAATCAAAATAAGCACATGTTCTTTACTGTTTCCTATAAAAAAGAAACAAATAGATTTATGGCAAGACCTTGTTCCACACCTAACTGGTTCAATCTTTTCCTTCTCCCAGCCAAGCAGGCAGTAAGCAGACATGGTAACTGCTTTTTTCAGAGGCAGAGTGAGGGTAATGCCTTTGGGAGGCAGAGGTCTGCACTAACTGACATATGATGTGGCTAAAAACCAAGACAGAGATGTGCTGTTTTCAATTATGTTATTTTATTTCACTTCATTGTTATCAATGATAATCTTTGGAGGAGCAAGGGAACAGTTGCTGCCTGCTCCCCTTTGTTTGCCCAGTCATTCCACACAATATCCTTGCAGGATATTTTCCATGCAGAGACCCCACAGCACATCTGTTTCCAACATTTTAGAGGGAAAAGTTATTTTTAATACAAAGAGGGTATTAGCCACAACTACATGGGTGGGATTGACAGATTGATTTTGAAGCTATCTTTTGAGAATGACATTTATTAAGATTAATCCATGGGCCATTTTTCCCAATATGCACTTTTAAGCATCAAAACCAAGTGTGGTTGTCTTCCTACCAACAAATTTATGTCAACAGAACAAAGAGGACTTGAAATTCTGGTAAGTGAAAACTTTCTGGTGGACTGGCCACCTGTGTATTTTCAGTGCCAGTGTATCTCAAATATCTGCATAAACAAATCATAATTATTTTCCATGCAGAATAATTTATTTAATTATTTTAATCAAACAATGCTTCAGCACTTCTTACTTCAATCTAGATGATCCTTAATTTCGTTTCTAGGAGATAGTCCTTGAAATAGTGGTTGTCTGAAGTGGTAGAATTATCACATACTTTAAATGTCAGCTCTGCTGAAATTGTGCAATTAGATCATGACTGATGTGGCTTTCTAAAAACCAAGTCTAAAATTTAACCCTAAAAGAGTCTTAGTCCAAGTAATCCACACTAATGAAGAACACTGTGGAAGAATAAATCACTTACTGCAGAACGCACATATAATTGAACGCTAAAAAATTTACTTTAAAGGGACATTGGAAGTACCGTTTGGAGTTGCAGAAAGTTTTGCTCCAAATTTCACTGTATGGGATATTCATCTGTTAAGCAAACAAAAATGTCTCCAGGCAGAGAATTCAAGTTCAAGTCCCTGGTATTTCTCAACAACAATCAGATGAAGCAAAACATTAAAGGCAGTTCTGCAAATCTTCCTGTGAGATGCACAGGAATTAAAAAGCCTGTTTGCCTGAAGGAATATTAAGTGAAAAAGCAACTGCAAGTCACACTACAAAACAATTGGGCTGCAATCATGTGCTGTTTAACTGCCTGTTTGGGAGCCTTGTTCACTCATAAGCCTGTTTTCTGGTATCCTAAGTGCTAGGTCAAAAACACTGAAGCCACAGAATGCAAATGTCTGGATCAGAGTAAAGTTATTCAGCAGGCGGCTCAAATCAACTTGGAAAAAAACAGTGGCTTTGTAGCAGTAGATACTGTAAGCCAGATATTATCTTTTCATGCTGCAGTCTCTGGTTTTCCCACTGCTGCCCATAAGCATTTTACCCATTTTTTCTGTGCCTTCCTTCTCACTTCACCAAAAGGCCATTTTCTGCATTTGATTATTGTTTAATTTAAATGCAAATTCGGGATCAGTCTCTTGTCTTCTTAGATATTTACTAGAACTGGAACATTCGTCTTAGATATGCACCATGTCACACCTGCAAATTTTGATTTTGTTGTAAAGTCTGGGTTTCCTGATGGGGAAACCCAGCTTCATTAACTTCATCAGCCACAGCCACAGGTTTTTTCTTGCTATCAGCTATGATATTGCTACTTGCATACAGCTTCTGCCCATCACAGTCCGGTTTGAAGTCAGGTGGGAGTATTGGATCTCCCAGATTTCTAGGGAAGAAGAAACTATGATAATGCACAATTGCAAGAATGCACTGTGGTCATGGGAAGTTCAGCAACCCATGTTGGTGAGTGCATGTAGAGCAGAGCAAAGCAATGAGTAGACAAGGGAGCCAAGAGCATTTCCATCCTCCTTGCTGGGACAGCCATTACTGAATCCTAGCAGGACAAAGGCTAAGTATATTTTCTATAGTTTTTGATAGTACTGCACATGTTGCTTGCAGAGCATTTTGGATTCCCCTTCATGTAAAGGGTTTGCCACCAGCAGGGAAGAAGGGGTGTCCAGGAGAATTGCTGTGCACCACAGGAGAGCATGTGCCCATACAGATGAAGTGGCATTTCAGTTCAACACCTTTACATTTCAGCGACACATCAATGATGATTCCACAAGCAAGAGCCAAAGTAGTCTGGCAACAGTCCTGCTAAGAAGTTCTCACCATGTGTCCTTTACACATTGTTTTTAATCTGTGTTGGGTCTTAAGCACTTTGCCTAAAGGGCTGTCTCATATTAACAGCCATTCTCCTCCAGACCCCAGCTGGGCAGCCTGTGCCACTTTCCTGCTAGGGTGTCTCTGAGCAGGCTGCAGTGGAACTCCCTCCTTAGAGCCACCTGAGCTGGTCCCTCCAGCCACATGAGACTATGCAAGAGCAGAGAAGACAGAGAGTACCTGTAACAAGAGCATCTGTTCTGTTTTGCCAAGATCTTTAGTACCCAAACTACCAAGTAAGGCTGAATGCTGATAGTTTGAGAGTTTTGCATGTTTTAGACACAGCAGTTTGCCCCTTAATATGTGTTTGGGCTGCAGCTCAATTTATTAATGGAAATGCTGTGATTATCCTGTCATGATCTTTAGAATCAATAGCTGCAAATCAAACTATTTGGACTTTTTCTTCTGGTCTATGAAGGGATGATGACTCTGGGTACATGAAATATTGTAGGTTACCATTTCCTTCTAAACCTACAGTGGATTTTTTGTGAAAATCACAGCTCTTAAATGAAAAGCAAAGTATTGCAGCCCATCCATGTTTTTAACTTCCAAAGTAATATTTTGGCATTAGAACACAATAGTCTTTGGGATAGTCAGCTATATTTGGAAAGAAATGTAAAATATAACAGCTACCACAATCATGTTAACTCAGCCATACTGTACACATATGACTTCTGTAATCACGAATGGGTGCAAAAAAAGAGAGACTTGATCTCATTTCCAGCAGGCTGGGTGCCTGGTGTGGCACTGAGCAGCTGAAGCACCAAGGGCTCTGGACTGACTGCTACTTTCTCATTAGGGCACACAAAGACAGAAACGTTGCACATGAGCGACTGTTTAAAAAATGCAGTTGCTAATGGTGATCTAAGGCAGCACAGGAATCTGTGGCACAGCTTGGAACTGAAATTTAGCCTGTTGAGCTCTCTGCATAGGCACATTACTGTCCAGTACAAATTGGACTAAAGTGTCTACCATCAAAGACATTATTTATTTTTATTTTTAATTATTCATTTCCTCAGTTCTTTGCATTTTGATTCACAATATTTGCATTGTAATACCTGAAGCTCTGATAGTTGAATAACAACATAAATTAATCACTGAGTTTTTCTATCAGGCTATCCTATCTAAAACAAATAAAAACCTATCTGAACAAATAATCTCTCAAGCATTAAGCTAAGCAGAATAGAAATAGAAGGAAATACTTTGGAACTACTGCACCAGCTCCATTTTTACAGAAGCTAGTGATGTTTATAATGAGTAGATTTTCTTTTAAAAGCACTAAAAACCATCCGAAGAATTGCTCAGACTAATTTCAAGAGGTCTAAAATTACAAAGACTCTACAGAAGCAAGCAGCATTAGAATCTACTCTTCAAAAAAAATCCCAAAATACCAAAAGTTCCAAACAAATCTAATAGAAATGAGGCCTTCTTGTTGACCTGGAATTTCACAGACTTTTCCTCTTGCTGTCATTGTACAATGCTTTCTTTGGGGAAAAATTGACGGTGTGAGGGAGAGAGAAAGGTTGGGGGAAACTTCAATTAAAAGATTGGCAGTACTTCTTGGAACCACTACTTGTGCATCCACATTGAAGTGAGTTTGTCCTATGAATGACAAGATAACTTTGAAAAGGTTTGTTATTCACTAAATGATAATACTCAGAAAATTAACATCACTGCTGTATTGTTTTATGTTAGAAGAGCTCTCCATGACCTGAATTCTCTTTCTGAGCTTGATTTCATCTTCTATTTTATAGAATCAGAGAATCATTTAGGTTGGAAAATACCACTAAGATTAAGTCCAACCCTTAAACCAGCATTTCCAAGTCCACTACTAAACCATGTCCCTAAGCTCCACATCTATGCTTCTTATAAAGACCATAATGGTGATTCAACCACTTCCCTGGGCAGCCTGTTCCAGTGCTTGACAACCCTTTCTGTGAAGAAGTTTTCTCTAATATCCAACTTAAATCTCCCCTGGTGTAACTTGAGGCCATTTCCCCTCATCCTATCCTTGTTACTTACCAGAAGATAACAAACCCCACTTCAGCACAACCTCTTTTCAGGCAGATCACAGTAATGGCTCCCTCAAGCCTTCTCTTCTCTAAGTTACACAACCTCAGCTCCCTCAGCTGCTCTTCACAAGACTTATGCTCTACACCCTATGTATTACTGTGTGGAAGCATGTACAAATGTCTGACTTCATATATAATTTCTGTAGCTAGACGGATATTAACTGGAATCTGCCTGCCTTGGGGGACTGGTTGTAGTTTTATTTTGCTGCTGTCAGTAGCTTGAATTCAGCCCAGGACTTAGAGACTGGAAAAAATGCCATTTAATACCCACTCTCACAGAACCTGGAGAAGGCAACATAATTTAGGTTTAAACCAAGCACAACTCCAGTCCAGCTTTCCTGTATCCAGAGGGAAGGTACACACTTGATGAGGATGCTCACTTAAGATATTGGTTCAGGACTACTGCTGCTAAAATCACTGAAAGTGATGACTATCCTCTGAGAGTAATCACATCTTTCTATGAAGTGAACAGATTTCATTCTAGCTCCTAACAGGCAAATACCAAAGTGATAAGAGAGGACACTGAATGCCCTCTCAGCCTTGCCGGCAATGCTTGCCTGATGAAACTGGGATTGAAAGGACAAGGTAGTACAAAGAGGTTGAAAAAAGGGTTGCACCAGTTCAAACAGTAGGTTAAGAATGTTCTTTCACAAGGTTTCAAGCGCTTCTTCTGATCACTTTAAATCTGTTTGTAAGATAGTGACTGGGTGATAATGAATGCTATCCACTTACTGCACTTGCTGAATATATTGATTAATTGTGCACAACACTTTGAAGATAAAGCACTGTGTTGTTAATAAACACGGTCTAATGATTCTCTCCTGGCTTTTTTAGCACTCCTCCTACTTTGTCCAAGGTGTAAATACCTTACTGCAGCTACAGGCAGGCAGGCTGGCCAGCTGCATGGGCCACATGCTGATTTCAGCTGAAGGCTTTCGCATCAATTGTTTTGTGGCTGTTCCCCTCCATTGCCAACACACCGTGCTATCTCCTCTTGCTGTTTTCTTGCTGGCTTGCTTCGGGGGCAGGATAAGGGAATTTCCATGATTCCTGGTGAAAAGGGCCCTTCCTTTGCAGCAGGCTGCCACTTCCCTCTGCCTAATACACAAAGAAAGCAGACAACAGGAGCACAACTGCTTTCACTAGCTGGTAAGAGTCTTTGAGTCGAACAAAATTACCTAACGAGAGGAAACACTAATTTCCTCTTCACTCTCCTCACCCTGCCTCAGAGCAATGCTAGGGAGGCATTTTTCTTTCAGAAAAGAAAGAACTTTTCCCAGCCACAGGAGTGTGACAGAAGAGGCTGCTGAAATCAGCTGTTAACACAGATTGATATGTTTTTCACACCTAAAAAGACCTTTTGTTTCGTTTTCTCTCTTGGACTCCTGCAGCACGTGTTTTGAAAAGACAATGAATATGGCTTTCACATGAAATTGCAGGCATGCACGACTTTAAAGGAACTCAGAATCAGGCAAAGCACCACAGGAAAACAAAGAAGCAATGTGAACACTTAGCTGCTAAGGCTGGCTGTCAGTGAGAATTAAACCTTTTGTAGGGCACCAGTGTCAACCTCACCTGGGTTAAGAGAGCTGCTCCATTAGGTGGTGGAAGCACAGAGCTCGTGGGAACTGACCCTGACAACGATTATGCATGAGCTTCATTTTAAACCCATGGAAACACTCCCATTTGGGCTATCAAATATGAGACCAAGGCTGCAGAATCTCTCAGTTGGACACATATCTCAAACATTCAAAAACAAACAAGATTTTGGTTGTAGATTGTTGCTGTTGTGAATACACAAAGCAACTAAAAATGAAGCAAAACATCTCCTTCACTTCGTGTGATGCACACATCAGTATTTTGAAACAAAATTATCAAAATCAGTCATCTCTGCAGCTAATCCTATGGCTCTTTTTCACTGCCTAACAGCATGACAGCAACCATATGAACCTTTTCCCATACCTGAAACATACCTAAATCTCTCTTCTGTTTCAATCCCTTCATACTTACCAACTTCACTCGCATCAGATTTTTCCTTAATGATACCAATTCGGCTACTTCTATCTCTAGATATTTTTTAATAAAATTTCAATACTTACCAAAACCTCAGACTAGGACATGGTTCCAAATTTTTTAGGGGGGAAGAGATAAAAATCCAAACCATCAGTTCATAAGCCTTATTTTCTCAGGAAAACATGGCAAAAATAAGAATGTTTGTCAAACAACAAAAACTGCTAAAGGATAAATGAGCAGACATAGTAAATGAAGGGGGTTTTTTCTACCCTTCTTTGCCAAATTAGATTTAAATGTGTTCTACAGGAAGACTTATGATAAGCCTGTAATACAGTACTGTGATCCATGGCAGTAACCATTTTGAATAGGATGCTATTAACACACAGAAGTCATCTGTCTGTTGCAATTCCATCAGAGTATTCCATTCTGAGGTCAAAAATGTTTTTCCCCTATCCATCTGCTCCAGTTTTGGAGATTCATTGAATAAAGAAGACAAAAATTCTAAATGCTGAGAAAATCTATTTTAAGAAGAATATTTATCACAAATCTAATGTGTTGGATGACTAATAACATACATGTGTGCACTGTGCTTGCCAAAAAACATCAACATTTCCAAATAGTTACCACATTTACAATTAAAATAATGTATTTGCCAAATGTTTGGTTGTTTTTCTTTGTTTTATTCAAATGATGATTTCTCTTCTGTTCCAAGTGCAGAACAAAATTTCCTGGGTATCAGAAACAAAACATTAGAGAGAGATTCTAATGTTTGATAGAGCCCCTTTCAGCTCTCAGCTATACAATATTGCTTAGATTATATCTGACTTGTCATTGTTGTAGGAGGCCTAACAGCATCCTAACAAGGAAAACTGAAATGAGGCTTTAAATTTCGTCTCTTACAAGTCTCTTGCTTGTCAGTTGCAATTGTCCAGCCATTTCTCATGTTGCTTGATTTCTGGCTTGTGCTGCCCCTCCTGCTGCCTCCGTCCATTTGTAAGTGATGGAGGCAGGAAAGGAGGGTGGCAGCAGGAGCTCACACTCACAGCACTCTCATGCCCCATGCTAACTGGTGTGCAGAAAGCTTAATATGGGAATGTTCCTGCTGCCTTATTGACTTCTGCTCTGAGCTTGGGCCAGGGAGTGGAATCTCACAGAAAAAATAGAAAAACAGATGATCAAAGAAGGAAACTGCATTGCCTCTTTGTGACAATCTCATTCTTAACCCTCCCACCTGCTTCAAGTACAGACAGCTGCAACTTCAGTAGGATGTAGAAGTTGAAAGTCAAGTATTGTCAAAACCACAGATTTCAGAAGAGAAAACACAAATGAAGAACTTAGTGATTGCTTCCCATGACTTTTTTCCATTCTAACAGCAAAAAGGGATGTTGAGGCTTACCCAGTGGTTGATCTAGTGGTCTGCTGCCTGCATGTTCCATTCTCTCATCCCATTCCATTCTCATTCCAATATGCCATGGTAAGGACCATCCTGGCAAGGTAGTAAACCAGCTCAGGGAGCAATATCATCAGGCATTCTGGAAGCAGAATATATAGATCTCTTTTCCTTGTTTTCTGATTGTTGGCTCCCAAAAGAGGCTTATTTTATGGGGTCAGATATGTACCAAACCAAACCAAAAGGCTGGGGAATTATTAGGCCAGAATCAGGGAAGGGGATGGGAACCATCAATCATTGAAGAGAACCTTAAACCAGCTTAGTTTAAACCAGATAATGTGAAACCCCTCTTGAAGAAATTAATTGTCAAGGACGTGTTACAAGGGGAAGGACACTCAAACAGAGGGACTAGGTGTTCATTAATCATCATTTGCTACTTTCAGCATTCATTTCCTTACTCCCATGTATCACCACGCTGAGAGAACTGCTTGGGAGAGGTGCCAAAGGCAGCAGAAATATAGTTAGAGTGAATATTTGGGAGACAGGAGATACAGATACAAGCTCCAGTTGCTGCTTTAGTATGGATGAACAGTCTCAAGATTCAGTATCCCTGCTCCAGGCTCTGAGCTGTTAGGTGAGAGATGGCTGCTGCAGGAATCACATCATTGGGTTAGGGTTGCATTGAGGGTATTTTAGTTTGGGCACTGGGAAGCTATGCAGGACTTGGCTTAATTCCAGGTTGCAAAAGGAGTATACCTTTTTGTCTAGTTAGATCTCCATGTTTGGCTCTTTTCTTTAATGAAGGTGAAGTTCATCCTCCTGGACACTTATTTTACTAGTTAAGTTATATTTTATTACTGTTATATAATTTTCTTTCTCAGACAGCTAAGAAAGGAAGCTAAATGCAAACCAAAACAAATCCAGCAAGACTAAATAACATCTTCGAGGTACTATAACATTGGCATAGGTCATCTAATCCTTGTAGACTTTACCTTCACTGGAAGCATTGCATACTTAATAAGCAAACCTATTGACTGACAGGATTCACACTCCTCTTACCAGCATGGTACAATTCTTCTCCATTTCAGTGCATCATTCTCCCAAGGCCTTTTTAGCTCAGAATTCCAAGTTTCATATAATAGCAGTACAGCTTACAGAGCAACTGAGGCAATCTTTTCACTGTATTCACCACTGGCAAGGGCTCAGCTGAAGGATCAGGGCCACTGTTAAGAATTGCATTTCAGAGATGAAGCTACCCAGTTACACAAGCTCAGAAAATAACCAGAAACCTAGAAAATTCAGAAAATACATGAAAAGTTTGAATGAATGGTAGAGGAGAAGTGTAAAGAATGAAGGCTTAGAGAAGGCATAATCACAGTTTTCAACTACATAAAGGGTTTTTTTTGAAGAGACAAGAACAACGTACCTGCTTTAACATCCTTGTTAACCTAAGGGGAAAGTGTTTCATCTGCATTAAGGAAGATTCAGATGGGATATTAGGATTACAATAACAGGACAGATGGCCTGTAAAATGCTCAGACCTCCATCAATGGAGATTTTTAGGAGAACATAGAATCATAGAATTATGGAATACTTTGTTTTGGAAGGCACCTTGTAAAACTCATCTAGTCTAATTCCCTGTAAAGAGCAGGGACATATACAACTAGATCAGGTTGCTGAGAACCCTGTCCAGCCTGATTTTGAGGATTTCCAGTGATAGGTCATTGACTACCTCTCTGGGTAGCCTATACCAGTGTATCACCTCTCTCACTGTAGGAAATTCCCTTTTATCTACTCTAAACCAACCCTCTTTTAGTTTAAAATCCTTATCTCTTGTCCTACAGTAACAAACCCAGTTAAAATGCTTCTCCCTGTCTTATAGACTCCTTCAGGTACTGAGAGGCTGCAATAAGGTCACCCTGGAGCCCGTATCTTCTCCAGGCTGAACAGCCCCAACTCTCTCAGCCTTTCCTAGTGGGAAAGGGGCTCCAGCCCTCTGATCAACGCCTTGCTCCTCCTCTGGGCAAACAGGTTAAAATTTACCTGTAGGTATATGTGATACTGCCCCAAGTCAGGGCTATGTTCTAAATACCTCAGAGGGCCTTTCCAGCTGCCTGGGTCTGTGAACCTCCATGTGTGAGGTCACACAGTAGACACAGTCCCAGGAGGAGAACCACAAGTTGCAGAGGGCCTTCTGCATCCAGTGGCGACTCTTCGTGTGACAAGTCTTGGGAGGAGGCCCCACTCTGGATGAGGAGCTTTCTCGAAGGAAAGAAGCATTCAAAACTACCAAAAAGGTGACCAAAACCCTGATTTGCCTCTGCCACTGTGCAGGACAGTTCCTTAGTTGATGTGATGCGACTGAATTTGCTTTGCCATCTGCTTTCTCAGAGGAGCACAGTTTATGCAAGAATTACTAGAATGAAATATAGCTGCAGCCTCAACTATTAATCACTTTGGAAATGAAACCCCAGGCTTTCTTGCACTGCACACAGGAAAGGAATACAAGCACAGACTTGATGCATATATATGTGTATATATACACACACATAAAACAGATCCATTGGAAAACAGAGCATCTGTGTTTTGTATTTGCAGAAACCTATACAAACCCTCACAATTCACTTCAGATTGCGTGAGTTCCAGTTATGTGATGTGCCTGTGATAAACATGGGGTTTATTACATCCTGAGTTATTGTCCACAAGAAAAGAACTTAATCTTCTAATAAATTAAAACATGAAAAAATCCAGGCATTTTTAAGACTGATGAAAAGAGGACATTGAAATTTTGCAATATCCTGATGAACTAGAGCTGTTTACTGCAGACAAAAGACAGCAAGTGCACTTTGGCTAGTTCTACATTGCATCTCTCTGAGGACAAACATCACTTTATTCTGGCCTGAGTCCAAGTGAACCAACTGTTTTCATCAAGAACATTTTTAGATACTCTGACAGAGTGGCAAAGGCACTCCAAATGTGATTAATGGCAATGGGAGATCACACCAAAGGTTAGTGCTTTTTCAGCTGTTGGCCACTGTTCTCAAACCAGAGATTTGGATGCATACTGGCCACTTATTTCACCTACTCATGCAGGGCAGTTTTCAAATGGCAAATGAAGATTGCACTGCAGTTCTGGTAGGCAAATGTAACTGAGATGTGCAGGATAATTGAAAGTTTATTAGTCCATCTTTGTGCTGCTATCTAACCAAAATCCATCGAGTTGGATATCCCAGGCCTAGCAAACCTCATGATTTATGTATGCCAAAAGCTGCTTTCAAATACGTTCATCCTTTTACCATCTCCCATGAGCATCAAAACATCCAGTATGTCTAGCAGGATGCCATGTATTTATTTTCCATGTTGCTCACAAGGAAAAGCTGCTTTAGCAAACCTACATGGGGTGGCAAGCAGTGTTAAGGAACAGAAGTTTCCCGTTCATTACCCCGTTCCATCTCCTCCCTTTGGCAGAAGCAGGTAAGATGTGATTTTTCTACCAATTTCATTGACATGAAAATAACCACTCCTAGAATCCAGGCTAATGAGCTAGAAATGTACAAGAACAAAAAAATTGCTCAGCACCTTTAAGTGTGGACACTGAAATGCTGCTATTTGACATGCTGAGCCACAACAATGGCACATGATTTATTGATTAGTTGCCATTACATGAGGGAAGCTCAACTAGTCATTTAAAATACACATATTATCTTGGAAATCTTCCTTTGAATAAAAAGGTAAAATACAGCTTCTGTCGTAGTAGTCAATAGTTTAATTTTCCTTCTTAACTGGAGTGTCATTTGATGAATTCTGAAAAGTCTAAATATTTTAAGATTACAAACGCTTCTTTAATGCTGTTGTACCATCTTAAACTCTGATTATTTATGCTGCATTCTAAGCTACTATAGATCAGACACACTTCAGCAGTATAAACATAAATTTTCTGCAATATATATTTGGAAAATACTAATCATACAGTATTTGAGGTTATTGATGTAAAAAGATGCATTATTTCCAGCACAGAAGAGGTAAATCTGATTTTCCACTTTTGAACAGAATGCTCTAATCATGAACTCTTATTTGTAATTGTCTTCCCACAGCCTACATCTGCATAATAAAATGAGCTTAAATATTAGTAGATAATGATATAATTTTTATAAAAATCATGATATTATTTTTTCTACAACATAAACATATTTATAGAACCATGCATGGCAGCTAGCTGATCCCAACTCTTCAACCAGTTGAAGAATTACCAATACCACCAAGTGTAAGTATATTGGCTGTGGTTAAATGAATGGCAGAGCAATGGTTTTAATGTTTTGCTGGCCAGCTGCCTTAATTAAAGTTGGACATGCTGGTTTGTCTGGTTTATATATACACAGATGTGTGTGTATGTGTGTTTGTGAAGGACTTATTTAAACAACAAAAGAAGAAGGGAAGAAAGGGCAGAGCCAAATATTTGTTGTCAATATTTTATATAAATTTTCACTTTACCTACATTTTGAAACAGCACTGAACTTCCTGAAGAAAATTCTTAGAAATTTTCATTCTTATAATTTTTAAATTCAATTTCTCAAAAAATTCAAGATAGCTTTAAAAATGCAAGCACTGCCTATATGAACCTCTTCATTAACCAAGGATCTCTTAACCAGGCTCTCACACAGCCAGGTGCAACTGGGGCAATGTCAGAACATCAAGTCTTGACTGCGAGGGCTGCTACTTGTAATAGTTATGCATATGCATAGAGCTACTGCACACATCCATATAAGGCTTTCTCTGGATTCCACATGGAAATTGTATCCAGTGCCTGCTGCTTTTTTATCTCATACCTTTGTGCAGCAATTTATATCTGTAAAAAGTATATGTAAAACTAAACAAAAGAAAAAATTTGACTGGGTAGCATTTTGCACAGGGGTAAACAAATGTATCAAGTGAAGGTTGGTTAGGAAATACCAAAACCCACTTGCTCTGGGTGGATCAAAGATTTTCTAGCATCAAAGAAAAAAAAATGAAGGGAATTGCACAGTTAACCTTAGATTATTTCATCCCTAAACATTTTTTTTTTCTGGATTGTTGGAAAATGGACACTGAGAAATCCATCAAGTAAAGAACAACCCCAGATGTTTACAAATTGATCTGCCATGTGAGCTTGGTGCAAAGGGCATGAAAAGCAGGATGTGCACAGTGACATTTCACAAATCTAATAATAACACCTTAGATTTATCTGGCATTTTTATACAGAAAAAGTAGATCCCTGAGTGATTTATGGACTGTAAAAATATAAATATGTATATTTGGGTCATTTCAGTTACTAGCAGAAGATGATGCAGTGCCCTATCCAAACCAGAGACATCACATGGAGAGTGAAAAGTCCTTATAGATGCTTTGTTTATATCTTTGCTGTGAGACTAAACCTATTCAGGTAGTATTCTACACTTGTGCTTTTTGCTTTCCCATTATTGATAAAAATTTCTTATAAAGGATGGTGGCAGCAGGAGTGCTAAGGCAGGCTGAATCTCAGTGGTTGTTCAGTACAGATGGTGAATTGCTGCTTAATGAAGAATAATTTTTTTTTCCCTTTCTTCCCCCTCCCCACCCTTCAGAAGAGAGTTGAGACATGGGACATCCCCAAGCAGGATGCAAAGAGGTTGATCAGACATGTGGGCATGCAGACAATCAAAACTGTCTGCACACAGAAAGTGCAATTTTCAAAAGTTTATAAAGGATTTCATGTTCTTTTTTAGCTGTTTGGGTTGCTCCCAGGTTATCTCCATGACCACGGGGCAACAACCTTCCTTCCTAAAGACTGATAATCAATCATCTGACTGTTCATCTGCCCATCAGCCCCTCATAAAAATGTCAGAACACATTGGCTAGTCGCAAACAAATGAATGTAAGAGGTAGAAAGCTCAAAGATAATTAAGTTCCTAGGGATTTGTGAGCACCAGCGACCGGAGGCTCAAATGAGTGTTCCAGCAGAGAGCTGCAGAGGAGCTGGGCTGTAAGGGCTGCGCTCGGCAGCGTGCGGCGCTCCGGGCCCGCGGCAGCGCCCGCTCCGCTCAGCCAGGGGAGGAGATGGCACATCGGACACGGAACGGGAGCGGGAGGCGAGCCGATCGCAGCCAGGGAGTCAGAGCCGAAACCACAGGAAACCTGCCTTCATTAGTTCTGTTGATCACAGAGCAAGGTGGTTTTAATAATAGCTGAAAATTCGGCTCTTTTCTATAGGCCTCGAAGGTCTCAGCAGTAGGAATGATACCCTGTATGGCTGCATCTTGGATAAAATTCAGAACCGACGGCACTGGGAAGAGAAGCAGGCAGGGAAGAGGCTCAGGTGTCACCTTCGGTATAAAAGAAAATAACATGCAGAAAAAAAAATAACAGGCAGAGAAAAAAATATCAGGAGGACACACGTAACAACAAATGGGTGATAACAAAGAAAGGAGAGACAGACGGAATGCAGAGGAAGGAAATAAAGAGGAAATTGAAATCTCGACTAGAGTTCTGTTCAAACATAGCCCTGTCGTCCGTGTCCTGATGCTGAAGGGGGAGGGAACAAAGCTTTCTGCCCCGAGCCACACCCTGTGCATGTGCATGACTGCAGTGAAGATCCCCAGGAGTCCGGGAAGCTGTTAATCATTCAGTCCTTTACTTGTTGCTCTTCTCTAAGCATCTCTGCATTTAGAATATGATGTGACTTCTTGATATTTGGTGGATGATGCTAAGGGAGGGAATTTCTCCTTCAGTCACAAATAGCAGGTTCTGATGTGCAGCTGTTTATATGGGTTCACTGGAGGACATCTCCCTGTATCACTTCTCCATGAGTCAGAAGGATGGTGTGCTGGTTCCAAGACAAGGAAGTGCAGAAGACCATCTTGTGAATTCTTTTCACCTTTGCAAGTGGGCCAAGTGCCAAATTCAGCATGGATTTCAGTAACCAGAGTGCTGTGGTGAACATTTGTGTCCCAGCTGGCAGAAGCATAGGCCAATATGCCACGCTGCTGCTTTAGCACATCCAAATGTGCCTGGCAGAACAGCAGCTTATGGAGGGTTAGCAGGAAGACAGCTATCCTGGGGTGGGATGCTGTGCAGCCACCTCAAGATCCAGGTCAGCTTCATAATCCCAGTCACACTTGGCAAGGTCAGGTGCACAGCATCAGCACAGCTTCACTTCACCAGCTCTTCTTTTGAATTAAATAAACTGTTGCCACTGCTCTGGCTCTGTATATGTTCACAGGCAGGCTTCTTAAAAAAAAAAAAAAATTCATTAGGCCAGAGCCACAGGAGCTGAACAGGAGCTGGAAGAAACTACCAGCCAAAGGAAGCTGTGTTGTGAGCTGGGAGGGAGGCAAGGCTTAGATTTAACCTGTGTACAGCCACCTTGAGACAGCAAAAGTGTGGCAAGTACAGTCCTGGTCACTGGTCATCAGGTGGAGAAAATGTGGGCTCTTCCCCAGAGCCCAGAGTAGAGAGAGCAGATCATTAGGTTTGGAGCAGGCAGGGTAGGGGGATGAGTGACAGAGACCCCAGCAGAAAGTCCTGGGGCAGAGCATGATGGAAGGCAGAGATTCACAGCCCAGGGCACAAAGAGAGCTGCCAGGCTGGTAATTCCAGGGCATTCTGCCAAACTTAGGGTACAACCTGGCCAGAAGCCCAGATGTTGAGAAAGCAGCCTGGAAAGTCAGGTGTTACCAAGCCCATTAGCAGCCTGTGAGTTTCTTCTTACTGGATTCCTCACAAGGATTGCAGGACATGACTAATTCAGTTTTCCTAGGGAAGTCCCATCTCTCTCTTCAGTTTCCCTTTCTCTTTTCCAGTAAGTGGAGAGGTACAGAAGGGGAATCCAGACCTTCTGAAACACTAGAGTTATGCCAGAGCTGTTCCTTATCTTGCAGTGACTAAGCCCAGTCAGGTGAAGGGCAGGAAGGAAGCCAATAAACAAGGACAAGGGCCTTCTGGTGGAGGTTAGCACAATAAATGGACCAGACTGGCAAAATTCGGCCAGTACAGTCTGCCTCCCCGGGGCAATCCCAAAGGGAAAACCCCACAAAACTCTATATTATGTTTTAACCCACTGTTAAGTCTGCAGTGGCACTTTGCACAGACAGAGTCTGAAAGCCACTTTTAACATCTCTTCCAAAAGTATAACTTTATTCTTGCCCAGGTTTTGGGGCTGATTTGTATTGATTTTTTTATTTGTTGCTGTTTTGAGATGCAAAGGTAACTTTTCAGCCACTTCCTGTTTGGGAAGCATGGCATTTAGACCGGCTGTCTCCTGGTGTTTTAGTAGGGAGCACAACACACACAGCATTTAATGAAGCTGCACTCAAAGTGCTAAGAGCAGTTAATTAATGACTCCTTGAAACATTGCTGGTCCACATTTCACTGATGGAAACTTACAAAGTATAAACATCCTGACCAAACTTACCTGAGCCATTATCCTAAGACATCCCTCCTTTTAATAGATTATCCCTACATTACATGTAGTTGAGACAAGTGTAACATCTGAACGTGGGGATGACGATGCTATAGCACAGTGACGCTGCGCTCACAACAGGTGGGAAGTGAGCTCTGCAAGAACTCTAGAACTCTGTTGATCTGTTTATAGGGGAAGGCATGAAAAATTTGCACACAGGCTTTTTAGCAGAGTGCTTCAGCAGAGAAACAACCTGCAGAAATTGTAATTGCAGAGGATTTACCTAACAGGGATAAACCCTAGAGTACTTCAAGTCCAGAAAAAGTGATGCCAGTGACATATTCCGGGCCCCTCATCGACAAGGGCGTGCGAGAAGGGAGGAAACGTCTGGGCGCTCTGAGACTCTGCTCAGGGGATAAGGGGTGGTCATTGCAATGTTCCTTCACGTTCAGGAGCGTCCTCAGAACACCGCCGGGACACGACAGGTACCCCAAGGCCGTTAGGTACCGACCAGACCCTTTCCCGGCGGTACCGCCGCCCCGCTGGAGAGCGCCGCGGAGCCCAGCGCCGACCCCGGCCGCGGGCAGAGGGGCCCGGCAGCCCCGCCGCTCGCCGCTCTTCACCCCAGGGGCCCACGGGCGGCTGGGGCTCGGTGCTCCCAGCGCCGGAGCTGCAGCCTCCGGCCCGGCCCCGGTACCCTGGTGGGGCTCGGAGCGACCCCGCTTCTCCGGGAGCTCTCGGCCCCGCTTCGCCGGGCTGGCCTCTGCCTGGCTGGCGGGCAAAACAAAGCGGAGACAGGGAAAGGAAAACGGGGAGAAAGTACGGCTCCCGCCGCCTCCCAGCCTTCTGCCTGGATCTCCCTGCATGAGACAGCGCTGCAAGCGAATCCTGACCGGGGGCAGGGGGTGGAGAGAGGAGAAAGAGGACGGACAGAGAGAGGGAGGGAGAAAGGGAGGGAGGGAAGGAGGGACGAACGGGAGCCTCTCTCCTTCCCTGGGCTGGTTTTTTTTCAGTTTCCTGTCTCGCATTGTGCTCACAGCGGATATGTGCTGCGCCTACAGGTGTGTCCCCTCCTCGCAGCTTTTCCCCGGCTCCCAAGCGTAGGCTCCGGCTGTCGGGGGGCGGCGGCGGATCGTGACCGCCATGTGATGATTATTTCTCTTGGGGCGCTTTCTCTCTCCTCTCGCTTTCTGCCTCCTCCTCCCTCGCTCCCCGCCGCTCCCGTCCTTCCTCTCGGAGGTGGCCGCAGCCGCTGCCGCCTTCGCGCTGACTCCGGCTGCGGCGGCGGCGGCGGGGCCCGCCGGGAGCATGGGCGGCCGCCGGGGGCTGCCGTAGCGCCTCTGTCCAGCCCACCGCCACCCACCCGGGCTGCCGGGGCCGCCGCTCCCGCTCGGGCAACTCGGACGGTCCGTGCCCGCGGGCTCCCTCCCGCCGGCGCCTGCACCTGTTGAAGGTAACGCAGCTCCGGCGCTGCCGCCGCGGGATGGGCGCGGAGGGGAGGGGGGAAGGCGGATTCCTCGGCGACTTCCCCCTGTCTCCCCCAGCTCGGGAGCTGCTGAGTTGTGGGTAGAGCAGCTTCTCTCCTCCTCGGTCTGCGGGGCCGGGAGTAAGCGGCGAGGGCCGGGGCTGATGGGGCTTTCTGCCGCGCTGCCCGTGACCAGATGGTTTTGGTTAAGGGGCTCCCGGGCGGCGGCTCTGGACTCGGAGCGCCTTTCTCAGCCGCCGTGCAGGGCGGGGAGGTGGGGGAGGCGCGGGCAATGGACTCCTCCCGAGCGGCGGCCGGGGTGCGCCGGTGTCCGGCGAGCTCCCTCCCTCCCTCCCTCCCTCCCTCCGCCCCGCTCGCTGCGGGCTGGCCGCTCTCCCCGGGAGTTTCGCAACCCCGCAGGGCCGGGGTCAGCAGCCCCGCTGTCGCGGCTGGCACTGGCCCGGCGCCCGCCCCGCGCTCCGCCTGCGCACCGCCGACTCGGGAACCCGTTTGGGATTTTCCTGCAAACGCGTTTTGTCTCTTTGCAGAGGCAGCTTTAAACTTTCTTTCCAAACTGTTAATTAGATACACTGTACTTTGCTCATGTTCCGTGGAGGCGAATGGGAGTGCGAGGCTGGGAAGGCTTGTGACTCAAAGCATAGTTATTCGGGAGGTGCGGAACATCTTTGCGTGCCCCGTTCAGATGGGCTGTACCTGTAATTTGTGACTTTGCCTTCTCCGAGACTTCGTCGGTTTGGTGGCATCGGGAGGCAGAAGGGATCTTTAGCACTTTGGGTCCTTTCGAGCTTAATCAGACACTCGGGTGAATATACAAAGGAGGAAGTGTAAGTTCATCGCCCCTCTGAAATCTGATGGAAAGTAACATTGCTTTTGTCCACGAGTTACAGCACTATGGTCCTGTCCTTATTGCTGAGCTCGTCATCAAATGATAACTTGCTCATGAGAGAACTTATGCTTTTGCAACGAAGGCTGTTACCTTGAATGTGATGATGAGCTTATTGAACACCAGAGGGAACTCTGAATAGGTAATTCATTCAAGGGAGATATATGCTTATTTTACTGTTTATGTTCTCATTACAATGGAATCTAGGAGGAAGCAAAGGTTGGTAAGTAATAGGCTGCTGGTATGTACCTAGGATTGACTTCAGTTTTCTTAACAGTTTTTTTCAGAAGACATCAATTCTAAATTTGGGCTGAAAATTTTTTTTTTTCCTTTCTTCCCCCTCCCCAAAGCTTGAAGTATGCAACTGGTCTTGCAACAGCTATGTACCATGCTATAGGCAAATCAGCTGGGAGACCTGTTCACTGTTTGCTAGGGAGTGAGATTATAAATGCATGTTGGGCTGATGCTTAATGCCCTGCCTGCTTGTCAGGTTGTGAGACAGATCCAGCACACCTGGGCACGGGGGCTGCTGCCTGCAATTGATGTGCCAGAATAGAACATGCTTCCAGCCAAAACAAAAGCGAGGAAGGAAGGAAGGAAGTCTACTTCCAAGCCTAGCATGGCTTGTCCTCCTTACCTAGAACACTTGTGGATCTAGAACCTAGTCTGATTGCTTGTGAAGTAGAAAACAGTCTTTCTTAAAATATATGACTTAAATAAATACAGAAACTAAATAGTGTCAATGTTTGGGAAAGGAGTTTGAATGGTGGCTTCTGGTACCAAAAGCTGTATAAATCATCTGAGATTATTGTAAGAAGCTAGGGTCAACCCATCAAAATGTGATACTGTATTTTGTAGTAACATGAACCCCCAAAATGTGCAACTGAAGCTTTGGATGCTTGTGATAGTCTGTTACAACAGTGTTGATAACCAGGCTTCTTTGATACTCCTGGATTGTCAACGATGGGAAGGGTAGCACGATAAATACACTTGTGACTCTGACTTTTGCTCCAGAAGCTTATGCATTCAGCTGTTCATCCTGTCCCTTTGCCAGAGATTACTCTACCATTCAGGGCTATGTTCTATTGAACTTTGAATCTGCCAGATTCAAGATAGGCATATGAATGTAAACTGTATTTTATGGCTGTTCAGGTTAGTGTTGTGAAGTCTGGTAGCATGAGTCTCCTGTATATCTCTCTGCTGTGACAGAGGGACAAAGCAAACAGTTGGGGTTGGCTGAATTGAGCTGTATTTGTGACCCACATCTAATTTCTTATGAAATGGTAGGTGTGAGTCCAGTGACCTACCTTGTACCAGAACTTGGTGGGCAGAGGTGGTGGGGAGGCAGCTCTGCACGAGGAGAGGCTGTGTGACCTTCTTCACAGGTTGGTCAGCAGCACACAAGGTCTGGGTTTCAGAAGGATGCAGTCGATGGTGCACCCAATCAGCCCTTAATTCCTCTCCTCCTTCATCCATTCTAGCAATCTGAAAGTGATCCAAGTTTTTTTGTTCTTTTATCTAAGCCTTTCTTTGTTCATCTGACTTGAGAACTTGTTATGTAAAATATTCTCACTACACTACTCTGCCTGAATTTTCTACAGATGATATTGGAAGTTGGATAAAGGCTTTGTATAGCTTTATAAAATTGGGAGTTGTTTGCCTTGCATGCAGAAGATCACGAAGGACAAATTACATTTTGAAGGGACATCTCTTCATGAATGCCTATTAAGAACAAAAAAATTCCACTTTATTGTTGCAAACGGGTTTGGATTCTGGCTCAGTTTTGAGAAAAAGATTTGTGCATTATTTATTTATTTTTATGAAGATTAAATACTAAGTGTTTATATTTCTGTAATGGCTAGATTTTGGAAATTTTCATATACTTTTAAATTATTTATTATATGAAGCACTGAATGAAGATGTTTGTTACACTGGTGTCACATTCAGAATATTGAATTACAATTGTAAAATTAAGGTAACAAGCCTAAATTGGAGTTTGCAACTTTAAGCTCTTGCCAGCAAGCAGTTAATGGCAACATTAACTGCTAGAAAAGTAATTGCTACCGTTCTTTTACTGTCATTTTGTTCTCACTCCCCTCCAGTCAGCCTGTTCCATGGAGATATCATGAATATTCACCGAAATAGCTTGGCATTGTCACTTATGCAATTTCTCATCAGATCCAATGTGTTGATGAGCTAATGTGCACTTGATTAAATGTACTTGATTTATGCAAACAAAAACTCTAGGTCCTTCTTGAAGTAAAGTTAGCACCTGCACAGCTATTAGTGAGATGAGAGTCTAAATAATTATGATGAAATTAAGTAAACAAACAACCTCGATGTGGTATTCCTCCTACTCCTTCACTTTTACCTTTTTTCTCAACTCAGTAGTGGATATTTATTTTGGCTTTCCTTGTAGGTTTTCTTATGCACCATAGAAAATTGTAAAGCTCAGCTTATAGTGGAGGGTCTATTTAAATGGCTTCTAGTAGAGAAAGAAACCCCAAAAATCAAGAAAAAAGAGTATTATTAGCTGTAATAAGGCCAGGGGTAACTAGGATTAGTGGAGTATTACCTAAAGAGTTTTGTTTAAATATGAGTCTAACTTGGATTTGACATTGGTCAGTTAATCCTTGTTGAAAATAAAATAAAATCATATAGCCCAAGTAGTTGAGGGGATGTCTGTTGTAAGAAAAAACAGTATTTTGAAAGTAAGTGGTTTAGCCTCTTACTTTTTAATTGATCAAACACATTTAGAAATAAAGAGTTGAAAACATTTTATTTAACCATCTGTGGTTAATGGTACAAAAAGCTCTCTGTCTATAAAACTGATCAAATCTGGCTACAAAAAGGGGCCTGGAGTCCTTGCCCTCTGCTGCTCTGGAGGCAGCGGAGGATGGATGGAGGAAGGAGAGGACACATATTTGCCCAACCCTCGTGCAACTAGACCATACTGGAAAGCTGTTCAGGGGATCTTGTGGACCTGGGGCTTACTTTCTTTAGGCAGATAGTAATTTAGTTATCTGTTAAAATCAAGTATTTCTGTTTCTGTCTCTGCAGTTGTATCTCTGCAAATATATAACTTTTGGAGCTCTCTGAATTTCCATCTCAGGTAGTTGAGTGAAGACTTCTCGTTGTAATGTCTAAAAGTATCTGTGCTTAATAAATGTTACTAGTAATTATTAAAAAAAATCTCAGCCTCAATGTGATGGTCAGCCCCTGCCCCACTGCTCAGCTTTACATGACCATAATGCAGGACAGAGTTTGCCCTCAGGAGTGTGTCAGCAGAGCTGTGGTCACCAGCCACGTGCTTGTAGGGACACTTGGTTTCTCTTTGGAATTCAGCTCCTGGGCGCTGGCGCCAGCACGGATTGATGATTAGCACCATGCTGAGTTCCCCAGGCTCGTCAGCCTCAGTACTCATCAGGGTTCAGAGTCCACCTGGCACCTTCTGAAACACTTCTGGCCTTGCTCCACCTTTATAGTTAGCTTCCAAGTTTCTGCCTTTGTAGTTTCACTTTTGACATGCCCCTGATCAAAAAGCTTTGTAATCCTGCAAACAAGTCAATTTAGTAGTTGATTTATTCAATCAAAGTGTGTCCTCAAGAAGTTAGTTATCCAACTAAAACCTTATTCCTAGTGTTTCACTTGTTTGCTTGTTAACTGGCATCACTAGTTTAAGGCCACAAGTAAAAAGTGAAGGCAGTCAGTGTTCCTGATTTACCTCTGGGCCCAGGAAGACCATGGCACAGATCCTCCTGGGAGCTATGTGAATGCATATGGAAGAGAAGGAGGTGGTTTGTGACAGGCAAAATGGCTTCAGCATGGGCAAACTGTGCCTGACAAACTTGATAAGATTCTATGACCTGGGTTACAGTGTTGGTGGATAAAGGAAGAGCACCCAGTATCATTTGCCTGGACTTGTGCAAAGTTTGACATTGTCCCACATGGTATGGTTGTCTGAACTGGAGAGACATGGATTTGATAGATGGTCCGCTCAGCAGATAAGGGATTGGCTGGAGGGTTGTACTCAAAGAGTAGCAGTGAATGGCATGATGTCCAAGTGGAGACCAGTGGTGTTCCTCAGGGATCAATATGGAAACCAGCACTTTTAAACATCTTTGCTGGTGACATGGATAGAGGGATTGAGTGCACCCTAAGCAAGTTTCCCAGTGACACCAAGCTGTGGAGTGCAGACATGCTGGAGGGAAGCAATGCCACCCTGAGGAACCTGGACAGGCTTGAGAGGAGGCCCTGTGCAAACCTCATGAATTTCTGCAAGGCCAAGTGCAGGGTCCTGCCCCTGGATTGGGGAAATCCCAAACACAAGTACAGGCTGGTGGAGAATGAATTGATAGCAGCCCCAAGGAGGAGAACTTGGGGGCTGTTGGTTAACAAGAAAGTCAACATGACCCAGCAATGCAGACTCACAGCCCAGAAAGCCAAACCTGTTCTGGGCTGTATCACAGAAGCCTGGCCAGCAGCTTGACAGCAACATAAAATGGTTGTGGCACTGTTGGAGTAGTCCAGAGGAGGGCCATGAAGATGATGAAAAGGATAAAGCACCTCTCCTGTGAAGACAGGCTGAGAAGGTTAGGGGTGTTCTGCCTGGAAAAGAGAAGGCTTTGGGATGATCTCACTGCCTTTCCAGTACCTGAAGGAAACTAACAGGAAAGATAGGGCAAGGCTATTTACAAAAGCATGTAGTGACAGGACAAGGAGGGATGGGTTCAAATTGAAAGAGAGTAGCTTAGGTTAGCTATTAGGAAAAAATCTGTAGTGTGAAGGTGGTGAGGCACTGGAACAGGTTGTGCAGGGAAGCTATGAGTGAATGCCCCATCCCTGGACACATTCAAGGTGAGGTTGGATGGGACTTTGAGCAGCCTAATCTAGTGGAAGGTATCCAGGGGTGCTGGAATGAGATGATCTTTGAGGTCCCTTCCAACCCAAACCTTTCTGTGATTCTATGATCTACGTCATTTGCAGTGAATGGCTTTGGTGTTAGTTGACAATCGCAGTTATCTTTATGTTGCAGATGTCATTCTTTCTGCCTTCTCAATCCTACAATAATACAGGAAGCTGTAGAAAAACTTTGCCCCTAAAATATCCTAATTATGTGCTGGACTTTCAAGCAGACCCATAAAAACTACTCTTCCAGATTAGGTACATGGAAACTGCCTGTAAACAGCACGATTTTAAATAAAAATCCATGAGATGTTTAGCACTTAAACTGAATTTTTCCAGAACTTAATTTTTTATAACAAGGTATGTTCATGCTAATTGCTGAACAGACTTGACTAGCATATTTCTAGTTAAACTGGATTAGCATCAGGTTTATGAGAGTGTCCTTCAATCCAAGTCAACATGCAGACCTCTGCATGTTGACTTGGATTGAAGGACACTCTCATAAACCTGATGCTAATCTTGCTGTATCTAGAGGAATTATTAATGTGATAGCTCTGTGTCTTAGAGAAGGAATGCAGAAAGCTTAATGTTCTGCCTATACTTACTGACTGTGTTTTAAATATGTAAAAATGTGAGGAGGAACTCCTCACATCTTTTTCTCCAGGCCTCTTGTTTATCTTCTAGATAGTTTAAGAAGAGATAGTATCTCTTTCTGACATCTAAGAGTTGTATATAAAGAAGATCTAGCTCTTACATTGCTATGGGCATCACTGTTTAGAATTTTTGAAGGACCAGTTTTTTAACCAACATTTGGCCTGTAGGAAAATTGTTATTGGTCAAATGTATTCAGCCACAGGGAGAAAGCAGAAGGCAGAAAATATAAACCAAATTGATCTGGTAAAAAGGGTGCAACTGAAATACAAGGTGAAGTTTACCATCCTGAATCAGGACAAGTTAGTAATCTTTTGCTGGGGTTTAAACTAGGCCTGCAAAGCAAATGAAAGCTTCTTTTTTCCTGAAGATACAGGGCACATGGCATGGTTAGTAGTAGACGGGTATGATTTCCTTCAGCTTGTATTAGTTAGTTTCCATTTAATAGACATGATTATGTCATGCTCATTGCAGCTGGAAGTCCAAAATATGCAACATCTCTCTTAAATATATCAGTAGGCCACTCATTTGGCCTTTCTTAGTGTGTTGTCAAGTGTGTGTTGAACTTACATGCTATCTTCATTTAATCAGTTTGGGACAAATTGGTATAAACTTAATGTTGGGCCTGTTGAATTGTAGGGCAATAAAAGCAGTAATTTGACCTCTTCTATTTCCAGTCTTGTGTGATTAAGTAGTTTAAAAGCTGTGAAAATTTTTTCTGTGCAGTTTTGATACACATCATCAGCAACTGGAACTTTTCCCTCATGAACTAACAGCTCATGTAGACTGTAGTTGTGGTTATGATGTGTGCACATCTCCCATATGGGTACATGTGGGTGACTTTGAGGTTTTCTTTTCCCCCACATATGTCAAATGGCAGTGGTTTTGTCTGAAAAGCTTCTGCACAGGCAGAAAGTGTCTTTGTGAGTACTTTTAAGTGTCTTTGCAAGTACTTTTAAGAAGTTTTTCAAGAGTCAGTAACTCTGCAGCCACAAAGCTGGCTTTATGGCTCAGATTATGCATGTGCTGTGTGGTCCAGGTGTTGTCACCTTCTGCCTACCCAGGCTGTTGAGATGAAAAACCAAAAGACTTTATTTGCCTTGGCAATCCTGGGTCCAAAGTGGTGGTATGAGTTTATGTATTAGTAGGTTGGATAGAACTCCAGAGAGGTGACATCTTTGTTTATTAACAGATGACTTCTTGGTTTGACATTTAACTGGGGGAAGATCTGCAAGCATTTCACAGTCCATTGTGCATTTAATTTGTTATTTGGTAGCATTGATAAAAATGCAGGGCAATATCTTTGAAATTATTTGATTGAGGGGTTTTTCTTTGATTTTGGGTTTTGTTTGGGGTTTTTTGAGCTTGTCATCTATAGGTTAGCATCAGCGGAACAGTCAAGTCCCACAACTGTTTGAACATTTCACTTGGCTATTGCTCATGAGCCAAACAAAATCTGGGACTAAAGCATATCTTAACTTGAAAATTCTGAGAAAAAAAGAATCCATCTTTAAGAATTTGTTCCCATTTGCTTTTGCCTTTTCAGAATTTCATCTTGTTTCTAACAAGAGCCTTTTATTGTTTTGAATTGCATCTGTTCATGCCTTTTAAGTTTTCTTATGGCTGTATTAAAGACTTTTTGTTGCTGATAAATTTTTTTCCTTAAAGATGATCAAGTAAACTGTCAGTTGTCTGGGTGGCTTATCAAAAGGACTGAATCTTTAAATCTGATTATACATAATGCTTTTTACCTCCCCTCAGATGCTAATTGCTTTTGTAGCTCTACTTTGCATGTTCTATAATTTTCAACATCTCTTTTTGAGCATCAGTCATGGAACTGGGCAGAGTATTTTAGTGGCATTCTTGCCCCATGCTACCCCAATCATTATTTCCATTCACTCTCATATCTTTGAACCCAGGAGCCACCTTAGCCCTTCTAATAACAGCAGAAGCTCTGAATGTGATGCTTAGCTGTGAGGCTGTGTTGACCTCATCCCTTTTGCTCTCCTTGCTTCAGAGGTCACAGTTCTCTGATCTGCAAACCTTACCTGCATCCCTTGTTACTAGATACATATCTGCATTCAGGTATCTTAAGATTGTTTTGGTTGGAATGAGCACAGCTTGACAAGTAATTGTGTTAACTCTGTGATTTGCCTTCTGTTTTTATTACTAAACCATATAATCTCTTAATTTTACCATAAAGAACTTGCTTATTTCCAGGTAGCTAATAAAACACTTAGTAATGTAAAGCAAAATTCCAGTAATTTTGAACTGCAAAAGAAGCATTACAGTTGCATTGTGATGTTACTCACTAATGACAGCTTTTGAGATCCTGAAGTTAACTAATTTTTACATATTTGTCCTATATGTTTTGACATCCTGTTTTTAAAATCCCAGTGATTTGATAAATCTTGCTTATGTCACATCTTTAAGCCTTCAGTTGCTGAAAAAGCCTTCAATGTGATATACAATCAATAGATTTCACCATGTTTCACTCTTATAAAGATAAAAATGAGGAACTTTCTGCAATGTCTTGAGATGCCAGCTGCAAAATGATTCCTTGCTTAGGATGCCTTTAGACCCCCTGAGTGAGCTCTTTATGTTTGATTGTGCATATTGCCTAGTCCTTTGTTTTATGTGTTCTCTGAGGCATCTGTTCTGTGTCTCTTCCAGCAGGAACAAGAACACATCAAAAGGCATTTCACCCTGGACCCTATTTGCACAGAAGCCTGAGCCCCAAGAAGTCCCTTTGACCAGCAACGCTTGTGCTGCTCAGGTGGGCTAAGAACTCTTTTGGAGTGAGGGTTTTGGGTTTACCCCCATTTTTTCTTCCAAAGAGTCGTGCTGCTTGCTTGAGAAAGAGGAGTTTCTTGTGTAGGGCGCTGCAGTGCGTTTGGCTTGGTGCACTGAGATGAGAGATGTCTGTGTGGGATGGATGTGCTTTAGGGTTTAAGTTGAAATATCACAGCCTCAAATTTACTGTAATAATCTGGCATGAAAATGCACTTACTTTGTCCTGGATGCTGTCTGATTCAATAGTGATTTTTATGCATAGTTTTGTATCTCCTGGACCTGTAGTGTAAAAGGATATTAAGCAGCTTGTGGGTGTGAGTCATCTCAAAGTTAACTTAGTTATCAAAACATAGTATCTCAATTGCTCAGAGTAACACTTTCCACTTCACTTTTGCAATGTTTTGCTTGTTGCCACTGTTGAAATTTAAATGTCTATTTACTTTTCCCAGTTGTAGCAGTTAGTTATTCTCTTTTAATTTTGATCCTGATGCCTGTAAAATGACTAAATGTAAACAGCATTCTTGAAACTAAACTCTTCATGCTATTTTCTCCTGCTGATAATTTCAAGAGGCAGACTGTGTTTTCTGTTGTCTGTGGCTTAATTAATCTACTTGAATTATACTTGAACAGGAACTCTGATACCAGAAGAGGGTTTAGCAACCTTGGAAGTTAGGAACTTATGAATGAGGCAGTGCTGAAGAGTTACTTTATGTTATTATTTTGCTTGTTGGAAAAAGAAGGTGTTTGTAAACTCGTGGCCAGAAGTGGCTACATACTTGCTTCCTTTCCCTCCCTCTTAGAGACTTTTCTGCTTTCTCAGGCCTTTCACGTGTAATAACTTGGCATGGATAGGCAGGTCTCTGTCCCAAGCTGAGATGTTCCAACACCATGCCAGTAATTCAGTGGCATCAGTCAGATGAAACTGGCATACTTACTGGAATACCACAAGTCTGGGCTGCTTTGTGAGTAGGTTTGGTGCCCAGACTACCATCTATGCAAGCCACTGTATGCATGGGGTCCTGTAGGTTTCCTGACTGGGAACTTCAGCATGGTGGTTTTGCTGCTGTCTTTAGCAAGCAATTTAATTTCTCTGTGATTTTTGTGGTGTGTTTTGTTTTGTTGTGGGGGGGGGGGGGGGTGTGTGGGTGGGTGTTGGTTTTGTTGTTGGTTTGTTTTTTTTTTTTTCATTGCTTCACTTTGGGGTATTTTGGGAAATCTGTAGAGAAAAGTACAATTTGGTGGTATTTTTGTCAAGTATAAGTAGGGCAAGTAGATGCTGCAGCATTCCTTCTTGACCAGAAAGGATGGGGACCTGCTAATTCTCTTAAATTATCCCATGTTGCTTTCCCAAAAGCCCCTATGCAAAAGTAAACCTTGCATCCCCAGATTTCCTGGCTTGAGGAAAGCCTCCTCCAAAGCACTTTCACATCGTGCTCTCTGTATCCATGAGATGGCTTGGCAGGAAGGAGCATTTTTGTTCCAAGTGGGTTAGCAGCAGGCATAGACCATCATTCAATGATATGAAATCTTCAGTGGCAGCTCTGCTGTAAGTAGTTCCTGCCTTCACTGGCCAGTACCTGCTTGGTTGTGCTGTTTTGTGGAGCTGTGCTGTGGGCTGGACAGGAGAGCTGATCTAGCATTAGACTGTATTTTATGTAGTTGTTATGTGGCTTTGAAAAAAAGTATTCAGACATTTCCCTTCGTCTCTGCTGTATTTCAGAGCATGGCTGTGCAAATGCATGATAATTTGCAATGTTGGACTGAGAAGCTGGAAGGCAATCCCCACACCCCATCCCATCAAAAAAAAAAAAAAAAAAAAAGGAAGAAGAGGATTCAAGACTTGCTTAAAGTGATTTCATTGCCAAGTTCTTTGTGTTATCAAGCCCCGCCTGTGTCTGTAGCTCTCTTCCCTTCCTGCCGGTCCCATCCTGGGTGGCCCCATTAGTCAGGGAAGAAGAGGCTTTTGCAAACTGAGTGAGGGTGTTGAGTTTGTACTTTCAATAGCAACCATGCTCCCGTGTAGCTGTTCTTTCATTTCAAATAATATGAGGTGGCTTTAAACTAAATACAGCCCTTTTACATAGATCTGGCTGGTGCCCTTATTCTCTCTGGGTGCTCTAAATATTGTGTCCCTGTGCACTTGGTGAGGAAACTTTTTTGGTGTCAGTTTTCTTTCTCAGCTGATGACCTCCAGTGCACTGCTAGCACTCTCCTGAAGCATTAACCATGCACAGAGTCACTTCCTTTCCCCTCTTACTTCAGTTTAAAAGACTTTGCTCTTGAATCTTGTAAATGGGGTGATAATTTCAAAGCAAACAGCTTCCAGTCCTTTCTTGCCAACTTTTGCCCACAAGGTATGCAAAGTAAACAGAGCAGTTAGGAAATTAGTTATGTGCTTTCCCTCCTAGTGCAAGGCATCCCAGGATGGTTCCTAGCCCTCTAAGTAATGAATAAAGGGAGAGATGGAGAAGTGGCCTGCCCGAGTTGCATTTTAATGTATGGAGCCATTTCACAGATCATTCATATTTTACAAGCTTTAGGAAAACCTTGTAAAATGTTAGGCTTTAAAAAATCTCTACTATTCATATATTGAACATAAAAGTGTTTTATTGCTTGCAGCAGAGAAAGAAAACTGAAATACCTAGGATGGGCTAAAAGAAATACAGAGAATTTTCTTCACATGTTAAAAAATAGCTTTCAAGCAGACTTCACCTAAATACAAGGAAGATTCTTACCTCTGGCAGGCTTTTGGGGGGAGCTTAGAAGGATTTTTCAGCGCTACTATGATATTTATAGGTTTGATTTGGAAACTGAATCTGGATTCTATAATGGTGGGTATGCAGCAGTTATAGGGTACAATACCTGTAACAGGATATACAGATGCCATTTTGGTGCATTTATTAAAAGGAGACAAGTCTAGGCAACTATTAAAAAATGTGACATTGAAAAAGTTGATAAATAAATTGTTAATGCTTAATATATTTAGCTCCATCCTAGGTATTGAACAGTCTTTACTAATTGACTTATAGGAAAATTTGTTAAATGTGAAAATTAGACATAAGATTATCTACTGAGAGGCTTAGCTACAAGGTGATGGTGAGGCTGAAAAGGGGAAAAACCATTATGTGATCTCCTCCAAATGAGATAGGGCAGGTCCCAAGAGTACAAGGCCTGCAGGAATTCAAATCAGCAGTTGAGTTATAGTCTGAGGCCATGAGCACAAACACAACTTCCATTTTATGCTCATGCATGTGGCAGCACAAGTAGGAAGCTGGAGTTCTCCTGGTCCCAAAAGAAGATCCTTCATTATCAGCTTTACTCCCTTGGCATGACTCAAGGGACGGTATGATAAAAACCCATAGTGGTACTTCTTCACACATTTCTATCCCCTTCATAAAAGTAGCTCTATGCATGGAGTGTGCTCTACTCCTTTTTAATAACAAGATCTCTGTTTAAAAAAAAAAAAAATAAAATTGTATTTATTATATACAATATGTATAATATATTTTATAGTTGCTATCAAGGGTTTTTAAAGGAAAGTATGCTCTGTCTTATGGAAACTTTGCCTTGATGTTTCCCAGCTGAAGGTTATGAAATTCTCTGAAGATGGGTTTTTTTTCATAGAAATTCCTTGAGTTCCGTGAATGTTAACTCAAAACACCTGAAAGAATGTAACATATCTGTCTTCTGGAGTATTTCATTTGTACTTGTGCCAAAAGCAGAAAGCTAACTCGGCTGCAAGGACCTAGTTTGGCTGAACTGGTAGTCCCTAGAATATATAAGAAGATTTTTTTTAATATGGATTTAATGCTAAGCTTTTATATTTACTGGAGAGAGAGGAAATATTACCATTTGAGTAAATATTTTAAAGTAATTTATATATATATTAGCCACAAGGAAAGGATAATATGTTCCTGGAATAATTTCTTTTTAAATAGCTGCACTTTATGCAGCATGAACTCAAACATCCCAAACCACACAATTTTTTTGCTCTTTACTTCAAATAAACCTTACCTCAGTTCACATATATCTTTATTTGCCTGAGTGAAATTATGAATTTCCTCTTTACAAACCAAAAAGAGAAGGTGTTGAATTAGCTTCTGCTTAGTGTAGTCTCTTTAAAGCAGACATTGCTTTATAAGATTGGCTTCAGCATCTGCTTTTTACCTGTGAATCCTAATGAAGTTAAAGCTGTCCAGGTAATACAATTACAAATGTGATGCAAGTTGTAATGCAAAGCCAGGAGATTGTCAGCCCAGAAACTTTGTGTGTGAGCTGCAAATCACCAGAGTAACCTTCTCTTCAGTACATACCCATTCCCGTTCTCTGTCCATCTCCTGGGAAAGAAAAGGCAGCAGTAGCCAATGGGAGAAATTGCAGCTTCCTGGCTCTACTTGATGCAAAGGTTAACAAACCACATAGGAGTCCAGATTTTTTATTTTTTGTCATTGTGTGGCTGTTTGAATGGCTTTCCTCTTGCTCTGTGGGCAGACAGAAGGTATTGTCTTATCTACTTTTCTGTCACAGTTACAATAGCCTTGCTTTTTCTTCAGGCTGGGTCTGTTGAGTCTAGTGGGGATAGTATAGTTTTCATCTTCTCAATTGGAGAAACCTGGCAACAGACTGCTGAGTGATGGGAAGGTTAACTAATGGGACCAGTCCTTGAAGGAGCTTTATATTATTTGGCTGTTTGAAGAGGAGTTAAAAAACTTGGTGTCGTCTAAGTTAGGTTTTATCTTTGTGGTGTGAGGCTGCACATGTGAAAGTTTGAGAATGCTGGAATATTTTTCTTGTTTCTAAGTTTAGCTATAAATGTCTATGGCCTACTTAATATTAACCTGTGTACTTCAAAATGAATAGCAGATTACAAGAAAATCAGATCACTTTCTTCAAGTAAGCTGTTGGGAAACTCAAGACATTCAGAAAAAGTGAATTAACTGAAGGTGTGGAGATGGAGTACACCAAACCTCAAGCTACCTGCAGGGCACTCTTGAGAGAGAAAGGGGTACTCTAGAGAGAAATTGACTTTCTACTCTGTGAAGATGGAGGAAGCATCATGCTGACTCATCTTCCCACTTGGGAGTTGCTCTTCAGTGGAGAGGTCTATCATTAGATCTTTTTCAGGAAATGAGGTGGCTGCCATGTAACAGGAGAGGAAAGTGAAAGATGGGTCTGTTACTTACTTGCCCAGAATCAGAACTGCATATCCAGGAGTAAAAATCATGTGTCCAAACAATTTTGTTCAGAGACCCTCCAGGGTCTCCTTCTGCAGAGTGACCCTCAGGTGGTGTTTGGATCTATTTTGTACACAAATTGTATAAACTCAACTAACGAGATCACACAGATGTTATACAGAGTGCATTTTTGTGCAACTAAATTGAATTGTGAATCTGTACTACTGGGTCCACTTAAAATAAAGTATTACCACATCAGTCATAGCAGAGACATGTGAAGGAAATCCTTTGCTAGCATTCCTAGGGAATGCTGCACATGCTTCACTGTTCCTGGAGTGCAAAATCATTCCTCCCTCCTAAAGACCATCCAAATGCTTTTAATATTGACCTGGAGATTAAAAAACTCCAACAACAAAGTGTACAGCTAGCATTCTATTACTGTACTGAATAGCTATTAATATGGCTGCTGTGGGAGATGGGGCAGGAAGGGAAGCATGGCTGCCTGGAGCTGCAAACATAACAGCTTCTAAAGTTTTAAAATGCTCCTTCTGCCTCCTCACACGTGCACGCTACCTGCCATCTTGTGTTTGTATTTGGTATGTTGATTTGGGGAAAGATTTGATTTGACACTACAGCACAGCTTGAGGAACCAGCTGTACAGAATATTAATATCTGATCTTATTTCATTAATATCAATTTCAGGCCTGCATTCCAGAGAGGGTTAATATTAAGCTGGTTTTAATAACAGCAATATTTTCCAGATTCCTAGACAAAATGCACCAGCTGGTTTGCACTAAATTTTACAGTGCAGGAGACAAGAAACAGACTTCCTCACAGAAAGGAAACGTGGCAGTATAAGTCCTGGGAGAATGGGGAGTTTCAAGCACTGGACAGGATGTCTTGCTTTCACAGTGAGCTCTGGCAAGGGCAACACTGAAAACCAGAGGGACATCAAGTCTTGACTGTGCTCTCACCTTGGTTTCCCATGTTCCTGCTCACCTCAGGCTCTTTGTGTTTCTCTCTCATGGTGAGTGACAGGAAAACTGTGTGTCTGGGCTGGCTTGTGGCTGTCCACTCCACTCCCTGCATCCCATCTAAAGCAGAAGTGGTTGTAAAACCACTTGCTGGAAGTTGGAGGAAACATTGCAATGCCTGATCTCCTGTGAAACCACTAAATGAGGTCAATAGACATTAATTTTTTTTTTTTAACAATTCATACATGCAGCCTTGGAAGAAATGAATGAACCATAGCTTCCTTTTTTCCTCTACATTTTTCTACCACATAAAATGGCATAATTAAATAAGAGCTATATTGTTTTACAAATGCCTCTATGCGTGAAATTAGTGTGCTTCCCAAAAAAGCCCTAAAACTGAAAGACACTGCAGTGTTTGTTACAGTAAGTTAGGCCTGTGACATTCTATCCTCTGAGAAATATTCCTGCATGGAATCTCGTTATCCAGTTCATCAACATGCATAATTTCTTCCACTACTCCTAGCTTTGAGTCGAGATTGGATTTTGTGAAGATGTCTGCAGAGGAGTTTTATGTATGGAGCTGTATGAACAGAAAAGGTTAAAAATTGTGGTTGCAGCAGCCGTGAAAAGCTATAGCATAAACGTTCACTGCTTTAAAATATGAAAAAAAACGGTGTCTTTTAAATATCAAAGGGATTAGTATTAATCCAGCACTTGTGATTTTCTTAAATCATGTTATTTGCATAATAATACTCACCACCTGCTATATCTTCAAAGCGCTTTTCAGACATTAACTAATTGATCTTTGTAACACCCCTGTGATGTAAAGACCTGTTATTATCCCCAGTCTGCAGATGTGGAAACCAAGACCCAGAGTAGCTGAAGGAACTTGTTGGGTACAGGGCTGAGGCAGTGACATTGAGGGTGCCATGTCTCTATTGTCCTGTCTTCTGGCAGTTCCCACTTCCAGGGGCAGCTACAGTTTCTTCTTGCCTGCCTTTAGGAACAGAAAAGGAATGGATTTATTTTTTTGTGTCTTTGGAGGGATATTGTTGGGGGATGTTTTTTTGATTTTGGGGGTCTTCTGCTAAATGATTTTGCTTTTGTTCTTACTTGCCCTGTAGTCAAAGATAGATAAGACAAAAAGGCTTTTTATGTCTTCTTGTTGTCTGTGTGCACCACAGTGAACATTGAGAGCTTTTGAGCACCTTTTTCCTTTGTTCAGGACTCAGTATGGTCTTCTTAAAATACAAGAAGATCCATCTCAATATGAGAAAGAAGAATGTAAAGAACTTTACACTGAGGGTGGCAGAGCACTGGAACAGGCTGCCCAGGGAGGCTGTGGAGTCTCCCTCTCAGGAGACATTCAAACCCACCTGGACGTGTTTGTGTGTAATTGCTTCTGGTGGCCCTGCCTTGGCAGGGATTGGACTAGATGATCTCAAGAGGTCCCTTCCAACCCTAACAATCCTGTGATTCTCTGATTCCTGTTGGTAGTTTTATGGTCAAACTTGCCCCTGCTTGTCAGAGTAAGAAATTATTAAAATGAGAAGTGACAGGGTGAGTTGCTTATTGTTATAAAATTTAAATACCTGTTTCCATCCTGTGCTGGCAGTGAGCAGCCATTCCCAGGTGCCTGCCAGAGGAGCAGCTGGTGTCTGTGTTCAAGGGCTGTGGAAGGCTGGGGTGGTGCTGCCACCAGGATGGCAGCAGGTTCCCAACATCTGCCTCTCGGTGTTCCTTCACCAGGTGTCTGGGGTGTTCCAGCCCTCGGTGGTGTGGGGGACAGGCAGGTGATGTGTAGGTTCCCCCAGTCTCTGTCACTGCTTTCTTTGGAGCAGAGCTTGGTAAAGTGCCAGGTGGGCCTTGGGAAGTGCTGTGTACCTGAGCAAAATGAGGCAGAAATGGAGGACAGACAGGTGTCACACACCTCAGTCCAAGAAGAGATATTAAAAACTCTTTCATGGGTAATAATCTGACTTTAAAATGAGGTATTAAAAAAATATGTTACAGTCCCTTTAATCTGGCAGTGTCACTTCAATACTTAGTGCAAGGGCTTAACATTAAAGTGAATGTATTTGTTTTTACAGATGTTTCAATGGCATTATCTCATGCAGGAAAGTAAATCTTATTGATGGAGCACTTGGAGCCCATCAGTGCAGTTTCAGACCAAACCTCAGGGAAAGCTTGTGCCATGCCACCTTCCAGGAGATGATTTTGTGATTTCCCAAGTGCAGTATTTATGCCCTCACAAGGGCTGCAGCAGTGACAAACAAGCAGATTTACTTCAGCGAGTTATGGGCATGGCTATATGTGCTTGCTTTAGTTATTTGGCCAAACAGGGGGCCAGGAGAGGTGAGGAGCTGGAGCACAAATCACTCTGAATCCTGTTGTACTCCAGCTGGGACAGATGGGCTGTAATCTCTCTTTAGGACACAAATTACAGGGTTTGCAGACCTTTGCATGCTGTGGATTGTTTGCTTCTCTTCACTCTTGGAGCACCATTTCCATACACCTCTGTTGATTCAGGACAGAAAGGGGTCCAGCATCAGGTGACAGTGTTGCTTGTCTCACGAGGTGCTCCCTCCATGATTTGTGACATTTTCAGGTGAAAGGGGTGAAACTGGTGAGTTCTTTGTGAAACACTGATCCTAGAGGGAAGGGTAGCTTAGGAGAGGGAGGAGAGTGGGCAAAGCTCAGGTCATGCTTCAAGTGAAGCTTGGAGGCAGCTGAAGCACTCCAGTGATGGTTATTGTGCTAGTCATGGAGAGAAGTGGATAAAAGGTGGATCCTGTAGCAGGACTGGCAGCATGGGGCAGGGCACAGACGGTGAATTCAGCTTGTGGGAGGCATTGTGTCAACCCAGTGTGCTACTCTGGCAGCCTTGCACTGCTTGGGAGAAGGGTTTGGCTGTGGTGTGCTTGCAGCAGCTGCAGTGGTGCCACATTGCTTCCTTCCCTGACAGAGGGCAGGGCAGGCCTCACTCCAATGGGAGCCAGCAGCACAAGAGTCTCAAAGGGAAGTTGCCATGGTCACAACTGTATCAGATGTTTTTATTTTTTGTGGCCAAGAGCAGCAGCTTGTGCAGTGACCTCTCACTTGGCTCTTGTGCTTGGGCAGTGTTGCTGGGGCTGGTGGCAAAGAAGAGGTTGAGCTTCCTTGATCTTGCTTGGCAACTACTTTTTGACCATGAGATCATGTCAGAATTACAACAGGGACAGTGAGGCCCTGGCTTCTGAAACATCCGATGGAGGTATGCCCTCTGTCTCCTGAATTTGTTTTGGTTTAGATCTGAAACTGCTGGAAGGTGATTGTTGTATTATTAATGGTAGATGTACCAAAAGGAGTTGTAGAACACTTCTTATTGTAACATACTTCTTGTAATCAGGGCAAAAACGTTTTTAAACCCAAACCTATCATTTTTCTCTCTCTCCCTCCCTTAAAGTAACCAGAGGAATAAAAATATTGTTGGCACTCAAGCTTATGTTTCAGACTTGGGATTTGTTTCTTTAAGCTTGATGTTTATGAAGGATGCAGGGCTCTCTGCAGCAGTGAATGACATCCTACTTAGGTCCAGCTGAAGTTTCTCCATAGGATCCCATCAGAGGGCCTCAATTCTGGACTGCAGACAACATCAAATGCAATTTATTCTTGGCCCTTAGATCAGCCAATTTTTTTTTTTTTAATTCTTTTTTTTATTATTATTCTGAATACCTACTCAGTTTTGGGACTGAGCTGATAGCTTCCTAGGAAACTTGGGCAGCTATCAAATAGTTAGTTTTGATCTCTTTTCTTGTGGACTCTTCTGTAATATCAGTCCATGTGAGATGTCTCAGCAAACTCAGTTTATTTAAAAGAACATTTAAAATAATGGAAAATAGATTTAAGGAGGGATTTGAAGAAGCCATATGCAGATGGAGTCCATGCTCTGTCATAAGGCAGAGAATCAGCTGTAGTTAAGCCATTCATTGAACCTCCTCCTCAAAAGGAAGAGACTTGGTAGCTGTCATTCCTCTGCTCAACAGTTATTACTGTCAAGTTTTTCCCGATATTTATCCTGCAACTCCTGGATGCTGTTTAGGTCTCTTGTCTTTAATAGACATGGTGAACAGTTCATTCCCTTCCTCTGTGACTAATTTCTCCCTAGCTGAATACTCACTAAAAGCTAAATCACTTGCCAATAATTCTTGGGTCCTTGAAACAGCAAAAAAGCAAGCTTTTAAACTGGCTAGTGTTCGCTTAAGAAATAACACTATTTTGGCAACTTATACAGCCTTGAACTTGTTTGTGAGCTGACTATAGACTCTGTAACTGGATAGGTTTGTTTAGTAAACTTTTTAAAATCTCTCACCTTTTAAAATCCAATTTTTTTCAGACTGGGGTTATAAATGGGGTTCTGTGCCTCTTGTTTAATTTTGCTGTGAACAGAACAGCTAGTGTCTTCATTCAAGGGCCTGCCTTGCTTTGTACCGGCTGATTTACAATACAATGTGTAAATGTAGTAGCATTCTGGAACAAAGGAGAGCCTGTTTATCCAAACAAATTTGAGGGTGAGGGTGAAGAGGTAAATTGCAGCCTGTTCACTGAGCTGCAGCTTGAAAGCAGAACCAAACGCAGGGGAAACGTGACAGGCAAATGACTGGGGGGGGAAGGCTTGGCTCAGCGTCCCTGTAATTTTAGGGTAGTGCTGACCCAAGGAGCCCAGGCGAGCTGCCGGGGTGCCCAGGTGCTTGCTGGTCCTTTGGAGGAGCTTCACTGGCAATTAAAGACTTTCTGTAGATGGTTTTTGTGCTTTGCTCAGAGCAGTTCTGTAGTCAGTGCGCAGAATCCACTGTAACCTCTTGGCAGGTGTTGCTGTGGTTCTCCAGTCTGCTGTGCCTTAGCTGATTGCTTCTACTTGTCCTGAACTGAAGCCAGCAAACACATTTCTTGGATTTAAGTATTCTGGGTATTTTAGCCTTATTGTTGAGCTTGAGTATTTCAACTATAACGGCTAAGTCTATTAGCAAAGAGATTAAATTGTGAAGAAGTTATATTGCCTTGTCCAGACATGAAAAATAAATTGTTAGAAATAGGCTTCCATCCAAGGCATGATCTCTCCTGCAAAACAAATTGGACAGAAATACTGTGGTGCTTTTCTGTGCCTTGCATGCTCGGTCTTTGCACTTCCTGTAAATGAGTTTGCTACCTAATTATGGACCAGGTTAAGGAGGATCACCTATTCCAACTGTATTGATAGTGCTTCCTAAGGTTGCAATAAAGGCCTGGTTTGCTCAAAATCTATTTTTTATTCTGCTTCTGCTACCATGTAACATTTTGAAAGGGTGATTTGCAGAGCAAGGAAGGCTGGGACCTGAGTAAGGTGAACTCTTCTTTAAGGCAGCTCATCAGCTTCTTGGCTCAGTCACATCCTGCGTGCTGTGTAGTATTTACTGTTGTACCAAGAAACATGAAGTTCCATCTGTCCTTTGTTTTCCTGCCCATTAAGTACAAAATTCATTTTGGTTTAGCAGAGCTTTCCTCCAAACTTTTGCTGAGTTATAGATTATGGCTTTTCTGAAATCTTCAGCCTTGCCTGGGGGAAGAACACTTTAATTTGGTTTAACAGTAGATGAGTAATCTAGCTACAGATAGTGATTTTTCAGTTCAGCTGCAGTCAGCTTCTTGCTCCAACTGTTCCACTAAAATTTCAGAGGTGGCAATCAATTCTCAGCCAGCCTTGTTTATCCTCCCCTTGACTTTTCTTGTTCTCTTTTTAGTCTATGACACTGAAAAGTACCATCTTATAAAGCATGCATGCTCTATTCCTGTTAATGGTTTTCAACACAATTTTGTTAAGTCAGATTGCTGAACTGTTTTTCTCTGTTCGGTCATCAGCTAGAATTTTAGCACAGATACTCAAATATTTCATGCTTGCCACTTCAAAACAGATGAACAGTATCTCTTCAGGAATTTATTTTAGCTTCTCATATCTGTTTTGGTTCTTTCCACTGTAAAGTGGAAAGAACTGGGTTAGCATTAGTTAAACTGGTTTATCTTGTTCTCTATATACATAAATATGAAGTTCTCATTTGGCATGCAGGTCCATTTTATGGGCATCCAGGCTTGGAACTCATCCTTCCAACATCAGCAAGATCTGTTCTTTGGGTGGGTGAATGGATGGGCCAGGGAAATGGGCCTGCAAGCACAGGGGAAGGTGTGCCAAGGCCAGCAGGGAAGTTCCTGTTTCGGGTCATGGAGCACTTCTCAGGGCATTTGGGTGTAGAAGAGGGGTACCCTGATGATGTGGAAGCTGCTGCCCCAAAGGTAATGGCAGGTCAGCAGATGGAATGCACTGCTCTTGAGATGCTTGTGTTTGTTCCTCTAATTAGTATGTAAGGTTAATTTCCTCTTGAGTATGCGAAAGAGGAAGGCTCAGTCTTGAGGGACTAAAGCTGCCTGCAGGAATGGGGGGGTTGTTTTGTTTTGTTTTAAGCAACTCAGTGTGGTATGCACTGTTCCTTGATGGAAGGACAGAAACTTCATAGCTCTTGTTTTAAAGGCTATGGATCACCCTGTAAATGTTATTAATTTCATATGGAGTGGCTAAACTTCCTGCTGACTTAGGTAATGTACCCACTGAGCTTGGATAAAAGGTTAGAGATGGCAATTATGGAAAAATCTTTTTCCATTAAGCTTTTGTAAGCTCAACCAAGCCACTGTCAATAATTACTCTTTTTCCCTGCTATTGTGGACTGACTCTAATCCAGACTTGGTTTATTTAATTTTTTTTCTTACTTGAATGTGCACACTCAAGATACATGGAGAATATCAAGCAACATGGAGTACACACTGAGCAAATGCATTTGCTGGGATGTACCTGGTGTGTCAAACAGTGAATAGATTTACAGTGTAAGTGGTCATAACTGGGCTGTAAAAGTGCATGGTTTTGTGCTTTTAATTCTCTGTTTGTCTCTTAAGTTGAACAAGGCATCTTGAAGAGTGGCATTGGGCTGGAGGAGGGGCTACCAGGAGGACTAGAAATAGCAGCTGTTTGTTTATGCCAGAATTTTTATTCTTTCTCTTCCTTCTCCCTTTCCTAGGGATAGTCTTATGTATTCCACCCACTCTCATTCCCTTCTGGTGAATGTGTGTGGATGTGCTCCAGGACCATATGTGCTTGTAGAGATATACTTCAAAGGAAATTCTAGACTGCCTAGAGAAGCTGCTTGAGTTTAGACGAGGCCTGAATTTGCCGACTGCTGCAGCATTTCTTTTGAAGAACCACATGGCAGTGCTGCTGTTTCTTTCCTTCAGCACCTTTACACACTGATGAACACCCTTAGCCCCTAAAGCAAGTGAGCTGCTGATAGGTGTACTCTGTATGAACTAAAGCAAGCTGAATTTCACTTCAAGGCATCAGCTCAGCTGGGCTTTTTGGTGGCTAGTTGACATGCTTTAGATTTCATGATGTATTTGCCCAGCAGTGAAGATAATATGAGGTTTCTTTTTTCCCCTCCATGCACAATGATTTCTTCAAAGAAGATTTTACCAGGTGGTTTTCTGGAAAGGTGGAAGCTTGCCCCAGCTGATTCAGAGACACTGTCTTACCAAGCCATTATTTCTGGCTGCAGACCAAAAGGACCTTGTCTGTGTCTGCTCTGCTGTGGCCATTCTTGGTTAGATGCCTACTTTCTGTTTGACAAACCTCTGCAGATTCTGGATGGCTTCCATATGGATGCTGTGGTATTAAACTGAATATGCTAAACATACTCCTTGTTGAGGAATGCAGGGCATCTGGTGCAGATTTTGGCATCCTTTTCCTTCCAAAAAACAGAATTGTACAATAGCTGCTCCATTCCAGCAGCAGCAGCTTTTTAACCTGAACTGGATTGAAGTTAAATCTTTGCCAGGGGTTGTCCATTACATTTTGTAATATGAAACATTGACCTTTCATATGAAATGCATTTGTTTTATATGAAAGCATTTATTTTATATGAAGGCATTTTTTTTAAAAGTCCATTTTTATGGGTATTTGGTCCACTACTCTTGAAGAATGAGTGACTGGCAGATGTGTCAGTAGACTTCTATAGCATCTTTCACACTTTATGTGCTCTAATCCATGGTGCAGATCGTTATTAGTTTGTTTCTGTAAACACCAGTTTCATATCTCAGACAGGGTGATCGTGTTTGTAGCTAGCTGGAGGTAAGGGAAGGAAAATAGTTTGATTTTTTCACAGGTGTTGCCATGCAGTCATGCAGTCCCTTCCCCAGACTTCACTCTTTGGTCAGCCATGAAATGCAGAATGTGAGGGTGTGTATGGAAACTGTCAGCTAAAGAAACACCCTCTGGATGTGGGGAATTGGTTGTATTAGGGATGAGCAGTCTTGCTTGCTCGCACCCTAAGCCAGCAGCATGAAATTGCTTTTAGATACTTGAAAACAGCAAAAGAAAATTGCTTCTCCCCCTCACCCTGCCTTTGGAAGAGCATGTTCTTGTTAGCTGGGCTGCTTGTAAAGGTGGGACTCTCTTTGTTATCCCTGAGATGGTCTGGTGGTGTGCTGGGAGGGCTTCTCGCCTCCCCGACCACGTATTTGTTTCCCTATTATTCACAGCTGGTGGAGTGTTTGTGTTCACAGGATTATTTGTTTACAAATGATATCGTTTCTCCTGAGACATCTTCTGATGATGATCAATGGCTCAGTTACTTTTAATAAAGCTGAGGCAGTCAGACACAGGAATTCTTTTGAAGTTGTTGAGGCCTCATCTGAGTCATATAATACCTTAAATGAAAACAGAGCAAATAGGAAATGTAGAAACGAATGACAGGTGTTGGCAGGAGGGATGTTCAGGAAGTTTATAGCTTTCACATCTTTCTTTTCTGCTCAGGGCGGATGATTGTTCTGCCTTTAGGCACAGACAAGCTGCAAATGAGAAGATGGTGGAGAAAAATGGGGAGCAGTGGCTTGATGGGAGGTGTGTGATGGATCTGACTGAACAGATCTTTCTTCAGCACAGGCAAAGCTCTTTGTTCTGGTGGACCATGTTCAGTACTTAGTGCTGATGCCCTTGGCCCCAGGAAGGCGGTCACAGGGTAGAGCTGGCTGGAGGCCAGGACTCAGCAGCTCAGTTTCTGACAAGGACAGATCTCCCAGGACCTCCAGCAATGATTAGTTCTGAGATGCCCTGGCAGGAACTGAGTGGTTTTGGGACCTGTTTGGAAGCTGATTCAGTGGTCTATAAGAGATATTTTCTTATGTTCCAGTTGTCCCCAGCCTTCCTACCTGGGAATGTCCATAGGACTATTTAAGCTATTTGCCAATTCAGACTGCACATAGGCTTTAGCCAAACTAGCAAAGCAGTGGTGCTTTTCTGCAGATTTGGTTAAAGGGCATCTTTGAATGCTACACTTAACCTTTTCTTTCATAGGAATGGACACATAAGGGTGAATGCTGAGTGAGGATTTCTCTGTTGTTCACCTTTCCAATATTATGGAACTTAAAGACTTTTATGGCCTTTAAAACTCTTCTAGATAGAATAGCTCCTCAGAGGTGCCAAAAAGGTTGGGTTTCAGGAAAAAAACTCAATTATGAGTAATAGGTGTGCTGTGCTGATAGTTTTTGTAACCCTGGGCATTTGCTACTGAAGAAGGAAGATCCAGAGTCTTCTTTCCCCTTTCACCTTCCCATCCCATCAGCCTCCAAGCTTTCTGAGCCAGCACATACTGTTACCTCTTAACCTCTCTCACTTCTCTGCTGTACTGCTGCATGGATGAACAGTTGACAGGTGATGCTCTCTGGCATGGCTGTGGCAGGCTGCTTATTGTTTTGCCATTAGCTGAGTGTCATTTCCCATGGCACCTAGTACCTGACCATAGTCTGAGAGCCCTTACCCTAGTCCTGTGGGGCTTGCTTGCTCCTACACAGCTACTGAAGGGCACTGCTGATTTTCCACCTTCCAGAAGAGGTCTAACTGTGTGTGGGTACCCTGGTTTAGGTATTGGCTCATACTAACCACCACTAACTTTTGGGGACAGATTGGTGTGGCCTTTATTTCCTGAGATGACATTATCACAAAATGGTTGAGAATTGGAAGGGACATCTGGAGGTCATCTGGTCCGACATTCCTGCTCAAGTAGCTCCTCCTAAAGTCAGCCATTTTGAGTATCTCCAAGAATTGACACTCTACATCTGGGCAACTACATCTACATCTGGACAGTCTTTGGTCATCGTTGCAGTAAAAAAGTGTCTCCTGATGTTCAGAAGGAATCTCCTGTGTTTCATTTTGTGCCCCTTGCCTCCGGTCCTGTCACTGGCACTACTGTAAAGCAGCAGGCTCCACGCTCTTTGCACTCTCCCTTCAGCTATTTATATATATTGACAAGATCCCCCACAAGCCTTCTCTCCTCCAGACTGAACAGTTACTGCTCTGTCAAGTTTTCTTCACAGGAGAGGTGCTCCAGTCCCTCAATTGTATTGTGGCTCTTGGTTGAACTCTTTCTAGTATGTTGATGTCTCTCTTGTACTCAGCCCAGAACTGGACATAGTACTCCAGGTGTGGCCTCACCTCCTCAACCCACTGGTAACACTCCATCTGATGCAGCCCAAGACACCATAGGCTTTCTTTGCATGTCTCTCACTCATGCTGAACCCAGTATACACCAGGACCCCCAGCTCATTTTCTGCCAGACTGCTTTCCAGCTGGGTGGCCCTCACCATACTCTGATGTCTGGGGCTGTTCCCCACTGGTGCAGGACTTTGCACTTCTCATTGTTCATGAGGTTGGATAATGGACCTGTTGGTCCATTTCTTGAGTCAGTCAAGGTCCCTCTGTGTGGCAGCACGACTCTGGTTGTGTGCCATCTGCAAGCTTGCTGTGGGTGCATTGCCCCATCATCCAGATGACTGATGATGATGGTGAACAGTACTGGACCCAGTACTGGTCTCTGGAGAGCACTGCTGGTCACTGGCTTGAACTTTGCACTGATGATGGGTATGAGTTTTCTGGTGCCAGGCTCTAACAGCAGGGAGGTGGGATTAAAAAGTCCCTTGACTGGCTCTTGCTGGAAGCTGATGGAAGCTTGTGTGAGCAAGGTGCAGAGACACAGAGAGTTGGGGCAATATTTGCTAGAAATTTTTCTTGACAGGGGAGGAGGAGAGCTTTCAGAGGGAGATGTGTATTTGTCTTGTAGGTTAATGCCAACTTGTACAATTCTATCACTAGTCTTGAAAATAGTTTATCACTAGCTTAAATCCCCAGCTTCTGGAGTCAAATGACTGAGGGAATGTAAGCATTTTCTTAACAAAATATGAATCTCCTTGTTCCTGGTATTAACTTGAGAAGGAAGAGCAATTTAAATCTGAATGCTTAAAAATGAAAGGTAAATAAAAACATGCCTTGTTTGCCACCAGTGGACCTGAGATCATCGATATGGCCAGGGCCCAGATGGCTTTGCAGCCTGCACACCCGGGTGTCTGGGTGGCTCAGGTACTGTGGGACGGCAGGCACCCCACGATAAGGGCTTGCTGCTGGAGTGCATGTGCATTATGTTGAGACGTGTCGTGCTGCTTGGGCTGCCTCCTTTAATATGCTTGTAGTCATTCTTTGTCTGCAGAAGTAGCTTTCAGGGTGAGTGTTGTTCCCCTTTCTTTATGGGCAAGGGTGGAGTTCAGTGGTTTCCATCCTGCCCCCTGTTCCTTGTGCCTCTTTCTCATTCTCTGCAGCTGGTGGGAACTGCTTCCTCCCCAGCTGATTCAGCTTCTGGAAGGGCTGTGCTTCGTGCCAGACCTGGGAGATGTTTTGATTTGGGGGTGATTTGTTTGGGTTTTTTTAAAGAACACAGTGCTCTTTTGGAGGTTTTATTTTTAAACTCTATGTGTGAACGTGTACCCAGCCTGCCTGTGGTTAGGTAAGCAGCTGAATTAGCACAGGGGAAAGGTGTGGTAGCTCTCCTGTGCAGGCAGGGAGGCAAAGGGGTGGCAGCAGTGGGAAGGAGGCAGCTCCCCAAACCAGCTTTGCCGCTGCCAGAGGATTGGCAAGGCGCAGCGGCATCCTTCCCCAGGTGCTTCTGCACTTTCCACCCCTCCCCAGAGTTGCTGCCCACTTGCTAAAACCTGGTAGAACAGAGTGCAAGGAACTCTCTGAAAGCTGGAGAAACTTTTACTTTAGCTCCTTAGTGACAGAAGTGAAGGCATAGCCTCATCTGCTGCAAGTACAGACAGCCCAACCGGGCTGGAGGGGAGTTGGGGACATTTTGCCTCAGAGTGACAGCAGTGCTGAGCTAGGTGTGCCTTGTCCACCTTGTACACACTTCTACAGCTAAATAATTCTAATTGTGTTCTAGTCCAAACCAAAGTGATCAAGCTTGGGCTGTATCTATGAACACAACGAGTCTTCTCATGCAGGATGAGTCACAAGATCAGTGGAAATGGTTGTGCTGTAATGGAGCTGGAGAGGGGCCGAGGCTGAAGGTCCTGGTACTCTGAATGAGATTTTCAGTACCTGTGCCTGGGTTCCTCTCCTCTCCAGTAACCTCATTTTTTCCTGCATTGGAGCTGGGTTTATCACAGCCCTGGAAAAGACACAGGCATTAGCTGCGTTGTAATTGCCTTGCTAAGGAACTTCTACTTAGGTATTAGTTTTTCCTGGCTCACCTCTGTGAGGAATCCTGTCTAGCAGCCAAAGAGAGCCGAGCCCTCATAAAAACCACCCATAACATCATCCCCGAGCATCTGGTAGCTGTGTCCCAATTGGCTTGAAGGATCTGTGTACTCGGGGCTTCTGAGCAAAAGCTGTGTGAACCTGCCAGAATAATGCCCTTGGCTGCAAAAAAAAAAAAAAAAAGGCACATAGAGTCCAATTACTGCTCTAAGCAGTATAAAATAATGTTAAATAACTCCTGAATTTTAGATTTGAAATGAAAGGTAAAATAAAATGAAAGGCTGCATTGGCACAGCCACTTCTGAATTCTCAGTGAGTGGTAGGAGTTTTCAGCAAGGTCTACAGGAGAAACTTTGAAATTATTCTAGTTGTGCTGGAAGACAGAGATCCAAAAATATTTGGCCTTGCTCACTGTGCTAAACATGTTCCTGTTCATGCTTTTTGTTGCTTGTTCCCAAGTGACAATGACACATTCACTTAAATCATGGGGGAAAAAATAAGATTTTAAAGCAGTTGATTATGAATCATAACAAAACCAATCCAACCACCCTGTACTGGGGTCATAAGAAATATGTAGTTCAGCATTTACAGTCATGAGAAAAAAAGAAGTTTGGAGAACTAAGGCACCCAAAGTAGCCTGCAAGTCACTGTGTATTAATACAACTTGACAAGAGTGATTTCTGTCACCCTATCAAACCATGTATTTTCCAGTAATCTTCCTTTATTTGTACCAAGATTGTCTGGTCTGACTGACAGCTAGTTTGCTTGTTCATTCATGGAGTGATCTGTTTTGTTTTCTACATCTATATGATGCTGAAGAAGAAAATTGCAGGTAGGCTTTTTGTAGGGAGACAGGGGAGACAGAGGCTTTCCTGCTCATCTCTGTGTGTGAAAAGTTGCAAGCTGAGTTAAAGGGAGAAAAGAAAACCTGTGTTCTGCTGCTGTTTCTGGAATATTGTTATAACAACTTCCTAATGAAGCTCTCATAGTGTGGTGATGGAAGTCAGTCCCAGATGGGCTCTTGGCAAAAATTAATTTGAAGAATTCAAACAGCTTCTTTAAAAATCTGTTTATTTCTGTTATGTGCTACTAATTTAGCTTCCTAAATTTGTTTTTTTTTTTCCTTCAAGATAGAAGAATTAACAATCATCTGAGTGTAATAACAATTTTCCTAGCTTTTGGAATCATATTTATTCTAAATAGGAGTAATAATGTAACAAATATAACTGCAGTACTTATATTTTATGTTGATAGTGTTTACATTATTGAAAGGAACCACAAAGCTATATTCTGCTTGGAACTTTTATTCCAGAAAAATAAATTCTAAGCACTTGGGCTTTCCTGAATTAAATGTTTTCTGAGAGGGACAGTAAAACAAATCCAACCTTGGAAGTCCTGGCCTCTTTGCCAGGATGATCAATGTGATGTTGAACAATACTTGGGCAAGTGCATTTATGAAATGCATTTATGAAATGGCATGATTGAAAGATGCAAACCTATTTAGTTATCTACTGGCAGTAAATAACTAAATTTAGCAGTTATACACATGCTAAATTTCCACTGTTGCTGCATCACTTAAGTATGCTCTGAAGTACAGCTTCTTCCATGAATCTTGCAATATTTCATAGGGTATTTTTTCTTTAAGCCCAGTTCCCTGAAGTCACACTATAAATAATTCCAGCTTTCAATTGAATTCCTATATTTCAACAAATGTAGTGAAAAACAAAAACAATGGAAGTGCATTGCTGTTCCAAAATCACACAATGAAAAAAAGACATATGGACAGGAATGGGGATGCCCCATATGTTTGGCTTTATGGTTGGGGTTTTTTTTCCATGGGAAGAAAATCATCTGAGTCATTGCTCTGGAAATATTTGGGGTTGGCACAACCACTGCAAACTACAGTACCATTCACCAAAGCACATAGTGGTAATGTGCTCAAATTCCACTCTGATCCATTCCTTCATCATGGACCTAAGCTCCAGCTGTCACCACCCTGAATGGAGGACAGATCCAGGTTTACTGAAGTTAAGGGGAGAGCTCATCTTTCCTCCTCTCCTTGTTAGGTGGAGTGGGATCCTCAGCACTGGAACTCCCTGCTGTGCATGGGAAATGGTGCACCTGCATTGACAGAGGTGTTACTGCAGACTGACTTGGTGTGCATGAGCCCCCACAGGGGGCTGAGGGTGGCACCTGTGTGTGGTAGGTTTATCCAGAGCTCCTGCCTACACCCCTGTCCTCAGTCTGAGTGGGCTGAGGACACGCGTGTTATTAGGTGCCAAAATCTAGGGAAGCTTAGATGTCAGTTATTTTAAATAGCATGACTCATCCCTTATCCCTTTACCTTTGTACTCTGTCGTTTCTCATGCCTTTGCTGCTCTTGGGCTACAGATCCTTAGCTTTGCTAAAACTGCTGTTGGTATCTTCAAGGCAGCCAGATTGCAGGGACTTGCCTTCACTGGACCAGACATGTCTCTTTGATAGTCACCCGGCGCTTTTTGAAATGTCAGTTCTAAAAGGCTTTTCACACTAAAAAAAACCAAACAATTTCTGGTAACAAGGCAGTGGAGCTGGATGCTGTTCATGCAGAGCTCTAGAGGAATAAAAATAAGAAATTGCTCCTAGTTTGTTGTCTGCTTAAATAGACCAATAATATACCAGTCTAGTGAGGGCTTCTGGGGGTCGTGTAAGGTGATTATCAGTAAATCTTGCTCCTGTATTACATAGTTTTGTAGAAATCAGAATAGGAATAGAAGCAGTAAATAAGAGAAATATAATGAACCAGAGAGGAGACAGCATGTCTTCTGTAAAGGGAATTTGCTTCTTGTGATTCTGTGCAAGTTTTGGAGGGAAGCTACTATAGAGATATAGCAGATCTAGCTGGTACTTTGTAAAAAGCTTCTTTGAAAATTAAAATACAAGCTATATTTCACAGAAATATTTTAGAACCACAGTTATCAGGGAGTGAAGGAAAAAGTGCTAAGTGATTAAAAATAGGAAACAAAGAAATGTAATATCTGATTAGCATCCTTGTTCTGTAGCAGCTATTACTGGGATGAGTCCGTCAAAGATCTCTTGTTGGAGCTGTTCAACATATTCATCAATGATCTGATTTTAAGTAGATGACAGAACTTGGAGAGAATACCAAGATTATTTACAGTAATCTGACCTGAAGCTGCCTGAAATTACTTGCAGAGACTCTTTCAACACAGAGCTGGAAAGATGAAATGAAATTCAGTGTCGAGGAATGCAAAATAATGCACGAAGAGGGAAAGGAAATAATCCTCTTCTTTCTGAGGAGCTAAAAAGCCTCAACATACTCTTGGAGGTGCAGTGGATAATACTTTTAAAATGTCAGTTCAGTGTGCAGTGGTGGTCAGTAAAGTAAATAGAAAATAAGGAGAGGAGTGGACAGCAAAATCATAATTATCCCTGTGATTTAATAGATCCATACACTTTTGAATCTTAGATACCCTGGAGGGTTCTGATAATTTCAGAACCTTTTTTAGAAATAAAAACCTCTTCAGTTGATGTGAAAAAAAGCATGAGAGAAAAAATATCATGTAATTTAAAAGTACAGACCAGGAACAATACAATTACCAGACAGCAGGCCTAAAATCCAGTTCCCTCTTCTGCCCCTTCTCCTGTTAGCAGGAAAGCTAAATCACAGAATTGCTGCAGGAAGCTTTTAGATGTCAGTGATATGGAAAAAAGATTAGGCACATACATAGAAAATAAGACCTTTGGTAACTTTAAAGCCTTGATGCAACTTTCAGTTTAAGAAGTCCTGAAACTCATTTTTCTTAGAAATCTGGGAAGATATCTGGCATGAAAAATGAATGGTCTTCAGTGGCTGCTGCTGGCTACTGTTAAAATGTGGTTCATTTTCCCTGACTGTCTTCAGCAAGACACCTAATTTCTAGCTCTGTACATTTATTTACAGCAAACAATCATCAGGGGATGGGAAGAGGGGAGGCTGAGGTGATTCATGCAAGCCTGAGATAAGCACCTAAACCAGGGAAGCTGAATTGCCCCTGGGAGGGCTCAGTCTCCTTGAAAACAGAAATAACCTGATGACTAGTTTGGGCTGCTCTGCAGAAAGTGAGATGAAGTCTGTTCTCAGGGGAGTGAGCCGGACTAGAGGATGTTTCCTGTCTTATCAGGACAGCTCTCAGGTTTCTAAACAACACAAAGCTCTGCATCAGAGTAGATGGTACCAGGGGCCTTAATTAAAAAGGCTTAGCACAATCACAGTGGGTGTGTTGGGCTGTTTTTCAAAAGGGTCTTGAGCTCATTCAGCAATGAGTGGCAAGGGATGGCTCTGGATGAACGTGTGTGTGAAGGTGGGCTCCAGCAGAAATGGCCAGGTTCAACAGTGTCATCTTCTTTTGCTTCCAGCCTTCTAAGGGAGATGGTGTTGTCTGATGAGGGGCTCAAACAGTCAAAGAAATGGAAACAAATCCTGATGGAATAAGGAACAAATATACTTACAGATTAACATTTAAATGTCGTCAATGAATGTAGTTACATTTCCTGAATTGCATCCTACATTGAGTTCACTTCAGTACATTCCAGTGGTGCCCAAGAGAACAAATGCCATTATTTTCATAAAAAGGTTGCTATCTTTAAACTACATGCAGTAATAAATAGCTCTGCAGTTCTGTGCTGAAGGTTCTAGAGCTGAGCACCAACACGTGGGTTTGGTGGCAGGAGCCAGTGGAGGAGCCCACTGAGGAGCTCTGAGGCAGTGTGTGCACATGAGGCATCTGGAGGTGGTCAGATTTCCTTGTTCTTGTGGTGTTTTAATTGGCTGTATACCATCCATGAGGGCAGCTTGCCTAATGTGATAACTTAAATATAGTGGAGATTGCTTGCAGTGATAATAGATAAAAGTAATCTGCTTTACTAAGGGCCTAAAATAGGTACAGCATTTCTGTACAAGGCACTAGTTTCAAAGTAATGAAGCTCATCTATCTACCACTGCAAACATCTCTTCTGTGTTGCTCAACTGCCAGTTGTAACAGGTGAATAATTCCTCTTTTCTTGGTGTTCAAAGCAAGGTAGTAAAGAGGTAAACTCCCAGCTCAGATTTAAAGAAGGGTGAACCTCAATATTTATTTGTTTTACCTGTGACTGCATCACTGCTTTTGTGAATAGTAGACCAAGTACGTGCCTGTCTGGTTCTTAGTTTTGTATTTCTAAATTACCACCAGATGCTTTAAAAATGACATAACCATGGGGTGAGTGTGATCCCATGCTGCAGGGTGTGAAGGCATTAGTCACCGTGGGCATGCTTGTGGTGGAAGACAGGATTCCTCCACCAGCCTACGTCACAACTGATGGCCCAACACGCCCAGCGTTTTGTTGTTTCTTGCCTCTATCACTGACTCCCTGAAACTCCTTACAAAAAAGAAAAATCACCATATCATGGGGGAAGACTCTCCAATCATCCTTTTTTTTTGCACACCAGTTAATTTGATAAAGAAATTAAGAGCATGCTATCACCTAAAATTTTAATTGACTTGTTTTAAGTAGCAGTGCTGTGGGAGAAGATTTAAGATATACAAAAGGAAAAGCTGTGTTTGTCAAAAAAAACCACACTTAATCAGCTATCTATCATTCCCATAACAAGTCCCATGTAAGTCTATCATATTGCTATTTCAAGTGATTGAAAAAAGAGCTACTGAAGCACCCAGGGGAGAAGGGAGTTGCGAGATTGAGTACTTTTGGATTGCTGTCACAAACAATCTCGTGTTGAAATACTCGGTAGTACAAATGTCATAGATATATCCCTAGTCAGCTGGCTTTTCATTAGAAATGGAGACATTGAAATCCTCTCGTGATTCAATTTATGGTGCAGTGGGGTAACCTGGAGAACAATTCGGGACAAAAGGGAAGCCTTTCATAATAGGTCTTTTCCAACAAGTTGCCAGAATTCAGAGCTATAAGACTGCTCTGCACAATTTTTCAGGGTTACTTACTGTTTTTAAATATGTATTCTGCTACTTAAAAAATAGCCCCCTTTTAAATGTTTTTTTTATAATTAGGTTTTTTAATATATTTATTTTATTATTTTATTCATTTATTACAGACCCTGTAATGTCAAAACCAATACGCTGTAATTACAAGTAGACATTTATTACTGCTGTTGCCACTGATACAAAATGACTGACATTCAGAATTGGGGGCTGTGGGAGGTTTAGGTGGAAGCAAGCCTGAAATATTTCTTTCTACAAGACAAGGCAACCTAACCTTTTTAATAGAGAGATGCTTGACACATCACGAAAAAGCCAAACCTTGTACTAGGGGAATTATTTCTGAGCACTGACAACCAATCGGCTTAGCAGCATTAAGGAAAAACTTCCTTCTCCACCTGTTTTGGACATGTGAAAAAAGGCATTTCAGATGTGCATAGCTTCCGTGTGCAATTAACTGGAGGATTGGCTGCTTGTGATTTTTTGAATCATTCAGGAAAGTAACACCTGCTTGGCTTCTAAAATTGTACCTTCATGATAGCACCACCTAGTAATTATTATTCTGAGTCATCGGCTAATGCTCATTACCACTTCATAATAGCAGTATAATTAAAAATTCGGTGCCATATTTCAGTAAGGATGAAGCTTGGAAGCTACAGACATGGTTTTAGAGAAGTTAGTTGCATTATATTACTCTACCACATCTGTTCAATGGTTTTTCAATGGTCCTCAATTATTCCCATGCTAAGGTCGCATTTTCATTTTTCCTGGTGTGTGTTGAATGTGGGTAAACATTGTGAGAGAAGCAATGTCAAAGCAGCAAAGCTCATCTATCCAAAAAGGGGGCTTTTGGTTTGGTCCTGGAAGAGGTTGGGGTCAGATCCTGATGGAAATGAGCCCCTGCACTTGTAGCTTTGAAGGTCAGAGGGGACCCATGGAAGCAGTTGATGATCCCTGTCTGACAGGTGAGAGGCTGACTGGAAAAAACAGGAAAAATCAAGTAGTTTACAATGGTTAATTTTGAGTTGAAAAGGCACATTGTATTCTTTCTTCAGTTCAGATGCAGGTGTACCCATAATGTTGGTTTGCTTTGGTTTTTCTGTGAAGAAAATTGACTAGGGAGTAGCCAGTGGTCTTTCCTCAAGGATTTATTTCATCAATGAGGTGTGGGAGTGCCTGTAAAATCTGCCAAATTCCTAAGAACAGCTTGATCCAGTGGATTGGCATTCTCTGATCAAATCACCTCTAAGAAAAAGACCTAACATCTATGAGCTGACACAGACAATGCTTATTACCTCTTTATCATCCTCTCTTTACCTCCTCTCTGCTAAATGAAATGGATTGGCTATAATGTCTGTCTTTAAGTCTGGTTCTAAATAGGGTGTATATCTCCCATCTGAGCTCTTACCAATGTAACGACATTAGATTCAAGCAGGCAGTGTCAGAAACAGATACGTTTTAGGAAGTCCAATGTTAAATGATGTAATTACATCTCGCAATTTCAACATGGTGCTTTGGTGCTGTGTGTGTTGGAGTATCATGTTTGCTGTCTCTCTCCACTTCCCTGGAGTGACTGTGCTAGCAGGTAAACAACTGTGACCCTAATGATCTTTTGCATTACTCTCTTCCAAATAATACTCCAACACTGTGAACTAAATTTTGGGTCTGCTTTCTGTGTGGTCTTGTTTGGTTACAGTAGCAGTGCTGCTGTTCCATTGAGTTTATTGTACCTTGTGATCCATGTCATCATATCTTTGAACTTGATTTGTGCTTTTGTTCAGGTCACAGAAAAATTGATGAATGATGGATTTGTACCAGTGCTTTCTTAACTAGGACTTCCACATTTCTGAAAGATTTTTGCTTCAGGTGTTTTTTCTTATGAAGATGAGGAGAGCTGGTATACCCAGGATTGGATGATAATCGTTGAGAATGACGAGCTATTTAATCTGCTTTGTTAACTTGTGTGACATCTGTTTTTAAATAGAACTGTTTAGTTATAAGAGCTTAGTTATAAGATGCTTAGTCTGCTGAAAGACATCATGTGCCTTCTTTAACTAAATTTGTCAGGTTGGGGTCATTTTCTGGGTAGGATTATAGGTCTGATTTTCCTGGAGCTATATTTTCCTGATTCTCTATCTTACTTTTGTATATTCTTAATTTTCTTTAAACATTTAAGTGCTCAAGATCAATGTCTTAAATGGTCTGCAGTTTCCACAGTGAACTTATTTTCAGTCCCTAAATATTGCTAAAACACTTCATATTTTGTTGTCTGAAGCATTCTTATAATGTGGTATTTAACAAGTCTTCAACCTCAGCAGCTTCTCGACTCGCACTTATAAACTTGTGGGAGCAAATGATTTGGGCTGACAGCTCAACATTTTAACTTTAAAAAGTGTATAATGTCTTCTGTGACTTTCTCAGTAAATGGTACCTGCTGACTTCCAAAACTCCAGTGAAATACTGCTGTGGCAGGTTGGGTGGGTCTCCATTTTGGTGTGCCTGAAAGCCTCAGGTTTTCCAGCAAAAGGCTGGTGAGTGGAAAGCCACTGCTAAAGCTGGGGCACCTGAGCCAGATACACCCAGCAGCCCATGCTGTGCTAATGGCAGCTTTAGGGACACATTTGCTTCTCCATTTTTCTGAAAGGTGTCTGATGAGGATATAACACTGATCTGTTCACAGTCAGATTTGCTTTCTATTGCTATTAGTACCTGCAATTCAGCTATAGTCTAATCTTACAGATATGGCTTGCTTCAACTTAATTTAAGGTAATATCCTACAATATTAAGGGATATTTATGAGCTCTTTGAAATGAGCTCTTTGAAACTCTTTCCTCCTGCTCTTAGCATCACTTAGTCTTGTTGAATGCTTCCAATCTTGAAACAGATTTCAGCTAGACATGAAGAAAGCTGAGTAGTTGTGCTAATTCAGTTGGCTCTGTGGTGTTTTGCCCTTGCATATTTGCTTTGCTGTTCTGCTTCCCATTTTATTTGAATCTTAATGTTCTTGCACTGCTAATGGGAAATTGTTATATTTAATGATGTGTATTCTGGAGAGAAAATAACACCGTGGGCTGTTATCTGAGGAAATTAGGTATCCCTCCATTCATCCATCTATCTATCCATCCGTCCATCCATCTATCTATCCATCCGTCCATCCATCTATCTATCCATCCGTCCATCCATCTATCTATCCGTCCATCCATCCATCCATCCATCCATCCATCCATCCATCCATCCATCCATCCATCCATCCATCCATCCATCCATCCATCCATCCATCCATCCATCCATCCATCCATCCATATTTTTAAAACAACTTAATTTTCCCAACAGTATCAGAAAGGTGATTCTTGCACAAAACACTTGTGGTCTGTTAACATGACACAGGATCTCCCTAACCCCCACATCCTTCTTCATATATGTTCAGCTCTTTTCTGTTTTTTTTTTTTAACCTGCTTGGCAACTTGGAGCTATGACAAAGAAAAGAAAGAGAAAGACTTGCCAGAGCAGTGGGAAGAGAGATTGCAGGCTGGGAAATGAGTTTGTGGTTTGGGGAGGGAGGAGGAAGCTGGGAGGTGGCTGTGCTCTCCACAGCCTGGAGGAAACTTGAGAGGTGCTACTTGTGCTACCTCTGCTCATGCAGAAAAAGCAGCCCAAATTTCCTCATGTGCTCCATCAAAATTTTGCTGCAGCACTTTATTTCACTCCCTTGTTCAGTGTCTTCAGTTTCTTAACAGAGCTATAGCTGGGCCCTTCCCTAAAACAGTCAAAGGATTGGATTATGTCCCTCTCTCTCCCACTTTGACCCCCAAGTCTTCCTGCATTTCAAATAGAAAGCACTCTGTGGCAACACACATATTTTTATCTTGTAAGTAAGAGCTCTCTCAATTTGCAGTGTACTTCTTTAGTGAGAGAACTGGGGCAGAGTAGTTATTTCTCCTCCTTGAATGCTGAACAGTCATTTTCTCTTATACCTTCCTGCCTGAACAAGTTGCTTCTCCACTGATGACAGTGCTCCTTTGAAGTAAACAGTAGTTTGCAATGAAAAATCCTTATCAATACCATGAGGCTGAGGTGTGTGTGTATATATATATATTTATACAAATCCTATTATAGGGGAGAAAGTTATATAAGAAAAAAAATACCATCTCAGTGGTCATAGCTTCGAGAGCTGTTGGGTATTATTACTGTTGTCCTTGTTTCACAGAGAAACTTCCTGCAATGAATTGTCCAGATATCAAATGACTAACACTTTTATTTTTAGTTTGGACTGGCATAGTTACCAGGAATATTTCCATATTGAAGCCCTTGCAAGATGTTTCTGTAAATGACTGCTCTGCCATATCCTCACCAGTGCTATAGGCAGAACTAGGACACAGGCTCCAGTCGTGTTCCAAACTTCACATCTCTTTGTGGTCTTGGAATATCTTAATCTTTCCCCTAAGTGCCTTTCTACTGGTCATCCTAAGGAGGATGTCTTTTTCTTCTGTTGCTCTTGGTGCTTGCATGGCCAGAGACAACTGAAATAAGTTCGTTTATTAATTTTCTTTAAAATATAAACAACTTTATAGTTTTGTCTATTTTTTAAAATCCAATTAACAATGTATGGTACAAGAATGAGTACAGCTGATGCTGAAGCATACAGAGGCATATGTGGCAATTCCTTAAGCCATGTCTGCTGCTTAAACAGACTTAGTGTACAGCTACTCCTTCAGTCACAGCACTCAATACTTGTTAGAGCCTCTATTTAGAAAGATTGCAATTCTTTGCTTCTGTGTCTCATAAGGCTATTTTTCTAATGAGATTGTTTTCTGAAAACTAGAAATGACAAGTTCAGAACTAAATGATAGCCATCAGTCACTGTAGATGGAAGACTTACCTGGAATCTAAAAGAGAAATCCAGCCTGCTGTATCTCTGTCCCTGAGAATAGTCTAGTGAGCCTCTGTCCTATTATCGTGTGTGGGGGGATAGAATGTAAGAGAATAGTGCAGAAGGCAGTCTCACCCCTGAGGAGCTGCAGCTGTACCAATCACCAAAGATTAGGAACAGGCCTGCCCTTAATAGGCCACAGCTGTGTCCAATAAGAAGAAGAGTGCCACAAAAGAGCGGGTTAGCTGGGCGAGGAGAGAGTCGGAGTTTGTTGGTTGTGCTGAGAAGAAGAAGTCAGTGCTGTGATGAGATGCCCATGAGAAATCACTGAGAAGGCACGGGAGTTTTGAAATAAGGTGACAACAATTGTAGTGGTACAATTTGTAAAAATGTTTTTCTACTGCTTCCTTCTTGTAGGAGAGTCTTGGTTTTTAGCCCAAGATCTACTGGTTTATGGATCCCCATTACCTCCTATGAGGAAACATCTTATTTCTCCCTTCTCCTCACTCTTTCATATTGGATCATTTGAGAGTTCAGTAGCCTCTCACCTTGGCCCTGGTGGACTCAGAATTAAAATCTCAGCTGTTCTGGATGCTTTTCAGAGTATACAGGAGTCCTGCAATAAGTGGCTCTGAAGCCATAGAGATGTTGAGCTGATCCTTTGGGACCAGTGGTACAAGAATTGGTTAGTGAAGGATTCTGCTTTTGGAAGACATAGAGAAAGAATCAGAGAAGTAGAATTTACTCCTGAGATGGGGGAAATGTAGCTGAGAGGCTGTAAGAGGTGTTGAAGAAACAAATCATACTTCTGCTGAATACAGACAAGACTTCTGCAATCTAGATTAGCCAAACAGCCTGAGACTTGAGGTGTTTTGAGCATGTCCTCTCTAAGATACCTCAAAGGGATTTAATAATCAGAAAAAGATGCACATGCACCATCTGAAGATGCTGCCCTCTGTTCTCAAGATCAAAAGATTATTTAATCTCTCTGAAAAACATCCAGTGCCCACTTTGCATTTCAACTTGTGCATGTACCAGGTAAAAAAGGAGCCAGCACTACCAGTAGTTGGAAACTGGCCCCTGGCCTTGTGTGCCAGTGTGATGAAACCAGCACTCACCTCCTTTTGGGCAGCACCTGTCTGTGTTTGCAGTGGCTTCTCTCTCACTGCCCAGGGATGCATCTCCTGACATCCCCAGGGTGAAAGGTGCGGTTGACTGAACAGCTGTGCTGAGCAGCACGGTAGATTTGAATCCATTCTTTTTGCTTTTATATACTACTAGCAGAATCTTTCTCTGGGTCCTTTACTGTTATATGTGGATATTTTGAAGTTTCAAAAATGTATAGTTGTGTCTCTGTGCCGGTGAGGACCGCTAGTCTCACTTTGGAGACATAGAAATGGAAGGTTGAATGACATGGTCCAGCCCTGGTTCCCCTGGGATCTTATGTGCCACAGCCCCAAATCATCACCATGCCTCAACCTTCGCCCCCAAGAGGGGCCATTTGATTTGTGGAGGGAAGAATAAAGTGTGAAAGTGTCTGAGGGAGTTAACTGGGAGACAAGGAGAAGGGGATATGGTCATGTTTGTGTCACTGTGATGCTGTGCCAGCAACTGCCTCGGCTCCCTGCTGCGACTTGTCTGGGAGAGATGCCAGTGGGTGCCCAGCCCAGTGCTGACAGCAGCTACTCATCTTTCATGCTCTCCTGTCTATCCTCATGTGAAGTGTTATCCTCTGTACCGCTGGCGCTGGGCAGCTGCTCTCTGGCATACCCAAGGTAGTGGATTGCTTCCAGGGTTGTTGTGATGCCAAAATCTGGCTTCCCCAGGGCATGCAGCCTAGGAAGGATGTCATGTCCATCCCCTCTTTTTTTTATTCCATAGGGACAATGTGAGCTGCAGTTTCAATTTTAGACTTAGAATTGGCAGCTTTTCTTACAGACTGGCCCTGGGTGGTGAAAGGTTGGTTGGTGTCATGTGATTCTGGCACCTTGGAAAAGGCCCTTTTGCATGATTTATCTGAAGAGCTTCTCGGAGGCCATTAAAAACTTCTGAATTTTTGAGAAGTGTCAGTCTTTTAGGCTGGGAACTCATGTGGCTCATCTTTTGCAGGAAAAGATTGATGGTCTTCATGGTTTGGCTCTGTAATGGCCATTCATTCTCCTGAAGGAAATACAGAACCAGCCCATTTCTTAATATGTGTCAGAAGAAATGTCCCCAGACCCCTTTCTGAACTTGACCATATAAATCTCATCCTGTGATACAGTAAAGGCCCTGGGCTTTCTGAGTGTCAACTGGAGTTATAATTAGTTTTCCAAAATAGCAAAAACTCTGGAATGTGTGTACTTTGTAGTACTTTCTTCAAAATCACCTGCTGACTACATTTACACCAGCTTCTGGAAAAACATGGCTTGATCTTACTTCTCATATGTTCGGGCCACCTTATTACTGCAGGGAGCCACCTGAGAAATATGTTAATGGCCTTATGCCAACATGCTCAGCTCTATAAAAACTGCTGAGATGAACCTGCTCCAACTGCTGAAAGCCAGAAACAACTATCCTCTTGTCTACACCAGGAAAACTACAACTTGTTAATTTGCCATCGGCCAGCAGCTGCTCTTGGGCTGGCAGTGGTGGATTTGGTAGATGGAGCTTAGGCATATTTAACACTATAATAAAACATAATTTTGAATTACAGAGCAGACTGGTAATGCTGCCTATTATCAAGGTTGTTTGACACTTCCTATTATAAGACACTATTTTCAGCCACTTACAAGTTTGCCAGTTTTTAAAAGCTTGCATTGAGATTTCTTTAACTTGGTGTCTGCCTCTTGCTGAATATTCTGTTATTATTGTTTAAAAAGAAAAAACAGCATTTAGCCAGAGCAGCTCAGCTGTTTCTGAGAAAGAGGACTGAGAAAATACCTTGTTAGTCCTGTTAAATTTAAGTGACCTTTTCTTTTAACAGCTCAGAGGCAGGATTTGGCAGCAGAGGGGAGTTGCTGTCACAGATGCTTTTGCCTTTTCTCTGAATATTGACCAAAACAGGTTGACGTGCAAGTTCTGAAAACATTTCAGTTAACATCAGCCTGCAGCTCTTTAATTCATGGCAGCTAATTTGCCCATAGATGTGATGCCTGTGGGCTGTGCAAGTCTGGCCTGCAGAGAGGGGAAACTGGTTCCTCCCCAGCGCCAGGAGCCTGGCTCTGTGCCCAGACACTGGGGGCACAAGGTGCCCAAATCCCTATGGCCCTTGACTGAGCCTGGGCCACGCAAAGGAGAGGGATGACAAATTTAAATGGGCAGAACACATTAGTGTTTGTAAGACAATTTGTGAGTGCTTTTGGGAGCTTTAAGGTGTGTATAAGTTATGTAGAGGTCCCTATAGGTAACAGAGGTGTATGCACCTATATGCTGTTCACGGTAGCAGTTAGCTTAATACATTCCTTGTAACTGTCATCTGTTAAGCTGCAAAATGCAAGCCAAAAATCAAATTTATTGATAGTGCTTGTCAATAGTTTTTTGTGGTTTTTTTCTGGATATAATGGCAAAAATCACATTATTTATCATAAAACACTACAGGCAATCAGCGCTGAAATTACTTTTACTCTTGTTCACTGTAGGTTTTTCCCCATTAACATGTGACTCTTTAGTTATTCTTTGGTATTCTATAAAGACACTGTTGAAGCTGGGTGCTACTCATGCCTGCATGTTACTGCAGGTGCTGGTGAAATTTCAGTCCCTCCCTACAGCACTCACTTAGAGTGTCTGAAGGGAAAAAAAAAGGAAAGCAAGGAAGTCTGTCTGCTTTTAGCTATGCTGCCAGTCCTCTGCTTACAGTAGCAATGGCCTAGCCACCAAAATGGTCTTATTCATTCAGTTTTCTATTGGCCTACTTACATCGAAATTGTGGGAGCATCTCACAGCTTGTTTTGCTGAGCTACTAAAATTGGCAGGCTCAGCATCTCTGGGTTGGCACACAAGCATTAATCTTTATCTACTACATATCTACACCTGCAAGTGGTGGGGCAGCCGAAAGCCTACACCAAAGGGCTCAGAGAAGCATGAAATCAATTATACTACTTATTTTCAGGCAAACTGGATTATGGCAGGGTTCAACTATCCAAAGACATGAACTTTCATTTGGTGATGAGGCATGGCTGCAGGAAGACTGCACTTAAATTTAAAAATAAAATTTAATTAAAATTCATACCTTCATTATGCACTTCTCGGTGCATAATGATATCAGGCTAAGACACTTTAAACCTAAGGCAATTTTGTTTGTGTTTTTTTTTTGTTTTTTCTGATTGTCTGTTTTATAAAACCACTTTGAGGCGGAAGGTGGATGAGAATCCTTTAATGACCCATCAATAAAACCACTTAGCAGAGCTGAGTAGCAACTGTGACAGGTGACCTTCCCTTTCTCACAAGTGCTCTATTAGTTCTCATCATCTTGCCCCTAGGTCACTTTTTGTGCCTTTTCAAGGCCATTTCTTTTTTTTTTTCCTCTGAAATAAACTGTGTTTCTTCTGTCTGGAGATGAGCCCATGATATTTGTTTGGGGGGTATGTCACTCACAGGAGATGCCTCCAGAAGAATACCTTGTTTACTGTATCAGAAGTGCTCTTACTGAAGAGGAAGCTGAAGGAGGAGAGGAAGGGCAGTGGGAAGTGATGCTTTAAGTGTGTCTGATTCAAAGGACATGGGTCAGTAAAATCCTTATCTGTTGCTGAATTCTGCTCCATATTTAAAGCTGATGGTGTCACCTATTCCACCTTTCCTGGCATGTTTTGATGCACAGGTGAAATAATCTGCCTCTCCTCTGGCTATCTCTGTGAAGCTCTGCCATTGCTTCAGTTTTTCTCCAAAGTTTATGAAGTCAAGAAATGACTGTTGGAGCTCTCTTTTCTGTCCAGCCACAGTACTGTTCTGGTTTCCAGGTTTGTCTCCATACAGGTGCTGCTTAGTTCTTCCCAACTTTCTCATTTCTGGCATTAGAAGCAATTAAATCCTTTCTCCTATGGTATATTAGTTAAGCTTGTGACATTCAGTGGATTTACAGCTGCAAACAAGAGGCTTTTAAAAAAAGCCTGAATTAATATTGTTTTTATTCCTGTGACTTGTTCTGTGTAACTTGGATCTTTGCAACAATGCTGGTAGGTGGTAGTGATGAATAAATAATCAAATCTTTTAGCAAAATGCTGCATTTTGCTCTGATTTACTTGCAGATATTTGAAGTGGATATGAAATCGGGCAGAATTGATGTGGAAGGGGAGGGAGAGAGAGACAGTTTTTTATGGAGGTATCTGTTTATTTAAAGTATACTGAGATGTTATGCTGCAGTATTGTGATCAGGACAGTATTGTGATCAGGACAGTTTAAGACTGTCTATATTTCATGGTTTTAATGGTAACTTTTTCTCATCCAGTTTGGCTTTAGACATGAAAATGCAATTTCTAAGGTTTTAACAGGTAAAACAAGAACCTTTGCAGGGAAAGAACTAGAAATGAAGTTTCTGGAGACATGTTTTCTTTTTCTAAATGCTGACAAATAACTCCTGCCAAATGCTACATAAAGGAGAAAAAGAAACATATGGCAGTTCAACAGGAATGAAAAGATGAGCTAATCCAGCATCCAACAAGTCTTTGGATGAGACTATAATAAAACCAACCAGCCTTTATCATGCTTGATAGCACCACTATAATTAGGAGTCTGTCACCAGCTTCATAATGAACTCTTAGCCCTATTTTCTGGGGTTTATAGTCTGGTAGTAAGAGTCACTTTGGATTGCAACTTGGCATACTAGACCTCTCTGTGCAGAAGGCACAAATCTAGCTTGCAGGTTTTAAATAAACTGACTGTTACAAGTTGGGGGGTTGTGCCAGTGATGGGCGAGTTTTGCTTATAATCTCTCCTGAGTGTTAAGGAGTCAGTGTCTAGGGTGGTTTGTTTGCCTCTAGCATGGAAAATACAAATATGCAGTTCAGAATCCTGTTGTGCTCTTACGCTGCCTTGTAGGAATCAAGAATGTAAGGAATCAAGACTTTTATTTACTTTTTTTCCCTCCCTTGGTTTTATGATCTCTACATCTGCCCTAGCAGAAGCTGCTGCTGCAGGGCTGGGGACCAGCATTTGCTGTACACTGCCTTAAAAATGTTCATGTAAGTGAACTCATTCTTTGCAAGTTAGGTTTTCAGGCCTAGGGAGAAGTCTGGCAGACAAGGCAAAAATGCAGTTTGCTTCTTTCTCTCTTCTTTCCCTCCATCCTTGAGGCTTAGTTAGCTGCTGACAGAGGGACTGGCTGTGCAGAAGATGTCTCAGTTGAATACAGAGACATGCAGTTAATTCTGAATAAATGGGTCTAAGCATAAGGAAGTGTCCAATTTTTTTCTGAACCCAGAATGATTGTATATCTAATCCCAGGTACTAGAAGCTGAAAGGAGCCCTCTTTAAATCTTCTATGTTGTCCTCTCTTCCTTGCAATGCAGGAGTTTCTCAGTTCCTCAGGATGTGTAATGTAGCTGTTTGAGAATGTTCACAGGAGACAGGGATGAGCTCTCACAATAGCATCTCCTCTGCAGAACATGGGTCTAGCAATGAAAGGTCAAATACTTGTATGCTAAGGCTGTGGGTTCAGGTTACAGCTAGATGCCTAATGAGATTTTCAGAAACACTGAAGCTCCCCTGCAGCCTTGTCTGCCAGACTCTTTAAGAGTCTGGCTTAAAAGGAATAACTAGGCAACCTCAATAACTTGAGCAAAACCTGAGTAGGTCAGTCCTGTCCCAGTATGATTCAACCTTCTGACTTGTATGTAAAAGCAAAGGTGAACTGAAGTGTATCCAGTTCACATTTAATATACAGTAAATGTTAACTTTCCCTCCCAAGCACTTTGGGAGAGTCTTTGATGTTCATGTGATGAAGGTGAATAGGGTGGGAGAGGATTGATATCCATGAGGTGCTGCAGTAGTCCTAAGTCTAGCAGGTCAGGCAGCTGAGTGCTGCCTCTGAATCGTTGTAGAAAAAAAAAAAGGCTTAAAGCCCACACATATGAGTGCTGGAGACCAGGGAGTGGGGTGTGTCTCATAACTCCTCGAACTCCCTGCTGTACTGCTTCTGCTTGTCAGAAAGAAACAGTCTGTGCTGCTTTTCTGACAAAGAGGCCTCCCCAAAGCTCTACATTTATGAATTAGTAATTCATAAATTAGCAGCTGTAGGTTGGCAGTCTCTTCAGAGGGCTATGCCAGGTTTTGCTTTCTCAAATGAGAGGCTGACCCATAAAGGCTTTGCCTGTAGACTCAAGAGTTGAGAAATCTTGTCCCTTGAAGAGACATCATGCTGTTGGGGGCCATCATGCCTTGTGTCTGGGGGAACCCCATGGGAGCCAGCAAATGCTGCCTCTTGCAGCTCCCTTGGCCCCGAGCCCTTGATCCTGCTGTGCCCCATTCAAACCCTGCTGGCACCCCTGCTGCTGACTTCTGACCTAGCTGGCCAGGGAGGACAATGGGAAGGAGAGTGGTACCATATGTGCCTCTATACACACACATTCTTGGCTCCTCACCTCTGTCTGCTGGCAGGCATGTGTAGGAGGCAGCTGCTCACACTGCTGGCTGCATTACACTCTCCACTGGGCCTGTGCTTCCAGCAGGAGCCGCGAGGCACGGATGGGAACCAAACTGGGACAGCCTTCTGCAGAAAGGAGCAGAGATGGTGTGAAGAACAAGGGAGACAAGGCAGGCAGGAACCTCTGCTTGGCTCTCAGAGGGCAGATGTGCAAAATCCTGGCTTGTGGCATGAGGAGGTTAGGGGGGACCTTTACCACTGGGGTCCCTACTACTGGCTGCTTGAGTGGACATTACAGGAAAGCACAGAGTGTACTCCAGCATTCCTGTAAGAGAGGATGCTGGATGTGTAACCTCCAAGAGGAGCACTGGGAATGAGGGGGATTCACTCAGCCATCTTCAAAAGCCACGAGCCATGTAGTGCACAGGAGCTGCTCCTGCTAACAACTTTGATTTGGGCACTGCAGATTGGCATCTGAAAGATCAGTGCATGAACATGGAGGACCTGGGTGGGGATGCTTTTGATCAGTAGGAAAAAAACAAGCTGAGATATTCAATTAAGGATATAAAGCTGATCACAGAAGGAAGCCACTGTATGATTTCATTGAAAAGAAGGCTTTTTAGAAATTCCATTAATTAGAATATTTTTCATCTCTTTGCTTCATCTTAATTTAGAGAGAAATGCGGAAGTACCTTCCAGTTTTTGTTTCACAGCAGAAGCTTGCATAACCCTTCAATTGGCATTTTCAAATTACAGTATAAATTACAAAAGGAAAAGTTGCAGTTGATGTGGAAAACACAATCTGTGTCTGCAAAGTCTTCTGCTTTAAAATGCTCATTTAGACTCTTCTCCAGAAAGTGTGACAGCTCATCTTACTAGCAGGGATTTTTTTTTAAAATTTGTGTTGTTTAACATTTTTTCTGAGAAAAAGCTCTAAAATAGAGGAATATTGTACCATTCCCTCCCTTCCCTATCACAATTCCTGTCTTCCCATGCATACATAATTCAGAAAAATATTTAGATAAGCATATTTAATATTACCTTTCTTGGAACTTAAGAATTAATTACTTGATGCTTAGCAGTAGCTTCCTCTTCTGCTGCCAAGTAAGGCAATGGCTAATTTCAGAAAAGTCTGTGAAGAAAAAAGATCAACTCTCACACAGCAAGGATAGACTCTGGACGTTTATCTTCACTGAAACATACCAGCTGTTCCTCTCTTCAAATAAGATAATTAGGTATTTGACTTCTTTTAACATTTGCTACCAAATACTAATAAAAGAGTCTTTGCCCTTTCTTTTCATGTGACCCATGGAACAAATGCTTTGAGGAAACTAATTTTTCCTGTTGCATGAATAGTCAAACTGTCATATTTTAACTATCAAGTTATGAGGTTTCATTTTTGACACCCTTCTGGAGCTAGTAATTTTTTTAAATTACCTAAAATGCACTTTGGCATAACAGTTGAGCCACGGAGACTGAAGCTTTCCTTTGTTTTTCTTAAGCTTCTGAGTTCCATTTTGAAAGTTCTTGGGGTTTTGGCAGTTTCTGAGTGTGACAAAACTACAAAGTGGAATAAAAAACAGACAAGAAGGAGGAAAGCAGCAATTTTCCCACCTCTGAGGAAGCTGGGTGGCACACCACTGACTCTCCCAGGAGGCAGATGTTTGGGGAGCTAATGCTGTGCTGTCATTCCTGGCCCTTGTCTGAGGACTAAATGCTGCTGTGAATTTTGCCTTGCCAGTAGATGCCTGAAAGTTTTATTATTCCCTTGTATTCCAAGTGCTCAGAGGGGAAAGCTATTGCTTCTCATGTCGCTATAATCTCCTGGTAGTTAAGGAGCTTTTAATTCCCCATCCCTCCAGCACTTCCCCTGAGGCTTCAGAAGAGTCTCTGCTACTTGGTCCTCTCTTCAGTCTTTTCCAGTCCTTCTGCCTCTCCCATTTCTCAGCTGCTCTTTATGGGTCTTCCAAAGAACAGTGGAATTCTTGCCCGTCTTCTTAGTGCCATTGGTGAGCTTATCATGGAGCAGTTAAATTGTCTGCACATAGTAATTTCATTCTCCTGGTTTTTGATTGGAAGAAAAAGGAGACTGTTGCTATCTGTCTTCAAGCTCAGGAAGTGGCCACTGAGATATATTAGTCCCCAGCTTATTTGAAAATACTGGTTTTGGCAAAACCAGAAATACCACAGTTATTTTTAGTAGAACCCTTCATTTTCCAAAGTTGATGATTTTGGTTTTCCATTTGCCCTGGATAAGATTATTTTTTCAAACCCATTATACATTTATAGTTAGTCATCCATTTGGAAACTGAAACCACAGAGTAGGGAAGCAGAGGAGCACTGCACATACTCATCATGCTGTGTGGACTGACCATTGTGATGGTATGTGAGAACCGAGCCTAAGCACTGCAGTGCTCTCTCCCCAAAACTCTGGCAGTCTAAATCCTTCACAGAGCTTAGTGCTTTCTGCTCACCAGGTGTAAAGGCTGGGAACCATTTCTGGGTAAACGGAATTATTTTTCAGGAAGAGTTTTGCTTGCAAAAAAGGGAGAAGGTTTTTACTTCTGCAGGAAAAAAAGAGGAAGCAATGAGACCTCAGAACTGAGCAAAAATGGACACATAAAAGCACTGTGGTTGTGGATTAAGTCAATACAGCATGTGTGTTTTGGATTTGTGCACACATAGTAATAAAAGCCAGAAAAAGTCTTCATGGGATTTTACCAAGAACTTAATTCACATGCCAAATCCATTTATCATTTCTTTGGGTATGTGCCACTGTCCCTTATGACCCTCTCTGGGCTGTAAGCAGTGAACACTTTCTCCCCAAGTGCATGCACTTGTTCTGGTTTTAATCACTTCCTCACCACTCTACTACTTACATGTTTTGTGGCACCAGCAGTTTTTCTTCTTCTAGGGGCATTGCTTTAAGAAATAGAACTATTTGGAGAGAGAACAGGATTGGTCTAGAAGCAGTTTGGGGAAATTTTGGGGGAAAGTTGTTTATGACAGGACTACTAGTATACAGGACTACTGGCTTTAGTAAAAAATAAATTCTATTTTTTCTCTACCCTGTGCCTTCTCCACACTGCTTTCCCCCCATAACTCTTCCAATTAGAAAAGGTAGCTTCCACAACCACTCATGTATTTGTGGTCTACCTGAGGAAGCTGGTATAAGGTTAGGTTGTTCCACAGCCTCCTCATGCTGCTCTAGGGAAGGTGTCATGCCTCAGTTGCTGTGTCAGAACACACAGTCAGTTCAGGTCTTTCCTGCACTTCATTGATTTTGCAGTTGTTCCCTTCCATTACTGCTTGAAGATACAACACATCTTGTGCTGCCAGCATTCCCTAGCTGATGGTGAGAGCTGCTCCCCTTCGGTCAGGGAGGTGAATATCTAGTTTTGCTTTTATTCTTCTCTCATCCTCGAGACACAAGAGTTCACATCAAGAGCTGTTGGGCAGATCTTCTTCTGACAGGCCCTCTTCTGACAACTCTGTCAGCTGGTCAGAATTACCAGGGATAGGTCTCCACATACCTGGCTGGTTTGGGCAGATACAGGCAAGGGAGGCAGCATCCTCCAAATAGCTCTGCTGGAAGCTTTGAAGGTTGGTAATATCCACAGGAGCCTGGATATTACTCTGCACTCTGCTGAACACAGTCACTGCTCCAGCTGGTGGAACTGAAGCTGGAGATGGTGTGTGGCTACAAGTTGTGACTGGTGCTTGTGACTTACATTACATGGCAACTCTTTTCTCCTGGTCTGTGCTTGAATAAGTTGGGCAAGAACGTAGTCAAGGAAGTGTGTACTTCAAACTGAGAGTTACGTTGTCATGTGCTTTCTTAGCTGTGATATGTGGTTATAGGATCCAGGAGGATTTGTCACAGCTGGTGGCCATAATTTGCTCTCTGAATGTTCAGAAAACACAGTGTTTTTTAGAGAAGATGAGCACTGAGCTCACCTCAATATAGACCTCAGTGGGTGGAGTACAGCAAGCATGTGGCTGTGCCTGAACACAAAACTTGGTGCTATGAGAAGCTAATCCACAAAACATCCAACTGATGCTGTCTGGAGAACCTCAAGATAACAACAAATGCAGTCATCAACAGAGAATTAAGTCAGGGTAAAAGTGCAAATGGGTCTGTTGATCTTATAGTGTACTTAGACTAGAGTGCTCTTCTGGCATGGTACAGGCATGCATGAATAGAGGAGATAATTCATTGGATTGACAGTCTCTTCTCTGGGTTTAGATTGGATATTGGGAATAAATTATCCACTGAAAGTGTGATCAGGTATTGCAACAGACTGCCCAGGGAAATCACCATCCCTGGAAGTATTCAAAAGGCAGGTAGATGTTGCACTTGGCAATACAGTTTAGTGGTGGATGCAGTGGTGCTGGGTTAATGGTTACACTTGGTTTGTAGAGGTTTTTGCCCCAACCTTAAAGATTCTGTGATTCATGAAGCATTGTGATGGTACTTGCTAAATGAGGAATTTGACAACTTTCTCTATCCTTCATCAGCAAAACCAGAGGGAGAATTTTCAGGTTTTTGGACTTCTTCTCTGTCCCCAGTGAAGTTCACCACCAACTCAAATTGCTTTTTTGAGGCACCAAATTCTTGTCCTGTGTCTGTCTCTGTGTGTGTGAGACAAAACCATACAGACACATATCCTTCCTTTAAACTCTTTTAATAGTATTTCACAGAACTGATCCAGCCTGGACTTTTTCCCCTTACTTTTGGCAGCCTTTTCGTGAGTTGAGTTGCTTCCATGCAGCCAGCTGATGATGGGCTGTGGAGCAAGGGCACATCAGCAGAGTAAGCAGAGAGTGCTGCCAGGACCTTGCTGTGAGCCTTCAGCCTCATCTGTCTGTTGAGCTGCCTGTATGCCTTCGTTCCAGCATCTCTGAAGCACTGCCATGGCAAGAGGGGTCACTTGTAGCAGAGGTGTGGAAGGTGTAGGAACTAATCCCTGTGGAAGAGGAGGAAGGACTGAAAATGCCTCCAGTCAGCACTGAGGATCCCTTCCATGGAGTGAGGCTGTAAAGCTCTGCTGCCTGTCCTCTCGGTGCCATGGTGTAAGAAATAGCTGTGCTCTCCTCCAAAGCAGACTGATGAAATCTGTTTCCATTGCACAAAGATGCATTGTTCCCTTTAGTGCTGAAGGAGCTGAGTTTCCCTGTGGGCCCTAGGTGTAATTTGCCTCTCTTGCTTTCAAAGGTGTCTCTCTATTTTGAAAAAAAAATTCATGTAAGTCTTTAATTTTCCTTGAAGCCTGCCTTCAGACTCAGCAGCAATAACAAAAAAAACATTGAACTAGTGAAACTCCAGGCTTGTTCCTTCCTTGATTCATGGTGGTATTTTCCAAGAATGTGGTGGGACTTCAACTGATGCTCTCCCAACAGGAGAAAAATGGATCCCATTGCAATACACATATCTCCCAAGTAGCTCAAGTGAAAATGAGCTTTTCAAGTATTTTCTTTCTCTCCCAAGTAAATCCATAATTAATTCAGTTCTAGTATGTTCTTCTGGCTGTTCTCAAATCTGCTTCATCTCTTGCATTGTAGTCAGCCAATAAATCCCTTAATTTTGGAGAAACAATTCAGAAGGTTGCATTTTGGTATTTTCTCTGGACCTTCATTTTCTGTCAAAGTAATGTATAATCTTTGAAGTTGAGATCAAATCAGTCTTTGAAGTTGAGATCAAATCATAGATTTGGTCTCCATAAAAATTATTTTAAATGAGACCTGCTGTCATCCAGTGGCTGGCTTTTGGATGGAATTTTAGGTAGTGGGACTCATGTTGTTCAGTCTGATGTGTATTTAATACTATCCATGGAATTCCAGTATTTGAAATTTGTGTTGGGCAAGCAGAGTGGGAAGCAGCCTTATCTGTCCTAGCATTGTCTGTCTGATCATGCAATCTCTTCTTGCCTTTTGACACCATCAAACTTTCTAATGCAAACATGGACACCACTACAGTGGAATTAAACCTCCTAATAAATGCTGGCTTTTCTTGGGAACTGCTTAAAAGCAGGAGGTAGCAGGCCTGCAGAGAGTGTAGTGGAGGATTTCTGGCAGTGAGCCCCAGCTGTTGCAGGTGCATTGCCTGAACAGCCAGTTTGCAGGGCTCCCTTTGCAGGGTCTGCCCTGTTCCCACCAGGTAACTGCTGACACTGCACATGGTTGTGTGTTTTGGATCTGTTTCATGCCTTACTCTCCAGAGGCAAGTCACTCTAGCTTGTGAAGATACCTCAAAAGAGAAGCAGTTGCTGTCCAATGAACATGTGTTATTTGGCTTTACATATGAACACATTAGCTAGGGTTTTCTTGTGCCTGTTGGCAGAAAGGTGTTCTTTTAAAGAAATGCCAATAATAATAAAAACTACTTCAAATAAGGTCTGAGTATCTTGACTACAAGTGGGAAATTATGTAGATTACCAACCCTGAGAACCCTCTGATACTCTGTGTCATGTTTAGAGGGTGTGCAAGTCTATTTGAGGACTTGGCTAATTTAAACTACTTGAGTTCCATAGCTACATTACTTCAGGTAATGCTTAACAGCTGTGTTTTCTAACAATGAGGGCTCAATATGTTACAGAAGATGTAGTTTGTTTGCTGTTTGTGACCTTCTCTAATTTTAAAGCAATGCTTGCACTAATGACTGGTTTGAAGCCTTTGAAAAGGGGATAGTTTTGCTATTTGTATTCCATACTGAAGTTACATGACTAAATAATGAATAGAGGTTTTCCTTTTGCTGTGTGACATGGTCTGATTTGTTGACCTTGAAAAAGATAATTGGAAGATAAGATGGCAGCTTTTGAAAAAGAAAGTGCCTGGATTTTGTACTCAGTTTAAGAATCTCTTACTCCCTGTGTGTACCCATGCATATGATTTAAAGCACATTTCTGGAATATGCATGGAAGTTATTTGAAGGCAAGAAGCAAGTTGTGTGTATGGAAAATGTAGTATTGTTGTTCTAACCCTGTCAGTATATATATATTTGATATTTCTTTTATATATGCATATTACTGGATACTAATTCATCTCATTAAGACATACCACGATAACCAAAAGAACCACCATGAGAGTGTCGTCCCTTGTGGCCCATCTAGCATTTGTGTTAAGAAGTTGTCCCTGCCACCTTCCAGATATCTGTTGTGGGCTGCCTTTCCCTCTTCGAGTTCAGAGAGGTTGAAGTCTCCCTTGAGAACTAGGGTCTGTGGTCTAGAGACTTCCTAGAGTTGTTTATAGAAGACTTCATCAACTTCGTCACTGTGTGGTCTGCAATAACCTCCCATCACAGTGCCACCCTCACTGGTCTCTCTTTTATGCCAGCCCACAACCATTCACCCAGGCTATTGTCCATCCCATAAATGAGCTCCACACATTTGAGTGTTCCTTTTCTGTAAAGGGTAGTAGTTCTGCATTGTTCTCTTTTCTTAGGTGGATCTTTCTCGTAGTTTCTGTTGCTCAAGAGAGTTCCATGGTCATAAATGGCACATCTCTGAGATACCTGTCATCATGCAGCCAGACATGGATTGGCAGGAATTCTGCACTCCTACCTGCACTTTTCCCTTTTGCATTTAGGATCATGGAGAGCATTGCCTGGTCTCCAACCTTTACCCATAGAGCTCTGTAGTGATTCTTCAATTCCAGGCCTAGCATGGCAGTATCACCACTGCCTGCATGGATGAGCAGCAAGGGGTGGTAGTTGTAGCTATAGGATAGTGAGCTTCAGTTTTTCATCATCCCAAATTTGGCACCCCACAAATAAACTATCTCCCATGACAGCATCTTGCATCAGTAGATGGGTGCGTTTGAGCCCTAGAGAAGGGAATCTCCAACCACTGTTATCGAGCCCCTCTTTATGGTGGTCATACTTCCTCAAGGCCTCATGGGTCTTGAAACCCCACCTCATGGAGTTTACTCCTCATCCCAGGCTGTTGTATCACAGAACCAGTCCTGTCCCTTCAGACCTGAGGGCAGAAAAAGAGTCTCTGTCCTGCCCCAGAAGTCCCAAGCTGCTGGGGAGTCTACATCTACCACACAACTTCCCTCCTCCTTTGCATTGCGTATCTGGGACTCTTGCTTTTGCAAGACCATGAGGACCCTGCTTATCTCCTATTTGTCCTCCACTCTCTTCCTCCCACAGCCCCCTTAAGTGGGTGCCCGGTGCCCCTTGGTGCTGCTCTTCTCTGGAGAGACCATGGAGGAGGTGGGGGCAAGCACCTCCCTTTGGGCTGTGGCTGCTGATTTGCCATGGTGATGTTTGCAGGCACTGCTGCACTTCCAGAACCTGCTAATTCAGGTGGGAAGGCTGAAGTGCATAACAGCTCTGGTTATCTTGTGGAAGAAGGAAAGAAAATTAATTCCTGAGGATTCCCTGCGGCACAATGTTTTACCACAGTGTCCTTGGGTCAGGAGGATGTGGTGCAGCTCTCCAGCAAAGGGGCTGTGCTGGGCTGGAGGGATCCTGAGAGGAGAACCCTACTGGGTAGTCAAGCTTGACTTTTCATAAATAGTGTTTTAAAAGACTGGTCCTGACAAGAGTGAGAAAATATTTCTTGCTTTCTTGTCTCCAGGCATCCTATTAACAGGTTTGGTGCAGTCAAGATCTCAATTTCATGAGTATAGAAAACTGTAGTGTTTTTTTTTTTGCTTTGTGTGTGTTTTTCCTACAAGGTATAGTGATACCTTTCCTGGAATCTTTTTTTCCTAGTTTTTTTCCCAGCCTCAGTGCCAAAAAGAAACAAGTTATCCAATTTGATAAGTCTCTTTCACCATTAATGGCTACCTTTGAGATAAGTTTTTCAACCACTTGAGTATTCTCGCATGAAAGTCAATAGTTTTTCTGTTGGTATTGGGTGGTTTTTTAATTTGTGGAGTGCCTTTTCTTCATTCAAATACATGTCTCAGCCTCATCAGAATATTAATAAGTAGGTTTTATGCATAAGTATTTATTTTCAGACCCAATTTGCAGCTGTTATGGTTTGTTGGATCAGCAATTTCATTTTTTAATGAAAATTCTAAGGAGGTTTTGATTATGAAATGTAATGTCTTGAAAAGAGTTATTAAGTTTTAATGTATCAATACCTGCTTTTAAAGGCTTTTAAAATCATACCTTCATACCTGTTTAATTTATCCATGATGCCTCTAATTTTAAGAGTCTGGATAAATGAAGGCTTCTATCCCCATAACAATTTGGAAAATAAATAAATAACCTTTGGGTCTACTTCAGATCACAAAAGGAAGTAATAATCTAGAACAACATGTAGGATGATGTTCTATGATTCTTCAGGTCTTTTTGTGTTCCAAAAAGCCATTTGAGAAGGTTTTGGGAAGCATTTTAAAAGCCGGTAGTCCCTCAGCATGGTGGGTTGATGTGATACTTTTAGCATAGGAGATAGTATTATCCAAAATCACACAGTCCAACTGCCTAGGGGAAGTGCAGCCCTTCCCCCAAGGGTTTATCTTTGAGCCAGTCCTCCCACATTAGCGCTTGTGAAGCTGGTGGGGAGAGGGGAGCACTTATTTGGCCCTGCATAGGTTAAAAAGCCCTGCGCAACATTTTGGAGGAAGGCACAGGAACAGTGTGGCTATTTGTGTGCCCACAAATGTGGCGAGACAGTGGTTTACATTTTGCTGACAAATGACTTGGTTTTGATCCAGCTTAAGTTGGAAACAAAATTGTAAGCTCTAAGTGAGCTGGATCCTACAGCTGTTCACCACATCTGGGCTTTCGTAGGGCTCCAGCCCTCAAGCCGCTCCCACAGCAAGGCCCTGCACATCCTCCTTAGACAGATTATTCAGCAGATCCAGTCAAAATGCTTCATGTTTGCCAGGGGTTTGTTGGCCCTGAGACTGGCCTGTCTGAGAGGAAAGCATTCCTGGAAGATGTCTGGAGAGCCCATCCCTGACTTTGTGCTTGTTTGTCAGTGCTGGGAAGGCCATTTTGCAGTGCACAGAGCAGTGTGTGCTCTATTCTCTCTGGCTGTGGAAGACAAAGATGAGAGAATTGAAAGGAGAATTATCAACCTCCACTGAAACATTGAGGATTTCCTGATTTGGGTGTATGGTTAGAAAGGACATTACAGGTTTGCCTTGGGTACTGTAATACATATTTTATTAGACCTTTTTTAGCTTGGTCAGGAAAGCTTGGTGATCTCCATGTTAGTTCTGGCATCCTCTCAGCCACCTTTCCCTACTGACTCCTAGTGCCCAAAGCAGTGGTGCTGTCCCCATTCTTCCCTTTTTCTTCTCTGCAGATTGCCTGTCTGCACAGTGAGCCAGCTCAGCTGTTGTGCAGCCAAACTGCACCAATCCAAAGAAAATGAGGTTTTTGTTAGATTAGGGAGTCAAATCAGTTCACTTCTTAGGGCCAGCTGCAATGAGGGTGTGAGACTGCACTGTGCAGGCTAAGGAACAGAGAAGGTCCCCCTGCCTGGTGGTGTGGATCATTGTGTAAGCTGACTCAGAGCTGTGCCCAAAACATTCCTTCTTGGGTATCCACCGAGATGCAAACTCAGTGAAACCCGTCCTGTAGAGAAACCACATTAATCTCTTTGTGTCTCTCTCATGTGTTTTTCAATGTGGGTTCTTTGAGGAATATGCTTTACTTTTAAGCAACTCTGTTGAAAGAGACAGTCAAGCAGAAGAGGACAAATTGGTTTAGAAAACAAATTTCATTTATCCCAATGCTCATAAAAGCATTTGTCTTATAATCTGTAAAAATGGATGGATGCTAGAGAAGCTATTCCTATTTCCTAGTCATGCTGAGTGCAGACGTTGTCAGCACAGGTGATCCCTCACCCTCCAATATTAAAGCTGAGTCTGTGGCAAGTATTATTCTTCAGCTCAGTAATTCTGTATCTCACAGTAACAGCTTCCACAAGTCACTGACTGCTGTAAATGCCTGTGTCTCGTAGTAAAAGGGACTTTAAGGAACATTCTTTTACCTCATCCGGTTAATTAAACTCAACAAAACTTTGAAAAATTATTTCAGGGAAAATGTAAGTCTGCTGTATCACTATGGGAGAAGAAAAAATGGAAGTGTGTCACTTTGGGGATGTGATAGTTTGTTTCTTTTGTAGAACCTCCTGTGCTGAAAAATATTTCACGGAGACAGTGCTTCAGACTCCAGTAGGGTTGCATGTGATTCTAACATTGCACAGCAGCTCAGTCTGAATGCTTGAAAACCTTTCCAGATATTTTATGGGAAGGATGCTAAGTTCTGCAGCAGTGCTAACCATGTGCTGCTGAGCAATTAGACTGGAGTTCTAGTCTTCACCTGGCATTGAAAAAAGGGCTTGAATTGTGCATATTTACAGGGTGTTTTGTTAATCATCCTTCTTTTCTAGAAGAAAAGATTAAAGAGCTGGCCAGCCCCTTGCAAGCAAGCGGCAGGAAGCATTTGTTGGCTAACTGTGGCAGGAGTTAATGAATACTTGGTCTCCTGCAGACACTGCTGCATAAAGAGATAACAGGAGGGAACACCAAGCATGCCACCTTGCCTATCTGCTTACAGTAACTCAGCCAGCTGCTGATTAAAGCCATCCAGTTTTAGAGGGCACCAAGAGAAGTGCTCTGGAATTTCACGCTGAATTGATTTAAAGAGTTACTGTTCCAGCTGTCAGCGATGTTTCTTTAGCAGGGATGGCTGAAGGAAATGAAAGTCGACTTCCCCCTCATCGCAGTTCACAGCCTGGTATGCTAACTTGTGCTGAAATATGCTGGCCATCCTTTTCCAGAGATTGCAACCTCCAGCAGATGGGTGGGACTGACAGTATAGGGTGGCTTCTGCCACCAGGCATTAACTACTTGGACTCATATTCCCACACTACGTTATGATAGGGCTAGGAGACTGCTGTTTGTGGTTATCTCACTGACAACTTCACCAAAATGATACAGATTATATATTCACATCAACAGAGACCATGCTGCTTATGGGAACTTGTAACCTGTAGCAGATGCAATAGCCTCTGGAGGCAAATGCATATGTCTGGCCACACTGTCACAGACTTCCCTCACAACTTTAGGAAGGGCAAGAGCATGTTTTAGCTCACCTCTTGAAAGAGCCTTTGCAGTACTTTCTTTTATTTTGAAGGAAAACATCCAATATTTTGTTTTTCTGTCCTTTTATTACACCATGCTGTGTTGCCTGTTTTAAGCCCTGTTTCAAAACTGGGCTTCTGGTGAAGTTAACCTTTTATCACGTGTAAAGCAGGGTTTAAAACACTTGTATTATTGAAGGTATTCTGCTTATTCACAGAAGTGCAGGGAGGGGAAGGTTTTCCTATCAGGTCCATAAAATAAATTCAGGTCAGACAGATTTTGAATCTTCTAGAAAACTAGAGGAAGGTGTTGCTGTTAAAGGACTAGTTTCACAGGAATTCTGCATGGACTGCTGTCACTTATTAAGGTTTCCTTGAGTGGAATCCAATCCCTGGGAATAAACTGTGATAATTTTGCAGGCTAGATACCATTTGGTGTTTTGAAGAATATATAGCTTTAATGAAACAAAGTTTTGTTTAATCTTAGCAGAATTGTGCAACATGCAAGAAGGATTTACAAATAAAAATCAAATTACTACCTTTTCAAGATTTGCCATTTCCTGTAAGATGTGATGGATTCAAGTAGTTCCTATGAACTCCAACAAAGGCATACACTCATCTTCTACAAATTACTTTAATTCCTTTTATGTATCTTTGATTTGTGTCTTGATAACTGGCAATGAAGACAAAGTTATGGAGGTGGCAACTGCCTGCCAAAACTCCTTTATAGCTATGTGGTTTGTCAGTTTACTGGGAGGTTACTTACCATTTTCTTCTTAGTATTTTCTACTACTGTGGAAAATTCAGGTTATTCATTCATCCAAAATGTTGAAATAGCTGCTCTATCATTATCTTAATAACCTGGGTCAATGCAGCATGTGTGCACTGCTACAGATCAGTCCTTCCATCCTTATAGCTGTCTGTCAGAGTGCATGGCCTTGGCCCTCAGAAAATGCTGGGCAATTGAAAAAGACTTTATTTCCATGCAATTTGCCTTTCTGAAATGGTTCTTGCTTTCTGCACTGTCACCCACTGCATACAGCTAAATGGATAAACATGAAATTGTTGTGCATATCAATATGATGCACATGCCAGAATGTGTCATGTATAATCTGAAATTACCAGCCGACATTTATCTGCCTTTTTTCTGTTTGTTTGTTTGTTTATGGATTGCTGTGCATATGTGGTTTTAGGTTACAGGTATTATAAGTTAGATTTTTTCATAAACAGATCTACTGCAATATATTACTTCTGTTTTGAGTAGCTTCTACTCCTTTCATTATATAATCATGCAATGATAACTAAATAACAAATTTTCTAATGAGTTAAATAAATGTTTTTAAAGTTCTCATTTGGAAAGATGTCTTTGCAGGTGCCACATTTTCTTTAAAACTGTCAGTTTGGCAGCATAAAGTAAAATTGAAAAAGCAAAAATGGGCATTTTTTTAAAGATTAAGCCATAGAAAATAATACTTCAAAAAATTATTTCATTTTAATAACCTTCATTCTTACAAGAATTGCATCTTGTAGTTCTTTGCTATTGCTGTATGATTTTGTGGTGGTTTTTTAATTTTTATGAGGTAAGCATGGAGACCTTACCAATCTTTGCCTTATGTTCACCAGTTAAAGACAATGTCTGTTGTTCCAAACTTATAATAAGTTAAGCAATAAAAGACTTGGTCCTAGCACTAATACACTGAAAAACACTGGGCAGAACTGAATGTTTCTGCAATCCTTTCCTTCTGCTCTTGGCAGAAAGCATGACAGTGGTTTACATGCATTTTTTCCTGCCATTTCTTTTGCTGGTGGCCATTAATGCCATTACTTCCATTATCACGTTTCAATCAGTGTGCCTTCCTGAGAGAAGGTTCTTCACACAGCACTATATTTAAATACGATTTTGGTCAAGGCAGGGCTGTATTTTTTCTGTTGAGTTTATGTCTCCATATGTTGAATTATTGAGTTTATAGGATACTTTCTTAATCTAGAAAGTAATTTGGTTATCTGACCTGAAAATAAAAGCAAACTACTAAAAGAAGAGCTTTTATGGACATATTGCTTTCAAATAGCAGAAGTCACTTTGAAATAACTTTTCATTCTGAGGTGGTTTTAAGAAACAAGTTGTGCATAGCAAATGTATGGATTCTCTAACATCCCTTTTCTCTAAAGGTGCCTGTGCAAGTCTGACCACTGCTTTCAAGGGGGACATTTCAATCTTTGAATATTGTGTATATGACTTGGAAATCCAAAAATTTTGAGCATGTGGCAGGGTAACATCATAATTCTCTGACCACCTTTGCCCTTTATGTACAGACTCTGCAGTACTAATCATAAATATGTGAGGACAAATAATTAAACCTTGCTCTTACTAGAGCTGACTTTTGTGTTTGCTTCCCAAGGAAACTACCTAGATACATTGGATGTTTAAGAATTGCTTGTAAACATGTAAAAAGCTATTACTATGCAAATTGGGTATCCATGGCCTTTCCATTTTGCTGGTTTCTTGGCCTCTCTGAGGACTATAGCTATAGTTAAAGTGCTGCAAACCATGGTAGAACCTAAGGCTTAGCTTAGCTTTCAACCCCAGGCTTGGCTGAGCTCTTCACAGCTGTGTGAAGGCAGCCACAACATGTAATACAGTCATCTCATTAGGTAATCAGTTGACCAGATACATCATTGCTTAAAAATTCATTGTAGGGAAAAATCTCTTCTGATTCTAATCTGTGGTTCAGCTGTGATACTAAACTTTAAATCAAGCAAGTGTGTATATATATTTAGATGACTGACTTCTGAATGCAGGCCAGACAGAAGCAATTTGCACATTGAAATGTGACAAGCTCACAGTGTAGAATTTTAATCAATGAGACATTTTAGCTCATCTCCATGTATTATTTATACTTGAAGACTAATATCAGATTAAAATAAGGCAGACTTGCTCTTTCCAGAGGAGAGTTTGGAGAGAGTGTGTAAAGGCTCAGGGTGATGAGGCTAGACACAGTGAGGACAGTCTGCCCATTAAACTGCTAATCAAACTGGTTGTTTATGACAAGAGGTACCTCTGTAACCACCTTTGTAGTATACACCAAAATACTGGCACTCTTCCATGTGCTAGTATGTTCTCATGTTAAAATTTAATTCCAGAGACAAGATTACTGTGAGGCCTTTGGTGCTTAGCTTTATGAAAATTAATTACTTTGTTGCTCTAATTTGTGAGGTTAAATGATTGTTGTGTGGAATAGCTGGCTCTTGTTCTTTGTTACTTGTGTCAGACAACTTTTCTTGCAGCCACCACCTTTCAGAGGATTTTGGTGTAAATATGACACATCACCTCACAACAGAAAGTACAGTATCCAAATTCCAAGAAAAATAGGTATTTTTTAACTGCAGAACATGGCTGTCTTCTTGAAAGTGCCAGGACAACATCCATTGACCATCATGTGTGTACAGGTATCATCCATCATTCCCAGTATTGTTAGTACTTTTCATATGAAACTTACTGTTCAACTTTTCTAACATTAACCAACAAATATGAATTAAAATATCCTGTAATAAGAAGGAATTCTTATGTACTAAAAAGAAATCTGTGTTCATTAAAGGAACATTGAGATCACTGGAAACTTCAAAGATGAATTTGAGGCAGAGAATGATTGACTTGTATTAATAGGGAAGAAAACTTTATTCCCAGCTGGAGAGGAAACAGGACTGGCAGAAAATCTTTGAAGCATTTGCTAATAACAGAACAATCTTGTCTTTGGGTTTCTGTTAAATGAATTAAAATCAGCTTCCTTTCTCTTAACTTTCTGAATTAACAATAAGAGATTAACAGTATTGCAACTGAATTCTGAGAGTTCTGACTTGATCAGTTCTTTGTAAATGGATAAACTTTGTTTTGGCCAGTGTTGAACAAGTAACTCATTACAAATAAGTAATTCAACATGATGAAGTGGGTTTTGCTCAACTGCATCAGTTAAACACATTCCATACATTTTTCTCCCCAACGATTGGGCAAGAGAGAACAGCTGCCATGGCTGTTCTTGTTTCAAGAGTGCTTAGAAATGGCTTAATTATCATTATAAGTCCATAAAAGCACCAGAAAGCTGAGTAGGTTCTCACAAGTTTCTAGAAGTTTTACCTGAGAACTCAGACTATTTCAGAGATTCTTCAAAGAGAAGCAGTTATAAACATGAAGCTGCAGAAACCATGTGTATGATTTAGCCAAGTAGAAAACCTTGCTGGGGTTTTTTGTGTCTATCACAGTAAATACTTAATAACCATCAATAAATCACTTTAAGCTGATGGTGAGCTTAAACCATCTTCAGGGTTTCAGCTTCAAGCATATCTTGTACAATACTTGAAGCCCAGAGTGCACGTGTGTGGAATTGCAGATGAATGTTGTTGCATCAGTATTTCAACTGACACTGTTTCTTATTCAGATCATGGCCTGCACAACTGGTAGCATGCCCCATGAAAGAAATTATTGTAATTGTCATAATAAAAATAATGTAACAGACTGGATTTTTTTTGTAGTCAGCAGTTCATAATGATTTGCGTTTTTGTGTTATAAGCTGGTTAAGTCAAACACACATATTTGAAATGTAAGTAAGAGTTTTTAGGGGCTTATAACTCAGTATGCATTCAGATAATTTTTAAAAATTGAATTAATACTTCACATACTGTTCCCTTGGGATTTAGAAAGACAGTAATTGCATAGTAAACATACACTCATTATTGCAATCACTTGTTGCAGTTTAACAGTGTCCGTGAAGATATGTCACTTCTTACTGAAGTATTATAGTAATTTAAGTGTTGAGTTTTAAAGTCTACTACCCATCACAATTGCTGAGCTCCACTGTAGAACAGAAGGTAGTTTGAATAATTAGTATTGGGTTAACTGTCTATGTTAAATAACTAGCAGGTGCTTAGGAGATATTGGTGCTGCTGGTCCAGGAGTTTGTAGTAGGGCTTTAATAGCTTATTTAAGGTAGGGGTTTTTTCCTCCCCTGTGTAGTTTTAAAGCAATTACATCTTAGCACTTCCCTTCTGTGAATATTGTCTCAGGTCAGGATGCCATAAATGCTGAGACTAAGAGCAAGACTGCACACAAATGGTCAAATATCCAACACTAGACAGAAAAGAATAAGGAAAGCGAAACATATAGCATCTCCCTTCATCATATCATGGGGGAGTTAAATCACATATCATCATTTAATCTCACAAGGGAAATACAAAATATTTAAGAGCCATTGTAAGAATACTGTAGTTTTTAAGGATAGACTCATACTTAATGATGGGTTTTTAAAAAAAATTAAAATAAATCAATTAATCAAATTCCCCCCAAAACAAACATCTAAATTGAACACTCCACATGCCTTTTCTGTATTTTAGTATCCATTTTTCTTTAAAAATTCAATTTGTGATTCAGTTGACCAGAGGGATGGAGCACCTCTCCTGTGAGGAAATGCTGAGAAAATTAGGATTGTTCAGCCTGGAACAGAGAAGGCTTCAGGGTTACCTAATTGTGTCCTTCCTGTGAGAAGGAAGTGAGTATTCACTTCACCCAAAGTGAGCTTACAGGAAAGATGGGACAAGACTATTTACAAGGGCATGCGGTGACAGGACAAGGGGGAGTATGTTCAAATTGATGGAAAGTAGGTTTAAATTAGATTTTTAGATTAGATATTTACTGTGAGGGTGGAAAGGCACAGGAACTGGGAAGCTGTGGATGCTCTGGGAAGTTGTGGATGCCCCATCCCTGGCAGTGTTCAAGGCCAGGTTGGATGGAGCTCTAAGCAACCTGGTCTGCTGGAAGGTGTCCCTGCCCATGGCGGGTGGGTTGGAACTAGATGGTCTTCAAGGTCCTCTTCCAACCCACAACAGTCTAGGATTCCAGGATTCTGATGAGCTCTTTTTAACTTTCAGCTTGTGGCACAGATTGTAGCTTCATGGAGAGCTGCTATCTGCACAACTGACTTCAGATGACCTTGTAGTTTTTAATATTGCATGATAGTGTTTGGCCTTGATTATATCCTTCTGCATCTTTTTTGCATGTTCAACTTCTAAACTCTTTAGTCTCATGTCTAAGGGTTTGTTGCTACAAATCTTATTGAACCTCATGGGCTTTATTGCCCATGTACATGCTTTAATTCTGTGGCCTTTTTCAGGACATGTGGATATTTTGAGTCTTCAATATTTTGAGAAGAAGTAATGCAATTATGTAGCTTCTAGTTAAGTTTCTGTCTTGCTGGTAGATCCTAAGGTGCCCTTGTAATTCTGCCTTTGTCTTCTGCAAATTTGCACTGGCCTGGTTGTTCTGGTGAAAATCTGTGAGAACACTCCCTGTCATTGTATCCTAATCCTGTTTCTAACAGCATTCCAGGTCAAAGGCAAGAATTGATCTTCTCAAAGCATCTTCAAGGGATGATTCTAATGCTCCCCCCAAGGGACTCTAAAAAGAGACACCTGTTTTATGTCTCCACCCATATAACATGGGGTAACTGCACAGAGAGCAGTTCTCCCCCTCCTCCTCTTTTGGCTTAGGGAGTTTGGGAACAGTTCCCATGGCTTGACAGAAATTTGGGGCAGTGGTACAAGTGAGTAGGAGAATCTGCCTGCTTGGGGTACAGCCCTGACCCTGTCTATCAGTAGGAAGCCATGTCTGGATCTCTCTTCTGTATCTGACTGCACAAAAGCAAGCTCTTTTCTCCAAAACCTAGTGTGGATTGTCTGCTATTTAGGGCCAAGTACAGACAGCTGCAGAGAAAAACAGACTGCATTTTTAAGTTTTGAAAATGTGGTTATGTCCTTTAACTGGACTTTGCAAGGGTGTGACTCTTTGAATGCCATTGCAGTGGAGGCAGGTACGTACCTGGCCACTTTGTATGCTGCATTTTAGATCTTGAAAAGAGTTCTGTCCCACATCTGACAGGTTTGTGTGGTAGTGGCTCCTCCAGGGAGTTTGTAGGTTTTTGAAAATTTGAGATGATGCTTAGTATATTGTCAAATAGAATAATTTACGATAATACTTGAAATTAAGGCTTCATTATTCTACATAACCAAACAGTTAATGAATTTTCCAAATTAAGAGAGTATCTACAGATAATCTTATGGTAATTTAGATGTAGGTCTGACTTGAAAAACACGGATTTGGATTTAAAACTGTGGTTCAGATCTGCCTCAGATTTATTGTGAGCATCATGTAAACAGAGGCAGAATGCTCTGTGTTTGTCTTTTAACATTTCCATTACCAAGAAGCTGATGAAAATCTGGATACACTTTTAAATCTTTTTTATTGGGAATACTTAATAATTATTGTCTTAAAGCTATGGGTAGTTGAACATTTTTTGTTGCTTTTTAGTTCTTGTAGAATTATCAGCAGTAGTTCCTTTAAAATTTCACATTTACTTGGGAACAAACTAGATTGAGAAAAATGCTGTTGTCAGGCAACTCAAGACAATTAAAATCTCAGTTTGAGAAGTGATATTTAATTACTTACAAGCTTGTAAAACAAATTTAATTACGTACATCAGACAAGCTGGTGGCCTCCACTTAAAATCCTGTGTACATAGGATGACCTGTGTGTCTGGCCTGAGACTGAGCAGAGGAAAAATATAAAAGAGCAAGTTTTCCCCTGCACATCACCACGGAGCAGCTGTGCTCTGTACCTCCCTGGGGAGGCAAATGCATTTACTGTCTGCCCCACAGTCATGATGGAGAAACCAAAAGAGAAATTTAACTGAGGTAGAGGTTGAGACGAGTCAAAGGGCTTCTGACCACAGGAATACTGAGTTCAGTGCCCTGGCTGAACGGATATGCTGTGCTCTATCTGCCAGATACATCAAAATAATAGTTACCAGCAGCTTTATTTTCATGTTGTTGTACAAAGAGAAGCCTGCTGTTGAATTATGGTGGTGAAGATGGATAGTTTAACTGCTGATGTGTTCTCATGACAAGGAATTAAATTTAGGTTTTCATGTGTCTTTGCAGGATGGAGTGGGTTGTTAATTTGTTTACGTCCATGCTACAGGGTTGCATTGCAATCTGTAAATAAGCATGCTTGCCCAGGGGGAACATCTGTAAGGCATAAGCACAGTGGATTGTCCAGAGCTTGCTGTGGAATTGGATTGTAGATGAGGAGAAGGTGGTTTGAAAATATCAAAGTAGACACTTTTTTAAGGTGTAAAGAAAGAAAGTACATAATGGGAAGTCTTTGTGTGCAGAACTGGAATGAAAACTTTCCAATGAATGCCTAAACATCGACAAGGCTCCCAGATAGTGGTCTGGAAATGGGAGAAGGGATTATGTTGTTGCAGATGCAAAGCCAGCTGTTGTGGTTTTTGCCTTTGCTTTGTACTAAAGTCCTGACTCAGATCTCCTGTGTAAGGCTCCCAGACTCGATCATATGCCAGGGGGTGAGCTGCAGCATTTGCCCCTCCCTGGCTGCAGCTTTGCTCCTGTCAGGGAAATGGAGCCCACTAGCCAGGGCAGCTAAAAGCACATCCCTGCTCCTTGGCTGCTTCACTTTGCAGGCTGGTGTGGAAATTGAAATAGTGGCTTGTGTTACAGTGTGTCACTTTATTGCAAGTGCTTCCCAACCTTATTTTATATTGAATTAATATACAGACCTTATGATTTTATTTTGGCATTAGCCAGCAATATATATGTCTTGCCTTAAAGATGAGCAACTACCTACCAGTGTAGATATTTGCTTGTCCTTCCAACTGATTAATTCCAGGAATATATACACTGTGAGAAAGAGATACAACCCTGTAGAGTTAGTGTGGCTACTCCTAGCATATCTGTAATGTACATATACGCACACAGGAAAAATACATATAAAGAGATACATATGAATCTAGGAAACTGCAGATTTTCCTTATAATTCTGTATTGTATGTTTCTGTCCTTATATGTATGTCTACCCTATAAAATACTAGTTCCTTTTCCCCAGTATTAAATTGCTTGATCAAAACTCCTTATCCATCACTATGGAAGATGGAGATACATATTATGGATAAACCAAATTGAACAATAAAATACTGTTCCTCACAGGAATGTTGGGAAACTTAATAGGTCATCTGCTGCAGATGTTGCTCCTTTCTACCAGGAGGCAAGGATAACGGTGGTGTTACCTAGTAACAAACAAACTTTTGGGTAAAAAACAAACTTTTTTTTCACTGAAATTTACTTAGATTAATTTGCAGGGGGAAATAGAGAAGTAGGAGCTTAGTGCTGCTATTTCTGAGAGTCATACACGGCAGTCCATTGTTATAGCTGAAAGTTGTTCTCCATGTGTCCTGTCCTCTGCATAGTTTTGCCATGCCTGTAGATCCTCCCTTTTTATATTGGTTCTACTTTAAATGAGCTCTGAAAAAAAACTTGCTGTCAGGTCTGGGAAGTATAATGCAACACCTTAATTTTCTGTATTACAAAATGTTCTGAAATGCTTTCAGAGGGATCCCAGTTTGTGCTTTGAGTCAGCTGCAGTAATTAGGGCGTAATGCAATTGTTTCTTTATGGGCCTGAACCCATCCCAAGAACCACAAAGACTGATTTCTTCCTTGTGAAAGGTTGCTTTAACCCTTGGCCAGGCAGGTGTCATGGGTTTTGTTCAAACACTTCGAGTTCTGAGACAAATGGAATCACAAGGCCTAAAGTTACTCCGCTCGCAGAACTGCAGATCAACATGTGCCTCTCTAAATATTTAGGAAGACCAAACATTTTTCAAGGAATGTGAATTTGGGTTGAGGGTTTTTTTGCTACAGAATGATAAAAATACCATTCACAGTACTCTACTTGATGAATCTGAAACTATTTATTTTGGCCAGCTTAATATGTTATCCTCTATCTTCCTTCTGGAAAATTTTGGCCTTTTCACTAGTTCAATTCCTTGAGGAACATTATTTTGGACTGCTGAGAAGAAGGACAAAAATCTGCAAAGCTATTTTCTCTCAGATGGTGAAAGGAAGTCAGTTATAAATTTGATGATTTGTGCTAAATGCTTCTTCTTGTTATGATTACAGTAATTCTGTATTTTAAGAGAATTTAATAAACTATGTTCACAGGCGCACTTTGAATGTTATAAACTTAAAACACTTGCCTGCTTTTACTAAGGTAGCAAGAGCTGTTACTGGCCTTTCTCTCTGACTATTATGGAAAAATAATTTTGAGAACTGAAAGGTGCTTTGGGGATTTTGAGTTTGCTTTTACTTCAGAAGATCTCAGACAGGTTAATGGGGAGGTTTTTGCAGGTTGCCTGTGTAGAAAAGGTTCATGCACATTTAATATCTTTTCTCAGAAGCCTGCAGTGATGATTTTAGGTTTTGATTTCTTTCATGAATACTTGAATTTATCAACTAAAGACAGCACATTTACTCTCTTTTAAACTCTTCACACCTTTGGCTATTAAGGTGTAGGAAGGATGTGTTGTAGTGATCCAAATCCAATTTTAAACTGTTCTCTTGTCTTCTATGTGAGTTTTCTTGCTAATACTACTGTGTAAGTACTCATGCCAAATCTTCTATGGATGGAGTGGGAAGGAATTATCTTTTCTACTTTGCAAACATAACTTGCACATTTTTGCTTTTTCTCTAAAAAGGCAGAGAGGATTTGTTGAATACCTCTCTCCAAAAATTTCAGTTTCTGAAAAATCGTTTTGTGACCCAAGATGCAGGCATTTTTGTGCTCCCTCTGAACACATCACTAGCTCAGATAAATAACTGACTTGAATAGATATGTTCCAGAAATGTATCACCAAAGATACATTTGGAGCCTAAATAATTGGAACTCATTAAGGGCTTTCACTTTTTTCTTTCTTTGCTTTTCTAATAAATATAAATTTACCCTGATATTCTCCATTACCTCTAGATTAGCCAAAACCTTCTTAAACTACATAATTACTAGCAAATAGTGTGTGTTATATCAATTTATACATGAATAAACACATGCAAATTCAAACAAATGAGGGTCTTCACAAACATGACATATAGAATATTCTGGCATGAAATATTTTTGTAGTAACATTTCATCTTTTTTTTATTTAATGCTCAAGGCAGATTCTCCATATTCCAAATACAGCAGGCCTGTATTTGTTATTGATTTTGTTTAATTTTCAACTTTGGACCCAAGCTGTTTAAACAGATTACTCTCTGCTTTTATCTGAGTCAACTTCCTCATGCTTTCATCAAAGCAAGAGATATTATTTGACTTTCTGTCTCATAACACAGCATTACAAGAGAGTCATATGTTAAGTGACAGTGATGGATTTTGTATTAGGAAATGGCCATTCTGTCTGCATGTAAGTCTCTTGTAATAGTTCCCCATGAAAGACAAAAAAAAAATCTCATCTTTATTTATTTGTAGTCTATTTATTAGTATTCATTACAGTTGTATTTACTCGTAAGTGAAGCTAATACATTTCAGAACTAGAGAAGCTGAGAGTGTTTGAACTGGAATAACAATGTGTAGGCATAATATGTTTGTATCCTGGCACTGATCCTATGCCTTAACTTTCTTATTCCTATGCACACCATATTTGTGAACTGACTGATACCTGGCAATAGAGGGACACTTTCTCTTCAGGCTGACTTGCAGTGTAGTTGTGAGGTTTAATGGCAACTAGCACTAACACAAGCTTTCGGCACAAATTATGTTTTCTGGTTAGATCAAAACTTCTTCATGTCTTATTTATAAGAAGTTTAAGATGGAGAATAGCAAGTTGAATAGGTACCCAATTGGCTAAATCTGTGGACAATTCTTGGAAGACTCTGCTGGGAACATACAGAAATCTGTCTACATTTACCTTTCAATTGTCTCTGCAGGAACAATTGGGTTATAGGTATAGAATAGGGGTTTCCTCAGCAGGCAAATCAATATGGACATCAGCAAGTGCTTTGGAGATACACAGCAGCATCAGGGATTGTGGTGTTGACTGACTGCATGTGCATCTCTTTGTCTTGGCTCTCTTGGGCTTTGTGCTCCAGCCTGAATAGGTGAAGAGCAAAATACCACTGTAGGTTCAAAGGACAGTTTTTCCTGTAGAGGAACTATGGATATTTCCTGCCTTTATGTAGACTGTGGTAAAAGGACTTCAATCTGCAGCAAATGACATCTCCCAGACAGTCTCAAGGCTCGGCTGAGCAGCCAGAGAAGCTCTTCCAGGGCTTTCATGCAGGAGGCACAAGACTCCTTGTGAGCATGCAGATCTGTTAACTCCCTGCTATGGCCAGGCCTCTCTTCACATTGTTGTTTTCTGAACAAACAGTACTTTATACAGAGACCTCAGTGTCCTCAGCCTGGAAAGAGAAGCAGTGCAGGTGATCTTGTGCTGCCTGCACTAAACCCCAGAAGCCCACCACGAGTTTAACCTCCAAATGTGGGTCAAGGATTCCTCCCTGTCCTGGGAGGCCTGGATGGCTTGGACTGGACCCAAGTGAAGGAGGGATGGGCACAGAAACAGGAGTGGCAATATCTCAGGAATGAACAGAAACTTAGCATACTTGTCTGTTCAATTTTTTTTTCAGGTTAGTCACATCAAAAGAGCTGCTGCAAATTATCAAGGCGCTTGAATCTATTGAAAGAGTGTTTCTGGTATGGCTCAAAATTGAATACTAATTGGTTGTATTTCTGTAGGAAAATCAGCCCAAGCCTGAAATTGCTATAATACTGAAAGATGATGTGCCTCAGCATTTGCTTAGGCTGTATATAATCTAACATATGGACACACTGCAGTCTTACTGGCAACCTGCAGTAGCTCTAGATATACTTCTGCACAAAAATGAAGCAGCAGAATTTTAGTAGTAGTTATTGACACCTCTATATATGATGATAATTACTTTTCATAATTATGTATTTCACAGGCAAGATGAGGAATAAAAAGTGATAATACTAAAATTAGAATATCAGTACTGACATGGATGTTGAATTGTTTTTCTGATCGTGGTCAATAAACAAGTTAGGAAGTAGCTAACGTTGTTGCTGGCCAAATTAGACCTGGTTAAGTTAATCACAAGTGGCATGTGTTTATCCTCCATAGCATCTCTTTACTGGAAGTTTTGTGTATATACTGAGAATGAGATATAAATGGACCTGCAGGCATTTTGTGTTAGTATCAAGGATTTATATATTTGTGTGATTTTCACCTATACCATGTATTGGTATATGAAAAAAGAATAGCAAATGTGATTATAATGATCTGAACAGGCTCACTCTTAATGATATACAGCTACCTTCCTATTTTTTTGTCAAAGCCTTTCTCTAATATAAATGCCTAGAATCTTATTAAAAATCTGATCTCATTAGGTACACCATTAGTATTAAAATATTGTATCCTAAATCTCAGTCATTTAGAAATGATCTGTAATGATAAGAGATTAAATGAGGGCTCACCAATTAGTATAAAAGTCTTAGAGGAACAGAAAATGCCTTCAAAGAATCTGATTATATTTTTGGGTTTTCTGAGATATTTTTCTTTTATTTTCAGAAGTACTAGCAATACTTTAAAATTTTTTTGCATAACACGGGAATATTTGAAGCTTTTTTTATCACTTTGGTGTGCAAACCAAATGTAAGGGGAAAAACTGAAACATTTAAATTATTTTAAAACAATCTCTTTTTGGTTTTTTGAGATGAAATGATTGACAATTAAATGTAAAATCTTAGGCTGCTTTTGGTCTTCTGCTGCACCACTGTTTGTTCTTACATGTGCAGTGGGATGGAGTTTGATGCAGGATTTAATCCTTTTACCCGCTCCACGGTACACTGTGAGCCTTCCTATGAAAACCCTGTGGTCGTGTCTGTGTATGACCATCTCTGATCACCTTTGCTAGTTGGTTTGGCCCATATCACAATCAAATGGTATCAGACAGTGCTGCAGAGTCTGGTACAACTTGAATTCCCAAATTCCATGAAACTGGTAAAATCTGAAGCCTCAAGTCCTGCACAGAAGGCTCTCTCCATCATGTGAGGAACACTCCAGTCTCAGGCTGCTTTAGTCCAAGGCAAGTTATCTTGGAGCAGCTGGCATTTCCAGCTCCCAATCCTCCTTCTTTGGGTTGTGCAACATCTCGTAACCAAAAAATGTTTTAGTAAAAAGTAGCATTAGAATAGGGTCACATGCTGTGTCAGGGACAGCTTGGAAAGAAAGCAAGTATTGTGTCCTCTTGTGTGCAACATCCCTGTGCTGTGGCCTGGTTTTCCTAGTAAAAGATGAAGCATGGTTTTAAATTTGGATTATTTTGGTGTTTGTTTTTTTAAAAACAGGGATTCTTAGTTTACTCAGAAATTTAGGCAAACTGAGGCTTGTTTTGGCCATTCTGCATAATTCAGATGTAAACCTTTCTCACTAGGGCACTGCATAGTGAAGATATCCTAAGTCAATTCCTTAGCGCTGCTAAACCCCTTTCTGTTTTCTGCTAGAGTAGGAAGCAGGGAAAGAGCAGTACATTAGAGTAAATGGTATACTTTTGTAATTCCATGTGTATAAATATTGGTGCAGTGGTGGTGGTGGTTTCCATATTATTAAGTGCCAGGAAAAGTTTTTTGAAATTTACCTTAGAGCTGTAAGTCCAAAAATGCATGGTAAGGCAAAAAGGTGAATAAGCCATTTAAATGGTGAGGGTTTAAGTGGGGATTTGAAGGGGAGTGGAAAGGAGTATAACCACAGACTGATGTATTGCTGTGGGAGCAGGTAGGGGCCCAGATGTATTTTAAAAAAATATTTAAGGGTAAAAGGTTTTTTTTCCATCTCACGCTGTATCAAATTCCTCCCTCCTTAGTGTTTGTAAATCTTCCAGCATTTTTAGAAATTATTATTTTATGAAAAATGAATGTAACTGTATAGTGGGCATATATGATAAATTTACACAAAATTATGTAATTTTCAAAGATAGGATAAAAGCCATTACTGCAGTGCGAAAACATTTTTCTATCACCTCTAATAATGTTTTCCACCTCTTTCCATTTGAAAAAGAAGTGGAATGTATCAGCATGAGGAAGCTGTTCACACTGATTCCCAGCTGTGGATATGTCAGTGGAGATAAATTCACGTCCTCAAAGATTACCCTTTCCTAGGTACCAATTTGCACACACCTTAAATTCCACTTTGACAAAACTAAGCTTTCCAAGGTGCTCATCTGCTCCCTCAGCAAGGTTTTGAGGTTTCACAGTGTTTGTACAAGGAGGTTCAAGGCCTGTGTGACTAAATAAAAGTAGCCCAGCTGCTGTAAATGGCAGCTTTTCTTTGCCTTTCTTTTGGAGGAGCGGAGGTCAGGGATACACATTTATTTTCTTTGTTGGTGCAGCTTTTCCATGCCCTTCCAGCCCTGCTCCTGTCTGCTGGCCAGCTGGGTTGTTAGTGGCTGGTGGCTGAGGAGCAGAATCTGCCTTTCTGAGCAGAATTTGCCTTTCTGACCAGACTGGTTGCTGCACTTTGCACAGGAACCTTCTGAAGCTGGAAGTCTAGCGCTTGTCCTTGAGTCACTTTTTTATAATATGTACCAAATTTGAGTAGGCTTTCATTCAGTTTGGAGTTCAGGGGTGAATTAAATGTCCTTTCTATCAGATTTGTGTATCCCTTAGCTCAGAAAACTGGGAGGATTATCCTGCCTCTTCCCTCAAACCATTGTGTTCAAGGTTTTGTGTCGTGTTTAAATGAAACACCTTTGTGCACATGTATTTTCTAGAAAGGGGAAACAACTCCAAGATGTATTTATTTATTTATTAAATTTCTGTCACCTTAAAAGCTGTTTTTGCAGACAAACTGGTTTTTCATGTTTGCTTTTATAAGAGATGTGTTTATATGAATGTGCACCTTCTTGGTGACTTCCACAGGGTAGGACCCTCTGTGCTTTTGCATCACGTACTGTACCTTGCTGAAATTACCTCTAGGTTATTGTACTGCCAGCTTTCCATTAACTAACTGACTATAAAAAAAATTTAAATAAAATGCCTTTGGGAATAGTAAATGACAAACTTCTCGGAATATGAGCCTTGCAGCCCAATCTCCTAAAAGAAGCACCTGCAATCTGGCTTTATAGCTGATACACAGCTAGTTGGCAGACAAAAACCTTGCTAGGATTTCAATTTACAGCCTATGATACATAGGATTCTTTCTTCCTTGTAATGCTTTAAACTGAAATTGAATTTTAAATTAACTTGACACTGTGCTGTTTTCAAGTCAGATAAATAACTGTGTTCCTTTTCCTTTTTCCATAATATATTTGGTATCTTACTATTAAAGCTTTTCCTGAATTGATGTTAAAATTATACATTTGCCTGTCCTTACTTTTCTTAGGAAAAAAAGTGAAACATAACCATGTAGCTGTAAGAAGTATTTTTTGCACTTTGACAGTTATACAGTTTTGTAGTTTAGAAATTTGCCAGTTTTATTTCTGTTGCTCACTGTAACAGCTCGTGGTTTATTTCTGTGTTTTCCCACAAAACTTTGATCAAACAGTGGCCTTCAGAATTATGTTCTTTGAGCCTTCATGCATGTAGATATCTTCCATTTACTTCATCAGAAGACCCCATTCTTCACTTCAGTACCCCATTTACACCTTCAAAATGTTAATGAAGTGATGTATCAACATTGTTTTGGAGTGGTTTCTTTTAATGTACTTTTGAGCTTTTGCAGTTTTTTAGATGTTAGACCTACATGGGGTATAAATGTTTGTAAAACACACCAGGTAGTTACAGTCTGGTCAGTGGTGTCTTAATCTGACACCTTGTAGCATAAATATTTTTTACACTTGATAGATGATGCCACCAGGAAGAATTATAGCAGAGCTGCCTTAAAAAATACTCAAAGTATTTTACAGAGAATTGAATAATTACCCATGTTTCCAAATGTGCTGTGTAGTAGAAAGAAGGACTTTTACAGTAGAGCTGCTTGTGGTTTATTTTTGTTTTCCCTGATTCTCACACACTTAATTGAAAAAACCTTCCTCATCAAACTGTATCTCGTAGAGCTTACACTGTAGGACATAGGGTGGCAGAATTTACAATGATAGCATGCTGAGCAAAATGTATTTCTTCTGTTTCTGGTAAAAATATGCCTAACACTATGGGTCCCTATGTGTAACTTTAAATAAGGTATTGAAGTACATCCCTCCCTCCCTTTTTCCCCCAGGAAAGCATTCTCCTAACAGCTCCCATTTTGTACCTTCTGGCTTTCAGCAAGGCATTAGCATTCCAGAAAGAGTTTCACCAGCCCCTAGGTTTGAACAGTGGGCAGGACAGGCAGAAGGAAAAGCTACCAAACACTTTGCCTCTTAGGCGTGGGGCTTGAATTGTAACCAGGGGCTTTTGGGAGTGTATTGAAGAGCACTGCTTTCCTTGCCTGCTCTTTCCCTATTCCCTTGTTTTCTGATACCAGTATGACCAAATATCCGTATTTTTAATAACCAAGCGCAATGAAAAAATATTTGGAATATTTCTTATCTCTGAATGTCTTAGCACAGGAGAAAAAACACACTTCTGCCTTAAACAGGGCAAGAAGTTATGCAGACCTCCCCACCTCAGAAATTCTCCCAGGGGAAGGAATGCCACGTAAAATTGGGAAGTTATCATTTTCTCAAATAAGGGTGAAATACCAGGGCCTTCTTTGGGTGCTTTTCACTCTTTTATAGTCCAGTCATCTCTGTGCCCACCCTGACCCTCCACACTCCCTCAAGGTATTCAAATGGAAAAGCTTTCTTTCCAAGGTATTTGCACAAAGCAGGCATTGGGCAGCAGAGGAGATTTCTCCCAAAAGCATGTGGGCGTGCTGTGACCCTTCCCCAGGGCTGAGCTGAGCTGCTGAGGGAGGATTCTTGCCCCACCCTGGGCAGTCACAGTCCTTGGGTGGAGGCTGTCATTGCACGTTCTGGGCCGTGTGCCTGAGAGCACCTAGGCATATTTGTTTGACTCTCTGCCAGCATATATGCCAAAGAGATTATGCTTCATATTTCATCCCAGGGTGAAGAGAGCCTAAATGGGTTTATCATGGAGTTTTCATTCACTCTGTCATTTCTCCCTTCTTTATAGTTCATTGCTAGACTCCTAATTTTTCCCGACAGCAGCGCACACCCCTGCAGCTGGCCCTGCATAATGATTCCCTCCTCCTAGACTGACAAGAGTGGGTACATAAATCTGCTGCCATCAGGGTGCCTCCTTTAGCAGACACTGCCCCCTCTCCCCCCTGGAAAAAGATCTGTCCCCTCCCCAGCACTCTCATTTACCACCCACTACTGTTGCCTGCTGAGCCAAGATGCTGCCTGTGACCGTTATCCTGCCTATGCTAAACATCAGGAAATGGCTCTTTTTGGACAAAAATACTTTTTTTTTTCCCCTCCTAATGATAACTATTAGTGAAAATTGGAGTGCCTTTGGCAATTGTATTTGATGCAAATGTTACAACGTACAGCAACAAGCTCCTGTGAAAAGCAAGGGTGGACTGGTTGTTTGAATTAGCAGCTGGAGGGTGAGGAGGACTGTCAGGAGCAACAAATTTGACCAAATATAGATCTTTAGAAGGTTTTAAGTTAGAGATCCCCGTGTTCTCTGAGGCCCTATATTAACTCAAAATGATTACTTTGAACTATTGAGTAAGGGCAATAATGTCAGATCCAGGGCTTCTCAGCTGCTGAACTCACCAAGCACATTGACAGTTTATAAATCAGACAGGACTTGTGGACCCTTTACAAATTATTGTTTTAAAATCTCTTCCTTAGCCCTCCATCCTTAGCTATAGCAGTGGAATATTGTAGCTGGCTAAAAATCAATGTAAGACTAGTTTAAAAGGCAGCAATTTCTGTTCCTGTTCTGAAAAGCAGGCATGAGGTGAATGTGCACTGTATGGCAAGAGCTTCATCATTCTTTACCAGCAGTGAAGGTATAGGTAAAGGTCATCCCCTTTCATCTTCCAAGAGTCTAATCCACAAAATACTAGATTTCACCAATAGGTATTTGGTGTTAGCAACATGCTGATAGTCTAATATTCATAGTTGCTTTCAAAGTTAAATTATTATTTTTCTTCAGCTAATAGTATTTGGCAGTTTTCTCTGACGTTGTCCTTATAATGATTCATACTGCAGTTGTTTTGAAGAGATGGATAAACTACAATTGTTTATATACAAACAGAATATGGCATTGGCTGCCAGGAAACAATCTCACTAATATTTGACTTGTTAGGTTGCCTCATGTTTCATGTTTTGGCTCAGAGAGAGCAAGCTTAAAATTAATTGAGAAGAATTTCTTTTTTTCTGAGTGTGTTCAAAGCTAGGGTATTTTCTCCTCTGTAAATGTTGGCAATTGATTATAAAATGTCAGAGGTGTTAGCAGTGTCAGCGACCTTCCTCTGTACAGCTGGAATAATAGGCAAGACTTGCTTTAGGACACCCTGCAGTTGCTGACAGGTTTTGTTGCATCTGCAGCCAACTCTGTATCATTAACGAGGGAAAAAGGGTGGATAAGGGAGTGTGGATTGTAAATGTGAGAGTGCTCACTCCACTAAATTTACTTGAAAAATGATCATTTTGTATCCAATGCCTTTTTGTACTCTTCATGATTTTCTAATTAAGCCTGGAGGGCTGTGGATCCAGGCTTTGATATGAGCAGTATTGACTGTCCTCTTTCCAGAGAAGAGAACAAAGCTTCCTCACTGTGCTGCTGGATGCTAACTGATGAACTGTTTTTCTTCCATGCCTTGGTTACTGCATATAATTAGGAATCTTACTCTTGTGACTTCATGTGCAGAACTGCATCCTTTCAGCAGACCTGCCTGCCAGCTGCCCGTCATGCACAGCTATTCCCAGGATCCTTAAATTTGACTTTGCATGTCAACTGTTCCTATTTAAACTAGGAGCTTTGAAGCAAACTATGGGCATCCTGAAGAAAAAGCTCTTCATATCTAACAACAGTCTCTTTTAGAATCTGTTAGAGTCTAAGGCTCAACTTTAAAAGTGGTCGTGGTGTGCTGTTCAAATTATTTATTTGAAATAATTTTATTAGAATAGAGAAGTACCTGTGTGATTCTTGAAAAATGAAAGAAAAAATATGTATCCACTTGCTGGGTAGACCCATATGAGTGGTTTTCTGAGGGAATTACCCCTTTCTTGTCTCAGTGCTCCCTTGCAGCAGAAGCATTGATAGAGTCTGATGGCTAGTGTGTTGCTGGGGTTGAGAGAAGGCACTTCCTCCTTGGAGAAGGGCAAGCGAGAAGACATGACAGAAGTGTCAGAGCAACAGGAATAAGCCTGACTTAGATTTGAGGAGAAATTTCCAATCCTGTATGTCATTCCTTCACATTAATGATGGAAAAAATATTTTTATTTTTTGTTTTAATATCTTGTCTTTACGATATTTTAGAACTGGAATGCCTGTACTTCATTCCCTGAACATCTTCTCTATTAAGTAATGTCTCTATTCCTCTCTGCTGAGAGCAGGTACATGGAGAAACAGAAAAAGATCTTGCTGCATTGCACAAGGGGTCTTTTTGTTTATTATTAATCAAGAAACACACATGCTTAAGAATTTTTGGGGAGAAAAAGCTCAGAGTGTTTATCTTCCAAGAGGCTGTTTGAAAAGTCGGCTTTTTACTGTGGAGTAAAGCTAGAAGGTTTGACACAGGGCCACGATGGAGGCAGCTGGAGGGCTGGGCTGTGGCCGTGTGAGGATCCACAGGAGATGGGGCTTGTGTGTGACCTTGGGCCTTGGCACAGGGAGCTGTGACTGGAGAGTGATGCTGGCAGGGAGAGGTGTGGGCTGGGCAAGGGATTCCACTGCTGTCACTGACAGCCATGTGACATGAGAGATGCTTTAAAAAATAGTGTCCTGCCTTCAGAATCACAGCTAGAAAATGTATTACTGTAAAGCTGGAGTTTCTTCTGCAGGAAACACCAACTTTCTTTTACCCCCAGTTCCTTCTTTAGTGTTATCTAGTGGAGGACTTAAAATGCAGGCTAGTTTAAATCCTTTCATTTCTTGTGACAAGATACTTCTGATAACTTGGAATTTAAATAACTTAGAGTTTTCATATATAAAATGAGTATAGATTTCAGCTGTTGAAAGGTTCCTTGTTGGAGAAGATGCATATAGTAGAAGTGGTGGCAAACAGGAAAAAAAAGGTTGGCTGTGTTTGTGAAAAGCAGAAGACCAGTCTTCATTCCCTTTGGAAAAAATCATAGGATAGCTTGGTTTGGAAGGGACCCCCAGAGGTCGTGTAGTCCTATGGCTCAAATTGGGGCCAGCAAGATCAGCTGGCTCAGAACACATCAAGCATTTAGCAGTCAACTTTACAGAGCTCAAAACTTAAGAATATGTTCATAAGTCTCTCAGGAATTCTGAAAGGAAAAAGTTTATTATAATATGTCTTCTTTGTCTTCCTCTTTCAGAAGCTTAAAAAAATAGAGAGCTCAAGCTTTCCTACTTCTTTACTGTGCATTTCCTTTTATTTTTAGATGGAAATAAAATTTTAATCAGGCTAAACCTTACTTTCCATACTCAATTATTCCCCAGAAAGTTTAAATAAGTATAGATGTAGGCTTTTCAAGAAAATGCCCCTAGAAGCTAATTTTGAAGCAAAGGGAAACTGGAAGGTGACATTGCTTTTGAAAATTGAGCCTTAATAAAGGGCTTCATTTAGTCATCCATCCTTGAAAATGGATGGTGAAATATGTAAGGGTTGAGAGGGAAAGGGAAAAAACAGAGTTGCAAGAGAATGATACCAGATGAAAGTATGAGGTAATTTAAGTCCTTGGTTAATGCCCCTGTTAGAAATTAGTCCTGGCTGGTTTGGTCACCCAAAAACTGGCAGCTCAAAACAAAATTCTTACCATAAAGTGTTCTTGCTATAGTCTGGGCTTTAGCAGGTTTGTTATGGGGCTACTGTTATCTAGAAAAGTAGCCCCTCTGAGGGAGAGTTAGGATGCTCTGTAGATAGCTTCTAGTGCTTTGTGTGTCCCCAGGGTATCTTGGGAGGGCACCTTTGGTGCAGAGGAGCAGAGAGCCATGCCTGTCACTGATGGCTCTGTACTGAGTTTCCCTGCTCTGGGGCTGTGTGTGCAGCAGTGGGGCAGTGCAGGCATCCCTCGCCGTGCCTGGGCTGAGGAACGCTGTGCTGCTCCTGTGCAGAGGGAGCTGAGCGCCTCTCCTCTTGTTCCAGGTGCCAAGAGTGAGGGGAACAGCCCAAGGCTCAGCTCTGGGGCTCAGCTGGTACCCCCAGGAGCACAGCTGAACAAGAGCAAGGACTGTCACCGCCCTGTCTCCTCTTGAAGTCCCAGAAGAAGTGGGTTCTTGTTTCCCAAGCTGTGGAGTGCACATAGATTTTTCATGTGAATTTTCTGTTTTCAGGTAAGCTCATTTTTTTCTTCTTTTTTAATACAATTGAGTTTTCTAAATGCAAAATCATATTCTGGTTTTCTAGACAAATTTGTTGCTATTTATCAAGGCTTTCAGACATTGCTGGAGCATTTAATAAGTGTTTATTAATACTAATGGAGATGAAACTTCTAGGAGTCAGTCTTGCAAGAGGCATTAAAAATTAGCAAAGGAAAAAAATAGCAAGAATAGCTTGGCAGAGGTTCTGTATTCATAAACCTATTTATAGATGGTGTGCTGAGTAGAGGAGCGGGTTTGTGCCTCTGCCAGCAACATGCTGCAGCCTACTGCTGTGCTTGCCCTAATTTTGCACTTACATTCTGAGCCTCCCAGGGGATGCTGAGCAGCTGTGTGGCTGACCTGAATCTCCAAGGTGTGTGGGTTTGACTGTGACCCTGAGAATGATCGGAGAGATTTGGTCAACTTCTTTTCCAGGACCTGTTCACATTGATTAGCCTGTGTTGGCTCGGCAGGTTTCTCAGGAACCAGCATGTAAAATCATCTTCTTTATTCTCAAGTGGCCAAAGAGATCTGAAGCAAGATTGATAAAGGGGTTGCACAAACATGGTTCTTGGGCTATTCTTCAGCTGCAAAATGGTTTAAATCCATTTTGGCAGCTTTCTTGGTGCTTGTGATGCTCCTGGAGGCGCTGCCACTGAGAGCTCTGCTTCCAGTCTGGCACACGGCTGGAGGGAAAGGAGAGACTCTGGATCCTGTGAGCTGTCTTCCTCACAGTTACCAGTAATGATTGTCCATAAACTGAACTTTTTGGAATACAACACTCAGCCTTTCCAGCAAGAGAAACACGTGTCTCCTGCCTGGCACCAAAGAAAAAGGAAATGGTGGGAGGGGAAAACAAAATTTAGGAAAAGCCAAGTTAAGGAAACAAGTGTGTTCTAGTGTTGAATATCTGACCTCATACCATTTGGGAGGGGTTATGTTTAGGTTTTTTAGTAGTTTTTTGTTTTGTTTTGGTTTTTTTGGGGGGGTGTTGTTTGTTTGGTTTGGATGTTTCTGTGTTTTAAGTTTTATTTTCCCTTAAAAACTAATGGGGAAAGGAAGAATCAAAATACAGTTTTCCATGCATATGTGCTGCAGAATGAATAGAAGTGAAAACAGCTGAAAACAGCTGTTCTAAACCAAAAATGTGCATTCTGCCACTACACATTCATTTATGCACCTAAAATCATGATTTTTGAAAATGTAGGGAAAAGCATGAAATAACACAGAAATAGGCACTATTTAAACTTATTTAGAAATGCACATCAGGCAAGATGAGTATCACTGAGGAACAAAGGTGGGACCTGTGGGGGATGCCAATGTAAGAAGTGGACTCACTGAAAGCAAGTAATTGCAGAGTAATTTTGCTGTGGAATTTTAAACCAATTATGTGAACAACAGAGCATATGTTCTGAAAGTAGTCAGAAGTGGTTTTTTGTGGGTATAGCTAGCTTGGTTTCAGAAAGCCTCTGCCTGGCCAGGGTTAGTGCTCCCACAGCTGAGACAACATGAGTGCTTGCGTGTTTGGCTGTACATTGTTGCCTTGCTGAAAGTCAGCTTTTCTCAATCTGCCTCTCCTGAGGTAAATCTTCCAAAAATGTAAAAAGGTGTGTCTGATAATACCTAGTGCCTCAGCTTGTTTCTATGTCTGAGTGGAAAGTCTGGTGTTCAAAAGGTGCTTGATCTTATATTCTGCAAATATTAAATGTTTTGATAAGCTGCATCAAACTACATCAAATTTTACTGAAATTACTGCAAGTTTCACATAACAGGACTGATTAAAGGTGCTATTTCAAGAAGCCTTCACTAATCTAGTTGTTTCTTGAGCTCTGTTCTTTTGAAAGGGAGATTTGCATCCTTTTGCTTTTTAATAAAATGAGACGAGTACTAAAAATCCACTATCAGCAGTTTGGCTTGAACACCAAGGCATGTGGCTTATTGCTCCCCAGAACATGGAGGATATTAAATGTGGATATTAATTTTCTTCTTTCCTCCATCACATAGAAAATAGAAATGCTCACACGGAAAGAGAAAACAGTTTTCAGCATTGCCTTTCATAGTATGCAATTGGGAATTTTGATGCCCAGTGGATATGAAGAGTTTCCTAATGTTACATGTATGTAAATAAGTATGACTTATGTTGATTGGGTGGTTTTTGGTTGGTTTTTTTTTCCCCTTTTACAACCGTTAAAGCACCTACATGGTAGAGCACTTGACAAGTGAAACAAAAACTCTGAGATCTCTGCTGAACTTTCTTTTGTTTCTAGGAGGTCTCAACAAACCTCCTTAATCTTTGAAGTTTTCTCTTTAAATAGGTGGCCAGTGTAAGCATTTCTGCAAATTGATTTCATGTGAAGATTTTGTCTCTGAAGTTGTTCAAGTAAGCATAGCTGCAAATCTGATTCACTTGTGTGGCGCTGAACTTCGCATGTAAATCATGCTTCTAGTAAGTCAGCATTGTGCTAGGAGGTGCTAATGGCTGCCATCAATCAGGGCTGGAAAAAGTTGTTCTCCTCTTCTCCCCCAGACGAAATGAGACAGCAATTAAATGCCCTTTTGTTGCGTGATAGCTGAGACAATGGAAATCAATGTCCAAAGCACAAAGCAAAATGGCAAGTCTTAAGTATAAGCTAAGCCATGTGTCCCAAGGGATTGGCATGTTGATTTGCTTACAGCTGAGAGGATACAAGAAAGGAATAACCGGGGAGTGTAGGCAGCAGGAGCAGCAGTAATGCTCCTTGGACCGAAGCCAGAAGGGAATATTTGCTGGGAGACTTCTCACTGGGGCTGTGCTGCCACGATTTTGCCTCCATGCAACCTAAGCTCAGCTCACAGTACACATTTGATCTGTAGTCGGCCCTGGTATAAGACCATCATCAGAAAATGTGATACCATGTTTATTTGTGGTATGTTTTCACACTCAAAAATGGGCAGATCTCACACTGATCTGGTGAGAAGCCTACTAAAGTAAACTTCAACTTTCAGCTTTTTTGAAAGTGCTTCAGCTGGAAAGATGAGCTTACACTCGACCAGTGCAGTTATTGCAGGGGTTTAGATCCCTGGAACAGGATTTGCTGCCTCCTGAGAATAATATTCCTACCCCTCTAAATACCATCACTTTGTTCCCAAGTGCTTGATAGGTGCAAAACTTAATCTTGCATCTCTCCTAAATAAAATTGCATCGTAAGGAATCCAAGTTTGCTCATCCATTTCTTGTAGATGCAAACAATGCCTCAAGACTCTTAAACCACAACATACTCTTTAATTTTGTCCAGAGGACATGAAATCCCTTAGGTGGCTGAACGTGTTTTGCCTGTCTTCTTCCCTGCAGACCTGCTCCAAAGCTCATTGTGTCAATGGGACACTTCCTTTTGACTCCAGCTCACAATTCTGCCTTGGCTTTATCGCCTCCCTGAAAGGGCCTTGAGTTACACAGCACTGCTTTGTCTCTAATCTGTGTGGGGTTTTTGTTTTTGTTGGGGGTGGTTTTTTTCTGCTTTTGTGCAAAATTGTAAATGCATTGAGAACAACAAGCCATTGCATTTACTAATGGCAGAGCACACTGCTGTCATGCAGTTCATATGCTGTTGGCAGAGACTGTAGCTATATGATGCTTTGCAGCAGCTGGGCTCAACTGAGAGAAAGCTTTTGCAAGTTTAAGGCTTGGAAGAAATGTTACAATTTTTTGTTTTGTCGAGGTTTTTTTGTGTCTGAAAAGTATTACACACAGATGACCTGAGTCACCTGAAATAATACTTGAATTTGATCAAAAGAAAATTTATCTGCTTGGAGAGCTCTGTATTGATTTTTTTCTGTGGGGTGCTGTATCTGTTGCAGCTCTTTTGAGGGCTTGAACAAAAGAAAACAAAACTACCTGTATTAAGAGGTCCACAAAAATCAACAGGCATTAGCAATGGACTCATACAAGACCTGACAGTTGGTGTTCCTTGTCCTTATTGCTCAGTGGTAAGATGCTGTCTTTTCCTTATGTACTCATCAGGGAGACACTTCTCAAACTCATGTTCTACTGCCTTCACTCCTTGGCAGTATTGACAGTTCCTGCGAGTGACACACTTCACAATCCCACTGCCCTCGTATCAATTCAGGTGTCCACCTTTGACGTTGACTCTGGTTCTAGCCATGACTTGCACCTCTTTTCTGCATTGGTTCTCTATTGAAGTAAAACAGAGACTCAAGGTACCAGGAGAGACTCTGTTTGGGGACAGTAATGCACTGCCACATTATATACAGTTTTAAATTTAATTACTATGTCTGTAATTTTGATTAATCACAATTAGGCTTTTTAAAGCATCTCCTTCTATATTGCAAGCCTTCAGCAGTTCAATAAAGCAGAGCCATTGACTTGTATTTGATGTGTCCATTACCTCCTGCAAATGCTTTGGAATACAATGGAGTAGCATGCAGACTTCAGAGCTGTCATGACAGGTATTAAGAATGTGTCAAATCCCAGTGATGACTGATAACATATCTGTCATTTGTGATGGGATTATTAGGAAGAAGAAAGCCACTAGGAGAAAGATACTCTAGAAAAGAAAGGGGCGGGGGGGGAGGGGAGAACAAAAAGAGAGAGGATTTACTGTTCTTCAGAGCTGCCTGGTTTAATTAAACCTTGTCTAGTCCATAAACAAATCTATTAACTTTCTGTATGGTTTGGCAGTTTATGCACTTCAGTGCTGCTGCAGTAATTCCATGGAATTTATGTTTCTCTTTGATGGATAGTTGCACTACATAGGTATTGTGGCTATGAAGATTCTTGACCCACCTGTACATGGAAGCAGCTATTGCAAAAGTAATTTTTTGTCTCCTAATCAAAAGTTTAACAGAGTACCATGGGAAAAAAAAAAAAGAATTCAGCAGGTATATAAAATATTTTCTGCATGAAAAATTATGTAGAACCAAGAAAAGAGAACAGTCTGCCAGTGCCATTTGATTTGTGTCTTTGGTTAGCAAAAGAAGGATTGCTTTTATTTTTTTTTTTTAAAGCCTGAATGTGTGTCTTCTGTGAGTGTAGTAAGAAGGCTGAGCTTCATCTCACTCACAAAACTGGGCTCTGCTGAATGAGTCCAGTGTGCCCAGTACAGACATTTTCAGGTGTTTCAGGCTGAGCCATAAACACATCCAAGATCTACAAGCAGTTAAATATTAAGACAAAGGAAGCATCGTCTCCATCTGCCTTCTGGTGTTCAGGCAATGGCAGAATGGTCTGAGTTTCTTGCTGTTAGGATCTTTTTGGTGCAGAAGTATCCCCAGGAGCAGCTAAACAGTGTAGTTATCTGATATGGCCCCTACACACACAGAGATCAATTTTGAGGGGTATATTAGATGTCAGGAGAGGGGGAGACTTGAAGCTCGGTGGACTAAGTCAACCATTCCTTGCTGTCATATGCTCCCTGAAATCCCCTTACAGCAGGGATTCAGCAGCCTTTGCACAGAGACTCATCACAGTGACCACATTGTCCCTTTATCCTTTCTGCTGATTTATCTTTAACTTTGTATGAAAACAGACCTGGTCTTATCTCTCTGCCCTTTCCACAAGCCTAGCCACGGTGTTCCTCAGCTCTTTCAGAGTCCCAGCCCATCGAGGAAGCAAAGGTAGTGGAGGTCGGTGCAGTGGCCAGATGGGCATTGGTACCCCTGGATTGCTGCTGGAGGGCAGCTGCTCTGTTGGGTGTTCAGCCACAAGGCCCTGGTGGCCACCCATACTGGATGCTTGGAGAGAAGAGCTGCTCTCAAGGTGAGCAAAGGACAGTCTCAGGTTTGGGAAGCAGAGATGGAGAGCAGAGACAAAGCTGTGAAGACAAAGCTGTAGCTGTTGTGTCACAAAGTGAACAATATTTGGTTGATGTTTGAGTGATCATTGCTATGTGAGAGGCATACAATGACCTAGCCCAAAGCCAAATGCTCTCAGGTGGTTTTGGACCCCATTCCTCACAGTCACCACCAGCAAATCAGCTCACCTACACTGCCCATGTCTGCCTGGTGTCACACAGCACAGCAGGCCAAGCCCACCCTGCTCCAGACGAGCCCACTGCTCTCCCCAGTGGTGCTTGCTCCCTTCTTGGGTGAATTGGCTCCCCACAGCACTGCCAGGCTGGGTGGGCAGCCAGCCTCCTGTCCCTGCGGAGCTGTAGCAGTGGCTGTGTGGGTGCTGAGGCAGTGTGAGCTGGAGCTGCAGGGTGGGCAGGGATGGTCCCACCACGTGCCCTGTGTGCCCCTGGGGAGGAGCAGGCACTGGGGGCAGCAGGGTGCCCAGTGTGCACCCTGGGAGGAGCAGGGTGCCCTGAGTGCCCCTGGGGAGGAGCAGGGTGCCCTGTGTGTCCCTGGAGAGGAGCAGGGTGCCCTGAGTGCCCCTGGGGAGGAGCAGGGTGCCCTGAGTGCCCCTGGAGAGGAGCAGGGTGCCCTGTGTGTCCCTGGGGAGGAGCAGGGTGCCCTGTGTGTCCCTGGAGAGGAGCAGGGTGCCCTGAGTGCCCCTGGGGAGGAGCAGGGTGCCCTGTGTGTCCCTGGGGAGGAGCAGGGTGCCCTGAGTGCCCCTGAGAGGAGCAGGGTGCCCTGTGTGCCCCTGGGGAGGAGCAGGGTGCCCTGTGTGCCCTTGGGGAGGAGCAGGGTGCCCTGTGTGTCCCTGGAGAGGAACAGGGTGCCCTGAGTGCCCCTGGGGAGGAGCAGGCACTGGGGCTGTTGCAGCACACCCATGGGCTCACACCCTTGCTTACCTCATGGAAACTCACTCAGCTGCCCAGGCCCTCAGGAAAGACCTTTTACTTTTCCCATCTCTAAATGCACATTCACCCCACCCCAGAGGCTGGCTGAGCAAAGATTGAAGTGCAACCTGAAGCAAGGACAGCTTTTAAATGTGATGTATTGCAGCTTAATTAATTTCCCAAGATCGAAGGCAGTTCTCTCAAGGTCCTCATGGCAAGGATCCCAAAACAGTGCTTGGGGAACCCAAAGCTGGTTTAGCTTAAGGGATGTTAAAGGAGCCTGATTTTTTTTTTTTTTCTCCAGAAGCTGAACTCAGCATTTCTTCACAGTACCTTGAACTGTACATCCAGAAACCATTAATCATACTATAAAATCTTGGCTTCAACTTCCCCCTTTAATATGTGGGTGATTACCATACCGTTTGCTAACGTGTCTAGCTGGCTGGCAGCTCCTCTGTTTGTACTGCTTAAAGTTGGTTTTGAGAGAGGAAGGACTGTGGAGGATGTTGCTGCAGTGGAGAGCCTTCCTCCACCAGTCTCAGGTTTGATTTTGGCCCCAGGTAGATGCCACACAGATGTTGCTGTATATTGGTGATGGTTGGTCCGTGGTGCCTAACTTTCCTCTTCAGCAGCAGCCCCTTAGCGAGGACACTGATATAAAATAGAGACTGCTAACAACATTCACTGTCTTACTTCTTTCCTTTCTTTTACCCCACAGTGCTCTCATTGTCTTTTATATGCTCCCATATTTGATAGGTTTACATTCTGAACGGATTTTCTGTCCCAAGAAAGGACTACATTAAAGTGCAGATGGGCTTGGAATACTCCCTGAAGAAAGCTATTTCTTCCCTGTAGTTCCTCTCTCTTCCCCGGTTCACTAGATTTTGTCAGTTTAAGAGAAGAAATGGAAAAAACTTATCCAGGAGCTATTGAACAAGTTGAGTTGAGACTCAGTTTTTTTGGTTTTTTCATTTTGCTGTAAATGAAGTGTCCTTAGATAACTCAGAAAATTAAAGACTTTGAGGGAGTCACCGCTGAAGATCATTGAACTTTCAATAAAATTCCTTTGAGTGTCCAAGATCAACAGTGCCCTGCACAGTCTCAGTGTGCTCAGTTTTAGCTACAGCTCAGTTCGGGATTTATTTTTTTATTTGGTGGTTGGATTAGAACCATGCTTTGAAAACCAAACCAAACCATGACTACTATCCAATTTAAATACAAAAGAATATGTTTAACCTGAAAAGAAAAAGCAACTTCACGAAGAAACACCTTGTAACTCTAACTCTTGAGTTCATTGAAAATTTGAATAAAAACTGATTTCCATGTTTGTTTGGACAAAGCAAAACTTTTCAAAAAATTAAAGATATCACCAGCGCTTGGTAGTTGCTGTTTGAGGGAGGGGATCTGGAAAGCAAAATATTGCAAAATTACTTTTTGCTGATCATAAACAAGCCTAATAGGAGATCTCTGTTTTGAAAATGTGTAACTGCTGACATGAGGATGTTGGAATATTTTTAGTGCTGATAAAGAAAAGAAACATTCATTGGAGTTTTGCTAATCTTGAACAAAAACACATGTTAAGCTGTGGTTGCTGTGCTCTGAATGGTAGCATTACAGTCTGTATCATGAAGATTTCTTTCACCTGTGAGTTTCCACAATTGTTTCCACCTCTAAGAGTTTTATACTGTATTTAGAGGTGAGGGAACAAGAGAGAGAAAGGCAGGTTTGGTTATAAGGAAAATGGTGTACTACACAAAGGTCTTTGATAAGACTTTAAAGGTTGTGTTTGCAAGCCAAAATGTTGCAACTAAGCTTAGGTAAAGCTAAAAAGATTGTATTCATTTCAATTGGTTGGTGCACATACCATTCTGCCAATCCCATCTCAGCCCATCTGCACTTTCCAGGCCCCTGGGAGCTCCCTGGTTAGCTGGTAAATGATGGAAGGTGGCTCAGAGAGCAGTTCTGCCAGCTCCCTCAGTGGATCCCTCAGTGGATCCCATCCAGCCCCACAGAGCTGTGTGTGTGAGTGGTGTAGCAGGTCACTGCCCAATCCTCCTGGATTACAGAGGCTTCATTCTGCTCCCACCCCTGCCTCTGAGCTCAGGGGACTGGGTACCCAAGGAGCAGCTGGTCTTACTGTTAAAGACTGTAGCAAAGATGACATTAAGTACCTCAGCCTTTTCCTCATCCTTCATCCCTATGTTCCCCTCCACTTCCAACAAAAGATGGAGATTGTCCTTAGCCCTTCTTTTGTCACTCATGTATTTATGGAAACATTTTTTTATTGTTGTAGAACAATCATATAAAATATTTTTAATGTGCTACCTGGCAGCATCTCTGTAGTATACAAATTTATTTTCCTCTGACCTCTTACACATCAATTGTATTGAGAAAACATTAATTAAATGAGAACAATGTATTTATTGTGACTTGAAATTGCTTTTGTCATGTTTGCTGTTGTTCAGGTTCCCAAAAAGGAATGAAAGAGCCTGCTTAAAGATGCTCTCCAAGCACCCTGTTTAATGGTGGCTCTTTGTTCATAATTGCCAAAAAGTATCAGCAAACTATAGAGAAAAAAATCCCTTCTTTTTAATTGTAGACCCTTGAGTCTTGATGCAAAATGGTTTGTATTAATTCAGTGCCTAGTTTAGTTTAGGTTAGTTTTAGCCTCGGTGATGGGCCACCAGTGTGTTATGTGCTTTTATAAATGGACTATGCATCCCTTAGTAATACCTTGAAAAAACAGTATTTTGGGGTTTGTTTTGAAGCAGCATCCAGGTTCTCAGATCAATCAGTGCACCCCTTGTAAATCTTGTAATTTAAGTTCCTCATGGACTAACAGGCTTGAGGTGGCATTCTCAGACTGATCACACTCCTCTCCATCCTGTACCTTATGTCAGCATTTCTACTTTGCATGTAGCCAGGGGCTGGTAAGGAGAAGGGAGGGAGAGAATTTCACACATCAATAAGAGCAGCACAAATGCTGTAGAAAGCTTTAAAATGGAAGGAGAATATTTAGAAGAGTGACAGAGGGATTGGTTACAGCTGGACAGGAGAGCAAATAAAAGCAATCTGCCTTTCTGCATGACATATATTCGATTAGTCTGGCTCATCAGAAAGCAACAATTCATAACAGAAAGGCGGGAATGGTAAGAAGCCAGGAAGAGGATGGATAAAAATTTAGCAGAGCACTTCAGAACAGGGACATTTCTGCTTTGTAGAGCTTGACCTAGTGTAACTTTCTGGAAACTGTATAACACAAAACTATTTTTTGAGTTTAGAACAGAACAGAGAATTGATTATGTCATGACATGTAGCATGCCATAACAGAAGCAGGGCTTCTGAGGAGACAGAATTGGTTTTGTTAAGCCAAATTACATCATTAGGGAAGTAAGAAGCAGTAGGGCTCCAAGCCTTTTCAGAGGACTCTCTGGACCCTGCATTCAAAATCTTATCCTTGGTCTCCAACTTTTTCATCTGCCTCATGATCTTTAGATGATGGCTGAATGCTTAAAAGGTATTTTGTGGCTTAAAACTTATTTTTTACCCTGCAGTTATCTCTAAGGTCTGCCATAGAGTCAGCCATCTGTATGGTTACTTATATTAGTGCGTGTTATATATCTGGCACACAAAAAAAATGTTTATTCTTTTCCTTCTGGTGTGAAAGCCATTCTCAGTCAATAAGCTGTCAAGCTACCCTTTTGTCATCACTGCCTGGCTGTGTTCTTTCACATCAAGTCTCCTGAATCTTGACAGTCTAATGTGTTAAATTCTTTGACAAGAATGTTCCAGTTTGGGAGCTGAGAGCTTTGCTTGTTTTTCTTCATGAATGGAATGAAATGCTTCATCGTGAAAATACAAGTACAGTAGAAACTGAAGAATCCAGGCTTTCTTCATAATCAGCAGAGGAAAAATGATCATTTCAGAGTGTTATCCACTGCAATCCTTGAGCTCTTCACCTTGGAGAAAAGTAACTGCATTCTCCAAGTGCCTGGTTTTCTCAGCTGATAAATAGAGGTTGGTTGGCTCGCTGTGAGAGCTATTTCCAATGCTGTTGCTGTGGAATATTAGGAAAGATGTGGTCCAGCATTTTGGTTTCAGCAATGAAACAGCTGAGCAAGGACCTGTGTCTCTTCTCCCATGTTTCTATTTACAAATAAATAGGTACCAAAAACTATTTAGCTTGTGCCTCTAGTTCACATGGCAAAGTTGATCCGTGAGGTCCTTTCTCCTCTCCCTACCCTGTTTGTTTTTTCTTCTTGGAGGCAAGCTTGGCTATAAAAAGATTGCTTGAAAGTTTGAATATTCAAACTGAAGCTGATTTTAGTGAAGTACTTCAAAAATAAGCTGTTCATATCCCTTGCCTTAGAACTCTTGCACAGTAGTGCCAGGAAAGCTTTACCAACACATGTAGTAAGCAGATTATTCTTCTCTAACATTAGCCTTTTCCCTGCTATGCTTGGGGAGTTCAGTCCAAATGGACGTTTTGAGACTATCTCATATTTCACTTATTTTTTATACTCACAATAAAGCAGAAAATGGGATGCATTATTTAGGATCAAAATTATTTTGACTTCTGCCTTCCACAAATTGTGTTTAGGGCTGGTGGTGGCCTTCTGAAGAGTTGTTTATCCTCAAGATGGTCTCAAGCTTTGCACAAAAGGCAAGGATGGAAAATGTTTAGGACAGTAACAATTTCTGCACCTGTAATATGTTAAGAAGGATTTTTTCCTCCAATATCAGTGCAGTTTTCCGCCTATGTTTAGTCTCACACAGCAGTGCATACTATTTTTATATGAAAACACATGGTATCTTGCAGCAGGCAGTAGGGAGAAGTGTGCATTGGGCTAAAGCTCTGTGTCCACTCCATGAGCAGCTGAGCTGCTGGAGGACACTGGTGTGGGCAGGCAGAGCTGGCCAGGCAGGACAGCTGAGCCATAGCTGTCCTCCTGTGGCAGGTCTGCTCCCATCCAAGGTGATGTCAGCTCCACTGGATAACTCCAATCAACTCCTGTGCCCAAGGAGAATTACAGTAACAGGAGATACTTCCTTTGATAGAGCAAATAAATCATCTTGTGGAAAAGGGCACAGGATTGTAGTGGGCTTCCTCTGTGGGCTGTGCCGGGCCAGTGTGGCAAGTGTTGGGGGGCCGTGGTAATACTGTACTACTCCAGCTACCCCTCAAAGAAAGAACTTGTCCAAAGCCCCACTTACATCTGAATTTCAATCCTCTAATCAGGCTGGTGCTTTTGATTTAATTCCTGCCAGCCTCGTCTGGTCTTTGTTGTGTTGATTTAATGGTCTTGATGACAGTGTCAGTCACTTGTGCACTGTATTTTCTTTTCAAAATGTATTTTCTTTTATTAGCTTGTGAATTTTCACAAGGTAAATTGATGTGCTTGGATCTATATTGTTTATGATTTAATTTTATTAATTTTCTTTCCTAACTATTCTTAGCCTTTTCAGTTGTGTTTCAGATGGAAGCTTTCCAAAGATGCATTGCATGTGTTTTATTTTAATTTGTTATGCATCAAGTAGTGATTTATATATATATAAAATATATATATACACACACATACACATATATATATAAAAAAAGCTAATATCTTTATGCATTTAGTACCAAAATGTACTTTTGGAAATAGATGGGCCTATAATACATTATTTAAAGGTCTCTGACTCATGATTGCAGGCATATTTTTTGATACAGGGTAATAGCAGAAAAAGTAAGCTTTGATCTGTGGCTTTTCACTTCTGAAAGGAAACAGTTTCCTGGACCATTTGCATACCTTCCTTCTCTCAGGCTCCTGCTGGATGCTGGATCAAGTGGGGCGTTTTGTCCTCTCTGCCCAAGCGCATCCTCCGGTGCAGCAGCTGGTGTGGGGCAGGCTCTGGCTCTGCCCCAGGGACCAGCAGGGCTGGTGGATGGGTGCCTGTCCAGCCTTCTCCTTGAGAGTCTCATTTAGCAGCTGGCTGGAGCAAGCGGAAAAGTCCTTCCAAAAACTCTCACTGATTCACTTGCAAAATTGTATTTTGCACTTCAGCAGAGCAAAAAGGGATCTATATTCCTGTATTTCAGACCAATCTGACTTGCTCATCCTTCTTTATCAGATGGTGCAGCTTTCCCTACGCTGGTGCTCCAAGCCAGCGGGCTTGTTTTCCTGGAGGCACAGGGCAGTGATTCTGAACTTGCTCAGTGCTTGCTACTCTTGAAATGCTGCTGCCCTTTGATCTTCTTTCCCCAGGCTTGGCAAACAGCCCTGCCATCGGTGGAGGATCACTGTGAGGTGTCCTTCAAAGCTATAAACCTGGCTAATTTGTTGGAAGGGAGGCTTCTGAGCACTGGCCAGTGTTTCACCTTTCCTGTCTTGCTACCCAGTGAGCCTTTTATGGCCCTTCAATGGCTTCCTTGCCTTTTTAAAGTGTGTTTAGGCAGGCAGCAAAACTAAACAGAGCAAGATGCAATGGCTGGAGGTGTTTTGTTTGTTTAAAAAAAGAGAGAGAGAGAGAGAGAGAGGCAAATGCTTCTTTAGTTCAGCCTACAACAATGTAATTGTTTTTTTCTCTCTCAAAACATATCTACATTTATATGGTAGGAAGATACCACTTTATTTTAATGCCCTGCCCTGCCCTACCTCAAAATCCAATTCTGTTTTGTCATTGTACCAAGTTACCTTTTGCCCATAGTTTCCAAACACCACCCAGGCATTTACAACCAGAAATGATCACAGTATAGAAACAACAAAGTGTCTTGCTGAATTCATTTGCATGTGTTATCCGTGAGAAGGTATCTCCAAATGCTACACGTTGTAGTTGCTTGTCTAGGTGGTTCTATTTTAATCCTCTCCTGCAAGAGGGAAGTTCCATGATCGTGGCCAAGCATAAAGTTCTCTCTTCTTTATGCATGGACTTCTTCCAGTTTAAACCACGCATACGTGATGTCTAACTCCCTTTGAAGATGATGGAAAGGATTTTTGCTCTTGTAAATACTCATTATATGGCCTAAGTATACATTGTGCTGGCTCACAGATAAGTTTGCAACAGTTAAGATTCCTGCAGCTTTTTGAAACTTGGCTTTGGCTATGTTTCTGTTGTAAATAAATGACTACGTTCAGTATTTCAAATATGTGTCCTCTGGACCCTGACACCGCACGAGATCATGTCTTCTGATATTAATATATGGATTCCAGTATGACTAGTGCTTCCAAAGTTTTTGTTTCTCTTGAATTCCTCAACGTGAGGTTTACCATTGCTGTCTCTTCTGCCCCTAATCCCATGGAAAAATCTCAGCTTGGTCTTGGAAGGTAAAAATACCTGCAGATGACTCCAAATTGGCAATAAGGAGGAAAAGTTTTATGTAAAACAAAACAAAACAACCTAATAAATCCCATGCTGGATACTGAGATTTTACTCTGGCAAAATCCTCTTGTCATTACAGGCCATTATTTTGAATAAAAATTAGTAAAAATATGATGGGGGACAGTATAGATATGGCTGCCAACTGATTCCCATGCTGCTCATTCTACACACTGCTGTATTTTCACGTATTCTTTGTTTTATCTCCCTAAGACAGTAGTTTGTAATTCAGACAGTCAAGAGGCAGTTTATTTGAGGACCGCAGTATTAAAAATACTGCTTCTTTTTTGGCAAACTAGAATCATCCCTCTGTGTTTTTAAGAAAGATGGGCTGGATATTTTTAGATGCTCACTAATTCAGTTCAGCTGTCGTTGTTTTGTTCACTTGGATATGGAAAATGAGAGCAAAGGAGAATATATAGAATAACATGAAAAGCAATTCTTTATAGAGCTGCAGACCACCTTGTTTATTTCTTCTCCGTATATCAAGAATTCAGTCATTTACTGTGTCTTTTAATTTGTAATTCAAAATATGTATTCTCGTATTGGACAGTCCAATTCAGTTTTATCAAAGTAGTCATCTAAGGGTAGTATTCTCTTGTATCTTGAGTGTCAGTTTATCTTTGATGTGTTTATTTGTTTACTTACACAGCAAAAGGTAAGGAAGCTTATGAAAAGAAAAAGAATAATGAAAAAAAGAATGGTAGCAAGGCTCATGTAAAATATTGCTGTAGAAACTCCCCTGAGGGATCGTACCCCAAATCCTGAAGCAACTGCACACTACCAGAAGTAAAAGCACATTATGATGAGCTGATGGATGGGTTTCCATGTACAGGAAGAGAAAATGTGGATTGGTGGTAGGACAGGCTGGGGCTACTTTTCATTGTCGCCCAGAGGCAGCTGCTCAGTTTGCTTCATCCAGTAAGGAGTAGAGGCAGAAGGAGACAGGATACCGGCCTTGTGAACAGTTATAAAAGGATGGAATATGGTGCAGGAGGAGAAAAGAGAAAATGGAAGTCAGGGAAGCAAACAAAAGGCAGAAGGATAAAAAAATCTCTTGAGTTAGTGTGAAGCTACTGAAAATGTTTAGGCCTCTAAGGATAAGTGGATACAATTCTTCCTGAGCTTGTTCTTTCTTTCTGGTGGTGCTCAGCATTTCACATCATATATCTTTCCTTGTTACAAGTGAGTGAGAGAAGTTACTTGCCTTGTGAGAGAACTCTTTTTTTCTCCAGTCCAAGAGAAGGCTGATTACTCAAGGAAACGTTCTTAAAACCCTAGTAAATCTTTGGAACGCAACAGATAGTCTCAATATATTTAATGTTTTAAGCAATGTATTTAATGTTTTAAGCTTTCCTTTAAGATGACATATTTCTACTTCTTCTTTAACATTAACAAGAGAGATACTTTTTTGCATCTGTTAGCAGTCAGCAGCTTAACAATGGCATTCAAAAATTGTACCAAAAATTTGGAGGTTGCGTGCTTATGGGCACCTTGAGAGTCTTGGCAGGTCAGGATTATTTTAATTGATGTAATAAGGTGAACTTACTGTACAAACAAGAGAGGCTGTTTTCAGGTTGAGGTGCATCTGTTTGCCAGTAGTAAAACCAAAATTGCAGCATGTTATGCAGCCATCCCTAGAAGATTCGAGTTGATAAGGTTGTGCAATACAATTGTTCAGAATGGCATGCTCTTGCCTTCTACTTCCTTAAACCTGCTGCTTCCCTCTGAGCATCCGGAGCAGCTGGAAAACTTAGGGCGCAGACTGGGGACTTGTCTCTTTGTGAGTTACATGTATTAGGTACAAAGGAACCTGGGCTAAATATGTTCATGGGTTTACAGTGCGTTCAGGATGTCTCAGATGGAGAAGGAAGTTAGGAGGATCAAAATGCTTTCCTTAAAATTTGGTGCCTGAGCTGACTTTTGAAGCTACAGGAGTAAGTGCTTTTCTGCATGATTAGTTTAGGCTGTGGCAGCACAGTTGTGGATGATAAATACAACTGGCATAACCTGCTGGTTGTGCTTCTGGGGTGTTGATTTTGAATGCAGTTCTGTCTGTCAGGGGGAATGTGTGGGTGAAGCTTCCTGTGGGTGGCTGCAACTCTGAACATTTGCTCCATAGCTCCAAAATTGGAGCATAGCTGAGAGGCAGGAGGACTTCTAGGCATCTGTGGGATCCTGCCTGCTTCTAAAATGTATTTCTAAGGCTGTTAATGCACATAAATCATGTAGCCTGTCAGGGACATCTGGCTTTGTTTTAAACTTGCTAGGTATGATATAATGTTGGTGTAGAGTCAACAATCTCTCTGGGGCATTGGAGTGGAGAGGACTCTCAAGCCTTGAGCAGGACAGCCCTTGCTGGGGAAATGAAACCTACTTCAATGCCAAATTAATATGTTTTGGATCAACTGCATAGATGTAAAAAAAAAGTAAATCTATGCATATAGGAGGCAGCTGGCTGGTCAGAAAGGAGCACTGCAGCCAGGGACAAGCAGGGTCAGTGGGATCTCTGTGTGAACCATTCCCCAGACCAAGCCTCAGATCAGGGACAATCCTGGCTGCCCTTGGCTCCTCTCCAGTGTCAGAGAACAAGGAGGGAGAGATGGGGAGAGGAGCCCAGCTGTGACTGGGAGCAGAGGAGCAGCCTGCATGGACACCATCTAGTGTCAGGGACCACCTCCAGCTGGGATGGGACTGTGTGGTTTTCTGGGCTGCTTGACTCCTCCTTGTAACCTCCTCCTGCAGGATGTTGTTACTCTGGCTGCTTTCTGCATCTCAGTCCTACTCCCTCCAAACTCTTATCTCTTTTTTATTTTCCTCTCTCTGATCATGGCCTAACTCTCCCCCACCCCAGGGCTTAAGGCGTTTGCTGCCCTCGTGTAATGTTTGCTCTCCTTGTTCTTCAGTCCCCTTCTCTCCCGTTAAGTAGCCACACCTGGGAGGATGTAAACACAGCCTTACACCAGGTTTTAAATGCAGTGATCAGCCTAGTGTTAATAATTTGCTGTGGCCCTTGTTGGCTTCAGAACTGCATCAATTAAAGTGGGAGGCTGGGTCTGTTGGGTAGGTTTATTTTGAAGCTGGTTATATTTAAACTAGATGAAAGGGCAAGACGTGGTTGAAAACAACTTTTAGTCACTGGCTCAAAAAAGATTTAAAAAGTATATACACAGGAATAATTTGAAAGGTGTCTCAGGTAATATTAAGATGTATATATCTGCTAACTGCCTGGGCAAATTAGAGAATTAATTGAAAGGGAATGTTAGCTCATTAGCTGAGCAAGCTAATGTCAAAAAAACCTGAAGCTTTCTTTTAAGACTTACAGTGATTTCTTCCCCCAGAATAACATGCTAATGAAATGATGCTTTGGAAGGCAGCCTTGGAATGCAGACAAGTGTTCTGATAAATTATCAGCTTCCAAGCTTCCATATATTTTAACTGCATTTTGAGGTTAAATTTTAAGCCATGAAGTGAGGTTCCTCCTGCCACCCCATCCTGCCACATTAGAGATTAAACATCATATTTTAGAACACATTTTTGGATATGAAAAAAACCTTGACTGTAAAAGCTCTGTGAGGAGTCCTTAAATATGTGCAAGTGTTTATATATTTTCACATCTTCTATAATATTACTAAAATTTACTTGGTGAGTCCAAATGTTTGTGGATCAAAAGGAGTACTCAAAACTACTCAGAAGAGAAAGGACCCCTTTGAATATATACTTCCATGTGGGAAAGGTGGATATCTCTTAGCATGTCAGTACTGAAGCTATCACACTGTGTGAGAGGGAGGAGAGCCAGGACTTTGTTAAGCATTCATAAGACTGAGCCCTGAGTAGCAAAAAAGAGCCACCTTCCTGAAAAGAAAACGTCCTGAATCAGTGTTACTGTATTTGTTCCTGTTTTGGGGACTTTGTGAATCATTTACCATCTCCTCTGAAAACCACAGAATTCCTCCAGTAGAGAAGGAGGAAGGGTTTTAAAGAATCAAAAAGTCCTTGATGTTCTCGTGATCCCATTAATCCTGGGGCTGAGAATTTGATGTTGGTGTAAACCTGAAAGTCAAATGATTGTTCCAAATTTATTTGGATTTAAAACAGTAGTCTGAATTCATGTCCAACTCATATTGAATGCATACCATGAAAGTTAGCTCTTTTTAATAATTATTTGGGCTCTGCTGGGAAATAGAATCCTCTAAAACACAGTGCTGCAATTCAGTGTCCTAAACCTGCTCTCAGGTGTCCTAATTCTAAGCTGTAGTTTGTCATCCAAGGATTGATAGAAACTTCCTGCAATTGCTGATGCAAAAAGTAAGAACAAATTATTTCTAGCAGTACTTGAAAGAGAAATGTGTAATGATAGACTTCAAAGCCAGCCTCATGACATCTTTTCATTTTTTGTTTTGTAAAATGGTATTGTAAGTATTTCTGAAAGTAGAAATAGCATTAAATATATTTCAGAATTAACGTACTGTGGTTTGATCATCACAGGTCGACTATAAATGTGCAGCTTACTTTAGCTATAAACCACAGGCTATGTAAGTGTTTTGGAATAAAATATTTATGCATTTAGCGTTCAGCAGTGTTGCTAATTTAAAATAGTCATTGGAAAACGATGTTCTCTTTATTGCATATTATTAAAACATAAGTGCTGCCATTTGACTTTATAAACACTAATAAAAAAATGGTGGGTGTAAATTATTTCTTACTGTTTTTAAAGAAATACACCAAAATACCTGTCAGTCTTTTCTAGTATGTGCAGCCCTGTGTGCAAATTCATTTTCATTTAAAGGGAGATTACCCTGAAATTAAACGTCTGACTCTGAAAGGGGTAACTCAGGAGGGGAAAAGAAAGCCTTATATTGCTTCTTCACAAGACTTGAAAGACTAAGAAAGTGTGTTGAGGAGGTGGGGGAGGGTATTTCCTGGGTTGAGTTTTGGTTTTTGGGAATTTGGAAAAGCAAAGATTTGAAAAAGAGAAGGTAAAAAAATAATCTTTTGTCCAAGGTTAATAAGCTAGGTTTTTGTTAGTCAGCTATGTATTTGAACAGTACCTGCATATTGCATATTTTTAAAATGAAATGCATAGTATCTTTATTTGAGTATCCCTTGAGAGAGGACACCTTTTCACTTTTCAAAAATATTGTGATTTTATGCAGCATCTCAATGCATTACTTATGCCATTTGAGTGTCTTATTAATGCCCTTGGGGAATGGGGAGCTTTGTCCCTAAAACTCACTAACTGTGAGCTCTCAGTATCAATCTTCTCTGTTTTTCACAGTTGCTTTGCATCTCAGTTCTACCAGGGGATTTGTGGCTAGTTTTTGCCTATGCAAACCCACGATTCTCCTCTCTGCTGCTCTACTAACAATACTGAATGGCTGAGAGAATATTTTCCTGTCAACTCCTTTGCTGATCAGTGAGGGAGATGCCGTGTTTCTTACAAAAGAGGAGATACAAAATCTGATGAGTCCTTTCCAAAGAGAATTTAATTTAATGTCTGAAAGTTTCTTGACCAGATATTATTGGCTTGATGGATGACAGTCCCTCTACTGCACAGAGGGGTAAGCTGCCTTCATTATTTATAGACATTCATTAAAGTAAGCAGAAAAATCTTGTTGATCTTTCAGATTCACCTTTGAGGAATTAGAAGAGTCTATTGTACTAGATCAGAGTCCACAAATATTTAGATGTTTTTTATGAGTATGTATTATCAAAATATGGTAACATTGTAAGATAGAATATTCTTGCCTAGATTAACAGCCTTTATCAAAGTATACATTCTTCATCAAGATATGATTTTTTTTTTCTTTAATTTTATGGATGACAAAGAAAATATTTAGCTACCAAGGCACATAGGTTAGTCAGGAGTAAATATTCCAGTTAAATAATTTTATACCTAAAGTTCTCACTATCTCACAGGCTGAAGAGCTGTAAATTGCTTTATCCAGATTAGAGTGACCCTTGCCAATTTTGGGTGGAACCAAAAGCATATGCTCACAAACTCCACACTTATTATTTGTGGGGCGGTCCATCTGTGAGAGTTGAGAGGTGGGAAACAAGCAAAAGTATTTTGTCTTCCACCTTTCTGCCTGCATACAACACACCAGGGAAAAAATAGAAATGTTTTGCCTGCAAGAGAAATGAGCCTCACTTTCTTGGAGTAATGTCTAATAGCTAGATTTGTAGATGCCAACTCTTTAGAAGAACCCTTTCCAGTAAAATATACAGGGAGTGGGGTGGGTGAGTGTTAGAAGAGAGACTGCCAGAAGACTGAAGCAAATTTTGTAGAATGCCAAGGCACATGTCTTCTGTCCTGGTCCCTTCAGAATTTCTTAGCAAGATCCCTAATATTTTGTGGAAGCTGGAAATAAACTGATAGGTAAACAATCCTCTAAATAGATAATCTTGTTCTGTTGGTGTGTAATGTAGCTACAGCATAGCAGGTGTGACTGGGAAGGAAAGGGAGTGGGAAGTGTAGGCATTAATTAATCAAGCTAAGTCTGTCCTTTCTGACTGAAATTATCTTCCATATATTTTTTTCATTCCCATGTACTGATGTGGGGTTTTCTAAGTTGATGTTCATATGCATCTCATCATTTTGCTATTCAAGTGCCTCTTGTTGAAAATCTTCTTCACTCCCCTTCTGCCTGTTTTCTGTCTTTATGCTCTTGTCTTTGAAATCACATATCCTGCCAGATAGCATGTTGTTATAAACCAGCCACATTGTCCTCATTCTTCTCAGAGAGGGGATATTAAAATGCTCCAGCCAGGGATGCTCTCTTTTATTTTCCTGTAGCGGGAAATTACAACTCCTGCAGATGCAGGTTGACTCAAGGCAAGGACATGAGGGCACCAGGTCAAAACAACAGTACCAGCTATGCTTGTTCACATCTCTTCAAACACTGGGTGAAACACGTGGCCCCTCAGTGCTCTTGAGTCTCCTGCGAGGAGCCTTGCATCACATTAATTGATCCCCCATTTCATTTGGCAGTCGCTCTTGCTGGAGAATGACCATACTTTCTCAGTCAACACAGCATTATGAATTGATAATGTTCAAATGGGTATGTTCCAAGTCAAGTTAAGCACCTTTAGTGCTTAATACCAAAGGTTGTAAAATGCCTTACCAGCAAAAATGTGCTGAACTCCTTTTCTAGATAAGGCAGTGCTGCTCTCTGAATTGTGCTGAGCATGCTACCATGTAAATGATGCTATAGATCATTACATGGTCAGATGCCTTAGGGTATCCAGGACCCCGGCCAGCCTCTGGCAGGGCTGCAGTCAGAACTCTCTGGTTTCTGGAATGAGGACCTCGTGCGGCAGAAGAGAAAGGAGGACTTCCACATGGGTGTAAAACACACAATACCTGCCCATGGTTTTAGTTCTGATCACAAGTCATCTCCACAGCAGATATCCTGATATGTGGATATCTGCTAACCATATCTCAAGTTTGTTTGTGGCTTTAGAAGCTGCTTTCACTTGTTGGTGGCTTTTAAACTTCTGTTTCCACTGGAGCACACAGTGTGAAGGTGACCTTCACACTCTTCTGTCTTTATTTTGTATTTAGCAGGAATTCCTCCCCATTTCTACATCTGCAACTGGAAATGTGCATGACCAGCTGCATTCTCCTTATCCTACTTGGTGTGCTCGTGCCATGGTGCTGTGGCTTTCACCCCTCTGCCTGCTGAGCATGCAAATACTGAAGCTTCAAGAGCAATTTTAACATCTCTCAGGCATAAAGCCAGTAGATAAACACCTTATTGGTATATTTCCTACCATTTAACAAGAGTATCCCCACTCCCCTACCCTCCCATAAGTGGTTCTGCCATTAATTCCTCAAAGAATGTGGTGGATGGTAACCACTGCTGGAAGTAACCATTTAATCTAATTATGATTAATAGTGGAAGAGAACATAGAATACATGTTACTTACAGGTTGAAAAGGAAAATATACCGTGGTATTTAAACTACATTTAAACTACATCTTCTTTTGGTCAACTGAACAATCTCTTTTTGAAACAGCAGTATGAAACATTGCAGACATTCATCTTAAAAGGTTTCATTTTCTTCCAGACTACTCTTCTTTGTATGTATTACCTTTTCTGTTTTAAAACTCAGATTTTCTCAGCAGAAAGGTGCTGCATTGAAGGTCTTTAGCTCAAAGTATATGTCCTACTTGTCAGTTCCATTAAAATATTTAGGTGGCAATGATAGTGGAGCCCTGGAAAAAGTTAAAGATAGAATCTAAAATGTTAAGCTTTGTGTTTTCCCAGATCAACTGCACCTGCGTAAGCAGTATGATAAATTATATAATTGTTCGATGTGATGATTGTTTAGTAATTAAATATAATTATTATATAACCATAAGAAGAATAATGAGAAACTATGTTGGAAATTCAGAGGGGGGCTAAATCTATGTATACAATAGAACAGTATAAACTTAATAATTAACATGAAAGTTATATAACGATAGAGTATAAAAACATGATTATTTCGGATGTATGGTCCGAGTCAGATTTGGGTTGAATATACCTCTGACATCCAGAGCTCTTAATAAAAAGCACCGCATATAATCCCTCCGTGATTATGTGTTTTTGAATGCTAACAGCAATGGGTTTATGATTAGATTTCAAATTACTTTAATCATTCACCAAGTCCAGAATGCAAGCTGATCTGTATTTTTGTTGAGAGCTTGTGTAGCTACTGAAAAGTACTTTCCCAGGCAGTTTTTAAAAGCAAAAGCCTGTGTAGCATAGTGTCTGTATCTCATAGGAGGTTAGTTTTGCTTGAGGACAAAAGAGTTAGTTTGGTGTTTTTAAAAAGGTAGAATCAATCAAGTATGTCTCCTGGTAAACGAGTGTCTTATGTTTTAGATCTTGCATGTCTTGTATTTTAAAATGGAATTGGGTATAATCCAGTTGTGTGGCTCTTTTGAGGTTTGTTGGGGATTTTTCCTTCTCTGTAATGGAAGCAATATTCTATTTCTACAAATGTCCAGTTGAACAGATTTTGTGCCAGAGAACCATGGAAAATGAAAATCATGAAGTAAAGAGCTACCCTCTAATCAGAGCAGCTATGCAATGCGTGGGTGGAGGATCCACGTCTCCTCCTCAGTGCAAGGAGAGAATGGAATCCAGTGGGAAATCTCAGCCACCCATGAAATTGCAAAACCTCTGGCTGCATCCTGCGTTTCCTCATTCCACCTCTTGAATCAACTTGTGACCTTGCCTCTGTAGAGCTGCTACTCGCTCACTGTGCCTACAGCCTGCAAAGTCCCACTGGAGCAGAGGGCTGTCCTCGCTGGGTCACACCAGATTGCCCAGGGACGTCACTCTTGTTACCAACACACAGTCCTCTTGTTCAGCTGTCCATCTGTGTGTCATTAGTGCTGTGGTTTTACTGGAATGAAAGGGAAAGGCTGAAGGATGCTGTACGTTACATGCATTCTAGGTCCCTAATTCTCCCTTGGCAGGTTTTAGGGTTCTTTTTTTTTTTTTTTTTTTTTTTTGTGGGGTGGTGGGTTTTTCTTCATTTGTAAATTGGGTTTTCTGATGGTCCAATGTGATCTGCAAGAGTTTTGCTTGTATTATGCACAAGAGTAGAAAAGGAGCCTTATTTTAGGAGTAGATCCTCACTGTTTGTTAGGTTAAAGCATTCCTGCTCACAGAATAACTGTGGATTTGATTTGATCCTTTTCAACCACACTGAGAGACTTCAATCAGTGATGAAATCTATACATTTGAACAATACTATTTTGTCTCAGTCTGTAAAATAGGCTTTTGATAACTTTCAACTTTTAAATAAAGCTTTTAATTTTACTTCTGCTAGGCAATAAAACTTGGCAGGGGAATGTGAGGTAATTGCATGGATGGGTTGATTTGGAGCTAGATAATTTCATGGTTTGTTCACCTGGTTAGAGAGTAGGAGAGACAAGGATGAGAAAAACAAAAAGAAGGTATCTTAAAATGCACATTTTGAATTTCTTGCCTAATAGTGGCTGGCATAGAGACCAATAATTTGAACTTCAATAATTTGACTGCAGTTTGGTAGACACTTCCACTTTGGAAGATATTTTTGATTGATTGGTCTTTTCTGACTTCTCCTGTTGTCTTTCTGATGCAGCTTTATTTGGAAGGTCATTGTTTTCATTTTGGGCTTTCCCCTCTCTAAAAATACTCTGGCAAGTAATGACCACAAAAACAGCTTCTTTTGAAAACCCTCCTACTTAAGCTGTTAAGAACTTGAGTAATATTGTTTATCACTTATATGAAACACAAAATGGAAATGTCTTTTTTTTTTTTTTTTAATACAAGGATTTTTGCAGGGGGTTATTTTTTAAAGAGTTTGCTGGGGTCACTACAGAAAAAATAAACCTGCCATCATTTTGAATTCAGGCAATAAAGGTTCCAATTTTACTTGGTCAGAAACTTGTTTGTTTTGATTTATTCTGAAGATAAAAATTCAGTGTGAGAAACCTCATAGTTTCCTATTTGAAAGAGGCTTGGGTTGGAATAAGGTCTTCCAGGCGAAGCTCAGAAAGTTGTGGTGTAGCTGTCACAGGAGGATAATCTAATCATGACTTCCACCAGCTACCTAGCATTGCTCTGACATAATTTCAAAGACCTTTATGGGTGAAATTAACTTGAAAAGAGCATTGGAATACTGTCATCTTATTGTATTGTAAAGGTTCCTATACCTTCTCGGTGATTTCTCATGGACATCTCCTCACAGCACAAACAACGAACTCCAACTCTCCTCACCCAGCTACCCCACTCTTTTGCAGCACTCGTCTTCTTATTGGACACAGCTGTGGCCCATTAAGGGCAGGCCTGTTCCTAATCTTTGGTGATTGGTACAGCTGCAACTCCTCAGGGGTGAGATTACCTTCTGCACTCTATTTTCTTACATTCTATCCCCCCCATGGGACTCTCCAGGGGCAGCCCTGTGGTGTGGCAGGCTGTGCGAGGTGCGGGTGCTGTTCCTGCATGGAGCACTCGCCCCGCCGGGCAGGGCTCGCCCCGAGGGATGGGAGCGACAGAGCAGGAGCTCAGCAAGGACAGCGGCAGCGCACAGGGAGTCCAAAACTGCAGGAACCTGCCTTGCTTTTTGGGCAGCCCATGCTCCTAATGCTCAAAAATAGCCACCGCAAATGGCATTTAAATCAGCTGGATTTGATCCTGTGTTACACATGGGATGTCTGAATGGCAGGCTGGTGCCAGCACTGTGTTTTCCTCATTTTACAGTTCAGAGCAGAATTTTGGAGCTCTTTGATCAGTGGTACGCCAGGGCAGAATTGGTACTCCTGTTACGACAGTTTAATTGTTTTTAATGGTTTTTCGTGGCCTTATGTAATATTACAAAGCACATCCTTCCCTCAAACTCCTTTCCTCTGCTGCCTTGTCATCCAAACTGTGTAAGGAATTTTTTTTTTAATTTTAAATTTTTAAAAATTACAGGGACTTTTGAGTTCTTCTGGATGTCTGTGATAATAATCATTCCATTTAAGCACAGAGGAAAAGATGTGACTCTGTCAGTTTTCCAAACATCATATAGTAACTCATTTGTCTGACTGAGAAAATGTTGAGTACTCCCATGACTGAATGAAAAGTCAACAAGTTAATTCCTTAAGTAAGACAGGTTTATGTATTTTTCTTTAGAAAAGAAGTGCGCTACCTACATTTATCCTCCAGCCAGGGGCTGAATTCCATTGTAATGAAGTGAAACTGTTCAGATCCAGTTTTACCTGTTTTTCAACTTCCTAATTCACTTTTCTTTTACTTGTAATCTGCTTTTCATGCTTTACTCTTGCCCAGAACATGGTAGCACATAAGCAAGTACATCCTTCTAGCAAATAAACACCAAAACAACAAAAACTACTGCACATAGTCTGTAGTTGTTTTTTTAGCACAAATTTAGTGTCCTGAACTTTGCTGCGGGATTCTTCTCCTCTAGTAGTCCACCCACTTCAGCTCTGTTTAGACTTAAAACTACATACAAAATGTTACTGGTCAACCACTCTGTTACCAAAACAGCTGAGATCAGCTGGAAAACTGTGACTGCAGGATACTCAGATTGGCATTCTTGACAGTTGTGTCACTTGTTTATATTTCTTCCTGTTGTTGGTTTTTCAGACCAGGAGGTGTTCAAGTCACCAAGATGCATGTCTTAAAATGAACTTTTGGGAGAATGTGTCTGTGTGTCTGTCCATCCATGTGTACATGCATGTATTTCAGGTTTCCAGCACCAGGATGCTATGGCTGCTGCGGCATTAGTTGCTATATAATTGCTAGTATTTCTTTAGGCTTGCTGCAATATTTCTTTAACGCAGTCCTTTGGCACTCATCCTTCCAAACTCTGCAAAACAGTCCTGCCTCCTCTTCTGTACTGCAGCACAAGCTGTAAGGACAGGTTTTCTACTTTGGCATAGCAAAACCATATAACCCATACTGGGATACAGAGCAAAAGGGAGAGAACAGAGTCTTGAGAAGAAGGGGAGTTTTTAAGTCAAAGCCCTGGGCCCTGCTGAGTGTAGGAGTACAAGTCATTTTCATTTATTATTCATGTTGTTTGAGCTTTAGTTTTACATCAAGCCTCGTTGATAAGAAATTTTGAATATGTGCACTTGTAAGTTAGTTAGGAAGTTTGTTATCCTCCTGAATAGGTGGCAGCTAAGAGGTTGTCTTGCCTGGCTGAACTGATTCTTTAGGAATACATTTCCCAGCCATGGTGCCAGAAATGGGTCTCCCAAACGATGTCATTGTTATCTGCCCACGGACAGCAATAATAGCAGGCAATCTTCTTGGGCTGCTGGCAGGACATCTACAATGTATTTGTCTGAGCAGACAGGTCATCCATAAGTGTCTTTTGAGAGGCTCAAAATGTGTCATATGTGGGGGAGTGAGAGCAGAGAGGTGCTTTCACACACCCCCACTCCCTGCTGTTTGGATCACGCTGGTGACCTGAAAAGGACTCCCCCCCATCCTGCTTTCAATTCTTGGGACCACCAGGACCCTCCACCTACTTCCTCCACCCTCATGTCCTCAGCATGAGGAGTGAGTGAGGATGCCCCAGCTGTGGTGAGTGACCTCCTTGCTGGAGACCTTTACATCTCTGAATGCCAGGACCTATCCAAAATCCTTTTATGTGTTTTTGCTGCTCCCTCAGCCCACATGCTCTGTGTGCTTTTGTTCACTCATCCTTCTCAGGATCAGCTCTGCAGAGTGAGCACTGTGAGCTGCCTGGCATGCCAAGGCATGAGCGTGCCCTTTAAGAAATGCATATAATATCTCTGTATGCTTGACAGTGCCAAACACTTCAGTCTCTTTTGCTGTTTTCCCTCCACATCAGTTCCAAACAAATAGTTTGCTTGACACAAAAGATGTTAGCTTGAAGCCTGACTTGGAGCCAAAGTATATGTGCCCATCCATGTCTGGCACCAGTGGGGCACATCAGCTGATGCCTGACTGATTCCAAAACCTACAGCTTGGATAGTGGTGGCTCCACTGTTGGTGCCCCAGTCTGAGCTCCTGGCTGCTGCTCCCAAACCTAGAATTTTTCCTCCCCTCACCATATCCACATATCCCTCGGCCCATTTACAGCCTGGATCATACTTGGTTGGTCTCAGCTCCTAGGTGAAGTAATAGATAAGGAATATTAAAAGTATATAAGTTTTTCCTCCTGGCAGACAGGCTCTCGTGCCCACTTGGCCAGCAATTACCCAGCACAGCCACACCTGCCCTTTTTAAGCTCCAGCTGTGATAGCACATGGGCTGTTCCACATTTTATAACCTGCTGCAGGCTGAGTCAGCCGAGGGATCCTGGCCAGTAGCAGAGTACTGCTCAAGTTTATGCCATAGCTGCCATTACCACAACACATTGGAATCCCACAGACAGGCTCAGGATCCCATGGGAAACCACAGGACTCCCCTAGATACATCCAGCATTACTCTAGCATATGTACAAACTTCCCCTTTATGCAAAAAAAGAAGTAGGATGGTGTGGTAATGCTGAGTCCATAGACACATGTGGGGCAAGAAAGTCGAGTTCAGCCTGCAGCACAGGTGGCTTTCATTGGCATTACTGTACTTGTGTATTTGCATCATATGACTGCTGGATTTGGAATGTACCTGCCTACAGACAGGGCTTCTCATTTGCTAATTGCCTGCTCTCCATGCTGTAGACCTGAAATGTGTGCAAAGAGTTTTTGGAGGCAGAGATTGCCTACTACAGGTGGGTCTTTGTGCTTGTTACATTGTCTGGAAGAGAGCTCCTTTGGATGTTATTTTGAAAATTGGAACTGTAAGCAGAGGGGGAGATGAGAAATTTATTTCTTTTTCCCTGCTGCATTCCTTTCTCTTTTCTGACATCTATCTACAACCCTGGATTTCCACCTTTTTTGGGTTTGAGTGTTCCTGCTATCTTGCTTTTCTTGTGTTCTGTTTCATTTAGACATTTTTTTTTTCTCAAGCATTTTCTTCCTTCTACATCATTTAACAAAATTAATTGTTGTGGGATGATCTATGCAAGTACTTCCAAATTTCTACTACTGTACAGCATTATCCCTATGCTCTTTCAGAAAAAAAAACAGGCAGGAAAAAAACCCTAAAAACCAGAGTGAACTAAACCCAAGTGATTCTTGTAACTGAGAGACTCTCTGAATCTGGATTTGCAAACTAATGACTAATTTCCCTAAGTACTTGCATACTCCTAATTGCTTGTAGATGAGATTCTTGGATTGCTTGGAGCAGGCACATATTCTTTAAGTGCCTTACATGGCTACATCATAAGAGAATAATTCAGAATTATGTGGAGCTAGTGAGATGTACTTATCCAGGATTAAATTTGGCTTCTGTGTTCTTGGTTTGGAGAGGCCAAAACAGCTTGAAGATCATAGTCAACCTGAGAATACTCCAGATTTTCACAGCAAAATCATCGCATACCCTGCTTGCCCTTGTGGAAAACCTCCAAGGTCTTTGGGGTTCTTGGCCCTTCTCTGTTCTGAAAGTTTTATTTAATACAAGCTAAATGCTCTGTATATCTCATCAGGGCCCTTTTAAAATATTGGAGAATGAATGATGGGAGTGCTTTACAGAAAGGCATCAGTACTGCTGGGAAATATTTGCTGAGCCTACTCCCACCTTCCCTAATTGTTCCTGTGCCTGTATTGTAAGAAAAAGTCCCTCCTGAGCCCTCTCAGACCCTGAGCAAACACATCTCTCCCCCCCAAAACTTGTTGTGACACATCTGGTTTATATTGAGGCTGCTGGGTTCCTGCTAAGCCCTCCAGCACAGAGGAGTCTTTGAGACATTTATTCTGCATTCCAGCTCTGAGCTATTTGCTAGGGGAAGAGAAAGCAATGCAGTGTCCTCCATTAAAAAGAAAAAAAAAAGGAAAAGGAAATAAAAATAACCCAAAAAACCAAAACCATCCTACCTTTTGGAATGCAACTTCCCTTTTGTAGTAACCCACATGGAGGTGAAGGCTGTAAAGACGGCAGAGCCAGGGCTCAGCCTCCAGAATGGAACTGCTGTGGTCAGCACAGTATCTTAGTATTTCCCCTACATCTTTTAAGGTGGTTTGATTGCTAGTTAACACTTACTGATCTTATTTTCTAGTTTTGATTTTGTTCTGTTTTTTTGGGTTTTGTTTTGCTGCAAGGCATGCCTTTGGCTATGGTGGCCTGTCTTCCAGAGTATGGATTTCCTATAATATCACTGGAATATACAGCTCATATGTAACTCCTCAGGAGAGGCCTAATGCATCTTTGTCACTCACAGGGACATTCTAATTTTGCAAAATAATTTTCTGAACTTAATGGGAGGCAGTGTGGCCACTGGCACCATTATTGCCTCTCCTAATGAAAAATGGATGTTTAAAGTGGTGAGACAAATTCTATCTAGGCATTTCCTTTTACTTTCATTTAAGGTTTCTTTTTGTCAGAATCTTAAATATCACGTAAGTGCTATTATAGATTTAAGATATTTATCCTTTTATCAGAGAGACAAAAAAAAGTACCCATTAAAGCAGTTCCAGTGAGAATTGATATTATTATAGCACATTTTGTTCTTAATTTTTTCTTTTGCAGGCTGTAAACACTAAAATACTTCCTGTTGAAATTTCCTACTAAGTTAATGTTCTCTTTAATATTTAGGAGTGCAATTCTTGGTAGCTCCTGACTTAACTAAGACTAACTATCTTCTTGTCAAGCACTCTTTTTCAGCCTTTTTGTCCTGGCTTTAGATGATATGTCAGCAAAAACCTAGTAATAGTGTTTGAATTAAGCTTGCTAGAGGGAAGTAGAATTTCAAATTTTAATTTGACATTTTATAGGGTTTTTTCAAGATTCAGATTCTGTGCAAAGTAATCAGATCACTGGCTTTTAATTAAATTAAAATAGTAGTTTGCCTAAGTTTTAAGTACATAATTTTAAAGTAGCTATATGCATTAAGCTTCCCTTTTAATTACAAATCAAGCCAGAATGCTTCCTGTAACATGACAAACACTGACAATTTTATTTCATAAACACCTACAGCTGATGCAAATGGACTGTTTCTTGATTTCTGTTGCGTGCACTTCAGTTATGTTTAATTCATTGTATTCTTAGAATCTTACTGTCTCTCAGCCCCTTCTGACTCATTTGCATAATATTTTGAAAAGTGTTTGATAGTCTCTCAAGCACAAGCAGTAGCCTCTGCAAGGCATGCTGATGTTCCAGCAAGGAAAACCTTGCGTAGGTAGGGCCTAAACACCAAAATAAAGTGATTGCATTAGAACTTCTTAACTGTAGCCCTCTTCTAATTCCTCAATGTCTTTTCTTAATTGGTATTAAATAGATACCTATTCTCCTCATTTGCCTATGAAGCTTTTTGTTCAGGCTCTGTGTGCCTGAACTGGCCCCACGCAAGGTCCAGATGAAACATCTCACGCCACTCATGCAAACGTAAGTTTGCCTTTCACACTTACACTGGAATCACTTTTTCACACAGAAATACATAAGAAGAAGCTTGTGAATGCAAAAAGAAAAGATAATCCTGTGAATTATTTTTTGTCATATATTCTGTTCCTCCCGTTTCGTAGTTCGTAATTGTCCTTTCAGCAGGGTCTGGTGGATGAGCCCGGCTCACTGGGCAGCCCGGCATGCAAGGAGAATGTGCCAGACACCATGGAAAGCAGGGAGAAAGGCAGGGAGAAAACAGAAACACCTGCTCCTTGAAGGTCCACCAAAGCACCCCAAAGACACTGGTCATTAATGAATGAGCTTGTTAAACCTCTGCCACCACTAAAGCTACACTTCATGCAAGGTTTATAGCTCCTTTTTGACAACATTGTTAAGCTAATCTACTAAACTTTGAGGAGCTGCATCTGAATGTCCTCTCTGAAAGTGGTGTGTATCTGCAGTGCTCTTTCTTTCAGAGAGAATGCTTTGTTGCACTTTGTCAAAGAAATTTCCATTTAAAAAAAGAGTGTGGAATGAATATGAGAAGATCTTTATTCTACTGGTAGTTGTTTATAAAGATGAAAAGTGGTTTAAGGGACTTAAGTCGCAGATCAGGAGGAAGCACAAACAGGAGGGTAAGTTATTTCTTCTGAATGAAAGTAAGAATCTAAATCACTCTGTGCTCCTTCAGATGACTGAAGATATCTTTTATTTTAATGAGAACCATATAGGCTTTTGTGTGTGCTCAAATGTGCAGAATAAATTGAAATTCGCTTTCTGTGCGCTGTCACACATTGAGGCTGGAATGTGGTTGTGCTTCTGGCCTGGTGAGATCAGGTTGAGGGTTTTTTTGTTCAAACATAAGGGTAATTCATTCTTCATAGTCAATTGAACTCGACCATTTTCAAGCCAGCTGCCAATTGTGATACATGTGCCACTGGCTTTGTGGTGTATTCTTTTGTCCCCATAGAGAGAAACTGCAAGCACTAGTCTGGTGACCTTAACCTTTTTGGAGGTAAAAATGAGTTCCTTGTTTGTCCAGACTGAAGTTTTCACTGAAGTTTTCAATTTTTTTCTTGCTTTCCTTCTTCTTATCAGAGAGTAATGTTCTTCCTTTACGTGTATGAACTTTGTATAGCCTAGGAAAAGCAAGGAAATGCATTGATAGGTCTTGGTACCAGAGAATAAAATTTTCTTTTTTCTTTTACCAAGGAAAGGTCACCTTGTCATCCAATGTACAGTGGTGTGCTCATAGCAACTTTCAGAGGACCCCTTTATTCCATATGAAAGGGAATGCATCCATACCCAAGCATCCACACCCCCTACCACAACCCTCCCCCTCCCCCCAAAGAGCCACTATTAAAAGAAAATATATTTGTGAATTTCAGTTTTTCTCTCAGTGACATCCTCCTTTGGGATTTATTTTCATCCCTTTTAAACTATGTTAGTGAGGAGGAGACAGTGCAATAACATTATTATCCTAAATTAATAAGTGGGGGTGGGGGGGGGTCTCCTATTTTTAGGCAATTTAGAATGACAAAAGTGAGTATTTTGATATAGGGCTCAACTCTACTGAGTTAACTTCATTGAGTTCATTGATAGCATTTCAACATCACCAAGAGTCAATCAGACTCATAACGTGTTCCATACTTTGATTGTAACAGAACAATTCATGTAGTATTGTGAAATATTTTAGGGGCCTTGTTGTCTTCTCTTCTGCATGACCATGTGTGTTCCTCCAATTCAAAACTGCTTTTTCAGCTTCAGGTGGCATTAGAGAAAATGTCTTATGCCTGTTCTGCTGAACTGCTGTACTAGAATGAAATATTTGGAGACAATGTGGTTTCTTTTCTTGACAGAACATGTTAAGAGAGAATCCCCAAGAAAAAGCTGGTGTACCCACTGTTACTTGGTTAGCTTTTATTAAGAAGTGGATCAAAACAGTTATTTCAATTTGGACAAATTCTGGATCCGTTGGTCTGAGCCATGTTCTGGAAGTCTTAAAAAAAGAGAGAGGGGTAGCAAAATGGAGGATTTTGGCTGTTTCCCTCCATCCCTTTGTGGAACATTGAAGTGAATCACTTCTGCATGATACAGGTTGTTTCAAATCCCAGTAATTCACATTTATGCTTGAGCAATGTGAAACAAATGAGTATTGGCCAGGAGTTTGGTCTCACAGGAGGAACCTGCACTACCAGCCAGGATTGCTGATATTTGTGGAGTTGGAGATGTTGGTGAAAGCTTCATCTGGAACAGTTTTTTCTTATTGCTTTATATATTTAAAAACAGGGGCATTGGTCAGAATTATTTTTATTTTATAGTTAAATGGAGGGGCTAGTGTAATATTCTGGCATTTTGGTTTTGCTCTTACTGCTGTACCACTGGATATACCCAAAGAAAGATAATGTGAAACAGAAAAGGTATTTATAGAACAGTGTCTAATTTTTTCTACCAAAACATTTTTTAAAATATACACCTGAAGTTTAAAATCTGTTTTATAATGCTCCATTTGTAGCTACTAAATCTATAAAGTTCTCAATCTTTCAAATGTTTGGAACAAAATCACTATGTCCCAACAATCTCAAGTCAGTGTTGCAACTGTGTTAGCCCCACCAAAATATGGAGTGTTTTACACAACTGTCAAAGATTATTATTGGTGTGGGATTTTATAACTCCTTCTTCAATGGTATTCCATTTTAGACTTTCAGGTGGGGTTTTTTCCCCTTGAAAATTGGTCCCCCTTGCACTTTTCAAGTATTTTTTGTATCTTTCCTCTCTGATATGCTGCCTTGGTCACCAGATGAAAATGGAATAGATGCTCTTCTTGGTCTAGCATGAAAAGTTAGCCTTTAAAGCAGATTTCTGGGTAAATTGTAGAAAACCTGTAATGCTGAGAAGATAAGCTTGACATAATCACCACTCTCACTAATTTTTTTTTTCTAATTTATTGGATGATAATTTAGTGGAACATGCAAAAATTTTAAAAAATGCTAAAGAAAATATTATATTAATGAAACAAGTGAGCATAGCCAGTAATTTTAATATGAACAAGCCTTGCAAACCCATATTACAAACCCTGATCTGTGTGGGGTACTGGAGTCAAATATGGAGAGAGAATTCTTTCTTTCACCTAGCCGTTGCTGGGAGGGAATAGTAACCCAAGCACTGCTAGGAATCCGGAGGAAGGGCTGGATGAGGAGACTGCTGAGACATAAATGTGCAGAGAATTTGAAAAATAGGATTGCAGGGGAGGAAGAGCCCTCATGGCTGGTGTGTGGGCAGTGCTGTGTCTGTGCTCCCAGAGCATGGGTGTCTGCTACTGACAGCAGGGAGAGGTGAGCATATAGGCTTCTCTGGGATCTGGTTAGACAATCCCCCCAAACTGTAAAATTCCTTTCCTCCTTGTCCTCCTAGACCTATGGGCTCCTTACTCAATTTGGGATATGGTAGAAGATGTAATTCAAGTGGAGTGGCAATAATTGGGTAAGAAGGGAAGGAAAGGTATTCCAGAGGGTTTCCATGCAAGGATGGTGGTAGCTTTTGACATTTGCCCAAGTCAATTATTATATTTCTCTGTACTGGAAAACCTATTTTAAAGGGAGAAGTTGGGATTTCCAAATCCTAGGTGTACTTTGAGATTTGCTGCAGCAAGGTACTGAAAACAAAATAGAATTAAAGATAGGCCTTGGTTTTTATCTTCTTTCTCCTTAGTCAGAAGGGAGGGGCAGCCTGTTCTGACTACCCAACACCCTTTGAACAGGACAGATTTCACTCTAGTGTTTGCCTAGGGTTTCCCATACACAAATGTGGACCACTCCCTGTGAAATGACAGAGCCACAAGTTGCTCTGATGAAGATTGTAGGTGGGATTGTAAACTTCCTGCCTCTTATTTCTCCTTTTTCCACAGTTTCATTTTAAAATATTTCCTTCTTGGGAGCTTTATGGTAAGTGTCTGAATGCATCTGCTGTGACTTTCATTTCACCTCCTTGAGTCTCTTCTTATAGCAACATCTGGGAAATTCATTTAATTTACTTCAGTGTGAAATTACTTTCAATTTGTCAGACAGCAGCTTTTACGTTAAGTGTTTGACTCCCAAGTGAAGCACGTATCATTAGCTGATCATTATTTCAAGAGTTAAAGTTTGTGTAACTAATATTCTAAGTCTCAGCCAAATCCAAATATTATGGTGACCATGCTTTAATAGTTCCTCTGATTACTTTATTATGAAGAGATAACTAAATAGTATATAATAGTGTTGATTTTTACAGCAATCTTTTTTTCTCAATCAAAAGCATTGTTGTAATAAAACTCAGAGAAAAGAACCTAAGCAGATCAGTTTACTTTGCTTGGCATTTTCTTTTGGCAGCTTCTTAATGCTTTGGAATGGGTTATAGGAGAAGCAATGGCAGAATGTGATCTGTAATTCCTGAGCATTTCAGGTGCAGGCAATGCAAACACCCATATTAAAGCCCTCCCAGGAAACTATCTGTCTTAATATTTTATAGTATGCAATTTAGTCTTCTGCTTCCTCTATTATTCCACTATTTTTTCCTATTATGCACATCACCATGGTGTGTGAGTATCTACTGCATAATATCTACCTGTCCTAGATGTATACATGCATAGAGTGGAAATTAATTTGCTGTAAAATGCAGACTGTAAGTAAGAATTAGTGTTTGAGCTTACCTAAGCACTGGAAGATAGATACAAAATAAAGTACCATTGTCACCCTAGCTGTGCAGCAGCGAGCAGTATCCCAAGTGCCAAATAACCAGCCTTGTACATTACTCTCCACCAGTCAGTTGTATTCTGTTCTTACGCCCTGTAATACTTTGCACAGGGCTTGGCCATTGCTAATTAGCAGCCGAGAGAGGGAGGGACTGGGAGATAATGAAAGATTTCTTTTCCCTCCCTGTTTTTTCTGCCTTTCCCATCTCCCTCACTCATACAAGGGAATGCAGAGCAGGGTGCTGGGTGAAGCAGCCACATTTAGAGGGATCTGTGACTCCCAGGAGGGCAGGAAGCAGATGGGGTTGTACTAAATCACAGGGTCATGCATCCAAGGATGTCAGTGAAAAAGAAGAAGATTTAAATGCCCTAATTTTCACTGTATTGCTGTATTTCTTTAATGTGTGTGACAGACTGAAATTCATCATGAATCCTCTAAGAGTGTCCACAAACCCCTGAAATAGCACTGCCTCCTGCCCAGGAGGTGTAATAATGCCCCATTATGCCACAGTCTTCACCCTGTCAAGGGTGCTGTTCCATGTTTTTGACCTTCTCTAACATCTCAGCCAATTTGTTGGGTTTTCCCTCTGAGGAACCTCTCGTCTCTACCTTCCAAACCAGAGCAATAATTAGCCTCTCTCCCCAGAGAGTAGATTAAACTCACTTAAGCCTTTACCACCCTACTAAAGCAGTAAGGAACTCAGATTATCAATTTGCATAAAACAGTGCTGTATTTATTAAAATATATATGTGTGTGTATATAATTAAGTGAGCCAATGCAATGCATGAGAAATTAATGGGAAGGTGGGCCATAATAAGGGTGTCAGTGATTGCTGTATCTGTGCAGGGAAACAGGAGTACTGTGAACATGCCTGGAATTTGGAAAGTACATATCCACTCAGGAGCATTAGTTGCCTCATTGTGTTTAGATGACTTGTATAATTCAGAGTTAATGATTGAATTCATGTTGAAAACCCGTCTGCTCATCTGCTGCTACTCAAAGTCTCAGGGAGACTGAGCAAGTACAAAACAGCCATTTTGAGGAGTGATACTGAATCTAAGGCAATTTTCTTACCTTTTAGCTCCATGGTAAGTAGTGCTTATCCTTCAAGCAGGTGCACCGGAAGGTGCTGCCAGTAAATGCTGAAGAGTTCTTTGAGGAGGGAAGTGATGAATGAAAATACAGTTATAACTACATAACCATTTAAAAATGTCTTCCAATTATGCTGTGTGGAACAAGCATTGTAAGCATCCACTGAAGATACAATTTTCTGAGCTGCAGGGATTTATTGATTTATTATATTTTTCTCTCCTCCATGGAATTGGTGGGAAGGATTAACTTTCACTTACACTCTGACATTTTTCACTGGTACTATCATCCCCGTTCTCCATCCAAATGTGCTGCTGAAATGTGGCAGGTGGCTTTGCCAGTAATTGCATGCTACTTCATTCCACTTTAAATGAAAGTATAGAGTACACTGGCCTTCCTCTCTCATCACTGGCATGCTTCACAGCCGTATGGTATTGACTTAGAAAACGCAGAAGAGTGGGCTTCCCTTTAAATTGCAAAGATGTGTAATCTTGCTGTGTGTTCCCTTAGGAGACAGTGACTCAATTCCCATGCAATAAGCTTCTGACTCCAGCATTTTTTCATGTCAAAAAATAAACAAACCACATCTTTTTTTTTTAATGACCACAATTTTTTTAATGATAAAATAAACTGAATATGGTTTTGAATATTTAAAATTTATTTTTTGGTGGGACATAGGCAAGTTTCTATTACATTATACAAATGCTTGATCTCATTCTGAGGCCAGCAACCATGCTCTGGTAGAAGATGGCTTTTCTTTGGCCCCAGCTGTGCTAAACAGTGTTATAATTAGCACGATGGTTAACTTAATCAGAGCACTTGGCTTGGGAAAGAGGTGTTACAGAGTGCACCATAATTAGCATTTTCATTTCTTTGATCCTGAGTCTGTCTTTATTGACAGAAATATCAAGAGCTCGTTTGTTTTTTTTCTTTCAACACTTCAGGAAGTGGAAATATGTGTGGCTGTGAGATTATTAATTTAGTAATGATTTCAGAAAAAACAAACAGACCTGTCCCAAAGGAAGTAGAAGGGATAAAGATCTGCATGTATGGAAAATATGGTCTTTAGTGCTGCAGCATATGGTCAGGTATATGGCCAGGAAACACCTCCTGGGGCAGCTGCATCCCTTTGAAGTTGCATGGACAATGCCAGCAGCATCTTAACCATTTCCAGCATGCTGCTGTGGACCACATGGCTGCTGTTTGAGTCCTTAGAAAAGGTGACATTTCCTTAAAGTGAGGAAAGGGAATGCTAGAATTGTGATCTGTTTATAAAAAACAACCACAAACCCAAAGGTTTGGGTGATCCTGTAGCAGCTGAAGCTTTAGATACTTGCCAGCTTGGTCACTGAAGCACAAGCATCCCTTCCTATGTGCCTGATATGAGCAGGTGGTGAAAGCATGCAGCAGACCAGATGACTGCTGTTCATGAAAAAACATAACATTTATGCTGTCAGACAAAATGCTGAAGACTTCCAAACTTGCATCTGGCATCACTGCCTTGATTGCAGGGGAGGAAAGTTGAGATGCTTGAGAGACTCATCTCATTACACACCACGGAGTGGAGCAGTCTCTTACAATGCCAGCTAGCACAGGATATTAAAAATAGGGGACTTCTTAGTAGGTAAAGGCACTGTCTGCCTTCCTGAGATAGCCTTTTCTAAGCTTGATAAGCACACTGTCCTCTTTGCTCACACTGGAGTGCCTGTAATGCTTTGTATCTCCAGGGCACACTGGATGAACTATATCCAATTAATTATCTTAGCTGGTGCTGAACATTTTTTCAGCACACTGGAGCAAATGCTGTATGCACTCATCCTTACTGACTTTGGGATGATGGTAGCTCAGGTGTGGGTAGACACAACCTCTATATTTAACTTTCTTGTGGTATCTCTAATTTTTATTACTGGTTTTAAAAAGAAGGTATAGCGATGTTTATAGTGAAAAAATGGGGCAAAAGTAGTTGAAGCTCTTCCTGTAAGAGCTCTTTGCAGGTTTTCACTCTTCCTTCATATGTATATGTCTCTTTCCAGTCTTTTACAAAGAGGAAGAGCTATCACATACATGTGTTCTTATAGTTCATTTAAATCTGCTTTGCCAGTAGAAAAATCATATGCTAATAGAGGCTGCAGAGAATGCAGCTGTCATTAAGAGACTTCTGTGTTATCCTTGACTGTGTTAGATTACTTTTATCTACTCAGGACGGATAATAATTTTTAAAACACTTATGCAACCAGGTTTTAGGTCAATAGCAAGTTAAATCTATTATTTAAGTAATCTTTCTTGAGGGAAAGTATATGGAAAGACCCTCTCACTACTTTTACAATATTATTTCCATATCAGCATTAAAGCAGTGAGCAGTATTCTTGACAGTAGACTTGGAAGATACCCATTGTTTGAGAGACATGATAAAAAACAGTATAATCTTTGCCAATACCAATACAAAGCCAGTAATTGTCTGTTTCTGCCATTCCAGTTATTTATGTAATTGCACTGAATGCCACACAGATTTGAGAAGAAAAAGCAATAGTTGCTGCTGTTTCAGATTAATATTTTTCCATTCTGAGATCATAAAAACAGTAAATACCTCTCATGGTGGTAGAGAGAAAAAAGGATTATGGATTTGTAAACAATTGATCAGAGGAGCTGAACTGGAGGAGGGAATGTGTCTTTTTTAAATCTGTCTCCTGACCACACAATTGCATCATTCCTAAAGCTCACTGATTGCTAGGGAATGCTGTTGTTGCACAATATCACTTCTTGGATGTTAATTCCGTTATTAAACTAAAGTGTATAGTACTCTTACAGTGGATTTCAAAGGTATAAAATTTAACTACATTAAACCTGGACATATCTAGGCTGTCCTGCTTTGCCCAATTCTTCTTGTCACAGTCCTGGTGAAACTATTTGCCTTGTAGCCAAAAAGTGCTTAAATAGTAAGATACCTCCCATACTGTCCTGCTTAGCATAACTGGGTTGGCCAGGGTTAAGGAGCTCTAGGTGGTAAATCCCTGCCCTCCATCTAATCCCAAATGCTGGAACAATCCAAGGTGGCTTGCAAATGCCCCTGGAAAGTATGCCAGAGCTTTCAGGATTAGAGGAGCTGCCCAAAAGCTTACAGGTGCATCTTGCCTTCAGATTCACTGCTTTCACTTGCACTGTCTTGGGTATTTGAGTTGCTTCTTCACAGTATCTGAAAAGAAACTGGCTACATATCACATCTACAGCAGAATGCTCAAGTTAGAAGTTCAGATTGGGTGCAGCAAAACTGGTGCATCCATTTAAAGCAAATAAAAAAAAACCCTGGATTTCATAGGCCCACTCAAGAAATAAATTTGTGCTCATAGGTTTTATAACATAGTGTTCCTCTAGTAGTATTATACTCTTGTACAAATTCACCACTTAGCCTGAAAATTCTGCCTGAGCTCGAGAATATCAATTTAAAAAGTCATCCTTCTCTTTTTTTCATTTTTAATGACTTTAGGTGATGGCAAATTTACTTCATGCAAATGTGAAAGGTTCCAGTGGCTTGACTACATTCATTTCTAACACTTCTCCCTCATTTTTTTTTGCCTGAATTTTATCTCAAAGCTCCATTTTTCAATGGACAAATCCTGCCAGCAGCAGCAGGAGGAAGCTTGGCTCTGGGATAGGCAAAGCAGGCAGAGGTCTGTGACTGCTGCTTAGCATTGTTTTGCTTACTGCCCAGTTGACCTGGATAACCTCAACTTTGTCTGCTCCTAGCAATGCTCCTCTGAAGTGCAACAATGATGTTTTCTGCCTTGTGTCTTCCCCTAGCTCAGCTATTGAAAGATCTCATTCATCATCTTAGCCACTGCATCCCTGCCAGAGTTTTAGCTGTGGCTCACCATGGCCCTGAAGTCATCCTTCAAGTCACTGCTTTCCAGATTAGTTCACTACACTCCAAGTTTAACCTGTGTTTGAAGAAACATGACCTTGCATTCTGTGCCTGCTATAAGTAATGTCATTCAAAGAGCCACACAGAGCATATTTTTCAGCTTGCTTTGAACTGACCTGCCCTTAGTCTGGCTGCTGTACCATCAGTTATGTCACCTTCACCTTGACCGCCACAGTGCTGTTTGCTTCCACATCACCTAAGACTATAGATTAGACAAGGACTGTGTATCTGTCTATGCACAAATCAACCACAAGTTTCATTTGGTTCTGGGAGTCTCATTTTCTGAATTTTCTTCTATTTAACTGCAACACTTCTGTTCTGTGGGATGCATTCCTCCATTTCACACTCCTCTTTCAGAGAAAGAATGGAAAAGGCAAGTAATCTTTCATCTTGTGGCTCTTGTGTTGCATGCAGGGTTCCTACTACTGCAATGCAGTTGAAGATACTGCAGAGGGATATTTAAATTCAAGCCAGGGAAAAAAAAGCCTAATTAAAGTGAGGAAAAAATTATGAATGCATTTCTATTTTTAGGATTTGTGAAACTTGCCTTAACAGAATCTTTGGGCTTCAATTAATAGACATTCCATTTTTAATTGGAGCGTTTTCCTGCATACAATAGTTTAAAGTAAAGGGTAGTTAATTGGCATTTATTTGAAAATGAAAAAATTTTAGTTCAGGGGAGCTAGTGTGTGCTTTTGAATATGGTATTGACTGCATAGGTAAAGGGGCTGGGGAAGGGAGGAAGATGAGAAACAGACAAATGATGCTAGTGGACATGTTAGCTAGGCATTCTAGGTGCTGTCCTTAACAACTGTGCAAGAAAAAGATATCACAAAACATACCAAAAAATGGATTTAAAATAATAACTTTTCACCTTTCAAGCTCTATGTTCATAAGTAAATCAGGAGTTGCTGAACTTCTCATGAGTTTTGCTTTGCTCACCTCACATCCCGTCCCATAGATGAGCTTCTAGGTTGTTTTATTTGTGTTCTTTCCTGCTACTCACATTATTCGTGCACTTCAAATAAATAGAGATTTTCTGCCCAGGGTGTAATGCCAACTAGCTGAGGTTTTTTGTGGCAGCCAGGAAAAACAAGAAGGGGAAAGGGGAGCTTGTGGAAGGTGCTGTGACAGGCAGTGCTCAATGGGCAGCATTCGGCTGCTCAACAGGAACACAGCTCCTGGGGGCTGTGCTTCAGATCAGGTCCTCTTCTGCATCCAGGTGATTTTGATTCCAGAAAGCTAGTCCTTTTCCCATTAGGCCAGATTACTATGCTAAAGGCTCTTTAAGGGAAGAGGAAAGAAGTATGTGAGTTTCCAAGACTCATGTGTTTTGAAGTCACTGCTGCACAAAAATCACTGCTCCTACTGCTGTTTAGTCATACCATCCTAAAAACTGTTAAATTGGTTTAAAAATTCAAATATCATCAGATCAGGCTTCTGTTCTCTGTGTGAGAGCATCTGCTTAGAAAAACTGGATTGTACTTTTATTCAGAAAGCAAATGACTTGTCACAAAGCACTGCTTTGTTCGTATCCTGGATGTTATCTTGAGTCACAGAACAGGGCTGTTCCTTTGCATTTCATGTGCTGCATAACCTCCTTCCCAAATGCTGGAGCTATCAGAGAACCATTGTTGCCTCCTGTACATGGGAGCAATCTTAATTACTGCATCAGTCTCAGGATAAGTTCACAGTTAATCAAATATGATGATGAGAAGGAGAGTGATAGGCAGATAAGCAGGACTATGGCAAAAATGTCAGCTGAGTAAAGTTTTCTTGGCATGTTGCTTGGAACCAAAACAAAGTCCTCCTCTTCCAAACGCTGTATTCAGGTCAGGTTCAGCTATGTTTTGTTTAGAAAGCATCTCCATCAATATGAATTAAATTTTTCTCAAGTGATTTGGTGCAGATTGAATTATCCTTTCAGTTGGAATGGGGAAGTGGAGGGAAATGCTCCCACATTTTCCCCTATAGCACATCATTGAAGAATGCTTCTGACCACTGCAATAATACAAAGTGATTTTTTTTCTTTGCCAAGCACAAGCATGCATTTGAATTGGATAACTGCAAAAATTGCTTATCAAGCTTGGTGACAATACATTTAGCTCAGAAAGGAACATTAGCATTAAAGCAGTGAATAACTGGATTGTGGCATTGTGAAGTTTGAAGAATTCCTTTTCTTTAATCAAGTGTAGACAGCCTACTTCCAATTTTTACTAACTCACACATTTTCTTAAAAATAGACAGGTTCTACTTTTGATATAACACCAGTAGTGCTAAGTGGCTTATGTTTCCCTCCACGGAGGGTATTCTGCACCTGCTGTTTCCAGTCTTACTGAAATGTAATTAGACTAGCTTGACTTTGTCTGTGAAGTGGCAACACAGAACAGTTATAGGACATCAAGAGTCACTTTGTTCCTTTGCTCTTAATGTCTGTATTGGAAATCCAAGCATAAGTATCTTGATGATCCAAAAAGGAGAGCAATGATGAATAGCTATCTCAAGCCTAATGAATTTAATCTTTTACATAAAAATGGTGAGGTGGTAGTTTTCATAGAGATGTGGTCCCATCCAACTGCATGAGCTCCTCTTGTTTGAGAGAGGCTCCTCGTTATGGTCAAAGACTACTTAAGTTTCCTTTTCAAATTTTTTTTTCTTCCTTCTTCATAGCCATCCTTGTTAGTGCTATATTGTAAGTGTATTTTGAATAGAGACAATTATCTCCTTCTTGCTTTTTCCTTTTTTAATTTTTTATTTTGAACTGCTTGATCATTTTGACATACCATCACAATGACCTTTGCTAACAACTCTGCCAGGAGGACATCAAATTGAATGTTTCATTATTAGTATTACACCATTCAGACAATTGAGTGATTTTTCTTAAATATTCCAAGTTAAAGAATAAATATTGGAAAATTATTAGACTTACTCATGTTTAAAGAATGAGATAACTTTTAAATGCAAATTTATATGATAATGCTGAAACGTAGAGGTATAATTTATTCTGGAAATATGCAAAAATAGTGAATTTTAAGTATATATTATTGAAAAGTTCAAGTAGTTCTTGCAAACTTGAAATACGTTATCTTTGTGGCGTGCTCATATTAAAAAAAAATATTTTATGTGGCTAAATGGTAACAAATGAGCCAATGTTTACCGTGGTAAGGAGTACATTGGGGACATAACCATTAGACAAGGGTAATTTAGTTTTATCATTATCAGTTAGAAATACTGCAGTTGAGTGGAATATTTTATTACATGAAAACATCTGTAACCAATATATCCCTTGGGAAGCTTACGTGACCTGTGATCTGTTTGGAAAAAAATGTTTTGGTTTTACGAGGCTGTTCAAAAGCAAGTATGTGCAGTGGGCTGTGTCCCAGCAAATCTGGAAGGGGCTCCCTCCTCTTTGTGTACTCCTGGAAATTACTGGGAGCTGTAGCAATGTTTCTGCATTCCAGACTGTAGGCTTCAAGCTCACTCCATAAATCATGGTGCTGAAAAAGACCTGGGAAATGTGTACAATCATGCTCTCTACCTTTAGTGGTACTAAAAGATTAGTGTGTATTGTATATATAAACAGTAAAATATATATATTCTATATAATATTTAATAGCACTCGATGCCACACAGTGTTTACACACAGTTATCCTTGCTGTGAGGTACTCTAAAAGTGCAGCAGTCATAATAAGTTTTGGGTCAAAAAGCACAATGCAGGCTACTGAATATTCACATTCTATTGAAGTGTGCCAGTAATACGGGACAAACAGCATCCTTAGTATACTTATCAGCCTTGCTCTGTACCTGGCTGCTTTTTTTTCCCCCTCTCTCTTTCAATGAAGCCAGAATATGTCATCCCAACTTAAATTTGCAAAGCAGTCACTTGTGCTCTAGCCTTCATAGTGCTCTGGCAGGAAAATAAAGTACCCAGCTCTTGAGGACCTTCAGTCAAGGCTTGGGAAGCCAGGAAGACAGAGGGATAGACAGCCTGAACTTGACAGCCCATTAGGTACCTGACCTTCTGCTTAAATGACTATTGAATTCTTGAAGATGTGGATTAATGCTTTCTTTTGTTGGGTGAGATGGGCAGATAGGCGTGCCAATTAGAGACAGCTTTGCCATGGGGTGCTTGGGGTCCTACAGTGCAAGTGGTTCCTTAGCACAGTGTTTCTGTAGAGAGGAAATACTGAGAAAAACTGCAACTTCTTTACAGAGAGGGGAAAATCATCACATTCACCCAGGATTTCATTTCACTATAACACTCTGTAAGTAGAGTCAAAACAATTTGTTTCTAGTTCTTTGGCTATTTCTGAGATCCAGAAATCAAAACTGGCCAGTTTATGGCCACAGGCATAATGCAGGAATGTTCCAGACCAATAATATGTCAAGAGTTCTTTCAGCACAGGTACAAAATAGGTTTCATGCCAGAAAGACCATGGCATTGCCTTTCTAACAGCACTTTCAGTTCACACATCCTCCATGCAGCTCTGTAGCCAGAGGGACCCAAACACAGCAGAACAAAGGACATCTCTCAGCCAAAAGACCATTTTTCCCTTTAAGTGGAGTGAGCTAGTGCTGCTTCTTAAAAACTCTTCCTGGTCTGGGGAATATTTAAACCACAGTCTTTTCCATTGAGCACTTTATCAATGCAATGATGGAGCAAACCTTTATAGCCAAATGAAGCAGATCTGTGGGCTCTTGTCTGTGGTGATGACACGGTGCCTGGGATTGGGCTAGCTGTGAAACCAAGTGTAATTCACCCCCAAACTACCATCTGTTTGAAAGATATGAAAAGTATGTGCTAACGGGTTGGTGGCAGTGCATATTGGTTGCAGGCATGGAATTAGGAGGAGTGTAAAAGTTTTGACCCAGTAAGGAGGGGTGCTGCAAGGAAAGCAGGTCACTCATAGAATGGAAAATCTTTTATTTCCAGTACCCTTAGAGGCAGGTGAAGATGAGCCTCATGGGATTTTTTTCCATGTACAAGACAGTCCCAGACAAAGCAAGGCAGGCTTTGTGTCACAGTTGGGTAAGCTTTGTTTGGAGAAAGTTTATCATGAAGGAAGCCACATCATTTCTCATTCGTGAGCAAAAGGGTTTTAGATTCCGAAATCAGTGCACAGATAATGCAGAAATGGGACAGCTTGTTTTGTCTAGATTTTTGAGTCTGCTTATGTCAGGAGGTAGGAACTTCAAGTCTAATGTTGCTGGCTCTGTTTTCAGCTGATGGGATATAAAGGAGGCTATGGGGAAAAGCACAAAAAAGGGCAGCAAGAGTAATGTAACAAGGAAGGAGAAGGTATGGTGTGTATTGAGGGAAGCAGGTGAGCCTCCAGTTTGGAGGCAGAAATGTTGCAAAGGTAGTGTTTGCACAGTGTGAAAATATCCCTATTGTTGCCTCACACAGAGGAGCTGTTAACGGGGCACACAGGAAACTCTTTGATCAAACACCTACATCGTTTCTTAGTGCTCTGCTGTAATTCAACATTTAAATGGCAACGAATGTTCTCCCACTGAGGTACTTTTTTAATCTCTAACATTTCTCTGGAGAGATACTCTGAGTAATTTTGAAAATAAAAACAAACATGTATAAATCCAACTTTTTTTTTAATGGTGTAAAAATTTAATGGTTAAATAGGATGAAATTGGGGTAGTATCAGACCACTGGCATAATGGCAACTGCTTGCTGATTCCTAGCCACATAATCAAGTTAAGGAATGCTGTAAATTGAAACATGCTAAGCTTTTCGTTTTGCAGCAAATAATGATTTATGCGGTTCTTCCGTTGACATCACCTCGTGTCACGGAAGCATATTTTAACAAGAGGTATGTAGTTCTGGTAATCCCCAGGAAATCTGCACACTGTTTACCAAAACGCACTTTTTTAAAAGATTTGTGCTTTGCCAAGAAACCTGGAGCATGTCAGACTAGAAAAATGCTTCTTTTGGTGTCTGAGAGGAAGCAGTATGTATGTGGGTATAAAGTCACATGCCTTCATGGTAAAAAATGTGGAGGTAATTTGCCAAACAATGGTGTTTTGCTTCCAGAAGTGGGAAGCCACTTTGATGGATCTTGTGGGCCCGAAGACAGAGGTTTCAGAGGACCTAACTTCTTACAGCTGATGAGAGATCTTTCTGCTTACCTACAGCAAGAAAGCTGAGGAGGCAGCTCTGCTTTTCTTATCTTTGTTGTTTCATCCACATGGTCAAAACTGTATTTTAGTTTCTTCTGGATCTGATATTGCAGAAGTATTTTTGGTCCTGTTTAACTTTTCACTTAAACAGTTTAGTGGCTATAAATGTATAATGATCATGTTGTTACCTTTGTGATCCACTTGCATCGATGACTTTCCTTTTGTCTTACTTGGCATATGAGGTGAAACAAATGAAAGGCTGTATTAATTATTCACCAGCTAAAGAATCTCTTTCACTGTTACTTTGTTTCAGGATTGTAGATACCTTTGCATAAACGAATTGATTTTAGTCATAATATTCCAAGTGGTGTTAATTAATAATTTAAATATAATTGTTTTGGAAAGCTTTTTAGCTTTATTCTCAGCAGCTGGCACCAGAAAACAGAATTTGGCAGTGATTTAACTTCACAAATATGGAGCAAGTTTCCTGCAGCTGTTATCAAATGAAATTAGTAACTGAAAGGTGTGGGAATTTTTTTGCATGAAAGGTTACTCAAGCCCAAAGCCAATTGTGTTCTAACCTAAGATTAAACATGAGAAAAGTGTGTAGTAGGGGCAGGGAGTTTCCTAAGGCATTTGCACCTCACTGTGACTGAGGAGGGCAGGGAAGGAGGAAGGAGGTTAGTGCCAGAGCAATCATATCTTTTATCTCAAGAACTATTTTCAGCAAGGTATGCTGATCTTATTTTCCATCCTCCCATGCTTTGGATAAGAGTTTCGGGAAAACTTTTGTTTTTTCCTTTGCTGGGTATGGATCTTATACAGATTTCAATACCAGGGGACTACCAACCTTTTGGGTAAACTAGTAGTTAGATTCACTGCAGAGGAAATTAAGGTATGTCAATTCAAATAGGAAGCTGATTTATTGAGAATTGTCAGAAAAATCTTTACTTCCTATGCTAGTGTTGCAGACTTTAAGCCACTCTGTGTGGAGAGAAATTAGCTTGTCAAATACAGTTTGGCCATGGAAGAAGAGGTTTTTAGCACTGCAAACAAATGGGTTTGGGGTGGCAGAGCTTTGTAACCCAGGGAGCAGGGCATGGGATGAAAACTGGGTGAGAACAAATGCTTCCAGCTGGATGCAGCAGTGCCCTGCAGAGGCACTGATCCCTGGCAGCACGGGCACAGCCAGTCCCAGCTGCAGCGAGCCCCTGGCTCCCTGTCCATCGCCTGCTGCAGCTTTGCTGTGAGTCCTGCTGCCCTTCCAGAGAGCAGGATCCACCCTGTCAGCAGCAGCACCGTGTGCTGTGCCAGGGATGAGGTGTCCTGGTGCCACCCTGCCAGCCTGTGCCACGGCATCTGCCCCCAGGTGGGGCACGGGGCGCTGCCCAGCCTTCTGTGGAGCCGGTTTCAGTGGCTTTAATTACATCTGCGGTTTGCATGGCTTTGCTTGGCCATTAAAATCCATTTCACAACGAGGAGTATTGAAATGAGCAAGGAATATTAGTGGCAGCTGTGGATTTCCTCCAGGCCTACAGGAAGAGTAAATTAGTTACTGAAAACTTGACAGTTTGTCCTGAGTGCTTAACTCCTTCCTCTCTGGAAGCTTGATTTTCAGGAGCAAGTGACTTTAAAAGGAAATAGTATACCCAATTTTTTTTATTCCTCCACCCTCTTTTCACGGTAGGTCTGTAATTGCAAAACCAGCCAGAAGTGATTTGTTTGAAGAGGAAGTGTGGGAACTTCCTTTATAAATATTGCCTTTCCCTTCGTGTGCATCCAAACGCGGTTTGCTCTGCTGGTGGAAAAAAAAAAAAAAAAAAAGAGTGCTTGAACCAAACAAGCTCTTATTCCTGTAGCTCATGCCCCATGTAAGTGTGAAAGACAGAAGTTTTATTGCGGGGAGAGGGACACCAACAAAAACCACATCTAAGAAAAGAAACCAAAAAAGCAAAAACAAATTATTAAAAAAAAAAAAAAAAAGAAAATTTAAAAAGCTGGTTTTCCCCAGCCATTCCCTATCAGTATTTTCAGATGTGCTCATCCTCTGCTCAGGAGCACAGGGCAAGTTAAGGTCCCGTGGAGGGGTGGGGGGGAAATCAGTGTTTGCAGAGCTGGCGATTACAGAACCTGCTGTGACTTGCTCTGCCAGATAGGACGGTATCCGCCCGAGCCAGCTCCTATCGCTGTTCCGAATGGTTTCTTTTTAAAAAAAGTGTGGACATATGTATCTTTCGTAGTGAACTAGTAACAGTACCCTTCCCCAGACTTGAAATAGTATTGAAGAATTTGCAGAAGAGGGCTCAGCCCCAGAGGAGCAGCCCCAGCCAGGGCAGTGTCCTGCCCAGCAGCCACAGGTAGATGAGGCTCACAAGGAGAGACCAAGGTTTAACCTGGCAGGCAAAGCCACGCTGGATTTTTGGGCTGGGGAGAGGGGTGTATGGGATTTTTTTGTTGTTGTTTTTCTCTTTAGTGAGCAGTGTCAGGGTGTATGGGCTCTCTGGGTGTGCAGGCAGCCAGCTGGCCTGGCTTGCTGACATAAATCAGTGCAGATGATGGGAAACAAGGCAGGGGGTCCCGTTCCCAGCTCTGAAGGATTCCAGATTAGCAAGACAGGTCACAGAGAAAGCAAGAGAGAGTGTGGAGGGAATCAGGCTGATTCTCTGAGAGGTGCTGAAGATGAGAAGAGCTCTTCTACCTGATTTAAAGGAGGAAAGTGTTCTTATATTGCTTGCAATTAGGCTGAGATTCACCTTGTTCCTTGGATTTGATGGACAAATGAGACATTACTGCTGTTATAACTTTGGATTGCTGCGATGCTTTCTGATCTGTTCAGCAAAAGGCACAGCCAGGCCACTGTTGTATTAATGAGAAGGTTGTGATTTTTATACATTTCTCAGTGGGGAAGATGAAATTTCACTCAAACTTCCAACCAGGCTTTGTAGTGGTTCCTTTTTCCACTTTTAGAAACAAACAAAAGAATGAAATTTGCAGTGCAATGGGCTATCATGGGAGAAATCAGTCACTATAAAAGAAGACACTGGAAACTCCACTGATCCATCCAGCTGGTCTCAGGTGAGCCTTGCCTGGCTCATCGTACCAGTACTCCTTACATCCTTTCATACCCCACTTCAGAGGAATGGACATCTCAGTTCAGGATGACAAAGGAGTGAACTTTGGGTTATTTTTACTTTTAAAATAAAATTAAAAATAAAGCCCTACAGTGCTCAGGATAAACTTTTCATTCCTCTTGTTCTCCACACCACTATTTGCTGCTGTCTCCTTATGTCTCTTATTCTCTCTTATCCATGCCTCATTCTCCATTTAACAATCTTTGCTTCTTTTTACCTTCCTACATTTTGAATTTTTTCCTCTCCTTTTTCACACTCACACTGTCATGCCTGCTCCTTTCTCCATTAAGGCAATCTGCATTCTGTAATTCAAGGAGTAAACCTTCAAATTCTGGTGTGAGTACTGAGTACATGATGAAAGAGACTGCAGGACTGGGCCTTAGCTTGGCAGATATATGGGAAAAAGTAGTGAAGCCAATTTTAAGGTAGTCTTATTTACTTTGGTGGTTTGTATCACTTTGGTTGACTATTAAAATGTGTATTTCTAAGGTGAGGTGGGCACCAATGGCATTGTGTAAATAAAGAATTTCAAGAACTTAGTATAAAAGTCTTTATAGAGGTAATATATTACTTCCAGTTGAGAGAAATGAAGTGGCACTTTAAAATCAGTTTTACTAGCACCCTGTGTTTAAAAAAAACCCTTCTTTTTCTTTTTGTTTTACCTCCTCTGCAAGCCTGGGCATGTTTGAGGCTACAGGATCCAATTTCATGTAGTGTCCTATTTCAAATCCAGGCAAGAGCAGACTGATTGAAAATCGTGCTGTCAGAGGTAAAACTGCCTGTGGAATGCCTTCAGTGACACAAAGATGAAAGGGAGAATGTAATATAACAGATTCTGATTTTCTTTTTTGAGGTATGAGGCTCTGGAGCAATGTTCTTGAATGTTGCACCATTTACCTTGATTGAACAGTAATGGTTGTAGAACAATTTTGGTGAATTTTTTTGTGTTCTTCAGTTAGTAGTTAACAACTGTGCTGTGAAGAGGGGATGGTTGGTGTTGCTGGGGCTGTTTTAAACCAAAGCAGCAGCTGTAGAATATTTCATGGCAAGCACAGATCTACCTATAAGTCTGCATAACACCAGAATAACACAGGATTCCTGATAATTCTTGTCAGTGAAGTGCTTACAGGTATTTTGAAATGATTGGGCTACTTCAGTACTCTGAAAACTGCTGGCGAATGTGAGCTAGCCTAACTGGTCTGTGTTTATATTGGTTTTTAGGGTCAGCACAAACACAGATGGCAGTCAGCTTCATTTTCCCATATGTTTCTTTGCCTCTTCTCTTCCCTGTCCCACAGAGGCCAAAGGATTAAAGAAAAAGAGGACTACATGAGAATGGGGAACAGAGGGAAACAGAAATAGTGTTTTAGGACTTCAAAGGAGTAGGAAAGTGAAAGGAAAACTGAACTTGTGATCTTTGGTTAATTTTTAATTCTGGATGTCATGGTTTATAAATGGAACAGCATTCCTCAGATAAGTGCCCCCCCATATCCCCAAGACTCTTCCCAAACCAACCACTCACTTGCTCATCCTGCTTTCTTTCCCCTTCCCAAACCAGGGGTGGAGTTGAGAATTGGAGACATAAAAAGGGGGAAATTACAGGTTGAGATAAGAAATAATTTACTGGAAACAGCAATGAGATATGAAAATGAACAGTTAGAGCAGCAATATTAATAGCAAAAGTATACAAAAAGAGGGTGATTTACATGGAAATAAATGCTTACCAGCCAGCCTGAGGTGGTGCAGGTGGTGCAACCTGAGAAAATTAAAAATGACCCAAAGCCACACTTTTCTTCCTAGAATAAGAGTCCTTTATTTCCATGCCCCTCCCTGCCCTCACCAGTGATTATGTGGATGATATAGAATAACAACCTAGACATACCCACACAGCTCCAAGCTCTGTCCCCTCACAGCTACTGCAAAACAAAAACTTAACTCTGTCCTGGATGAAACCAGGACACTGGGTAACTTAAAAACTTGGCTATGCAGGATTATGTTGAATTCCTGGAAAACTAAGAGTAAACATTGTTCTGCTGTGTAATGCTGGTCTGTCTCCTGTGTCCTCTGCTGGGTGATGCTCATGGCATGGGGAGCATCTTGCATTGCTGGGAGAGCAGCAGGTTGCACAAATAGATCCTTGCATGGAGGGGGTGTGTCGTGCTGGGTGGCCTTGGCTCCATTTGCTCTCAAAAGAAAGGGGAAGGCTCAGAAAAAAAGTCAGTGTCCTTACATTCTGATAAAGTGCTGTCTAGAGCCAGCCAAGATAATAGCAGTGAGCCAAGCAGAGGAGAAAGAAAGTCAGTAATAAAACTCAAGAGCTCATGTGCTAGAAGTGAAATCTGATGTCTGTGGTCAAGGAGGTGGAGAGGGCAGAATAGAGATGACCTAGAGGTGAGGGAAGATAATGCATTGGCCAGATGTTGTGTGATTCTGAGTTAATTAGAGATCTAAACACACTGCAATGTTTAGAGTATTAGGTTGACATCTGATCTCCCCTAAAGTTTTTAGTATTAAATTCTTCTGTTTCCATGTGAATGTGGTCTCAGTGTTGTAATGTCTTCACTGAAATGTGAAGATCCATTCTCAAAATCAAGCTCAAAAAGCAGTATGTAGTTTTATCCTATGTGCTCCATCCTATCAAGGGCACTGTGTTTGTTAGCTCAACAGCTGGATGAAAGTTCCATGGGCATGTAAAAGTCTATATGAAAAGTATCTGCTCCATATGTTCTATACAGCTGAAGGCTCAGGGGAATTAAGTTTGTGGCTGGGAACCGGATAGCACAGCTTTCCATCTCTGACCCAGTGCTTGCCCTTTTTGACAAACAAACAAGATCCCTTCTCAAAGAAAAGTGATTCATGATCTGTTTTTAGCTCTAGAAGCAAACATTAAAAAAAAGGACAAAAAAAAACCCTCAATATGTTCTTACCCATACTTACAGCAGCATCAGCTTTAGGCACTGCAGAACAAGTGCCACACTTTGTTCCTTGCTGCTTTCAGAAGCCATTATCTCCCTGGCAGCTGCAGTGCCAGAGCACCATGTTACCTGCTTGCAAAATTTTGCACTTGGATACAACCAATCAGCCTGAGTTTCTCATCTATTTGAAATAATGGCATTTGAGACCTTGACCCTGACCACAGAGGTGCAGTTGTCTTATGAGGGACAGGGCGTTTGCAGGATGGGGAGATTGTTCATGGTTGTCCTGTTTCTGCTGGGTCATTGACCATACAGGGTGGTCTTCATCCTTTCCCCCTAAGGTGTATTTTGATTTGAAAGGCAGAAATTTTGTCATGTAAAAGGTGGGAGCAATTAAGCTAGTTCAGATTGAGACAGGATAACAGCTAAAAGTAGTCTAACCTCTTGCTGTCTTCTGTGGGTTATGGAGGGGAGAGGGAGTCCTCCCCAAAAAGCAGTTCAGGGAAGATTAATTCCTAATCCACAAGGCAATCCATGGCAGACTCTTTCTGTCAAGCTAATGGAGAGAGAAGAAACAGAAGATTAGCCTTGTTAGACTGAAGTTAGATTATGTGACCATCCCTTACCCACTTGCTCTGTTGTGCTCATGGTTTCTGTCATCTTTAAAGAACAATTTCTCTAAATTGCTGAAGTAGTTTTTGCTTCAGGTCACTTTGCAAGTGCCTCCAGCTGTTAGAGGACCTGTGCTAACAATATGTATTGAAGCTCCTTTAGTTCAAGCAGTCCATTTTGACTGGCCAAATCCATACCATGAAAAACCAGAACCAGTGTAAGATACTGAAAAAGAGCTGTTGTGCTACGAGCAGGAGGTAGAAGGAAGAAACAAAACCAAACAAACCAAAGAAGCCTTGTGGCAGATGGTACCACCTGTGTCCATCCAAAGCAGTGTGCCATTTGAGTGGAGAAACCTGGAAAATCTGATGACTCAGTCTGAATACATAGGGAGACAGTGAGCGAGATTTCTGGCTTGTGTCCCAAGCCTCTTATGAAAAAGGCTTCCAATTTTATAACACAGAAAATTGAATACAATTTGGTAGCATCATTCTCTGGCACAGTTGAACTACAGACTGAAATGCCTGGTGTATCCATGTGAGAACTGCCACATAAGTAGTTAGATGACTCTGTTCCACGTCCTGGGTTATGGCTGAACCAGTTTTCTCAATAAATACATTTCTGATATTTTTAGCAAAGGATATACCTTTAATAATAGCTTTATTATTGGGGGTATAGCTGGCTGACCATAACAGTTAGGGTTGATAGCATTTGATTGCTTTTCCAGGCTCAGCCAAATACTAATTTCCATGCACCTCAGTGCTGGCATCTGCAAGGCTGGATGAGGAACCAACTGTGCAAGACGTGGCTAAATTAGTGTTCAGCAGTGCTTGCAAAAATGCTCGTAAGGAAAGAGAAAACATGGATATATAAAGCAAACTTCTCAGCAGGATCAAGTCTTGTTTCCTTGCTGACTACCTCCACCTCCTTCCTTCTTGGCTGTCAACAGGATGATAATGGTTCACATTTGTCCTTCCTTTTAACTTCTGAATTTTCTTTTCCTTTACATGTTTAAGTTGCACCAGATCTGTTTTTCCTGTTGTTGGTAAAACATAGAAAGAAATCTGCCCTTTACCTTGGTCCTACAGTCTCATTTTTTTGTCTGTCTCTTGGCTTGGCTGCTTTACTTTACACTTCCCTCCTATGACCTTCCTCAGCCCAATCCTAGACTCTCCAGTTAGACTGTATCATGCAGCTGTGCTCTAAATATCTCACCCAGCTCTTCTCCAATCTCACAATTTTGCTGAGCATACATGCTTATCCTGTACTCAGTAAGGTTTGTTCCCTCATACAGCTTTTCTCTGCAAAGAGGTGAATGTACATAGTCTTAAAGAACATCTTCCCAAAGCAACTGCTTATAGGGTATGAACGCAGAAAATTAATTAATGGAACATTAGCAAAATTAGTTTGGTTTAGGACTGGACAGCCTCAAGAAACATGAAGGGAACACAAAAGTCCTGCTGATGTTTGTGTCTTACTTCCCTGGAAGCCAGTGTTATGTGAGTCTAAAAGTCATGTTCAGTTGAGATGAGATGGCTTTGGAGAAAAGGTGGTGGATTTTGCCAGGTGTTCAGGCTCTCTTACCGGGGAACTGCCCTGAGGTGGTCTTTTAGTGTTGGGTTGTGCTGCAAACTGTTTGATTGTGCTTTGCTGAAAGCAACTGAAAAATAACTCTGTGTAAGGAACAGAAGCATACAGCACTCACTATGTCTATTGCTTGGGATATTTATTTGAGGACAGTTGTCATCTTCACATTTATGTTGAACAATCCACATGAAACCTTGTTACCACTTTTTGGCATAAACAGTGATGTTAAATAATATTTGATGGTGTTTTATCCTTCCCTAAAGAGACAGACATTGCTTCTCTTCCATTCTTAAATGTTTGGTCAGTGGAGGTACCAAGTACTGCCACTAGTCAGAGCATGTTCAAGCTCTAGCTAGCGGAGTACCAAGTCATACAATAACCCATCTGTAATGCTAGGCATTCTTTTGGGTAATAGATCAGTTTAGCTCTCAGTTCTTCAGTAATTAGTTGTACATCTGTGAGCAACTGTCCATCTGATTTACTGTCCTAGTAGCTATTGAAATAGGGAACATTGCCCCATTTAGCTTCAGGATGGAAAGTTATAGTGTGATAAAGTTGTGTTTAAAATGTAATAAAACTGACTGCATATAAACAAATTACAAATTTATATTACACTATAGATGATCTTAAATCATATTTTAAAGTTCATAAATTTAATGTGATTAAACATAGCTTAATGCATATGAATCTATTTTTAATTGTTGCCTTCTTTTATTTAGTAAGAAGATTAAACTGTCCTGGAAAATAACTTGATTATAGTGAAGAAGACTTAGTGGAAAAGTGAATGTAAGTATTTCAGAGCATGTGTCAATTATTTATGTTTGCAAATCATTGACATTGGTGATACTGTAAATCGTGATAAATTGGCAGTCACTTTTATTAGGGTGAGAATGCAGGATCTGATCACTGTGTGTATGTGTGTGCATGGTATAGAATATCTATTATATGGATCTATAGGCTAATATATACCTAAATTATTTTAATGGGGCCATGTGCTGTTAGTCACTTGCATGCTTAAGAACTATTTGCAGGAAAAATGACATGAAGTTGTCACTAAGCGCCCTTAAAAAGATAAAAAACCACTACTCCCATATAATACCCACAGGGATTCTTAAATTCGGTAATGCAGACATATTTTCCATTTCCAGAGGAATTCAGTCTAACTTGGAATAATGCACCCCATATATAGTAATTTTTGGTATACTTGCCCCGAAGATGTGAGATTATAGTAGAAAAAGATTGCACCGTGGATTGGCAATTCAATTTAGAGTGAAATACAGCAGCTGCAAGTTCCAGGCTAAGTGCATCATTGCTCACTTGAGGTCTCTTTTTCAAACCTGGAGTCAATAGTTATCTAACAATAAGAGCTTTGGTTCATTTTCTAGAACCTCTTGAAACTGTTACTTTGCTGGGGAATACACCATTATTTTTCTTAGAGTAATTGCCTTCCTTAGCTGTATTTCATAATAATGTGAACCCCCTAACAGTGTGGCTGCATGTGTGTATTTGCATGTATGTATTTGTGTATGAGGCAAAGCTGCGTCTCTGCAAGTCTTTCCCCAGGAGACTGTGAGCGGCTCTGATGTGCAGGGCAGCAATAGTCATGAACTTGCAGCCACCACAGATCCGTTCCAGTGGTTTTTTCATATTACATTTTTCCCACGATCTCACCTTCCTTTTCCCAGAGCCTACTGATGAGCTTGGAAGCAGGCAACTAAGCCTTTCCAAATGCTGAATAAAGTACAGAATTAATGACTTAGATGTTAAAGAGGACAGTGATTATGTCTTAAATGTCTAACAAGCTGGGACAGTTGTAATTCTAGCCTTTCAGGTTTTACTAACTTGTCTTCAATAATTACTGGCTGACCAGTAGCACTGAAAGCAGCAGGAGCTGCATATAGCATTGCAAAGTGCTGTCTGGTTTATGTAGAGTTGTCTACTGATATAAGATTGCTTGAAATTAAGATCGTCAGATTTGACAACATTGTACCTAAATTGAAGATTTACAGATCAGGCAGTGCCTTGATTCTTTCCATTACTCATATCTGGCCCAGTTTGAAATGTATGTAGGCTTATACAATATAAAATAAAGTCATTTAAAACCTTTCAATGTGTATTGACCAAAACAATGCAGTTTGGAGTAACTTACTGAGACAACTTTAGATGTCTCAAGATCCTAAAAATACATTTCAAATGACCCTGTTCAGGCCAGTGACACTTCCTGAACTATCCCATGTGTGTGACAAGTTTGTACATGCAGAAGTTTTTTGCCAGTTGCTTTCACATTTTTCTCACCACTCCATCTTCAGCTGTTACTTCTGGGAAACTCGGGAAGGGTTATCTTTAGTTACCATTTTTTGTGAAATAAGCAGAATGTTATTGGTTTCCTCTTTGTAGTTTTGAAGGGCCTATTTAGCAGGAGAGCACAAGTTGAATGTCAGTTGAGCTATAAAAGATATCTGCCGAGTTAAAATGTCATTTCATGTATGTATGTGGAAACAACTAAAAGACATGAATTAGAGCTGTATTTCTGGAAGCTGAGGAGTAGAATATTGGCGATGTGATTATTAGCTGGTCCTGAAACTGGCAGAGGACTAAACACATCCTGCAGAGATGGATGCTAGCCTTTTGTCCTTCATATAAAAATAATTATCATCTCTAGTGTGTGTTATTTTTCTGATATTTTGATTCTGTGCAAATGTAGTCTGAGCTCCTAAATGTAAACCTTATTTTTAATCTGGCTCTTACAGGTATCTGACATTAATATTAGAGATTTATCCTTCTAAACATCAGTGATTTTCAAAAATTAATTTGCCTCACATTGGCTGGGCTTTTTGCAGTAATACAACTGCAAAATCAACAAGTTTTTTTGGAGAGCAGAAAATACTTTTTCATATACACTTTTAGTTTTGTATCTCAAAAGTGGCTAGGGAGATATTCAAAGACATATACAAAGACAGCATAGCTGAAGGGAGGGATCAGAGGACATCATGGGAACCAAGAGGAGCAGTGGCTTTACCTGCAACCACTAACAAACTGGAGGTAGAGCCCTGAACCTGTGAAATCCAGCTCTTATAATCATCCATTTTGAAGTGTGGCACATCTAGAAATATTTATTAAAAATTTTTGTTTAGTCAAAATTAAAAATTAAATTTGAAACTTGAGCTTGAATACATTGTAATGGTTTGGCAGAATAACTGGTAGAATGTTGGCTTTGGTTACCTGTAAAGCCAGAAGGTGGAACAAACTTGCTCTTCCTCATTCTCATCCAATGAAATTTTGGACTCACCTTTCAAATAGATGAAACACCAAGGTGGAATGTTGGATAAATCCAGTGAAATGTTAGCTTGCTGTGTTTCTTTACTTCACAAAGGGGTGAAAAGAAATGGAGAGAGTGAGGGTTTTGTTTCTCTCAAAAATAAGGAAAGGCTAGGAAAAACATAAAACGGGCTGGTGGAGATGATGAAAAGCCAATTGTGTTGAATTATGCTGATGATACATCAAAATAATCTTGAGGCAGTGACTGCAAGGAGGAGGAAGGAGTGTGTGTACCTTGGGGAATCAGGAGCAGGCACCATCAAGTAGAGCACAGGCAAGTGAGTGCACAGGATGAGGGGAAGAACACTCAGCCCTGATTAGATACCAAAATTAGGTTCTCGCTGCACATTTTGTAATCTGCGATCCCAGGAACGAGTTCTTAATGTAGCACTGAGTGTTTTTTCACTGTTCTCAGCAGTATTCCTTATGTAAAATGTGTGCACTGGCATCTTAAATAGCCTGATTCAAGCACCCTTATGGAGGGTGAGGACCCCATCATGTCATGTGCTGTCACTAAGCTCTGCTAGCTGGTAGGCAGGTTCCTCCTGGAAAGTCTACAGAGATGCTTTTTAGACTTCTAGAATTATAAAATATATTCTCAAAACCAGTGTCCCTCTCAAAAATGTCCATCTTAGTTTCAGGATCCAGCTGGCTATTGTAAAATTAATTATTGTTTCTAAGAGCTTGGCTCCTATATTGTGAATGCTACAAATAATTCTCAGCAACATTTGAATGAGGTGTATAAAGCATAGCGGCATTCTTGATAATAAGGAGAAAAATAAATAATTAGGAGTTACTAGTTCATTAAATAATGTCTATGCTGTGCATGAAATGAGGCAGGAAAACAGAGGAAGTCTCCCATTTATAGAGACTATCATAAAGGAGTCACATAAGGAACTTTAATTCTATGCGTGACAATCAATCAGACTTAAGTCCCTCTAAGAATCACCTCTAAGACACTTCTTTAGATCCATAAAATTTAAGTCAACAAAACAGGTAAAAATTGTTTCATATTTTCTGCATGCTTTGGGCTGTGGGCAAGAACGTGACATTGCAAAGTGGTCCCACAGAATTTCTGCCCTGTCACACTGAAGCCCTAAAGGGCATGCAAGGGCTCTACACATGGGCTGCATCTGTCTTGTCTTCATGCATGTGGTTTCTGGCATCTCCCAGTACCTATGTCCTGTCTTTTTTCTTTCCCTCCATCTTGGTCTCCCTGTGTTGCCTGGCTAATTTTAAGGGGAATACTTCAGCTCCAGGAGAAATTACATCTCTGCACTACCAGCATGAGTAGCCTGTGACACCAGGTCAGGCTGTAACCACCAGCAGTAACAACCACAGGAAAGCCCTGCATAATGATCTCTCCAGGATGTGTAGAGCACACTTATTTATGTTGTTGTTTTCTCACATGCTATCAAATACAATCTTTTATTTCCCTCTAATCTGAGTTTATATTCACTAGGTCATGTAAAGGCCAAATGTCATGCCTTTGCTGCTAGATCTTTGCAATGAGAGTGCCCATGGTGAAAGTCCTGCCCTCATCCTGCCCTTATCAAGCATGGAGTCGCTGGGGGAGAGCTGGCTCCACAGGCAAGCCTTGGCTCTCCATTTTTCTCTAGCAGAAGCCTACAGGGTGACCCATCTAACAAAAGCATTGCACAGCTTTGTACATATTTCATATCTCTAGCTGTAGATAAACTGTAATAGAGTTTTGCCCATATGTTGGCACCTTTCCCTCTTTAGAGAAATGAGGCCACGCTTTCCCAGTAGTTGCATACTTGAATATCTGAAACATGTTATATACTTTTCATACTTCACTGTGAGATTTGTCTTGTAAAAAACATTAGGTTAGTTATAAAAATGTGATTTATTGGAGGGTATGAGTGACCCTTCTCCCTAATCCAGTAACACCTGATGAAGTCTACAGGTTTGGCTGGAAGACCCACAGGAGAGAAGATTCTTGCAACAAAACATAGCTATTTATTTAGAGGTGTTCATTCTTCCTCCTTGAAACACAGACCCACATGTCAGTCTTCTTTCTCATGTTTCTCTGAAATTATCTCCTGGGGAATATGTAGAAAAACAAACAGTAGATTCTTTTCCATTTTAGGAGAGGAATGGAGACAAATTCAACTTCAAAATACTTGGTATTTTAAATGCAAAATGTTCCTTCTTTAATTAATACTTGGCAAAGCATTTTAAAGATCAAAGTGTCAATATTAGCTAATTCTCATGACACACCTGTCAGGTAAGTAAAAATTATATCCATTTATAGCCCAGGAAGCTAAATGCTGTCTAGCATCAGCACTTTCACAGTTGCTACCTAGTTAATTTACTGAAATAAGTAGTCTAATTCTCAAAGGTTCTTCATATTCTTAGTTGTTCTAAATTATGCTTAGAACTCCAGAGTACTCACTCTTTTGAAACTGAGTGCAAGTATTTTGGTGCAGAAACATGGGTATGTATGGAAGCTGAACCTGAGGCATCCACACTTAAAAGAGTTTTTCAAAACTTAAGCAGCCCTAAAAAGCCTAGAGCTGGAACCTACATGTTGTCAATTCCCAGGCTGGGCTCAGGTCCCTGCACTGCCCAGCTCTCATACCTTAAGGCAGAGTTGTTTCTCAGTGGAACTGAAAAACATGTGAGCTGTAGGTAGTCTTGGGAGGATCATTCTTCAAAGATGTTTTTTCTTTTTTGCAGGGGACATGTATAGAAGGAGTTTTTAGAGAGGGAGAGGGTGCTTGAAGTGGAAAGAAAAATGGTGTGTGACAGAAATTAATTCTTCTACCTCCTGCTGTTGCTTCTATTAGAGATGCAGGTTATCTTGTTATTTCTGTCATGACTCTCTCTCCTTTTGTTCCAGCATCAGCAGAGTGGTATAATTGGGCTGGAGGACAAATTTTTTGCTGCTCTATTGAGCAACGACTGAAAGGGAGAGGAGATTTTGAACAAGTGCTGTCTCCCCTTCAGTGTGCAGTGCAACTTGTTTCCAAATGGTGTTTTAGTTGGAGTGGTGGTGATTGTCAAGTGCCTTGCTTTGTCTGTGCAAACAGTTTTTGTAACCTGTTTGCTCCATTTGGTGTGGCAATGCCCAGCCCTGAATGCAACACAAAACTTAAGGATGGCGTCACTCCATGCCAGTCTGTTCTCCCTCTTGCAGGAGCAGGTGGGAATGCACAAAACCCAGCCAAAGGCTGTCCATGAGTTGGCACTTAAAGGAGGGAAAAGGCTAGGCTACAAAAAGGGGTCTCAAGGGATTGAACAGCCTGGAGCAGGCGTGCATGGCTGAATTAGGAGTTGGAATTGTCTGGCTTTCAAATTCAGAGAACTTGTTTGCTGTCTTGGCCCTGCTCAAAGTGAGTAAATGCTACTGCTAATGACAAAGCCCAATAGAGGAGGAGTGAAGGATTAAAAACACCAAATGATGACTCACCCTCCCCTCTCCCCCTTCCCCAGTTTCAGTCCCCACTAAACCACTTTACCTCGCCAAACCCCTGGTGGCATTTTGCTTATAAATAATCATGTGTTTGAAATGTTAAAATGTGTGGGCAGGGATTAAAAGGATATGTGATGCTACAGCATTAAAACAGTGCAAACCTCTGCAAGGGAATTGTGAAGGAAAATTATTTTTAGCAAGGGCTGCTGCATCCTGGAGAGATCAAGAGAAGGCAAAAAGCAGTTTACGAAAGTCTAGCAAAGCCAAGTAGAAAATTTACTGGGTGCAGTAAAATAGGGCTGCACATCAGTTCTCTGTCATATTAAAGGTGAATCTGAAGTTTTGGGCAGATGCAAAGAGGAGATTCATTGACAAATTTCTGTCAAAGGTACCAGCCTAAACTGTTGTCCTTTTCTTACTGTAAAGGTTGATGAATACAACTGCAGTGGTTGTCACCCACACTGTAACGGGTTTCTTCCTTCTCCTAGCGTGCAATGGGAATGGTAACATAACCCTCTCAAATCAATGTGTCAGCCTGTGGTATTTTACAGAATAAGCAGGTTGAGTTGCCCATTTGGGATATTATTCTATACTCTCAAAGAAGTGAGGATATTGGCATCAAGTTTCTTGTTGCGTCTGGCAACAAAAATGGAGAATTGTCCCTGCTTAGAAAAGCAAATGCATTACAGACTTAGAGGGAACTGTTGCAAATCAGTTTTCAGCATTGACTTTAGCATTGATTGTGCAGCTTGAGTATAATTTTTAGTGTCATTCTCAGATGCTACATTGGCTTTATCTCCATAAACCTTTGATTCGTGGACAAAGTAAGCCTTTTTATGGGACTGTTGCATTTGAGTAGGTGAAATCAGCTTCCTCACCTCACTTCTTGATTGCAGATGAGTGGACAATACCAGTGTGAATGATACTGATGTGAACAGGCACAGATAAGGGCACTGTCCTGCTGCTCTTCTTGCTGATGATCTTGCTGCTGTTTGTTTGCCTGTACAGGGGAAGCCTCTGAATGCTATGCCTGTAGGAACTGTGCAATTACTAATAAACAAACAATTTTTAGGAGGGCCCATTCATTTCATGTCTCCTTAATTTTTGAGACTCACTCTGAGCCCACAGAACCTAGGGAGCAGTGCTTTGCGCAGAACTCCTTGGGGGAGGCAGGATAGTGCTACTCCTTCACTTTGGCTGCCTCCTGCCTTGCCCCTGCAGCCCCTGCTGCTCCCTGCTCCCTACACAGGGCCTGGCCCTCTCCCACCTGGCTTGTGGACCAGGCTCCTGCAAGAGTGCATTTGAAATCTTCATGCTGCTGATCCCCTGGGTTTGGTGCCAGGGCAGCCTGGCTGCAGGTGTCTTAGGGGTCTCTTCATGGTATGGGACTTCTGCTCCATTCCTGCAGTGCGTCCTCCTGCTTTGTCATAGCAATGATGTTGTTTAAGCAGTTGCCTTAGGTAAAACGGTCACTTTGCTAAATGAAAATGATTTGGCTAATGCAATGTTTTGTATAGAATATACCATCTCCACTGCTCTTAACCTTTGCTGTTACTTTTGTGCTAGCAAACATGAAAAAATGCCCCGTGCATTCAGGATGTTACTTTTTTAATGCTAAATTTTTTATTTATATGAAATCTATTTAAAAGCCTAACTTGTGTTCTTGTTTTGTTTTTTTCCCTCCTTTAAAGCATTTAAACATATTACTTGAACCTTCATAATAACCTTTAATTAATGTTGTATTTAATATTATATTTAATTAAGGGATTTTAAAAGGATAAAAGTAAAAATTAAATACCGAGACAACTTGCTTGCCTAATAATTTTTTAGGGCTAAATTCAAGGCAAGCCTCAACTATATTTGATTCAATTAGTGTAGTGAAATTGACATTGTATTTAAAAATAACCATTCCTTTGGACTGCGGGGCAATATTCTGGTATACTGTTACTGCAGCACTCAATTTGATCAAGCTGACATGACAATATCATGAAATAATGTCAATATGCAAAAATATCTACATTTGAGGTAGGAAATTTCTCATTGCCAGTCAGTAAGCCAATGACTTTGTAAACAAAAGCCTTGTTTATCTTTGCTGGCTTTCCTTAAAATTGCATGACTTAAATTTGTTACTAGTTAACTGAATCATATCAAATTACAGTTGCTGGGAACTTACCACTTTGCAAAACACTGCAATTCTTGTTTTTACACAGACAGTGTTTCTTAAAAATGGATCTGGAAATTTCCAGACAATGAATGGACCTGCCATGGTTTTTAAAAAACATGGCTTTTAGTGCTTGAGGTCTGGGATTGTTTTGTTTTATTTTGTTGTTTCATTTGTTTTGTTTTGGTTTTCAACCTTGAAATTGCCAGGTCACAACTTTGGCCTTGGCATCCTCTGCATCAGTTTACACCCAAAAATCATTGGCTACTGGCCATTTGTCTCTTCAGGGTACTCAGAGAAGAGAAAAGGGTCACAATACCATTTACATTGTAATGAGCAAAAACACAAAAACACAGAGTACAGCTGCTATCAGGGGTGGTGAGCAGATTCCTGAAGCTCTCCTGCACTTCTTACAGCCAACATCTTTGTAAAACATAAGCTGTATTATTCTTTACAGAAGACTCTGGGAAAGTTTGGTCCTGGTTCTGCAGTGGCATTGGTTGCCAGTGCATCCTCAGAAATATCCAGAAACTGAATGACTGTAGAAAGCTCTTCTTGGCTGCAAAGCCAGGAAGATCCTGAGGCTGGGATGGTTCTAGGAAAGAAATGTGGTCAACTGAGCTGATTCATTACATTTGCCAGGCTTTCCATACCCTTGTGTGAATCAGGCCATCCATCCACATGTGAATTCTTTAGCTGATTGCCTTGAAAGATGTATTTGATAGCACTTGTTTACAGTGGTCCAATCTGCAGGATATAGATTTTATCTGGGGTGTAAATATTTGTGGTGCTACCCTGACTCTGCTTTACCAGATGTGTTTGCTTCCTGCTTGAGCTGCCCCACATGGGAATGTTCTACCTGTTTGCATGATTATAGATTTTGCCTAAAGGAGCATTATGCAAAGAAGTTGTCTCTCCTGAGGGAAGTATATGTGAGGAAAACTTTTACAGCTCGGGGAACAAGCTATGCTGAGAGAAATTGTTCTTTGAAAATATGTCTTTGCAGTATATATAGGACCAGAAGAAAAAGAACAAGTAAATGATGTAGATGGGGAACGGAAACAAGAAAAAAAAATATATGTAAAGGAAAATGTTCCAAATATATCTATTTTACACAACCTGAGCAAAATTGGATGTGCTAACATTATTGCAAATAAATTAGGTACCCTGAAAATAGTAATCTTATACAAAAGCAGGTGTTTATTCTCATGAAAGAAGAATGAACAGAGATGACATTTTTGCCCAGCAAGTCTGTCTGTCTTTGACAAGGTGACAGGGAGAGTTTTTTTTTTCAGTTGCAGTAAACCTACTGAAGGTTTCTACTTCAATGGTGTCAGGATGTGTTTATACACACACCCACTCTCTTAGGTACCAGTCCACCCTAATACTTCCATCAGTGCTATGAGTATGGCTGCAACTAAACCTCAAGCCTAAGCAAGAGTTGAAAACTAAACTGGCCAGAAGTTGAAATATGGGTTATTCCTGCTAGAACAGCTTCATGACTGTCTTCTCACCAGCTTTTGCATGCCACTACCAGCCCAGATGTTAGGCAAAGTATAACATTCACCTAAGATTTTTCTTAGAAATGAATGGCAGGACAAAATGTGGAGAGAAGGGCAAGCTGCTTACTTTCATATTCATTAGATAAACCAAAACTGACCTTGTGGGAGAGTAGAGAATAAAGAAGGTTTCCCGAGTGAGGTGTTTGACATGGTATGATCTTCCTTATGCATCTGTTAAGCAGCTGACAGGACTGCCTTGTGGCCCAGGTGCTGACTAGCAGGGGAGAGAAAAGACAAGTGGTGGGGGAAGGAGGGGACACATCCAATGTTTTGCAGCACATGATTTTGAAGCAAGCATCTCTGCAGTGATGCTTCTTGTCTTGTTCTGTCAACTCCGTCACTGAAGTCGAACTGCATTTATCATCTTTGGCATTAATCTAATAAATCTAACATTCTTGGACAAGGTAAATATTTGACAGCTCCTGTACACTTAATTTGTCCCCATGCTTTCAAGATTTGCAGTATCCTTGTAAAATATTGTCATACAAATAGTGGGTGGTAGAGTTCATGCTGTTACAGTAAGTAAAGTGAGCATTTTAAGTAAATTCCCTAAGTGTATGCACATTACAGCATACAACTATGTTTTCTGGAGTGGCTGGGATTCCATTCACCAGCCCTGGAAAAGGCATAAGCATCTAAGAGATGGAAATTAGTACAAATTGATCTCATAAGAGCAAATTTTATTTAAATTCTTGTCTGTCAGTGAGTGGTCTTGATGATTTTGTTCATGACAAGTTTGCTTTCATTAAGGGGTAAAATGCGCAGTATAATACCTATATAAAGAGCATGTTAAGCTGTTAAACGCTGATTCCACAACTAATCCAAGATTTTCTAGCTTTTGCTTTAATTTGAAGTCTGCTTGTCAGTCTTCATCTTTATTCATGGTAAATAAAACCTCTTCCCTGAAGGGATCAAGGTAAAAGCCATAGTATTATGTCTATTGCAATCAGCGATTTTGTAGGGATCTTGTTAAAGTTCAAGTTCTTTCCTTGCAATTGAGCAGAAATACCAATGTATGCCAGAAAAATGCTTGATCCACTGTTAAAAGGGATCAAGAAAGCTTAAAATGCAGGGAGGCTGCTCAAGGCAAGTGTCAGCACCCTTTGGAAGAGGAGCCAAAGATAAAATGATAAATACCAAAGATTGTACCTGGATCTTTCCCTCAGCCCTTCCTCCAGTCAACAGTTGTTGGACCTGTAATTATTTGAAAACGAGGGAGTTTATCGCCTGGGAAAGCACAGAGAATTCACTCAGTGAGTGGATAGCAAAGAAAAATTAGGGACTCAGATGCTCTAAGGGAGGAGAGAAACGTATATTGAAGAAATATTTGTGCATCACACAAATGGATACTTGCAGTTTACACTGCACAACCCTTTGTATGTCCATTATCAATGGGATTGTGAGAACCTGAATATGCTGAAGAAACCAAACCTCCATGAATATCCTGTCACCAGGTCACCTTCCAGAGTGATGAGCATCAGGCATTAGTACAGAGGCAGCAGGCCAAGTGCTGCCCACGGTCATAAGCAACAGGCTGCACACCAGATTCTGTGAGAGGGGGTGGAGTAAACCCCTGAAGTGATTAGTGCTGTACCAGCCCAGAAGGTTTTTGTGGAAAGAAAAGCAGATCTGACTGAAAAACTCCATGCTTATTCAGGAGGAGGCAGCTTTTCATAATGTCATTCAGTATTCCGTGATCTAATAGATGATGATGTGGGGAAGACAAACAAAGTCCATTGTAACAGGAGTAAGAAAGCCACATAAGAACAAAAAGAATATAATTTTGGGGAAAGAAACTGCCCTACACAAGTGGCTGAGCATCAAACTATGTGGGATTAACTGATCTCCAAGCTCATTTAGGCACAAAAGAGTCTGGTGAAATCTGATAATGAGCTCTGTCTGAAACATGCTGCCTTAATGGCAAAACATTGATTGATTCTCATTTAGTATTTTTTCTGGACTGTGACATATCTGACATGGCCCAGATTTTTAATTTTGGTGTCTCTTCTTGATGGTTCATTTTTATGTGTATGGCCCCTATAACATAGGAGTTTTGTCAGGTAGGAGTGAAAGACCATCCAACATGTTTTTCAGCTGTATATTGAGATCATACATTACATGACATAAGTGCTGCCTTCATGTTTGCACAAATGTAGTTTCCTTTTGTTGGAAGTGCAGTAAGAGAGTAGAACTGCCGTAAGGACCAACAGATGATGTAAAGTAATTGGCAAAAAAAGAAATTACTCCAATACTTAGGAATTTTTGTGTTAACTCTTTTCATAAAATAGGGAAATACAATGCTCTAAAAAGTAAATGTTGCATTCTGGTTATGTAGTGATCTGTTGCTGATCTACAGTGCTTCATTATTAAAGTAATCTGTCTCTTTTTACCTGCTTAATTATCCATTTTCCTCTGTCCTGACTGTAAGAATGTGGATTTTTGCAGTACTAAGGTTGAGGATTTACCCTGTGCCAAATAGTGATCCATCCACAGAGACAGGGATAGAAATTCTTGGGTTTATTCCATGGTTATTGGTTTAGAATTGGGACTATGAAAACTGCACTTCTTTCCTAAAGACCACTCAGTTCTAAGAATAACTCTTTTTCTGAAATCTTCCCTATGAATGGATGTTCATGTGCTAATTACACATAATATCCCTGTTGCTTTTGCTTGGGTGTCATTTCTTTGTCCTGCTTTGGTTCCCTCTGAATTTTGAGCAGAGCTCTCAGGGGATAAGCGTACTGGAGATCACCATGGCAACACTCTGAAAAATGCACACTGCAGGCGCCAGGATTTGCTGCTGTGTCCCTGAGAGAGCTCTGCTGATCTGTGGACTTGCAGACTTACTCAGGAGTAAGAGAGGAGGAGTCAGTGTCTGAGAGCTGCTCGTACAGTGCCTATTAAAAATGTTTCCTAGGTAAATTGAGGAACTCTGGATATTGTTTGCTGATGCACAGCACTAACATCCAGCATTTTCATAGCCTACTGCTGAGATTTCCCTTAGCAGACCGCAAAACCTTCTTTTTTTATTCCACTTAATTCTCATATTAGGCTCTTTGGTCTTAGCTCTCCACATTTTCAGTCAGGACTAATGTGGGACCCATTGCAAAGGCAAAGTTGTTATCTTGATAAAAGATGGTTGTTTTGATAAACATGTCATAAAGATTATAATGCAGAGTTTGAAAGAGGAGAGAGCTCATATCCCTGCTGTTTCTAAAATGAAAGGTAAGGAAAAAACCAAACATTCAAGGAAGAATTATTTTATAGATGAGTGTTTCATTGCAGTGGCTAGGAGAGAATGGCTTCTCTCTAGCAGTAGGAAATAACTGGATAAAAGTGTATTGCCTTCCAAGACAAGAATTAGAGGCTGTAGGTTGTATTCTGACAGTGTAAGTGTGGCATTGGAGTTGTGTTTTGTATTACTGAAATAAGAAGTGCACCACATCCCAGTACCTGGATGGCACTACACTTCAAGTTATTGCATGGGGAGCGCTAAGCCCATGAGAAAAAAAATTCATGAACAAGCAGGATGCAGAGCAGGGATACTCAAACTGGTTGGCAAGGAATGTTTAGGAGAAAAACGTATTTAAAACTTTCATTTATAGGGGTTTTCCAGTCCCATTTGTGGATGCATAGAGGTCAGTACCCATGTTAAACTGAGGGGAGCTCATATACCCACTCTGAAAATGGGTTACACATTTTTTGTTCATCACTGGGAAAAATGCACAAGGTGTTCCTGCACCAGGAGCCAGATCACCCACACAATCAGTGCCCTGAAGTCAGCTTTCCTTCAGTCTGTTCCTGTAAATGTATAAGTGTTTCTTTTACAGCTCTGAATCAAAGAGCTCCACTTCAGGCTAAGGCATCAGGTAGCAAAGCATCAGAGGGGGGTGCAGATGCTTTTAACAGCCCTAATTGAAATTTCCCAATTCCAAAAATAATGTTCCCACTACAGAGCTACAGTGCAAATACCACAGCATCACCCACGTGCTCCTGTGCTCTGCTCCCACAGCCAAGGGTGTGTGTTTCTTTTTGAGTGTAGGTGGCCCTGGCATCTAAGTGCAGAGACCTCCACTGCTGTGTTCAAGTGCTTGATATCTGGATTGTGTTTCTACTGGAGATAAGTATAATAATGTTTAGTCTGTGCTCCCCAGACAGGCTTGAGCTTGAGAAAAAGAGCAAAGCTGTGGAGTGCTGACAAGGTCAAAGTAAATCATATTCTGTGAAATCCAGATTTTTGGGGAATTTGGAGGGTAACAAAAGACAAAACTAATGGTATACATAGTCTGAAGCTACAAGAATGGCACTTTGGTAGTCACAAATGTGTCTTAGGAATGCTAATTTTTTGTTATTAGAGGGCTCAGAATGGCTTTTTTTTTCAACATGTAACTGTTAACATTAAATTGGCCAATTTCTTTCTAAGGGAAATTAATTAAATTAACTCTGAAAGAAAAAGTTGTATTTTAAGTGATGCCATATATTTTAATCCATTTTTAGAGAGTAGAGCTTCAGCCGATCAAGAGGTGTTGAAACATTCCTGTAAATGGTGACAGAGTCCAGCAGTCTTTAAGACTGACTAAAGAAATAGTTCAAGGGTTATTTTAATTTCCTGTTTGTCTATTTAAGTGCAATATTTAAAAAACAGGACTGAAAAGCATATTTGTGCATTTTGGAAGAGTCACATTCCCAAGATTTCATCAAGATAAAACTTTTTTAAACTTAGTGTTTAAAAAAAGCACTTACTGGGGATAATGTGGCTATAAGCACACAATCTGAACACCAAATGCAGTTGACAGGGATGCTGTAAGTAAAAAAACCTTGTACCTGCATCCTGTCTTTAACTGTAACTCTAAGAGGAAAATGTGGAGGTTATGTGGGTCACCACTCTGCCAGAATATTTAGTGTAAACAGGATAAAACAACTTGGGAGCTCACGGAATCTCAGTATGAACAAAGTTTTAAGAAATGCTGACTTCCTACTACAACTTCTAGCATCAGCATTAATTGAACCCAGTGTACTTATCTTCCTTTGCCCTTCTCACTAAAATTAGATTGTATACATTTTTGCACAAGTTAATGGCACAGTTATTTACTGCTTACCTCTACTAGGCAGAAAAAAGCCAGTAGAAAACCAGGGGGCTCATTTCATGTCTAAAACACAATTCTTAGAATAATGGTGAGACTGTGGATGCTTTCAAGTTTCTCATGGATGAGAAAGTGAGATGTGTAGCTCAGAGAGGCTTCTGATTCCTTTCCTGTGCTGATATGTATAGCTCTCTCAACATGTGCAATCCGTGATTCTGTCAGTTCCTGAGGGCAGAGAAAGGAGGTCAAAAAGGTCTGCAGAGCCTTTCCCAGAAAAGCATGTTTTGGTGCTAAGCAAGATTAATACCCAGTATTGCCTGTTGCAAGTCTGTTTGTTCCTAAAAATGTAAATGTCTTATCCTTGAGGTTCTTGCACTAACTCATTATTTGAATATGTCTTGACTTTGATGTGGAAAAGCAATTTCTGCCATGCATAAAGTGTTATTGAGAAAAATACATTTTACTGCTCATATTGTATAAAAATTCTTCAATTCAACCCTATTTCACTACCTCAGCCCTGTTATTTCTAATGTTTCTTTAACCTAGAAAATCCAGGCCTTGAAGAGAATGATGCAGTAGGCAACACTTTTAATCAGTAGAGGAAATATGAAACAGCAGGGAATTAATTTCCAGCTGCGCAAACAAGGAAAAAAAAAAGGAAAAATGAAAGCTGGTAGTTTTAAAAACTTCTTTCTCCTTAGATTGGTCTTACACATGGGGCTCTTAAGGTGCCACAGTTTCATACTTACCAATAATTGTTTCCTAATTCTGCTCCATTTCTGCAGTAGTATAAGATGTTGAGCTCCATGCAGACAGTCAATTTTCAAGATCCCATGTGGACAACAGAAGCCAGTGTGCTGTTAGTAATCTGCTAAAAGGATAGTTTTCCTCTTGTATCAATGTTTAATTGTGTGGAATCTCAAATCTTAATGGTGCCTGCATGGCTTAAATACCATTAGCATCGAGGTGTGCCAGTGGAGGTGGGAGGGCCATTCCTTTGAACAGGAAGCTAGCTTCTCTTAATTAGTCCAGATCATTGCTGAGTGGGGAAAAAGAACTTTACCAAAATCATTTCAGGAGTAGAACTGGACACTTTCTTGTAGTAGCTGTTCATTTATACTGGGGTGTTATTAAATGGCATGGAAATGGAGTGTGTGTTTGGGGAAGGCTTGTGCTGAGGGTGTTTGAAAAGGGACAAGGGACATGGCATTTGCTAGTCAGTCATGAGCAAGCTGGGTTTGCCAATGTATTGACCTTGGGCTGTCTGTGTTCTGGATCCCACTTGGGCCCTTGGGTCTTATCACAAGATAAAAATAGTGGTTTTCTGAAGGTGCCTAGCCCAGGGACAAAGTGAAGGCCAGCATCCTTCAGCACAGAGCTGAAGCCAGGGCTGCAACAGCTTCCAGCTTTTCTTTTCCTTTTTTTTTTCCCCACAGCATGGGGTACAAAAAATGAAAAATCTTACATATTTGTGCTCAGTGTACAAGGAAGAAGGTCATTAGAGGGGGCTTGCCCTTGGAGGCAATGAAAGCATAGGGTCAGTGAGTGGTTTTTTGGATAGCCAAGGGTGGGAAAGACAGGTGGAGCATCTGTGCTCTGGGTCAGGGAGGTTATTAGAAACAAGGAAACAGCATTCAAAATGCAGCTTACCTGGAGTTCTGTGTCCAGCTCTGAGGTTTACAGTACAGACATGGAACCATTAGAACAGGTCCAGAGGAGGGCCACAGAAATGGTCAGAGAACTGGAAAGACAGGCTGATGAAGTTGGGACTGTTCAGCCTGAAGGAGAGAAGGCTCCAGGGCCATTTTATCAAGAGGGGTCATAAGAAAGACAGAGAAAAACATTTTATCATGGCCTGTAGTGACAGGACAAGGGGAAACAGTTTTAAAGTGAAAGAAGGTAGGTTTAGATTGGGTATATGAAAAAGAGATCTTTTCCTGGGAGTGGTGAGGCTGAAACAGGTTGCCCAGAGGAGCTGTGGATCCTCCATCCCTGGAAGAGCTCTAGACCATGCTGAATGAGGCTTTGAGCAGCATGGTCCATTGGATCATGTCTCTACCCATGGCAGGAGGAATGGACTAGGTGGTCTTCGAAGCTCCCTTCCAACCCAGACCAATCAGTGATTTCATAAATCTGGCGTCCTGTCAAAATAAAAAGCATTAGAAGAGATTTTTAGCACTGCCAGGTTTAGTATAAAAGTTTCAATGCAATTAGGCAAGCTCAAAAAGGCTTTTGAAGAATGACTTACCAGAGTAGGCTAAACTAATACTCAGACCCTTTCAGACATGCCCAGAACAAAAAGCTCAGTGTAGGGCCAACTGGTGGCTGGGATTTGAAAGGGTGCTCAGATAGGATGGGGGCCTTACAAACATTTCATTCATTCTTGCTGCATCCTGTTCCCTCTGGAAGAGGTCAGGGGTTTTTTGCAGTGAAGTCCTTTGGGTGGCTGGGACAGGGAAGCACTGGCACAGGCCTGCTTGAAAACCTCAGTGGGAAGTGACCATGTGATAGATCTCGTGTCTATACAGAAAAAAAAGGTTAGTTAACATACACAAAAATAAATGTATCCAGCATTGCGCAGAAGACCTAAGACCCTTACTTCCCTCTGCTGTTCACTGGGCTCTGTTATCAAGGCTTCACTATGCAGGAATATCATTTTGCAAGTAATGGTCAAGTCCCAATTAAGAAGTGACTTATTTCTATGTTATCATGCTGTTTTATTCATGTTTTATTTATTATTCACTGTCCTCTTTCTTCTTACTCTGTTTTCCATTAAGAAACTAGAATAACTTAGAGACAAATAACTTAGAGATAGTGAAAAACATCTGAAATACTTCCATAAGAAATGGTATTTGACAATTCCCCAGTATGAAAAAGAAGCTGTGAAAGTGGCACAGTCCTGATTCCTTATTTACCTATTTGTTGTTCAAATAAACAGGACCCAGCTAAGATATAGACAATTAGGGATAGAAGGGAGCAGGTTAGAAAGCTGTTTATTTCCAGGCATCTTTTTGAAAGAAGCAGCCTTGCACGAGACCTCACAAATGTCATCTGCTGTGGTATGAAGGGAGCTCCATACATTTGGTTCCTTCACAGCTGGATGTAGTACAGTCCTAAACTCTTGAAAGCTTCCAGTCATTAAATTTGCTAAATGACATGAAGCTTTTTTCAACAAATGGTACTCCTGCTTCAGTTAGCTGGCCAGCATCCAACCCTAATAATTGCCTTCTGCCTATCTAAATTGCTCTGTTTATTTAATTGGACAAGGTCATATGTCAAAAGATGTGTTGGATAGGGTTGGTGATGCTAGGACAATAGGTATTATGTCACCCAATTCATTCAGCATGGATCATAGGGATTTTGTGCAAATCACTCTGAAGCTTGCAAAGGACTTCATAAATCAAATAGCAGTTCCAGTTAGTTGAAATAAAGCATTATTAATAAAAGGGCTGATCCCTGTCAGGCTACCTAGATCCCTGTGGGAATTTTATATTAATATTGATATAGGACTCGACAATGTATAAGAGAGTCCTGACTTGTACTAGAAATGAAGTCTCTCCACATGCATCTACAACAGGTTTGTGGCCATCCCATAGGGACGCAGTGATGGAGGGGTAAAGGACCATTGATTCATCTAGACAAAGGTGGTTGGCTCTTTCAAGAGTTTTTTTCCTCTCACACTTCTGCTTAGAGGCTAATACAAACCTTAATAAAATGTTACTTTTGTGTCACCTGTAAAATACCTGGTGCATTTACTCAAGCTCTGTGAGTTGTGCTTGCTTTGCAAAGGGACCAGGGCTGCAGATGTTGGATTGGGACCTCTGTGTTTCTGGTGCCTGGCGCAGTGAAATCAGCTGTGCAGCACAAAGTGTGGCAGACTGCTTTGTCAGTGGTCCTAGACGGGAAGGAAATGAGAAAGACATTACAAGTTCAGGAACTTTGTCAAAAAAGCAAACACCAGTCTTGCTGAGCAGCTATTTCTAAGGGAGTTAAACAAACATCTGTTTGTTTAACCACCTAATGGAGACTGATCTGTTTTTTCCAGGTGTATTCAGATGGAGCAGTGGTCTCTGAAATCAGTGCTGTAGCTGGCTTGCTGAGGTTTTTATTCTTGGGTGTATGGAGGTAGGGACCTGTCCCCCTCCCCTAGCTCTTCCTTTGGCAGTGGGCATGCTGTACACAGTAGTGAGGATGAGCACAGTGACCTTCCTTTGCTCTTTGAATTACAGCCTCCTCAGTTTGAATACTTCCAGTCCTTTATTATTAAACCACTGCCTCTCTTGCTGAAGGCACTCTACAGTGCAAGTAGGGACAGTTTAAATTTTTTGCCAGAAAGTGAGAGGGACTTCATAAATGTCTGGAGTATTTGAATCCCACCAGTGTTACTAACTTTAGCATCAGGGGTCAATTATTTCAAAGTAACAGATGCACCCAACACAGGCAATTCTTATCCCCATTCAACTCTGTAGACAATTTTCCTATAGCTCTGTGTTCTGGGTGGTTGCACTGGGCTGTGGGATGTCCCAGAGGTTGGGACAGTTTCTCTAGAGAGCAAAAAAGTAAATTGCTTACACTTACCACGTTCTCATTTCATGCTTTTCTGCAAATCTTTGTACACTTTTAATGCTTTTACTTTTCAAAGGCTTGTCTGAATTCCCAAGTTGGTTTAATGTTACTGAATGGTTATATCAATTTAGCTGAATACTCGCTTGATTTCAGCTTAACTGTGTCTAAATAAATATTTATATTCAGTCTAAACAAATCTAAATGTTAAGTATTGGCTTTAAAGTATTCAAGTGCCTTATTTCAAAATCTTGTTTAAAGAACAGATGAGTCAAATAAGTATAGGTAAAGTTGAAACTTCAGCAAGCATGCTCATCTAATTTTACTTTTACACATCACTGCTACACATCACACCACAGGAAAAGCAGTGCAAATCTATGAACATTGAGGCGAAATATGTTCGTGGTTTTTTTTTTTTTTTTTTTTTTTTTTTTCCCTAGAGGTGGTAGATCAGTGCTTTCATAAAATCAGTGGGTGAAACTATATAAGAATTTCTTGTCATTTTGTTTACAGAGGGTGCTTTCAAACATCAAGTTAGCAGGAAGGGTAGGATGGCTGGCCATATGCTGAGCAGTGTAGCCTAATTTTCCCTACTGCACAGCCATAGTTCTTTCTAAAAGCGTGGAAGTAGCGCTCTTGCATGCCCTTTATAATGGCCTTGTATGGTCAGAGCTGAGGCCAAGAGGCTGCTGTTGTAAACCCTTGTGGTGATGGAGGCCAGAATGAGAGGCACAGTCCTGGCTCCATCTTCTTCCCTGTAAGGTAAAACTGGAGGTGGTGCTGAACTTCAGACTTCTCCTCGTTTCTGTAAGCAGGGACCAACCAAACGGGAGTGGTTGCCCTTTATAGACACTCCTGTTGGAAAGCAAACTGGAAAGACACATTTCTGTCTGAAATGCTTGTGATTTTTCTGCCTGAAGATATTTACCCAAAACTTTAGGGAAAGTGTAATGCTGCAGCTGATTTTAGCAGTGTGCTGGATCTCTCTGGGTGCTTGGTTTGGTTTTTTGGATCTTGCCACGAGTTCTCATTTTATGTAACATTTTGCACCCATGTGTGTCACATCCTTTGCAAAGGAATGAAATCACTGTACTCCGGTACTCTGCCTGGAGACTGTAGCTCAGCTTCATGGTGCAGTAGCCTCCTTGCTCTAGCTCTTGGTGAGTTGCTGTTCCTTGACTCCTCAGAGCAAGCGAACAATTATTTCAGAGATACTCAAAGAATTATCCTCATAGTCTCAGATATCCTTATATTTCAGTACTTTATAGCTAATTTCTTAATCTCTCTGCCAGTTACAGTTCATGCCTGCCCATCAAACAAATGGAGAATAGTAGGGATTGAGTTTCGTGCTGGCTTTTCTTTATGTCATCATTCTAGTACTGCAGAAAGCTAGTGAGAAATCTGTGTTCAGATGCTCGTGTGCAACTTCTGTTGTTTCCTGTGGCATATGTTGCATAATTATTTGATGGTAGATTGTTTTAAAAAATCATCTGCAAAGCACACAGTAACATATACAAGTCATTTGTGCCTTGGAGTGATGCTTCCTTGGGTGTGACTCCACAGGCTCTGTAAAATGTGCAGTGAAAACTGTTGAAAAGTTCTGTCCTCTCAGACTGGTTTCCTGCTTTGTTTTGGAAGGGCAAAGTATGCAACAGGGAAATTTCCAGTGCTTCAAAGGTCTCCTGTGCCCAGCATGTTCTAGCCTCACAGAAGCTCACAGAACTTCACCTTCTGGGAGCCTCCATCGTTTCCCTACAGCCATGAGCTCAATGGTAGGCATGTTTAAAGCTTGGAGATACAATGCTCCAATGGCAGTCAGAAATGCACAGAGTATCAGCTTCCCAGTGTCTTTAGAAATTCCCATTGAGAAGCCTGAGCTGAGGAGAATTAATCTTGTGCTGGCACTCTATGGTGGCTCCAGATCCCTGGTGCAGCCTGTCCAGGACACGCAGCACAAACAGGCAAATGCCCCTCTGCAGGGATGGGACTGACAGTGCTTCACATGGCACATTTCCATTAATTGGATGCTATTACTACCTGATACATAGGTCATTGCTCCTAATTAATTAAGGGCCAGGAAGGTACTTAGCACTTTACAAGACACAAATGAAGACAGATGTCCACTTGGGAAATTAAAATATACCAGTTTGAGCATTTTATATAAGACCAGATCAACTATAAAAATCTGATATCCAGACAGACCCTAATAAACCTGATGAAATCCTGGTAAATTAGATCAGCTTAAAGCTAACAAAATGTGATAGAAATGTTCTAAGTTGTCTTCAAAAATGCTTTCAGGCAGAAGGATTAGCACAAAGTATATTTTTACAAGGATTAGGGAGAATATTTTACAGGATAAACTAGCCCATAAAATTGTTCCTTTTTACTTGAGTCTGTACATGGGCTTCTCTTGCAAAATATGCAGCTTGAACAAAATCTTGCAGTTTTCAGCTACTGCAATAGTAGTTTGTTCTTTTCTGACACACCATGCATAATTTGGAAGTGCTCCTGGAACAACTGAGCTATGCATTCTGGTTCCTTGGAAATAAGACTAGCCAAATAATTGTTTTAGAACATATATATGAAATACTGGAATTCTGACGGCCTTTCAGTTTTTTGGGCAGGAATGCAGGTTATGTTTTCAATGACATCATGCTCTCAGGCATATTTCCTATTATCCCTACATGTCAGCACAATAAACTTTGTCTTAATATACCCCTATAAATTTTCATCTTATTTGCTTTTAAACAGTTGAAAGTGTTTATATATGGTGATTGTGTTTGAAGACTTTCCTCGATATATATTCTCCAATAGAAAGTGTAGGCTGTGTTTGAATTTAGAGTTTATCTACTGTACAAAATTTCTAAATACATGGAGCAGCTACTGTAAATTCAAATTTGAAATATATATACCAAAGTACCTAATGTACAAAGCAATCATAAAATATACTTGGCTTAGACCTTTTAACCACATCACTGGGTGCTGTAAAAGAAACATTTAGCCTAAGAGCTCAGAAGATGCATGATGAAAGCTGCTCAACAGAATTCTTTGGAGGTTGCCTGATAATTAGTCTTGTGGGATGAAACTGGTCATGCAAGGAGGAGGATTTACACTGCTCTCTATTTCCCTCATATAGTGTAGCTGGCCCTTATTGGCTCTGCTAACTCCTGTATCCAAATTCACTTAGCAGTGAGAAGAAAAAAATACTCCCACCAGCTGCTGAGCAGCCTTGCAGTGACCTCTCCATCCTAGTACAAACACATAGAAGAAACTCATCTTCCTTCAATGAGAATTACACTGAGCTCTGCGGCAGCAGTTTTGGTTGAGACCTCTTGTCCACTTGTTAGGATTGGCTGTTTCACAATGCATACTTTTGAATTCATTCAAACATCAAAACACAACGGGGTCTGGAAGTGGGATCACCATAGACAGGACTTTGGGTAAAGCAAATGCTGTGCCCAACTTCTCCTGCAGCTCCTCTGCTAAGTAGCAAGAGTTTGCATGGCTTTATGCATGGATTTGCATCTTTTGTAGTGGGTTTTTTTCACAGGGATGCCTTGGCAGCATCTATTTAAGCAATAGGTTAAGGATACACTGTGCTGCCAGAAGTTTGGAAATTGCTGCTCCTTTGTTTGAGCATGGTTAGCCCAGCTCCTCAGTCAAAGGCCAAGCGTTTAGAGTTAGCAGTTCTTAGGAAGAGTTCTTAGGAAGAGTCAGCTCTGAGTGTTAGAAAACTGAAACCAGATGCTCTATGCACAGCAGAAACAAGAGGGTTTTTCCCTTTCCTTTGTCTTTTTAAAGATACATTTATGAATCTTGCAGTTGTTTTAGGTTAAAGTACTATTTGAGAATGGTTTGATCATGCAAAGAGCAAGCAGATAAATAAATCCTTCAACCAGTGTGTTGTTAATAGTAGGAGTGGAAGGGCCAGTCTGCTTGTCTGTTACTATTTACTTCCATGTATCTCAAATTGCATCCTCTGATTGCATCCTCTCAAATTGCATCCTCTTTAGAAACATGACTTTGGGTTCTCGAAAGCCATTGAGGAAACAAGAGAAGATTGTAAATCTGGGACCAGTAATTATACAGACAAATTGTGAGAGTTCTATGATATTTTTGGGGTGGAAAGGATCATTCATGTATCTGTACTTACTGGGCAGCAGCATTTCCAAGCAAAAATTGCACTCTGTAGCAGTGGAAAGCCCTGTTCAGTGCTTAATGGGGACTCATAGGAAAAATGGAGTGGCTTTTTACCAGGACCTCTAGTGACAGGATAAGGACCATGGTTTTAAACTGAAAGAGAATAGATTTAGATTAGACATAAGAATTAAATTATTCATGATGAGGCTGGTGAGAAGTAGGAATAGGTTACCCAGAGAGGTTGTGGATGTCCCATCCATGGAAGTATTCAAGGCCAGATTGGAAGGGGTTTAAGCAGCCTGGTCTATTGCAAGGTGTCTCTGCTCAGAGCAGGGAAGTTGGGCTAAATGATCTTTGAAAGGGTCTTCCATCTCAAACCATTCTATGATTCTCAGTAAGTTTGTACATCACCTACATCCTCCGAGAGCCCCCAAGGCAGGCCATGACAGGTCCTGGCCCAGCTGGCAAGTTCACATGGAGTGGGTTCAGAGCCCACCTGTGACAATTGACTGCTTTTATTTGTGTCTGTCACACGTGTGTGAGAGCTGTTCTGTGGAGATTGCAGTCTTGTGCTCAGCATGACTAATGACTTGTAATTTTAAAGGAAGGACCTCTGTTTTGGAGGGGTTAGGCAGAGACTGGTGTGAAATAGGCAGCAATACACTTTAATCATGCACTGTATCATGCCCCTATTTTGAAATAAGTGTTCCTGTGTTGGACACCTCTGAAACAGGGAAAACACATTTTATGACTGTGTTATGGATCCATAAAAGGAGACTTTACAACTCTTTCACTGACAGGCCCTTAAGTAGATAGACACAGGTGGGTGCTGCTGTCACCTTCATGCAAATTACTGGTTAACTAGCTATATAAGTTTGGAGGGAAATACAATGGGAGTACATAGAAGTGCACAGAGTGTCTGTCCAGACAGGAGCTGGGCCCACTCCATCCATTCATTCATTCATTCATTCATTCATTCATTCATTCATTCATTCATTCAGATGAGCCTTGTGTGTTTATTAAAACAAAAACAAAATAACAACAGCAACAAAACACCAGGAAAAGCTAAACACAAGTGAAAATGCTGCAATTACCTTTTTTTCACTTGTGGCAGCCAAAAACCACAATAGGTAAATGAGTAAGTACAATCAAATGTGACTTGGAACATGCAGCCTGCTCCATATTTGTCCTTAACCCTTTATACTGTGTATAGTGGTTATTTTAGTGTGTTCAATTTCCTGCAGGCACCTTTCTTATGGATTCTATTCTACTCATATCCCCTTAAAAGCCTTACCAAATATTTACCATGTGCCCTTTCTTGCTATGCCTCTGCTTCTCCAAGCTGTTTCTGCCCTGCTGTCTTGTGTGTCCCCCATCTTGTCCCAGCTCCATTCTCAGCTGCAGGAGTTGTCTGCCTGTGAGCACAAGCACAAGTTTGTTGTTTCTGCTGGGTGGCTCCATCTGCATCAGCTCATCTTCATGGCTGCCTGAGGCAGGACTCCAGTTCATCAGCACCATCTCTTCTGCACATTCATTCCTCCCTCTCCCCAGGCTGGAGTGAGCTCTGAGTATGGAGGGTATCAGCAGGTGCCACCAAGTTAAGCATTGCGTCCCACTGCGTTTTTCTTGCTTCTGAGAGAGCAGTAGGAAACAAAAGAGAAGGAAAAAGCAGTCAAGAAACAAAAGAGGTGTTTCCAGGTGAGGTTTGAAAAGAGGTAGGAAGTCAATAAGGCAGTGAGTATGTCTGAGATCCCCATTGAGATCTGAAAAGCACTTGAGGTTCCTGTTCCTTTATTTCCCCCCAGCTTTTTTTTTCTTCTACCTCCTACTTTGTAATCTGAGGCTTTACACATGAGTATTCAGGCTGTTGTAGCAGCAACTGTAAGAGAGGAAAACTTGAAGGCTGTGCCTAAGAAAAAAGAAAATACGGTGGTGGGAGGAGGAGCTGTAAGAAGATGAGAAAAGATGTGTAACGCAAGAAAAATAAAAGGGCTTTTTAAAAGCTGTCATGAACATTAATTTGAAGGATAGAGAGAAAAAAACTCACTTTAATCTCAGAGTGATCAAAATCAGCAACACCAACGTGAGGATACAAATGGTCCAAATGAAAGTTTAGAAGATTTCAAGCAAGACAAGCCAGATAAACACCTGTGATTTATCTCCAGTAGCAGAAGCCAGGAAAATTCTCTATTCCTCCTCTATGTGTTTCTTAGCTCCTGACAATCAATAAACTTTCCATTTTAAGAGTTTTCCCCATCTACCCCTCTCTCTTTGTGGCTTGCATTATCAGCTGCCTGAGTACAATGTATATTGTAGTACTCTATTGACTGTGGTCAATAGCTTCCCATTTTCATAGAGCTTTTGTCCCATGTCTCAGTAGTCCTGCAGGAATCACTGGCACAGACAGATAAATACATGAAAATTAAGAATGCAGGGATCTGTTAAACCCAAATACAAAAACAAAATAAAGAGAAAGAAAAGAGTAGGAAGACAGCATGGTGATGAGACAGGGAATCACCCAGCAGACATACTACCAAGTGAGAGGTAGAATTGGAAGAAAAGGATTTTTTTCCATTACTCACCATATTTGCATCTAATTAATTTATAAGTTAAAATTTATTTACCCCACTGATTTATAGGATCAATTTCATATGGCATTATCTTTGCAGTTTATACATGATGCTTCTATTAAGCCCTATGACACTGTAATATAACAGGAAGACAAAAATGTTGGCTCTGCGTCATGCCAAAGTTCTGCATAGCTTTAAATGTCTGTGTGCTGTTCTGTACAGTTGTATCTTAGTGAGGAAATCCTGGCTCTTTGCAGCTCCCCTCTGGCTGTGCTCATGTCAGCAAGGGGTACATGCAGGTTCAGGCTGCTCACACAGGGGCTGGGGCTGTTGCAAAGGCTGCAGCTGCCCTGGACATCACAGCTGGGGCTTCTGCTTTGGGGGGGACAGCGAGACCGAGTGCCTGCCTGTGAGCTCCCTGTTTGAATTCATACATGCTGAAAGTGTCCTTTTGACTTGAGTATTTCTTTGTGCATGTGATAAATGGTTAATTACAAGGTTAATTACACAGACGAGCTGGTTCTGGCAAGGAAGGAGCCAGAATACTTTGTGTTTGTTTCCACATGGTTGTGCTCAGATTCCCCCACGCTGGAAGAAAATCCGCCTCCTTTCTGGCTTCTTCCAGGGGAAGTCCAAAACCAGTCCTTGAAGATGACCTTATAGCACTGAAAACAAGCAGTTCCTTGTTGTAGCATGGAGCTGGTGACACAGAGTCTCCTTTTACTATCAGTATAAATGCATTTTTTTCCTTGTGCTGTAATACCCTTATTGGTGCAAGGAAAGCCTGCAAATCAGCACTATCCTAACTCCCTGGGCTTTCCCTCCCATGCTCCAGACTCTCATTTTCTGCACGTTCACCAGCTAAGAGAAAAGAATATTTTCTTCCTGGGTTGCAGAAAGGATAAAATAACCTGGGGCTTACATGGAGCTGGTGAGTGGGCATGAGGTATCCCTGCTTTCTGCTGGGCTTCTGTGGCTGCTGGGCTTCTGTAGTATGGTGGTTGCTACAGGAACTCATCCCCCCTTGAAGCTCAGGCAGCTGCAGCAGCCAAATCATGTTTGGCCATTTGCAGGATCAGGTAGGGTAACGTGTAAGTGGCTTTGGGAGTGCCTGGAGTGGCCTGTGGCCCTGTGCTGACTGCAGGCTGATTCAGCTGGCTGTTAGTCCATAGGGTGTCATTGGAATTAGTGCTCAATGAGATTGTAGGTAAAAATACAATTGTATGTTTTGTTCATTAGGAGATCTCATGGCTTCAACAAAATCACAAAGACGGTCAAAGAGGAGATTCAGTGGGTTCAGATTCCTGACAAGTCAGCTGCTTGCTATGGAACACGTCACTCAGCTGCTTTTCTTACTGATCAACTGCATCTTTGTAACACTTGAGCAAGTGAGGCCTCATTGAAATGAGAGCTTCATTGCAACTGAGAGAATGGAGAAAAGATGGAGGGATGAATGTAGAAGCCCAAACTGAATGGGAGGTGTGGTCCAGGAAGGCATGAAAGCAGGTCTGCTTCTGCAGTGTTTCTCTTCTCTGTGTGTGCTCCTGCCTGCATTACTGGGGCTGGAATGTGAATGTGCAACCTCTGAACTGGGATGGTAATATGAACACTTGTCTTCATAATAAAAAATAGGATTTGAAGAGACCTTTCTGGCATAAGCTAACCTTGTCTCAGAATGGTTTATAATCTGTAATTGCTGGTAGTGAATGCTGTCAAATGAGGTCTCTCCACAGAAGCTGTTTTTTATTGAATTTTTTTAAGCTGCTTGGCACCATAAAATCTTGAAAGTATTTTCATTAAAAAAAAAAAATTATTTTGATTTCTAAGCCCAGCCAAAAAACCTGTCCTTGGACTATGGCAGAATCTATGGTGTAAAAGATTTTCAAAATCAAAACATTGCCAAGTCTCACTGAAATTAACCAGGGAATTCATTCGAGTATCTGCTTCCAAGAGTGCATGTAAATCTGCCAAGTGCTACTCTTCTCTTTTGTTTACCTGCTGATGTTGCAGAAACAGGACATTATTAGAAACCCATTTTGCTATTGGAAATAGCAAAAATTTTTAAGTATGCATTTTCTAAGTCCTCATTACCTGCTGTTAATGCTCTTTTGAGTGACTCCTAGTTGAAAAATTAAGGCTCACATGGCTCCATCTTGCTCTGAATTTGGATATGGATCAGAATATTAAATACTTTAAAGTTCAGGTGTACATGGATGAAAGGTTTTGATTCCAACTACTAATAGTGTTATTAATTTAGCTTGAAGCTAATAACATAATTATTAATATGAATTCTGAATTTTCCAGCTGTTTGCCTCTCTTAAACTTTTAACACAATCCTGCCAATTTTGCACAAAGTTCATGAGAGTCCCTGTCATAAGTATGCTGGGATGCTGATGGATGTAGAACCTACTGTAAAAGGCAGTTGTGTTCTTTAGCTGTTAAAACAATTGCAATGCCTGGAGAAACCTTTTCTAAGGTGGGACAAGAAAACATTTCTGTTTAGCCTGGTGGCATGCAGCAATAGTGTTTTACTGTACTTGCCAGGGATACTAGAGCTGGATGAGATACCCTGTTTAATCTCCTTCCTACCCCTTTGAAGCCTGTGAGAAAGATTTGGTGATCTTTGGTAAATAATTGGTGGTTCAGGTTCCCAAAACTCATTTTTTTAAACTTGTGTGAAGGTGGATAAGGATGTAAGCAAAATTTTAAAAAAAGGTCCTTAAAATTTCCTTTGTATCATCTTGCTCATACAACATTTCCTCATCCTTTCAAATACATCCCTTTGCCCTTGATCTCCCAGCTCACCCAGCTGTAGGATGCCACAGTGTCCACTTGGGTTAAAGGGTTATCTCAGGCAGAGAGTTATCTAGATCTTTTTGCTGCTGTTATCTCAGATCTTCTGAAAGATGAGAGTTTCCAGAGTGATGGAAGCATCTTCTTCCTCGTGCCCCTTTCCCAGGGGAAGCCTGCCCTGCATTCCCTCCTCTCCCAGACACTGCTGACCTCTGCTGATGATGTAGGCACAAGACATAGATTCACTCCCCTTTGGACCAAAGCACAACATATTCTTGACAGGTGAAACCATGGTTTAGGTATATTGGGTTTGCATAGCAAGGATTTGGTGATGGGGACTACAAGGGTGTTTTCTGTGAGAAGCTGCCAGAAGCTGCTCCCATCCATGTCCAACAGAGCCAATGCCCGCTGGCTCCAAAACAGACCTGGCCCGGTCAGGGCCAAACTGCTCAGGGATAACAGGTTTAACAGGGAAAAACGGCTGTGCAGCAGAAGAAAGGAGAGAGCAGTAAAAAAAATGTGAGACAAACAACTCTTTAGACACCAAGGTCAGTGAAGGAAGATGGGGAGGCAGGAGGTGCTCCAGGTACCAGAGCTGGGATTCCCCTGCAGGCCCTGGTGCGGCCCGTGGGGAGGCAGCTGTGCCCCTGCAGCCCAGGGGGATCCATGAGGGAGCAGAGATCCACCTGCAGCCCTGGAGGAGCCCAGACCAAAGAAGAATGTGACCCTGTGGGGAGCTCATACTGGAGCAGGCCCCTGGCAGGACCTGTGCCCTGTGGATACAGGAGCCCCACTGCAGCAGGTTTGGTGGCAGGCTCTGTCACCCTGTGGGGACCTGCACTGGAGCAGTCTGTTCCTGAAGGACTGCACCCTGTGGAAGGGATCCACTCTGGAAAAGTTCATAAAGAACAGCAGCCTGTGGGTAGGAATCACTTTGGAGAAGGCCATGAGGGACTGTCTCATGTGGGACAGAACACATGCTGGAGCAGGGGAAGAGTGCAACAAGGAGGGAATGGCAGAGATGTGATGAACTGACTGCAGCTGCCATTCCCCCCCCTCTCTGTGCTGCTGGCAGTAAGAAAGTAGAGAGCTTGGGAGTAAAACTGAGCCCTGGAAAAACGGAGGGTGTGGGGAAAAGGTTTTTTAAAGTTTGGTTTCAGTTCTCATTATCCTTCCCTGATTTTAATTGGCAACAAATTAAAATAATTTCCCTAAGTTGCAGCTGTTTTACCTGTGACAGTAATTGATGAGTGATATCTCCCTGTCCTTATCTCAACCCCTGCTCCTTTCATCATATTTTTCTCAGCCTGTTTAGCCAGGGAACGGAGTGACAGAGGGATTTAGTGGGCACCACAGCTTATTCTTGATATAAGAAACCCAGGTTTTCAGTAACCTGAATTTGTGTTTCCATGTGTCTTCCATTTGTTTTCCCTGGGACTGCAGGAAACAGCAAAAGAATGCACAGGGATTGAGGATGTAGCATTCATTATCTCCTTGGCAAATCCATAATTTTCAACTAATCATTGTAACAGAACCATGTCAATATAACTATTGCACATATTAAAAAAAAAGAAATCTTATATTATTGAAAATTACTAAAAAAAAAAATTTAAATTTGTCGTGTGAAAATAAGCAAAACTTTTGTCTTCTACACCAGGAATAGAAATAGTATTAAAGTATTTGTCCATATGTTACCAGTTTAAGGCAGTTTGGCCTGATGGGATTTTTTGTTCCATATGAAGATGGTCTGTACATCTTAGCAAATTGTGTTTTGAGAGGTGAAAGGGAAGGGAAATTGCTCCTTTTGAGCAGTACAGGCTATCACAACATCTAATGAAGTGGATATTGGTTTTTCATTCTCCACAGCATGACCTCCCACAGTTTTCTGACCCACAGGTCCCATCTGCTAACAGCAAACTGTCACAGCTACAGGCATGAACACCGTCACAGTCATCACTGTTCTCACTGGCTCTGCCAATTTTGGATGTGTGGCACAGTATACCAACAGAGTTGTTCCTCTCTGTCCAAAACCTTTCTTGTATGTTGCTGTGCTCTCGTGAAAAGGGTTTGAATCCTGCAGTGTTGTTTGAGGTGATTCATTCTCTGAACCAGTGAGCTCCATTGCTCATTTGTTTTAGGAAATATTAGTCAAAGTTGTAACTGAGGAAGAGTTTACTTTTACCTACAGCTCTTGCAGAAGTAGAAGCTTTGAAATCCAGACTGAAAAGCTGCTCATCCTTTGCTTCTCATACATTTTGCAGTTTCTTTTTCGACTTCTTTTGAGCCCAAAACTGAAAGCTGAATTCTTTTCAATCTTTGGCACACTTAATAAAAGCTAAAAAGTTATTTAAAATGAGAGAGAAGAGAATCCTCATTCATCTTTCCAACCATGCAGTTGGAGCGCATTCTTTGGAAATTACCTTTTTTTATGTCGCAATTTTTGTGTCTTTTTTATCAATTTTTTTTCCAATTTAAGTGTCTTGTACATCTTTTAGAGTCCTTCTGATTAAGGGAAAGGTTGCTGGGAGAACCACAGTTTTCTGCATCGCTTGCCATTAAAGCATATCTGTACCTGCCTTGCTTGGCAAAAGTGCTTGTCTCTCGACCAGAATTTCAAGTAAAAAAATTTTGTCTGGATGAGAGGATGTAGCAGGGCTTAATTAAGTATCTGTGTGATTAGTAAGAAATACTCTGCAAAAAACCACAGAAGCTGAAATGGTGAGATTATTCCTTCAGTGAAGATCTTCTTGTCTGATGTTTTTTGGGAAAAACACTTGTTTTAGTTCTCTGTTATTCCAGTTTCAGACAAAATTTGGTATTCTTTCACTTCAGCTGAAGCAAATGTAAGAAATTAATTAGCATAAAGCTAAAGATATATCAAAGGCTAAGGTGATGGGGAATGGCTGGAAGGTTGAAGGTTCCTGTGTTCAGGCACAGCAGATGATTTTACACTCAAGAAGAACACCTGCCAAGTCCACGTCAGTGTGGTGCTAGTGCTAGTTCTTAGGGTTGTTTATTATAATGTGAAGTCAATTTGAAGCTCATTGTGCTGGTAGATTACAGATGCTCCTTTTTCTGCATTCCTTTTGAAGTGGGTGTTATTTAAGGTTATTGGTCTTTCATGAGTAGAAAGATACAAAGTTATGGGTACTTGCTTTAAAATTGATGTCTGTGAGGCAGAGCTCTGGTAGCTGTGTGATTACCAACACGGTGTCACTTTATGGCAGTTCCCCTGAATGAAGTGTTCTCCTGGGTGCCCTGTGTTTCCTGCACATAAATTCTAGAATTTCATATTTGTTGTAGGAAGCAGTAGAGGGGAGAAGAGACTGAATGGAGACAAGACTTTGAGAGAGAAAAAAAAATTATGTAGGCAAATGCTCTGTTGGTTTTCTTATATCCTGAATCTGCTAAGGGCTAAAAACTAATTGCAAATTGAGGGTGGAGGATGTATGGCAGTTCTCAGGACCAGGGCATTAGTTAGAGTAAGCCACCCAGGCCTGTGCGTAAATACAGTGTGTGGTTAAGCCATTGGAAATACATTTCCTGTGCAGAGCATCATGGATTCCATGCTCCAGCCTGTGCTTCTTGCACCTTTTCTCTTGTATGTCTGCAACTTGTTCATTTGGAACGGAAGTTTTTCACAGCAGGAGACTGCTTCTTGATACATTCCCAGAGCATCTAATTCAGTGCAGCACCTGTGTTAATAGCAGCTCTGGCATTCTTATCACACCAGCTGGTCATAGAAGGATTCTTCCAGCTGCTTCTTCCCAATTAAGTTAAAAATAGGTGAAAGTGGCCTGTGGTTGTAGTTCATCTCATTTCATTCTATTTACTTTTTTAATTTTCTTAAGCCTGCTATTTGATAAGTGAAGGAAAGTTTAATTCTGAATCTCTTCATAGTGTATTTAATTTTTGTTTACTATTTGCTTTGGAGAGAGTCTGGAAAGTGAAACTAATAATGATAGAGAATGATGAACTGAACTGTTACCTTGCATAGAGATCAGAGCTGGTCTGATGGGGGTTGGCATGACACAGGAGTGGCAGGGAGTAAATAACAAAAACAAGCAAATAAACGAACAAAGATAAGGCATTATTAATGGAGAGTGCATGTAGTTCTGAATAATTTAAGTCAAAAAATTTATAAGTAAACAAGGCAGAAAATAGCAGAGAGGAAGCATTACCCATTTTTATACACAGAATTAATTACTTCTCTAAGAGACTGGTTCAGACGTGCAAAATGTACTTTTTCTTAAGTTCTGGTTCTGGCACAGACCAGCAAGGCTCTTCGTTCTCCTGGAACAAAGGCAGGAGTATTGCAAATGCAGCCTTTGTGTCCTGGGTACCACCAATGGACAAAATGGGTTTTTTCAATCCCCTGAAATACAGGAACGTGGAGGGGAACTGAGTACTGAAATTAAGGTACAATGAATTATTTTCCATTCATTTAAGGCACTTTTTGTAAGTAGAGCTATTTATGGGGGTTTCTTTGACTGAGAGAATATAATAATCTAAAAATAATTACCTTGTGAGAAAAGCAGGAACAAATTAATCTCAATTCTGCATTTGATCCTTGTACAATAGGTAATAGAGTGATAAAACTGGTGTGAAAAAACACTGCAGTAGCGTGTCAAGCTGTTTTTTATTCCATTGCAGGTAACTGTAAGGGATAATATTTGAAACTAGATGACAAGCATTATCACATATCATTTAGCAATGGAGAAATGAGATAGGATCAAAGCTGGAAAATTGAAGTCCTTGGGAACAGTAAGAAAAGAGAAGAATTCAGAAGAACTCTGGGTTCCTTAGAGCTGGTCAACTGTTGTTGTAAAGAGATCCAACACTTCATTACATTGCAAAGCATGTGCTGAAGTCTGTGTGTCTGGAGAACAGCTTATAAGTCTTAGCCTTTTCTTGGTCACTGTCATAGGAACTCAATCTATCATTAGAAGGTCCAGCTTGTGCTGCTGGTGATGTACTCTCTTGTCTCTGGCATTATTTTATAGCTAGTACTAATGGTACATGATAGGAGCTTCAGCAAAACAAGCTTGAAGTTAGTTTTATTATCCTGAGTTACACATAGTAGATTTTTGGGGATATAGAGTTTAGTTCACTCTGATTTTAGGGCAGTTGTTCTCACCATTGCACATGCGTTTTCTCCATAGAGGAGCCAAACACCCTCAAATGCGGGAGGACAGGCATTGTCTTTATGCATTGCTGCAGTGCTGTGGTGGTTTGGGAAGCTCACAGATGACTTATGCTCACAACAAAAGCCCTTCCTTCCCTGTTCAGACTTTTACATCCAGATTGTTAACATTTAGTCTTGGTTATCCAGTATAAGTGATGATTCAGCCATTCTCTTTCATATCCCACCAGACTCTATTGCTCTTGCCAAAACGGACTAAGTGATAAAGGAGGATGGTTCCTTTATTGTTATTTTTTAAAGTTTTATTTTTTCAGTTTCTGGTTTTGGCATTTCATGTTCTTTTCTTCATCCTATGAGACTGTTGCCTGTTAGATTGCTTTATTAAATGGTTCTCTTGTCTTTTCAGTGTTTTTAATAGTTTCCTTTCTATTTAGACTCCAGATATTTTCAGATTTAACTTGAAATTCCCTGTAAATTTATAGGTTCTTTCCTCATCAGATTAAAGAATCCCATGGCTGACTTTGAAAATGAAAATATGGTGGATTATATTTGATCTTCCTCCAAACAGTGTTCATCTTTTCCCCCTAACATCAATGTGTCCAAGCATGCCACCTTTTATTTTCTGCTCTCAGAACTAAACACTTTGAGAAAACATTAACAAAATGTTCAGGCCTCAGGAAGTCAGATGAGACTCCTCATTTTACTCTTCAGATTAGAACTAGAACCCTTCTTACAAGTTTCAGAAGGTTTTTCTAATTCCAACAGCGAGGCGATCTGCTTGGGAACTAACAATTCTGAAAGGGGTTTTTAAAAAAAAGGTAACAGAACCATAATCCCAAAAAATTTTTACATGTTGTTCTTAAAACAGATTTGAAACGATTAAGTTGCAGTGCTCTAGCGAATGAAAGTGTTGGAGCTTAATGCATACCAACAGTAAAAGGCAATGTTGCGTGTTAAGGGATCTACCATCTTCTGGCTTCACAATGATGAAGGATTAGTGCAATGCCTTCTCAAAAAGCACTCAGATCCAAGTGCAGGGGAAGGTTTTTTACTTTCTGGGGAAATCCCACAATACAAAATGTTTCCAACACTTTTATGTAAATTCCCCCCACACCTCTTAAGGGGGAGCTACCCAAAACAGGGATTCTCCAAATTATTTTTAAAACCTCAGCAGTAAATAATTGGCACAGTATGATACTGTCTGGACAAGCATTTTGTCACTTCATGTTGTTTCAAATTGTCTGTTCTCATTGTGCTTTAGCACAATCATATAATCGATCTAATTGGTTATATGATCATCGTTTAGACATATGACCTTGTTAAATCCTTCCCCAACAGATTAAATTGCTGGGCAATTAACAGGATTTGAGGCTCTCCATAATCTTCATGCTGTCTACACGTGCACAAGGATAAGTGAATTTAAGTAATTAAAAACTTCCATATTTCTCAGTTTTGTGTAAATTTTATTTTTCTATATTTTTCATGTTATTATTTTCTTTCCCTTTTTAGGTACTACATAGAAATGGCTTTATGGATCTGGCCACTGACCATCTTGAGCTGTTTTTGCATCACCTTATCCAGAAATGAGGAACTGAAATTTTTTCAGAGTGCTACAGAGCTAAATCATCTAACAGTGGATAATGACACTGGGATAATCTATTTGGGAGTGGTAAATGCGCTGTATCAGCTTACAGAAAACCTGGAAGTAATCAGATCTGTAGAAACAGGTCCAAGAAAGGACAACAAAAAATGCACACCTCCCATTGATGAAAATCAATGTAAAGAGGCCGTACTGACTGACAATTACAACAAATTGCTGTTGCTGAACAAGGTGGATAATACAACTGTGGTATGTGGAAGCCTTTTCAAGGGAATCTGTGCCATCAGAGATCTACAAAACATCAGCGATGAGAAGTACTATGTGGACAGCAGTGGAGAAAAGTCCTTTGTGGCCAGCAACGATGAGAATGTATCCACTGTGGGACTGATCACTTCCTTGAATAACGATCGGGTGCTGTTTGTTGGGAAAGGGAATGGACCAAATGACAATGGCATCATAATCAGCACTCGGCAGCTTTATGCCAGGGATGGGAAAGACATTTTTGAAATGTATACAGACTCAGCAGCTGTTAAGTCAGCTTATCACTCATCAAGCACACAGCAATTTGTGGCAGTTTTTGAGGATAAAAATTATGTTTATTTTATTTTTAATCAGCAAGAGAAACAACCTGTCAACAACCGCACACTGATTGCACGTCTGTGCAAGGACGATGCCCATTATTATTCCTACTTTGAAATGGACTTGGGTTGCAAAGATGATGATGATGGTGCCTATGACCACTGTCATTCTGCTTACGTCACTACCCCTGGAAAAGAACTGGCTGAGAGCATGGCTCAGCAGGGACAACCTGCAGATATTCCCTCAGATGACAAAGTTCTTCTTGCACTCTTCAGCAAAGTAAACAAAGATGACGGCTCTTTAAAATCTGCCATGTGTGTGTTTTCCTTGCGGCAGATCAATGAAAAGATGGAAAAAAACCGGAACGATTGCTACACTAAAAAGAATACCAGCTCATTTTACAAACTTTTTTCAGCAGAAAACCCGTGTGCATTACATGGACTGGTAATATGAATACTATTAATATTAGTTTTAGAATCGGTGTTAAGGTTTGTGGAAAATATACAACTACATGTTTTAGGGTGGCTTTGAGCTAAACTGTATTGATGACTGAAAACTCAGTAGATGAATTCACAATAGAAATGAAATGTGGGGGTGTTGTGGACCAGGTTAAGTAAGAAGTGACAAAATTTTGAGTGTCTTAAAAAGGATTTGATGTTTTCTCAAAGATAAGTGTTGCTTTTCTAAATGCATTTTTTTTAAGGGCTCCTTTTGGTATAGGAGTTATTGAGTCAAATGCAGGGATTTTTTACATCCATGATCAGCTTTGGGGTAATCACTGTAGACAATTGTAGTTTCAGTCAGTGTATTTACAATGCTCTTAAATAGTATTAAGACTCTTTTAAATGGTATCTATAATTCAGCATTTTTTCTCACTTGTATTTGTATCGTTAGACAACTGAAATACCCAGATTTCCTGTATTCAGGTGGTGTTCATGTTTTGGTGTGGCTCAAAACACTTGTATAGCATGACAACCATCTTTTTATGGCCTGTCATTACCTTGACTATAAGGTTTTTGAAGAGTACTGTTACAACCATTCAGTTACTGTTCTTCAATCTATGGCTGTATCTAAGAGGCAGTTTTGAGCATTTCTGTTGGCTTTATGATTGTTTTGCCCGCATCACTGTATTCCCAAGCCTCACTTGTGCATGCCACTCATTCATTACTGCAGCCAACCCTAAAATGGGTTGAGAAATTGAATCATCTTAAAAATAACTCAGCTTTTAAGAGGATGTCTTAATATCTCAGCCTAAGCAAGGTACACACTTGCTTAAGCAGCTGTTTGAGCACAACTTGTGAAGTGGTGTGCTATAGTACAGGGAGAGGAGTGAACAGCTGGAGAGGGAGAGAAGAGATGGGGCATAGGAATACCTTTTTTGGTACTGACCCATAATTCTTCATCTTGTGAGACTGAAACCATCCCCCACACAGTAAGTCACTAGTGCTGATGAGTCAAAATTACACATTTTGCTTCAAACCACCAGTGTTACTTGCTGCAGTACCCTGCATATGGGGTGAGCATCAAACACAGAAATCCTGAATGTGACGAGTGGCCGTGGCTCCTGACAAAAATAAGATGTGGATTTCAGATCAGAAACATGGTTTTGTTACCAAATATAGCAGAAAAGGCAAGGTGTGAATGAACTTCCTTCTGGTAGCTCTTGCTGCCGCTCAGGATTAAAGCGTAGTGAAGAGGGAGTGTTTTGAAGTTCATGAGACTGTTGCCAGGGAGTTGCTATTTTATGGATTGCAGCAAAGTAAGAAACAAAGCAGCAATTAAAATAGCAGTCTTCAAGGCAAAGTTGGTTAAACCAGTCTCTATGACATGTTCATTATAATTAAACCAACTGGTTAATTTTTAAACCGCTGCTATTATGAAACAGAAAAAAACATTCTCTCCCTGTGTCTCCCGGAAAGTGAAAGCATGGAAGCAGTTCTCCATTAGCAGGCTGCTGTCTGATTACTGCATTTTGGCTGGGGGCAAATGCCTAGACAATCCATTTCTCTCTTCCTACTCTTCAGTGTCTGAGGGGTATTATATTGTCTAGTAATAGGGCTGCACTTCACTCTCAGCTAGGAATTAGTGATCTGCATGTTTAACATCACTCTATATTGCTGTTCCTTATTAGAACGCAAGCAAAAACTTCCCCTGTGGCTCCGAGCACCTGCCGTACCTCTTGGGCAGCAGGAACGGCGTTGTGGAGAGGCCGGTGCTGCAGAAGGAGGGGATGAACCTCACGGCCGTCACCGTGGCCGTGGAGAACGGGCACACCGTGGCCTTTCTGGGAACATCAGATGGGAAAATCCTGAAGGTAACCAACTGGGTTGGGAGACTGGAAGGTGTATATATAAAAGGTTATGAAAGTCAAAATGGGATTTACAAGATCTCATACTAGGAGCAAATTCTCATGGGGCTTGGTTTTTTTTCATCTCAAAGGAAAGATGCGTTATTTCCAATGTACCTCAGCTATGTGATACTCAGATTGAATTAGCATTGCCTGAATGACACTTTTCCTGAAGGATTACATACCTACTGAGAGCTTTATATAAACAGCCTTAGGTAATCTAACAGCTTTAGCCTTATCTCTATTCAAGCTCACACTGGTTTAAGAGCAACTTTTCATTTGGTAGTCATTCTAGCCATTCAGTGAATAGAAGTGGCAATAAAAAGCCCAAGCTGAAGCTCTGATAAATTCTGATTGTGTGGCACTCAAGGCTTCACATGTTTGTGGTGTTAAAATTTCAAGACTGCAACACCAAACACCTTCTTTTGCTTGAAGGAGAGTGATGGCCATGTCCAGCCTTAAACTTAGCGCTGCCAAGTCCCACCAAACCACATGGAAATTCATATGGATGTGGTGCTTAGATGCATGATTTAGTGGTGGACATGGTGATGCTAGTTTAGTGGTTGGATTCTGTAGTCTTGGAGGTATTTTCCAACCTTAGTGATTCTGTGGGTCTATGTCCCTAAGTCACACACCTCTATCTCTTTTAAATATCTTCAGGGATGGTGATTAACCAGTTGCCTGGGCAGCCTGTTCTAATGGTCAACAAACCTTCCTGTGAAGAAGTATTTCCCAATCTGAACCTCCCTGGCGCAAATTGAGGCCTTTCCCTCTTCCCTTCTTGCTTGCTTATTGTGAGAAGAGACCACCCCCACCTCACTGCAACCTCCATTTTGATAGTTGTAGAGAGTGTGTAGGTCTCCTCTGAGCCTCTCTTTCACCAGACTGAACACCCTACGCTGCTCCTCTTCAGACATGTCCTCCAGACCCTTCACCAGCTCTGTTGCCCTTCTCTTAATATTCTCCAGCATCTCAATGTCTTTCTTGAAGATTTGCCTTAGTCCTCCTTTTGTTCTTAATTTATTTTTAGAAACATTTTTAATGTATTTTACAGCAGTAGCCAGATATAATGATAGTTGTGGGGAAAAGGCAACATTAACCACCATTTTTTTTCTTCCTTCCACAAAATAGGTGTTCCTGTCATCCACTGCAGCTGAGTACAGCTCTCTTACTATCGAACCAAACAAGCCTGTAAAGAAGGACCTGGTCCTTGATCAAACCCAGGAAAATCTATATGTGATGACCACAGACAAGGTAATGTGTCCTGCTTGCATTAAGGACCCGTCCCTCTTTCACTTTCTCTGCAACTTAACCTGAGATATATACATTTTCCAGTTGTTCCTGGAAATTGCCCTATTTGGTGGGACTCCCCCCACTCTGTGTGTATGAAGACCTTTCTCAAGTCTAAGCTGATGGACTTGTTGTGACTCGGAGAACTGTAATGTCCTCTAATGATGCTTAGCAACAGGGAATAATGGGAAGTGAGATCCCCTCTGGAGCTGTCACACAGGCTCTGTGGGAGGGATGGAGTGGAAATGTTTGGCACCAGCACGACTCAGGGTCAGGCAGACCCAATGCTCAGTGTGGGATGTGTGGGTACCATTGGATGCTGTGGCTGCCATCAGATCCTTTCAAGGGCACCTCAGGACTCAGGATGCTCTCCTGATGTGCTCTCACTGACACGTCTGTAAAGCCACCAGTGGTTTTTGTGAGTCCTAGTGTCAAAAACTAAGAAGCAATGGAGAGAATTATATATTTGGGAAACACTTTCATTCAACCTTCTGCTAGAACTGGGTACAGTAGGAAAAGTTCAAGTTCACTAGGAAGGGCATGGGCCTTCTCTCCTGGGCCCCTTCTTTTTGCTGTGAGGTGAAGGCACAATGGAGGTCTGTAAAAAATGGGAGCAAAAAAAGCAAGTAGGAAATGAGAGGGATGCCAGATTCTCCTCCATCCCCAGGGGTAATCCTCTTCTGACACTTCTCTTTGTGGAGGCTGGAGCTGCCAGCCTCAAACACTTTGTTCAGCAGCTTTCCAGGACAAGGTGGGTGATGGGCTGTGACCATCTGCAGCCCTGCCAGTGACATGGAATGCAACATGGAAATGCTCTGCACCACTAACAGAGGGAGAATGAGGGGACTCAAAGAGAATGAAAGGAGAATATTTGGGAAGACAGTGCAAGAAAAATATTTTCTGGCTGTTTTTTAAAGGGATTGATATCAATTCCTGCTGCAGGAATGTTATAGCCTAGCTGAAGGTTTTTAGGCTAGAAACAACATTGGAAAAATGCCAGAAAAACAACTGGAAAAGCATTTAATAATATGACGGTGTGAGAGAGAGGTTACTTTTTTTCTTTCTTTTCAAGTTGTTTTTACTTCTCATTTGGCTTCTGTTCGGATTTGGAACACAGCTCCAAGCTTCAACATTGTCCACAAAACTCTGGGTGGCCTGGCCCCCCATTTGACAAGCTGGCACATTATTTAAAAGTCCCAAGGTCTGCACCAGGCTACTGTGTGTGCTGCTGAGCAATGCAAGGGAGAGCAGCAGCACTGAAGGAAGACAAGCTTTCTGATGACAGTCAGCTTAAATGGTAGAATTTAGAAAGACAGCAGACAACTTTTTTTCTGAGAAAACCTGCAAAAAAAAAAATCAATCACTACAAAACATTTAAATTTAGAATGCAGTAAATTTCTGCTGAAGAAAGGATTTTACTTAAATCTTTTCCAAGTAGCTCTCGTAGACACTGCAGTTTCTGAATAATGTGAATAATAGTTTTCTTTTACAAAACCTGTTTAGCTTAAATATGAATAGTTAAAGTTGTGAGCTCTGTAATGGCATTGCATTACTATCATTTCCAGGAGTTAATTACAGTGAGCAGTCCCACCCACTTTTAGAAGCAGATAGACAGGAGGAGAATGGAGGCCTTTGGAGCTGGGAGAAATAAGGTGACATAAGCAAGGGGGGAAGAATAAGAGATGAAATATGTACTTCTGGATGAAATATGTAACTTCTGGGTTATGGCTGTGGGTTGTGGGAATAGAGATATCAGAATCCTGATTTGTGTGTTTTAATGGTTAAAGGTAAACAATAAAGAACAACTGGCTGCACTGACAGGCATGCATGCTGCTGAGCTACCTGGCAGATGCAGACTGCCCCAACATTTAGAAATTAATTGCTTGGGCTCTGTGAGCACTTGAACGAAGTGGAAGTGGTGATGTGGTAGGTGATAACTTCTTTAAAAAGAAATCAGAGAAACATAGAAATCAGGGAAAAACAATACAGAGGTTAAGATCCATAGTGAGAATCAAGTTCTTCCTTTCCTGTTTCACCTTTCTCCCCTCTTTTCTCCCAGCTTCTGTTGTGGTGCCAAGAGCAGTGGGGGGTTTTGAGCAAATGCTTTCAGCAGTCAGTCCCCTCTGCTCCTAAAGTTTAAACAGAAAGCAGGAGAAACCCCTTGCACCTTCTTGTGGGACTTGGAAAGGAGCTTAGCACCTCTGTGCTGCTCATGCTGGTTCATTCCAAGTGTACATCACCGGTAGGATCCCAGATTCCTTAAGGTACTTAATGTATTTGGAGGAAAGCAGTCACTGTGGTAGTCACTTACCATGATCAAGCTTGTTTGCTTGTTTTACTTTTTAGCACTTTTTGATTTAGAGGGCCAACTTGCAAACCTCTAAAATTAATTTATTTGCATTTTGTAATTGGCTGTTAAAGGAGCTGGTTTTTTGAGTTTGGTTTCGGTTTGGTGAGGGTTTTTTTGTCATTAAGGTCACACGAAACTTGCTGAGACAGCAATCTCTAGGGCTTATTTATGCCTGCCAGAATGGTGAAACAAATATTTTGTCAAATAAAAAAAAATCATTGACTGAATATTACTTATGGGTACCAGTTAGTGAATGAGTGCCAGCGACGCAGCTCCAGTTAGCTAAAAAGAAGAGAATGCTGAAAAGGTAAACTCCTTTATTAATAAATGCAAGAAAATTGCACAATATTGACATTTTCCTTAACTGAGTCATTTTCTTTAACTCTCTGAATATGAAGAAAAGGCCAAACTCAGATTGTCAAAGTAACTTTGTAATTGCCAGTGAGATGAGACTAGCATTATTTTAAAATGAGACTATAAAGCCTACATCTCAGAGTTTCTGTTTCTATACTTTTTGTGCTCTTTAAAAGTAAAATGTAGTCATAAACTGGAAGATGTATGTCCTGTTTTCCTCTTGCATCATTGCAGCAGCATAGCTAAAAGGAATGGCTCTTCTTTCTGTGAGCCAAAGAAAACGTTGTTTATTCTCCACACTAAAGGAAATCAAAACTAGAAGCTGTACATTTACTGGGGGAATGAGACATGAGAACTGATGATGTTCTTTCCCCTGCTGCTTCCTGTCATAATTATTTCCATTTTATTTCGTGAATGTGTTCCATGGTGGAAGGTTATGCACGGAGAAGTGCAGTAACCCAAAACACCCTGGCTCTCTCACGCTTGCAGATTTTCTGAAATGCCTTCTGGCTGGAAGTGCATTTCCAAACAATGTCACCTCCATGGTAGTGATAGGGAGAGGAGAATATTCTCTTTAAAAAATGATCTAGCCAGTACCAAGTTAGTCTTTTGAAAGTATCCACCCTGCAGTAGCTGCTTCTTGAATTCAGAGCATCACTGATGCAGTTTCTATCCTGAGGTGCAGATTTCCACAAGTAATATAACTGGAGGAACCAAAAAGCTCAATTTTTGTAAACCTTGCTCATAATTCTTGATTATAACAATGTCCTACATTACTTTGAAGACAGATAATACTGGAGTGGGGAAAAAAAGCAGGAAAAAGTATGTGAATTTAGACTTTGTTAAGGGGGAAAAGAAAATATGTATAATATACTTAATATACTCAGGCTGAGCTCTGAGTATAATAATACAGCTGTCACAGGGAATGCGGCTGTACAGCTAAGTCCACAAATGTTTCCAGCTCCTTGTGCCACCTTCAGTTGATAGGTTTGCCTTGCTCGTGGTTTTCCAGGTGTACCGATTGCCCGTGCAGGACTGCCACAAGTACTCGGACTGTGAGAAGTGTGCCCAGGCGAGGGATCCCTACTGCGGCTGGTGTGTGCGGGAGGGCAGGTGAGTGCAGCCACTGCAGCTGCTCCAGCTCTGCCCTGTGCCCTGGGGACTGCTGGGCATGCTGATCCCAGCCCTTGGTGCTCACCCTTGTGCTCCTGGCAGTCATTTCATTTTATCACGCAGACGTTGATATCAATATTCTGTGCACACAAAAAATTCCCCGTTGACTTTTTCAGATTTGATTAGTTTGGGAAAATATATACTTTTCTGCTGGTACTGAGAATGATTATACATCTTCTAACTGTATGTTTTATCACTCCTTCAATTGTACAGTCACATGGTCTCCCAGAAAATAAAAATATGCTCCCTATTTCAGATTCAGAAACTACTGCGTGTATTTTAAGTACATCAGTAAAGTGTAAGAAAGAACATTAAAGACAAAAGTGTTCCATGTCTCAAACAGAGTGTATAGTTCAAATGCTGGTTTTACATAATCATCTATCAAGACGTGTAGCTACGGGGAACCCTCACCTGCCTGTAGGAGAGCAGAAAGTGACATTTTGCTGACTATCTGCAGAGGTTCACTGAATGAATATTCAAGCACATGTAAACTAGGACAGCACTGAACAGCCCTGGAATGTCTCTTCTTTACACTCTGCATTGATTAGAGTGCCGAGAGGGAAGAGCAGTCCTGCAGTTCTCTTTTTGACTACTAAGTTAATTAACCCCTTGGCATGAGTGGTTGGGAATTCGTGATTCTAACTTCTTGCTGTTGGAACAAAGAGGCTGTTTAATTATAATATGCAGATGAATTTCAGGCTTCTAGTTTCCAGCCTGAAAATGTGAACTATCGCATTAGGTTACCTATCAGCCTGATGTAGCATAATGTAGAGCACTGCAGAGAAATTTCTGAGGTGTGTGCAGGTTTATGTAATATACTGTAACTCCTCCAGCCTGGGGTTTCAGTTGCTGTGGATGAAACCTGAGAATTTGGAATGTAACCTCAAACTCCTCCTGGGCTGCTGGGAGTTGAAGGCTTTGGCATATATCATAAAAAAGGCAATTTTCCTTAGATTTCCCTTCAGGTTTCTGATATGACCACTGACCTCAATATCTCAAAATATTAATGGTTTCTGAGAAAAGGCAAACATGAATTTTCACATTTGCTAATATTATTTCCAAAGGGGAGAAAAAAGTGCTTCATTCTAAGTTTCAGTTCTGTCTCATGATTACACACACCACTTAGTAGTGTGTTTAGGGATGTATTATGTGAATGTTTACTCTGTATGTAAATAATTTGTTTAAAAGAGGTTTGACAGTGCTGTGCAACAGCTGCACTGCATTATAGCCCCTGATGAGTTAATAGTCAACTTTCTGCTACAGCAGACAGAGATACTCCAGCATTTTCTTTTACACTTTGCACAGAATGGAAAGAATACCCATGAGACTGCCCCCACCTCAACAAGCTTTTGTAGCCCCATGCAGCTTCTGTACTGCAGCATTTCTTCCTGTACTTGAGCTGGGAAAATCTTCTGGTGTTTTTGGTGGGGCTGCACAACTGCTCTTGTCTTCCACAACTGTGACACTGCCTTGGCAGAAAGAGGTTTTAAATACCGGCAGTTGTTAATGAAAACATTCCCTACAAAATAACATTTGCAGCAATTGGGTTACACAGAAGTTATCCACATGCTTGGATGCTCCCAGCAATACTTCTCTGTTGCATCTTGCTCTCTTGAGTGCTGTGTCTTATTAGTGGCAACACATAGGTATCTGCCATTTGACCTGCAGGAAAAAACAGTCTGTGCCCTCTCATTCAGGATGTTGTTACATATTGCAATGAAGATTATCAGCTTGATTTCAGATGGCTCCTCTGCCCCATGGTTCCTATGCTGTCACTGCCTGGATTTGGGTTGTCTGATTCAGGGTGCTGTCTAAAATAGTGTAGGCACTTGCTCTTGACATGTCAAACCATCAATTGTAATTGCACCACTAATTCTGTTAAAAACTTTCTAACCCCACTAGTCAATATTAAAGCAAATTTGTAGTCATCTTGAGTTGCAATGTCAGTCTCTAATTGTGAAATTGTTGCATAATTCAGAGAAAGAAGAATCCAGCTATAATACTGCCTTGGGTTTTGTTCCTTTTTTTTTTCAGGTGCACAAAGAAGGCAGACTGTGGTACAGCTGATAAGGAGAACCACTGGCTGTGGAGTCCAAGTGGCACATGTATGACTATCATTAGTGCAGACCCTCTAAATATGAGTCGCAGAGCTCCTGCTAAGGTATAACAGGATGATGATTTCCATAAATATTCTTGAAGCACGTTGATGTGACTACCAGAAATATGAATATCTGATTTCTTTATGCACAGTGGAGACTAGGAATAGGAGACTGTTTGGGTGTCTCAGTCTCTGTCATTTCTCACAGTGCTCTTTCTTGCCTGCTGCTCTTGCAGGTTGAGTTTCTGACCTGTGTAAACCAAAGTGATGCACTGGTATGGATGATAAAGCACTTACACTTACCTGAATATTATGAAAGTGTTGCACAGTGTTGTATAACCCATAAAAAGTAATTGGTAGGGGAGATTTCATGCTGCCCTTTCAGCTTACTTGGGCATGAACTTAGGTAAGCAGTGAAGCCATAAGATGTTGCTTTAAAATCAGCAGTGGATTTGCCTACACAGCAGATGCATGGAGAAGGTAAACTCAGCATGCAAAATTACTCTATGGCAACAAAACTATAAAACTGAGTTTTTGGAGTGTGGTCAGGGTGTCATAGCTTGCTGTAATTCCAAATGGGGCATGCCAGTGCAGACTGAGTGCTTCCTGGGGGTGTTCAACAAGTAAAATCAATAAAATGGCTTTAAATTCCTCTTAATCAGGAATAAAGAAACTTTATTTCAAGTCACTTCAATCCCACTTCTAAATTATGTAAACAGCATTGTGTTAAGGCCATTTCTATGCTGAATAAAAATATTAGTAGAGAATAACTGCTTTCAGTGAGAAAGGGATAATTGTCTTTTCTACTGGCAATACAAAATGGAAAGTTAGACTGTGTAATTAACACACTTGAAACATTAAGTCAAGAACAAGATCCCAAATTTCAACTTAATTTTCTGTTTCCTTGTTATGTTTTCCCATCTTATTTAGTTATTTTTAGTTTCTCAAATGCTTTCTTTCTCTGAGGAAGATAAGATCTCATCACCATTCAGAAATCCTTTCTCAGTATTGGATTTTTTGCATTTGCATGGAGTCTTGAGGAAGGCACTTTTTGTTTATCCCTTTCAAACTCCACCATTTCCAGCCTATCCAGTTCTGTTTCCATTATTCACTAAGAACACCTAAGGTTAATGTAATATTAATTAATTTTGTCAGAGTTTAAGTGTTAACCACTCTGTTTACTGTTGCTAAACTGGATGCTGAGGACAAAAGGTTTTGGGTGTGTCTGTACAGACAATTTTGTTCTGGTCTAATGCATTGACAGGACAAGAGGTTTTTGTATCAGTCTGATTCAACAAAGACCCAGCCTCAAAAGACTGGTAGGGGTTTAAGGAGAAAAGATTAATAGATGGGAAGAAGTAAAAATTGAAAAGGAGAGCCATGTTCTGTGATGCTGGCTAAAATATCACCTTTGAAATTGAAATTTTCCAAGTCTTACTGGGTCTTGGCTCATTTGTTCCAAATATTTTACCACTTTAAAATTTTATTTCCAGGTGGAACTGACTGTAAGTCCCATGCCAACTTTGACTGAGAGTGACAAGGTTTGCTGTACCTTTGGTGAAACAGTGCATTCTGCTCAATTGAAAGATGGGGTTATTATCTGTGATCCCCCTGATATAATTCCTCCAACACCAAAACATCAAGGTAAAGAAATATTGCTACCCTACATGGATAATAAGAGAAAAGAACTAGACTGTTGTTTCCAATGTTATGCTCTTATATGAGGTGCCTACAAAATGGGGTTTTTCCCTGTACCATTTTCTGTGTTCCTGTTCTGGTGGCCTGGAAAGGCCCAGGGAATTCCCAGGGATGGCCTTGGAGAGCCGACGCTTCAAAGGACGAGGAGAGACTTCTGATCTTGTCTCGGTCTTGGTGTTTATTAATTGTTTATCTAAAAGATTTTCTTTCAGCCCGACAGAGGTCTGCACAGCAAGTCAGCCATGGGCACACTGCCCAAGCCCCCGGGCGGTCACTTATCTTTATACTCTAAGTTACGTGTACAAGATTTATCATTTTTCTCCAATACTTTCTACCCTTATTAACCGGTGCACTTTTAGTAATGACCAATCCCAAAGTGCCACCACCACCACAGAAGATGGAGGCCAAGAAGAAGAAGAAGAAGGACAGGACACGCCCCAATTCCTCCATCTTACTTCTTTAGACCCCCCTGTACCAAAATCCTAAACCCTGTGTTTTACACTTTAACTAACTTATCCCTTCACCATTCACCCAGTGAATTCCTCCCAGTCCTCATATAGGTCTCATCTCCTGTGTAGGATCAAAATCCTGCCACCAGACACTTCTGGCAACATTCCAGGATTCCCGAGCCCCCCAAGGGTGGTCTCGGCCTCTCTGCACCTCCATCCTGAGGTGCTGAGATCCCACATTTCCCCTTCCAGTCCTTTTCCCCAAATAATCTGTTGCTGAACTGTCAGTTTGCTCAAACTTTTTCTGTTGATATATTTACAAGCTGTGGCATTCCCAGGATTTCTGCTGGGAACCTGAAACAGTAGCTTGGGAGAGACAGAGACATGGAGTCAGAGAGATGTTATTCTGTGTCCCAAACAAACAAAACCCAGTTACCTAGTCTAAGCCTAAGCACTCTGACTTGTGGGGAGAGAAGGGATTTCTACCTGCTTCAGCTATGAAGGAATTTGTGTCTGACTTCTTAGTTTTGCTCTGGTCAACAATACTTCAGTGGCTTTTTTCTGGTTCATGTTACAAGCCTATCCTTCCTAGCATCCAGCCCTCTGCCTCTTCTTCTGTGTGTCCTGCAACCTCTGCAGCAGTAAGCCTGATGGAAAAATACTTCATCATATAATTAAAGACTGCACCATTGTTCTGAAGCACTGATTATAGGCCTGAGGTCTGTTGCCAGCCATAATTCTGTGCAGTTTCCTAGACAGTGTTTTGTTCATGCCATGGTTCATACATCTTGATGCATAAACACATGGAATGAAACTCATTACACAACACTGTTTATTATGTATCAAGTTTAAAAATCTGAAGAGAAATAACAAGCAAAAAACATGTGCTCTTGCAGCTTACAGACATACCCCTGAGGATAAGTCTTTTATATGCATTTTAACAGTCATGAACTGTCAAAGTGGTACTTGGAAGCACTTTTTAAGATAAGTTTCAATTCTCTTAAGGCTGAAACAGGTAAAAATCTAATTTTAGTTGCAGGGAGAGTAATTACATTAAAATCTCATTATTGAATTTTACACTAGCTGGAGTATATTGTGGTATATCAGATTCTGCTAAGTGTTAAAGCAGCACACTGTTATTTAAGGCCAATTCACATTCCCTAAATATTTTGTAAAGCAGGACACAAAGCAATGGGCTTGATAAATGTGATATCTGGATGTCATCCAGCACTAAATGTAAGACTAGAAGTCTGTCAGAGAAGGCATTAGAATAAACAAGTAATCTAGAAATAATATGACTCTCTGAGTTGATTGCACATATGAAAGGATATTCAAAAGCAATATTAGGGTGCTCAGAAACTCAGCAGACACCAGGAGAAGGCAGGCAGCTACAAGCATTCACAGAACCACAGAATTTTTAGGGGCAGAAGGGACCTGGGGAGGTTACCTAGTGTAATCCCCCTGTTAGAGCAGGTTTACCTGAAGCAGATTGCACAGCATCTCCTCCAGGTGGCTTTTGAATGTCTCCAGAGAAGGAGGCTTCACAACCTCTCTGGGCCGCCTTTTGCAGTGCTCTGTCACCCTCAAAGTAAAGATGTTTGTCTTCCTATTCAGATAGACCTCCTGTGTCTCTGTTGTTCCTTGCTCTGTCTCAACAGTCTGGCCCCATTCTTTTGACACCTGCCCTTAAGATATTTGTATGCATGGTATTTGTGTATTCCTGGCAGTCCTGAGACATCCAGTTACTCTTAAGAAGCCCTGTTGATGTTGGACAAGTCTGGGTTGTGGTTGGTTGGTTGGTTGGTTGGTTGGTTGGTTGGTTGGTTGGTTCCAAAAGGAATTTCTAGGAAGGATGCCTTTTCCCAGTCCTGTTGTTAGGAAATCCCGTCACTGCTGTGAGTCTGAAATATTCGAGGGGACCCAGTGCAGGCAGAGGTAACTCCCAGCCAAGCAGCTGATGGTCTTCCAAGAACCTGCTCAAGGAAAGCAGAGTTTGAAGTTGCTCAATAGCTTGTGAAATAGCTTGTCATAAGGGCTTAATGATTTCTGCAAAAGGTATTTCAAACAGTTTCACTCTTTAGTAATAATCCAGACAAGAAGTACATTTGTGGAGAAATGGTGTATGGCAAACTGAAGCTCACAAATGCCTGTGGTAACTGTTGCAGGCACTGCTGGGCATTAACCACAAAGAGCACTTGCTTGAATTCACGTAACATTTTTAATTCACAAATGAAAGGAGTAATTTTACATGCAGACATATTCATATTTAAGAAAATGTTTTATTTAAAATTACTGTTCTTGTGCCAGTTTTCGTCTGTGTTCAATTATGTCTTTAATCAGTTTTCCTTGTTCTTCTAGACTCTTTTAAAGTCTAGCATGATAATAGCACCACTGAAAAACACTTCCATAAAACAAAGCTATTCTTTTAATATTCTTCTCCCCTTTTTTCTCTCTCTGTTTTTCTTCTGAGAATAATGCACTGAAAAATTTTGCAAAGCTTGAAAAGACAAAACAGAACTTACAGATTTTAAGTCATGAGATTGAGATTGTTAACAGTATAGTTAAATATTTGCTTATGTCCTGTAAATTAATAAAACTGTTTTCATTATATCATTCAGCTCAAGAGCTGAAGAATTCAACAACCATTTGGATAATTTTTTTTATTTTGTGACAGATCATGTTTCAGTTCCACTTCAGTTAACCTTTGAAAAGAACAAGATTTTTTTTGCATCACATACTTACCCTTTCTATGACTGCGAAGAAGCAATGAATCTTATTGAAAATCAGCCGTGAGTATTTCAGCTTCTTAAATGTTTAGATCCTGTAGCTTGGTGTGTTAGGTAACTGGCACCTGAATTACTCAATCATTTCATAATTAAGCCTTTGGCACTCAAAATTTGCCAGTGTCCAAATCCTTTTTCTTACATTTTAATGGAGTTTAAAAATGGTTGAAGGGCACCTGGTGAACCAGCAATATAAAACATGGAATAGCAATATTCATGGCACATATAATTAAGGCCAGTTCATTGTGTTGCCATTTCTGGAGCTGCTAATGTGTTTGCAGGTGAGCAATGTGGACAATTGTGTGCCTGCTTGTTCCCTGTAATGATGATAGTTTGGTGTTTTGGATTGCAGTGCCTTCAGACAGGGCAGGTGCAGCCAGCCCAAAGCCTTTGTTCATCCCTATGTATGAAGGTTGATCAAAATCACCTCCAGTCCTCTCAGGCTTGATCTCAAAGTTTTTGCAAATGCTATGATTTTCTGATCCCTGCTCAAATATTTATTTAAGGGATAAAATAGCTTTTGGGGGTTCTTGAACTGTTCTTGTGAAGTTTTGATCTTAATATAGTAAGGACACTCTAACAGACTGATTTACCCTCTGTGAATATATATGGAATTTCGTTTACTTTTCTTGGTAGTGGGGGAAAAAAGCCTGACAATTTGTCATGACTACCATGTTATATTTGTAGATGCTATTCCTGTGCAAGCAATAGATGGAATTGCCAGTGGGACTGGAAGAGACATATCTGTGAAGAGTCCTCTTCAGTACAAGATGTGATTAAACAAAATATGGTAATGTTTAAAAATAACATTGTTAGGTTTTTTATTAGAACACTTCAATATTTTGTTTGCTGGATCTCTCATATCAGTTGGTTGAATTAGAGATTTGAAAATGATTCTAAAGTTAACTCCAGAAGTGTAAGGTGATTTTTTTTTTTAGTGACAGTGCGGGGGTGGGAATTTAAGGGTGTGATTGAGGCGGGGCAGTGAGACTGAATAACTCCTGAAAGGATATTTCTGCGCCTTTACTATTTTGCTTCAATGGGAGGAACGAGATTTCAAGGCAGGGAGAGATAATCACCCACAGCTTTGACATATGCTGCAGTCATTTTTAGCATGTCTAATTTGAAAGGGTGTAATCAAATCTGTCACTGTATTTTAAGCATGAAGTTCTTCAGAACAATCATTGTATTGTCCAAAGGCCATTGGAGCTTGTTGTGATAAGATTTTTTATTTGTAATAACATATAAAATGTATCTCTCCCCAGGAAGGAGAATGCCCACAGTTTCTAAACCTTGACCCTTCAATAATACCTATGGAGTACCAAACAACTGTGTATTTTGAGGGAAAACATCTAGATTATTATCAGGTAAGCAGATTAATTCAATGCTAGCTGTCATTTGAATGCCTCTTAAACTGCATCCACACCCCTAAACTAAAGCATTGGTTCATGTGCCTTGGAGATCCTGCTTGTAATTTAAAGAAAGAAAAGGGCTGCATTCAAGTTTGATAAAATATTGGTTACTGTGGTAGAATCATTGCCAAGAGAGAATCAGAGCTAATAATCCTAACTATTAAAATGGAGGGGGCATTTTAAAGAATGTAGACTGGACCTATTGAAACACTGGACAATTATTTTTCATGTAATGAAATGAGAGGGGCTGTAGGAATTGTGAATGTTTCACATATTTTTCTAATTAAATACTTGATGGGTTTTGTTGCTATTGTTCTAGAATGACATCACTCTGTGTGCTTAATTTTTTTTAAGTTTTCGCCTTCCAAACACAAAAATGCCCTCAGACATTAAATATTTCTTAGTTTGGATAACATCATCTTTCACTTTTTTGTGTGTGTGTGTGTGTGACCATCAAACCAGAAGATCAGGTATTTTCTCACCCATAGCAAAGGCTTCTCTTTCTTAGTACTTGCTTCCAGAAAATAAATTACGAAGTCTCTAAGTCAGTTAGACCCCAGGGTTTTAATTGTGTTATAGTCTAGACAATGCATAAAATGTTATTTGTTAGTAGGATGAAAATGAAGCTTTAAAACCATTTTTAGGTGATAGCTCAAGTATTGTTATCAGTTTCTATTCTTTGTTTCTGTGTTGTCTTTGTGTAAATGGGAATTGATGATAGATGCACCGGGGAGTGCATTGATTTCTTTTATTCCTGGCCATCTATCATGGGAAAGAAGGCTCTTCTTTTTGAGTTTTTTTTTTTCCTGTTTCAAATTGGAATGCTGTATAGCTTCTAAATTCCTTCTATCACCTTTGCTGCTCCTGTCAAGGGATGGAAAAGGGTCAAGAGGCCAGAAGTGTAGCAATATAAGAAGGGTATTCAGAGAAGTACAAAAAGCAACCAGTGAGCACCATGTAAAGACCATGATGTGTGTCACTACTATAGACATATATGAAAACTGTGCTATAAAAACATATGTTCAAAAATAAACATTTTTGTTTGAAGACCTTAAAATATATGCAGACAGTGAAATGCAAATTTGGTGAATTTGGTCTGTTCTCTGAGATGCCAGAACTGGTCCCTGGTAGGACATGTGGCTGTGTGCAACATGTGGCATACAACACCTCTCCTACACCCACAGCTAATTGAGAAGTATTCTGGAGATTATACTTTTATTTCTTTTGCTTAACATTGGCAAGCGATGTTTTTCTGCCCAAGAGGAAAATTGTTTCCTGCTCCCTTGTTATAATTGGAAGAGCCTTTTCTCTCTCTAGAGAAATTCAGGGCAGATGCATAATCTAGATGTGCTGAGTTTGACTTCTAGTGGACCCTTGTCCTCCAAGGAGAAATAGCAGCAGGGATGCAAAAACTATTTCATCTAGTTTATTATTCTATGAATAAGCACTTTAATCTTTCTGAACTACTAGTTACAAAAAGGGAATGGAGAAAAGGCTGCTGGGGTTTTTTAATTCTGTGAGATGTCAATTGCATTTAACAATGCAAAGACACATCCTGTGGATTGGATGCTTTGTCATGGGTAGCAATGTTTAACAGTTTGCCTACAGAATGTATTTATTTAGCTTGGAACTGGGAAGTCTTATGAGGAGTTCAAGTCTCTGTAGGAAGCCAAGGTGAATGCATAGTCCCAAAACTGGAAAGATGCTGGAGAGCAATGAATGTCAAATGATGTCAGAGTAATTTTTCTTGGGTGGGAGCAATATGAAAATGTTATCTCTGTCATGGGCTCAGCTCCATATATCCTGGTACAGAAGTGTGTTTTTAATCAAAACAGAATGCTTTTAGTGACAGGACTTCAACAAACACACGCAGTTACTACAGCTGTATACATAGCCCTTTAATACATGTGATAACAGACAAATAAGGCATGAAATAGTGGTAATCACAAAGGCACTCATGCCTGTGGGATTATAATATCTGAAGAAGAAACTTTGGTGATTGAAAGTTCATTTGAATGAGGGCATAACTTACACTTAGCCTTTGGTAAACATTTCATGGAAAACAGGGTGGCTCAGGAGAAGCCATGGATGGATATTTTGCAGGGATTGGCCCACAGCCCAAATGCTAAATAGCATTTGGCTTCTCATGTGGAACAATTTTGCCACAGGATATGCTGGGCATTACAGCATCTTTGAAGCTAGCAGTCATGCAGCTATGAGCATATTTAAGGTCTTTATTGGTTAGGATGTTGGTATATCCATTTTCCTCCTGTTTTCCTTGCCTAAATTCTTGCTTAGAAAAAGCAGAAAATTAATGTTGTGATGTCACTTCGAAATACCAGTTCTATTATCTTGATTTAATCTGTGTTTTACTTAGAGGGGTGTTGCACACCCAGCCTTGCCATGGGTGACTAAGTGTACTGTCCAACATTGTGTGTATAAGAATCTTCATCTCTAGGTGGAGATGAACATTAAAGGGCTTACTTGGTGAGTAGGAGAAGAAAATGGCTTTAAAAACTGCTGTTGCTGGACTATATCAAGAATTATTTCTATACTGGAAATACAGAAACTGCTATACTTCCATTGAGGGTGGAAGTATAAACTCACACGTTTTGTAAGCTCCTGTAAACTTGTGAATGCTTAAAGCACAAAGAATAAGTCTCCTCATGATAGCTTCCACTGGAGGGAAATAGCCTAGAAGAGGAGGAGCTGTTGACTGTTCTTCCCTTCCATCCTCTGAAAGAATTTCAGTAGGAAGGAGAGAGAAATCCAAGCTGTTGTCATTCTTGTGGGAGTAGCGCCATCCAGGACAGGCAGAGGGAGGGAAGTCGAGTGCTGATCAGTCATATTGCATGCAATTTCTGAGAGGCATTCTCCAGCTGAGTCCTTGAAAGATTGGCACAGTAGGAGAGACAGATGTACCAGCATCGAGATAACCTTATTAGCTTGCCAAAGATTTTCGTTAAAAGTAATTTCCCATTTGGATTTGTCTTTGTCATGTGTGTCTGATGTGTAACCTGCTTCCTAGTGCTTGCTACACATCTCTTGCCCCCAAACTACTGACTGTGAGCTCTGCTGCCTTCTGCTCAAGAGCCTGGTAAGCAGCTCCTGATTTCAGTGCACTCCAGGTATCAGCTGTCACACACACCACAGCTCTCCTCCTCTCCCAGAGCCTGCTGTTAAGCATGTGGGAAAGCCTTACACAGGAGCAGCAGAATTTGAATGCTTTTGAAAAACACATTATATTAAAATATGTGGGGCAAGGAAAACAAGACAGCATTCCTATAAAAAATAATTGTAAGGAGATGGTATGTAGATGTTTTCTTTAAGGCAGAATGGGCTGTTAATTTTCAGACAAGGCTTTTCAGAGCTAGGCTGTAGCTTATTTCCTAAATCTAGTTTCCTAGAAGGAAGAAGTAAAAGGTTTGTTTTCGTCTGTAAAATAACCACCCAGAGCCTCAAGTCTGTTTTAACCTTTGGTTAGTTGTCCAGATACACGTTGTCCTCCTAAGCCCCAAACCTTGGTGGGCTCCTGTTCACTGCCCAACCTGTCACAGTGAAGGTGCTGTAGGAAAGCTTTCCACTGCATTAATTAGATAAATCTGGTGTACCAGATTAATTAGATAAAACCTAGGTACCAGAAGGCACCTGTGTATCCGACACTGAAGAAGTAGCTACAAATAAAAAGGATAAGATGCTCATACACAAGACTTAGAAGATAGCAGGAGACAATGTACTTCTGGAGCAGAAAAGAGGAATCAAATAACCATTATGTTATCGCCAGGTGCACTCTAGACTCAGATGGCTCTGGTCAAAACCAGGGAATAGTTCTTTACATCCACAGTGAAGTTCTCAAGAAGCTCAGCAAGGCCACTGAGAAGGTCCTGCACCTGGATCAATGCAGAGTGGGGGTTGAATGGATTATAGCCTTGCAGAGAAGGACTTGAGAATGAAACATTAGATGCGAGCTGGCAATGTGCACTTGCAGCCCAAAAACCCAATAGTGTCCTGGGCTGCATCAAAAGAAGTGTGGCCAGCAGGTCAAGGGAGGTGATCTATCTTCCTCCAGTCCACTCTTCTGAAATTTCAGCTGAAGTATTGCATCCAGCTCTGGGGTTCCCAGTACAAGAAAGATGTGGATCTGTTGGAATGGGTCCAGAGAAGAGACATGGAAATGATCAGAGAGCAGGTGAGGGCTGGAGTTCATCTACTTTGAAGAAAAGCTGACAAAGTTGAGTTGATTCAGCCTGGAGGACACTCCTGAGAGACATTTTTGTGGACTTTCAATATATAAATAGGACTTATAAGAAAGATGGAGAGAGACATTTTTACCAGGGCCTGTAGGGTCAGAGAAAGGGGCAACATTTTTTAAAGTGAGAAAGGGTAGTTTTAGAGATATAAGGAAGAAATCTTTTGCAATGGCAATGGTGAGAGAGTGGAACAGGTTGCCCAAGAAACTTTTATGTACCCCATCCCTAGAAATATTCAAAGCCAGGTTGTATGGGGCTTCAAACAACCTGGTCTAGGGAATGGTGTCCCTGCCTATGTCAGGATTGTTGGACTAGATGGTCTTTGAATGTCCCTTCCAACCCAAACCATTTTGTGATTCTCTAAAGGTGAAGGTTGGCTTGTCCCCAACTGAGTTGTGATTTTGTATTAGTGTATGAAAATATCCTTGCTACTCACTTCTTTCTAATACCCTTCTTGCAAAGCTGTTTGAATGTCTGTCCTATGGGCAGGAGATTCACCCAGCACAGAAACAATGCCATGGGATGAGGTTTTTAGCCAGCCAAGTTCTTTGACTGAATCACAGAGCAGCCAAGCTGAGAGTTTTGTCAGTGCAGTGAAAGTCAATATGTGCTACAGACTTAAGACAGGAATCAATAGATTTAGGATCTGGGAGAGAGGGGATGATGTCTAGGAGGTAGTAATACCCTTAAATTAGTGCTGCCATTGAAGACTGTCCTGTGAAAATACAGCTGGAGTCACAGAAAGGCAGGAGAAAGGCAGGAAGAGCTGAGAGATGTTCATTCCAGTTTCCCATGCAACTCTTGCATTGATGCTCTGCCCAGAATCCCTACAGAGAAAACCTTTAAGGGCAGAACTCACACAGCTCTGTTAATAACACATCTGATGTGTGAAGCCATCCAGTATTCACATCTCTCAGCTTTTTCTTATTGCTCCCTAAAACAGAGTGCTATATATGAGCTTGCTTTCCTTGAACTTCTTGGTGTGCCTACCATGAATGAATGTTGGAGGAGTGCAGCAAAGTCACAGATTGCTCTGGCTCAGCTTCTCTCTAGCATTGCTTTAGAAGATGACTGTAACCAGTTAGTCTTCTCCATTTGGATTTGATTACTTCCAGTGCTGAACAGGATATTGCCTGGTGATATTTTACTATGCTTGGTGATTCTATACAAATTCTAAACTGAAATTTTCTCATCCTCAGGGTAAAAAATTTGTGGTTGGAAACAGCCAATTTGAATTTGAAGCTTCTGTTGATGAGTCAGATGAAGGAAAATTTTCATTCGTGAGTAAAGAGGTAAATGTGAAAATGCTATTTGCCTACCAAATATGCTCAGCTCTTCTAAACTGTAGCCACAAGTGTCCAGAATTACACAGGTAATATGTATTTCCCTCAGAAAAGAAAGTCACCTCTGATGGAGATTCTCCTTTGGCAGTAGTAGTCAAAGGCTACCATTTTGGCTCAGAGCTCCTGAAGTCTCCCCTCAAAGCCCTCAATCTTTCTCCCTGATTTCTCTACCTGTGTAACCCATGGAGTTATTGAACTGTCTCTGGAGGAATTTGAGACCACTACTGTTTTATTCTTTATTTTTTATACAATCTAGTGAAATAATTGATGATAAAATGCAAGAATTTCGGTGCTCTCCCTCTCCACATTCCACTTCACTATCTTTCCCATTTTGTATCTGTAAAAATGGGAATGGTAAGAATGGTGACAATATGCTGTTGCTTGGCTACCTAGTAGTTATGCTTCTTTCACTCTCGCTTTTTTACTGCAAAAGGAAATAATATTTTAAAAATGGTCTATTTTCTAAGCTCCAAGTTTGACTCACAAATGTTATGCTGACTTTATATCTTACAAGCTCACTAACTAGTTTTGAGAATTAATGAGCATTTCTGCATCATCTGTGCCTAGCACAAAGCATTTGCTTTATCAAGCGTCTGTATTTTTATTTGTTCTTCTTGTTTCCCAACAATTGTCATTGCTGCTCTTTCAGCATGAGCAGAAGCTCATGTCTTGGAGCATGTGAACCTTGTGATTTGGCTGTAAAATGAGGAGGCTGCACTGTAAAAGATGCAAGAGATTTCCCCTCCATGTGGTGCGAGTCTGCTGTGCCCACAGAAGTAATGGGGCCAGATGGTGTGGGAAGGGAGAACTCAGCAGGGTCAGCAGCTATACTTACTGCCTCTGAACAGCACTTTTGCTGCTTTGATACTTATAACCAAATGTAAATTAAATTAATGAAAAGAGAGTACTCGGATATTGCCGTCCCTTGGTACTTGAAAATTCTGATTGTGAAGGATTAGGTTCATTAAAACATTTTTCTATAAATGTATCTGCCCAAGATACATTTATAAAAAAGGCCATAAGGCTTGGGAGAGTTTCTAAAATCCTTCACAGGTCTGATTATTGAGAATCATAGAAAATGTATGAAATTAACCTTGTCAAATGAAGGTATAAATATCTCTATTATGTCATCTTTTCTAGTTTTCCTATAGTGCAAATGAGACCCTACAACTTAATTTATCCATAAAAACAGATAAGGTCAAGATTGACAGCAAACTGATGGGTAAGTGTGAAATATGGGATTAAAGGGAGATTAATTACTGTAAGCAGAAATCAATTCCTTCATAATTTGGAGTCTTGTTAATAAGAATGTTTGTAGGTTTTACTGGTTTGGGTGAGACAATTAAATCTGACAGATCGAAATTTATTAATGTTAAACTAATGCATTAAACATCTGAGTTGTCAGCAAGTTTTCCAGGGACACCAACCAAGGTGTGTGGTGCAGTGACATGCTGGAGAGAAGGGATGGCATCCAGAGGGACTTTGATGGGCACTAGGGCTGGGCCTGTGCAAACCTCGTGAGGGTCAGCAAGGCCAAGTGCAGGGTCCTGCCCATGGGCTGGGGAAATCCCAAACACAAATACAAGCTGGAACACGAAGGGACTGAGAGCAGTCCTACAGGGTGTGACAAGGTGGAACCAGCAATGTGTGGGTGCAGCCCAGAAAGCCCAGTCATGTCCTGGGCTGGATCAGGGGCAGCGTGGCCAGCAGGGTGAGGGAGGGGATTCTCTCCCTCTGCTCCACTCTCAGACACCTGCAGTGCTGCACCCAGCTCTGGGGCTGCCACGTGAGAAGGACATCATGGACCTCTTGGAATGAGTACAGAGCAGGAATGGCCACAAAGATGATCAGAGAGCTGGAGCACCTCTCCTATGGGGAAAGGCTGAGAGAGTTGGGGTTGTTCAGCCTGGAGAAGAGAAGGCTGCAGGGAGACCTTATTGCAACTTTTCAGTACTTAAAGGTCGCTTATAAAAAGGACGACAAACTTTTTTGCAGGGACTGTTGCAATAGAAGAAGGGATAATGGTTTTACACTGAAAGAGGGTAGATTGAGACTAGATATAAGGAAGGAGGCTGGTGAACAGTGGCACAGGTTGCTATGATGGTTTCAGCTGGGGTAGAGTCAGTTTTCTTCACAGTGGCTGATACAGGGCTATGTTGTGGATACCAGAGAGATGGTAGATGCCCCATACCTGGAAACATCGAGGTTCAGGCTGGATGGGCCTCTGTGTAGAATCACAGAACCACAGAATTAGAGTATCCTGAGCTGTAAGGGACCCACAAGGATCATCAAGCGCAACTGCTGGCTGTACACAGGACAATCTCAAAAATCACTCAATCTAGCTGAAGATGTCCCTGCTCATTGCAGAGATTTGGACTAGGTGACCTTTAAATGTCTCTTCCAACCCAAAGTGTTCTGATTTTATGATTCTATAATTTTCAAGATTGCTTTTGCTATGAAGTGCAATCCTAATAGCAAAGCTTCCCAGTTCATACTTAAGTATGAAAATTAAACACTTAAGCATTTTGATTTTTTTCTTTCAATGATCTTTGCCTTTCCTCAATGAACTTTCCTCGTCAAGCAGCAGAAAGAGGATTCTTGTCACAGCCACTCATATGGACTTTACCTGAAATCTCATTTCCTAACTTGTCTCAGTTCAGGCAGGTTCTGCAGTCCCTATGTTAGCTGGCAATCAAGAAAACACAGAAACATTCAGTGTGTTTTCAGCTCATTACTCTATTAATTTATTTCTATTAAAAATAAATTAAAAATTATAGCACAAAGACTTGATCTCTGAAATAAAAATCTCTTTATTAATATAAATTTCATTTCTTTTGAACATACAATAATGAAGCAATGAAGCCTAGTCCTGAGGTAAGAAAACTCCTTTAAAATCAATGGAGCAGTATCTAGGACCCAGCTTACATGTCTTTGGACTGACATTTAAGGCAGAATATTGCAAAACCCATGAGGCAAGCCTCTTATGTACTTGCATGATGGGACAGCATCAGGAAAATACTAGTACCCCAAGTAATTTCCTCTGCAGAATAAATCTTCAGACCATTTTTCCAACTGTACAATATTTAAATTTATTCTCTTTCATATTGGCAGCATGAACTGTGTTTTAGAAGATTTTCCTTATGGTTCTGTGTGCAGTGTTAAAAGACTAAAAGAGGACCTGGCATGAATTTTATAGGGAGGTCATATTACAATCTCAGACTGTCTTAATTTCCATTCCAGAGGCTGTCATGCTTAAAACTGCAGAATTTTGACTAAATATTCCCAACATCTTTTTTCCAAGTCAGGAAAAAGCATTAAAACAAAACAAAACATAAAAAGAAGCTAAATTGTTAAAGAAATGTTATCATTCAAATTGAAATATAGAACACTTCCAAGAGGGGACTTGAAAAATTATCAACAGATGTCTCTTTTTAGTATAAAAGGGATTTTTTAAAATCCAAATTCTTTCTGACTTTCAGACTCCCTTGCCATATGAAATCCAGTGTGTAATGTGTTTTTATGCATCTTGAAAAGAATTGGCTTTGGGTATATGGCTGCTGCTGAGAAGCACCTTTGAACCTGCCAGTGAAAGAACCCTTTCTTTGTATGACACTTAGTGAATACTAAGTTATGATAGCATTTTTACATCTCCAGCCATCAGGGGTTCTGAACAGTGTGAAATCCAATATATCCCTTTTATCCTTTGTCCTTTTATCGATGATATCACAGCTGGTATCTCAAGGTGATGGATAAGAGTCTGAATCTAATGAGTAGCTTGCTGTTGGTACAAATAATGAGCTGATCAGTGAACAAGGGGAGCAGTTAATGCTTTGAGGCCGGGGCTTTCTCCATTGCATTTCAGCAACTGGATGTGAGGGACATCAAGACTTTGCAGTGCTGACATTGTTTGCTGAGGGGTGGAATATGAATCCCTGTCCAGCCAGTGAAGGATAATGAAGTAATTCAGTAAACAAATTCCCATGCTGTACCTGGTGGCCATGTGGCTGTCTAGGTGGGAAATCTGAAGTCTGGGAAGCCAAGGGGAAAATTTGCTCAACAATATTTCCTGTTCAAGTGCCTGTGCAGTAGCAATCTTTCAGAGTGCTGGAATAAGAAAGCAATCTGGTTCCTATAAAAGCGATTCCCAGTGAGGAAACTTGTCCTTGCCTCTGTCCACAAAGCAAACAGCATACATGGGCTGTCAGCCTGGTGCTTTTCCTCAGCACTATATCCACAAAACAACATAAAGAGTGGGTAACTGACCCACAAACTGCAGGAAATATGACTTGGTTTATGTTTGTTCCTCAGTGCCTTCCATATTGATGTGCTCAGTTTGTGAAGCAAATGATGCTACTCCTGCCTTGTGCTCATCAATTCCTTGGAAGTTCAAGATAGAGATTGAATCAAATGGATGCTCTTTCTCATTAATTCATTTTTACAAAGTCCCTTAGTTTTGCATGCACCTCTAGTGTTTCTTCAGCTGATTTTGTGCTTGTAAAGATACTTGAAATCAAGTGGATGTGCTGACTATAGATAAGAAAGGGTTAAAATCAGACTGCATCATTGCATTAACTCTTCCTTGTAGGGGAAAGAAAAAAGCCTGTTTATTATCTTAAAGACTAGCTGTGAATCTTAATGCTGAGGGGTTTAAACATACAGCATTTAGAGAAAAAGTGCCTGTATGGGATAACATGTTCTCCTGCAAGTGGCAGAGGTTAGCCAAGACTTGGGCATCTGCAATATTGTTCATGCCTAGCGGGAGAATAAGGCCACTGATGAAAAAATAATGGAAAACTAGCATTCTCATTTTACTTTTCATTTCACTAGAAATCTGACATGGTAGTCTCTTGGAATTAGATTTCAAGAGCTACTGCTGCTGCTGCTGTTATCTAGGAAGATGGCAAGTGTATTGAAATGCTACTCACTGGAGGGTGATTTTGCCAGTGTCCTTTGTAAAGCCCTGCTCCTCTGAGAGTAAAAGCTCGTTTTAAATAGATGTGTTTAATGGCCTTTACTGTATGCATCCCAAAAGGATTTACTTTTGTCCACATCTGTTTACTTTCCTTTATTTCCTGCATCTTTAAGTATGAACCTCTTTTGAAAAGAATCCAGTGTCACTAGGGCTACTGTTTCTTGGGACTTAATGAAGGGAAGGGGAAGGGGAAGATGTTGAGAGTCTGTCTTGTATACCCCATTCCCATCTGCAATCACATTTAACTCTTGAAAGAGCACAGGAGGAAGCCTAAAAAGCTTTCTGCTGTTCTGGTAAGTTAAGCTGATTTACAAGACTCAAAAAGTGGCAGAGCCTGAGTGGCAGAGGGTGAGAGGCTGTGTGGCCAGAAATACAGAGCAGCCAAGAGTGGAGAGAACCAGGGGAAAAACGAGCAGAAAAGCAGACAGCAAGATGTTTTCCTCTTTGCAATAATCATCCCACCTGTCCAGGGAGGCACAGCACTCCCATGCTGGGTAATCTGGGCAACTTGCTCACTTTCCCTAGAGAAACATGTTGTATCTTTTCGGTCTGTTTTCTTCTGGGCTAGTTCTCAAGTGCATCTCCATATGGTTTTTTTGTAAGCCCAGGCTCTCCTTATGGTGGTTGAACGACTAAGATATGTCTCAAGGCTTTGCATCTATTTGGGAAAATTAGTTTGATTCAGTGACTGTGCATCATGCTAGAGATTGATGAGGGCCAAAACAAGCTTAGTGTCTGGTACAGTTGGCCTCTGCTTCATCAGTAAGAGAGATACAACTATCAGATTTGATTTCTTGGCTCAGAAAAGATAGAACTAAACCCCCCTACAAAAGGAACAAGGTGTACATCAGGATGACAGTTCAAGACAAAAGGGAAAACAAAAGCAAGAAAATAGAGAAGAATGAAGAAACACAGAGGTATCAACTTGAACAAAGGTTAACATTTTATTAAGTGTTAACTTTCTATTTGGTTCAGGCATGAGTGATGATTATGGAAAGTCCCAAATGTCCTGGAAACAGCCTACAAAGGCAGCTCTCTTCCTTCAATCCTGCAACTGGCAGAGGTCCCATGCCCACTGATGTCCACCCCTACTGACATCCATGCGGAGTCTATACCTTCCATATCTGACTTGGGATGCTCCAAGGACCTGATTTTTGAATTAATCTTTAAACAATTGTATGTGTTATTGAGGTTGGTCAAAGTAAGGACTTTGTACTTGAATGTTTTGACAGTGCTTGAGTGACAAAAATATATTTTCAGGCCAGTCATACTCTGCACATGGATAAATGTCAGGTTTTTCCATAGAGAAAAAATAAAATTTTCTCTCAGCATCATTCAGGGGTTAAGAACAGACCGTACATATTACTCCTGTGACTCCACTGAACTTTATACAGAGGGTTACTTTTCCTTCCCAAGGGACACTGAATATCGTTGGAACAGAGAGAAACATCTAAATATGTTTGCTGTTCATCTTTCAGTGACTCTGTACAACTGCTCCTACGGACGAAGCGACTGCAGCCTGTGCCTTGCTGCCCCACCTGAGTACAGGTGTGTGTGGTGTGAGGAGGATGGCAAGCCCAGCAAGTGCCTCTATGAAAAGCTCTGTCGCGCTGCCCCCACCGACACGTGTCCTCCTCCAGAAATCACTGGTGTAAGATTGCTTTTTTCTCTCCCTACCAGCATAATATTTTTCAGGAGAAAGCAGCCGAGTGAGCTCATACTGAAGGGCAGGTTTTTTTCCTTAAGGAAGCCTCTGAAATAGCTGAAAGGAAATAATGTCAGTAGTGATGTGTGAGAGAGATTTGTAAGGACTCAAAATAAGAGACTGAATGGATTCTTTGAGCCTCCTTGTTTTTCAAGCCTTGTCCTCGCTGTATCAGAAGCCAGGGTAGCAGTGCATGCTCAAAACATGGCATTTGAATCTTGAATTCTTAGCATGGATTTTTTTCTCTCATAAAGTCCTTTCTACCTGAAATGAGTCTGTAAGAGCGGTTCACTGTTCCTGGAACTACAAGTACATAACAGGTCCTTTTACAGGCTTCAAAATAGTATTTAATAAGGGAGCAGATTTTTTCTGTGTCACGAAGTGTTTTCCAGGTGTCAGTGATATTTTTCAGTCCACACCAGCATCAAATCCAAGGCTGTAGGAACTGAATGTCAGAAGTCAGAGAGGCCAAATGTGCACCTGACTTACTCTGCACTTGGAGCATTCACTCAGGGTCAGGGAAGGTTGTTATCCACTTTGGTGGGTCAGCAGGCAAAGAAAGTCATTAATCCATGTCCTTTCCAGAAACAAGCCTATGCTGCTTATATGGGCATAATTGTTGAGAAAAGAGTGATACATGCTTCCACTGGGCAAATCTAAATTGCTGCAGCAGTGGTATCAGTACTTAGAAACTCAGACACACTGTTTGATGAGAACACATCCCAAGCTGTCACAAAATGTGGTAACTGTGTGACACAGGCTGAGAGTTGTAGCAGGGATGTTTCACTCAGTAGGAACTGTGTCTGAAACCTGTGGCTCAAAGTGGCAGAGACACTGCATCCCTGGAGACTGTGCAGTCAGAGGTGCAATGTGCCTGCTGGCAGACCTGCAGAACACTGAGGAAGGTTGGCCATGAGGGTACATCTGAGAAGAAACAGCTGTTAAACAGTTGAAGTCTGCCAAGGAAGGTAAATACTCTAGCAGCTTGACAGAATGTGTGGAGAAGAATACTTATGTAGTATCTGTGCCCAGGTAAACATGATTTGAGAAAAAAGGAAAAGGAAAATCTTTTTAAAAAAGTGTTTTCACCTGGGATACTGTTTCTACATTATGGTGGACAAAAAAATGATGCTAAAATATTTTTGATTTTCAGACCTTACATTAGCTTTAAATATGAACATAACATTTGGAAAGAGCTAGACAGACAGTTGAGTAATGTTTCAGCTGGTTCGTGTATGGGTTGGGTGCAGATGGAGAGCCAGTGGCCAGGCAGCCAGCAGAGGCAGCCTCATCGCTGTGCTCAGCTTGCCTAGACCTGAGGGACTGATTTTGATGGAGCAGGCATTGAAGTGCAACCTCACTCTTCTCGATGGCAAACTTGCAGCCCTCCAAAGCTGAAGACCTGAAAATGTCTTACTGAAGGTGCTCCAAGCATTGTGTAGGAAAGCAGGTTAACCTCCCAGCAAATATTCTTAACTGAAGTGTCTGTCAGGGCTCCACTGCAACTGCATGATCTTCTGTCCTCATTTTATTTGCAAATTACTTGTTTAGCATCAGCCCATGCTGCAGCACCCTACCATGAGATGCACTAAGGGAAAACAAGAGACTGGAGGAACTTTTGAAAACACGATGTGGGGCAACACTGCATGTTAGGAAAATGCACTGCTCTGCTGTGAACCTAAAGGGATAAAATCACAACAACAAAATGCTGGAAAAGCTCTGTGGAAGGATTGTGAGAAGAGTGTAATGAATTTGCTTTTCACAATCACAGTACTTCAGTGGAGGAAGCAAACTTAAAATAGAATAAACACCAGGCAAGAATTTTGTACATAACAGTCTGCCACAGGAGACATGAAATCTTCAGCTGTTGAATGCTAGTTCTGAGCTAACAGATGATTAATTAACATTAAAAAGTTGCATAGCTTGTTTTTTGTTTGTCCTACAAGAAACATCTGCATTTCAAATGTTGGTAAGTCAAAGTAGCTTTAAATAATATAGAAGAGTAACATAGTCACTGCAGTATTTAATTTTGCTTTTTTTTTCCCCCTGTCCCTTATGCAAACAGATTGAGCCAAAAACTGGACCACTAAGTGGTGGAATTCTTTTGACCATAATGGGATCTAATTTGGGAATAAAGGCAGAAGATGTAAAAAATATAACAGTGGCAGACAAGGAATGTCTTTTTAAAGAGGAGTTCTACTCTGTTTCCACAAGGTAATTGATGGATGCTTTTCACAAGATTTTAGAAGAAAAAAGGAACCTCTGTGCATTTTCAAGAAAAGATGATCTTCTTGTGGTTACAAAAGGTTACCATTTGAAAAAATAACTATTGCTATGATATACATGCAATATTTCATAGTAACATGTCTGACTCTTTATTGTTATAGATTGTAATACAGCAACAAATTTACAATGGTGTACTACCATCCTGCTCCTGATTGAAGTTTTTTCCTTACTTGATTGAAAAGCTTTCATAAACTACTGCTGCACATATATCAAGACTATTTGTTTTTAAATTAAAGGCATTCTACATGTGCATCTAGTCATTAAAACTTTGCTACATCTGAACTACAGTGAAGGCAAGCATACAAGATTTATGGGAAAGTAGGGAAAACAAGAGGAAGCTTAAATCTGCTTAGTCCAGCCACAGAGTTTCTTGCCTGGGGACAGGGAGGGAGCCCAGAGCTTAGGTTTAGCTGTAGATGACTAAGTTTCATCTCAAAGCCAACAAGTCCATGGATGTTGAATTGCCTAAGCAGGTTGGTAGATGTTTTGTGGATTACTTGTCGCACTCTTAAGCAGTGCCAAAAATTAAAACAGAATGCCTAAATTCTTCTAGGTAGGTATCTATGTGTTTACTACAGATTATATCAAGCTTCTAATTTCAAGAGGGAAATACCCTTTTTATATTAGGTGATGGAAAGCATAGCAGGAGTGTTCAGTAGCAATATTAAGAGTAATGATGGATTTTTCTTTCATTCTCCTGAAAGCTGCAATTGAAACCTTGGCTTTCTTTTGCTTCCTATGATTTAAATTGTAACACAGTAACTTTTTGCTATTTCTGTGGCATGTTTTGAAAGTGACTTTGAAGATACCTAAGTGATTTTTTTTTTAGATTTTGAAAAATATTTAACTTTAGTCAATGCATGGATCAGGCATTTAGAAGCTTCCCAGGCCTCTAGGACTGAAGAAGGTAAAGAATAGCTGTTTCTTTCTCACTGCTTCCCAATTTTATTGCCATCACTCCCGCATTTACATGTACTTCCAACCAGTCATCTTTCCCCACTCCCTATTTTCAGTGTTTGCAAAAGCTACATTAAATTGCGACATAGCCTTACAAGAATTTCCCCATCCTCTTGGCTTTTTCTAAAGCTTTTTGATATTTTTAAATACATGGAAAGGAGCCAAAACTGAGATGACTGGTTCCTTGTATCATAGCAACATTACTGGTTTCCTAAGTTCTGGCAATGTAGTAATGGGTGAGAACAAACGCAACTTGCATCATGTCATTTATCAACAAATTAGTGGGTTTTGAAGGATGTTCCTGGCTAGGGAAGCTTAAAAAGAGAAGTTGTCAAAATCTTCAAATAGCTATCTTTAATTTTCTGTATTTATCTCCCTCTGGGTTTTTTTTTTTTTTTTTTTTTTATTACTATTACCTTCTTTTTATAAAATTAAATTTGAAAAATAAATAAAAGTGCCTTGTCTGGCTCCCCTATCCTCCTTTAGTTAAAAGCTAGTCTTTTTAGGAGACAGTGGCTCCCATGCACAGCAAGATTTAAGACATTTAAGGGTGCTTTCTGGCTCTGTAGTGATTTAATTGTTGGCCTTGGAGAAGTCATTCTTTGTAGTTTTCCATTAGAAGTGTGGGGGAAGGGAGGCAATGCCAGCGCTGGGAAGGGAGGGAACTTTTCCAATTAAAATCCCTGCTACGATGTTTCCCCCACAGCCCCTGGCCCCGGCCCCCGACTGCTTTCCCCAGCCTGACATATGGTAAAAATTCCTCCAAAGGCACCATTTCCTGTTTCTGCCTGACATGAAGATACAACTTCCAAGAATACAGTAGAGAGATGATGAGGAACAGGCTCAGGCAGCCGTACACATGCCAGGACATGCAGGAATTCCGAGAATTTTGTCCATTTGCCAGTACCCAGGAAAAAAAGTCTGGAGTGATCTGCAGAGGGACTTGACAATCCTTTTATTATAAGTCCTGATTTAAGTACATTATACCCAGTAATTTGGAGTCATTGAGGGGTTTTTTGCTACTTCAGGTTTTTTTAAGAAGTCGTGCACTGCTTAAAGAAGAATAGCAATAATCCTGGAGGGAGAGAGACAGAAATGAGCAGTGATCATAGGGTGTGGCCTATATGAAACTGAGCAGGCTATGAGCACTATATACCTCCTTATCTAACTGTATTATCAGCTCTCCATTAAGCATTTGTCCCAGTTTTCAAGTGTGTCAAATCCTTATTGCCCTTTCATGCTATCATTCTGTGGTTTACCTGTTTGAAATAATAATTTAAACATCCTAGCTATCACTCAGCAGCAGTGTTAGTTCTAAGGCAGCATTCTCTTGGCCAGTGCTCCTTGACCTCTGATTTTGCATGTGTTTTCTGTGAATTTATTTTCAGAGAACAGTAATTCTGAAGGGATTTTGATCATAGGTGTGAAAAGGTTTGAAGCTGAAAGGTAGCAAGATGCACAAAAAAATTATCAGCAGTTAAAACACACAAAATTAAAAGATAGCTGATGGTCTGATGTTTGCCTCAAGGAGGTGGGGGCTCTTTTGTGGGGTTGGGTTTTTTTAACATCACAAAGTCCACAGTACATCTTGTGTCAGGTTCAACTGACTTATGGGGCTGAATTTGAGTCTTCTGGGAAGGCACTTCTACTAACAGACTGCTGAAGTGGCTGTGTGCAGTGCTCAGGTTTCAGTTTTATCAACCCTTGGATAGACAAGCAATTCCTGGGTGATTTTGCTGGGAATCTGAGGCAGCACTGGATTACACAGTATAGGATAAAGCAAAGTTGGTGCTTCTGCTGGCAGTGTGTGTGGTAGCTCACATACATTGCCCTGGCATTGCAGCTGTCACTTCTAACAGATAAGCTTACATTCTTTCTTTTTAGGATTGTGTGTCAAGTTGGATCCATGAAGGAACCACAGCAAGGTCAAATTGAAGTTAACATCAATGGAAAATTAGGTAGATCACCAAGTGAAGTGTTGTTTACATACCAGGTAAGTGCATTTTTTTTCAGAGATCTGTTTTATACTTTGTGTATGACATAAGTTAAAGTTAAGCACAGAATTGTTTGTTTTTGTTGTACTGTTTCATCAATAGCACTGCCATTGAAAAATATTAGAAAACACTTAATTCCAGCATTTATATATTCAAAAGGTGAACAAAAAATCAATTCTGATCAATAGATTAAGAGTCTCAAAATGGGATTATGTCATTTTCCATCTAAGTTAAAAAGATGTGGTAAAAAAGCAATTGGAATAAACTTATTCACTAGTGACATAATATCTCTGAAGTATCACTATTAAATAAAAAAGTCAGCTCTGCAAAAAATTAGGTATTCTCTAGATACATGGTGCACTATTTTAATCATGGTATTTAGTCTAGGCAATTTTCTTAATTAGAAGAATGGATGCAGAGCAGCTGAAGAATAAGTAATGAAGGTACATTAATTTCTTTAATAATTTATTTCATTCAAAAGTATGACATGCAGAGCCACAGACAGTGTGATGTGTGTTCATATTACTTATGTGCCTTGTTTTCAGTGTGACTATGAAAGAAAATTTCATTTCTGTGTTAATTGCTTTGCTCTGAATGTGGCCCTAGCTTATAGCTGGTCTAGCCTGTCGTTTTAGCAGCACGTAGCTTTATCTGTAGCTATGAGGTCTTCAAATTTTATAAGATCATGTGATAGTTGAGAGGTTTAAATAATATCAGTCCCCATAATGATACTTAAAATTACACCTATAAAACTATAAAACATAACTTGTGTGCTAGGCTTTTATCTTCTCCCTTATTTAAACTTCTGTCTCATTAATTCTTGATGTCTTGTGAGAAGTAAAGGAAAGAATTCAGCAGTGGAATAAGTCGAGAAAGACATTTAACTGAGAAGAGGATATTCTTGTTTTCACAAAACAGGCTAGAAGTGGGGTTTCTGTAATTTCCAAGCAAATACCTCCTCTCTCTGGTGACACTGCTGCAAAAAACAACTACCCTTGTTGCTTGAATATGTCATGTGTTCCTTTGTGGAAATGTAGGATATGATCTTAACCAGAGAACAATGATATAATCTCCCATGTGTATGTTTGTGGTCTCTAGGACAGAGACTATGACAGTAAGACCTACATGAGGTTTTGACATGAATCTGTTGGGTGTGTTCTGCACCAGTTCTCCTATCCTTCTGTGCATAAAGATCTTCCCATGACTTTCATGGAAAACGTGAAGTTATTATGGAGTGGGTTGAAACCTGAACCACGTAGGCTTTGGAACCTTTGGACTTGTTTTGGTGTGATTCCCTCCCCAGCACATCTGAAAGGGACATAAGGAGCCATTGCTTTTGACCACTTCAGGGAAAGATTCTTAATTGCCTGTCAGTGAGGTGCTGGGAGAAGTGGCTGAGCACAAGCATTACTGAGGTGGATGTCTTCCTGCAAGTCCAAGACTCTCTGTGTGTCAGTCTCTGCCTGCATTGAGACCACTGGAAAATCAGACACCTAAGCCAACTGCTGATAAAGAGCATTTTTATTTACTGCAAGACTCTTTCCATGTGGACCCTTTTTACAATATGGAAAGCAATGACAAATAATACAATTCACACGTTAAAATTGATGATATTGATTTCTAGTTTCATTTCCCTTAATTCCACAAGAAAATGAAGCCAACTTTGCACTGTAGGATTGAAGTCAGTATGGGGTGTCACACTGATGTGCACCTCTACAAGTGTGGCACAAATGCTTTGGCATGAGAACAGACAATCAGAGCAGACAGTTGCATCAGTTAATGTTGGCTTAAAAGCTGCAGTCTTGTTTCAGTGCTTTTTTCAGACTTCTTTCAGCAGACATGCAAAATCTATGCTTTGTGTAAAACCTCTTCTACTCAGTATATACGAAGGAAAGAAAATAATCTTATTTCCAAAAACCCTTCTAAAATAAATTTTCTCTCATGTATTTCCCTGTTTCTTTGGCACATGGGATGGATACCCTTCTGCTGGTCACTATTATTGTTTTTACTGTGAGCTCTGACCACTTGAAGCAGAATAGTTTCATCTTTAACAGTGACTGTTCTAAATGCAGTGTGTGGCATGACAGGGCTGAAGCGCACAAGGAGCCACTGGAGATGCTCATCCTGGTGTGTCTGTGTGTACCAGAGGTATCACCATATACCCCACTGCCTCAGCCTCGTACATGTGATTAGTATCTGCCACCAAAAGCACTTATCAAGTAAATTGGGTATTGTCGCAGACATTTCTCCACAGAAATCCTTTCTTTCGGATTTCTGTGTCTTCAGGAGGCCAGAGGCCTCCGAAGACAAGGTAAACAATTATTATCAGCTGCTGGGGAATGCAACAGGGGCACCTATTTTGATTGGTGATTGGTTCATGTTTTATGTTTATAATTAAGGGCCAATCACCAGTGCAAGCCAGGGGACTGAGTCCTTGGCCACAGCTTTGTTGTGGATTCTTTTCTATCTCTTCCTAGCTAGCCTAGCTGCTCTGCAAAACCTCTCTCCTTATTCTTTCTAGTATAACTATAATGTATTATATCTTATATTAATAAATTCAGCCTTCTGATTCAAGAAACAAGATTCACCGTCTCTCTCACCAGCCAGCGCCCACTCAGGCGCAGTAATAGGGTATAAGAAAGAATTTTTTATATGATGAGAGTAGTGAGTCACTGAAAGAAGTTGCCCAGAAAAGCTGTATCTGCCCCATTATTGGAACTGTTCAAGCCAGGTTGGATGGGACTTGAAGCAACCTGATCTAGGGAAAGGTGTCCCTGTGCATGGCAGGGGTGTGGGACTAGGTGAGCATTGAAGGTCCTTTCCATTCTGAACCATTCCATGATTCTATAAGTAGTACTGTTTGGCTCTTGTTGATACCCAGTCTGAACAGTGTGATTTATTTTTAAAGGTGGATTGATGAGAATCAATAGTCAGAGCAACTTGGGGCTCAGATTCATGCTTCTTTCCTGTCTGGCAGCACAGAGCATTTCAGAACTGACAAATGTGCAAGACCTTCATGAAATGGGTCAAAAATCCAGTTAAAAGATAAGCCACGGTTTCAATTTAAAATTATTTCTGAACAAAAATGCCTTGGTCCAGAAGTGTCTGTGCTGTACAGTAAATACTCTATTTGCTGCACAACAGGAGAAGAAAGCTTTATGTCTCCCTACCCATCACAATTTCCTCTATCCAGCCTGAGTTCAGTTCAAGTACAGTCCCAATGAAATTAAATTCTGATAACCCAGTCATCCTCTGCTGACATTTCTATTGTTTCACTATAAGCAGGCTCAGGCAATAACCATTCTCCTGTTTAGTGAAATAGAAATGAACTTCTGCTAAATTTTAATATCCAGCTATGCAGTACATCTGGAGCACTGACAGCTTGGCTGGTCTCTGAGCAGGTGGAGCAGTAACATGGCTAAAGGCCAGTCCTGCTTTTTCATTTGTTGTTAACTTTATCTGATTTGCTTGTTGCTATGGCAGTGAGAAGCAGTCTCAAAGGAAGGAGTTAAGCTTTTCCAATGTGTATGGCCCAGATTTGCTGATCCCATACAAGTGCTGATTCTTTTTTCAGAACACCTCTTCTTTAGACTCAAGGCACCAGGACAAGAGCTTGTGGCTGGTTCTGGCACCTCCAGCATTTGTCTGAACAATTTTGTCAGGTTTAGGCTGTGCAGGTTAGAATGACTTTTCAGAAAGCTCAAATAAATCTAAGATGGTGAAATTAGACGTAGAACTTTGCAAAAGTGTAATACATTTCTGAGGTGCTGAAGGTAGTTTAGAAACTGGCTTGGAAAAAATTACTTCTTGTAAACCAGGATGTCTATTTTCCTAAATGAGATTAATAACCAAAAAGAGGAAGAAGGGAGGATAAATTAGAGCCTGACCTGAGAACAAACATGAACACTCACCATACTGGAAGTTTGAATGTGAAATGAACAGCATAGTTACATTTAACAAGTGCACTCTTCCACCTCAATCTACCCCCAAATGTGACAGTTTCCTCTTACGTGCATCCATCCTCTGCTTTGCTTTGTGATGTTTGAAGCAATTGCACTGAAAGCTCTCACCAGATCAGTGCCTCAAGGCTTTTGTGGAGGGTTTCAGCTCACTCCTTGATTTTTCACCCTGAGTTGTTGCTTCAATTTTACATTCCTTTTACACTGTAGCTGGGGGCTTTGGGTGGGGTTTTTTGTGGGGAAAATTACATGCTTGTTGCCATTATGATTGATACTGATAAACCACACATCCACAGAAGTCTGGATCTGCTTCGAGAGGTTCTTATTTTATTCTTAAGTCTTGCAGTACATCTTCTTTGTGTGTCAGTCCACATGGGGGACAGGAGAGCTCCTGGATAGCTGAGAGTTTTAGTGAAGTTGGCCCTTATTCATGTGGCTATTGTTAGTCTTAACTCTCTGTCCTCTGAGCCATGCATTTAAATACATGTCCCACCATCCAGTACTCATGATTTTGCTCAAGAGCTGACAGTAAACACTGGATGCATGATAGTGCAGACTTTCCAGTCATGCATGCTCCCATTTCTTCATCAAACCTGTCAGAAGAGCTCTGTGGTGTTTTCAGAAAATCATGTGGTATCTGCCTCATGATAAAAAGATGCTGCTTTCAGTCCAAAGAAGAAGTTGTTTAACATACCAGCCCTTTGCTGAAGTGTCCCATCCACAGCAGCCAACACACAGTGCACATTGCCAGGCAAATGCTCTGCCTGGGCACCTGGAGTGCCTGGAAGCATTTGATCAGCTTACATGCTGTAAAGTTTGGACAAAGCAGCCCCAGAAAGGCAGGACTCAGCTCCTCATCTCTCTGCTGTTGCAGGAACTCATTTGTGTTATGGTTGCTGTGATGAGGGGGTCAGGTCAGCCACTGCGGTGAGCACCCGACTGCCAAGAATGCACAGTGGAAATTCTCCGCTTGAATATCCTGTGAGTGGGTGACTTGTCTGAAAAAACAAGAAACAGGCTCCCTTGAGTCTGAGAAAGGAGGGAAGTTGAGGGGGAAAGAACAGATCTAATGGCTTGAGTTCCCCACTCAGAGGTTTAATTTAGCTCCTGTGGTTACCTTTATAGTCCATGAAATGACATTTTGACCTCCAAGAAGCTAGCTGGTGTATATAGCACTTCACAGGCTATGCCTTTTATTTTTGTGTGCATAACGTGCAAGAGTTGGCAGAATAATTTGGCTTTCAGTGTGAGGCAGCTAATTTTGGTTGAAAATTACTTTTTCAAGAGCCAGAACTTACTGCAGCTGGAACCAGGATGAGGAGAGGGAAGGACTTGTGAAGGAAAGATGGCTGTGATAAGGGCACAGCAACAACATGGCCTGTACATTCATGAAAATCTTATCCACATCTATGTGCACTGTCATGAGGTCTTGGAAACAGCATCCCTGTTCTCTGCTTGTGTGGAAGCACAGGAGCCTATTCCTACTTGTGAAGAAGTGCACTTGCATCAAAGGCAGACCCCCAAATGGAGGTCAGTGCCTGCAGGAGCCAACAGAAGGGAGCTTAGGTGGCTTTGCCATTTGCTGCCCATCGTGTCCGTTTGAACACCTCCATCTGTTGCTGGCTTCCCCTTGTGCTGCAGCTGGCATCTCTCAGCATCACGGGGCCACACTCTGACACCATCCTCTCTTCCCTTCCCAGTTGTGTCTCTGCTTGTGATCTGGCACAGTTGTGCTTTTTCCAGCATCCCCCTCTGAAGCATAGATTTCATGCCAAGGTTTCTGTGCGTCTCTGTTAGGTTCCTCTCCTCTGGTGCTGTCCAACTGTTCTTGAATTTTGGGCCCCTCTTGTGATCCACTAGTAGCTTCCTTGGTGGTTTTTTGTTTCTCTCTTTGATTTTCTACCTTAGTGAAGGATAAAGGGCAACCAGTTTTATCTCAGTGGTGCAGTTCACGGGCTAGAAGCTGCTTACCACAGATGGATACCATAGTAGACAGTATCCCTTATTTACAGAGTCATGTCCAGGAATTCTTCTGGGAAAGGAAACTTTGTATAGATGATGTTGTGCTTGATGACAGACAAATGGAAAAGCAGAGAAATAGATAAAGAAGACATGCAGAACTTTGGTGATGCTCCATGGGTGTGCACTCCTCTTGTTCTTGGATGGTTTGTAAGGGACCAGAAGTGAGTTGGCTGGACATGACAGTGCAAACCAGGAAAGCTGCAGAGCAAACAAAAGAAGTGAAGAAGAACGTGAATCTGTTTGGAAAATCCAATCTCAGATGCAAGATGGGTGAGCAAAAAAAGAGGCTGGGGGAATGGTTCTCTTTTACACCTCTATATTTCTAATTGCAAAGAAAATTGTGAAAAACCAGGAAACAAAAAAAAAAAAAAAAAAGGAAAGAAAAAAGGAATAAACCCATTGCTAGCTAGGTAAAAGATGGGCTTTGATTTGACACCAGCAGACCACAGAGATCTAAAATGCTAGGAACTCTCTTAGAGAATTTTCAGACTACAAACAGTATTTTTTTACTAAAATAGAAGTTTAAAAAATCTGAAGAAATAAGATATTACCTTCCTAACTCTGCAAAAAGACTAATTGCTACTCATAAAATATTAAAGATTTGAAAGTTCATTGTAGATTAATAAACAGGATAAAAAATGTAAGAGCTAAATGTGAATGCTCAGAGCATCTGCAGTAGCTGTGTAAGAGCAGCAGCCATGTACACTGCTAATAAGCAAGTTCATGTCTAAATGTGATTATAAGTGGAACAGACATGGAGATAATTTACCCTCTAGCATACAGAAAGCATGAAACTACAATGAAAAATACACAGCATTTCTATGAACAGATTTTTAAGAAAGGGGCAAAAGATAAAAACAAAGCAAGCAAAGAAGAGATTTCTGGCTGTGACGAAAAATACAGGACACTGGAAAATGGCCTGAACGTGAAGTCACAGATATACTTGGACCAGCTGGAGCCTTTTTGTCAATATTTTTCTTTGGTTTTTTTTCCAGTACTTCTGTGCTGATGAAGCAAGAATAATACAGTGGCACACAAGAATCTAAATGCCACATTTGCATTGGTATTACAAGGAGGAAATATGAATTTGCTACTAAACATGCTGTCATTATTTGAACATTAGGTACCAAAAGCAATGTACAAGTGTTGTTGCACTGCTTGGAGCAGATAACCACTGCTTTTAGGTAAACCATAGCAGCAGGATGGGTACTAACCACAGGTGTAAAAGCACAAGAGATAACCTATTTATAGCACTTTTATCCTTCCAATAAGGAAAATAGCCTTGTGGTTATCAAAGCATTGGGAAAACTACTTATCAGTTCAGTAATACTTACACAGCAGTCTGATACAAGATGGAAAAGTTGGGTTGCAGGTGGACTTTGAGATCTTGAACTCAACATTATTACATCTAGGTATGGCTTAAGGAAGATTTATGTGTAAAGTACTCAAATTTCTCTTTGCAAGCAGGCTGCATTCTGATTGGACCTACAAGCAAGAAATCCTCTTTAGATCAAATAATTTTTTTGGGATAAATCGTGCAGTAGGGAGCAAGTTATACCTGGTGATCGAAGATCACTCCAAACTGTACTATTGTATTGAATTTTATTCTGGACAGCATAGCTGTGGATTTGCACAGGTTTTATCAAAACTGCAAATCCACTTTCTGCAAACACGGGGCATGATCGTGAGAACGAAAGGCACTGGGGAGTGCTGGTGGCACTAAGTCCCTCTGCTGGGAAATGGCTTTCCAGACTCTTCAAAAACCAGGCCACTGAACAGCTGACAGACATTGGAACAGGCTTTTTCAAGCTAAACTATCAAAAAGCCCTCATAACAAGGTAGCCTGTTATTGCAGAAAATATTTATGCTCAAGCATTAAACTACCTGGAAGACATGAACAGTATTTTCCTGGTGACAAAAGAAGTATAGACCTGAAAAAACATTCCTCCATTTCAAGCAAAATAATAGAAAAAACTGAAATATGTTTGAATTATTTTCTACACTTAAAGGAATTATAAAACAAAGGTTAAATCATCATTTGCAGGGTTGTTTAAATTTTACTGTGTCCATGAGAAATGAAGTATTGCCAAGTCCTCACAAAGGCTGATGTTTTCCAGAATTATTACAGGACTGCTACAAATTCCATACAGGACACATTATCAAATGTTCTGTTTAACATCATAATTGCACTGAGCACTGCAGTATGATGTTACAGTGATGTTATAGGAAGTGTGAGTTCCCCTGGGTGCCTTCTGACAGAGCCAACAAAGATCTCGAGGTGCAGAGGGCTGAAAAAGAAAGGGAGGTATTTATCATGACAGCAGGTGTACTTCTGATTCAGAGACTGAAATGACAAAAGGGCAGAAAGAAGGAGAGAAGAAATCCTTGAGGGGATTTGGAAAAAAAATAGCATCACTGATACTGCAGCACTTGGGGTTGGAGGCTTATCAGTCCCATTTGTAACAGTTGAACATTCAGGTTGAGTTCAGTTTAAAGGGCTCTTGGTAAAAGCAGCATTTTTATTATCCCTCAAAGAAGGCTTGCACAGACAGATTTACTGTCTGCCCCTTGTCTTCCTCTGCAAGGAGAAGGAATCTCCTGTAGGACTTTGGTAGCAACATAGAGCTGTGGGTCAGTTGCAGCTTTGCCAGGCTGCATAAGATAAGACTTTGTAAGATGAGATTAGATCTGGCACCTTGCAAGGGCCCATATGTGTCTGACTGACTGCTGAACCATGGGAAGGGGCTGCCTTCTCCTTAAGTAGCACAGTTCTTGTTGAAGTCTTGGATCACCACTGATGGCACTTCTTCAAATTAACTTGGCATTCAGTAAAGTATCATTCTCCTCCTGATCCTATCTACCTAATTGCATTTTTGAAAAATGCTTTCTGGTTGAGCATTTGCATGACCCTACTTTTTCCTTTATTGGTACTCCTAAGAAGACTGCCAGGTGGGCTGATGGAGCTTTGTTCTTTGAGCCATCCATTAACATTTTAGAGGAGCAATAAAACTTATTCATAGCACATTGGTTTTGCAATAAAATTATTATTAAAATTGTTAAAATTCTTGATAATTTATTTCAGCTGCTTATTTTTTCTGGCAGGTCCTTAGGAGGAAGGGAAAGGAGGGGAAATATGAAACAGAAAATAGCAAGTTAAAATTAATCAATTAATATTCTCTCCAAGTTTATAGTAACAAAGTGTTAGCAGTCATGCTGAAGAATTTCTCTGCACACAAAGCATCGTTCAGCTTCTCCTTATTAGATCATCTTTATGAAGCGTCCACATTATTTAGTCTCTTGAGAGCTCCTGGTATTTGCAGAATTACTTTAAATGTGTTAAATATGAATATTTTGAATTAAGTGCTTTTAAAATTGTCCTTTGAGGGACAGCTGCAAGATCAGCAATTAAAGACAAAATAAGGGTTAGCCATAACCATTCCACTTCCTCTTTGGCTGCTCTCTGCGTTAGTTCCCACAGTGGTTCTTGGCCCCAGTTTTCCATTCAGCCTGAAGTGCAACTGAGATGTGTGTGCACAACGGATGCATGAGGGGTGGGTGGTGAGTTCTCCTGTCTGGTGTAGCTGAGTTTTCAGTTCCAAGAGGTGGAGTTGACGCCTTTCTAAGAAAAAAGGGAAAAAAAACCCAGTTTCTGTGGAAAACAGAACAGATACTTCTTTTTTTTCCCCCTTAGAGCTGTGTTTTTCAGAGCTAACTTTGCTGGCTGGTTACCTCTACATCCCTATTCCTAGGGAGATAAATGCAGGCAGCCACTAACAGGTCCTTCAAAGACAGTGACGCTGAGTGGTTTGACTTCAGGTTTGTGGCTCAGTTTGCATTTACTGATTGTTGGCAACAGGGACAGCTGAGCCCTGCCTAAGGGACCCATCAGATAACCCAACAGAGCTGTAACTCCCACTTTTGCTAAGAGAAAGGAATATGGCTGTCCACTGAAGTTCCTAGCAAGCTTCCTTTCATTTGTTATGCTGAGGTAACAGAGAATAGTGTGTGTGATGATTCAGAAACCCTTTTCTTCTTTCTTTGTTTCCTTTGTCTATGTTTAAAGGCTTGCTTTTAGTGGTTTCTTGTTAATTTTCTTTTTAAGCTTGTCCTTGGAGCCTAACCTTCCTCCTCTTACCTGGAGGTAGTATTTAGGGAAAAGGCTACAAATTTTAAAGAGATTTTTTTCAGAGGTCCATAGAGAAAGAATTTGCCTATACTGCTTTTTTAGTGGTTCTTGAAGAAAACATTAATCTGAAAGCTATCCTAAGCATGCTTAGGATATTATTATGCAGATAATAATTCCTGTAGAAAACACAGAAGTCCAGCATGGTTAACAATTTATAGCAATTAGGATTTAATTTGAACTTAATAAAAGGTATACTTTTCTGTCCATGTGGTAAGGCTATGCTTAAAGTATTTGACCCGTTTTTATAAACTATGTTTTTATTAACTGTGTATTTCATATACAGTTCTAATTGTAATCTTTTTAGCAACAAAATTCTGTTATAAAGAAGCACAAATGAGTTTTTTCCTATAAAGTGCATATCTAGACTTATTCTAATTTAAACTTCAAATTTTTTTTTAAAACTGACCCCCTAAAACTTCTTATTTACCCTGGTGCATCTTGTTTCAATCTCGCTTCAATCAGCAAGCAATTAAATCCAAATATGAGGATGCACACACAGGGTTATATAGACCTAAATGAGCTTTTAAAATGCTTTAAAATTACTTTGAATGACTTCCCTATATAAAATCTTGTAACCTGAGTGATGTATTAAATTAAAGCTAAATCAAAGGGTAGTGCATAAGAGCAGTCATATGCTCACTCTTGAGGAGTGAAGGGTTTACAAACAGATTTCTCTCGGGGAAGAAAAGCAATTGACACCCAATTAGTTAAAGCATATTCCTAAAGCTCAATGACTCGAGAGCAAATTACGGTTGTCATTGTGGATTTGTGAAGTGTGCTGAACCATGATGCATTCCTTCAGAGGGAACTTGCTTAGACATGAAAGTATAAAAAAAGCAGAGCACGTAAGAGTTTTCCGTGCTGCTATAATATCTGAGCTTCAATAAAACAAATTTGTAAAGTAACCATGAAGTCAGTTAGATGTAGTTTTATGGATTCCTGCTGCTTGTTAAAAACCTGTTGATGACTCACCGAGCTTTGAACTGAAATGCAATATATCAGTCCCTTCCTCCCTGCGATTGGTGTGCCCTTGGCTTTGTAGCTGTAAGCTGTCACAGAGATGGTCTGTGCCTGAGCAAAGCTACGTGAGAGAAGGGGTTTGCTGCATGACTAGGAAGAGGTGGGCGTGTTGCTCTCTGTCTCTGAGAAGGGCTCTTCCTCCTTCAAGTGGAAGATCAGTGCTGTGTGATAGTGAACAAGGAAACCCTCATCAGCAAGGGCCGTTTTCAAACTCCGTTCCTCTTTCTTTATATGCATGTCCTTCCTATGAAATAGCCCCAGTCCTGGACTTTATTATCAGTCAACTATTTTTGCAAGATTATGCAAGAGGAGAACAGCTGTCATTTACAAATATACATGAGTCTGGGAAATAAGCTTATTACTTTTTTCGACTCATTTAAGAAAAGCCTGTTTTAGCATGGTGAAGCAGTACATCTGAAAAGGCATCACCTATTCACAGCCTCCCTAAAGGTCTTGATTTAGTATGCTTCAACAAACACAGGATCAGGTTCCCTCACAGCAATGCCCCAGCTTAATGCCACACACCTAGACCTGACATCCTGTATCTGTGTGCAACCCCAGGGCAGCTGCCTGCCCAGGACATGGTGCTGCCAGCCCAGGACACAGTGGTGCCTGTCCAGGACATGGTGCTGCCTGCCCAGGGCACAGTGCTGCCTATCCATGGCACGGTGCTGCCTGCCCAGGGCACAGTGCTGCCTGCCCAGGGCACAGTGCTGCCTGCCCAGGGCACAGTGATGCCTGCCCAGGGCACAGTGATGCCTGCCCAGGGCACAGTGGTACCAGCCCAGGGCACGGTGCTGCCTGCCCAGGGCACAGTGCTGCCCACCCAGGGCACAGTGGTACCAGCCCAGGGCACAGTGCTGCCCGCCCAGGGCACAGTGCTGCCTGCAGACACAGCAGCTGTGGCCCCTGGGCACGAGGGCTGTGGCACGTCTGCAGGAGTGGTGAGCCATGGGGTCAGCAGGCAGTGGCACCCAGAGCCAGCTGGAGGCCACATCACGCGGCCTGCTCAGCTTCCATCATTCTCTTGATTCAGCAGCTTCAGTGTGGTCCTGAATAAGGATGCTTTTCTCAACTGGAAGCAGAAACTACTTAGTGACAAAGTAATTAAATCATGCTGCTCATGAAAAGCCCTTACTGTTAATTTACGGTATTTGTTGGAGCTCCCAGAATACAGTCATTGACTAAATTGAGAACAAAAGGAGGGAACTTGTTGAGGAATTTAAATATAAAACAAATTTTATAACAATTTGAAGTGTGTCTGCCTGATTTAATTGGTTTTAAGGAACCCACTCCAAGGTTCTAGGTACATTAAGAGAATTTGAGCATTTTCTGATTTTCTTTCTTTGCAAGTTTATTGCCTAAGAATAGGCATACAGTTTTACCACAGTTATTGAGAGCCTTATGAGATAAAGGGAACAAACAGGAAGCTCTCACATACTTAATGGCTGCTAACTCTACATTTTGTGATAGGGAATTGAAACTTGTATAAATTCTCATAAAATACAATAAAGAAAAAAAGTGCATTCACATTATCTCTTATTATTTCAACATGAATAGTAAAAGATTTTGTTTTATTTTAGAAGATTTGTCTGTCATTGCTCCAGTTTTAGTATTTTTCAGGTAGTGATATTAAACTTATATTACCTATTAAGCTAAATAATACTGGTATAAAAAATTTTACTGGTATAAATTTTATTTTAATTTTCTCACTTCGTTTGACCATCTTCTCTTTGCAGGAACCTCATCCTTCTCAAATAAGACCTGAAAGTGGTCCACAAGCAGGTGGAACCAGACTTACCATCTCTGGTATAAATCTGGCTACTGGTTCCAAGAAGGATGTTCAAGTTACAGTCGGTAGCCAGCCTTGCAATGTGTACGTAAGCCAAGTAACTATATAGAGCTGTGTCCTAAAAAAGCACCAACCTTTTCTGCCCTTTATAAATTAAACAAGTCCTTTGTCTATATCTTTGTGACTCCTCCCATGCAATGGAGATCTGCATGTAACACTCAGAAAGAAACTCACTCAGAGGCTTCAGGGGAAGGAGCAGCTATAAAAATACCTTAAGTGGGAGAATTTAGATGTCCAAAAATTTCTCCAATTTTGGCTTTCTCTGCTAGACTGGCTGCTTCAAACCCACCCATGCTTTCACTCAGCATGTCCTCAGTGGTTTTGTATAAAATACTAATTGTTTAGTCTCCCCCATGGTTTGTTCTGCTCCCTTCTTTTTCCTTTTATTAATTGTTGCCCTTGTCTTTTCCCAGAAAAAAGGAAGGACACTAAGTGTGCTGACATTGCATTGTTCCTGTGTTTGTACACTGTTTGTTACATCCTATATCTCTTTTGTTAAAAAGCTTATGTGCTCTAATGGAAGTGTTATCTCCTCTCATAACTACTGTACCCAGCAAAAATAGAGCCCTGGTATTTTTGTTCTGGAGTATACAGTAAAAGAATACAAAACTCCATAGTCTTAGTAACAGAAGATGTTTCCTCTTCTTTTTCTTCTTCAATCTAGTACTGAATTTGGAGACGACATTGTCTGCATTACAGGACGTAACAACAAGGTTGAACCTGTTCCAGTCACAATGAACTATGGGAGCACAAGAATCACTGTCCCACAGCTGTTTACATACAGTGAGAATCCCACTGTCACCAAATTCCTGCCAGTCAACAGCTTCAGCAGGTAATGAAATGTTTGTCATAACTTTCTTCACAATCGGCTTAAAATATGTGTAATAGGTAATAAAAATATTAAATATAGAATTGTTTGGAATACACTCCTATACTGTATCAATGCACACATTCAGGAACATAGGGCTTGTGGTCTTAACTGCAATTGATGTTTGAAAGTATTCAGTTTACTTCCTAATTTTTATCCCTTTTCAAAGGTCAATGTAAAAAATGTAACATCATAACTTAACAAACAGAACATTAAAAACAAATTTGGCTGTGACTTCTCTTGGAGATATTAGTACCTGTCTTCTTGAATATTGAGTAATCACTTGTGTAAAATAGGATTTGGTTGTAATGTTTCCTTTTCATTTTTGGTTGGGTGACTTTGGGACCTGGAATTTTTCTTTGGTAGATCAATAGTGATTTACCCCATGGAATTCAAATTACTTTTTTTCTTCTATATCAACTAAAGCCTATTTTTATGTATTGCTTTGAGGTTTACTATCCCTCTAAATCCATGTCACTTCAATGACTTTAATTCCCACTGGCAAATTCTTCTTCTTATGTGAATGTATTATTTTTTTTAAAATGTGCTGCAAATAAAAGGGAATAGAAAAGCCAGGTCCCTACAGACCTGTGGAAAATATACTCTCAGCTTTGTCTCTATGTGCATATTGTAGGCAGAGTGATTTTAATAGTAACATTGGAGAAGTAAAGCACACAAAGATTGGCATCAATGTACAGCCAAAAATCCTGGCAAAGCAATTTGTACTTTTTTCAGTCCTGCTGTTTTAAATAGAGTTTTAAGTTGACATTGATCTTTTAAATGCTTTCGTCATCAATAGGTTTAACAGAAGTCCTTTTTGTAGGACATCTAATTGTCATATAGGCATCACACATAGGGGTTTTTTTTCAGTGGAAGCAGTTGTAGTGCAGTATGAAGCAGTGTATAGCTGTGGTAGTCTGCAATGACTTGACTTCTTTTTTAATTCTGCTTTGCAGTGGAGGGAGAAATATTACAGTAACTGGAACTGGTTTTGAGCTCATCCAGTCTTTCTCATTGGTGATATATGCAGAGCGTCCAGAAGCAAGGATGAATCAAAAAAAGGTAATTTTCTTTCTTTTCCCCCAAAGGCATAACACTGCATGAACAGCATATAATCTGTTCAAAAACTGCATATAAACTTTCCCACTGGACTCCACTGGGCTTGGACTGAAATATGGTTTGAACATATTTCTGAGTCTGTTCAGGGTGTTCCTGTGGAAAGTCTCGACTTTCCTACCATCTTGCCTTACATTCATTTGTACTTAGCAATATTCTGCTTTAAAATTCATTTCATTCAATATAGATAAGGATAAAAGATGTATTTCAGAGTTTGGAAGTGTTTGTTTTTTCTTTATCTTTCTCCTTCTTCTCCCCATGCAGCCATTAGCAATTTGCCTGAAGCAGGATCAAAGTCTAGACAATGCAGAACACTCAGCTTTGCACAGTGTCTTTTTTTTCCTGACATCTCAATGAGCCAAGTCTTCTTTTCTTTTTTTTTTTTTTCTTCATGCATATTCCACCTGCAACAGGCCACAAAAACTTGTGGAAAATAGCATTAAAAAAAACTCCTTCTTGCATCTTCTGTTAAGAGGAACTGACATTGCCAATAGTATCGATTTCCCCCTCTTCTAGTGAAGATCACAATTTATTTGATTTAGACCTAAAAGTGATCTTCCAGTAAGAACATTATAAGACTCTTGCTAAGGCTGGCTCTTCAGTGTAAGACTGTCTTGTGATCCATAAAGAGTTTGTAATGAGCATGTTTTGTATTATATGCATGACTCAACTTTTAGAGTATGCCAAAGCCAGCTGAATTTGGATACATTAAAACCTTATCCCTAAAGATTTTTAGGAGGAAAATTGAGTACATTTTTAGGCCATAAACTTCAAAAGATAATTATCTTGATAATCTTGACTCCCAGGACAACCTAAAAGTCTATTTAACATTCTTGACAGTGTTTATCTACATTTCTTACACCTCCTCTTATGTATACTCAACCTGTTAGCTTGAGTGAGCATTACCTATAGCACACATTCCTTTTTAAGACTTTGCAGACTACTCAGCTTTTCTATTGTTTTGGTTTGCTTTTACTTACATGACAATATCAGAAATGTTGGGGAGAAGCTATCTAGTTGCATTGAGTCATGAAGTGATAAACAGAGGTGGTGATAGAATAAATATTGAGGGTTCCTATTAGTGTTGTTACCTGTGGTCGATGTTACTGAATGACTGAATGTGTCAGGGTAAAAACATTTGTTGAATTGGGGATGGAGGATGGTGAACTGAGTTGTTACCTTGAGTAGTTAAGTGATAGCTGTTGAATTTTATTCCAAAATTTCACCTAATGATTGTATTGAAATTTAATGAGGTATTATATGGTGTAAGCAGAAAATAATCAACCCAAGGTACTCAAAGGTACAGAAGATGATCAGGATTAAGGGTGACATATTAACTTCCTAATCTGAGAGGAATTTGATGGTATCAGTCCAGTGGTAAAGAGCCATACAAATTGGAGGCAATGGAAACTGACCCATAGCCCAAGCTTCTTCTGCAGGCAACTGCTGGAATATAGTGAATTGATGATTTATTGCCATCAAATTTATTTCTCTTTTTTTTTTTTTTTAATACTTGTACTGTGGTATTTTTGCTGTTTGGAGAGGATATAAATTCAGCAGGTTTATTTCTATGGTCTAAAGTTATCAACAGTTAGGTACAGAAAGGAATCATACTCTAAAATGTGCATGTTCTTCTTCTTGTCTTGTTTCTTACAGTTTTATGGAAAGGTTGTTACAAGACTTAATGAAACCACGGTGGTTTTTTCTTCCCCACCAATACTGGAAGACCCAGAAAACTATAATATTACCACTGTTATTCTAATGGATCATTATAAATTGGTTGTAAAAAATGAGAGCCACTCCTTTGCCTATGTTGCAGACCCAACTTTTGAAAACTTCACAGATGGCATCAAAAAACAAGTCAACAAACTTATTAATGCAAAGGTAACTTGTCAAAAATTGGTGCTTGCTCATTTTGTCCTTGAAGCATGTATGGAATTTTTCTTTCTTTTTTTCTCAAAGCCTTAATAGACATTTGGTGCCATACCCCAAATTCTTGGTAGAGTCCCTTACCTCTGCTAGACGATGGACATTGGCAGCTCCCCTTTTCTCCCCACACCCTTTCTCAGAAAGAGTTCCTATCTTTTTTAGCTGTTCTGTGGGTTTGCCAAGGATGCCTCCTCCTGCTGAGTCTGACATTTGCATTTGGAAATGCCCTCCCCAACAGACCTCCCAGGAACTGGAAGGGGCATCTCATCTCACACCAGGAAGGAAGGGAGAGGAATCACATAATTCCCAATCACTCTGCTGTTCTGTAGGCTGCAATGCAAATCATATCTGCTGCTGAAAGGGATCCAAATGGAAAGTTGCAATTCAGGATTTCTTGTCCCCCAAGACTTTGTGATGATAACTCAGCCTTTTATTTTCTGTCTAGGGCAGTAACCTGAACAAAGCCATGACAATTGATGAGGCCCAAGCTTTTGTGGGTGATGAGCCTTGCAATATAAAAACTCTGACTGAAACAGACTTATATTGTGAGCCACCAGAAGTACAGCCTCAGCCAAAGAAACGGCAGAAGAGAGATACCATCAATAACCTTCCCGAATTCATTGTACGTTACCTTTTCTGTGGAATTTAGTTTCATGTACCAATAACACTGTCACAGCGCCTCTTGACTGAAGTAATTTGTTCTCCAAAGATGTTGTAGTACTGTGAAGAAACTCTTTGCAGTTCTTTCTTCCTCCAGCTTCTGCCTACTTCATAAAAGATGTCACATGAAAAGAGCGGTCTCAAGGCTGCCAAATACCTTTATTATATAGAAATGTAGAACTCTAGCCAGACAGACTTGGGATTTTTCTTCCTCAGCTGAGCAAAATTGAATTACTTAATGGAATAAAGTGCTAGTGACCCAAAGTCAGTTTAAAATATTCCAAAGTAATTCCTTTGTTTGGAAGTTTGAGCTAGAAATTCACTTGTGAAAATTACTAAGAATTTACAGTGCAACTGAGAAGTGGACCACCTTACATTTGCACTTGTTGAGATAAATGTCTGTTTTTATCCAATTAGGTAAAATTTGGACTCCGGGAATGGATCCTTGGAAGGGTGGAATATGATAACCGTGTGACTGATATCCCACTGAATCTAATTTTGCCACTGGTACTTATTCCTATGATAGTAATCATCGGCATTTCTATCATCTGCTACAGGTAAGTTCTTCTAATTAGGTGCTTTTGTTTTCCTAAAGCTTTCAAGGTACTACCTGATTGTTTTCAGCTCAGTCTACAGAAACTATCTTCATCTTTTTTATGAGATGCAGAGTTTAGAAAAGGAATTACAGCTGGAAATATGTATGAGCACCAATTTATTCCTCTCACGCATGCCAAATTCCTTGGTGTCAGTCAGCCCAGTCCCTCCTTTATATATAAACACAATTGGTCCCAGGCTTCCCAAGTAAACAACTGCAGACTGAGTTGCACACATACCCTTTTGAAATGGCAGCTAAAATGGCACTTGTGGAGGAGATAACTTAAGGATAACTTATTCTGTATAAATACCCATCAACATTTGTGCTGCCTCAGTCAGCACTGTAGGTTTGAGCTGAATGGTTTTACCACGGAGTTGGTTTTGTTTTTCCAGCTAAATTACCCACACACAAACTTCATTATTAATGTCAGAATTCATGCTTCATAAAGGGCCAGAATATATGTCTGTATTTCACTACTTAATCAAATTTTAAGGTTAGTAATGAGGGCCTCATACTGTCCCTCAGGAAGGGGTGGATTTCACTCTTATGGTACATATCAGTACAGCTGAAGCATGTGCTGTACAGTTCTTGTGAGCCTCCATCAAACCTTCTGAGTTTGAAACCAGACGCTGTCCTGGGTGGCTTAGAGCCAGTACAGGACACGTTGCAAGCAATCCTTGCTCAAACTGACTTCCTGTACTTGATATATGATTGAAAGCATTTGTAGCTACTTCTTACTGGATTTTAAATTACTGGCCCAAGTGTGCTTTGAAGCAACCAGCCCATGATAGTGCCAAGTCGCTTACATGGAATGAAGATTTTGGCCACTGTTGCTGTTTTGCTCCTCCATTCTCTTTCAGCTGTATTTAAAAAAATCAAAGCCATGAAAACTTCTTCCATTCCTTGGGCTTCCCTCTTTAGGCTGTTGCAAATTATTTACTTTTGCATTTTATAACTTTTTTTCATTCTTACCTCTGTTCCATAAAGACGCAAGAGCCAACAAGCAGAACGAGAGTATGAAAAAATTAAATCCCAACTTGAAGGCCTGGAGGAGAGTGTCAGAGACCGGTGCAAGAAGGAGTTCACAGGTATTACAGATATTTTCACTGCCGTGGGTCCTCTTCAGCAATCAAGACATGCTGGAGGAAGGGTGCTAGCTCACTAAAACTGTCTTCTGGGAAGAAATAATCAATACATCTTAGTAGTCTTCATTACTGGCATTGACATAGAGCAGGTATTTTGCTATTATGTATGAGAGAAGTAGATAAAATAAAATAGGTAGCTGAGGTTATTAAAATAAATTGATTATTTTAGTCTAAAGGAAGAACAGTTAGAAATTGGGAGTAGAAACTAGCTGAGATTGGGCTTACTTATAGTTATTAATATGATTGGCCATTAACACAAAGATAAGAATGTTTTATAGTGACTAACAGTGCACTTAATATTTAGCAAAATGACTGTGTGTGCAATGTATGCACATTGAAAACTGTTTTCAGGCTGCAAAATTTATTTGCAGCCATCAGCATACAAAGGGATAATTTGGTAAGCTCACAGGAAAAAAATAGCATTTTACCCTGTTCACCATGGGAAAATCTTAAGCTTGATTAGAGGAGTTAGCTAATTGTTCTGTGTAAATGCAGAGGCATCATCCCAAGGAAGGCAGCAGGATGTGTGAAGGCTCAGCATTTTACATGTTGGACTACTCATCACAAAGCTTAAATTAGGCATCTGAGTGCAAACTTTGCAAATATTGGCCTAAATGATTACCATGAAATGTCACTTCATTATCTGAATTATACTTGCTGTTGGGTCATGTTGAAATAATCTCTATTAAAAAAATAGACAGTGGCTAAAAAGCAAGATTGAATAAAACGGCAATTTCAGGTTAGAGTTTGACATTAATTTAAGAAGTTCTGAGTATCTCAAAGATTTCGGCCATGCTGGAAGCCTCCCTCAGTCTTGTTTTTTCTGGTATTTCTGGGACAGGATGTTCTTTACTTGTACAATCTTGCTTTCTCTGGAAAACCAACTGCTTCCAGGTTCTGGACACAAACTAGAAGCAAATGTTTGACTCAATCTCAAATAGGCTTCATTTCAAACTGTGAAACTTCATTTCAAATCCTCTCACAGTTCAGAAACATTTTGAACTGTGAGAGGATCTATTAAGGTTCTCCCTCCCTCTCTTCCCTCTCCCTGGGCACTTCATACCCATTTCTGAAAGGAGAAGGTACCTTTCTCTTTCTGGGGCATGAGTAGAGAGTTACACATTCCTACTACCTGTTGGGTGGAAAGTTTCTTCTCTGCTCCACGAAGCACAAGCATTGGGGGAGTAGAATGCACATCCAAGGAGTTATCCAGTTCCTAAACTACATCCACCTTGACTTCCAGTTAAATGAAACACTGAAGTCAAAGCACATTTTGGTTCCATACTGTGAAACCGTAATGTCAACAGCACAAAGTGCAAACTCTTTAAAATACACGAGAACAAAGATAGCCAAGGAAGGGGACAGCAGGAAGGAAGTTCTAATACCACACAGAGGGAAACAAGAAGATTCTTTGTCCCTCATCTTTGATGAATGCTGTAAAATAAAGAGGCAAATGAATGAGTAAGAGCAATAAAACTCCTGAGACAATAGGTCGCTATATTAATTAACATGGTGTTCCAATCAATCAGCAATATTGGGTAATTGGAAAGCCTTCAGCTAGAGTAGCTGCTCCAAAGGATGATTCTCTAATTTTTGTCCCTTTTAAAAACTTCAGGCTTTTGAGTCCCACAGAAATATATCCATCCATTTCAGTGAACCATTTAACCTTCTTCCTTTCTGCCATCCCCTTCCTTTTTAATAAATTAGCTTGCTTTACACTTTAAACTTCTCTTTCCTGGATTGCGGTGTTTTTAAAATAACTAACTGGACTCAGAGGGTATAGAATATGGATTGGGAAAAAAGAAAACTAAAACTAAAACAAGACAAAAAATACTGCAATGTCTTTTTCTTGTTCTGTACTATAAACCTACATTCATCTATATGAGCTCACTCAGATGCCATAAAGGCCTTTTTATAGATAGGCAACAACAAGGACACCATCAGTGCTAAAGGCAGTTATCCTCATGTCACCATAGGATTAACTGTGGTTATAGTTAATAGGATGATTGTTAAAAATAGCAAGAGAAAATGTGAGATGAAATAAGTTTTTGCTGCTGAGTTGCTTTTTCACTATTACAAGGCACTCAAAGACCTTGTATTGTATTAAAAACCTGCAGAATTTTTAAACTGAACCATTGAACTACATTGCATGTTGCAGATCTAATGATAGAGATGGAGGATCAGACAAATGATATCAACGAAGCTGGAATTCCAGTACTAGACTACAAAACGTACACAGACAGAGTCTTCTTCTTGCCCTCCAAAGATGGAGAGAAGGATGTGATGATCACAGGAAAGCTGGATATTCCTGAGGCCAGGCGCCAGACCGTGGAGCAGGCTTTGTACCAGTTCTCCAACCTCCTCAACAGCAAATCATTTCTCATCAATGTGAGTACTGAACTAGATGCACCTTGTCTCTTAGCTAGGCACACCTGTGTGTATGTGTGCAAGACAGCAGGTTTGCAAGCACAACTGAACAAAAATTAATAAAAATAAGTGATTTTCATATGGTTCTGATTTCACAGTAACCACTGCAGATATGTGGCATCACAGCCAGGGCTTCATGTTGTATCTCACACTTCTGTGCCAGATCATGTAATATGGAGTTAGTCAACTAACTAGTTAGCCCCCATTGCAGGGGCTGTAAACAGCAGGTATTTCCCAATCTAGCATAAAAACTGGTGTTACAAGTTTGGCTTAGCCTTTTAAGAAATGTGATCAGAGAGTGCTGATTCCATCCTGGCTCCTCACAGCAGTCACTTGTGGACAGCCATCTACCAGAATCTCTGCCCCAATGAAGGTAGAGGCTCCTCAAGTGGCCTGTTCAACAAGACTGATGAGTGCTCACAGCTGCTCTGAAGAGACTTATAATTGCTCACTCTCAAAAACTGAAGCTCATTGTCAGACACCTAAATATAGATTTAGGCTTCTAGCTTTTTCTCTTTTTTTTTTTTTAATGAGAATCTAGTGCTCAGCGAGTTAATGGTAGAATTAGAGTTCATGGCAGATGAGAGCACATTTACAGGTGTACTTACATTAGTGTCTTTGTAATTTGATGTGAAAGGACTGGGAATTTGGGGGAGAGGGGAGTTGATTTTCTTTTTTAAAATTGTCACAGAAGACTATTTTACATTTAATTAAAACATACTTTTAGATAAGCTTTTAGAGAAGTATTTAGATAAGCTTTTAGAGAAGTATTCCTTAGGTCAGTCCAGTACATTGTATATCTAAAATCAAAAATTAGGCAACGTTTTCATTTAAGTTTTTTCAAACTTCTGAAAACTTTTTGATTCAGCGCTTAGGAGATCTAATATTAAAATAATATTGCTTGTCAGTGCAGACAAGTGTTGAGGTTCTTCAGAAACCTGTAATCTGACTTTATTTTACCTTTGTTTTCTTTTTCAGTTTATTCACACACTGGAAAACCAAAGGGAGTTCTCTGCTCGAGCTAAAGTGTATTTTGCATCTTTACTGACTGTTGCTTTACATGGAAAACTAGAATACTACACTGACATCATGAGGACGCTGTTCTTAGAACTGATGGAGCAGTATGTTGTGGCCAAAAACCCAAAGCTGATGCTAAGAAGGTTTGAATGATTGTCATATTTTCTGTATGTCTCTGGCTTTCTGTAAATGTGTTTCTGTTGCGGTGTGACTGTGGTGAAATGCCGACTATCTGTAAAATCAGAAATAATTTGGCATAATAGCAGAAATAATAAAGCACATTAGCAAGACAAGCCCACCAGGAGCAGCTGTGGAAGGCACCAGCAGGATGCTGGACAGGATTGCTTATACAAATACTGCAGTGTAGAAACACCTACCTTACTTTGAAATACCACACTGAACATTTAATTTACTTTTTAGTCTAACTTTATTCCAAATGATTTAGCATTTATACCACACATCACCTCCATAATGAGCACACATAATCAGCTGCATTGTGCCTTCAATGAGGGCTTGCTCTAGTGTTTTAACCCAGCTGTTACTCCCAATAAATTTCAATAGATCTTGCTCTGTGTATGTTGTAGATTTGTAATCTGTCGGTTGTTTCCCAGTAACTGCACAACTGGGTTAAGTTTTTAGCTCTTACAGTGCAGACCCAATTTAAGATTTTGAATAAAGAATGTGTGCTTTTCAGCAGTGAGATGAAGGCACCTACTCAGGACTGATGAGCAATACAAAGCACTTATCCTAAAGCAAGTATACACTTTCAAGACTCTATAGGGAAATCATTGCATTAGGAGACTGAATGCAGTTAAGCATGTAAAAATATTATATTTCAAGCAAGCAGTGTTTGTTTTTTTTTTTTTAAACTTTGTCATTAAGTACCCTTGCTATATTCAGGGTTGGTTATTTTTTTTCAGATCTGAAACGGTTGTTGAGAGAATGTTGTCTAACTGGATGTCTATTTGTTTATATCAGTACCTCAAGGTAAGAGTTGAAGTCTGTTGCCTGTGTTTTGGTTTTTTTTAATCAGTAATAATTAACAAAGCTGCACTTGAGTATGTCTATTGATTTTGTTTTATTTCCTTTTCTTCACATAGGACAATGCTGGGGAGCCTCTTTATAAATTGTTCAAGGCTATCAAACACCAGGTAGAAAAAGGCCCAGTGGATGCTGTGCTGAAGAAAGCAAAGTATACACTGAATGACACAGGCTTATTGGGAGATGATGTAGAGTACACACAGTTGGTAAGCAAAGCATGATTAATAGATTATAAAATCATTTTTTATTTTAAAATTTATTCCTATAGTGTTAAGTCTGTACTCGGTTTTCTAGACTACTGTGAACTGCATAGAAACTCTGGTCATGGACAGGATTGTCAGTAGTTTGACCAAAACAAGTCTCCAAGCAGGAAAACAAAATTATAAAGTATCTTCTAAAGTAAAATTCAAATGCTGCCAGTGCAGAATCCATTTCATTAAATTCTTTTCATAATTTTCAGTCCGTGTGAAAAGTGGTCAGGATGTTTGGCTCCTCCCCTTTTCCCATCTAAATTCATTGGCAATTGATTTTTGCAGAATTCTTGCACTGCCTGAACTTCAGGTTTTCTCCCTTGTGATTGCTGCTGATCAGCATATTGAACAGCATTTTAGAGATCATTTTGTTAGTATACCAGATTGTGCTCCTCTTCAGTCCTGTGAGATGGCTCCACAATCTCCAGAACACTTTATGAAATTCTTTCTACATTTTTTTTTTCTGTGTGAGTCAAGATCTCCTGAATGTGGGCAGCCCAACTGGCATTGAAAGTTGTTTATTTCCTCTCAGGGAAATAATTCCCTACAGTGCCTCTACAGCCAGCTCTGGAGACCTGTATTAGTTGCTTCAAGTGGGAAGAAATGGATATTCCTGGCCAGGCAACTCCCCTCTGAACTCAACCTTCCCCTCTATCTGACCACCAGTGCCATGGTCTAGTTCTTTTCTATTGTGAATTCTGCTTTAACTTGATTCTGTTCACTGTCAGAAATTTCAACCACTTTTCAAACATACTCCAGAACACAGATTCACTGTCCTTTTGGAAAAACTCAAGCAGCCCACTTCCTAGCTCTTCAGGGAGTGTAAAATCTAGTTTTACTCTTTCTGACAGTCTTGCTGGTTTTCTTCAGGGTACAGTGTAGTGAACATCAAAGATGCACAGGCTGTCCTTCAAAGACCAATTCATGATTTTTTTCCCTTTCTAACTTGTTTTTTATTGACATGTTAGGAGTCATTTGTAGTTGTCTTCAGCTGAGAAAGATGCAGTGACATATATGCATCATGGAAAAGAAATTTAATAAAAAGTTTTATTATGTCCTTGGTTGGGGGGAAAAAAATCACCATTTTATGTATTCTGAAAGGATGCTGATGGGAGGGCTGATGGGAGAAGAGTTCAGTAGGACTTGCACTCATGGAGTCACCAGACTGTGACTTAGAGTAGCTGGATGGAGAATGTGCTGGGCAAGAAGTTTTAAGTTCAACTGATATTTTGGTGATTAGTTTAGGTACCATCTTTGTAAGTGCTGCCCATAGAAAACACACTGACTGGCAATGCTGGCTATAATTTCTGTTGTGCATGGAAAACAAAATTTATTTGCACTGTACATCATGTAAGTCTTAATGGCAATAATTCTTTATTTGGTCTGTTTCTTTTCATTTAAAAGAAGAACCTGCAATTAAGCTGTATGATTCAGTGTGAAGCAGAAAATTCATGAATGCAATCAGACGTGGGCACAACACACTTATTAGCTAGATATTAAACATTAGAACATTGTACTGTAGCAGTATTTGGTCCAGACTTACAGATTTCCCATCAAATAAATATTTTATGTATGTGCATGAGTGGAAGTTGATGAGATGTATGTATATGTGTATATACATATGATAAAAGATTATGGAGGGGTACTATTGCCATTCGTTTTTGGGACCTTTGGCATGATGATGATGTGGTAACTCTGAACAGTTAGGGAGCACTTGTGCACCAGTGTAGGTTAAAGCATGAGTTAATTCCTTCACTTCTGCCTGAAAGTGAGACAAGGTGGGTGAGTACAGCATGGAGCAGTTGTCTGCTCTATAATTGTTCTTATTTAAAAGATGAATCTGTTTTGCATCACTGGTTACACTGACATGCTGCATACTGAACCAGCAGCAAAATCATGTCTAATTACCATAAAGCTAATAGGAAAAGGAAGGTGAAATCTCATGATTAGTTTGAGCATTCTGTCAAGGGACAGTGCAATCATGTTTAATTTGACTGCCGTATGGCATAGCTTTTCCTCACTTTTTCAAAATACAAGCCATGCAAGTTTATTTCTGAGTGTGATGTGATAAATTCAGGCATTGTGGTTGGCAGGACTGAATGTGTCTGAGAGCTGCAGTGTTCACATGTGCCTGGCCTCCTAAGTTACCTGACTGGCAAAAGATCCACAAGGGCTCTAAGCTGTAATACTGATTCAGCTAGTGAAAGAAAGAGGCTTTTTATAGTATCTATTTGGGTTTTTAAAATTTTTTTTTTTCTGTCTGGGGAGGTATTCTGGCCATGGTTTTCTTATTTGTTATTGTCTATATTGAAACTGACACTTACATAGCAAAGCTTCTTTCAAAAAAAATCTCTCTAGATTTAGCAAATTACAGGCTTTCAAGAAATTCTCTTTAACATGAACAAAATCATGACAATACTATCAGAAAGCAGTAATATTTAAAATGCTGGAACTAGCATAAGCTACTTAGACATATTCCCTGCAGATATTAGAGTTATTAGACAACAGTAGGCAGTAAATGGGGTATTCAAACACACAAGATGATAGAAATTGCATTTATATGTACATACATATGTGTGTGTGTGTGTGTGTGTGTGTGTGTGTGTGTGTTTAATGAACAGCTGGTAACAGGAAGTGAAGTTTGGAGAGCTGAACTAACTGCTCATCACTTGAGCCATGTTAATTACCATATGTACAGAAGGAGTCTGCTCATCTTTAAAACCACTGCCATGAAGAAAGCATAAAGGAAGGCAAAAGCACATAATACTTGAGGAGTTCAACAAAGTACAGTTCAAATTATTATTGGGAACTCATGAAATTTGGGCACTGCAATACTTGGCAGTGCCCAAATACTTAGGATTATCAGGTTAAATGTGAAGCATGTAACAAGTCAGTGGTCCAACTGCTTTGTTCTCGTGTGTTTCTCTTTGATAACTCCCAAGACTTAATAATATTAGCATATTAGACATGACTAAATCTACTCTGTATCTTTTCTGTCTTGCCTTAGTGGGAGAAATTAACTGGAATTTATGATAGCTGGTTGGCTGCATAACAGCAAAAGATCCTTCAAATAATCTATACTCCCATTGCAAATACGTGTTGCTGTGCAATAATCATTGCATGGTGAATTTCAGATACTGTTTGCATTGAAATCACCCAGAGGAACAGATTCAGAGGTAGTTCAGCACTGATTTGCCTTAATAACCTTGTACATTCTTTTCTTCACAGACAGTTAATGTATATGTGCAGGAGGGAGGAAATGATTCCATACCTGTGAAAGTGCTCAACTGTGACACCATATCACAAGTGAAGGAAAAGATAATAGACCAAGTCTATCGAAACCTGCCGTGTTCTCAGTGGCCAAAAGCTGACAGCGTAGTTCTTGGTATGTAGTTACTTGTGATACTGTATTGAACAGCTGAGATCTGTTGTGTGACTTTGTATTTTCTGAAAAAAATGTCTGTAAGAGGATTTTACTGCTTGGTTATGGTTTGGTTTGTTGTTTTTGGTTGTTTGTTTTTTTTTTTTTTTTAAGCTGAATTCTTGTCCAGCTGAATGCAAAAATGCAGCATATTACAGCAATCTGAATATGCTTTAAAAATTAATGTTTTCTTATGAGTTAGGGTTTTTTGACTCTTAAAGTTTTGGTATACTGTCATCAGCATTGCAAGAGCCTGTTAATGATTATTGGCACAAATGAATTCATGTCTGACAGAGTCAGTATCTCAGGTACTAATTAATGTGATAATGACAGCATAGATAATTAACTGATGGAGAAGTAATGATGCAATTTCAGAAACTGGTACTGATTTTTAGTTGCCTTAATGATGGTTATTCAAAAGAATTACAGCTTACAGGAACTGCACTTTTAGGAGATGATGTACCACTTAGTCTCTGAAATCATCCTCCTTGAAGGCTTTCAAAATAACTGTTCTCTTCTTGACAAAAAAAAAAGGAAATGGTGTTCCGTAAAATGCCTAATAGACTCAGAATTAAAGCTCCAATTTATATTTTTTTCAATATTTTCATTACTGCATTAATCTGAAAGTAGAAGATGAAATTCTTGCACTTCAGAAAATTCTAGTAAATCCCCTAAAAATGTCTTTTCTATTCCATGAAATCCTACTCTGTTTTGGACTGATAGCAGATCTTACTATATATATTTATTGAATTCTATGAGAAGGAATTTCAGTTTTTATGGATGATAGTCAGAAGTTATATACATGGTTAGGAATAGTTCATGCAAACTTCTGTGATAAAGGCCAAATGATTAAGCAATAAAAACACACGTTGGAGTATGTGCTACATTACTTCTGATGTCCCACAATGTGTCAGTGGGTCTGTAAAACTTCCTTGGAGTAGGTTTTGTTTTGTTTTGTTTTGTTTTGGGGGGTTTTTTTTGTATTGTATTTTTTTAATTGTTTTTTTCTCACTTGAATTGCCCCTTAGAATGGCGTCCAGGTTCTACTGCACAGATCCTCTCAGACTTGGATTTAACATCCCAAAGAGATGGCAGATGGAAACGTATCAACACACTAATGCATTACAATGTAAGGTCTTTTGAAAATATTGTTTACACCTGTTACCTGTTTTCTTGTAATAAATAAAATTTTTATTTGTTTATAGAGAAATTTCAGTGGTACATAGAGGTTGCCCAGAGAAGTTGATAAAGAGTCAAAACAAAAACACAGGTCTGGGTCTAGTCAGTAAAAGGTTTGGACTGTGAAAGGCTGGGTCTAGACATTCTGTGCATTTTATATAAAAACACAAAACCTAAATGCCAGTACTTTGGTTTCTTCAGCATTGAAGTATCCAAATCCAAATTCCATTTTGAACATTCAACTTTTTGCTGGGCCTCGTATTCATCTTTTCTTTTCTCCACCACTTCCTACCCCTGAGAATTGTCTTTATCCTTGCTGTGCTACTTAATAGATTTTGAGTTCTGGTTTGTTCAAAAGCCCAGTCAGGAGAGCAGGTGTTGATGTTGTTGTACTGTCTGTTTTAGGTTTCATACTGTGCACTCTACCACACACTTATCTTTCCTTTGTATGTTATTTATTGCTTTCTAACAACAGTTAATCCTGACTGGGAAAGTGAAAAGTTGGTTAGTTTTCCTTAAGAAAACAGACAGGTCTGATTCTTCATGATAAACCCCATTTTTGTCCAGAGGGTACCAACACCATGTTGAGGAACCACTTAAGCCTAAAGATGCTCCTAATATTTCAGTAATCTCAGAGGAGCTGTTGATGGGATCTCTTAGAGAGTGGGAGGGAGTCTGTTCTGAATTGCAGAGCCAGTCATCCAAGGAGCCTAGCAAGGTTAGCATTTGTCATAGATTCCCTGCAACCAATCATAGAAACCCCAGTTTAAGGTTTAAGAAAGAGGTTCAGTAGCACATGATTCTATTGAAAAATCTGTGTTTCTATTTCCAAAGGTCCGAGATGGTGCCACGCTCATCTTATCAAAAATGGGCGTTTCCCAGCAGCCAGAGGATAATCAGCAAGATGTCCCAGGGGAAAGTAAGTGTCTTGTGGCCTCCCTACCTCCCTAGATGACCAGAAGTCAAAACTCACATAGTGATGCTGCCATTTTGATTTTGTTTATCAAGCACTTCCATGGAGCTAGATATTCCCCACCAGACTACATAGAGTTTATTTGTTGTGTTTCCCACTGTACACTTGAAATGGTTTTGTTTGCCCTCATTATAAAAGTCTTAAACCCTAGGGCTTTAATAATTGCTGTGAGTCCATACCCCAACTTAATAGAAAGCACTCTTATTAAACATTTCCTTACATATTTTGTTTTTTAATCACACTACATCTATACTCAAACTGTGCATTTCATCTTCCCAGAGCTTTATCTTTTTTTCTCTTTTCTAAAGCCTTTACTCATGTTCCTCTTCAAATTTCTTTCACTTCTTATTATACTGAGAATTAAATCCAGTGTTCTAGATGAACCACAGTGAAGACTCTGTGACATAATGACTGATATAATTTTTTGTACCATTTCTTACAACTGTGCTGCCTTGCAAACTCATCTCTGTACCTCCAGATTTTGTGTCTCCCTTCCTTTTGAGTGATGTTTCACCAGCTATGCTAACTTATTTTTTCCCAGGGCTTTTTAATTGACTTTGATCATTCCATGCATTTTGTCTCTTTATTAGATGCACCATTTTTCACAATTCCTTTGCTCTTTTTGAGGTTTTCAATCCTTTGTAAGTGAGCATCAGGAATTTCCTTGTAATGTTTCTTCTCTTTCACATCACTAATGCATCTGATGCATAATTCTTGTATTGCTGCCTGCTATAGTATGCTGGACTTTGCAACACAGAAGAAACCTGTTAGCTTGCAACCCTCTTAAAAGCTTTTACTTTTGTGTGTTAGTATTCCGTCTAGACCAATTTTCCATACTTCAAAATATCTTGAGACACAATATCCATTACAGCCTTGAATGCACTCAGATTTTTATGGCAATATTTACTTGTGAATATATGTTCTTTGTCACATGTATTTCCTTTACTGACTTCAGATGTTCAGTTTCTCTGAGGTTTTTTTATCCTTATATTCAGTTATTTTACATGAGGTAGAAGTTAGATTTATGGAACAATAATTGTTGAGATCATTCTTCCTCCCATGAACTCATTTGATATGCTTTTCTCTCTAGCACTGATTGCAAAGGCCATTACTTCACCTAATAGTTTCATTCCTTTAAAGAGATTTACTGATCTTAGATTTAATACGTTTTGAGGGCTGGGCAGTTAAACAGGTTGGAAATAATATGCCAGAAATGTACATTTTTCAAAAAGATGGGTCTCAGCTGATAGCTCTGACATATATGGCTATTTAGCAGAAAGGTTCAGACTTTGATTTGTTTTGGTGTTGGACAGGAAATTAAGATGGGCAGAATTACTTACTGTTTACTTCTTACTCTGTCCTCCTGGATTCTGTCTTTTGTGACTTTTTCCACCAGAAAGAAGAGACTTATAATGGTCATGTGTACACTGCTGCTGCTATCCTCACTCTTTCACTCCAAGTGCCCGGCATAGCTGGCCAGGCAGTGACTGTTCTGTCACAGCAGGTGCCAACCCAGCATGTTAACTTAAAAAGCCATCCAGTTTAATACAGAAGGCAGTGGAGTGCAGCCAGGCAAGGTGCTGATTCCTAATCCCTGTTCAGTGTGGCTGCACTGGTGGCTGGGGCCATGCTCACCTCACCTCTAAATGAGTGGAGTGGACTGTGAATGGAGCCTGGTGGTGCCCTTAACTTGCTTTGCTTTCTGGATATAGAATAATGGTCAGCCTTCTGTTCTGCACTGCCAACCTTCATCCTCCTCACCTCTCCACCCCTGTGGCAGGCAGTAGAGGACCAGATCACATGTTTTTCTTTTTAGGGTTAGGTTTTTTCCTTTCCTTCTTCTCAGCAATTATATCATTCAATATGATTCAGTATGATGAAGCTCTTTGAACAAGCATAATCTATCTGTACTCCAAGGTGAATTCATTAGTTATCTGTGGGGCATGCTAAATTGTAAAGGAAAAGCAGACCTGTGGGGACAGTGCTGTCACACAGGGGCTCTTGCATGTTAGAGAAAAGTCTGCAGAGAATTCAGACCCCAAAGTATCAAGTGCTAACAGCTTCCACCGTGTTTCTTCTCTACACCTGTCTCGCACCATGGCAGTGTACAAATTTGGGATGGCAGTGTTTCATGCCAAGCTACCCTGCTTTCTTTAGCACTGTAAGGTCCTCAGAGCTATCTGGTGCCAGCTTGTTCTCTTGGAAAGCTATAAAATGTTACAAAGCTGGTACAAAGTGAGAGCCTGCTGTGACCATGATTTGTGAGACACTGTATAAAGGGGAGAGGAGAGGATCAGAGGCTTCCCCTCCCACACATACACATTTATATGGCACAGGGATTTACAGGGTTTGAATAAACAGAAATCCTATCCTGACTATGAATGAGGCTTGTGACAAAGTGGATTTCCTTTTATTCAGTCTCATTAACTTGCACCTTCTGCATTGAGAAGTGTCAGCTGAAGCCATTGACTGTCAGCCAAAGTAGGAGGCTTTGCACCGACCGAAAATGTAAAACCATGTTCAGAGATGTTGCTCTAAATCCTGGCATTGCTTCTGTGCTGCTTTTATTCAGAGCTTTTAACAGGAAGACACTGGAAGCTGGAGATTGTGACAAATTAAATGCAGCATCTTTTGCTTCAGGAGACAATAAATGCAGTTACTAATTTGTATCAAGAAGGAGAATGGTTCCAGTGATTTCATACTAGTATTTCTGCACTGAACTATAAACCAAAACAACACATTCTGTTGTTTTGGGTGTTTTTTCCTGATATTATGTTTTGGGCTTTTTTTGTTTGTTTTGTTGGGTGGTGGTTTTTTCCCCTTTTTTAATTATGAATAAAAATAGGCACAGGGTTGCAGATCAGAAATACTAATTAGCAGATCTGTTAGGGCAGCCCTTCCTCCATCTCCATGGAACAGTATTCATGAGGTAGGGGAGACTGGAAAGAAGATAATTTGCTGCAGGTCGCTCAAGGGGAAAGGGGCTGCATTGTCTCATGTTTACATCATGGTTCCTACCACTGTAATTGGTCAGCACAGTCAATTTTTGCCATTAACACTCCCCCCAACACCCCAATAATTATTTTATATTGGCCAAAGAATGTCCAAGGACCAAGACAAAGAGCTCAGGGGGAAGCATTTGACCCCCTGGACACAATCTTCTTCCTGCTTACAGCTTGATGCTTAGTGTGACTAAGGAGCTAAAAAGGAGGTATTTCCCCCTATCTTTTATTTTCTTTATTTCCTACTTTCCCATTGAGGAAAATATTATCTCATAAGACTGTTATTTTCTCTTAGCAACCATGTTGCTAACATGTTTTCTTGGTCCATGTTCTGAATTTCTCTTCCTCTTTCTTCCTGCTATTTATACAAATCAAGTGAGATCTTCGGGTTGCAGAAGTTCATCTGCTTGAGCTGTAGTCCCTTGATCCTTACTCTGCTATGAAATAACTACTATTCCACTAGTAGCCAATTCTGCTGTTGCTAAACAAACACAGACCAAGCTCAGCTGAGTGTAAGAGCCAGTGATCTCAGTGGAAACCACTTTAGCAGTTTCCTCTTCTGTCCAAAGTTAAACTGGACCATCTACCATCAGGAGGGCAAAGAGAGAATGAATTCCTTTGATTCAAAGCAGGAAGCAGGAGTGCAATAAAGAACTGACATAAGGCTGGAATATAGTTTCTGGTCTAACTGCCTGATTTGATCTGTTAATTTCCAAAAGTGAATAACAGGGATTGCAAAAGAAATTCCATACTTCATGCCCAGCAGTGATTCTTATTGTACTGGCAGATGATTGCTATGAATGGCATCTATTGTGAAATCACAACTGCTTCAAAATAAAGTGATAGCTTTTATTTTTTCTGGCTTCATTCACATGAACTTCCAGGTTGAATTAAGGACTCTCAAAGGACAATGTGATTTAATGTGGGATTTATATTTCTTCCCTACCTTGTTAAAAAGAAGTAAATGTCCCAGAAGGCTGCAAAACTAATGCTTTTCATGAGAATATATAAAGTAGATTCAAGCAAAAGTGTTGGCTTAGCCAAATTACTCTTAAATGTTATTTTCCCCTGTGATGTAAAATATTGAATGTACATGCAAACTGGGAAATTCAATGTAGCTGTTGAGGAACTTAGTTAATTGACTATTATGGTCAAAGTTAATGCAATTAAAAACTAATATTTTGTGTTGTAACCAGGATTCAGTTAAGTTAGAGGTGTATATTAAGGCATAAAACTTAGCAGAATGCAAAATAATTTGTACCGTGGGGCTGAATCACAATTTTTATGGGAAAAATAACTTTCATATTTTAAAGATGTCAATAATTTTAAATATACTGATTCAATAACTTCCACTGGAAAAGCACTATTGCTTTTAGGGACTGTGCCAAGTAGATGCAAAAGTTCAGGAATTAAAGGAAGAACAAAAAAACCAGGAGATTTGAAAGTGACAGAGAAACCCTTTTCAAGGAATATTAATGGCAAGTTAATTGTATCATCTCTTTTAGAACTGTCTGTAACAGAAGCTCCTTAGGCATGGAGTTTGAGCAACAGTGTGGTGCTGAAATGCAAAACCGCTTTTATGCACTGTGTGTTGTTGGTCCAAGCCCTGGCACTGGGTGCAGGGCCAAGCCCCAGGCAGCACAGAGAGGCACTGTGACCATCCATTATCATCCAAGGGCTTGCTCCTGTTTCTGCTTTATTGTAACAGACTTGATGGGAGTCTCTCCCTCTGGTTTAAACTATGAATACTGACAAACAATTTTTTAAAAAATCTTATTAGAATGTATATGAATTTGCTTCAGTCATTATCTCTGGCTGCTGGAGTTCATGTAATCTCAGGGAAGGGATGTATTTTTCCTCCACTCAGCTACAAAGTCAAGTGGTGCTTATCAAATGGTGATAAAAGGAAAGTTTGAACTGAGGTACCATACTTTGACCTCAGCAAGTGGAGTAAAGATGTGAATTGTAATGGTTTTACTGAGAGAAAAGGTTGTACCAGGAGTAGGCTGCAATTTGTATTTCTGTGGTGGCTATGGGGTCAGACCTAGCTAAGATTCTATAACTTGATTGTGTCTTTGAGAATTCACAAAGAAGAAAATAACTTAATTGTGTGAACCTCAAAACATACACATACTGTGTTTACATGACTGTTGTGATTTAGGAATGGTATTATCTAATTTACTTTTCTACCACTCCAAGCCATGCCCTGCTTGCTCACTTTCCCCTGCACCTCCCCCTCCCCTGCAGTGGGATGGAGAGGACAATGGAAGACACAAAAGGTAAAAATCATGGGCTGAGATAACAATTTACTGGAAACAGCAAAGAGATGAGAAAAGAAAACTAATGACAGTGGATATAAGAAAAGAAACATTATTGCTCACCATAGAAACCCCCAACAACAGACAGTACCTGACTGCTCCCTCTGTTATGCTATTCCCACTGCTCCCTCCAGCCTGAAACTGGCATCACTCCACTGCTCCCTCCACACTTACTCCACTGGAAGGAACCCCTTCTCCCCAGAGGAAACTCCCTTCTCCCCACCTGTGACAATGACATTTAGAACAACTTCCATGTCCCAGCCATGACTCTCCTGGCTACTGCAAAAATTATCCCTGTCCTGGCTCGAACCAGGACAAGGACCAAATAGAAGTTTTCCTATTGTGTGATTCTTTCATCACCCTTTGATCTTGACAAAAGCCAGTTTTTTTCATCTCTGTGCCACTGAACATTTAGTACTTGAGTTGTGTATGTTGGACAGGAACAGAGTAATCTAGATCCCTTTGGCAAGAGGACAGGTATGTTAAGGACAGGGAACGTGTATATGTGTATATGATTACTTTGTGTTGCTGTTTTGGGGTTGGGTGTTTTTTATAATTATTACAATTACTGTTTCTAGGGCATGCGCTCCTGGAAGATGAAAACAAGGTCTGGCATCTAGTCCGGCCAGTGGATGAAATGGATGAAGGGAAATCAAAGCGGGGCAGTGTGAAGGAAAAAGAGAGGACCAAAGCTATTACAGAGATCTACCTGACCAGACTTCTTTCTGTGAAGGTAGGGCTCAGATGTGCTATAGTTAACTTTACTTCTACAGATTTTGATACACAACTGAGGCAATAGATGCAAATATTAGTCATGTGTTCATCTGCAGTTTGGAATATGTGCCATGTACATACAAGCTGGTGTTCAAGGCTTCAAGTGATTAACATGCCCTGAGGAGCTTTACTGGGAAGGAGATAATGTACAACTCCTGCTCAAAGCTGAGAACCATGACTGTGTGATTGTTAAATAAGGATTTTCCTTGCAAGACAAAGATGGATATTCTGCTCTGTGCCACCTGTTTAAATAATACTTTGTTGGTTTTTCTTTTGAACTGAATGCTTTATAAATTCTTATATTTCTCTGTTCTTGTATGGGATCAATGTTCCAGTAAAACCCAAAAAAAACCAAGTTTCCAAATAATAATAGTGCTTTTATAGAATTTTTTGTGCCTCTACTGCAGAATTGATAACGAGCAAAATAATTTTTTAAACATTTCTCCATGAAGAAAGAATTAGAATTTAGAATAATGTGTTTAATGACCACAAAGCCAGGCTCCTTTTGTGAAAATGAAGTCAGTCTGGCTCCAGCTAAGGCCACTTGTCCAAGCATGGAAGTGGATATGAAGGAAAGTCTTTGGCTAGATGACATAGACTCAGGATGAAGAGCCAAAAAGATGCTTGCATCCCTTTCTTCTGATAATAAAGTCACTGCTTTGTATTCCCAATAACCATTTTATAGGTTATTACCAAGTCTGGAGCTTTACTGACTCATAAAATGTTGGTGAGGTATTACAGCTGAGATCACAGCTACCCCTTCAGCCCTGGGACTTGTGTGTTCTGGCTGACAGCAGAATGTCTCAGAGCTCCTTGCCATCTGGCTCCCTTCCCTGTTTGGAGGCTGTCAGCTGGAGTCATGGTTGGGAAGAGGATGCAGCCCTTCAAAGGTCCCTGTAGGGCCAATCAGTTGGCTGGGGATGAGCTCTGTGTGGCCTCAACAGGGTCCTCTCTAAAACAAGGGGACAGTCGCAGAGGTTGCCATTGCTAAGATCCAGGCTGATGCCAGAATCCAACAACTTCTTGGACGCTTCACTTCTGGACTCTGTGGATCCCATGAAGCTGAGTCAGACTGGATGTCTGATAAGGCCCATGTGCCTGCCCTTAGCCAAAAAGGGCAAATGCTCACTGGTACTTCTTCCTCTCAGTTTGTCTTTAAAAATTGCAGTGCTCTGCTGTCAGAGAAACTGGATGTGGGAAGCTGAAAAACCTTTAAAAAGTGGCTAAAAATTATTTCATGTGGGCAATGATCCCGAAGGGTAAATGTAGCAACCAATTTCTGCTTCTTCTGTCAAGCAGAAGGCACACCTTGCTGTGCAAACCATAGGATCTCTGGTGAAGTCACAACCTTTGAGTCTAGAACATTAAATTGTGCTTTAGAAGGTCTTTACTGCGTTGGCAGTTTACAAAGTCACTGCTCTAAGAAATTGCTTACTTTTTGTCACTCTTAGCCCTCAGGATAAAGGCCATCAGTGACAGCAGCTGGATTATGTCCATAGGAATAAAAGATGCTGAGTTCAGCTTGTAACACGAATGAAACTGATTTTTTAAAATTTGCTTTTAGGGGACACTTCAGCAGTTTGTAGATGACTTCTTTCACAGTGTGCTCAACTCAAACCATGTGGTACCACCAGCTGTGAAGTACTTCTTTGACTTTCTTGATGAACAAGCAGAAAAACATGACATCAAGGATGAAGATACCATTCACATTTGGAAAACGAACAGGTACAGTATGAACAGAGTCATTCATGTATTGCAGAGAAAAAAGAGTATAATTCCCAGGTATATACTAACACTCTTACCATAAATCAAAGTAAATGTCATTTATAATCCTCAGAATTTTGAGACAATATGTTTGTGTGATGAAAAAGATTCCCTGTAAGTCTAAGAAGAGGCAAAAAATGAAACCAGTTTACCTATGGGATTGTCACTGGCAGATTTACCATGTTTTATTTTTTGTCTTTCCTCAGAGAAGAGGAAAGCAAGAGACAAATGGGACTAGATTTACCTGTCAAATCACAAAATCTAATACATACTACTTTGTAGCTTCCCTGACCATGCATACATCCTTCCTTGCTCTTTTGGGGCACTCAAGGTCCTTCTCATATGAGTTTTCCTGAGAGTGAAGAGTTGATTTTCAGGCATGGAACCCAGGCAAGCTTGTATAAGTATTGAAATATAAAATTAAACATCACTGTTGTGAGGAGATGAAAATGCAAAGCCCATACTTGATTTCATGTGATTTTTTTGTTGTAGAATATTTATTGTGTAAAAAGGATTATTTATCTTTTTCTTTGCTTTGTAGCCTGCCTCTTAGATTCTGGGTAAACATACTGAAAAATCCCCATTTCATCTTTGATGTTCATGTTCATGAAGTAGTGGATGCTTCCTTGTCAGTCATTGCACAGACTTTCATGGATGCTTGCACAAGAACAGAGCACAAATTAAGCAGAGTAAGTGATTTGCATTCTACATCCTGACTATGCTCATTCCTGACGAGACAAAGGGCATCCTCACAGACAATACCCATTCTCTGAGGAGATACAGCCTTGATCGTTTCTTTTTAGTTTTATAATGAAGTTAACATTTCATCACTTAACAGGTGGGTGAACTGTTAGTATTTCTGTGTAGTCTGCCAATTGATGCTGTTGAAAAAGTAGCAAATAGCAACTGCTTTTATAAAAAGCATGTTTTAAAACTGAGTATTTCAGGTCCACCAATAATTTATCATCACCTAGCATTAATACTTTTGTAAAACTCAGCAGTAATACCATGTGTAAGCACCATCTTTTTACTAAATAATCCCACCTTTGTTAATAAGTATCCAAATGTTAATATCTTTTAAGCTCGAGTGTAGGTGAATATAAAGGCTTGATCCTATATTCTTTACTTTCTTTTGCTTCCTAGAAATGTTCATAAATAACTACATTTTTCCATATTCTAAATTTTTCAGGATTCTCCAAGTAATAAATTACTTTATGCGAAAGAAATCTCTAACTATAAGAAAATGGTGGAAGAGTAAGTATCAACTCTTTTCATGATTTTTCAGTTTTTAGGATTTTAAGCCTGTGTAAGAGGAAAAGAGAATGCTGATATAGTCAAAGTCAGCTGTCAAATATTAAAAATTTTACACCCAAAGGTTTAAAGATGCCCTTGGTGGTGGCATTGGCAGAGTTGAAATGGAGCTCCATTAGGACCCAGGGCATATTCTTGTCTGTACAGACAGATGAATAGATTTATTCAGGAGAAAATATGATGCTGTTTTCTGCAGTTTGCTACCCACATGATCTGTCTAACAAATGCTGCACTTCCATAAGTCAGTAGAGACCAAATCCTGAAAACATTTTCAGAAACATTTTTTTTTCTATGCTGTCTCTGACTTTATTCATTTGCTAATTGGAAATTCTGTTAATATCATGGAAGATCTGCCACACAAAAAAACTCTTGACAGTTTTAAGACCTAAAATAATCATTATCTGCAATTATAGATTTTTCTTTCTCTGGTACATTCCTGTACAATCAGGTAAGATTTACCTCTACTGCAAAAGCTCTAATATTGGAAAGCAGGATTGCTGAAGGAATCACTGGTCTGTTGTGTCTTCTTCCTATGTTAGTAAGGAAGCATGTTTGAAATAATGGCAGAATTACCAGAAAGAAACAGTTTATTTTCCTAACTGAAACTCCTTTTTAATCTCTGGCAGTTACTACAAAGGTATTCGTCAGATGGTGCCAGTGAGTGACCAAGACATGAATACCCATCTAGCAGAGATTTCTAGGGTAAGAATAAAATCTATTTTCTTGTAGTGAAATTGGAGCCAAGTGTAATACTGGGTTTTTTGTCTTCTCTTTCTATCTCAGCAAATGGGGTCTTTTGTATGTGCAAATATCAGACGATTTCATAAATCTCTGAAATACTCCTGTTCATTGTAGTCATGCCAATATTTCAAACTTTGAAATGTTGATTATTGAATGGAATCAAGAATCCTTATTGTTATTAATGTATCTGAGTTATGTAGGAAATAGAGCACAGTGTTTGGGTTTTTCACAGCCATTGTGGTAAAATTATACACTCTTGAACTGTGCTTTCTCTCCACAGCACACAGAGGATTTTTAGCATTGATCATACTGACAACGAGTAGTGACTGAATTCACAGTGCTACCACAGCAAAAATTAGATTCCAGAAATTATAGAGGGGGCATGAACATTAAGTATAGCATATTTTAGAACAGTCTATACAGGGGCAATACTTCTGCTTTATGCTACATGTAAGAAGTTCATCGTGCTTGCTCAGTGGCAGATTTTGCATTGTAGGTTATTTGGGTTACCTCACGTGGAGGAGAGCAGAGTGTGGTTGTTGCTATATGGGCCTTTGGCTGGAGATGGGTGGAACAAAGTCAGTTCAAAACCTGCTTCAGCCTCGAAACAGCCTGTCTGCTGTGCAGCTCAGCTCAGCTCGGGCAGGCTCTTGCCTTTGAAGCACTCTATTTAACTTGGGGAACCCGGAGAGTCCCTCACCAGCCCTAAAGACGTTGTTTAGCCTGAGCAAGAAGGCAGTGTATTTACCGGCTGGTTTGCTCATTTGCTTAATTTAGTTGAAGAGTTCTAGCGTAAGGAGGATGTTTGGGGAATTTTTTGCGGTTTGTTTATTTCAGTGCCCTTAGGACCTAACATTTTGCAGATCAACATCCTCATGAGAGCATTTCTATTTTCAGTCATTTACTACAAAACTCATCTGCAGTGACATTTCATTTTACAGTTCACTTTATTTATTACATAAATTGAGATGTATATAAAATTAGAACATTTGGTGATTAAAAGTAAATTCAATATAATGTTTTAACATTAGCAGGATATGTTCCTCCTTTCTATTTTCATTATAAATTATGATCAAAATTAACATGGAAGGAGTGATTGAACACTGCAAATTTTGACCAGCTCTAAAAGTGACTTTTATAGAGCAAGGGAAGATGGATGTTTCTCTGCTGCTTTATCCCTGGGGTAATCATTTATGCCAGTAACAATATTCTGCAATTCTTCATTTTCTTAACTAACTTAAAAGACTAAAGGCATAGCTAGAGACTTGAATCCTACACATTTGAATGAAGAACATCTGTTCAGACAGGTAGAGCACATTCACTAAATAAGTCATATGTGTGGGGGCAGGGGGAAGATAAGGTAATGGAAGGGTTATTTCCTGCTTCATTTGAAGTCCTTTCTCTCTCTCTCTCTCTTCTCACTATCCCCCCGCCTCCCCCCCCCCCCCCCCCACCTTTCTATTTCCATGTTTCGGGTGGCTTTTTCCAAATGTACATGTGCTTATAATATTGATGAGTTACACCTTTGCTGTAGTGGAGTGTGAATAATTTTCAGGATGTAAAAAGAGCTGGAGAAAGGATTTCAAACACCCATGATGACTGTGTCAGAACCAATGCTTAATATCTTAACAATATGTAGATTGTACTGGGTAAATGCTTTAGCTTTTCACACCCATGCTGCTAACAGATGTTTGAGCTGTAGCCTGTGGTTTGACGTTCAGAATTCAAAATATCTTCCCCCTCCAACGTTGAGTTATGGGCAGGCTGGAAAAATACCAGAGGGAAAGCCTTGATCTAAAAATCACCAACCAAAAGTTTTCTCACTCCTTTTCTCTGCCCCAAGTGTCATTCAACAAAAATTAAACACAGAGCTTGCATTTGGAAATTTTGTCAGTTGTACCCAACAGTTGTGCATGTGCATAAGTTTCAGCCGTGTGTGATCCTATTTTGACATGTTTGCCGCCTGCTTGTGTTAACAGGCACATACTGATTCCTTAAACACGCTTGTGGCTCTACACCAACTCTACCAGTACACTAACAAATACTATGATGAGGTAAGTTATGCCTTTTGTTTTCATGCTTTAATGTCAGTGGTAAAAGGTTATGAAAGCTAACATTAGTCAAAAAGAGTGACTTCTGGATTTCACTGAATGATCAGGTAAAAGCAGTGCTGAACAAAAACCTTGCAGTTATATACACTGCTTGGCAATTACACTGGTCAAGATAATGTCCTTATAAATGAACAATTTCATTATGGCTATCTGGTTTTGGTAGGGATAGTTTAATGGATAGTTTAACAAGATCTGAAAGATAAATAGATTTAAAAATCACTTCTCTTCAGTTCTACCATCCTAATAAATATATAACAATGTCACCAAGCAAAAAGTCATCAGAGCTATATCAGGTTTCAAGACAGTGTGCCTTTTTATTAGGAAAAATTTGCTAAACTTGTTTTGCTTGTAGGAATTGGAGCCATGACATTTTTATTAGTTAAAATGCTCTTTAAACTTCCCTGCGTGGTACCATCCCTGTTTTGCCATGCCAAGTGAAGTGCCTGCCTGCAGTAAACCAAAGCAGAGTAACTGTTGAATGTCGCCTGATTCAAAAGCAGGCTCACAGCTTCAGTTTAAAAAGTTTCTTTGGTTTTTCACACCCTGTGGAAAGGGGGACAAAGAATATCCCAGAGTAGCTGGGCTGTGGCTATGGCTCTCCAAACTTAATCTGAGGACAAAAAGAGAGAAGGAAACTTTTATTCAAAGGTTTCCATGGAAATGAATGCCTCCAGAAAACCTTCAGAATTGAAGCAAGTAAGAACAGATGCTGAATCAAAAAGGAGCACAGTACATGTGAGCTCTATTCGCTCAGTCTTGCACCTCAGCACAGTTTGTGTTTTCACTTACATTCAGCACTGAAGACAGTGAGTCGCATCCTTCACTGCAGCTGCTTTATACAGGAGCAGCCAGCCTCTCACAGCTTTTAAACAGATGCAAGCAGGGAAAATCAAATCACCCTGAGAACTCTTGCAATGATGGTCAGTGGGGGAAGCAGACAGAGGAATGTAGGCCAGCCCATGGCATTCCCTCACCCCTCACCACCAGTGCTAAGCTGGCTTTCAGCACCTTCCCAAATACGTCCGTAGTTTGACCTCTTACAAAAACACTCGGGGACCCTGAATGACAGCTGAACTGTAAATCCCTGATTCATCCACACGTCGGGCAGAGCCACCAGCCTGTGGCACTTCATCAGTGGCAGGCCAGCACACCCCAGTATGTAGCTGCAGCTCTTCCCTTCCACGTACATCACTGTGTAACAATGAGGTGCATGTGATGAAAAGGCTGCTAATTCAGAATTGTGGAGATAATCTGTCAAGAACTATTCAGTAAAATTAATCAAGCTTATTTATTTTCCATGAAAATGTTTTAATTTGCATAAATTGGAACATTTTGCAGCTGCCCTTGTCTTTATTACTGACACAGTGGTTCCCAGCATGTGCTCTACCTTCTGCATCTCTGCAGGGCTTGACAATGACTAAGTGGGTACATTCTAATTGTCCACATTTATAGGAAGGATATATTCACCAGTAGAGATAATCATAAATTATTTAGTCTAAATTTGAGGAGTTACAGCTAGATATAATTGTTTAAATTAAGGAAACAATATCAAATTAAATCAGGCCCAGTTTAAATACTGCAATAAGTGTTTATTAGGTCTGTCTTGTAAAAATATTTTCACACTTTAAAAACAAATTCATTAAAATAATTGTTTCTAAACAAATTTGCTCCAGTGTTGGAAATGCAAACACTATACCAGCCCTTCAAAGTGAAATTATTGGCTAGATTGATTCTGACTGCATTAATCTCCATTGTCAGTGGTGTTCAAGAAGTAATAAGAACCACGGGTAGTGACAGGCAAACTCCATTTTTCCATCTTTGTACTTGCAAGTCTATATAGTATTTAAACAGTGCTAAAGGTTTCTGCTTGATTACACTGTCAGACTTATATTAATAAAGCCAGTTCTAGAAAAGGAATGGTTTTGTCACATAACATATTTTTCTAATGGAGAAATCTAATAGCTGGTGGGAAAGTTTTCCTAAAGGATGGTGGAAATGAAAACCTTTCAAAACCTTTTGAATTTGATCTGGGAAACCCTAAAAACTCTATTTGAAGAAAAGCCTTCTCATAACAGCTGACCTTTACTGGCTCTTGTTTTCAAATCCCTTGTGTCTTAAGAGTCATATCCTCTTATAGATATTCTGTACAGCAGAGCCTGTGGGATGCTGGGGGCTCCTCAGAGGAGCTATTTGCTTTCCTGAGCTATGCTGTGCTGGGCCAGAGTCTTGGCATTTCTTGGTGATAGCCAAAAGGGAGCTGCTGGCTTTATTCCTCATCTTGCCTACAGGCACAGGAGACCTTGCGTGGTCCTGCCACATGCCTGTGCATGGACCACCCAGGAGCTTCTCATAACTGCAGCTCATGGGGATGGGATATAATTACTGATGGTAAATGACCCTCAAGCTGTGTAGGGTGCACTGTATGTAAAAGCACTGTTTCTTAAATAGCTCTGAGGAAATTCCTCCCCTGCCTGCTCCATCTTGGAATGTAATATTTTACAAGATAAAGCGCTATCTATTAATTTGCTTGTATCCCAACATAATGGGAAACATTACAGCAACTTATATAAAGTTACAATAATTTTTACTGCCTTTGTGAAAAAAATAGAACATGGGGCCTAATAGATGGACTTTGGTACAGAGTGAATGCAAAAGACTCTTTACAACCAAAGTAGTATCAAACACTTGGTCTCAGAACTATGTCATACATTTTAAGCTAAATTATTCTAAACTTTCTGTGTTTATATCTTCCAGATTATAAATGCACTTGAAGAGGATCCAGCTGCACAAAAAATGCAGCTTGCCTTCCGTTTACAGCAAATAGCAGCTGCGCTAGAGAATAAAGTGACTGACCTTTGACTCAAAAGCCGCAATAAAGAAATCTGATCTGAAGATGTTGAAATTCATTCTTCCTGTTAAGGAAATAGTGTTCTATTTTTTAATGTATAATTACAACTTTAAATGAAAGATTTCATGGTTTTTTGATAGCAGAGGTGTAATGTAAAGAATTTTTACTGTAAATTATGCTTCTAATTAAAAGCTGTGTTGTGTGTAAATGAATCTTCTGTGGGAAAGAGTCCTTTGGTTGGGGGCAGGGTGGGGGGTGGAAGAAGAAAGACCTATCCTTCATTTGATTTAGTAGAATCTGAGACATCAGCATTTAGAATTCATTATGCAAGTAAATTCAATACCATAGCATCCTTTCTACCTTAAGCAATATTTGTACTAGGAAAACAATAACATACTCAGAGACACATGCAATATCCCCTTTTATTTTGATAACTGGAAATTGACTTCCATAGAGCTCTAAAACTTGGTCTGTGCTCATAATGAACATAGCGAACAAAGTGTCCATTTTCTCTGCAAGATCTAAAAATGGGATTTGCTACCACTCATGGTTCTAATTTAATTATTTATCTTAAGGGTGATGCACCCACCACAGTTGGATGTGAGAGAAATAAGTGTAATCTCAATGTAGAAGAGTTCTACTGATGAAGTCTTGTTCGGTTCAGAAATCACTGCAAAGAAGGAATCAGTCCTTAAAACTTTAAAACTCTTTGTTATTATTGTGAGTTTTATGATATATGCTAATGTGCCTTACTTGTACTAATTCTGTGAATCTGATGAATGGTTTTGTAAAAAGAAGCAGATCAGAAAAATAAGTATTTATGTGCTATTGAATGACTTTTGTGTGAAAAACATGACCAGCAGAATGCTTGTAATTAGCTGCTTGCCGAGAGTGTGCTGTTTAACATGATTTGATTATGTATAATACCCTCTTTTAGAATGGTTCTGATGATTTTTTATTTGAATCTTGGAACTGTCCTAGAAATACCATCACTTGTTTTTATTGTATCTGTGATGTAAAATACTACTATGATATTGGAAAAAATCATATACTCATCTATTGAAAACCACTCAGTCAGTTTTGAGCCTTGGAATGCTGCATTTGATTGAATACACACTATAATCCATAGCAAAGAAAATTGAAATAACTTGTCAGAAAGTGTGTGTTTACAATATAGGTAAGCGCCGTACAAATCAGAAAGTTAGGTACGTCTTCTTAAATTGCTGTATTGCACATCAGAGAACTTTACTTCTCTTTGTCTTGCAAGTTTTTGGCAGTAAAGTAGCATTTTAATGACGTGCTGCCATCTGTACTCCTTCGTTCATTGTCCTGCCAAGCACCCGGACTCTGCTGACTCTCAGCAAGCTAATGCAGTGTCTGCGCCCGCTCTCCCTGCCTGGTAGGTTGTTACACACTGACTTTTACTGTCTATTGATATTATTTTATTATCTCCCATTTTGAAAATTTCCTAGTATTTGTCAGTGGGCCTTTTCTTCAATTTCTGAAAATCAAAAGCCTCACCAGAACTGGTTTCCTGCCCAGTAGGCTGTGAGCAGGTTTTTTGTTTGCTTTGTACTCGACTTCTCGCATTTGTCTATAATCATTCCTGAACCTGCCTGGGCTGTAACTTATTTTATACTGTTTAGGACTGAGCTATATGACTCCTACAGCAAGGTGCTTTGCCAGTTATTCTTTCACCAACAAAGGCATCCTAATTTCATGGCTAATCTGTTTCTTTTTCATAATTTGTAAATCCTGTTAATTGTAAATCAAATACAATGTTGTTTTTTCCACCAAGTGTCAGTGGATCTTTACTGAAACTGGGGGGATGGGTGTTGAAAGGATTTGTAATGCTCCCTCTGGGAGTGATGGAGCAGCAGCATCCATCAGTCTGTGGTTGGGAAAGGAGGAGCACCACATATCCTGCAGATGGAATGCCTGACATCATGCCCTTTTTATTGGCATTTGCTCTGAAAAATGACAGTACTCTGGAGAAGCAAGGATGTAGTGCAACATACCAGAGTGAGGTCTTCTTGCCTGAGGTATCTTGGGACCTGAAAGCCAATTAAAATACAGTCTCAGCAGCATCTCTCCAGAGAGATCAGAAAGCCCTGCTTGAGCAAGCAGGGCTTTCAGAGGGAACATTAAATGTCCCCCATCAGCAGTGACTTGACACAGAGCACTTGCAGGCTGCAGCTGTGGGACACAGCAGGGCTCTGGCTGGATCCTACCTGTGAGGCAACTGGCGTGTGTGTCTGCTGGCATGTGCCAGTCCATCTTGGATCCATTCATCATTCTTGGTGCCCCTTTCTCACATCCTGAGAAATTTGTAGGCTATCAGTGCTGCTGTGCCGCCTGCCAGGGAACACAGAGGCAGATTACTGTGAGCAGCTGCAGCTACAAAGAAACTTAATGCCAGCTCTTCAATTTCTTCAAGTCCCCTGTCCTGAAAGCACAAAGTTGGAATTTGAATTGAAGAACTGAGCTCGTTTATTTTATCATTTCCCCTTTTGGCTAAGTTCCTCCAGTGCTTGTTTTTCCACTCTGGTGCTCTGTTTTGTCCAGGCCTAGTTCAGTTTTGATTACATTTTAGCAATCTGATTCTTAAAACCTTCCTGCTCCTCATTTGGTTTCCGCTGCTCCTGACACCTGGTTCATCTACAAGATAAAAGAAAAAAGCTCACTGGGGGTCTCCCTCCTTTTCACCCCTTCTGCAGCTCCTCTAAGTGGCACTTCTTAAAGCACAAGAACCTTCTGGCTGCCAAACAGAAATCACTTTACTCCACAGCAGCAGCTGTGAGTGAAGTTCCTTTGCTTGGACATCTCCCAGACCAAGCTTGGAGGCTGATACAGGCACCACCAGCAGGTCTGAATCCCATTGCTGACAGCAGTCTCCCCAGGGTTTTGCTTGCCTCCTTACAGCAAACATTCAAATAGAGATCTCTTATGACAGGACAAGGTCCTTGCACCTGCTTGTTTGATATGTAGTAACTCACCCAACTGAACAGGAATGGGTTTTTTTTGTTGTCTCTGGCCAAGAATTCACTCTCTATTCCTTGGTGCCAGGTTTCCCTCTGACACCTTACTTGATCTTTTTGCTGCTCTCTGTATGCTGTAGATTTATAAGCAAGTGGTTATAGGTGAAGAGGGCCTTGGCTAATTCACATATGTGAGGCATTCATAATGCCTCCTGAAGATGACTTCTCTGATCAGTCTGTTACACCCTGCTTGATCCTCCCCCTTCTGCACCCTCCTGTGTTGGACATATTTCTCAGCCTTCTGAGTCTGAGCTGTATTTACATGCACTCTCTGAAGCTGGCCTTTCTGGTAACCTTTTGAAAATAAACAGAGCCATCACTATAAACAAAACCTTGCAGGGAATTCAGAAATTCAAACTGGAATTCACAAATTCACAAACTGTCGTAACACGGGAGGATTTTTAGCCAGCTGCATAAAGACTTAAAATGGCTCTGAGCTTGAAATTCATCTGTCCTGGACTTACCAGCACTGATGAGTTTTTGTGGCCAGTACTTTACCATTCCAGGTTCTCCAGCTTTATTAGTAACACAACCATTTTCAGTCCTTGAAGATATGTACCTACATAGCCTAAAAACCCAATCTCAAAATCTGATAGGGAAGTCCCTCTTTGATATGCTTCCTAGGATTCCAAAACCTCTATTTATCCTGATAATTGTTCCAGTCAGAGTTCCCATACGCACATCAGCATGAGGTGTAACAGTTCTCTGGGGAGTTCCTTTCTAAAGAATTTGATCTTGAGCAAAGATTGCTTAAGACTTCTCCCAAGTCTGTTGTCTTCTCTTAGAAAAAACTTATGGGGAAATTGTTTGGGCTTTTTTTGTCTTTTTTATCTCTGTCTAGAGATACCATTCAGAGCAGTGAGACAGTCAGCTACAGAGGTTTAAAGGAGGATGTCTACCTGCCATTTTTCTACCAACCATTGACTTGAGTCCTGTGTTATTCTGCCTTACACTCTGAGGAGCTAAAATTTGGCACTTCCAGTCACCAGAGTTGATGCAATGGAAATGTAAGCACTGTCGCCCTTGTGACTTGCTTTCATCCCTCATTCCACTCAATGCAGTCAAACTCTGTGCCTGAAGCATTCCAGGTTCTCCATCACACAAAGCTCCTCTCTTAGTTGTCTGTTTTGCCAGATCTGCCTGGAGCACAGGATTCCTTGGAGAATGAATGATAGCAGCACACAAGCTATAATGATCAGTGATTTTTTTTTTCTTCAGACTCTACATACCTGGTCTGTGTTTTTTTATTTTGAGAAACCCTCCTTTAGTTGATGAATGATGAGTTTGAAAGCTGGAATGGTAAATTATAGTTGGTCTTTTAGCCTCCCTCTTTTGTTAGCCTTTGTCTTGATGGGGCCCAAAAGTGATGGTGGAATTCTTGTTGTTTGACAGTTCCTGCAGAACAGAAGGAAAAGAGACTTTCCAGAACCACAGATACAAGGAAGTTTTCAAAGGTTTTGTTTTCTTTAAATGGTGTCCCCTTTTGCCTCAGTATCAAGGAACATTCCTCCATCCATTAGAGAATAAAGTGGTTTCCCCTGTGCAGGCTTGTAATAACCATCTATGCTGTGAAAGATCACTGCTGCTGTACCAGACAGTCGGGGCTGACTTCTGTCTTGCTGGTGCACACTGCTTGCTGCTGCATGTCATTACCAAAGAGGACAAATCCCACTGTCATTCATAGCCAGGCTATCAAAAGCTATTTCATTTGCCCATGTATTCCTGTTTCTCTGCTGCTTCTCAGATAATTGCCATCTGAACCAGAAGAGAGTTTGAGTGCTTTCCTTCTTTTTTTAAGCTTTTAAAGAACCTATGTGTCTTAACAGATTGGATGCTTCAGAAAGAAACTATTTCTTCAGTGGGACAGAGGACAATAGATCTCATACAGATGTATATGGCTCATCTTAAAAGGAAATAAAAATCCCACCATGAACCCCACACTGAGTTTTTGAAATCCTTTATTCAATGCTCTAATTCTGAACAATGTTTTTGGCTTATTTAATTGTCCTCAAAATTGAATGTTGAACAAAACTCACTTTTTTTCTTTTAATCTACTGTAATAAGAAAGGAGTGAAATGAAAAAATGTATTCCTTTGATACCCTTAATCTTTTCTCTCCTGTGGCTATGCTCCTATTCAGTTAGAGATCATTCTTGCTAGTTGCAGAGACTGGATGCCAATCCATGGGATTTAAAACAAACCCAAATCCATGTTTCCTGCAGCTACAGCTAGGTCCGTGGCAATGCTCACAATTGTAAAATTGCCTCCAGGATGTTATTTGAAATACTATTATCATGGGTCTGGCTTCTTTCCTCATCTTTCTTCATGTGATCCTTCTTCGTGTGAGTTTTCACCTTGTGTTTCACTGGCACTTTCTGAACCACAATGCTACATTCCTCTGAAAGCCCAAGGAAGGAAACAATCACTGCCTGGATTAATGGGCATTCAGACCCTCCCAGGCTCAGCTCACTGGAAAATTATAGAAGTGGATTTTTTGTGCTAGAGCAGACAACCTTCCTGAAACATCAAACATCTCCATCTGTCTAAGGTAAAAGACATTTGTTAAAAAATGTACCCTACACATACATTACTATTTACGTCTGATGTGCATGCATTCACATCTGATGTATGAATGATGATTCTTAGTTGGTCTGAACTCCACCTAAACTCTGCAGCTCTCTATCCTGGCCTGGTGGCTGCACTATGCCAGCCCTAAACGAGAAAGTGACGTAGATATTAACATCATTTTACCTTTAGACAAGGCTAGATTTCTACAGTTCACTTGCTTGATGTGGGTGTTTAGCCTCATTGCTCCTTTTATTGGACTAAAGTTTATCTTGGGAGGCTGCTATATGGTTATGATGTCCAAAAGTCCCATAATGAGGCCTTAATGTCCAGCAAAAGGAACAGAAAGACCACCATAATTTTTAGCAGCAGCAGGTTCTTCTGCTCAGCTGTCAATGCATATTCCACCCTTTATTTTAACATGGCCTTACTTTGTTTCCTTGTGCACTTGAAGCAGTGACAATCCTCTATTTGTATTCTGGCACATTACTGCTGGAGATGAGATCATCCATCTAGGTTTTGTGCAATTTTGGAGCTGCAGGTTTGGTATTTAATAGGGTCATGCCCTGGTGTGCTTATTCCTCTTAGGATAATATTCGGTAGAGAGCTGTGTCAAGTTCCGGGTTTGCTGGCTGTGTGTGAAGATTCATATGCTGATTGCTTTAACCTGCCTAGCTATAGTAAGAGCCTGTAACTGCCCAAGTACTATTAGAGCTTTTGATTTAAGTTAAGGTTGTGATTTTATCTTTCTTTCCAGTGAAAGGAAGATTGGAAATGTTTTGTTTGGCATTTAACTGGAAAAAGTTAATAGTTTAGCTGCATCTCTTTAAGAAAGTAGGGAGAAGGGAGAGGTGACGTCTTTTCCCTGTAAGGTGGTTTTGGACTATTCTTTTCTAAAGTTAACAAAGACAGTGATGACAAAGAACACTTGAGCACTGCTGTCACTGACAGACATAAGTTTCTTTGTGGTTAATCATTCATGTCAACTAGCAGAGCAAGTTTTTTAATACAGAGCTTGAATATAATTTGAATCTGTGCTGTCCATCATTGTCTCTCTTTAGCGGATTTTTGAGATGACAGCACACACAACACACAATGTATCTAAGATTAGATTCTGGCTTTAAATATTTAGAGTCTGAATCACATCTATTTGTACTTCATTCCAAGGTTGAAGTAATGTGGCAGGACACACATTCTGCAGTAGTTAAAACAAATCAAAGGAGTGCTGAATTATTCATTTTAGACTTTTAACCAGTTCCTCTTTGTGGGCCTGTACCCATGTGCTGCTTGGGGTAAGCTGGGGATTGCCAGCTGGGCTGGAGGCTCTGCCCTGCACACAGGGCCCTCACGCTGCTCTCCCAGCCAAGGCTATTTCCCCACCTGCTGGGGAAATAAGGGCTAATGGCTCCTGTGGTTTTCTAGGAACTGATTGAGTCTAACTAATTACAGGCTGGGCTTTGGTTAGCTCCTGTTCAAATCAAATTGCTCTCGGACAGGTGATTTAAGAGTCTCATCAGAAGATTTGCTCCACTAGTGATGACCCAATTGGCATGTCTGCAGCCAAAACACTTCTGTTGACCATCTGCTGGGAAAGGATGCTAATTTTAGCCTCCTGCCAGCAAGTGGCAAACCCAAAGACAAGTTCACTGTGAAGCCTGAGTCCTAAGGCCTAAGGTGGATCAGATCTCTGAGCCTTGCCAAGCTTTGAGTTGATTTGACAGGCATTTAGCCCTTAAGACCAGGAGCTGCTCTGAACACTGGCTGCTGCAAGAGCAACCTGTAGGACACCCTCCTCAGCTGGGATCACTGTGAATGCACCATTTTCTGCCTTGCTGCCATGCAAGGAAGCCATAAGGCAGCCTGACTCTCAGGTGGGACAGACCTTGGGATGCCTCCAACATCTCCATCTCTTTTTTTGATTACCAAGGATCTGAGGTGGATAGGAACTGCACCACAACCTGGTGCAGGCAGCATTGTTCCACTGAGTTTGCTGCAGCACTGACACTGTGAAACTGCATCTGTATGGCTGGTCATGTACATGGCACAACAGGGAGACCTTGGTCAAGCGTGGTCCTGCTTTCTATGTCCAGTGCTGCACAGCACAGCTGGCATCAAGAGCCACTGCCGTGCCCAGACACCCCTCACAGTGCTCTCAGATCACAGGTATGGGTCTAGAGACATGAGGGGCTCACAGGGCCAGTTTTTAGGAGCACCCAGATGAAACAGCTTGTTGAAATATAATTTGGAGTACAGAAAGTCAAAACAATGCAGAACAATGCTAAGAGGAATAAAGAAACCTCAAAGGTCAGAATCAGCTCTGATCTCCAGAGGTATAAACAGAACCTAATCTAAAAATCCTTTTTGAAACAACCCAGTTCACACCCACTCTTTGCAGTTACCAACAGCTCTGAGAAACACAAATTTGTACATCTATAGCCATATTAGAAAGTCTGTGGTGCACAAATAGGTCATCTGTGAAGTACCTGCATTTCTAAAGCTCTTATCATTGTGGTGCTCCTGCAGAAATGAACAGGAACATGTTAAAATTTCAAGGAAATGTTTCCTGCCCCCTTTCTCTTTTTTTTGCTAAAGCAATGAGACTGTTTCAGCTTCACTGATGAGTGGCTGCACCATAGAGGTGTATCATATTCAGAGTCACACTATGCTCCACAAGAGCTGAATGTCATAGTAGATTTTTCCAAACTTCCCAGTGACTCTCTGTTTACAAGTTTCTCCAGAGAGGCTGATGTAGACACTGTTATTCCAGCAATGTATAGCTGGGCTTTGTTATGGGCTATCCGCATGAGAGAAAAAAAAAAAAAACAAACCAAAAAAAAAAAAAAAAAAAAAAAAAACCCAGACATCTGCATATCTGCATTCCTTGATAACAAACCCACTCCACCATGACTGTTTTTGCTGGGGAATTTTTGGTTTGGTTTGTTTTTACTACAGGAAATTCCTTTACTAAGAACATTCTAGCCTTGCAATCTAGAGTATTTTATTTCTCCAAATGGAGTTGAATTCTGTTCTCATTAGAACTATTCGGTATTTTGCTTGGATTTAAGATTCAAGAATGTGACACAAACACAGCTATCATATCACCCAACACAGATATCAGCCATATCACCCATGCCTGTAATGAGAAAATAAATACACCCAAATAACTAAGCAATAAAGAAGCAGCTGAATGGATGGGATCAGGTCCATCTGCATTCCCTTTTCAATGTGGTCTGATGTGTTAACATAGCAGGAGCTTTGATCTGGTTATTACTATGCTGCAGATGCTGCCCCTGGTTGCCCTGGATCTAATGAAGCATATCAGGGGTCCCTAGTCATTTAAATGGACTCTGAATCTCTCCTGCTATATCTAGGAGATTTACTCTAAAATCAATTATATTTGCTCTAAAATCAATACAGCTAGTGCTTTAACATGATCAGCACAAGAGAGGGAACGGGAGGTTGATGCAGGTGGCTGAGGTAGGGAGAGAAGGGAACCAAGCAGACCATTTATCAGGTTGATACCATGGCCTGAGTGCCTGCTCTGCACACAGAACGTTGGCAGTCCCTGAGCTGGCCATCAGGATTGTCATAGGGAATTTCTGCTGCCTTCATCCAAAAACCTTGAAATGTTTCACAAACACTAATGAAGTTCTGTGAAGTTGTATCCTGTTCCTGTTGATGAAACTGAATTTGTTTTGAAAAACCAAAAAAAAAAAAATTAAGGCAAAACCAACTTGCCTTAAGTTAGAGCACAAGTCAATTTCATGGCTGAGAATAAAACTTGAGATTCCAGATCCTTGGATCCCAAATCTAACCTGGTGGCAGTGCTACATACAGAAAAACTAAAATTTATCCAGCTAAGTTGCTATCTCCATGCTACAATTTTCCATGGCTTTGTAGAGAAAAAAAAATTCAGACACAAAGTGAAGATAGGAAAAACCAGCCTGGCAAGGGTGATATGTGTTCAAAAGGAAAACTCCTCTCTGTGCTTAAATATATGCAGACTTTGTTGAAAATACATTTGCCCAAGTTGCAGTCTGCAAACTATGGATATTTAGCATCTATGAAAAGGGTGCATGAGGCCTGGTTTTTAGGGTTTCTCAGCATGCAGGCTGACCCATCCTGTAAATGTGGGTACAATGTAAGTCTGCCAGCCTATAAGTTAAAGAGGGTAACTTTGCCACCATCTATACTTGCCCAAAGTGTTGTGGACAGACACCTGCAGGGGAAGCGTGTATTCCCAGAGGACAGCCGGCTGGACATGCCCACCTGTGGCAGAGAGCTTGCTGCAGCTCCTCTCTGGCCACATCCACTGCCCCACTGCAGCCCCCAGGCTGTGCTCCTCACCAAGCTGGTGTTTAACCTGGGCACCCCTGCCCGAACTGCTGAAGTTACACCTCTCATTCCACCTCACCAGGCACCCAATGATGCAAAAACAGGTCCCTGATCCTCACAAACAGGGGTCCTGAGCACGCCCCAGCTATGAGCAGGACACTCGGTGAGCAAAGAACTGCACTGTGCCCCTCTCCCAGATATTTACAGGGCTCAGGCTCTCTGGGCTGCTGTCAGCTCCAGCTTGCATAGCCATGACAAAACTCATCAGCACACCAGAGTCCAGGCTGAGCACTGCCATGCTCCAGGACGTGGCAGCAGGGAAAGCTGTGCCCCCTCTCCCGGGACAGGCCCTGTCTCACAGGCCAGCTGAGTGCACCAAGCAGAGACACCCAGGCAGCAAGGCAAGCCTCAGCCCAGCTCACAGCACCAAGCTGGTGCTTGGGACCATCACACTGGTTTTCTCACGCTGAGTTAAATATTGCCATGGTGCAGAGCTGACTATGATTGGATAAATGTTTCCATGCAGACATGTTGACAGGAATGAAGCTGACTGGTCCTTCTGGATTTGGTTTGGGGGATTTTTTTGAAGGACAAAGCATTTGGTTGAGCTGAAGGAAACAGAAGATAGTATAAAAATACAACATAAGTGATACAAAAAATTATATGGTATTTTAAATTCTTTTTCTTTTTCAAATAATGTAAAATGTCATTTAACAGGAGCAAGGAAATTTGATTTTACACATACATAAATGTACGTGTAACTATATATGTGAGGAGGGAGCGTTGTATAACTACATTTAACTATACTGCATGCCTTTAATAAAACTTTCCTATGGAAAACTCTTAGGGATTTTTAATCCAGGCAGCTAACCATAAAGTTTTATCCTTAACAGTAAATTATGACAATTGCCCAAGGCTTTAACATCCCTGCGTTTTGCTCTCTGCTTTGAATTAGATTGTGATGATCAATATTAATAGTCTCTGCTCAGATATGGTCACTGCAAAACCAAGATGAAACTGTCTTTGCCTCTGAATTTTACTGCAAATGTGAACATTTATCAACACTTACTCAAGACATAAATGAGAAAGAGAACAGCTATATCATGAAAGAAAGAGCTTAGTTAAAATTTAACATCCCTGCCATGCATCTCGAATATTTTCCAGAAGCAAATATAGATAGTGGTATTACAGGAAAGACAGCAAAATCTATGAATATTTGTGATCAACATAAACTTTGTCCACTCCTAACTGTTCTAGGGAGTAACAAGGCATAAAATTTTCTTTGTGTGATCACAGCTTTTTCACACTAGGTCTCAGACATACTCACAGCAGCTTTTTGTCTCCAGCTGTCATTGTTTAGGATATAAAAATTGCCAAAGCATCTATTTAAAACAACAATATAACCCAAAGGAGTCCAAGTACCCACCCCCTCCAGTGCCATCAGCTGTGCTGTATCCAAATGCCTTTCCTTCAGCTGGGTGGTTTTGCTGCACACACAGCATGAAGAGACAGCTGCACATGCTTGGGTTAGCCCAGGACATGTCACCCTGTGCACCAGGGCTTTGGCCTGACTGGCCTGACACACTTCTGGCCTGACTTTGATGTCAACCTAAAGTTCACCTCTGCTGCTTGACAAAACTTATCTTGAAACCTTTTGCTTGGGCTCTTTGATGGGACTCATAAATGCATCTGCAAGGCAAGGCAGAAAAGGTGTTTGCCCAAAAGAGCTAGCAAGGCCAGGGAGAAATCTTTCAATAAACCATTGGTTAAAAGCAGTAGTTCAGCTGTTTGAATATCAAGTGGTCTTGGAGAGAAGTGAGTCATTTTTCAGAGTACACTGAGCCTCTGGGAGTAGGAGGAAAAAGGAAATATGAATTTTTAAAGCAGATTTTGTATGACTCAGGTCAAACACATTCATCATTGAAATCAGTACATGGAGGTTGCTGCACTAACGACCCATCAGACCTGGGACATGTCATGCTCCTCATCTTCTCTCCTCAGGGATAAATCCCTAGAAGAGTAATGCACAAAAGTGTGACCACAGCTCCTCACTGTCACCAGGTAAAAAGAAAGCTTAAAATCAGGAGACATGTCTCATGTTCACCACAGTCTGAACTGTGTATTCCATCATTAGTGTCCCAGGAGGCAGAAACAGAGTTATGGTGGCCAGTTTGACCAACTACTCCAGGAGCAAGGAATGAAAAAGAGAAAACTATGAAACAGAGGGTTTGGCAGTATTTGCTCTCTAGACTCTAAACTTTGAAATGCCCCCTATATTTTTCTAGGCGCTCACTAAAACCATAAGGGCTCACTTCTCGGTTTTAGAAACTGGAGCTTTAGGAAAACAAAAATATCCTGAATCTTAGGATGCAGTCTGATGTGACAAGCTTGATCTCCAGCTCAGAGGAGCAGAAGGGCTTCATTTGTTGCTCTCCCCTTTGCAATTTCATGTTCCCTTCTCAGCCAAGAGAAGAAAAGCTTTTGCCATGTACTGCCACACTACAGAATGCCTAGAAACAAAGAAAGCTACAGGCACTCTTGCATCCATTTCTTCTTCTCAATGTTTTAATGAGTAATTAAGCAATAATGATAGAAAAGAGATCGCAAGTTCTAACACTGTCTTGTACCCTAAAACCACCAGGTTCTGTTTCAAGAATTTTCTTCCAAAGTTAATCACTTCATCATCTCCATTTGTAGATTTCCATGATTTCTAGTAAAACCTTGGACCATGTAACTGAATTTCTGGAGGTGAGTTGTTCTACCATTTTTTATTTTGACTTCTCCCTTACTTCAACAACAGCTTCTCTCCTTTAACATCCCTCATCTTTTCATCTGCGCCCACCCAATCACACTACACAGCCCACCTACACTCACATGAAGCCTATTTACCTCCTATTTACCTTTAGGACCTACTAGCCAATCATTTCATTCGCTCATGTAAAAATTCATATTGGAAAGGACTCCAGGAAGGCATTACCTGTCTCTGTGTAGAAGCTGTTGGACCTCACCTCAAGTACTGTGCTGGTCTGTTTGTCCCAATCACTACAAGAAAAATATCCATCGACCGGATCCCATTCAGTGCAGGGCCATGGTGCCAGCTGCGTGCTGGAGCACTTACCCTGAGAGGGGACTCTGAGGGACAGGGGCTTGCCCAGCCTCCAGACAGTCCCCACTACTTAACAAGAAGTCTTTTCAAGCACGAGCATGAAGCATGAAGAGCATGAAGCCAGGCTCTTCATGGTGTGTCATGAAGGAAAGGCAACAGGCATCAGGCATAGGCCAATACCCATTTCATGAACTCCCAGATGAGCCTGTGGCCAGAAGAACAATACCATTTTGTTTGGAGGGCACTCCCTGGCCTGCACTGTTTAAAATAAAAAGATCCTTTTTAAGACTACAGATCTATACACATTAATGTCAAAATATCTAACATGCTACATCAGTCACCCAAACGTCAGTAAGAGCATCAAAGACTTAATTTTCTCTATTATTAGGTATATTGTTTACAGCAATACAGAAGATCACAGAGAGAGTTAAAAGGATATTTGCCATCTCTCATTAGCAATGTCAACACTGTCTCATGGGTAAAGGGCTCTTTGAGTAAAATGCTCCATCTGGAAGGTCTGAAAGTCTGAGGGTTTGTTCCCTAAAATTTTCAGTGTCTGATTCCTATGGGATAGGAGGGGCAGAGGGCTGTATCCATACAACAGTTTCTCATATTTAGAGGCAGGCTATGTTTTGCAAATCTTGTTTTCCTCTGTTTTGCAAATGGGCAGTTACTAGTCATTCACTCAATGTTGCTTATAATTTTCTGTTCTTTCAGAGTAATTTTCAAAACACTTTGATTTTCTTTTCAGCTGTGAAAGAATAATCCAAAACCAAACATGTTATTCTTTGAAATTAACTCACTAAAGCTGGTTTCCCTATAAATTTGACTGAAGTGGATGATTAAGAAGTCTTCTCTACAAATAATGCTTCATGCATTCAATGCAGCTGTAATGAGACTACAGTCTGATTATTTAAATGGATGAACATTTTTATTTACTGCAAAATCACTTCTGGATTGCCCTATATTTAATTCTTAATGAGACTTTGAAATCACAGTAGTGGTTTCACACATTGTTAGGGAGGTCAACTCCAAAAGCTGGTTACTTCAGTCCTCAGAGTTGACTCTGGCCCTTCATGTTCCCCTAGGGCACCAATTAAATTTAAAAGATGAGCTTTACCAAGAACTTGTGAGTTAGTTTCCACATACTGCCTATTTTCATGCCCTGCACAGAGCAGATGCAAGGTTATTTGGCCCTAGTGGATTTCTGATGTCCTTTAAAGAGCTTCTAAATCTCTCTAGCAGAAATTTGAAAACATGTAATATATTCTGGATCTTCTTCAACAAACTGATATTGTGTTAAGTTAAACTGCAACTCTTTTTGACATGTTTCTCTGAGGTCTGGTGAAATAGTTCTTCAATTGCCTATTATTCTGAATTGTTACAAAGGACCTCTAGGATGAGTACCTGTGAGATCTAGGATCTCAAGGCAGGTTACTCATTTGAGTACAGCCAGATATCACTACAGAGGTGAATTATTAGGGGACATTATTAGGGGACATTAGTTTGAACCTGCACTTTGCCCAAGCCATGCTGACCTCCTCAGCACTGCTGGGCTTGCTGTGGCCATAGACTGTGAAATGAAGTGTGGCCTACATTCCATGTGCTACTGTACAAGGTGGATGTGCCCAGAAGCACTTTCACTGTTTGTCTCCAGACTCGGGGGCCTTCAAGGTTGGCAGGCAATAGTGGTTTGAATGCTTTGCATTAGAGAACACTCAAAGAGAAAGAAAATTACCTGGCAGTACAAGAGGATTGAGAATGAAATTTTTGCTGTATTTTCAAATAATGACAGCAGCGAGCCATAATGATACCCATGAGGGAGCTGTGTGATGATCCTTACTGATTCCAACAGCTGGTTCTTAGAGTGGTGGTCTCTGCTGTTCTTTTTTGGAGAGGGATGAGACCAAACTGTAGTGGAGAAGGAAAGCCCTTCCTAGCAGATCATGTTAAGCCTTGCTGAATGATCAGAGGAGGAGCGTGAAGCCTTTAGACAGGCACCTTTTCCTTGATTGTCATGTTACACAACCAGAGCCCCATCAGAAAAATCCCACTCAGAAAGGAACTTTGTCACATTTCCGTGGGTTTTTACTTTGTTTTGTACAGATGTTTACTTCTCCTACCAAATTCTCCAGCTTAGTGCATGTGAGACAGAAAATATGACCTGGATCTGAGAGAGCTGTATTCTACAGTAGTTAGCTGAAGGGGTAACTGGGGTCATTTAGAGGTCAGAAAGTCCTACATGACACAGGTCTATTGTGAACAAAAACAGGACTGGATAGACTTCTAAGTGAAACTGATTTTTCACAGTAAGTGAACAGTGTGTACACTGGAACAGGCTACCTAGAGAGGCTGTGGATGCCCCATCATGAGTATTCAAGGCCAGGTTGGATAGTGCCTGATCTAGGAAAAAATATCACTACCCACAGCAAGGGAGGTGGGACTGGACAATCTTCAAAGGTCCCTTGGAATCCAAACTATTATGAAAAGGTATTTCCACCTCCCAGGTAACATGCCAGAGAGTTCTCAATAAAAATAATCCATGTTCATTTCCTGAGTGTTAACTGGTCCAGAGTATAAATGTGCTGAATGTATCTGTCTGTGTATGGAAGCAAGGGGATATGGAAAGGGGAGAAAAACTTAAAGGTGAGCTGGGAGGCATCTTCCTTTTTTATTCTGTTGGGATCTGGCTTTCCTAAATACAAACTAGAGAGAGTCACATAAAAGCAAGAGATAACAAATGCTGCCTCTGTTTCTGGTGCAACTCCGCTGAAGAATGATAGATGCATGCAAAGCCTTATCAGACACAGATGTATACAATCATTAGGTTGTTTAAAGTTCCTCTTTTACTTGCCTTTTTGGCCAAAGAGTTAGAATAACATTGGAAAGGATTCAAGCTTAGTCATCTGAACCAGACTTCCATTAAAGATATAAACAACCAGATAAGAAAAGAGAAAAAAGAGGACAAGGAAGTTGAAAAAAAGGGATATTCACGAGCAAAACAGTGGACGTAATCTTGCTAGATTCTCGCTGCCTGAGCAGGTGACACCTCCGGGCTTCTGAGGGCCTGGGTTCCACAGCCCTAAAGTGGGACTGTGGCAACCACCACAGTAAAGCTTGCTCCTTTCAATCCATCTGCTTTCCTGTCATTGATATTTACAGCCCCACAAATGTGTATAGGCCCAGCAACTCATGCTTTCATTATTAGACCCAGCATGCAGCACATAAAATTTTATTCATTAATTCCCAATTGCAGATTTGTTTTATTTATCAAACACGGCCTTTGGAGGATAATAATGAGAATCTTGGGGTTTGCTAATCTGGTCTTTTTTTCTTTAACACTTTACTTGTATGAACACTTTTGGATAATGGCTGGACTCTGATTTTTTGTTCTACTTTGGAGTCTTGAAATAAAAAACTCTCATCACTGTGCCTTCACTTTCTATAAATCTTTCCTGCAGTTAGCAAAAAGAACCAGAACACAGTTTGCTAAAGAAGTAATGCTCTATTTCTCTATTCTAAACTATCAGTGCCATTTGCAGTCATTCCTGTACCAATAGCATCCACTTACCTCCTTCTGTGAACTTATGTCTTCTCTTCCTTCTGAAATCAGTAAATATCATTTTTCATCATTCAACCTTAAAAAGATTTAAAGGACAGGAATGTAGGAAATTCTTGTCAGCATGGTTTTAGGGAAATAGCTCTTGTCAAACACTTGAATTACTTCTAAAATTATGTTACAACTTTGATTATGTCATAACTGCACAAATATCTTTGACTTATATAGAGCTGTTAAATTAATACAACATTACAGTAATCTAAAAATTGGTGCTATATAACATAAATGCAATAAGGTAGAAAGCAAATTCTGGGAAATATCGTTGCCAATAGAGGAGCATCAGTAAAAAAGTTTCACTACTCAGACTTTGTTTTCAAAAGGGATGAAAGAGCAAATTGCAGTTCCAGGGACAAAAACTGAAAATACAGCAAACGGTAATAAAGGACAGAGCAGACAAAACCCTCTGACTGCCTGGTAACCTGAGTAACCCACTCAAAAAATTGGTATAGCCAAAGGATATTCTTCCCTTTTAGAAAGATGAAGGGAAGTCTAGACTTACTGTATAAGGGAAAGGATACAAGAAAAGACTGATGTTATGATAGACCAAAAGTGCAACAACAAAACCCAGCTAGGGGAAGTTTGAACAGGATTAATAAACTGATTAAGTGCCTTAGGTACTGGTGAATGAAGACTGAAATACTTTATGGGGTGTGGAGCCTATTTTAAAAAAGAATGTTGACAAGCAGAAAAAGATAGAGCAACTAAATTATTTGAGAGCTGGAGTGGAAAAGATAAAAAGCCTTGTCTCTTTTAGCTGACCAAAATGATGACCGAAGAGTGGCTAGGTAAGCATTTCAAAGGAAGAAACTACTGAGTTTTTAATTCTAGCAGTCAAAAACCTATCAAGAATCAGTGGTGAAAGACAGAAAAGGAAGGGAAACAGAAGGGGGAAGAGAAGGAAAAACAGGAGGGATGAAGGGAGGAACAAGGGATGGGAGACAGTCACATAGGCAAACCATAGAACCATGTTTTAAAAAGCAGGTGGTTAAACATTGACATGAATTACCAAAATAAAAGGTTTACTCTTCATCATTTGGGTTTTTTAAGTCTACATGCTTTCTCAAATACAGCTTTCAGTGGAAAACAAAAATATATATTCATAAAGAAACAATTGACACTGCAATATAGGGTATCCTTAACCACCTGTGACACATGGGAAGCTACCTCAAATGGTCTAAGGATCTTTCCTGTCCTGTTAGGTGTACAACCAACAATCTGTTGTTGGAAGTTCTGAGATCAATGGTTAAGCAAAAAAAAAAAAAAAAAAAAAAAAAAACAACAACAAAAAAATCAAACCTTATGAATTGAGTACATGCTTCATGGTTCCCTTTCTTTACAGTCACTTCATGCATGGAAAAAATTATCTGGAGTTTTCTTTGAGATTAAATGTTGAGGGAGCTTGTTGCCTTTGTGGTCTAGGGCAGAAGTTCGAAATATGGCACAGGAAAACTGTATTCTGCTGGCCACAAAACATTTCTGTTTTATGTTATCTGCAATAACTAATTCAAGAAAGGGGGGGAAATGCCAGACAGGCAAAGGACGATTAGGGAACAAAAAGTGTGAGAAATAGCTGAGGTGACACCAAATGTCTTTATCATGCCCCATGAGTTCACTCACTCTGTTACTCCTGTTTTCCCTGATGACTGTCTTGCTGAGGGTGGGGGCCAAGCAGCTGGTTGGCAGTTTTGACCACTGTGGTATCAAGCATGGGAAGGGAGCCTGAGAAGCAACTCTGCATCACGGCAAGGTCAAGTCACATCCTTTCAGCCTCGTTCTTCCCTGAGAGGCACAGCAGAACATGCAGTGTACAGTCCCTTTTGCAGCATGCAGATGAGAGGACAGGGCTAGGTCAAGACACAAACTAAACTGCTGGCCAGGGCCAAGAAATACTCCTCCACATAATTCTAGGCTGTAATTCAGGATTCACATACCACTCCCAAGAGGCAAACTGTGTGAGCTGACCCATTTTGGCAGATAAAAGAGTTTAATGGCACGGATGTAGCCTCTTCCATACCAGTTTACCTCAGTGTCAGAGGCCAAGCCTGTCCACACTGACTTTGCAATCAGTGATGCATCCATGCTGTCCTCAGGCTTTAGTCCAGATGAACAAACATGTCTTTGCATTTTTAGGGTTAATAAATTTAGCCACATCTTCTCTTGGCATTAACCAACATCTTTAGCAGCTATTCCTTGGAACTGACCCTGTCTCTTAAATTTTAATGTTCTTTAGCAAAAATTATTTTCCCTTTTTCTAAGCACTGCATGTTGTTCTTGTCAATTTCAATGAGTTATTTAATTATCAACTTGAAATCTCTATTTTCAGAGTAAATATTTGATTTATTATAATTAAGCCAAGTAAAAATTAACTCATGTATTTTGGTATATAATTTTAAATGCTGCAATGCCTTGAGACCTTGAGAAAGACCATATGTGTTTGCTTTAAAAGGCACTTCTGGTATGGGTAAAATTTTTAAACAAACAGTGCATGCAAATAAGTAGGTCTAAGAAATCAAAGGACAGTTCTCTACTCATAAGAGGTAATATTTGTTATGTTGCTATCACCATTCCTGGAGCCAAAAGTTACAAAACTAGGTTTCCTAATTTGATTTATTCATGAATAAACAAAAAGAACCAAAGTATCTTTTTTCTTTTTCTCTAAATGAATAAAGTCAAGTTTGTTCCTATCTTCCATACTTCTCCCAGCTGAGCAGCTTATTGTACTACCAATGGAATGCAACAGATTGTGAAGGAGTCAAGGAGACATTCGAAAATAGATTTTTTTTCAGCCATACACTGCAAACAGCACATCTGTTATTGACAGAGTGAAAATAGAGTCTGCAAGGAGTTAGCACCAAATGTAATTTAGACTCAGGAACAGAATTCTTGCCCAGATTTTACTTTCTTATTTTACTTAGGTAAAATTGTGTCCGCTTCACTACAATAGCCATAAGCACACACAGAGGGCCTGTTTTAAAGGTTCCTAGGCAATGAAAGAAATCATTCAAAATAATATATCACAGTTCATTCCACATCATGCTTGTGACACCTTCACAAATGTGAAAAACCTCTTTAAGGGAATGGAGATATTGCAGTAAGAAGAGTTCAAACTATTGGGCAATTAAGGTTATCAAGCCTCAGTGGACATGCTTTGTTTTCTCACCCGGAAATGTTACATTACAAGAAACTGAGCATTTTAGCCCTTCGTTTATTTCTAGAGAGTTCAGCATTCTGTACAGCCAGTGTCTAAATTATTTTAATGCAATCTGGGTATCTGACTCTTTCTGCATGCATCCAAGAAATTTCTTGAAAGTGTTACACCATTTGTGGGAAATATCAGAATAGGAGCTATTTATAACAGCAGTAATTTGACTCCTGGAATGTAGTCCTAATTCATATCACCTAACTTCAGCTATCTAAAAGTTTCTCTAGAACATTTACTTTCCTATGTTCCTCTACAACGGGGAGGGAGGACAGAGCATGTCCAGGTGGGTGACAGAGATTCCCAGTGGTATGGTAAGGCACTAGGTTAGACTCAACATCAGCTTCTGCATGGCTCAAGTGAGGTGAAAAGATTTGCAGCTTTTGCATACAGCCATTTTCCACTCCGGACATTCACATTCCACATATTTTTACATTTGCATTTTTTAAACAGACCATTCTGCTTCCAGAACAGTCTTCTATGAACATTCACCCAGGTATTCAATATATTTTCCTAATCAGTGCAGAAAGCACATTTCTTGCTGAGGTCTTATTGGCTGCACACCATCCAAAACCACTGAGTTAGATTGTTCATATCCTCATTACTGCAGCTGTAGGCATTTTTGAGAGGAGAAGCCCATAAGTCATGTTTAGGTGTTCAGCAACCTGATAATGGAAGGCAGAGCTTTTGTCCCAACCTAAGGAGCCATCACAGTTTATTACCAGCTGATGGCAGGATGCTCTTACCCACCACCATCTTCCAAGTGCTCAGTTAGACATGGAACTACAACAAACACCTGTTAAAGAAAGCTGAATATAGGCAGTTTGGAATGTTTTGCCCTCTCACAAAACTATGTCTGACTGTGAATATCTGCACAGCTGCCTGTAGAAGGTTGCTCTGCTTCAGTGGATTGGATGAGGGACTTAAATTACCTGTTTGGCTCTTTTTAGGAAAATCAAATTTGTCCACAATTCCCAGACAAGTACTGGCCTAGCAGAAATCTGCTAAAATGACCTGCTAAAACCTAGAGAAGGCTTGTTTTATTGTTAAAAAAAATAGATTTCTTTAGAATGGAAATGAATTGAAACCACAGCCAGCCTTCAAAGAGAAAGCAGGGTAATTACATTGCTACAAGGCAGTAGTTGAATTACTGGTGTAAAGGAATACTCATACATGTAACTATCCCAAAGGTAATGTTATTATCAGGCTATATGTGATACAGATGCTATTGCTTCCCAGGCTGACTGCCTTCTCCTTTCATTTAAATAGTCTTCTTGTATTCCCATTTTTACTGACTTATTTACATCAGGATTTTTAGTCACTTCAGAAATTAATTAGGTCTTAATAAAAGTCCCAGGGTGAGGAGATGGAGAGACTTTCTAGAGCACAACTGCCCCGATCTTGTGATCAAGAACATTCTTCCTTCCCCACAGCTATATTTTATTTTAAACTGGCAGTTAAACTGATATTCTGAGGTCTTTCCTAATCTTAAATACATCTGCTCCCAGTGCACAAATTGAAAGTTTCACAGTAACAATGTTCCTGCCATGTCTCTAGTGTGGCATTTCCAGTCTTGGATGCACTACTGTCAGGCAAACAACCACCTGCTTTCTTCTGTAATTTGTTCACAGGAGTTTATAATTCTTTCCTTTACTACTTACTGTATGCACACACACAGAGAAACATATACATAGGGATTACAGCTATGGAAAAATACCCTTGGTAAAACAAAATATCTTAGATCAAGAAATACTAGGGACAAAAGGGGTTAGGATATCACTTTTTCTCCATCTGAAAATCTTTTGTCTATGCATTGCAATATCCTAGTTTTCTCCAAACTGCTGTATTTTATTTTCAGAATGACAGAATTTATAACAAAATACAAGAAAAGAGCTATTATGTCTGCCCAGAAAAAAAAATCCCAAACCAACAGAATAAGATAGTCTCAGTGTAGATTTTAAACTTCTTCTACAAAGTTTTTAAATGTTGTCTGTAGTTTGACTTTCTAGATCAATAAAAACTATTCTGCTTTCTCTTCTGTTTTCTTTGCGGGGGAGGGATCTCATCTAAATGTTTATCATGAGCTCAGACAGAAAGTAAAGACATCTCAGGCACAATTCTTGTGGGGATGGTTTCATCAAATGAACAACCTGAATCAAAGTCCAACACTGCTGAAAGCTGAAAAGTTTTTTCTCTCCACTTGCCATGTTATTTCCTTTCTGTTTTGCTCCTTCCCCTCTTCTCAATCTCTCTCCTTCCCGTGCTCTAGCTCTGGGGTTCATCTGAGTGTCAGGTTTTCATGGATTGTTTTCATGTCACTGTATCAACTGTAAGCTATTATCTATCACAAGAATAATTTTATTCCACATTGGGCAATACTGTATCAGTTTCATCAGTATTTCATCAGTTACAAAGCACTCAATGCTGGCCTGTTAGGTAGGCAAATCAATCTGTCATCTTAGAATGGTTACTGCTTTATTTCCTTTTCTTTCTGTTTAAATGCCACGTTGTTCTGAGTGCTTTCAGTGCACACTTCAGCGCCTGCTTCAGCACAGAGCTCACTGCAACAGTAGGACCATGATAACTTCACCAGGGCAATCAAATCAAGAGCATGGCTTCCTTTGCTAAAAATACAATCAATAGGGAGAAAAGCAGGAATATTCAAAGAGATTTGACTATCGACCTGTCCTGCAAATCCTTCCTCTTTTGTCACAGCAGGAATCCACAACAGCTCTACTCCTATGAGACATTTATATCAAGCTCCAAAGTTCACTAAGATCAATCCTATCATGTACCTGCAACAAGAGGAAACACTTCTGGAGGTTGAAAACCAGCATGTATTCGCTGGCAATCTGATTTTGCCACCACTATTCTGGGGCTATCAAACTTACACCAGAAGTGCTCATTTCAGTTTCTCAGCAACTACTTGAAACAGATTTGGTGGGAAGGAATACGTTTTAAATGTCCAGATCAGCAGAGCCTGGGCCTTTTATTAATAATGGAAGAGGATATAAGAAACAACTGCCGTAAGTTCAGGTCCCAGCTTTCAGGTGTCTCTACAGAGCACTGATGTCAGACCAGCTCACACTGCTGACCAATACACCATCTAGAACCTTCTGTTTTGCCAAGGATTCTCTTAGGAGAGTAACATGCATGTTGCAACACTGTACAGATGAATGCGCCAAGTTAGGGATGATAGAGCTGATGCAGAGATATAAATCACTGTGTCCAGAGGGTATGTGTCAGGGTGATGTGCAAACCTCAGCTAGTTCCTCTTGCATTGCAGAGGAACCCTGAATCAGGTACAGGGCAAGTGCCTTGTCCCCAAACAACCTGTGACAATGCATTGGTGATTTGGCTTGCAGACAAGGCTGTATTTTTACACACACAAAAAAACCTTTTCCTGAGGTAGAAAGAAAACTACAAACAAATGGTTTTATTTCTCCCATTTTTCACACTGCAAACAGTGATTTGTGTTTGTTGTTTGTAAAGACTGCTGTGAGGACACATAAAACTGGAACTGGAAAATCTAACACCTTCCATACTGGCTAGAGTGACCAGAGATCATCCAGGCATGCCAATATAGTAACAGCTCCTTTTTAATAAGGTGAACTGCAATCAAACACCTTCATTTTGTGAAAAACTCCAGGCATAAAAGAGGCCAGAAAGCAGCACTAAGTGTTGCTACTGAATACTTCCAGAGCAGGAAGAGAATGGGGAAGAGGTACTGACCAGAGTGACAGGTGCCTATCAATCCACATCTAATTAAGATTAATGAATGCAAACAATGCTAACTCTAACTACACCTACCTAAAAGGCTGGTACAGTCAAAATAGGCCACATGACTTTTTCTTTCTTTTGTCTTATTACTTTTTCTTTCTTTTGTCTTAGCAATAGGTTTAAAAGTGTTAATTCTTCTTTGCGGCAAGGGACCTCTCTGACTGTGCTTCCAAAAGCCTAAAAGCTCAGGGAGATCAGGGAGAAGGATGGGTAGGGCTTCACACTGAGGCTAGATATACCACACAAGCTGTGTGTTGCTGGCCTCCACACCCAGAAGAAATTGCATCTTTAAAGATGAAGTTCTAAGGTGACAGGCCTACTACTGCCTAAGTATTGTCTAAAAAACATGTTCTTTCTCTGATCATAGAAAGCACTTCTGCTGGTAGGAGTGAGTGGGCAGATGAGCTGAGCTCCAGCCATGCCTCCACAGCTTCCAAATAAATTTGTCTGAATAGTCAAAGTGAGGCAAGGGCCACAGCTGTTTTCACCATAAAGATATGCTGTTCCTGAGCAACCACTTCTTGCACTGCTTGGGTAGGTGTAATACCAGCTCAGTAATTAACTACTGCACCCTCAGCAACTGCAGTTGTTTGCTTGATAAAACAGCACTGAGTCATCAGGATTCTGAACTCATGTGTCCTGCAGGACATCAGCTCAAACTTACTCAAGAAAATAAACTGATGGCTAAAAGTGTGTTCATAGCAAAGGTGTGCAGAGAAGAGCATGAGCAAGGAGCTATTTCCCTAAACAACTGATAAAGGCACACACCTGGGAAGCAAAGTAGTTGGGGTTCAGTACCTACTCCAGGGGCTTTCAAAGATGTCTAAACAAAACCAGGGCAGGAAAACCAAGAGAGATTACCCTGATCAGCCTGTAGCTCAGTTTCCTTCTCAAAGGTAGGCAGAAAGGATCTGAACTCAGATTTCATTCCTTTTGTGACAACTGATATATACATAAAGGACATCACTACCATTTATCCCATTCTGTGATTTGATTTTATTGGATCTGTTCAGAAACAAATCAAAACAAGGTTATAATCTATTCTCATGGTTTATTTTGACAAAAACCTGTCCATGCTGGGTAAGTCTCTGTATGCAATCTGGTCTTTTCACCTCAGGGAGGGTAGAAGATGGAAAGCAGAGATGATAATAGTGAGGATGATCCAAGACAGCAGTTTCTGTATAAGAGAAACCCAAATGGATGAGGAGTTTCCAGGTAGGAAAAAGACAAATGAGTAAGGCTACAAACGATGAATGGTGCTGAAAGGGTGACAAGGTAATGACTATTCACTGTGTCACACCACACAAAACTTACAGGGCACCACTGAAATTATTAGGTGTCAAATCAGGAGGAGAGAGAAGGTATTTCTTCACATGGTGCATAATTATATTGTCATAGGCTTCTGTACAGGCCAAAAGTGTTGATAAAGTCAAAAAGTCAGAGAAATTCAGTGAAGGCTGGTCCACTGGTAAAAATCAATAAAATTTTTAACAAAACAGTAGTTTTAATTCAATCTCTGACTTAGAAAGCAGGGCAGGAGAGATCACTGTTCATGTTCTTTGTTCACTGTTCTTGTGCTGTCTCTGAGCATTGCTGCTCCAGTGCCATAGTGACATGCAGGCTATTGGGCTGTTTTCTGCACAGTGATGTCAAGGTTCTTAGTCTGACATTAATTTTGGGTTATTTTTTGTCTGAGAAAATCAGTTACACAGCTGACAGCACAGACATAGGCTAGACAGAGACACAGAGGACACAGGAACCATCCTAACTCTCTGATGTCACAGTCCAGTAAATTCTAATTCCAATGTTTTGACTACCTGTGCCCTTAAGCTCTATCTACAGATGCAAAAACATTACATGAAGAGCATTAATTGAGTTCTATCTTTAAAGTTACCATGATAAAAGTGTTTATAGTGGAAAAAAATGAATACAAGACAAGTGCCATATCTCACACAGAACAATGATACTTCACACTTTCTCCTGCTAGGAGATATTTAACTTTCTACAAGTGTGACACTGCTTCTGTGCTGTTTCCTGTGTTGTCCCCAATATGTCCTTTCTGAAACATGAAGGAACAAATTAAGAAGCTTGTTTATTCAAGGATAAACACTGCCATTCCTTTGCATAACATCTTTGTCTATCTTGGGATGGAATTTGGTCCATCTCCTAGCACTCTACAATACCTTACAACCTAGTCTGGGCTGCTGCCAGAAAACTAATGTTTAAAACCACCTAAGGGAACATCTCAAACTTGTTAAACATTTCTACTAAGATTTCTACTCAGAGGAATCATAAGCTGGGGTAGGTAATGTGGGAACCTGGACTAGGTCTTTGAAGAATTCTTTTTCTTCTCCATGAAGGAGCATTAGCTAGTTAGTGCTCAAAATGGCTGGTTTGACTCTCATGGACACTGTCCCCTCTCAGGCTCTCTACAGTGGAACCCACAAGTGAAAGTCCATGCCCAAACATAGCACCCCTGCTCCACCAAGCCCTCAGTGAGGCTCAGGCAGCACTGAAATTTTTACAGAATTGTGACAGAGTACAGTGACCTATGCCAAAAGAAATTATTTCCTGTTATAATAAGTTTACAAATTAAAAGGTAATTAAGTACTACTTTTTTTTAAAACTTTGGAGCTCCTTGTACAGTTTTCCCTAGCCTAATCAACTGTAGGAAGTTTTGCATTCTGACAACATAAGCCCAGGCTGCCTCCTATGGAAAACTGAATTTTGCTTCCAAAACAAAAGCTTCTCAGAGGAACCTGTCTTTTTCCCTAGGAATGAGACAGTTGTGCCTCTATAAATCTGTCCTATTCAGCATATCTCAATTTGACACCTAAAAGAGATGTAAAAAGACACTCCAGAAAAATTAAGCAAGATGGAATTTTAAAGAAAATCATTTCTGACAGGTAAAAATATCATAGTAGACCGCAGATGTAAATCACGTATTTGTGATATGTCTGTCCAGCTATACTAAGGAAAGAGTAAGAAAGGAATAAAAAAAATTACATGTATCAGTCTAATTAGACAGAATAATTTCTTACTTTGAAATAAGCATTAAGCATGGAACAGCATAGACTTCAAAAGTTACTGTGAAAACAGACACTTGTCATCATGGTATGCTGGAAAAGAGGCTGGAAGAGTGAAGGGAACACTTGTTCCATGTTCTTGCAAACTTTGGGTCTCATTAGCTGCCTGTTGAAAGTGGCAAAGCTTAGGTTTTCCACAAGTTCTTTTATCACTTCTTTGTTTTCACCAAGCTGTTCACACGGACTCTGATGTCGCTCAGTGGCCTAACACAAAACCAGTCTGAGCTTTGGAAGAGTAAAAACAAGAGGAGAGGCAGGAAGCAGGCACTGCCTGCAGGGAAAGTGCAGCAGGACACAGCACACACCTGGCCGCTTTCCCCAGAGCAGGGGGGCATTCCAGGTGAACTCCCCCATCTGAAGATCACAGCATGATCCACGTGTGGTGTGATGGTAACTTGTTGCTGATTCAAGCTTCAAACTGCAATGTAAATTAAAATCTAGTGAACATGCATGCCTCAGGAGGCAGCAGTTTCCTACCTCCCAGACCCAAGTGAATGATCTTTCTCAGGGTGACCTTTCATCTGGCAGGAAGCTATTTCCCTGCCTATTCCCAAAACATATCTGATTATTTGAGGAAATGTGACAGCACCTCTGCATTGGATTATTTCAGAGGACAACAGTAACCTATTCACTTACTAATTCTAACCAATTTTGGGTTTAAAATTAGAAAATGAAGTCAGCCACAACACACTGTTACATTTCACATCTGGAATGTGTGTTGCAGCTGTACTTCAGTCTCAGGGCAATTATTTCAATCCCAAACCCAGTTGTTGTAAATAAATCTAATTAATTAGAATGTTTTTTCTATGCCTTTACAGAAAAAAACCCTCGGTATTTCAGCAGAACCATAACCAGAAGTAGATTTTTGCTGCTGTTCTGCTCAGTTGTCCTAATTTATAAGAAATGTTCTCCAGTTAAACTTCCACCTATTTCCCACCCACACAAACTCAGTTTTATCTCAGATTTCTGACACTAAATCACTTCTATCCGAAAGTCTGCATGATTTCCCTAAGCCTTAGTTTAATGCTAAGAAAATTAAAACTACTACATTCTGGAAAATTTCTATGCTGTTATTTTAGGTCCATTTCTCAGGTTTTTTCTTCTTTAATGAGCAGCACACAGCTTGCAAAAGTATTACAAACACTAAAATAAATTGTGCACGCTTCCCAAATTCCCTGGCTAGAATTCCCCTCCAGATGAGACAGTAAAAATGCTGCAAGTTGATAACTATTAGCAGTGGACATTCTCACAAAGAAGTAGACTAAACAGCTTCCTGCATTCCTAGGAAACTCTTCTCTCTCTCCCAGCAAACTGAAAAATAGACATTACTAAGATTACACTGTTCAAGTACAGTGATTTCCAGTTAAAACAATAACTATTCCAAATTATTTCAGAATTTCTGAACGATGTCACACACGACTAAAATTTTGCTTAAAGTAGGTTAAAAATGCTTTTATTGCAATTTACTGCCTTTTGTAATGCAGCTGCGGTACAAAATACCGTCGTAGTGTCTTTGCATTTAAAAAAAAAAACAAAAAAAAAACCCAAAACCACTGGCTCGTTGGCCGAGACTTTCAGTCAATCGCACGCTGCGGGTTTCTTTTAGCCGTGTTCATTCCATGACCGTGCCCTGCCCACCCGGACACCACATGCTGCGAGGCCGAGGGCTTGGAGCCGAGGGCGCCAGGCCCGCAGCGAGCAGGCAGAGAAAGCTCTGCCCGGAAATCTCCGAGCACTGGCCTTTATTTGCCAAAGTCCTAAACACTTGTGTAAAAACAAACAAGGGCTCTCTGGGCGTGTTTAAGGGGGCGGCCAAGGCCGGCCCGGGCCGCGCCGTCCCCGCTCTCCCGCGGCGCCATCGGGCCAGCGGCGGCTCCTCCGGCTGGCGGCGAGCGCCATCTGGCGGCGGGCGGGGCTGCGGCCCGGGGCCTCAGCGAGGCGGCGGGAGCAGCTCCGGGCCCTCGGCCTCGCACGGCCTGAGCCCGAGCCTGGCGGCTGGGCAGCGGCAATAAACCACGTATTGCGCTTTAATGGCCAGGGGCTTCAATTCCCACAACGCCTCTAGTTACTTAGAAGCTCTCGGACAAGGGGACAAGGCTTTCCTTTTGTGCTTTCCCCATTTCTGCTCTGATTCCAGAGGAAGCACCTAAAATAATACACCTGCATGCCGTGTACACCTGCATGCCATGTACACCTGCACACTATGTACACCTGCATGCCGGCACACTGATGTACACCTGCATGCCGGCACACTGATGTATACCTGCATGCCGGCACACTGATGCCGTGCCAGGGGGCCGTGGCATCAGTGACATTCCTCTGGGGATACTTCCCTCTTTAGGAAGGGCTGGCCAGCCTCCCCACAGGGTTCTGTGACCTCCAGGGCCTGACCATCGCTCAGGGAGTAGTGCCAGCCCTGGTGTAATAAAAGACATCTTGAAGACATTAATTCATTCATCTTTGCACTGTTAAAAAAAATTGACTGGGAGATTTCTGCTGCAATAATTGCATGAAACTGTAAGTACCTCAGCATCACACATGTTGCCAGTAACCCCCAGTCTGGCCGCGGCCATTGAGCAGCAAGAGCGAGGCCACATTATCTGTTTCTTTGTGTGACAGGTTAATTCTACAATCCATTCTTTTCATGGTCAATAAATTTCACAAGGAAAGTCGTCTCTTGGTAACACTGTGAAATATTTCTCTTCGCTTTTGCTTTCACCTAAATTATATGGCTGTTGTGAGTCAAGTGCTGATAACATCCCCCTGTCCTGACTGAGGGCAGTACCAGGGCCAATAAACATTTCCGACAAAATTTTTCAAACACAATTGCAACCTCCTTGTCACGGCCTATTTTCAGAAGACAAGGCTTTCCTGCAAGCTATTTTACAATTCTACTAAGAGCTGTACTCTGAATAATAGACCTGAGTACTTGTGAACATTCTATACAGATGTCACGTGGCTGGGGATCAATTAGGATGAATAAGCCCAGAACAGATAAGGGGTGAAAAAATTAAGACAGTGTTAATGCCTTGGCAATCCCATTTTATACAGCAATCCATGCATTAAGAGTATTTTGTCTCTATAATTTTTAAGGTATCTGGCAAAACCATTTTTCTTCAACTTACTTGGTAGAATATACATCATCCAGATGTTGATTATGATCTGAAAGTGAGAGGCATTTAATTCACAGCTTAAATTTCAATAGAATTATGAGACATTTTTTAAATACTGTGAGAAAAATGGTTTTCCTAGGTTAAAAGCCAGCTGCATGTGTGAAAGACATGAGCTGTCAAGATGTTATTTCAGAAGTCCCATATCTTTCCATTAATTATTAACACACTGCTTCCCTGTCATTAATTAAAAGGGAGTGACTTGCATACTTTGTTGCTGGGCAACTATAGGAAAGATCAGCAAACTTTGTATGAATGATGGGGTTTGAATATCCCCAGCCAGGTCTCCTTCATGTTCTTGAATGCAGTCCAGTGTGGTCAAGTACAGCCTGATTTCTTTTCTTGGACATTTTTTAACTAAAGCAAATACCTATTGTAATCAGGTAAACCTTTTGTTCAAACTCAAAAAAAAAAAAAGAGGGGGAGAAAAAATGGAGAAAAAAAGGAAAAAAAAAAGAGAAACAACCAAGCAAGGTTCACATAGGGTAATTCTAAGTGATTATTAGGTAACAGAAATACTAGTGTTGATATAATAACATTACTTCTAAAACAAATATAATTACTCTCTCTCTTGCAGTATTAACTGAAAATCACAAAGAACTGTGTGAATAACAATCCAGTGGATAACAGAAGGAAAGAGCATTTCTTTCAGAAGGTAAACTGGAGTATTTTTCTACTTATTTTGTCTGCCTAGCTGGTAGTACATACTGATCCTTTTGCATTCTATACTATGAACAATGCTATTCTGCTTCAAAACTGAGCACTTAAAGGGATTAGTGTTTGTTGATTGCTTTCATGAGATAATATGGTCTTGTTCTCCTCTATGCTTTTTACCCATAATCTTTTATTTACAAGGAGAAAATTCTGATTAGACCTATGCTTTGAATAGCAGAATTATTTCCTAGAGTGTGACAATTGTGTAATCATTCAAATAAGCCAGTGAACAAGCCGGTAAAAATTTATCCCCAGCATAACAATTCTGATTCAATTGAAATTAAAACAGTCAAAAATCCACAATACAGAGTTAAATTCCTTTGGGGGTTCAACAAGTGAAACCTCTCAGGCTGGAAATACCTGCTTTGATTTCTTAACCAGATTAATGCATCAGCCTTCCAGACTATACTGTGTGTTAAAATACAGCAACATACACCGAGACCAACGAAACCAGTTCATAAACAAGCTGAAATTGCTTAATGAATAAAAAGCAAAATTAACATTGTAGCTCATATAGGCATCTGGGCTTGGAAATAAATTATGAAAGTCAGATTTCTAATAACTTTTTTTTTCAGAGGTGAGCTGAACTTTAAATTGTTTATATTAGAACAGAAAATATGCATGTGGCTTTTCAGAGAGATGTGGAGGGGCTTGTGGAGCACTGAAGCCAGAAAAAGCAGTGATGATACAATTTCTGTTACCTGGTGGTTTATGCAATGACAAAGTCATGGCCAGAATGGCTTTAATTTGATGAATGGTTAGAAGATCAAGAATGCACAATACACCCTAGAGCACTCCTGCACTACAGGTGAGATGAAGACTCTATGGCTGTACCTGGAATACTGCCCAAGATTAACTTCTGCTTTCTTTGAAGAACTCTGAAAAATGTGAAAGGACTTCCAGAATGACTTAAAATAATTATATAAAGCCCAGGGAACCTAATAACAGAACTTCAAATTACTTAATTTGTTGAAGACGAAGCTCAGAGTTGATTCAATTGAATATCTCTGTAGAAGATTTTTAATAGTCAGTTTCCAGCTAAAGAATTTTCCTGTCTAATAGACAGGAAGATTCTTTAGCTGGAAACTAAGTCAAATAAAATGAGAACAAAAATAGGACCACATTATTCACAGTGAGCATAATTGAGTCCTGGAATTATCTACTCAGGAAGCAGGTGTTTTCTCCATCATTCTTGGTCTATCTGGGACAGGTATGAGCTTTGCACTATAGTGTTTGGAAAGAGATACACTGAAACCTGCTGAAAAACATTGCTGCAGTCTGTCCAAACAGTGAAACTGCCAGCTTGCCCAGATGCAGCAAGAAAAGCTTGTGATTCAGCATGAAGTGCCTGCTGCTGCCATTACTGACACCAGCAGGCTGTGTAGAAGCTATTTCAAATCTTCCCATGGTTGACATAGCAGCTGAGAGGAGTAAGAAGAATGTGTTACTTGGATCTAAAGGTTCCGGTGCTCAGGCACAGGACCAGGCAGGATCACAGGTACTCTAAGAGCCAGGCTCAGCAGCCCCTTTGGACCTCCTCTTTCCCATCACAGGGGGGTTCAGCCTTCCAACTAGCATGACCCTGATGCCAGCCACATGGTGTGACTCTAGCCCAGGAACCATACTTGAGTTGCCTGCATGCCTTAGCAGGCCCAGGAGTCACCCTCTGACTGGCCCTCTCAATGTAAACCTGAAGTTAAGCCCTCTCCATGTTACTCAGATAAGAAGAGGGCATTCTGTGAACATCTGGTTGGACAAAGAGGCAATGTGTGGAAAGGGGACATGGGGAAGAGGGTTGCTTTGAATATGTGGTGGTGTGATGCTTGAGAGGTATTGCTCTTGAGAGGTATTGTTGGTGAGTGACCAGCACATGAATCACCAGAGTTCAAAGGCAGTAACCTGGAGACAAAACACCGGGAGAGCCAAAGACCTTCAGATAGAGAGATTTAAATAGCCTTCAGATAGAGATATTTAAATAGCCTTTTACTTCCTTTATGTCCTGCCAGACATAAAGGAAGTAAAAGGCCATTTAAATATCTCTCCTGAGCTCAGAAAGCATAGAGGGTTCTTAAAAGGTTCTGGTGAGGCTATGAATAATTGGAATTACACACATTCACTCAGAACTGAACAACAGTGTCAGCAAAGCTGTGGGACTCAGCAGGACCAGCTCACAGCTCCAGAACTGTACCTGCCTGGGAAACCAGCACAGCTCCATGGCAGAGCAAGGTGTGACTGCAAAATATGAGTTGGTTGCATTTTAAAAAAAATTTCTAATTGAAATTTCAGTGCAAATGAGGTATTCAACAAAGAAACTTCAACAAAACTGTTAACACTTGGTAAGACTATAAATATGATTAAGTGTATGAGAACATATTAAATAAATATTAATTGAATCATACGAGGCTGTAGTGTTTGTATATTCTGCATAACATAATCTCCTTTGCAGAGGGCAGAAACTTGAGTTCTTGTTAACAAGAGGTTACAATGGAATCAATTATTAAAAGTCTCTAAAAGGAGCACTGCATTTACAATTCTCCTATGTAAATTCAATGACAGTTCTCTTGATCTGTAGTTTTGATTTGTAATAGATGTAGTCTTTTACATTACTTATTTCTAAAACTTTAACCTTTAAAATCTTCTCTTTTAGATATTTGTCTTGGTTTGAAAGACAGGTGTCTGCCAAGGAAGGGGGGAACCTCCATGGGAAAGGAAAATATAGCCCCCTTCCTTCCAAATTATTATAACTTTGAAATGAAGGGGCTTTCAGGCAAGAATAACAGTTCTTTACTAGTTTGTATGTATAACAAGGCAAACAAACAGCAGCAACAAGAAACAAAACCAGAAATCCAGTAACAGACTTCTCTTGGCTGTCAGGCACCTTCCCCTTGGAGAGTGTATAAAAGATTTCCTCAGTGTGGAGACATTCACATTGAGAGGCTTCTCTAGAATTGAGAGAAATTAGGAGATTCTCTGCACACCACTGTCATGTGTTGGTAAGTGACATTGACTTTTAATCTATATTATTTCTTTGCTAGCTAAAACATTGGTACCTTTATTATCATGCACTGTATTTTTATCTTCAAGTAGCTCTTTTTGTGTTATCTATCCTGTGTAGTAAGTAGTCTGTTTGAAGTCTTATGTCCATTTTCTTTGGTCTCCTCAATAAATGATTCAGGTTGTTGTAGGACTGATCTGTCATTATTAAGAACTTGCAAGTAACAGTGAATTTTGGGGTGCTGGCCACCTCAATAAAGCTGCTGTCTACTGCCAGAAACTTGTCAAAGGCAGGGACTTGCCTAAGCTCTCCCCTCTCACTTTGTAACACACATACAGCAAAATTTTACCTCTTTGTGAAGATTCTCACTGTGATTTCAACTTTTCCTTGGCATAAGCTTCCAACTTGACTCGGCAAAATAAGTTAAAATATATATTTATTTTGTATTTAATCTATTAAATTTAAAGGCCAAAATATTGCCAACAGAAGCATCTAAAGATGCTGGAAAGAGTTCTGCAAATTTAGTCTGACTGAGGTCAGTGGCAATGGCCTTGATCTGCACCTGAATTAGTCCAGCTGCTGACTGAATGCTTTGAGCTCTGCCTCAGGCATTCCTTACTCTGGACAAGCTGCTTCTCCCTGCCTGTGTGCTCCACAGCCCCTGCCCGTGGGAGCCTCTGTCATTAGGAGGTCACCTGGAGTCACCAGGAGGGCTGTCAGAGAAGTTCCAGACCTCTGCAGGGGTTTTCTGTACCTGAGAGGCAGGCTGGAGGCTCACTGCTGTCATGTAATACAGATGTGCATTTCCTTGTCCTGAACCCACCAGATGTGTGCCTGCTGATGTGAAAAAGTAGGGTTACACACCTCAGTACAAAAACAAGTTCTATTAAGTGACTGTTTTCATGTTTTATAAGATGTCTAATAAGCTTACTTGAAAAATTTAACAAAATGGGTTTCCAAATTCCCAGCTAATCTGTCTCAAACAGTGACCAATAGCTAAAACAGTGAGGCCTGCATAAGTTAATTGTTTTACACAAATATCTGATATGTTGACAATTTAAGCCTTGAAATGTGCAGGTTATTTCAGCCAGGTCATTGTGGAAATAATTACAAGGAAATTTCTTTGGAGGGCAGCTACTTTGTAGGGAGTGTATGCCTGGCTTTTATTTTTCTGATTGTACAAAATTTCCCAGGTGGGGCAAATGAAGCCAGGACCAAGACAATGCAAAGATCTGCTAAGTCTCCTAGGAACATCAGCATAAAAACATGCTGCTGAAATGAGCTGAGAGATATCTCTTCTTGGTGGATGATATCAGTGTTTCATACAGTACTCTTAAATCCAATATGTTTTGAGGATAACTTCTTACTTTCTTGCAAAAAAAAAAAAAAAACTCATTGCATTCTGCTATAAACCACATTAGTAAATAAAAAAAAATTCAATAATGTAATCATCCTATCTTTGCAGTGATACATAATCCTGTTGTTGTCAGATTAAGACTGTTTTTTCTCCTAACTAATCGGATGGAGGAATTAAAACCTGCGTACACAAGTGAAACACAAAACAGCCAGGGGGAGAGAAGGCAATTTGAGAGGATGGATGGGCTAGGAGACAGTGACATGCAGTGGAAAGACCATTGCTGGAAAGAAGTGTCTGTCATGAAAATGGATTGGCAGAAATGTGTCCGCAGTGGCACTTTGGCAGCCTGGAGGATCTGCTCTTCTTGTCTCCAGCTTTCCAGCATACAGGTTTTTCAGGAGGTTTTTTATGAGGGTGCACACAAGTGACGCAGATTATGAACTTCACAATGAATTGTCACAGCTTGGAATAGTTATGATATATCCCATCTACAAAAGTTCCAAACATGGCCTTATGTGTAAGCAACTGCTGCAGCAAATTAGTGGCTCTTTCCCAACATCTAACAATTTAAAGCTGTGATAGGCACCTATTTAAATGCACTTGCTAAAACCATTGCCTCTCCTTAGTTCCCCTCTCAGAGTAATGCCCAATGGTACCTTTTCTCTTCTGCATGGTTTCTGGTGCTCAGGGCAGCTCTGTGCCCCTGGAAAGACAACAGCAGCTGTGCAAGTGGCATATAGACTCAGAAATACTACAGGCAGTTTCTGAATCACAGAGGATCAATATTAATTACATTTCATCACTTTGACACTGTACTGGAGGAAAATAAAAGCTAAAAATAACTTTATTTTCCCTGGTAATCCTCTTCCTCCTTTTCAGTCTTTTCATTCCATTTCTCTTCTTTAAACTCCAGTTGCATACACAGGACTAGCTCAGAGGCATCCCAAACCATGTTAGAAAGAAAAATTTGCTTTATGTGGCTTTCAAAACTTTTTGATCCTTTGATCCTTGACTAATCTGAGTGGGAGTTGACCTCCTCTCATCCTGGAGTAGAGAAAAAGACACCCAGGAACTGCCTAATTACCAGCTGTATATCTGAACTGTCAGGTTTTCCCATCATGCTCTTCCATCTCTCTCCCCTCTGACAAACTTATTTTTCATGCATCCTTCCTTACATTAATTTGAAGAGATGCTTTTTTCACTTTGCCCTTTCAATATTTTTTCTTTATTTATCTCTTCAGCTTGACCTTTTTTCTCTCATGGAAGATGATTTTTATTAAACAAACATGGTAATTCATTGCAAGTTGCAGAAATCTAATGCATAGCACCAGAAGCCTTTCACAATTTCTCTAAGGTTTCTCAGAGTTACACAGAATTTCTCTAAGTTCTTCAGATTTCAGTCTGAAACCATAAAGATATGCTTTGGATGTTAACTTTTTTTTCATGTTTTCTTAACTGTTATTTATACACAGTTCCTTCATCCTGTGCATTTCCAATTTAATCTTTAAAAATAGCTCTTTGAGGTCTCAGACCTTTTAAGGATGTGGGCTGCTTTTTAAGTTAGCACTTTTCCCTTCCAGTTTCTAAATCATAATTTCCCACAATGATCACTACTTCTTTACACAGTATTTTCAGATACATAGTCTAGCATTTTCATTACTCTTGCACAACAAGTCATTTTTCTTTAACACTATTACTCATACTCTACTTTCTAGGTCTTCATCACTCTTTTTACTGATTTGTTCCTTATTCTTTCTTTGTGGTTCCATTTAATCACCATTTGCTCTGTGTACAGCTGCTGGCTTCTTTTCCCCCAGCTATTTCATTTCTGCTGAAGGCAGCTATTTCTGCTGCATCTCTCTCTGAAAGTACCCCTTCTTCTACATTAAAAGTGGCAGTCTCTTTTAGCAACTTAATTAAACTGGAATATTTCTGTCAATAGCACTTACAGTTCCTGCAAGGGGACATCTTGCATTGCATGGAAGTGATAGCTTGCTAGAAAAGTTTCATTAAAAATAACAGAAGATGAAACTTCAGGTCTGACTCTTCTCCCTGTTTCAGCAGCATGAATTGCAGTTGAGTTATCCCCAGTTTGTGTGAGGAAAAGAGAGGAGGATCTGGCCCTCGATGTGCCAGTAGAGCCTGTAGATCACCTGCATACATATTGGGACATAGTTTTTGAGTACTGTAGTTGTAAGTAGTATGAATTTCCAAATAATTGAGAAAAATGTAGATCCCTGTTCCCCTCCTTCCTCTTTCCTATTAGTACTCATTAACAAATGCATCCAGTCATGAGTACAGGAGTGGCTTCCCAGACCTTCCACTAACATGGTAGCCACACTCCTGTGATTCAGCAGTCAGGAATCCCTGTTTGTGTCAGAAATATTTCCCTACTTTTACAGAACAGCTCTTTTGCCCAGAATGAATTTTGGTTCTTCATCAGTTTTCACTTCTTTTGTTTTAATGGAGAAATACCTATTCTGATGAAAGGCAACATTCTGGACAGTGTGGTATGACTTGTCAGAAGCAAATCAGTTTGCAATCAGATTGGGACTGTGTAGCTGCAGGGATTTTTGTAGTCAGCAAGGTGACTACAGTGAATTTAATGGAAGTTTGGAATAACTATTTAACATTACATTGGCTACAGTGTGATGAAGCATGGGAACTCATGGGCCACAGCTCTAGAACAGATTAACAGACTGTCATTCCCCTCTCATCATGAGCTGACATAACTGTGTGCTGCTGCCATCATCACTATTTGCATCCCACATCAGTAGGTTTGATTCTGCGTCTCACAGCAAAGCTGGCTTCTAGAACACTAGTTCATGTGCTTATGAGTTCCACATAAGCACATAAGTACCTTCATGAATGCTACCACAACTTGAGATCTATTAAAGTTTAAAGAATATACAAGATTAAGAACTACAGCACTTGAAAATAATAGACATCCTCTGAATTAGGGCCAGAGTCCAGAAATACATTTGGTGTAACAACACAGCAAGGTGTTAGTTGAATGAGTAGGTCTTTGGCCATCACCTTTCAAATGTTAGGAAAGTATCAGGTAAGATGACACTTGAGGTATAGGAATGCAAAGCCTTTAAAAATGTGTAGAACGGCTTTTTCTCCCAGCAGCTAGCAGGGAGATTTATTTCTAGCTTTTATTATTTACTTATTTTATAAATAAATAGCTTTTCGCTTTTATTATTTATTTATTTTATTTCTAGATTTATTTCCAGCTCTTGTTTTTCATGATACATTTTTGTTCCATAGTTTTTTATTTAAGCTTTATATTTTTATTGTAGAAAAACATGGTGTATTTTGAATTAGTAAAAAAACCAGCAGACATCTACAAGGAATATGTAAAATGCAAATCACAATGTTCAATACCAGTAGTTCAAAGAAACTTAAACCAAAGTTAATTTTAAGGATGCATCTTTCTCTCACATGTTTCTTAAAACTGAGTTAGTTCTTCTTCACTCTGCTAAAAATAATTGATGACATGGTAAATCTCCATATTCAGTGATTTATATTTCAGACTATTCTTCAGATAGCAGCCTTGGCCTGGCTGTGAGCCAGACAAGTCTCTTTGTGTTCCCTTTCTTTCATTCAGCTTTTTAAAATGCTTTGTCTTTAAGTTTTTAGCCTAGAGCTCTAAAAAGGCAACTTGAGACAATAGAGATCTCAGGATATGATGTGATTCATAGGAGACATACCAAATTTTAAAAGCTCTTTCAGTCTGGAGCTTTAACAGCTTCAATTAAAAACTATGTTTTAGCCCAAATAAATGCACCATCCTCAAAGACAATTGTACTCTAAAGCTGGAGAAGCAGCCTTTTTCTAGTGCATATGCCAAGCTGTATTTTCTTTCTCAATTTAGAGGTTAGGGGCAGCTCTGGTAGAAGATCGATGGGAGCAGAGGGATGCTACCTCACAGAAAGGTGATACCAATCAATCAATTGGCAGTACCTTGCCTCTGAAGGACAGGGACTGCCTGTGTTCTTTAAATTCAAATTATTTCACTGGATTCAGAAGAAACTAGAAACAGTTGTCTTTTGCAGGTGAATTTTCAAATCGTAGAATTTCCCAGCACTGTCCCAAATTGCCCTGTGGGCCATTCAGAATAGGCTCCTGTGTCACAAGTTGACCCTTGGCCTTTGATTTTTTTTTTTTTTTTGTGTGTGTAATCAATATGACAGAATTTAACATTATCTCTTGATTTGAAATGCCAAACACTGTGAAGCATAGTAATGGAGGGTTTATCCTTTTTTTGATCCTGCTGTATGTGCTATATATCCCTTTCACCCCTAGCAGTAGTGAAAACAAAGTCAAACTCACACAAATACCAATTCAGCACTGAGCAATGGGCTGCATCCTATGTCCATGCTTTCACTGGTCTCCAGCAATAGGGACTTGTAACAACTGCTGATGAATCTTTACTGGAGAATGAGAGGAAAAAGGGAAACAAGACAAGATGCTGAGAAGATGATCATAATCTATTCTCCAGAGTTTCTTCTTGGACACTGATTATCCTTTTCACAATGCTTGTACCAAAAGGCCATGGCCAACATGCAGCATACTTGTGATGAACTTTAATAATGACACAGTGCAGCTGAGAAGGTGTTAGGCCTCAGAATGAATTTTTCCTACACAAGGACATGCTAGATTGAGCTAAATATGCTTCAAGGTAAGTGTTGTAAGGGAATTAACTTTCTTCTGAAATCTTTTATTCTTTGTTGGAATTACAGTTCATATTGCCAAGGCAAACTTCATAGATTGCTTTTCCAGACCCAGTGTTCCTGGAGTGCAGACTCTTTGACTCTCTCATCACTAGCCCTAAATCTAACCCTAACCCCAGCCCTAGCACAAGGCCTAACCCAATCCTGGGTTTTCCTGATCTGAAAGATGTAAGAGCAGCAAGGTTGGAGTCCTGCCAGGACCACTTAGGCATGCCTTTTCCACCACCAGTGTTCCTGGAGTTGTGGTCTCTTTGATTCTCTGAACCCTAACCATAACACTCACTCTAAATCTAACCCTAACACCAGCCTAGCCCTAATCCTAGGGCTCTAACCCTATCCCATCAGTTTTTCAGGTCAGAAAGATGTAGAAGCAGCAAGGCTGGGGCCATGCTGGAATGGCTGGCATACTGTTTCCAGCCCTAGTGTTCCTGGAGCTGTAGGCTCTTTGATTCACTCAAGCCTAACCTTAACCCTACCCCTACCCTACCCCTAAGCCTAAGTCTAAAGTCCCCAGCAGTATTGGCGTTCAAGTTTAGAAAGAAGTAGAAGCATCAAGGTTGGGCCCTGCCGAGATGGCCTTGGCATGCCACTTCCAGCCCAAGTGTTCATGGAGCTGTAGGCACTTTGACTGTCCCAACCCTATCCCAAACCCAAACTTTTAACCTTACCCTAACCTTAAACCCAGTCTTAGCCCCAACCCAAGCCCAAGACTATAGGTTTTCCTATAAGATCAGAAAGAAGTAGGAGCAGCAAGGTTGGGGCCTTGCTGGGAACCTGTGGGTTTGCCTTTTCCAGCCCCAGTGTTCCTGAAGCTGTAGGCTCTTTGGCTCTCTCAACCCTAACTGTAAACCTAACACTAACCCCAGCCCTAGTGCTAGCCACAGCCCTAGCACTAGCCCTTACCCAATCCTATGAGTTTTCCCAATCAGAAAGATGTAGGACCAGCAAGGCCTCAACCTTGCTGGTCCTACATCTTTCTGATGGGTTGAGGCCTTGTTGGGATCACCTTGGCATGCCTTTTCCAGCCCTGTTGTTCCTGGAGCTGTAAACTCTTTGACTCTCTGAGTCTTAACCCTAAACCTAAGTCTTTATCCCTAGCCCAAACACAAAACAAAAACTATATGTTTCCTTGCTGCTCCAACATCTTTCTGATCTGGAAAACTCATAGGTTTGGTTGGATAAGGGCTAGGGCTAGCACTAGGGCTGAGGTTAAGGTTAGGTTTGAGAGAGCCAAAGAGCCTAGAGCTCCAGGAACACTTGGGCTGGAAAAGGCATGCCAAAACAATCCCACCAAAGCCCTGTGTGAGCCCAAGAACTGGACCTACATTTCGTAAGGTCTAAGCAACTGCTGACGTTGGTCAACAGCCTTCCTCATTCTGGCTGATCCTGGATGTGTCTGCTTGCTGTGTGAATTGCCTGGAGCAGTGTGTGGCTTCTGGTAAACAAGAGCAGAAGAGCCAGGATTCAAGTTGTGCTGAAGCCCGTTTGCTTATCTGTAATGATAATTAAGGCTGTAATAATTGCCTTCTCATTATGACTGAGATGAGAGTGGGACAGCTGCTATTTTAACAGATCACCAAACACATGCAGAGGCATGGAGTATTTTACTTCCTGAAGCCACCTGTCCCATACCTTACCAAGTTACCTGCCATAAAAGAGAAACAGCAGTGCTTTCACTTGCTCTGGTTTTGTCCAAGATTTATTTGTAATAAAAAAACCTATTTCTATTTCATAAAAACAGATTTATCTTTAATTTCCTTTCCTGCTTTGATGGAAAAATAGGATGGGAGAGAAAGCAATAACCTATCACTTGTCTTCAGTTACTGCTTGCTGTTTCTGAGAATTGAGCAGCCCATGTGAAAAGGCTTTAAATCATGGAAAGCTATTTCCTGTGTGCCTTTGCATTACTTCAGAAAATTCACCGTAATGACTTCTGGTCACAGCACTTCCTGATTGCAGGATTGCAACTTACTCCTGTACATGAGAGTGCAAAAATACAGTGTTTGTGGTTGGATTGCCCAGGCAAGCTGCACCTGCAGGGAGAGGCACAGGGCATGTGATTGGTTTCCGGAGCAGTAGAGCTATTAGCTTTGTGGCAAAGGCCTAGAGCTGGAAAGATTGCATTCATTGTGTTGGGGGAATTGCTGAAGCCTGCCATATGTGTGAAACATTTGTCTGCTTTCCTCTCTGTGATTACTGTCATTTCATTAAATAAAGCAGGAGAGCCACAACATTTAGGATGTAAGCATTCTCATCTGTGGCCTTTTCCTTTAAAGCATCACCTGCCATACTCCCCAAGCTAAGGACCATCACCTTAACAAAAAGGTCTAATGAAACTGATATTTCTGTCTAAGCTACACTTTACCAATTTGTACCTCAGAAAGCAAGTGTGAACCTTGATTAAGCTTTTGTTACTGATGTTATTTTTGTTTGTTGAACAAATATTGCCTAACTGTTATTAGTACAGGTAGATTTATGATTACTGCATGTCTGTGAATGGAAGCATATGCTTCAGTGAATGAAAGCAGGTCACTGAGCCCAATCTCAGAAATTTTTTCCTCACGCCTTCTTAACAATGACCCTTCCAGGCTGTTCACATGTACATAGTATTCATAGCTTGCACTACAGAGGGGAAATTCCCTGCTAGGCTGATCCTTAGAGCCCTACAGCCTGGATCTATCCACAGAATGGTGAAAAGTAGACATAAGAGAAGAAAGAGATCATGCAGAATTGAGTAGATCAAACCTCCCCATCCTAGGTAAGCTAATGAGAGAGAATGCACAATCAATACAGCAGTGCGGACTAATGCAGGCCAACCCTGCCTCAAGTTTCTTTTTGTCTTCTTCTTTCATATGTGGGACTGTGAGAAATATCTGTAAGGCTTGTTTTGGTCTAAGACATAAGAAAATAGGAAGGAAGGAAGGAAGTGTCGGAAGGAAGGAAGGAAGTGTCGGAAGGAAGTGTCGGAAGGAAGTGTCGGAAGGAAGTGTCGGAAGGAAGTGTCGGAAGGAAGTGTCGGAAGGAAGTGTCGGAAGGAAGGAAGGAAGTGTCGGAAGGAAGGAAGGAAGGAAGGAAGGAAGGAAGGAAGGAAGGAAGGAAGGAAGGAAGGAAGGAAGGAAGGAAGGAAGGAAGGAAGGAAGGAAGGAAGGAAGGAAGGAAGTGTCGGAAGGAAGGAAGGAAGGAAGGAAGGAAGGAAGGAAGGAAGGAAGGAAGGAAGGAAGGAAGGAAGGAAGGAAGGAAGGAAGGAAGGAAGGAAGGAAGGAAGGAAGGAAGTGTCGGAAGGAAGGAAGGAAGGAAGGAAGGAAGTGTCGGAAGGAAGGAAGGAAGTGTCGGAAGGAAGTGTCGGAAGGAAGTGTCGGAAGGAAGTGTCGGAAGGAAGTGTCGGAAGGAAGTGTCGGAAGGAAGTGTCGGAAGGAAGGAAGGAAGGAAGGAAGGAAGGAAGGAAGGAAGGAAGGAAGGAAGGAAGGAAGGAAGGAAGGAAGGAAGGAAGGAAGTGTCGGAAGGAAGTGTCGGAAGGAAGTGTCGGAAGGAAGTGTCGGAAGGAAGTGTCGGAAGGAAGGAAGGAAGGAAGGAAGGAAGGAAGGAAGGAAGGAAGGAAGGAAGGAAGGAAGGAAGTGTCGGAAGGAAGTGTCGGAAGGAAGTGTCGGAAGGAAGTGTCGGAAGGAAGTGTCGGAAGGAAGTGTCGGAAGGAAGGAAGGAAGGAAGGAAGGAAGGAAGGAAGGAAGGAAGGAAGGAAGGAAGGAAGTGTCGGAAGGAAGGAAGGAAGTGTCGGAAGGAAGGAAGGAAGTGTCGGAAGGAAGGAAGTGTCGGAAGGAAGGAAGTGTCGGAAGGAAGGAAGTGTCGGAAGGAAGGAAGGAAGGAAGGAAGGAAGGAAGGAAGGAAGGAAGGAAGGAAGGAAGGAAGGAAGGAAGGAAGGAAGGAAATGTTCATACTAAGAGTGGACACGAATATCTAGGAAAGAAATGTCCAGGAATAATTAGGGTAAGTTATCCTACCTCTTAAAGCAGAACTGCTGACAGCTATGCATGCATGACTATAGAAAGAAATAACTGAAAATAGCTACTCTTGAGGGAGAATACAGCCTTCTCATCTTTAATTTTTAACAAAAAATATGTTTCCTAGTCTGAACAGGTTTTCACATAGCTGTGAAGATCTGAGCTCTGGTGTTATTAAGTTTTGTAGTGCAGTTTGAGGTACAATGAGTCACTGGACAGTGAGATTGAGGTAGGGGACTGTGCCTTCACAGAGAATTTCTTGTGCTGTTTTGTGATTTAGCTTTTCCTTCTCTTTGCCATTTGGTCTTTTGATGGTGGGATTTGCAATGGGAACATCATAGCATTGGGAAGGAATCTCATAGGTCAAGTCCAGGCTCCCAGTGTCATCAAATATTGTTAGAACAATAATAATTCTTGCCACAATTTGCAGTATGAATGACTTGATGGTGTCCAGTCTTAACAAATAGTTATTATTCATGGAGCGAGAGTCCTGACAGTTAGAAATGAGTCTGGAATCCTCAAATGGAAATGAAGAAGCCAGCTGAATTAAACTAAAAAGACCTAAATGTGATGACATTGCAGCTATTGCAGTGTGAGAAAATCACTTATCTAGGAGGCAAATAGTTTCAAGAGGCTGGATGCTTGCAAAAAATCTACTGCTTCACCTGCCTAAGGAGTGTGGGAGGTTCTAATAGCTAATGACATAATTTATTGATTTTCTGAGACTAAAGGAGCTACTCTATAGCTAGCAATTTCTGTAAGTAAGCACACAAAATAGTGCTGAGATTGAATGACTTTGCAGGATCACCTGTCCACAAAAACGCCAGTAATTGCAAAGCTCTTCTGCTGCCATAGCAGAATCAAATAGAAAGTACCTTGTTCTTCCAGTATGCAGCTAGCAATTCATCACACCAAAGCAAGGGATAGAATCTGCAGCAGGAATAACATGGACTCTTTTATGGTACAGAACCAGACGCTGAACACCATGGTGTGTCTTGGGGCAGATATCAACAACATTCACAGGCACTGGGATCTCACTGGGTCCAGTGAGCCTCTATTTGTATAAAGACAAAACACTACCATTCCACTGAGATCCTGGTAACATGCTTTTATCTAAATTGGAGGAAAAAATAGTCTACCATAGGTGCTTTAAATGTTGCTAATCCTCATTTCAAAATAGATGTTAGTGCAGGATGCACAAATTGAGGCAAGTCCAGACATTGATTTGGGCCTCAAAATACCTTAATGATTGCTGAGTCATGGAGAGAGACCTGCTAAAACTGTCAGGTAGGTGCAACAGCATCACACAAAAAACCAAGATACAGATCAGGCAGAAGGAGTAAATGGACACTCTGTAAGGGCATCCATTAAGTTCAAGAAACAGCTGTAGAGGACTTGATTTTTACAGTACATAAAAACACCGCTTTCAAATGAAGCTTGAGCCAAGGTTTGCTACATCTATATTTCAAGGCAGAAAAAGTTATGAAAACAAATAAAAGAGGAAAAGTTACAGAAAACCTGGTGCTTCTAAAGCCCCCACTGGGAAAAGCATTCTACAGAGCTTTCTAGAAGAATTACCTAAAATTGATACAATATTTGCTAAACCTCTATGTTATGGAATGGAGGGATAAAGACAGGGAGAGAGAGAATTGGTTTCAACTGCCATGCTTCCAGTCATTCCGAGATTTTAAAGAAAATATAAGCTCTACCTCTAAGCAAATAATGCTGGACAATGCAGTTGGCTGATGTCTTTTTAGAAGGAAATTAGAATATATTGTAATAGACAAAAATGAAAAATATGAAAAAGAGGCTTCATACAAACTCATCCACTATTCCACTCTACTGCAAAAAATAGGTAGAGCACTAGATACAGAAGTATTTCGTCTAACTGGAGTAAGATGAAACAGTTACTGTGTTAGTAATAAAAGCTGGCTTCACACTCATCTCAATAATTTCAAGAACACCTGTAGCATAAAAATCATCATCTGTAAACTCCAATTAAGGACATACTTGCCTTATTTCTCAAGGTATACTCAGTCTACTTCCACCTCAAATGAGACTGAAGATAAGTAGTGTTAAGAAACTTTAGCTTACCAAGGTATTTTGCTGTAAAACAGGCTGGTCTTTAGAACAAATGTGCTGCCTTTGCCAGCAAAGAATTCTTTCATCGGTTCTCTTTAGTGTTAAAAACCACTATAGAAAAAACATTAGCTTGGTATGCATGAAAAATTTATATTGAAGAGCCCCCAAATGCACACTGGGAATGAAAAGGTTTCACCACAGGTCACTGTCCTGTCACTTAAATGTTCACCAAATAAGGCAGTGGACATGACCTTTGCTTTTGAAAGCCCAGTTATGCCATTCATGTCTGAGAGTCTCAGTCGATAAAAAATCTCAGCCTATTTATTATTTTACCATTTGAAGCAGGAGATAATAGTAAGCAAGCAGCAAACAGGACAGTTTGTGTTTTACTACAGGATGAGTAAAACACCAAGGAAATTTGAAATAATTAATTTCTCTTTAAACAACAGACTCTAGTACAAAAAAGGATTAGTTTGTAACTCCCTGGTGGCCACAGAGAACTGTCATGTAGTATTTTTCATAAAATACTCAACTCCACAGGAGGAGCTGTTACAGTTTCTGCTTGGCCTTCTCCTCAGAATCATACTAACAAGAGGTGAGCCTATCTTAGTACAGGAAACAAAAAGAGCTCAGAGAACTTAATGCTGCCACAGACACACTTGATGTCTAGAAATACACTGGAGGAATGTGAAACACCAAAGAAAGGCCAGAGATCAGCACTTGCATAATCACAAATATGCATTGGTAGCCTATAACCTAATATAAATTTTCTGATAAGGCCAGTGAAAGTACTTATTAATTGGCACTCAGTCAGTTTGTGATGGCAAATGTAACACCTGTAATTCAGTGACTGGAAATCGCTTCCAGTCTGATATTATTCATCAGTGTAGCAGCCTTCCCTTGAAAACTCTTTTCAGCACAATTCCCTTCCCCTTTTTTTGTGGTCATATGCTTGTTGCAGTCAGGATTTGTCTCACTTATTCCTTGCAACTACTGATAACCCCACTCCTTTCTAGGGCCTCTGACTCAGTATTCCCTTTGTTAAGTTCAAGTTTATAGAAGGGATATTAACAGGCTTAAATCCGTAGGTTCAAGTCCCTCAATTAATAATTCCTCAAAAACAGTTTATGTTTGCCATTGCTTTTATTCATTGATCTGTGTAATTCAAGTACAATAATACAAAACAGGTAAACTGAGGCAACACCTGATCTTTATTTCTGAAATTATTAGTAGATGTATATCATACATCTACACAGTTCTACATACAAAGGTTTATGGCTTAATTTTTTTTTAAGATGGCCATACATATATAAGACAGTTGTTAAACTGTGGGCACAGCTTTTGTAGTTCAGTTTATAAAAATTCTTGTAAGTACAAGAAAATCTAAGGAGTAATAAGCTGCTCTTTCACAGCATAGAGACTGTGTAGGTTCATTAATAAAACTGTAGTTAGATTTCAGTAGATGCAGGATCTATATAACTTGAAAAAGCCAATGTGTATCAAATTCATCCTGAATTATGATGAAACTGTGAAAAAAAATGTCTTCTTTTATGGATAGCAGCTCCCAAATAGAATGTGGATCACATTTTTTATCCAAATGATTGTTTGAAATGATTTTTAAAACATCACATTATTGTACTACCATCCTGCCATAATAATAATAGCAGAAAGTTTGATCCAGATATTTAGCAAGCAAGGTATGTTTTGTGTCCAAATGTGCCCAATAGCAGCCTGCCAAGCCACACAACTGCATTTCCCTGGCTTTATCAAGCCCTTGTGAAGCCTCAGTAGAGGGCATGCCGCCATCAGGTCCATTATTGTCCACCCTGCTCAACATCTGCAGTGTCATTTGTCACGCCACAGTCACATTGCAACCATTCTTTGAAGCCTTACTGACACATTTACTTTGAGGAACCAAAAGTCTTCTCAGCAGAGTCCAAAGACAGGTTATTAAGTAAAAACCAAGAAGGTGACATTGTAATATCAGCGAGAAATAAAATGTGATTAAAGTAGAAATCCCACTTTTCACCTTTGTGGAATAGCCCACTGTGCACTGGAGTCATGCTAATGGACAAAAAAACCCCTGCAGATAGATTAGACAGGATTATATACAATAGAACAAGTGAACTTGTACCATTTTTCTCAAGCTGTCTGAGTTGTATCCTCACAATATCTCAAAAAATGACTGAAAAACACAACTATGAAGAAGGATGCAGTATTTTCAGTATGACAAGGTTGAATGTAACTGCTTTATGGGAAATGAACAGCACCAGATTGGAGTGCAAAATTCTGCAGATGAGTAGCAGATGGCAAATGAAGGCATGTGAATACATGCACCTCATACTAAGTCAGGCTAATTTACTAGAAATTTGTGTTCTGCTTTTACAAGTTTGCATTGGTATCAATTTTCTGTAAGTGTTCATTAAGAGTTAAAGCTGAATCAGATATGGATTTCATATTGTTCTCCCTCAACTGCAAATATTTGCATATTTTTAAAGCACTGTAATAGAGTTTACCATGTTCCAAAGCTCACAGGCATCAGGCAGAGCAGCCCTATGGGTGTGGGTGCAAGTTTGTACACATCTACAACCCCATGGCATTTAGAAGTCCTGTAAGTAACAACTTTTCTTCATATTGACTTTGCATGCAGAATAAGCACAGTTTTAGCCAGATTGACACCTCATTAATATAATTGTTCCAATACATAATTATTTTTGGATTGTGATAAGAGGAATTCATGATTTGCAATGCACAGCCATTTTAAAGAACCCATGGTGTTCTTTGTAGCCAAAAGAAACAACACAGTAGTCAGTTAAACAGTTTTCCTTGAGTGTGATTTCTTAATGTGCATCAGAAAAGCACAGAGCTTGGTGTATGTGGGCTCTTACATCTGCATCTGCTTTCATCTTTAGAGTACCTTCAGTCACTGTGAAAAAATTTACAGCTGATGTATATTCAGGACAGAAGCCCAAATTAATGCATTTGGAACAATGTGTTCTTGCTCCCATTCTCATAATGAAATTTGATTTGAATAGGAGCAGTGCTGGGCTCTCTGCAGCTACTGATTATACATGTCAATATTAGACTGTGTTTGACTGAAGCTGTATTATGCATAAGAATATAGCATCATGGTGTTGTTGTGATTCAGCAGGCAACATAATTACATGGATTGCAAGAGAAAATATGGCACTATGTATTAATGGCCCATCTCAGCCTTTCTTCATATCTGGACCTTTGTTTGCTTAATTAGGAATTATTATAAAGTTAAATCTCTATTTATTTTTCTGGTGATGGCCTTGTTCTGAATGTACATGCACCTAGAAGCCTTTGTTGACATGACTGAGCAGGATATTGTATTTTATTTTATTTACTTTGGGGACTTCTGACACCAATTGCCAGCATGCTTGCAGTTCCAATCACATTGAGACATCTAATAGCAACATGATCTTAGAATAACAGCCATGTGTTGCTCCTGCATGTAGGAAAAACACTGCCACCCTGTTCTGGTAGACTCCAGGAGGCCAAGATACACTCCTCTGTAATTTTAGGTAAAGGACACTGATTTTTTTTTTTTTTTGTCAGAATTACATTTTTAACAGGATATTAGAAAATATTTCCCACCCTGCATCCACAGCAGTATGATAGGAATACGTGAAAAAATTTTATCAATGTCTGCAAACAATAGGCTTAGCTAGTAAAGTGTTATTACTATCTCAGGTAGCATCAGTCTTATATATTTATACTTAAAATAAGGAAACAATCCTAGTCTCAGGTCATAAACGTGGAAAGCTGTCACAGAGATATCTAGTGGCCATCCTAATTCCACAGAGAAAGAATGTGGAAAAAAAGGAAACAAAGCCTGAGCTCTGAACTCAAGCCATATTAGAATCTCTCTTCTCAGAAAGAATAGAAACCTATTCTTGCCATATATATACTAGGATTTAACCCAGATTTTAAAAGTCCTCAATCAATAGCAGAATTGCTTATTTGATTTCACACCTCATTATAGGTGTGAAATGCCTTGGACTTTTAATTTTCAACTTGAGGCTAAAAATGAGTAACTAAATTTTAAGTTCTCTTTAATGCAAGACCCTTCATGTTCTCACAACATAAAAAAAAATGCTTTTCCAGTTTAAATATCTAACACCTAACAGGACAAAATAGTCTCAGACTGGAGCAGGTCATCTGAATCAACCTGGGTGCTACGAAGCCTTCTTCCAAATAGGTCTTTGGCAACAGCCAGTTAATAGCAGAAATATGAGAGAGTATTTCATGGGCAAATGCAACAAGTGTCTTGTGATTCAGTCACAAAGATACATGGTCCTTGGCAAAGCAATCTCATGGAAACCAATGTGTTAGGAGTAGGTAATGATTGACTTGCTATTTACAGAGGACTTCATTTAGCCTTTCCTGCTGTCTGTACTTTGTCTTTCAGTCATTACAAACAGTGGCAGCTTTCCTATGTTATTTGTAGATGTAGTTTCAGAAATTCACAAGAACCTGCAAATAAAACCAATAAATAAAGAATAAAAATAAAGAATAAAAGTATAAAATATAATCAAAATAAATCTTTTATAAATATGTTCCATATACCCTACAACATTTTCAAAAGTGGCACAGGAAGCACCTTCACAACATTACTATGTTTAGTTTACTGTTATTAACTTCAGGTGGACATGGTGAAATCCATTAACGGACATCTCCAACTACAAAGTTAAGTACATAACAGATATAGTGACAGAACCATGGTGGTTCATCCTAAAACCTCAGTGATACTTGGTAGATTTTTAGTTAGGGCTATCCTATATTCATAGCAATTGTGTTGAGAACAGTCTGAACTCTGATATGCAAACAGTCTGTCCTATGTTTTTCAAAGTCTTTTTTAAATCAGTGCTGAGTTTACAGTAATATGGTTGTTTTCCACCAGGAAATTATATGTTTTCAGTACTAAGGTGGCATTTTCTTTCTTTTTCATGTTTATTATTAGTATGAAAATTGCAATCTTTGAACTCCATTATATATTAAATTTGAGATTTCTAAACTGAGTACAAAAACAGAACTAGAGAAAGAATAAATGAGAATTGAAAGGAACCTGGAGGAGGGTAACAAAGACGTGCAAGCTTTCTGTAATATATCAAACAAAAAAAGGAGGGAAAATAATCAAATACACTGAGTTGGAAGGGATCCATTAGGATCATCAAGTCCAACTCAAAAAAATAGGAATGAGGAACAACTGGAAATTAGCAACTCATAACTGGCTAAAACAATAAATTCCTTTGTTTTCACTGAAGTTTATTCTAATGAGACTAATGTGGGGTTTGACCATGCAGTGGGAGAAGAGTCACAACAGCAAGTTAGTGCTCTGCCAGCAAGTTTGCTTCCTTTGGTACCGGCTAGATGTGCTGTGTGTCTGAGGGACGGCATCCCACCCTTCCTGGGGGCACAGCCTCCTCATCCCTGAATGCAGGGCTGCCTCACCAGCCAGGAGGCTCACCCAGGTGATCCCACCCCACAAGCTGCCTGTGTGTCCCAGACTGTCCCACTGCAGCACACGGGGTCCCCTCCCAGCGCTGTGCCCTGTGTGATGGGCAGTGAGTCCCTGCCACTGCCCTCCGGCCACCAGCATTGACCTGGTGAGGAACTGTCACACAGGATGCTCTCAGGGCAAGGTGGGGAGGGCTGTGCAGTGTCCACAGCTCTTTCATGGGCTCTCCCTGTCCGTGGGAGTCCCAACACAGCTTCAGGTTCAGTTTTATGCAACAGTATTCCAAAGAAGGCAATGTATGTACAGGTACAGCAGAAGCTGTGACCTTATCTTTTCTTCGTGCCATCACACCTCCTGTAAAACTGCAGCTAAAAGAGAAGAATCCAGCTGACAAGGGAGCTGTCTCTGCCTCTTTCTCTTCCTTCACAGAGATGGCAAAGATGGATGAGCTGATTCTGCCATGGGAAAGGCAGCTGTGAGGGCTTGCTTTATGGGAGGCTTCTGGAGGCCTAGAACCTACCTAGCTCTGAGACAACTCAAATACATGTCCTTGCATCTTGATGTTTTCCATTATCTCCTTCATTACACACAGTAGCAGACCATATCCGTAGTATCCAATAAAACAAGGATATCAAGCACAGTCTTGGAGTCATAATTGCAACACAAATAACTCACAGGAACTCAGAGAAGACAGAAAATTGAGACCAACTGTAAATATTTACCAATATTAACTAGTAATGTGAAAAATGAACTCCTGTGGAAATTGCATGATTAAAAGCTTGGGGAGACATAGACAGACACAACTTCCAAAAATCATGGCTGCATTTAGAAAGAAATAATTTAATACACCAAAACACCTCTAGAGACAAAGTACAATAAAAGTTAGCAAGTAGGAGTATTTGTTCCATTTTAGCAATGGTAAACATTTGGGGCCACTTACTTTAGGGGTAAATAAGATGGGGGATGGCAGTGACAGAAATATTTCTTCTTGGCTTGCTGTAGTGTCACTGCACTCTTACTCCGGTTTTAAAACTCCATACAGTGGTGCTGAGAAAAATAAAATAAATTAATGTATTGTTGGATTTTTTTACACTTTTCACTTCCTTCATGCACTATGCCCTCAGCAGAGAAATTCAAGTGGGACCAGGGAGCAGTCTGGAGAGAACTGGAGAGGTCAGCTGCACTGAAGAAAGGTAGAAGTGAGAACTAGACTATTGCTTTAGGAGCACTTAGTAGTCTTTGAGTGGATGGCTGTAGATAAATGGCTATAGTAGTACCACTCGTGTATTTTTTATTTGAAATGCACCCAGCAAATGCCAAGTTGCTGGTGCTGTTCACTTGAAAGTCCTAGTATGGAAGTCCTGTCATGCAACATGGGCTGAGGTTTCAGAGCTAGTGTTTGGAGCATCTGTAACACCTGTTTTCTGTCCCATCATGCTCACAACTATTCAAGCATACGTGTTCTCTACACTCACATTATGTCCTAGCACAAACTGAGCAGCTATTTGCCAAAGCAAACAGCAATCCATGGTACAGGAGGGTTCTGAAATGCAAGGATTTATATTCCACAGTGATTAAAAGGCAGGTGTAAAGCAATCCCAGTACACTGAATCTATGCAAACAGGCTATGTACAAGTTACTTACAGGTGCTCAAAGAAGTGTAAGAAGCCATGGAAGGAAACAATACATAAAGAAATATACTGGTAACATTGCAGTAGTGCTGTCATGATTTCAGACGTCATTGAGATATCGTATAAGGTACATTTTGGAGAAAAGAAAACGTGCAGTAAAGTCAGAGAACCTTTAACTGCTGCATGAATTTTGGACTTTTAAAGTTTTCAAGATTATCTATTGTCTTGAGGGCTCAAGTCTTCATTGATGAAAAGGAAGAGGACTCAGATGATTGCATGCGGGAATCAATGCGGTAAGGGGAAATTTTAGGCACCAGAGGACTCCGAGAAAACCCCCGACCTGCTCGGGGCTCCATCAGTGAGCGGGGCCCGCACTGGCCCCGCAGAGGATCCCCCGGCGCAGGGTCAGCGCCGCAGTGGCTGCAGCTCGAGCTGGGGAAGGGGAGAGCCTGGCGGGCCCAGAGGGAACTTCAGGTGGCCGTGGCAAAGTAAGAAAGGTGTCAGCAAGGCTTCAGAAAGCCTGAGAGACACCAGGCGAAGGGCGGGATAACCGGGTCTGCCGTCCCCACCGTCCCCGCGGGGAGCAGAGCGACGGCGCGGGCCCTTCCCGCACATTCGGGCAGGGGCGGCCGATGCGGCGAGGCCCCGCTCCGGTCCGTCACCGCCCCGGCTGCGATGCTCCGGGGCGGGATCGGCGCTTCGCCACTCCCCGCAAGCCCCCGGGTGGCCCCGCGGAAAGACACCGGGTGCCGCCCCGGGGATCCTGGGCTCCTTCGTCAAGACTCCCCTCGTCCCCACCCGGGCTCCCCCGGCCCCGGCCGCTGCCCCCACCCCTTCGGCCTCCGCCTTCCCCTCCCCTTCCCCTCCCGGTCCCTCCTCCCCGCCGGCGCCGACCGTAAAGCCTCGACTGAGGGGCGGCTGCCGCTGCTGCTGCCGCTGCTGCCGGCGGCTCCGGGAAAATGTCCGAGCGCGGCGGCTTCTACCGGCAGGAGCTGAACAAGACGGTGTGGGAGGTGCCCCAGCGCTACCAGAACCTCACCCCCGTCGGCTCCGGCGCCTACGGTTCCGTCTGGTAGGTGCGGCGCGGCGGCAGAGGGGCCGGGAGCCGGCAGGTGCAGCCGGCGGGCGGCGGGGACGGACAATGCGGGGCAGGCGGGAGCCGCCGCGCCGGGGGTCGTGTGCGGGAGCGGAGGGGCCGGCGGCGGCGGCGGGGCGGGGGCGTGTCCGCCAGGCACCGGGGTGAGGGGAGCTCCCGCCCCGCTGCCCCGGCCGGCGGCCCCGCGGGGCCGGGCAAGCCGCGCCGTCACCCGGGCAACCGCGCCCGCCGCTCCCCGGGGCAGCCCTGCCCGCCCTCCCGCCGCCGCTAACGCGGGGCAGCCTTGCCCGCCCTCCCGCCGCTGCCCCGGGGCCGCCCCCCGGGCTCCGGGCTGCCCCTGGGCTGCCCCCGGTCCGGCAGCACCGCTGCGGCCGGTGCTGCTCCCGCCTCCGGAGGGAGAATTGCCCCGAAGCCCGGAATCCTGCACAGTCATGGCGGTTCCGAGCGGGAGGACGGGCAGGCGGCGGGGCTGGGCAAGGGGTCCCCGAGCGGGGTCCGCCCCGGCCGGCACGGCTCCCGGCGGCGCGGCCCTTCCCGCCGGGGCTGTACCGGGACACACGCAAGGCCGGGGCAGCCGCGGCGGGCGCAGCGCTCTGTCCGCCGAGACAATGGGAGCTGCCCCCGGAGCCGGGCAGGCTGAGGGAGAGCACGGGATGCTCACCCCGGGCTTTCCGGGGATCCTAAATTAGGACAGATTGCTGCCCAAGGGCTGCGGCGTCTTAAGGAATTGGAAGGGTTTGCCACATGTTGTCATAAAACGTTTCTCTTTCTTTGGTAACTCCTACGTCAGGCTTGCACTCCCGGGAACTCCCAGTGCAGGCTGGGCTTTACTTTAGTATTTGATGCACATTTTACTACGCTTATAAAAGCTTTGAATCAATTTATGGAAATAATAATGGCGATTAAAGGGTTTTTGAGAAAGAATCGTGTTTCTTTTGTAAGCTGGGTGAGTGGAAATATGTAAAACAATAATAAATAATCCATGGCCCTTTACATGCAAGTGCTACTTTAAATAAAAGTTTTTTTTAAAAATTTTCTTTAGAACTTTGGTTTTTTGCTGTGCTCTAAACTCATGCAGTAGTTCTCACTTTTTCTCAGATACCAGAGAACAGTTTTGTATTAGTTCATTCTCTAGCTCTGTGAAATGTCCAAGTTTGCACATAAACTCAGAGTATGCATTTTCAAAAAACCTCCAACTATCAGCAGAAACACTCAGAACTGGTGTGAAGTGTCTTTGAATTCTTCTCTTTTTTTATTATTTCTAATTTATGCTTGCAGCAGGGAGGTCTAGGCCAATACCATGTGAGTGTCATTGTAGTTAGCATGTGCTAACTGCTCCAAGCAGATGCTGGGAATAGTTCCACAACGACTTAATTTATTTACACAATAAAATTTTTAGTTTGTGATAGGAAAGAGGAGAAAGTAAACTAAGAGCTGGATGGATATGCAGTAGCAGAGTAACTACTTTTGTGTTCCAATTGAAACTGCATTTCTGGTTACTTTCCCTATTTATGCTGACATAGTTTTGAGGGAAAGACCTACTTTACTGAATTTTATAATGAGATGTCAAGAGTTTTGAGCAATTGAAAAGGAAGTGAAAACATGTCATGGTTCACTTGCAGCACAGCTGGTGCTTTGGTTTTTGAAACTGCACAGCCAAGGAAATCCTAGTAATTTTTATCAATTGCAAAGCCTAGGAAATGAAGATGTAAAATGGAAACTGGAACATGCTATGAGAAAGATTTACTCTAAAATAGACATTTAAAAATAGAATATAGCAATAAAACTTTGCTCTATATTAATAGCCTTGTTAACATCAATGAAGTATAAACCCAAATAGAAGCTTGCATGTGAGGAAAAGGTATGCATCTCTTTGAGAAAAGCCTTCTATTTTTAGAGTCTATTGAAATTGATTTTTTTTTCTGTGTGCATGTGCTTTACCCAGGAGACCTACAAGATGCAACCATTCCCTTGAGTAATATGCTATATTGCTTCTGTGAATAGTTGTACTCCTATTCAGTAAAATACCTAAAAACATATTCAAGTCTTACAGAAACTACTAGAATTAAACAAATTCTTAAGTGCTTTGATGAATAGCAGCCAAGGTCCTGAACTCCAAATGCTGGCTTTGAAATGAGAAGAGAATTGTTGTAACAAATTTTTTCTACCTCAGTGAAACTCTTCTCTAGGCCTACCCTTTTCTTTTTTAACAGTAAATTATTTGTCATAGCCCACAGACTTGGGTAACTGAATTGATAACTGATAATAAGAGACATATTGTCTCTTATTTTTGACATAATGCTTGCATTTAAGCATCTTTTGCTGGCAGCTCAAAACCAATAGAGCAGTTTGTGTCAGGAGGCTGTGTTTTGGCCCAATTTATTGACATTTCAGGTGTCCAGTAGAATTTGTGTTTGAGTTTGCTGCAGATGCATCAAATATGCTATGGAGATAGATACTAGTGGGTTTAAAACAGATTCACTTTTAGAGGTATAGCTGTACCAAGCACATTGCTTTCCCATTTGGGTTTTTTTTTTTGTTTTTATTTAGATGTGGAATAGGTAGAAACCCCAAATCTTCCCTTGTATAAAAAGCTCTAGTGCTTTTGTCACTTTTTTAATGACATATCACAAAGAACATTTGGTTTTGGAAATCTTCCAAACTCAGCTGCACTGCAAAGCAGAGTTGCACCTTAGCATCTATGTGAATTACAGAGAGAGCTGTGAGGTCTTTCTCTCAAGTAGTTAATCCTTGAAGTACTTTTTATGTTACTCTTGTACCTTAGCTTTGTGCAAGGCTTTCTTTTGCCTGTACTTTTTCCTGTGGCCATTCAAGCTCCTGTGTGTTCTGTCATTTGCTGCTGTCAGATCTGATTTTTTAAGTTTAGGAAAAAAAGTTTAAAGCCAGGGGGTGAGGGATGGGAGTGTATAGTTTAATTACAAGTAAAGTTATCATTGACATTTTCAACAGTATGTTTTGCTTAATTCCTTTTTTTTCTAGGGGTTGGGTTTTATTGGCAAGTATCAAATTTACATACACAACTGGTGTGGTTTGGGATTGTTTTCTTTTTTGCTATAGCTTTGTATAAGGCGAGGGTTTTTTATTATTAGACTATTATTTTAACTCTTTCTCAAGCTAAAATTTGGTTAAATTTAAAGTTTTCTTCAAAAAATGCATTTTTGGTGCTCAACCTTTATAGTTGGATTGCCTCTCACAGAAGTCAAAGAGCTGGTTCACTCTTAAGGGACCGGCACCAGACCTGCTAATTGAGAGTTTTGCAGCCTTTAAGTTATATTAAGCCATTTAGATAGGAAGCAAGATACCTTACTTTGACAAGGTAGTCTTAATCTACAATCCTTTCTTTTCAGTTCTAGAGAAAAGTGACTATGTCTCAGGTCAAATTGAGTTTTAAATTCTTGTTCCTTATGGTTCTGCTTTTTAAAATAAGAATTCTGGTTCTGTTTGAGTCTTCCAACTGTCCCAGTGCTGTTGCTTATAAATGGGACCTTTAGCCTGGAGCATCTGTGCTTTCCAGCTGTGTTGCCCTGGTGGTTCCACTGTGGTTTGATGCCTGGCCACCTTTTCCTCTGGGAGGTGGCATTGCTGCGTGCTTGAGAAAGAGCTTCATCTTTTTAAAAGACTTCTTGTTATTATACCACAAATTATGAAACATGTATAGATTTTGGGTTTCCTGTTCTTTGGATCTTTTTTAAGCCTGTATGCCTCTTTTTTATACCAGCTTTTGTAAACTGCCTTCTAACCTATTTAGTCCTATTTTTGCCTGGGAGGGATTGACAGCATTCTGCAGGATGCTCTCTGATCTCTCCAACAGGTTGTTTGCCATTAGCATATTGCAGGCTCTGTGTTCTGCCTCCTTTGGAAAGAACAGACCTTGCAAGATGAACCAAACTCAGTCCAGAGTTTCTTCACAACCATAGACTCCTGCACTGTTTTCTCAGAGTCTGTTGCCATCAGTAGTACTTACATTCAGTCTCTTTTGATTTTGAGACTATGCAATGCCTAGCACCATCTCAGGTGACCTAACAGATGTTTAAGTTGAGGTCTGCTAAGTCAAAGTGTAGTGGCACAGGCCTCAGTTCAAAAAAAGCAGGAAAGCAAAGTTGTTTACAACACTTCCAGCATCCCTCTATCCTGTTCCCTTTAAGCACATGCTTAAGATTCATTAAGTTTATGTCCTGGCTAATTTTGGGTAAGAATGGGAGAAGGTGTTTAAGCTACAGTTTTGCTTTGAGGAAGTACAAGTGGAAAAATAGAAGCAGAACATTGTGATCTTGAAGTTTAACCCCTTCTTTCCTGCCATTCACCCCATTCTGTGCCTCTGGTACTCGCAGATGTTTTGAGGGCATTAGCTTGCAATACTGGAACATAACACTGCTGATACCATCCTTTTCACATTGAGGAACTCTAAGAAGATGCTAAGACAACTCAGTATCATGTAAAGGTTTTAAAAGCTGCTGTAAATTGAATCTAGCAGACAAAAAGAAAAATTCCTTCATCCCAGATTGTACTCGATGATTTCAGGTTGGGTTCTGTTGGGGTTTTTTTTTAATATCTGTTTAGTTAGCTGTATTGATACTAAGTGTATGATTTCAACTGTGAGATCAGGTTACTGGAGTTGTGGTGTGTATCACTGTAGAGCTACATGCTACTTTAAATAGTAAATGCTGAGATAAACTTTTAGAGTAGTAGTAACACACAACTGCTGTATGTAAATACAGCTGGAAACTGAAGATGGTATAGATTTTTACAGGCTAAATGCACAATCCCAGACACACATGGATTTTTTGTAGACTCCCTTTGGACTGCTTTCTGATTAAGTCTTTTGTTTTCAATATAAATGCAGGGGCTGAACTTCATCTTACAAATGGTTATAATTATTGGAAGCTTTTTCCACAACATTGTTAAAATCCTGCTGTCAAAGACCCGATAGGAGTTGTCTATTTTTGGTATGCAGCATTCAGAAGGAAAGCATTGACACCTTTCTTTAGTGGTGTAGATATTTACAATAGAGCCCTCTAAGCATAGTCAAACACTTGCTTGAAAATTGACATGCAGGCTGATATGAGACCCCAGTTAGAGGTAGGACAGCTCTTAAAAGTCAGTATATGTAACAAAAATACTTAGAAACAAGGCCTTGAAGGTGAGGTTGCAATGGAGAGGAGAACTAAATAAAAGGGGTTGCATGGTCAGTGTTACCAATTAGAAGGAGGATCTTTGCAGCAGTATTGCTGGAGTGAGTGGATCAAAATAAGGGAAGCAACAAAAAAATGTTGCAGATTGAAAAAGATTCTAAAAGGAACATAAAGAAATAGCCATTAGAAGTAAAAGCACAGTGGGATTTGCAGCTACAAAGCCAAAGAAGGTCAAGAATTTAGGAATTTTTGTGAAAGGTACATGAAGGAAGACGGGAGGGTGTTTCTGAGCACCGGCTGGGAAGACATCAAATAGGGAATGTGTTGAGAGTGGTTTTGTGGAAAACTAGGGTGGAATGCAGATTGCTTGTCCTTCCTTTTTCTGGTTTCATCCTGAGTATTTTCCAGCTGTTGGAACAGTGTAGTTAACTGACTTGGGAAAGGAAAGGGAAGCAGGATGGTAATTAGTGGTGTCAAGGTCCCTATTTTAAATGAGAATGTCTAATAAGATTTAATGAAGGAGGTGTTTGTGGAGAAGGATGAGAAAGGCTGAGAATTGCTGTGATAGAGATTTCTATGTAGGGTGCTGTCACTAAGCTTGTGGAGTATCTTGGGAGCACCTGACACAAGTGGGCATGTGAAGGGTGATAGAGGTCTTTGTGAAGAAAGGTGAAGAAAAGACAAGGTTAAGAAGTGGGGACTTTGTATTGTGCAGGTTTTCTTTCACAGGGAATTAATGAGATCTCTTAGAGAAAGGGAAGGCTTGGGATGGTAGAGAGATGAGAGGCATGAGGTGAACCAGTTGTGGCAGAAAGGCAACAGGGGTCATTGAATGGCCTTCTGTGTGGCTGTAAGAATACATTAGCAGAGAGTATTCTCTGCAGGGCTCCTCCATCCTTACTTCAATATATTTTTTATGATACTTACCTTGCTGACTACATGAGGCAGCAGTGGCATAGCTGCCTCCTTTCCTGTCCTGCTGTCAGCCATGATTACATCTGGGAACACAGTCCCTGTCCCAAAGACCTGAAAGTCTTAGGGCCTGGTTGCTTGCTTCACAAGGAGTGTTTGAATTCCAGAACCTATTAGTTGTTTCATACCAAAAATACAATATCTCAATTCTGGACATACAGCCGGGAAGGGAGAGGACATTTCAAACCCCTGAACCCTGGGAATAAATTGCTACCATTTCATATTTTGCTGTTGTGGAGAGAGGAAACAGGAAATGTGAAGGAGAAATGGGGGGAGGAATAGGAAAAAGAAGGACAAAATATAAGTGAGATTTTTGTCTGTATGGATTTGTTTAATGTTTTTGAAAGCACTGATATCTTTCATGTTAAACTTTATATCTACATTAACTGCGAGCATTTCCAGCTGAAGCTTCAAGGCCTACAATATATAACTACCTGTTAGTCTTTTTTTTTTTTTTTTTAAATACTGAATGGAACATATTTGTCACTAGCAATGTACTGGTTTAGTGGCAGCTGACTGATATTCTTGTTTACTTACTGACATTGGGCTCAGGCTATGTACAATGCCTGATTATTTTAGTATCCATGAGCTGGTTGCACATGCTGAGGAAACTAACAGCTTATGACCCCAACCTTCTGTATGTTTTTTTCACAAACATGATTTTAAATACATCAGTCCCACTGATATAAGCTGTGCTCTCTGTACCTTCACCTAAAAAAGTGTGACTGCTCCTCAGTAAAGTTATTTAAATGTTTAAGTCACTGTGGAGGCACAGGAGACAGATCAAAAAATAAAATATGGCTTGTGGATTCAGAGGCTGATATAGCACTTTTATGATCATGTTCCATTGAATGAAAACTGGTGATGTATTCACATAAACATGTGGAGAGTGATTATTTTTCACTGAAAATGTCTGCTTAAAACAATAAAAACAGTAACATACTTTTATGTTGGTTATAGAACAATTATGTTGCATAGGTAAAAGATATTTGTGGGGTTATGTTTAGATTTAGGGGTAAATTAATCTGAGATAATTAACAGTCATTGTACTAAAACCAAAACCATTGATGCTACTGATCAGCATGGTGTGTTGGAAACATATCCAAGTGAGGGGATGTAATTTTTACAGTACAATCACCTGTCATCATCAAACAAGTGGGTTTTTTTGTCTAATTAGAAGATTAACATGTAGTTTCAGAGCTTCCCATTACATCCTCATTCTGTTTTTTCTTGCCACCATCTAATTTTTCTTTATGGTTTCCTTTTGATGCACATATATGTTGTGATTTGTATGGTTTAGCAAACAAACCTTACAGCTAGCTCTCGGGGAGTAAAAATCACCAACATGAACTTGCAAAACAGTAACAAAACATTTATAAAGAAGAAACAAATTAACCATTTCCTGGGTTTACTTTACTGCCCAACTCAAAATGGCTTTGGGTAGCTGTTTTCTGTTCTCTTCCTTCACTGCCAATAGCTGATATGATCCTTTGCCAGTATTGGATGGATGCTGTGTGGGGTTTTTTTCATGGCTCCTTCACGTCTCAATAAAAAGTAGGTTTTTATTTAAATTAAAAATAAATAGAAATGTATGTTTTAAAGAAGAAGAACAAGATAGGTAAATCCCAGAAGACGAAGCTCACAAACAAAACCTTGCAAATAAAAAATAAAATCACATGTTGTTCGTGTGATTACTTTTCACTTACGTGACATTTATGAGAAGTGTAAAAAAGTGTTGTTATTCACTGTAGTTCTAGGAACCCAAACTGCAAGAAATTGCTAGAAGGTGTCCCAGGGCAGGGTTCCTGTGGTCCCTCTTTTGTATCTTACTTGCCAGTGCATGGTGCCATAAGAGCTGCCTCCATCAGTGAAGAGATTCTCTGAGTGTTGACCCTTCTTCAGTTCTTTCCCCTTCAATACCTGCTCACACAGACCCTTCTGCTATTTGTTTTTCTCAATAACTTAGCATCTTCCAAATTAAGAGTACATCTGTCCACAAGGAAGTTCATGTCACCTTCAGTGGAAGGAGTCATTGGGTACTTGAAAGGGTGCTGAGATCTGCAGATAAGAATTCAAAATTGTGAACCTGTATTTTGAGCATGAATTGCCTTTTTGGGGTTTTTCTTTCTTTTTTGTTGTCTTTCTCTTAACAGTTACATGTAATGGGGAATTTTTGCATGTTTTGGAGGAATGTGACCCAATGAAGGAAATAAACTCATGCTGCAGTGAAAGAAACAAAAGTAGATACCTGGAACAATATGGGAAATACCCGGTGTCACTGTCACATGTGCTGTGTCCAGCATTCTCTCCAAGTTTTGGTATAGTGTCCAGCCAGTAGTCAAACTTCTGATGATATAAAGGTAACAGCCTTGCAAGCTGAGATACTGAATTATATTTTAAAAAATCTGAGAAGTTAGTCTTGTGGTTTTTCCACCTAACCCCAAATCAGTTGCTTAGATTGCATAGACCTAAATAATTTTTACAGCTATAATGCCAAAAGACTTTGTAGACAATCAAAATCTTGTGGTTATCCAGAGTGAAGGGATGGAACATTGAAGGGATGGAATATTGTCTGACACAAGTAACCTACAGCAAACAGGAATGATTCTGGAGACACCACACTGGCACCATGGACAGCCAGCTTTGGGTCACACCTTCATTCCGCATCAGCTACATCTGAGCTGGCTCCAGGAATGAAGAGAACCTGTAGACTGAATGCTGCATTCAAGATTAACTTTTTCCAGGCACTGTGGGTAGGGCAGTGACCAGCTAGTAATGTTCTCTGAGCCCAAAGCATTAGGAATTTCAGGGACTAGCTATAGTTCAAGGTGACCAGCTGATCCCAGGAAGGATTCTTCCTGCATTCAATCCTGGAGTTTACTAAATCGGATCCAAGTTGGCTCCATGTGGGGTTTTTAAGATCAGGCTCCTACAAACAGCCCTCCAGCTGCTGAGGCAAATCTGATCCCAAAGACTAAGCAGCCACAGGTGAATGGTGTGCTTCTAGCCCCAAAATCCCTGAGGGGTCTGAGCAGGCTGCACACATGAATGGCCTGTCTGTCCAGTTTTACTGCTCTGCAACCACAGAGGATAAACTCTGTGGGTACTAGGGAAATTACTGTATGTACAGCCATAGTTATAAACAGCTACCAAAATCCATATCTCATCAAAAGTTATAATGTTATCTTGAGGCTTGAAGGTTATCTTGAGGTTAAAATCCCATGCTTTCTGCCTCTCAAGTTTTTGAACTGCAGTAGCTCCCTGTCTTCAAACTTTTCTCTGAAATCTTAAGAACTGGGAAAATGTGCACAGAACTAAAAATTGATATTTCATCTAGAGGAACTTCAATAGAATTATTAAATATAGGAGTTGACAACACTAAAAAGGTGAGTCTAATTTAAGCAATGATTGAATATCACACTAAACCAAAGTCTCTAATCTGTGTGAAAATTATGCCATCCCAGCAGAGTCATGGCTTTTTATCCTTGATCTTGAAAAGGAGAGACAGCAAAAAATGTGTCTTAACTCTGATGGGTTCTGGGTCAAGAGCAATCATATCTGAAAAAGATATTGGTATGATTGTTACAAAGTTGTTTCTTGTTAACTAAAAAGATAGTGTAATTCTATTTCTTTCTAAATTATGATAGAAAGCCTGTCTAAAGCAGTTATTTGGCATCATGATTACATTTTATTATATTTTGTTCCAATTGTTAAATTGTTCTTATGTCAACACATTAAGTTTAATTTTTTTTTCTGAGGTGGAGTGGACAGGAGTGAGCAGGCAGCAGTGTGGCACTTTGCCAGCTGTGGTTAAACCATGGAATAGGCCTCTAACCCTTTTCTTCCTGTTAAATCAAAATAGTTATCAGCATGGGTTTGGGGGGTTTTTAAAAAGCAATTTTCAGTCATTTTAACCATGCTGGTTACAGGCCCCCAAGGAAGGATTTACAGGTGCCAAGCACAGGTGTGCCTGTATTTTTGCTTTGGCTGGAACCAGAGATGTCCTCTCCAGAGACATCTGAAACTCTACTCTGAAAGCTGAGCATTCGTGGGGAAATCACAAAGAAAGGGAAGCAACTCCTCCTTCCTTCTATCACCTAATAGTTTACCCAGTGGCTGATGAGGGATTCAGGGGACAAACCAGATTGTAGCTATGATGATATAATAGCAAGACAGAGATCTAGTCTAAAAATGTGATCACAGAGGCAGTAGCAGAGATCACATATACAAGTTCTCCTTGAATCTGACAACCAAGACAGTTCAAACAACATGAAACATATTTTTGAATGCTTTACTGTTAATAACTTGAATTATGATGATGGTAAACCAGGCAAGGAAGGAGTCTGAAGGCATTAGCTCTGATTATAACTTTGGTTAGTTGAGTGTGGAAGCACTCATTTAAACCAAGTCAGTCCCTGGCCTGTGCAGCTTCGATTCATGATTTCCTGTTGGAGGTCTCAGAATTCAACTTTCCTTTCCCTTTTCACTTTTCCCTTTTCCTCCTCTATCCTTATGTGATTCCATCTTTGGTCTAAAAAGCTGCTGTCATAAGAATTACTGAAGCTAAAAAAATTGTGCTTTGTATCATCTGAAAGCTTTGCAGCCTTGAGTCATATAGAAGATAAAAAGCAATTCATCTTAAAGATCAGTGGTTTTGAAACCACTGAAACTCACATTTGAACTTAGAATTGGGAAGAGAGTGATGTTTATCATGATAACGGGCTTAAAATCTAATTCTTCTTAGCCTTCTTGTGTAATGTGTACAGTATTTCACAGACTGGTGCAAGCATGAGTGGGAAGGCTTATGAATTACCAGAAAAGCTGAGATGTTAAGCAAACTGTTTTTTTGAGCAATGTTATTTATTTACCTGGATAAACATTTCCTTTCCCCCAAAACTGGAAAGACTGTAGTCAGTGTGCATTTGTGAGACTTGGCAGTGTTCTCCAGTCGCTTTGTTGCCCATGGCTAAACACAGGGCAATTACATCTAATCTTTGTTATATTAGAAGCTAAGCATTGGCTTCCTTTTTATTTCTTTAGATTTATTTTTGCAACCTTCATGCTTTCCTTGTGGCTGGTCAAGTGGAATTTAAAATATTTCTGTTTGTCAGTTCTTTTCACACTGTTTGTTCCTTAAGCTGCTCCATGTAATTAAGCCACATATCCTGAATAACTCAGTCCCTGCCCCATTGTTGGAATGAGTTTCTCTGTTGTATCCCTTCCATCCACTCATCAGAGTGATTCCAGTCTTCTCCTCGTTCCTATGCATTCTTGCTTCTGCTCGGGAAATGCCCTTTCTGAGGTGCTCAGCAAAACCACAGCACTCTGCACCTTTAAAACTTGGCAGAAGATCAGCTTCTGTGATGCTTGCAAAGAACTAGCTAAGTAATCTGCTTATCTATGTCATTTATCTCATGAGTGACACCCTCCTTCCACAGAGCCTACAGGAAACTTGTTAATTAGATCTACTTGCTTCTATTCTGTCTTTATGAAATTCTGGCTTGGCCTCGTGGAGGTTGGGTTATTTCTAGGACAATCACCTTTTGGATGCCACTGTTCTTCCTGCATGTTGAATTGTATCCCTTGTTTCTTCTGATTAGCACCATCAGCTTATCCTGCAGATAGAGGTTTTGCTCTTCACTTGGCTCTTTGTGACTTTAGCATAGCACCAAATATGTGTCAGAGTCCACCTATTTGCAGCTGACTGTAGGCTCTGTGTATTAAATTGGAAGCTACTCCAGGCACCATGAGTGGTTTTTGTCTCTAGCAGGTGTGTTCTACAACAATTTGTGAGAGTGTTTAAAACACTGCAGAAGAAGTTAATAGCATTTTCTGTGACTGTTGACATTCTACTCCATGCATTTTTCATGTTGTTTAATTTTTGTGTTTGTAATTCCAAAAAAGTTCTGTAATAAGATAAATGTGTGGGAAGAGTCTTAATTTAGTTAGCGCTCTCTAGCAAGTACACATAGTGTTATCCACTCTTTAAACTGAGAATTTCTAGGTATTTTAATTGAACACAATTACTTAATAAGTAAGAGTAACAACTGAAAGAAATTTTTTTCTTCTTAACAGGAGGTTACAGTGTCTTTTTATAATTGTACTATGTAGTGTACTATGTATGAAGTAATACATACAGGGATCATTTTTACCCCTGTGCTACATATCAGACATCTGTTTGTGGCTTGTGCTTGTCATGTCTTTCTAATGCTCAAAAAAAAAGAGTGGGTCTCCCTTGCTTGCAAATATTGATTATATACTTAGTGTCCTCTTCAGCAGGGCACCTCCATCTGTGGGACATTAAGCACATGCTGTGGATATGTGGGCTGGAGTATGAGACATGCCCGTTCCTCACTTGTTGGGAAAGGCATGGGCATGATTATGTCAGCATCCTAACTTGATACCTGTTTGGGGACATTGTCATCTATCAAGCTAATGGTTACCTAATAATTAATATTCATAGATACAAAGGCAGTGTTCCTCTAATTAGTAAAGGTTCCAATTTGCTCAGTAAGAACAAACTTCAGTTTGAATCCCCATATTCCCTACGAGCCCTGCCTTGGAGCTGGAGGCTGGAGCTGCATGAGTGGAGCTAATTGTCTGGTTACTTTTCCTGCCATTTGGGGAAAGGGCTGCCTGGGGATGGGTCCTGAACAGTACCATGAGCATTAGTAATTTGCTATGGAAAACAAGGGACCTGTTTTGAAATACTTGGGAGTTACTGCTGACTAAGCACCCTGCTTGCAGTCCCTGAGTAGAAGGTGAAAGAGGGTGAAGAAAGGGGTAGGAGCCCTCAGGAGACTGCAAGTTCCTTCTGTGAACTGGTGGAGAGCTTTGCTGTAGAACATGCCATCATTGTGGACTTTCTTGCCCTCTTTCAGCTCAGCTTATGATACCAAAACAAGACAGAAGGTGGCAGTGAAAAAGCTCTCAAGACCTTTTCAATCGCTTATCCATGCCCGGAGAACCTACCGGGAGCTTCGGCTGCTTAAGCACATGAAGCACGAGAATGTAAGTGGAGAGTGAGTTCTTCCCTTTGGATTGACCTTACAAAAGTTTACAATAGAAGCTTAATTTCAGTTAGGTACAATCTTTTTCAAAAAGGTGCATGCAACTGTCTAGCTACCCAAGATACCCAGACCTAGCCACCTTGGGTGTCGTGAAGTCACTGGAAGCTTTCAGCAGCACACTGCATTTTTATTTTAAAAATATCTAATGAAATCTTGAAGGTGAGGTTAAAGAAACTCAAAACAAGTCATCGTACTCTTCTCTAATAAAGTAATAAAAGTATTCTGTTCACTACTGTTGAAACATCTTGAAACATCAGCCCAGGAAAAAAAAAGACCCCACACCTCAAACCTGCTTTTGCTGAATGTGGATTCTGTTGAGAAATTAGGGGCAGATAAGTCTTGTTGCAATTGACAACAGTGTAATAGTTAAATGAAAGGCAGTAGACCTTCAGATCTCACATTACTAATTAATGGTCTAAGTTTATGTGGTAAACAGTTGATTTCAGTGGAGCATCCACTTGCTTAAAGGTAGCTTGATGACTTGAAGCCTGAATAAAATATGGTTGATTGAAAAATATCCTGGAGAAAGAATAAAAAGTTTAATGAAAACAGACCAAGAAAGGTGATGAAGGTGTGCATAATCTAAAGTATAACAATTGTATAAGGCATGTGTCAGCTTTTCTGTAATGAGACATTACTTCTTCTGCCTTTATTTTTTTTTACTCTTCATAATTAAGATTGTAATTAAGATGGCTGAGGTGATACCTTTATAGATCACCTACTATGTCAATTTTCAGTATAACCATATGTCATATTTTTGTAAGTTTCATCCTGAAAATGTTGAGCACTGTCAATACAAATCACATGTTGCTTTACAGGTTTGTAAAAATAAAATGTCACTTCTTGCCCCTTCTCTCACCTTACAGGTTATAGGACTGCTTGATGTTTTTACACCTGCAACATCAATAGAAAACTTCAACGAAGTGTAAGTAAAATTTTTTAAATCATTCTGACTACTTACTAAGTAAATACCATTCTGCTTTTAAAAAGGAAGAACATACATTTCTAAAAGACTTTCAGCCACAGTCAGCTTTGTAAAAATCTTTTTGCAACTTTTCCACAAAAGAGGAGGCAGGGAGATAGACCTCATTTTTGTACTTTTCTAAATGAAAATTTAAATTATTTAAATTAGATTAAAGGTGTATGGTAAATTATTTAATGCTGCATAAATGCCAATAAACTTAAAACCTTTTCACTTCAACTGTGTGTTTGTAAACTGTGGGTTATTTGTTCATACATAGATGGCAGAGTTCAGGAATGCAGGAAGGTGTTCTGTTAGTTAACTGACACAAGGTAAATTTAGGCTAGACTCCTGGCTAACCTAGTACCAGGTATATTTTGGTGTGACTCAAACATATGATTTATGCTGATTTCCTTTTGGTTTACATAATTGTATAAGCACTTAAGTAAACAATTTAGCAGAAGAAATAGTAATTAACATGTTTTTGTCTCTGTGGAAATTAGTGACCAAACCCCTTTGACTCTGGGGCAAAATTACACGAATGGGAATTGGGTATGACAGATGCATGCTTTTGTTCCAGCTCTGTACTTGGAAAATAATCAATGTTTCTGCAAAATTTGTCAGAAAATAAAACTTCCAGTGGGAACAGAGAGGGAAGTTACACAAAACACTCTTATTTCTGCCTCTCTAATATTTCCTTCCACCATCAGATATTCCAGGCCCTTGCAGGTCCTGTGGTTTTGGTGGCTCAGGCTGCCACTTTGATGTTGGGTGAGGCTTCCTCTTCATCAAAAAATGTGTTGCATGTATCACTGCTGTAGTGTGTCATGGAGAAAACAGAGATAAAAGCTTCTAATATCCTGCAAGAATTTTTCTTTTTAATTATATTAAGTCTCATAGTAGTGATTGCATTATTAGAACTCACAGATGATTTAAAGAATATAAAATGTGTTAATAGACAGTGGAAAAGGAGCCTACATGTCCTGGGTGGATACTCTTCTAGAAGAATTTTCTGTGTTGTTTTTTTTTCCTTTTTTTCCCCACTTCTGTATTTTCACAGATATCTTGTGACAAATTTAATGGGTGCTGACCTGAATAACATTGTGAAGTGCCAGAAGTTAACAGATGATCATATACAGTTTCTCATCTATCAGTTACTTCGAGGTCTTAAGGTACTGTCTGAGTCCTGGAATCTAAATGTTGTGGTAATGAGTCAGCAACCTAAATGTTGTAAGGATGGTTGCAATGCTGCAACCTGGATGGTTGCAATGAGCATACTTAAATGCTTTTTTTTTTAATATCTTAAAAGTGCACAACTAGCAATCATTTATCAATTATCAGATAATTTTTTCAACTAGAAATAAACCCCCAAGCCTACCAATGTTTACATGCACAATACATGTGAATACTCCCTTGAAAGTTAACTTTAGATCAATTTAGGTCTATTTCAGTTCCTATTGCAGGACAATAACATGCTATATATTTTCTTTATCCATTTCATATTCTTCAGAATTTTTGAGGCACTATGGACAATATGGAAATAATATGAATAGATAAAAAACAATATGGGAAGTAACTCACATTTGTGCTTTGAGAGGCATGAGGCCCTTTGAAAAAAACACAGTCCTGATTTTTGTAGAGAGTGTCTTGTGGGTGAAGAGATAACCAAGTTAGTTGTGTCCTTTGGGAAATATCAAGGAGTAGAAATTTATCCCAGCAATGTATGATGCTGCACACAATCACTTAGGATTTAGTGTGCCTGTAAAGTCATTATTTCCTTTAATCAAATAAATTAATATTTATACACTTCAATGACACAGGTGATTGGCAATGAATCTACAGCAATTTTTTTTCCAAAAGAATCAGAATATGTATCATTTTGCTGAAGTTTAATATGTAAGTGTCTATAAACAGAAGATGTAGGTAATGCTTCCCGTTACTAGGTGCTAAGCTTTTTTTCAGACCAGTATGGATTTTCCCAGGATAAAAGCAAACAGAAGAGAGAGGTCAGCAGCTTTACTTGCTAACCTAACAGTAATTGATATTTTAGACATGGAAAATAATATGTGTTTGAAAGCAAGCCATGGTAAATACTGGCTCTGAAATATTATTACATGATTTTCTTATGAAATGATTTTCAGCAAGTCACCTTGTGCCTGAGACAGTAATTCTTATTCATGCATGCAGGTTCCATCATTTTAAGAACAGATTTTAGTGAATAAAAATTGCACAACTGAGCCCTTAATTGCTTTGTCTCATTTATGTGAGTTAATAGCTTAGTTAGGAAGATGGATTCTGGCATTAATTATCCTGCTTGTGGTTTTGAATATAAGTCTCTGTTGTGTCAAAGCTAAATAATAGTAAGAATTGTGCTCTAAGTGAATATTAATTTCAGAAAAGCACTCAGGTGCATTTCTGGGTCTGTTCCAAAGGGGAGAGGTTGCTGGTAGCTCCTCTCTTCTGGAATTGAAATTCTCATGAAATTCTCATGTCTCATTAGCAAAAGAACATTTGATCCTGTGTATGACTGCTTGGTGGCACCAGGAGGGGCTGCTGTGGTTGTCTCAGCAGAGCAGGGACACAGTTCCTTCTGTTGATAGCAGTGTTTTGGCTTCCTCCATTCAGCTGCTTGCAGCTGCTGTGAGAACATTGAGAGGTGGCCCTGCCTTCTGATAAACAGTTCTTAGGTCTGGAACATGAAGAATGCCCTTGTGTTCTCTTTGGGTTTTCCCAGTTGCTATAGAGTTTTTGTGTTTAATCCCTTCCCCTCAAACAGGTGAATTCCCCTCTAGAGAATAGAAGGTTTTCAAGGCCCTGCTTATGCTGGTAGATAAGATCATAGATAAACTTGCTGTTAATCCTAACTGGAGAACAATAGGCAATGACAGAGTAAGCTGTTCTAATTTTTTATTTTAAATGTTTTATGTAAAATAGCAGACACACAAAATAGCCACTTAAATACCACTTTGCAAGTGGACCTGAAGCAATGCTGTGGCTTTGGGGGATATTTTGGTCACTGACCTGTCCCAGAGTGCAGGTGTGGCTGCTTCCACCCACATCAGTGTTCACAGTATGGGGAGGTGGATTTATATCCTGTAGGAGTCAACCATGCTGCTCCCTAGGCCACTGCTGATCAACATCCAGGGAAGGCTGGAACAAATTCCAAATTGGTAGAAGACTTTATACAGAAGAATCACTGAGTGTGCTGCCTTTCATGGTGAAATCTAGTCTTCATGGTTACCTTTCTTGAAATATCCAGTTCTGGATAAGACAAAACAGGAAGGTTTTGAAGTTTGACATACCTCTGATCTGTAAACATGGTATGACGTAGGTATTTTCTGTATATAAAACAGTCTCAGAAGCAAAAAAACAAGACAAGTGGCTTTCTTTGACCTCCCTTCACCTCTAACTTCAAATCTTACCCCTTTTGTTTTGTTTTGTTTCACAGTATATTCACTCAGCTGGAATCATCCATCGGGTGAGTTCAGTCTTTGAGGTAATGAAGATTAATGGAATGTGTCCCTCTGTGCATCAGATATGTTGCTAAGACATAGTTAGAATATATTTTAAAAGGCTGAAGTAGTACTCAACTAATTCTGTGTTCTGCCACAGGACCTGAAGCCCAGTAACCTAGCTGTAAATGAAGACTGTGAATTGAGGGTGGGTATCATGCTGTTGTAACAGAGTGTTGTGAAAAGTCTCAATATGACAGTTTTCTAAGAAAATGTTAGTTACCATTCTTATGGCTCATTCCATTAATTTCAACTGTTTGCTACTTGCCCATTTCTGTGAACATTTTTTCCCAAATGTTGATTCAATATGAATACAAATATCTTTGCAAAATCCCTATGTACGCCACAGATGGTACAGAGATAATATTTGGTCTCTGAGTGAGTACTTAACTGAGGATATCTTGAGAGTCTGACCTGTTATATGTGTCTGCATCTGCCGTGTATACAACTTGTAACAACTTTCATTTTTGTATCTGTAGAACATCCAAGCTATATTAAATAATGGTGACAACAAAGATACCAGTATTACCAGTTACAGGCAGTAAGAAAAAGAAACAAAAATCCCCAACCAACCAAAAAGAACCCTATAATCCTTGCTTCCCAAATGCTATTTTGATGTACACCTCTATATAGATACAACTCTTGGTGTGTCTGTGTGATATGATACTGTGTAGTAACATGAGACTCTGGAGAAGGAAAAGATGTCTTGGAGCTTTCTAAGCCTTTAAGCTTAAGAATGAGAAGTTAAACATTTCTCCATGACAGCCAGAAACATCTTTATTCCTGTTTCTAAGACTCTGATGTAATCACTTTATCCCAGCTGCGAGGGATTTAAGAAAAGACTCCAAATACCACAAGATCAGCAAAAAGCCACAATAATGAGTAAGAGCAGTGCAGTTAGGTTCCTGCACTAATCTGGATCTGTGGTGAGAAAGTGTAGTTCCTGTTTGATTTAGTGACACTTGCAGATGCTCAGCAAGTTTCATGATTATCTCTTAAATGTCTTCATGCATGTATGTTCAGCATCTGTGAAATTTTGTGGGTCATCTGTGTTTGATCATGTACTGTATTTTTGTACTGGAAATAAAGGAGACTTTTTCTGGTTTTTTTCTATTATTATGAAATCTGTGCAGCTCCCTGTCTAGCATTTGTTACACTGCTCTCTGCTTTGTTTTTATTTTTAGCTTTACTTCCTCAAATTATTTTTAATAGGACAAACTAGTGGATATTTCCAAGTACTAACAAAAAGGAAATAGAAGCAAGGAGAAGGAAAGTGTGTGTGTATGCACATTTGGTGGAAGGGATCAGCTGTTAAGGAAAAATATTGCCAAAATCCTTATAAAAATAAGGGCATTAGTTTTTGTGTTTCACACCATTACTTCTGCTTGTTTGCCTCATGCATTTTTCTTCACTTACTTAAGAAATAAATTATGCTTTTCAACTATACTGGAAGTAAAGATGTTAATTGTTTATATCTTAACGTTTTTCTTTAGGCTTTTTATATCTTTTAATTGGATTATAACGGAGGAATTTTGAATTATACTCTTGAAGTTCTCCTATTCCCTGTGAAAAGGATTAGCCATCAGCTTAATAAATAATCCTGGATCTCATCACAGGAGATACTCAATGATCTTACTCACATTTCTATGTGAAGAGATGCTGGCTAGCCCAGGTGACTGACAATAGGCTCAGACTTTACCCTTCCAAGGCAATCTCTCTTAGAGCTAGGGCAGGACATAGACTAACCAGAGAACAGAACAGAAAGCAAGGAAATGAGCTGAAAGTTCAGTTGAAATAACTTCCCATCAGTGTAAACTTAGCAAGGGAAAGCATCTGGAGGGGAACACTTTGCAACCAGCCTCTTTTGTTTTGGTGGTCAAGTTCTGCTGAAAACAAATGAAGTGTGATTTAAATTTATATTGTTACACAGGATATACATTTCTCACCTAGTGGCATCAGGATAATGTGTGAATTGAGTATATGCTTAGACATAAGAAAATTAGACAACAGAAATTCTGCACATTTGTGATCAGCTTATTTGGTCTTTAAATGGCCACTGGCACTTGCTGTCAGCGTTTTACACAAACACTCCCAGCTGATTATAATAATATTTCATTTTTTATAGCAACAGTGTTTATTTTTAGTAAATTAATGTCAGTGGAAAACTAAACCCAAGGCAAAATATAAAGTCTGCCTTGGAGAACAAAGCACCAGGTTCATTACAGTGGAAATATCTTCAAGCAGCACCAGAGGCTGCACAGATACAGCAGGAGAGCAGATGAGCTCGTCTGCAGAGTGCTGCTGTCCCACTTCACTGATAGTGAGGGACTACGGAAAACTCAGTAATGATTAATGGGAAAATCAGGACCTATAACAAAAGTGTAAGGGGTTTTAAAAAATTATTATTTTATTTTTATTCTGTAGATTTTAGACTTTGGTTTAGCTCGTCAAACTGATGATGAAATGACTGGATATGTTGCAACAAGATGGTACAGAGCTCCAGAAATTATGTTAAACTGGATGCACTACAATCAAACAGGTAAACTGTGAAGGCTTGTATTTTGCTACAGCTGGATGTAGTGATAGTTTTAAACCAAGAAACAGCTGTGTTTAAGGATCTCTTTGTTTCATTGTGCACATTTCTGTCTCTGTTTTTTGGCAGTTGACATATGGTCAGTTGGCTGTATCATGGCAGAGCTATTGAAAGGAAAGGCTCTATTTCCAGGAAATGATTGTATCCTTAATATAAAACTTAAGATTGAACTAAAAAAATACTCTCCAATTCTTCCTTTTTTTTTCCGAAGGACTTGAGTGTTTCTATGGACATGGTTTTGAGGTAACAAACTTGTAAAAGAATAAACAATTTGCTAATCTTTCAGTTCAGTGTATATGACAACTGAATATGAGACCCACTGGTAGGATAAAAACCAGTAACAGATGTTCTTAAACAACAAAAAGTTACATTTATTCTTTTGTGTATCTGTGTTTAAATAATAACCTAGTTACAACAGGGTAGATTTCCTCCATGTGTGGATCTTATTGAAATAACATACACTAAAACTGAAGCTGAGTAAAGGCATCATTTTTTCATCAGCTAATATGATTTAACAAAATAGAACTGCTTTTAGGCTGAAAGTTCTGGAAAATGCAAATGAGTTAACTTTTAATAATAAGTGAATTAATATCTCTGTTCTGTCCTGTTATATTAAAAGAAGCCAGTAGCTCCAGAAATGCCACAGGACCAACAAAGCCCTTTCTTTTTTGCAGCACTGTGCTGTGGTCCCTGATAGAGCATCAGGTATTTCCACTGGCGTTTCCTGTGCTGGCAGGAGCAAAAAAGAGATGTTTCTGAGGAGAGCAGTAAAATAATAAAAGGAAACTGAAGAAAAACCCATAATAAGGAATGAGGAACCAACTGCATCGAGCTTTTATTATGAGAAACAAGAGTACATTTCTTCTGTATTTACATTTCTTGCTACTCTGAAACCCCTCCAAAAACACTTCTGCTAGTACTTAGCTGTTGCTGGGTGCAAAGAATTATGACACTAGAATTGCCTGAAATAATCTTAAGAGAGCTGAGACCAAGTCTCCCCACTGACCTTCTGTTGTGCTCAGCATCATTAGGCTCTATTGTAACCACAGGCATTCTCCAGGTATATCATCATCAGGACATGACTTGTCCTCAGAGTGTTTGATTACATGATATGTTGGTATTGAACAAATCAGTAAATATAGTTCACAAGAAATAAGATTTTTTTTGTTGTTATAAAATATGGTCTACAACTATATGATTATATCAATTTAAATAAAGCTGTAAAATAATCTTGAGTCTCTACAAAAAAATGTAATATACTTCACAGATCCTAGGTGGCAATGAAAAATGAACATTTTCAAAGGTCTTAATCTTGAGACATATATAAAACAAATTTTTAAAGGTGCCAAATGATAACTTTTCACTTGCCCGTCTTCAGATTAGTAATTTAGGCCTATCAGCTTAAAATAGCCTATCATAATAAACTGATTTTCAGAAATCCCTCAGATCACTGAAATATAAATATGCTATTAATATTAAGCTGAAGAATGTATTAAATTGGGAACTAGGACAGAAAAGCAATACTGACATACCTGACAAGTTAATATAGTACAGTAGAGAATCTGGTACTCCAGGACTAGGTTTAAGCAGGTATGAATTGATATCCTTCCGTGAGCTATGGGGGAATTATTTTGCTGAATGGTTTTAAGCATCTTAGTTACATGCATGGAAGCTCATTAATTGTCTAAACCCAGAAGGACTGTGTGCTGTTCATTTCCCTGAAATTATGCAGATATTGATCAACTGAAGAGAATAATGGAAGTTGTGGGCACGCCCAGTTCGGAGCTTCTGAAGAAAATATCATCAGAACATGTGAGTTCACAGCTTCATTCAGTTAACTGACTTCCTGTCATTCCTATTCTAACTAGCATTGTATGTCACTGCCTCTGTTACATGGACATTCTAATTTGGAAATGAGGAAATACCTTAAAATTATCTCTGGTTTTACTGCTAGAATGTCGTAATTCAAAAAACATGTTTTTGGAGGCAGCCAGATGCCTTGACTGTCACCTGAATAAATTTTGATACTTGTTCTCATGTACTCAGTTTTTGCAAAGTGTTAAGAAATTAGTCCAAATGATCTTTTTTAGTGCTTGTAATTAAAATATTCTTATAATTTAAAAAATTAAAACTGGTGCTCAGCTCAGAGCAATATATTTCTATTAAATCTGATAATCTGACGTCTCTGTAATTTGTATGCTTTCCATTATTGTAAGGTTTCTAAACAAAGATGTATCCAAATCAAAAAATGTCTGCTCTGCATGAGTGCTCCATTTAGATCCCTAATTTGAAAATCATATTTATTAATCTTTCTAAGTGCTTGCGTGATGTCTAATGTCTTAATAATATTTAGTTAAGAGTGGGCTTTTTAACTTTCCATGTGGCTTCTTTAAATAGCAATCTAGTAAATGACCAATTTCCACTTAATTTCTCTGCTAAAGTGACACTTCAAAGATTCATTGTAAGCAGTAACTGTGGATAGCCAGCTGAGGAATGAGATGTAGTATTGTTTGATAAAGGCAGGTGATGCAGGTGATGGGCATGAGGTAAGAGTTCAGATAAACACCAGCACACAGATACCTCCTAAGCTGCAGCTCTTTTCTTAAACCCCTTCTGTATACACCTCAGACTAATATCAGTGGCTGTTTCTCAGCTTGTGTAAATGTTGATGGGTTTCCTTTGACCTTGCTAATGAATGCACTAGCAGGTTAAGTAAGCAGGAGCAGTCAGAGAGCCAGAGCAGCCCTGTATTTCTGGAAGGTCCAAGCATAGTGAAACCTCTTCATCACAGGCCAATACACAGTCCCAGAGTTTTTCGGTACCCAACACCTAGGAATGGCTGTGGCAGGAGGCTAACTAAGCTTCCATCCTTTTGCCAGAGACTTCATCAACCAACAAATCTCAGACTGTGCTGTCCTAAGCACAGTCCTTGTAGAGCCCTTGTATAGGACACAGACCTAAGCATATGTCCTTATATAGTCTCATAGTTCCTTTTGTAGCCTTTATGTGCTGTTAAGACCTACAGGTTTTGCTGTAACATATTCTCAGAAGCGAATACAAAATGTTATTTTCCCACAACTAGTGAGCTTTTTGATAGTAACACCTTAAATACTTATGGAAATAGTACGTGCTTTGTTCTTTTAATTTCTTGTGTTTTAGAGCATAGCTCAGTGAGGTACAGGAATCCTGAAACTATTTTATTTGGGCTAATTATACCTTTGGAGCACAGGCAGAACACAAAAACCAGGTTAATGAACAGGAGGGCTGCTAGGTCACCTCTGGGCTGCTGCTGCCTGATTAGAGGAGCAATGTCAGATGAGATGCACACCTTGCTTGGAGGTAATTGCCAGCTGCAAGGGAGTTTCTTCATTCTAGTCCTTCTTTACCATGTGGTTTGGCCTTATGTTTAGGTATTTCTTAGTGCAGTTTGCAGACATGGACAATTTTTTAACATTCCTGTAACAGCAATGTCAGAGATTTGCTGAAATGCCAAGTCTATTTTCAGTTAGAAGTAGAGGATTAAAGAACTGGAAACTAAAAGATCAACCTCCTTGGATGCTTCAGCACAAGTTACTGAGGTGTTTGTCAGTGTTTCATGTTAATATGAGTTTAAATGGTAATTGTATTTCAGAATAATTTAAACACTGTGATCTCCTGGTCAGGTTTCTGCAGTGAGTATATAAGCAGAGGGGACAGGCTAGTACGTGCACTTTGATAGGTCTGTTTTGTTTTCAAAGGACTTCTGGGCAAGGTTGGAGGTAATTTTCACTGCATCTTATTCAGTCATGTTAGGATTAGTTGTTGATTAGTTGCTTTTTTCCATGGACCAAGGATGCTTAGTTAGCCTTCTGCAGATAGTGTCCTTCTAACGGGACTGCTAAAATCCTGAGAGACATCTCTATAACACAAACATGTTTTAAAAGGGTTAGGGTTTGTCCAAAGACCAGCTGAGGTTTTTTATGGATTTAGGGAATAGCCATCTGCTCCTTTTTTTGACAATTTCTTTTCAGAATTCCCTGTTCTGTCTGATCCAAATATGCAACCTCTTCTCTTGCCAACCTACCTACCTCAGCCTAAAAATCTGTAGCTCATGTACTGTCAGGCTGACATTTGTGGATCCTATATCCAGGCAGGCTTTTACTAGCTGAGTTTGGATTAACCTTTCATAGCCATAGTGAAAAGGCAAGCTCTTAAATTCTGTTCAACATCTGAAAATCCATTCACATGGAGTAGCAGAATTTCTTCTTTGGTTAGTGAAGCTACGTCTCACCAGAGAAGAGAGATGAGGGAAGGCTACAGATTGAATTATACCACTTTGCTGAGGGTAACTGAAAGATGATTTAGGCTGCATTTTCTGACTGAGCATTACATGCATGTATTCACTGGGGATATACTGCAATGAACCAGTAAGCACAGGTGAAAACTAAAGTGCTAACACTGAAGCCTTAAACCAAAATGTACCTGCTTAAAATTCTCTTGCTTATTGTCCAGTATACAGGGGTGAGTGTTTGAAACAAGGTCATATATTATGGTTTTATGTAAAAAGAATTTCCCATGTAAGAAACGTAAAAAATACAATGTCTGGTTTCTTAGAGCTGATATGGTTACTGTTGAGCAAAACTTAACTGTCGGGAGTTTAGTTCAAGCATGGCTTAAAGAAAAAGGCCACGAAGCCATGCAGCTGAGAGAAAAGTAACAGGTAGCTGTGAAGCAGTTTCAAAGCAGTTTCCAGCCTGACTTCTATAAACAATTAGTCTCTCTCAGGCATCCTTGCATAAACAATAAAGTTCTCAGGCAGTCTTCCCATAACAAAGGTAACATCCTCTCTGGGAAAAGATGGCACCCTGGGAACAGTTATGGAAGTTTTGGGAACCGTTCGTATCACAGTGAGAACACTGGATTTGTTTGATGTAAACAATCAACGGTATTGTAAAACAAAAGGAGTGGTTAGAGTTTTCTCTGTTAGCCTATCGTAAACCTGGATTTTGGAATATGCATGAAGTTAATTAACACTGTTATTTAAAGTGACTGATCGATCAATAAATTCGGAGTTCGATGCATTATAGGATGGTCGTTCTCCCCCTCACTTCAACACTTAACCCTTATCATAAGTATATTAACTTATTTTTAGGCAAGAAAATACATCGAATCTCTTCCACATATGCCTCAGCAGGATTTGAAAGCAGTGTTTCGTGGTGCCAATCCATTAGGTAAGAAAATCAGACTGACACAGATAAAATTTTTCACTAACATAGGGATTCAAGCATTCCTTGTGTTCCTTGCTGTATGATCCCATATAATAATAATGATAATCAGAACAGTGAGAAAAGCATTGCTTAACCTTTCATCCTGAGACGGTTTTCCCATTATGAAGCCTGTGTCTTCTTGTTTCTGATGGAGATTACAGGAACATCCTAAAGGAAAATGGTCCACATAGATGAAAAGCACAAGCCAGCTGTAGATAGCAGAAATAAATAAAAATGTCATGGGGTCTAGATTAGAGACATCATTTCTGGCTCAGGAAGGCCATGAGCTGTAAATTGCTGGCAAGCAGAAGAATATACCAGGAAGTATAGTTGTTTGAATGACCCTTTGAGTATTATTTCCTAGGAATATATGAGCCATTGTTGGGCACAGGATACTAGGCTAAGGCAGACCTTTGATTCTGTGATTGTTTTTCTGTATAATCAATTGGTTCTGCCTTTGCGAAAGAGATGTTTCTGTGAGCTTTTTCTTGTGACATAAAAAGAAGACATTTGAGTCATCAGAGTAATTTCACTGCAGTACCAGGTCAGTTCCATCAAGTGCACATTAAAGGAAAGTATTGTGAATTAAAATGGTTTGGATTCATTTTGTGTATTAATACAAATTTTATTCTTGCAAATACAAGTAGTTTGCAACATTTTCATATTAAAAAATGGGATTTATTTGCCTGAAGTACATGATAGCATGCTACGTATTAATAGCATAAAGGCAAATTAATGCCAATGCTTATATGAAAGCAGGGAAAAAATAGTATTTGAAGTAGTTATAATTTCCATTTAAAAAAATCATTTCAGCCATACAACTCTCTCTTATTTCTATAAGATATTTGAAGTATACTTCAAATGTCAACTTTAAACATATTTTGTTTATGCTGGGTCCTGTGAAGTGGCTTTGGGGTTTTCCTCTGGTCGTTTCATTGGTGCTGCTTATTAGAAGTGTAATCTCACACTTTATTATTCACAAGTTACTTAGCTTGGTCCTGATCAGTGCAAACTTAAGCACACAAAGCACAACATAGGATATTACCTTATAAGCACACACGGATCTTTTTAGAATTAAGATATCTGAAGAGGTGAATCAGATCTCCATTTGATTATACTGAGCCTTTGTGCATGCCACAAGCAAACCAGAAGCTTCCTTCAGCTCTCTTTTGTACTCTCAGCACAAAATCTTCAAAACTTACTTGTTATGTTGCCTAAATTTTGCCAGTAATATTAGTTGTGTTTAAGGTGAATTAGTTGTGTTTAAGGAAGAACAAGGTCATAGCTGCATTTAAACTAATCGAAAGTGACAGTAATGGGCAACAATAGCTCAGCCCTTTTTAATGAATTACCATCAAAACTTGTAAATCATCTCATTTTAATGTGAGAATAGATGGTTTCTTTTATTTCACCTTAAACATAGTTTGCCAGTAATATTCGTTGTGTTTAATGAGAATAGATGGTTTCTTTTATTTCCTCGTGGTCTCTTCTGGCTCTGAACTGCATTTCTGGTTTTGCCTTAGCTGTAGATCTTCTTGAGAAGATGCTGATTTTGGACAGCGATAAGAGGATCACTGCGTCGGAAGCGCTCGCGCATCCCTACTTTGTGCAGTACCACGACCCGGATGATGAACCCGAGGCCGAGCTCTACGACGAGTCCATAGAGAACAAGGAGCGAACCATTGATGAATGGAAAGGTATCAGAACTGCATGCACTGCTTAACACATACAGCAGAAGACAGCCTTACTTAAATAACAGTTTTCCTCCATTTCTAGCCAGGGGAACTTGAACTTTTAAGCCTCAGGCAAACAAGTTCATATGTGTGCTTGTGGAATGGACAAGCAGAAAAGCTTATATTTTCTCTCTGGATTTTGCCCTCACCCCCTGCTTCTATCCTCTACTTACTAGATTCCCTGTAGCAGTGAAAGCTTAACTAAAAGCTGATGCTAGCTACAAGGTAATTACACATTCTGTTTTGCTTTTAGTTTTCTAGGTCAGATCCCCAGCTGAAGTAACTGTCCTGGGGGAAGTGACACTACTTGGGATTCTGGTCTAGTTCTGACCAGAACCAGAAAGTAATATTGTCCACATAGATGTGTATTTTGTTAATAATTCTTTAGATAGCAAAGGAATTTGGATTAATAACTACACCATGCTATTGGTCCTGTTTGAGATGATAGTTGGTTTTACTTGGGAGTGACACCCCAAAACCTTTCTTTGATACCTACTGCAACAACCTTCCATGCTTGCAACACAGTCATATTGCACTGCAGTATCACAGAAGTAAGGTGGCTCAACATTAGACTGCAAGGACACTGAAAAGTACAGTCCAATTTCACCACTGTATAATGAGGACAATATTCTAAAAATTCCTTACTAGAGATTTTAAATTGAGATTAATGTTGTAGAAAACTAATTGTTTCTATTTATCAATAAAGGTCTTTCCTTGGCATAAGATGAAATATGTCTTCTATAAAATAAATGTTCTTTTATTTCTATTTGTGTTTTCTGTAACTTTTACTTGGGAAAGCTTTGATAAAAACGTATTATCACAGTGGTTAGGTTTAGGATGAAGAATACTCCCATGTCTTACTCATGCCCATCCACTTGTTTTATCCTGGGCATTACAGGGGAGAAAGAAGACTGTCTATAGCAAATATCTTAAAGAAAGATAATAGTGGGGTTATGGCTCTCTCTACAATAAATCAACCTCCTAGAACCCTGGAAAGGCTTTTGTAGAAGCTGTCTGTACAAACAAGGAGTATTGACTGGCATCACTTACTCCTTACACACGCTCTCCTTTGGCAGCCTACAGCAGCACCCATACATCTTGTTTGTTGAGAGCTGCCTTCATTTGCTGCTGTACTCAGGAATGGATGATTTATTTTCTGCTGCCTTTTCAGTTGCCTGAGTCTTTAACAGGAAAGTTTAACAATTTATGAGTCATGAAGTGGATTTCTGTTTGTGATGAAACTCCATTGAAATTATTTCAGCAACAATCTTAACAGCTTAACGCTTTCTAAACTGAAATGAGGACATGCAGGTGAAATCTCTTGGAAGGCAGTATCATATTATTTATCATTGCATTTTTCTTGTATCATTTTTTACATCATTGACCTTGATGGAACTGCAGGTCCAATTCCTTTATTCACATGTAAAAAAAAGGTGTGAGAGAAAAATCTCCAAACTCGCACAGCAGGTTTGCTGCTTTTCCTTCTTCCCTCTGGCCGTATTTTTATCTTGGGGAATAAACTTTTTATTTTCAAGTACTGCATGTGCCTCATTTAAGTAAGATGAGATAAAATGTTTGTAGTGTTGATGAAATATTGACCCAATTTCTCAAGATGTTGTTGGCATGTTTCTGCTCTTTTTCTGTTCAAGTTAAAAATCAGTGGTGCCTGATCTCAAGGGACTGAGCACCGAAGTAAAATGAGATTTCAGACACTTTGTCTTATACATTATACACTTCAGAGTTTTTTTGGCCTCCATTGCACACTGCTGAGGCTCACAACCCAAGCTCATAGATTTCTTACTGACATGTTTAATCAGTTAGAAAATGTTTCAAAATTTTAGAGGCCAAGAGTATGCTATTCAGAGTTGAATGCCATATATTCTCTCCTTAGATGTTGCTCCAGTAGGACATATCTCTGCTGGGTAGGTGCAGTGGGAAGTGGGTAAAGAATTTCATGAACATAAACCACACAGCCAGTAAGAATGATTTCTAATACAGTTCCTGGTGTGCAATTTGTGAGGACACTGGCTTCTCCAAGTTCAGTCAGCTGTAGCTGCTCCCTGGCTGCCTGTAATTCTATGTAATAGTCATAAGTCAGTCACTCAGAGTCACCTAACAAATCCTCCAATGCCTGGAGTTCTGCACACAGAATTTCCTTCACAGAAATCTCTCACTGAAACTGTACACAGTGGTCCAGCACAACACAACCAGAGCATAAGCAGGATGCAATACCGAGATTTTTTACATATTTTTTTAGAGTCCTAGATACACTTGGAGGCATAGCAGCTGTCTCAGACAGAGTTACGTAATAAAAAAACTAATAGGCATGAGTTTGATATGATTTAAACATCACTGTTTGGAAAACAGAAGTTGGAAGTAATGCCAATACCTGAAGTTAGCCATATGCAAACAGGATTTGTTCCTTAAAAAGCAGCATCTAATTTGAGAAAATACAAAAGAGGTAGCCACTGACAACATATTCCTATAATGTCCAAGGCAGAAAACTGGACGTGACTGTTAGCATGAAAAGATAAAGGGTTATTCCCAAAACATAGCAAGTAACCCATGTTTCTAGCTATTGATGAATATAGAATTTGCTGACGAAAGCTGTTACGTGCTTCTAAGACAAAAAGAAAATTTTTTTCAGAGTACCGTAAAATTAAGTTAGCTACAGTAAAACATTAAAAAAAACAAAAAATCCCAGGATCCTGAGGAATTAGCACAGAATTGCAAATTATATGTAATTGCAAATGATATGTAATTGAAGGCAACTGATTGAGAGATGATGAAGAATGTTTTCCACAGTTAAAAGTGTACATTTTAAAACCTATCTAGATACTTCTAAAGTTTCCATTTTCCATTACACATTGTTGTGTATTGCATTTTGGCAGGTCATCTGACAGGGTAACTGATGTTTTCCTTTCAGAAGCTGTGTGTTTTAGTAATTAGTTGAAGGGGACAGTCATGTTGTACAATAACAGTATTTGTGAGTCTAATTTGTAATCTGAGGTTAAGAGGAGGATTCCTAGTGAATTCAGTCTATTTTTGGATCTGGAAGCTAGAGAGGCTGGATATACAAACTACAGGTCACGTGTATCCGTAGAACTGTTTTGTCTGGAATATTTTTCTTTTGGAGAAAATATCACCTAATTCTTCTCTCTTCCTCACACCCCCTCTACAGAACTTACCTATGAAGAAGTGAATAGCTTTAAACCACCCGACCTAAAAATGGACAGCCTGGAGATAGAACAGTGAATACAGGCAGCTCTGTCTCACCTTGCTGCACTATGAAGACTGTTAAAATATAACCATACAATTTAACCCGCGGTCAGACATAGATTTTACTATCCAAAGATGTTGGAGGAGATGTGGAAAAACAGATGCATTAAACAGAAGCCAGATGTCTGGTTTGGGTGGGGGTGTCTTTTGCCTTGTAATATGAATGTATTCCCAGCTCACAAAGGGTGGTAAAGAACTGCTTCATTCTGAAAAAATTATGCACTGAGTTCTGTCAAGCTATGTGTTCTGCATGTTTCATTTTATCAGTTGTACTGCCAAAATAAAGGTGACCTTTTAAATTAATTTTAAAATTGTACATTTAAAGCATGAATGTATACAAACATGAACAAGAAGTCCATACAAGCAATCTTTTTTTTTTTTTTTTGGTGGCATTTTATCTGTCTGTTTTCGTACTATTTATAGTTAGTGCCTTTATGAAGAGAGGGCGTGGTAGTGAGATAGACAGAATATGCATATGTAGTCATATCTGTGGTGGTCTTACACATGTACTGGATGTCTCTCAAGCAATCTTAACACCAGTTGAAAGTCAGTAAAAATAAATCTTTCTCTTCTCTTGCCATTCAAGTGTGTGTTCTCATTATTTTCCACATCTATTTTTCAATCTGCACAATACCCGTTTGTGAGACAGTTTTCCTTCCCGGTGTATTCCTCACCATGCCATTGCTGGAGTGTTGGTGAATTTGCCTGGGTTTGCAGAAAGGTGCCTTGAAGGTACTGCAGCAGAGCTCTGTAGACTTCTGCAAGCTTCAGCAAAGGCTGTCACAGATGGCAGTGCAGGAGTGCTCAGTTCACAGCTTTGAATTAAATATTCCACATTGTCTTATTTTTTTTCACAAAATCCTTGGGAAAGTAATCTAATAATTGCCATTGGAAGACATGACAAAACAAGGAGAGTCAAGAATTTGTCACATTCTCATTGGAGTTTCTTTTTAAATTTTTAAAGGTTTTCTGACTCTGAAAAGTTGAAAAATTAAATTTAAAAATTGCAGGATATATCAGATACCAAAATTTTTTAAAGAATCAAATTCATCTGATTCCTTCATTATACTGTATACAGCAACATAACATGCATAATACTGTGACAGGAATATCCTTTTGGCACAAGGCCTCTTGTATTGTATTAGCTGTGTCTTTGTACACGTGTGATTCACAGCTGTTTAATGTTTAATTTGTGTCTTGTTCTTGCTGTCAGAGTCTTATTTTAGAGGTGGCTTTTTATAATATTTAGGTTTTCTGAAACTTTTGTCATTAATATTCAATTGTATAGCAGTTATATAAGGTAATGGACTCTACTGCATTTACTTTCCTCTGTATTTTTTCTATGTAAAAAGAAAGGCTTTTTCTTAATAAACAGATTTAAAAACAAAAACTCAAGTCCAAGAACTTTGCTTTTTTCAAAAGTAGAAATAGACATTCCATCCAGAAAATATGTTTCTAATTTATGGACTAAGCGATAGACTGTTTTGGCAATGTTGACCAGTTATCCAACACTTGCAACCAATGAAATGCAGCCACTTGTATTCAGCTTCCCCCAAGGCATGTTAATCTGAGAGTAAATGCCTGCATGAATTTCTTGTGACTCTGTTGAAGTGCTGTCAGCCATTGTTACTTTGGCTTCCTGTGAAGCTGGATGAGGATTGTAATGATCATGCAATGACTGAATTTCATGCTGACTAAAATAGGTGAAAAAGTTCTAAATCTTTAAACTATTTGTCTAACTACATAATGAAAATATTCACTCAGTCATATCTTAAACATTTTTTTAATTTGTTTGTTTGCCAGTTAAAAGTAACTTAGTGCTTTATTTTCTCTGAAGTCTGATATTGAGTTTACAAGCCTATTTGGTTGCTCCATTTCAGTTGGAAGGGCAAAGATGAAGTAAAGAGATTTCACAAGAACTTTTTGTGTCCGACAATAATTAATTTATTATGGGGTTTGTCCCTTCATTGTTAAATCTGGTTTCCTGGCTCTGAGGGTGGCTGTTGTAAAATGCTTCAAAGGATGGGTAAAACTGGTTGCCATAGCTCTGCCACTTGAGGTAGAAAGAAAGTTTTATGTTGCTTCCAAAATTTCTTCTGGCAACTCTGAATCTTCCTCTGAATATTTTCTTTGGCATTCAGAGATGCAGGTTTTTTTCTAGGAGATAAATTATGTAGGAAGAACATGGTCATGGCCGCATTTAAAGTAATCGAAGGTGACAGTAATGGGCAACAATAGATCAGCCCTTTTTAATGAATTACCATCAAAACCTGTAAATCATCTCATTTTAATGTCAAGAAAAACAGTAGGGAGACAGACATCTTTTTCCTAGATGTGCAAAATGAAGGTAATTATTTAGACCTCAAAAACCAATAATTAAAGTATTTTTCTAGAGTAGGTAACCAGCTCCCTTGTGGCAATCCAACATGAGACTATAATTTGATAACTTTATCAGTTTACAACAGCAGGAGAAGGTAATTGGAAAGCCAGTACCCCAATGGGACAGAAAGGTGGGAGCCTTAGCACTAACAATGCTTATCATTTGAACACAGATGGAAGAAAACATTTATCTACCAACTCAAACAGGCAGATGGAGATAAATATAGAGGAGTGAGGGCTTTGTCAGGCTTGGTGAGGCAGATGGCTTAAAAGTAAATTTCAAAAAGTAAATATAAAGCTTTTATAAAAAAGTATTTGCTAAAAATGTCATTAATGAAGGCATTCATTACATGGCCCAAATGTTATTTGCAAACTTGTAGTGGTTTCTGCTTAAACAGCAGGGGTTTCATCTCCTGAGAGCACTGTTACTTTCAGTAGCACATTTGTGCCTTTGCAGGTGCCCTATACATTGCATTTGTGCTTCAGGAGAGCAGGGTAGGTTTTAGCCTACACTAAATCAGGGTACTCTCATCCCTGGCCACCTGCAAAGCACAGAGGGGATGGAGGAGCAGGGCTGGGCTTTGCTCATGGAGGAGGCAGCTCAGGCTTCCAGTGGGCAGGACACAGCTGGTCAATTACCGACATGGTTAGCAATTTACTTTTAATCTGACTTTATTTAATTTCAGCTTTCAGTCACAAGAGCTTGTTATCCGTCCACCTAGTGAATTGAAATCACTTCCAGTATTTATTATCTCACTCTAATCAGGGTTAGTGCAACCCCAAGTCTAGTAATTTTATCATCACTGGCAGCAAACGTTCTTGCAAAAGGAAAATCTTTTGCATGCATCTCAGTCTTTTGACATGCCTAAGTATACACAACACTTTTAGAATCTGCAGCTTTATTTTTTAAGCTCTTTACCTCATCAGCACTGAAACCCAGCAACAGGAAATTGATATGACACAGCCAAAGCAGACAGGAATAAAAAACTTTTAATCTACAATGGACCAACGGAAAGAAAAAACAAGGATAGTTTAGAGGAAAAGCACTGTTTTAGAAGATATCATGTGCCATACCCTGAAGATACAAAGTGGCTACTTGAGTCTGAAATAGCAGGGTTACTAATAAGTTCAAAAATTTATGGGGGGGGGGGGAATAAGAAATTAGGCAATCAATACTGATATATTAAAATAAATACATCATTATCAATCATTACAATAGAGTCATTATTTAGACAGCTTTGTTGCAGAATTCCAGGTTGTGCTCTTGGTGGTTTTTTTGATATGGTATACCAGATGAAAGCAAGAGGGAAGGAAGGTCAGTGTGCTGCAGGATCTGAAACAGCGAGCTCACCCTAAGGGTCAGGAGGGGAACAGCCCTCTCAAGGACAAAATGTTGGCAGCAAAAGAAACTTTGACAGAGGTTGGAAGCAGTCAATACAAAAGTTACTTCCTTCCTTTTTTCCTGTCACATGTGCTCCTGGATCATAGCAAGAAAACAGACCTCCACTTTCCCCACTCCTGGGACCTGGTCAAAGGTGAATGTGTCCAAAACATACTGTACAGAACTGCCAGCACAAATTACTTAAGTGTCCTTTGCTACATCTGTAAATTACTGACTTGGCCCAAGAATCCCTGACAGATGAGCAGTGGTAAAGATTTAGCTCTTATGAAAAGAGAATTTCACTGTAAATGGAGTAAACTATGTCTTTTGTTAGCAGCAGAAAGGAATTCAACCTCAACAAGATCAGTCTCCTTAGGAAATAACAGCAACACTTCACTTTGCTTTAAAAGCAGCTGGTTTTTTGTCACACATTGCTGCTACTGCTGCTAGTATTTATGGATGCAAACTGGTTCTTAGAAATCAGCACATTTGCACAAGTGAGAGTACCAAGTGTCATTAATTTATGAGTCTGGGTAAGGGGTTTTAAGGCACTCGTACCAAGAGATTTAGAAAGCTACATTCGTGTGGCTGCCATTGCCCTTCTTTCTGCTATAAAATAAAATATTGAACTGATTCACCTAAAAGGGTCTACATTTTCACTACAAGGAGGAAATATATTGTGAGTTTTCTGTGTGAACACTGATCTCCAACAATCTGACACTTAATCCATTAGACCAGAAATTTCAACATAATGAGCGAAACTCTTCAATTAGGCTTCCATCTTGCAGACACACAAATGCTTCATTTTGCACTCCCATAGTCCCCCAGCTCCAATTATTGTCACATATTAAGATGTGTACCATAGCACAGAGGTTTTAGCCAGTCCTTTTAGGTTCCAATTTAATCACAAGTAATAGTGAACACAGTAGTAATACTGAATCACAGCTGCAGTTCTGAGACAACTATACACTAAATCTGCCATAACTGGCAGCCTCCACTGAGCAATACTTTGTTCCTTATAGAGTAATGTCCTGTGGATTAACACCCAGATAATATATGCCTATTTTACATTAGACCCTGATTGCTCTAATCAAGAACCATAGTTAAATTACATTCTGTGCAAAAATTACATACAGTACTCCTGTTCTGCCCAGCTCTCTCATTAGGTGGTGGTGGAAACAAAGAAAACTAAGGCAGCACTGAGAAGGATGGGTAAGATGGGGGAAAGAATGCCATGATGGTTTGGGTGATTTAACAGGAGATGTGCAAAACTATGCAGTGACAAATGAGTAAAGCTATCCATCAGTGATATCCATTAATGCTCTTTTCATATGATTTTTGCATTGAGGTTGGGAAACTCTTGAAGAATTGTTGTTTTGCTCTGTAGACTATAGCATCTCATATTGCAACAATCTGTGATAGTTTAAAAATTAAACTCCTTCAGTCTCTTGTAGGAGAGGATCTTTTGGTGGATTCTGAGGAAAGTTAGGAGAGTGTTAAAAGTAGTTGATTTATACATAGGTGTCTGCTACTCTCTACAACTGGCCTCTCTTCCTCCACCAACCTCCAGCAAGCAGGGATAATGGAGTACTACACAGTTACTTAGTAAGTTCTCACTTGACCTCTTGAAAAAAATGTAATGTATAGTTTGAATTATTTTTTAATATAATAAAGCACTTAGGTGTGTATATTTATTTATTCCTTTCTGCTGATGGCTTAATGACCTTGCACCATGGCAAGGCCCCCCAGGAGGGCTACATGTCACAGAAACTAGAACTGAAACACCCTGCTCATTGGGCAGAGAGACAAAATCAGAAAAGTTGGAAAATAGTTGGCAGTGACTCCACTGGGGAAGGGTGGGGACAAAATAGCACAAGAGTATTTTCCAATTAACACTGAGATTTTTTTTAATTACTATTTTTTAAGCTGTACTTCTTGTTGTAAAAAATAGAATTAACTTACTTCCTCCATGGCAACAGGTCCAAGTAAGGCACAGAGTATTTTTTGAAGGTGGACATATAGAAAGCTTCTTAAAAAATAATATCCTAGGAATCAGCTTTTGACAATTCAGCAAGATTTTATGTTTATTGACATTTCAGATATGTTTTACACAGCCAAATTATTCATATGTGAATTAGTGTTTCAAGAATAAAATGATCATATGAAAGACATATAAACAGGCAGAAAGGTGGGAAGACGTTTGATTCTTCAAAGGACTTTGTATGATCTCCTTTCCAGCACAATATCAGTGCCTGGACTAGAGATCACTGCCAGTCCCCTCTCCAGTTCAGCTCCTGACAGGGCTGTGTCATTTTGTCATCTCCAAGGGGCAGCTTGTGGTGAGCAGCTTTGCCATCAAACTCTCTCACCAGACTTCAGACATGTAGGATTTCTCAGGAAAACATGGTTAGATTTCTCACTGCTTGCTTGTACAGCTTCTGTTCCAGAACCAAAGCTTCTCTTCCAGGCTGGAGGGAAATTGAGGTCTCAGTTATCAGAGGGATTAGAAAGAGTACTGAAAGAATACTGTACCCATCTCATCTACCTCATATGCTTTGCAGCTGATGGCAACCATCCAGCACATCAAAAGTTGGCTCTTAAAAAAAAAAAACCACCACATTCTGATACCTCTTAAATCTTCCGTTTATGTGATGAGCATTAGAAAAGTGCAATTTTTGCACCATTAATGCATTTATTATTTTTTGTTAATGATATGTGAAGAAGATCCCTTTTTCTATTAACTTTACAATAAATGTATGCCAGAAGCAGAAATATCTGATAGCACTCTTTTTAAAATCCATCCTATCAAGTACATGTTGCCCAGAATAAGATAGGGCCGTAGCATCTATCAGTCAGTCCCCTGACAACAAACTGTCTTTGGGAAAACATCACCATGTATCCAGCTGAGCCTAGCAGGATGCAGAGACTCTGCAGTTTGTGACATTGCTGTAAGATCTACCAGCTGTGGATGGACCCAAGTTTCTTGACTCATTCCCTTCATAGACATTTTGAATGGTTTATTAGACAAAGTTATGACAGTGCTGATTTCCTAGTCTTTTCAGTAAGTTTACCAGGTCACCACGTTTATGTATGACCAGCTGGTCTTATATTTGACCTACACAGCTGTTTCATCCATCTATAGCAAAATATGCCTAGATACTTACTGGAGGAAAAACATGGGAAAACCAGGAGCAGATAACTCTGTCAATTTAAAATGTTTTTTTAAAGTTGCTCTGTAATATTCTCAGCTTGTGCACAAGAGTGAACTTCTCTTGATGCTAAATTAGTACTTTTATCTACTGTATCAAAATAATTTAATTTCTGCCTTGATAAAAAGCAAGCAGTAAAAAAGTATCACTTTGTCACAACTGGATAAAGGAAAAGTAAGTGAAGGATAACAAGCAGAACTTATCCTCTCTATACTAGAAACATATATAATGGTAATTAAAAGTAATTTAACTAATGGATTAGCTCAAAATGAGAGAAAGCTGTTGTATCTTTCACCTTACCTGTACCATGTATCACACCGCCAACATCTGAATGGCAGAGATCATAGAAGGGATGTCAGAAATTAAAAAATAATCTCCTGGGGCAGTGGATTCTTAAAAGTAAACATCTGCTATTAATCTGACACTTCTCACAAGCCTCATGTTAACTGCTAAATGGCAGAAGGTTGCTCTGCATTCTCACTAAACCAGAGATTGGAACAGGTCAGTGGAGAGCAGAGCTGAACACAGGGCTGGCAGCTGGAAGGTTGTGCTGTTCTGTACCCCAAGAGGAGCAAGGGCAGAGTGGCTCGTCCACATTTGGTAGTCCAGCACCAAAAGGGCTGGGCCCGTGGCAACTACCAAAATGGCATTGGGAGCCATGAAACTTGTCCAGATTGCTCCTTTAGAGCTAAACCACAAACTGAACTCTAGTGACAGCAAATCTGAGTTATCTAACCACAGCAACATTGCTCAGGGGTGAAGTCAAACTAAACAAAGGTTGTGCCAGACCCTGAAGGACAAGAATTTTAATTATATTCATACAGAGAACACATAACACATATTTTAAACCAGGTTTTTGCCTTACACGTGTTGCTGGCCCAGGCCTATTTACTACATAGCTACTGAGAAGGTTGCTCTTGTCCGTACTCCAGCACTGCAGTAATTTCAAGCCGCTGCTGCAACAGTTCCATTCCACTTCAGCCATGCACAAGATACTTGCTCTGAGCACCTGAACCAAGTATGGGCTGGTTTTTATTTAACTCTATGAAATATTGTTGTAACTTGTGGTCTGACCCTGGAACGACCTGTTCATCACAGGGCACAGGCCATACAAAAGCTCACGTTTGGACTCCCAGCTCTGCCAGCGGCAGCCTCTCGTACTTTTTAACACGTCGATGCAGCAGCCGAAGGCACCTCACCGGAACCTGAGCACAAACGCCAAACGGGCCCCGCGTGAGGGGGGGCCATGGCGGAGAAGAGCCGGCCGGAGGGGTTTGGTCCGCACTGCAAGGGCTCGCTCGGACAGCGAGAGCCCCGGCACCTGCCTCCCTGGCCTCGCTCCGCCGCTGCCGCCGGGACACCGCGCCCTTCGCGCCCAGACTCGGCGGAGCGCAGCCCCAGGCTCCAGGGCTGGGGGTCACGCAGGGCGCTGCCGGGCCGGTGCGGATCCCGGTGCCGGTCCCCGGGGTGAGCGCTGCCGGCGGGCGGTGCTGCCGGCGGGGCTGCGCGGGGCGGGCGCGGGCGGCGCCGCTCGCTGAGGCCCGGCCCCTCAGCGCAGCCCGGCTCGGCGGCGCCGGCCGCTCCCGCTCCCCCGGCCCGGGCTCTTTGTCGGCGCGAGCCGGCGGGGGTCGGCAGCGCCATGTCCTCCCCCAAGAATGGCTTCTACCGGCAGGAGATCACCAAGACCCTCTGGGAAGTGCGGGACCGCTACCGGGACCTGCAGCCGGTGGGGTCCGGCGCCTACGGAGCCGTGTGGTGAGCGGAGCGGTGGGGGCGAGGGGGGCGGCGGCCTCTGTCCCGGCCCGGGGGATGCTGCCGGGGCCGGCCCTCTCGCGCGCTGCTCCCTGCCAACTTTTCCCGGTTGTTGTCCGGACCCGGGCTGGCCCCGCCCGGTGCCGCCGGCCCCGTGGGTGCAGAGGGGCGGCGGCCCCGCTGTTCACCTGGCCGCCCCGAGCCGGGCTCTTCGCCAGGAGGAGCCGACCCGGGCGTCTTCCGTGCCTGGAGCGAGCAGAGCCCGCAGCGCTGCCCCAGCCCTGCCCGGGGGCGCTGCCCCAGCCCTGCCCCAGCGCTGCCCGCCGCTGCCGAGCCCGGCCCGCGGCACCCCGGAGCGGCAGCGTCCCTGCAGCCCGGGGTGTTTTAGCGCTTGGGGCGGGCCCCTCGGTTTGGCTCTGCGTTGGTGATGGGCTTTGGTGTTTAGTGGGATTTTTTGTCTTATTTTTAGTTTGGGGATTTTTTTTTCCCACTCCGCAGATGTTCCTTTTTAAAGCTTTTGATAACTGTCTACATTTCATTACAGAGCCTGGCAGGCTTTTAAAGGAACGAAGTGAGATGGCTGCTGGCAGAGATGCTGTGGGGCGGTGTCTCCCCCCGAGGGCCCGGCAGCGTGGGGCAGGATGCAGCCGCTGGCCGGGTTTGCTGGGCTTTGCAGACTTGCTTCGGTCCTTACTCACCAAACTCTTTCTTTTCCCTTAAAGCTCAGCCGTCGATGGAAGAAGTGGTACCAAAGTGGCCATTAAGAAATTGTACCGCCCGTTTCAGTCTGAACTCTTTGCCAAACGAGCTTACCGAGAGCTGCGTCTCCTGAAACACATGAAGCATGAAAACGTGAGTTGAGTCATTAGCTCAAAACTACAGCTTAGGCACTCTAAATCAAAGAAAATATGTACATTTGGACAAGGCACATGTGTAGCTGAATGGAATTCTGAAATCTTTCAGCCTGTTTTTTTGTCTGCCTGTCCTACAAACATCAGTTCACACAAACTAGAATATCCTGTGGGAAACACCACTTAATTTCCACGTAGGAAAAATTGGGTGGGGAAGGTTAGGACCACAGTGCAATTTGCTCAGTGCTAGTGAGAGGGATTAAAAGCCAGAAATTAAGGTCTCCATTACTACCTTCCTGTGAGTTGCAGGAGAACACAGAGCACAGGTCTGTGGGTCTTAAATACCAGCATCTTTTTTTCTTTTCTTTCTTTTTTTTTTTTTGTTCCCCTGAGCTTGCTTGAAGATGCACACATGAATATCTTTTAGAAGAGGTTAGCATTTTTCTCCTTTTTTATTGTTAATTTTAACCTTTCAGGCTGATATAAATGGGAAACAGGAAAAGTCCACAAATGACTAAACAAATTGCTTTACGGTGAAGCAGAGAATAGGTAATAGAACTCTGCAGATAATTCCCATGTAATGTGAAAGAACAGCTGTAGAAAGAAGTGCTGAAAGTGTGGTTGAGAGAAAGATTCATGGTCCCAGTACTGCTTAGGAATTTAGGAAAAAAAATAAAGAAGTTTGTGCAAAAACAGTTGTTATGGAGTCTCAAAGCATTTCACAAAAAACTGAGACATCAAAAGTGAGGATGAGAGAAAGTGGTAATAACAATAACTAGTCATTGCCATTTAACATTATAATACTAATATTGTGAGTACCAACTAGGTTTGTTTGAAGAATAATTTGCGGGCTGTCCTGACAGTCCAGAAAGAAAAAGAGCTTTTTGTAGGCTTAAGAAACTGTCTACTTGTTTTAGTCTGATTACTTCAAAGTAACTGCCTCATAACCACTGCTGCATATGTTTAAGAGTTAATGTTTGCAGGAAACTTCTGTGTATGGGCTTAAATACTCTCAGCGTTTTCTTTACTGAACATTTGGGAGCAGAGCAGCCTGTGCAGTTGCCAAGCTCCTAACTGTGTCCAGAATTTTGAGATTATTTTTCTTCCATTTCCCAGAATAATCTGTTGGGTAGCATTTTCCACTCTTAGCAGGTTTTATGCAGTGTATGCCCTTTGGAATAATACTCTAGAACTCCACTGTGGGCTCAATTGGTAATTAAAGAGTCCAGAAGAAAATGGTCACTGGGGAACCTGAGCACAATCTGTACAAGTTACAAATCAATATATATGAAGGAAGAGAATGATTTACAATCATAGGAAACAGTTTGGGCCACAGAAAGAAGCGGTTTATGTACTAAGGAGAAGTTTTAACATGAATTGTTAAAATCATCTATTCATTAGAGAACAAAGACTGAGTAAATGATGCTGCAGGGGTTGGAAGCAGAAACTGACTGTTCCACCCATCTGTGATGAGACTGACATGGCAGTGCAGCCATGAAGACAATTCCTATCTGCCACCCCAGCCTCACTCCCTTTTGTCAGTCACGTTGGCCATGGTGAATTAGAAGCAGCAGCAATGCCTCTTAGGATTTTCAGTTCCTCAGCTGATCTCAAGGGTAATCCTTCAGCTGCTTCACCCATCCAGAATTAAATCAGAATGGCAATATTGCTCCTATCATGATTTTCAGCCTGACCCCTTGGACCCATAACCATTCTGTCAAAGAGCTTTTTTTTGCATATTTCATAGAAACATAGAACCACAGAATGGAAAGGATATGAAAAGGATATGAACCACACATTGAAAAGGATATGAAAAATCATGTAGTTCCAACCCTTCTGCTGTGGGCAGGGACACCTTTCACTCAACCAGGTTGCTCAAAACCCCATCCAATCTGATCTTGAACACTTCCAGGGATGGGATGTCCACAACTTCTCTGGGCAACCTGTTCCAGAGTCTCACCACCCTCTCAGGAAATACTTTCTTCTGTTTATTTGATAGTTAAAATTGCATCCAATTCACTCTTCTTACCTGATTTTATTTCAAAATTACTTCTGTGACCACAAGGAATTTGATGTTGGCTTTTATGGAAAGTGTGATGTTTTACTTGTTTCACTATAATTACCTCTCAATGGACCATCTCTGCCCCTCGTAGCCTTCAGGGAATTCTTGTGTTAAGCATGCAGCAATACATTATCACAGTTTATTTAACCTTATGCTGTATTCAGAATAATGGAAGAAGTTGTAATGGTCTGACACATTGTGTTAAAAATAACAGCTCTGATCTTCCATTAAGATAGCAGAAGATCCCATTAAACCTGTGTTTCGTGGATATAATTCATCAGCGTGTCAGTGAAGAAAAATGGAGTAAAACTACTGCTAAATACCCTAGATGACCTCCATTATATCCTGTTTGAGAAATATGCTCATATTTTTTATGCAGAATGGTTGTAGGATTACCAGAAGTCCTGCAAAAGCAAAGGCAGGAGTAATTATACCAAATTTTATTGGATTTGTATTTTCTTTGTAGGGATGCTAAGTCACAGGTCAATTTGCTTGTCTGTTTAGGCATTTTCAGGAGGAGCTGGCTGGTTGCACCATCTTTCATTAGACCTTTGTTCTCCCTAAAGTCTCTCAAGTAAAGCTCAAGTAAATGTAGTGAGGCATATTTCTGTGTAGACCATGTAGTGAGGAATGTTCCTGTGTAAACCACGCAGACTTGATCACGTGGGGCTTCTCATCAGCCCTTTGCAAACAAATCCAAAGGAGGGTTGAGGGCCAAGGGACAGGTACTCACATGTGTGTGACAGGTAAATCAGTCTTTAATGATGCTGGTATGCTTTTTTCCTTTTTTTTTTTTTTTTTTTTTTTGGGTAGGCCTTTTAATTTGAGAGGGCACAGGATGTTTCCCAAACTTCATAAGCTGTTTCTACTACTAAAGAAGCAGTCTAACACAGATCAATTCCTTAGACAATGCCAAAAAGAAAAGTTTGTTTCCAGTGGGATAAGCTGCTGGATCACTCTGTAGCTGTATAAATAGCTGGCATGTGGAAGGGCATGGTATGGAAATGAGGAATAACCACAGCTAAGGCAGAATGAAGAAAGCTCTTCTTGGGGCTGTTTTTCTTCTTCATTTAATCATGTTGGTTTGTAGTATTCCTCCCCATACAGCCTTACCAGCTCTTGATTACTTCTTTCACATCTGCTGAATCTTGTACAGAGGAACAGTCTTTTTATCTTTAGGAACTATTTTTCAGTAGTGCTGCTTCTGTTCTGTGTTTCTGTCCATTTTGAATTCATTTGAATAGGACCTTTAAAATTTACCTATTACGGCTCTGGCTTGAAACCAAAAGCAGTGAAAATATGGCTAGTGTGCTAACTTTGATCCTGGCTTTAGCTCTCAAACATTTGCATAGCTCTGTATTTGTGTATTCTTCTGCAGTTAATGGAGATGTCTGTGTATGCAGAGTGAAACCCAGACAAGTAAGTGGAGGTGCAGAACCTTTAGTTTCTTTTGGCAAATAACTTGGTTTTTCTTACACATTTGGATTGTGATACCTTGATACTGCTTTTGTTGAAACAAGTGCACAGTTGTTTGCAGGTCTCCAGCCCTGGTGCTCTCCTCACCTCCAGGTTGTTAAGAGAAATTTTCAAGCAGGAGTATAGAATAGCTGGCAAGAGGAGATGGCACTGGACAGAGGAAGAGAAGAGCAATGGCTTATGCTGGTGGCTTGTGTCAGAGCAGAGTGTGGATTTTATCAAAGTGTGGCATTTGTGCATGTGTGTATACCTGTGTGTACATGTATTCACCCACATTGAATTCTGACACAGTACTACCAGTTAGTCTGAATGTGTTTCTGGAGTAACATTTCTGACAAATGCTCATTAAACATTTCTTGGGTCAGTTAATATTCTACAGATGTTTTCCCTTCCTGGAAACTCTGTATGTAAGAGACCAGTGCAGTATTTGTTTAAAGGTACTCTATATTATGCTCTCATTCATTGCTCAGGGTGGAAATTATTCTCTGGTGTATTCCTACATCTGAAGACCAGTGTGTGTTTTGCATTATGAGAAGCATGTAGCTTTTTTCCCCCTTTGGAAGGAATTGGATATCCAACAGACACCAAATTATCTGTCTCTCTACAATTACATTTCTGAGGATGATCCACTTTTAGGTTGGCTGCTTTTTAATTCTGTTTTCTTTTTTATTTAAAACAAAATGATGGGCTTTTTATTTTCACCTACAGAGTGCCAACCAGGGAAGGAATTTGTTCCAGAGAAAATAGTTAGTCATGCTGTGTTCTTGCCTGAGAAAAATCTTAAATCTGTCACCTTTTGCAGTTCATCTAGCTTGACATGAGCAGTGGAAAGCAGCAGCATCTGCAGTGTACAAAATCAGACCAACAAGGGAGTTGAGATGAGTGATGCCTTAATGGATGAGAGTGTGCTCACTGTGTTAGAAGAGGTTTCCTGCAGCAAGTCCTGCAGGACTGCACCAGCTAAAAACTCACATTCTTTGGGTACATATATGCCAGTAAAGTGCATATATTTCCTATCTGGAAATGGCAAATCTCCTTATTGGTCCTTATGAAAGCAAAAACACAGTTACAACTGGACAATTCATTGCTATCAAAAATTTGTAAGGGAGAAATGCTCCTGTCTGCCTTTCTGCAGACTGAAAGGTTAGCACATCTAGGAGCTAGATGTGGACACTGGGCACTAACAGGACACTGAATTAATTTTATTTTGATACTCCAAAGTCAATAAGTCAGCATAGGGATCTCTGTTGTCTTTCTGCCTATTTTCCTAACTTGACTAATAGTTGCTTTATGTAGGCTGGGCTTCAGCTGATAGCCATTTATTCACACCCAGCCTTGGGTTCTGGTAAAGCAGGCTGATGAGCTTATTCCATGAAATTAAAATAAGAAAAGCTGCACTGAAACCCAAACTTTCTCTTTTGATTGCCATCCAGTCTAGAGATGAAGGTGAGTCTGTCTGCAGGATTTGAATCTGTCCAGTGTTACATATGAATCCTTTGAAGGAAGAGTGTGGTGATGCTCATGGATATGGCTTGAGTGCCAATGTGCTGGCAGGAGAAAAGAAAAAGAGGTATTCCAGGTGTCCCTCATCTCTGTGAGGATGAAAGGTGACTGTGGTACAAGCCTTGGCATGAATAGTAAAAATTTTAAAAAGACTGGGAGTTTTTAGTGTAGTAAAAGGATGCCCATGATGAGGACAGCGCAGGAACGTGAAGTTAATCCTGCAGAAAATTTAATGTGACATAGTATGTAGTTCAGCAAGGCTCTCTCTTAAGAAATGTACTTGCATGTTTAGCCTGAATGCTAAAGCCACTCAACTTCACTGTGTTTTCATGCATAACATCTGCTGGAGAAAGCAGCACTTACTGCATGAGACACATAACCAACATTACTTATTAATTTATACTAGATTCAGGTCTTTTGATGTACTGCTGCTTACATCAGAAACTCTTTTACAGAAATGAAATGAGTCAGTCCTTGAATAGAAGTAATCCAATACAAAGTACAGGGGAAGGCAGAGGTAAGGAGCTATTCACCATTGTGCTCTGCTGTTGAAATGGTGTTTGGAAAAGAAGGCAGCTGGGAAGGGAAGGGCAGAAACCACCATACCAATGTGAACCTGCTATTTGTTAACAACAGTAAAGTTGGTGAATGTGGTCAGAGGACACACACAGTAAGGCTAAGAAAGGCTGGAGATGCTGCTACCCACTCCCCACTGGCTTCAGAGTAAATATTTTGGGGTGAAAGCATACCTTTGGAAAACAAGTTAGACCAGGAGATGGGTAGTTTTGTGGGGTTTTGCTTCAGGAAGATGCAGCATCTCTTATGAAGACAGGCTGGGAAGGTTGGAGTTGTTCTGCCTGGAGAAGAGAAGGCTCTGGGGGGACCTTAGAGCAGCCTTCCAGTACACAAGGAGGGCTACAAGAGAGATGGAGAGGAGCTTTTTATAAGACAGGACAAGGAGCAATAGTTTAAACTGAAAGAGGGTAGATTTAGATTGGACATAAGGAAGAAATTCTTTACTGTGTGGGTCATGAGGCACTGGCACAGGTTGTTCTAAGAAGATGTGAATGCTTCATCCCTGTAAGCGTCCAAGGCTGGGTTGAATGGGGCTTTGGGCAGCCTGGTCTGGTGGAAGGGGTCCCTGCCCATAGTAAGGGTTTAGAACTACATGAACTTAAAGGTCCCTTCCAAGCCAAAACAATCTGTAGTTCTATGGAAGTGACGCAGTATTACACCCTGTCCTTGAGATGAAAGCTATTAAAGTACTTCAGTGCAGGCTGAGGAAATCGAGGTTATTTTTCAGTCAAATGTACAGTAGCTGCATTCTTTGTGGGAGAAATTGCCTCTTGGCAAGTTAGTTGGGGTAAAAATAAGACCCCGAAAAGGCAGCACTGCTGCTGATTTCCACAGATCCTTTTCATTGCCATTGCAGAGTGTACTGGGTTCATTCCTCAGCTGAGCTTCCAGCTCTGATAGCGTCAGTAATTGTGCTGATTAATGCCAAAAATACATTTATAGAAGGTTTCATAGATATTTCTGGTACATTTCATATAGTCAACACTATGAAAAAATAAATTATTCTTGTGATTGTTTATGGTGGCTTGCTTTAGTGCTGGAACATCATAAAGTTCTTTACAAATGCTGTCTTTAATTGAGAGATTTCAAACAGAAGCAGAATTTTCCATCATATTATAAAGGAGGGAGTTGACTACATTTTTTCTGTTTCTTTTCCTTTTCCTGAACAAGTAGCTGGAGTTGTATCTTCCTCAGAGGATTTCTTTTATCACATATTTCCTTGTGCTTAATATAGCTGCAAAAACCTCTGGCCTAAATGGAAATATGAATGACTCTGCTCCAGTACAGGAAAATAATCCCAAACCACAACTATTAAATAAAAATCACTGAGGAAAAGGAAATGGGTCCTTCACTATATTTTAATATTTATTCACTATTAGTATGTCTTACCATTTTGGACACTAACATGGATTTCAGGATTTTTAGAAAACCTGGTTCGTAGAGGAAAAGAAGTATTCTGAAATCCTTAGCATATTTAAAGAGTTTTCTAGTTCATTATTTAAAATTCCCTTCTTTGGGAGCTGAGCGTTGTTCTTGGTGGCTTCATTCACTGTAGAGGATTTGCAGCAATGGTAGGTTTGTCTCTGTAAGTTTGCAGCCCTGCCTCAGCAGTAGTGCACATCAGGCAGCGTTGAGTACCAGGAGCTCTGTGTACTTGAATAGATACACATTAGGATGTTAGTGAGCTTCACTAGTGTGTTTTGGGGCTGGTCTGTTCTGCATGGAAATGTGTTCTTCATGCTCCTGGATTCCACAGGGGGTGCCTGATAATGCCTTGGTGCACAGATGCATGAGATAGAGCAGCCACATTATTTCATCCTCCTCTGTGTCCCTTCTTCTCATTGTGGTGTCCCAGTGTCTTTCACTGCTACATTCAGATGTGGTGGGATTTATTTTCTTGTGGTTCTTGCTTAGGTGTATGAGGGCATGGAAATACTTGCTAAGGAGAACAAGCAAGACTTTTGAGAAAGTGGAGCTTGGTAAAGGAAGATGCATATTAAATAAGATTACTGCTAAAATGTTAACTTCCTTCTTCATATATGTACATCTGAAGAGAGCACACTACTTTTCTGGTTGTGTGTTTGCATACACACACTGCCTTAGGAAATGCCTGTAGGGCTGCATTATGCTCCACTGTTGCAAAGTATGTCTTTGTAATCTCATCCTCCTCCTTTCTCTCACTACCTCCACAGAGCAAAGGAAAAACTTATGTAAAACTGATAAAAAAGAAAATTCTTATTGTAGTGTCAGCACTAGTGGTATTACTTCAAATAATAACCACATCCTCTGTTGGTTTAATTATTATTTTATAATACTTATTCTTCTTTAATTAGTTTCATATAACAGTCCCAAGTAAATATTATTGGTGACTTTTTTTTCAAAGATATATGTGCAGAGAAAGGGAGGTATAATTTTCTGCCTTCATCTTTATTAGTTTTTCTACCTTCTTCATCATTTTGACAATATCCAGTCTAACTGTAGTAGTCTACCCTTAATGTGGAAAGAGTAAAAATGTGTGCAATAAGGATTTCATCATGGTTGGGCATTTAAAGCTTTAAATAAAGGAAGGTGTCCTTTTCTTGCATTTCCCCCCTCCATTTCTGCTCATGCTTCTCTTTGTTTTCACTTTTTTAAGATGATGTCTTATTTGGATGACAGTTCTTGATGACCTAATGTCTGTATGGCCACAAAGATAGGGTTGAACAAGGTTATAAAGCTTATTAGTCTTTTAGCTTGTTTCTGGCAAAGTCCTGCATAGCCTCATGTTGCTAAGAGCAGCAAAGTTGTGGGTTCAGTCCCCACACAGGCCGTTCACATAAGAGTTGTACTCAGTGATCTGTGTGGGTCCCTTCCAGCTCAGAATATTTTGTGGTCCTGTGACATAGCAGCCTGCACCTGGGAAACACCACAAGCACTCTGAGGCTTGGGAGTCTTCCTCTGAACAGACAGAAATGGTCATGAATTAGCAGCAGGGATAGAAAAGAGGCAGCTCTAAAAGCCTGTGTTATTTAGGCACTGCCTGGATTATGCAGCATCTAAAATCTGGCTTTAGATCACTGCAGCTACTTCTTTTTGAGCATTGAGTACTGTGTATTTAATTTTCTGGTGTTCAGTGGTCTTGAAAGTAGCATTGGTATTTAGTGTAATGAACCCAGTCAGTTTGTGTAGTTCTCCCAAAACCCATTCTAATAGGAAAAGCTGTGGTGGAAAATCCATTTTACTGGATTATTATTTCTCTGTTAAGTGATAGGATGCTTTTGTTTGACATAAAACCCTCTGGAGAACCTGAGGTATAAGCCATAGTAAATCATATAAAGTTCTTGCTAATTTTTTCTCAATAAAACCAGCTTCGTTCTGGTTTCTTCTTTGTGCTTCCAAGAAGCTATTGTAGTCTATGTACCTAAATTACCCTGTTGCTGAAATTGGAAGATGTTTAAAGTGCACCTCATTGATAAGCAGCAGGCCCAGCTAGGTGGAGAGCACTTACAAGTGCTTCATTTTATAGTCTGATTTTTCTGGTTTATTTTCAGCATGTCAGTATTGAAAGTGATAAAATACTGTCTCCTCTTACGTAAAACTGTTAGCCTCTGAACTTTTAGTTCCAGTAGGTACTTTTTATATTTTTTTGTTATAGGGTAAAACTGCCATCTGAGTTATAAAATCTAACACATAACAAATCCTGGCACTACTTTAGGTATTCTTTCTGACATGTTTATGCCCATAGCTAATGTCTCAATGTGTTTTAGATTATATTTTTCCACTTATTAGGTGATTTAGGCTTTATTGTGTCAAATCAGCCATTAATTTTTTTTCTATTTTTTCTTTTTTTTTTAGGTCATTGGAATTTTGGATGTATTCACACCAGATGTAACGCTGGAGAAGTTTAATGACTTGTAAGTTCCAAGTTGTTGTTGGAGCAGAGCATTGTTGCATGTGTGGGATGAAAGGTTGTTGCTTTTTAAATAGAGAATTTCAAAATTGTTGCTTCATGGACTTTTCTTTCTGAGTTTCATCTTAATATAACTCTTACATGCAGCTTTGGTGGGCTGGAGTTCTCAGATTGTCATTGGAATCAGTTTCCTGTCTTTCAGCCCTTAATAAATGGCAGTTTAGTGAATTCCCTAATCCACCTTACAAATCCTGATTTCTTACCCTAAGGCCCAGGTTGCTCAAATGGTGGGGCAGTTCTTAACCCAATCCAGTAGGCTAAAAGTTACTCCCACTATGTGGCATATCTCAGTGGGATCCATCCAAATTCAAGGATCAGTTAAAAGTGCTGCTGCTGCTGAATTTTTTGGTGTTTATCTGCATTGTGGTTTATTGTGCCCCGTGACTTTTTACCCAGTCAGTGGTCCAAACAGCACCTGATACAGGTTGTTTCTACCACATCTCCCTGACCTTTTGGTGGCTTCTCAAACACAAGATGTTTAACATGTCTGCTGTTTTACTTGTTTACTGCTACAATTCTGGTGAATTAGAGTTGCTAGAGAAGCAGTGTCCAGAAATCCTGTTCTGGATTTCATCTAGTGTATCTGTGTTTCCTAAACAACCTTGTGTATTTATATGTTAACAAAGAAAGCTATCTGACAGAAAAATGTAGAAAATGAAGTACAGAAAACATGGAGCATGTGTTCATATTGATTGTTGAGCCAAAATGAATGTTGTCCATATTGTCTACTGTGCTGGCATTTTACACAGCATATGTAATAGAGTGCACATGTACCTGATGAGCATTGAAGCCCTGTGTTTGAAATGAGACCCTAAAATCATCCTCCAGATTTTGCTAGCTCAGTGGCTGTGCTGCTCGATCATGACTGTGAGGTACATTGCCTTGCATTAATGTCTTAGTTTTTTGTGTAGCTGTCTTTGAAATATCATGAGGCTTTTGGTTAGTTTCTTTCAAAGCTAGTTCTGATAACTAGCAAATTTCCATAATCAGTGACAGAACTGGGCAATAGCTCTTTGAGACAATCAGATAAAAACAGATAGGCTTGGAGGGTGGGAGGATGAATTGTTTGGTAAATGGAATGATCTATAATTTAATATTGTAATTGAACTATAACATACAATAATGCTTTACATAACAAAGTTAATCAAGTTAATCTGTTTGGTTTTCTTTCTATTTTTGTTTTGTTTTGTTTTAAGCTACCTCGTTATGCCATTTATGGGAACAGACTTGAGTAAGATAATGAAGCATGAGAAATTAACTGAAGATCGAATCCAGTTCCTGGTATATCAGATGTTGAAAGGCTTAAAGGTTTGCCAGTTGTACTACTATTTTGATTTCACAGGATTTTTTCCTAGTGAACTGTTATGGAGAACTATAAGTACTTATAATTTAATAGCAGGATAAAATTTATCTCACCTAGTATAGTAAAAATTGTATACTAAATTAAAATCATTATATTCATTTATTATAGAAAGTATAATTTTACAGCTGAAGAATCCTGTCTCTCTCAGTTTCTTATCTTACATAAGGTGCTCCAGTCCCATAGTCATCATTATTAAGCTTGTTTCAGTGTCTCTCTTTAACTGAGAAGCCCATAGCTGAGCACAGCACTCCTGGTGTGTCTCACCAGAGCTAAGGAAAGGGAAGGATCATCTTCAAGGTGCTGGCAATCCTCTGCCCAATGAATGAGGCTTTTGGTTGTCTTTGGTTCCAGGGCACAGGTCCTTTTCTGCCAAGCTGGTCAATCTCCAGCCTTGTCTGGTGCATGGCATTATTCTCTCCCAGGATTTTTGTGAACTTTGGTGGGTTCCTGTCAGCCCTTTTATTGGCCTGTGGAGGTCTCACTAAATGGCAACACAGTCATCTGGTGTGTCATTTGCTGAGGGAGCCCTCTGTCCCATCATCCAGGTCAGTAATGAAAATGATAAACAGAACTGACTTCAGTACCATCCCTAAGGGGGCAGTGCTGGTGATGGGCCTCCAGCTGGACTTCTGCCACTGATCACAGCTCTTTGATCCAGGCAGTTCAGTCAGCTTTGATCCTGGCAGCTCAGTCACTGTCCATTAATCCAACTCCTACTTCCACTGTCTCTCAGGGTGTTATGAGGGCTTCAAAAGCTTTGCAAGAGACAAGGTAAACAACACTGTCTGCCCTCCTGTCATCCACCAATCCAGTTGTCTTATCACAGAAGGCTAACAGGCTGTAAAGTATGATTTTCTTCTGTAAATCCATGTTGACTACTGCCAATCAGTTCTTTGTCCTTGTAATTTTTGGAAATGGTTTCCAGAATTACTTGCTTAGCACATTCCCAGAGAGTGAGGTGTGGCTGACTGGCCTTCCTTGATCCTCTTCTTCAATACACTTTTGAAGACATGAGCAATATTTGCTTTCTTACAATCATAAGGAACATCTCCTGCTCACCATGACCTTTCACATACTATTAAGTGGACTCCTGATGACATTGGCCAGCTTCTCTTAGAATTCATGAGTGCATCTCATCAGACTGTTTGTTTAAATGTTAAATTTGTGTTTGTTCAGATATTCCTTATCTGATCCTCCTCCATTGAGGGTTAAATCTTCCTGCTCCAGACTTTTCCAGCAATTTCAGGGACCTATGATATGGCAAATAGTACCAGTAAAGATGGATGAAAAGAAGGCATTGAGTACCTTGGCTTTTTCATGCCCCTGGTGCAATTGCCTGTGTTCTCCCTAGTTTTGTTTTTGCTCACAGTTTGCAGTTTCTTCATGTAGAAGTTCATGGTCTTACAACACAAAAAGAAGAATTCCTTAAGCTCCCTTTTTTATCTATAATCTGTATTAATGTGATGGGAAAATGATTCTTGATCCATACTGGTACTACAGTTCTTAAATTACTGTGTTTACTTTTGGGTTTACTACTTTTTTCTTTTGGTGACACAATTCCAAGAGAAGAAAAACCTTGACCTAGGTCTGCAGGCTTTATCCAGGCTCTCCTGCAGTTAAAGCTGTTTAACTCTCTTTGCTGCTCTGGAGACACTTAAGGAGGCTATGGAATGGCACTGTCTAAATGGAATGTCATTCCTGGGCTGCTGCTGGCACTGTACAGTTTTGGTTTTATGGCCCTGTAACCACACAATGTATGGGCAGAAATTTCCTCTGTGCTTGTACAGATAAGTGAGGTCAGTGTAGGGGTTTGCTTGTGCAGTGGAAATACAGACCTGATTTTGAGACAGGAGCATGTGGCACTCCTATCAGGATGTGGATTCATCCAGATCTATACTTGCATTGTCAAACACTATTAAAAAATAATTAAATAGCAGCACAGCTTGCTGTGCCTGGACAATGACATCAGGAGCAGCATAACCATGATTCTGTTGTCCCTCAGCACTGAAGAGATACAGAAGGGCAAATAAACTGTTTTACTCCCATCAAAAACTGTAATAAATACATTTTCTTGTTGAGTCGTGCATTATTGATTTCTCTTTGACCCTACCCTGGATTTTGTGTTCTTATTTTAGTAGATTTTTGTTCACATAGCCTTTTACATGTGCTAAGTAATTATCTTTTGTGTTTATAGTTGTGCATTTAAGTGCTACAATTCCCATGTTACAAATGCAGGAACCTCAAGTCAGGTAAACTAAAGCCAGGTTTGGGGAAATTTGTTTTATTTAAACTGGAGGAAATATCGCCTCTAACCTGGATTCTGAATGTGGAGTTACAATTACAGTTCTGTAATTAGTTCCCTAGTCACAAAGCCATGTCCTAATAAGTGTTGTCTGAAGGACTGTGTAAATGGAGTGGTCTGTTTAAGTTCCAGCAGGTAGCTGTCTGGGAAGCAGATTTCCAGGAGAGGCATGCTATTCACCAGGGATGAAAAACAGCATTTGTGCTGACTTTACAGGCATATGCGAACCTTAAAGAATTAGTTTAGGTTGAGTGTAGTGGAAAGGATGAATAATTAATTTAATTCTGGTGAAATGGCTTAGAAACATCTTGGTCTAGTGACAGTCACTCTATGACAGAGGCCAGCAGAGCAGAGCTTGTGGCCCCAAAGGCTGATGCTGAAGTCTGTTGGATCAGTAAATGTGGAAGACAAATGTGGAGCAACTGTGTGTGGTTGACATACATGGGAAGAAAACAGAGCAGGAATTTATGAGGATGTATTGGGCAGGTTTGTGGCAAGGTTTGTTTGTTAGTGAAGGCTGCAGGGTGGCTGCTGTGAGAAGACACCAGGAACTGCCTCCTTGTTGAACAAAGTTCCAGCTGGCTGCAAAGCAGACTCACTGCTGGCTAAAGCTGAGCCCATCAGCAATGATCATGGCATGGTAATACACTTAAGGAGGGGTAAAAAAATGTTGGCAGCAGCTGTGAGAGGGGAGTGAGAAAATGTGAAGCAGCCCTGCAGGCACCAGTGTCATTGAGGATAGAGGGGGAGAAGATGCTACAGATGCTGGAGTAGAGGTTTCCCTGCAAGCCCTGGTGGCACAGGTTGCTCCTCTGCAACCCATGGAGGACCACATCAGAGCAGATATCCACCCAGCAGCCGTGGAGCACACCATGCTGGAGCCTGGGAATGTGGCCTAAATGAGGCTGCAGCCCATGGAGAGCCAGTGCTGGAGCAGGCCCCTGGCAGGTTTAGTGAGACCTGTGGCCCTTGAAGGACCCACACTGGAGCAGTCCACTCCTGAAGGACTGCATCCTGTGTGAAGAACACATGCTGAAAGAGTTCATGAAGGACTGTCTCCTGTGGGAGGAACATAAAGATAAAAGCAGTTACATGGCAACAGCTACCAGCTGGGATGCTGAGATAGTAACTGTGATAGATCTTCTGTAAGAAGTGGTTTACCTGAGCAGTTTCTTACCCCATGTTTTTAAAACTGTACGTACCTCAAAATTACCTGCAGGAAATAAAATATTATTTTGCTACTAGACTGTTTTGTTATTTCTTATTACACAGCAAACTCTGGAGAACAGTCTTTCCTGTATCTGTTCCATTAATTGCTGGATTCTCATTGAACCATTTGAGCCAGAAGTACACACCTAGCTGAAAATATTTTTAAGAAATAGGAATGGTCTAGTGTTGAGGCATATTCTTGTAGCCCTGTCTGTGCTAGGAAATATGTTAAGCTGAAAGCAGTGTTGCTAACATGCAGACAAGAAAGAAAATGAGTCAGTAATTTGTTTATTCTTTTACAGATATCAGTAAATTAACTGTTTAAGAAAAGGTTAGCCAAGTTTTTCATTAAAGCCTTGTACTTTTTAAGGTCTACTGTATCTGGGTTAAAGACAGCCCATTTGTGTTTACTTGGATTGCTTTTTTGTCTGGGCATGGGGAACAAACATACATACATTTAGCTAGCACTCAGTAGAGGCATTGCAAGGGAAAAATGCTTGCAACACCTGGGAAGGGGGAGAATGCCACTGTAGATCTTTGTGGTAAAACTCATTCAGCTTCTCAAGCTTAGCCTCTCCTTTGTATGATGACTTTGTTTGTCACCTTTTAACTTTGATGGAGTCTATTCTGAGGGGGTTTTTTGGTGTTAAAGATGTAACATGCAATATGCATTTGTCTTTTGTAAAGTATATAAGAACTTTATGGTATCTGTATTTATGTCTGGTCAAAGGCAAGAAGGCTGTTCATCATTTTTGTCACATTGCATATATTACCATAACAACCTGTTTACATGTGACAGTTTAATGTGTGTAAGGGAGAGCTCTGTGTGACTGATGTACTGTGAAGGGATAAGGGAGATTTTTGCTAAGCCCCCCAGTCATTTTCCTTGCAGGCTTCATTTCTACATTCTATCTGTAGGCTGCTTCTGGATTGGTTGTATACAAAGGGCTCAACAGCCTTGATTTTAAAAAACCTGTATAAATTGAGGTCATGACTGAGTTCATGAAGATTTTTATCTTCAGCCTTTGCTCTGCAAGTCTGTACAGTTCTTTTTTGTCAGTTCTTATCATTTTACTGTCTTTTTTCTACAGAGAATGAAATACTAATTTTCTTTCTTTGGTGAGCCTTGTAATTCAATGTGATGTGACACCATTTAAAAGCAATGGCTTACCTCTCCTTTGCCTGTTGCCTAGTTGGACCTTAGTCTGGCATTAAATTTTACTTACATGTGAGCTTGCATCTTGGAAGGGCTTCCATAATTTCTTTTTTGCTATTGTTTGACAGAAAAGCTGTGTGTTGTCAAAGAGCACAGAAGGCAAGCTAAACATAAATGTCTGTATATGTAGGTGGAAAGAGAGTGCAGCTTTCAGTCTTGGGTCCCTGTTCTGCAGGAATGCCAGCTGGGCTCCTGTTCATAGAGGTCTGGGGGAGGTGGCTGTCAGTCCTCTCTCTTTATTCATTCTGCTTGGGAAGGGACAGACAGCTATAGGGCCATGCAAACAGCTGTTCAAGCTTCTCTTGCCATATTTATGGTAAGATGTACTACTCTAGTTCTGTCCTTTTCTCATTTGTATTTACTGTTTGTTCACATTTATGCTGGATTTTTCTGCTTGTCTGCTTTCCCTTCCCCCTCTGACTCATTTCCTCTTCAGTTTTTACTTCCCCGCCAAGATGCTTTTCATTTTCATTTTGCATGTTCCCTAGAACACATTCTCCTGAGTCTTTATTAATTCCCTTTTGATTAGCTTTTTATTTTGTGTAGAGGTGACATAGAAAGAAAAGAATGCTTGAAATTTAGATGATTGTTGGATGACTTCCTAGCACGATCTGAAGCTTGCATTCCAGGATTTATGCATACTATCAAAATTGTCTTTGGGATAATGCACAGAGCTCCTGTGCTGCAAGGCACTTCACTTGTGTTAACTGGCTTCTTGAATAAAATATGGTTCAGGTGAAGTGGTAGAAACTTTGTGAAGAATATGACTACTCTGTTCTGAATCATTAAGAATGAAAAATCTGTCAATGGATGGATAATTTAATGAGGAGAACCAGTAAGAACAGGATCCCATTTCAGAAGGCTGTTGAACAGAAATAGAAAACCTTCTGAATGAAGACTGGCACAGTTCCAGTGTTGCTACCTTCCAGGAGATTATGAAATGCATTTAAAAAAATACTGCTATTGTTAAAGAAACATTGCAGCACAGCACCAGTATTTCAGCTTACAGAAAGGCTGATGTGTGCATTGCAATCAGGAATAACTGCTAATTCAGGTAATTACAGTAGTGTTGTGTTATGTTAAGAAGAGCTTTCAGAAAATATAGGAGCTTTCCCCAAGGTGTTAACATGATTTTGGTGCTGTGGACATTCATAAAACCTTCAGTGGGGTGAGAATGACAGCAAAATCATACTCTTCCCCCCAAACAGGTGAGATTTTCTTTGACTGAAATTGTGAAGGGTGCAGACCTTTTAATTCCTGGTTCTACATTCCACATTCTTAGGTGCCAAATGACTGGGTCTGCCAGCTATTTCCTTGTTGTTGTTATCTTATTGTATTTCATATTTCTGGAGTCCCATCTTAAAGTCCATACCTTCTTGATGGTCCTATTATGCAGCTCCTCTCTGCAGCACAGTTCCTCATGGCTTCCATAGGGGCTCCTTCTGGGCTCTCGACCCAACCCCCTTTTATCCCAGAGCCCTTCATGAGCTACAGCTGCTACCCAACCAAGGATCCCACAGCTGTAGCTCATCCAGAGCAACAGGACCCACCTATCTAATACATAGGACTCTCACTACATATATATATTCACAAGGACTCCTTTATAACAATACATATATTCAGGCCCCTATATTTCCTTACTGTGTACAGTCTTTGCAGCACAAACCAACTATAGAATATTTTAAGCATCTGTTCTGGAAAATCAAGAGGCTTCAGTTAGAAGATATTGCAATAATTTAGAATGCAAGTAGATATTGTGATATCCTTGATCAAGATAGTGATAACAGAGGACATCTTTTTCTTAATTTATTGGTAGTTTAACTATTTACACTTACATTTCTAGTTTGGGTTTGTTGTTTTGTTTTTTAAAGTACATATGGTCTCCATGTAAAATTGACAAACTTCCTCCTCCTCCTGTCCCAATTCACTTCATGCACATCCATAACAGATAAAACATTTTGTAGTTTTGTGTTTGCTGTAGTGGTTTTTCAGCAAACATTCTGTGAAGCAGCCGTGTGCCCTCAAAGTCTTGTGTCAGCCCCAGGAAATCCTGTGAGAGGCTTTGGCATTTCCTATGGGTGCTGTTAAACCTTGCCCAATCTGTAAGTAATCTGCAGCAGGAGCTGAACTACTGCAGCTGCCAGGACAGGCCTGGGCTCTGGCACAGCAGTGTGACCCTGCAGCAGCAGGGCCCTACCACAGCCTGGGCTGGGTTGGTAAAGTTGTAGGCACAGGGTCAAAGAAGTGGGGGCTTTTCCCCCCATCCCTCTTTTCAGAACCTATCAGACCACATCTGGTGTGGCTGGTCAGGTGTAAGAGAGGACTAACTGTCAGAGATTTTTTCAGTCACTGCTTGGCACCCTAAGTGCAGATCTTGTGCTGCTTAGGTTGTATGGGTTGTGTTTTAAGTTCAGAAATCTAAGTCTGAAAGGCACATTGGTTCTGTCTGAAGAAGTTGATTTGGTTCTGTAGCTTTCCTTTCTTTGTCTTGGTGTTTCTCATCAGCTGGATTGTGAGGACCCTTTTGCAGAGGGACTGTTGCGTTTGTGAGTTTAACTGCCCATCCTGAGGGCTGCTGGGGAGGATGGTCATGGCTGTGGCTGATTTGCAATTATCCTGCAAAGCTCCTTTCTTCTGTGCATTTCTTTGATGTCATGCTGACTATTCTTGGTTGGTATTTTCTGGCTCTGCCAGCTAGTTCCCAGTGACCCTGTTGCCACTTGTCCCATTCTTCAGAGCAGAATAAAATGAAAGCTCTTTGGGTGAAGCTGGAGGATTTGCATCTTATTCATCTTTTCTCAAGTCTTTTTTTAAAATACTTTTATTGTTCTCATGTTTTTTAGCATCACTAGTATGGTCTGTGGGGGTTTCAGATCAGTTCCCCACCCCTGAAGGGATTAGCACATCCAGGCTGCTCTTGGAAACCATGTCCTCAGTTCAGAACAGCTTTCTGCATTTCGATCTTTGCAAGAGATGCATGTATCTGAACTAGTTACTAGAAGTTCCCTTTATTGACTGTGATGAAAATAGTCTCTTTTAGGGTATCATTCAGTGGTGAGAGAAGCTGCATTCCTCAGTGGGGAGCATTTAGTGGCAGTCATGGGTTTGAACACCTGTATTTTATCAGGTATCATCCCAAAAGAACTAGTCCTGGGTGTTCAGTTTGGTGGTTTGGCTTTTGTGAGCCCTTAAATAGGTCACTGAATGAGTGATGAAAATATCCAAGTAAAGAGAATGTCTTTGAACTTGACCTTTCCACTTTCCATTGAGGAAATACTGAAGCATGTAGCAAGAATTCTCAGATAAGACCTTGACTGGCCTTCATCCCAGTCTCAATGATCTCTTAAAAGCCAGTGCTGCTGAAGCATATGAATCTAAACTGTGATGGCACACCAGAGACACCTATTGCAGGAGAGCATTTCTGATGTATAAAATAACCATGTTTCATTCTGATATACATATATCAGTTGCAGTACTCAAACTGATTTAGTGGTTTCTCATTATTAAGAGAGGGAAAGGACAAAATACTAATGAACATTAAATAAACATTAAAACCATGGCTAAAGGGATCTTCTGTGCAACAAATAAAATTTTTCTAATTTCAGTTTACTTTAGCACCATGTATAAGTGTTTTCTCTCCTACCCCAGGCTACTTTTAAACTCAAGACCTTGACTAAAAAAATACTTTCTCTTTTTACAGTATATTCACTCATCAGGCATAATTCACAGGGTAAGTGGAAAAACATGAAAGATGTTTATATTTTGATAATGTGAATGATGTTTGTGTATAAGCATGCTTATAAATAGGCCTGAAATTCTGTTTATAGCTTTTCTCAGTTTGTTGGTACCTTTGATTTCTTCTCCAGTGCGAACAAAAGGTGGCATGGCGATGTCAGTGTAAGCTGGCACTCAAGTTGCCCTGAATACAGCTTAGATTTGGGGTTCCTAGATTACTTTTTGAAGTTGAGTTGTAAGTCTCCACAAGAGCAAATAGTGTCTAAATTGAGATAGATAAGAGCTGGGGGTTTTTTGTTTATTTTTTAATGAAGAGTAAACTTTTAAAAACAGTGTTTAGGTTTTCTTTAAATGTTTTATTAGTGTTCAGAGTTCTGAGGGATCCTTAGAAACTGAAAAAAATTATCCAAAATTATAGAGATTTAAGAACCTCAGGGTTTTTTTCTGAGAGAAATTAAGCATTTGTTTCCTTTTTAATCCCTTCTCTGTATAAAGTCCACTTAAAATCACTTCTGCACTGTGAGGAAGGAGTTCTGAATGATGCCTTTGTGGTACCAAGCAGCATATCTTCCCCCGAAACTGCATTAGAACAGTAGAAATTGTCCTTTTTTAATCAAGTGTCAGGAGCACCATAGACAGTGCACATTGTATCAGCTTTAAGCTGGACGTGGAAAATACACAACTGACAAAATAATGTAAGATGTTTATATTTTTATTTTTGCAACTGCTGGGATCTTGGTCTAAACTTACCCTTGCTTAGTTTTCTTCTAAGGGCTCTCTTGATGACCCTTGAGCTTCTTGGTTTTATTACGGTTTTTTGCACCAAATTGTTTCTCTCCAAGGCCCCTCTGATCTTAAAAGATCTTTGTATAAAACAGGTGGATCCATGTTAAAAAGTTCAGAGAGAAGCTACTTCTAAAGATCTTGTGCTAGAGTGTATCAAACAAAGGTTTGAAAAAGCTGAAGGAGAATGTATATCTAGTAATGTATTTCTGAGCCATTGGTGTTGCAATATCATCTTAGTCCTTGCCAGTAATCTTCCCTTTGCTAAACTTTACAACTGTGGAAGATCATTGGAAGTCTCTAAGGTGGCTTAAGAGACTTAAGGGAATACTGTTTTTATGTTGCAGTTGTGTTAACTTTCATGGGAAATTGATTTTTCCACAGAAGAAAGCATAGGGTTTTATGTAAAATCTTGTTTGATTCTTTCAGTACTCCTTCTAAATCTATCAGGGTAAGGAACTTTTATAGTGCATATTTTAATATGCAACATGTACAGTCCAGAACTATAAATGTGAATTTTTAACCTTGTGGTCATAGTATTAAATGCAACAAATTATTGTCCAAACCCCTCTTGTAGAAAAATTAGAGAATTCCTTCACTGGAAAGTATTTTCCTGACTTATAGCAGAAAAAAAAATAATTATTTTTCTTGGAGGGGAAGTATACTGGAAAAAAGCCAAATGTGCAAGTTTGCATCCTTGTTTGTGTTATTTGTGTTCTGACATCATTTTACCTGTTGCTGTTCAAAATAGTTACATAAAAACTATAAAACCAGAAAGAAGGAAGGACAGATACCAAAAAAGAGTACTCTATTGTCTTGCTGTAAAATTAAAAAAAAAAACAAAAAAACACAAAACATTCATTTAAAATCTGGTTGCAGGATCTAAAGCCTGGAAACTTGGCAGTAAATGAAGACTGTGAATTGAAGGTAAGGTATGTTTGTTTGAAAAACCAGTCAGACGTGTTAGAAGGCAGAAGACAACAGGTGCAGCAGCTGTGGACATGCTGGCTGGTTTCTGTGTTGGGCCAGGCTTTTTGCTCTTGAACCACAATTGGCCTGTGCATCCTCACAGAACAACAGGGAATTTGAATGGGGACTTTAGTGTCCTGGTGTGTAAGGACACATCAGATCTTATGGCCAAGGTATTGTTCCTAAAAGAGACAGAAGAGTTGGTGGGAGTGATTCGGTTATGTGAGAATTTCAGCTTTAAATAAATAGAAAAAGTCTTACTCTACCAGCTGGGAGATACAGAAGATCAAAGTTTGTGAAGGACACCCTTAATGGAATGAAATAAAATGTGATGCAGAGCATTACAAAAGTGGATTTTAGCTTGCAACACACAAACTACATACTTGCATGTAGCCATTGTAATACAAATTTTGGTCTTTGGAGACTGACCTGAATGTTCCAGGGTTCTGTAATTTTAGTGTTTTCCTATCAAACACAAAAAGCCATTGACTTTTCCTGGCTTGGAGGTGGACAAATTGGGGATGGATCCCACGCTGATGGGAAAATAAGACAGTGTAGAAAAAACAGTTGTATATGGATGTCATCCCCCACACCCCCAGCTGTACAATTGTATTTTGAGATGCAGGCCAAGTGTCTCCTGATCTGTATCTACTTATTTAACAAATCTTTTTCTGCACATTCTCAAAGTCAGTTTATGCAGGCATAAAATCACTTTGCCAGGAATAGTGCAACCATTTTCCCTTTTTCCCTCATGTCTGTGCACTCTGCAGCTTCCCTTGCATCAACTCCAGTGACGATGAGACTGTAAGCAAGTTGAAACAATTCCTTGAATGGTAATTAATTAGCTATCAGGTTTTTCACAGTGAGCTTTCTGATGCTCGTTTTTCCCTCATCTGATGCTCTCAACTCCTTCATAGGTATCAGAAAAGTGACAGTGGAGGCTGTATGAGGGGAAATCACTGTCCTTTCTGCACTCTCAAAGTGACAAGTTTTTTTTTTTAGTTAATGAAAAAAATTAGGAAAATTAAGTTTGCTGAGTCAAAGAAGACCTATCCTTAAGGAGCTGAGGGAAATTGGGTCATTGTTCTATAATTCACAGATTATAAGAAGGATTTTCAAACATGCTCTGAAAATTTCTGTGGAAGTTCAAGCTGAAAAGTTGGAGATTGCAGTGTGAGAATAAAAGTTTTATATGAAGATACTTATTGAAATGGTACCATGTTAAGTACAAATAGGATACAGTTGTTCTGGAGTTTAATGAAATGTAAATTAAAATAAATCACGAAGTTAAAGTATAATACACAAAAATTCTTGCTGTCGTTTTCTACTTCTACAAATCTACAAGACCAAATTATATTTTAGCTGTTTCCAACTCTACATGTCACAAGCCTTGGTAGATAAATGCCTAAAAGACTGTGACAGAATAGACTGTACCACATCTGGATTTGATCTGTTACTTTTTTTTTTTTCTTCCACCATCCCTGCTGTTGTTCTGGGAAAATTCATGTGCTGAATTTGTACAATAAAAGCCATATATAAAGGTTTATACAAAAATTATATATACAAAAAAATTGCATCTAGTGAATCTTCAGTACCCAAAGAATCAGCCACAATCAAGTGCATTTAATTGGTATGAATAAAAAATGTCTCCCTTTGCATTCTGTTCCTGTTTTTAAATTGATTGGTAATCAGCAATTATGAGGAAAACATGGAAATTATATTTCCAGTATGGCAATAAAGATAAGCCATAACATTTTGTATTCTTGATTTGTGAATGAAAATATAGTTTTCCTTTTTCTGTTAGTGCCAGGGAATGATGAAACTATCCTGAAATATTTTAGAATGCTTAATTGCAGAGAGCATTACAAAAACATGACTCTTGGCATAGGAATGCTTAGGTGTCCCTATTAAAACCCCTGCCCTATCAATAAACATGTGCAGTGTGATTCACATGGCAAGCTGTGGCTGCTCATGCAAAGCTCCATGTTTAGTTATCTGTGTGTCACCATGGTTTATCTTCAGTAGAACTTGACGTACCCATGCCTCCCAGTTCTTGTTAGAAGCATGAGCTTTCCAATGAATACAAACTGATTGTTGTTCTAGGAATGGAATTTTCTTACTGTTTTCAGCATCTTTTGATGGTCCATACCGGTGGGCCTTTTTAAGGCAGATTTTATAGAAGTTGACAGAAGGCCATAACATTCATTTTTAATCTTGCTGCTGTACACATTGCTATATCTAGAGAGAAATATCTGAGAATCTTAGAAATAAGCTGAATTGTGCATAGCACTTTAAAAAAATTGCATGGTTCTTGCATTTGTTTCAAAAGGTTTTTCTATAGTTGATGCTGGAGGTTGGAGAAGACTTGATGGGACTAAGTGATGGTAATTCCCTACTCTTGTTGCTGTTTTTCAGTGTGACCTAGAGGAAGTCTTCCCTTGTATCAGTTATTCATGATGATCTATCATGATATATGATGCATAGATATTCATTTCTACTATCATATAGTAGAAATAACAATACCTTCTTTCTTCAGAATATTGTTGGAACACACTCTTGAATAGCTGTGCCACCTGGGATATGAGAGCAGTGGACACTGTCTAAAATGGGTGCTGTTCTTTTAGCTGTAACTTGATACAATGGTGATTCTGTGGTTGGGGAATATTTTGCATTAAGTGTGTCCAATATCTCCTTAATTAATAAGTGAATAATTTTTTATTTTCTTTACTGGTCTTACAGCTTTTGATGGTGCCATAGAAGTATGTAACTTGAAAAAAAGTTATTCAAATCTCTCTGCTACCTCTGTCTTGATTTTTAAAATGAGAACAAGACACTTCAATGAGAAAAAGATCCAAAAATAAACTAATCTCTGCAGATTGCTCCAGTTTTGTTTTTTTCTTAGAGTTGTAAACAACTGTATGAACTAGATAGCAAGCTGATATGAATGTGCTTTGTGCTTCCACTGCAGATCCTGGATTTTGGATTGGCAAGGCACACAGACAGTGAGATGACTGGCTATGTGGTTACAAGGTGGTACAGAGCCCCAGAGGTCATTCTTAACTGGATGCATTATACTCAGACAGGTCAGTGTCTCTTCTAAAGTATCTTGACAGAACTAAAGCATTCACTGGGTCAGGTGAGATGTACACAAGGCTTTGTTTCTGAAATGAACAAGAAATTGGAGGTGAAAATGACAGTGTAATGATGCAACATTTCCTTGTAGATAAATTGCAGGTAATAATGTGGTGGTGAGTTTGGGGATTTTTTAGATACGTTTTCTGAGAGTAATAGAAAGTGCCAAGGTTATTAGAAGAAAATTATTTAAATTATACAGACATGACAGTCTGGTCTCTCTTCTTGGGTTCCTATAAATTAATTTGAACAGACAGGGAGAAATGGCAAATGGAGAGAGTTCAAATAACACTATGAAAGTTTTTGAAAGTACTGAAAATTTACTTCCTATGCCTGTTATTGGGAAACTCATTCTGCATTTTATAAGATTATCTCCAGTTTGCTCATTACAAAGTCTGGTAGTTTTACCTATGCTGTTCATCATACTTGGCAAGGCACACATTTATTTTATAGAAGGCTATAAAGGTAATTTTTATACTTACTTAAAATATGTTTTAAATTAAACTTTATGCATGTTTAAACAGACAAGTTGATGTGCCTCTTGGTCTTTTTTTCAGTTGACATCTGGTCTGTGGGCTGTATAATGGCTGAGATGATAACAGGGAGACCTCTGTTTAAGGGAAATGATCGTATCCTTCAGTGAATTTATGATACTGATTTAAGAAAATTATGACAGGTGATTATGTAATACAGTAAGTCTGTTCAAAACAGATGAGTATAAATTGAAATTAATAGTAAAATGGCTTACAGCTCTCTCATTAAATCATTATTTCATATCTGTACCATATCTGCCAATTAAAACTTGTATTACTGATTTTTTTCAGTAGAGGTGATCTTTGAATCACATTCCAAATAATCAAGTAGAAGGCTCTGTGATAATAGAAATGCATTTTTTTTCCTAGTGCATGTAATACATGTGTTGATTGTTTAGATACTCTTAATAGTTTTGGACTGATTTTTGTCCAGACAACACAGAACAAGTCTGATGATATTAGAAAATTTTGCAGATGATTCAATTATCTGTTCCTAAATTCTAGAATATTTTCTTTGCCTTTTCTAAGAGAAATGGAGAACTTTCATCTTTCATAAATCTTCTGTTCACTCATTGAATTAATTTTTTTACATTATTCTCCAACAGCAAAGAAATGCATTACTTTTGCAGGATTATTACTTTCCTAATAGTGAAAGAATTTGTTCCTTATTTCTGGTATTCAGATCTGGACCAACTCACAGAAATAATGAAAATAACAGGTACACCAACACAAGATTTTGTTCAAAAATTGCACAGTCAAGATGTGAGTATTCTGATTTGTCTGTTGGTTTTCCATGTCTTATTTTTCCTTTAAGCCATGCTCAGTTCTTAGACAGGCTGAGGTAATACATATTGACTGCTGATATGGCCCCTGATGGTTCTTCTCTGCCTTGACATGGTTTGTGCACCCACAGTAGCTACTGGAAGTGAGGGTGGAATGACAGAAAATTATCAGAACATTATTTAAATATTTCAGGATTCCAGTGTGTACCATATAAACAGCAGAGGTGATACATGGCAACTTTTATTGTAAAAATACTAAAAGCAGGGAGATATTCAGAAAACCCAGTTTTTTGCAAATGTCTCTTTCCTGTCCTTATGGTGATGTCCTTCTAGAATCCTGAGGCCCTTCTTATAAAGAGCCTGAATTTATTCATTAGTGGAACTGTTCAGTTTAAATGTAAAGGAATTACTGTATAAGGTTCACTTCTAGAGATTGCTGTAAACTCATGATGACATTCTTTCAAGTAATTCATACATATTTATTTGAATAAATATACAAAATATGGAGCACTAATAATTAAAGCTTCACATCATAATTTCTAAATCATGGTTTTAAAGTGATTAAAAAATATTCCATTCAGGAAGAAGATTAATATCATCAGAAAAAATGCATTTGTACAACATGCTGTCAAAATATTTTTGAGAAAGGTATTAAGCATATAGTTAATGTTGTCTCATTACAAAGGGGGCAAAGATCTAATTTAATATCCATGTTTGTTTTAAGGCAAAAAATTACATCAAAAGCCTCCCAAAAGTCCAGAAGAAAGACTTTGCATCCATCTTGAAGTATGCGAATCCTTTGGGTAAGGCTGTTTGTGTGGATGTGTGCAGCTTGTTCTTGTGTTTGCATTGGAGGCAGCTGCATTATAATTCAGTCATGTGACAGGGGTTGTGGTGGTTCTTGGGCTATTCTGTCTCTTGTTTTCCATAATTCATCATTTTGATTGTGGAAACTGAAGTTTAAACCCTGCCAGGAATCAGTTGTTTCTTAGAAGCATAAAAAAAATTAGTATGTTGTGTTTTGGGTTTCAGTCTAGTACCTGCTTATTGGTTTTACTTGAGCATTTTTCTCGAGAGCCCTAGCATATCAAATAAATGTAATAAAATTTTCTCTGTACTGTATTTGAACTACAATTCTGAGAGCCCAATCTGATCTGCAGTTGAAATACAAGAAAATGGAAAGCTGACATTTTAGTAATAGAATTAATACATCCTGAGAAACATCTGTGCATTCCTGAGAAACAGTGGCTTGGATTCCATAAATCTTAGCAGCCAGAAGAGCCTATCAACTGTGCATAACTGTGACATGAGGCTGGCAGAGCTCTGAAATTACTCTCCTTAAGCATTATCAATTCCCCAATGGCCTAAACACTAACAAGCCAGTTTTATTAGAATATTAATTAAGATACTTAAATTTTCATAATTTAAGTTAAAATTTTAGTTTCAGATACGATATGAATAAAGCTGATTAATAAACAGCTCTTACCCTTACTGCATGGTTAGCTGATGGGTAGCTATAGCAAGCTACACATTTCCATTTAGTTCTTAGGATGTCTTTTATCATTTCTGTGGCCATCTGGCTGCTTCAGGTCTGGAATATGCAACATGGCAAGCAGACATTGAAGCATCCTGTTCCACACTTTTTGGGGTGAAGCATCACTTCCCACACTGTCTCTACTTCCTTTCAGCTGCTTCAAACCCAAGAACTTTCAGGATAGAAAAACAGAAAATAAATGAATCATTCATCTTACCTGTTTACACTAGCCCACTTTGACAGTCTAGCAATGGAATGAATCCAGAATCCAGAGGAGGGGAACATGCAGAACTTTAATGGGTTGTTTTGGCTGAGGTCAAAACCACATAGGAGATAAAGTTAGCTCTGAGGTTCTGAGTATGGACAGCTGACCTGTCTTAGTGTACTTCAGAGTGTACTTGGTCTGGGTTTGGTGACACAGAGCGCAGTTCTCACTCCCTGTTCACCTGTTCATTCAGGTGCTGTCAGGGGGGATGTCCCTTAGAACCACAATGAGTGGCAGTGCTTAAAGACACCTGGGAAAGCCCAGGCTCAGTGGTCCTGGAGCCAGAAGCTGAGGAGTCATTAGCTGAGATGTTTTCTGTACTGCATACAGAAGCAAGGGAGCACCTCTGCATTGCATTAGGCTTTATACACGTCCCAGCTTGCTCACAACAGTCATGCAAGGAGGCCCCACTGCCTATAAATGGACCCACAGTGATCTGTTACTCCATGTAGTTATTTGAAATACCTCCAGGGCAGTATTACCGTGTACAAGTGGAATCAGGTGTGTGGGTTGATGCACTGTTGGTTTTCTGTGCAATAGCTGTAAACCTTTTGGAGAAGATGCTGGTGCTGGATGCAGAGAAGCGAGTCACGGCAGCTGAGGCTTTGCTGCATCCCTACTTTGAACCAATTCATGATCCTGAGGAAGAGATTGAAGCTGAGAAATACGACGACACATTTGATAACATGGATCTTCCATTAGATGAGTGGAAGCGTGAGTTTAATTTTGTGATGTTTTCAGAATTAGCCCGATTGAAAGGCCATGCAGAAATAAAAATGATCCCCCTTACAAATTAACTCCCCTGCTTTTGGTCATACAGGGTAAATAGACAGCATTAAGATAAATGCTACTGATAAGCCAGTGTTCCTCTTACCAAGTTCTTGTGGAAGGATCTCTAAAGGTTTCTTCTCTGCTTCCTAACAGAGGCTGTCCTCCATTTCCCTAATGTTTCTGTCCTCCCATCTTCTGGAACATAGAAAAGAAACCATTTCTGTAACTTGCCTTTCAGTGGATAGAGCAGGTGAAGAGATTTTGTGACTGTTGCCTCTACAGGACTGCAGTGGTTGCTGGCCTTAGAGTCTCTGAGGGAGAAAAAAACATATCTGTGTCAGCAGAGATTTAAGTCCAATCTTGTTTTCATCTAAGGTCAAAGGTTTGTAGTTTGGCTTTTAAATCAGGACCTAACTTTTAAATCTAATGTGCTCAGTAGCTCTTGCTGAGGATATTGCCCACTATACTCAAAAGTCAGTGCTCACGTCCCTTTGAAAGCCCCTATACCATTTCAGTACTGGGCTACTTTTTTAAATCTGAAATGGTGAAAAAGTCATCCTTGATTCCCTTAGGTTTTGTACTCTACCTCTCTTTTTGCCTGAAGAGGTCTCTCTCTTCCTGAGCTAGATTAGAGCCCAGCCATGCTGGGGTTGTACCTTGCTCATTCATGTTTGTGTAGCTCCTTTTCGGATTAGACCACAGCAATGCTATGTCTGTTCTGTTGTTTTGCAGGCATTACATATAAAGAGATACTGAACTTCAAGCCACCACAGACATTGGACTCAAAGGAGACAGCAGTGTAATGGCTCAGTATTTTCAGAACTCTGAAGGCAGAAAAGTTGTAAATGTTTGTGACATTTCAGGTGTATAAAACTCCTTATAAATACGTAATCTGTTTCATCTGCACTGTAACAATGTCCTTTACTCTGCATGTGGAAGTTGGTGCCTTTGGGCGTAGCATTTCAAAAATGGCCAGAAACTTATTTCTGCCTACAAACTTCTTCCTTCTGCACAAAAGGACTCAGACTGCAATACCCTGCTGCCATCCTCAAAAGAGCAGGATTAATTCTTCAACTCAGAGATCTGAAGAGTGCAAGTTACCACCCCAGGCAAGCTGAGAACACAGTATATCTGGTGTGCTGTGACTGATCTCCAAGGCCACTGAACTGTCTTGAATGCAAGGGGTATTCATGTGACTTCCTGTGGGATATTCCACTTTGCTGAGATGTCTGGGAAGGCTAATCATCTCCTGTTACCTCAGGGACTGCAGTGGGTAGCAGACTGAGTGAGTGCCTGCATCCCCTGTCCTCTGTGAGTAGAAGAGAACCTCAGAACAAGATTTCATAAACTTGCTAGGTGAACAGTCACTGTATATATAATCACTGTATAATATTTTCCCTAAATACAGTGCATTTTCTTTGTATAGTAGAATAGGGATCAAGGATTTACAGGGAGAAATTCTACAGATTTTCTAAAATTTTGTAAGCTCTTCAACATCTTAGTATTGAAATTATCTCAGACAATCAGCAGTGCTGATTTTAAAAATAAAGCTACATGTGGGTCACTTTGTAGGAAATGAAATGAGGACCAAAATGATAGACTTCCTCTTCATCAGGAATACCTGCAGCAACCTGGCTTTTTTTTACAGTGTACAAAGCTGTTACCAAGTGAAGAATAATACTGATTTTTTACTGATTTAAACTCATCTTACTTGGAAAAACCTTCAGACCTTTTGTGGAGAGGTACCTTAGCAGGAGTCAGCTTCCTGATGGGATATATTGGTTAGGTGCTTCCTGAGTTCCTGTCACTGTCCTGTTACTGTATTTTCCTAGGTGCTTTGTTCATAAGGGTCTCTGAGAGGTGGGAAAAAGAGCTGGCAAACCTTTGTGAAGAATTTCTGTGTGAAATTGTTTATCTTTCTTAAAGGTAGTATCTTCACAGTTGACTGTTTCGATATTCCCAATGTAATAACACCATGGTGTGTTACTACTGAGTGAAATGAATGTTAAAGAATACATTTGATCCTAGCAGGTAGTAACTGGAAAAAAGAAGAAATTACTTGTGTTTTTTTTTTTTTTTTTGCTTTAATATCCAATATAAACCATAAGTTTAATAAAGGCAGAGTTACTCTGTTTCTTTCAATGAATGTTTGAATTAAACACCTGTAAATATTAGCATTTGTTTAAAAATTGTTTGTGATGAGAGTTGATTTGCTGAGGTGGACACCTAGAGAGACTAAATAGTAAGAGAGACCTTAAATTCATGTATTTGACAAGTCATTAAAAACGACAGTTTCAGGAATTCATGAAAAAAAAAGCAGAGAATGTATATTGAATCAAAATATTTTTCCAAACTACAGCTTTCTCACAGAGAAAGGCATACTTAAGAGTCATACCCCATTTTGCACTATGGACTTTCTGCTTGGTCTACACTTCTGTGTTAAATAGGAACTTTATCTTTTACAGAATAGATATTGTCTCTTAGAATCATGTTCTTTGGTCTTCTTAAAAGTCGTGGGAGAAAAGTGCCTCTTGGAATTAGTGGTGTTGATAGACTGAGTCAATGGGAAATGAAAAATGTCAAACACTTAATTGAAAATGCTGCCTCTATATTTTAAATGGAATTCAACACTCTAAATTTTTGCAAATACCTAAAGTCTGGAGATAATGCAGATGGCTCAAATGTTAGTCAGACTAGGAGGGAGCATTTTGTTAATTGAAAAACTGCTTTGCATTTTCTTCCCTAAAGGCTAACGCTTCAGTGGGTATTTCCACAAAGTCAAGCACTAAAATCTTCCACTGCTGTGGCAAACTTTTACCTCTCTTAATTTTAACTTAGCTTTGGAGAAGCAGCCAGCACACATGAGAAAGACATAAAAAGATAGTGTTAGCTTTTCTTGGTAGTGAAGAAATACAAGGCCTTCTTAACTGAAGACCTTGATGCATGTCAGCAAAAACAGACGTACTGCTGTGCCATCAGCAAATGGCAAAGCCAACATCAGGTTGGTCTGGAAGTTTCTGTGAAGACATTGAATTCTGCAGAAATGGCTCCAAGGGCCATCTCTCCAGTAGAGATCATTGAAAGAACTGTGAGGTGAAAGCAGAAATACTTTGCAGCAGAAGCAGCTGCTACTCCAGAGGGAGAGACAACAGTTCCTAAGTTTTTATTTGCTATTCCTACTGGTGCTAAGCAACTCAGGTATAAGAACCCAATTTCTGTTTGCCTTAAAAGAGAAATGTAAATACATTCTGCATGTACATGAAATGTGTTGTGACAAATAAAGGTTGCGAGTTTGTTTTTTACACAATAATGGTCTTATTTTCCTCATATGTATTCGCAGATGTATAATCAGTACTGAAAATATTACTTTCAGTAAAGGGATCTGCATGAAACTAGTATTGTAGGTACATTTCATGTAATAATAGCTGCTGATACAGGTTCTTTTGGAAGCTAGTGAGACCACAGATGCTAATCTTTCTCCCATTTTCTGAACCCAGAGTTGCCACAGAGCTGATCTGACTGTACTACTGCCACCATATTATTTCTTAACAGTTTCTTGGATTTTACCAGACATCTCTGCTTTGTTCTGAAGGACAGGATTTTAGTTCTTAAATACAGTTGCATTTCTCAGTCTGATTTTAAAAGCCAGAGTCAGACTGATGGTCATCAAGCATATATATCTTTGAGTTGGACAGGATAGTTTGAGTTAACAAAGTTCCAATAGGATGTATGGGGCTCACATGCTCTCTGACTATTTTAGAACAAGATTGTCTCTTTAAGTATTAGTTTTTGTTGCATTGAAGACTCACCAAATGTTGATTTTTGATAATGTTTTCTTGTGGGCCAGATGTTATCCAAGCTTCCTTTTTTTTTTTTTTTTTTTAAGTAGGATATCACTGAGGTGCATGGTAATGTGTCCCGCAAAATGTGCTCAGAAGATGCACTTTGTTCTTGATTGGGAATTACTGAGCATATGAGATGGGTGGGATTCTTTGAGTTTCCTACTTTCTGATCTGCTGTTCAGAAGTGAATACCAGATACTTCTGGTCTGTTAACAGCTAAAGTTCTCAAAGAATGAAGCACCTGTTAGATGCTGTCATTCACTGGATCTTGGTATAAAATAGCCATGTGTTTTGATGGTGCCTGCAGCGACCACAGAAAAGAATAGGGGCTCAAAACACCTGCTGTCTCTGCTGATTAATTCTCCATCTCCTACATACACTGGTGGCAACTGGTTGTATAAGCCAAACAATACCAGAAGCAGTTTAATGCACAGCAGCATTTAAAATCTCCTCCTAAGTCTTCATAAGAATTCAGAGCCTGAGTTGGAGAAAGATCAAGGGAGGAGGACTTCCATCATACAGACACTCTTTGAAACTTCTGGAGTACCACTTAATGCGCAGCTCTTGTGCACAGATCATTTGTAGCCTGTGGAGTAGAAATGTCTGAAAACTGTATTTTCATCTAGCAGCCATCTGCAGCTCTGAGGCATGGGACTGATGTATGCTTTTTAGCTACCAGGAACAGCATCCCCCTAGGAGGTGAGTGGGGACAAGGCAGGTGTTTTAATGATTCATCATTTTTGTCTGCTGCTGTTTTACTCTGTGATGGGAGCTCCTTTGTGCTTACCCTTGTTACTTTTCCTACCAGGAGTTTTCTACTTTGTGGTCTGCTTCATGAGTTAGCAATGAGGTGTATTTCCCAGCAAAGTTAGAGTGATCCAGGCATGCAGCTCTTACACCTTTCATTGAAGCATTTTGAATATACTTTTACCTTTGAGAAGCAAAACAGACTGCCAGTGAAACAAACGAAAAGCAAGGAATGGAATTGCTCAGGTCCTGTTTGAGAATGTTCTTGGTTTACACACAATGTCCTGGGAGCACATGCTCCTGGGGAGCAGGTAAAGTCTCTTGCTGTGTTTGCATGGTGAGGTTCCTGTCAGAGTGATACTTTTGATACCAACCCCTAATCCACTTCAGTCTGATCCTAATGGGAAATTCACTATTACTATAGCTTTGTGATAGCACAGCTGATAACAGCAAAATTGTACTGCCTGGAAAACCATCGCCATTTAGTCCACAGGAGCCTGGGCCATGGCAGGTTTTTTTAGGCATTTTTAAAATCCCATTTATACATGATGGTTCCTGCTGACAAGTAGTACAACTTTGGCATGTGTCCAGACATTTTGCTGTTCCTGTGTAACCCCTTACATTTTTGGGTTTGAGCCAAGTTTTTTTTCATGAAATGGTAGTGCTCTACTATAAGAAGAAAAAAATACAGCCACAAAATGTAATCAGAAAAATGTTCACTCAGGTTTTCTCTAAAGCCATAGATCCAGCAAAGTGCTGCAGGCATGGTTCATTTACTAGCACTGACATGGCCACAGAGCCAGCAGTGCCTGGAAAATTGTGCTCAGCCCAACTGATGGGTGCATATGGCTGTCATCTCTTGTCTGTTGTTCTCCAGCCGTGAGAGAGTAACAATGCAGCCTTTGTGAGGGGCTTGTTTGGGAAGCCTGATGGTGAGCTCTGCTGGAAGGGTTATGAGAGTGTCGGCAGGAGGTCACAACGCTTGGGCTGCTGAGACTGGGGGCCAGCTCAGAGCCACTGCAGTCAAGGGTGGCTCCTTCCCCACAGTGACCCTGGGGGAGGCTCCCAGGCACTGTGGGGGCAAACCCTTCCAGCACAGGCTCCTGCCTTGGCCCTGCCTGAGCTGCAGCTCTCCCTGCCCTGCAGCCGTGTCCCTGCCGTGGGTCCCACCAAACCACCTCCACTCGCTGGCTGATGTCCCGGTCTGGCCTGTCCCCATCCCCAGGGAGGTGCCCCACACCCAGGGCTGGGGCTGTCCCCAGGTGCCCCCTGCCATCTGACCTAGATATAGTGGTTTTCATCAAATTAGAGTCAAGTTGAAAAGATTTGTTGGCAGTGCTCCATGATAAATGGAATGAATACATATTTCTGTACTGTTGGCAAACTACTCTAAGTTGCTGTAAGTCTCCATTTGGACTAAGTATCATGACAACATCATTAATGAGGTTTTTCATACATGATGCATTAGTGCAAAAGGTAATTATTATGAAAGAAAATTTCTGCAAGAGAGCACAGATTTCCTTTAAAGAAAGAAAATACAATGCAGGAAGATTTTTTTGAAGGCATTACTAATATTGTAAATAAACAATCAGACTCATCAGAAAAGTAAAACCACAGCAGTGAGAATATTGTGAACACTGAGGTCAAGCCCTGCCTGCTGGCAGAGTGGGAGGGCTAGGTCACCAGGCACACATATAAACTCTAGGTCTCATGTCACCTTACAGACTTCAAGCATGACTCCCCATATGGCTTTCCAGCACTCTGGTAGTGCACTCTTTGCATTCAGATTGCTGAATTTTCCAGAACAGATGTGAAACTATGGCCGTACAAAAATTAGTGAATATTTGGAGACTCAATGAAATGAGCGTGATTCTTTTAATGAACAGCTCACTATAACTATAATTACTTTTTCTATTCAGTATGGCCATTGCAAGTCTTTAAAACAGAACATTAACTATGTTCCCTTAGGTTTCTCAATGGGTTTTATGGCCTCTTATGCTTTATGGCTAGATTAGTGGTTTTGATCACCTGGATTTGATATGATTAATGTTATGAACTTGCTGTGTGTCTTCCAGGTTTTGAATTGCTTTCCTTAACTAGTGTTTGGTATCATTAGAGTAATTTGAGACATAAATTATTTATATACAGAGAAAATTCCCTTAATGCTGTAACCTCAGATCTTAGCAGTGGGGTAAGCCTGACTTGCCATGAGAAAATGCTCAGGGAAGGCTGAGGAGCTGAGCTGAGCAAGCAGAGAGCATTGCTGTGTCCCACACACTGGCTTGCCTTAATGTATCAAATTCATACCAGTGGATGCCTGAGGGCTCTTTAGGGTTAATAAAATCTTCTCTAATATGGTGCTGTGACATCATCAGCTGGTTCATACATCCATTGTGATCAGCTAGGATTTTTAAAGAAGACTAAATCTCTCTCTTCTTGTCAGACCTTGGTAAACATGGGCATGATAGTAGGGCTTCTTGTGAAGCAGGCCTACAACAAATGGTCCTTTTCTCAGAAAAGAGAAAAATGAAAACTCGGAAGTTGGCAGAATTTGAAGCACTAATTCCCCTCATTTTTCTGTGTTAGTTTTATCTACTCAAGCAGTATTCCAACCAAGAAAACCAAGTACAGCTAATCCGTAAAGAAAGAAGTAACCAAGTGAATGTCCTCACACATGTGGCCATGGACCCAAGCTGGCTTCTCCCACTGGAGTATTGGGACAGAATTGCTTTGTAAGGACTTCTGTAAGCTCAGGGACACAAGTTGTTTGTTCCCTTTAAAGATTGGCATATACATCTGCTGCATCCCTTGCTGAAGCCAAGATATGAGGATGAGATTGCTTTATTGAGCCAACCCTATGGCAGGGAAAGTACCTCCCATACTGAATGCTTTTTCAACATCATGGACCAAAACCAAACATTTTATAGAATGTTGTGAAAGATAATTCACCAAAAAAAGTGAGTGGTCTGTGTATGCTGGCCAACTTTGTCAGTTTTGCTCACATAAAGGTCTGCCATAAGACACTGACATCAATAGGGTGTATTCTAACACTCAGCATAAGCAAAACAGGCAGAACATTGCCTTCCATGGTATAGCCATGGATTGTGGAAACTGTCTTTGCCTTCCTTAGGTACAGAACCTGTCTGTCAGTAACTCCAGTACCTCTGTTTCTTTTTGCTAGTATATCAGGGAGAAAAATACTACTCAGCATGAAGAGAAACACAAAGCATTTTCCATGGATGTTTCTAAAAGTAGTTTTCTCTCTCACCAAACAATTCAAAGGTCTCCTGTCCCAATACATTTATCATTAGCAATGCTGTAGTAGAGATGTAGATGTAACAAAGCTTATGGGGAGTGGCAATAGCTTTTATCACTTTTATCAGACAGATATAAGAGCAAAGGAAGAGAGCTGGGGACGCTGTCTGGCAAACATGTGCCTTTTATGGTGGGAAACCAGAGCTGCAATGACAAATCCTTTTTCTCTGGATGCTCCAGTCTAATTTCAAAATACCTTCCCCTCTAAACTATTTGCTCCTCTATGGTTTCCATAATGAAAGGAGCCTCCTGTGGAGACAGTTATCAATCTTTGATCACTGCAACCAGCATGAAACCCTTAATGCTATTTAGAGAATGAAAATGGATCCTAAGACCAAAAAAACCATCAGCCTCTCTGTCTAACTGTAAATTTAATTGTTCTCTGGTTGTGCCTCCCTGAGCTTCATATACTAATTAGAAGTAAACCATAGTTTTAGAGATCATTTAGGTACTGTTTGATTTTGAGCTATTTCTAAATGATTGCTCTACATTTTTTCTTATTTACTCAGCTCTTCTTGTTGTGTAGCTATTTAGGATGGATTCACCCATTTCCCTTCCCAGTAGCTCCACTGGAAGGAAATGTTTGCCCTGGAATGAAGGTAGAGGGCTGTGAAGACCAAGTGACATAACATTCCACAGGCAGGCCCCACAGTCTGCTCCCAAATTAGCAAATGGGTGCTGAAGTCTGGGCCCTCTAATCCTGGCCTGCTGGCGCAGGGGCTCTGCCCAGGTATTGAAATCCAAATAGAGTTTAATCATGAGGGTGGAGACTCCTTTATCAGGGAATTTCTCTTCGAGATAGGGTAATAGAAACCAAATGTCTTTGATGTCAACAGAGGCAACGTGTGCAGCATAAGCCAGCACAGAGAGAAGGAAGGAGTCTGCCATCTGCCCCAAGGCTCAGAGAAAGAGAAGATATTTTTTATTCCCTATCTTTTTGTATAACATATTGCATCTATGCTTTCTCTTTAATGACTGATTTGTGGTTTGTTTGGTTTTTGGTTTTGGGGTTCTTTCAAATTGAATTCTCCCCCTTTGCAGAGAATTTAAAGCCTTTCATGAATACCATTGAGGCTGTCTCACAAAACAGAGGGGAGGGGACGAAGTGGTTGATTCTGTAACTCTCAGGCTTGCTGTGGGAATGGTTGTGGCAATATAAGTTGTCTTTATAGGAACAATTGCTGAGGTTTTACAGATTTTGCAGGCCCAGCATCAGTGTTCCAGGAAAGCACTATGCATTCACCATTAAAGTGCATATAAAAAGATTCAATAAGAATACAAGATGCAGAATCTACTTACTTTTACAAAACTGTTCTACATGTCTTCTAAGACAGAAAAAAATACTTAAACAGTTTTTACAGAGATACCATCCGTGCATGATAACAGAGAGAAAAATCATAAAGGTTCAAATGAAAAAGTAGTGTCTGCGAAGCCATTATCACATTTGAAATCTAGACCTGCCCATGATGATCCGCCTAATGCCTGGCATGACCTGCCAGTTGTCTGCCACAGTGCTGCCCTCCTGCTGTCTCTCGAATTCTTCACTCCTCACACAGAGGTGTGATTTGGCTAAGCATTTGTAGTCAAAGCAGGTTACACATAAGGCCAGTTGCTTCATTCATTGAACCTTGGAAAATGTTTTGAGTTCCTTGATATATGAGGAATACTGAAAAAAGTAGATTAGTGGCAGCTGCAATAGCAACTGTGTCTTTTGTCAGGATAGGAAGGTGCCTTAAAGGCTTCATAAGGCTCCCTTTTGAGGTCATCCTTGTCCAAAAGGTATGGGTAAGGTAACATCTAAAATAGGGAGAGTGAAAAAAAAATTATTCACACTGTCAGTGAGTACTCCTTTTCCTTGGAGCACATAGTTCATGGTGCAGAACAGAAAAGAACTATTCCCATAAAATATTTGTATAGCTGTCAGGTAAAAATTATATACCTGACATGGCATATACATAGGTATGTCTACCCTGTGAATGGACATACTGATTTGTGAAGCAGTTACTCCTGTAATTTGTAATTGACACAGTTAAAAATATATTTTCTCAGAATCCCAATCTTTGAATATTGTCTATACACACATTAGAGTTCAGGACACACCTATTTGTTTTGAATAGAGTTTAGTACACACCTCTGTACTTGAATTAAAAAATTTGCAAGTGTTTTCAGTTAGAAAGCCCAAAATAATAAATCTCTTTCCAAAACTATACTAACATAGAAACCTAAAGCTAGGATTTATCAAGAAAATATATTTTCTTTTTGAAATTTTAGAATTACATTTTACGCTCTTAAAAAACAATATGAATCCTGGTTTGGACAGAAATTTGTAAAAAAAAACCTGCTAGGATTCTAATGATCAGAAGCTCAAATTCATGTCCAGGATGTAACTTTGACTATTTCTTGGTAAGTTTTTGGTTTCACCAAGAACATTTGCAACAGGAACATTTGCTTTGATTATTTAAATTTAAATACTTATTCAGGGTCTGGAATGAGATTACATTGTACCATCAAGGTGTGCCAGACACTGGATATGAGGAAATATGTCTTGGTGGAAAGAGTTATCAAGTGTTGCAACAGGCTGCCCAGGGAAGTGGTTGGGTCATGTTCCCTGGGAGCGCTCAAAAGACGTGTAGATGTGACACTTAGGGATGTGGTGTAGTGGGACTTTGAAGTTGTAGGTTTATGGATGGACTTGGTGGTCTTAAAGGTCCTTTCCAACCTAAATGACTTTGTGAATCTATGAATAATTTTATGAATCTACATTATTCAAGAAAAAATTATGCAAATGCCAATGGGAATCTTGCTTAAAGAAGACTTGGCCATTATACCTGATTCAGGTATTTGAAGCACATCTGTGTATTTGTGAAACATTACAGAAATTATTTAAATGTTGCTTATTCAACAAAGTATTTAGGCTGAAGTTTTCCTTTTAAACGGGAGCTTCAGGTCTGCAGCTTCCCATGGTGTGAAAGTGCATCATGGCCTGCCGTGTGTTGAGAAGAGGTCAGATGCCAAGAGCATTTCCTGCGGGTGCCACACAAGTGAAATGCGAAATGCTGCCAGGCGACTTGAAAGGGATGGGCTCCAGGCGTGCTGGAGTCAGCAGAGCACTCTCCCGGGGCTTGGCTTGTTTAACTGATAGAGCTATCTCCAGTGGCAGCCAGAAGCCAGACGCGATTTTCAAGACTTAATGTGGTTTTGTCTTATCTTGATGATCACTGGTTGGCTACAGACCGCAGACAAAGAAAGGATCGGGGAGGGGGAATGGACAAGGTGACAGGGTTTACTTTCTCAGTGGACTACACATAGCTGGGATGTAATGTGTACTTGGAGCTGCTCCCCTTTCTCCCTAGGAAAGAGTGTGAGTCTACTTGTATTCCCTTATGTTCACAGAGGTTAGAAACAATTCAATAAGCTCTGTGTTTAACTTCACTTTTTATTTGATTTGGAGCTGTTTGTGACAGACAGTACATGACAGGGGACTCAGCTATGATAGAAATTTGATAGAGGGAGAACCAGCATCAGCCCAGTTGCCAAAAGACTGCAAAAGCTACTTAAGTCTAAAAGAAAAGAGGAGCTTTTCTATGCCTGAAATACATAATACTCCATTTGTCAAATAGTCCTTCTTTCACAAAATTAAATTGGAGCAAAACAAAATTGAAATCCAGTAAAACTGTCTCAAGAATAAAAAGAAAGATATTAGCCAATGCAGCAAACCAATACCAAGGAATAAAAGTACCCTAACACATTGAATTTTTTTACCTGGGTCAGAACAGAGAAGAATGGCTATTACTGCTGGCTGGAGGGGGAAGGTGCTCATCTGGTACACGATCAATAGAGTAAAACCCTAAATTCAGACAGACTGTATTTTGCTCCCACCTGAAAGCTATTATTTGGAATTTGCTTACCCCTGGAGCAAAACTAATATTATTGCCATGGTTTTTATGGCTGAAAAACAAAAATTCACTTTCTTAACAGCTGTGCCAGCATTTCTTTCCTATTTTCAGCCACCTTGAAAGCAAACAGCTTCACACAGCATTTAACCAATGTGGTGTTCACCACAAGGCCCTGATGTGCAGCACCCAGGACATGGCCTAAATGCAATTTTGTGAATGTGCCTCTAGTAAGTCAGTGCTGGATTTCAGTTCTTCCTCTAACATCACCTCACACAAATTGTCCTGCTCTGCATTGACAAAACATTGCTGGGCAGGACCTCCAGAAGCTGAATGGGTTGATGAACATGGTGATGTCAAAGCTCAGATTTGTATGCCTGAGTTAGCTCCTAGCTGGTTAGAAGTCACCTCATCTTCCTGTGTCCTTCTTTTGGCTGACTGATTTGGCCTACTTAGGAAATGCTACTTATCCAGTTTTTGTGTAGTATTCAACACCCTTGTGCTCTGAGTGATACTCCTGGGATCTGGGTGGGTATTTACATGCCCTCTCCCCACTCTTGTAGCATCTGAACACTTCATATTTGAACGTGTTTAACTCCAGCATCCCCCCATCGTTGTTAACCAGGACAATCTGTGTGTGCAGGAGGACAGTGCAGCAGGGTTAAAGCTTCCAGAAGAAATGTGGCAGAGTCAGAAACTAAGTTTGGGTCACCCAAAGCAGGGAATTTCACTATTAAAACAAACTTTCAGTTAATCAACTGACAGTAGAAAGGACAGTGCTGAGCATGCCAAAGCAGTCAGCCTGTAACAATTTCCACTACAGATTTATAAGGAAATATATTTCTGTCCTTTAAAAATTGAACCAATGGTAAAGCTATTGTGACAAATAAATTAATGAGGCCTTTTCAAAGGCATTCAAAGGCATCCATGACTCTGTCTCTTCTGTTTCACAGATACCACATGTGGCCTAATTATTTTTTTATAAAGCAAAGGAAATGTTATGAAGTAAATCCTGCACTGCAGATTAAAGATGTTAGTTGAGCAAAGCTTTCATCAGAACAAGGACCACCTCTCCCCTGCCTTCTTACATGGTTACAAGCTTTGATCTTTGTCTGGGAGCCTTGCATCTCTGCAATTGACTCCAGTTAAAAATGACTCCAGCCAAATATTGCAACAAATGTTTAGATTAAAACCAAAAATCCCTACATCTGCAAATTTGCTCTCAACCCCCTGCTTTCTTTGAAGAAAATTTCAATCCTGTTTCTTACTGGGCTCTGATGGGTGGCTCCTGGTTAATCTCTGTCTGTCTCCCTGGTAACAGTCAAAGGAGAGGGCTCAGAGGTGGGCAGGCAGGGAGCCTCCAGCCACTGCTCCTCTTATCAGGGTCCATCAGCAGGTGTCCCTTGCTCATATCCAGGAACAATAAATGCAGCCTGTGGCTAAGGGAAACACCACACGGCTTTCCTCAGAAGTCTCAGAGAGCAGTAGCTGCACTCCAGATTTTGAGATCTCTAACTGTATGCAGGCACTGCAATTGCCATGATAATATTTTTTTTTTCACCTTAGTCAGTCTTTGTTCAAACACCTTCTACAGACATATATCACTCCAAAAAGAAATGCTGAGCCACAAGTTTTTGTGCAATCTGAAGGTTTAGATAGTGTGGCAACAGTAAAACAGTTTACTGTGTTCACAAAATCAATCTGTGTGTATATTTGCTTGATGTTTTTTCCCCATTAAATGAGCAGCTGTTTGCAAAAAAAAAAAAAAAAAAAAAAGAATTTATGGCACAGCAACATGGGTGCTGCAGGTCATGCTTCTGCCAACATCTGCTGACCCGTAGCACTCTCCAAGCAATGGTAATATACTCTACATGCTCACTTTTAATAATTGTTCTGCAAGACTCCTGCTAAAATTAAAATTATAAAGGCTTCCTGTCAAACCAAGTTCAAAGGTAACATCTGCTCATGAAGAACATGAAAATAATTGAGCCTGAACTGAAGCACTGTCCCTTACTTAAAAGTGACCCAGGAGTGAAAAGGATCTTAAATTGGTAAATTTCTTAATAAGTTATGTCACTGAAAATAGCACAGGGTAAGAAATTTGACCCACTTGAACCAAGTCGCTTCCAGAAGAGAATCAGAAGCTCCCCATAAATCGTTCCTGACAGAAGATGGCTATCCAAAATTACTGAATTATGGATAATGATCTTGCTTCAGAACCACCCTTGGACCCAGTGCAGTCATGGGCATCCAGCAAAAGCATTTAGGCAGGTTTTTCTCTTGAAACTGGTGGCAGTTGTTCAACCCTTGAGTCTACCAAAAGTCAGCTCTCCAAAAGCAAAGCATCAAAAGATAGTTGGATGCCTTTAAGAGACTAAAAGATACTTTAAAGCACAGCTCCACAGTGCCTCATAAATGACCTCCTCCCTGGGAAGCCTGGCAGGAAACAATGCTGGGTCAGGTTTTAAGATGAATCAGACTTTCTTGTAGGTTGTGAGACAGTCCCTGAAAAAAACACAGAGAAAAACATCCAAATAATTGAGAAACCAAATACTCTTTCTTACTTTATGTTTTATACAATTTAGAAATCTGCATGTAATACCGTGCTCCACATGCTTCTTTCATCAGGGATCTTGCCACCTACTTTCAGATAGTAATCAGATGAGAGCAGTATTACAGAAGAATATCACTGGAGACAGAGAGGAATTTGATTAATTTAATAAAATTACTAGACAAAGGGTTGTGCAGTTGGCTCAGCCTGGACCTGCCTCTCCTTGGGTTAAACAACTGTGAAGTCATTTCACTGCAAAATGGTAGCAAGAGGAGCTGTGTGAAGCTGTGCCTTGCAGATGTACCTGCACAGATTTAGCAAGGATGGGACTCTTGCTGCAGGCTCTAACTGCCTAAGAAATACATGGAGCACCTGTCAAAGGGAAGCTATCACCAGGCCTGAGTCAGCCTGGTTAGGTATTCAGTTCTCTGCCTTGAGGTGAGGTAAGGGATACAGAGAAGCCGCATTTGCTGGGAAAAAAAAACACCATTTGGGAACAAAGCATGAGAAGAAAAACTGACAGTTGTTTTAAATACATTTGGCACTCGGTGCCATGGTTGGTTGAGGTGTCAGAGAACAGGTTGGATTGGATGATCTTGAAGGTCTCTTCCAACCTGTGATTCTGTGATTCTGTGATTTTTTAGTTCCTGGGACCTTGCATGCTGTCATTTTTTTCTACTTATTTAAACAGATACTGTAATTTTACTAGTAGTTCAGAATAAAGAAGGCAGCCAAGGAGGAATTAGTAGGGGGTTGTCTTTGGTTTCAAAGATTCTAGGATTAGTAACCTCACCTTTAAGTATAAACATGTAAATTATGTGTGATGCATTGTCTAACTGTGCTACATCTCAGTATAAGCACAAAAAGCTATAGTTTCTGAAGAAGTGCATTTCAATCAAGCATCAGTAATACTAGATGATACACCATTATGAACGTACTTATTTTAGCCTAATACCCAAGACAAATATTTTACAGTAGACCCAACTACAACTTATTAATACCTAAACATTTCCGCTAATAAATCATGTAACCAGGTGTGAAAATAAAAATTAATGTCCATAACTAACTGGAAAAAAGGTATTTTCATAAAATAAAAAAATCTCCACAAAATGCTTTGTTTAGATCTTCAGCTTTTTAAATTCATAAACTGACTTTTCTGTTCATAATAGGTAAGCTATGCATTACTCAGATCCTTTTTCATCTTAATTAGTTCCCAACTTCTCTATAGCAAAGAGCTGTACTAACAGTGATAACACCATTTTTTGGTGCTATGAACAGAAGAAGTACACGTCTGGTATAATTTGCTTTCATACACTTTAATATAATTATAATTATAATTTATTAATAAATAGTTAAAATGCTGCATTATTTGAGCATTTTTAAATGTAGACAGCTTCATTCAAAATAATAAAAATGTGTAATTGATTTTTTTCCTGATTAAATACTGATACTCACAACAGTGCTACAAATTCAATTCTGTATTTTCAGGTGTCTATTAAAATTAATAGCAGTTGAGGCCTTTAGCATGTCTGAGAATAGGAATCCAAATTTCCAGTCAAAATACTCACTTAATGGCAGATGTCTGTCTCTTTTACAGTGCTTGATAAAAGAAAGTGCCTCTTCTACATTGTAAAACTGTGGAAGAGACATGGGCCATTAGCACAAGCAAAACATTTTCACTTGATAAGTCAATCTGGGCTGGTTTTTCTGTCATGTCAGCAGTGTCTGAAAACAAAGGAGACACAGAAGCCCCAGGAGACAGCATGTCTGCCCAACCCTTTTTCTGGGGGATCTCTTAATTTGTTTTTGAAAGCACAGAGAACCTTCCAGGTGTCAAAGTTTAATATGCTGCCTAGCATGCTGCAGCCACTGACACCGTGGGACGTGAGAAAGGCTCTTCCAAATCAGTGTCCTTGGGGAACATACATCTATACTTTTTCTCCACCTCCCTGGCTGTCACAACAATCCCTTGATTAGGCAATAAGACCCGGTCTTGTCTCGAGTTATTTGATAAGCTGTTGATAACCAAGAGTTCATTAAGCTCTTGGGATATATAAGCCACAAGGTTTTCGGCATGCCTCTGCACTTGAGTGGTTTGACAGCTTCCTGTTCAGCAGTCCAGGAGTCACTGGAAGATGTTATTGACTGCAGAAATTCTTGTTTTTGCCATGAATGGTTTCCTAAGGGTGGCAACAGCCTTGGACATTGGATTATCCACGAAATGCGTCATGATACCCAAGGAGATGGGCATGTGCCACAAGATTGGATACTCTGAAATGAGACTTCCCAACCTGATGGGACACACAAGCATGGCAGAGGTTATCCAAAAATCCAGCACCTGGCAGCACCTTGTAAACACAGACTGTCACCCTCACGTGGGGACGTTCCTGTGCTCCCTGTTTGCACCCATCTGTTTAGATACGTAAGTATCACAGCACAGTACAAAACTCCAGCCTTTATTTGCCAGAACAGGAATGAAATCAAATGAATGTTTATCATAATCTAAAGGTGATCTCTACTTTTTCTGAAGTAATTTTTGTTATTCTGAAGTAATTTCTGAAGTAAATTTCTGCTAGCTTTTTTGTATTCATCAAGTATGAAAAAAAAGTACTGAAAACTTGTTCCACTTCAATTTTAGTTTGCCTTGGGAACATGAACAGTGTTGTCAAAGGATATGATGTTTTATTTTGTTACAGCTGAACTTTATTCTTATTCATTTAGGGTTGAAGCACCTACAGCTAATAGAATCAGGCTCATACTGAAGCTTTTCTCAGGTTGTCATAAATGTATTATTAAAATCATAACTAAATATTGTAAGCTCAGTCCATACAGAGACTGCTTGCATAATTTGCACAGCTGCTGCTTCTGGAATGATATTATTATTGAAGGATGTTGAATGTCAGCAAGGATGCTGTACTTTGCCCAGGCATCACTGTTGCAATAGTTGGTGTTACCCCTGAGCTGCCTGAGCCCGGTGTTGCTCGCACACAGGTTCATCCAGCCCTGCAGGAGCATGTGTGCCTCTGTCCGTGCCAGCTGTGCCCCCGTGCTGCTGTGCCAGGGGCAGCCCTGGCCGGCCAGCCTGGACTGCGACCGCTTCCCTGGTGATGAGGACACGTGCCTGGCACCGCTCTCCAAGGACTACAAACACCTGCACAAAGGTAGCTCGGGATGTGAGGGGAGGGTGGCCATGCCCCGTGTTCCTGGGAATCAGGGAGATCCCAGGGACACTGTTCCTGTGGTTCTGTCATGCAGCCAGGTGTGGCTGTCCTGCTCCAGTGTCCGTGAGGATGGGCAGGGTGCCAGCACTGTGAGCTGCAGCGAGCCCAGGGCTGGGGTCAGCCGTGCAGGGGCTGTGCTGTGGTAGTGCCTCCACCACCTGCAGCACCACCCTGCCCAGCTCTGGGCACTGCCATACACACAGCACACCGTGCTGGAATTGCTCATTACAGACTTATCAATGGCCCTTAGCACAGATGCTTTTATGTGTACAACAAACTGGTTTTCAAATCGGTTTAGTAAAATTTGGATTATTTTATCTGATTTTCCTTAAAGAAGCATGAGTTATCTTGGCATAAATGTTCAAATCTTCAAATGTACTCCCACTTACTAACTCTATGGAAAAGAGTAAGGTTCAGTTGCTGCTAGCACACCTAAATTCATGTATATTCACAGGCTTATAGTGCAGCTGATCCCAGAGGGACTGACAGAATCAGCCACCTAACCCCTTACCACCCACTGTAGTTGCGTTAAAAATTATACTGTATTTGTTACCTTATTTGTTGCTGATAATTGATCTTGTCAGTCAGAACAAGGGCTGAATGGGCATGGGAAATGAAACTCCTTTTAATCTCTAGCCTTTTTTTCAGAGAAGTGTGTTGACTTTTTACCTATTATCACTGGCCCTGTATTTGATGTGTATTTTCTCTGTCATTTCTGTGGTTAAACAGTGGGTTCTCAGCTTTGGCAGCAGAAAATTAAAACTAATTATTCTAAAAGATAACAATGAGACTTTGTAATTTCTTATCAGTCCTACCAAAGCCTACCTGCCAGACTTGCCCAGCCGTGGAGGAATTCTTTACACACAAAAGAGTTCTTGAAGTTTTCTGTGACAGTAACTTTGGTAAGTCCTTGCTAATGTACCTGGTGTTGAAGAGACTAACAACTCTTCTTCGAAATGCTTAGAAGTAGAATTACAGTTAGTGACAGTTTCTGCAGGGATTTCAAAGGATTAAGAGTCTGGCTGCTAATTTAGCTTTAGGTTGAATTTCAGAATAAGTTATTTCTAATCTAAATATAAGGAGGATTTATTGTGCATGAAAGATTTATCAATGATCTGGTTTCCAGCCAAATAGCTGTTCTGGTCTAGTTGGCTACAACATGTTTATTTAAAATATTTCTGTCAAAAGCAGCCAAATAAGCAAGTTTGCCTTTTATTATCATTTAAGCAGAAAGTAAAGATTTAGTGTTTTACCAGTATATGGTGTATGTCTGCTACTTTTGTGAATGAGTTTTTTCGTGATACCTAACTTACTGAGAGGGAGACTCAGAAAATAATATCAGTAGAAGGAATTCTTACCTCCTGTTGCCTTGTTGGAGTGATGAGTGGAGTTTGCCCTAGAGACTTCCTGGAAAGCCTTTGATGGCAGTGCAAAGACTTTCAGCAACTTGGCTGACATTAGATCAAGAAATACAGACAAATGTCATGCTAAAAATTGTTGATGGAGTCAAGTGGGGTAGGTAGTGCGTATAGTGAAAAGGGAATATCTAAAAGGGTGGTATCCTAGGAATTCCACACACAGACAAGGCGAATTTCAGGAAAATTGCTTGGGCAGTTGCTGGGCAGTTTTGTCATACAAGAATAAGACCAACAGCTTACAATATGTAATTACTCAAAGTCTGACATAACATGGTGATGGTAAAAATAAATTACTCATGCTTGTGAAAATATTTTTTCCTAGTCACCTAATTAAATGGAAAAAAAACCCCTTTACTACATAAAATTTATTTTTCAAAAATGTTTTAAACTTCTCCTGGAAAAGGCCTCACCATACTCTATCAACATAAATTATAATAATATTTTCAAGGAATTTTCCTGTTTTCACTGGTACTGTTTTCTATTGCATTTGAGAAATGGTCTGACTTGCACTTCCTTTTCCTTTTTCCTTAGCAGTGAAAGTAAAGCTGTCCAAGAAGAGAACAGCATTTGAGGACCAGGAGTATAACATTGAATGCCAGGTGGAATTCATTACCCAGGGCTCACTGTTGCCCTACGAAACCCAGAGTATGATACAACAGTGGCTGCTAATTAATGAAAAATGTATAGAGAGGATGAGCCCAACCCACCGTCCCATGGTGTATCTCCTTGTGGGGAACATTGAAGAGGGCATCATTTTGGTCAAACAGGTTTATCGCTGGCAGAGGAAGGACTCCCAGCTGACTCTGGCCACTCAGAAGTGGAGACAACATAAATGCTTGTAAATATTTATCGTATTATTTGTAAAAAGATGATTATATTTCTCATGCCAAACCTATCTTGTACATAGGAATGTATTATAAGTTGAAAATAAAGCTTTCATTTCCTTTTAAATGGTATTGTAAGTTGAACTCAAACCACATTTGTTATCAGGCTTCCTTTTGGTAGTGTTACAACTTCTCTCGTCCTGTTGGAACTCAGACAGCTATGGATAAATATTTCTTTGAGTTATGATTTTAAAAAAATATGTAATATGTGTAAAACTCAGCATAAACCAGTTTCAAATCCAGCCGCTTTCAATGTATTTGTCTATACCTCTTGCTCTACCATTTTCTCCAGTTAGCTAACCTTTCCCTTGCCTAGTGCGTCATGAATCTGCCTCATTGTCTCCCGTTGGAGTATTTCGAAAGGAGGCGGCCCTCTGCTGGTGGCTTTCGCCGGAATCAGAGTGGAATAAAAAGAAGAATAATTAACACGGTATCTTTGGTCCCAGTCGCAAGAAAATTTGGTTACTGGGTGTCACAAATCAAACCCCTGCTTCTGAAAAGTCTCTTTTCATTTTCAAACACATTACAAAAGTTAATTTATAAAATTTACTCGTTCTCCAAATGATCTGCAGGGAAATAATGGAGTCAAAACATTAAAAAAATTACAGAAGGCAGATGATTAGCATCCTCATGGTCAGTGCAATACACGGAAATTAAAGACTACGTGAAGATGGACAGGACTTGACTTTAGTTTTATAAATGTGTATAATAAACACAGTAACAGGTGGTAATACATAAATTAGAAACTACTTCAATAATACAGTGTCTATTATTATATTTTCTTTAAACAAATACGGGAAAAGTTTATGAGCAGTAGATCTCTAAAATTCGCACCTGTAATGATCTGGGGTTCGGATACATTCCCCAAAAGTGCAGGTTTGTATGAGGCTATGGAATGCGATGACACCTGTTCCATCATTTTCTACCATGAACTGGGAAATCTCGTAGAAAAAAGCGAGGGAAAGAAACCAGTAAAAATGCGGTCAGTAATGAAAGACGCTGTGTACACACACGGGCCGGCTGTCCCGGCCCGCCTCGGACGGGCAGGAGAGGCATCAGCGCCCGGACCCATCATTCTGCGGAAAAGGAGCAGTCACCCCTTTGGTCCAGGCTCGCTCTTTATTTTTCATTATGCCAGAAGATGCCACACAGCCCACAGGGGCTGGGGGTGTTTCGCTCTTGGGTCAGTTCCACGCTAAAACCCCTCCAGCGGTTGTGGGCCCCGGAGCTCCGCAGCGTCACTCGAACGGCGCCTCAAGCCGCGCTCCTGCAGGGCCGGGGCGGGGCTGCGCTCGGCACGCCCACAGCCAGCCCCGGGACGCGCCGCCCTCCCCGCCCTCGGAAGGCGTCGGCCGGGCGCGGGGCCGGGCTGGTTCCGTGGGAGGCTGCAGGGCCGGGCTGGTTTCCGTGAGGGGCTGCGGGGCTCCGCGGTACGCGAGCGGCGGCCCAGGTACGCGGCCCCACGGCCGGCAGCAGCGCGCTCGCATTCGCTGCCTGCCCGTCGGCTTCTTTGCCTCTCTTCAGCGTCTCTCTGGGGTTTGTGAGAGACCGATGAAGTTCTAAACCAGACGAATCCCTGTAACTGTTGTGCCGCGGTGTATGCAATCCCGTTGTTCCTACTTTGTGGCTCTGTAGCTCCAGTTGTCCCCGCGCTGTTGGGCGGGCGCACAGGTGAGTCTGTGTGCCATGAGGGGAGGAGCGGCCTGGGCTCGGAGCCCCCGCTGCTCGCACGGGGGTTCGGGGAGCCGGGTGAGCCCCGCAGCCGGAGTGCCAGCGCCCGGCTCTGGAGCGCTCGGTCTCTGTGAATCCTGCCTGCCTGCACCCGGTTTCGGGGGGTACGCTTTTGTCAGAATCTGAGTCCTTCATGTTTCCCTTTGATTTCGCTCTGTAAGTACGAAGTTTAAAGTACAAAGCTGTCGTGCAAGCAGATATGCTCTGTACTTTCATTCTCACTATCTAATGTGATAGCAACTGGTGTAAGTTTAGTTCTGCTGTGAAATCTTAGTGGTTTTGTTCTGCTCAGTTGTAGCAATGGCTTCAGGAACAGCGCTGATTTATGATGAGGAGATGACCACTCACAAACTACTTTGGAATGAGTAAGTCACTGCTGTTGTTTTTATTAATGGATTCTTGTTAGGACTCGTGAGAGCAGTGCCAAATAAATGCATGTTTTGTAAATGTAATAGGAAGTATCTCGTATTATTTCCTGTCATTTCCAAGTAAAAAGAAAGTCTTTCCTCTAAGAGGAAAAAAATATTTTATTCATAATTTGTATCTAGATACTGTAATGATTATCTGAAACTGGATTTAAAAAGCTGCAGGCATCCAGTCTGGGAGAGCTTAACAAGAGATGTTAGGATGAGGCATCTGAGCAGTCCCCTAAATAATGTGTTTTAAGCTAATTAAATTGTTTATAAAATTAAAGTATCATTGACCTTGGAAAAGTGTACAGATATACTCACTCAGCTGAAACATGTCAATTACATTAAGTTAGAAATTGGTATATTTTACGTAATAATATTATGTAATATAATATTACGTAAATTTGCATAAATCAGAGGAGTTTCTTTGCAGTGCACAGAGTAACAATCCATTGTCTTCTCTCCCACACCTGCTTCTTCTCTGTTCACCTTCATTGTAGCCTACAGGTTTTAATTGCAGCATTCCCATGTCTGTAGTTAAGCAACTTTTTACCAGTGAGAGAAGAAACAAAAAATGATGCTACTGTATTGTTTGTTTGGGATTTTTTTAAGACTCAGTTTTGCTTACATATTTTAGAATCAATTTCTGACTGAGTTCTGAAACATAAAATGCTTCAAGAATTTTTTTCCATTTTTACATACTCTCATGTATCTCTCTTTGACGGTAATGAATTTTCTTAAAATGGGGAGTTAAAAGCTAGGCTTTATGAAGTGTATTAGTTACCTGTGCTGATTTAGTATTACAGTAATATAATTATTGTTTCTTTTTAGTCCCATTTGTGATATTGAAGTGCCAGAAAGACTTTCATCCTCCTATGAGCAGCTTAGAAGTTACCATCTTGTGGAAAGGTGTGTCCATGTGCCCGTCAGAGAAGGAAGTGAGGAGGAGATCCTGCTGGTTCACAGGTCTGAAACTTAACTTTCATTCAGATTAATCCAATGAAACAGCAGATCTCATACCTCTAGATTATATTTTGATCCATTTGAAAAGACTGTTCCAAAATGCAATGGCTTTCATTAATTTCAATGGAAAATGTGTCACAATGTTGAGTATGGCATAGGTGCTGAATTATGAATCTGCTATTCCACTAAATCTACATTCTCACTCTGTGGGGTCTTAAGCAATGAATGCTGATTTATACATAGGAATACAAGTTAACTTCTAAAAAATATTTATAGTTGCTTATTTAAGTGTTGTGTTAATCTCTTTCTCCTGCAGTTTAGAGCACTTGGAAGTGGCAAAAAGCACTCAGACAATGAATGAGGAGGAGCTGAAAAGGGTCTCTGAAAATTATGATGCTTTTTTCTTTCATCCGGTGTGTAAGTTAAACTGCTTCCTCTCTTGGGAGTTACCACTATTTCTGTTACTGCACCTGAGTGGAATTTTTCTAAGAAGGGGATGATTAAAAATACTTTTTTTGCTACTGATGTAGTCTCACATTTATTTATGATATTGTAATTTTCTGTTTCTAGTTTAGTATAATGCTGTAATTTAAATTGCTCAAGTGTCCTGTCATCTATTTTGTAATTGTATCACACCAGGATAATGCACTACTCAAAATTTAGCTCTATTTTTGTCACTTAATGTCACTGTAGACCATTAGTGACCTGCAAATCACATTTTGGTAATAGTTGCTCTTAAATGTTGTTCCATGAAATTGAGATGAAGTCTTCTGTGCTATGTTTCTGTAGGGTTTCATTCCTTTTTTTCAAAGATGTCATGTTATTCCACTCAATACATCCATCAAGCATGTTTGACAGCTCCACAGAGAGCATCCTTAGAAAGATTCTGGTGATCACTGGTAATCACAGGGGAAAGCACATTGGAGTCTGTGTTGTAAAGTTCTGTTTCAGCTGTCTTTGTATAGCCTCAGTGGGGTGGAATTATGTCAGGACAGTTTGCTGTTGGGATGCTAAAGCACTCGTGGGTGCCCTCTTTAAGCTGATGAGTTTCTCTTTCTCAGAGCACTTACCACTGTGCCAGGCTGGCAGTAGGAGCAGCTTTGCAGCTGGTGGATGCTGTGATGGCAGGGAAAGTGCGCAATGGAATGGCGTTAGTCAGGTAAGAACACACCTGAGGAAATTTTCAGTTAGCAAAACCTCTTCTGTTGTGAATAATTCATCAAATTTTGGTTCAGGCCTCCAGGTCACCACAGCCAGAGGAATGCAGCTAATGGGTTCTGTTTGTTCAACAACGTGGCTATTGCAGCAGAATATGCAAAACTGAAATATGGTCTGCAGAGGTAAGTGCATGGTTGACTTTGGAGAAGTTTTTAATGTGTAACAACAGTTTGACTTTGTACTAGTTTAGATTAATGTCTAGAGCTTTCTGGATGTCATGTTCCTTTTGGTTCAGAAAAACATTTTTCATTTACATCTTCTGTAGATTAAGATGCTGTGGCTCTTCCTCTGAATTCCTTCTTTTACTGATCTGTACAGAATCCTAATCGTTGACTGGGATGTGCACCACGGGCAAGGAACTCAATATATATTTGAAGAAGATCCAAGGTTTGAAGGATTTTTTTTCTTCTTTTATGTCAGCTGTTTAAGATTGCCTGCCTTTCTAGAGAATAAGATTTCTTAAACTTCTAAAACTAGAATCTTATGACACATTGGCCTTGCTATTTTAGTCTCTCTGTTTTTCATTTGTTACAAAATAGAAGTAAATATCTAAATCAAAATAAAATGTAAATCTCTTTTACTTTAAAGAATAACAAAATAAGCAATATGATTACGTCGATTTGCCACTACTGAGGTAGTACATCTGTTATCTGTTTATGAATCTCTCAGTCAAAGTCTTCAAGTAGTGGTTGGATAAAATATGTGAGATTTATATTTTTTTTTGGAAAGTGACATAAGTAATTTTTAGCATGTTAATTTTTAGGTTAATTTTGGCATAGGACCCACTCTACCAATTTTCACAGTCTAAATCCTTTGAGAAAACTAATGAGAAAGGATAGGATAGTTTTATTTTCTTGCTTTCAGGCCATGCAGTCATCAGGTTCAGGATATAAAGCAATTTCCACAATCTTTTTGTCAAATTGGGTTTTTATTTTTTTTATTTCCAGTATTTTGTACTTTTCTTGGCATCGCTATGAGCATCAGGAATTCTGGCCATCACTCAAAGAATCCGATTATGATGCTGTTGGTCTGGGAAAAGGAAAAGGTTTTAACATAAATTTGCCTTGGAATAAGGTAAATATTGTTTACAGCACAACAAAGCAATAGTTTTGTATCTCATCCTTTGTGGAATACTTTGTGAGTAAGTTCCCTGCTTCACTTGCTTGGCAAATGTCTTGCACAGTGTATATCCTTCCTGTCAGGGGAAGGTCTGCTGCAAAAATATGGCTCAGAATGTGGTAATGTTTGAAAAATAAAAGGGAGAGAAGAATTTATGCACTCATTTTTAATTTAATATCTTGCCTAGCCATCCAATCAAAAAGTGTTTCAGGAGACAGTTACATCCTTGTTTAGCAGAGGACTGAAACTCATTAAGATTAAAAATGGTGGATATTTATGTGTTTTACTTAAATAGAGGATTTTTTACTGTACTTCATAAGATTCCCTCATCTTTAACTTCTCCTATCTTTCCCTACAGTCTTGAAGAACCTTAGAAAATTTATCATTCCAACTGGAAAACATACCCTGTGTTTCTCATATTTTTCAGGTTGGGATGGGAAATTCAGATTATCTTGCTGCGTTTTTCCATGTGTTGCTTCCAATGGCTTTTGAGGTAATTTTTTAGTGCCAAAGAGCATTTCCTGAGTGCTTCTAAAGCAGGTACCATTGAATATTTTACAGAAATGCAGTAATTGCCAGTAGCACAGTTAATACATTTATTCTGCTGGTGTGATGTTGCCCTGATCAACTGAATAGTATTTATAGCATTTTAGCTTTTACATATTCAACACAATCATCTGCAACTTCTCCAGCATGTACAAAAATAGTGTAAAAGGGTAATGTATTCAAGGAGAATCCTTACTTGTGTTCATATTCAAATTGAAATAGCAACTGATCATGGTACAGTTGTAATCCCTACAATTGAAAATAGGACCTAAAGATGTGCTGCAACTGTCTGTCTTTTATAACAGTTTGATCCTGAACTGGTTATTGTCTCCTCTGGATATGATGCTGGAATTGGTGACCCTGAAGTAAGTAACTTGTGGTCTTTGTGTTGTCAGTCATGAATCTATTAGGAAAATATTCCTGCTGTTTTAATCCTGTGATTGCTAAGTGAAATTCACATTGATCAAGCTAAAAATACATGCTTGAATCTTTAGGGTGACCTTTGTTCATTCAATATTACAACAAGACATCTCATCTAAAGACAGATTATGCCATATGTGTAAGGGATATGTGTAATTACTGTGTTGGTTTTTTTCACCTCCTTAAATGCAGTTGGTTCAGCATTCTGTTTGATATGATGAGAGGCAAGTGCTCTGGTACTCCATCTCAGACTTGGCTATGTCAGATTGTTTGTTTGGGTTTCTTAACAGTGTTTTTGAATCAAGGTGTCATCTCTTAAAATTTTTTCTTTGGTTTAGGGTCAGATGAATGCCACTCCTGAGGTTTTTGCCCACCTTACCCATTTCCTGATGCAGTTAGCTAATGGAAAACTGTGTGTCATCCTAGAGGTAAAGACTTTTGAAATGTACTTTCAGGGGAAAGGTCTTTGTAGTAAAGCCATTTAAGGCAAACTAGAAGCTAGGAAGCACAACTTCTTAATAAAATAATTTCTTATTTTTATCTTTCTTTTGAGTAGCAGGAATGCAAAAATGGCTAAGATTTGACAGTGCTCTTACACTACAGAGTTTTGAAACAAAGGAGCCATATGCTTATCATTCAAAAAAACATATCTTCCACAAATCTGCTCAGTTCTTGTGAACAGTGATTAGTCTACTGCTCTTGACAGTCCCAAACTCATTAAATGTATTTAATGAATAGGCTGTATCACCAATGTTTTTACAAGCACACCTTACTCCAGATTTTATAAAACCTTTAACATAAATATACTCTTACTTAGTAATGGAACACTTAGAAAATTCCCTCTTTTTTGATTTAATGACTGTATGCAGGCTCTATAGGAGCTCTTTTTTATTCTTCTTTTAAACAATTAAAATGTTTTCTCCTTTTGAAAGGAGAAACTCCTTATTTCTGCTGCATGTTAGAAAAATAGTGGCTTTTCAAGTAAATAAATATGTGGAAATATTGCTGCCAACAAGGACTTCAAGAGTCAACTGTATATCAATTGATTCACATGACCTTTTGTTTTGCATGGCCCTTCTTCCATCATCCTTCTCTGTAGCAGGTTATTATAGATATTTTTGTCTATTAGCTGAAGTGCAAGTAAGCATTCACTCCTACCACAGATGGTGTGACTGCTCCATAGGTGATAGATAGCTTCCTGCATGTCACCTACCAGTCTTAAATCCATCTTCTTCTCCAGATTCTGCCAAACTGTTAAGCAACCATGTCTTAAAAGTGTCAGGCTGTGGGGGATTTCTCTTGTAGAGCCATTTTAGAGGACAGTTATAGCATTTGCCTTCTAAGGAATCTTCCACAAGGACTGTTGAAGATGGCATGTTGTAGATGGGAACGGAGAAGTCATGTGTTTTTATGGCAAATGACTGATTTCTGAAGTTACCTGAACTATGATGAAGTGAGTTCACTCATGGGATGCCAGTGAAGTTCAGCAGGTGGCCACTAAGTTACTGTTTTCATATTGAAAAATCATTGACTTACCTACACTTGCATATCATCTTCTGTTTCTGTAAATACAGATACATTTCAAAAGGATAGTATATTTTCTCTGTTGAAATTCAGAGAGATATTAAAAGTACTTGTCCCTTAGTTGACACAAAATACTTTTTAGGGCGGATACCACTTGAAATCATTGGGTGAATCAGTGTGCATGACTGTAAGAACTTTGCTTGGAGATCCTGTACCTCAGATAACTGGAGAAATGGCACCTTGTCTAAGGTAAGCATATAAAGAATTTTAGAGCAACTAATGTGTTTTTTAAAGAGACTAAAGACATGCATGCTTTGATCACTTTGCTGAAGTAAAGTTTTAATATGGTAGTTATAATATATTGCGTTCTACTTTGGATAACTTGCATTTTTAAAAAGTCCTCCAAGGTACAGTTTTATATACTTTTGTTTCTGGAATTACTTCAAGTTGTGAGATCTTACAGCATAAAACTATAAGCCATTTTATCCTTAGGCCTTGTTATCCTATAGAAATCCATCTCACTGGAGGCTGAGATAATCCTGCTGTAATCAAGGTAATACCAGTTATCTACAGCCAGTATTTGGGAAGGTATGCAGCTGCAAGGGGTGGTGCTTCAGACCCCAGAGCCACTTCAGTCACTGCAGTACAGCAACAGCTGGGGCAAGCCTTTCTCTCATCACTGAGAGTTCAGGCTATGCAAGCCAGTCTTGATGAATTCTTGTGTTTCTGGAATTTGGAGCATTGAGCTCTGGGGTGCAAAAGCACTTGACTGTGTAGAACTGTACCAAGATAATTAAATTTCAAGTCTAACTTCTTTTTAGAGACACTAAGACTGTGTGTCTACAGTGGTGGAATGTGACCTAGTAAAGCATTCTGAACCTTGGGCCTGAGTGTCTTTCTAAAGACATCTTAAAAGTGTCTTAAAGACATCTAAAGAGTGTCTTTCTCTCTACCTGTTTGCATTATCTCCTCCACATCTCCATGTCCTCCATCTTTATCCCAGCTCAGTAGCTGTCCTCTGCTTTTTCTAGCTGAAATGCTCCTTATGTCCTTTATTGGCAGCACCTCCCAGCTGGCTGTGTTAGTTAAAACTCAGAGCTTGGATCAGTCAGGGAAGCAGTGTGGATATACACAGACTGTAGGCTGAGTTTCATTTGGTAAACTGATGGAGCAAAACTTGTTATTTTGCTCCTAGCACATCCCATAACCCCACTGTGCCCTCTTTTTCTTCTCTACCAATTATGGTATCTCACATTGCTGTCATCCTATGTCATAGAAAGTTGATTACATACTTATCCAACATGTCAGCCCAGCTCCTGAACACCTGACAAGTAATCTGCAAGTACACAGAATTTCTTCTGGATTTAACACAACCTGAATTCTGTTTGTATGATAGCTGATGCAATGGGACTGTTTGCCCATAGTGCTGCAAATAGTGGTGCCAAATAATAATACCATAATATAACCAGTGATGATAAAAAGGAGACTTCAATGCAAAGAATAGCAGGGTATGTGATTTACGTAGTTCCTGAACAGATTGTCTTGCTTTTGAGTCAGTCTAATTAAATCTTTATGTTGTGTAGATAAAATCTCTTGGCAAAACATTGACCGGACAAATTTTTCCTGAACTCATACAGGTGTGCTTCCTCCAAGAGCAGGGTTGGGATTCCACTCAATGTATAAATGTGTGTACATGCTGTATGTGCTCTTCACTTTCTTTTTTGACTCTAATCTTTTCAAGCAATGTGCCTATTGACTCTTGTTCCGATTTGAATTCTTGGAAGAAATCAAAATTTCTTCATTTTCAGTTTGACTTTTTGGTTTTGATTTTTTGTTGAAGTAAGTTAGGATTCCTTTTATGATTTTCATTATTACTAATACTGTTAATCTGGTTTATTTTTTAGTGCTGTTGAATCTATTCAAAATGTGAGAGCAGCACATAAACCCTACTGGAAATGGTTGGCTTATGAAGGTAGTTTCTCTTCATTCAAGCAAATATTATTGATAAATGGATTTATACAGAAATTGAAAAATTATTAAAATTAATACCAGTGGACTAACAAGCAAGTTAGTCATCAAATGACTGATGAAGCAGTATGGGGCTTCATTTGAGGTCATGTCTTCAGCTGGTCAGAAAAAAAACTCTCTGAAGCTGGCAAACATCATGCCAAAAAGTAGCACTTTGATATCTTTGTTTGAGGATGCTGTTTTCTTTGTCAAAAATAGGGGCATAAGCTTCATTACAATATATAACCTTTCACTAGATGAAAATAAATGTAGTAGCACTGAAGAAATAACATCTGTGTCAGCAAGTATTGTAGCTAGTGCATGGGAGTAAATATGCATACTGTGAATACTGATGTATTCTATTTGTGAATAAATACATCCCAATATTAACATATTGCTTAGAAACTAATACCTGTGAAACCCATCTTTCTTTTTCTCTAGATACATCATTTTTACAAAATTTGAGCACCAAATCACACTTACTAAAGAAGGCTAATTCAAATCCCTCCACAGAAGATGAATCTCAGATAACTAACAACAACAACACTGTCAAAGTAGAAAGGTTTTTGGAATTGCACATGAAAAATATTCTATTTCCAGTGCCTCCCATCAAAACAGCAACAACTGGCTCTGAAGGTTCAGAACATTTTCTTCCTGAACATGTTCAGCTGGTGAAGGAAATGGATGAAACAGAAATAAAAGCTCTTGTGAGGTTGGTCCTATTTATTTTATTTTCCACAGAGGATGAGAGGTCTCTGTACAGGCTGTCATCTAGCTCTGTGCCTGCCATGGTCATCTTTTTGGCCTTAGTCAACTCAGTTACAGCCAGAGTTTCTTCCTTTATAAATAAAGACATTTGTGTTGTATAGCACTCATAACCTGAAATCCTTTAAATAATCAATATTCTTCTCTATAACTCTTTCAATAGAGATAGGACAGCTAATGCAAATGTATTAATTTAGAAAGAGATTTTGCTAGGAAGCTGTCTTAAAGCTCTGTACTCACTTCTAGCTGGAAAAAATACCAAACTGCTCTGATTTGAGAAATGCAATGTTTGTCATATCTTTGTCTAATTTAGACAGAATTCTGTTTCCTGAATAGCATCAGACATGTTTGTTTTCTTCCCAGTGCAGAATGGAGAGAGTTTTAGGGAGATGAAGACTGTCAGGCACCGGTGTTGTCATCTTCCTGCTAGAGCAGGTTTCTGAGCATCAGTGTGTAGCACCTATACAAAATGTACTTCATTAATACTAATTGCAAAGCACTTATCAGTGTTGCCTTTGAAGACAGTATTGCCTCTAACCTAGTTTTTCTTCATGTAATTTATTTTACTTACAGTGGCTTTTATGCAGACCTTGTGAAAGAAGACAAAACTTTGCTCTCTCTTGGCAGTACATTTGTGATCCTAGATAAGATACTTAAGAAGGAGGTAATAAGATCCTTCCTTGGTCTGGGGGGTGGGGGTAGAGGGGGATTCCTCTGATTTTTTTTCTTCTGCTATATTGTTACCCAGATACTAGTTATTATTTATCTCCCAAGTCCACTAATCTCAGCTACAATGTGTTTGGCTATAAGAGTGAGCATGCAAGATGAGAAAAGGACTATTTAGGGATAGCTGTTAACCCCAATCCATCTTTCTAACCATCTTTGGGCAACTCATTGTCCAGACTTTCTGTAGGTAGTCACAGAATTAGTCCCTAAGAGCCTACTCACTGCTCTCAGACTCAGGGGGTGACAGGCATTAAGCCTTCCAGTTAAGGGGAGCAGAGGTTGCTCTATCAAGCACCAGTAAGGAACAGTAGAAATCTGAAGAAGTGCCAATACTTTTCATGTCTTAAGGTGCAAAGCTTACACAGTAAACTTTGACTTGCATGTGCATGCACACACTTTTTAGTGATGTTTTCAACAGCTCTGCTGAATGCTCTGATTCTGAACAGAGTAATTCTAGTTCAGTGTTTTGATCCTTGCAGGGTCAGGAATTAAGAGAGGGCAGGCTTAGAGGGTGCATATCCATATTTATGTGTAAAATCTTGGATGAGCAGAGAAGAAGAACTGAAAACAAGTTTAAAATATTACATCATAATAAGTCACTCTTTGAGTGAAAAGCTCTCTTTAGGGTACCAGACCTACAAGGAGGAGTAACTACCACAATGGCCTCTTTCTTCCAAGACATCTTGCTCTTGGAAGTCACATGTGAAGATCCCAGGGACAAATTTTGGACTTTATAAACTGCACACAGCTCCAGGATAGCCTATAAATAGATTTTAAGAAATGATTACTGGTAAAAAGAAGTAGAACTTCTAATGAGTTGCAGGTGTAAGTTAACATTTTGTGCTGACAAAGAGGAGGAATGAGGGGGAAACATATCTTTTTGCTTAGCTTTTATGTGGAGTTCAAAGCACACACCACAAATGAACACTCAAGGGTTGACTGAGTATTGTGGCAGTTGTATTTTCCAACAAAGAATAGCTTCCCTAGGTTAAAGGAAGAGTCAGAATATTCAGGAAAAACCTCCTTTTCATAGGGTGTGTTTTTCTGCACAGTTTGTAGACTATTCTAGAGACCCAGTAAACGTGGCCTTCCTCTGGAAAAGTTATTTTTACAGTTGCCTTCTGGTGTAGCACCATACTTTTGAAATAATAGTGCAGTTTGTGGAATAAATAATAATGTTTCTGTAGAAAATAATGAATACAGCTGTTACACTTTAAAAATGACCTGATCTTTGGCAGCATTGCTTCTGAATGAAAAATTTATTTTGTAGGTGTGTAATGGAATTGCAGCATCACCCACAGCTGCTCTTTCTGCTGCTGTTGCACTAAGACATTCTGTTCGTTTTGGATTTCAAAGGTGAATTTGTATGTTTGCATTTAGAGCCCTTTGACAACATGTCAAAATCAAATACTAAATGTGGCAAATATGGCAAATTGCCTGTGAAACCTTGATTTTAAAATAAATAGCATGCCCACATGCATAGCATTTTCAACATTTAATCCAGGTAACAGTGTATACACCAGCAACAGCCTTTTGCCTTTCCAAAGGCAAAACATTTGTAAGGATGATGGCTGTGCTAGCCTACACTTCCTTTGTCAGATTGTAATTGGCTTTGGCCTGGGGACAATTTCTTGATTTTTGTTTTTCCTCCCCAGTATTTGATAAAAGAAATGAGCTGCCCTAAATGTGTTTTATTTCTACTTTTAATGGACCAAATTCAGTATACAGTCTTTTTAATGCTTCTAATCTATACACAAAGTTTTATACAAATCACACTAACTGAAAAAAATTAATTGTTAATAGATGTAAATTTTTGTTTCCTGCAGAGTGCTTTGTGTATTTGTTGGAGACATGCAGATGATACCCAACACAGAAGATGGGTGAGGCCTCCCTGTACATTAGGGGGTACAGTCCCAAGGGCTTTCTGAATGTTCTTATCTGTCTATATGTGTGATGAAATCTGCACTAAGGAATCAGTCATGAGCTGACATTTATGAAGTTTACCTTGAGACATGATACAAAACATCCCCAAATACACATTCAAAGAGAAATTATTGTCTCTAAATGCTATTTCATGCATTTGGTGGTGAAGTATAATCCTTCTGTATTGATTGAAATTTAGATTGTTATTGAAAATACAACATAATAAAGCAATTGTTAATTAAATAGGAGACCTATCTCCCCTCTAACTGCAGAAGGCACATATTGCTGATGCAGAGTTCCTTACTGAAAGTCTTCTTTACTTACACATAATTTTTTTCTATCTCCCCTTTTTCTTAAAAGTAATTTGCCAATAGTCTTTAATCATCTTTTTAAAAATTCATAAAAAGAATTTCAGTTTTAATTGTTTAAATTTCAGAATGTACTAATGCAAATAGTTATTTGCTCCTGTATTTAGTATTAGTATATAAAGAATGATGAAGGAAAATACTCCATTTTTATGCCATTGGGAAATAATTGATTAAATACTCAAATGGTTTTTTATTTACAGAAAAATGCTTATCATAAACATCTGTGAGAAAGAACAGTCTAGAAAGACTGGTTGCAAACACTATATTTCTCTAAACTGGAAAGAGGTAAGATTCACTTTCTAGAAACAACATAGGAGAAATTTTTTTTAACAGAAATAATATATTTACAAATTTATAAAATTACATTGAGAATTGCACCCCTTGCTCCACTTTGGACCTTTGAAATTTTTTTCCTTTTTTTGCCCTTGCCAGGTTACTACTCCTTCTCAGAGCTTTAGAGTGTATTAGAATGCATAGGTTTGAGGAAACCTTCCCTAGTTACTGCAGTTCATCTTCAGCAAGGCAGAGTTACACTGCAAAGACACTAAGGAAAGGATGAATAATCCTGCATGGTTAATATAAAAATTGCTAGGAAAATAGATCAGTATCTTGTTTCCTAGACCAATCAAAAGGTTTATGAGAGTCATCTTTCTGTTTTGTTTTATATCTGGAAATCTGGGGGTTTAAATTTGTGCTAACCAATTTGTTGTTGTTGTTAAAGGATGCTGGAGGAAATGATCTCTTTTCTGCTGTGCTTGGATTCATTCTTCCTGTAGCATATAGTTATCAACCAAACCTAACAGTAATAGCTGTTGGACCAAACAGGAACCTTGGAATAAGTGGGATTTCTCTGCTTGTTGCATTACTACGAGGGTTGGCTGAGTCTCGAGTTTTTGCTGTGATTGAGGTAAGTGGTGCTAAGCCATGGTACTTCAAAGTGTCTGGCAGAGACACTGGTGTGAACTGCTTCAAGCTGCCCAGTAGAAAATACTGGCTGTATTTATGCTGTATTTGGTACCCCTGGGGTCACAGCACAACCTGCCCAGGGTTCTGTCTGTCCTGAGAATAAAACAAGGACAGTTGCACACCGAGCTGTAGGCAGCTGTTGCAGCCTGCAGTGGGGAAGCAGAGGCATGAACACAAGGTTATGTCTGTGTACCATAGGTGTTCTGTCAATCTGCCACAACTTTCATTTTTATCTGAGATCCACAGCTCATTTGTGACCTGGAAAGAGGCACTTCCTGTCTGTTAAATAATCTGGCCTCTTTCCATCAAGTGTGCCTGAAAGCAGCCTGCTGTTCTGTTCATAGCAGACCGCTACATTTCCTCTCCTTTCCCTGGTGCTATGTTTTGTCACACACAACTTCCAGCCTGCAGAACACAAATCAGAAGGGCACATAGCCTTCAAGTGAGCTTAATTGGGATAATACATAATTGAGGGCCAGAGTACCCCAGCTTTGTGTTTCAGGTAGAGAGCATGGGAAAGAAAATAAAAAATATAGAAACTTTTCCTAGGCTTTTTCCACATGCTACCACATAAAGGATGCTTGAATTTAGAAGTTGGAGGCTGTATCCGGAGCAGTGATCAGTGTCAGTGAATGTATCTTCCATGAATTTGTCTAGTCACATAAACAACTCAATTTCCACTCTCGGCCGCTCCAGCATCCTGTGATTGTAACACAGTTTCTCTGTGTGATCTATGAAACAGTAACTTTTAGTTACTTTTGTGCCCTCTAGTTCTTCTTCAGTGAGAAACAACAAAAAATTGTTCATGTATGCTTATTCTAATCTGTTCCCCATGCTATTCATTAAGCCTCCAATTAAGTGGATTTTTGACATAATTTATTCTGTAGTTTTCTCAAATGTTGTTTGTTTTAATTTACAATGCTGATACATAAATTGGCTAAGCTAAAATAATTTGTACACTGATATGCAGTATTCAAAAATAATGTATTTGCACACTACTAATTAGGAGTATGAAATGGAGATATTCTGAAGTGTAAACACAGACAATAAAAGGATATTAGGCATACATGTTAAAAAAAAAGATTGATACTTTTATATTGGTACTCTGCAGGTAGCTCCATAACAGTATCATGATTTTCTAATGCATGTGCATGGCTTTTTAGAGTACTTGAAAAAATGCTTCTATCTCTTAAAAACAGTGTTACAGTATTCCAAATATACTCTTCATATAGCATCAACATTTCAAATCCAGTGTCTGCAAGGAAATGATACTGATTTAGACTGTGAGAAGTCAAAAAGAGTAAACTTTTGGAATAAGCAAAATACGTTACTATTTTCCACTCATAGAAAGTAAATGATCCATGAAGTAAGCAAGTTCCATGCTCCCCTTAGCCCAGCATTATTTCTGTCCTTATTTTCTGTCCTTAATCCAGCACTTCAGTCATAAAGGGAAAAGTGAAATTCTTTCTCCATTTGAAAGAAACAAGTTTTACAACAACACATGAAAATTCATTTACATTTTTCAGAAAAAAAACTCCATTTTAACACATTTTTATTTGTAAATGGGAGGTTGCTCATTCTTACTACTAATGCTAGCAATTGAATTACAAAAGCTTGTTTTAAAATATTTCATGTATCACTGAAGCAAAGAGAACTTGGTTCACAGGAGTATTTTCTTTTCTTCCTAATTAGGACACAGAGATAAGTTTAATGCAAAGTGTAGCCAAAGCATTAGTAGGTGCTTCTACACCTCCCTTTGGAATTTATGTACCTCCTACCCAAGAAAAAGTAAATAAAATAAAAGCATTAAGAGACCAGTTTCAGCAGGAATGGAAAATGCTTCAGTGTTCAGGTAAGTCATCTGATTTTATCTTTAACTCTTATATACAGTAAATTTCTGAAAAGATTATATATAAATACAACTGAGTCCTGTAAGTCAGTGGGACCAGATTGATCTAATGTGAATCTCTGAATGTTTCAAATGGTGAAACCCTGAATGCTTCTAATTCTGCCACTTGAGCTGGAAAGCACCAAATTTCAGAGCATAGCAGCTGTAGCCTTGGGACTTAGAATACTGTTACTTCAAAATTTTGGAATGAAATAGCCAAAATATGTGCTTAAAGAATGGGTAACGTGATGTGCCCTGGCTTTTATTGCTGATGTGTTTTCTGAGTATAGTACCAAACCAGATGATATTTTAAAATGTTTAACTTTTCCACGAATAACTCAATAATGATTAGTCATGCTGCAAGTACAGTTACAAAGAGCTGGAGATCAGGCATTGCATTTGTAGAGGAATCAGGCCAGGCAGGTGTGCATGTTTTCAAGCATACTTATCCAGAAATATTTTTTTGCTGAAGGACTTCTCTTTTTCAAAAAGAAAACCAAACAGTTATCCAGGTGGGCATCTCTAAAAGAAAACTTCATTCTATCTTTCAGAAGCAATGCCCAATACCAGGGGTCTGGTTCCAATAAAAATATTCTTGTGGGGCCAGGAATGTGGTATGAGCTTGGTTAATAACTGGTTTCCTTACTGCTGTTCTTTTCAGTGAACGATGGGACTTCCAGAAATTGATTTCACTTCAGAATCATTTTGCAAAGAAGAAAAGGAAAATATGAGGACTTCACTCTGCCCTCTTTTCAAGCATAAATTATCAGTATAACAAATAAGAGCTCCAAATCTCCAGAGACTTAGTAGTTGCCTAAGGCCACATCATGTAAATTCTCAAAATTAAACAAACATCCCAAGGCAATAGCCATGATATGCCTTGTTTTGTAGTATTCCAGGTGTGATTTAGGGATAATTTTCAAGAGCACTTTTTTTTATTGACTTCAATAATTTGACCTTTTGATTTCAGGCACTTCAAATGATGTTTATACTGGTGTTCCTACTGGGTTCCACTTTATATAACTTTATATCATGCAGAATAAATAAATCTGTCTTTGCAGTTGTCTTTTTTAACTGTTCAGTGCGCTTCCCTTTTCATTTGTTTTGGTTTTCAGATATTCCTGGAGAGGAAATTATACCCATTCCTTGACCATTTTGAAATTAAAATCTCTTTCAAAAGAAAATAAAAGTCATGTGAAAGATTTTTCACAAAGAAGAGCTGAAGAGCATTAAGATGTTCTGTTTCAGTTTAGAGTTTCTTTGAACTGGCCTTTGAGGTCCAAAAAGGTATTTAAATTGGAAACTAGCCAATGGCCAAACTTTAGCTTCAGCATTTTTCCTAACAGGAAATTTGTTTCCTGACAGAGGAGATTTTTGCCATTCTCCCCTCTCGCACTGTCTCGCCTAAACGCCTCCTCCTCCTTTTTTTTTTTTTAAACGCAGCGTTTTAATGATAAAAGCATTTTCTTGTGTAATAGCTCAGCTCTTTCCCCTTTCCCTGCCTTTCTTCAATGGAATTTCTAGTGTTGCATTTTGATATGTATTTTTCTAAGCCTTTATTAAAACATGAATTAAGAGGGGAAACAGTGTACTGTTAGTAGATTTGTTTGCAAATACGGTCCTAAGGCTGCTCGGGCCCGGCGTCGCTCATTGCTTTCCGGCACTCGCGTGTTGTTATGTGTTTGTCAGCCGAGCCGCGGCAGTTCAGGGTGAGAATTGCAGGAATGGTTTAAATTCACGAACGCTCCAACCGGCGTTTCCCTCCGCGGTCGGAGGTGCCGGAGCTGAGGCCGCGTTGCAGCAGCGCCGGGCCTGAGGGGCGGCCCCGCGGGCTCCCTCGGCCCCCGCCGGGGCGGGGGCGGGAGCGGGAGCGGGACGGGCAGCGGGGCGGGCCCGGTCGCGCTCGGGTGACGTCGGCGGCGGCGGCGGGAGGAGGCGGCGGCGGCTCCGTCCCGCTCCCGCTGCCCGGGGAGCGCCGCAGGTACGGCCGGGGGGCGGGAAGGGCGCGGGCAGCTGCTGGCGGCGGGGGGTTCGGGGCGGGGGGGCCCGGCCGGATGCTCAGGGTGAGCCCCGCCGCCGGCAGCTCCTCCGGGGGTGCCGACACCCTTCCAGTCCTGGGTGGGTGCTCCGGCGTGCCCCGGGGATGGCGGGAACCCTCCGGCCCAGCCGTGCGGCCGGCCCCGGTCACCATCGCCTCCCGCGTCTTGCCCGCGCGGCCGCGGCTGCAGGCACCGCGAGGGGAGGGAGGTGCTCCCGCAGGATTCCGGGATCAGATCTGGACAATCTTCCTTCTTTTATTTCAGTCTCCCGAGAAAAATTTGGCATCTGGAATTAAGCTTCCTGCACCATAACTTCATTGATGATAAAAGTTAAAGTGGGTTTTTCATAGCTCATGTCCTAAATGTGTGTGAGGTCAGTTCTCTTTTCTTTTGAGCTGTCTCAGTTCAAGTTAAAGCATACTTACCAATTTCTTATGCACCTTATGAGTTTTTTCCTTCTGATATTTTTCAGGTCTTCCTTCCCATGGGATCAGAGACCCAGACTGTACCTGCCAAAACCTGACAGTTCCATTTGCAATGGAGAGCATTACACAGCTGTTCAATGACTTGTGTGAAGCACACCTGACAGCTCTGCCATGGAAAGTTCACTTAGGCAGGCAGAAGATCAGCAAGAGAAGGGCTAAGCAAAATTTGAAAAGGGTTGCTTATAATGCCCTGTTCATGAACCTTTTTCAAGATGAGGCTCGTAAGCTGCAATCAAACGTTTCCAGACTCCCGGTGAAAAACAAAATTTTGATGCTGTCTTTCAACTTGAGAGTCGCTGGCCTAGGTGCTCAAGCAGATAGACTGGAGAATCTTGTGGAGGAACTGGAAACAGCTGAATGTTTACCATTTACTGAAGTTAATTCTGTCTTAGATCTCTTAGTACAGCTTGCTGGGACAGGTCCCCCTCAGCTGGTACCTCAAAAAAAGGACTATTTTTTGAACAACAAATATGTTGGGAGGAATGTCAAATACCAGGGTTATGATTATTATGATGTGAGTGTGTTTGAAGCTGACATACAGTCTCTGATAACAAACGAAGAATGTCAGTTCAACGACACGATTCAGCAGACCCTGCAGATCATGGAGGCTGCCCCTGGCACTGGGCTCCCTGCCATGGGGCTGTTCTCCCAGAGCTGTCCTGCTGGGGACAAGTTTGAGAAGGAAACGCGCGTCTCGCTCTTCGGTGCTCTCGTCCACAGCCGCACCTATGATATGGACATCAAGCTGGATTTACCACCAGTGCCTGACAATGCAGATTTGTCTGGACTTGCAATTAAAGTATGGTATCATTTGGTTTGGACTAAGGAGTGCATGCATGCTTTCATGTGTCACTTTAAAATATAGTTAAAAATGTGCATAGTAGTTTAATTGGTGATAGAAGCCTACAGCACTGGAATTTAAGATGGAGCAGGGATCCTTTCCTTTGCAGAGAACCAGATATTCTTTTTGGAGATGTATAATACCAAAAACCTTGGTCTTGCCCTGTAGCTGTGTCAAAACCCATCATGTGGCCATAGCCTTTATGAATTGAAGCCATCAGCTGTATCTATGCCTTCCCCACCCTAGCAACCTTTCGCTTGCATTTTTGCCTGCTTCTTCTGATGAGCTCCTCTGCATTGCTGCTTGCTTGTCAGTGCTCAGACTGACTGCCTAAGCATCCCTGCCTGAATGTACTGATTTGCTGTTCAGATTGCATTACCTAACTTGCTGTATTGTTGTCTTGGCTTGTTATATCTTAAAGCATTTTTTCTGGGTTTTTTTTTTCCATTTAATGGCCTAGTTCCTATTGTCCTATTACCTTTTCAGTGTGTACAGTTTCTACTGTATCTTTTTTCCCCTTTTGCTGTCCGTTCTGTTTATTTTTGCTGGCTTATTCTTGTAGAAGTACTAGGTACACTTTCAGAGTTTTTCTTCTTTCTTTCCATTTTTACTGTGTGTAGGTAGGCTTATTTATAGCCTACCCTTAGATCCTCATCTTGTTCCCTTTACTTAACATATGGATAGATCTTGCAACTCCTTTAATTCAGGGTCTGAACTGAAACTTGAAGGCAAACACATTAAATAGAAAAACCCTCTGCCATTCAGTGCTCACATGTGGATGTAAATTGTAACCTAGAGGAGGCAGAAGCTTTTTGAGTTAGTGCTGACCTCTTTCTATCACACTGGAAAATTTGCAATTTCTTGAGGAATATGCTGCTTTTTACATGGATGTGATTTACATGGATGTCTTTTACTAAAATTGAGGATAATTCTGCACATATGGGTCCTGTTGAGTGGGAGTTGAGGATGTGGCATATACACTGTTTGGACACTTACAGATTTTCTGCATATGAATTAGGGTACAAACTGTGGTTAGTCATAGTTAACAAAATGCTTACAAATTTGAAGATTTGTGGCCTGGATCCTTTGTCTGGAACAAATGGTAAAGCAGTATTAATGCTACATTGTTGAATGTCCATACCTGAGATTCTCCATTTGTAGCACTATATGCTTGCCAAACAAGAAAGTTTAAAATTTAACCCCAACAAGTGTAGTATATTATTTTGAAGGTGATTTGTTTTTTATGTATGGGCATTAATACCTATAGAGACTCATAAGATTAAAAGAGTGCCTACAATAAAAATTTAAGCTTGATATAATGGGAGGGTAGCTGAGAGAGGTTGGGTCACGTTGAGTCATTTGGTCATGAATGATTGCAGAACATCTTTTTCATTAACAAATGTGTCTTCAGTAAAATGTTTCCATGTCTGACATTTGAACTCTTTCTGACAGGTTCCCCAAAGTATAGACCAGTCAGAAGATGAGGGATTCCAGTCAGCATCCAATCTGACTCCTGATTCTCAGTCAGAGCCAAGCATGACTCCAGACATAGACCTGTGGGATGCAGTGCTTACATATGGACCCAGCAAACGAAGGTGTTGGGAAAGAATTGGCTAGTACGTGTCTGATCTTACTGGTAAATTTACTGTGCACCATGTGCAAATGTGTGAAGGTGCATTGCATCTTAGTTCCACATGACCTCAGTATAAATAGTGAAATGAGCATGTCTAATTCACAGATTTCAATATGCTGCATTAATAGGGATAAAGGAATAAAAGTTGTGTGATTTCAACAGACCGATTCTTAGAGTGCAGCACTTTCTCAGGAAGAGATAAAATCAACTTTGTCAAAAAACGAAGGGATTAGGAAAACACTGTTTGTGTGAAATGCAGCATTTTTCTATCTATTTTGACTTCTTACATGCTATGCAATTTGTCTCAGTATAAAATGATTCCATATTTTCAGTTTCAAAAGAGAAAGTGGTAATTGTAGAGCAGTAGAAGATTTAAACAAATATCTCCCTGTATTGTAGAGTATTGTATTCCTTTCCCCATCCTGTAGACAGATGAGAAAATTGTAACAGACTTCTTGGTGGTCTAGTTAGGCTTGTAGTTCTTTCGGCTTTTGAGCAGAAGATGCATCTCCTGAGAGAAAGCTCTCTGCAGTCCTGTTCAGGGTTCCTGGCTCCCCTAAAATGGAAGGTAAAAGGAAAAGAAGGTATGGCAGGTGTTCTGAGATTTCAGATGGCCAGTGATGAGCCTGATTCTTGGAGAAGCTTTGCTCTGAATGTTTTCTTTAATTTTAAATAATAATCTAGTGGTGTGCTGTTGCATTGTTGAACAGTGGTTTTTTATCTCTGAGACTTAGAAGCTCAGAAACTCAGAAATTCACTGTTCTGACTTTTCAAAGCCACTATAGCCCACTTGAGCTTTTTCCTAGAACAAAACAATTTTTCTTGCTGCTTTTTAGACTGTAGGGGTCTAAGAGCCATATATAGACCATATGCCTGACTGATTTTGTGTAGTACCTGCTACTAGAATTCAGAGTTTTTGGAAGAATTGGAAATAGAAATTGTTTTGGAGGGGATAGTAATCTTCACTACGAACAGGCAAAATGTGTTAATGGAAGTTGATTCTAACAGTTGGAGTGTATTTCTCTTCAACTTACTTGAATATTAGCATTAAATGAACCATGGAAATATGGCATATATTTTCCTTGTTTTCCTAGTGTGAAAACTGCATGAAGGAGGGCCATAAAAGCAGCTGGTAGTTCTGTGCCAAGGATTCTGTCTCTTTGAACTGATGTTCAAATTATCTATGTATTTATGTATTTGTTCTCTGCACTGAGTTTGAGCTCTGGTTTCATTGACTGCACATTCCCTTACAAATGTCTATTACAAGTAACTTTTCTGTGTGGAATTCTGTCTGTGCAAAACTCTGAAATGCTTTTTTCTTCCTGTATGAGATGTATGTAATTCTTTTCATTACACAATTACCTTGTAATGTTGTGTTTACTCTGCCACAGCCCACCTGGTAAAAAAGAGGAACCGTATCTTACTGAAGCTGGGAGAGAAGCTTTTGACAAATTTTACAAACTTCGAGAAGGGGAATTGCAGCTGTTTGCTAATACTGTACTTCAGCTTCCTCAGCTTGCGCTGGTGAAAGAACCTGAACTGGTTAAGGATGTCTTGAATGTCCTCATTGGTGTGGTATCCACCACATTTTCACTCAATCAGGTAGGGAAGATTTTTATCTGCCCTTCCTACTCAAATCTTTTTAGTTTTTTCCTTCATAGAGGTTTCCTCCTCAATACATTTATTTCTGCTGAGATCTTGCAGTTGTGACTAGTGTTAAGAAGTTGAATGTTGCCTAATGTCAACAGGGCAGTATTTATCTATTGCAGTAATTATGTTACTGTAATAGGCTAAGATTATTTGTAGTTCTCTAAAGGGAAAATAGGTTTATGAGTACTTGAAAATAGGTGTGTAAATAATTTTGTAGAATTGGATTTTCTTTAAGGAATTAAGTAAAGAGTCTTATTCTGTAAATTTTAAAGCATCATTCCTACTCCTCCAATTTTGCTACAATTCCATGTTTGTCTCACTGTCCTAGCTATATAGTCTCAGTCACCTGAGTATCTAAACTGAGAATTTGTCTGCTATTATTTTTGTGTGTAAGCATTTGCTATTTTAAATCAGAATACAGCTCTAGAAATCATTGAATCTGCCTGCCTTTTCTTTTTTTCTCCTCCCTGTATCCTCTTAGGCTGCTCAGTCCTTTGTGATAAAGGAGGGGGTGTATGTGTCTGGAACATCACCAGAGACAATGCATAACCTGCTCTCAGAAGTTGCAGAGTATGGAACCTATTACATGCGGCTAAGTCGCTTTTCTCTTCAGCCAGTTTTGGATTCCTCATACAGCAAAGGACTTGTGTTTCAGGTAAAACAATTGCATTAAATCAACTGGGTTTAATGGGCCAATTATCTGAGGTAGAGAAGGTCACTGATTTAATGTAAAGCTGGAATTTCTGCATTCTGCAAAACTGCAGGATATTTTTAGTGTAATGCTCCATCCCAGGTCAGCAAGGAACAGTGCTGATGTATTTAAATCACAGCTCTCTGTGCTGAGGGCTTGCTTCCACTGAAACATGCAGTAAAATGTCTTTGTTACCTTTTGTTTAGTAATATTGTTCTGTTGTGGACTAAAGAATTGAAATTTTTAAATGCTTTTAACACGTTTCTTATATGTACAGAAAGATGTATAAAATTAAAATACAAGAACTTTCTTAGTACACTGTATATATATAAAATATATTTTTCAAAAATAAAAACTGAGGTAGAAAAAGATGGTTTGAATAGCTTTAATTACTTTTCCTTGGTTCAAAATTATGCATGCAAATTTTCCATGTCAGTCCTCGGCATATTATGTTGAGCTGTATGTACGCACTGTAATATCTGGTGATTTAATCTCTTCCTAATGTATAGAATTAAGTTAGGATTAGTTATGAAAATCTATTCATGCTGAATATTTGAATTACAGCAATGTTATTCAATTTCTGTTAAGAAGGTTTCTCTGTTAGATAAAGTCCTAGATAAGTGTTTTGCAGTATCCAGTTTAGGCACGAAAGTAGGGAAGCAGGTTTCCCTGGGCTGGTTTTATAGAGAATGAGGAGCTCCTCAAAGGACAAGTTAAAGAATCTGAGCCAAGATGCTTTATTTCACTGTGCATGGCTCCAGGCTCTATGCACTGCATGTGTGAGGACTACAGAGGAGTCATCAGGCTCATTGCAGTGTCTGAAGTTGCATGGACCCTCACTCGCCCCTTACTTTAGTGTTCAAGTCTCCCTTACCTGCATATGCCATTTATTTTACTAAAAGGTTTTTTTTTCATGCTGATGCAATCGATGAGAGACATTGATAGACTGTTAACAACTTTCACAGTAAGACTTTTAAGTATTTTCTGTTCATGCCAGGCATTCACAAGTGGACTGAGAAAGTATCTTCAATATTACCGAGCCTGTGTTTTGTCAACACCTCCTACTTTGAGTCTTCTAACAATCAGCTTTCTATTCAAGAAATTAGGTCGTCAGCTGAGGTAAGAGAATGGTATTAAATGTTTAAACTTTTCCTTGCAGAAAAAGTGCATATACACTGAGAAGGCCATATTACATGGGCATTCTTATTTAGTCTGTCAGTATTTTTCCTCTGTTTTACAAAATTTTTTTATATCCAGACTATTCGAGGGAAAACATACAAGGTCTTTATACTCAGTTTCTTAGTTATGCCTGTTGTCATTCAGCAGATTGAGTGTGATTGTTGTACAATATTGAAATTCAGCAAAGTTCATAACTGATCTTGGAGACTCCTGGTTGAAGTTTTTATATATGTTTTAATACTGTTTTTTAGGTATTTAGCTGAACTGTGTGGCATAGGAACGACAGCACTGGGGATCAGTGGTGGAGCTGGTGCTTCATTTCCTACGGTGATTTTTTGTTTGATATTTTTATGTTTGTTTTGGGTTTCAGTGTTAATATTCTTCAAATATGTTGGATTTTACATTAAATACTTAGTGCTGGTCTCTCTACTAGCAAAGCTATGATCCTGGACCTCCAGTTAAAGCACTATAGTCCTTTCTCCAGATACTTAAACATATGGAAATTTGTCCAGGGTTTTCAATTCCTGAAATAAACAAAGGGCTCAAAATAAGCCTTCTAGTCATGTGAATCCAACTGTAAACATACCTGTCTCACTCTAGAGATGATAAAGTGAGCTTGGGGTAACTTGCTCAGGTGAAGCAAATAGATGGAGGACATGAGATGAAACTGCCTTCTGAGTCTAGTGAAATATGTCAAGCCATGTATTTTTGTTATTAAAGATGTTGTGAAGTGTGTTGCCTAATGTTAAAATATTTTTCATTTTTAGGGTGTTAAATTGCTTTCATATCTGTACAAAGAGGCTCTCAACAATTGTAGCAATGAGCATTATCCAGTTCTTCTCTCTTTATTGAAGACAAGCTGTGAGCCGTACACAAGGTGTGTCGATACTGTTTGTTCTCTGCATAACTGAGTTTAAGAATTATGAATTGGTAATCTGGTGAGTGACTCTGCATGTTTAACGGTGGCTTTTAATAATTTCAGTAAAAAATACATGTCTGTATATGCAGTATATATTAAAATTGGTTAATTTTGCTGTTCTGACCCTCTTAGCTAAGTAACAATGTAAGGAGTTATGTGTGGCTAGATTAGTAAATAAATATGTGTAAATAAGACTTAATTCTTGCTGCTGGTCATGGAAGTTCATATTGAAATATCCTCATACCTCAGTTAAAATCCCAAAACTGGAAACTGACAAGTTTCTTTTATTGTACAAACTGGGGAAGTTCATGCTTTTTTCCACTGTCTTTTTGTTGTGGGCTTTTTAGTAAGCAAAAATGAATAAAATATCTGTTGTTCATTAAGTACATGTAACTAACTGATAATAGGAGTAACTAAAAGTAGAGTTCCTTGGATTGCAACAGTTTTGTTAAGCAGTGCTCATCAATTAAAAAATTATTAGTTTACAGACATCTGAAGAGATGGTAATTTTTTTAATAGCTATTTACACGAATTATAGCTGTAGTCCATCATCAGTTTGCAATGTTACATAATAGATGTAAAAATACAAGAGAAAACAAAAATCTGCCAAAATGCTCTAAATTTAAGATTCCTCCCATGGCCACCCTTCTTGTGTTTTCTTCCTTCTACATGAAATTATCTTCGGAGAAATTTAATTTCAGATTTACCAGAAGCCTCACTGAAATATCTTCACAGCTCTTACCCTGCTATTTATAGAAGGAAGTCAGATTTCTGAAATACCAAGGGCATCACATGGAACCTAAAAAAATCTGGATTGCTGCATTGATTCCTAAATTTGCTGCAGATAGCTATTGAAGTATCAATTATACATGATCAGGACTACCCTGGAAGGAAGCCTCTATTATCTGCATAAAGTGTTACCCACTCATTTATTAACCTGAAGGAAATTAAATAATACAAGTTGTTGCTCAAATAAACCACAGAAGCATCAGATTTAACAATTTAAAAGTGCTTAACTTTTTACTTGCAACCTTGAAGTTGAGCAGCGGTTGCTGTGTTAAATGCTTCCTCTTTGTTGCACACTGTTAATTAAAAAAAAAAAAAATCTCCCAGGACCTCTGAGCCTTTTTATCTATAGCCTCAGATTGTATAAAAGTAGTGGGCTTTTTATTTCTTCAAAAGTTTGACTCACACAGAAAAAATATGAAAAAGCATGAATAAATATGCCAAAATAGTAATTCTCATCATGGCATATATATTAAAAATGTCTCTGGGTCTGGGGAAAAAGTACATGGTATTGCATCTTTATTTTATACCCTTTTAGTTTCTCTCTGCTGAAATTACCACTGTTTAAAACAAATCCTTTCTGCTTTTCTCTTGCTGTGCCCTTGATGTGCTGCAAAGTTTTCTGTATATTTTTATATATATTTAGTAAATTGATGTGTAGGAATAAAATAATTGTTTTAATTGAGGCACTGTTCTCTTATCTAAACTAATTATCACTAAAATAGTCTATTAAAAATAGCTTAAGAAAAGTGTAGAGCCACAATTTCCTGTATATTTAAATGTCAGTGTCACAGCACTTAATTGATGGCTTTTAACCTGCATATATCTTGTGTCTTTTGGGATTTTAGAGAGCATACTAACTCCTTGGTTATAATAAAGAAGAGAATGCAAGAGAATTGATTTTCAACACTGTACAATTTTTTTTTTCAGATTTATCTATGATTGGGTATATAGTGGTGTGTTCAGAGATGTTTATGGAGAATTTATGATTCAGGTGAATGAGGATTATCTTTGTTTCAGAGGTACAGTATATATATATGGAGCATTTCTAATTAGTATAATTTGTGCTGTTAATTAAATAACTAAAATATGTATTTCCATCTTTTTGTTACACAGATAAACATTACTGGACTCATGGTTATGTTTTGATTTCAAAAGAAGTAGAAGACTGTGTCCCTGTATTTCTTAAGCATATTGCTAATGATGTATACATATGTGGGAAAACCATAAACTTGCTGAAATTGTGCTGTCCTAGGGTAAGTTTTGGGTTGCTTCCTTCCTATTACATTACTCTCTAGAGCAAGAGTGCAGGTTTTTAGCAAGTTCACTCCTTTAACAAAACTTGGTATTACGTAAGTAGGATGATGAAGGGCAATTACTTGCTCTCAGATACCTGTGAGCTGATTATCCACTCTACTTGCTACTACCTCACTGCAGAAATAGACATTTTAGCACCATCAGATTTATTGTATACAATGTACATTATGTATTTATTTCTTTGTATTGAAAGCAGAAATGTTTGTGGCATTCAAACAAGTGCCTTCCACTTCTTGCACTACTCCTTTTTGGTCTAAAACTGCCTCACTCTTACCAGGTCATGGCTCAGTTCTGCACAGCTCTTTTAGCTGTATCACTGCATTTTCAAAAAGTTTTGTTTATTGGTATTTTGCAGAACGATTCTTGTCCTTGATAAGAAGAACATGTTCAACTATTTTGTGTCTTCTCTCTATATGTCCAAAAATAAAACAACCAGAGAGGTGTCTAAAGTCTGTAAACATTCCCAGGGAGCAAGTGTTCTCCTTAACATCAGAGCTGCTCAGTCTCAGCAGAGCAGCTCATTATCAGCTATGTGGTGTCACATGTAAGCCTAATACCTCAAGTGAAATAGATCCTGTATGGAGGTTTTGTGAAGCAGGACTAAGTTAAAAAAAATGTGTAATGTGAATTCATAATATTTAAAATGTATGTAAAAGGAAATCTCTCATTTTTCAGCATTATATATGTTGGTCAGATATACCTGTTCCCCGGATTTCAGTTATTTTTTCCCTTGAAGAACTGAAGGAAATAGAGAGAGATTGTGCAGTGTACGTAGGTCGAATGGAAAGAATTGCTCGATACAGTTCTATAAGCAAGGAGGAAAAGGTAAATGAAAAAGGAGCAAATACCTCATTATGATTTTTTAAAAATAGTCAATTTTCATTTTTGTTATAACCTCTAAAGAATTTGTATTTACAGTCAGATTTTTAATGGGTAAATTACAGTTTTAATTGCAGCAAATAAAAATTATTAAATATTGAAATTATGTAATATAGCTTTTAAAAGTATAGGTGGTGTGTTGATATTTTTTAGCCTTTTCATATATTAAATGAGTGTTAGACTTTGATCTTAGTTCTTTACATTAGGAGATTTGTCCTCTTACTGAAAAGACTGTTAGATTCTGATTTAACAAATGAGATAAACTAATTAGTAACCAGATAAGACTGTTTGTGATTTCCATGGCTAATTGTTTTTTCAGAACATTTTAACTACAAAGAAAATTCTGGCCTTCAGATTCCATCAATTTAGTTTATATATCAGATGGAATTCGTTTGTTTTAAAGTCTGGAGTATTAACTTTCAAGACTAGTTTGTAGATTTTGCATTTACTTGTTTTATTCATATTTTTGTTGTATTAATTGATTAATAACCATTATAAAATGTGCATCTGTCTTTGCAACTGTGTATCAGTGTATTTCAAGTCTAAAATAATAGAAAAAATTCCACCTTGGCTTTTTCTTTTAAATTTAATTTTATTTTCTTTTATTTTATTTTTAGGACTTGCGCATGGAAATAGCCAAACAAGAATTAATTGTTCATGCTCGGGAAACTGCTAGCAAAGTACTGAAAGCCATTAGTGGTAAGTTATAGTGGCATTTTATGTGCTCTCTAGTGATTTTGTTAATGTAAACTAACAGAATCTTTATTTTAACACAGACAAGCAAATATCAGAACGAATGGCTTTGGATGCAAAGAAACGGGAGCAGTTTCAGAAGCTGAAGGAACAGTTTGCAAAGGACCAAGAGGTATCTCTCTGCCATTCTAGAGGCAGACTATATTTCTTAGGCAAATAAATGAATGGATATGTTGTACTGAAGTTGAATTAGTAGCTCATGGTGTACAAATAAGAACTTCTTGTAGATGTGTGTGTTACAGCTGGTATTGGGAACAGCTTTTAAAAGTGTTAAATATTTATGCAGCGTCGTCTTGCAATAAAGCAAGAGGAGATTGATGATGATTTCAGCTATGCCCGAGAGCTCAGAGAGAGAGAAAAAAGACTGAAAGCTTTAGAAGAAGAACTGGAAAAAAAGGCAAGGTAAATGTATCTGAGTTGTCTTCAAAATTATCATAAAGATCTCAGGAAAAAGTAATTGTATGTTAAAATTCACAGTATTTTGCAGACTTTATTCTACAAGGGTAATATTTGCAGTTAGAAGATGGATGTAAGAATTTTTGGCAATCAGTGAGCAATTTTGTTACAAATTGTTAGTGGCCATAAAATCTGGGACCCACTGATTTGTGCCAACCCTATGCTGGGTTTTGCTATAATAAAAATTTCAAGAAAAAAATTGACTGCATCTTAAAATTTAAAAGCAGAGCCCACAGCAAAAATGGTCACGTATGTCAAAGCAGAAGTAAAAAGCAGTTGGAGTTTGATATTTCACTTTCTTCTGTTTCATCTAAAATTACTTAAACCAAATGAATTACCTACTAATACTAATACTAATAAAAATAGTTACAGAAATACATGTTGACTAAAAATGCAGTCCTGTGTTTTCCACCTGTTTATTCTGTGACTGAAGCCTCTGGCTTCTACATTTCAAGAACCAATTCTCAGTTCTGAAGTGCTAAAAAGTTTTATTCTTTAGATGGGAAGATGAAAATCAGTGTGCAAAAATCTGTAACTTTCTTTTTACCTTCATTTAGGCAGGAATTAATTGACCATTATAGCAAACTTTCTGATGATGCAGCCCGTAGGGAACAAAGAAAATTATGGAAAATTCAGCGCCACAAGTTGGAAACAGCCCGTCTTAAGTTTCTGTTAGAAGATCAAAAACGCATTGAGGTACCTCCTAAAAAGATTTAAGAAGTGTAATTTAGAAAATTTGATACTTGGTACTTAAAGACTTTTTTCTTTTTTTTTTTTTAATTTGTAGGAAATGCTTGAAAAACTTCCAGAGGGAAGCTATAGGAGAAAATTAGATATTATTCCTTATAAACAGTGCCAGTTGGCTTTGGATAAAACCCCTGTTGAGAAAGAGCCACCTTCACAAGTGAGTTTATTTTCTTACATAAACTTCAAGTTGCTGTTCCAGGTTTCCCTAAAGGGACTTAATTTCATAGTTCATTTCAGTTCAGTAAACACAAGGTTCACTGCAACAGCAAGGTGAGTAGTTATCATTTATGTACTCATCAGAAAAATTGGGAAATTTTTAATCCTGTAATAAAGTAATGCCTTAATTAGTAGGTTGATATGTGACCAACCATACAGTGTAATAATTATTTCTTTTTTAGGAGTCTTTTGTCAAACCTCTGCCTTCTAATGAGACAGTTGGCAGAGAAGAATCTGAGACTGAACAGGGATATGCTGCTTCTGCTGACAAAGCACTGCCTGTGCCAGAGCCAGCAAATAATGATGCTGATGAGCATTTTCAGCCTAAAGCAACAGGATCTGAAAGCAATCTCCAAAATTCAGAGAAAGCATGCAGTTCTCTATACAGTGCTGAGTCCTTGCCTGAATCCAATGTAAATATAGAAGATTTCTTATCAAAGTCACAAGATGAACAGTCTGTTGCTGTCAGGATGCAAGGATCTTTGCTCGATGAAGCATTCCAAAATATTAACTCAGATCTTTCTCAGACTTTGCAAGTGAGTGAAAGTCAGGCTGTTGTGAGAGGACCACCAGAAGAAGACAGTGCACCATTGCATCAGCAGAGCGAGTATGATTTCAGTACAGTTCTCAGACCGTCTGCAGCTTGGCAGGGACATGTCAGAGTTGGGGAAAACTTATTTGGTGTGGACAACAGAAGGCCTCGCTGGAATATTCATGGACATGCATCTGATGCCAACATTAGAGTGGGAGAATATGTACCTCAAGTGGACACTTACCAGCCACATTCAAGTCCTTATGGGCATTCTTCAGATTCCCATATAAAAAGCAGCAGCTGTACTTCTGAAGTTGAGTCTAGGCAACCTCGATGGAATATTCATGGACATGTTTCTGAAGCTCATATTAAAATTGGGGAATATGCTTCAGAGATAGAGACCTCAAGGCCCAGGTGGAACATCCATGGACATGCTTCAGAAGCCAATATTAAGATTGGAGAGTATGTGTCAAATGTAGCTCCTGCAAGGCCTCGATGGAGCAGCCATGGTCACGCATCTGATGCCAATATCAAGATTGGTGAAAACGTGTCAGAGGTGGCCTCAGCCAGGCCTCGTTGGAACATCCACGGGCACGCCTCGCAGTCACACATCAAAATTGGAGAGCTGGTGTCGGATGCAGAGCCTTTGAAATCCCGTTGGAGCCCCTTTGGACACGCATCCCAGTCTAGCATCCAAATAGGGAAGTGGGCCCCATCTACAGAAAGTGATCCTATACCTCATCGTAAAGCCATTTCGGGTTCTTCGTCCGACTCCACAGTTCAGACACTTCTGTACAGTGAGGAGTTCTCTCCCGCTGAAGGGGGCAGGAAGGATGCAAAACCATCACAAGTTAAGGAAGAGACTTTGCCTCAGTCACAGATATCTGACAGTGTTACAGACTCTCCTGATGCTAATATTCAAGATGATAAAAAGGAAAATACAATAGAAAAGAAAGAAGAAGGTAAAATAAAATTAGGTTTATTCAGTCAGCATTTGTTTAAGGGCTTATGAAAGTAACTCCAAATGTTTATTTTCTAAACGGGTCCTTTCTTCCTTACTTATTCCACTTAATTCCTTGCATTACTTTTCATACAGTGCTAGATTTCAGAGGAAAGAATTTGAGCTTAGACTTGTCTCCTGTATGCAAGAAGCAGAGCATTAAAAAATGAAACTTTTAGCCTGGAATTTTGTGAAACAGGACCTTTAGGGTCCTTAAGTAGAGAACATGCATAAAACTACCTGGGTGGAGCTGTGGGGAGGTACTGTTATTGGTGTGGTTGTTTCTGCGATAGTTTATACAGGAATCTTGAACTGCTTTAGGAGCAGATCTGAGGTATGAACCAAGTATTATAAGCAGGTCTAAGTAAATGCTGACTTTAATTGTATTTACAGTAATTGCAGATGTTGTCAACAAGGACCCTTCTCCAGATTCCACACAGAGCTTACAGGTAAGAAGCAAAAGGGGTTGTTGAGAGGACTTATTTTTCTTTTGAAAAATTGAACTGAAAGTAAAGGTAGTAAATTCCTCTCTGATCTAGTAGTTGCTGTAAAATCATTTTGTTTCTACGTGTCTGAAACACACAGGCGAGTAGGCTCTTCTCTTTTCATTTGAACAGCTAGGCAGTTACCTGTAGGAACACATTAAGCCTGAACAGACAAAGCCAACATCTCTCATAAAATTTGTCCATTCATGAATTTTAGAAAGAAGAACCTGAAAAGGCCATTTCTCAAGATACCGTGCCTCAAGAAACTTTATCTTCTGAAGCTAATGCTGCCACAGCCAAGGAGAGAGAAGGGGAAGAGGAAGATGCATGGAAGAAAGAACAAGCTTATTTGAAAGCCTTATCTGATCAGTATTGTATTGAAAAGTATCAAGATAGTTATGATTTGATGTGTGAGTAGAACTGCTGGAATAGTAGATCAATAGAAGATGTGATGAATTTGAGCTAGAAAGCTGAATGTTATGACTTACCAGTGAATTACCAATGTTAGGAACTGTAATAACCAAACAATTTGCTCCAAGGCACAAAGATGAGAAATACATTTTGACATGTTATGATTTTCTGACCTAGAAGTCTTTGTATACAGAGGTTAATAGGAACATATTATTAAGCTTCTTAACTATAATAACTTATATTATTTGTGTATTTTTAAATGTAGCAGAGCCACCAGTTTCTCATCTCTTGCATCACGTGATACCAAGATCATACACATTTCCTGTGGACCCTACAGTGCAGTCTGCAACAGATGAAACTGCTGTACAGCTGAGTGAGCTCTTGTCTCTGCCAGTGCTGATGAAACGTTCTATTACTGCTCCACTTGTATCTCAGTGAGTATTTGTTAGGAATTTTGCAATTAATTTTGCAATTAAAGGAGTTGCACATAGATGTGTTAAATTTGCTTTTAGGTCCTAGAAATAATTCAGTAAATGGTCCATTAGTAATTAAAAAGATCAGATCTGCATGATAAATAATAACATAAACTTAGACATTTATATGCAAATTAAAAATGTGAATGTGTGTTTGTAATATAAGCACTCAGAGGGAAGTCTTGTAGATTATGCAGCAGTGATTTTGACACCATTAGTTTCCTCGTTCTTTTAAAAAGAAGGTGTATTCTTTATGTGTGCTAGTTTATATTTGAAAAATGAAAGCGAAGGGAGTAAAAAAAATCTTTAAATTCTTGAAATCTCATATTGATCAGGGTATATTTCATGCTTATGTGGGAACTCCAGCTTCAAGGCTGTTTTGAGGTATAATGGAAGCAGTTCTTGTTACCATTGGAATATATAAGGAAACCACATACATGTTGGATGGTTTAATGAGTATATCTAATAATATTTTAAATAAAAGTTTTTGTTACTTTGTACAAGATTAGCTTTTGTCATGAAAACAATTACAGACACTTTTTTAGAATCTGCTTTCCTTTAAGTTTCCATCTGCTAGCTCTCAGTGTGCTATACTCAAAGTTTGGTGCAATGTAGAAAGATGTTATTGTCTAACCTCATTTTAAACACCTGGTTGGCTGCCAGAATGATCTGTGTGCAGATTCACACATTCAGCAAACTGAGCCTGAGTTTTTGTGCTGCCAGAATAACCCTATCCCTGATAGGCAAGTATTTAAAGTATTTAAAGCTAAGTTGAATACCTAGACGGTACTGTAGGCTGTGTATAGATCTAGATGCTAAACTGTAGTATAGATCTTAATATCTGGTGTCAGAGTTTTTTTCAATTAGTATATTCTTACTGGGGATTTAATAGTCTTTTAATTTGTGTAGGTGCAGAGATCAGAATGCTATTGATAAAAAATTGATAAAATGTTGATCCAGGTCCAGCAGCATATTCCAAAGATCACTGTATGTAGCCGGTCTTAAAATACTTCCCCAGTATTTTTCAGAACCCAGTTACCTGAAGTGGTAGGTTTTAGTTCTGATATATAATGGATGAGGATTTTTTGTCTCATGTTTTTTGCCTATATGAGTAACATCTTAAATAGCAGGGTTAAGTACTGGAGTATTAATCTGATGTAGCCACAGCTGAATGTTAACAGTAAGGAAGGAGTTGCATGTAAGTGTAATATCTTTTCTGTGTTTTTATTCTTAGTGTTTCTCTTGTGAACAAAGCAATAGTTGATTACTACTTTGTGGAGCTGAATGTAGAGAAGCATTTTGAAGCACTGAGACACTTTTTATTAATGGAAGATGGGGAGTTTGCTCAGTCACTCAGTGACCTGTTGTTTGAGAAGGTATTTGCTTTGTTGTCTTAACCCCAGGGTTTGGGGTGTCTGCTTTGCCTTCATGCCTCTGAATTGATTTGGATGGGAATGAGAGAATGGTGTGAATTGGAATCCTGGCTTGTGGAGTTTTCCTCTTTTGTGCTGTGTTGAGAAGTCTGTAGCAAGGAACTCTGTTAATGTTGTAAGGATGGAATAAAAAGGTCTTGGACAGATAAGCACTCCTGGAAGGGTACCTCACTATTTCCTGTGAAAGCTGCTGCACTATTGCTGTCCCCTCCTGTCTGCTGGCAGCAAGGCTGGAAGAGCCTGTTGCCATTTGCTAAAATCCAGTGGAAAGCTGCCCACTGTGTTGCAAACTACCTACTCTTACCTTAAATATCCTCAGCTAGAGAGCAGAGGGGAGGCCATGTGAAGAGAGTGCTGGCCCTCTGATGAGGCAGTGTTTTCATGACTTACTGCTGTGTTCATGGGGAAGACAACAAGGTAGGACAGATAGCCTGGGTTGATTCAGATTGTTGCCCATGGACATAGGCAGCTGTAGGAGAGTTAATGCATTTTTCTGAGTTCTGAAAATGCTTTAGACCCAACTAGGGAGAGCACTTGGGGATTTAGACTTGATGAATAGCTTTATTTGTAAACCTCTGAGAGTGCTGAGGTGATGAGACAGGCAGATTCAAGTCAGATAAATTCCTTGAATCCCTGGCTTTCTAAAGACTCTATTCCCTGCAGGAGGAACTGAACCACAGCAGACATAAGAAAATAAATCAGTGTAGGTATGAGATTACCCTTCAGGCTGTGAACAGAAAATAGTTCAGAAGTTGCTTTTTATGCTGTTCATGCATCCCTATGGCAGAAGTAAAAACTTCCAATCAAGGCAGGGTAATCACCACTTTATCATTGTGCTTTAATTCACCTGTGTTCAAGAGCCAAGACTTTTTATTAATATGATGTAATTAGTGGTTTGGTTTTTTTTTTTATCTCCAGCTTGGATCAGGACAAACACCTGGTGAATTGCTGAATCCACTGGTTCTTAATTCTATCCTAAATAAAGCACTACAGTACAGTCTTCATGGTGACACCCAGCTTGCTTCCAATCTTTCTTTTGCCCTCAAGTATCTCCCAGAAATGTTCACGCCCAATGCACCGGATGCTCTGAGCTGCTTAGAGCTCAGGTACAAGGTAAGAGGTCATGGAGCAAGGTAGAATACTGCACTTATGCCATGGTTCTTATGTACAGTGGTGAATATGTTAATAAGAATACAGTATCTAAGAATGGAGTAAAATAATGTGTAATGGAAACGACAGGATTTACTTAGCCTGCCCATTGCATTGCATTATTAAAATACATAATAATTGTTGAAATACTTGTATTTTAAATAATGTTATAATTTCTAACAAAAAATGTAGTATGATCAGCACTGTTGTTTCTTGTAGGTTGACTGGCCTCTGAACATTGTCATTACTGAGAGCTGCATGAATAAATACAACAAGATTTTCTCCTTTTTGCTTCAGCTGAAGCACATGGTGTGGACTCTCAAGGATGTTTGGTTTCACTTGAAGCGCACTGGTGAGTGTGACTAGTGAAAGAGAGCATCCTGTTCAAAATGCAAAGGAAGATGTTCTGAGAAAATTGTGGCTTTTGAAGTTTGACATGACTGTATATAAGCAATTGTCTAGCAGAGGGTGCTGAAGGCATTTTAAACAGGATTAGACTCTACTAATAAAAATCTAAATTCCTTAAAAAATTCTGATTTTAGATGGTCTCTGTGGTTGATAATATATTTCTGCTTTTGTTTTCAGCTTTAGTGAGTCGTGCATCAAATTCTGTCCAGTTTCGACAGCTCCAGCTGTATAAACATGAGATGCAGCATTTTGTGAAAGTAATTCAAGGTTACATTGCTAATCAGATCCTTCATGTTACATGGTGTGAATTTGGAAACAAACTGTCTTCTGTGGGCAACCTGGAAGAAATTCACAGAACACATGCTGAATACCTCAACAAAGCAATCTTCAGGCAAGTTACCATACTTGCTTTTACTTCAAATGCATGTTAAGGGAGTGGCCAGTCCTAGCCTAATGTATTTGTGCAAAACTGACTTTTACCTGACACATTAATTAGTCTTTACATGTGAAAGTGTTCTTATGTAAGAAACAAACTTCATGGCATCTCACAAGGTCTGTACTTTGATACTTTTTCTCAGCTATCCATCCTTTTCATTTCCCTGGACTCCTTGAGTTACCTCCTGCTCCTGGTCACCATGCCTCTGCAAGCTTCCAGCTGCTCAGGACAGCTCTAAACTAAGGGCACACATGCCACAGTTCTTTTTCTGTCACTCTGTCCTTTGTAAATTACTGCTGTTTCATTCAGCATCATTAGTGTGCCCAGTAAGCCTTGCTGAAGGATATGAGATGCATCTTCTGTACAACGTGTGTGCTTTTAATATGTGTGCAGTGGCCAGGGCTGGACTTGGAAAGGACAAAAAGATTTGTCTAGCTTTATGAGCAGTGCAAGAGACAACCATCTTTTAGGAATCACAAGCTTTTAGCCCCTTAGTTACTGTATGTGAGGCGTGGTGTGGTGTGGTGTGACTGAAAGGAAAGGAGCTACAGTTTATTTGGTTTCTTCTTGTACAGTGTACACTGAAATGATGAAGTGGTGAGATGGAGGGAGATGATACAGAACAGAAATTAAAAGCAAGAAAAGAAATTTCTCCTTTCATGTCTCTGTTTGCGAGTTTTAATCAGAAAAGGCTTGCCTAGAGCTGCTCTTTGGATAGCAGGTGGTAGGATGAGAGGAGATTAAAGTTTAAGGAAAGTCAGAACATGTTGCTGTTAAATGTCATCTCTTTTGCAAAGGCAAATGTCTTTCTAGAAATCAGATTCTCTAGGGCAGATATAAGTTTCTTGGAAGTGCAAGTAAACTGTGTTAGATTTAGGCACCTTGTTTAAAATTTGTTGGCTGCAGTCTTGGGGATTTTTTTAAAGCCATTATCTTTAACCTAAAGGGTTGTCATTCCTTTGTATTTATAGTCTTACAACCAGTAAATTACATCAACTGATTTGTGCAGTTGTTTTTGTTCTGTCAGGGGTCTGTTGACAGAGAAGGCAGCCCCTGTGATGAACATCATCCACAGCATCTTCAGCCTCATCCTGAAGTTCCGCAGCCAGCTCATCTCGCAGTCGTGGAGCTTTGATGCAGGGAAGCAAATGGCTGTCCATCCCAACTTTGGTCTGATGCAGCAGTCCTACAACACCTTCAAGTATTACTCCCATTTCTTATTCAAAGGTAAGAAATTGCATAAATTCTAGATGGAACAAAAGGTCAACTGGCTACTGGAATATTTTAGTAATATAATGTAAAAGTAGGAAGATTATATGCTTAAGGAATGTTGGAAATATACTTCCCAAATGAAAACTGCATTGTTGTGGTTTGCCAAGATCAGATCTGCATGTACATCAATTGAGATGTACACACATGAAATCTACCAGATATTTGAAAACTGACTGTAAGTTTTTGCTGATTTACAAAATAAGTATTTGGTATTTAGCTGTACTTTTGTGCATACATTTTTTCTTTTCTCTGGAAGTGAGTTCTGAAACTTTTTATTGGCAGCAGTGAGAGATAGATACCACTCAGAAGTAATTTTAGATATATATGCAATAGTTGAGTTTTACCACTAGTATGAGATTTGGAAGTTCTGATTCCCACGTTGGACTAAAGCTCAGAGAGCCTTCCAGCATGTGCTCCAGGCAAGCTTTTCAACTGTGTTCAACTATTGACAAATGTTCTTTCCTTTACTATGGTAAAATTTCATCTCACTCTCAGCTTAGGCTATAATGTGCTGAAATGGTTACCTTCCATATGTCTTTCAGATCTTGCTTGTATTTAAGTACATTACTTATCCTTCGTCTGTTATAAAGGCTGTTTGTGGGATCTGGGTTCCTTTTTTTAGAAAATCTTGAATTCCCGAGGGAGGTGCATCTGCTTTTCTTCTATCTATTCTTCTAAAATATTTTCTAGTTCAGACTATATTCTTCAGGAAATGAGCTGCCCTTTTTATTCTTTAAGGGTGTCCAAAAATGGTATCAAAGGACCAAAAACAGATATTTCAGGATGAGTTAGAATGGCTGCTTCCAAATTCTACAGGAAGTCAGAACACCTGTGGGAGCCACCTAAGCCCATACTACGAGATCTATGGTTGCTTCATGGACAGAGATTAATAGACCATTCTGTAAGGAAATCTGATGAGTGACCCATTTTTTTACACCCTCTTTGTTAAGCACTACAAAACAAATATGTGCTTGTTCATCTCCACTTGTACCTTCAGTCACCATGTATTGTAAAATGCTCTCTCTCCACAAGGGGTTGATCCAGAATCCATTGAAAGCCAATACAAAGTTTTCTGGACTTCAATGGCTTTGGCTCGGGCCCTAACTTCTAAAAAGACACCTCCCCTTCTTCCTTGCATGCTGCTGCTGCTTGCTGATTCCCTTGGTATTGGTGCATGGGATGTTTGTGAGCTTAGGGAGCTTCTGTTGGCTTTTTTCCTTTGTACTGGAGGATGTTTAGAGCAGTTGGTGTGTCCGTTCATAGAGCGTGAGGGCTTTGTCCTAGGAATTTCTCTTGGCTTTTCTCTCTCACAATGGACTTCACTTCAGCAGAGCTGCTTCTTTCACAGAGGTCTCCTGAGGACCTAAATGTGCTTCCTGGTCAGTTGTGATTGTGATAGGAACACACCATCTTTATTGTGAAAGATTCTGTGATTTCTTTGTTTCTGTGAAAGCGACATAAGAAGGAAATGCTTTGTTAGAATAATGCACTTTCACTTGGAACTGACACATAGTCCTTCTTTTGTATTTATTTAAAATATTTTATAATTCCAGAAAGAAATACTGGACTTTTCTTATGTTAAAATGTACATTTGTTCTCAGATTTCTGCATTATGATTTTCTTGGTTTTTTTTTTTTAATTAAAAGGCACAGATGCTGTCAAGGATGAATTTGCAATATTAATCTTAGTTGAAGCTTACTTTATTTATTTTATTTTTTCCAGTGGTAACAAAGCTTGTAAATAGAGGATACCAACCACATTTGGAGGATTTTCTGCTGCGAATTAACTTTAATAACTACTACAAGGATAACTGAACTCTATAGAGTAAGGATCACTGATAACACAGTAAAACAGAAACTATATGTATATGCTTATGATTTATAGAAGCTTATGCAAATGCCATGCAGGAAGCATTTTTCTTCAGTGAAATAATCTGCTATCTAAAAGCCTGAAGAGTATAACCACCATACACAGAGCATGATGATGTTTAAAATCCACTAAACCTGCCTGTTGTTTGATCTGCTAAGAATTAATATTGTCATTATTGCAGAGATAGCAGAGCTGAGTGCCTGGTCTTAACACAGGAGAGAGTGCAAAACTGTATATCTGTGAATGTGTAAATGTTGTATTTTCAGTGGTGTGAATTTCCCTCAATGTAAATACATGTATGTGAAATAAATTAACAGATACTTTCTAAAATTGCTGAGAGATGGGTATGAGGTACAAATGTTCCCACAGATATTAGTACCTGTTATTTGATGTGGTTTATTTTCAAACTGATATTAATTCTTAATCTAAATATAACTAATTTCTTTAAGACTTGTAGTCACAGTGGAAGAGAACATGATGTGCCAAGGTGGTCTGTTAGGAGATACAATATTTGAACTATTCAAGCACTTGGTGATTGTTGGAACACTTGTGCCAAACTTAGTTTCTTTATCCTTAATTGAAACTATGCATCTTATTTTGTGGTGATTATTTAAAACACCTAAAACAGAAATTCAGCATCACTGTGCAAAATAAAGCTGTAATTCCCAATATATTCCAACTACTGCTTTCAACTAAAGCATCATATTTGCATAATATTCCTTTTCCCACTTTGGTTTTTTCCCTTATATTGTGAGAAGAGACAATTGAACTTTCAGTATCATAATATGAGAATGCTATAGAGAGGCAGTCAGCATTAAAATACTTTGGTTTTGAGATCCTGAAGTCATGGTTGACTAAAAGGTGGATATATTCATGAGGAGTTTATTGTCTGGTGAGGGGACAGTTATTTAAAGCTACAGGCCTGACTGGCATGTTGCCAGGACTATGGACTATTGAATAAGATTATTTTATGATGTATAGATAGTTTTATAATTTTTTTTCTGAATGAGAAATAAGTATTAGAGACAGAATATACCAGCTGTGAAGTTGACCTGAATGTTTCTGCTCTGATTCCAAAGTCAGTGTCAAAACATGGTCATGACAGTTGCAACATACATCTTCTATGTTGTTTCTTCATCTGTGCTGTATTTAATTAATTCTCTGCCTTTTGTTCTGCAGAAAAGGGGATTGCAAGAGCAAGTGGCTTGCAGACTGAGCTGTTTTGTTGCCTAGGGAGGCAGAGACCTGTTTGTTTACCTGACTTGTTCTTCAGGAATTTACAGAAATGGGTGTGTATGTGCAGGCGTGGCTTTTGGTGCAAACTGATGTCTTGTCCTGAAGCCACTGGACTTCCCACCCAGCATCTTTGGGAGCAGTGTCTGATGTTTGGGACCTTATTGCTTGGCCCTACACTGTTACTGTAGAAAGACACATTGAACACTGTCTGAGTGCTGTGGTTTGCCTGGGGCAGACCTTTAACATAAACACAAGCAGTAACAGACAACAGAGGTGATCATGGAAGCGTTGGTTGGACATATTTAAGCGCTCTTGGAATTCCTCCTTCCAGCAATGATGCTCTAAGTGAGACAGCCCTGGGCAAAGCAAAGAAAGATGTTGTTCTTTTTAAGGAGAGCAGTTCAGGCTGGCGTGAACGGGAGGATGGAGAAGGTCTGGTCGCTGTCCGTAGCCGGACGCGCGGCCGCGCTGCCCCCGCTCCGAGCCCCGTCCCGCAGCCGAGCCGCGCCGCGGGTGCAGTTGCGGGCAGCGCCCTCGAGGTGGCGCCGTCTGGCCGAGGCTGAGCGGGGCTCCCGGGCGGGCGGAGCGGCCGCGCCGGGGCTGCGCTCCCGCGGCTCCGCGGGCCCGGCGGCGCGGGGCATCCCCGGGCAATGGTGTGTGCTGGGCAGAGCCGCTGGGAGCGGAGCAAACTTCCAGAGCCGTCCGGCGAGGTGCTCCCGGCCGTGGCCCCGGCTCCGCGCTGCCGAAACTTCCCTGGTGTCGGGGGGTAAATGGGAACTCCGCCACCCGGCATCCGAGCTGCGAGCCAAAACCGGGGTCGGGACAAAGAGCGTCGGGAATCTTATCCTGTGTCATCGATCCTGTGGCGGGGGACACGACTCCGCCGCCCGCGGGAGGCGGGATGGGGATGGAAGCTCCGCACCCTGGGGGAGACCGCGTTAAACAGCCCCGGCCCGCGCCGGTGATCCCTCTGTGTCCCTGTCCTCGCTCCCGCTCCCCCGGTGCCACAGCCTCAGCCTTCACCGGCTTCCCCTGCTCAGAGATCCCGCGGCCGCGTCTGCCGGCACCGCGCCCCGGGCGGAGCGGCCGTGCCGGGGAGGGCGGTGCCGAGCGCGGGCGGGCGGGCCCGGAGCCGCAGCCGCGACCGGCTGGGGATTCACGTGGAGCCGTTCCGTGCCGTGCCGTGCCGAGCCGAGCCGTGCCGTGCCGAGCCGTGCCGAGCCGTGCTCTGTCCTGCCACGGAGCGTCGCCTGCTTCAGCACCAAGAACAGCTACAAGTGTGTCTGCGCGCCCGCCCCGCCGAGCCGTGCCCTGCCGCGCCCGTCTGAACGCTTTTGTAATTCTGCATTTCCCTCCCTTCTTTGGTTCTACTTTTTTGCCATCCTTAGACGGTTTTCATGCAAGGGAATTCTAAGCTACTTTTTGAGTCAGGGACCGCATTTCACAGTGTTTTTCCAAGAACTGAGGTATGGAGGCCTGAGAGTTCTAAAAGAGAAATAACTAAAAATCTGATCCTTGAGAGGGACTTGTGAAGTCACTTCAGAAAGACGAACTTTTTAATTCATGTTTCTAGGGAGGAGCCAATGAGTGAATACAAAGAGCATCCTAAGTCACCAGAAGGGTCAGACCAGCAGTGTCAGTGCTTGTGACCCTGCTCTAGGGAATCCATGGAGGGATGGAAGAGGCCGCTGTAGAAGGTAGGAAGTAACACAGCTTGTGCTCCTTTGCTAATAGAAGCTCTGAAGGTATTTGAGGTGATTTCAGTTCTTTGGGCAGAGGGTATGGTCAGATATCTGCAGCACGTGAATCCTCAGCCAGCAGCCAACTCCTCTGGTTTATAAAAGCTCACCTGAAGACTGTGGATTCTTACTGTGATTTTACAGTTGCTGGGCCCTGTGTCCACACTGTCCTTGCTCCAGGGTGGCTCCTGGCACCAGCACTGCTCTGGTGGTGAGGTCTGGCTGCCCAGCGGAGCTGGGGCACAGCTCCTGTCCTGGCTCCATCGAGGGGCTGATCCTGCTGGTTTGGCCCGGGACAGCCCTGTGCTGCAATCCCAGTGATGAGCAGGGGTGGAAAAGAGGCATCAGAATATCAGTCCTAAGCTAAGATGCAAACATGGACATGTGCAATGAATGCCATCCTGGAGCATGTTTGAAATTAGGGCAGATTCTTGATATCAAGGAGTGCTGGTTTCAATCACTGGGTGCAAGGAGTCAGGAAAAGGATGCCTTCATGTGCTTCTGTCATGGCAAATGAACAGCACAGCTGCAGGGTTGGAGCTCCCATCAGTTTCTCCTCTTAAATAACTCCAGCCCTTTATCTGCAATTATTTCCAAATTTCCTAATTTTTTAAAGTGTTGAATACAAATTAAAAAAAAAACCCAAGCCAAAAAAAATAATAACAAAGCAACATAATAGCATTTAGAGGTTAAAAAAAAGAAATCTTTTTATCTGATTCTAAATTATTTATTTGATGTTTGTCATTCATTGCTTATTTCATCTTCCTTCAAATGTTCAAGTGTTTTTAAGTTGGTCTGCCAAATAAGATTTAGACTATGGACATTCCAACTAGGAAGTTTTAGGAAAAAAATGCAGAATTGTTTCTTTCTAGATATAAAATTTCTTAGTAAATACATTTTTTTCCTAAATATTTTCCACTTTCAAGTACTTGGCATAGAGGTGATTGACTTCTTAGGACCATTTTGATTATTTGTCAGCAACTCACTGTGGGAAGGGTGGGGGAAGGACTCATTAATGCTGGAGCATGAGCTACCACCAGAACAGGCACCATGAGAACCTAGTCATGAGCTGGTGGTGTGTGCTCTCAGAGCCTGAGCTGCTGTGTGTCTGTCTGCACCTCCCCATGCTCCAGTGGTGGATGTGCCTCACCTGGCTTTGATCATCTACACTGCAGACATTTACATCTGAGTCAGTTGTTTAGACTCTTTTTATAGTTCATGTGGAGAAAAAGACACTTCTGAGGCATGATTTACATGTTTTATTTAGATGTCTATGCTAATACCAGGTGACTCACTGCCTAGAAAGGAGCTATTTCTCTTAATTTCCATGTTTTTCTTTTACACAGGAAGCCTAGGGGAATGTTTTAAATACAGGAGTTTCCATCTTAGATGTTCAAGCATCTCTCTTGAAGACCTGTGCATTTTGCCCAAGAAAAGTCACCTCTGAGAACCCAAAAATGTATTTACATTATTCTTACAGAACAGTTCCAAGAGGAATTATGCTAATAGGGCACACTCACACTCTTCTTCTGATGGATCTGGTCACACAGAGTGACACCATAATGTACCCAACATCAACCTTGTGAACTTACATATCCACTCAGAGAATAACTTCAGGCCAAGTGCTGGGCTGGGTATCTCTCTGCTGCCTGTGTGGACACTGTACGGGAGCCATGGTTTTATGGATATTCTCAAAAATTCCCCTAAACATTTAAAGCCACATCAAAAATGCTCTGCCTGCTCCCTGAGGGTGGGTCTTGCAACATTTAAACTTACAATCACATTTTTTAAAAGGGGTTTTTTTCTTCAAGTGAATATTCATTCAAGATTTTGATGATTCATAGAGCTGCAACTCTATCACTTCTGCAACATGCCATGAAAAGAAATCCCTTGAAGTCTAGACAATGGAAAACAGTTTGTTTTCTGGCTATATAGGCAGTGTTAAACACAGAATCAAAGTTTACCTTATATCAAGCCTTGGGTATGGTTTTTTTTAATCTAGGAGTACAGAGAGATTTTGCACACTTAGCTTAGAAAATGTGGCTTCTCCCCCTGGTTTTCTGCTCCCCTGTTAATCAGGCATCTGCTGCAAGAATTGCACAAACAAAAATGGAGCAGTCTGTACTCATGTCTGTCTGGAGCTTTATCCCAGCCTCTCATGTCCTTTGATTTACATGGCATGTACCTGTGCTGCACACAGAGTGGCTGCATCCTTCAGTTCCACAGCTGATGTCAGGGTGAGGGAAAGGAGAGGTGTTAGGGGGAAGTGGCAGGACCAAATGCAAAATTTGTGTACAGGTGAGAGGAACTGAGAACTGCACTGCACACTAAACACCTCCCACTGTCAACACAGGAAGCATGAAGCCAAATGACAAGATGTAACCATGTAACCAAGGTAGTGGCAGCATTATTTAGAATTCAGACTGTGTGATCATACACTGGATGTGACACCATTGTGAAACCCTCCTGTTGGGTTCACATCTGTGATCAGTGTTGTTACCAGCAAAACTTTCAAGAAATAGGCATTAAGAAAAATATTAAAATTGCTATTTTAATTAATTTTAATAAAATAATAAAATCTATAGCACTTATTTGGAAAAAAAAAACCAACAAACCCAACCCAGAAACAAACAAACAAAAACCCCAAACCCACACAACATTCCAAAATAAGAGCTGACATTAAAACGTTCTGCAACTGTAGATTTACAAGCTCATGAAGCAGAGTTATGGTGAGATCTTACCCCAAGTAATGAAAGGAGTCCCACTATCACATGAGACTGTCCAGAGACTCATCTCCAACAGGTTCTCATTTCAGCTTTGTAATCTGGGTGCCACTTGATTTTATGTGAGGGTACTTCAGGATATATGGTATAGCCACATACATGGCTTAGCATATGGTATAGGCTAAGTCTGTGGAAATACTTGATCAGAAAGCTTTTGATAGGAAGAGTCACCACTTCATTTTGAGCACAACTCCATGGTTTTTATATAAACAGAATATTTGGCCAGTAATAAATACTATTTTCAGAACCTATTGCAAATACAAGCAGTAGAAATCAAGAAGCAAATTATGATTTAAGTATTTAGATTCCCAAATGCTGTAAGCTGCACTCCCTTCTCTCTGAGGAACTGAGCTAAGTGATAACATTCTAGTGATAATAATTGTGCTGCTGCTTAACCTCCTGCTTCTACACTGCTCCAGAAACAAGAACAGAAGGAACTCACTATCATCAGGGATCAAACTATGACCCACCTGCAGAAATGAGAGTGCTGGAAGAGCACAAGCATTCCACTTGGCTCTGGACCATCATGCTTCTTCAAACACAAAGCCCTGATGTTACTCATGCCCTGGGGAACCGAGCAGTTGGATGTCAGTGCAGCTGAACATGTGAAAACCTGAGTTTCTACTGCTGGTGAACATCTGTCAGACATACAACTTTACTGAGTGGCACACCAAGGGGCTGCATTAATCATTCCAACCCTGGAAATTGATTGCAAAACCTCTTGCACTTGATTGACATGTGAGCAAAGAGTATTTAGCAGCAAATAGCACTGTGTTTGCAGTTCTCACTGTACAATTCATTTTCCCTTTTAAAGATAAGATAATTGCTTGTAAATTATTTCAAAGTATCTCCTCCTGTGATTTTGGCAATATAGGTGCACAATAATTTGGTAGTTAATCCAAATTCTTGCATGTCCAAACACACAGTTATAATATTCTCCTTCTCTGTACCACTATTAATAGAGATCTACTCAACCCCCCCAAATTATTATTAGAATGCTGTTAAACAGACTTGATACTTTAGGCATGGTTAAGAATCATTACTTTTTACACCATTTTGGTCAGGAAAAAGCTTGGACAGAGCTCCTCTAAAACTCTGTTCCCCTCTGTGTCCCAAAAGAAAAGATATAAACTGAGAAACAGAATCAGCACAGTCATGTTGATCAGTTTGGAGCAGCTTCTCCCCCCTCTGTTACTCCCTTGTGGAGCAGGCACATTGTAAGAGAGCACAGGTTCTGCAAGGGGATGTCTCAAGTGTATTGCAAATTGCCAGCACACTTTCCCTCCCTGATGCAATCCTGTTTACCCAGCACTGACTTTCTCTTAAAGTTTCTATTAAATGGTTTGGTTTCAGTAACCCAAATTTAAAGGAAGGATAATCCTCAATGAAAACTTCGAATTCCCACAAAAATGGATTATTCCCAGCAGGCCTCTTTCAACTACACCATTCTTCCATGGGCTAGGTAATACACCTAGTCTGTCCTTTCTTTAAGGACTCCAAAATCCCAGAGAAAGTGCTGTGCTTGTCAGAGATCACAGTTCATCACAAATCAGTTCCTCCAGCTCCAAGACAGAGAAAATGTTTACATTCAAAGCATGCCCTATGTCCTGTGACAGTGAGGAGGATAGTCCAACTGACTATTAGTACAGTTGGAAAAGCAACAGTCCAGCTGTTCTCCATGTCTGCTGACAGCTCATACTGAGGAAGACTTAAAAAAACCACAATTCAACCCAAACTGGTAACAAGTTTGTATGGGGGTAGCAGAAGAATTTCTTTAAAGACACATAAATCACAAGTGTGAGACAGTGGTCTCTTTGGAAAGAGAAGCCTTTGCATTAAACCAAACCTTTCAGGTGTCTGAACTTGTAACAAACAGAAACTCAGAAAGCTCAGTAACAACTAACTACAGAACAACTGTGATGATGTGACAATAATGGCAACCAACCTTCCCCTGGAACCTCAAGTGAAGCATTTTAAGTAACTTGTGAGCAAGTCAGCTCCTCCTCTCGTCCCACATCCTCCAGCATCTTTTACCCCAGCTCAAACAGCACGTTCCTAAATGACAAACTTCCAGCTTGAAGACTTTCAAGAACCATGGAAACCAACTAAACAGTGCAAGAGTAGAGAAGGATTGGAAGAACCCCACTGACCAGTGTCATGAGCAGGTACCTCACCTGCCACACTTCTCAAACAGGCAGACTCTGTTAGAAGCACAGAAATAAATACACAACACACCTGGATTTGAGTGCTGGGGTAGTTCAAGGCTCAAGCTAATTTGGCTTATGGATCCTGCCCAAGGCAATTGGGTTACAAACTGCACTCCTGAGTTTACTAGATATTTATGGGTGTTGTGTGCAGACATACTGAACCTGAATAAATTTCATCACCAAGTTTTCAAGTGCAGATGTATATAATCTCCCTTAATTCTGCTCTTAAAAAAATTCAATTGCTCCCCCCAAATTCTAGCCTGCACACATTCTCAGAAAATAGATAATGATTAAATACCAATCTGAAGGTTCAGAAGAAATGAACTACTTAATTAAATGAAACACAGCTTCAAAACAAGCAACAATGAATCTGTTCCTCCATTAAAGAAGACTAAAAGTTTCTGCATAGAGAAAGCAGTAAATAAATACCACAAGTACTATTAGTTAAGACATCAGACAAAAACAGATCAGATTCCTGACTTGCTATTTTTGTCTTCACATAACAACAATTCCATTTGGATGATTGAAGTTCAGCCTACATCAAGATAAAATACTGCTTTTGACTTGCACTGTAGTGAGGATAAAGGAAAGACTTTGGGCCTTTAAACATTTATATTACTGATGTGTATGGACCGTTGATTGTCACTGGTCTGTTCCAAGATCCACAACTGCTTCAAATTAAGCACAGCTGAAGACTGCTGCAGATGCATCCAAATGTAGTGTTGTTTCAATAACTTAATAGCACTTTGATGTTTGCCTTGCTGAATTCTTCACTGCTGAAGGAGGATCAGAGTCTTCAGTTCACAGCAAAAAACAAAGCAAGGCAGTTATGAAGATCACGTAACGCAGAGCTCCGAAGCCCAGAGCGGAGGTTTGCTGCAATAGGATTGTTTGCTTCTGCTCTCCTGAGAACAAGCAGCTGCAGCAGCTGCTCCCTCCTCTTCTGCATCCTCCTTCACCTCCTGGAACCCTTCTGCTTCTTGGAATGGATGTTCTAAAAGTTTCAGTACATTTCTTACCTAGAGAGAAAACATAGCATGGTTGTTAAGAATTTAGGAAGTGAAGACAAAATGATATGGAGAAGAACCTCATGCCAAATAATGAGCAAGTGTATTGTACCTAATACATGAACTCCAGACAAGCCAAATGTTAAACAGATGAACAATATATATAAGATGCAAACTGTAAAACTGAACCTGGCTGAGTTTGTATGTGTATGGAACTCAGGCTCAAATAACTTGAAATGCAAATATTAAATACAAATTCTTATATAATTTCTCAAAATAAATAATTTTCCCATATTCTCCATGTAATGTTCCAGATGCTGAGGGTGAAAGTTGTAAATTTTAAAAGATAACATTTTCCAGAAAGGAACAAGTGAAAATTAATTCCTAACTTCCTTCCAAGCCACTCTCAGGACAGTAAAAGCAGTGTACATGCTTTGTCCTGAGGTCAGCCTACACGAGCTGGTGAAGTTCAGATTCAGAGTTTTGACTCCATTATTTGTACTGCAGACCTTAAAATTACAGTGACAATAAAAACAATAGAGATCTCCTGAGCAGTGAATTCCCAATGCCCTTACTGCCCAAGATTCCAGACTAAATTTTGCCTGGTATAATGTCAGTCATTGACAGCACCACTACACATCCACACAAACCTAGAGAGAGAGAGCAGTAATAGCATACCTCTGAGAAATCCCCATTTTCAGCTGCTTCTATGGCATTCTGGGCAATGTAATTCCTCAAGATATATTTTGGATTGTTTGAATTCATGACCTTGACATGCTCAGTGTTCCAGGCATCAGCATTACCAACACTTTCTATTTCCTTCTGCAAACGGACTCTGAAATTAAGCAGGTGACAACGACTGGTTTTTACCAAGAACCACATGTAGAAGTGGACACATTTTCTTGTTTTGAGATACTTAACTTGCAGTTCTTAAAAAATACTACATCATCTATAATCCTCTCAGTTTATAAAATGCAGCATGACAAGAGAAGAGAAAACACACTTAGTTTAAAAGCAGTACTAGGGACAGTCAGCAGGTCCTGACACAGCTCAAGGAAGTGGCACAGCACAGCTTTTCTGTTCTCTAAAGTCAGATGAAGACACAGGATATGGTCTGTTCTGCATTGCTCTGCAATGACTGACACAGTCAGGTCTTTTCTTTCAAGTATTTCTATATTGTTTATTGGTTAAAGTGTTTGCTGTTCTGGTAAAAGCACAAGGATGCAATACAGCAGAGGCAGTTTGAGGTACTTTCTATCAGTTAAAGAACTTTCTCAGCCCTGCTGGAGAACAAGATCACAGACAGCCAGGAAAGGAAAGATCTGCCCTAATCCACATACAGAGTACAAAAAGTTAAAGCTGTATTCAGGGGTTTTCTTAAAAAAAAAAAAAAAAAATCTCCTGCTAACACTTTTTAGGCTTTAGACAAGTCTGGATATTTGTTTTTCCTGGCCATGATTTCTGTTTTTACTCTTTGATTAAGAATACTTGCTTTCTATATTAACACAAATTTCAAAGGATAGAATGCTTAGAGGTCAATCAGTTGTAGTTACTGAGCACTTAAAAGTTCACAACTGGAATTAGTCTATGTCAGAATCAATATCAACACTGGTGAAGCACTTTTCATACTAGAGTTGATGCCTGGTGATTTCTACATCCTCACACTACTTCAAAATTTAGTAAACAAAGTAAAAAGATGACCTTGAACTTTCACAGCAACAAGGACACTGATCATGGCAGTAGATAATATTCTCCAGTTGCATGCCCTCCTCACCTTCCTAATCTGTATTGGAGACTTAGTGTCTTTTGTGAGACATGCACATTGTTCTCAAAATGCAGAAATACAATATCAATAGTGAGATATCAATACTGAGAAACTTTACCTGTATTTCTCCAGCCATTCCTTCCAGTGTCTTTTATTTCTGCTAAGTAAATCATCTGCTGTTAACTGCTGCAGTTTGGAGAACTGTTCAATGCGTTCCAGCTCTTTATTTATATTAGCTTTTGTTCCAATTAATGCTAACAGCTGAGGGTTAGACTGAGCCAACATCAGCATCATTGACAGCTGTCTGGGAACAAAAAGAACAAACAAAGTTAGATACTAAAGTTGAGCTGCTCATCAAGAACCATCTCCTTGCAATCAAAGTAGAAACAAAAACATTCACAACTGGGATTTCACTAGAGAGGTTAAGTAACAGAAATTCATAATTAGCAAAACAACTTTTATTATAAATGATCCTAATTTCACTGTTTCTTCTCCCTTCTTCAGTGTGTTTAATTCATATTCCTGTGGTATATAAAGTGCAGACAGTAGATTTTCAAAATTACTGGTTTAGTTGCACAATTCTTATCAAAATACCCTTTGAACTTCAAAAGGAATTTGCTTAAAAATTTTGATCTTATTTAGATTTTACGATAATACAGAATTCACAGGTTTTGTTGTTTGAAGGTTTTTTTTATTTCTTTAAAACCTATTTTTGCCAGTACTAATAAAAACCTAAATGATATGGGGAAAAATACTTCATTTAAGTCCCATGAGACCAACACTGTGTTTGACTTTTTTAATTAGCCAGTCTAAATCACAGATGAGAACTGCTTTCTGGTAATAAATTCCACACAATATCCAGACTACTCTGCTGCAGGTTTGACTACGATTGCATCTTTTAATATTTCACTGTGTTAGCTGGTGCTGTACAATAGCTCCACCTTAGTTTGCAATACTATGCTAGCTTTCATTTTTCCTGAATTAATAACTGCAGCATAGCATAAAGTAAAATAAAAACCCAAAGAGTTGCAGCATATCAAAATACAAAGTGTTTTTATTTCCTCTGTGAATCCAGTTTTAAGCAAAGGACAAAAGAAACATTTCTCCTGGCTTCAAAATAGACAACTCATTATATCAAGTTATATTGTCCTACTTTCAGTCAGCAGAGATAAGCCAGGTGCTTTGATTTCTGAGTTTATATAAAGTACTATTGAGACCTGATGTACACATCTGATATGCCTAGATCTGTGATATCAAAGGGCTGGGATTAAAAAAGAAATCAGTCATGCACTCACACTAACACAGTACTATTCCCCTCCAAAATGTCACATCCCTATCATGATGACCTATAGCTACTTTTCATGTTTCTCTAGTCCTGAATGCAGTGTATTTAAAAAATACTGTCCCATCTCTACCACAAAAGCTATCTCTGTATTGTGCTATCAACACACAGCAAAAGCTGAAAAATTTGGTGGGTTCATCCTTCATGGAGCACTTACTTAAAGAAGGCAGGGGGAAGGGAGAGAAGTATACCCAAAATATCTTTAATTTTTTTCCCCGTCTGCAAAAAGTGAAAATTTGCTCCAGTCACTGCAGTAGTTGAACATGAGTTATTATTTTTCCAGGCTCAGAGTAGCTGGGCTGCAGAACAAACAGGACATGGACTACACTACCTAAAGGTTATCCTGAGGCCAGAACTTCAGCACTTGAAAGTGACTTTTTGCTGAGAGTACACTAGCAGAACACAGCAGCATTGTAGCTCAAACCCATTTCTTCTGTAAAATACTCCCATATCACTTCATTATTTGGCACTCTCATTGCCTCAAGTCAGCAGAAACAGGGAAGGAAATGAAAAAAAAAAAGACCAAGCAGAAGCTCAGACAACTTTAACTCAAGAGCCAACTGCTGAAAGTCACTGTGTGTATCATGGTGCATCTTCTTAACAGTGACATTTCCAATCTCAAAATCAGTGAGATATTATATACCATGCAGAGTTCATTATGGTTATAATGAAATTAAAAGCAAAAACCAAAAGCATTTAAGCAGAGTAATACCTTGGATCCATCTGTGGTTTAAAAACAACTTTCAACTCTTCCACAGAAGCACACTGACTTGTAAGCTCTTCTAAGAAATCTTCAAATTTTGAAGGATCAATGTCTACTGAGAATGAACTCAGCAAGTAAAAAATATTTGTGAAGTCTCCAGCTGAAAAAATTAACTTTATTAGTAATGCAACTAATAAATCAGCAGGAAAGCAGTTTCCATACCTCCTTCTACCTCCTCCCCCAGCAGTACAGGTCACCATTCTAAAGAGGCAAATAAACTGTTCTCTCAGTGAGGGTGCAAATGTGAGACAGGGGCCCCGCATTAGGCAACAACTACTCCACAGCTCACAATAAGGTAATTATTTTCAGCTTTTTGTTCTTCTCCCAGATAACAATGTAGCTGCACAAGGCTACTTTCTTTTAAGGTCAAGATATAAATTGTGTTTTGATTTGATAATAGATTCTGACAGGCTATTAAATAAGCACCTTCTGTGCTGTTCACCAACCTGTGAGATGCATGGTTTCAAGCAGTTCAGACACCAGCTTACTGTCTTCTTCTAATTCCAGTTGGATTAGGCCTAGTTTTTTTCTCATCTTCTGCAAATAGTGTTTCTCAAATTCTGCATCATATTCCTCTTCCAGGATGAGTTGGCTTATTTCCAAGGGCAGCTCTGGAACTAAAGCTTCAGCAAGTTTCCCCAGGTTCCACTTGCAAATCTCTGGCTGTTTGTTGTAGGCATAGCGCCCTGTGTTATCAGAACCATTGCACACGTGCTCAGGGTCGTACCTACAGGAGAAGAAACTGTCAGCATTCTTCTGCTCACCTGGACACCAATACTGGGAGAAGTAGTACTTTTATTATTTTAGTCTGCTCTAGGTATTAAAAAATTGGAAGGAAACAACCCTTGATTCTTTTCCCAAAGCCACAGGCTACAAGAACAGTCTAACAGCTGAGATGCTGTGAACACAGTTGCAACTACATTGACAAGAAGAATTACAGGAGAACTAGAACTACCTCGATCTCCTTTGCCGTGAAGATAATTCAAGAATCTACTTTAGAATTAAAATATTAAAGCAACCATGAACACAAGGATTGTCCTGCAAAGTAAGAACAACATACCCACATTCCCACCAGTGATGCCCCACTGACCTGTCCATAAAGCCAAAAGGGCCATAGTCAATGGTGAGTCCAACAATGCTCATGTTATCTGTGTTCAGCACGCCATGGCAAAACCCCACACACTGCCACTCCGCAACCAGCCTCGCCGTGCGCCTGGTGACCTGAAAGAAAGGGCCTGGTGTTCATTTGGCACCACAACAACCTATTTCCAACACATCCATGTATTTCCTAGCCTGAACTGATGTTTCTACAGCTCCAGTGGAAGCAGATTCTGGCACTATGCACACAAACATCTTAAGCACAGTTTGCCCCTCTCCTCCTGTTTCCATGCCTCCCATTTCCATGTGCATCCACTTCTCTCCTTCCATGCTTGACTGGCCAGTCAACTGAACAGCTTTCAAATGCTCTGGGGACAGGACACTGAAATAAACTGTTTGACATCAGACCTGCATACTAGTGTAGTCATTATACTAATATATTATTTTGCCTAATATTAATTTTAAAGAGTAACTACAGGCAGGAAATCACATCAGCAAGCGTTGTATTTTGGTTTACCTCATATGTAGGGGTGATTTACAGGGAGGCTAAAGTGCTGACACAAAAAACCTATTCAGTGCAAAGAGGTTTTAGCACTGATAAACATTTATCTCCATGTTGTGAGAGTGGAAATAAGACTACAAGATTAAATGAAAGTATTGCAAGAATGATGGTTTTATTTAAATACAATTCTTCACCAAATGCATGTTTCATTAGTAATTTTCCACTGCTGAACTGAGAACTATTTGTATGGAATAAAATCACTGCATGTGCCCCATCCTTCAAATAAATAGTGTAATATTTTAAAGCAGTTCTAATTATTTAAATACATTAACCCACCTGGCAACTACAATACTAAAAATCTACAAGTCAGAAGCTAACATGGTTTTTAAATAAAACTAGTTGCAAATACTTTATTAAATTGCTGTAAGTAAAAATTTTGTATAGCCATTCACTAAAAGTTAAATCAAATTATTTTCATAGATAAAATAATTTTTCTTCCCAAACAGCTAACAATGCACAGAAATTCAAAACAACTATTTGCTCCATGCTGCAGTGTAAGTGTATTCCATTAAGGTTCAAAAACAATTGAACAATTGTTCAATTAGATGTTTCTATGCCTTTGTGTTCAAATACAGAATTTTTCTACCTTTTTTTAAAAAAATACATAAGTCAAGTAAAGGAGAAAAATTAGACAAATCTTGCCCTGACAGGCAGTGAAAACCACAAATGATGCATGAAACACAACCTCTTGGTCTACCTTGAGATCCCACACTTGTATTTTTTCCAATATTCTCATGGTAGGTACTTTACACATCTTTCCTGAATGCTGATTCATGGGGCAGCTGGAAGCCAGCAGCCAGCTGCATGTGTCCAAAACTGATTACCTAGGCCATGACCCAGTAAGAGAAGCACACCCTGCACAACGGCTCTGTGCCAGGAAAATGTAAAATTTAAAAATAAAAAATCCTGGCCACCAGGGTTGGGCTGAAAGCACTCCAGTGGTAAGGCAGTCTTTGTATGGATGCACTGCACACCACCAGGGCTCTGGTGAAAAGAAATCCCCCTGATGAGAGTGCCCAAAAGCAACTAAAGCTTGGGTGACACTCAAAGATGAGTATATTGATAATGAAGAGACAGCTCTGCATCCTCTTTAACCTTTATTATTTTTGATCAACATTTTTCTACAGCTAGACAAACCAGAAGGCAAGTATGGTGTGTGTATAGATGAGACTGTCAGCTGAAGGACATGCTCATTTAAATTTAGGAAACAGCTACAAATTATTTGAGAAGTACAGATAATGATGTCTGCTTTCTAGGCAGTGCTGTGAAATGCAATCACATGCAATGCAATGTACTTTTTTCTCCATTTCCTCCACAGTGCAGAAGGAATGACAAAACAAGATAGAGCTGAAGTGACAGCAGTTCCCTGTAAATAGATGTGTTTGTTCAATTAAAAAAGGACTGGGGTGATTTTCAGGTGGAGGAAAGTCTGGAAAGTCTCCACTAAGGATGAGAGAGAAAACATGAGGAGGCAATGATAGCACAGACATGGAGTGGGGATAGGCAGTGGCACGAGGAGCACAACAAACAAAAAATGGATCTGTGGAAACAAGCAAAGGATGCTAGGAATACAGGTGGGGGGAAGGAGAAGGAAACCAGTAGTAACTGGGCCAGGAAAAGCAGCCAAAAGCAGGAAGAGGCAGGACTGAGCACACACACACACACATCACAATGATCCCAAGTCCCATGACTTCTGTTCCATCCGGAAGCAAACATGCCACCACTACAGAGCTGGACACAACAGAGTGAGTGACAAGCCACAGCTCTCCTCATCAAACCAAATTGTTCACACACAAAGGACTTGTCCAGAAGAGTTAAATTCTTTGGAACATAGTGGTGAACCAAGCCACAGCTGGCTTTGCAGAATTAATGCAATATGCACAGGTTGTGGTAAAGAAAAAAAAAAAAAGGGCAAGAAACCAAACTCTGGAATGTCAGCTGTCAAGTCTGGGTTTTGACCTCTTATCAGTCTGGTATGAAAGTGCATCATGCTGCAGCCATTCCCTCAGTCCATACCAGACCATTTCAGGTTTCAAAGCACCACAACAGCTTTCAGATAGATTAGTCAAGTATTAGACACTGATATTTTTTAATTACTCTTTTTGCTGGCCAGTTATAAAAGTGCTCAACTGCCTTTTAACATTTCAGTTCTAAAGTCTGAAGTTAAACTGATTTGCAGACAACATTCCTGTTCATAATCTGGAAAATGAGACTCAGCATCTCAGTATTTTACAAAATGATGCCCTGCAAGTAATGTCTCAGCACCATCAAGTCATCATCTGACAGTCAGAGCCAGAACTCCTTCTCCCAGTCTAAGACAGTCCCAGAAAATGGAGACAAGCCTTCAGAAGCTCCCCCAACGCAGGGAAATCGTGATTTACCATTAGGAAGGTTACACTGTTTCCACTGGTTAGATCAATATCAACACTGTTTTCATCAATAAGGTCTACTAAGAGTGCTTTCTTCAAAGAAGAGTCCAGACATTTGAGTGATACAAAGTTCTAGCTGACTCCAGTCATCTGTGCCTGCAGATGGACTTCCTCAAGACGACTGGTATGGATTTATGAAGAGAATCTGATCTTCCTTACCTCTTTGAAGAAAGCAGCATTCCTCTGAACAGTGTTGTCTGAATGAGCCTCCTGGATTTCTGGGTAGAAAGTGCTGATCACATAATCGAGCATCTGTATTCGAATGTCATTTCGGTTCACGCTGGGGCCCTTCCGTCCTGTGTACTCATCAGGGGGCTTAAAAATTTCAAAAGAGCCAAACCTGTTTCAAAATGAAAACATGTTTGAGAATTATCTGATACTATTAACATAATTTGATATTGCATGTAATAAAAACATTTACTGCTATTGCAGTAACAGCACATCATCTCCTAACATCAATTCTTAGGTGACTGAGAGAAAAGACCTGCAAGATTCCTGCACTGAACGTGGTGGGGCTCAGTGACTTGGGGAAAGGAAGCTCCTACATCCACATGGACCTAAACTGACCAACTCTGCCAGTACTCAACAGCAGCTCATTAAAGTTCCTTACAACTACTCCTACTGAAAAATTTTTATCCTGCAGGTATGTAGAAGTTGTACTTATTTTAAATACTAGACTGTACATCAAGCATACCAAATATATTTTCCAGCTATGTAAACACACAGGAATGCACACAAATATACACATACATATGAAAGCACATATTCCTCATACCTCACCTTCCTCTAATTTTCTGTAACCTTAGAGGAAGCAATGCAACTTCCTGAAATGCCTAATAGCTTCTGCTGGAGCAGGAACCTCATACACTTCTCAGGCAGGGAAAGTACCCCCAAACTTTCACAGAACTCAGTAGAATTTTCACAGAACTTTACAGAACTTCACTTTCACAGAACTTTACATTAGAACTGGAATTAAGGATGGAGGTATAATACACCACTACTACTACTATTAAAAAGAAAAAATCATGTATTCTGTACAGGAATAAACACGAAAAATCTCTTCTCCTAAGTCTACAGAACTTAATTCTTCTTTCTACCAGGCCAGCATTCCTAGTATTTATCTGTCTCTGTGCAAAGACAGCAGCCCATCCCATCTGCTGAGCAAGAAAAGCAGTTTCCTACAGCCCAGCAAAAGAAGTTCCAAGCCTCCAGAACAAGAAACACAAACGGTGCTGTTAGAGAAATACACTTTAGAAGACTGCTTAGTTTTAAAGGAAAAAAAACAAAACAAAACTGATCAACAGAATAGGCTCCTACCTTATAAATGTAGAGGCTATTCTCAGAACGACTGTACACCTTTCATGTTTTGGGTTCCCATCATAAAAGACGTCCCGAAGGACTCTGGAGTCGGAGGTGACGCAGGTGCCGGCGCGGGTGGTCGGGATCCCCAGGTGGAACATGGCCTCGCTGCACAGGAACTCGCGGATGCTGGAGCGCAGCACCTTCCGCCCATCCGCCTGCCTGCACCAGGGACACACGGACAGGATGAGCCTCTAAGGCACCAACTCCTGTCTCCTCTGCAGCAGCACAGAAATAAAAGCCTAGGAGAAACACACTCTGTCCATGGCCCCAGAAGAAAGCAGTGGCAGATGTGAGAAGCTGGACCTTCAAACTTCTGTTAAAGTTCAATTAGATGGACACAACAACTTGCAATGAAGAGCACACATAACAGAATAAACCTTCCAGGCACACATATCCCTTCTAATCATTAACTATGTTTGTTTTATTGATGCAATACTATTTAATTTTTTTTAATTTGGACAGGTATAGCTATTTAATTGTATATCAACTCAGCGGTTTCCTCTTCATTAAATGAAATATAATGAAAAATATTACTTTGAATCTTTCTGGATAAGCAATCTAGAAATGTGGTCCTAAATATGAGCATGCACAACAGCTACACTAAAAAAAAATAAAGAGACAGACAACAAACTAGCTTATTTAATGGATACTAAGCAAATGGAACAGACACAGGTGGTTCTCAGCCCATACTCCCAGCACTTCCAAAGCCACAGGCAAGCAGGAGAGCTGCCCAGGGCAGACCTACAAAGCTACCGCCATATCTGGGACTTTCACTGAGATTTCCTTAACCCTCACAGACCTGAAGAAGGCCTTCAGAGGACCACATACATGAAACTAAAGTGTTACCAAGATTGTAGGGCTGGAACAGACAACACAGGAAATGCAAGTGGGAAAAATCACCTGAAATATTTAAAGTGTTTAAAGGCTAATGTGACTAATGCAGATACCCATCCCTTGCAGGGATTTGGCCAGTACGCCTGGCCAAATCTGGGGACTTTTCCACTATTGCTTCCACAGCTGGGAAGAGTGGAAAGAAGGACCAGCAGGACCAAAACGCCCAAATTCAAATACCATCTGTGTGGGCAGCAATTACACACTGCTCTCCCCACTGTCATCATGGCCTGCATCCTCCCAAAGGGAGAAACCGCAGGGATTACCAGGGTTATCCTTGGAGGATAACCAGGGACAGAAGTAATGTGCCACCTGAACGATGCAGTGAGATGCAGTTACACACTTGTTTCCCAGTGGAAAACTTTGCCACCTCCTGATCTGGCATTTAAGCACTACACTCGCTGCTGCCAAAGGTAAACAAAAAACAAATAACCACGAGGGCTTAAGAGACGACCTTTGCCTCAGGGAATGACCCTCAGCACGGCTCCAGCCCCTCGCTAATGCGATCTGCGGGCCGCCGAGTCCCTCCCCGTGCTCCCCGCACACCGCCCGGGCCTTACCGGGAAAACGGGGTGATGCCGGCGCCCTTGAGCTGGATCTCCCAGCGCTCGCCCCGCGGGCCCAGCACCTCGCCCAGGTACATGGCGGCGCCGTCGCCCAGCTGCCCCGCGAAGCTGCCGAACTGGTGCCCGCAGTAGCAGTGAGCCGCGGGCTCCGCGCCCGCCGGCACCCGGTTCCCGCTGAAGAACAGCGCGGCCTCGGCCTCGGCCTCCTCCGGGTCGGCCGCGGGCGCCTCCAGCCCCAGCAGCGCCAGCGCCGGCAACGACATGGCCACGAGCCGCGGGTTCTGCAGCGGGCTGGGCCGCACCCGAGCGAAGCAGGCGCCGGGCACGGCCCGCGGGCCGCTCTCCTCCGAGCCGTCCACGGGCAGCGAGCGCAGAGCCAGGTTATCGAAGCGCAGCGCGCCCAGCCAGCCCCCGCCGCCCTCGGGCCGCTGCATGGCCGGGCCCGACGCCTCCCGCAGCAGCCGCGGGCCGAAACGGCGGGCGCTGCGCAGCACCGAGGCCATGCGGCCAGGCCGGGGGCGGTGCTGCGGCCAGTCCCGCCCATGGGGACAGCCCGGCCGTGGGCACAGCCCGCCCATGGGCACAAGCAGCGCGGCCGTGGGGCCAGCCCGCTCATGAGACAGCCCGCCCATGGGGACAGCCCGGCCGTGGGCACAGCCCGCTCATGAGACAGCCCGCCCATGGGGACAGCCCGGCCGTGGGCACAGCCCGCCCATGGAGACAGCCCGGCCGTGGGACAGCCCGCCCATGGGCACAGACAGCCCAGCCGTGGGCCCAGCCCGGCTGTGGGCACAGCCGGCCCGTGGGACAGCCCGGCCGTGGGCACAGACAGCCCGCCCGTGGGGACAGCCCGGCCGTGGGCACAGACAGCCCGCCCGTGGGGACAGCCCGGCCGTGGGACAGCCCGGCCGTGGGCACGGACAGCCCGCTCGGAGAGCCGAGAGCGCGGCCAGGCCCGGCGGGTAAAATTGCTCCCCGGGCGGAGCAGCGCAGCCAGCCGGTCGTGGGGATGCTGGACCCACAAGAAGAAAAAAGATAAACGAATGTATGCCACAAGTCAGAACTTATTCAGAATGCGCCTGTTTTGTGTTATTTCAATTAATAGCAGCCACCACAGTGGTGGGTCAAGACCAAACCCCCCAAGGCTCGCACATTTACTTTCTCTGAAGGGTCTAGTGGACGCCTCCACTCAAAGCCGGACACAGCAGGTAAACCATCTGCAGACAGTAGATGGCACTAAATTATTACTATTAGTTGTACTTTCCAACTGAACTCAATCATGAGTCTCAGCTCTAAAGAACTGGGGTGTAACCATCGCAGAGAGGCAACATGGTGATGGCAGCAGGGAGAGGGAGAGGAGCTGCCCAGTGGCAGGTGATGCACACCCAGAACCCTGTTGCATTTGTACAGACCTGAGCAGCCTTGCCAGGCTTGCCCACACAGCTCTCCTGCAGGCCCTGGAGAAAGCAGATGTGCAGCTTAGCTGCTGCAGAGACACATCACAGTAATAACCAGCCTGCTCTAATCAAATATCACTTTTCATTACTTTGTCCAGTTTGTAAATCATCTCTGTAGCCAGAATCAGGGACTGATCTTACCACTGAAATAATGTCACCTAGCTGGGATAATTTTTTTCCACTTTCCCTCACACATTAGTTATGATACACAAGTATCTTGGATTAAGGCAAGAGCGAAAGGAGCTGTGTGCATCTTTCCCCCTGCCCCTATCATCACTAGAGCTTTTCCTGCACAAACCAACAGATAAAACATCCAACAAGCAAAAGTGTTTGCTCACTTTGCAGCACAGTCACTCCCAGCAGGGAGCTACCAAGGAGGAGCCAGAGCCAGGTCAGGCGTCAGGACTCAAAGGACAAGGGCTTGTGATGGAAAAGAGTACACATCCCCCAGCTCCCAGCCTTTTCTCTGCTGTGAGTGAGGGTAAGGGTAGTCCCATCTTTGCCGCTGTTGCCTCCCTGGAATACAGAAAGCTCCTCTCTGCAGCAGGCACAAGGCAAATGATGGAAGGAGAGGATAACTACACAGCCCCCAGCCAGCTTCTTCAGCTGGGAGCAGCTGAACAGGAGAGCTGCTTCAGCTGTTCCTGGAGTCCTCCCATACACACACGGACACACAAGACCTGCTGGTGTGAGGATATGCACAGCTGGTGCATTTTTGCACCCAAAGAGACAGTAGACTGATTTCAGGTGTGTATATCTTTGGAGCTACTTTTGTCCTGTGCTTAATGTCTTCCATGTGTCCTCTTTCTACAGCATGGGCTTGGTCCCCCACTGAAGTCTGTCCATCAGTCAGCCCCACATGAGTGACCCTTCTCCTGCCAACACTTAAAAACTCCCACATCTTACAAAAATGTCAGTCTTAAAACACTCAAGTCTAAAATTAAAGTTTATTTCAGTTTTAAAAAGAAATAGGGAAATACATACATGAGTATCTTAAGAGTTACACCAGTGGGAACGTGATGTTTCTTTTCCCTGTGTAGCTCCCACTGCCTGGCACTTAGAGGTAACTTGATATGTTTCTCTTTTTAGATGTTTTACAATTCACACAGAAATACAGCTTCCAGTGGAAACACAGACATTTGAATCCACTTCAAAAAGTCAATTTTTAAATTTTGTTCAGTATTTGGTATAGAAAAGACACCTCAAATGTGACGTGGGCCAGCAGCGTGCAATGTCATGCTGGTGAAGGATATGCTCCCAAAGCAGGCAGCTGCCTGAGCCAGCACTGCTCCAGAGCAGAGCTGCTTGCAGTGTCCTCTGCCACTCCCAGGGACAGCACTACAGTATTTAAAGTTTTTTTCCTTCCACCTAAATGGTTTTACCAGCAATCCTTTGCAGCCACGGCTCCAACTGCAACTGGAGGGAACTTTGCCTGATCAAGGAAAAAAGGGCTGCATTTTGCTTTACACACAATCAAAAAAGATGGACCACTGATTGACAAAGGGTACACACAGACAATACATTATCTGTATGGAATACAGCTTATCATATATATGAATACAGGGTCTTTGTATTAATATATATATTTTTAAGTAATGGTCATATTGATTTACCTGTGTCAATTTGAAAGATAAAGCTCTTTGCCATGATTCAACATCTTTTGCACTTAAAGGATCTTTATTTCCCACACAGAGGAGAGCACTTTAGGTACAAATGACTGTGCCTGATGTAAAGCCAATGTTGGAGTGCTCTGCTGGACTGGGACTACAGCTGTCAGCTGCTTGCAAGACTGAGCACTGGAGTCATGAAAAGCAACAACAACAAAGTCAACTCACCATGCCTAACTCTGAACTCTGAATTTAGGTTCTCACATTGAGCAGACAGTCTCCCTGTGTGTTCAGTAGGGCAGGGAAACTCATCCTTTTCCTCTTAACCAGTTACATGGGGTAGGTAGAGAAACTAGTTCCCCTGCTCCAGCATTACACTCAGCAGAAGATAATTAGTCCAACTAATGTTCTCCAGGAAAATGTGTTAGATGGTGGAATTATCCTGTACTAGATCTAGCAAACCAGTGTTTGCTCTTAATAAAAATACTGGTTAATTAGGAAAATAAATGCCTTCAACAAAAATGGTGGGTAAAATATTTTATTTTTTATATAATAGAACATACTGCTGTTTACTTTAAATCACTTTAAAAGGCACACATTGTTAAAAATACTTCAAATTTACATCACATGTACAAATGCATAAAACAGATGTACATGTCACCAAAAAAATACAATATGGCTTCATAAGGTTGAGGTGGGGCTGGGACAATTCAACATATACTTAAATTTTACAGGATGCTGCTAACATTGAAAGGACTGACTAGAACAGAAAAGAATGGACCTAAACCATGGATTATGTTATATAAACAGTACAACACATTGAATATACAACATCAAGAATCTGTGTATGGATTAATAGAATTGTTAGTTCTGCAAATTCACCACTTTCCAGTGCCACTGAATAAACAGTGCATGCGTATGATCTGCCAATTTGCAACAGTGGGAAGATAAATTGCAAATTCTCCAAGAAGTTCTCTGAAGAATCAGCTGATATGGTTTGTTAAAAAAATAAAATAAAACAAAAAAAGAAAAAGATTGAAACAATAGAATTAAGGTACTGACTGGAGAGTATAACTGAATAACAAATGGACACTTTAGATGGTAATCACTTTTGGCTAAAAAGCATAAAACAAAGTCTACAAGAATGCTCCATGACAATCATTTAGCATTAGTCCCACCCAAGATTAAGGCTCCTATCTAAAATTTACCTTAGATTTGTTTTCCTTTGTGTAAAATTACCTGAGCACAGATATCAAATATCTACAGAACTTTTAAAATAGCTGCAGATACTTTAAAAATCTGTAGATAACTTAAAGCAAAATATCCATATATTTAATTCTACCAGCTAAATATTCTCAAGAAAATAACCAGCAGAACAACATTTTGGTATGTCAGTAAAACAGGAGAAGAGTGAGCTTAAGCTTCTGCTTTCATCTTTTAAAAAATGTACATAAAACGTAATAGAATTATTCAGATAGTACTGCTTAATTGTAAACAATACATTAAATGTTTTTAAAAAACAGGAATCAAAATTTAGGCAGTTACTCTACTATTCTATAAATTGTTTACAAATACTGCTTCTCCTCTTGCTAGAGATGGCTGGTGGTTTCTTAAGCACTAATAAATAGAAAATAAAAGGACCTGCCCCCACTGTTTTCTGTATTATCATTTATACTTTGTGTCCTAGAAGCATGAATTGCTGTCATTCTCATTTGCTAAGATTTATTCCCTGGACACCTGTAAGGCCCAGACCCAGACGAGCACCTAGCATCACCTTAGGAGCTCTGCAGAATCGGGTTAGATTCAGTAAGGTTTAAGATAAACATGCACTTTAATCATTTGCTGCACTGGAACTCATACAGTTCTCAAAGATCAAGCCAGAAAAGCATCAGGTTGCATGGACAGACCAGCTCCCAGCAATATCAAAGCCATCACAGAGAGGAGCATCAGGCTCTTAAATTTAAAAGCTCAAAAAAGACTATACTGTACAGAAGACAGATGTACATACTTTTAGCAAACAAAGACTGTATGGAACTATTTCCAACACAAGCCTTTGGAAATATACCCTATTAAAAGTGGTTTCTGGATTTTATTGAACCAACTGAAAAACCACAATGAAACACAAAACACAACATCACCTTTTCCTCCTCCTGCCTCACATATTGGTTCCCATCTTTCATTCCCAAAAGAAATTAATACAGATAGAAACCTCACTTTAAGCAAGGAACAACTGTGTATGAGCCTGAGGAGCAAATGGGACTTTTCCACTCAAATATATTGGGTTAACTTTGATATGACAATGTTATCTCTGTTGTTGAATCAGGACTAGCTGATTGCCAAGGGCATTTTACAATCACTGACAATCCTATAAAAAGGGAAGGAACCAAAAAATTCCAATGAAATATGAAGCTAGGATTAAAAAAACAAAAGAAAGAAAGAAAGAAAGATTGATGATGGATGAGTGTTCCAGATAATTAAAAAAGAAAGTAACAGCAGTCTGTAGTACCCATAATTCTGCATATAAATAGCAGGTAATCCAAATAAAATGCTACATTGGGTTGAAAAACTAAATTGAACACTGCTTTCCTATTAAATAGATTAAAATATTCATCCACCAAGAAATTACATTGATAAATAAAGTATATTCATGTAGCAAAAACAAGGGGCAGGTTAATTCCAGGCTTTTTATGCCAAATACGAAAGGTCTGAGAAACAAAAGTAAATTGTACAGTAGTTCTAGTCTCTTAAATTTACAATACTGGAACCAGCAGGATTTGGCTAAATAATAGTTTAAATAAGCTAAAGGAACAGAGTGTCCTGTAAACATCTGACACAAACCACACTGCATTCTGATGGGGTGGCTACACCTTCTCTATGCAGGAGAAAGACAATTCAACTGGTGGTGGTAACAAGGGATGCAATCTAAAGGCAACATTCCTGTTCTTCGGTAAGGCTTGTAAAAAATTTGAGCCGTGTACGTATGACAGCCTGTACAATTCTGAAATTTCTGGAAAGCTCTTAAGTTTAAAAAAAGCCTAAATGTTTTAGGTATAAAACACACATTGAGAAGATGTCCTTTAAATTATGTGTAAAAGTGTCTGGCACCAGAAACAAACACTTGGTATTATTATACCTAAGAAAAAAGCAAAGAATCACTCAAGTGTCCCTGAACTTCAGAGGAGATGCAGCTGATTAGGATACTTTGTGTTGTTCTTTCCTCTGGAAAAGGAGCCATGAACACACACCCTTTAAGCTGCCTGTACTACATCATCAGTTTTATATATATATATATATTATATACAATGCATATATATAGTGTACATGTATATAGTATGCATATATAATATATATATATTTTTTGGATACACATTTCTTTTACCTCAATCTGGAATCATCTGGTTTCATGCAACACACCTATCAAGAATCAAAACTATTAATTAGATCATAGCTGGTGTAACTTCAGTACCAAATCTTTTATTATATAGTGATTGAGTGTTGCTCAGCATCAATCAGGTCTGACTAGAATCCTCATCCTTCAGTCCAGTTCATGCATTGCCTCCATCGCCCTTTCTTCAGCCACCTTCTTCACAGAGAGCCTCTACTGCTTGTTCACTGCTGAGGCATCTCTGTCAGCCTCTGAAGATAGCTCTGTGTTGCTGGCATTGAGAGAACAAACTGAACTGTCCTGTGACCTATTCGGTAGCAGCTGTATCCCAGCAGTCCAAACACTGTTGCTTTTAAAACAAATTTGAAAATCTTACTTGAAGCTGATGGAGGAGGCACACTGAAATAAAAGACAGAAAACAATATTAATATTTGCATAGCTGGAAACAGTAGGCATTTTCCAATTAAAAGAAAGAAAAGGGATTTTTTCCTCCCCTTCCTTCCCAGTGCAGGAAATTTTCACGTAACAGATGCATCATGAATGAACAATGTATTCTTTCATGTTCAAGGGCTACATACAATTAAATAACAATAAAAATTAATAAACACTAACAAAGCCTCTTCTACTTATGCCACTCTTCATGGCTAGGAACCTTTACTTGTCCATCACCCTGCTAAAATAATTAAGTCAATATTCAGACTTTCTGAAGTATACTAAAAGAAAATATTGAGATTTTCACAGAGCCGCTTGGAAGCCTCTGCACTGGCCACCTGAACCAGGAGGGCAGAGGACAACAGGCACACCAGGTCTGCCCCCCAACATTCAAGCAGTCAGTCTCACTGTGGGCATATGAAGCAAACAGTTAATATTACCTTCCCAATAAAGTTGACTTTGAGAGCACAGCCACATGCAAGTGCAGCCCTGTATCCCCACTAACAGGCTCTGCACCCACAGCAACTCATAATCCTCTCACAGGCAACTCAGAGGTTTCCATTAACTTTCAGAGGAGCCTTAAGTTATCATTTATTTATATCCAGAAAAAGTTTCTAATGTACTCAGAAGTAATCAACTACAATAGTGCAAAAACACTGGATGCTCTCAAACCAGGTTAAATGTGCTGAGATAAGGATACAACTAGACTGAGTTTAGATCCATGTGCTCAAACTAGGGAAAAGTTATCACTAGTAAGACTTTGCACATTACAGCAACACAGAGGAGAGTTTTAAAACAGTGTATGTATTGATCCAAGAATGGTGTAAAGGCATCTCTTTATATGTTCTTATGCCTTTCTCCACCTACTCTTTCTCAATTCTAATACCTCACCACAATTTTAAAAAACCATAATTAATAACAGCTGATCAGAGCACAGTGCTAATAATGGCCAGGTCATGGACTCAATCCCTGTATGGGCTATTCACTTAGGAGCTGGACTCGATGATCCTTGTACATCCCTTCCTACTCAAAATATTCTGTGGCAGACAGTAAGGTCTGGAGTCAGGCTTGGAGTCAGGTTCAATGCATGAACTTAAAAATTAGAAATATATGTATGCTTTTATCCAGAAAATCTTCAAGTTCATGTTCCAACTTCTAAAACTTAATTAAATATCTGAGAAAATCTTAAAAACTTGCCATCTTGGAGCAGTGACGAACACTAAACACACAAAAGAAAGCCCTAACTCTGCTCTGCAACTGCAGTGTAACAGCAGGAAGGGCAAGAAAGTTGAAAGAAAAATAATTTGCAAATACATCACTCTTATGAATGTCATTTGCTTCAAATTATTTCAGAAAATCAAGTTAATGCAATATTAATGCCTTGTGTAAGATACTAGTAACTCTTCTGCTCAGTTATGGCACTGGCATGTTAAAGGCAATCAAGTCAGAGCCTAAACTTTGATGAGAAGGACTTTCTGTGCAGGCTTGAAGACATGCACTTGGTCTTTGGGCTGTTCAGTTCTGTGCTGTCAATGATGCAACCAACAGCCACCACACAACTACACAGGTTATTTGTGAGGGTGCAGAGGAAAATGGACATCTAGTCTGTGACTCCAGGGGAGGCTTAGCCTGGAAAGAGAGTTAGAAATGGCTAGGCAGAGCTTCTATACTTTGCATTCTTGAATCCAGAAACAAAAGTCTCTCTAAATCATATTTTAGATGTCTAAATATAACAGTCATGTGGATGTCAGTCTTTTCTGGTTTTCATAGCCTCTGAAGAGATGAGTGAGGTGGTCACATTAACACCATAAACAGATGTGATAAGGAAAGTGTGAATTTCTGAAAGACTCCATAATCCTAGAGCTCCACAGACAAATACTACAGGGTTGTATTACAATCTCTCCTGTATTTCTGAAGTCCTGACCTTTGTGGCTTTATGGGATACACATAGTCTGAACGCTTTGGTTCTTCAATTCTGTCTTTTACAAAGCATATATGTCTATTTTAATAGGTACTTTGAAGCAAGAGTTCACAAGGTACATGGCTTGAACCAGCTCATAATTAGTTAGGTATACACATTAAAACAAGCCATTACTTAGACAAACACTTAAAATAGGGTACAAGCAACTGCAACACTAAGCTTGCCAGAACCAGCAGTGTCCTGACAAAACAAAAGCTTTAAATCCAGTGATTTACATTTACCTAAGTTAGACTAAAACCTTTGTTCTGGTTTCACCATCTTTAACAGCCCTCATTTGAATTTCATTTGAGAAGACTTAAATTAATTTTCTGTCCAGGCAAGGGCATATTCTCATCTCTACTTCCCTCCATATTCAACTTTTTTTTTTTTTTCCTGTGATTTTTTCTTTGCTGTCAGCACAATCTGCAAGCACTGCATAGCAAGTCAGCAAGCTGACAGGCCGGGAGGACAGCAGAGATGCTCCTTCAAGCTGTGACAATCAACCAAAAAAACTACAAAGAAACTTCAGATTTTTAGCAAAAGAAGTTGTTATATCAACATGTAGGAAAGCACAACTGTTACCTCATTATTTCCTGTATCTTTAAGTCAGAATTCCAGTTCTTTTCAATCCCAGGTACATGACCCATGCCAACAACACCAACTACAACAGCTGGGATATATTTTCTAGGTTCATCTGAGAAAAGAAAGATGAAGAGAAAGGAACATATCTGTAAAAGAACTATATTTCAAGCTATAAAGAAGTAGCCAATGTGTGAGACTACAAAATTGATTTTTCCAAGATATAGGGGCTTTCACTACCACATATTGAAACCCTGTTGTTGCATACTGATCTCACCTACTACCTCTTTCATTGAAACTCTGAAAAAGTCAGCATGGTTTCTGGATTTTCAGGAACCAATTATTTAATAAATAGACCTAGCCAGTGCTCATACTTCAGCCTCAGGGTGACAGGCTCAGCAGATGCAAGCTAAATTAACTTCTTTCCTTCTCTGTGTAGGTCATGTTTCTGTGCTGCTCAAGAGGAACATCCCTGGTCTTTGCTGTCTCCTGAACTTTCTCCGCCACTTTGGACAGCGGCACTTGGCACATAAAGTGTAACAAGACTTGGGCTCACAATCAGAGAACAATGCTTCAGACCACACCTGTTCCTCTGAAGCTCTCTGTTAGAGACCTGGCCTCAGCAACTGCAAACCCAGGCCAGAGACATCCAGTAGTTAGCCAACAACTATCAGACCAATGCAACATGTGCCAGCTCTCACCCTCACCTCCCATCTACCATCCATATTTCATAACACCCAAAATGTGGCTTCTGGAAGTTTTCCCCAATGAGAAATATAGCACTGTGCCACAATAAAATAACTCACAAAAAACTTTCTAAGGAATAATGATCAGGCTGCTTTCCTATGAGGAAAATTCTACATAATATATAAATATAAAATACAAGTTCTACTGTTTTGCTTTAAATATTCACCCTTGATTTTTCCACGAAAAAAGTAAACGTGAAGAGCAGCCGGCCTCAAAATGGAACAAATCTGTATTGAAAACACTAGAACTATTATACATATTTACCAAATTAGTTTTTCTAAGTTTTCTTTTTCTCAGTCTACTCTAGAGTTGCTCTAAAGCAGAACTGCAACAACAGTTCTGCACTAAAGTGCAGAACAAACACTATCTTCTTAAGATATTAAGTAAGAGGTAGCACACTTCAGTACGCTTATCTATAGGAAGGGCATGCCAATTACATATGGCAGCAGAATACTTCCAAAGATTAGTCAAGTACTATTTTTCTATATGCCTATACCTTGCTGAAATAGCAGTCACATATGATTATTACTGCCAGATCATCAAAGTTCCTAGCAGCCCAATTTACAATTATAAAAAAAAAACCTATGAAGAGTACTGAAATTGGGGAATTAACTTATCAAGAAACTAGACCCTCAGTAGCCAGTGGCAACAATGAATTTGGTGAGAAAATGGGACAAGCAAGATAGATGACAGTCCCATACTGTGCTGTCATACTAGACCCCTGCCTTTTGAAATGGTTGTCTGGCTAATTAGTACTTACCAGTTTTAAATAGCACAATGAGAAAGGAAACATAATTTAGAGTCTACTGCTCTACGTGGTTTCAAGAGAAGCCCTTTTTAATTTTTTTAAGCATTGTATCTTATGAGACATGTGGCATTCACGAACTGAACATCCCAGATTCCTTGAGAACTGAACTTTGTACCAGTACACAAAGAACACCTTGCTGATTATAATCTCTGCTTTAAAACAATTACTTTCTGAAGCTCGAGGTAGTTCTATCTGCTTTGCTGCTTGCTTCAGCATGTAGGTCAAGTAAATATCTCGTTCGGAGACAATCGTTCGGTGAAGATCAGGGAATTCTCCAATCATTTCTGCCATCATCTGTTCCAGTAAATCCTTCTGTTTGCATTTCTCCACATCATCTTTACTGAAAGAAAGGTAATTTTCTCAGTATCTATTACGCTTTTAAAGGTCAACATAGAGAAACTAATGTATCAAAACAATTGGGTGTTACAACTAAACACAGTCTGCAGTTCTCTTCCCCCAGCTTTCCTCTCCAGAAGGAAAATAATCTCCATAAACCTGTAGAACTTGATACCTAACAATGCCTTTGCAGTGAAGGAAAGGGAAAGAAAAGAGGTCACTTGCCTTTAGCCAGTTCAACTGGATTTTCTCCTTTCCCACTTTAAAAGCTGGCAACTCAAGTCAGCAAAACCACTAGGGCTTCAAAGGCCAGGGTTACCGTGGTGCCCCATTTTCAGTGTGCATCAATAAGCTCAGAAGAGCCTACACACAGCTCTTCTGAGGAAGCAGATCTGATCACTGAACACACAGATACTCTACTTAAGGAATGAAAAAGGCACACTGTAATGCACAGTCTGAGGGCATGGAGAAAGATCTGCAGGTTCCCAGTGTCAATCACAGGGCCGTGAAAGTTATAAACCAATTTGCAGAACAGAAAAATAGCAAACAGGCAGGAAATGCAAAAAAGGAACTGCAGGAGTAAATGTAATGAGCTTTTATTCTTTTCATAGATGCTATAAACCCTTCTGTTAGCACCCCTAGCTGTGGGTCATAGCTTGTGGCAATGACATTATCTGGTTTAGCATCACTGTCTATCAAAGAATGACGTCAAACAGGCTTCCTTTAGTTTCCAAGATGAAAAGGACACTACAAATGTCAGCAGGGCAAGATAAAGGAGAAATGCTAGCTTTCTACAGACCCAGAAACATCAACAGACTGACAATTTTGATGTTGAATTATTACTTCATTTTCCATCCAATCTCATGTTAATGGCTGGATGTGGAACTCTTAAGAACATACAAATTATTGTACTGAGGCCTTTCTTCTCTTATTTACAATATCCCCACACAGCAGTGAGAAAGATTTCATTTTTTGCATAATAAAATAATAATTTAAAGAAATTTTAAAATCATACTAGAAATTCTTCAGCATCAAATCTTACATTTCACCTGGAAGTAATGCACTGAAAGACAAAGAAAGACCTGACAAGATCAGAAAGACAGCTTTCACTTCAAAAATACATATTATTGCAGGATAGTTTGTATATTCATCCCTCTAACTAACTTCAAATTTCATTGCATCAGGCTGGGTACCCTCATACTAAAGTCAAACTGAAGAATTGAATAATCCACCCCAAACATAAAACATATGGGGTGCTTATTCATACCTGATGGGGTCAGATAAGAAGCAAAGGCCCCAGGCAAGTTTGACTTTTTGCCAGAAGGAAAGTGCAGCAATTGCTCTCTTGAATGTAACAGGGATGGGCCGGTCACCAAGGTGGAATTTACAGAAAGGTACTTTACTGGCCTGAAAGGGAAGATACAAACAACCAGTCAGCATTTCATACTGCAGCACAGAGCATTCTTATTAATGAACAGTAAGGATTTACTATGTTATACTAGGTATCTTAAAGAGCAAGATATTTCATACTTCAACATAAAAAAATATTTTGGCTTTGCAATAAGTAAAATTTACAAAATACTACTACATTACTTCATAAAGGAATAAATCCACTACACAATGCAGTTGGTATTCCATTAAATTGTAATGCCACACCCTTGAGGTTACCTGTACTGAAGCACAAAGCTTCTGAGTATTTACTATATAAGATGACAGTGTGGCTCAATATCTATCTGGGCCTGAATGAAGTCTGAGGTGAACCATCATTGGTGTCATCATTTTGCTTTTCCCTAGGATTTGTCAGGACCACTAACCTTACATTTGGTCATGGTAAAAGATATTAAAGAAAGAGCTTATGAGACAATAACTGATGCCAGATATCACATGATAATGGGAGACTTGGCTGTAGCTCACCGTGACATATTTTAGCACAGTATGGAATTTCTAGAAAATTCTTTTCTACGGATAGTTGTTTAAAAATTTCCAGCAATCACTTTAGAATAGGACAGAGCTAATTTTTTTTCTTTCCTGCTTAAAATAGGAAACACTTAAAATGTTTCATTCTGGTCTAGAATGCTCAAGAAAATAAACCTTGAAGAAGCTTTCTTTTTATTAAGGATAAATATAACAAATGATTCCAGATTATTTATCAGCAATGTCTCTCAGATTTCCTTACTAGTGCATAATTTACATTAAAATAGCAAGATACATTCTGCAAGATGGATGCACATACAGAAAATAGTGTCTCAGTATTCCCAGACAAAAAAATAAGAGTAGTGTAAAACACAGCTATGATTTAATTCCTGTATCACTGCTGGCAGTAGTACAAAAGGTGACATTAAAAGACCATACAGGACCAACAGATCGGTCAGATATTTGACTTCCCCAATCTTTGTAGATGAACGGAACAAATCAGATCTCATTAATCCTTTAGAGCTGCTTTTCACAGCCTGAAAGCCTGACACCACCAAACAATGGGACCAAGATCAATACTGAGAATTCAAAAATAATTATATAAAAGAAACGAAATCATTAATGAAAACAAATGTTTTCAGAAATATCATCAAGCAAATGCCTTATTTGAATTGCTTTCCTACCACTTATGTCTACAAATCTTTGTACCATAAAGTACAATTTGAAGTCAAAAATTATTTTTACTACTTCATTGGCTTCAGCAGAGGTATGGCCAGAGTGCTCTTTTCTAGGCAATTGCAAAATGGTTTTATTGAGCTCAGCTCTGGAAGCAAAAGGCCAGTAATCTGACCTCAGAAAAGGCATCTCAAGTTCTCACCTCTTTGAAAGCCTCCCTGAATTCTCCTCCTGGGGCCATTCCCAACTGCTCTGTGATGTGAGCAGAAACCTTCAGAAGCAGCATTTGCATCAACCCAGACATGACTCCGTTCTGGCAGAAGAGGGTGAAAAACATGTTAAAAAAACAGGCTGAAGAATGCACTGTTCACAGAAATGAAAAAAACCATTAATTATTTTAATGAAGAAACAGCACTGAAGCTACATTTTGGGGCCAATTGCACTGATCAATACAGCACATATGTCAGTTTTTATCATTTACCTCACTGTGTGGCCAAAGTATTCTGCCTTGCAACAAAAATGTACAAGTTTTTGTACATTTTGATTGTGTACAGGTTAAGAAAATAAAGAAGGATAGTCATATTTATTTCAGTCTGTATTTACTCTGTGTGCTTGAAGCAAGTGTCTGAATAACTTAATGGTTAAACAGTTCTGTAGTATGGACACAGAAGGGATAGTGGAAGCAGGAAGCCAGGGAGAAGGGAAGAAAAAACCTGTCTTATCAGTTTAGTTTGAGCCAACTGGTACTGCACATCTCCAGGTTATCCACATTTGAGCCAGATACCAGTCTGCACCATGTTGCTTTGCTTAATGGAAAGCAAACAGGTACTTCTCTGCAAACAACTGTAAGGGTTTTGAAATTCAAGGAGGAGCTAAAGGAAGTCTGGTTTTAACCTGCAGCAGTTACTTGACAAGCTGTGGCTGCCAGTGATCCACTGCAAATATGTATGTTTCATGTTAACATTGTGCTCAACTTCCAGCTTCAATTAAGACCAATGAATCCATTTTTTGCACTTAATATTTAATGTGGTTATAAAAAGACACCATTTGGGCTTTTTTCCCTCATTTCCAAACTTAAGGATAAAAATTGAAAGCAGCTTTGACTTTTAGTGAAGCTTTTGGGCCTGTCTCACTTCAATAAGAGGAGGCAACTAAGGCATAACTGAGCAACTTACCAGCTGGTCTGATGCTTATCAGAGAAAAAAAAAGACACTATCATTTGGCATGAGACAGTTGGACTGTTCTTCCTGGTTTTCCCTATATAATCTATACTGTTAGTGATTCAAAGGGAAAAGGTTGGGGAATTTTTTGGTTGAGACCATAGATAAGAGAAATACATTCTTTAAAAGGCCCAATGTTCAAATTTTATTAATTTGCATTATTCCTGCAAACAAAGGAAAGGAGACTAATACTGAGCTATAATAACAGGAAGGATCTTTGCAGTATTCTGTGGCTTTGGAGCCAATAGAGTCTGTGTTTTCTACTGTCTGCATGCAAGATCACTTCAAGCCCTGGTAGGAAGTGGTAACTGCAAAGTTGCCAACCTGACTTTACATCACAGAGAAAAAAAAGTCTGCTATTTTGTTTTCATTGTCCTTTTCCTCTTAACACAACATAAACTGTTGCATTTAGCTTTGATATAAAGAAAAAAAGTTTCTGTGCCTGTTCACAAGGTCAGAAGACCCCCAGCTATTCTGTTCCAGTTGTTGGACACATGCATTTTGGCTACATGCATCAGAATAATCCACCTTACCTACGATAAACAGATGCAACAATTCATGCAACATGCAAGTGTTTTGCAGTGTCTTTTCCTTTGATAAGGCATAAACAAAGAAAACAGGAAAGACACATTATTGCCTCCCTCAGTGAGTCAGAAAGCCAGCTCTGAGACCCTGTGTGAGCACTGCACAGCCCTGAGCCACTGCAAGGGCTTCTGCATGCATGCAGATTGTACTCCTGTGAGGGGAGGGTATACTCCTGGAAATCCCCCAATTACATCAATAAAGCAATTCCAATATACAGTTACCACACAATCAAAATAACAATCTACAAACTTCTTCATCCAACTGGACACACAAACTCTTTACTACTGATCAAGCACTGCCATTCTAATCAAGTGCCCTGACATTTTAAAGTCAACTTGGTGTTGTTGCACTGTGCCTAGCTTAAAATCACTCAAATACAAGCTAGCTAAGTGGAACTGAAAAAATTTGGGATTTTTTTTTTGCACAAACATCCAGACATGTCCACATCAAACTGCCAGAGTAGTTATAATTTGAAGAGAATCCCACACTTTTTAGCCCAAATTTTTCCTCTAGGGCCTACTGTCAATTACAAACTACTCCAAAGACAAGTGGATAGGTAGGAATTAAAGAGCAATACACTAGGTTGAAGAAGGAATGCAGCTAAACAGAAAATACCAAAATTAAGTGCTCTTTAATAGTTGTTATGCAGATGCAGATTGCAGGAATAATAATAACATTTAAATATATTAGCAGAGCATTGCAATTGCAAAGTTAGACCTGTGTCCTGCAAATGGAGCAGCTGTTAAATGCAGGAGGACTCCTGTCAAGGTCAACAATTTGCCCAACCAATCCCCTTGTGAAAAGAAAGCCCTCAATGCTCCATCTGAAAACAGAAATAACACCCAAACCTAGATTTGCCACTTTAATAGTACTCTCACCTACATCAACAGTGTTAGGTGGCCAGCTGGTGGGAGCACTGGTTTTGATTGCAATCTGACAAATTGTTCTCAACACAAACCTTTAATTCTCACTGTAGGAATCATACCTGTTTTATAGCTTGTTGAAGTTTTTCCAGATTTATTTCTTTGGCTTCTTTTAGTAATGTCTTTTCATCCATTTTTAACATAGAAACTCTGTACTGGCACAGTTCCACCACAACTACATCAGGCTGCACTTCTTGTATTGTCTGAAAAAGATGAATTTATTTATACTGCTTTAGAAAGGAATAAACAGAATTGCAGCCAATATCAACATTTTAAATAGAGACAGGACCTTAAAATCACATTCCAATAATAATTTTAAACTAAAAAAAAAAAAAGCAGAATAGTAAATAAGAGTTCTCCAAATAACTATGCATTGATAAAAATGTTAAGGAAGGTGACAGCAAAATGTCTTAGTTACTGGATGCTTTGGGACAGGATAATGGTGAACATACTGTGCTGGGGAGGGGAGCAGGGAAGAAACACTTCAGGTTAAACTCTTCACATTCACAAAATTCATTTGACTGTTTTCTGTGGTATTTTTCCATCTGAGACAGAATACACTTTGTGCCAGAACTGTCAACCCTGCAACCCTGCTTCTTACAAGATTTCTCCCCCTCTACCTCCTGAATAAAGGCAGTCTAAACTGCAGAGTTTGCAGGAGGTACCATATGAAATAGTTCCTACTTGCACTAGGACTTCAGACCTATTTGCAGCTTGAGAATGGAATCCAATTGCTGTGCAGGATGGTTTTATAGCCAAATAGTACCAAGGCACTGTAAGCTTCACTAGTGAGATTTCTACTTTCAACACTGATGCTGTATCTGCCTTTTTTATTGAAGGGCAAATAAAAATATTTGAGCTGGGAGACCAATGTATTGCATGAAAAATTATTACTGTAAATGTCTACTTCTCATCCCATAGTGCTGTTGGCCCTCCAATAGCCAATTACAAAAAACAGCCTGAAGGTTACAGCACAGAACCAAGTCAGAGAGCTGGACTTCATTCTACTTAGTGCTAAACTGAAACATTATAAAGATGCTGATGAAGGGCTCACACTGAGTATTTACCTTTACTACATCCTTTTTGCTGCTGTCACTGAAGTGGGCTGTTCCAACCACATACACTTTAGAACCATCCTCAGTATTAAGCTCAGTCACAGTGTTTGGTAAAGCAGGCCTTTTCTGCCTCTTCTTCAGCTTCATCTCCAGGAGGATTTTAAATGCATCTGCATCAGCTATAAATGTAAAGAAAAACAGAAAAGAAAAGCACACATGATATAAAGTGCAGGTAAGTAGAGACAGAAAATAAAAATGTCGCCACTAAACAGCAGAGCAGAGCTAAAAGGCCATTGATTTACCACTGTAATCTTACATTCAATTCTGAAGCTACATCATTGAGAGTGCCATCACTGGAGAGGCTGCCTCCAAGCATGGGTCTCAGTCCAGGTTTCCTACCCTGTGGACACTGGGACAGGTTGTCCACGCAGTTCAGTAAGGGAAAGAGAGAAGCTGTGTGGCAGGTGAGGTGGACAGAGAAGCAAAGAATACTTAGAAAAGATATACACTAAATTAGAGAAAAAGAAAAAAAAAAAAAAGCATTTTTTAAATTCTAAACCCAAAGTGTTCCATTTTGGGATTCTTATCTATATAAACCATAGCAACACATGGACACTGGTGAGAATATGATGGCAAAGTCACCTCCACATATTGGCACATATAGGATACCTACAGTACCAACCTTAGCCTTTTCTGGGATTAACACACCAGGGATCAGTACACAAAGGAAAATTAAACCTCAAGAGATATTTAGGTCAGGAATTCATTCATTCTTCCCTAGATTCAACAACTATTTAAGATCAAAATGGTACAAAGTGAATTTAGCTTCTCTATGTCAAGCTTCCTGGAGGGAAAACAGGAGGATCTATCAGCTTTGTCACAGATGCTCATTGCCAGGTAGCCTCATTGACTGAGACACAGAAGCTTTAACTCTTTAAACTCTTTATCAATGAGAAATTAAAGTTGTTTTGAATGAGTCATCTTAAAGCTGTAATGCATCTTAGGGAAAAAAATATCAAGCAGGAAAGCAGAGTTTTGTTTCCAACCAACTCTCTTTCTCTGGCAAGCTGCTGCACAAGTTAGCAGAAGTCTCAAGTGGTCTCCAGAAGCCTGGAATAGGATCATAAGCCCAGGGGAACAAAAAAAAAAAAAAAAAAAAAAAAGATTAGTGAACAGTTTGTAGGCAGGATGTCAAAGATGCAGATAAATTACAGCCTCCTACCACACATTCACTTTCTGAATCTGGTTTAGCTGTGTGGCTCTGGCCCCAGCTGTGTCCCACAAAGACTAATCTTGTAAGACTTTATGTAAAAAAAAAAAAAAAAAAAAACAACAACCCTAAACCGAAACCAACCAAACAAAAATCCCACCAAATTAGGAGAAAACCAAACAAACAAAAGAGAAAACCCAAACCCAAAAACCAAAAGCAACTCTTCAATATTCTTCTTAGCATTTGAGCAACCTGCTACTTCATGGTCAATACCCAAGAACATGGTGTGATGCAATCAGTACTGTCTGAGCTATGAAAATGTTGCTGCCAAAACAGATGGTGATGCTGAGGAGAAGGTAAGAAAAGCATGACTGAAAAAGGAAGTAGAGGTAAGACTGTTGCATTTGTAGCCCTCTCAGTCACATAATTATAAAAGCAGCCATAGCAGATGAACAAAAACCCACCTAAGCAAATATCCCACCACCCACTATGGTCAAAAGTGGATGCCTCATGGAGAACCTAACACATGGGGAAGTGTGTGTAATACCTGCCTCAAATACTTTCCTAGCCTAGAGCCATTTATGATTCAGATTCCCCCAACTGAAAGTGGTTTCTACACATTTGGTAATCCTTAAAGGGTGTAATTTCTATTTACTTTTCAAGCTTTCACCTCACACATATACTCAGTACTGGACTGAATAATGTTTCATGTGAAGAAAAAATGTGATAGTGGTACAGCACCAGGTGTTATAATTTAAGAACACAATTAAGGAAAACATCTTCAGGAGCAGCTATGTTTTTTATTGAACCAACTTCTATACCTGGAAAAAAAGCCACATAAAAAATTAATCTGCTTCTTTAGGTCTGCATAGCTTTAGTCAAAGCTGTGTTTGCTCCCATGAAAGCTGAGATCCCTAGGAATTATTCAGCAGTGTTATTGTTACACACTAATTTTCCCTAAGGTGGTTCAGAGCCTATTATTTGCCAGAAAGCACAATCTGAATGCTCCCATTGTTACAAATCAGCACCGGATACACTAATATAATAACAGTGTATCAATACAGATAAAGCAAATCCTAAGAAGCCTTTGTTTTTTTCCTCTTGAGAAATGCCTGTCATTATCTGAGCCTGCCAATAACAGGTAAGAAAAGATACTCTTCCCGGGCTTCACAAGACAGTTTTGGTTGGAATACTTGCCACATCCTGCAGTCTTGCCAAAACATTATCATGCTAGCATGGGCAAAGCTTTCTATGTGGGACAACTCATCACCATTGTATCACTAGATGCCAGACTGTCAAAGCAAACATATACTCATGCATCACTGGCTCTGAAAGCAATAGCTAAGCTTAAAACAATAGCTGAGTGTACCTATTAAATCTAAAAATATTTACTTTTGAAAGTATGGGATCAGCAAACTGACAATCTACATGTCATTGCTCTTTCTCAATTTGATTTACACAACTGGGCCCTGAAACAAATCAAGAACAGATTAAATCAGCCATGTCTTCATTAGCATCTCCTTTTTTTGCCAGCAGCCCTGTCCTTTTTAGGTAAGGCAAAGGCAAGGACATTTAGTTGAATACCCCTTCCAGTAAGATCACCCTCCCCAGCCCAACCAGAAACATACAGATATTCTGTGATATACTTGGTGCTCCCTTTGGGCCATCTCCTGGTGCATCAGAGGACGACATTGGATCTGCAGCAGCCTGTATGAAACAAATTCAAAAGGAGGCTGGGAATTATAATGAAATGTTTCAATACATCTTTCCCTTTGTGAGTTTACTCAATTTGTACCTACCAATAATATTCAAGCAAGTAAATAATTTAAGCAGTGTCACAATTCAAAATATCTGTGATTTTACAACTATTTTTTCCTAGCTGCCTGAGTATGAGATAGATAAAAATGGACTACTTCATGCCTATTTTAAGAGATAAGATTTATACCTGATACAGAGTTTTAAAATAAATGGGATTCTGGATAAAAATAACAAATTTATCCCTAACATTACTACAGTACTACAGCTACTACAGCACTTTGTGTTGAAAACTAAAATGTGCACTGATTATTTTATACCATTTGACTCAACTACCAGTCAGCATTAGTCTGTCAGGAGTCTGACAAAGTTAATCAGTACTCACAAGACTAAACACATCCATTCTAGAAAAGTCAGGCCAACTATTTCTTGGAATAAGGCAATTACACAATATGCACATCAAATCTTACAAAATTCATGCACATGTTGACTTTATACCTATCAGAAATCAAAGATACAAGGCACCTGCAGAGCTCTGCTCTCTAAAGGAACAGAAGGCAATTGAAAAGATTCACAAAGACTGACTCTTCAATATTATCCCTAGAAGTATGTGATACAGGTCTTTGGCTAACAAAACCTTTCTGATTTTTAATTAAATAGCAAGTTTTATAACCCGTGCATAGTATTTAAATAATTCCAGTTATTCAGCCAATGTCATTCAAGCAAGAGAGGCACAGTTAGTCCAGAAAAGACTCAGAAGTAAGGGAAAGCTAAATTATAAACTACCTTTAGGCAACTACCTTAATTCAAAGTTTAATGAGGATGATTATTGGAAGAATTTGGAATTTCTGAACAACACCAAGTCAAAAAATTAGAGACAGGATGAGAATCCATCACTGTTTAAGTACTTTCCAAATGAAAGACAATATTAATGAGTCAGCAAGCAGGCAGCCAACCTCTCCTGATGCATATCAGCTTTTTAGCTAAAATGACTGGTTTATGTACTTTGCACTTAACCTGGTAAGGTTTAAAGCAAGACTGTACAAAGCACACCCAAATGTTAAGAGCTTTCTATAAGAGTAATTATTTTCCATAATGCCAAACAGGAATTTTGAGAAAATAAATCCTGAGTCTTACCGTGGCCCCACTGAAGGCAAGGAAAAATTTATGATACATTTCATGGACTAAACCCAAAATGTACAACAGCTTTATAATGCAAAGTTTAAAATAGTCACAGCAACACATCATCCTTTCACTACAAAGCAGAAGTCTATTCATTGACAACTGCAAACTGCAATTACACTGCAAATTGCAATTACATTCACAAATCTAATTTAACACCAGCTCAGCCTTTGATCACAACATATGGCTTGACTACTGCTTGCATATGTTAAGTCTAGTCACAACAATATTTTGGAAAAATTTATCCATCTGTAACATATGGAATTAATCCTATCACTTGTGCTGGCTTTGTCATCACAACACTGCAATGAGCACAGCACTAAGCCACCATGTTAGGAATCTGTTGTCCTTTTTTCTATTAACAGGACAAAAGAACTGACAATCTTATACTTCATAAAATAAAAATTTCCTGAGTTTCACCTATTATACCAGAAAAAGGTTTTGAAATACATGGATATGAAAGAAGAAGGAAAGGAAGAGAAAGGATAGAAAAAGAATCTCAGTTTAATGTGGCAAGGAACTTCAGCCATGTACAATGAGATTATTTGTATATAATCAATTTCTGTAATTTACTCACAAAACCTTTTTCCTCCTAAAGGTTTAATCTCATAGGTTAAGCAATTTTATGCAATTCCTCACTTGCAAGTAGAATAATAGAAAAGATCCATTTTAGCTTTTGCAACTGGAGGGAAAGAGAACCTGAAAAGAACCTAAATGTATTAAGAAAAATAGCATTCAGCTCTCCATTCCCATTTTAAAAGGGGTCTCACACTGGCATTCTCAGTCTTAAGACTTTGCAGAATTTGCTCAAAATAAGTGGAAGAACCTGGCTGATTTACTCTTGATCTTCCCTGCAATTGTACTGAGATACAAACTTCATCTCCAAGCCCTACCTCAGGCTGTTGCTCCTCTTGCATTCCTGCAGCGTAGGCTTATTTTCACCAACCACACAAGAACTGCAAGAAGCAAAAACAAATGGGAGAGAATTAAAAATTATTGGCATGATCCAGAATATCTGCTCAAGAATTGTCCAGGGAAAAAAAATATCTATATGTCTCTACGGTCCCTAATAAAGGTTGAGTAATAAAAGCAGCAAAGTGAAGAGGCACAAATGTCACCTCTTCAACTCTACTGCCATTAAGAGAACCAGAACAAACCAACAGCAACTCCCCCAGGTAAAACCAGCCTGTTTCAGTATGGTTCTTGAGGTGGCTCAAGCCAGAGAACGGTTTCTGCAACAGCAAAAATCTCACTCAACTCAGTCAGTAGTTCTGTCTAGTTCATATTAACTACATCAAGACAGTTTTTAGGCAGATTCTAGGAATCATCTATATTTCTAGTATTTTACTGCTGCACAGAATATGAGAGCAGTCACAATCTTAATATTCAACTATAGTCATACATGTTGTTTTATCTGCATCATGTGACCACATATATTTATAAATATGCCAGGGTTAGAAGGTCAGCTAGTATCTGTGTGACAAACCCGTGAAACTGGGTTTTCAAACCCTTACTGAATGGTTTCCATGTTTTAGTTTAACAATAGGGATGAAGGAATCTTAAAAGTCCAAGTTCTCCGTGACGCTGGCAGAGTGCTGTGATTGGACTTGGGTGGTACCCTGAGGTGGCTACACAAGACACTGGATGCATGACTAGAGCTCATTCTGCTTCTTCTCACTGCCATCACTAATACTGAAGCACTTCAAAAAAGTGCTGCTTCTTTACTGCAGTGTTTTGTGCTACCTCCATTTGAGCTATTTCACAGTATATGTGATCAGTGTTTTGTTTTATTTTATTAAATAGAGAGAGAGCACTCCTGAACAACTTATTCATGGAATACATTTGCAGCCCCGCTCTGAGGAATGGACAGACAAGTCTGGCTCCTGCCCAGATGAGGCTGGAGAAAAGCTGGCTGGCACTTGGGTGACAGCACACTTCAGCACACAAATGGGATGGCAATGGCAAGCCTCTCCCTTCCCCAAATACAAAAGTCTCCTGCAGTTGGATCAGTGCTCTGCATTCTGGTTTCTAGAAAGCCATTTTACTTTCTAGCTTTGCTTAAAATATGTTTCTTTAAAAGAGCATTTGCCTGGGCAGTATAAAGCAAGTGAGTGTAATTCTGTCCACTGGCACATCTCCCATCATGCAGCAGAGGGATTTCAGGATTTTGTGCCTTCTGGCTATCCACTGCTCATGGTCAGCCAGCAAACTGGGATCACAGCTGCAGGCTGGGCAAGAAAAAAGAAGAGTGGCCAAAACCCTGGCTTCTGCATGGTCTCTAGAGCAAAATCCCCATGAAACCAAACAGATTCCCACAGCTTGAGCAGGTAACAGATACAGACACAACTCCTGAGCTGCAAGGCGAATACCTCATTAAAACAAAAAAATACACACTGCACACAGTCCAAGAGGTTCATTAAAACAAACGATTCAAAAACATGCAAGTCTGCATAGGCAACAGAAGCACTCCAGTTGTTGTGCTACAAGGCAAAATTTTAAAATGAGGACCTTCCTGCCTTCCAAGGAGTCAAGTCAAGGAAATCTGGATGTCAGAGTAAGCTGAAATGGCAGGTGAAGCTGAACTGCTCTTCTGCTTCAGTATTTCCCCAATTTACGAGCGTGGACGGATCTAAAGCAGTACAGCAGAAGGAAAGCCCTGCCTTGACACCTGCAACCTGACTGGGACACACCAGCCCACAGAAACCTCATTCCAGACAGTCTCTCTGTTGTGGGGTTAAGTAAACTCAGTACCTCTTTTTATCCTGTCCTGTGTCTTGACAGACTGGCTTGACTACTTGGCTTAGACAGTAAACCACACTGGAAAGCAGGCTCAGTTTAAAAAAACACCACTTTTCCCCCCTACTCTACCAAGGCATTTTTAGTTCACATGATTAAACAGCTGCAGGAAGAACTGCAGCACCAAAACTTGAGGAACAGCATGAAGCAGAGATGCTGAAACCAACTGCCCTTTAAGAAAATACTTGTTCAACTACAGCATCCCTCAGTGTACCAATACTCTGATGCTCAGCTCTAGGCTTGGTTCTCAACTGGTTTGTGTGCAAAATACCACAGAGTTTTTCTGTCAGTGAATCAGCTGGCCCTAAATACAACCTAAAGTTCTACACTTGATTAAGGTCTGCTGGCATTTGAAAATATGTCTCTTATCTACAGACTACTTTTCAAACTAATGAAGTGCAAGTTTTGTTTAAAAAAAACTTTACAGAAGCACTACATGGTATTTTTTCCCACCAAGTGACATTTTAGAAAATATCATCCCATTTTCACTACAAACTAAATTATATGTCTGATACTGGTGGGGTTGGGGGAGAGATCTTTGAAGTTTACTCAAGGTAACTCACACCAGTTTTTAACTGACCTATACCTTTGGAGAAAACAAGCTGTTTCCAGCTCACTGTTTCACTGCAGTTTTCAGGTCCAGGGAATCCATGGAACAATACTTCCATGGCCAGATGAGAGAATGAGCAGCCACAATGACAGGCAAGTCTGCCACCTTTCTCCTTTAGGACAAGTGGGTCCATGGGAATCTCATGAGTTTTAATAAGTACAAGGTACTGCACTGAGTTGGGGCAATGTCCCATTATCAATACAGGCTGGGGATGAAGGGACTGAGAACAGCCCTGCTGAGGAGAACCTGGGGGTGCAGGTGGATGAGAGGCTGGACACAACCTGGCCATGTGCACCTGCAGCACAGAAAGGCAGCTGTGTCCTGGCCTGCATCCAAAGCAGCGTGGCCAGCAGGAGAGCGAAGTGATGCTGTCCCTCTGCTCTGGTGACACCCCACCTGCAGTGCTGGGTCCAACTCTGGGGTCTCCAGCAAGGGAAGGATACTGACCTGTTGGACTGAGTCCAGAGGAAGCCACCATGATGGTAAGATGGCCAGAGCACCTCTCCTGCAAGGAAAGGTTGAGACAATTGTGTTTGTTCAGCCTGGGAAAGAGAAGGCTTTGGGGTGACCTAATTGCAGCCTTCCAGTACCTGAAGGGAGCCTACAAAAACCATAGAAAGGGACATTTTACAAGAGCTGTAGTAACATAACATGAGGGAATGGCTTCAAACTGAAAGACAGTAGATTCAAATTAGATATCAGGAAAAAAATTCTTTGCTGTGAGGGTGGTGAGGCACTGCAAGAGCTGGCCCAAAGAGGCTGTGGATGCCCTACCCCTGTGAGAGTTCAAAGCCAGTCTGAATGGAGCTTGGAGCAACCTGGTCTAGTTACAGGAGCTTCTGTCAGCTGCAGGAAGGTTGGAACTAGATGAAGATCCCTTCCAATCCAGGATTTTATGCCCTTGTTTTCAGGTGCTTAGATCTGCTCAAGTTACATTGGAGCTGAAATTTTCCATGCAGAGGTCTTGTTCTAGACTCACTAGAGTACAGGCAAGGCTGGGTACTCAGCTAGCAGCATCCTCCTCAGCAGCACTGGCAAAAGTCCATATATTTAGGAATTAGTCAAATACCTTGGACTCCAGGCTGATCTAGTTCATCCACATGAAAGACACTATCCTTGTACTTCTGTGTATTCACACAAGGTATGTGAGTGCTATGATATTTGCAATATAATTTGAAGCCTCTGAGAGAACACCAAATGTACCTTGCTGTTACACAGATAACCAACTGAAGTGCACAAATGCGTATGCACTGCCTTTCACAATGTCCAATAGTAAGAAGAGGGGCCAATTCAGATCAAATTCTGGCATCATTTGAACAATTTACATCCATGCATTTCAAAATTTCTTGGAGTTTAATTTTCTAACCTGTGTTATGGGCTTTTTTTCTTTTTTTAAGTTTACTTTCCTAAAGAAATGACACAAGGTGACAAGGCATCTAATTTGTTTGTGCTTGTTCGCCCATAGGTGAATTTTAAACTATTTTGGCAAGCAGGGAAGAGTCTCACAATCATTCAAAAGTGCAACACATAGCACTGCTCCTCCAGGAGAAAAAGATCACTAAGATTAGATGAGGTGCTTGTGAAAAAGAGGCGGTCTGCAGAACTTGCCAGGGAACAGAAGGAAATTCAATCCCAAGCTGAAAAGCCACAGGCAAAAAAACTGTTCAGACAATTATTTACAGTGTTCCATAATATGTACACTGCAGTATCTCATAACCTCAAGTTCTACTTACCATGAGATTTGGCATGAACATGTGAAACCAATCAAATTCCCCTCCTCCAGCTACTTCAAAGGCCTGGAAGAGCCCCTTGTGAGACATATCATACACTGAAAATCTCAGACATGACAGTGCACTTCTTTCAGATGCACTGGGAGACTCAGCTTTTAGGCACTCATAAAGATCAGAGATTAGGAAGAATTTCTGTTCTCTTATCTGCCAGGAGACTGTCTGAATCAGGGATTCATTCTCCCGGTTGGAGTACTACCAAGAAAATTCCTGGAGCTAGAAGAAACAAGGAGGGGTGATTGATGATTGAATGATGATTGAATCTCCACCTCAAACACCTTTTTCCCAGGCAAATGGAATTCTTGTGCTTATTGTATCTTTGTTAGTCTGAGGGGACCTGCCATTCACTGGGCCATTAAAAACTGTTGTTTATACATACATATGTGAAAAAACGAAGCCCTTTTGCCAACTCTTAAAATACCTCGGAACCAAACAGGAGTTTTTGAGACCACCAAATAAACTGCAAACCTAGAATATAGCCATTACTCATCTCTACTGATAGGCACACATTTCCTCTCAAGCTCTTTTTGCTCCTACAGCACACACAGGACAGCCATTGCTACTGAGAAAAGTACTGCCAAAGAGGGGCTGTATTTTTCCCATGCACATGGGCATTATTCTCTTTCCCCCAAAACAGCAAGTTCAGAAAGGAACACACAGAAAAGTTCAACATCTTCTAGCAATGCTTTCCCTGCACATGCTGACAGAGCAGAGGCAGAAAGAACTCCCTGCCATGCTATTTCACATCAGCCCTCCAGTTTTCCTAACATAAACCAGCTTCAGCAGAACTTCCTTGCACAAAATCTTCTCATGAACTCATTTTTATAGCCTTAGTCAACCAAAGTGTTTCGGTTCCAGCTTCATATTTAGGCATCTGAAACTCTCCTAGCTTGCAGTCTCGAGAACACAAGAGATACACGCACTCACAAATCAGCTTCTAGCAAGGCAAGTTAAAGAACAAAAGGCCCTTTCCTGTTTAATTTCAGTGAGAAAATTCAAACACCACACAGTTCATTACAGTATCCTCCTACAGTAGGGCTAAACTTGTTCCCTTAATGTCTTGTCTAAATTTGCTTCCTTCAGACAGTGATTCAACTGAATCGATAAAAAAGCTCTCAAAAACCTCTCAGGCTCCTATCTATAAAACAACATAGTCAGCTACTTTTTAACAAGATTTTTATTGGATGTTTTCCTCCTTCTCAGCTATACAGAAATTCAGAAGCAGCACTTTGTTTCCTCAACATGTTGACACTGTAAGAGGGAAATAAAAGTTGTCCATAGTCTTATAATATGCTCTGTATTTTCAATGTGCTGCACACACATCAGAATAGCTAGTAAAGACACTAGAAAAGGAGTCACCAAACTACAGCTTGTTCCACCTTTTATTGAAAGGAACAGGCAAAAATTTCTGTTTGATCTCCTTAACAAACAAATCTCAATTTATCTATTAGTGCTTTTGATAGCTACAGTATTCACTAACATTGCAGCAAGTACCCACATCTCTTGTGTTAATCAAAGTGTTAATATCAGTGTGTTAATCCTGTAGCCTCTGAGATAGGATTGTACATACATTCCTGCTTACAAATAAGTAACTGAGGTATATGAATGCTTAAATACGCCTACAAATCTGACTTCTGGTAGCCAAATAAGTAGTTAGAAGGCTCATGGAACTTTCAAAGCATTTCAATTTTGCAATCTGAATTTTCCTTTCTTTTTAATCATTGGTCCTTCTAGGATCCTCACACACCCCACAGGACATCACTTCCTCCTAGTAACAAGGCACCACCACCCATCCTTGTTCCTCTGAAGTTGCTGTGGGAAAGACAAGAGATAGGCTGAGGACTGAATTTTAGAGCAAGGTGTTGAACAACAAGGTGGGAATCCTCCAGTGAGAATATAGCACACCTCACATAGGTCAGGCAACAACTGAGCCAAAACTGCCCTGCACTGGACATAAGTCACAAGCACACACAAAAGACTATGTCACAAACAGACTTGTGTGCAAGTCCTCTAACACCAGTATCCCTGGCCAGAACACAGCTTCCAACACAGCTTGGCTTGAGATGCAGCAATAAAAACTTACCTGCACCTATGTGCATTAAGAGTGCTGTGCTCCTTTCATCCTCTAAACCTGCAGTTTCACTAGCAATGGATATTTGATTTAGCTGGTATAGTCTGTACACTTTACATTCATATTATGCACTGCATAAGCACATCTCATTTGAATACTGCCACCTTTTAACAGGATCACTTATTTTATGTAAACAAAAGAGGCATATCAGTACTTCAGAAGATACAGACCAAACTTTTCTCCCACTGACAAACTGCTGCATTCTTTACTTACTGCTGAAATACCTAACAAAGCACCTTCCATGCTTAACATTTAACCTACTAAGAAGGCAAAACCAAAATAACAGATAACCTCTGAAGTCTCATACTCTGCAACATAAACAGAGTATTTAAGATAGATGAGGTTTTTTCCATACTTATGCACAGAAATCTCACAAATGTTTACAAACAATCATCAGCTCCAAATGGTGTCTACTCTGTTGATAGCCTGTTCATACTCAGAAGGGTGCATCTGTGGAGACCTGTCTACCAATTAATGTAACAGCCACAAATTCAGAAATTGGAATGTATTTCAAAATTATCACCAAGGTGACCTACTCCACATATTGCATGTTATCTCTTTGACACAAACCCACGCCTTTGAAACTCAACTGAGCAACTGGTTCTGTAATCACAGATGGTTGTAGAGCGTGGCTCTGGTTTCTCACGACTCAGAAGTTCACAAATTTCAAAATGCATATTTTTACCCTCTGAGCATCAATGAGGTTTTCCTGCAAAAGGAACTGTGCAGACACATGCAGCCTAAACTCAGGTACCTGCACACTAGGGTCAATGTCCATTTGCAGGCTTTGGTAGTTAAAACATCAAAGTCAAAGACAACTACATTCATTTTGCTTGAAAGGAAGTGTTGAAACATGAGCATATGTGGCCTGGGACACTAAAAACACATTTATGGGTGAAAGACAAGATGGCATTCTCATATGCTCTGTGGTTTTACAAGTTATTGCTAATTACACTGACTGGGGCTACTTGATGAAATGAGTGAGGTATGAGGTGAATCAGGATGCTAATGCACTGCCTTGCAGATTTATGAACAAACATTAGCCCAAATCCTTACTCTTTTAAGAGGTTGCAGAGGTTACAAATATACTGCTAAATTTAGAAACATGGGACAGAAAGACCACAGTGATGTGGCTCAAGCCTGGACAGGCACTCAGAAACTGGCATTTTTTTAGACCCTACACATCTATTCAAGTCACCTTCCTATTGCATTCCAATGTGAATTATGTGAATTCAGCAAAGATCTAGAACCAAAATAATTTTATTGACTTTCCTGTATCCAGCTGCTCAGGGTAAGCTATCAGTACATCTCCCTCTGGGCCACATAAAGCTATGAACAAAGTGATACTTCTGGTTTTGGAAAATCCTCTGCAAAACACTCCCAAGCAGAACAGCAGGGAAATAGCACAGCTGCTGCACGTGTATGGAGTTCTACAAGAAGCAGCTCTTCCACTCTGTTCATTACCTACAAGCAGCAAGCAAAGGAAACAAGTGAAGAAATTCTGTGGCGTCAATGGCTGTCTGCTGCATCTCAAAAGTACCAGCAGACACATTCACTCTTGTTATAAACATTCTGAAACATGATCCTTATGCTGCTAAAATTGGGATTTCAGAGGACAAATAATTTTGCCCAACTGCCCAGCACATTATTTATCACTAGTGTTCTTTTGCTTGTCCCTTTCATCCTACTCTCCAAACACTATCTGTGAACAAGCTTTCAAAATCATTATGTGAACACAAAGCTGAAAGCAGTTATATGACATGAGCCCATCTTCTGGCAACAAGTAAAGAAATACAGCTCTATTGTGGCAGAGAACTGAAGAAAAACTCCTCAGAAAGAAAGCTCCAGGGTAGCAAATTCCAGCCTGCAGTCACAGAAGCCCCATGATAACACTAACAATTCAGTACTGTTGACACACTCACAGGAAAGCTGTTCTACTTCCAAGTTCATCCAGCTGTTGAGCCACTCATTTAACCTGTAAAAGACTCTGCACCTAACAAATTCAGTATATTCACGGAATTACTAGGTTGGAAGAGACCTTAAAGATCATTGAGTCCAACCCATGCCCTAACACCTCAACTAAACCACAACACTGAGTGCCATATCCACTCTTTTTTTAAACACATCCAGGGACAGCGACTCCACCATCTCCCTGGGCAGGCTATTCCAGAACTTTATCACTCTTTCCATGAAAAACGTTTTCCTATTATCCAACCTCTATTTCCCTTGGCACTGCTTGAGACTGTGTCCTCTCATTCTGTCAGCTGCTGCCTGGAGAAAGAGACCAACCCCACCTGGCTACAGCCACCTTTCAGGGAATTGCAGACAGTGATGAGGTCACCCCTGAGCCTCCTTTTCTCCAGACTAACACCCCCAGCTCCCTCAGTCATTCCTCACAGGGTTTGTGTTCCAAGCCCCTCTCCAGCCTCGTGGCCTCCTCTGGACGCGCTTCAGTGTCTCAACGTCCTTCCCAAACTGAGGGGCCAGAACTGGACACAGCACTCAAGGTGCTGCCTCACCAGTGCTGAGTACAGGGGAAGGGTGACATCTCTGTTACAGCTGGCCACACTGTATATATATATATACACACACACAAAACACCTCTATTTCCATGACTATCTGCTGCCCTCCCAAGAAATGAGAAAATCCCTCAACAACTCCTGATCCCAGCTCCTCACACACAGGCCTTCTTTCCAGGCTACACTGTAACCGGCTGTCTGGCTGTCCTTCTGAAGGACAGCTACCAGCGCAAGATGCAAGATATGCACCCTAGCAAGGCAGGCCCAGCATCTCCTGATGCAGCAGCACACAGGTGATTGGACACTTTCTTCCATTCCACCAGCAGTCATGGTGCTGTTGTTCAGCCATGCTGTAGGCTCCTGCTCTCTCTCAAAAGCGTGCACACCCTTCCTGAGATAGACACACTCTCAACATAAGAGCAGGACGTTGCACTATCAATAGAGACAGAGTTATTCAGCAGACAGCCTGAAGGGCTTACGCACTGGAAGATACACTCCTGGAGCTCCAGTGCAGTGCTTGATAGGCAGGGTCATCAGGACATTTAAATTCTTGCATGGGGACATGCTAAGATCCTGCATCCCTCAGTGATTTCAATCAAAACTGCAAGACAGGTCGACTAAAGGCAAGGGAAGGAAGGAGGCAGGAGTAGAAAAGAGCTCCCCTACCTTTTTTTTTATTATGAGAAAAAGAAGCGTACAGGAAGAGAACTTGTCACTGAGTGCATGTAGGTTTTCATACAAATCCATAAACTGTGGTTTAATATTAAAGTTATGTTCCCCTAGTCCTTTATTAGAAAGGGAAAAAAGAGTTTTCACTACAAAAGTTTTAAGTTCAAATACAGAACTGCAGTATTAACTAACATGTTCAAACCATCTGAAATTGAATGGGCCTTTAAAAAAGCATTCAATAACTGAAGGTCTGATCTCAGATTCAAGTCACATAGGTATTTGCAAATATGTTTCTAATCTAGTAACAATTATCACCAAGAGAATATATTGGTCAGATTTTGTACTAAATCATCTATGAAAGACAGCCCGTGTCCTGACTCCCCACCGGACAGGGAGAGCTACAGAATCCTTCTTTCCTACTGGCACTGGCTGGCAAAGCACATGCTGTGATATCACTTCAGACAGACACAGTTACACACCACTCCCATTAAATCTGGAGCACACTTATCTCTGGCCTGCTCTCATTTCTACATTTTCAAAGACTGCCCCAAATCTCTCTCTGCACTTTTCCTGAATAGCAAATAAGGAACAAGAAGATGCTTTCCAAAAAGTATTCTTTTAAAAAAAAGCACTCGTATGACTCTCCCACAAATAGACGGCAATACCACGTGGTTCATTCACAGTTTTGGTGGCAGCAGCAGCAGTGTTTCATCATTTTTACCATATGGAAGAAAGAATTTACTGAAAAATCAATCTAACTCTTCAAGCTACACAATATCCAAGTGGTGTACAGTTAAGATGCCAGAGTGCCAGACACTGTGAGGACTGACATTTACAATAAGCAACCTAAAACTGAAATTTACAATAGAATAGTCAATTCAAGTTACTGAATCTTTAAAGTCTACTGCCACCAACAGCAGTGCACAGCCACAACCCCAATATTAAACTCATTTAGCTTAGAATAATTAAATGGATACGTTTTCCCCCTACTGTGTAAGGTCTATTCCCTACTAAAATACAAATGAGAAACCTCTGGAATCTGTTTGGTTTGGGTTTTTAAAATTTTTTTGCTTGACTCTGTTAGCTTTCTAAGAAGGAATACTTCCATTATTTAGGTGGACAGCAGTTGCACAGATACACAACTCTACAAAATGGAGAAGTGTCATTCCAGACACCCTGGGTATTTTTTAAGACTAGTATTGTCACCACCACATTTGCAAAACAGCATCTAACTTGTAAAAGACCATCTCGTTCTCTCACTTTTCCAACCCACCAGTTGCAACTTCCTCCAAAGTTTTACCAAAGAAAAATACTCTTTTTCTTCCAGAAAGCTAGCAAAATTAAATACCTCTGTAATATGGACATCTGCATCAGAAAATGTATTTTCTTCAAGAGAAGAGCCCAGGCTATGCCTGTGACACGAGTTATGTTCAAGAGCTAGGTTAATTTGAACTATTTTCAGAGGTGAATTCAAAAAAAGACACAACTGTTTAGAAACCAGAAAAAAAAAAAAAAAAAAAAAAAAAAAAAAAAGAAAAACTGTGAGTCTCGGCTTTTCCGCAGTTTTCCGCCAGAACCAAACAAATCCCACGCTCTTATCACCCAACACCTGGACCAGGAGCGTTGTGCCACGTCCGTGAACCCCCAAACCAGTGAACAGCCATAACGAAGGAGCTGAAGACACCTTACAACCGGCCCCAGAGCCGCATTTCCCCCCAAGTTTCCTGCCCAGCCGCAGCTCCCCGGTCGGCAGCACAGCACAGCACAGGGCAGGGCAGCGCGGGGCCTCCTCGCGGGCCGCCCCGGGCACCGGCACCGGCCTCCTGTCGCCCCTCGAGCGGGGCCGATGGCCTCAGCCCGCCCGCTGCGAGGCGGAGCTCGCGAGGAGAGGCCCCTCGGTCCCGCCGCCCGCGGGGTCACCGGCGGGGCAGCGCCGGAGCAGCCCCGGCTGCAACTCTCTCGCCAGGCCCGGGGAGCGCTTCCACCGACGGGAGCGAGCAGGGCCGCCGCGCCCCGGCCACCTCCCTGCCCGCCAGAGCGGCCGCTGCCCGGCAGCACCTCCGGGCCGGCACCTGGCGGGGCAGGGCCGGGTGCGTGCCGAGGGCGAACAGCGAGGCGACACGGCCGCGCCGCTCGCGGCCCCCTCCCCTCCTGCGGGGCACCGGGAGAACCGCGGCAGCCCCCATCCGCTTCCCCTTGCACGCGCCCACCACGACCGGGGTCGGCCCCAGCACGGCCCCGCCGCCCCCCGGCCCGGAGGGACTCGGCAGCGCGGCCGCCCCCCGTCCCCGCTGACCTGCCGTGCTGGGCGATGGGAGCGGCGGACCCGCCGCTGGCCGGGGCGCTGCGGGCGGAGCGGGCGCGGGGCGCGTTAGCCGGACAACGTGCTGCACGAGTCAGCGCGGGGCGGGGCCACCGCGGGGCACCCTGGGCGCTGTAGTCCTCCTCCACTCCCGGTCGCGCGGTAGCGGGCGGCAGCGGACTACAGCTCCCAGCGCGCCAGGGCAGCCGGGGCCCCCGCCGCCGGCCCCTCCTCCCTCGCTCGCCCCGCGTGGCTCCTCCGCCGGCGGCCGCTCCGCTGCGGGCCGGAGCTGCGCGGCCCCGTGTCCGGGCCGGGCCCAGCGGCCGCTCGGATCCGTGCCGGCGGAGGGACCGCCAGGGGCTCTCCGGATTTCTGCGGGAGCCCCGGAGCGGAGCGGGCGGGGTGCCATCAACGGGTGCCTTCAGCTTCCGTGTGGGGCGGGGGCCCCTCTGGCAGGAATTGGCCACGTCTCTCTCTGAGGCTGCTTCTCTCTGTACTGGGGATCAACCCTGCGGCCGCGCCGGCCGCTCTCGGCCCAGCCCGGCTCGGTGCAGGCGGTCCGGCTAGGCAGCGACCTTCAAGCCCTGGCCTGGGAGCCCGCAGCGCTGCCCAGGTGTCCGTGCCTGCTGGGGCCGTCCTTGGAGCCCTGGGCATGAAATGTGTGCGGCTGTAAGGAGTAAGGGAGAGCCCTCAGGGGTGGGACTGCAGGGGTGTCCATGTGAAAACACGCCTGGGGTCTGGGGCTGAAATCGCAGGGATATCACTCTCCAAACGACGTCATCTCTGAATTCACCCATTACTTCCTCGATGTGCAGCCCTGCTGGCCACTGCTGTTCTGGCCCTTCGCTTTCTCTCTTGCAATGAGTCTTTCCTGCTGGAAGAGTTAAATGTTTCTCCCACAAAACATGAATAATCTGTGTTACGCCACCTCTCTAAGTACAAGGGGCATTTGGTGATACTCCAAATTACTAGGCTGACACATAAAAATATTTTACTGATCAAGAAAATATTTGTTTTCAGAAAGATGTGTCAAGAGCTGATTATAACAACTGGTTGTGTCCTGGAATTGTCTCTATCCTTTTCCTGTTTCTCTGTTCTGTTTCTGATAAGTCACAGTTCAGTGACAGTATGGCTCAACACCCATTTAGTCTGAGCACACATTTGTTGTCTAAATACAGTTTTATTTGAACGGATGTGAAGGTTTGTTTTCTTTTTTTTTCTTACTTCACACCCTGAGTTAGTTAAGGATTAGGCTGAGCTTTGCAACTATGTGGTATGTGGAAATCAAGTCCAGACATGTTGAGACAGTTGGGAGTTTTACTTCCTGTTTCAACTTGCTATAAAAGCCCAGACCAGGCATTTCACGTGTGAATGAATCAAATAAGGTGCAAGCTACACAGACCTTCAGTTCTGAGGAAGAACCATCCAATGTCTGACATAAAAGGAAAAAAAAATCACTTTGGGCATTTTAATCCAGAGCTGTACACTGATTCCAAAGACTTTTTTTTTTCCCCACAACTGGTGAGTGAAGGCCACCAAGAAAGATGGGACACTCTGTTAGATCAGAACAAGTTGATTGATGCTTTTGAGGAGCGTGCCTGATGGCTTTATTGGCATCCAAGGACATCAGCCCCAGATGCAGCTGCTCCCCCTGACACCACAGCTCCTTGCTTCTGAGTCTGCTTCTAATCCCACCTTTTCCAGCCATCAGCCTTGCCCAGCCACAGGCTTTCTGTGGTGCCAGATCTTCCCCAGGCCTGTCCTGTAGCAGGTAAAGCCCTGTGAACATTGGCTAAGCAGCACGAGAGGCCCTTATGCTTCGCAGCCTGAATATCAAGTTGCAGTAGGGTCCCTTACACTGCTGATCACAGATTTTATCCTCAGATTTGCTCAGCTATCAGTGTGTGCCAGGCTTAGACTCAAGCCCCAGCTATTTGCAGTGTCATGTGTTTGGTTCAAGCTGATACTGATACTGAGTGACAGCTCAGTATTTTTTTGACTGCAGCTCCTCCTACTACCCCACCAATGGTGTTTTGTTCAAACTCTGTGAGCCCCTTGACAGAATCTCTTCCCAAGCTTCCCAGATGCAAAAGTTCAATGATTCTTTGGTCAGAGCATGGGAGCACTGCCTTAGCCTGCAGGAAATGCCTCACCTGATCTGATCTGATTGACAAGCCCTGTGCTTTTGGGAATAGTGAACCTTTGCTGGCCTGATTTTATTTTAGCTTGTGATGCTGCACCCTGATTATGTCAACAGTGTCGGTACTTTTGTGTATACTTCAGGCAGCGTTTCCTTTGCTGGCTCAGCAAGAGCTGTGCTGGCTGAACATGCCTTTACAAGGATTAAAGTAAGATGCAAGTCTCTACTGACACGAAACAATGTGGCTGGAGATTCTGCCTGTGCCTTTTCAGCTTTGCTTGTGGTGCACAGCACCTCTGAAAGTGGAGAGGGAGCGCTGAAATGGGAGGAAGTTTATCAAAAGCAAGGACCTCTGCCAGCAGGAGGTCAGAGAGGTTCCCTTGAGCCAGGACTGTGCCAGGGATCCCTCTGACAACTGCGGTGTCTCTGCAAGAGCCTGCATGACTGTAAATTGTGTTCTGCTCTGAGTAATGAATGAGAGAGTTGTGGTAATTTAATACTCCATTAATTAGCAATTGCAAGATGAGTCACTTGTGTCTTCTGAGAAGCCTAATGTGACATGTAAATCGTGTTCTTAACATTTAATACATTGAATATCTTCTTTAAATGTTACTGTTGATGTGCGATTGTTTTGAGATCAATGGCAAATACCAGTAGTGAAGAGAGGGCTGGTAGAGATTCCCAGATTTCTTCATTCTTTCAATTCTACTTAAAATGCACTTATTTTTTATACTGAAACTGATCCTCATGGAATGGTTACCAGCCACAGCACGGTATATCTGAAGTAAGTTTGTTGTGTAAGGAGCCAGAAAGGCTCCTCATGAACATGCCACTGTTCTTATGCATAAGAATTTCCAGCAATTTTTGGGATTTCCAGGACTAGGAACGAGGAGGGGAAGTTAAGTGCACTTCTGCCTGCCCTCCCTTCCTCTCTTTCCTTCTTTTCTTCCCTCCCTTCTGCCTTCATCTTCCATCCACTCTGCCTTCTTCTTTCTCTTTCTTAACAAGTTATTTTTACATAAGGTTTCTGAAGAATTGAAAGGAGTAACGGTGACATCTGCCAGAAGAGCTGGATTGTCTTCAGTGATCTCTAGTGTGTAGCAAATAGAGACCCAGTGCAACATTTGAATCAGCGCCTGAGCAGATTGCCAGGGAAGGTTCCAGGCTGTTTCCTGGATGGCCATATGTCTGTCCAGATCACGACAGGTTTTTAAGAACTGGTAATAAAGAAAAAATCACCACTACCACACAAAACAAAAAACCTTGAGCATTAGAAACGTTATTCAAGCATCTGACCTAAACTGGTGTTTGCCTGTATTCGAGCCCAGTAGCTGATGCTCTGTGGGACTGGAGGACAACTTTCCCTTTGTAGCAGCCTTCAGCTGTTTAAACATTGTCACGCCTTCTCTTGCCTTCTCCAGATTAGTGAGCCTTAAGATTTTCTCCGTGAGTCCCATCCTCATGGATACTTGGCTGGGGTCGGTACTGCACACTGCCTGGAAAACTCACCTGGACCCAGCACTGCTGAGCGCTCCCCAGATCAGCAGGATCCTTCCCCGCCACCTCCGGCGTTTCCAGCCTGGGAGCAAGGCGGGGGTGCCGTGACCATGGCTCGTCGGGATACCGGCGGGAGCGTGTCACGGGCGCGCTGGGGCAGCGGCGGGGAGGAGAGGGTGGGGAGCAGAGGGAAGGGAACAGAGGGAAGGGAAGGGAACAGAAGGAAGGGAACAGAGGGAAGGGAAGGGAGCAGGGGGCGGGGACACGGCGGGGCTGGGCCCGGCCGGTCCCGCGGGGCTGCGCCGCCCCCTGGCGGCCGCGCTCCGTCAGCGCCCCTCGGGGATGCTGCGGCCCCCAGAGCCGCCCCAGCCCCGCACCCTCCCTCAGTCTTCTTTGCTGGGAGACACCATGCATCTCCGACTGCGAAGCAGAAGACGACAGGTAGAGTGACTAGCAGCTTCGCGGAATTTCTTTGACCGTCCTCCCTGGAGGAGATGCGTGGTTCCGTCATTTCGAGCTCACTCGCTGCATGTTACGGCTCAGAAAAGCCCCCGAGGGCCACCTCCAGCGTGCTTCACTCCCTCGGATCGGGAGTATGGTCTGAATTCACGTTGCTCCTAAACAGCGTCATCTAAAATGCTAAGAGGGAAGTTAGAGAGCGCTTCTCTGCGCCCAGGAGGGATACGGCTGTTGTGTCACTCGGGAAGCACAGGGATGGCTGCCTGCCATGTCAGGAGTGCCACCCAGACCCAGTGCCACCCAGACCCAGTGCCCTCCGTGCACCGGTGTATCTGCTCCTGCGGCTGGGAAGGTCTAGGAGATGTTCCTCCTACACTGCCTCTGCGATGGAGCTGCTGTATGTGGCTAGAGTTGGCTCCAACAAAGCTGATTTGGTAAATCAGAAGAACCCAACCACACACAGGACTACTTCAACTGTCTCTAGACTTTACAGTTTTCCCTTAAAACTTGTGTGAGGTGTGGGGACAGTTCATCATGAGTGGTTGCTGTGAAGGGAAGCTGATGACTGTGAGCAAGGCTTCAATAGCCCGGGTCCAGCCCTAGCTTCTGTGCTGGTGACTGCAGCATGGGCACAGGCTGCTGTGCAGTCCACAGCGAGCATGAGGAGGAGGATGGTGCTGATGGCAGAAGGGGTGGAAAGGCTCCAGCTCCTTTGTTCTTCCTCTGCATCATCCCCACCCCCTGCTCTCCCTCTTTCCATTAGATTTGTAGCAGACCTGCAGAGCACAGTGCATTGCAGAGGCATTCCTAGCGCTTGTGGGTAACACAGCTTTGATACAGAAGCTGCATCGGCACAGAGCTCTTTGTGAGATCGTTCTTGTGGGAGGCATGTGGAGAAACATGGCATTGCTGTGACAGCAAGGTGGGTGTGAGACACTGGCTCTGGGCTTTCCTTGTCCATGAGGCAAATTAGCCACTGCTTCTCTACAGGAAAGGCTGGAAAAGAAGGCAAAACAGATTGTACACAGATGTACCTCTGTGAGGAAGCTGAGGATTGCACAAATTAATCTTTCTGTTCACCAGAGGTAAACACAAGTCTCACAACAAAACCTAACCCCCATAAGCTTTGGAAGACAAGGAGACACAACAGAGCTATTATATGTGGTCTTGTTCCTACACATGAACAATTAAATTGCACGGTGCTGCCTTCAACTAATAACAGACTGGATTAGAGCTACAGAGCAGAAAATCTGGGCTAATGCCAGTTTGCAATCCATAATGCACACTTGTCTGCCTCAGATTTGGAAGCTGTATGGCATTACGGGAGGCTTTGGTTGTAATCCCTGCAAATAAGTAAACAAATGAGTTGAAGATAAAGACCAGTTAATGAAGCACTGAAAATCACTGCTTATGTCAATGTGACATGTGGACACAATAAATAGAATGAGGGGTCCAGATACTTGGTTAAAGTTGTACTGAAAACCCTGGTTTGGCAATGGGATTTTTTTCTCTTAAATTCCTCTATTCTCAAAACCCTTGGGGCATACATATACAGTAACAGCTTCTCCTACAACAAATTGAACTAGGGATTGAAAGAGCTGGGTGCTTTCTGCTCTCCACTGATTCCCCAGGGGATCTTTCTAAGCAAAGAACAGCAAGTTAATTTGAGCAGGTGGTGCAAACATTTTCCCACATACTGCATCCATATGTGGAATCAGTGAAAGTGCTGTAATCAACTTGCCCACTCATCAGCTCCCCTATTTGCATGAGCTGTAAGACTCCTTATGTTCACTTGCATTCACTTGAGGACATTCATTTGAGGACTTGCACAACTGAAGTCTCTGGCAAAGTTCTCTCTTGCTTCAGTGGCTACAGGACCTGGCCACTGGCTCCAGGAGCTTGCTGTGAGTGGCTAAAGATGGAAAGCCTCAACACCATTAGTATTGTATTAGTTCAATTATGTAATTCAATTAAAAGATAAATCAACCCTGTTACATGATTACAATCCCTTTCTTACTAATATCTAGAAATACTGTGATTCACAAACCCCAGCTGCTTTTACCTTCATAGATTAGATGAAGAAAGTGCTTAACACATGAAAGGTCCCTTCATAATGCCTTTCTCCTGAAAAAATAATTAAGTTGCTAATAAAATCATTAGGGCACCGTATTGTTACATTATGTTCATGTGTACATGTTTCAGTAGTAGGTAGTAGTTGTACAATGCAGAATCAGAACCTAAAATCCAAAATTATACCTACTACATATCAGAATATTCAATTGCCTCTCAAGGATTTGAGTCAAAAAGTCAATTCCCGTGCCTGTGTCCTCTAATGGACCTTGAAACAAAGAGGTGGGATTTCCAAGAAATTAAATATGTTCAAACTTTCTGCAAAAAATCCTGGGCCATACACCTAAAGATAAGAGTGAAGAGAAGGAAGGAAACATCCTCAAGATTTCTAAGAAGGTGGACAACTTACTGCTGAAATGCAGACAAGTTTGAAAAGGACTCTATTAGGAAGAAAAATGAAGAATAAAATTACCTCATGATTGGAGGTACACAGTTTGTGGTAATTGGGAGTGCAGCTGTGGCAGAGCCCCATCCCTGATGCGCTACAGCTGTGAAAGGCAGGTGAGCAGCATTGACAGCAATGAGACATGGAGTGCCCACAGTGCACTGACCAACACCAAAGGACACACAGGTGTAATGCAGGAAGACTATAAAATATTGGGCTAAAGAACAAGGACAGCAGACACTTGAAGCCTTCTGCTGTGATGTTGCTCTGTATGGGCAGATGCTGAAAGCTTTCTGATGAGGTATAGTGTTACTTTGTATGGGTGAATGCTTAAAGCCCTCTGAAATTGCATGGTGATACTCTGTGTACTGTGGCTGTCTCAACTGTGGCACGTGCTGTGACACATGGTCACAGTGAACAGCTTCTGCTCACCTGCCCTTGTGGCCCTGGTGGAGCAGTTTAAAGAGTTATTGCCCTTCAATCAGAGTTTAGTGCCCCTAGTGAACTTGAGAGGGATTATGCAAATCAATCCTACCTGCCATGACAGTTGCCTAGAAGCACTCTTGTAATCTGTCCCTCCATCTCTGGTGAGAATATAGGAATTAACAGCAATAACTTCCCAAGCTACTTGCTTAAGGGCTACCAGTGCCCTGCAACAAAATTTCTCCATCTGAAAACCTGAATAGTTCCCAGACAGGTTACTGCTTAAATTGGTTGCTTTTCTTGAGAAAAGAAATCCAAACTACAACAGTATAAAATCATACTGTTCATGTATTATGGACACATCCAGCTGTGTGTGCTGGGCATTTTGTCCAGAAGGATACTGTGAGAGACTATTGAAAGCTTTGCCAAAATAAAGAGAATCCCACATCTGCTGTCTTCCCTTGGTCAGCTAGATGGGTGACTTTGTCATAAAGGAAAATTAAGTTAGTTAAGCAGGATTTTCCCCTCACGATCCCATGAAGATCATAACTTTAAAAGTACATGAAAAATGTGTCACAAAAATAAAAGAATAAAGTTTTCAGCAATTCTTCCTATGGGAAACTGTAAGAAAACTTCTTGTAGTTCTCATGTTTCTGCAATGCTGATTAATGCTTTACTGTCTACAGACAAGCTATAGAATTAATAATGTAACAGGCATTTTTAATACAAAATTATGGTAAGAATACTTAAGATTTTATCTTCTTAAGAGAACAAAACAAGATCCTTCATATCTGAGTATCAGAGAAGGACTGCAGGCTGACAAATGATTGTCCTGACTAAAGCAATGAAGCCAGTGTGGGGTGTTGTTTGCACACAGGCTGTTTCCTTTGAATAAGCCTTTCCTGACCTTTACAGCAGGCAAGAGCAATGCTTGCTTGAGGACAGCACAAGGAAATTGCTTCATGTGAGCAATTCAAGGAAGCTGTAAAAGAACATGGATCCAGGCCCCAAGGCTTGGAAAAACCCCTGCTGTTGTACTGTTGTTGTGTTACAGAAAAACCATAACCAGTCACCTCAGCAAGGACATGGGTTTGAGTGACCCCAGGATAAGTGTGCTGCTCTTTCACCAGCCCACACACTGTGTGTGGTCACCTTGTCCTCTCCTGTGATGGCAAGATCTGCCAAAACACAGAGGCACGGCAGAGACAAAGAGGATATGTGTGCAGGTAGGAATCAGCAGGTACCTGCCTTTGCACTGGACATCTGTTTTCTGCTAAATGCTTCAGCTGTGCAATTATCCATGAGATTTCCCAGTCCCTCACCCAGGGACATAGAAAGCATGAACCTTGCTGGTAACCAAATATTCCTTTTCCCCATTAACCTTGTGCCAAGCACCAGTAGGAAGCAAGGGATTACTGATAGGTATTTTTTGATAAAAGCACATTATAGGCAATATATAGATCACCTCTATACATCAGGTTGTGTGCATTATATCTTTTTTATATAATCAGTACTGACAGCTGTTCATTCCATAAAGCTACACTTAGAATATCACTAGAAAGTCTACTGTCCATTGATTACATAACAAAATAAAATACATGGTGTATTGGGGTCTGTTTTATGCATCCAGAGGAACAGTCTTCTCCCTTGCATCAGCATTTATGAACTGGAAGCCCCCACTATTGTGATAAAATTAAACAGAGAAGTGGTTGTTCTATGCAATGTGATACCCCAGTTTACTCTGTTTTGGATTGGCTACTCCACATTTAGTATCATGGCATTTGTTTAAGATGAGACAGGAAAAGGGGCTATAAAGAAATAAGGTCATTAACTTTCAAACCCGCAAAGGTGATACAAAATTACACCAACCAAGTGAAGAGTGGAAGAAATCTTTCTTGCTGCAGATCTTGTAAATCTCAAGTATGGAAATCTGTATTGATAAGTGTTATATGAATGATGACTTGCAAGTACACTGAACTGCTGTCACTATGCACATGACACAGATCCCACATGTGAAATGTTTAATACCCTCAGCTCCTAATACAACACGTGGGAACAGAGAATTAGTAGAAATATGTTCAAATATTTTAAAATTAAGTGTAAAATTTGCCAATGTTTAATCTTATCTTGTTCTCCCATTGCTCCCTGAAAAGTTTAAAGATTTACTTTTTTTTTATTCCTTTGACATGGTATTTTGACACATTACCACCAACCTAGCCTGCATGCTATTTGGATATACTAGTGTTGAAATGTATCTGATGTCTAGCATATAATAACTTTCTGTGGGGTCAGTGGAAAGTGCAATGAATTTTGCCTTGAGAGACTTGCTCAAGGCATGGATCATATTTTCCTCTAGTTACAGTGAAGGTACAGCTAAAATTAAATTTTGTGCTCTATTTTAAGGTTAAAAAACACATTAGAAGTAAATCATTAATTCAAAGAATCTCCGATCATTGCTATTAATAGCAAACTGATATATAGCAGAGATTACACACCTGAGTTCCTAAAATAAACTTGTTGTGAAAAAAATAGTGCTTGTGCTAGTACGGTTGGTAAAGTACCATAGTACATTCCAAGAATCAGTAGGCTGAGTTCTTCCTCAGGATCATAGCTGCTGCAGGTGGAGACACCTGCTCAGCTGTGCAAGCTGGTAGGAACCCCACACAGATGCCTCTCTGCTCTGCCCAGGCTGCACCTCTGAGTCTGCTGATGAGCAGAAGCAGTTTATCCAATATTTCCTCTTGGACAAAGGGTTTGTGATGGGGCAAGTAATACGTGGTGTTTCATAATCTATTAATTTTCCCTGAAGAGACCTGGAGTTGGAATTGAGTTCTGTTATGAAATGTTGACATATTTCCTTCCCAGAATGAATGGAAAGATTAAGGGGAAATTCTCTTTCCCCAAGTTTATCTTTTCTTGTTCAACCTGGACTTGCACCACATCCATTCTGCACAGCCCTGGGAGTCTGTAAAACTATGACTTCTGTTTCATCTGATTAAACTTAAAGATAACTTTCAGTTTTAGATAAAAATAATTTCAATAGGAATTAGGTATCTTACACTGAAACACTGCTTTTTCTATTAACACTTCTGTTGAACTCAAATGGACTTGAATTTAGGGTGTAAGAAATCACTCAACATGACGAAGCACTGCAATATCAGACTTTACTATAGGAGACCCTTTTGTTTTGTACTTACAGGGATCCCATCCAGTTGGCATCTTGTCCATGGGAGGAGCTCTTAAGCATATTGCCAGACAATGAACTACCAATAATAAATAGTTACAAGACCAATGGTACACTAGTATAACACCAGCAGAACCTATGCCGGCATCATAGGACTTCTAGTTTTCCCCAAGGTAAATATACAGGTACTTTATGAGCTCTGCTATCACTCTGTAAATTATGACATGAAAATCTCATTCAAGTGTCTGAGGAAAATTTGAGAAAACTTGACAACATTAAACCAATACTTTTTAAAGCTACTCTTGCTACCCATATTTTTGTGGTAGAGCTCCTAACTACCTGATCTGGCTCTTTGTGCCAGTACTGCCACTCATTCTTCTAGCCAGAGGTACCTTAAATAGTCATGAACTGAGGACCACAAAAAGGCTCAGTTTCCTTGAAAAGCCATGAAGAATCCCTGCATTGTTATTCCCCTCTGTAACAGAGTGATGGGAAATAGTCGCTTCAGATTTTCAAGTGTAAACTCCAGAAAAAAAAAAAAAAATCACAGGAAATCAAGAGGATCACTTTAAATCAAAATCATCATGCATCTGCCAGGAAGAAGATGTAACACTTAAGATATTATTACCAAACCAAAAGAGTAAGGAAACAGGAAAATTCATGCTTCAAGCAGACAGCTTTTCCTTGCCAAATAGTATTGCAGAGCACTGCCTAATTAGGCATCTCCCATCACCCACATGTCCTTCAGATGCACAGTTTGGCAGGCAGCTTCTTGCATCACTAAGCACCAGTTTTCTCTAGGATATATTAGTTTGCATTTTCCAGGGTCAATCTCAGTGTATTTCATACCCAAGTTTGTAACCACTCTTTGAAAATCAGTAGTGCTGCTCTTAGTGGGGTTGGCGCATCTGAATCCTCCCTTCTTATGTTATTTCCACAACACTTTGCTTTCCAAAACAACATGGAATGGGACATCTCTTTCATCAGATTGTCAGTCCACATATCACATGTAATGCAATAAAAATTTATTCATTGTATGATTTCATGAGATTCTTTAACTGTTTTCTTCCTAAGTGTCAATACAATTTATGATTTGGCCAATGTCTGAAAAATCAAGGTGTTCTAGTAGATTTATTTTTCAGACACTGAAGCTGTTTCACCATTTCTTATACACTCAGGGAGTCAAATCCAACCTCCTTTACTTACGCAAACAGTTCCAGGAGCATGGATTATGAGAATGGACAGAATTTAAGGCCTCTAATAAAGAACAAGTGATTTTTCAGTTATGATTATGCTAAATTATTGGTTTGACGCCTTTAATTTTCTGGTTGTGCATTAAACCTGTGCATTAAGATGTCACACATAAAGCACTTCCTTTCCCTCCCTAAATCTGTTACAGAAAGAAATCAAGAAAATGTGACCACTGAAACACAAGTAAACCTCAGAATTCAGTCCCAAAAGGGTTTGATAAAGATGTCAACCACAACAACCTGCTTTTTTGGTGTGACTGTTGCACATACAAATTAACCCCTGGAGATGCTAATTCTACCTCTGACTGAGACACTGTCTCTTTTACAGTTTCCTACTAATTTTGTTTAACCTGGCTTGTAGGAGTAGCTTACCTTTTGCTCTTTTGCAATGAGACTACATTGATGATGGAATCTCTCCTTGTAGCACGCTGGGTCACTAGTTACATAACAGTACCTTGCTGTGGTTTAATGTCTTCTCAGCGGGTCAGTGTTATCATGGGCTAAATCAAATTAATATTTAACAGGGCCAGGCCACACTGAAAATAGTTTTTAGCAGGGAAATTCTAAACTGAGTCACTGACTGAATGTGTAGTTAGTTAATATTCAGGTACAGATTTATGCTTATTTGTACAAAAGGTCCTAATAGTACAGCTTGATGCAGTAAAAGAAATAAAACCAAAACCTCACGTTATGCTTCCTGTGGGTTATCTATGTATTAAGTATTACTCCTAGTGCTTATAGAAGTTTAGTCCCTTGCCTAGGGTAAACCTGGGCTGCAGTATATGCCATTAAAGTTTAACACTGAGCTTTCCTGTTTCAGAATGTTTTCAGCTGAGAGTCCGTGTCACAGACACGTTTTATGAAAAATCCTTTCCTTAGGATTTGTTCTCCTGAGAAGCTGAGAGGCCTCAGAAACAAAATGTAAGCAATGGTTAACTGCTGCTGTGGAACGCAACAGGTGCATCTGTGATTGGTCTCATGTGGTTGTTTCTAATTAATGGCCAATCACAGTCCAGCTGTCCGGACTGTCACGGGCAGTCACAAGCCTTTGTTATCATTCCTTTTCTATTCTTAGCTAGCCTTCTGATAAAATCCTTTCTTCTATTCTTTTAGTATAGTTTTAATATAATATATATAATAAAATAATAAATCAAGCCTCCTGAAACATGGAGTCAACATTCTCGTCTCTTCCCTCATCACGGGACCCCTGCGAACACCACCACAGGTCTGCAGTGCTGCGGGCAGGGGCAACTCCCAGTCGCACCCGTTCACTTCGCCCGGGGAGGGGAGAGCGGAGCCCGGGGCCGGCGGCCGGGCAGCTGCTCGAGCCCCGCGCCGAGCCCCGCAGCGCGGCCGAGCGCCCCGGCCCGCCCCGGGCCGCGCCCTCAAAAGGGGCCGGGGCGGAGGAGCTGTGGCAGTGCCACCGGGCCGCGCCTTCAAAAGGGGCCGGGGCGGAGGAGCTGTGGCAGTGCCACCGGGCCGCGCCCCCAAAAGGGGCCGGGGCGGAGGAGCTGTGGCAGTGCCACCGGGCCGCGCCCTCAAAAGGGGCAGGGGGCGGGGGAGCGGTGGCACTGGCACCTGCTGCGGCGGGACTGGCCCCGGGCCGCACCGACCGACGGCTGCTCGGGGAGCCGCACCTCGGACAGCGCCGAGGCGCCCGTGCTGCGCAGCGCCCGGCGGCACCGACGGCCGCGGGAGGCCCTCACCGTGACCGCCACCGCCCTCCCCACAACATTAGGGCCCGAGGGCACCATGACGCTGCTCAAGCTGTCCCTCATGGCCTTCAGCTTCGTCTTCTGGGCAGCGGGGCTGACCATGCTCATCATCGGCCTCTGGGCCAAGGTGTCTCTGGGCAGTTACTTGGCGCTGTCGGCCAGCGGCTACCCCAGCGCCCCCACCATCCTCTTGGCCACCGGCGTCGCTGTCATCATCTGGGGCTTCCTGGGATGCTTCGGCGCCGCTACGGAGCACCGGGGACTCCTGCGCGCCTACAGCGCCTTCCTGGCGGCCGTGCTGGCGGCCGGGCTGGCGGCCGGGCTCTCGGCGCTGCTGTACCGCCAGACCCTGGCGCAGGGCTTCCAGGAGGGGCTGCGCCGGGCGCTGCTGGCCTACGGGGAGGACGACGGCGTGGCGGACGCCCTGGACGCGCTGCAGCGAGCCTTGTCCTGCTGCGGCGTGGAGAGCTACCGCGACTGGCTGCGCTCGCCCTGGGCGCTGGGGCAGAACGGCTCGGTGCCCCTCAGCTGCTGCCGGGCCCGCCGCGGCTGCCAGCGCCGCCCGCCCGACGCGCGCTGGCTGCACCGCGACGGCTGCTTCGGCAGGGTGTCCGCCTTCGTCGGCAGCAACCTGTACTGTGTCGCCACCGCTGCCCTGGGGCTGGCACTGCTGCAGCTCGTCGGAATCGTGCTGGCCTGCCTGCTGGCTGCCCGCGTCCCTGCCCACCTGCTGGGCATCGCCGCCCCTCGCTGAATCCCCCCACTCCTGCCCCTAATCCCCTCCTGCCCTCTTCTTTCCCTCAGCACTGTGTACATCCCACTGGGAATATCCTTCCTTCAGATTCAGCATTTCCACTTGAGCATCGTCCTCCAGGCTCCATTCCTCTGGAGCCTGTGTTAGGTGCTATGAGCATCTCAAGTCCTTCAGGGGGGAAGGTGCTGGGAAGGTGCGTGCTGGCCTGACCATGTGTCCTGCAGGGCAGCAGGTCCCCGCTGGAGCCTCTGGACAACTTCTGCAGGGAGTGGTGGCAGCATGGACATCACTCTCTGAGGCAGCAGGGACATCTGAGGCAAGGCTGGCCGGTTTTCTGGGTGATGTAAACAGCAAGGCGCCTAAACGTGGACCAGGAAAGAGCAGAGGGTCTAGGAGAGCAAGAGAGGTGTCTCAACATTACACCATGTGAGTATTTTTCTGAGACTGGAAAATGATGTTACTGGAAAGCTGCTGGAGTGCTCGAGGGGCAGGCCTGGTCCAGGGGACAGCCATGCCAGCAGCTGGCACTGGGAGCTGCTTGAGGGACTGTCCAGCACCGTGCATCCCATTGCCGCAGATATCCTCCTTCCTTCGGTGTGAGTGAATTCAAGCTGTCCAGCTGCTACGGGTGCTTTTCCCGCTGTTTCCAATGCCGATTTCCATCTAAAGGTGGAGCTGCAGCTCTAAGTGTTACTCCCTCCTTCAGGATATGCCTGTCGTCTTAGCCAGTGTGTGGCTGGTTATAGATATCTTTGCAGGGCTGAAAAGACCTAAAACCTTGGTCCCTGTTGTACAGGAAGATGACAAAAGCTGTACGATCAGATCTGATGAGGGATGGCAAGAGGAGGGAAGGGTTCACTGCCCTTCAGAAGTTTGCTTTGGACTTTTACTGTTAACATCGGGATGAATGGAATAGGCTGACTGTTTTATAGAAGGGTTTCTAGAAAACAGCCCTCAGACTGTAACATTGTTCCTCTCTCAAAGGATCTGTCTCTGAAGTCTGCCCCCACCTACATTTTTGAAGCCAGACCTGTATACAACCTGAGAGTAAATGGAGAATCCCCAACACTTGCTGTGCAGCCCTGGGTGTATTCAGGTCAGACAGCAAAATAAATCTACAAGAATTTGGGTTTTTTTGCAACAGGTCTGGATTTGCATTTGGAGTTTGAGGAAGAGCAAGCCATGCACTTCAGAGAGTCCTGAACTTTCATAGCTTAACGCTGGCTTCTTTCCACTTCCTTAATACCCATGAACTCTATTTTTACATATTTCTCTACTTCACAGCACAGACATGCCCACCTTAACCAGCATTGGAATGATTTCAGAAAAGAACCACAAAGGAACTCCAGAACATGGCATCTCTTAGGAATGTGGCTTGCAAAGTTGTGGAGGATGATCAAATGAGTAAAGAAGATGACTGGTATCTTCATGGAAGAGTGGAGCAACTTTGGGGGAAAAGCTTTTTTTCGTGTATTAGGCAGCTATTTAGCTATCATAATCATGTTCCAGGGTAACAGTGTAGTAGTGTGAACAGTCTTTGCAGTCATTTGGGTATTCATCTGCATGGGTGGACCCTGCAAATGTGTTAGGAATCTCTATAGGTAAAACTGTGCTTTAATTTTGAGGGCTGATGTTTATTATTTTACAAAATATAATTTTTGTTTTTGCTTGTAAATGTCTGTGTATATTTTTTGAGTTATGCAATAGTGGAGTTCCTGGTTTTTTTCTGGAAGTCAAGATGATGTTGTACAATTTTAACAATGGGCAAAAAGTATAGTTTGTATGGTAAATGTTACTTGAGAAATAAAGTTTAGCAGCTGCTAAGAGCAAAACAGGTCACTGTGTCAACTCAGAGTATTTGCATTTCTGAATGTCTACACAAGGTGCAGCTAAATGCAAGTGAAATGAAGTGTACATTGAAATGTAGAGACAGAAGGATGTTGTGGGTTTTAAAAATTATTATTCAAAAGATCCATTATAGATGCAATAAAGCAGGCATTTGTAGAGAGTGTGGGAAAGGGACATGGAATTGCACTGGGTTTATAAAAAGATCTTTATTTGAGTTAATAGGCTCTGAAAATTTACAAGAATATGACATTGCTCTATTTTTACTTCACTGATGACTAAAATTATTTCTTCTTTCATTTTGACCCTTCTTTGATTTCTTCTTTGATTTTGACCCTTTTTGCTTTATGTGACACAAAGCTGGTCAGTCAAAATGAAGTACTCTGCTAAAACACATTCACACATAGTGTAAATGTGCACTTCAGTGAATTTACTCTGGTTTTAAGTTGCTAAGAATATCAAAATAAGAATAAGTTTGAAACATACCAGTGTATGTTTGTATGGTGATCAGGTCTGAATCTGAGGATATCAGCTGAATGTAATGAATAATTTAAAATGTAAACATCACTCTGCATTCTTGACCTCACTAAAATAGGATAAACCTTGGCAATGACCAGGTAAGTGCTAAATATATTTATATCACCAAAGATTTAATGAACTGGCTGTGAGTGTTAGTTAAATATTTATTGCCAGTTCCTAGAATTAACAACATTAACTTTTGTAATTGTAAGAAAGAAATGTCATTCTTCTCTAATTAATTTCCAGATTAAGAGATTCCCAGAAACTGTTTCAATTGTCTGGAATTCTTTGTGCTCAGTGACCAAATCTTACTTTAAGTTTTAAAATTTATCTGGATTCAAGGTTCATTTTGTTCTGGATGGCTGTAACTGGAAAATGTTACTCTGGACAGCACCATCTATCCCTTGCTGGAATATGTGTTTGTCTTCTGTCATCTGCTTCAACTTTAAAGTCACTCATCAAAACGGTATATTTTAATAAAAGATCATGCAATTTTTTGCAAAAGGCTAATATAAATTCTAACATTACTGTGTATTCAAATCAAGGAGCAGTGTTGCAGTTGTAGACACAACAGCTCTGTTGTTTGGACAAAGTGAGATTTAGGATTAACAGGGTGCTAAGATTAGACCCTTGTTATGAAACAAGGACTATTTTATAACGCTGATCTAGAATGCCAAGAATATAAATATTTCAAACTTCAAAAGTGCTTTGATATTTAATCCAATATGAATTATTTACTGTAGCTAAACTTTGTGTTACAGAAAACCAGAACTAAAAATGGCCTTTATAACAGATGAGTTTTTAGATAAGAACAGGTGAATTTTAAAATAAGAGATGGCTATTCTGGGGTTAGAAAACTTAAACAATTGGCCTTCCAATGTGTGTAGAGTTTACTTTTAAATGCCACTGTTTACTTTGTGCCACTTGAAAAGTTAATGGCAGTCATGTTGTCTCCTTGAAGTTTAAGCTTTTCAGGATGATATTTTGGAAAGACATTCAAAGCAAACCAGAGTGCAAAACAATCTAGTGGTAGGATCTCCTGTGATTCTTCTGTTTCCATTTCAGTCATTGTAGGGTAAGCCTTCTGACAGCAGTAGTGAATATTTCATTGGTCGTGCACCCATCAAAACGGTAAAAATACGTATTTCTCCTCAACTCTGTGTGATTCAAACCCACAGATTTCACTTTGCTCAATATGCCATTTTAGTTTGCTGAGAAATTACTTAAAGTACCACAATTGAATCCTGCTTTGTTGTGCCCTCTACTGTTGCCATCTACTTTCTGGGCCAGTAAAATGCAAATATCAAAGAATTTAGTGTCCCATGTTATCACAGAGAACACCATCACACATACACATTCTTCAGAAGCATATTGGTCAAATATATGGATTTGCTTGTGAATGAGACAGAAAAAAAGGAGCAAACTAAGGAACCTATTCTGTCCTTCACATTACCTTTGATTTGCAATTAACACACAGTACTCTGTTGTAAGGAGGAAATATTTTATTAATGCTTTTAAATCTACAAAACAGAATTTATTAGACCATCTTATCTGGGCTAGAGAATTAAAATTATCAAATTAAGCATTATTTCAAATGCTCTAATTCTATAAAGATCTCTCTAATCTACCTGAAGTGGTTTCTGTGCAGCTTTGTTTCTCCTGTGCACTCATTCTCCTTATGTCTAGAGTCACTCTAAGGTTGGCTAAGTTTTGAGTTAAGTAGTGTTTGAAGCTTCAGTCTTAGACTATTCCCATTTTGTAGATGTTATCCCTGATTTGTCATATTAGGGTACTCAGGCTGATACATTGTGAATATAACATTTGTATTTGTTTGTTTTGAACAGTATCTTGAGTCTTAGGCAGGGCCACAACAAAATAAAGGGAAGTGCAATGCTCATATTGACCAAGACAGACAACTCCTTGGGACTGACAATTCTTGAAAGACTATCATATTCCATCCTAACACTACAACAAAGAGATCACACACTGCTTGGTAATTCATGTTTCTAGTTTTCCCAAAATAATGGTTCTACAGCTTTTCTCTGTCTTAGTTGAATGCATCATCTGAGGTATCAGCACTTTAGAGAAGTGGTGTGGTCTCACAACCTAAGAAAAGGAATCTTTCATGCTTAGTGTTAATAATTTCAGATAGCTTCTCTTCTTCCAGGTCACAGAGATGGGGTGCTGAGAGTATCTCTGGTCACTTCTAGGACTGACTGGAGGGTTGGGATTGAGAATATCTTGGTTAAAATGTCAGCATCAGTAGCAGTAGTTCTACTGCTTTACTGCTGTTCTGAGGGCATCTTCCTGGGCTGTTTCTCTGCTTTTGGTTCCTTGACTTGGCAGACAGCACTGTGTAGGGTCCCAAAAGCCACCTCTAGGACAAGATACTCTTCTCAGTAGTTGTGCTGGAGTATTATGTCTTGTTCTTTGCCATAGTGTACTGGTGTCCCAGTAATCCCAGGGACTGCCATTCTTGCCTGGAAACCCTCAGAAGAGAAGAGGTGGAGGCTTGTCAGATGCAGTAGCACCTTGAGTTTCAGTGCAGAGTTCAGGGAAAACAATCATGTAGGTAAAGCACAAATCCAACAGCTAAATATACTTATCTCATAATTTGGAAAATATAGTTCACTGAAACAGGTAAAGAAAACATCAGAATAACTGAGGTATAAGCAGAATTGGAAACTCATTAATATTGCAAAATTTCCCACCAGTGTGGGATGTTCACACTTTCTTATCCATTTTGCCCTTCCACCTACCTCTCTAATTCCACTTTTTATTCCTGGAGTGTATTTATCTGTAATCTCAGTTATTAGTTTTCTGCTACCTTATGGGCTCCCTTGAACAAATTCCTTTATTTTCTAGCTTCCCACCTCAAGGTCAGGCAGTCCTTCGACATCTGAGCTCCTTGCTGGAGAGGTTTTTGAAAAGAAGCCTTTTGATTGGCCTGTTTTAGTAACAGCACTTTTCTAGCACTAGTAGTTTATAATTATGTGAAAAATTCGACAGAAAGTCATAATTAAACAATTATTTCAGATAGCTGTTTTTCCGTTAGGTATTTGTTTCTTAGCAAAGGCAACGCTCCCTCTGCTCTCCCTGCAACACTCCCTCGCTCGCTCTCTGCTCCCCTTGCATATATCATCTTTCTTGGCTTGATGGTGTTGTTGCTGTTTTTTTGTTAAAATGATAATATTCTGGGAAACTTAGGCAGAAGATAAACTAGTAATTTTACATAGAAATAAGTGGGTTTTGATCAGCTCTAGTGATTACATTAATAATTTAATTAATAATGTTTAGAAGGTACCATTGAGCTAACTCATCAGAAAATAAATGTGTTATGAGATACTTAGTGGAGAAAAAATGAAGGTCCCAGAAAACAAGTCTCATGGCTTAAAAGCAGAATACAGATAATTTTAAGTCTCCTGGTAGAGGGCATTGAGACATACCCATGGTTCATACAGCTGACAAGTAGAAATGAAGAGATGATGTGAATGCTGTTTCAAAGCCAGCTTTATAGCATGTGTTGTATATGTCATGCTTCTCATGTGTCAGGGATGTCATCCTTTATTTCCATTCTATCTGATGTTCCTTGTGTGCTTATGACATTCACATTTATTTCTTACCCAATTTTTGCCTTAAGACACTCATCATGCTCTTTTCCTTTAGCAGGGGCCTTAGCAGTGATGTTGAAAAACCACTCTGTTCCTGCTGGTAGATCCAATAAGATTTCTCCTGTGCTTCCTATATATTTCACCCCTAAAAAAGGACATCCCTATTTTTCTCTGAGCCTGCACTGTTCAGTGTCTTGTTTGCTTCTAATTTATAATATAAAACATAGATTAATCAGCTTGTCCACAGAGACTATAATAATAATAAAAAAGCTTCCCTTTAAGCCATTTGTTTGTCAGAGTTTACTCAATTGTACCATCTAAGCTTCATTAAAGTAATTCCCCTGCTGCTGCTTCCTCTCCAGCTTTTAATTATGACATTGTAGTACAATGGTCAGATCCTTAGCTGGTACATTTTTGGGAACTTCATTTTTTTTTGTTCTTCCCTCTTGGCTGTTATCATATGATTTCTATCCTATATTTACATGTTTTCAAGGTGTGCTATTCTGCTTCAAATGAGATTTTAAAAGTATTTGACACCCTCTTCTCCCACACAAAGATGAGAGGAACTGGCATCAGGTTGTAGCAGAGGAGTGTTAGATTGGATATTAGGAAAGATTTATACACCAAAAGGGTGGTCAAGCATTGGAACAGGCTTACCAGGGAAGTGGTTGAGTCACTGTCCTTGGAGGTGTTTAATGGACATGTTGATGTGGCACTTAGGGACATGGTGGCCTGGCAGTGCTGGGTTAATGGCTGGACATGATGACCTTAAAGAAGACAGTCCCATCTGCTGGCTAGCAATGGGAGCAGGCAGACCTCACAGTCCATCTCAGCACAGCTCCCAGATCCCTGCTGATTTATTCAGGGCTGTGGAAGTTGTGTGGTCAGCCTGTGGTGCTGTGTTTCTATGGTCCATGCAGTTTCCTGCAGGACAGATCAGTGTGACTGTGTTATCAGTGCAAAAAGTGTTATCTGTGCTGTGCTGGCACCGTGCTGCAGGGGCTCTTTGCTCACATGGTGAGCACATGCTCAAGGAGCTAATGTGAATTGGGAATGTTACCTGAGGGTATCAATTCATCAAAGGGTAGATTCTAGAGATAAGAAAGAAACATTAAATGGTTCTCCTTGGGATTACTTTTGAAGGCTCTGGAAGTTTTTTCTGTTCTCAGGTTTGCAGAAAAGGACCTGGCAGCTGTGGAGGCTGGGTCCAAAAGGAGTTAGCAGGGTGCTCTTGTGACAAAGGTAGCCAGCCACATTCTGGGCTGTGTTAACAGAACTGTAGCCAGCAGGATTAAAGAAAATATTAATTCTTTTTCTCTGGCACTCATGAGGTTGTGTTTGAACAAATGTGTCCAGTTTTGGACAAGATAAGTTGATAAACTGTGACTTATCTGGCCCAGGGCCACTAAGTCTGTTGGGAAGCTAGGCAACATGATATATGTGGAGAGGCTGTGGGAGCTGCGTTTGTTCAGCCTGGAGACAAAAAGGCTTGGGGGGTCATCAAACAGCTGTCTTCATGTTTCTCATGGCATGATTTAGTATGCCCAAGATGCAGTTCTTTGGGTATCAGAGCTGTCTACATTTGCAGATTCTGCATTCTTGTGTTTAATCACATAGTGGTCACTTGTAGGAACTGACATGCATGTAAGTCACACTTTAGGTTTGAGGGGGAAAGAACAATCATTATGTGAGCAAACAGTGTGTAGGATATTGCCACTGGGTAGCAGTGCATTGTAATATGTTTTTCTTTACTTGCAAGGAAAGCAAATGCTTAATTTCAGTCCCACTATGCCAGAGACAAGAAGCAGTGATTTTTTTTTCACTATCTTGTCCAGCAATTTCAGGACAAGGCAGTTAATATTTGTGTCCAGAGATTTTGTACATCATTCATCTTCTACTCCTATTCTCAGGCTGGACTGACTGATTTGTTGCTGTGCTGAGTGCAGGCACTTGGGTTGAAGTGGTATGAGCTCCTATTGTGCAGTTGTCCTTCCCTCACCCATTCTTGGGGATGTTTTCAGCTTAGAAGGGCTGAAGAACCACGGCATAGCCAGGAGCAGAAGCCTAGATAGAGGACAGACACCTCAGTTGGTGAGTGCCATATAAATCTGCCCATATAAATCCCCATAATCTGGGGCACATGCTGGCATGGCTAGCCCTGCTCCTGGTTGCAGCAATGGCTCCCACAGAGCTGCCTGAAGCATCTCTGCAGTCACTTCTGGGGTTCACTCACTGCTGTTAGCAGCTTGGGAGAGCCCACACCCATTGTGAGCCAGTCAAACTGCTGGCTCATAGAAGGATTGAATGAAAACTCTTGAAAAATATAACCAGATGTTCAACAATAGCCACTGAGTGCTAACAGATGGGACAGGCCAGTCAAGTGTTCTTGAGGCCTTGCCTTGGCATGCAGCAGCTTTTGTAATAGAATATGGCTAAGCACAATCCTGCATTTTTATTTTCTGTATAATGGGAATGTGTTACACACTCTGAAGAGGCCAGGATAAAAGCTGATTGCGAATGTGTTATAAATTTTAACCTGCTAAGAGAATCTTGATCTTAAAAATGTGCTACAATGCATTTTGGAACACTTCAGCTACACTTTACTCACAATAAGCTTCTGTAGAATGAGTGGATGTTACTTTAATGGTCCTGTACTTACTGAACAGTATGCCTTGAGCTTATAGCTGGTACTTTTATTAATGTGGACACTTTCTAGAAAGCAGATATCATCTCAGGAGGTACCCTTAGGCACTCTGTACCTTCAGTACACTGCCTGCTGGGACAACGCTTTTTGGGAAATAGGAGTTTTACAGGCACAGCAGGAAGCTTTCCTTTCAGTGAAATCCTTTGTGCCAGTGCAGGTTGCAAGCAAATTCAGGGAGTAACAGTGTTGAACATGTGGACTTCAACTGTTCTGGACTATAGAGAAGGTGCTGAGAATGCTAGAGGGGATGGTTTGGCTGTTCTGGGCCACAGATCTCCTTGGGGAGAGATGAAGAGATTACTGGAATTTAGAGTTGTTCTGATACTTGTTTCTGTTGATGACACGTGTCCTGACACATGGCCTGAAAATTGGGGATGCTCCAAAACTGGGGATGCTCCAGATCAAAGCCACCATATTCCCAATTCCTTTACTGTCTGACAGTGCCCTGCATTCACTGGGCAGAATAAATCTGAGCTGTGGAATCCAGGCAGCACTTTTTTGGTATAAAATAAGAGGCAGGAGAAGATAAATGCTTAAGCTGACTATTTAAAATTTGGATCAAATAGAGTAATTCAATAGGTAAATGAAACATCTCTCTGAAAACGCTGTTATAGAACACCCAAGAAAACATCAATATCAATGTCATGTAACTTATCTTACCAATGCCAGAAAACTTTTCATAATACCCTTAGGTAAGGATTTCCTGGTCTATTGCTTGTATTTTAAACAAGCACCTGCAATTAAAACATGCAATTTCTAGCTTCAAAATTCCTTAATTTTACATTTTTAATAAGTAGAGCACATAAAGTGCCTTATGTAAAGAACAGACAAGAAGCCAGTTGTTCACCTTGCTGCCAGGCATCTCATTTCCAGGCAGATTATCTTAAATGTTTTATAAAGTTTGATATAAGAGAATGTTTGCAGTTCAACAGGGCAGGTATTAACACCATTTCTGGCAAAAAGGACTGTACTATACAGTTTCATGTTAAGTTTCTTTTTCTTTCTCCTGCAAATCTCTGCTTTGTACCCTGAGCTAATAGCAAGACTATGGCCCCAAATACCAAGCAGGTGTGCTAGGTTGGAGAAATCACTGCTTGCAATGCTGCTTGTCATTCAGATTAAAATGGTGCATGGACACATTTTCCTAGAGGGCCCTTTACATGTGGTAAAAAGTCAGTGCTTGACATAATTGTATTAGACACTGGAAAGCTGACATGAATTTTTTTCTTGATGCAAACATCAGTCATTTGCAGTTTTTGTGTTCAAAAAGTAATTCTTGTCTTCCTTTTTAGAGACTTTCAGGCTGAGAAATTTTTAGTCTCTTAGTGGCTGCACAACTGTTCCCATTCATCACATGAGCAAGTTTGGGCTGGTAAATTCTGGTGCTGTTATATTGATTGTTGTTATATTGATTATTGATATCAGTATAACTGATGTTGTTATATTGGTTTTCTGAGAATGTATTAATGTTATTAAAAAGCCAGTAATGCATGTACAGCTGGAGAAACTCCAGGAAGCTTTTAACAGTGCAATGGACATATCCAAAGGCTAGTGTCTATCAAGCTAGCAGGGGAAAGATCAGGCAACTGGATTCCATGTCACATTGTGTGGGATTTCTGGAAAGCCCCTCCAAAGTCATGTATAACAGAGGCAGACTGCAACTCACTCATGTGGACCCTCACTCACTGCATCACCAAATCTAGATGGTTCCAGCTTTGGGTGGCAGCAGACTTGTATGGCACCAAAACCTCACAGTAAAGTCTCAGACTACATACTGAGGAGGAGGATCAGAGGATAACCTCTGTGACCACAGCTGTGGAAAGAGACAATTCCTCACAGGCTGTTTCCCCCTCACAGTGTCTCAGAGGACTCAAATTCTTGCCAAAACCTGGCGACAGACAGATCCTTGCAGATACCACAGTGCTGTTTTTGATGCACCCTATAAGCTGCCCTAATCACTATGTTACAGTTTTAGTTCCTTAAAGATTTTAAGATATAGCACATCTCTAGGATTATTTTTGTTTCCTTTTTTTTGTATCTTGCTCTCTGATATAAAACAAAACAAAACAGGCTGAAACCACTACCACTTTTCAGTTTCACTGGACTCAAGCTCCACTTGTAATTTTTAAATATTTTTAGTTCAGGTGTTTATTCCACCTACCAACAATTTCTTCAGTCTAGCTAGGATTTTCTGAGCAGATCTACCTTTGGGAAACCTGGGCTGTCCCGAGTGAATACCAAAAATGCCCTTCAATTTCATGGGTCACTGATGCTCAGATGCAGTGTGACGCGATCCAGTGCCCATCTTTGCAGAGACTGACCTTGCCCATCAGAAAATGTACAAATAAAATGTGTTTAATCCTTGTTGCAGACAGAGAGACAGGGCCCTGAGGGACAGACTGGCTGCAGCAGCAGTGTGGCTGCTGCACACTGTGGCTGCATTCTGCACATGGGCTGGGCTGCCAGCTGTGCTCCATTATCCTACCTGGAGCCATGGAATGCCAGCTGTGGAACTGCCCTCCCAGCACAATGGTATAAATTCTACTTGTGCAAAACCAATATTTTCCAAAAAGGAGTTTGGTTTCCACAAAGCCTGCCTAGAAGGAGCTGTTTCATTTCCCTGGGGACTTCTGAGATCCCTGGATATTTATGAATGTACTTGTTCAGATAATTTAGAGCATGAGGGTGTGACAGATTGTGTACAGAGATGTGGAAACTCCCGAGTAAGTGCTTGCTTGGGCTGATGTGGACAAACAAGGACTCATGGGGCTTCACAGAGATGGGCTTCCCAACAGCCCAACCCAAAACTGTAGGATTGTGCCTCAGTGGGTTGTTACCCTGCTCAGCAGTTTGGGGGTAGCTCACACAGAGCCAGCCCCACTCTCTGTGTGGTGATGCCCAAATCCTTTACATAATCTGTCTCTTCAACAGATTGGCTCTTATCTCTCTGTTCTGCCTCATCTGCTCCCATCCTGTGACGAGAATTCTCTGCTGCCTTCTGTCCCTGAAACAATCCCATGAGACTTAAAAAGAAGTGTTCTATTAGCCTTCAGTCCCAGGTAATTTTCACCAGGTGTAATTACAGCCTGACTTCTCTCCATTGCCCCTGAAATTTTGCTTTGAAATTGTCTGACACTGCTTCCTATTAGAAAAGCCATTTTACTTCACTTGGGGTGACTGCACTTCAGAAATGAGTAAAGTGATTTCTAAATGCAGCCTGAAAATGCTTTCAGCTAAGGGTTACTCTGGGTTCTTTATTTTTTTCTCAGAAAGAATTCAGTAAATTTGTCAGCCAACAAAAGAGATGGAAATTCAGGCTTTATATGTACACATCAGAAAGGAGTCTGGCTCATGAAGAGAAAGGTGAAATTATTCCTTCTTCTTTGAAAGCTGACCTTTCCTCTGGCAAGGTACATCAAATTACTGATTTCATTGCAGTACCACTGGGAGCACTCTAATTCCATAAAATAAATTAGCATAAACACAAAGCACACATGACAGGTATATGAGAAAATGTTCCAAGTTCTTTCTGTGGAATATTAATATGTTATTCATCAGAGCTGTGAGTGAAGTGAGGGATTAATGTTTTTAGCTACATATGATTTATGATAGTGAAAGAACAAACATTGCTGCTTACTGTTAGGAGGGCGTTCTTTCCAGACAACTTAGTAAAAAGAATTTCTACTCCCTGTCTATCATTGAGATTAATTCAGATCATATTACATAAGCTTTTTGGAAATATGTTTTCTCTATTTCTGTCACCTGCACTTGCGACAGTTTTAGCTTTTACGTTGCAATATAAAAATTTTAGTTTCTTCCAGAAACTGATTATAAAACTCTTGATAGAAAAGACTGTACAACACATGCAAAGATGTGTAGTTACCTTGGCTGATAACAAATGGTAAGGAAAAAAGTATGAAAAAATCAGATAAATAAATGCCTGTATCTGCAAGTTACATGCAAGACCAATGCTATGATTATTTCTCAATAAGAAATTACATCAAAGGTGATTTTAGCTTTAAACTGTTAAAAATTTGCTGATTCCTAAGTCTAGCTTCGGGCAAAGCTTGAACTTTCATTGCTGCCACTGGGTAAATGCATAATTCATGCAATATGCGGGATTAATTTCTCTTATATGTCATTTAGGAAACCTGTTATTAAACCTAGTTACCAGGATAAGGGCTGAGATTGTTACAAATACTTATCATTCTAAATCATTCCAAATGATAGAATGACACATAATGGCAACAAATGAATACATTTTATCTCTTTGAATGGTGTTAATAATGGATATGTGTGAATATTAACCAGAAAAATTGGACATTCGGTAAGTCTATACAGAACTGGTTTAATAACATACAAAATGTCACCTTTTGGATTAATTTATCAGAAGGAATAGAAACTTAGAAATAGAAGGTTCCTTTTTGAACTTTTCATTTCCCCATGAAATGATTGTGATCAATGCCGATGTTGAAGTTAATGGAAAAATTTCCATGTATGTACCAAAGGCAGCTCCTGCCATCAAATTAAAACTGTTTAGGTCAGTCTCCTGGTGAGGGGGGAGAGGAGCAGGAGCAGCTGGCAGAAGCTGTTCAGAAATGCTGGCTGTGTGCTGTGTGTGGCAATGCTGTTTCCTGCACAGAGCGTTGGGCATTCAGTGCTGTCAGCTCCCAGAAGGGAACAAATGAGCCCTGGGCAGCAGCGCCTTGCAGCTCAAGGCTCACACACAGGCTGGTCCTCTGCCTGCCTCTCGTGTAGTCTCACTGTGTCAGACTCACTGGCTAGAGAGAACCTTTCTTACTGCAAGATTCTTAATGAACAGGACAGTTTTGACAGCAAAGGAGTGCTGCTGCTGAGGCAAAGAACTGCATCCCACTTCAGAACACTGAACCCTAGGAAAAGGGGAGAAAATCTATCTGCTTCAAAGTTCTTACCCACTGATCCAAAATTCCTAAGTAAATTTTAATTGTATATTTTTCTAGGAAGTGTAAGAACTGAGCTGAATTCCTCACTTCATAACACCATGGAAAGGCAGCGGAATTGCTGCAACTGGTGAATAAATCGGTGTACCCACCTGTACTCGTATTGTTCACCTTGAAAGTGTCAGAGGTGAGGCACTGTGGGTTTTTTAATGTGGCCTCAGACAGTGCAGGAATGGTTCCTGCAGGTGAGACAGGTATGGCATCCTGAAGCAGCCTGGCTGGAGCCTGCTGTCTTGTCAGCTGGCAGGCTTGTATGAGCCATTAGCTGAAGAAGAAACCTCAAGAGTCAGGATACAGAGTGTAAGTATGCTCAGCCCGCATTGCTACCTTTACATTAAAAAATGTGAAACCCCTCAGAGAAGCAGAGGTTATGCTTGCCCAAATGAATTTCTTTGTGTATGGTAACTCAGTGGCAACAGACATATTAATAATAAAATCAGACAAGTTACAATCTTAATATCCCAACAAAAGACACTGGGGCTTCTATAGCCAAATCCCGTTCCCCAAAGCAGCATCTGTTATCCACAGTGTTTATCAATGTGCTGAAAGCAGCATGGTAAAGAGGTGGTGCAGGAAGGTCAGTGAAAACCCATTTCACAGAGGAGAGCTGCACTGTGGCATTTGACCTTGACATTTAGCTTAGGTATGGCACATAGAACACCTTTATTTTACCTGTACATTCTTGGGTAAATATACAACTTGGTGCAGGCTACTTGCCTGTACAAAATTGAAAAGCTGTTTTTGTTTAACTATCTCTAAGTTTTGATTTACTAATTTCATATATGTATCCGCTGTCATCTCTATTTTCATCTTGTACATTGCTTTTCCTGTATATGTGTCAGGTATCTTCATCCCAACATTTTTGCAGGAGAGAGAAAAAGCAATACTTCGGAAAATATTTTGCAACTCTATTTATATTTTTTCCCTCACATGTACTAAAGTAATGAGCTCACAGAACTCTCTGGCTAACCTTAATAACTAAATAATGAAAATAATTCAGAAAATAATATAATAATTTTATAATAATCACAAAAAAAAGGTCCTGTGCCTGAATAAAGCAGTCCATATTAAATTCCCCCTGCATTTCTACGGGCTGTGATTGGTGTTTTGGTTGTGCCTCAGAAGTAGAGGCTCCAGCTGGCCAAGTTTGCTGTGGTGGAGGACACTCAGCAGGAAGGTGGCCCTTCAGTCACAGCCCTTTTGAGGACAAGGGCCATCCTGACAGCCCAGCAGGACTCCTGCCAGCAGGAGCAGCTCCTTGTCCAGCCCAAGTGATAGCAAAATAAATGGCCCTGGCTAATGTAGAGGAGAGTTGACTCCCTTTTGTTTGTAAAGCTTTTGCCTTTGAACTCTCTAATTAAAAGAAATGTAATTAATATATCGACACAAGGGCAGATACATATTAACATTTCAGAAGGTGATTAAGGGAGCTATCAAGAAGAAGATATTTTAACAGAAACATTTGGAGGTAATATGTCATTGGAATAACAGTTCTACTAAATATTAGGCATTATTCTCCAGGAGGAAGACAGAATTGGACCAGCACATACAAATTACCTAGTGCACATAGAAAGTTAGTTAGGTGATTGCTAACAGAAACAATGTTATCTTATTCATACATTTGCTGCTTTTATTAGCATTCAGCAGGAAGAAAATGGAAATGGTACCATAAAATCCCCAGGTTTTATTCAGATGTACCAACTTCTATGCTATAAAATCTGTGTGTATCAGACATCAATGCTAAACAGGTCTTGTCTGTGCTGCTTGGGAGCCAAATGCTTTGGGGCTTTATTTCTGCTATAAATCTGCAGAGGAAACATCATTAAAGCTAGCTGTTTGTGTAGTCATTTATTACTCTAACCTGATAGATTGCTCAGCACAATCATGGCTTACTTGGACACATTTGGTATCACTTATCACATGGTTTCTGGCTTCCTAGGCAGAAACAACAAATGAACATTTAAAATTTCAACATTACAATGAAGACATTAATATTCCTGTCTCTAAGGAGTTTCCTAATGGAGTCAATTCCAGAGAATACAAGAAACTGGTGGGGGAGGCCAGAAAGTGGATTTGGGAGGTGTTAGGTACTCTGGGGCAGGCAGTCTTGTATTTGTGTCCACCCTGTGATAAAGAAAAGCTTGCTCTCCAGTGAAAATGAGGGATTTATTTAACATTTAGCATGGAGCAAGAGTAAGCACACCACATAATTTTCACAGAGGTAGTAAATAGACTGTAAATTTTAGTCTAATTTTACCTCACAGAAGCTGAATGTTAGCACATTCAGTGGGCAAAGCTGGTAAACTCCACTCAGTTTGGCTCTCCAGAGCTGGTGAACAGGATTGGCACCTGCTGGCTCTCCTGTTTTCCTCACTGCTGGGAGGGTTCTGCAGCCTCTTCCATGGCAGCTGTGGGGATGAGCTGCAGCCAGGCAGATGCTTGGGTGAGGCAGAGCAAGGTGCTTCCTGTCACCATCTTATCTTCTGAAAAATCCCTTTGCCAGCATTTCTTCACCTGGGAGGCTGAGAAGCCTCAGCGAAAAATGAAAACAATAATTATCTGATTGCTTCTCCTGTGTTTTGCTGCTTTGGAATGTGGTTGGAGATTGTTTATCCAACAGGTGGTTGTTTGATTGGTTTCATGTGATTGTGTTTACTTAATGACCAATCACAGCCAGCTGTGTTGGGACTCTGGAAGAAGTCACGATGTTTGCATTAGTATCTTGTTAAACCTTCTGTCTGTATCTTTTCTCTATTCTTTAGTATAGTTTTAGTATAGCATTCTTTAATATAATACCATAAAATAATAAGTTAGCCTTCTAAGAACATGGATGCAGGTTCATCAGATCCTTCTTTGTCCTAGCAAATACCACAGCTTCCCCCAGGAGCTCTGTGACAGCAGCTCCCAGCACTGCTGCTGTCCAAACACTAGGGAGTAACATGTGCTAAATTAGCAAGTTATCTCATCAGAAGGCTTCTGCTTTGATTTTGCACATGAAATCTGTCACCAAGTATCTTGCAATTTACTATTAGCCCAAACATGAAGCATTTATAAAACCCTTAGAGATTTACAGATTTTAAATCACTACATAACTTACAAAACTTAATTATACTACTTAAACTTGAAGAAATTAGCTAAAATTTTATGGATTTGTTTCAATGCTTAGGATAAAAATCAAAAATCCAATTCCCATTTGTAGTGAAAATGACATCCCTATTTTAACATGTATTTGCCAAGGAAGCAGTACAACAGAAGACCATAAAGTTTTGATTATAATTGTTTAAAGTCCAGGGCCAGAACCTCCAAAGGAGACACTTGCTCTGCTAGGAAAAAGAGGAGCATGCCTGCAGGGGAAATTTCATTTGTCAGCCCACATTTCTTCTGTTGTTACCCAGAAATTCAGTGTAACATAAACCTGCATCTAGATGGTAAAAGGAAAATATGAAAAGAAATAGCTCTAGCTTTAGGTGCAAGGGTCTCTTTCCAAGACTTTATACTTGGATCTGCTCCTGGTCCCCATCTTGCCATTACTTTAATATGAAACTCTGTTTAAACAAAGACTTATGGCAGGAGACCGGGCCTCCCCAGCAGCTGAGTAGAAACTGAGGATTCAGAGCAAATTAGGCCAAGCCAGCAACACTCATAAATAAAGACAGGCTTGCAGAGAAACACTGACTGCTGCTGGGGGACATCCTGACAAACATGTGGTAAAAAGAGTTAAATAGACTTTTGAAAAGATCTTAAACATAGAGGGAGAGTTACCTCTCTGTATATATACTGGCTGATGTTCTCTTTCCATAACAGGGAATTCCTTGATTTCACATGGTCCCATGGAGAGGTTTTGAGGGAGCTTGGTGCCAGGGGAATGGGGGGGACAGAGGCATTAGTTATGTCCAATGCCATTCCTTCTACAGCCACAGCCTGTCTAGCTGAAAGGCTTTATTCATTGTCCCAGCTCTCTCTGCTGCTCCTAATAGGAGAGATACTCCAGTACCTCCATCACCTTTGGGACCCTTCATGCCTCCTTCCCAAGCACTAAAATATTCTCTGTCATTGCCTTGGAGTAATTCTCATGGTACTTAAGCTTCTCACAGGAGCTCCTTTGACTCTTCTGCCACTTCTGTTGTCATGTGAAGCATCCTGTGAAGAAACCTGGGATAATGGGTTTCTCAGACTCTCAGCTTTGTTATTCTGGACCATTTATTCTTTATAGCTAGCCTGAATCTAGATATATCTTCTTCTAGTTCAAACTCTCTTTTAGACCCTCTTCTAGTTTAAAACCATTATGCCTTGTCATATTGTTACAGACCCTATTAAAAAGTCTGCCTCCATCTTTCTTACAATCCTCTTTAAGTATTGAAAGGCCACAAAAAGATCTCCCTGGAGCCTTCCCTTCTCCTGACTATTAATTTATTCTGGACATTTAGTCACTCCTTTATATTGTCCAAGCCTTTCCAATAACAGGATAAATCTGTCAATGTGAACTCTGCAGGACTGTACATAGAGGACAAACAGTACAGAGTTTTCTTAGCCCCCATTGTGGCACATCCTTTTTCCAAGTTTGCATGGATGAACACATCCATCACTTTGCAAAAGAAGTTCCTGAACTGCTCTCAGAAACTCTTTTCCTCAGCAACAAAATGTACCCATCTGTCTCCTCCGCTGTGCGCCTCGGGGTCTGGGCACAGGCTTGTTATTCCAGAGCAGGAGCTGGTAAACTGCCAGGGGGTTATTGCCATGCTGTAAAAGCTCTGAGAGCAAAAAACTAGTATAATCTTCTAAATGTGTAATTTTTCTTTACAGGCACCCATCTGCAGTGGGGTGGTTTTCTGTCTCATTTCACGCAAGATGTCAGATTTTGCTGGTGAATCATGTATTCCTCTTTCAGGGATTTATTGCAGTCTTTGCTGTCCCTGGATGTGTTTGTGGAAAGCTAGGCTGGTGACTGCTATGAGCCCTGTGATTATAAAGCAAAATGAGTTGAGCAAGAGTCAGTAAACTTCTTTGCTCTCGAGAGCAGCAGGAGGCCCAACAACTTCTTTCAGCTGAAGCTGGCACTGACACCAGGCAAATCCATTATGTGAACAAACAGCAAATCAGTGAAGCCTCAAAAAAGAGAAGAATCCAAAACCACTGAGGACAGCAGGACTGGGAGGCCAGCATTTCCTTGACTCTGACCTGCAGAGCCCTGACATCCTCAATGTTGTGGCAGTCATTCATAATTATTTTTGCTTATACAATGTTATAAACCAGTTAAAAATGCTAACATCTGGGGGAATAGCAAAAGCTGAAGATTTGTTTCTTGTAAATAAAGAACACAGAATGTTTTGCTATTAGTTACTGTCTGTTTACAGACAGAGTGAAATATTCATCATTAAAAGCCAGAAAATATTGGAAGATGTCTCAAAAATTATTGTTAAAAACTCCCAATATGCTCTGTGGCATATATTTTAGCAGAATGATTTTAATGAGAAAAGATGTTGAGTCTTTACAAAGAATCCTTGATCAATATTCTACAATGAATTAAAAAAAAATTTTTTCTAGTAGGAGGAGAGTTCAGAGAGCTTTCCTGCAGAACCAAAAACCATCCTGACCTGGTTTTGCTGGCAGGTACTGCTCTACCTGTGGCATATTGTCAGCTTTAGATTAGATAGTTTAGACACAGCTGGAGTAGCTTTGGGACAAAGTGTTTTACTTTCTTGTGCTTCAGTGTGTGTAACTGTAAGCCAGGGATAATAAGAATGAGCTCTTCTGGAGCTTCTTGAACCCTCTGACTGAAAGGCTAAAGATGGTTTTCACTGTTCCTATTAAAACTCTTCTGTGATGGTGATATAAAGGCAAGAATCTTCCCCTATGCCATGCTAGGTCAAGTGTGTTTGAGGCTGTCTTCAGTTCTCCTTCAGTCAGTGGCTTTAGCAGCCTGGGCTCATGCTCTGGGTTAGCTTTTCATCAGTGCTCCCTTTGATGTAAGCCTGAGAGGGCAGTGCCAAGCTTGCCTCAAGCTGGAGATGCCATTCCCTCGGTGCAGCCTCTCCTGCAGCCTGCCAGCTCCAGCCTTGCTGCACTTCACATGGAGACGATAACCTGGGCTGGGACAGTGACAGAGCTTCACTCTGCTTTGCTTCCTCCAGTCCAGTGCTGGCTTTGGGGGCTGGAGACACAAAGGATGTGCATAGTGACTGCCAGCTGTACTAACTGTGCCCCCAGCAGCACAGAGATAAATTCCAACCTGGGTTTTAGTGTCAGGAGTCACAGAAGTACGATGCAGAGAACAGCTCCCACCATCAGGGCCTGACTCACTGACAGTATCAGCCCAGCAGCACCAGAGCATCCTCACCAGCAGGCTGAGCACTGGAAAATGCCAGTGCAGTCAGCAAGATGTAACCAGATGGGCTGGCCTAATATGTGATAATGGGAAATGAAGGGAAAAGAAATTACTAAAAATAGCTTATTTACAAAGTGAAGTACAGAAGATGAACATTCCTATGCAAGATGCATATTTACATGTATATAGAATTTGTAGGTGTACAGTTGATATATATAAATGTTTATTTGTGTAGCTGTACATTTATTCAGTATAGCTAAATATTAGTAACATCAATACTAAAATCATTATTTCATTAGAAAAGTCCCCACAGAAGCACTTCTCTAGCTGCTGTGAGACAGAAATGGTTGATCTGCTGGGTTTATACTGCCTAATTATAGCTCAAAAGATGTTTCTGACACACTTGTCTCTCTTTTTGGTTGTCAAATGTACTCTGAGTAAGAGTACCCTGGAGAAAGGGGTTTCTGTGCTCTCAACATGCAGTCCTGCTTCCTGTGAAGTAAAAGGGAAAGCAGCCTTGAAGAATGTGAGTCATCAGATCTGTCAAGCTGAAACCACTAGGCAGAGGCAAGGCAGATGGAGATGTAAATGCAATCCAGGCTGAACAGACATTTTAAAAATGCAGCATTATCTCATCTTTCTCCTCTTTGGTCATTCAGTTTAAATGAGTCCCTTTTGGTGGGCAGGACACTAAAATTTTCCTTTTAGTTCAGCAGAGCAGTGTTTGCTATGTGGCTGCATCCATTGTTTACCCCAACATCAGGCAAGATGCACTTGCTGTCTGCTGCTTTGGTCAGTGACACACCAGGTGTGGGCCACAGCCTGCCCCCAGCAAGCAGGGCTGGGGTAACACTGAGCTGGGTGCCCAGCATCAGCAGCTTGTGAAAGGCATTGGTGCTGGAACACAACATGTAGAGGTGAATAAAGTGGCTGTTCTCTGAGTTCAGCTTATCCCAGGGATGAGGGAAGGTATATGGTTTCCTTTCTTTCTTTAAATAGGTCAAGTCTGATATTGATTTCTGTGAGTGCAGCAACAGCTGCTAAATCAATAGGAACCAGCAGTGTCACAGAGAAGGACACTGTCCACACAGACTTGAGTCCTGCTCTTGAATGAAAAGGCAACATGTGAACCTCTGTGGGCAACCCTTCCTAGGAAACACCACCCTCATCAGATGAGTAAGGGCACGTGCCTGAGAATCTGGCCCTGCATTTTCTATGTAATGAAATTCTCTCCAGTTATGGAATTTTGCTGCTTTCAAAACACTTCACAAAGTGCAGATCCTTGATTTTGAGAAAATCTGCTTTGCCTGATACTGGTACTTCCATATACTGGTATGTATCACTCCAGACCAGTACTGACCTATGTAGCTGTACCAAGTGGAGAGTGAATGGGCAGCCTCAAGGATTCCCCCACAATTTCAGCTGTGAAATCATCAGCTGAGCTGCTGCAGCCAGCAAGAAATTCAGCACACTGCCTACTGACAATTGAGAGCACAGTGGCATAAGGAAGTTACATCACTTTAAAACTGGCCTTAGGGTCCTATTCTTTCACCTTGCTTTTAGTAACCAGTCTTATGGCAATTTTCTGTTTTCTTTTTTTCTAATTATTTATTGGTCTAACAAGTTCTGGACTATAATGGTTTTAATCAATCTAAAAAATTGCAGTGGGGCATTTGACTCGTCTCCAGAAGCTAAGAGCCATTGCTTTCAGGTGACTCTGAGTGACTGGCAGTAACCCACCAGGCCAGGCACTGACCTTGCCTGCAATCCTGTCACAGGTGATGCTCCACTCCTGTACCTTGAGTGGGATGAGACCCAGGCTATGCAGGGGCAGACTTGTTATTTAAAGTCACTCCAGTGCCTTTGCCCAGGGCTGGAAGGACACAAGCCAGCAGGAGCATTGCAGTCCCATCTCCCAGCAGCCCAGGACTGAGCTCCATGTCCCCCCTCAGCTCCGAGAGCTCAGGGTGCTCCAGCCAGCTCCTCCAGCTGTCCCCAACCCTCTGCCCTGCTGGCAGCACCTGTGCCCTGCTGCCATTATGGGCTTGGGCTGTTCAGGCCAAAGAGGCCGTGCAGTGGGCACAACTGATTTAATTAATGTAAGGGGAAGGGTGGTTTTCCATTATGTAAATCACAGGTCCTGCATACTGCTTATCATAAAATGTAATGCTGTGGGATGGACTGAACTTTGCTTGGATGGGCTGGTTGAGCTTGGCTGTTGTTTCCCTCATAACATGGGAATGATGTCTTCAACAAAGCATTTTTATGCCAGATAAGGTAAAAGGCTGTTAAGAAGCCCATCCTGCAGAGATGAGGTAGTGCTTTTCATCATACCAATTTCTTCTCCCCCAGCAAGGCTGACAGCATAAAACTCCCTCCCAGGGCAGGTGTTGGGCACTCATACAGGGGCCTGAAGCTATTCCTGCCTAAGGAGGCACAGCTGGCGCAGTCAGGAACAGGACCAAAGAAGCAACCATGTCATTGGAAGGGGCCACAAACCATCAAAAGACCCCCAAAGAAAACCCCTCCCTGGGGGAACTACTGGGGCATTCCCACATAAACCTGAATGTATATAGGCTGTCAAACTCTTTGTTGTTTGGGTGCTGGCCCCAACAGATCAAGACTGCCCTGACGACTCCAACCATGGACATCAAAATTGCAACAATCAAGTATTTTTGCAGATCCATGAGCAGTGACATCTTTCCTCCCCACTATCTACTCTGGTCCTTCCCATCTCTTTCTTTCTTGTCCTCATATACTTTCTTTGTCATATTTTTATAATTGTATAGAGAAGAAACAAAATGGCTCCTTTCCAGTGCTACCAATTTGTTTTAAAATAAACTTGCCTCAAAAATGTACACTGGTAATTCAGTGTCATTTTACTCTAATACACCCCAAGGGATCTATTGACAAGAACTTCAGTTTCCCTGCTTAAGGGGTTGGTTGTAACACTAAGCTAGGAAGTAGTACACATTAAAATATTCAGAATAATAGGCATTTATTTTCAGTACTATTTTCATTAAATATTGGTATAATATATCCATGTCTGAGGTAATAAATTAAAAATAAACTCAAGATTTCAGTCCCATATTTGTGCTGCATATTTTTTTCTACCATTATACATAATTTTGAAGCAAACACACACAGTCTGTAATTCTGAATGCAGCTAGGAATATTGTTTTACACAGTCACTTTTTGTTTCACTATAATTTTGCTGAGAATGGTTATTGCATGATACACTTTTATAGACGTTTTAGTTATACTAGAGTTTTCTATTAGATCACACATATCATAATCATAGGAAAATGGGCATGAAGATGTGCTTTGAGCCAAGGATGGCAAATACTGAATCAGTGATAGCACATACTGCAGCATTATTGTCTGCCTTCACTAGAGCCCAGATCCAGCAAAGCCATTTCAGTGTGTGCTTAGTTTTAGACATGAGTCATTTCAGTGTCATCCATGGCCTTAATTTTTGCTGAATCAAGGACTAGCCAAATCTGTAGAACTGAATTAATAGACTTCTTTAACTGTGTGTTATTTGAAAACAGGTTTGCTGGTTTCATATTTTGTTAAGATATTTTGTAATGACCCCTGTAAGATTGTTCGTATCAGTGAAGCACCCATGAAAGTTTCTAACCTGGTTCATAAATACACTATGAAAAAATAAGCAGCTACAATGACTCTCTTCTACACATTTTGTTAAAAGTAACACCTGGTTTGAAAAGTTATTAAAGTAATTTTTTCCATGGTAAAATATATTTAAAAAAATAAACTCTTAATTTAATCATCTTCCATCAAACATATAAGCATGTTAAAGGGCGGGGCATAATTCAGGTATTTTCATTTATAAATGCAAGAGATTGAGTGTGTCAATCTTTTGCACTTAAATGCTGGTGGTAGTAAGGCCCTTTCAGCTAAGTCTTCATCAAGCCCAACATCAGTGAGCTAAATAAACAAACAAACACAAATTTTGCTTGCATATAACTTTTTCATAATCCTGAATTAAAAAAAAAAATCCTCCCTGCTTAGAAAAGAACTCTTATTTAACTGCTGCCATTAAGAAGTATACCTCACTTCCATGTTAAGTTTAATCAGTGATTCTGAATGCAAAGGATTTAAACACTCACTAAAATTGCTGTGGCATGCCATTAGACTCTTAATGTTCATAAATTGTGCTAATTCCATTTCAATCAGGAAGCTATAGTTTAGAGTTAGAGCTAATGGTTTGTCTTAGTGTTAAAGGTCTATTTCCACCAGATTTCCTTTATTCTATTTTGCAAATGACTGCCAGTGCTTATGATGTGATCCTGAAAGACCGTTTGGTGTTATTACCAGAAGCGATAGTCCGTGAGAAAACTCTCCATGCTCATGCAGTGAGTTGCATTGCTGGGGGAGGGACCGAGGCCAGCGCTCCCGGGCCTGCCCTCAGTACTCCACCGAGCTCACCATGGCCATGGGCTCGTCAAACGTCGCCAGCCGGATCTGCTTGGGCGTGGGGATGGAGAGCATCTCCCCGGGCTCTGCCGGAGAGTGAATGCCATTGTCCATCATGCTGGACACCTCCTCCTCGTGGTCCTCGTACAGCGTGTTGATGTGCAGCAAGGGGTGGGCTGGGTTGCAGCTCAGAGCAGGAGCGGGCTCTGGCTTGACCTGGTTCAGAGCCACGCTGGTGGCAGCAGCAGTGGTGGCTATGTGGTTGTGGTTGCACGTGACAAAAGCCGCAGCCGCGGGCACAGTTCTGCATGCCTCGGATGAGTACAGGATCTCTTTTGCAGGGTGAGGGGTGTCTACAAGAGAACAAAACACACAGATGAAGGACAGGTAGTCTCCCACCATTCCAGTCCATCAGCGAGGAGTGTCCTGAACCAATAAAAGGCATTGGCAGTCTCGCCACTGATTTCAGTGGGATCAGAAGAGGATCCCAAGTGGAATTTTCTTGGGACCCTTTGAGAAATCCAAACAGGACTGTTTGAAAACAACAGGGTCGTAAGCTCAGGGAAACAGGACAAACAAGAAGTGGGGTTTCTAAATCTCACTCTTTTTTATGCATGCTCATGCTTCCTTATGTGAATGATATTTTTGTAAAATGAAGGAAAAAAATACCAAAACAACTGAAAAGTATATTTATTCCCCTCCTAGCCTGGTCAGTGTTTTTTAAACAGTATGATTTAATGTTTTGACAAATGCAATGACTATTGAAATCCACAGGATGCAATACAAAAGGCATTGATATTTTCAATGGGAAAAACCAGTGGTTACACATTGTAAGCCACTTGTCTTTAGAAAGAACTCAGCAATTTGTCATGAACTGAAGTCTCTTTCCAGAATTTATAAGTCTGCCTTACCTGATGGACTGCAATGTAGGTCTAACTCAAAAACAAAGTTGAAATTTTTTAATGTGAATAGGGAGTCACAGAGCCTCAAAACTCCAGTAATTATTTTTTGCCCTTAAAATATTCAAGTACTAATTTAGATTAAGGTAATTGAACCAGAAAACCCCAGAAGTTTTGAGGAGTTGAAATCAGAGCAGGTGACTGGATAAAGAATGCTGTAGAATAGCTCACATGCACATTGGGGAGTTGGAGGACTCTAAGGAGCATAGGGATTTGGAAGTGACAGAAACTTTTATACCTCAAATCACTTCTTTGCTGGGCAGTGGGGTGACGGTAGAGGTCAGTCTGTCGAAGCCCAGAGGGAGGTCTTAGCTTGTAATGAGATGAGAGCCATTGCTTTAAGTACGTACAGATTTTTCTGTAACTTCAACTGCATTGTGCTTCTTTCTTATGTCAGTAGCTTACAAAAATAAACAAGAAGATATCTCTCTATCAGTTTATTTACTGATCTATCACTTTTTGTAATGTTCAAATGGCTTTCCTCATCATCCTAGTTCATAGCAATTACTTATATTTTTGAAACACTCCCTTGAGTTAGGAAAGGGACAGGCTTTACAGGACCCACAGGGAACTGAGGCACAGAAAGAGCATCTCCTGTGAGGCCACATGGGAAGGGAAAGGCAGAAATCCTGAATCCCTGACCAGCACCCACACTTCAGAACATCCATCCTCTGGTCCACATAGCACACAGGGCAATTTAAAGTGTGCGTGAAGAACAATGTCAACAAGCTGAGTTTCAATTTTCTGGGTGAAAAACATATGACAACCCCTGAAAGTTGGTAGTCCAAGAGATCTTTTTTCCACAGGCAGCTTTAAGTGCCATTAATAGTCTCCCACACACCCCTAAGGGGCTGTTACTGTTCAGGGTACTGTCATCTACCATGGCAGTTTCCGTATGACTTGAAAATAAGGCAGGTTTGAAATGTGCCAGGTGCTGGTGGAGCAGGAAGGGTATCATGGAAGCCAAATGCTCCTCATTTCCTTGGCAGAGCATGCCCACATTTGTAGTTGTGAAAACCTGCTTACATTTGAAAGATTACCCACACCAACTGCCTGCAGCCTGTTTTGTACATCTCTACCTGGAATGATCCTTACCCTCCATACAGTTGTTTAAGAGAGAGAATCTCTATTTCTGAGACCTGCAAACCTTGAGATTACCAGCTATCCCCAAATCTAGCAAGGCAGGTCAAACAGTTTCAATAAACTCTGAGTTCCTTAAGATTGCTATGTAAATTATGGCCTGTGGAGGTGGTATGGGCATTATGGCATACTGTACCTTTGAGAGAGGAGGTAACATGCACTACAACATTCTCTTCCTGGTTTAAAAATCCACCCTCTTGGCTTTTTGATGTAGGCATCGAGGGCATGGCTTGAACCTCTGGCTTGGGTTTTTTGCTACTGAGTATATATGGATGAACATCCAAGGAAAAGTGCCGTGTGTGCTTTTTGTCACTGCTTGTGCTTGGGATGGCATTTGGCTCGCTCTTGTGAGCGGATGATTGCTGTGAGGTCTTTGCAGCAGACTCCAACAGAGGAGCGATAAGGCTGTCGGTCGCTGTTTTTCTCCGCACGGGCTTGGGCTTATCAGGCTTGTGGTTCTCCACCTTCATGATGGCTAACTGCTCCTTGAATGGCTGGGGAAGGGGATTGGTGGTCGGGATCCATTTCATCTTCTTCCTTGGCCTCTTAATGATGAGCTGTTCATTGGCATCAATGTCTGCTGGATCAACGCTTGGGTCTATGGTCTGGATCCCTGAATCCCGCATGGTTGGAGTGGCGTCGTGGTTGGACTGGGCCAGCGCCGCGAGCAGCTGGCGCACCACGTTGTCGTACATCAGATCGCTCTCATTTGTAATGAAATCCAGACGGTTCAATGACTTAATGTGGTCCCTATTTTCATTACAAAACATGGCCAAAATATTAATATCACAAAACTGGGACTTCTGCCACTGTTTCTTGGTTTTTATTCCGACTTTGTTCAGTTTATCAAATATGAAGTTAGACTTGCGGAATATGAAGAGGTGAATCAAGTTGATGAGGATTATCAAGTTCATGAAGCAGAGGAGAACGATATCCACACCAGCAATAATCCGCTGGAGCTGGACAGATGGCAGTTTACAGTTCACTCTGATGTGCAATTTGGAGCTGCTCGTTTTGTCTGGAGGCTCACCTAGTGCACACGTAAATTCATTTTGCTTCTGTGTAGCATAGTAGGTGGATAAGTATGTGATTGGTATGATGCTTAAAAAGATGATGAACAGATGTCTTGCAAGGTAAAGCTTAGCTAAAAAGTTACTTCGTCCTCTTCTTTCCAGATATTTCTCAAACAAGTTCTGCTCGGGGCTTTTTTCCTTTTCTGCATTCTCAATGATTTCTCTTTTCTCTCTCTCGGTTATCCCTGGGCCTTTGGACTGAATCTGTTTCTCTATTTTTGGTGCCCGCCCTTCAGCTGCACGGTGGTAGCAGTTATCGATCTCCTGAAGCAAAAAATTAAGCTCCGAAGTCAGTCGAGTGGAGGCCAGAAATTCCCAGCCCAGAGCTGGAATGTACATTATCCCAGCAAAAGCCAGCAGTGCATAAGGTAGGAACTTATGCTCAAACAAGGAGGGCCAGTGGCTGGCATCAACTCCTGGCAAGGCATCTTTTAATTCTGTCCAACAATATCCTCTGGCATACAAGGCTTGATCGCGGGTGAAGTTGTGTGGTGTGTAACAGTATATTGGCTCCTCTGTATAACAGAGAGAAAAGTCACTGCTGTGCATTTAACCTACAAAAGGGGCTCTGGAAAATAAACATTTCAAATTATATCAATTTTATTTTACTGTATCTTCACATGACCATTAAGCCCTCCACATCCATTAGCCAGCTCAGGTTGAACACATCCTCACAAGCCCTATGGCAAAACTATTTACCTGAAAGTTTTAGAATGACCCTGAGTCAGAAATGTCAGCAAGAAATACATATTTTGGTTTAATGACTTCTCTGAAAACAATATCCTGAGCAACTGTGACGTGAACTCTGTAAAGCTAAAAGACCTGATATTCACTACAAAGCCAGTAGCTGAGGATGTTCCATGCAAATGCTGAAAATTATATGAAATTTAAGGTTTATCCCAGCTAAGAATTCTTCTATACAGAAATAAGTTAGATGTAGCTTAAGGTAATGTTTTTAATAATTATTAACAAAGTCAACTCATTTGATATGAGAGAAAAAAAAATGAAAATCAAGACATACAAAGATTTAGTCAACTGTATCCCTCTCAGCTAATATTCTTGAATAAAAATGTGACTGACCAGGACAGAATCTAGTGTGTCAACTATTCATTGGTATGAAAATTAAAGTCTACATTTGAAACTGTAACTTTGATATTTTTACACAATGTGTGATTAAATGCAACTTGCCCTCAGACTGTATTACGGAAGAAACAGATACTGGGGATCAAGAAAGAAATCAGACAAAGTAATAGGAGAGAAAGTATAGCAAGGATTAGTAAATTCACAGTGATGCAATTTTTCTCTCAGGAAATATTTCAGTCATAGTCTGCTGGAGGACAGAAAGGGTTTGTCAAAGGAAATTACACCACCTACTTGTCTATTTTAACACTCCTTCTAAACATTTGTATTTTACCATCATCATCAGAATGTTGAGATAAAGGTCCTGACCCAGTAGATAAATTATGTTCTTACATGATCATTTTTTTCTAGCAATACATGAAAGAGAGAAAAAACTTGTGAAATGTAAAGCAGCATTAATTCCCCAAAGAACAACGACCATTATGAAGACGTCCTATTCAAAGAGGAAGACCATGTTTTCATGTTTTGACAGGTAGAACAAAGAGAATATATTTTAGAGTGTTCTGGTACACCTTTAAAAAACTTCCCAGAATGAGGCCCATAGGAAAAGGCATGCTCTCTTGACTTGAGAATTGCTCAAGAACACCAAGCCTGCTCTGGCTCTGAATAAAGTTTACAATCCAGATCAAGAAGAGCTCCCTGGAAGAGCATGGTGACACTGTTCTCTTAATAATAAAAATGAAAAAAAAATTTATATTGACAACAACAAATAGAATATTAAAAATTAATAGACAGGCAAATCCCACTAATCTTTGGCTTAACAAATGACTCCTACTTGACCAGTTACTTTTCACATGTGAGCACAGCTAAAGTTAGTTCTTTGGTGTCGAGGTACAAACCTCTTCTGTGACCTAGAGAGAATTAATACTACCAACTTAAACAGAGTTGGCAGAATAAATGCTGCTACTCAAGACAGCATGTAAAGTGAGCATGCCCTGCAAATACTTTAATATCGTTTTTGAAGACTATTTTAAAATGAGCTAACTTCAGTCTCAGAGGATGGATTAAAGCCCTTTAATTTAGACTATTTTTGTGTACTTACAGCCATATGTAACATGAAAAATGCTCATTGACTCCCTTGGTTTCATAATTACGCAGCCTCCCAACCCTACCCATGAAGGAATGCATACAAAAAAATTAATCTCCTACTGTCAAAGACTTGTAGAATTCTCCAGGAGACCAAACAGAACATGTAAAAATGTTCCCATGGGGAAAAAAAAGGCAAAGCAGAATGCTATGTTTCTCATAAGCAGAATTTTTTTGAATTGGGTATCCCTAAGCCCAGTAGAACTTTCCAATATGAAACCATGTTTTCTTTGGCAGACATGAGTTCATTTCTCCCAGGTCTCAACATCACAAATACTTGGGAAAACAGCAGCAAGTATTGCTACAAATCAGCCATAAGGACTATTTTTTGATTCCTGCATCAGTTACTGGTATAAAATAAACTGATTAGTTCTTTCAGTTCTCTTCACTGAGACCCAAAAGCTAGGATGACCTTTGCCAAAATTGTATATATATACAGCAACAATCCAATATCTTTTTCCTTTAAAACAAACAAACAAACAAACAAACAAACAAAACAAAAATGTCTTAATATTTTACAATTAGATTGGACAGATCACTGATAGACTAACTGCACTCCATCCACTGCCACTGCTTTGGTGAAAAAAGTCTAAAGAGCTTCAGAACTTGAGTTTGGACAGACCAGCTGCATTGCAGGCTACAAAGTGAAGCTGTCCCAAACAGTAGGAAAAGCAAACGCCACTTGAGAGGAATTTGCTCTCTTTTCCTCTGTTCAAATTGTTTTTATCTGACCTAATTGTCTGTGAGGTTGTAAAAGATCTCTAATTTATTTGGCCAGCTGAGCATGGTGTCCCACTCTTACTCAATGTTTTGTACCTTGTTGCTACTAGTCTAGTATTTTCTTTGCATATTTGCAAAATTGGCATGATTTTCATTGTACAACATGTAAATCCCAAGACTCTTCAGATAAAAACAAATCCTCGGTAGAGCCAGTGGGACTTCTGTTAACTGATTGCAGTGAGAGCAGTGGGGTTCCAACATAATTTTATTCAGATGGTATTTTCTAATATAGAATCATAGAATCACAGACTGGTTTGGGCTGGAAGGGATCTTAAAGATCATTTAGTCCCAATCCCCCTGCCATGGGCAGGGACACCTTCCACTAGACCAGGCTACTCAAAACCCCACCCAGCCTGGCCTTGAACACTTCCAGGGATGGGGCTGCCACAACCTCTCTAAGCATTATCTTTCACCTATAATTACTGCCAGATTATGTCATAAATTTTGGTAAAGTTATTCCACAGGGATATTTAGCAGGACTTGACTTACAAAGCATTGCATCAAACCTAGAAGCTCATTCCCCTAGAAAATGGTCCAGACAACTGAGAAGAGAGGAATTCCCTTCTGAAGTGATTCAAAGCAAAGTCATTTAGCTGTTGCCTGGACAAAGAACCTGTCTCTCTGCACTGACAAGAGGCTGCCAAGCAGGATCCACACCAGGTTTTGAGTTAGTTTTTGTGAATGTTCCTTCTTAGACAGTGGCACCATTTAACCTGGCATTTAACAAACACCCTGAAGGTGTTTGATCCAGGTACAGCAGGGTATGGAACTGTTTCTTCTCTACTGCAGCCTGTGTCCATCATTAATTAATGAAAAAGAAAACCACCATGTCAGAAGCTGATTTTGTTATGAAAGGCAGCGATGTATAGCTGGATATTGACATGCAGATCTGATGAGGACAGCAGAGGAACACGTTGTTCTCACACATATAACTCACTTAGCTGGGAGACCTCTGCTTTATGCACTTGGCAAGAAGACACAGCAGTTTTTTTTGTTTGCTTGTTTTACAGTGTTCTCCTGATAGGCAAGTAGCATTAAAAAAAGATTGCAATGGTGTTAAAATCACAGCTCTGGCGTTGGATCATGCAATATACAAAATGCATTTTCTTTTAACTTTATATTCATAAATATAGAAAGTTTCTACGGATACTCTTCTTTCATGGTGAAAATTACACAGTTTGTGAAGGTCCTTTTTCATATAGCCATTCCAGCCACCATGAAACACAGCTTTTTCCTGAGATGCCACAGTTTAACTGTGTACAGCAATGAAGTGTTGTAAAGAAAATTTTTAAAAGCTTAGGGAGCATTATTGTGGCTGAGTGGATTGGTCATCCTCTCAACGTTGTCTAGTTTAAAGCCCATAAAAATAATCTGTCTCTCTGCTCCTTGAAAGATATATTCCTAGTAATTACTACATTAAAAAAAAGGCTTTGATAGTAATATGTGATGATTTTTTCATACTAACTTAAGCCTAAACATGCACACTAAGAAGTTTCATTTCCCTTTTTTCAATATATCAGATGTTTTCAACAATTGCACATAAATACATTTTATCCTGCTCACTATGCACCTAAGTAGCTTCTAGAAATCTGCAGAACTGTCCCCTAGGATAAGGTATGAGAGAAATCTGACTGCATTTTTCAGACATGCAATCAAGATGAAATAAACAACACAGAATTACTTAGTTGTGTAATACAACTGATTGTGTTATGCCACTTGAGAAATTAAAATCCCTTGGCAGATAAGTTTTTTCACATTCCTCATTCTGCAACATCTCACCCCATCCCATCATATTCAGCATTTCTGAAAGGGAGAGAAGTGACTTGAGGGAGGTGCTGTGGCACAGAACTCTTATCTCAGGGGAATGAAAGTGCATGGCTGCAGAAGACACTCAGGGTAGGGAGAGGGATAATGGAAGGGGTTGTGCTCACAAACACCTCTTTAGAAAGAATCCAGACAGCATGGAAAGGAGTGAAGTGTCAGAGTACTGAAGCTAGGAGCTGTCAAGTCTGCTGCTTTTAGAAAAGGCTTGGAGAAATGCCTGTGGGCTTCCTGCAGGCACACACTGCCACTCCTACTACTCCCAACCCAAGGTCAGCCACCTCCTTTCAGTGGTCCCCCAACCTCCACATACCTTAATATACATTCAACTGTGCTCTTTGAGAGGCCCTGAATTAAACACCATTTTTTTCAGGCTGCAAAATACACATTTAGAGTGCTTTGGTAGGCACTACAAAAAATATTAATAATAAACAGTATATGCTCCTACATAACAGGGCAAATTATTTTTTATACCTAATACATTCCCAGTGGAATAAAGTATATTTGCCAAAATATAAACCATGATAAAATATTGCATATGCCTCCTGTGACCTCCAGCTTTTAGAATTCACTCTAGAAAAAGAAATCACTCTTCATTAATCTTCCCACTGAAATGCATTATTTAGCATTCCAACGCAATAATTGCGTAAAGCAAAAGAAACAGTAAAATTTTCCAACAGCAGACAGAAAAAAACGAAACAGTTTTGAGAAAATATAATACAAAAATATAAAAAGAAAATTCTTGCAAGGCAAGAATTTAATTCAAGGCAAAGGTAAGTATGCTCTTGTGTGAAGATTTCTTCAAGGATCTAGTTAACATTCCATGTGACTGTCAGTACCCCACCCAGGGCGCAGGCAGCAGAGCTGGTGATCAGGTGCTGTGAACAGGCTGCACCTCCAGCCTCTGGACAAGGGCCTGAACACTCGAGCTGGAGACCCCAGCTAAGTATCAGGGAAGGATATTGATAACTGCAGTTTCTGAGGTAAATATACTGCACACTCATGCTAGCCTAATGCCTCCTAGCAACTGGCACTGTGCCCTCTTGGAGAGAGCTCTAAATCATCCTCATCCCTGTGCCCAACCTGCCTCTGCAGGTAAGCTGGCAATCCAGCCAGGATCTCTGAAGCACTCCTTGTGCAGTCCTCTCCTCTTGTCTCCAAGGAGAAATCCAACATTGAGGTAGAATCTCTGAATCTCCCTGACCATCACTCCCCAGTACCCACATTTCTAATAGACAAAACAAATTAGAAACTCCCTGAATTCAGCAATAAATGCTGGTATTTAACAAGGGTATTCCTTATCATACTGCTCTGTGGCACATACATGGAAGCTATCTGCATACATGCCTCATTCATCTTGAGTACTAAAAGGATTGCACAAGAAAGCAGGAGGCAAACTGTTTATTTTTAGAAACAGAAATAATTTATTTAGTACTTTTTCAGCAATTTTTAAATGGAAAAGAAGAAATGTCCTGGATCCTCTTCTCTCTGAAAAAAACGAATAAAGAACATTTATGTTATTGAGGTTGAAAATGTAGTTTAAGAAAGTAAAATATCATCTAAACAGTATACATGTCTTCCATCCCAGTCACACAGTCCACAAGGAATATGTAATTCTGCTTCAAATGATTTTAACAAATGCTAGCTAATACCCAAATTAACTGTCAGCAAAAGGAAAAACTCACTTATTTTAACTACTTTATTTAAACGATATTTAAAGGCTAGAAATTAGTACAAGGTAAGGATGGATCCCTGATATTAATTTTGTGTGTCATACAGTCCTATTGAACTCACTGACTTTACTCATATGAATGAGAAAACATCCATCAAACAAAGCCTTAACTCAGCAAGCTAATTATTAAAAATTACTAGTTTTACTGAAATAAAGAGAAAATACCTTTACCTTTCTTAGGGAATATTCTTTCCAGTCTGAATAGAGGTTCCATGCCCATGAAGTCTTCCTAAGGTACAAATTTCTCCATGATCAGCAAAGCCTTTTTTGCCCAATCTCTGAAACCACTTGTCCTGTTTAAGAAAAAAATCTTGAAAAGAAAGTCCCTAAAAAAATGAGACAGGAAACCACTGCTGCTATTGGGTTTTATTTGCCTATACTCTGTAAGGATTAGTCATAAAGAGTGAGCTGCGGATAAGCAATTTCCAAGATTGATTGGCAATGGCTCACCCACAAGGGTAACTGAAGTGCAGGGGTAGCAGCAGGTCTCCCTGTATTTCCAATTTGGGTCTTTTTGCCTTGCAGAACTGCTGCTTGAACTGCAAATATTTTGGATCTGTAGAATCAATGAATTAACAATGCACTTTCCTAGTGTATATATAAATTTACAGAACCATATTCCCTGTATGTAACAGACTCTGGCTCTTCTAAAAGCAGCTGATGTGCTCACACTTACTGGAAATCTGAGGCTTCAGGCTTCGTACACCTGCCCAGGTTACTCAGGAAAACCAGACACCTACTCCTGCTTGTCTGGTGTGTATTGGAAACAGCAGCTGTTTTGAGGAAGGTGCAGAAACACTTAGATGAAATCCCTCAGGCTGCTCCTACAGAGGAATGTGTCCTCAGTCATGAGCTGCCCTCTACCATGTAGTGGCCATGCAGCATGGTAAAGTGACTGAAAAGAGAGCTTATTTATAGTGGCTGACTATTGGTGCCCAGATTTGAGGGAAGGTTAGATCTGAATTTAAAGGAATGTATTAATCTAAATATAATTAACGAAATTCAGCCATGCAGTCAGTCCTACAAAAGAGATCTGAATAACGTTCACTTCTAAATTTAGTGCTTGCATGAGGAGGTGAGTGGAATTTCAGTGATGTACAGATCTTCTGCATAGGAGAAATAGTAAAGTGTGAAAATAATATTTTAATGTTTTGCAGAGGTCAAAAATTGCCCTCTAGAGATGGAACCCCAAAGCAATTACATGCACTCAGAGAGGATGATAATGTGGACTGCAGTAACACCTGAAGGAACTGCAAGAATAAATGCTGAAATGAAATTAATCATGAAAATCCAGTGAAACTGATGAGACATGAACTGTGGTGGCTTCTTAAAGCATGGGTCGAGTACAAAATACAATCACAGAAAGCAAGACGAAACAGCATGTTCTTTCTATTGCATTATTATTATTATTTAATGACTAGAAATTAAAAAGATGGCTTGTATTAAGTACCTCTTGGCATAAAGTACAGCACCCAGAAAAATTCATATTGAAAAAGAAGAAAAGGACCAACAGTTAGCTCATTAGGTAATAACATTATGTTAATAACATAGTATTTAGAGGCCAGAGATGGCTGCTCTGCTGCTTTTGGAAAACTGGCTCCTCCATGTGTAGAGAAATTGGGTTTTGTGAAGCATCAGAACTGTTTTGATTCACCACAGAAGAGACAGAACAATCCACCACCCGAGGCTCCCAAGGGCTCTGCCATTCCAGTGTGGAGGGCTCCTGACCTCCTGAGGAAAACATCAATCTCACAGAAGGTAAGGTACCTCAACCTCAAAATGTGAAATAATTACATCATCATAAAACTAAAATTAAACTGAAACTCCAGAAATGGTCACTGAGCTGTGAGCTGCAAAAACCCCACCACACACCTCAGCACCTGGCTGCAGCACTGCTCCATGAACCTGAGCCTGCATGACAGGCTTGGTGCCACTGAAGGAAAGCAAACAAACCCCCAAAGCTTGCTAACTGTGCCTGCTATCACAGTGAACAGCTGCATCCATTCAAATGCAAGAGTGTAATACAAGCCTGAGACAAAATCCCCAGTGATGAAAATGTGTTTACTGATTTCAATGTTTTTCTTAGAATAAATCCTGTATCATGTGGAAAAGAAGGAATCTACAAGAATTATGCTGGTTTACTGTGAAATTATTCAGCTTTTGTAAACATATACACGTACTGAGCGTGTCCACTGCAGCTATTTTTAATACTGAGAGGACCCAAGGAATTCAGTGATGATGCAGATTCTTCCTGAAGACTTTTATACATGTAAGAAACCACATAAGCTGAAATTTCCTCTACATCATGGATGCATGATTTCTATCTAGTTTATAGACAACAAAGAGCCTCAAATAATTCAGCTTTGAAAAACAGTCTTGACCTTACTCTTTATTTATTCACAAGGCTTCCTTTTGTCAAAGGTGAATAGATTAGGTAGCTCTTAAATAGAAATTTTTTTTTGCCATCTGTTCAAATCTGTTGGTTATCTGAAAGTATGCAGTAAGCTAAAATTCATCTGTGTTTTGGACCTCTTCCCACATATGACACTTGAAAAAATAAAGGGGTTAATAATGCAAACAGGTCATTAAAGACATGATTAAAAAATGATGATGCATGTGAGTTGATGAGGTCTGAGAAATGGAATTTATGACAGAAAAAATATCTGCAGTCCCTAGGAACTGCAGTGGAGTGATGTAAAGCTCATGCATTTCCTCAAGAATACCTTTCTATTCACCCTTCACCTGTGGAACTGCAAATCTTTAAACAATCAAAGCTCACAGAGTCCCAGCTAGTGTATCCTGTGCACACCTCGAGTTTGTGTGTGTGTAAAGGGCCCTTATCCTTTGGGAAAAGTTCCATCAGCAATGCAAACAGCCAAACTGCAGCCAGCCTGTGGGTGCTTGCATCATTGTATTCCTTTTAAAAAACATGTGCTAAGAAAGCACTTAAGTGGTACTGCTACCCTCCCTAAATCCTCTTTTCTTTGCTAATATCACCTCAGAACAATTTCTGCAGTGGTGTCATCACTTTGTCATACACTGAACAATCCAGCTCTGTACTCTTAGCACTAACAAAGTCACTTGGGAAAATGCCATCTTCACTTTCTTCAAGTGCAGTTGGAGAGAAAAAATGGAAAGTAAGATCAAAAGCCATCTATTAGGTAAGTCACCTAAATAAGCATATGTAATTATTCTGACAGAATCTGAAACAAATAGAAATGAAAAGTGACCAGAAATACAAAATAAAACTCCATCTCACAATATAAAAATATGACATCTACTATTTCAAACATATTGTAGGGTGAAAAGTGAAAAAGACACTGAACTCATGCATATACTGTATTACACAGTAATGCAAGCATTGCTTATGCAAATGATTACAAATCAGAAAATATACCATAAAACCTTGAACTGATACTTCAGCCATTAAACACTGTTTCCTTCCATTGTTTTCTTATGAAAATTTTCCAGCAGAAGGATGGTAGAGGGCTGAACTACACCACTGCTAAGAGACACAGAAATACAGTATTTTTGAGCAACCTCCTTTGTATTTTGTAGGCAGTGTTCTAAGAACCTACCATGAAAACCAATGCCAAAGCTTGGCTTTTGACTAAAGTATAAAAATCAACTGGATGAATGCTTTGCTTTATTTTAATAAAATACCAGCATTTAACAGCTCGGGTGGGAAAAGCAAACATGACTGCAATATGGAAAGAATAATTCCCTGTGAACAGAAAGTGTGAGGCACTGTACAAGAGGGATATGACTTAGCAGTACCATTACAACATCAGTTTGGAAACCAAAATATTTCAATATTGTGAAGATAACACAACAAACCCAGTAATGTAATCTCCTTTGGAACCCACCACTGTCTGGTCCCTTACAGAGAGAACTTCCCACAGACATTATTGATGGGGCTGCTTCTCAACCCAGCACAACACTGGAATATTTAAACCACTCACTAAAAACATTAAGTGACACAAAAGAACTAAGCAGCACATCATGAAAACCAAGTGTCTCTCAACCTACTGGATTACAGAACAGTGTGCTGGAGGTGCAGCAAATGCCAGGAGACACTCAACACCAAAGGCTGCTGCCACCCGCTGCTGTAGCACCATTGCCAGCCAGGGAGGAGAGGACACAGCACAGGCTGACCCAGCAGCATCCCACCCTTGGCTGCAGCTGGTGTGCACTGGTGCCATGGCAAAACCAGGGAGAGTGAAGGACAAAAAACGTGGAACATCAAACAGACCCACCTCAAACTGGCAGTCTAACGCTCCACATTCTGTGCATTTTGGAAAGGAAGTGAAAATGCAAAGGCTGATGGACTGATCTTGTTTATCTATATCCATACTGACCATGCCTTGACAAGAGATACTGAAACTTTATAACTAAAAAAAGTTATAAACTGAAAACGAACACAGACTACAGCTGGACTATGTACCTTAAATCTTTACCCTCTAAAATGTAATTAAATTTGGTGTATTACCATTTCTTTCACTAAATATTAACATAAGGCTGCCGTAGGTCAGAAAGAAACACTTCCAATAAAAAGAATCCCAAAACCTTTATCATAGGAAAGGAAACAATCCAGGAGGCTTCAATGCAGCTAAAATGGAAATACAAAAGTAACAAGCAATAAAATTTGCTTTACCACCAGGCAGTACCAGTATGAATAGTCACCTATTCCTACACTGGGACAGTGCAGTACTATCAAATCTGAACTCTCTGTTCATACTGGTTGTATTTTACTTCTAGTTTGCACGGGAATAACTAACTGCTAGGAAATAAAAAGGTTGGTATGAGAAATCAAATCTCCAGAGAGTCAAATACAAGCATGGATCTCTGCAAAGAACTGCATACACATCTGCATGAGTGCTCCAGAAGATGGCTAAGAATATATAGGGTGTGGTGGGGGTTATGTCACTGTTCTGATGGGGGTTATGCCATGTGCTCTTTCAAACACATTTGCTCTCATATTTAAATAAAAAATTAGTTGTTATCTTTAAATCAGTAATTTTCAAACAAAAACAGAGCAAACCAAAGTTCCCTTGGGACCACCCACTGTATGCACTGTTACCTCAACAAGGACACCACTATTGGAGAGATATCCTTTAGCCTACGCTGCCTTCTGATAGCCCCCTCACTCCAGGAAACCAGAAAAGTCATAATTATATACAGATTCCATCCACTAGGTGAGAGAAAAACGTCTCAAAAACTTTCTTTATTATCCTCAAGGTCATCATACATTGACCTCTAAATAGAGGATATTCTAGTTTTATATGAAGTCCATTCATGGCTGAGTTTTAGAAAGGGAAATAATATTCATTCTTCTTTTGTGAGCGCTCATGTGGGTTTTCTTTGTGTTGGGTAGCTGAATATCGCTCCTAGATGACTTTATGATGATCTTATGCTTAGTAAAATGGAAAAGATTTATAGATTCATAGATTTATTTTAATTAACTTTCTAGGGGTGTCCTTTCTGGAATCACACTGGTTTGCTTGAAAACCAAAGGAAATTAAGGAGACTCAGAAATGACACTGTCGGAGGTTAGCTACATGACTTTCTTTCCTCCTGTGAAAAGCTTTAGGAAGTGGGGGCCAGAGCAGGAATCATATCTTCTTCAGCCATCAGAGTGAACTCTTGTCCCCACTGAAATCAATGGTCAAGCTCTTACTGCCTCCTTTGCAGTCTGAATTTAACTTTCAGGAGCACATCCATAGCAGTGTGTCTGCCCTTTGCCTTCTTCCTGCAGAGAGCTCAATTTCACCCCAAATGCACCCCAGATGGCAATGTAGTAGTGAAGTATGCAAACAAAACCTTATCTCCCAATACATTTTAGCTACGTTACAGATTCATTTATAGAGCCAAAGCCCACCAGGGATGACAACCCCTCTTTCCCCCTTGAGCCACACTGTAAGGACACCAAGCAGACAGGGCTGCACAACACGGAGGAGGTTCAGAGCCCTCCCCTCTGTCCTCATGAGACTCCATGTGCAGGACTGAAACTCTCTGCACAGGAAACATCTGCCCCAGTGAGACCAGAGGGACCATGAAACTCATCAGAGGGATGGAGAACTTCTATGACAGGCTGAGAGAACTGGAGCTGTCCAGCCTGGAAAAGAGAAGGTTCCAGGAAGACCCTACTGAGGCCTTTCAGCACTGAAAGGAGGCTTTGAGAATGATGGGGACAGACTTTTAGCAGGGCTTGTTTCTCAGGACTATGGTTTTAAACTGGAAAAGGGTTGCTTTAGATTGAACACAATGAAGAAATTCTTTACTGTGAGGATGGTGAGGCACCAGAACAGATTGTCCATAGAAGTTGTGGATGTCCCATCTCTTCAAGGAACTGTTCAAGGCCAGGCTGGACAGGGCTTTGAGTAGCCTGGTCTAATGGAAGGCACCCATGTCCATGGCAGGGAGCTGGACTATATGATCTTTGAAGTACCTTATGACCCAAACCGTTCTATGACTTTATGATAGCAGAAAAGCACAGTATCTAATTTAAAGTCTTTTGTAACACATTAAGCTCAGATGAACTGTGATTTTTTCACAATATTGGCACAGTATCTGCTAAACAATTAGGTCTTGCCTTTTATGCTACCAAAACAGTAATTTGTCATTAAATTTCTCAAAAGAAATGTAAAGATCAGAACACTCCAAGTCAAGGGCAAATAAATCACTTACATGAAGAGCACATGTGTTTACCTAAACAATGACTTTGCCCATGGCACTAAAACAACATAATTCACTAGGCAGCCACAGGCAAAATAGAGTATACAATATATTATACTACAGGCATAATGATTTTTAAGGTTGTCAATTACAATCTTTTAAATAAACACCATGCTCTTTCTTTGTCCTCTGATGTAGGGCTGAACTTTGCTTTCATTCATGCTTTCTTGCAGCCTCTGTCCCCAGCAGAGCTATTGCTGCCTGGGGACTCCCAGCTTTCCATGATGATGGGGAGCCTTCTGCACATCCCCAGGGCAGGACACCCACCCTGCCTGACCAATTCTGTCCAGTCTTGTTGCACAAACTGTACAGCTGGTCTTGACTTTTCAGCTACACTTTGCACACACATAAACTAGATAAGAGGCTCTGATCTCCTCTATCCACTGATCATGAGGGTTCTTCCAATCCTCAGCAAAAAAGTGTTGAGAAATCACTGCTTTTGGACAACTACCTTTTCATGTCTCGAGTGCACACACCATTGTTCCAACAGCTTTATCAATACTGATTAAGTAACGTGGTATAGACCCCAGAAAAGGGGGTTGTTTTCACTTTAGTGGCATGATGGTATCTTCACATAGCTTGCACTGGGTATCATAAACAGAATGAAAAATAATGGCAAGTATCAGATAAGCACACAAGGGCCCAAAGCAAAGTTTGGGAAGCTCTTATGATATTCACAACCAAAAGGCAGTAGGTACCTTACTCAATTTCATCAGCAAAGGTTGTACTTACATAGCTACTATTTAAATTGCACAGAAGGAGCAGTATTCAAAACAAAAAAAAGTTAGATTTTTTTCAAGATTGGTGACAGTGTATGGGTGAAACAACACAAACTGCAGAATCAGTAGTAAGCATGAATCCAGCTGAACTATTGTTATTACCAGGGTCAGTATCTCTGGACATGCATGACTTAGCAAAGAAGTCTGAGTAAATACTGTTTCATTAAAAGAGCAACATCTGATTAAGATCACATTAAAATTAATGTAAGTTTTGCTCTTGAACTCTGTGGAAGCAGAAATGAATTAATTAACCTGGAACTCTTTGACTTAAGCTTAAAAATTATCTATTTAGTTTTATTAGATCCTTAGACCTTTTCTATTACATTCTCTTGCATAACATTTTCTTTTTCCCATATTATTTTTCTAACTGAGACCATCTGAACAAACATGACATCATATGAGAGAATGAACGTTATCCCACCACGTTTTCCCAGAGATGTAAAGGTGTTTTCTGTGTTATCTTATAAGTTTTGTCCTGGCAGGACACAATAGCCTACTGCTTATTATCTATCTATCTATCTAGATAGATAATCTATCTATCTGACTGGGTCAAATCAGCACACACAGCCCATAAGTAGACATAAGTGACATTGCCTTTAGTCCTTCTGAAAAATAAATCTGGAACACAGCTGTGAGCCTAGATAACAGTCTTCCACAGCACAAAATAAACTCAACAGCAGAAGTACAGGCAGATGTGAGCAAATTCAACAGGCCCTGTTTCTTCTGTATGTGTGTGGACTACAGTTTACACAGGGACATCCACTATATAAATCTGAGTCTCAGACTGGACACTTCTCTACGATCTGCAGCCTCAGATGGTTTCCTCACATGGAGCAAGCATGCTGTCTGACCAAGCAGCGAGGCACCAAGGGGCTTCTGCCAGCAATCCTGCCCTATCTCAAGAACACACAGGAAAGGGGCAAGACCTTGCCTGCATCCAAGGCTGTCTTTAGGTGTACTCAAATCTGTGCATCTCAAACAGTATGAAAGCATATATGTAAGCATGCACTCCTGTGAGCTGCTGTAGGATTGCCTTTTCATTAGCTTAGTTCTCTGCAGAGGAAGTGATCACAAAACTTTTGCATCCCACAGATGACCTTGAAACCTGTCTTTCAGTTGCTATGAAGAGCCAGTTTTTATGTACCCTGTAAACATGGTTTCTCCAAGATACCTCCAGAAGAGCAGCCAAAAGATGAGATTCTTACTAACTGTGGCTGAAGATCTTGAGCTATAAAACTAATTTTTTAAAAAAATGAGGTAGATTAAAAAAGTTTTAACTATAATTAAGAAAAATCTCCAGATTCCACTTGTAAGCAGTTATACTGCTAGGTGATTTAATTCACCTCATAATGAAAACAAGTATTAAGGACTGGAAGTCAATCCCAAAGCAGCATGCAAAGCCTGATTCTGGTATGTTTAAACTGGTTAACTACAGCCAACTCTCACCTCACAAGCTACGGACTGCCAGATCTGCCAGGTCAGTCCTGCACATTAAAGCACTAATAATTTCCCATGGATTTTCAGTATGGAGCTGCAAGGGACATTAAAAGCAGTCATGCACTGGCAGCTACACTCATCAAGCCTACAATCCACACAGCAAAACAATGCTTACACGTGTGCTAGTGGCCCAAAAGGTGCCATAACAGTTCACTGGATCGGAAATTTTCAAGGCTCACCAAAACGTGACCTTCTGAGGCTGGTGGTGATGGGCATTCAAACCAGGCTTTTTAGACAGTCACCAGTTTATGCAAGATAACCCTCAGCAAAAGAGATACCAGTGATTTCTTCCCACTGCCACAATCCGGCACAGCACACTGCATGGGGCTCCATATATAGTATCAGCCTCCATGAAAGCATCAGCCTCTCCCTGCTAGGCTGTGTTAACACTCACGCTGTAGAAGTAACATCAGGACAATGCCTGACATCAGCCAGGGTCCAGCTCAGGACCTGTCCAGGATCCACCTCAAGCATTATTAACCTGCTCTGTCACCCACGCCAGCTCTCACCTGCGGCTGGGCAGCACCAGCACCGCCCCAGCCCTCGCCTGCCGGCCAGGGCAAGAGGCAGCAGCTGTCCCCGTTGGGGATCGGCCTGGACGGCGACAGCACCACCCTGCCCAGCGAGGCAACACCGCTGTCCTGCCCCCACGGCGAGGGGCAGCGGCGCCTCCCGAGCACAGGTGGCTCTGGGGCAGCGGCACTGCCGCCCTGCCGCTGTCCCCACCCTGCCGCTGTCCCCACCCTGCCGCTGTCCCCACCGCCACGGCGAGGGCTGGCTGACATCTCCCAGCACCAGGGTCTCGTTCAGCATGCACTGGCACACGACCCTGCCCGTCCTGCCGCCCTTACCGGCAAAGTTCTTGGTGAAGACGAGGGTGACGAGGAGGATGGGGATGAGGACGGTCCCGATGGTGACCACGCGGTCGAAGGGCAGCTCCAGCTTCAGCTGGAGCAGCAGAGCCGCCAGCGCGCCCGCCTTGTCATCCTGCTGCCCCGGCAGGATGAGCTCCTTCAGCTTCTCGCCCGCCAGCAGCGCCGTGGCCATGTCGGGGTGGTTATCGATGATGTGTTGCATAAGCAGCGGCGGCGGGCGGCCTCACGCCGCCGGGCTTCCCCGGGGACGGGCGGCGCCCGCCCGGCCTGCGGGGACAACACCGACAGCGGTGACGGCGGGGCCGCGGCCGGGCCGCGCTGCCGCAGCGGCCCCGTGCGCTCCCCCGGCCCCGCGCGCAGCCCCCGCCGGCCCGGGCAGCGCGGGGCGGGCGGGGCGGCCGCGACCCCGGCGGCAGCGGCAGCGGCGGCTGTGCGGCGCACGGCAGCCCCGCTCCCCGCAGCCTGCGGAGCCAAATCACGAGAGGCGGGCGGCGACACGAGATGCCCGGTGACAGCTGTGCCATAAGCGCTGCCTCCGCTTCGCAACCCGTGCCGTACAACAGCGGCGCAGCAGCCATGCAAGCAGGCAGACCGGAGCCGCCTCCCCAAGTGCTGCAGACAAGGAAGGGGGCATTTACCTGGCAGCTTCGGTTCCCTCGGCTCCCGGGGGATGCTGAACAAAACCGACGGCGGTACAGAAGAGCGGAAGCCGAAAATAAACTTACACTGGACCTTCCTGCCGAAAAATGGTCCCTGCACCACGACAAGTAATGAAATCGCTCCGGGCTCGGAGCGGGAGGTGGCTGATGTGCTGATGCACGTTACAGCAGCGGGCGCCTGGCGCTCGCATGGAAATGCCCGCCTGCACCGAGCAGCAATAGCGTGCGGAGCAGTTTCAAGAAGGGGCTCGCTCGCAGCCGTGGGCAGGAGGAGGAGGCAAGAGCAGCCCGAAATGAACTGCGGGAAGGCAGAGGTCCTTTAAGGCATCCCAGCGAACAGCTGGAGCCTGCGGAGCCGGGCGCGGCCGCAGCAGGGCGGCCGGGAGCGGCGCGGCCGCAGCAGCGAGTGCGGCACAGCCCATGCGGGCTCCGAGCGCAACACGTCGCGGCGGCCCCGGCGCCCGCGTCCCCGCAGGAGCCACCGCGCGGCCGCGGCACTGCGCATGCGCCGGGCGGCCCGGGAGCACGGCGGGCAGCGGCGGCCCCGGGAGGGTCCCGGGCACGGCCGGAGGGACACGGGCGGCACCGGGAACGGTGATCCCGGCAGGACGGGGCGCGGGGCCCCTCCCTTCTCCTGCCCGGAGCCCGCACACGGCAGCTCAGTCGCGGGTACGCGGGAGCTCCCGCGGCTGACGGATAGAGAGGGTAGTGATGAGGGAAAGGGAAACCCTCACCCAAGCGGGCCCTGAAGGTCTTGGATCTGCGGGCACGTCAGGGATTTAAGTGCTGCCAATAGAAAGCCCTTCCAGATGCTGTTCTTTTAAAGAAGGTGTCGGCCACACCTGGTAAAACAGCCTAGAAGCAGAGGGCAGCTTTCACCCAGAACCTCTGATGATGTCCAGACCTGTGTATTCACAGATGGCCACACCTTGCTGTGCTCTGGAACAGGCAGGGAACGGAGCACGCATTAACACTCTGGGAATAAAGCTACACCACACAGCATCAAAGGAGGCCATATGTGCTGCATCATAGCCTGCAGCCGTGGTGTCAAAAGCTCCAGGTCACAGATCCTGCTTCTTGTTTATGGATTTTATATTTAGCAGTACTTAGGTAAAAACCAGAAGTAAACTTAAATATTGCTGATATTTCTGTCAAAGATTTGCAGTTGTCATCTGCAACTCACATGAGCAAGGCAGGGATTTTTATCTTTGCGTTGAAATTTTCATTTCCCTGGTCACTGTGACAGTATGATGGTTGTGTTTATTATTCAAGTTTAAATATTGGGTGCAAGCTTTAAATAATACTTCTTGGCAGGGGTCCTTCCCTCCAGGCAGGGAGATAATGAACTAGGCAAGAGGGATGTCCTGATGGTCACGGAGCAAGGATCCCAGGCAGCAGACACAAAGCTGTTGGTGCCACATGCTCCTGAAGAGTACTGAAGGCAATAGAGCCTAAATAGAGCCTGAACCTGTAACCATCACTCGCTTAATTTTTCCTGCATCTAATCCTCCATGGGCTCTGCCTCTGTTGGTTTTCTGTAAGGACATGCAGTATCTGCCTCATAGGCAGAAGGCAGGAAGGAGAGGTCCCCTTTTCTCACCCCCTTGTGCAGGTACAGTGGTTACTTGTCATGTAGTACAGAGTCACCAGCTGTACCCTGGGCAGGGCAAGGTAGGAGGCAGAGCAGTGAGGATCCTGGTGTGGTGAACTTGGGAACAGTGTACAGCCTGTGTTGTTCCCACAGCTGAGGAAAAGTTTCTGGCTCAGGCTGCAAGCCTCAATAATCCTAGCTATCTATGATGAGAGATAGATGCATCAATTTCTCTTGCTCTAGCTGCATTTGGAATAATTTGTATTTTATCAGCCTCTAATAAAGAGCTTTCCATTCCAACAAAAAAGAACCAAAATACCTTCTGCACTTGTTACTGCTGCTGCCAGAGGGATGATGCTGAGCATGGCACTGACAGCCTGAGGCAGCACAGCTGCTGTGCAAAACTTTTGCTCAGAATTTCTCGTTCTGCTCCTTGAGACTGCAGCTGAAAGACCACTTTTCTAATTCTCACTATGTCATCTTCTTTTTGAATCCTCCTTCACCCATCCACTTACTTAATTCAAAACAATCAGCTTGCTTCTTGTTTTCAGTGACTGCCTGTGGCATTTCTCCTATCTTCCCCTACCTCAGCCCTTAGCACTCATGTGCTATCTAGATGCTGACTCTAGATGCTTGCTCATGTTTTTCCATGAAGAAATAATGCCAGCTGTAGTAACCATTTCTGAGGAACCTTGGTCTAAACATCTACAAACTTTACAAACTTAGGAGCAGCCATCTACTCCCCTACATCTCCAAGTGTGGCTGCAACTGGTCAGTTAAGGAAGTGTTAAAATGAGGTAGCCCTCATTGTTGATTCCTTTCCCTAACTGTTCCAGCTTCCAACAATGTTGAGGAAATTTCCTGAGCTTGTGATGGTTTGATAACCCCCAAAAGATCGCAGGGTATTTTTTCTGGTCTTCTGTTGGGACTGTGTAAATTTCTGGCATCCACAGCCTCTTTATTAAGGAATTCCAAAGGCTTACAACCTGTTGTATCCAACCTACCTTGTTCTGTTTGCTCCAAAGGTAATCAAATCATCAAATTAGACAGGCCCCTATGGGAGCATATCTGGATCCATCCCTGCCCATCTTTTCCATGACGCATATACTTCTGCAGACATCTACTATATCTTCCCCTTAAATTATATCTAGTTCCACATTTAATATCCAGGGCATAGAAGACTAACCATAAATCAGACACTCTGCTTTTAACATAAATGTGACATCCACGAGTGATTAAAATTTCTCCTATGAAGCTTACTTCATTATAATGCCATTATTTGATTTAATCATATTGATTTTGTAATCCTGCTTTGCAAGATGATGTCTGTACAGCAAGCCAAAGAGAGAGGCAAGATGGAATGGCATGTCAGACCAGAACATGGGTAAACAAAAACCTGTAGCAAGGCAGAGTGTGGGACATGGAAAATTACTGTCACAATTTACAGATAAACACCACAGTCTAGTTTCTCAGTAATAACATCCTGACATGTATGCTGCTGGGTGATCTAGAAAATAATCAGCCTGTGATAATATTCCTGTGCTAATAAATATTTCACAAGTTGCTGGTAGGGTCAGAAATTGATTTACAGATCAAAGTGGAAAGTCATGTGAAGGAATTCTAATTAGTTCTAACAAAAGATCAAAAAAGAAGTATTATTTTTTTAGTTTGAATAAATCACTTGTTATCACATAGAAAATACTGATTATTGAAGGTAAAGTGTGGGTCTTTTTTAAGTCTTGTTTTCTCCAGTTCTGAAGGCTCAGAAATTCAAAAGCAAATGAGAAAAACTGAGATTGATTTGAAATGACTGATTTCAAATTCTGACAGGGACACTTCTAGCACCTAGAATTTACCTTCTAAGCAGAGGGATACTACCTTTAGATGTGGCGTGAGATTTATCTATCCAAGCACGAAGGTGCCTGAGCGAGATATTGCAGAGCACTATTCCTGAACCATGTAGGAGGAGAACCAGCTAAATGTAACAGTGCAGTTCATGTGACCAAACGTAGATGTTCTCTTCCAAATGAGATGAATCATTTACACATTGTAGGTGTCCAGAGTTTACACATGAATCCCACTGACTGTCTCTTATATTGCAGCTTGTCTTAGCTTAGCCATTTCCCCAAGGGCGACTGTGTGCTGTCCTTGTCCTTAGAATTGCTGCCTTTTAATATGAAGGCTTTAAAATTGGTCATGCTGCCATGAATCTTTCATGCAGTTCCTCACACCGAATTTACGGAAAGGATGCAGTTTCCCTGTTAACACTGTCAAGGAGCAGGACTAGAAACCACTTGTGGGGCTTTTCTTACCTTCAGCCAGGCTGTGGCTCAAATCCCCGTGGTCTTTACCCCACCAGCCACCCTGGGAATCACATCTCTCCTCCTGGGGGTGGTGTGGCCCTGCACAGCCCAGCTACTCCTGTGCTGGCAGGAATGCTCTCCCCAGGGCAGGTGTGCAGTCAGTGCTGCCATGGCTGTGCAGGTGCTGTCTGTCTGTCTGTCTGTGTGAGCAGCAGGCACAGCTTTGGTGAGTGCAGCCTCTGCAGAATGCTCCCAGTGAGACAGGACTGTGTAGGGTTGGAAATGGCAGCTGGCAGATGGCAGGGAGCTGTGACTGTGTCTTAGGTGATGGTTTTGGTGGTAAAGTGAAGTGAGATGCCAGGTGATAGTGAAAAGGAGCAACTGGCAATGCAGCCTGGCATTTTGGCAGTAGCAGGAGGCTCTGTGTTCCCTGGGAAGAAAAAGTGACTCTTAAGAAGAAGATGTGATATGGTTGCTGACATCAATGAAGTATTTTTTGCTGCAATGCACATCTCCTTGCTAGTGAGTCTCTTCTGGGGTTGTTTAGAGCAGAATAGACCATTTCAGATTCAGTGAACATATAGTCCAACTGCCTGACCATTTTAGGGCTTACCAAAAGTTAAAGCAGATCGTTAAAGCCATTGTCAAAACACCCCTAAAACACTGCCAGGCTGGGGGCATCCATCACCTCTCTGGAAAGCCTGTGCCAGTGTTTTCTCACCCTCTCAGTAAAGAAATGCTTCCCAATGTCCAGTCAAAACCTCCCCTGGGGCAGCTCTGAACCACTCCCATGGGACTTTATCACTGGATGGAGAAGGGATGGAGTCTCCTCCTCCACCTACCCTCCTCAGTAGCAATGAGGTCACCTTTCAGCCTTTTCTCCAAAACAGACAGGCCTGAAGTACTCAACTGCTCCTCAAAGGACATTCCTTACATGCTTACTCTGAGCCAGAGACTCAAACATTGGGCTTCAAAACCAGCTAATGCCACCATGGGAACCTGGAGGGTAACTGAAGCTGCTCAAGGGCAAAGAGATTGTATAAGCACAAAATGGGTTATTCTGTTGCTCTGGTATGCAAGCTGTCTCTGCATAAATCTAGAAACAGCTTGGCTTAAATAGCTGGTAGGGAAGTCAAGGCTGAAGTAAGATAACATATTTCTGTTCAAAAAGCACATGGTATAGAGGAAATGTAACCAGCTTGAACGAGGGTCTAAAGGGAGTTTTGGGACTATCTAGATAGCAGTATGAGCAATACCATATTGGATCAAAGGTGCCTGGATAACAGTGTTAGAAACACCAAATTTGGGTGTGGATACAGCAGAACTGGGACCACTAAGGAAAAAATAATCAGAAGCATGTCATTAAATAGGTCCTATTTGTCTGGGAGGACCCTAGGCAGAGAAAAAAAGGTGCAGGGTTGGTGACAAGGTAGGTTCAGGAAAATAACCACTAGGAATTAATTAAATAGGAAAAAAAGCCCAGGAAATAAAAAAAAAAAAAAAAAAACAAAACCACAAACAAACAGGCATTAGGAATATTCCTGTGGAGAACAAAGAGGGATGAGATATTCTGGTTCTAGAAGTGTGAACACCTCCAGTGGTAAAGCTATTCTGTGACCCAGCTCCCCCAGGATGGCAGACAACACCCCTGAGACAACAACCTCCTGCACTCTCATCGGGTCTGTGTCCAAAAGACTTGTGTGCAAGGGTGGGGTGAGGAGGGAAAGGCTTGTGCCCAATAGTAAGTAAGTGGAAAAGGGAAGGGAATTGTGGCATGATGGAGCTTGCATAGCAGTTGTTAATTAGCTGTACTAGTAACAGGCCACAGAATTGTAACTCAGAATTGCTGTCTTGTGGTGATACAGTTGTGAGTCCTGCTCATATCAGACATTTGTTCATTAGCCAGTTAGAGTGCTATCAGTCTCTTACAGGTGTGCACACTAATCAATAGACATTTTTAGTATTAGTTACATTATCAGGTCTCCAGTCTAAAGGAGCAGAGTCAGACACATAAGATACCACAATCATTATTTTAAAAGCTATTTTATATGCAAAAATCTAAAACCATTTCATTTTCCCAAGACTTTCTGATTATCCCCAACAATGAAGAAGATTAAATGGGCAGTACTTTTTGTCCTGTGATGTGGGGCTTTTTGAGCATTGGCTTAATGCTTTTTTCCCAGTGTCATTATAACACTGATCATTGAACCAAGACAGTTTGCAGTGGTGCAAGCCCAAAGTTTTGAGTGGGCTCAATACTGCAGCTGAAGACACAGGACTGAAACACTTCAGTAGCAGAGACTGCAGCTGCATACAGATTGCTTGTGGCCAGAAATGTGCACAGTGTTAGAAAGGGTTGGCAGGGTAGAGCATGGGACCTGGGGATGGAATCACCAACGGGAGACTGAAGAGACATTCAGCCAGAGCCCACTGAAAGTACACAAACTAATAAATACCAAGGGAAAAAAACCCCAAGAAAACAGCATCTTAAAAATTTATTTGAATTTAATTTTGGCAATTTGTATTACATCAAATGAGACTAAAGACATAATATATTGTGTATTTTTGCTGGTTTTAGCTCAGATAGAGTGAATTATCTTCACAGTAGCTAGTATGGTTCTCTGATTTGGATCTGTGCTGAAAACACTGGGAAATTTCAGCTGTTGCTGAGCAGTGCTTACACAGACAAGGCCTTTTCCCCTTCTCACATTGCCCCACCAGTGAGGAGGCTGGGGGTGCACAAGGAGTTGGGAGGGGACACGGCTGGGGCAGCTGACCCCAACTGACCCAAAGGATATAGCTGACCACAGGGCATCATGCTCAGTATCTAGAGCTGGGGGAAGGAGCAGGAAGGGGAGGTCACTTGGAGTGATAGAGTGTGTTTGTCTTCCCAAGGCACTGCTATACATGATGAGGGCCTGCCCTCCTGGGGATGCCTGAACACCTGCCTGCCCACGGGAAGTGAATTAATTCCTTGCTTTGCTTTCCTTGTGTGTATGGCTTTTGCTTTACCTTTTAAACTGTCTTTATCTCAACCCATGAGTTTTCTCACTGTGACTGTTCCAACTGTCCCCCTTATCCCACTGGGGGAGTGAGTGAGTGGCTGTGGGGGGATTAGCTGCCACCTGGGGTTAAACCATGACAATATTGACTTAAGGGTGGTCTTTATACTTGTATATTTCTGCTGACAGAGAAGAGCTTGTTTCTTGTTTTAGTCTCTTGCTTCAAAATTTTAAATTCTGACCAAAGTAAGCAAAGCACACACTGAACGCTTTGCTCTCAGTACAGACTGCAATCAGCAACATTCTTTGAAATTCCACTCTGAAGCTTGCAAAGGGAAGGCTTCATTCTGCCAGACGGTGGTATTAAGTATCACATGGAAGGCAGTCATAATTCCAGTTCACTGTAGCAAGGAGTGTTTAAAGTTGAAGTAAACTTGTAATGCAAATGAAGAAGGAAGCACAGATGAGATGATGATGGTTCTTTTTGTTAAGCCCTAAGTGAAGGAATAAGAGCCCTCATATCTGCTCTAAGTCCTGCTTGTTTGAGCATCACAAGCTAAAATACAGAAATATAATTTGGAGCCAAGGAACTCATAAACTGCTGGGAGTCCTCATCTTGCTGTACTACACAGAGGTCCCCTATAGCGTGTCCCCTCTCCCTGGTCCCATTAATCTTGCACTGTGCTGCACTCTGGTTCTGCTTCAGCAAGGCAGACAGAGAACATTGCTGTAGCCTATTTCATAGCATGATAAGGCATTTTATTGAGAACTACATATTCAAATTCTTCAGGCTGAAGAAGGCTCAGGTTTTTCACTTCCAAAGATAAGTGAGAAATCCCTAGGATATCACACTGTCTCCTCTGCTACTAGATTTCAGAATTTTCAATGAAAAATAAAGGAAAATGCTAATGCAATTTTATAGTTGCTCAGAGCGTTCTGTTATGATCAATTATTACCCTGCTATTTCTGTTCTTTGACATTCAAATAAATGGTATATTAAGAGAAAGGAAGGTTTTAACTCTACATCTTGACATACAGAAGTATTACTGGAAGGATTCCTTCTCTTGCATGTTTATTAAGGAATTCTAGCATGGTGGCTTCTGGAGGGAGCTCTCAGATCTGCACGAAGAGCTGTGCTGCCAGAAGGCTGAGCATCCTGCTGCTACCCTGTGTGGGCTTAGGAGGAGAGCTGTGGAACACTGTGCTGCAGAGGCAGAGAGAGAGGCTGTGTTCCAGGAAGGAGAGACAAGCAGGACTAACAGAAGAGAACTTAACACAGGTTTGTGGAGTCAGGAGAGTTTTCTTGTGGGTCTGTGATCCTGTTATGAGGATCTCATAGACAGGGTTATGAGTACACAGTCCCCTCTCCCTGCAGTGGGGATCTGAAGTCTCTGCCTCATTCAGGAGAGAGGCAGATACTTTTCACTGCAAACATTCCTGTGCAGATGCTTAACAGGGAGGTAATCTGGCCTTTACATTTTTGCTACTGCAGTATGAAGGCCATTCCAGGGAGGACAGCTCAAGCAAATGAAGGGGAGAAACAAGTCTCATCCAGGTAGCCTCTAGCTATCCCTGCATCACATAGTCAAGTAAACATGTAAAATGGAAAGGAAATGAGAAGGGATGAGAAAGTAAGTGAAGCTCCTCCTCCATTTTTCATCACTTTTTGTTCATTATTTTAACCTTCTTTGCATAAACTGACAAAATGCATATGAGTCATTACTTGTTTTTAACACTTAGCATTGTCCATTTAATTGCAAGGAATTAAGAAGGAGTGGCTGTGCCAACACATTATTATTAATGTACTTGAAAACAGTGAATAATCTACACAGCTCGATTATAGGGGTCCCCATGTCCCAAAGAAGGCAATTGTAAAGATTTACATTTTAATTGATATCTTACTCTGTAAAGAAAAATAAAAGCCCTCAGCTACCTAAGTCCTTACAATTAATTAAGCACAAAATACTCCATAAAGATTAACAGTGCCCTCATCCCAGGAGTGCTCAAATAAAAAAATGCCAAAAGGCAGAAGAACATTAAAAATCTGTAAGTTATCTGTAAAACACGTCTAGTTTTGCAGTTACAGACTGTAACAAAACCAAGTCACAGCTGTATGTACAGTCTTAACATCCAGGTGATTTTCAAGCCAATACCATTTCACTTTTGTGTTCCACATGCACAGGCCAGCCCCACTCTGCATCTTCTAAGTATATTGGATTGCAAAGTAAAATAGCTGAGAGCTGTTTCAGTACTTGAATGGACTTTGTCAGTGATGTTCCATGGCCCTGAAAGGCTGGCGTACCTCCCTTGCAGCCACACCATCCTCCAGACACTGTGGAGCCTTTACTGGTCATCCCATGTCAGCAAGGCAGCACCATCCCACCTACCAGGCCGTGTTTTGTTCCACTGTTCCCCAAGTGTTGATGGATGAGAATGCAGCATTTGCCTTGTTTGCCAGATTTATTGTATGGTCTGTGTTCAGTCTCCATACTCAGTGAATTCACATCATGATGAACTGCCCCTCTGATCCACTGTCTCAAGCCACAGCTGCCAGCAAACACAAGCAGTGTGCAGGCCCTGCAAAGCCATATGCCTTGGCAGCCCAACAAACTTCTGCCCTCGAGCCTGCTACAAAACACCAAGCCTCACAATGCACCACAGGGACGTGTGCCCCTGGGAGCAGTTCTGCTTTCCCATGGAGGAGGGCGGATTCGCTCCTTGCAACTCCCACAACACTGTCACAGGCACAGCAGGACCATGAGGGCTGCTGCCTGAAGCCTGTCAGGCATGACAGCAGGCATGGTGCCAAGGTAATGTACTTGTCTCAAGCTTGGCATCCACATGTGCAGATGTGTGGATACTTGCCAACATCTACCTACCTCGTACGGTCAATTATTTCTTGTATATTCAGTTGTGGGGGTCAGGCAGCCTTTGTCACATCTTTTTGCAGATGCTGCCTGCATATGAATTCAGGCATTGGTCTACCCACAAGACATGTTCCATGATATTGGAAGGACTTAGTGTCCAGGAACTTCAGCTGGTGACATTCCTCATTTCATATCCCAGAAAAGGTAATGCAGAACCAAAATACAATCTTCAGTGGCTTCTGCTGCCTAATGTTTGCAAATGGGCATGTACAAATCTCCATTTCCTGGCATTAATTTCCAGATGTAAGCTTATTTTCTCACAGATGCCAAAATACACATGTCCAACAAGATTGACAAAAACTCCCAATAAAACCAGTGCTTTGGCAAGTTTACAATATAGCAGTTTTGAGTAATAATACAGCAACAACGAGAAAGAGTTAAAATATCTGGTTTTACTATTCAAGAACTCATAATCTTTTCCCCTTTGACTATTGCTTACACAAGAATATTTTGGCTTAGTTTCAGCTCAGAGATTAAGAAGTGACTGAAGTAAAGAACTGACAAAGGAAAAATTCTTGCAGTGTTTCTCAAAAAAATTAGAACTCAAATATATGAGAGAAGGAGTAAATTCTTAAAAGCAATAAGCAATATCAGAACTACTAAAAATCCAACTGTACATGGCCCTGAGTAACCAGACCCTGTTGGGACAGGCTCAGAACATGGGGGACGGACTAGGTGATCTCCAGAGGTCTCTTCCACACTAAACCTCTTCTACGCCTTTATGCTACACAGGTAGCATTTCATGTCTGTCTTACATCTGGAAAGATGCCCAAACCCAGAAAAAAAATATACTTTGGGGATGTAGTGTTTGTTAAGTGCTGTACAGTAGCTACAAATCATGTCCCTCCATTCCTGGCTGCAAACATTGAGCTTTGTAAGGGATGTTCCCCCTAAGAGCTATCAGGAGGACATGTAATGTGCGACACATGTAATGAAGACCTGGTCTCCCATCTATCAACATAAGAGGTTTTTCTTGTAATCCTATGAGTGAAGCCTTGGGCAAAACTTTTTAAATTCATGCAGCGTTTTGTTATATTTGGCAAACCTGCAGGCGCTGATGGCTACTTCCTTGCTTCTATAACCCAGCACACTTTCTTAACTTTATTGCTCTACACAGCCAGCCACACTTACAGAAGTGGAAATACTCTCATTAGTAAAGCTACAGCACTGCACAAGTGTGTGTAAACAATCTGCACTTGTGCATGGCTTAGCAATTGGGCTCTTGCTGAATGCTCTGTAACCTAGGTGTAGTAATGTGGACATCTCCAGGAGTATCCTGGGTGAACTACTTACCTCTGACCAGTAAATATCAGTGGTTGCATCATTTCTCACTATTCTGAATTTATATTATGAAATACTAATTTGGACACAAGCCCCTATTGCTACAGCATGCCTAAGGCTAGAAGCTGAAGTTATGGATCAAATCCATTTTGTCTGTCCAGACAGACACAAGAGGTAAAGTTCCTTATACAAACTTGCAACAGATGAAACTCTGAGAGCTGGACAGGGTAGACAGTGGGCAGGGATGGTAAAGTTGTCAGTCCTGATGCAGAAAATAAAGTTACACTAAATTAGTAAATTAGCATTTTCTTTGGAAAGTAGCAGGGAGATACTTTATATCCCATCATTTTCTACTAGAGCTTATTCAAAAATAGTCACATGAAATCCCCCCAAATTAAAAGAAACAGTCTGCAAACTGTTTATTAAGGAATTAATTAAAAAGTAATCTGAACTATTTTCAACTTAACTGCTTGAACCCTGAAGTTCTATTAAAAATGGAACACATCCCTTTCCGCCATTATACCTGGGGAACTCTGGGCCATGTGGTCTGGCCTGAAGAGAACCTGCAGAGATCAGACTGTGTAAGTGTCACAGCTAATACCAACCAACCAGGTAATGGCAGACACCCCCTGGGATGAAGGCTGGGGAATGGAGTGCCTTCTTCCTAACCCTGCTAGTGTCAGATCATGTCATGTTTTCTGCAGGCAAGAACTGAAAGCATTCCAGCTCTTCACCATGCTGGACAGCTTCTTGTAACTGATGCATTTTGGTAGAAACCAGAGAGAAGAGCAGGATTTATACCAGGAACCCAGAAAGCCGTATCTGAAGCCAACTGTATCAAATACACTTGGACAAAATGACAAATTTGGTTGATATACTCAGAAATAATTATTTGATGTACTAGATTCTTTTGAAGGATTTTCTAAGATATTTAGTATGTATTTGTTAGTTTTTTTGATACTGAAAATTACAGCATATGAATAACTTTCATGCTTATTCACAAGCTGCTGGAAATATGACAATAACAGGAAAGATATTTGATGAAGAAAGGTTAGACACATGTTATTAAATAAATTATATTATTAAATAAAGCTTCTGCTGGAGCAGAATTAAATTTGGATATAATGACATTTTCACATAAGAAGAAAAATGAAAGTAAAAAGTAACAGTCAAGTCAAACAGCACAGGTAATATCTGCAGAAAATATAATACTGCCCCTGGGCATTCAGCTGTTTGCGAGCTGTAGCTGTTCATCATGATTCTAAAGCCACAAAAGGAAAATTACTCTTTATGATATTAGGTCCCAGTGTATTTTCTTATGTGAATGTAAGACAAATACACATTTTTGATTAGTAAAAGAAATAAAACCAGAAAATAGTGTTAAAGGAATGTCAACTAGTAAAACCTGCAAAAGCCTATTTTCTGAAGAAAGAAACAAGGTGCTGTATAAAACTTGCTCTGTATCACACAGTGGAAAGCAGAAGTCACTACCAAAATCTGAAATACACAGCATGGAATTGCTGGCAGCAGGAGCTGGATCAGGCTCCATGGTTTCTTTAAACACAACACTTCTGTGGCTCTGCAGAGGCTGTGCAGTAATTCCCTGCTCTGCCAGGGACAGGAAGGTATGTGCCTCCCCAGGCACTGCTGATGCACAAGATGTCAGTGAGGTGGAATAATTGCTGAGGTACCTGTCTCATTCTATCTGTGCTAATGGAACCACTGAGGTGTTAATGGATCAAGACACTGCTTACATGTACCACAAAATAGGCAGCAGCTGCTCAAAAATTCACACTGAAACTGTAATATTGTGGTAAAAGGGGAGAAAGAGATTCAATGTGTACCTGACTGAAAGTCATCATTGAAAGGTTTTCAGCCCCATGCATGCAAATACACACTGATGTAGAGACAGTGCACTTTGTGAACATGAAAAAAAAAATCATATTACCTCCTGGGCTTTTAATGGGATTTTTAGCTTTGCAGTCAGTGGAGAATGGAGAATGTCCTTACACAGAGCCTGTATCTGCACTGCATAAAGCAGCTGCATTTCAAAGTAAGAAAAAAACTCAATAAGAAAGAAGTTAATTTTCTAGGGCAAACAGTACACAGATATTTTTTAGAAGCTAATGTTTGAGATTACCTTTAAAGAGAATCTGGGATGGTTTCATTCCTCATGTTCTTAAACATTTTTGCATTTCCCAGTCTTTAACATGAGGTAAGTAAATCCACATCTCCACAGGCCTGGCTGTATGGAAATGGTGAGTTGATTCACACTTTTAACATACATTAGTTGTCTATGTTTACATAAGGGCACTCAGGGTACTGCATTAACCTCCTCCTCACATGTTGTGGGACTTTCTGCATACATACCTACCTATTGCACAAAAAGGAGACAGGGAAAAAAAAAAGTTGAAACTCTTAAACAGATCTACAGCCTCAAAAACTCTGTAAAGTCCACAAGGTGGACAAAAACAAAAATTTAAATTACATTCCTCTTTGGGCATGGAGTACTCAGCCCTGTCTAGGAAAATATCTGAATTTCAATGGCATTGCTGAGAAGAGTGAATTTACTTCTTTGTATCTAAGCCCTATCTTCAGACTGCATAAGGTAAGTTCCTGATGAGTGGATTTATCATTCAGCAGAAGGCTTGCTGATACAAGGTCTGATGTGCTATGGGTTTCCAGCCACAAGCACAGTGCAAAAACTCCCGGTATTAAAAAAAAAAAAAAAAAAAAAAAAAAAAAAAAAAAAAAAAAAAAAAGGCAAATTCATTTTACAGTAAGAGCACAAAGAATTACTAAAATAGATATTTTTGGAACAGGTTGCTCCTGGATTGCAAACGTAATTTTATTTTGTAGGAAATAATGAGGAGTTTGATGCACTGGGGACAAACAGAAGTAAAGAGAGAATGCAATTTTAAAGCACTTTAGCACTTTACCACATTCAAGAGATATTTTAAAAATGTACCTACAGTGCTATGAGGTAAAAGTTGAATTTTCCACATGGTTCACTGGAAAATTTACTGTTAAAACTCTCTGAAACATCATTTATAGAAGGAACATGTGTGGAACATTAACATGCAGTTCTAACCACTGTCACCAGGCTTGCACTACTGTTTCTTCAGCTATATGATGGTGCAAGGCTGATTCTTATCAAGAGTTACTCCTTAGCAGTCTATGACTAAAGGCAGCACTCTGCTCTGGCCTGGATGTACAAAGAGTGACACAAACACTTGGGCACGGGAAACAGAGGGGAAACTATGCTGAACTGTTCACATTTCTCATGGTGAGGAAACAATGGTAACTTGTTTTAGGGTATCTTCTCTACAAGCAGGCAGCAGGACAATACACATTGGCTTTTAAATCCAGACCAAATCTTGTTAACTTCAATCCCAGGCAGATATGCAGATTAATCTGGATAAAGATTACACAGCAATATAAAACATAGCATTAATCTGCTTGTAATGAATTTATTTTTATTTCTACTATTAATAAATTCATGAGCCTTTTTTTTTTGTTACATGTTTCTTTCCATGTGTATCTGTTGTGAGTCCCTTTTTTTCTTTTAAAATCTGTTTCTGAAGTTTTCTCTTGCTAGACTCTTCTGTGGTGGTAGCAATGTCTCCATACACAAATGAGGTTCATGTACAGGGCACTACCATAGAGGCCACACATGGTTGCAGCACACAATCATTTTTAGGACTTAAATTCTAGATATAATGAAGTAAAAAGGAATAATATTACTGTTACCATTTTCAGTTCAAACAGGACAGAATGTATCTGGAATGACTTATTCCCTGGCTAGCAGTACCTAGTGTAACACACTTAAAAACCGCCTTGATTGTATTATTCAGATGAAGAAATCTGACAGAAGACTGGTCAAAAAATTGTTTCTAAAAATGGGTGATGGCTTAAGTAAAATAAATGACCATCCTGAGAAAGTTAACTGCAGCTATTTTCTACCCTATTACCAGCAATTCCTTGGCTCTAAAGTTAAAAATCACCACATCTGATAAATGTCAAGTCTTCCAAGATGCAACTCCAGCACAACCTCAAGACTACAGAAATTTGGACAGAAGAAATTGCATCACCTGCCAGAAAAATGACAGTACAGCACATACTGAACTTGACTGGCTCTGACCATGCCAGCACCTGCCCTTTCTGCACAGGCTGTTGGACTGGTGGCAGAGATAGGGAATCTATTAAAACAAGCATGCTAATTCAAGGATGGAAATACACATCTGGAGTGCTACAGGCACAGTTCTTTTCCACAGCAAGACCTGAACACTCTGCAGAGAGAGCTCTTCCCAAAACAGAATGCCACAAGGTGAAAATGCCTTTTGGTCACTATTCTGTTCCACACAAAGGATGTCTTCATTTTAGGCAGTCTAAATAAATTGTTTATGTTGGATTTCTTCTTCTGCCTCACTTAGGCCATCTGGGCAGTTTGCTCATTAATTTAAAGGAACCCAAAGGGGAGATTTTCACTACCCTTCTGCTCTCACTACCTCATCCTCTTCACTGCCCAGGGCACAGCTCTTAAAAACAGAAGAGAAACCACCAAAGGCCCTTGACTTCCCAAAAGGTGTTTTCAGCAAAATGCCAAGAGCTGACAATATGCATATTTTCATGCTTCTGCCCTCCCTGCTGCCAGGGCTGTGTATGGGTTTGGCTCAGCTCTCTGTCCCAGCTGGCCTGGCCACCTGCTCTGTGCCAAGGGCAGGCATCCCAGTGCAGCAGGACCTGCACCTTGCTCCAGCTGGGCTGCTCTGCCAGGTCATGCTGCAGGCCCTGCCACCCTCCCTTGCCCCAGGGCCACTCTACTGTCAAGGACCAATTAAAATAACAATTTTGCACCATTAGCACTTGTCCTTTGGAGCACAGTTTTGTCTTTGTGTCAACAAGGTATGCTGTTGGTTAAAAAGTCTCACTCTGAGGCACAACACTGTGTCCCCTTTCCCTTACAGTAGCTTCACTGCTCTTTAGGCTGCTTAACACACACATATATTGTGACAGCCATCACTTTCCAAGCTGTCAGTGACTGGCAGCATCTCTCTGGTACTCATTTATCAGATTAAACCTTTTCTGATCCAGAGATGGGGCAAATGAGAGATGTTTTAAAAACTTTCATTCTATTTTTAGTCTCATGTGAAGAGTAAGACAACACAGATTTCATTTCCCACAGTCATACAGGGACATGTTTTGTTGTTCGACAGACAGAGCCTCACAGAATTATTGGATAGCTTGAGTGGGAAGGCACCTTAAAGATCATCTAGTTCTATGCCCCCTTCTGTGGGCAGGAACACCTTCCACTAGACCAGCTTGCTCAGAGCTCCATCCAGCCTGGCCTTGGACACTTCCAGGGATGGGGAAGTGCCATATTGTTAGGAATACATGGATCTCTTATGAAAACTCACACTTCCACTAAGCATCATTGCACTAAAAGGCACATTAACAGAGAGCTCTCTCTGTTCACAAAATAGCACCAAATACCCAACTTTTATTGAAGCAAAATCATTTTGGGGGCTCTAGCTTTACTGTGCTAATAAAGACATGCCCAAGCATGTTAGGACCTGACAGACAGGGAATGTCTCATGGACCTCCCTTCTGCATTATCACCTGTGTGCTTTTATGAAAGAACTGAGAAGCCACAAATCACCACCCAGCTCCCTCACCACCAGCTAGAGCAGCACCTTTAGCACCCATGTGCAGATTCAATACTATCACCTTTCCTTAAGAAGAGTGCAGATAAGTTACAGTAGCTGCACATTGTGCATTGCAAGGGAAAGAAGCACAGTGCATACCAGGAATGGAAGTGGCATGAAAGGACTGTAAACAAGACAAACAGAAGCTTCCCATCTTTTTCCCCTGCCTTATTTGTTTCTCTGTAGCCTATACTCCTATCTAACACACTTCTGTTTGATACAGAAAGCCATCTTGCTGTACTGGCAATTTTTAAACACAGTGTCTAATTGTCGTGCTACTCCTGAAGTGCTGTCTGGCAAGACTTAACCACCAAGGAAAGGACAAGGAAGAGACAAAAATACTGTTTAATGGGAAAGCACAGAGCCAAATTAAGCCAAGAGCAGAAATACTGCTAATCTATGGTTCTGTTTTAATTTTGCCAAAATAAACACAATACTTTATAGCACATTTACAGGAAGGCAAAACAGTTTTAATTTTCTTTTTTTCTTTAACCCACCACTTAAGGCATTGCTCTGACATGCACCACAGCAGATGGCTAAACTACAGTGGAAAGCAAGAACACCCTGTGTGATCTCAGCTGTATTTACAAAGGCCTTAAAAACTGGAAGTAGGGTTTTGGCTTAAGGTACTCAGTATCAGTTGAGTGGAAATATTTAATGTATCATTCCAGTTCACATCAAACATATATTACTGTAATGCTCCCACAACAATGACACACATTTATGTTCTTGGGACAGTCCAGTTTTAGGTGGCACTACACAAGGCTGAGAAAACTGAGAAGTTGAAACGATTATGGAATATAGAAAAGCTGATGTAGAAGTCCTTCAATACTTTTCTCCTGAAGTCTGACGGATTCAGGCATACTGTTCTTTGCAGAAGCACATTAATACACATTTTAAACAGAAAAGCTAATAAGGTGCCACTACTACTTTACAGTAATAATTTCAATTTTTTCACTTCTTAAAAGAAAAAAAAAATCTTGTTTGCAGAAACTTCTATCCATTTCAGAACATGTGCCTCTCCCTGAGGACAAAAAGTGCTTGATCTGCTCAGGACTAAATTTCTTATAAGTGTTTTTATTTTCAAAACAGTTGAATACCAAACTCTTGAATGCATCTTGAATACCAAAACACTAGTCACACCTGTCAATTAAAGAAAGTAACATAAAAATCTTGCTTACCTTTCCCATAAACAACAGTTTTGATTAAAAAAAATAGTATAATCTAGGGTGATTATATATAATCATTGAACCCTATAATACCCATTGAACACTGTATTCATTACATGTTATTAGAAGAAACATATTTAAAATATCAAGCACTTTGTTGCTAACTACAGTGAAATCACCTTAAATACTTCTGCTGTACCCTCCACCTTAATGATGATCAAATATGCCATTATCATTTGGGGATACATAAGATACCAAACTCAACAACAGCTCTTATTTAATAATTAATGGTCAGATTCTTTTATGGGGCAGGAGAAAACAGGGTTACATTACACCATTATGTTTACATAATGTTTACTTAGGAATGCAAAATCCAATCCTACTATGGTAACCCAGGCTGTTGTACTGATCAATCTTACAAATGACACCAGCTCTAAAAATACTGAAAACTGATCAATATCTGGCAAGGTTAAACTGAAGACCAGACACTTACTTGTGCAGGTGTTCCAGCTCTGTGGGCAGGTCACAACCTATATAAACTCTGTTCATTAAACTGTATTCTAACAGTGCACAAAAACAGGGATCCTACAAGAGAAAATTAATATATAACTGTAATCATGGTGCTCTGAAAAGGAAATTTCCAAACAAATTAACATGGCACATGAATGTAAGAGACTTAATAGGATCTCTTCCAGAAAAAGAACTCTACAAATGGTGCAAGTATGGTGCAAAATGCGAGGAAGGTACCTCTTCTTGAGCTGCTCTCACATAGTTACATGTTAGGTGTGGGGGAATTAAATTTTCATTCAGACCATTTCTGGAACACTGTTTTCCTTGTTGTTTGTCAAACATAAAATGAGATATTAAGACAAGCTGAACTTATTCCTGTGGAAGGACCATGCACGAGTCCAAAAGGAGTCCTCCTCCCTGGCACTTGTTGCATTAATTGGGAACAATCACTTCTGCCACCCTCCACTTGAAGTGATGCAACTACATTTTGTGAAGAACCTAACTGTGTGAGGTCATTCAGAACATGCTTAATGGACTTGCATGCTGCTGGAGAACTTGAGAGGAGGTCAGAGCCTCCAGGCTGGAGACAAAAAGGAGCTAGGAGTCTGTATGCACAGAGCAGGATTTCCCTTGTACTTAGAAATCTACTGTGTGTGTGCCTGAACTGTCTGTTTGTACTGAACACACGGATATCAGATACTCCCAAATGCAGACTGAGGACAATATTCCTAACATGTTCTGATGCTTCCTCACATCAGATTAACCACAAAATCATACAACTGCTGGGGCAAATAACATATGCAATTCAAAGATATAAACCCAAAACTTACTTTCACGAGAATGTGAGGATTTCCCACGACAATCAGCAAAGCTTTTGCTCGAGTAATTGCTACGTTAAATCTCTTTGGGTTACAGAGAAAGCCCAGAGAGTGTTTTTCATCATCAATTACCATTTTCTGAGATCGTACCTAAAATTAAGGATAGTTTTAGAAATAAAATGATGAGAATACAACATACCACAGTGTAACTTTAACATAGTATTTCCTTACTGCAAAAATCCACTCAGCTGAATGACAATTCACAATGTGTCTTTCAGTATGCCTTCTTCAGTAGCCTAATCAGTGTACTTTGTCTTAGCATAGGAAAAACAGCCAAAGCAAGTAGTGTGCTAAAACTATGACTCATTATTTTTTACCCATTTTTCATCCATACTTGAACTTATCTTTGAAAAAAGAAAATTTTCATTACCTAAATAATGAGTTCTTATAAATAAGAGTGCAGTACATACCTAGAAATACTTTAAGGGAGTTCTAATAGTGGACTGAAAAGCTATGGTATGATGTTGATCATCATACCACTTGTGAAAGTAAGTACAGTACCACTGCCCTCAGGAAGAAAAAAAAAAAAGTGAGAAAATCCTGGATTCTTCCTCCAAGCTGCAAGTATGAAGTACTACTACCATTATTTAAACAGAAAGCAACAGATTTTTAACAATCCATATTTTAAAGAGAAGAGCAACTAAACAAGCATGCACTTAATAAGCTCTGCTTTCAAATACTGTGATAGACTGACAAAAATATAGCTTCTAAATTTTTTAAAGGCCTATATCAAAAATGAAACACAGAAAATTAGACACATAAAAATTCTCAATAGTACCACAGTAAATTTACACACTGTTGATAAGATGATAACCATGTACTCCTGCCCTTGAAACTCTTCTACTGTGCCAACCTTTATGTCTTCCAAATCAATACTTCTAAGAAGAAATCTAATTTTTTCCACCTATCAAGAAAAAAAAATGTGGTTGAGGGAATTTAGTGTTACATTTGAGGGTGGACTGCTTTAAAACCAAAACCATACCACATACACCAAGCTACGCAATCATTCACTAGTAAGATTTTCATATAACATAGTAACTTTTCCTACAAGAAAGTATCACAGCTAATACACAACTTAGGTAAAGGAGTACTCTCTACCATAAACTGAATAGAAGGCAAGATTTTTAGTAGTCCAGATTTTAAAGATAACTCAGATCCTTAAACCCTCTTTTTGCAGTGTGCATCATATCCAAAACAATGCATATGACAGATCCAAGGACAAGCAGCTTCCATTAGCCCTTGAAGAAGATGACCACAAAGATTCCACCTTTGCTTGCCAGGAGCATTATGCAGAGTGACAGGCAGATGTGGGGTATGATCTTAAGTACCCACCAAAAGAGAGAGAGAACAAGGAGTCGCAGGCACTGGGATCCTGGTACATATGGGATTACTGCACTGCCATCTGCTAAAAGTTGTTCAGAGATTATAACTGAAGTGCTCCAAAAGACTTAAGAAGAAATCCTGCCTGACTATGCTGAAGATTACAGTCAAAGACTACTTTCTAATCAGTGTTCCTGCAATACAAAGTGACTTTTTTAATGTGGACATTACTATCATATGCCTTGTATTATAGGCAGATGAAGGACAAAGTCGCATTAAATCATATGAAATTATTGTTTATGGAGTGTAAGAAATTCAGCAACATCAACAGTATGAATACTTATGAATATTTGAAAAAACAAATAACTGTAAACACAGCCACCATATAAATACATGGGATGAAATACAGTGTGGGAACTCAGCACATCACTCCTGATGTCCAGAGTTACCGAGACAACCCTTTGGGGGCTCGGAAATCCTGGAATGTTGCCAGAAGTGCTTGGTGGTTGGATTTTGACCCTGCACGGGATGTGCCACCTCTGTGAGGACAAGAGGTGTCCAATTCCTTCACCACTTGGGGATAAGTGGTGAAGGAATTGATTATTCACAGGGTGAAAATACAAGTTTTGGGATTTTGGTACAGGGGGGTTTTTAGGAGACAAGATGGAGGAATTAGGGCGTGTCTTGTCCTTCTCCTCCTCTTCTTGTCATCCATCTTTGGTGGTGATGCTGGCACTTTAAGATTGGTTCACATTAAATGTGCACTTGTTAATAAGGGTAAAAGGTATTGGAAGGTAAAGGTAAATGTCTTATACGTAGTTTTTAGTATAAAAATAGACGACTGCCCAGTGGGAGGTCAGTGTGCCCATGGCTGTCTTGCTGGGCAGACCTCTGTCAGGCTGGGAGATGACTTTGTAGATAAGAATTAATAAACAATATTGAAGACCGAAAAATCTGAAGAGTGCACTCGTCCTTTGGAGCGCGGGTTGTCCCAAGGCCATTCTATGCCTAACCAGGGAGAGACAACAGGCTGAGAAGGGAGAATACAGCAACTCTGAGGCTCTGAAGACATCAGACCTGTTGAACACTGTACCTGTTTGCGGTATGGCGCAATCACTCCAATGTCTGTCACCGGCACTGCAGAGTATTCACTTCTGGCCAGCTGGCAACAGTACGTCATTACTTGGACTGCCTCGGCTGGATTGAACCATGAAGGACTGCGACCTTCACGTGTTTCACTGCCCTGTGTTGGGGGAAAGGAAATGAGATGATGGAGATCAGGTGCAGAAATGACTATGTACTTATTAACACATTGTTCTTATACCTCCTGAATGCAAAAAAAGTGATGGAATATTCTATATAATTTCTCTCCCTCTCTATACACCTTTTCGAGAGAACAAGTATTACCTGACATTTTATATATATTTTTATACATTTATAAATATAAGCAATATAACAAAAGTATTTTAAGTATGCAACAAAGGAGTTATATCTCAACTCAGAATAACATGTTAATAAGCTGACATCTTGCTTTTTTCAAGGTGGAAGAGTTCTAAACCAAGCCTCTCCAAGCAGCAGATATTACCACTTCTTACTAACTTCTTGGAAGATTCAAGGATTTTTTTTTTCCCCTGCCAAGTTAAGCTCTAATGATCCTTTAGTTTTAGAGGCTTGTATCCATCTGAATGTAGGAAACTCTCATCAAAAGCAATCTAGAGCAGCTGATGGTAACACCAGTCTGGTCATCTGCTATGAATTTAAACTTCCATGAAAATGTCGCCATTTCAAGAGGCAGTTGTTCAAGTTCCTAGCAAATATGTGACTTAAGTATTTGTTTTTAAAATCAGATGGTCAGGAAGTCACATTACCTGTGAAAGGCATACTAAGCTTTTTTCATATCCTTTCTTGAATTTATTCTAAAGAAATCAGCAAGCTGCTAGCAAGCCTATACATTTAGTTCACTGTATGAACATTTCACATACCCTTATTCCATGAAAAATTAATGGAAATCCCTTCCTGGGCAATTTCTCCCAATTCAAGAAAGAAGTCACTACTGAGGTATCTGCACAAACTTCTAGCTCCTTATGATAAAACAATTTAGATGGCAAGGCAAGCAACGCAGAATGTGACCTGTAGTTCTTTGTGAGTTTAGTGATCTGCAAAGACAAAATCCAAAATCTGTAACTGAGACAGGTAATTATTCATCAGACTTCTCAGAACACAGCTACTACCTTACCATCCACTAGCATTTAGCATTTCTAAGGCTGCCAAAGAACTGTATTCAAGGCAAAAACTGCAGTTGTGGTCTTCTGTAAGTAAGAAGTACACCAAAGCAGTTTTTTGAAGGACCATCTCCCTTCCCTTCCAAAGGGGAAACAAAGAGAATTGAATGTACATGATAGACAAATGGGACATTCTCCAGTTTCTTGAAACATTGATGCATAGACACATTCTCCTTTTTTAAGAGTCAGATTATTTCCATGGGATTTCAATGGATACAATGTCTTTTTCTGAGAAAGTCTTGACAGGCAAACAGGGAGCATCGGAACAGCTGACAGAAGCTGGCCTTAAAACATCTAAAAGGTGTTTTAAAGGTCTTTAAATGAAAAAATAATCTTAAGGAAGCATTCCAGAAAGTAATGACCAGCTCAAAAAACCCCAGTCCTGTAAAAGGGATAACATAGGATATTCCAGTCAAAACCTACCCTTAAAGCCCTCCCATTTCCTGATCTCTCACTATGCCAATTCTCCTCAAGCACCACGTAAGGAACACAACAACCAGAGTTTGTGCTAACAGATTTTAGGAGGAATTGTGACAGGTTTTTCAGCAGGCTGAACCTGACCTAAAGCCTAGGTCCAAATACCCTCACTTTCACCCTTAAATGTGCCATCAGATTTCCTCCCTTCTCTATTTCCATGGTCATTTAGTCATCTTTTGCTCTCAGTTTAGTCCTTTGAAGTATGTTACCATGAGAATAGGAAGGCACCTTAGGAAGCTTAACATCAGCCCTACGTTTGGGATTCAGACAGTAATTAAAGCAGCTCAAACATCTGTAATTGTTTATATACTATGCTACCTCTGCTACTTAACATAGATTTTAGGTACTTGCCCATACAGAAATCTGGGGAAGCTAACCTTCAAATGAAGACATGATACAGAAATAAGAACAAATTCTCTTCTTTCCTTTGTGAAACATGATGTTTGCAAAATTAATCTTCAAAGAAGATACTCTGTTTGTCTTTTTATGGTAAAAGCAGAAATTGTACTTTTTCATCTGTGGAAAATGAAGTAATGGTAAACCTGGACTATGAACGTGAAAGAGAATTTTAAGCTATTATTTACAACTGTGCTTTGTGCACCATTTTTGACTTATGATACTTAAGAAGAGAGGATCTCTTCAAAGAAAAGTTTTACCATGATGGAAGAGTCAGCATCTTTACTATTCAGACCACATATGCAAATTAATCAAGCTTTTCTAGAGAATTCATGCTCAAGCTAGACTTATCATTAAGCATCAGGGAGCAAAACGGTGGCAAGAAACCACAAGTTCTCCTTTTTTGATTGAGCTGAAAAAGACTGATGGAAGGCTTAACTCACCAACAAAGGATTGTACGCTCCACAGGCACCAAAAGCATCCTCATCTCTGAGATATAGCTCTCTTGATGACAGTCTTTCTAGCAAGGACATACTTAATCCAAAAGACTGTGCAAGTTTAGATTTTATTACTGGCCCTAACTGCTTCGGATCTCCAACGAGAATTATCTGTATATGAAATTTAAAAACATCCATTTTAGATTAAAATAATTGTTACTGAAACTTCATTTTATAATGACATACATGTTTCAGAATTCAAAGACCAATTCATATCAAGTATTCTGCTTTCTTTCAAACATTTGTTTGCAAAGAACAGAACACATCCTTTATTGTGGTATCTCCCACACAGACCCAGTCCTCCCAACACAGATTTGCTCTAGAGGTAAAGAAACTTGTTTAAGTGTTGAGAATTGATATTATGCATGAATAATCTCTATTAAAAAACTCATTACCAGAAAATGGCTGCTTGCACTCTACATAATCCACAAAATATGAAAATAATAAACAAGCTTTTTCCCTTTCAGTAAATGATGTTAAGAGAATTACCTGTCCATCAGCTTCTGAAATCAACCCAATAGGAATGAGACTCTCTGGTTCACTTGCTTGACCTGCCTCATCCAGAATCACATGAGTGAAATGTCCAAGCCTGTAATTAAGTAACATTAACCTGAAACAGGGCTGTTTTCAGATAAGTTCATTCTGCCACCCTGTGGTTGACCTCAGCAATTGTGTTAACATCCTTGTCAAGTGTGCCAGGCAACCCAAAGACACAGAGCAAAGATGGGTATTTCCAGAAGGAAATACAGAAAAAACAATCCCCTTTCATTTTTCTTCTTTGATTTCACTTACATACTCTGATATACACAACCTTTAATTAAAGCATTGTAGCAACGTTAAGATAGTTAGAAAAGCTTCCCTTATTCTCAGTATTCCTAAGATATTGAATTAAAACAAGGCACTTGGTACATCAAAAACAATCCCCAAGCTTTGTTTCTGCCAAACAACTTGAGATAGGAAAGCTTTAGACTGTCCTTTTCTGAAATTAAAATCCAAGTCAGACACAACCTTGGTTAAAAGAACTGGATATGACAGTTGTTTACAGTTATTAAAGGAGACTTGATAAAAACCAAATACATGGTAATTTTTAGTGTGGCAATCATTTTGAGCCAAAGTGATTGTCAAGAGCAATGTAATTCCCGCAGGGGGCAGAGGAGACATTATTGTTTCAAAAATCTTAAACATTTCTCAAGATAATTCTTAAATTTACCATGAGGAAAGTTTCTGCTTAAACATTACTCAAACCAAGTGCTCTCTAACACAATACAGGTTCATGCAATAAACTATTAAAACAGCCCAAGTTACAGGTCAGTCAGCCTGTAAAAGCTCTGGGGTTTGTGTCATTCAGCCACTTCAGTGATACTGCTATCTATGGTACTGTACCGTGTATCTGTTTGATAAAACAATCCTGCACTGCTGCATGTTGTAATTACAATCCTGGACCACAATGCCTTCTGAATATCATCACCATCTTTGCAGTAAGGTTTCACCATGTCATCAATTTGCTGCACAAAAAAAAGTAAAAAAAAACTTGAAAAAAAAAAAAAGGTAAAACAACTTGCCAGCCTAAAACAGAAATTTTAAATCTGAATAGAAAAGCTCTCTGAAAACTGTTTCAAAAGCTGAGCAAAACACATAGACTAACACCCATTCATACACCAAAATGAATGAACTAATTTTCCTAAGAAAATAGTACATATGGATGACATCTGTGCTTTACTGTAAGGATCAAAATGGAACTTTTGGCTATTTTATGTACTCATCTATATATATAAACAAACATATATGTGCATATATACATATACACACACATATGTATATACATACAAATGTATATCTCTATATATACACATTTACATGTAAATACATATACATATGTATACATATATATGTATATATATGAAATGAACCCACAAGGTGTGTGCCCTGCATAGAGATGACAATCCTACTTGCTTACTTTATGTGTAAGCAGTCTTAACCTGGACTGGTAACAAAAAAAAAACCTAAATGAAATCAAAAATCCCCACCAATGCCTATTTGCTGTTTGTAGAGTAATGCATAGCAAGAGAAAGGTGAAGATCTTATGCTCATACAATCAAATTAAGGATTATGATCAACTTTCCAGTTAATCTTCTGGAAAAGCTGAAGAAATGTAATACTCTGGATGCTAAGCAAACCTAAGCAGCCTCATAGCCACTGAGAGTTAAAATACTAAATCAGTATTTTAAGGTAAAAATATTAAAATGGAAACCTTAAGTGGCAGGCATCTCTAATATTTACCTCTGCTGACCTGAAGGCAGCATTAACTCGAACCATAGTTCCTGGTTTTAAGAGATTGCTTTGATGCAGTCTCAAGCAAATCAGATCTGTTGCAGCATTTGATGGTGCACACACCAAAATCCGACTGTCTGGCAGAGTAAAGTGTATCTACATTAAAGAAGACAGATATTAAAAAAAAAGCTTATTTAAGAAGCAGCAGTAGTGCAAACATTCCCATTTTATTTTACTGAATACAGAACCCAGAGGAGTTCTGCACATGTGTGATTTCCATTCATTCTTTTGCAGTTCAGAAATGCTCCTGCCAACAGTCATGACTAAGTAGTCTCAAACTGAGTGTACCCATAACAGAACTAATTAATGATTTTCACATTAATGTACACTGTGCTTCATGAATACATTATGCACTACTGGAACCACAAGGTAGATACTGTTCACTGAAGTTTTAAAGACAAAAAGGCTTGAAAATAAGCCATTCAAAATTTTGTTAAATCCATATGAAGATGGATTTTCCTCATTCTATGGAGCTGTAGAAAATTATTTTAAAAGAGTATTTTGAAAATGCCTTTGGAAAAAAATATGCTGGCACTTACAGAAATACTATAAATGTTCCAACATGGAAAAGACTAGAGATGACTGATTTGTTATTTACTACTACCTGTAAAATAGCTTCAATTACTGTGACTGTTTTTCCAGTTCCTGGTGGTCCAAAGAGAAGATAAGGTGTTGGGCGACATTCACCGCTCAGTATCCTTTTCACTGCCAGCTTCTGTTGCACATTCAGCACAGGATTGAAAAATTCACCATCTCTCTGTTTAAGTGCCACAGTTTCACCAGCTGTAATCGAGACAAGCATATCTCAGAAATTTACATATATTTTTAATGTAAGTAGATTAAAACAATTCCAATTCACAATATGCTTCTGCACATTTTTTGTTTTCCTTTTGTGGTAACAACCAATGAATTTCTCTAAAATTCCATTTTCATTGAATACCAAGTAGAAAATAAGCCATTCATATTTCTAAAGTGTACTGGCTCTTTATTGAAAAGCAGAAAAGGACCCTGATTACATAACCAAACAATCAATAAAAACTCTATTCAGTAATTTTAGAATCAAGTTCACTTTCTTGTCCTAGAACAGCAAAACTTGAGAAACTTCCAGTAACTGGCACTTTGGGAATGGTACCAGTATTACATGATCAGCCCTCTGCTACAACTGCTAGAATTTTTTTTTCTTAATCCTGTCTGAATTAGTTTAACTTCAGCTTTTTGCAGTAGAATCTTATTAACCTTTGGACAGAAGTGCATTCTAGGTAATTTCTCAGAAATTCTTAAAAATACTTTTGACAAAAAATGGCATGATCACTCTCCTCTCAGGCATTTCATTAAAATTATATTTAAAGTCATATTTAAAAAAAAAAAAAGCATAGGAATAATCTGGGATACTTGAAAAAGTTTTAGCATCTTTAGCAAAACTTTCCCGAAGATGAGAAACAGCATCCCAATAACAAATTGAAAACTCTGAATATGATCAAAAAGTCATGAGTAAATGACTGGGAAACAACTATTTATTTATTACAAAATATCAGATGCTTGCTCCCCCTTCCCCCAAACAAAGTGTTCAAAGCCAGCCTGGGTGAACTCTGGGCAACCCAGTCTAGTGGGAGGTGTTCTTGACCATGGCAGAGAGGTTGGAACTCGATGATCTTTAAGGTCCTTTCCAACCCAAATCATTCTAGATTCTGTGAATTAGAGATGTTTAAGTCATGCACCAAAAGCCTCCATAGAAACTTCCTGCTAGTATTTCTAGAGTTTGTCTTTAAAGGCAGAGCCTGATTTACTGATGTGATACTTATTATTTAAGCACAGAAAATATACCAAGTTGGCTTTTTTGCAGAGTTACTCTCATCACCTCTGTTATGTTCACCTCCCTTGATGTCATACCTTTTGTCTGTTTGTTCTGCTTTTTTCTGATCTGCAAAGAGAAAGTGAAGACAAATGCATTTATAACCTTATGAAGACAGGCAACTATCTTCCCTGATAATTTTGAATTTGCTAAGCTTTAATTTTTTTCCCATTAAGTGGAATACCTACTGTTAAGACAGAAAGGTAAGAACAGTAGGAGAAGGTGCAGGAATTTCCATGTTAAGTTTAAGATTTCCAATACTTTGGCTCTGTTAACATTAGACATTTATTTCATAAATACTCTGCAGGCTCAGATGAGGATTCTGAAGCCATGATTACATAACTTGTTTGCTTCCACAACAGCAGTCAAATTCCAGACCACTTTGAAAGATACATCTTCCTTGGTGGACATGTCCCTTTAGATGGCAGCACAGGAGAAAACTGCTTGTAGGGAATGTGGTGTTGGCAAGGTTCTGGATATCATCTTAAAAATACTGGTTCCAAATCAGATTGATTGATTACTCCTTGTTGTAAAGCACAAACTCCAGGTGAAATAATTAGGGAATTAGGAAAAAATCTTGAGTGTAAAGCTGGTGAAGTACAGGTTATGCAGACACTGAGAAAAGTCTAGACAAAAAAAAAAAGAAATGCTGCCACATGCCCCCAGGCTGACTTGATTTAGTGCTGGTGACAGTCTTGCTTCAAAAAGGAAAGAGAATTAGGCAGCCTCCAAAAGTCCTTTCTACATTTTACTAATATATTATAAGTGGCAGCTAAGCCTGGGTAAATCTACTCAGAAAAGGATGATTTTTCTTCTATTACAAAATTATTTCCTGCAACATTAACTGGACTTACAGTATCTACTCAACAGTAGCTATGAGAACTAGTCTAAGGCAAATCTGACAATTTCCACCACAATCACACACTTTTTTTAATATGCACTTTCCATTTTGTAAGCTTTATAGTATCAGCTGTCATAAAATCTCCCATCTCCAGGCAGCAAACAAAAACTTCTGTCATTAGAATGCAGCAGAATACAACTTTGATTCTTTGATACTCCATTATTCAAGTCCCTTCTGGCAATTGCTGTACAGTAAGTATCTGGTACCCATCTGAATGAAGGAATATTTTAAGGAACATTTACAGAATAGTTACCTTACTTTCCTGCTGTGAAGGTTGTTTAAGGCCATCATCAACAGCACAATACTCTGTAGCATTCTGGGTCTTGATAGCTTGTGGTGATTGTAACACAAGCCTTTCTGGAAATAACACTAAATTAAGCAGAGAAAAAGAAAGTAGAGAAATTTCAAACAAACACTTTGCATATTTCACTGATTAATTTTACTGTTGATACATCAGCTTAGTCTGAGCTGCCAAAATTGGTTTATAAGAACTAAGGTGGTAATAAGTGAAGTTCACATGCATTGTTCAACTCAACCATGGAACAGGAAATCGGTGGTTTTTAATAAATTCTGAGGTAATACAAAGCACAGCCATTTCAGTGGCTATTATTACAGCAGTATGCATGAGTCCTACATTTCTTGTTGGCTCTAACAGTTCACAAAGTTTGCTTCCTATCCTCCTGCCTGTGATGGCCAACAGATGAAATAATTTTGACAAAACCTTCTACACATTCAGTATTGTTTTTTCTTCTTAAAAACCAAACGAAAACAAAAAGCCCCTAAGGCATGGAAAACTCCTGTAAGAACAAATTACAATGCATTCTTCCCAGTATGCCCTGATGTGAAAGCAATAAAATCCACAGGACTCTGCACAAAGAAACTCCTCTAGACAGCTTAACAGTCAAATGAAATGTACCTTTTTCACCCAGGTACACAGCTTGCTGAATGGCCAACTGGCATCGCCTGCTAGGAATACTGGAACCAGAATACAGATTTGTAATTAAAGTAAAAGCTTACATTTCCATATACTGTGAGAGCACACTCCTAGGAGTTACCTGGTACTTTTTACTGTGCATAAAAAAAAGGTTTTATATAAAAATGTGTGTTTTTACGAAAAAGAATCTACTGAGAAATATGTTGCAGAGATATAAACAGCTTAGCTATGAAAAATATTGACACACATAGTCTCTGGCTTTTCAGTGATACAAAGATAGCCTGGTGTTCAACGCTTTCAAGGAAGCTCTTTGCAAGGCTGAATTTACAGAGAAGATCTATTACATAACTCCAAGCAGGTAACAACATCCCATGAATTAAACAAAAGTATAAAAGAATGGGAGATTATCACCAGCTACTTTTACTTCCTGCATAGTTTTGCAGCTATATTAGTACATTAAAAAAACAAAAACAAAACCAAACCACCCAAAACCTAAGAAAAATACCCCCAAACACCCCACCTCATTCCTCCCCATTTTTCTATCTGGCATTGGTGTGGCTATCTAGAAATGATTAAGATAACAACTCTTTGGACACTTGTACAGTTCAAGTCTTTTAACCATGAATATGGTGGCAAAGGTGGGTTGAGGAAAAGAAGTGAAAAACTTGGCAAGATCTTAACTATGTCTTTCTCTGTGTCCACCAAAATAAACAGCTAATGGTCATATTTTAAAAGTCATTCTACTAGAGCAATCATTAAACACAGCTTTCTGGAAGCTTATAAAAACACCTGCAATGAACAAATTCCACATCCATGGGCTCCAAGCTGTAAGCACGTTCAAAGTCAGCATTAACCTTAAGAGTAACATCTTCTTCACATATCTGTTACAAAGATAAAAAAGTCAGGATACTGATGAAGATTTAGTACTTTAAACATAAAAAAGCACCTCTGGAAGCACTTAACCCCCCACCAACTCCAAAATGTAAATCTAGATTTACCTACTAACAACACATTACATATCTAGATTATGTTAAAAGTGCTTTCCGAGCAGGCAAACATTATAACCTCAAAAGAATACGGAAGCCAGAGTTATCAAAAATACAACAAAAATACAAAATCACCATTCCAAATACAGATAGAATAAACCTATCTTCTCAGAAGTCAGGTTAAAATAGTCTCCAACTCCAGGAATTGCAAGCTTCCCCTATAAAACCTGTGGACCATGGTATTTTCAAGAGGAGAAACACTTTGCTTACCTCAGAGACATAGGCAATGTACTCTATTATATGATCTGAGTAGACCTGACTTTTCAGTATCACCTTATCACCTAATTGAAAACAAAGTTAAAAGGCAAAATACTGTTACAAGGAATAACAACATTTTCACTGCAGCATGTAATTTCTCCTTCCCTCCTGCATGTTTAAACTAGGAATTTGGAAGAGGCTAACTTCAGCAAAGTTGCTGCATCCATCAGTACTGTTTTGAAATGCCATATGTAGTTGTATATTATAAAAGGTATCTAGTATTGATGCCATCAGGCAACACCTCTTGAAAACACTATCTTGTATATTACTTGAAATTCTAAATTTAATTTTAGCTGCTTTCCCAGTCTTTTTGCTATACTTATTGCTTTTAAAGCTATTACTACATTGCACAGTTTATTTTTGCTGAAAGTCCCACTGATTACTGTAAAAGAAAAATCCGAAAGTGCTGAAACATCTGTAAGAACAGACACATGCAATGCTGCTTCAGATAGCAGCCACTGTAAGACTGAGACACTAACATAGTGTCCTTGAGTCCCCTGTCCAGTAGCCTAAATGAATAACTTTGTGCTCAAACGTCTGAAAGACTTCTTTAAACAAATGAATAAACAATACAGTTTGCATTGTGAAAACATAGATCAACATTTGACTTTATCTCACGTTCGTTTCTACCTGGAATCAGGCGAGGTCTGCCCTCTTCTACTCCTGGCACTTCCAGCACTAACAAGTTCCCATTCCTTTTTAAAGTAACCCCACTCATGTAGTAATCTTTTAAATCCATTTCTGCTTTGATCTCTTCAAGCCATAAAAGAGTAGAAAAGTTTGCTTTATAATTATCTAGATTAAGACGCTGAAAAAAAACCCCAGAAGACATTATTGTTGTACACGAAGATACAGAATCCACTATTGCTAACATTAAACAAAACACTTTTTGAGACAGACTGCACAGCAACTGGGTTGCCAAATAAGATATCTAAATACATGCATCCATGCACTAGATAATATTTTAAACCTGCTAAATAGCCAAAATGAGATTAGTATAGTCCTTGAGCTCAAATACAAAAGCCCCTCAGCTAAAGAGTCTCTCCCTACTACTGCAGCAGTTTCACCATCTGAATTCAGGGGCAGTCTACAGACTGAGTTCTAGGCTCAGTTTATGCCCAGAGAACAAAAAATCTAAACAGATGGACAGAGACAGCTGAAAAGAGAGAGTCATGTCAGTCTTGGCCCTGGCTGATGATCATGCAACTTACGGCGAGCTCAAAGAACCTGAATTTTCTCCCTCAGAGCTTACCGAATCTCACTGCAGAGGTATTCTCCAACAGCACCAACTTCTATTTAAGCTTAGGGTGTGGTTAAAAAAAGTAACCATTGATGGCAGGCCTTCACTGTAAAATTATTATAGACACTACAGAGCTTTATCTTCCTTTTTGAGAGAGGATGTCTAACCTACTAATTTAATGCTGTGATCCCAAGTTTAATGTGAGATGTTTAGTCAGCAGACAATATAGCCTCTTACTTTAAGTGTCAGCTCCAGTTTGTAAGTACTTAAAATTTATAAAAACATGTGAGCTGCAACCATATTCTACCAGAAATCAAAGCAAAGTTTTGGAGAAGGAATCATTGTAGTACTCTTGTTAAGACTTTACAGCTTTTTTGGGGGTGTTTTATATGTATTCTGAAACTGCTATACTTGTGGGAAGAATTTGAACAAGATTTAGTGAATTACATCTGAAGATGTTTACAAAAACAATTTTTAACAATCAGAAAAGAATCCTCTGTTATTGCAGTAATTCAAGAGATTGCGATTTTCTATGAAATAACAACTTTCCTGACATCTCAAAAAACCCCTTCCAGTGATGCCTAAAAAGTGAGAATACAGAGAAATCTTTGTTCAGCTTCTGTGATGTCAACCCCCAAAACACTTCAAGTCTCTTTTCAGATTTTCCCATTTATGCTTTTGTAAGCTTGGATTCTGTAACATACTGAAACCCATGGAAGTTATGGGATCCAAACTGAAGTTTAAGTCTACCTGACAAGTGTTATGTCATCTTCTCCTACACTAAGGACTATACATTCTTCCTAAGTTAAAGGTGCTTGAACAAAAACACCATATCAAAAAGTATTTTTTATATAAAACCTACACTTACATACCTCTGCTAGGAGGGGCTGAAAGGTCAGTATGTCTAATTGCTGTTCCACACATTTTCTTAACTCATCTGGTATGGTAAAATGCGGGAGAAAGTTTGAACACCACCTTCTCTTATTTCTAAAATGAAAACGTACAACATTACATTTAGCTTGCTCAAGTAATGTATGTAAAAACCAGCTGATTAACATGCCACATCACCATGACTATAAACCCAAAACACACAGACACAACAGACTAGTGACTCCGTCAAAGTGACAACTGAGAAATTTGTTATACTGGGAAGAAAGGTAAGAGATCTTATGAAGATGCTCCTTGATGCTGTACGGAAAAAAATGCACGTGGCCAAAGTTCAATTGAAGGTGAAGCTGTCCAGTACTGTGGGAGACAACAAAAATGTTTTAAAAATATGCCAATAGCAAAAAGTACTATTGGCCCATTACAGGATGAGGATGGTCACCTCACACACAGGGACACAGACGAAGCTGAGATGTTTAATGCTTTCTTTGTCTCTGTCCTCAACATCAATGAGGGGCTAAGGGAGTGCCACTGCCCTTAGCTGGAGAGTGATGACTGAGAATGATAAACTCCAAGTTGAACCTGAACTTCTGCAGGATTTGCTGCTGGATTGCTGTAAGTCTATGGGACCTGATGGTATTCATCTGAATACTCAAAGGCCTGGTTGATGTCATCACAAGTAAAGCTTTAGATACTGTGTCTCAGAGGATCCTTCAGGACAAAATATCCAGCCCACAGCTGGACAAACACATCATGTGACAGTGAGCAACTGGCTCACAGGTTGGGCACAAAGGGTTACAGTGAAGGGGGTGACATCTGACTGGTGACCTGTCCCTAGTGGGGTTTCACAGGGCTCCACCTTAGGGCTAGTTTTCTTCAACATCCTCTCAGATGACTTGGAAGCCACATTTGAAGGTATGCTGAGTAAGTCTGCCAATGACACTAAATAGGGAGGAGCTGAGAACTCCCTCAGATGCAGAGCAATGCTGAAGAGAGACCTACACCAATTAGAAAGATGGACAACCACCAACAAAAGTTTTGAATGAAAGATGGGAGACATTAGTCAGATGTAGACATTAAAGTTGTGTAATGAATTAGAGAAGCTTATGATCTCAAAAAACTATTCTCAGTTTCCCATTTTTTTCCACAATAACACAATTGTTACTAAGTAGATAACTAAAGAAACAGTGTTTTATCTTATTACCATACTGCACATTAGAAATTCGGTTTGAAAACCCTACAAAGAAATCAAGCAGTTAATTACTAAACAACCTCTTCTATCAGAAATGTCCACAACCATCTTGTTTACAACATATACATGCATATGTAAAAACATGTAGAGATTCTCCCAGTTTCACATTTTCTTTCTCAGCATTACAGAAAAGATATAACAATACCAAACAGAGCAGTGTTAGGTAAGTATTATTTTATACTCAAAGTGGCAGTACCTTTTTTGTTTAGGGGCAGCCACTGTTGTCTTCCTTAGCTGAGAATCTGGAATATTTTTAGGCTTTCCTGGAGAATAAGGTTGTACAGGTGCTATAAGTAATTCTTCTTCATTTGTTACAGTGGCTTCAATATAGCGGCCAACAGTAAAATCAGAAAAGCCAAGCAGCAGGAGCTCTTTACTGTACCCATGAATCCTTCAAGTAAACAGAAGTTATCTTCTTAAAACCAACATGGTCACACTTCATTTTCCCCAGCCATGAGATAAATTCTCATTTCAGTTATATATGAGAATTGCTAATTTAGGGTAATTCCTCAACGCTCCCCCACCTCAAGTTCAATCCAGGTATCCCAAAAAATTAAAAAAACCCACCCAGCCCACTCAACCAAAAAATATCAACTCAAAACCCCAGCAAAAAATCTCAACCCCACAATTTCATCAAAATCTTGGGTAAAATGCAAAATCCCTCCACTCCACCTACTAGGGCATAGAATTAATACTTCTGTTACAAGGAACATCCTGGAATTACTGCTACTGCAAAAGAAGAGCCAAACAGGTCCAACAGAGGAACCTGAAGCAAATCCCTTCACTGTCTGCAGTAACTGCTCTGCAGCACCTTGTGAAAGGCTACTCAAAACTGAACCCTAACTTCAAGACATGAATGGAGAAAGCAGGAAAAATCCTCTAAATCTGGAAAACATACTTTATATTTGCAAGTGTTGCTTGGGTAGTGACACATGGGACAAAACCAGGAGGTTTGGTCAAATTGGTTTCTATGAAACCTAAGCACTGCTACAGTGCAATACCCTAACTACATGGTCCAACACTGCTACCAAGTGCTGGAAACAAATGCATCCCAGAAGAATTCCAGGTTACCTTCTCTTTGGCAGGAAAACCACTTTTGCCAACTAAGACTATCTGCTCAGGTTAAAACTATATCCTGGTTTTCTCTGACATAAAAACTCAAAACAGACACCAAACTGTCCAAATTTATGGTCTACATTTGCAGTCTCTCTGGCCTCTTAAGTGGCCAGCAAACCCAGTTAACCCTTGTTAACTTAATGCTGCAGCCTCCCATGAAGCTTTGTGTGGCTTATTCTGTATTCTTAGAAGACTCTAAGACTTTGTGTCTTTTATGGCTTTACAGCGAAATATAAATCATCCTTTCTACATGTTTATCTCCATGAAGGCAAGCCATGCCTGCAGCTCTATCTTTCAAACTAGAGCTAAATCATCCTCCTAAGAAATTTTTTACCCTTTACTTCACTATTTAAAATGAGAAGTAGTGTGAATATTATTGCAGCATTACTTCAATGAATTAAACCTTATTTCCCTCTGTCCAACTATTCCTTTACCATCCTAGGAATCAATGGCTGTGGAACACAAAGTCTGTAGAGCTGCAGCTGGAAGTGAGTGAAAGTTACACAAATGTAATACCCCTCCTTGAATGCAGGAGCTCCCACAAAGCCACCTTCCATTCTTAACTAAATGAAGAAAGTATTTTGTGCAGCTGAGTATTTTTTCTTTTTCAGGGGTTTTCTAAGATTTGCAAACCACTTCCTCTGTGAATTACACCTTCAGTGAAGAAAGCATTTTCTTTTCTATTTCAGCATACATAGCTTGAATTTCCCATCACAGAACAGGAAAACTTGAGATCAGGGCATGTAGCAATACGAGATACTAAAGACTAGAAGAAATGCATCAGACATAACAGAGGAAATCTGCATTAGCTCTAGTGCTCATGGAGCAATGGATTTACTACTAAGAATATATCCATCTGCAGGCATTATCCTCACCTCACTGTGTCATTTTAGAGATGCAACCTACTCCCACTCATATTGCTTCATTAGCTACTACAATTTTCTTTCAATAAAAATTCAGAATCAAGCAGTGAAATGGTAACTACTTTCACAGTCACATACATTTCCAGATGTTTTGCTAATATGTATTGGCTTACTTTATACTACACCATGTGCCTGTTTTGACTGTGGTAGAGTTAATTTTCTTCATAGTAGCTAGTATGGGGCTCTGGCTTGGATCTGTGCTGAAGAGTGTTGATAGCATAGGGATGTTTCTACAGTGTTGAAAAAGGCTTGCACAGAGTCAAGGCCTTTTCCCCTTCTCATATTGTCCCACCACTGAGGAGTCCAGGGGTGCACAAGGAGTTGGAAGGGGACACAGGCAGGACAGCTGACACCAACTGCTCCAAGGGATATTCCACATCATAGGGCATCATGCTCAGTACATAAAGCTGGGGGAAGGAAGAAGGGAGGACATTCTGAGTGACAGCATTTGTCTTCCCAAGTCACCATCATGTGTGATGGAGCCGTGCTGTGCTGGGGATGGCTGAACACCTGACTGCCCATGGAAGTGAATGTATTCCTTGTTTTACTTTGCTTCTGATGTGGCTTTTGCTTTACCTTATCAATTCTCTTTATATCAACACATGAGTTTTCTCACTTTTACTCTTCCCATCGTCCCCACGGTCCCACTGGAAGGATTGAGCAAGCAGCTGAATGGGGATCAGTTTCCAGCTGGGGTTAAAGCACAACATGCCAAGAAGAGAACTATGCTCAGAAAAGAACTGCTAAGTCTATGTTCACTACTTCTTGGCATTGTATTGGTTAGAAATAAGGGAAAGAAATACTTACACAGCTGTGCATATAATCACTATGGATATTTTTTCACCTGGTGCTATCACAATTTCTGGAGTAATATTGCTGTGCTTAGTTGGTTGCTCCACATGGTCTTTTTGCTCACTTTCTCCATTTTGCATATTTTCATCTTTCACCAAGGAATTGTTTTCCTTTGTCCTTGATAAATTTGTATCTTGAAAATTAATTCCTTCTGGAGTAAATGTATAACAATAAACTTTGTTATCACAATTTCTATTGCTAACACAGGCAAATCTTCTCAAACAAACCTACTGGTCTGCTGAGGAGCTAACATTCAGCACTCAAACACTCATTTCACTGTACCTGGAATGACTCCATTCTTCATAATGGATGTATGGTTCAATGACTCACATGCTGTTCCTTCACTGTTGTTAAATGAATTAATTGCAGCTTTTGAGAGGTTTTCTTGATTTATTGGAAAAGATGGACTGTTTTCACAGTTTTGAGGAATCTCAATACTGAATTGCTTGTCTTTCACCCATCCAGCTAATCTGCAGCTGATTAAGGACTGTGGTATGCTCCCTTTATTCCTAGAAGTAGTTATATGATTAGTTACATAATTAAGTGCAGGGTGAATGTTCTTGAGAAGTTTATTTCTACCTGAAGTCAAATCCAATTGTCTGCAGCAGGTTAGTTCCCCTTATTTCATAACTGCTATCAGAAAGAAATTGCACTGCTGCTTCCAACTAATGAGCACAAGAACCTCTGCTTTATGTTAATATTTCTAGGTCGCATCAATTACCATTAAAGCATATACAAATACCATGTATAATATAAACAATGGGAGCTTAAAGTTCATCATTGGGTAACCAACTCTTAGGAAAGAACACAAAATAACAAAGAATGGATATGCAGGTTTGTCTTCATGTAAGCCTTGATGCCCAGATGTGAAAAAAAACCCACACACAAACAACCCCAATCAACCAACCCCCCAATAAACCCCCACCACCAAAACAAAACCCTCCCAAGGATGCGCCAAATAGTTCTTCAGCATCCAAGTTCACAAAAAAAGAAAAAAAAAAACAAAAAATAAGTTAAACACACAAGTAAAAGCTTTTGCTTCAATCCTTGCTTTAGGAAAGATTTTACTAGGATTGAAAAGAGATACAGAACTGGAGAGTCTCAAAACACTGTCTGCAAGATAAATGCTCAGTATCAAAAAGGCTATCCTACAGACATTAAATTCAGTGTGAATTTAATTCCATAGTAACTGGAGGTTACTTAAATAACACAAACCACAAGGCTCAACTAGCAAAGACTTCTGAATGTAAAACAGGTTAACAGATAGAGTGATAGAAATAAAGAAATCTTCAAACAATCAGAAAGGCTTACTCTATCCAGACCATCATTCTTTTAGATTCCCCCTGCTTCAGAGTTCCAAAGTCAGTCATTCTTGATACTTTCAACTCTCCTTTGTCTCTCATTATGTCTTCATAAGGTTCATCCACATTACCTTCATTAGAGTGAGACTGTCTGCAAAAATAATTTTAAGTAGCAGTTTTTAAACACTAATAGCCTCAGGAAATATTTTTGACTCGGCACAAGGTTAGGAAACTATACCAAGGCACAGTCACAATATTTAGAAACAAGCAGGTGAGATAGTTCATTTGTTTTCTCAGCCATTTATACTTCCAAGAAAATTAGATTAAGTAATTTAAGCAGCAACAAGTCTTTTGTCAGCATAAACCAGCATAAAACTTTGGATGCAAGACTAAAATGATTGGAGGAGTTAACAAATCCCTGCTAAAGAACTAAATCAAATGTGTGAAGGAATTTAATTTCCATGGCTCTCTTTGGGAGCTGAACAAAGACACAACAAAGAGCAGCTCCTTAGCAAGAGTCATGATTAGCACTGCAGCTGAGAGATAAAATGACTAGACTGGAAGTGTTTCACCCTATACACTTGTGTCTTCTGCTTACTGTTCCTATCTGAAATCAGCAAGCTGAGGACAAAACTAACAAACAGTTGAAAACCAAAGATTACCCTCGAAAACTTTTATTACACACAACTAATGAAAAAGGCCTATGAAACCAGGCATGTGCTCTTTCCTGTCTGAAACACTGAGCACAGGTCTAAACTCTTGGTGTCTTCTACCTGTAAAACAAATTTCCACATAGTTCCTATTCTGTAATTAAGAAACTATTAATTTAGATAAAGTGGCATGGAAATAATTTAGAAATATTTTAATAATCTCACTAATATGTACACACCCTCATTAATCCTGAGTTATCTGACATACTGAAGCAGAAAATGAGTGCAGCTGCTTTTCATTAGCTGTATCAATTTACTAGTCAAGCCCACTAGATGTCTCCCACTGCAGCCTAAGCTGCAGTTTTTGATATGGTAGATGTACACTAAACCTGAGAAATCAACCCTAAGGTGTAATTTTGTAATTTGGCTTCAGTAATAATTTTCTATATAAAATGCATAATTAAAAATAGGTGCAACTGGAAAAAACAAATTATGAACAATTTGTACTGTTTTGCAAAATCATGTAAACGCTTCAAGTTTCATTTAGGTGCAACTTACTATATCTGTTATCTCTAGAGAAAACAAAACAGCTTATATCATTCTTTGTAGATCCTTTGAAGACATATATATGGCCATAAGACCTTGGCTAAATTTCCTAGAGATCTCCCAAAGATGATGTCTGAAAGATATCAGAATGCTCTCCCCTTGGACTTTCCAATTGACAATTTATTTTTGGCCAGCAGAGTTAGACTATGTAATCCTGCCAAGACCTCAGCATGGAAAGTGACTTTACAGTTAAAATATCAATTTATTCAGGTGGTAACTGTGTGTTTCACAGTACAGACACTTAAACTCCAAAGTCAAATTCCAGATCTTTGCTGAGGTCTGTTATTGACCTGTTGCCCATTTTACTTTTGTGTATTTTCCCTAAGTTTTGCTTCTTCGCCATACTGAGGATCACCTACTTTTTTCAACCTCTTCTGCAGTGTATCCAAATCCTCCTCATACCACATTTAACATCTAAAGGGCCTGCAGAACCTCTCAGATCAATACTTGCAGGTTGAATTAATCCATTATTTAGACCATGAAACTTTTCCTTTTAAGACAGATATCCGAACAATCACTGTAACTTGAGACAAATAGATTAAAGAAACATGTATTTTATATGAATTTTGCTGTGATTTGTTTTCAAACAGTGAAGTCCCTACTAGAGGAGCACAATGAACTTGGCATTTTACTAACATACATAAAAAACTCCTTCCCTGCCTAGCAATATCCCGGAGAGCAGCTGCTATTTGTTTTGCTTCTCTAGTAGCACTCATGTTCCCACCTTCTGGAAGGAGATAAAAACCCAAACAAGGGCCAAACCATCTCATGCTCTGATTTTACCAATGGTCTATTATGCCTTCTAGTCACCTAGGGAAATAGTCACAGTATTTCTTGCTGAACAGATGCAATAAAATGTCAAGTACATAACTACACCAGGTCTCTAACTGCTATAAAGAGAACAAAGTAATGTTACCCATCCTGGCTGACTGGCACCAAGCAGAGAGCTCTCCAAATGTAACAGGACTGGCTGCTCTCCACCACAATCGTGTTCACTAGATCATGTCTCCGAGGTAGGTAGCCATCAGGAAGTCTCAGTGAATCCAAAGTGAAAAATATACTGTCATCTATTGTCCCAGCTCTGCCACAGATGCTGGAAATGCAAACCTGTAATAGTTTGTATTCACTGTTACTTGATATTATCTCTTTAAACTAACACACATACCATTTTTCACCTGAAGCAGCCCCTCTAGCATCAACAAAAATGCATTCTGAAATTTCAGTTATTCATAGGAGATAAACACAGAGCCCTAACCCAGAATCACTGCGCCTGCTTTCAGATTTAGAAGAGTAAAGAAACACAAGTACTTCACATAAGCATTAAGTTCCACTGAAGTGCATGCTACAACATGCACTAGACTCAACCATGATACCTTTCTTGTGACATCTCAACTTAACTAATTTACACTTCCATACTAGCAGTAATGAGACATTTTTTTTCCTATGCTTGATGTGCAAATATTCAATATATAGAGTTAAGACAAAGACAATAAACCACAAACCTAGTATAGCATATGCATTACTAGAGCAAACAAATGTTTTAATTAAAATAAAAAGAAGAGACTGTGGTTGTTTTTAAGCTGAAACACTTGAATAAATTAAACTTAATAAATTCCCAATCATGACACATCCTCATTATAACTAATAGCAAGAATTCAAACCAGCAATTCATAATAGGTAAGTTAGTAACTCTTTCTGTTCAATGGAAGTTATGTATGCATTTTCAAAATTATTATTTTTAACAAAATTATTTTACACACATGCTCTAAATGGATGAATTAATACATTTTATCTTTCAATTAAAGATGTTTTATAGAAGATCTACCAATATTTGTAACTGAAACCAATTTGAAACCCCACTTCACCCAGGATTCCTATTGCCAAAAACAACATGCAGAACATTTACCTTGTTTACTTGTTTATACCTCAAAGGCCTTACAGCAACTGCCTCAGTCTTCCATGTTGTCGAGTTAATATAATATTTAGCTTGCACCCAGTCACCTTCACAAGGTCTGAAATCTATACAAACAGAACATTTCTCAAGGTTAATTACTATTGATACTATTTACATTACTCCACTACAGAATTAGTGTGAGTTAAATAAAAGCCAGAACAATGCATTATTCAGACCCACTGAGTCCAAAGTTTTCTCTGCAGTCCTTTACTTTGCAGGTTGTGGCAAACTACATAGGAGATGCTAGCTGAAAATCCACCTGCTAACATGTGACTTATGCTTAAATGCAGGCTGTGCTCAGTGAGAATGCACTGGCAGCTTTCTCCATCCATGCCTGGCTGTTTCATTATGTTTCACTGCATATTCCATTAGAATTTATTTGGGATGACAACTGCAAGTTTGTCAGAAGATATTTCTATTGTATACACAAAATTATTAAGAAATAGGAAACAAGAAGTCCCTACATACCTTCCCAGACGTTTTCCATTGCAAAGTATGTATTCTGATTAATATAGCCACCATCCACAGAGAGAGAGGTAATATTGCCAATTAATGTTTTCTGATTTAGTTCAGAGGCATCACAAGTAGGACTGGACTCTTCTTGGGTACTCTGGATGGTGTCTACCTGTTAATACAAAAATAACCCAAACATTTAAACAGTTGACACTTATAATTAAATACATATTCCTACAACAAACATACAAAATTTCAATTGCTAATGGAGACAAAGCTTCTTACTACACAATTACTTACTATAGCTGTTACTTTTTGGACACAAAAAGAGTAAATAATAAACAGTAACGTCTCTTTTAAAGAGAAACTTTAAAACTTCTCTTTTAAAGAGCAATGCATGCTGCAGTGCTGACAACTGCTAAAATTACATGCTGATTTTTCAAACTTTCTCATACCTCCCTTGCTCTAGGTCTACTTAAGATTTTTCAATTGACAGGAACACCATATCCAGCAATCTGTCTGTACAAAAGTGGAAGTAGAAAATGACTATTTCAGAAAGCAAAAAATATGTTTTCAAGATGGTATTTATAAACACTACATGTATTTATATAGAGACTGACCCAGTCACTTTTTAGTAATTTGATTAAGAAAACCCCTAGAGCAGCTTCTAACAGACTCTTCATATCACCACCTCAGCTATGAGTTTACTGAAGTCTGACCCAATCTGAAGCATACTATCCTACTAAATTTTATGATTTATTTTGTTAAACACAATGCTTACCATTTGCAATAGTAATGAATAGTGTAAGTCTATGCATACTTCTGAGGTTTGTAAACACTAGTTGACTATAAATAGCTATTTTGTTTTTAGCCAATACTGTTTTATTGCATTAAAAGAGTTACTATTACATAATACTTGACAACATGAAAAGTTACTGTAAAAAAATGAAAGAAAAATCTATACTTTGTTCCAGTCTGACATATCTTCCCATTCACTAGGAATATCTAAGAATATCAAACTTTCTCCAAAGTGCTTTTTATGGCTTCACTTGGATAGAACATGAATAAGCAAACTGTTCCTCAGAAGATTAGTAAATTGACACTTCATGCAAACTGCACATGCACTTACACTTGAAAGTAATTTGCAGACCTAAAGAAATGTTTTTAAGACATGATAGATAACACCTTAAAACTCCCAACATACATTTTCTTTTGATACTTCCCAACTTTTCTCTACCAATAAAACTAAAGTTCTTTCTCATACTAGGTTAAAAAGGCCTTCCTGCTACCATTGGTAGCAGCCTGTTTTTAAAGCCTGCTACAAACCTATAATCATTCCATGCAGAGTTTAATTAGGACTGGACCTCAAATAAACTGAAATCCGAACTTTGGAGCCAGGATCTTTCCAAACCACATGGCCAGCAGCTCCAAAGAGCACACTGAGCAGAGAGCTGACCATGGTCTTCCTAAAAGCAAGTAACATAAACACACTGACACCACCAAAGTCTGAACTGCACCTTCCAGATTCTGCCCCAAACTGCACTGGCAGTGTCCAGGCTTCAGAGCTCCTGTCTGCAATAGAGGAGTACCTTTTAGTTCACTTAAAACAAAAAGTAAAGTGGTAATATCTCAACTATTTGGATACTGGTATTCAAGTATCTTTTTGTACAGTAGTTATTAATTATGCTTGTTAGGAAGCTAAATTTTCTCCTCTCACTAGGGGTTTGAAAGTGGACTTAATTCTCTACCATGCAAAACAACTACAATTCAAATCTGTTGTCTGTTTTTATCAAATGTTCAGAGTATCTCAAGTTTGTGCCAGTATATGAAAAGTAAGGCAATACATCACAAAGTACAGATTGGTTTAGGTTTTTATTTATGTTCTTGGAAAAGTTATACAGATCTGGAGTAGCTATGACTAAAATTTTGACCTGATAATCTCAAGTAATAGCTTCTTGTTCACTACACCTACACCTGTATTCAGAGAATCAGTATTAAACATAGTTTGAAAGGCAATGGAATGAAACAATAAAATGACCCACAAACCCCAGCTTATCCCCTCTAGGTGAACAGCTTGCAATTTCTCCTATTTTGTAGAATTTGTAAGGCTAAAACTATAGTAACTTCCAAAACAAAGCCTCAAGGTACTCAAGGAGAAAGTGAGACTACTATTTATCTTCACCTCTTACCCTGACAGCCTTCAGGCCACCTGATGTTTTATCCTCTTCCACAGTGGCAATAACTTCTTGTCCAACAGCCAGCAACATGTTTTTTGTAACAACATCCTTTGTGAAGACTATTGTGTCATCTATCATCCCATAATCATGGCAAAGTCTTGTCACTACTCCTTGTACTGTTTTCAATGCTTTTTCATCTGCATCAAAAGGAAAAGTGTTGACATAAACCCAAATTACTTGTTTATAGAACTATGCAAAAAGTTATGAAGGCTATTAAAAGGGACATCCATTCTGTCAAAAGGGCAAATGAAAATAGCAACAGCTGCCAACTAATTATTTTCACAATTAAGTCTTGAATCTTAGGGCAATTTATGGTTTCAACCAATTAAGAAAGCTAGTTAAATACAAATATTTTAAAACCAACATGCTTAAAGCTGTATTTAAAAAAATGAATTAATGGAATATCTCACACTGAAAGAGACCCATAAGGATCATGGGGGTCTAACTCTCTGCTCCTCACAGGACTACCTAAAACTAAACAATATGACTCAGTGCATCATCCAGATGCCCCTTCACTCTGACAGACTTGGTGCTTTTTCCCTGAGAAGCCTGTTCCAGTGACCACCACCCTGCCAGTGAGGAGCCTTTCCCCACTGTCCAATTGAAACTTCCCCTGATGCAGTTTCCTTCCATGTCCTTGTGTCCTGTCACTGGTACTCGGAGATAGGAGACCAGCACCCTCCCGAAGGTGTGCGCTGTGCTGAGGTCCCACCTCAGCTTTCTTTTCTCCAAGCCGAGTGACCTCAGCTGCTCCTCCTCAGTCACACCCCCGAGACCTTTCACCGTCTTGCCCAGCCTCCAACTAGACTCACTCTAATGGCTTGATGTAGGTCTTGTATTGAGGCCTCTGAAAGTGCACAGAGGATTGTGAGGCTGTCCCAGTGCAGAGCAGAGCAGAGAATCCCTCCCTCACACACCAAGGATGCAGTGCCTGATGCACCCCAGCAGGACATGACCGGCCCCCATGGCTGCCCGGGCACTGCTCCCACTCCTCACTCCATACTCAGCAGCAACAGGAACCTGTCCTACCCAGGAAACGGCAAAAAAAGTACTTCCGGGAAAACTTCCACATGCTCTGGAGTCACAATGATGCCTTATCATCTCAATCTCCTCCTCACATCCCTTCCTAAGGAAACAGGGCTGCACTCAGCTCCAGGCACGTGGGGGACGAGCACGCTTCGCGGCTCAGAAGCTACACCACAAACCCACAACAGGCCCGGAATTCCTACCAGAGGTCGCCCCTCTCTCATCTTCACCGCCTGCGCGTCTCCAGAAGTAGGAGACCGCCTTAGAAAGGAGAGAGAGCATCCCGGAGCGCCTCAGCGAGGAGCCGGAGCCCCAGGATGGCCTCAGAACCAGCACTGCGGGCGCAGCCGGGGCGCGACGTCTCCCTGCGGCCGCCTCGAGCCCGCGCTGCTGCCGCGGCCAATGGCGACGCTCGCTCCGGGTCACGTGGCAGCGCCACGCGCCTCGGGGGCGCCCGCAGGCCCGCGCAGGGGCGGCCCCGGCGGCGGGAAGGGCCCTCAGGGCTCCGGGCCGCCCTCAGCGCTGCCCTCAGGGAGCGGCCGGGACGGGGCTGCCCTCTGCAGGTGCACGGCCGGCTGCGCTTGAGGGCGCGGGAAAGGTGGAGTCGCGCGAGGCTACCACAAAGAGCTTAAAGGAAGAGGGTGTGTGCAGCCTGTTGCTTGCTGGTGGTGCTGTCTGAAATTGTGGTCGTAGTGTATGACAGCGTTCCTGCGATGGGGCGCCCGAAGCAGGGAGAACCCACGGACCGGCTGTGACCTCCCCTGGGCTGAGCTCTCTGTGGCTCTGGGAATACGCCGGGCACGGAGTCCCTCCAGCGTGGTGAAACGCTGGGCTTGGGAGAGTATGCATATGGAACATTGGTAGATTGTGATGCTCTCAGCAGCAGCCAGTTTCAAAATGTATTTTATGATTGGCTTTTTGCAAATATTAAAATGATTATTATATGTGTTGTGTCAGAAAGTAATTCTGTATTAATTTTCTTAAGTACTGTGTTAAATATAGTTTTAGGTTATGAAAATTGTTAAAATAGAAACTATGCTATGTAAGATGCTTTGTTTAAAAGAAAGGACTTGCAGCGAAATAGCAGCCACAGGACACCTAAATCTTTCAGAGAAAGGGAATTTATTGCCTTCTTATCAGAAGAAATGAACTTCTTCCCGCCTCGAAGGTGCTGTTAGGATTATGAGGAAGAAGTTGATGAAGACCAGATATAATCCTGTGTTTGAATGGAATTTATGCATCATATACGAAGTGTATGAATATGCATCGGGCTGTTGTTCTTCATGGTTAATCCTTTGTTAACGGGTGTCCTTTCTCGGGCTCGTGATGCCCAGAAAAAGGTACCTGGACGTCCGTAACTCTTTGTTTTTATTGTCTCATATCGTCTTCATTCAATTTGTCTAAATTGTTATTACTCTAATTGTGTTACTATTTTTTAAACCATTTTATTACTATTAAACTTTAAAAAATTCTAAAAACAAATGATTGGCGTTTTTTCACACCAGTTCTCTTCACAAAGTGCAGTTCGGGTATCGTGTATAAGGCCTCTTTGCATTTTGTTCAACAAATGCTGTTTCACAAAGCAAAGTTTTTTGGGTTGATGAGCTCAGCGTCCCAGTAGTTTAAATAGGAGCTGCCATATAAAGCTGTTCCAGGAGATGCTTTCAGGAGGCTGAGCAGAGCAGTGTGTAATTTTTTGTAGAAATCACAAAATACACTGCCTAAGTTGTGTGACTAAAGCAGCAGTTGTCTTTGGCAAATTTTTAGGTTCTGGCTGTATGGTTCACTCAGCATTATTTAGGAAAAGAAGGGCTAGGAATGCATTTCAGATGGTTTAACACTGTTACAGAGTTCTGTACAGTTCCTAGAGCAGAATAAATTCTGGTTGCCAGTGACTGCACACAGGTTCCAGTGTCTCATTCTGAAGTAACTATCATGATGCCATTGGAAGGAGAAATGTGAGTGTCTGTAGTCAGTGCTGGTTTTAGAAAAGTGCTGAGAGAGCTTTAGCCTCTTTTGGATACATTGATTTAAAGAATTTTAACTACTGTTTTCTTTCACTGAGTTTCCAGTGGGAGTGCTGACAGGGAACTGTTAGCTGGCAAAAATGTAATGGATGAAGAGATTGTGTTTCTGGAAAAGATGATGTTTTAAATGAAGGATTAAATCCAAAGTATTATACTGGGGGAGCAAATGTTATTCTAGGGGAGCAAAGCATCAGTTTGAAGCTATTTGATCTACATTTTGATCTTGGTTCAGTACATGCCTCAGGACATGAGCTAGGAAACATGGACTGAGGAAACAGCTTCAGAGAAACAAAACAGGTTAAAGAGCTGGTTTTAAAAGAGGTGAAAATACTCAACAAGGAATACAGGTAATGAACTAAAGTAGCATAATTAAATATTGTGTGAAAAAACACAGAAGTGTTTTTCACACTGCAGCTGTTAACTCATCAGAAAATGGAAGAGTTGGTCAGAATGCTAAATGTAAACTTCACCAGAGCTTCAGGTGTGGTGTTCATTTAGATTTTGGAATGTGTGTGTGAACCTTTGTTCAGGGCTAGGGAACGTGGCCCAGGACAGAATGCTTTTTCCTTAGTCCTTATTAGCAAAACTAGGACTCTGGCAAGTTTATGTGCCTTTATGTCACATTGTCCCTTGGCACTTGAGTTATAACTGGTAATCTGGTTTTTATCTTTTGTCATTACTGTGGGGGATGCTCACATTGCACACAGCCTGTGGCAAATGACCAAGCATCTGCTATAGCTGCTTCAGGCAGCTGCATTTATTCAGTGGTCAGTCCTGTGGTGGAAGTATGTAGTTAATCATAGCTGCTCATTATTTGATTTAATTGTCATTCCTTGACATCTTTTGGCCTAATTTAAAATTAAAACTCTTAATCTGTAAATCCTTTTCAGAAGCTTCTCATGTTGTGTTCCAATTGTTATACTTGCTGCAGTCCTTGTGTAAAATTCCTATGCATTCTTTAGAATTAGGAGGAATCTCTTTGTACACCACATTTGTACCTTATCTAGTATTAGAAGGTCTTAGTCAATGACTTGGGTTCTGATCTTGCACAAAAAAGAGACTTTTTCTGCAATCAGGAACATGAGGTGAAGGGAACCTAAAATAAAGGCCTCAGAAAATTTTTAGAGTAGAAACTGAACTTTGAAGTTTAAGTGTTTTTTGTTCATGCTGATGCCAAGTGCAGAGGATGCATTAATTATGCAATGAACCTCTGTGCAAAAGGGAAATGGGAAATACTGAGAAGTACACAGGAAAGGGGGTAGGAGGAATTTCACAATAACCTGGGAAAACACTGTATAACCATGCTTGAGAGAGGGAACTTTCAGGTACAATACTGGCTGAAACACATGGAACTGTGAACAAGTTGTTCTAGGGTTTGAATTCTGCTCTGGTCAGTGGTGCATGACTTTATAAATTCTTTTTACTCAAAGAGATTAGATCAACTAAATACCTATCTCACAAATTTTGTGTAAAAAATAAACAATACAAAACAAAAAAAACCCCCACAAACCTTCTCCCTAAACTGATCAAAAGGGTTAAAATATGATTGTGTTTTGTGTCTATGGTAATTTGTGTCAATCAGTTCCTAGTATTCACTGAAAAAGCTGTCAGATAAGCAATACCCATTTTCCATTAAACCATGGTCTTTGGAAAGTAACAGATAATGGAAATAGTTGTGCAGTGTTTCTTCCATGAGCAGAGGAACAGTAAGGCTTAATTACTTCAGAAAGTTCTGCTGGACTGTACAATCTTTTTTCCTCTCTTTTCTAGCACAGTTTACAGATGTGTCTATTGCTATGTATGGTGTACTATAACCCCTGTTTAAATCTATTAAAACAACTGTAACATTTTCATATTCTTTCAGTATCGGCTGACATTATGAAAAAAGGAAAATCTACGCTCTGTACAAACTGAGAAGTTGTGCTGTTCAGAAGTTTTTCTAGCATACTTTGAAGGTGATGCCCTTCAGAATACTGAAGATTTAATTGTGTCTTGGTTACAAGAGTGTTTAAAGTTTAGACAAAAGACCCTGTCATTGCTGTAGCTGTCAAGGTGCCAACATCTTCAAGATAAAAACGTCCTTTTTTCCCTCTTTTCATTGCTTAATAAGCAGGAGGACTGGGTCCAAGGTACGCTGGCCATTGCATGTCACTGCTGCCTGCTGGGCTGAAAATATGTTGTTTGGTCATCTGGGTGCTCTGTGAGTGCGAGTGATGGCACGATTGAAATGTGCCAGCTTTGTCTGAGCACTCCAGAAAACTGGGGTTAGTGGAAAAAGAGGAGTGTTCTACAGTGAAAATAATAATCTTGATAGATTTCTAACCTCTAACTTTTGAGCTTCCCATCTTGTTGTGATACTGTAATAGTTGAACTTTTATCTGTAGGTTTTTTTCTAGGAGAATATTGCATTGTATGTGCATTTTGCTATTTTGAAACAGGAGCTCAATTGTTAGATATTGTGATCACTGGGTATTATGATAGCCAAAAGTGGAAAAGTGAGGAAACTTTTATTTAAGATGCTAAGTAAGGGGTAGTACTCAAATAAAAAAGGGACATGAAACTTTTAATTTGTTGGTCTGATTTGGAGGCAGCCCTACGAGATGTAGTACAGTCATTTTCTAGTGTGTTCTCTTAATTAAAATTCAGGAGGCATTTTCCTGTTCCCTGGCTTAACTGAAGTTCTTGCTGTGCTTTTGTTCCATATCTGAATAGATGTTGTTGAAAGCCAAAGTGTAAGGGAGAACTTTTCAAAGCCGGCATGACTCACTGAACGGTGAGAATATCACAAAGTGTACAGGCAGCTGTGTTCACAGGGCTGCTTTAAACTGACAGTTCACTTCTCAGTGGAAGGTAAGCACCAAGGTTTTTAACTGCTGAAAAATCTACAGTACCTTAATTCTAATATAAGATGCTCCTCATGGTATTTTAAGAGGTTGGGGAGCAGAGAGGTGAGCAAAAAAGGATGAAGTGAACAAGATAAATGGTTGGTACAGGGAAAATTAGAAACAGTTTGCTGTGGCTGAGTTATTGTGGGTGTGTGTGTTCATGGGACTCATAGGGAAGTCTGTCATTTTAGATAGCTGATAAAAAGTGTTGAAATCAAATGGAATTTATATTGAAACCTGTTTGATTTTCTTTGCTGCCCTAGACTTGAAAAAGAAAAAAGCTTTGGTTATAGAGGTATGCACTAACTAAACACCTCTAAAACTGGTTCTTAGATCTTGATATAGAAATTTACTGAGGTATCATAGATACACAAACTTTAAATATGTTGGTACTTTTATTATGTCATTATGAACTGTGGCTGTAGGATGAAATTTAGTTAAGGTATGCAAGTAAGTTGTTAGAAAGTTTACGTATTTTGAGATGTAAATACATCCAGTAGCTAAACATTGTGTTTATTCATTTCGTCTTGAATACAAAAAAACCTAGTTGAACACTGATTTTGGTATGTGAAGGGTCTAAATTATGTTTTTTTCTCTTTCTTTGTAACTTGCATTATTATTATTTAATTGCCTTTGTGAAGTGTTATGACCAGGGAAGAAGGTTACAGAGAAGAATTTAGCTATGACAGGATGCCAACTTTGGAGCGAGGAAAACAAGAGAATGGAAATTATATACCAGATATCAAATCCAGTGACCTTCAGCTGTCAAAGAGGCTGCATCCTTGCTTTAGTTACAAAACATGGATATTTTCTTTGCTGATGGGAGTAAGTACTTTAAATTATAGCAAATTTCAAAATAGAGGCCTTAGTGCCCTGTTCTTAGTGCCTAGTTCTCTGTTCTGTTTGACATCATTTGAAGACTAAGAATTTCATCACTGATAGTATTGAAAAAAAATCTTTGTAAAAATAGAAACATATTTAGCAAATTTGGAATGTAGACTGCTGGTATTCTTTGACTATTTTTTTACTAATCAGAGGTGGTGCATGAAGGCTTATTTTTATCATTGATATTAATCATATAAGTAGAGAATAAGTTTGGTAGTGGTAAATATCAGCCCATGTGTATGTATAAGCAGTGCCTTTTGGTAGAATATATAAAGTATGCAGACCATATGTATTCTTTTAAAAATACTTCTAACTATTGAATGCACTCTGGCTCCCATGATAGCATTTTGGCATTAAAAAGATGTGTGGTACTTGATTGCCACATTAATCTATCAGGGTTCGATAGCCACATAATTATTTGGTATACTCGTTAGTGTGATGAGGTATATACTTGTGCTTCTTACACAAACAACACAGTGATTTGAATTTTTATGTTCACTGCTAGAATCACAGGATACTCATCTTGCATGTACATCATATGCTTCTGCATGTTCTGGGCCAAGTTAATTAAACTTCATTATTGCAATTAAAATTTGATCTTTTCTTTTTCTGTCAGCTTGTGTGTCTTGAAGCGTACTTTTTATTAAGAACTAAGATTGTCCCACTGTTAATATGGTAATTGCTTGTTTATGCACAGTGAATAAAAGTATTGCCTTATTTTTGTGGAAACAGCTGAGCATTTTTTCTTTTCTGACAAGCAAGGCTTGGATTTCCTTTCAGATGTACTGTCACATGAAAAGAAGCGCTGGCTATATTTGCATTAAATTTTCTCACACTTAATTGTCCAAAAGAACAACTGTCTGTAATTTACTAAGTAGTTGTAAATTTTTGGAGATAATAATATTTAATGATCATTTGCTGAAGTCATATTATCAAGGAAAATTAATTTCATGGGGAAATGAAAATAAAATGAAAATGCAATTTTATTAATAAACTCTTAGATTAAGTTCCAATTAGATTTTTCTTCCAAGTGTTTAGTGTCTATCAACCCTTCTGAAAGACAGTGTCCAGAAGAGAAAGTCTGCATGCTGAGCACTGTAAGTCACAGTGAACAGAACCATCTACTTCAGGGAGCAGTTGCCAACTGTACAGTGACATCAAAGTGGCTGACGGGCTGGTTTGGTGCAGAAACCATTTGATGAGCATCAAACACAATTTCAACTCATGCTTCCATAGATTGTTCTAACAGTCTGCCAAAACTCTCTGTTTGTACATGCACAGACACTTTCCTTATTTTCTGTCCTTTTTTGACAAGGACTCTTTAAATACCCCCAATAATTTTCCAACATGAAAAAAAAATAACCAAATAAAACAAAAGAGCAGTTCTGTCTCTTACCTTTCCTAGCTCCTTCAAAGAAATGCCTACTCATAGGAATGACAAGGAAAACCAAAATAATGTTAGTAGAAGACACTAATGGCTTATTGCAGAGTGTGTAACTGTGGTAGTTATGAAATAAACCTTTTAAGGTAAGAGGAGCAGTTGAACATTTTTGGATGTGCCACTGAATGAAGACAGGAAGAGAATTTGGAGGGATGTAAGAATACAGTGGAAGAAACTTCATTAATGTATCCCAATACTATTTTTACTGCTGTGTTCTAGTTGGCAATTGCCCAGCTGCCCATACGCATAATGAATGTTGGTAGACTCAAGCAGGGAATGCAAAGTAGAGACATAGCTGAGGTTTCTGAAACATTTTTACCACTAAACACTGCAGTTACCTTTTGAGTTATATTGAGGTATTTGCCAGGTCAGGACGAAATTCTTGATTTAAACATGAACATTGTTCATTATTAGGTCTTAGTAACCAGCAAAATATCTTCAGAAATCAGCGTATTTTGATATTTTTCTTCAAATTTATTCACACAAAAACTGCTTTCTTAAAAATAACTCAATTTGAAAGGGGTTGATTACTGATTTATGCCTGACTAGTGTTTTTTTTTAAACAGTTTTGTTCATATAAATTTATCTTATTTGTTGCTTTGCAGACTTGCCTCCTTATTACTTCTGGATTTTCACTTTATCTGGGAAATATTTTTCCATCTGAAATGGATTATTTACGTTGTGCAGCAGGTTCAGTAAGCATTCTTAATTATTTGCTGTGGCTGTTTGACAGCAAATGCAATAGAAAATATTTTTTGTGGTTTTATGTCTTTTATTCTTTCTTTTTCTACTGCTTTTCTTCATGGAAGATCTAATTATATTTAACAGTTCATTAAATGGATTTTTGTTGCATGGTTAAAGGAATAACTGTTGTCATAAAGACAACTGGGTTTGTGCTACCATTTTTGTTAATCAGCTCACTACTGGAATGCAAGGTTAATCTGCTGAGCAGTTTTTCTGGGCTTCATTTTAAGAAAAATTTTCTTGCTATGTATTTGGAAAGTTTTCTGGCTGTATGCTATCAAAATGTATTTAATATTATATCTCAAAGTGTTAAGTTTTCAGTTTATTTTTCCATATTATCCATGTACCGAAGCAGACTAAAATTCTCTTGAATTGTATTATTTTATTAGTAAAATAATGCATTAAAGTAAAATAATATGCCTTGAAGATGGCTGACATTTTCCAGAGCCCAGTATTTTTTTCTGTACTTTGAGGTGCACATATACATTTACTGTGTTATATATAATTAGTTTGTGCTTTAGATATTAATAACTCTCATGTATTTGCTTTGTTTGTGGCAGTATTCTGTTGTTGTTATTTTCTCAACTTGACTTATATATTTAAGTTAGGTCCAAGATTACTTGAAACAAACAAGTCCCAGGAGTTGCTCTGTGAGTGAGTTATCACTTGGGTGTCCACCAAAGGTGTTAAAGCTGGAAGAGTTTAAGTCAGTATCCTCACAATACCTCATTCCCTGCAGCATTGGTTTGGTTACTGAGATGTCTCTTTCTCTGCCCCGATCTTGACTCTTTGAACTTCACGTTTGAAAATTTCCAAAGACCTGGTAGAACTTTGGCTGCAGCAGGTTATCACATTGGGTTTGAAGGTGTGTGTGTTTGGTGTCTGTATGTGAGGAAGGTGTTGGAGCTCCTGCTGCAGATGGTGATGTTGGTGCAGTCAGAAGAGCCTAGAGGGATGTGGAGCCAGCTGGCCACCAAGTGTCTCGTTTAGCCTGAAGCTGAGTTGCTCTCTAGACTGTCACCATCTGGACTAGTACTTGCATTAAGTTGCCTAAACATAGTCCTGTAGTGTTCTAGGAACTCCAGGACATAGAAGAATGTTTTAATTATGTTCAGTAAAGGTCATTTAGGTGTTGAGGAAGTGCTGCCAAGAATTTTACATATCAGTATTAATCTCTTCATAGTGTTCCATTGTTAAGCCATTAGTGTTCAGGTGTGTGGGAAGAGAATTAGAAACGTGGCATTTATTGCATGATTCATTATTTAACTTTTATTATAATGTTATTATAATGCTATAACACTTTTATTATAATTTTAGTAGGCATTTGTGTAAAACAGAGTTGGATCTGTAACAGAACCGTGTCTGTTGTGGTGGGGAACAGTGAAAGGATAGAGAAATTACTTTGTGAGACTTTTTATTGGTGCATGACTTTTCCATTTCTCTATGTCCTCAAGTAGGGAAACATAGTTCCCAGTGAGCCAAAAGGACATCCCAGGCACAATTCTCCAAGTGTGTCTTGACTCAGCAGATTTTCACAAGGTTCTTCAGAACTGTTTTGAGATTGGGCAAATTTTAGCATACTCAGTGAGGATGATTGTCTAAAGAATGTGCAGGTCCAGTTTGGGAGTAGCACTGTTTTCTCCTGCTCAAGGCCTCCTAGAGTTGATTTAAACTAGCAAAGGCATGAAATACCTCATGAAAGACTTTCTTTCTTTTACTCATCACATTTTGCTGGGTAGTTAGGCAAAACTGAGGGATATGGAAGGTATATTTAAACTTCTTGTAATTCTCAGACACTGACTGTGATTAATGAGTTCAGTCAAGTGAAACTTTTTCTTCAGAGGTTCTGATCTTCTGTTTTTCTAAGTGTACTGAGTATGAATTCAGACACATAAAATACATCTATAGAAGTATATATAAAATTCATTGTGCAGAAGATCCCACTAGTCTTTTCTTTTAATTTTCCCAGTGTATTCCTTCAGCAGTTGTGAGCTTTGCTATAGCAAGGAATAAAATTAATGTGGTAAGTATGAAACTTTATTGTCAATTTTATGTATCTTTCTATATATCTAGATCTATCTATATAATCTGTCTTTATATATCTGTATGTGTGTTCATATTCCCCCCATGTTTAGAATAAGAGAAAAAACCCATTCTGAAACTGTTTTTCAGATACCAAATTTTCAGATTCTCTTTGTCTCCACATTTGCTGTTACAACGACATGTTTAGTTTGGTTTGGATGCAAACTTGTCCTCAATCCATCAGCTATAAATGTAAGTTACTAAAACAATTACTAATTGTGATACATTTATCTTTGTTAAAAAACAAGGTGGGGAGGACATTAGGTGGCTGGAGATCACATGTCATTACTTTGCTGCCAATATCCCAGTATTCCTGCTTGGTCTGTGAGGAGAGATCATACAGCAGCAACTTTACATTTCTCTTTGCCCAATGTTAGTTACCTGCAATAATGTTGACAAGAATATAATTTATTTATTCTTACTTTTTCAATTTTTGTTATTTACTTCTTGTACCTAGGACTAAGTGTGATAGTCCATCAGTTTAGTTACAGTGCTTCTGGACTCAAACTTGTGCATCTACTTGGCACTGCACTGCCAAGTATAACGTGAGGCCTTGCGAGCTTATACCAGTGTTAATGCTGTGTCAAAACATGTCTAAATCATGGGAATTTTAAATCTGGATTAAATTTTTCTGCAGGCCACACATTTAAACTTCTTCTTTTGCCTAACAAGTCCTGTATTCTTTATTGTAGCACATTTTCTAGAAATTTACCACATTTTCTAGAAATGTCATTTCTAGAAATGACATTTATCACTCTTTGCAGAGTTAGTACAACTGTACAGTCTGTTGGGTGCAGCAAAACACATAGTTTCAATTATCATTTCCTAAGCAAAAGTGAATTTCAGTGTCCAAAAAAGCCTCCTAAATCTGCCAATTACTACATTTTTCAAAAAACATGTGCTGAAAGATATGTGTCAGAGAGAGATGAAGATTTCATCATCAACAAAGCAGGTCTGACATGAGGAAACAATATCATTCTGTTCTGAGTTGTTGAATAATGGTTTGCTGTAATTGTATAGGTTTGGAATGGTGTCAGTTCTTGCTAGACTTTTGGTACTTTGCCCCAATGGCCTGACTGACTACCAGATGTTTTTTGGGGCAGCTGATGGAAAAACATGGCGCTTTTGAAGACAAGATAGGGAGATCCACTCTTCCTAACTTGTGTGCCTCTAGGAAATGATTCAGTCCATGCAGTGTAGGTGTCTCTTTTCATGAGAATAATAAGGAACAAAAAAGCAACATTAAGTATTGCATTCACTTATTAGTCTCTTGAATATGAGCATCGGCAGCATCCATGGTTTTGCAATGTAGTCTGCAAGCATCGTGAACCCATGAAGAGTGTTTGTGAAGGCTTTACCAGCACTGAGCAGGGCACAGAACCGGGATCCTTGGTGAAGGATTCTTTGGTTTGTGTTTTCATTCAGTGTCCAATGTGGTAGCACACTGTTTGAGATTGCAGCCTAGGAGTTGTGACCTGTGGCCCTCCTTCCCCTGAGAATGTTCCATTAGTGGAAGACAGTGACAGAATCTTCAGGCAAAATATTTCCATAAATGAAGTAAATGTTTCTTTCTTAGATTAGGCATTCTGAGTATTATGTTGTTGTTGAAGTTTGTCAAGAGCCAAGAAAATAGATAACAAAGTATGTTATCAGTAGATGTGTCTAAATCTGACAGAAACTAGACAACCTGCCTAATCATGCTAGACTCAGCCCCTTCCTTTATTTTTCATATGGAAGACATAACTCATTCATGTCTGGGATTTTACTGACAGATAAATTTCAACTTGATTCTACTTATTCTGCTGGAAATCTTCATGGCAACTACTGTGATCATTTCAGCTAGGTCTACTGAAGACTGCTGTACAAGAAAGAAAGTAGGTACCCTTAAGGATTGTGCATGGTAAAAAATTCCCCATTTTCCTGTATTACATGTGCCGAAAATTTATTGGCATCACCAGTATATAACTTTGCATGCTAAAGCTATATTTGAACTACAAATAAAAGTACCATACTAAACAGTTATTTCTTCTTTTAGCTTTTAAAAGTGCAATGACCCCACTCAAAATTACCCATTGAAAATTATATAGCACAGAGTTCTTTGAATATCCCATGAATGGGTATGGCAAATGTTTTATTTCTGTTTTGTAGAATGAAACTTGATGTTTGAAATATTAAAGTACTACAACTTGTATGTATGCAAACAATACCTTTTTGAAGCCTGATGTAGAGAAAGTATTTGTCTTGTATGCTGGTTTGGTGGTATCTGCACAATGACTCTTGGCTTCAGGATTTGGGGCTATTGATAAAATTTTCTTTATTCACTAGTGCTTTCCCAAACCCCACCCTCATTTTTCTACAACAGTACTTCTTTTAGAATGAAGCAAACATGATGCTACACTGGAAATACTGGCTGATAAAGTTGTGTAGTGCCCTGTCCTCCTTTGTCTCGTGCTAATCCACATCTGTAAAATCTGAAGGCTCAGGAAAAAAGTATATTCTTTGAAGGTGGAAAAAGGAGACAAGATGAAAATATTTCATTATTGAATGGTGGCTGTAGAACAGCTAATCTGATACTAATTAATTTGGTTTTAATGTAATTGATGTGGTCTTACCCAGGAGGACACTGTGATGTGTCACTGTCACCTCTTCTGGGCCAATCAGATATTAAGTACCACTGTTAGGACCTGTAAGAGGTTGTATAAGATAGTAGAAAGAAATGTGTATTTGTGTATTTTGTACATTTTTTATCACGACTTTTTTTATTCCCCTCTAGAATGCTGCACACGACAGTGCCATTGTTTTGAGCAATGTCAGCTTTCCTGCTCGAATTCTTAAGTCATACTCAGTAAGAAAAGCATTGTTTAATTGAATCAATTTATTATTTCACCTCTGTCAGTGCTAAGGTTCTTTAAAGCCAGGAAGAGATCACTGTAGCTAAGAATTGAAAGAATAAAGACAAAAATGAGAGATATATAGTAAAATATTTCCTTTTAGAAGATTGCAAGATAAATCACAACTGCTTTTTATTATGGGAAGGAGACTACATAATGACATAAGGATAAATAGTGTAAACTGAACTATTGTTCAGGGGAGCTAATAAATGAAAGCATAAATATGTATAATGAAGCTGATCTTGTTTTTACTTAAACTAGTTAGTGTTTTGCCACATTTTAGATCTGGAAAACATGGACTTTATGCCTAGCTAGTAGCATAAATGCATTTTATTCTTTCCACTGAGGTCCTTTCTATATGCAAGTAGGAAATTTCATGTTCAAATATGTTATTAATAATTTGTGTGCTCTTACTTGTTTTAGGTAATTGAGGTGATTATTGGAATTTCATCAGTATTTGGTGGAATAATTGCTTTGAATATGGATGTTCTAGTCTCAGGTCCATACCTCTCAGTAACATTCTTTTGGATCTTAGTTGCTGTAAGTAGTGCAAATAGAAGCTACTCTTTTAAAACAATGGCTTTTATTCATTTTTTTTTTCACTTTTCTCCTCCCCAGTGGAGTATTTATTTGGCTCTAATACTGTTTGGGAATTGCTGCTTAGCAAATTAATTAAAACTTCAATTACTTAATATATTTATGCAATATTTTTCATCTGTTTTGTTTTGCAATGCTTCAGTAAATCGTTCTGATACATTCTCAGTCCTCAATTCAGTAAAACAGAAATGAGTATTAAAACAAGTGTATTTGAAGTGAGGTGTTCTGTCAAAAAAAGTCATAGGTTTTAGAATATTTCAGGCTGCAAAAGGAAAAGTTTCATTTCATTTTAGCATGGTAAAATCCTTAGAATATCTTATTTAACCTCAGTTTTACCTGTTTTAAAAGTCTGAGACTGTGATTGGTAACCCTTATCCTTAATAACAGCCTGTACCCAGGAGCAGTGGATTCAGAAAGGATGTTGTGCCACCCTGCTTGCCACAGAGGAACTGATTGGGAAAGAAGACAATGACCACTAGGTTTATACATGTGTCTGTAAAATCCCTTTGCATGAAGTGGAAAAAGTTCATAAACAAGCTTTTCAGCATTCAAAATTCACAAAAGAAAAGAGCTGTGAATAGTGGGAATTACTGTAATTCAATAATAATTTTTGTAATTTTCAAGTTAATAAATACTTATTTTGTTGCACTCTTTTGTTTAGTGCTTTCCAAGTGCTATTGCAAGTCATGTAGCTGCTGAATATCCAAGTAAATGTCTGGTAAGTGTGTAAAATACTTGGACTTCTAAATTAAAGTGGAATAATGCTAAGAAAATCTGCCTGATAATGGGCACTAATCAAGTTTGCTCACTTGTTTTTAGCTGCTTCTACAAAATGTAACAAATAAATATGTAGCAGGAGTGTTAGCTGGTATCCCTTAAAAGAACTCCAGCAGGTCCTTTGGAGGCCTCATTTAATCAGTTCTAGAAAAGAATTTGAAGAGTTTGGTTGGTTGTTGTTTGTTTTTTTTTTTTTTTTTTTTTTTTTTTTTTTTTTTTTTTTGTTTTGTTCTGTTTTGGTTTTTGGATATTTTGTACCAATTCTGTGGGAAAAGATACTACTATAGAAAAATGACATGCCTCATATGGTATGGCAAGAACTGCTTTCAAGCTCCTGAGATGAAGTTCCCTTTTTCTTTCATTATCTGTTGTGGTTTCTGAAAGAAGAAAATTAGGTGTGCAGGCTGTGCTGGACCTAGAACCTATTTTAAACAAATTCTTCATCTTTGTGATTAGCAGCAAGAACTAATAATATTCAGTAGAGTGAATTTATTCCTTGAATGTTCTAGATGTGCAGTTAAGGCTCCCTAAAATATCTGTTCTAATTAATAGTCATGTGACCATATTTAAGTGAGTAATGAGGCATAACCACAACTGAAGTCAGAGTATAATCCTGTAGGGGTGATATTTGAGTGAAGCTCAGCTGCTGTTGTGTGGCAGTAAATTTGCCTCAGGACACTCAAATTTATTTGCTTAAGGTATTTTAGGTTGCAAGTCTGCAATATCTGTTTTTAATTCTCATTGCTTCATATAAATTGAGGAATAAATGGTGGCTTCTATACTGGCTCTCTAGATTGGGTATTACTTCCTCTAGGTGTGTATCAAAGGCTCTTACAAAATAAAGCAAAAATGTCATCATCTGTATTGAATGAAATATGAATTACAAGCCAGCAGTGTTTTGGCTAGGAAATTTAGGTTATACAAATCTTGCTTCTGTATCTTCATGAAATGTGGATAGCTCTTAGTATTTGTCTTTTGTGTATAATCTTACGCAGTTTTACGCACTTCTGTTATGCTTGATTCAAGGAGACATGGCTCACAAACCAGAGTTAATTTTTTAGATTATTATTTAACATGTATTATCTTATTTTTTAGGTTGAGGTCCTGATTGCCATTAGCAGTGTTACCTCTCCTTTGTTGTTCACTGCTTCTGCATACTTATCCTTCAGTATCATGCAAGTTGTTGACATCTTTAAAAGTTATCCACCTGCTGTTAAAGTATGTGTTTTTATGCAATTGAAAAATGAACTTCTATATGTTACAGTAGCAAGGCAGTAGCAAATCAGGGAATATATGAAGACAAGGTACTGCATTATAAAGATTGAATGAAATGTTATTGAAATTATTTAAAAACTCTTCTTTGACTTATTATATAATTGAAATTATGTTACATCTATTGGCACCCTGAAATTGTAGTTTTAAAATAGGATTTTATTCTAAAGACACAGTAAAAATAATATACAGTATGCTAGACTCCTTGAGACTTTTATAATTTGTAGTATTTAAATTAAAGATTCTAGGAGTCTTTGAAGAGTACATTTTTCTGTTTCTTAGGATGCTTACCAATCATTGGGATTGTAAGATTACACCTGTATTTATTCAAAGTCTGGATTTGGACAGAGAAGAAACAGTTTGCAAAGTTTAAAGCATTTCAGTATGAAATGTTACCTGTGCATTGCTGAAGAGCTTTCTTGTGCTCTACTGGCAAAGTGTTTGCCAATCCCTGATGTTGTTCAAAGAACCACTTAGGGGCATTAGACCAATGTCATTAAGAGTCTCCACTAGTCATTAAGTAGTCTTGTAACTTTAGAAGGAAAGAGAGAAAATGTTTAATAAACTGATGTCTCAGGGACTGGAAAATCAACTTCTGTGATCCTGTTGTTATTCTGGAGGAGTGTACTGTGTTGTTGAACCTCAGGAATGGTGACATTTCACATCCCCTCTTTAAGTAGCTTCTGTCACCCATGTTGGAGACAGATGACTGCACTGTCTAGACAGTTGGTGTGGCCCTGCAGAGCATTTCTTACATTCTCACTCTGCTTTGTGTGTGGTTACAAGAATGGGCTGCTCTGCACAGGGTGATGAACTATGGAGCAGGAGGAAACAGCAAGACAGAAAATGAATGGAAACTTAATTGGCAAGCAGAGCAGTCCTACAGCATCCCAAAAAATAGTAAAGAAAGGCAGGTCCAGCCATAGTAGCCAGGTGCAGTGATTGCCAGGCAAGTCCACAATACTGAAGCAAATCCAAGGTCATCCAGAAACTCAGGTCAGCAGGGCAAGGTCAGAGCCAGCAAGGCATAGGGCCAGGCCCAAGCATAGCTGTGACATTGCTTAGGTCAAAACCAGCAGTAGGACACTATTTTAGAAGATAGTTTCCTCAATTCTGTTCTGTTTCCAAAGGAAAAGATAATTTGATAAATTAACATATTTTTAGAAGCTATAGATCTCTTCTACTTTCAACAAACTCAGGCACTTAAATTTTGGTTGAAACTTTATGCTGAAATAAACTGTAAATTATAATTTGATAAAAAAGTCTAGATAGGAATTTTTAAAGTATAGACATGGGAACATTATCAAATATTTTATTCAAGTAATTAACAATGTATGTCTATTTTCAGCAATCTTATGATGTACTCCTGTTGCTTCTGATGTTGATGCTGCTAATTCAGGCATGCCTTACTACTGGAACTGTAATACAGTGTGTGAATTACAAGACAAAAATGAAACTACAAGATTCAGCATGGACACCATCACAGGTTAAGAAACAGGAATACAGAACAACAGAGGTTTGTATTTATTCCCACTAGAAAATTTGAAAATGCCTATTTTAAAATACTTTTTTTGATAATGTTTTGTGGTCTTAAATTCTGATCTTAATTCAGACCACAATTAAAAGCTGTTCTATGAAACTTAATTTTGTAATCAAGATAATAGTTTCCTGGTTAGATGATAACTGGGCATGACATGGGACACAGAACTGTACTGCTTAGGCTTTCCTCTGTTGTACAGAGCTAAACCCTGTATCCTTAAAGACTCTCAGAGAGTAACTCATGTTTACTTCACTAGAAGGAGAGTGCTGGATTCAGTCTAGCACTGGATAGAAAGCACTGGGAGCAGAGACTGAAATCAGTCAAGTTAGTAAACATCTGCTAATGGAAAGGGAAAGCTTTGGAATTATGTCCCTTCAGGCTGCTGAGGATATTTGGTGTGGGTTGCTTATTTGCTGGCTCTGTGTCCTGGGCCGTAGGTTCTGTATAAAAGATGAAGCACAGCAGCACTTCCACTGCTGCAAGTCATGTTTTGGAGCATGGGTCATGGCATGGCTAAAGAGATCTCTGCTGGTGATTATTGACAAAAGTGTTCCTGGTTTGTGAGTCACTGAGAACTTAGGTGTTAAATGCTAAAAGGAGCACTTTCTCTGCAAAAGCAACACTTTTTTGCTTACCTTTTAGTATTTAAACACATGAATAATGTTATAGGTGAAGTTGCAAGTCCCTTTGGCTTCTCAGAAGTCTGTGTTCTGAGGCAAGACCTTACTTTGCTTGCATGTATGTAGGTAAATCTTGCTTCAGTTGCACCATGGGGGCTGCTTCTGGTTTTGGGGTTAAAGGTTCAGGTGTGAAGGCTTTCAGTCATATTTTAGAAAAGGTCTTAAAAAAATGTCTTAAGTAACATGTTTAAAGTGGGAATTTGGCCAAGTTTCTTAGACCCAAACATTTCAAGTATTATACAATTTACACTGTTATATCCTAAATAAAAACTCTGTAATATCCAAAACTATACAATTTACAAATATATAGAATATTTTAATAGCTCTGGCTGTACCTATTCACATTTGCATTCTGCTAGATTTTCTCAGGTGTTTATTTGCTTGAACTTCAGTTTTTAATCAAAACATTTTTCATGTTTACATTTGTCTGAAATTTGTTTACTTTTAGGTTTCCAATAATACCTTAAAGGATTTTGACAAAGATAAAGCTTGGAAAGCAGTTGTGGTGCAGATGGCTCAGTAGTTTGGATCCTTCAAATGCAGCCAACACAGCACAATCCAATAAAATAAATCAACTGTTTGAATGAAGGTTTAAAAACTTCAATTTTTAAACAGCAGTTTAATAGTTGCAGCAGTAGGAGCCATGGAATAACACAGTAAATGATGTATCTGTCTAATAATTTTAAAATTTGTTGTTAATATTTTTAACACATCTGTCTTTTCTGTTGGTATCTGTAGTCTAGTGTTTCGAAGATACCTTTAGAAAAAGGTAATGAGTCACATGGATTTATGCTGATGGCAAAGTGAAATATTGCAATATGTAGTAGGCTTCATATATTTGCAAGAGATTGTTGTAACTGCAGTTATGCAGTCAGTGTGACTGATAAATGCTTTTGTAAAGTTATGAGTACAAGTCATAATTGATGTTTTTGCTTATACTTCACTTTTGTAGGAGTTGTAAAGTGTTCTGCATCTTATTGCTTTTATATAAATAAAAGTCTTTATTATGTGGAAACTTGAGAATGTGGATTGACATTCCTATCTGAAGGGTGAAAACAGAATATTCTTTCCTATTAAACTTCAATTTCTGGGCTATTAAAAGGGGGGAGAGGCTTTTTCTGAGTGCTGGGACACATAAGCTGCTAGCCAGAACTAAAACATCCAACAAACAGAAAGAAACTGGCCAAATAACAGTAGATACTACTGATTTTGAAAGAGGGTTTTTTTATTTTTTATTTTTAGATATATTACTTCTCATTTATTTCTTTTCCTAACTATTTTTAAAACCTATTTAACTTAGCTGCCCTGAAACAAGGAACATCCCCCATACAGGTGACCTTTTCTTGTAGCTGAACTATGGGTACGATCGGGTAGATTTCAAACTCTATTAGAATTTCCAAGTTAATAGGAATTCTGGGGTAACCAGGGTGATAGCTGCTGACAAGGTGGTGAGGTTATTTTGTTCCTGTTTTTGTTGTTTTATTGTTGGGTTTTGAGAGGTTATAGACTTTGAAGTTCATTCTTTTTAAGGTGAAATAATTCTGTTTGTTCAGAGCATGCTGCAAAGCTTCGCTCTTTGAGAAGGGGAAAGAAAGAGAGAAGGGTGTGTAGTGTGTGGAGCCTTTCAGGCACAGGAACATGTTTATTTTCATTTTGGGAAAGTTGACATTTATTCTGGAATTAAATACATAGAGGGTACTCTTTCAAGTTTAGAGCAGTGCTTTTTAAGAGCATGTATACAGCAACCTCCCGGTCCACCTAAAAACAATAGGGTGTGCTTTTGGGCCAGTCTACTACATCAACAACCACAGGCTGCAGTTGCTGTTTCTTAAATATTGCAAAATTTCATGCCTGTATTGGTGGTACTTGTGTGACCATTCTCTCAATGTAACAGGTAATTAATTGTATATCTAATACAATCCTACCAATTTTACAAGTAGGAAAAGTTAGCTTGATGGTACCCTATTTTTTTGAAAGTTGCAAAGGAATAGTTACAGTTTTACCTAAAAATAAACATCTAACTTCCTAAATCTCATGCATGAAACTGGAAAAAGACTGTAGACAGTGTAGAAGTTCTTAATGAATCATTTAAAGTAAAAAGAGATTAATATGTAGAATAGTGTGACTATAACTTAACCATTTCCTTGATGATTTGTTTTACTTTATATGGTAAAACACTTTGTTTAACTAAATCTGTATCTTTAATAGATTATGTTTTCTGTCAAGTGAAGATGGGCATTGGTTATTCAGGTTAGATATAAGTAGATATTACTTTTGTAAATGATTTAGGTGGGAAAAGAAATTAAGGGAAGTTGCACAAGTGATGGAATTTCCTTTCCACAAAATGCTTATATCAACAAAGCAGACAAAGGCACTTTAACTTCCTTTTGAGTCAAATGGCTTGAGGTGCTCTCTTCTAAAGAGTGAGAGTATTTTAAACAGCTCCTGATTTTTTAATTTTTTTTTTTTTCTGTCAGGAGTGACTATGAAGAAACAAAGCATATATAATAGGAGATGTTTGCATTTCTCTTGGGGAACTAAAGTGTTTTAATAAGAAGTGAAGAAAATAGCATTAATGAAAAAAAGAGAGAAAAATTAAATAGCCTAAACAGGATGATTGAGTTAAAATTTGAATTGACCCTGAGATAAGAAATATTTAAGACATATGAGTGTATCTGAGGTTTTTTAGTCATCTTAGATTAGCAAGGGATGGGAATAAAAAAAGAGGTTGTAATGGAGCTGCCAGCCATCGATTCTGCTTTCCAGTGAAGATGAACATCCCAGGGCTCCCTGCCTGGCCATGGCTCCCTTCCTGCTCTGTTCAGCACAGCAGAGACTGGACAATCTCCCTGCATGCCTGGTAAACAAGGAGCCCCAACCATGGATACCTCTCTGGAGGCTGAATTTTCTCACACCCTGCAAGAAGAAAAATCATGGAGGCAAGAGGCAGCCTTTTAAAATCATAATTAATGTAGGGCTGGCTGCTGAAATGAAAAGCATTTCTCAGGCAGAGAAAGTTTCACTGTAAATCTCACTCCGTGTGTCAATGTTTTCGTAACTCAAACCAGCACCCCCATCCTTCTTTACCAAAGGACTTTTTGTATTGATGTTTGACACAGTAAATCTTGATAGCTTGAAGTTTTAATTAGTGTCTGCTGGTAGATGATCTGTTTCCATGGCAAAGCTAGAAAGCCTGTTAAAGGACAAAAATCATATCCCTCTCTGAGGTCAGCCTGGTGAGGGAAATGTCTATGTGCCATGTTAGAAGGGTTTCTGCTTGGAAATGTGCCATTTCCTGCCTTTGGGTATCACTGGAATTAATGCCATGGCTGACTGCTTAGCTTATACCAGGAGTTAGGTTCCTAGCTTAAAAAAAATAGATAGGTAAAACTAAGAAAAATTCTACCTGAGTAAAATGAAAAAAACAGACTGAAGCACCTCCTGAAAAAAAATAAGTTGTGTGCACATGGTGCATGAATGATTTACTTTTAGTTGCAACTCTTCCACATGTGCTAATAATTCCAGTTTCTCTGAGCTTTAAGTTCATAAAAGTATAGATTGTCCACAAAAATTTTGGATAATTGTGAATATAATTTTTTATTATTCTTTTAATTTTTTCTAAGCAGATTTTTTTTAACACTCAAGTTTTTAATTTTCTTCTTTAATAATTTTATTAACAATTTCAGAGGGGTCTAAAATTATTTTCTTTAATAATTTAAAAATACATTTTCTTAATTTTATTTCTTTAACAATACACAGGACTTTCAACAACCTAATTTAGAACTATAATATCTTTAAAATTCCCACTTTATGATTGTATGATTCCAATCTTAGGAAGTCTTCAGCATCTGTGGGTTGTGCCTGGGTCGTAAGCAGGGCAGCTAAGGTGCTGCCTATGTTTGCTGTCATTGCTGAATGCTCGTGACTCTTGAAGGAAAGGGATGGTGGGTGAGGAGAGTGAGGGTCCCCTTGAATCACATAGATGAAATGAGTAGTGGTTGTCTTTGGACTGTGAATCAGTAACTTGTTGAGTCCAGAAGCCCTGGGCAGCTTGTGTTTCACCAGCCTGTCTGTGTCTCTCTGGGGTACAGGTGCCTCTGCTGCTCACCTGCCCTGGCTGCACAGGCTCACTCCGGACAGGAGATACAGACACAGTCCCAGAAAAGTGCAGTTCCCAAGCAGCTCTGAATCCCTTGTGAGTATTTTGTTGTGATGACAGTAGCACCTCACACCACTCCACTCCAGAGCATGACAAGAAGCTGTTAAGTTACAGTATCTTATGTTTGATGTATGTGATCTGGAGGCACAATGTCTGTTGCTTGGAGAAATCAATACAACTGCACACAGGGTTAAAATAATAGCCAGGGGACTGTTCTAGTATTGCATGTGTGCCTGTGTTGGTGAAACTGGGAAGAACATAGTGATATCTCACAGGATCCTCTTGCAAAATGTAGTGTGAATGTGGCTATTGTGCTGCACAGAAGGCTGGGACTTCTCCAACATGGATGTGACAGGGACATGCCTTCCAGCATGGACATTGATGTTAATTTAACAAAGTCAAAAAGTAATGTAGCCAAAGCAGAAATCTCTTTGGAGTTTTGTGCTTAAACTCCAACACATCAGGTCACAACATCCATTGCTGGCTGCTTCGGTATGTCTGGTGATACATCTGTCCTAACTTTCATTTTCAAACGTTTCCCATACAAACTTGACCAGTGCTGGAATGATTTTCTCTTTTGAAGGGGGCCAAGTATGTATCCAAGAATACTTGACTAATTAAGAAAAAGGTACATGAGCTGATGGTCCAGAGATCCAGCTTGACCCAAGAGAAAATGGGGAATCTAAAATACTGGATTTCACTCTGTACTCTAAAGTTGACCTGTGCATTTGATTAAAAACACCCTGAACCACCAAGCTACCATCCTGAAATGTGAAAGATTTGGACCCAAACCTTCTTGGACTGAAATGTTTACATTCTGGCTTTTCTGTGTTCTTGACCAGTGCTTTAATAAAGATCTAGGGTGCAAAATATCTCTATTACCAAAGTGCAAAAGAAGGCCCTTCCTATTAAGGGTTTTTAAAGGGTCTTTTTTCTGAAGATGGAGGGAGCATTGGTAGAAACAGAACAATACTTTTTGCTATCTTCAGGGATAAAGTAATGAAAGCATCAAACTAAAGACAAATGTGGATTAAAATATAGGTAAGGTATAGTGACTAGCAAGGATAAAATGACATCTGTTAGAAAAAAAATTTCAAATTTATGGTCAAGAATTGGAGTCCCATTTAAGAACGGAGCCTAAGAGATATTGTCCCTGTGAATTTCAAATGCATGCTTCTACATAACTGATAGTTTTCAAAAAAGTGTGGCATGGGTCAATTATACTGCCCAGCTTTTAGTGAGAATCTTAATGGGGGTTCTGAAACCTGATGTAATATAAACAGTGGATGAACACAGTAATTCCAGGATACAAATCATGCAGGAACAGTAAAGTAGCTAGTTTAGACGTGATTTAAAAAAAAAGTTCAAGCGAAGCAAATAACAATAAAATTGTTGCCTGTTGAACTTAACAGCTTGAGTCCACTCAGAAACTCTCTTGACTGAAACACAGTTCCTGCATAGAAAGAGTACATTGTTAGGTCCGTGCTTTGATCAGCTTTATTCAGAATGTGACAGAGGTGCCCTAAGAAATACCAGAAACAGTAAGAGAATAAAATTTCTTAAGGCAAGTCACACCATTAATTTCTGTGGAAAATGGAGGTAAATGATACACTAAGGAGAGTCAAAATGACATTTGCTAGAGAGTAAAACAACCTTGAATAGGTCATTCCTGAATGTTGTCTGCAGGACCTTCATCTTACAAAAGGATATAGTAAAAAGCTGTGACTATTTTGCAAAGGTGAGATGGAAATGGGTATTCTGTATTTTTAAAGCAACAAGGGGGAATCCAACTGAACTATTTGGAAGCGGTTTTAAAATCCAAACAAAGAAAATAAACAGGTTAATTGTAAAGTTCATAGCTCCAAGGAGATTTGAAAACTGAAAGGATAAATAGATAAAAGGAGTTGTTTTACAAATACATTTAAGAGAGTTTCAGAAGCAGCTGTTAAAATCAGTGATGTGCACGTGGCTTTTGGCTCAGTAAATCTGTCAGATCCAGGTCATTGCAATTTGTCAGCATGCATGTTAAAATAATCCATGGAAGTAGGATATTTAACTTTGTTATTTCTTCTAAGCATCCTCTTGTCCTCTTAGGCACAGGAGAGTGCACTGGGCAGATTTTTGATCTTGAGTATTTTTGTGCATAGATATGTCACATCCCATTTCTATGACTAGTCAGGATTCATTGATGCCCATGATCCAAGTTTTTCTGGATCTATTTGGTAATGGGCCAGGGGCTTTGAGGGTATTTAGGTGGTCTCAATCCACTTCCTCTGGATTGACCCTTTCTCAATAGCTCCTGACTCCTTCTTGTCATCCCCTCTGTGTTTTATGTGGTCACCATGGACCAGAAGAGGGAAGTGGGCCCCAGAAAGGTGCTGCCCTACCTCCACAGGGCCTCCCTTTCCAGCCACCACCTGCTCTGACTTGCCTGCTTGAGTGGCCATCAGCATCAGAGTTTGAGGCATAGCAACAAAGTAACTCCTTAATGTCCAAGCTTCTATAAGATGACAAAATTTAATTGTTTTGTTCAACCAAAACATTTAAATTACATTTTATTCAGTATGGTGATTGGTGGTGCTTATCTAAAAAATAAAGTCTTCTTGGAAAATTGGCAAACTGGACTCACATGAGGTATCTAAAATACAAGTGCAATAGATACACTGGCTGAGTAGACATTGTATGTTATGTATAAAGCCAGATCCCAGGAGATGCTGTTAGTTGTAAATTCCGCACTGTAACTGATGTAAAAGGTTTGGTAAGAGCACTGAGTACTTGGGCCCTGGCACGGTCCTACTGAAAGATGTCTGTCAGTGGTGAGCAAGCCCTCTCTGTGGAGGAAAACTCCCTTAGGCATGTCACATGTGGTCTCCACACCAACCAGAGAGTGTGTTTTTGACATGTTCCTTACAAAGGGCAGTGGGACTGTGTGAAACACAGCACCCAGAGAGGCAGTCCTGGGCATCCTGTTATGCTGACAGGTATTGAGGTATTGTGACTCACTCCTGCCCTGCTCTCAGAGTTGGTGGTGTTGAGCTTTGAAAAAACATGCCTATTTCCAAAGCTGGAGATGGGCTATAGGACAAGGTGCTGCTACTGATACAATTAGATAATAGTAGAAAAAAATCCAAGGCTCAGATTTCTAGGGTGAAAGAATCTGGTGTTCCTGCTGATGAAAAGAGGAAACTAATCTTCCAAGACCACCCACTTTGGCAAAGCTGGTTTTCTTCTCATTGAAAGCACTAAAAAACCAGAAAAATAAGACTGCATTTGAATACACATGAACCTGTCTGGTACATCACTCTAGAAACAAAATTCCTATTTATATATGGAATTTACAGAAAAGAAATCTGTTGAAACTGATCTAATGCTGATGTGATGAAAACCAGAAGGAAGAGGTTTTTACTGTGATTGTCAGAAATCACTGTTTCCTATTTTTCAATTTGGAACATACGAAATGGGTTGAGCATGCTTTATGTTTCCCAGAACTAGCAATTTTCTGTCTTTGGAAAGTTTTAGAGGGAGGAGCTCAGAGGTGCTGTGGGAGGGACTAAAATTCATATTAAAGTTTTGGCACGAGAAGGAGAATTGTCAGAGTTGAAGGTTTCTTCTGAGGTTTTGTTTTTTGTAATTTTTTTTTTTCAATTTAGGATGATAAGTTATTATGTTCAGATTCTTCTAATAATTCTGTTTTGGAATGCTGATTGTCAGATTATTCCCAGGATTGAAGAATGTGGACTTTCTTGTTCTCAGGTAATCTCTTACTTGTTCCAATTTGCTGTCTATTAATATAGTAGTTATAGGCTACCAAAATAATTGTAGGAAAAGCAAGAAAGCAAAAAGGGAAAAATATTTCAGCTGTCCTGAACATTCACTTTATATTCCTGTCATTCTGAATTAAGTATCCAAAGTGGCAAAAATTACTCTGAAAGGGGGTAGAAAAATTCAGCTTTGTCTGTTTGCAACTGCTGCTGTTAGTTTAAAATCTGTCTTTTGTATTTGAAAAAAAAGATTTTGTTAATATTCATTACTTTTCCAGAGTCAGTTTTTACAACAGCAGTGGTGCCAAAGAGATGTGAGAGGGAGGAATGAGAAGTTTCAGAAATTGCTAATTATGTTAGGAACATATGAAACACTGAATTTGCTGGGAATAAATGAATTAAGCATGAGAAAGAGTAAAACATGTTCTTCATTTTGTGGTTTGAATGTAACCAGTATTAAATTTAATGACTTCTGTATGTGCATGAAGGGGTGTGAACCACACCGTCTTTAATAGCTTTGGGTTTGTACAATTCCAAATATCCCCGCAAAGGGGCAGCATGGAGATAGTCTGCCCTTGGCATTCTGAAATTGTAAACTTAGCATACATTGAAAGATCAGTTAAAACAAAAAGGAATTAAATAATAGGCAATCTGACTTTCAGTCTTAGTGGAGGATGATAACTGTGTGCTACCTACAGAGAAGTGAAATTGATACTATGAAAGAACTTGGCTGTCTGTATAAACTGCTTGAAGATTTCAGTACTTAGGACAACCAGTGAGACATTCTAATGATTGTTTAAATGTGGTGGTACTCCCAGATATTAAGTTAGTTCATGTTGAAGTAACTTATTTTATATTTAATATATGTATCCTAGAAAAACATCAGGAATAAAGATCCTTATAAAATACTAGATTGAGCAAAAAAAAGCCCTCTCTGTATTTAAATATTCATGTACTATAGTTTATGTTTCTGTATGCAAGTTCTGTAGTCTTTATCTACTTAGATGTTTTTAGAATAATAAAATATAGCCATAAGAGATTAATCTCTAGATGTACCCAAATACTTTTCAATAATTTTTATGAACTTATATTCATGAATGCAAATACACATGCATTTTAAATAATTTATGCTCCTTGGTCTGCTGCAATGAGAGTTTGAAATAGAAATGATTTGTCATTCTAATTTATTCCTCCAAAGAGTGTAGGACTATCAGACTCAGCATGTAAAAATCAATATCAACCTTTTTTTGATGGGTTTCAGTCTAGGGGATAGGATTTACCTCTGGGGGCCCTAAAGGGTATCTTTGTCAAACCTTAGGTATGTGTGTTATGAAGACTGATTCACTAATTGCCTCTAGACACAGCCCTAAGGTTTGGCAAACTGGATCCCTTTCTCTACCTTCAAGAGTGTGTCTTACACTTTTCCAATAGTAAAGACTGATTAACTGAGAAAGGTGTGTTTTATTTTTCTTATTTACAGGGGAAATACATTGTTTCCAGTATAGCAGAATCAATCAATCAATCATTTGTGATATTAGGGACAGGATTCAGTTAATGGTCTGAATGTGATGTTTCTGCTAGTTGCATTCAGTAGAATCTTGAATACATTAATGACTTTTTAAGACAAAAATGTTTTCTCTGAGGGAACAACAATGATCTCATCAGGATAAATTACTGCCAGCATAGCATTTTCAATCTAGTGCAAAGCACTTTAGCTACATGAACTTTAGAATCTCATGACTAACTTAATGAAGGAAACTTATTTCTCCTTTGAAATTAACTTCCATTTCTCTGCATCACTGACCATGATTTGTGGGCTCAATCCATCTCATGAGTTGTTCTAAAAGGGAGCAGTCAGTCTTCCCCATGATGTGTTCTTCTTAGGGGCACTAGTCAGGGGTTACAGTTTGCCTTTGTCTGTGTGAAATCTGTGTGTGCTCCCTTCTGCTATAGCACATCAGATCAAAAAGTAGAGAATCAATTACTTATTTCTAGCAATTTCCTTAATGTGATAATGAGATATTGTCATTTTAAAACTATCAGAGATTTCTGCAGCTGCTGTTGTTACAAGTGAATATTATAGAAATTTTTTTTCTTATGAAGTTTTCCCAGAAGTTTTTACAGTAAATTTCTCTTCTGCATTCAAACTTGAAGCTGTGTGGTTCTTTATAAGGCAAGGAATATGAAAAGCAATAATTTGCATTTTTCTGTGTTTTTCAAATATGGGTATTGTCAGAAGTTTTTTAGCAGGTTTAATAACTGAAACTGTTGAGTCTGACCAGTAGACTAGATTTTAGTGTGGCTTTGTCCACCAGATATTTGTGAGCAGTTTTGACCTCCATGGGTACTTCTTACCTGAGTAAAGCACTGGTTGCTACTTACAAGGCAAATGGTGACATAACTATTTTGAGGCATATGACTTGCAAAACATCTGCACTGAACTGTTATCTCAACTTTAGGAATTAGTTTAACATGGGTATCCAGCAAGATATCCTTACATTACCTTGTGTAAGGAAATACTTGGGTTTCATTACTGTAACACAAACTGTGCATCTGTTCAGTACAGGAAAGGAAAATAAAAGGACACTGGATGTTTATGCCAGTATTATATGAAATTTTAAACAGTATAAAAAACATACAGCTGTGGGTTGAATGATAGCAAATGAACAACTAAACTTTTATTACATGTTATGATTTATTTCTTCTTCCTTATTTTAATAGCTTGGCTTTATAGTTCACGTGATATTCTAGTATTCGAAGATTAAGTGTTATGGGCATGGTCTCCATGCCCCACCCAATAGGAAACACAGTTATCAACCAAGTTTCCCTGTAAAAGCATAGGGGAATCCCAGCCTGCAATTGGAATTGGGTTTGTGCCCTACTCATTTTACAATCCACATTGTTTGCAGGCTGTACACAAAGAAATAGGCTTATGCCAAATTTGATTCAACAGCTGGTAAAGATCAAGAGTACTACATTTAAAAAACACTCCCCAGAACACTATGAAATATTATTTGTATTGTCTGCCATTTAATGCAGTAATGTTTCCAAAGGCTATGGATAAAGAAGGAAACACTAAACTGAATCTGGGATTTCCCTCTAATTATAAAGGTTATTGGCAACAAATCCTTGATATATAACTGCTTCTTGTTCCTGCTATTCATAATCAAAATACGTGGTGTTTCTTTACTGGATATTTATACTATGGATCAGTCCATTTTTGCTCAATACTACACACTGAAAAATCAGTGATATAGTATAGCCCTTAGTCCACAAAGTCAGCTGACATAAATTGCTATTCTTTGTTCATTATTAAACAGTTAATATTTTAAAAGTGATCCCAAGCCTCTAGAAAATGGATATGGCAACGTGAGTGGCATAATTCAGTTGTCCTCTAAAATCTGATTGAAAACATAATTTTAGACATGGCAAATGTCTAAAGAGACTGATCAGAGACCTGACATCCTCAGGGTGAGTGAGAGAGGTACATGAAATCTCATCATAGGAGTACAGTTCAACACAGACTTTTTTGTAAATGCATTGATATATCTAATGACTGGAGATGTATAAAAATATAAACATATCCTTTGCTAATATTTGCTGAGCTGCAGCACAATCCACGAGAGCATGCCCTAGACAGAGAGCCTGGGGTCTACTTCTCTGCCTGTCATCGAATCACTTGTGTGGCTCTCTTCAAGTTATTTCATTTCTCTGGTTTTCACAAGTACAAAAGTGTTCTGACCTTCCTGTGTGGTGTGTCTTAATTATATGTTTTCATTAACTGCTTTGAATACTATAATTATAAGTCAAGTACTCGTTAGTTAAAACTTCAGGGGCTCGATCATATTGAGTCATTGTATTAGAGTGATATTAACCCATGTGCTTAGGAATCTTTCCTTGTCTTCTCTGCTGGTGCTTGGAAGAGCTGCAATTTAGCACATTTGGGTGGCTTATCTCTTGGGCTGTGTTTCACATTTGCTCTTTGGGTCAAAATATCTTGGCAATGATATAAGACAGTTTCATGTTGTATCCTTTGCCACTGGTTAGGTGCTGTCATGTTTCCTCTCCCCTTGAGAAGGAAACAGCCAGTGACAGGCACAAACAGGGACTTAGTGCAGTGTACCTCAGTGTTACAGCATGTACCAGCAGCTCCCATAAGAGAGGTGGAGATGGAGAAAGCTCTGCAATTCAGAACTGGCAAAAAATGCAATGGTAGCTTTTGTACTTTTCCCCTTCTCTCTTTCTCAGGAACTCCAGAAGAAGGTTGCAAGGTCTGGAAAGAGACTGGAATAGCAAGCACAGAATACAAGAAGTCATGGAAGTTGAGGGCATAGATTTAAAAGGTGTTGGAACTGGACCTTACAAAATGTCTTGGAACTCAAACACAAGGCAGTGTTAGAAGCTTCACCCCGAGACATCAGCATCACTTATGTGCAATCGGTATATAATCTCCTGCAAATAGCAGGAGACACATTTTTGATAAACCCAAAAGGGGATATATAAGCAAGCTAAGCAGAAGATGCCTTTATTATTGGCAGTGAATTTTAGCTTACAAATCTTTCTCATCCCTAATCTTAGGGATCTGATCTGTCCTTCAGCTCCATTTGGACACAAAACTAAGTCGTGAGGGTATTGAGACTTGGAAGTAGGTGCTTTCCACAGCCATCTGACTGCTTTGCAGTTGGAAAACTACCTGTAACTTGATGAAATCTGGGTGGGACAGGTTTTCTCGGAGTGGTAATAACTTTAACGAGACCACGTGGTGTGACCTAGCTGGAATTCTTGCAGTGAGGTCTAGGAATAGTTTAATTTGCACTTTTGTGGAGCTGGCAGTGCTGTACCTAATACATTGTCATGTCTGTTTATACTACTCCATTCTTCCTCTCCTGCCAGGATGCCTGTGCATAGGAGAGAACCAGAGATGATCAAAAATGAGAAGGACCAAAAGAGGTTTAAAAGACTTCTTTCTAAGGATAGGTTTGGATGCTATCCAGGATTTTGGCTCAGCATTGAAATGCTAGGCTTTGCTGATGGATGGATGGATGGATAAATTTGGACCTAAGAAAGGAGTTTCCTCCTATCTCTGCCTAAAAATAATTTGATTTCTGAGAGCCATAAGTTTCCCTGTGCTGTGTTGTGGCTTGGTGGTTGTTCAAACCAGGATCCCACATTTGAAATTCTATGAGTTTTGTTACCATTATTCCCAAGAGAGGTCCCTAAGATTTATATACCAACCTATTACAGATGTTTTTGTAGTATTCATTCTGCCAAAAAAATTTCCTTATATTTTTTTTCCTGATTTTGTTAACATTTATTGGCTAGTTTTTGAAAACCAGGAAATTATTTGCCATCTTAAAAACACAAACCAGAAAGTATGCCCCAAACTGCAGTGTCTTGCTGAGGAAATTTCAGAGCAACTCTGAACTACTTGTCTGGGAATGATCACAGAACCAATAAATTAATGTATACTCAGTAGTGATACAGACATATCACAGCATTACCCCTGCATTCACAACCATAGGAATTCAGTGGGTCAGAATTTTCTAAGGTCATGAACAGACTGGAAAATCACAGTAACCAGTGATGCTGAGCACTGGGATGGATTGCCTGTGGAGCTTATAGAGATCTCCACACACACACTAAGAAAATATAACTGAGATATGTCTAATGTAGCTCACATATGTCTCAGATAAAGGTCTTTCTTCCTAAGGCAGAAATGTAGAGTAGATGACATACTGAGTTTTTTTCTAAGACAAGTATCTCTGCTTTCATTCATTCATCCTCTTTTGTGGGATCTACAGATGGTCCTTCAAATAATATTTGACTTAATCCTTTGGAACAGTTATCAGAGCCAAAGACCTGTTTTGCTCTATGGCATGTCTTGTTCTTCCAGCATGCAAAATATAGGACTCACCATGAAAACTGTATGGGATATGCAACCTCATTCAGGAAGTGTCTAAGCAAAAATGAAGAGAGCTTAAGTTTTAATTGTCTCTACTTGTCTGCATATTTTCAGAGAGTATGAATCACATAAACAACACTGTACAGTACAAGATGTACATTCATTGTCTTTTCTTGGAAAAACTTTGAGGAATTAGAATTTATTGCAGTTAAGATTTTTCACTGTGCGCAGTTTTATTTTTCCCTTTTATCCCAACATATGCAAATTTCTTTCATCTTTTTCCCACTTCCTCATCTCCCTGACATGCTGTTCTTTTTTCTATGACTATAGTGTTTTTTCTCCACTGCTTTTAGTATTTTGACATCTTTGTGAAAATTTTCACAATTGCAGTTACCATTATAGTGTGATGCTTCATGCTCAGTTTTGATAAGTAATATCTGTTCTTTGGAGTTTCCCCCCTCATTTTCAACATATTATATTTATATGTGATACAACAGAATAATTTTAAGAGCATGGTCAGATCTGTGTTACCATTCAGTCTGCCTTTGTAGCTTATTTTCTCTTCCACTTAGAGGTTAAAAATCACATATAATTTTCAAGAAAATGTATGGCATAGATGGCTTGCAGTAAGTGCTATCATTAAAAATGAGGCAGAGTGTAAAGCAGCATATGAAAGTAGTGAACACTGATGGGTTTATTTAGCTTTTGTAAAATTAGTAGGATTCTGCTTCTTTAGAAGCCCTTCTCTTGGACTTCTGCCTCCTTTAATTGCCCTGTGCTAAATTTAGCAACTACAGAACAAGGAGGATACATTATAAAAAAGTAAACTATGTGATTATTACAGGGATTTTCCCCCTTCCCCATACCCCCACAAAATTATGATTAACCCCATTAAATTATGATTAGTAAAAATTTTGAGAAACACACATATGTAATGACATTTCAAATAATTAATTTGTGTTGGATATTATTTATTTTTCTTTAAATTTTCCAAAATTATATATAACTAGTTCTCTGTCAATTTTCTCAAACCGCAAATGTTTCAGCTACAATACACACTAGATATTTTCAGTAGGGTTTCTTTACACAGTAAATCTTGAAAGTTTTAAATTTCTTATGTACTCACACAGCTAATTCTTTCAGGCAAAGGTGTTTTTGGTATTCCTTGCTCTTGATAGGAGAGCAAAGGCATGCATTTAGGGATTCTGGTATAGCATTTCTGATGCAGGATTCAGACTTTCAGACATCATAATAATACAAATATGAATAGCCAGGAAAAAGTTTTCTCTAAAAATTTTCAAGAATACTGCTGAAAAGAATTTAACGTAGTAAGATTTCCCTCATTTTGTTGTGGCTAGGATGTTTCTGTAACTCAAGCAAGCACTTTTAGAGCCAATCAGGCTTGCTTAGCAGTCTTTAATAGAGGCAGTTTCTTAACTGAAGCTGTGGCTCAGGCAGGAATGCAGAATACAATCATCTGAGACTACCATGGCTTCTACCACGTCCTGTGGGATCATTTGTATGGCCTTACATCCTTACACAACATAACCAGCTAAGGCTAGAATAAAACCAAAGTCAGCATTAAAAATCACTTCTCATCTGGAAGAGATATAATCAGGGATAGTTCCATGATTATTTAAATTTCAAATTTTATTCTATTTAAGGAGAAGAGGGAGAAATCATTTTAATCAGAGCTGCAAAACCCAGAAACATATGCTCCTGCTTTGAAGGGAGTTGCAACCCTGAAATGTGGCCTCCAAAGTCTTGGAATTGTTATAGGAAATGTTTGCAAAGTGTGCTATGTTATTCTAAATTTTACTATGAGTTTGTGATCCATGATGGCAGGGCTAGAAAATTATTTTTTATTTTTAAGTTCCTGCACATTTCAGGGTAGTGCCTACAACATTCACCCATTTTGCGATGCTGCTGTGTTGCTGTGGTTTTAGGTTATTAAATACAGATGCAGCGGAGATCCTGAGAAAGCATTAGAGTCTTGTCAGGGCAGTATGAGAAACTTGCATACTCAGCATGGTGCTGCATCAGGAAAGGCAAGGGAAAGAGCCAAGCACCCAGTTAGTCTGATCTCCACTCTCTAGAACCCACAAACCTGAGTTATGAGTGAAATTTTCTTTGTGGAAACTCTCTTCCACAAAGAAGATGTTCTCTTGCAGAGCAGCTGCTGAGAGCTGCTCTTTCAAAGTTTCAGTTTCTGGTTTGTTTTCTGGTCACTGCTTAGGATAAAATGTAAGTAGGAAACAGATCTCCTATGCGAATGCTGAAAGCACTCAAAAAACTCAGCTTAAAATTTTCACTGTGCCTTCCCTGTCCTTCTCTCAGACCAGCATTCTTCTGTTTCCCCTCTGTTCACTCTGACTGCTTTGACAGGAGGCCTGGGAAACCCTCTCATTTACCAGGCTGTGTGGCAAACAGGCAGCTCAGAACTGCTTCAGTTTAAGGAGGATGTTGAACCTGGTGGTTCCTTGAGATGAGAACTTGAAAGCTGGAGTATAAAAGGTGCAAAATGCCCATATTCTGTTTTCCTCTTCTATTATTTACAGTTTGAAGGAAGCTTGAGCTTTGCTAGTTTTACCCTGTTACTATTAAAACTCCAGCCACGTGCTATGCTGGGTGATGTGGATGTGTCTCACTATGAGTGTCTGCTATCCCTGACATGAACTAGAGGTCATTCCAGTGTTCTGGTCACAAACTAAACACCAAATTGCATGCATCCAGGGCTATTTCAGATCAGAAAAGGAGGTGTCTAATAAGCTTAAGTGCCCCAGGGTTGTGTGACATTTCATTGGGTATTATAGATCATGGTCCTGAGCTGAGGTTACCACAGTTTGCTTAAATTATATTTCAGGTACCTAAGCCCTCTTTTAGATTTGGCTGAAAACATTTGGCAAATGGCTGAAAACTTTTGCTTTATTTCACTACCCACTAATGCAAAATTCTCACGGAGAAATTGCCTTACTTGGGAGTTATGTGACCCTTTTCTCATGGGCAAAGCTGATGTTTGCATAGGTGTGTTGGCTTGGTGAAGTTTTGGTAGCTGGGCTGGGGTGGCTTCTGTAAGAAGCTGCCAGCCAGCTCCAAGACAGACCCACCCCTGCTCTCGACCATCAGTGATGACGGTACCCTCTGGGATATCAGCATTCTTTATCCCCTGATGGAGCAGGTGGATGCCTTAAGGAGATTGGGACCCTGTGGGGAGCTCATACTGGAGCAGGCCCCTGGCAGGACCTGTGCCCTGTGGATAGAGGAGCCCCACTGCAGCAGGTTTGGTGGCAGGCTCTGTCACCCTGTGGGGACCTGCACTGGAGCAGTCTGTTCCTGAAGGACTGCACCCTGTGGAAGGGATCCACTCTGGAAAAGTTCATTAAGAACTTCAGCCCATGGGTAGGATGCATTTTGGAGAAGTTTGTGAAGGTCTGTCTCCTGTGGGAAGGACCCCTTACGGGAGCAGGGGAAGGAGGAAGAGCATAAGGAGTCTTCTCCCTGAGAAGGAAGGAGTGGCAGAGACAATGATGATGTGATGTGTGATGAACTGGCTGCAGCTGCCCTTCCTTGCTCCCCTGAACTGCTGAGGGAGAGGAGGTGGACAAATGAGGAGTGAAGTTGAGTCTGTGAAGAAGGGAGGGGTGGGAGGAAGGTGCTTTAAGGTTTGTTCCTTATTTTCTCATTAACTTACTTTGATTTTAATTTGGAATAAATTAAACTAATTTCCCCCAAGCTCAATGTGTTTTGCCTGTGATGGCAACTGCTGGATGATCTCTCCTTGTCTTTATCTCAAACCAGGAGGCTTTTGTTACGTTCTTTATTCCCTGTCCAGTGGTGGAAGGCAGTGACAGAGGCACTGTCACTATGGTGGGCACCTGGCATCCAGCCAGGGGCAACCCACCACAATAGGCAAAATAATGTATCCTCACTTGCATCTGATTCAAGGTTCAACCAAATCAGTAGAATGTGTCTCACCCAACCAAACTCTTCCACAATTTCTGGATCCAAGCAGCGTGGCATTTTTCATTTATAAATTTGACAGTGTACAGCTGAGCACTGAGTGCTGCTCCTGGGACTGACTCTAGACATGTATTAAAAGGATAGTTGCCTAGAGCAAAACAGTGAGAGCTTTGCTGTGTATGCCAGAACACTGGAAAACAAGGCCTGCAGTATGACCCCTCTTTTTGCTGAGCAATAGTGTTAGGATAGCTGAGAAGACAGTAACTGGAATAGAAAAGTATCTGCAGGCAAAAATAAAAATGCATATTTCCAAATGGAAGAATTATTACTGTCTCCAGCAGCAGGAGGAGCAATTCTGTACTGGAGAGTATCTTCTCATAATCTTCACTTGAACTCTTGCTATTTTTTTCTTCCTTCTCTGTTCTTTTCTATGGCAATCTTACAGGCCACTGATTCCAGTCACCTCTGAGACTGCTAGTCTCAGTTCTGTCAGTGTTGCTGAGGGAGCTTTTTTCTTGTAGCCTGTTTTGTGCTGCAAAGATCATTATAACATCCTAACCTCAGAGCAACCCTCAAGGTTGTCTGGAGGGCATGTGGAATCTGTGTCCTCTAGTTTTTCAAGAAACGACCAAAATAATTGCTGACTTGATCTGGTGGTGGTGACATTACTGCTTCTAACAGGAGGCTGGACTTGGTGACCTTCAGAAACCTCTTCCACCCTACATTTCTTTGATTCCTACATTTCTTTGATCTCATCCCTGTGTGAGATCTCCAGAAAGTAACTGAAATAATTAATGCTGTGTCAGAGTGTCCCTGCCTCATTGTTATCGTAGAAGTGCTGATTTGGTAGATTAGTTTGCCTTTCATGTAGCTGAGTGGTCTGAAATTTTTGACAGTCTGTGTATGGGATGGTGCTGATTTTTACCAGCTGACAGTATGGCAGTCCGAGTACATTTTAATTTTACTGTGTCTATTGTATGCTATTCTTTTTTGTTAACAACTTGTGTTAATAGTGTAGGAAACGTGACATCAAAATGATTGACAATTTTTTTTTTTGTTTGGTTCTTTTAATTTCTAAAAGAAAGAAGTTAACACATACTGTTGCTTGAAGCAAATTCTGCTGCTAGTCCTGGAGCTGAAGCATACAATAGAGTAGGCAGCTTTTATTTCAGACAGTCATAGCTCCCTTTGGTCCAATAAATTTAAAAGCAAGTGGTTTATATATAGGTCCTTTTTTGTATCTCAACATTACTTTTAAATAAAATTCATTTTAAAAATTAGAAGCAGGGAATATTCTTCCCAACTGAGAGACCTCAAAGCAACATTGTTTTGTCTGGCTATTCACTTATAGGATAAATGCACATCCCTGCCAAGAGTTCTAACTCCTAAGTCTTCCAGTTGTTCTGCTCTGTGAAAAGGATTCAGCCAAGTGGCTACTGTGAGGGCCAGAAGATATATGCCAGTACTGATAACATATGGAGCAGTGCAGTTAAAATGTAGGAACAGGATTCCTCTGCATCAGCCAGTGCAGGAGGAAATGCATACTGCCTGGAAAACAGAAACCTGTTATACCTGACTATGGCAGGTAAACAGAAGGATGAAAATCTAAGGGGGATGAAGGTCTAAGTCAAGTGCTCCTGCACTCCTGAAGTGCTGCTGAGCTGTGCTGGAGGTGTTGGCCTGGTGACAGGGAGCAGGTTGTGGAAGTCAGGGTCTGTACCTTTGCATTTACAGGTGAAATGGAAGGTAGTACAAAGACAATTGGTAACAGTCTCTGCTTGAGATCCCTGTGAAGTCTTACTGGAGAGTGTCCAATAATCTTCAGTAATCACAATCATGTCTTCCCTGTTTGTTCAAGGCTGTTTCACTGATGAGCTCAGAGCCCATCAACAGAGCAGTAACACAGCCTGATGTTACCTTGCTCAGGCCGGCTCTCATCCAAAAAGTGCATGACCTTGTTAGCACTGCACTGAGCCTGAGCTTGATATCCCACTTCTCAGGAGCAGTTATTCTTTCAGATTGAGCACTGCACTAATGTGATGGGATGTTTTCCACTCCACTTGGAACACACAGAGAAAAGACCTGGAGCTGGATATTGTGTAGCCGTGACTCAGATGTTTTGTTTGAAGCATTCTGTAAAACAATCCAGCAGCATCCAGGTGTTTTTGTAATTTAAAATAGTCCAAAATAATGCTTTGCCAAAAGTTTGGGTGGCTATTTCTTTTCTGCATGGATAACAGTCCAAATGTTTCCCTCTATGACTGCCTAGCTAATCCCCCTGCATGCTGCTCACATGTATCAGATCACCACATTGTCAGTAAAAGCTGAAGAACAACCTCGTGGTTTGCCAAAAATTGAAAACTGTCATTAGTAACATTGTTTTACCTTGGCAATGAGAATAATTACACTTGATGTCAAAATAAATACGGATGTTCCTTTAGAGAAAAGGTCTTTTGAGGGCACTGTATCAGCAGTACTAACTACACATTTTTAATAGTTCTAAATTTTCATTGCAATTTCTGTGGTTCTTGGTAAATGTAACCACAATTTAATTCACTTGCCAAGTGTGTTTTGGAGGTCTATTATTTTTCCTTTTCACCCACTTCCAATTTTTTGTATAAATACTTGATATGGTTAAGTCTTCTTTCAGTGGGACAGGAATCATTATGTTATCACTGTGCTTTCTTTTACTGTAAAGAATTCTGTTTCCATACATTTGGTAAGATAAATACAGCAGTGAGCTTTCTAAGAACATAATGAGAAAAGTTCTGTGAGGTTCCAGTCCCCATCATCATCAAGGACGTGTAAATTGCAAAGGCATTATGGCTTTTATCTATGAAAATAGCTCTGGAAAAAGCTAAAGCATACTCAGTTATTTCCCTCCATGAAGTAATCCCTAGACAGTTTCTGGGGCTGAGTGTCTCAGAAAGGAATTACAGTGATTTGTTGATGGCCTGTGGAGCCTTTGATACAGCTAGAGCTCTGAATCTTTTCTTTTTCCATCCAATGTTCTTGAATGTTGGAGATGCATATAACTTTGTGGCTGTCCACTGCTCAAAGAACTTTTCCTTATGGAGGTGATTGAGGTGACACTGGCATGCCAGGTTTTTTACTAGGCGCCATGAGAAATCATTGAGGACTCTAATGGGCCAGCCTCCTCCCTGTGTGAGCTGAATGGGTGAGCAGCTGAAGAAAGGAAAGCTGCTGCTGGATTGTTTACACAGCAGGGTAAAGCAGCTCCCCCTCTGTGGTGGAGGATATGACATGGTTGTGGTGTTCCCAACTGAGACAAAGATCAGTGTGACTTTACAAGGCACAAAATGAACCCCAGTGTTTTCACAGCTGTGGATGGTTCTGGTCACTCCATTTGGACAGATACATTAAACTAGAAGAAGGTGCTGAGAAGGGTGATGGTAAGAAGGAAAATCTAGTTTATTAGAGAGGAGTAAAAGAGCTTGGCTTTTACACAAAAAAACTGAGAAAAGGTACATTACTGGTTGCAGAAAAATGAAAAGTAAATTCCAGGGTGGAAAGCATCTATTTAAGTGAAAAGATAATGAGTGCAATCAGAAGTCAGTAGAAGCCAACCACTATTGTGGTCATGTAAGAAATTAAAAGGTTTGGTGCTAGAAGAGAACAGGTCTTCTGGAATAGCCTTGGCTCTCACAGCAGTGCACATGAAAGCCTGACTGATTTTAAAAGTGTGCTTTGCCAGTTTTTGAAGGGGATTAGATTATATGGTACCTGTGGTTATGAGGGGACTATACCCAGTGATCTGGGACATCCTTTGTATTTGTGTGCAGAATAAGATGGATTTTTGCAGAGCATCTCCTCTCAATTGGAAATCAAAAAATAGCATGTTCAGATTAACCATCTTTACTGGCCTTTTGGCTACAATTTGAACATCAATTATTGCAAACCTACCCTTTCCCTGCGTTGTAAAAGTACATAGAATCCCATGCTTGCACTTAGTGGTGGTTAAAGAATATAGATTGTTGGAATAGAGGGAAACATCAGAATATGGTCATGTTCCTTTGTCTCTGCCTTCTCTGACAACTGAACCTGAAGTAGGAATGTAGTTAATAGCTTTGCCAGTGAGCATCACTCAAAAGGCAGGATCCTACATTCACTGACTAATGTAGGTGTCTTAATGAGTGAATGTTAAATGTCTGACAACCTGGTCTCAAGCAAAGAACACATTTTAAGGAATTTTCAGGCTTCTTACTATTCCTTATAGAGTTGTGGAAGAGCTGCCACCAGCTCTTCTATGATTGAGTACAATAGAACTAACAGGTTGACTGTGAACCCAAATTTTCCTCAGACTCTTTCCTTCATGACAGAACATCCAGGGAAGAATTTCCACAATTTTGCACTTGATTTAGTGCCTGGAGATATGAGAGGAAATGGGAAGCAGATTTGATCTTTGTTTCTTTTTCTTGGCAATTTTAATTCATGCAAACACTCTCTGTGCCCCTAATCCAAGTCTTCCTCTGCTGATCTCACTCTCTTCTCTGCAGTTGTTAGAACAATGGGATATTACAATTGTCTTAGACTGAGGAGAAGTTGCTGTGCTAGCTAAAAAGTTGGCACCACATCTTCTATTCAGAATGCTGCATGCTGGTGGTGTCTGTTCAGATAACCTCTAGCTACAGTTGAGTAATACCACAAATGGGGAAAACCCCAGAGAAACAGGAAAATCCCTAACTGTTTGTGCATTGTGTAAGTATATTTTATTTAGGCTCTTTGCCAAAGAAGATATGAATCAAAGATTCTCCCTGTATAGGAGTAAAAGGTACTATCATGTTCAGGATCTTATTTTTGCATAAAAGACGCCCATGGCATTTGTAAAAGGGGAAGAAAATTTCCATTCCTGTTTTAGTGTGTTATGCTTTTTTATTGCACTCATCACTGAAAATTCCTGAAAACAAAAGATATAGAAAGTGGGAGAGGAACTTGGTTAATTCATTTGAATTATTCTTTCAGACAAATGGTCTCTTTGGACTGTTTTGCACAGTGATTGTAAAAGAAAATACCACCCCCACCCACTTGGTATTGTACAATAAAATGAAATACTTCTTAAAAAAATAAGAAATTGGGCTGTGAACAAATATTGCTGTAACTGGCAAGTGTTCATGCAAATATTTGATTATTTATGTAAACCTTCCCTACAACTCCTCACCCAGAACACAACCAAGTGCTCAAGAATGACAAAACATCTCCTTACCAGATCAAAAGTCACAGATGGATGTTTCTTTCTTTCCTGTGGAAAGGACAAGAAAATAAATGTAAGAGTTCAGATAATAGGATTCCTCTATGCAATAGTGAAACCCAATAATTAATTAGGATAGACTAAAAGGTATGTAAGAGAATAAGGTATAAGAGAATTTCTTTATCATGCCATAGCCCACAGAAATGGTGTTTTGGTTTTTCTCCTGCAATATATACAATTTAATTATTTTACATTCAGTTATCAATTTTCAGGTGTCATAACAGGGGGATGACCTTCTCTAATCAAAAGGCTGAATCCTTTGATATTTGTGAGATTTTTTTCTTCTTTAATTCAGTGTGATCTTGATTTTTTTTAAAATATATTTTTTTGCACTAAGGTTGTAGCCAGAAAGAATGGTTAGAGAAGTTAAAGATGCTGTTCTAATAAATTTTGACTGGCAATTGGGAACTCTGTCAAGCCACCTAACCAAAATATTTTCAACAGTCTGGCTGCAGAATGGGAAGTAAAAAATATGGAAGTAATTTGCTGAATGATAAGCCTCATGAATGATGAGTTTCTTCCAGTAAGTAATGACTGAGAAATTAGTTGATCCAGCAGTTCCTTTCTGAAACAATTAATAAATAACTAGTATTTCTACAGCAGAAATTAGGTCTTATCAGTTACCATTTTCAGTTTTCATGGTGATTTGAGGAAATTATAAAACCCTTTAAGCAGAAGTATCCCAGTTTTAGAACAGTTATGTGAAGAAGTTTGGTATACTTTATAGAATCATAAACTGGTTTGGGCTGGAAGGGAACTTCAAAGGTCATGTAGTCCCCTGTGGTGAGCAGGGGTAGCTCCAACTGGATCAGGGTGCTCAGAGCCCCATCCAACCTGGCCTTGAATGTTTCCACCACCCTCACTGTAAAACATTTTCTTACTTACATCTGATCTAAATCTACTCTCTTTTAATTTAAAACCATTACCTCTTGTCTGTTGCAACAGGTCCTAATTTGAGTGTCAATGTATTATGCTGTAGAAACAGCCAAACCAATATCTTTAACAATGTCACAAATAATTTTTCTAATCTTTAGTCTATGATAGTATATGACCACATCTGTCTTATTATAAAATGGGGTTTAAAATACCACCTTTTATGCATTTGCACTTTTTTGAGTCATAGTACCAAATTGCCAGAAGTAAAAGATGACAACTGATGTCCAAAAGTGATTGCTAAAAAATAGAACTGCCAAAAAGACAGAAGAATGGGAACTGATACAGGTTAGACAGTGGTCACTGGTTTTCTAAAGGCCTCCTTTAAGAAGGAGCTTATTTAGCTCAAATAAAAAGCTGTCATGAAGGACAGGACACACTTCTCAGGTACCCCAGGCAGCTGGAAGTGAATGTGCTGCCATTTCTCACCTGCTGCAATAACATGGTTTTGCTCCACAGCTTTATCTCTGAGGAGCACAGGCTTCCCTGTGGATGAAAGCCTCCGGGAAAACCAAGAAATAGTTATTTTATGATGTGCTAGTGCTTGCCCAGGCTGTAGCCTCTGTGTTTCAATTAAAGAACTTCTAAATGTCCACCAGAAGTCTTTTCTGGCTCTGGATCTCACAGATTGTTGGTTTGTTGGCAGGATCCTAAAATGTTTTTAAAGGACTGAGAGCTGCCATCCCATTTGAGAGCAGAGGAGACCAGGTGCTGCCTATACTTTTGTGGGTGTGATAAAAGTATCTCTGTCAACAGGACGCTGCTTTTAAAGGAAAGGACATGGGAACATATATTCTGTATGCAAAAGAATACTGGTATGAGGGCTATGCCAGAACAGCAGCAACCAGTGTTTGCTGGCTAAGGAATAGCCTTTCTTTAGAATGTCATGCATAGCAGTCAGTGTAAGATTTGTTATTTTTGTACTCTACAAAATTTTAGTGTGTGGTTAAGTGTTTATTTTACTGGGAAAATGGATGTAGTCTGTCTGAAAGATAGCTGGAAGCTTGTTAAAATCTCAATGCCAGGTTCACTTTGCCTCTTACAAAGACACTTTCCCTTGAACACAATAAGTACTGTGGTTGAGTAATTTAATTTTCAGTCTTCTAAGCCAGCTGTCTGAAATAAAAAGTCTTATTTCTAGACTTCATTTGCAATTGCCATAATGCTTCCTTTCTAGTAGGGTCTTCTAAAAATAATATATATTCAATAATGTTCTAGATATTTTCCATTGTAAAATAATTAGTTTCTTTGCCCTGGTCTAAACAAATCCATTGTAGAGTTTAATGAAATAATGCAGGAACTCTTGGTCAGTAGGAATGGTAGTACCTGATAAAATAATGTCTTTATTTGATGGAACTCTTATACTTGTTAAAGCAACTAAACACCTGAGTAGAAATACATGAAAATGAGGATAATGCTGATCTTGTGCCCCCATATGTATCATATGCAGCACTGATGTGCTTTTTTACTGTATTGGAAAATAATTTGTTTAACCTTGAAAATTATTTCTGTTGTGGACTATGAATATGTTTATCTGTTTAAGGTATGTTTACTTGTGTACAATGATGGAGCAATATTTATTTTCATTATTACCTCAGATTTTAAAATATTTTTTTTTCTGTTTGCAGGGGATTCACTGTAAAAGCAAACCTTCTGGTGAGTACACATAATTTACATTTTTACTATGTTTATTTTAAAAGATAATTTATTAAAGATATTAAATCCATTATCCTAGTGATATCAGATCACTGTCATGACAGGGTATTTACCAGCAGTTCTTTCATAAACAACATTGGAAATTGGTGGATTTTAATAAATACTAGGTTAATAGTGACTATTGCTTTATAGTTTTCCTTACCATAGTAAAGGAAAGAGAGTTTTCTAAGTCATGTACATGGTTTTATTGCTTCTACTCATTATTGATATTGCCTACAGTAATAACACAGGGGCTTGAATTACCTGACCTCTGGAGCCTCCATCAGTCACTCCTCCAGTGCACACAGCCATCTGCAGGGAAGTGGGAGGCAGCTGCCTTGGAAACAGTCCCCCTGAGAGGGCAGTCACAGTCACAGTCCCCACTGAGAGGGCAGTCACAGTCCCCCCTGAGAGGGCAGTCACAGTCCCCCCTGAGAGGACAGTCACAGTGCCCACTGAGAGGACAGTCACAGTCACAGTCCCCACTGAGAGGGCAGTCACAGTCACAGTCCCCACTGAGAGGACAGTCACAGTCCCCACTGAGAGGACAGTCACAGTGCCCCCTGAAAGGGCAGTCACAGTCACAGTGCCCCCTGAAAGGGCAGTCACAGTCACAGTCCCCACTGAAAGGGCAGTCACAGTCCCCCCTGAGAGGACAGTCAGTCCCCCCTGAGAGGACAGTCAGTCCCCCCTGAGAGGACAGTCCTAGCTGGAGGCTCAGCTCTGAGCACTGCTGGTGTCCACAGAGCCTTTCCTGAATCCCCATAGACAGGGGGGAGATCCAATGCTGAGCTCAAGCATGTGAGATGCTGATGGGGCATGAGCTGAATGCCAGCTGGCATGAATCCTTACTCAGAATGCATGGCACTTATGGGATTGTGTTGAGATGGAGAGAAAGAACATGTGTATGGAAGGGATGCAGTTAAAAGCTCCACCAGAAAAAATCTCTGGTCTTCTGCACAGTGAAGCTTTGGTGGCTGGTTCAGGGGTCGTAAATGAATCCTGTTAGGATTGGGCAGCTGAGCTGGTAGTTGCACAAAGTATGTGGAAGGTAGAAGAAGAAACAGGGTTGTCCACCCTTGCTTTGCTAGATGAAGCATGCCTTTACATCCTTGAGCAGTACAGGCTGAGAAAATCAAGCCCTCCAGCCTGTTCTCAAAGGTAAGAACACCCGTAATTCTGTTGCTTATGAGTTAAAATCTCTGCTGGGTGTTACACAAATGCAGATCTAGATAGTGCAGACTCACAGGTACCACGAGGTGGTGATTCATTCTATCCATTTTAGGACAGGGGATTTCTATGCTGGGAGAGAGGCAAGAGGGGTTGTCACTCTCTGGTGACTGCCAGAGTTGCTCAGAGCTGAGGCCAGAAGGGGCTTCTGGGAGTCATCTGGTCCAAGCCCTGATGCAGATGATGCACACCAGATAAGCTAGATGTTTCACTCAACTGGAAGGCCACTGAAGGGTTTGTAAACTAAAGATCCGTATCTTTGAGGATGATATACATGAAGCTGGTTGTAGGTTTTTCAGTGCTGTCTGAAAAAACTTATCAGCTATCTTCAACACAAGTAACATGTAGAATGACTCAGCCTTAGAAGGGTGATGAAAAAGCATTTTTTGTCTTCATCCCAATTTACTTATGCAACAATGGGTGTATAATCCTTTGCATACTTCCTTTTCTATATTATTTTTTAAATTATTTGTTATTTGAGATAAAATTACCTTAAAAGACCTTAACTAGGTCTAGAAGAGGGCTTTTGCAGTAGTAATTTCTTTTAGCAGCAAAAAGATATTTCCTAAAATTTGCAACCACCACCTCAGTAGTATTTGGCAGTGTGACTTTGACTCTGCCTTCTTCCTCCTGCTCTTCTAGACATAAGAACTACTGTAGTATTTGAAATTCACTGTAATATATCCATACATGGATATCAAAGTATCAATGATTTAAAAAAAATTTACATTTTCAGAAAATGTATTTGGCACAGTATATCACAGTGTTGTTCAATATCTCTAAAAGTTTGAAATGTTTTCTGAACACATTACCATGAAACTCTTTTAATTTACTGTGCAGTGCCATCTCTTGTGAAAGAGAGGCTGTCAGTCTAAAATTTAATCAATTTTATAATTTCTGTAAGTACTTACAAGTAGTGAATTTTGGTACTTATTAACTGAAGTGCACCATGTGGTTACTGTAGGACTGCATATCTACTTTGCTGACGAATTTTGTTGAATCATCCTAATGAACAGATGCAACAGATACTGTGGTAAATCATATGCAAATAGGTTTGAAATACTACTGTAATTTATAGTCATGGATTGATGTGCCAGTGAAGCAATTCTAGAGATGCTCCCAGATTTAGCACTGTCAGTATCCTTAAGTAGCTCAGATTCTTACAATACTTTAGGGAAGATATATCAGATAAAAAACCAGTTAGGATTTTCTATTGGGTGTTGTCTCAGTCTTGTTATTAATAGGTTTTCTCTGCCTTTTTTTTTCCATGCTCTTCTCCAATTTCATCTTCATACCTGAGGCTTCAAATTATCCATCTATTCATTTCTTTTGCATATCCATTGCTCAGCTCTGGCTTCTATTATCCAACTGTACATAAAGTGTGATTTGCTGTTGTGACAGTTCTGGGTTGATTGCTGCATCATCAGATTAAAAAAAAATATGTGCTGTGGTTGAGTTGATGGCAAAAGTACAAGGAAATGTCTACACGCTGAATAATAAGCCTTGGTTTTTCTATGCCTGGGCTTATATGTGCCCATAATTGAGGAACCTTTCACTAAAGCAACAATCCCTCTCTCATGTAGGGCTAATTACAGCTATTATTCATAAACAGAAAATTTAGGTAAGATTTACCCAACAGATGGTTTGTGTAGCAAGATGTATCTTTATGTCTTCTGTGGTATAGATAAAACTACTTGTGTGAAAAGGAAAATGGGGTGTGTTCCAGAAGAAAATATCTTAAGGGGGGATTAAAAGATGATAAAGTAGGAGTTTACTGAAGAATTAGTCAGAAATGAGTCTCCTACTGTGATGATTTATACAATGAAAATTATTTTCTGTCAGGTCATCCTGACAGAATCAGTAAATACATGTATCATGTATTTACTATAATCCAATGCTAGTATCCTCATGCATGATATGATCCATTTAAATTATTACTAATGAGTTTTGCAGCATGTTTTGCAATTCTCAAAATCTATCATAAAATTAATGGAAAAAAATCCAAAGTGGAAGCATAATATCATTTATTCAGTGCGTAACATATTTGTTCTAAGTTTGAAAGTAGAAACTGTGATCAAGGAGAACAGTGTCTCTGCTGATGGGACAGCAGGGTGTTTGTGCATCTGTCTGATGCTGATCCAATGTCAGGAATGCACCCAGGTTGACTTGGAATTTTCATGAGTTACTACCAACCCTGGGACATCTGATGATACCATACCTCAGGCTGTAACAGCTAAGGAGAAAATTCAGCTAAGTCATGACACTTTCCTCCCCCCCCCCCCCCCCCAAAATATAAAGTCAAACACGCCCAAACAGAATGCTTTGTAAAGACTTATCCACTTTGAATATCTATCTATCTATCTATCTATCTATCTATCTATCTATCTATCTATCTATCTATCTATCTATCTACATAAGTCTACAAACAATGCCCTGCCCTTAAATAATTTCTATGCAGACATGGCAATGGGTGAGATTATAAGCCTGGATCAAGAAATTTACACCAATAACCAAACTTTAAGCAGAAATAGTTACTCCCACATACCATTGGGCATCCACAACTCCATCTCATATGATGCAGTCAGGAAAATATATTTTTGAGCAAAGAGACAGAGCTCAAACTAATCGTCACTTATCACATTATTAGTAATAATTACCAAGTAATTCTGCAATATGATAAACATCCAGTTTGTTGTGGGTGGATTAATTGTGTGTTGTGTAATAACTTTCCATCCTGAGATACCTTCAGGATTATTACACCACCCATTCTTGGAACATGGAATACAGTGTTTATACCCAGCTGCTGCGCACTGTACTTCTGAAGGCTGTCTCATCTCTGTGGAAATGTTTATAAATTCTTCAAGAGTCAAGGTATTCCAACTGCTCTTAAAGCCTTATATGTATATTTTGAGTGATCTGTCTTTTTTCATTGGTTTGCATAAATTGTCTTTGCTAGTTGTCAGTATTTCTTTGGATAATGCAGAGTTGATCAGCTGCCAGTGGAGATAAGGTGTCCTTGTTTTGCCATGCTTTTCCACTTGGTTCTTATCAGCATGTCCTGTTGCCTCCATAATATGGTCAATGACACAAAACCAGGCTAACAGTGTGGATGGAGATTTGGGTGTGAAGGGTTTGTCCCTTCTGACACTGTGTAAGTGATATGTATCACACAGGAGTTATTTCTCCTAATACCAGGTGTGAGGGCACTTAAGGCCTAACAGATTTAACAGATTTAAGGGAAGGTGCCACATTTATGCCAGCCTGTGTTCACATCCTGCAGTATCAGTATCTGATCTTTGACAGTGGCCTGCAGCTGCAATGGGACACTGGGAAAATGAGGAACTCATAAGGCAGGAAGAAGTCCTGTTCAGGTTAATACACTTTCAGTCTTTGAATTTAGAGCACTTTCCTTCACTGGAAGGGTTGGAAGGATAAGTAAGGATTAGCTTTGTCTTTCCTCCTTCACCATACCTTTCCTCTGTGAGAACTGTGGATGTCAATCCATGTGAGTCAATGAGCATCCACACTTGACAATATTTTTTGGCTTGACATTGATGGATGTGCCATTTCCTGGTGATTCTATTAAGAGTGCTATCCTGAATTTTATGGCAAGCACAGTATTGTGGCACTGCTGTTTCATACTTCCATACCTTTTGCCATACTAGTTGAACTCCTTCTAGGAGCATTTTGAACAGCTGAATTATATGAATAATTTTTTTTGTTTGGTTTATTTTGTTTTTCATCTTCTAGCCTCTCACCAGGGGAAGGAGAATGGTCAAGAAAATACTTTTGTTATTTACTTGGGTGGTTTTTAGCTTTCATGCTGTATATGAAGGGGAGAAGTCTAGGAAATATTTCAAAGAAATAGTAGTTACATAGTTACAGCTAAAAAGAGCTGCCCTGCATTGCAAAACCACAAAGCCAAGGGACAAAACCCAATTCTCTAGTTGTTTGTTCTGATAGTTTCTTGAATTACTAGGGACTACAAACAATGGATGTGAAGTAGAGAAGCCCAAGGAATGCATTGGGGATTAAATCGTATTATAATTCATAATATAAATTCATAAATAAATACCTGATTTCTGTGTAGGGCACACTGAGAAGTAGAAAGAGATGAAATATGCTAACTGATGAGGTTTGGGGCCTTAAGACTATTTTTTCCTTTTTTCCTAGCCTATAGTTTTAGCTCTGCAAACCCATTTCCTACAGCTTTGGAATGTCTAAATTTACACAGGGAAATAAAAGAAGACGTAGTAGCTGTGTTCTGTGCCTTGAAGAACACAGTAATCCATAGGCCTTGAAGAAGGCCTGGATAATATTTATTCTACTCTTGTTGTTCTGGTCTAAAGCAGAAGGAAATCCTGTAGGTGTAAGGTACTATTCCATGACTAGGAATGCAATGGTGCCCTCTTGTGTGAAAATGAAATTTTAACAGCAATGGAGACAGTCAGAAAGTCCTAAAATTAAAGTACTATTATGAGAGTCCTCACAATATACAGGCAATGGTTTTGAAAAAAAGTTTGTATAAGGTATCAGTTTAGCAGATCTAACTAATTAGAACCAGTATTAGTCTAGGTGTGTTCTGCTAATCATAGTTTTTAGAAGTGTGATTGCTTCCTCTTGTGGGTTAACATTTCCCTAAGCCTAGAAATTTATTCCAACCCCCTACATAGCCATGTTTGCTGTGTGAAAGTCTTAGGTAAAGTACTGGCTTTGCTGGTCACCTTCTTACTGATTTCAGGAGAGCTGGAACTTCCCCTGTAGTGCTTGCTCTCCCCCAGACATCCTGTGTGCAATGAGTTTTCTCTGCCCTTGTGTTTGCATTTGCAGGTGGCATTTTTAACAGCTTCTGCCATGATGCTCCTGCATCTTTATCTTCTATGGTGCTGAAAAGCATGAAGATCTCAACAGTGATGAAATGTGTGCAAGGAAGCCCATGCTCTCTTCATTTAAACATTAAAGGAACACTGAGTCTGGATGGTAGGAATCAACTTTGCTACTGAGCCCTTTCTGTTCACTTTGTTTTTATGGCTGTTCAGTCAAAATTTGTTCCATATTGTAATGTTTGGGACCAAGCTGTTTTCATGTAATGTTCTCAGAAAAATATTTTTGTGAAAGCATTTCACTACAAAACAGGATGAAGTTGTGACCCTTCCCAAGTGAATGAGAACTGAAATAATGAATTCTGGCTTCCAACATGTAACACATGTAACTTGTCCTCTGCCAGTGCCCCAAGCACACAGCTGCCCTTTTCCTTCTTGCTCTGGCATCCACACAGGCACACACACTAATTCTGTCTGCTCTGATAGTCTGAACATGAGTGACTGCCCCTACAGAAGGAGAAACAGTTTATTCATCTGAAGTTACAGTTCTGCACTGCAAGAAAATGGAAATATATGAAGTTCCTGCACATAGTCTATTTTTACTGATACCTTGCCATTCATGTGCTTCATATGTTACCACTTAGATATTTCCTAGTTGCTTCTCTGAGTTAATAGGTTTATTTTTAAACTTGCATAATTAAAGCTTAATTTGTACCATCTGTAATAAATCCTTCTTCCTACTTCTATGTGTGAGTTATATATAATGTCTCTTTTTTAACAGAGATACATGTGCCTTTCACTTAGAAGGAAAGCTTATGATATGGCATATTTTAATTTGTGTTTTTGATCCTAAACATGCTTAAATTATATTTTTGCAATCTGTTCCTAACTCATTTCAGAGAATGTCCGTGGGCTGGAAATATGTTCTTTTTCACTGGACACACAGCAATCTCAATGCATAAATGTGAGATTCACCAGGAAAAAAAGCAAGATGCTTAATGGAAAGAAGGTAAATATATGCTTCAGCATAGCCAAATGAAAATCCACAACGAAATTCCCTTTTACAACATATAAATTCAATTTCCCACCATCTTTGTACTTCTTCCGCTTACCTTTTGACAAGGGAATCTGTCTCTGCAGAGCCTAATTTTCCTACCAGTCCTGCCAGCTTTCTTTTTGTGCCCTCCAAATTGTGTGGAAGCTTTTCTGACTCCAGTGTCTAGGAAGAGCAATGCTACAGAGATTTTAGGTGCACATTACTTCAGTCAAACATATCACTGGAGTTTACACATCTAGAAGACAGATGGGTGCCTAAGCACTTGTGCTCATCTGTCCTAAGCCCTTGGAAGGGGCAGTATCTGTTAAAGGGAAGTATTTGCTGCTAAAATTTGCAACTGAGGCAAAAAAGAACCACCCTTGACTAGGTGTTTGAAAGGCATGAATTTTTGCAGTTACTGGTGGGCAATGGTTATTAATCCTCTACACAAAGGTTGCTTCATGTGCTTTGTACAATGTTACACCGATTGCACATGTGGAACAAAGTTCTCCCAAACTGCAGCTGCAGTTTGCACTTGGTGTCTCTTGATGATGAAACATCCATCCCCATGGGCAATGCAGGGCCACCAGTCGGCAGCCAGCAGCTTTTAGAGTAAGGCAAGTTTATAGGCAAGAATCAACAAAGATATTTAATCACATTTTCCTAGTTTCAGTTCAGTCACTAAAATGGTAACATAAGACGTCTTTTACCCTCCAAATGTTTTTTACCAAGTAAGAGACTATCCAACATGAAAACCTACAAGGAATTTAATAGTTAACTGATATCAGCGAGGGAATGACCTGCTATAACTGGACTGCAACTTTTGTTTCTTAAATTACTTTCTGTTTCATAAACTATTATTTGAATTATTACATTTTCTGAAGTTGCCATTAAATATTTAAACACTTATTTTAAGACTTAAGACTTTTTTTTTTCATTCTGCTAATGTTTGTGCTTGTAAAATGTGTATAGACTGGGGCTTTTGATATTTCTATGGCTTTAGGATTATTTGATATCTTGTAGGTATTTGGATTTCTAAAAGTGAAGGTGACAGCAACAAGAAATAATGATACTCCTTGAAATCCTTTTATGAACTTGTATCTGCTTCTTTTACATTCCTAATGCTACCTTATTGACTGCTTAATGCTGTTTTTAAATGTAAATATGTTTAAGCAAAGAATATTTTTCTCTTTAATATCTTAACCAAAGGTTTTTCTGTATCTGGAAGCCATATGAGAACTCGATTTTATCAATGTTTTAAACAGGTACAGGTACAATTCAATTGCATTGAAGTCAATGTAGCACAACACATCTATGTGACCATGAAAACTGTACCACATTACTGTGAAGTCAAGCTGAGTCAGCAATACTATGTTGAAGGTAGGAAACATCTTAAATCAGATGCTTTTCAGGAAATATCTTTAAAATAAAAAAACCCAAACCAACCAACCAACCAAAAAAAAAAACCCTCGAAGTCAAAAGCACATCCAAATCACATTCTGGGATATGACCTGACTCACTGACCTAACTGATGGTAGCTCATGTACGCCAGGACCAGTCTTAGTTTACATTTCAGTGATTTTTTGTTGGCAAGTAAAGGCCTCGACTTGGTATAAAACCCAGAGTTTATGTCTAAAGCTATGTGGAAACTGAGCTTACACTATGCATTTGTCCCTGTTGCCCTCCTTGTGATTGGCACATGCTCCTTCTCGGCCTGCAGGTTCAGCCCGGCCTGCTCTCTGTGCCTCAGGTGCAGCTTCTGCTTCTTTGCAGGGGTGGCCCAGGGGTGGCTTCAGAAGCTGAGGAAAGCTTCATAAGAAAGTCTATAGAAATCTATTTTTACTGTCATTAACTACCTGTTCTATAGCCTGTTACATGTAACTGGAAAAGATTAGGTAGCATTTTTCCATGTTTTGGAGTGAAGTGCCTATGAATTTTTTACAAATTATGCCATGTGCACACAAAAATAGATTCAGCACCGTGGTCCAACCAAGATACAGTGTGGCCAGAGAAAGAAAAAGCAAAAAATGACATGAGACCCCTTGTTCAATCCCAGGCTGGGATTGTCCTGCCTTCCCACCTCCAGAGCCCACGGGTGGATGGTTCCTGTCCTTGCCCCTTGGTACAGTGTCATTTCTGCTGCATGGTTTGACACTTGGGTACAAGTAAGGCCTTTCTGTGCTTAAAAAGCCTTCAGTTTTCTTATCAGTCCTGATTCACTACTGAACTATATATATTTGAAGTATATATATTGAATTATATATATTTGAAGTTTTCTTATCAGTCCTGATTCACTATTGAATGATATATATTTGAAGGATATTCACTATTTGAATTATATAATATTGAGGTATATTATATATACTTTGTGAACAAAGAGGGGAGGAAGCAAGGTTTTACAAAGCCCAGTTTTAGACACATTACAAGGATGAGTGAACAAATGAAAATAGGAAATATTTCTTAGTGGAAAAGGACTCTGTGGGGAAATTAGAGTAAAGTGCTGCTCCAACACTGTGTTATGCAAGGAGGGTGAAAGCAACACATGAAAAGTTGTTTTAATGTTCTTAAAAGTTAAGTTTTGGAGATAAAAATACCAGATACTCTGAAAGTGTTGCCTGGCTTCTAATTCTGGTAAGCTCCCTAGGAGCTAGGTAGGGTGTTTCTTTCTAAGGCTGGAGTCAGAATAGCAAAAATACAGAATTATTGATAACAGAGAACTGAGCCTGGTAAACAATAGGAGTTGTTTTTCGAGGAAAAAGTAACCAAAATTAATATTATTGCTCAAATTGTTGTTAGGTTCTAGGTAAAGAAGTGTGGTGCTAAATCCTCAACTGCAGCCTTTACTGCTGATGAGGTTTCCCAGTATCTCCCCAGAAAGGGAGATAGGTCCTTAAGGCATAGTGTGATATAATCTCTGTGTGTGGGAAGAGTACTTATCTTTTTTGCAGTTTATTTAAAAGTGTATACAAGTCTGCCCTTAAAAAGAGAGATGAGAGAGGTTTCCTGTTGGGAATCTACTGGATAATTTGGCAGTTTGTTTACACAGTTATGTGAATAAAGCAGCACTGAAACAGACTCTGCCTTCTCCCTTGCAGATTGCAGAAACAGTGATGTGGGAAAATATATTCCAGCTTGTTCAGGTGAGCTGATCTCCTGTGCAACTTAGAGCTGTGAGATAGTTCTGGTGACCTACACAATGACATGTTTTCCTACTTAAATGAGCAGGGAGAAAAAATTATGATTTCCAACTACCACTATTTATAATTACCATGTAGTTGATAGGTAATGTTCTGGAAATGTATTTCTATGCATTTCTATTGAAATGGTACATGGTAATGTTCTGGAAATATATTTCTATTGAAAATGCTACATGGGAGGTAAAGGTTTTGATATTCTATATGATTTATAAGCTTTTGGAAACAAATTTGTGTTCTCTTAATGCACTTTGGATTGCTGGTTTTATGTTTTATCTATTGAAGACCTCATAAATAGATTGAAATTGATTTGCCAAACTTCTACGCTGCTTGTGGCATACCTGAGAATATATGTATTAAAAAATATTCCTTTCACATATTACACTTGTCTTTCATAGTTGCACATATTCTCTATGTAAGAAAATTACAATCTTGGGATAATCAGCCCTTATAGTGGTATTATCATGTATATTTCAAATATTTATACATAAACTACATAAGGTTCCAAGTACCAAGGTTGAGGTAAAATTGGTAGGTGTCTTGGCCTCTCAGTATTACAAGTGCTAAACTAAATAATGTTGAATGAAAATTATATCTCATAAAAAAAAGAGGACTATTAGAGTATAAAGGAATAATAATTTCAAATATTCTAAGTAAGATTCTATAGATGCTGATTTTCATCTCCATCAAGTTATGAAATATATTCTGTCCCTTTTATAAATAGATAAAATAGAAATAATAAAGTTATAAAGAAAGAGATGTAATAATTTCATGCTTGATTTTATTTTTTTTCAGCTGGAAAGTTAGCTTATAATTTAGACAGGGCAAGGAAAATGGTAACAGTGAATGTGTCCAACTTTCCCCGAGATCAAGATTATTACGTTCGCCTGTGCCACAAATGGTTCACCTGTGAAGATGCTGGGGCATTTGCTGTGGTGAGTTAAACTCCTGGTGCTTTGGGGAACTGGGGAGGGTGCCTTGCAGGTGGCAATGCTCATTAAGGTTATAGTCACAGGAAATGCCATCTATGTCTATATCTACAGCTACATAATCTGTATCACCTATATAATCTATATTTGTAACTATCTATATCATCTCTGTCTATATTTATCTATATATCACCTATCTATATCTATATCTATATCTATATCTATATCATCTATATCTATATCTATATCTATATCTATATCTATATCTATATCTATATCTATAAATTTGGCTTATATCTAATTGAAAGAAATTTACTGTCTTGGATTTATGACCATCTTTTTCATTTCAGATAAAAGGAAAGGAATCTTTTAAATCCGTTTCTCTGAAATATTCTCAGCTACTCCCTTGTCTTTGCATTGAGGTAATACACTCTGGAATTTGGTATATATTTGTGTTTCTGACTGAAGAAATTTTATTAGGGATTTGTGCTAAGGAAAGGAGGAAAAATCTGAAGGAAAAGGCTCTAGGCCCAAGTTTTTGACTAAGGCTTTTTTTGACCTTAGAATTATGTAAATATAAGGAAGAGATTTCTTTTAGTAGATGCTAATTAAAACATGGCAATCAGAAGAAAATGGGATAAAATTGATAACAATTAATGGAATGTGTTGTGTAATATTATTTTGACTGATTTTTTATAAACAATGAAAAGACAGAAGACTTAATCTGACAGAATGTCAGCAGCATTTGATATAGTATTGCATGAGAAACTAAAACAGGAATTGAGGAAACTGAGAGTGATGGCAAGATTTGAGTGGTAGATAGTACCTGGCTGCAGGGCCAACTCAGCAACTCCTGTTGGATGGGCCTGTGCTGGTAGGGAGGTTATTTAAGGATGACACTTAGAGTCATTCTCATATAAATGCTTTCATCAATGACATGGGGACAAAATGCAGGAATGTGTAATAGGATTTGCTGGAACACAGCTGGGACCTATAATAAAAATGGAAGAGGGTCAGGGTGATTGGAGAAGACTAGAGATCTTTATATGTGACATAATTGAAGGATGATAAAGTGTAAAGGATGAAGTGAAAGTTCATGCATTTGCTCTGATAAAAAGAATTCTTGCTGTAGGATGTGAGTCCTCATTTAGAAATAACAGTGGAAGCAAAAAGATCTGGGTGAAATAGTTGATCACAGGGTGATTAACTAGCTTGCTTCCCTGATGTCAATATGTAAACAGGAACAAAAGTCTAGTGAGTTAGATTATATTCCAAGCTAACAGGAAAGTACGGGCAAGGCCTTCTTTGAAATACTGTAAGGAATTCTTGTATCCATATTTAAGAAAGGTTAATTCAAAAGGAAGATGCACATAAAAATCTGTAGTGATTGGGGAATGAAGAGACTGTTTTACAAAAGGAATTCAAATACCATGTTTCCATTAGCCTGGTAAAGCACATACAAAGACAAATTATGTTTGCTGTGCAAATACAGACCAGAAGGATCACTTATAAGGAAAAATAAGATATGTTTTAAATGGAAGTCATTCTTGCAATGAGAATGAAGGGGGAAAAAATTCATTCCATGAATATATTCAGGATAGTTACATGTTTTCATGATAACCTGAGAAGTGAGATTTTGGAATGTCTTTCATACAAGGAATAAAAGGTCCCAAACAAATTCAAAATTATCCTGCTAACATAGAAAGATGCTATGTGAACCTAGTTTTCTCACTGAATTTTGAGGTTAGATTTACCTTGCAGATTAACATACCTAAATGTAAAGATCTAAATACAGATATCTACATTTGAATTAGGTGAATAAACTCTTAAAGTCAATGGAGAGCTAATTAATACAGTCAGTGCTCAACTGACCAAATGTAGATGGCCAATCCTTTTGGGATGTGCTGGACTGCACTGTAGATTCCACTGGCTGCTCTGGCTAGGTCTAAATAAGGCTACTGTGACAGTAATTTGGGCACTTTAGTCACATTGAGATGTGTACATTGTGGGACCTAAAATCACATACCTAAATAGGCAAGCTGAACCACAAAGTCTTGTCGAAGCCTAGGGAATTTTTTCATTCCACTCTGAAAATATGAGATCACTAGAAAAATTTTATTTCTCTCAGTATATACGCTGCAAATAGGATTGCAGGGTAGAAGTAGAAAATTCTGCAGTGCAGATAGAAAATTCTGCAATAGGATTGCTGAGTAAACAGATAGGAACAGAAACATTTGCACATGAATCTAAATAAATAGGGCATAGCAGCAGCCATGCACATATACTTGAAGATTGGGTTAAGTTTCAGTCTTCAGATACTAAGGATGCATCCTTTGCAATTGCCTAGGCCAGGAGATCTTATATTATGACTATTGAATGTTTTGAGTCCCCTAGAAAGGGAAATCAAAACATTAAATAATCATAATATAAGATCAATTACTGTAAGAAACTTAATGAAAATCAAAGTGGAAGATTTTCTAAATGAAATTGGACCAAATATGCAACTTAGAAATAAGATATAGTGTTAGAATGGATCCCCTTAGTTCAATGCCCCTAATGATGAACAACAAAATAAAAAAAAACCTTTACAAAATTACTTCCAAAGCTTTCTAACAAATATAGCATCCTTATCTTTGGCAGGAAGAATTTCTGTCACATTCTACCTGAAATGTTAAAAACATTTATGTTAAAAATGTTTAAAAAATGGTAAAATGTTAAAAAAAATTTATAACCTCTAACTGATGTCCACTGTTTGGTTGTAGGGTTGGCTGGCACTTCCAGATGCAAGGAGGGTACAGCTTTGTCCCTTTGAAAATGGCAAGTATTGTGTGCTTACTCTTTATAGGAATGACTTTCAGCAGATCCATTAGTATGTCACAGTTTAAAATTAATCTACACTGAAAATCATGTGTTGCAAAACTTCAAGGAAATAATCATATTGGTTTGTTTTACTGTGGGTAGATGAAACAACTTACTGTCAGACCACATAATTCACCAAGTTTATGCCAACAAAAACACTAAGTAACTTTTTGGTCATTTCCCGCATTTGCTTAAGTGACACACAAACTAGGCAGAAGGAATAAAGGGTCAGCTTAGAAATGGTGTGAGAAGAGGGCTTCAAGGAGACATTTGAGGGTGTCCAATACCCAACCCAAAGGAGGGAGCAAGGAGTTGAAAAAGAAGACAGTTAACTATATATGAGTTCTATGCTTAACAGGAAATTATTCACACAAATATTCCAGCAATATCAGAAATTTGTCTGAGATGACAGCTCAGAAAGAAACAGAAAAACAGAAAAAGAAATTATCTTATTTGCGCACATATGTAAGTAATTTTTTTACCAAGCAAATAGAAAAAAGAGTGGCCTAAAATGTGTTTTATTGTGTTAAGTCCAAGATTTTGGTTTAAAGCACATGTAGAGGTACCAGACTTATTAGCTGTGTTGATTCCTGTCTGGACATTTTGAGTAATGTTTTCCCTCTTTCTTTGTGCACAGATACACAGGTGCTATGGGACAATATTGTTTATAACCCATCAACACAAACCCTTGCCTGGGAGCCAGCCTGTCCTGTCCTTGTCATGGTTAACCTATGCAGGTTCACCAAGTCGAATGACCACTGTGAAGATATAGAAAAATCTTTCAAAAATTCTTCTGAGAAAGTAAGAGCTCTGTGGATTAATTCAAACTATGATATTGAAAGGCATCACCAAAGGCAAAATGTGAAGAGCTAGATTTTGGAATAAGAGCAGTTGCAAATTCCTCTCTTCTTCTCTGATACTTAAAACTATTCATAATCACAGTCTGTTCTTGCACACTAATCACATGATTTATTCAAAATAGTCACTGACTCATTATAAAGAAATAACAAGTGGAGATGACTGGGCAGCTAGTAATGTTTGCTAAATTCTTTGGGGTAAATAGGATCTGCTTTTTATTTATAGTTCACATCAGGTTACCTTTAAAGTAAGAAACAGACACATTGTGAGGACAACTCTTCTCATCTCTAGATAGGCATGGTAGGTTGGAGGGATTTCTCTCTGATGGTAACACCTAATTTTTACTGTCACAAGGGTATTTTGTGATTAGATCAGATGTAGATATTTAACATTTAGACACCAGAAATATAAATTAAATAAAGCTAAATCTCTTTACATATTTCTGGAGACATAACAGTACTTTGGTAGGGCACAATTGTTTTGTAATTAAGATCTTCCTGAAGTGCCTTCCTCAGCCTGGTGCAGTGTCTTGAAATTGTGGGTGCTGAAATATTGTGTCCCTTAGTTCTTCCAGCATTTATTTTCTCAAGTTGAGAAGGGGTTTCAAATGCATATGTCTTGAATGGCTTAACACTTCAATACTGAATGCTCTGGCTTTTTGAGGTTCACTAGAATTAGTTTTATCATGAAAAGTAATCACAATCAGGCTTGCCTGATTGTGGAGAGAAGGCTGTAAACTTAAAGTAACAACAGAAAAGGCAAAAAAAAAAAAATCAAACACAAGAGATTAATTCTGAAACTTTTGGATTAATATTATTATTCTGATGACATGACTGTGGAGGGGAGGGGCTGACTCCAGACTGTCAAATGCTTTTGTGATTAGGAACTCCTGGCCAAGCCTTTAGTGATTGTTCAGATTCATCATTTATGAGTTCCAACAAAGCTTTGATCTTGAGAAAACAGATTAATTTAATTCTAGATGTGACTGATCCCTCTGGGATTATTCATCTGCTGGCAACAAGTACAATTCATTGCTTGCAGGAGAGAAAATAGGCTAAAAAAGACTAAAATGGGGTCTGGCTGGTAATGGTTGTATCTATCACCTGAACAGAAACCAAACTTATTACAGAGTATGAATGTTTTTCTGTATTTACTGATTGCATTTAATGACTGAACATTAATATTAATCATAGAACCATAGAATATCCTGAGCTGGATGGGACCCACAAGGATCATCAACATTCATGGATAGAATGGATTCTCTTTATTTTCCTCATTAATTCTAACAAATTTGATATTGAATTGGTCCATTTATGGTACTGTAACCCTGAAAACCATCCCTGTAGTATGCTGGAAACTACTGCAGATTGCTCAGATAGGGCCAACTGCCCTGTGAATCCAGACAAGGCCACACACTCTAATCCTGTGCACATGTACTGACTCAGGCACGAAAGCTGCATCACTCCTCCTAACTGAGGCTGGGGCTTCCTCTGTCAATGACAAAACTGTCTCCAGGTCTGAGCAGACTCCTGCAGAGCTATCTCCTGGGACACTGCTGTTATGTTCTCAAAAGAAGTTACAGGAAGGGTTTGGCCATGTAGGATGCTCAGTCACTTTTAGCAGCAGGGTTTATTTAAGTAGGATCATGTGTATAGCAATGTGTGCAGCTATTGTTTTTATAAGAAAAGGCTCTTTGTGGTGAAGCCCTTGGTGGGTAAACAATTGTTAATCAAGAAAAACAACATTTTGTGGATTGCTTAAGTGTATTTCCAAAATTCAGCCTATGTTTCACTGTTCTGAAATAAGGATATGGAAAATTCAAAGATTTCTCAACTGATGGTGGAAAACTTTTGGATGTATGTTTAGGTGTTCTGATGAGTTGTTCATGAGTGGAAAATAAAGGGTTGAAATAAGTTGACTTTGTAATCAGAATTTTGCACAAGCCACCAAAGAATCAATTAATTTAGCTCTAATGGGTCAGTCTGACCATAAAAAATGCTACATATTGCAGATAAAAGGGAGCACACTATTCAGTAATCCAAAGCAGCAGTTGTTTCTAATCATTTTATGTGATTAACTTCCTGGGATGTTTATGAATTAAACAAACCAGTTGCCTTTGCAGTAATCAAGCCATGAAAATTGCAGAAGTTGATTTTGTGAAACTAGTTAATAAATCTAGCTAATGATGACTGCTCTGTCTTCCAGCAGGTCAAATATTCTCGTGTGGACACTCACCCAAGACTTTGCATGAAGGTAAAGGAATTTCTTTGTAAAACACATATTAACTGCCCTTCTATCCCTAAAACAAATGAGCTGCTGATGTTCTTTATGATCAATATTTTGTTTCATAGCTCTGATAAAACTGGGAACTGACAATGAAGGAAAAGTGAAGGATTAGATTAGAAGTTGATAGTTTTGGAGTGCAGCAGCAATGATAGATAAGACACAGGTCAGATTGTTCCCTTCCTTTTTGTCTGTTTAAGAAAAGCAGGAAAATATATTTTTTGTCAATGCAAACTCTGAAGAATATTCTAAATTTAACATATAAATTTTTTCATAGTAAATATTTGAAAATAAAATGATCAACACTTAATGGAGAATCTCTTACTATTCTATTTGAGGGAAAAAATCCAAATAAGGCCAATACAGGCATATTATTGTTTTCTTTTAAATTACTTTCAGGTCAGTGGGACCAGATATTTATATAAAATATGCATGATTATAAATACCTGAAGAATTAGGGGATCTAATTTAAGTTAAGGGTTGGAAGATACAATGAAGGAGGAAAGCTGTGAATTAATCGTCTGCAACTTTCTGGAATTCCCTGATCATCACTAGTTGAATATTTGCCACCGATTGAAATGGAAAATCCAGTTTTCATAACAGATTTCTCTGCTTTCAGTTTACCACCAAACGAGGATCTTGGCTTAAATGTCCATTTGCTCATGGAGAATTTCCAGGTAAATATGTTTTTAAAATTGTAAATAAACATTAAGTTGTAAATAACATTATATAGTGGAAAATATTTAAATCACTAGATATGAGAAGTGAGAAATGTTCAACAACACTGTAAATTGTAAACTAAGTCAAAGAGACTTGACAGCTTTTTACTTCTATGTATACTCAGTAGATCTAGTGTTCAACAGTATAAAAAGTAACTTGTAGGAATCAAAATAATTAAAATAATTACTTGCATATAATTTGATAAAACTTAAAAATACAAAAAGCTTTTATTTAGGCATAAATTTTAGAATATACTGTATGGTCTTTGTACATCTGAAAGTAAGTATTTTCCCCTAATATCAGCCTGGAAAATGAGGACTGCTGAAGTTGCAGAACGAATACAAGTTTTCTTCACATCCCAAACCAAGGCACAGTTCTCAGTGCTTGTGTGTAACAGGACGCAGATGGCTTCATGTGAATCTCTTGGGATGCACCATTCAGTCTCTGTGGTTTGTATATATTATTTCTTAAACTTTTTAAGGCTTTTAAACATACCTAACTTCATTCATTTATTATTCCATATATTGTTCTGCAGCTTGAATCCATTAATAAACCATGTACATATTGCAACAATTACCGGAACATTTTAAAAGCATGTCGCATCTCACACTGAAACAAGAAATAAATAAAGATGCTGAAGTCCAATGAGTCACATCAAATGATGTGACTATTGAGGGGAACTTTAATATTCCTTTAATGTCATTTTTGTAGTGTGGTATTTGTATTATGTATATAGCAAATGTTCCTGTTAATATTTCATATATGGGTCACTGATACAGCTGACCTGGCAAATCACGCATCATGAAATGTAAGACTTGAGGCACCAATCCATTATGAACTCTAAATATCACAGCTGCCAATACAAACTCAACACGCAGAAAGGGCTCGTTTTCAGCCAAATTATCTATTTGAGCCAGCTGATGGTGTGGCTACACAACTGCTTCATCCAACAAAATGGGGACAGAGAGGGGAAAGATTATGGGAGGGTCAGATTTCAGTGTCAGGCAGCAGCTAGTTATGAGAGCCTCATTCCTCTCTTGCAACTTAGTCTACGTCCCACACATTTTCAGTGCAGCACTGTGGTTTGCCCTTTAACCCTGCCTATCAGTAACCTTGTTGGCCCAATTGTGATCTGCTGAGACACATCTAGGAAGTGAGGTCAAAGAGCTAAAGAGAGGCCATAGTATTATTTTTCAAACAGGACAATATTAGCAGGATAGATCCTAGCAGCTACTAGGACCACCACGCTGAAATACAGCAGCCAGCTCCTCAGCACTCTCAGATCCACTGCTAAATATGTGCTTCTGCTGTCTGCTTCATTGACCAGGCACATGAGCTGGCACATGATGAATTTTGAGAAATTTGAGAAATCTAGATATTGTGATTTGAATTGTTACTCCTGGCTATAGGGGGATGTGTTTTAGAACACACGAGCACAGCTCCTACATCTGTCCTCTCTGTAAGGTATATTCCAGCTGTACTTGTCACTATGTAGGGACACAATGCAACTCTGCCTTTTTCAGGTGCTTGTGATTCTTCTAGTGGGAAGAGTGCACATACCAGGCAGTTATGAACAAGCATTTCTTAACATGATGGGCTGGACACTGAACACTGAATTTGTTTTCTAATGGATCAGTTTAGATTGTTAGTGCACCTCTGGTGCTGAATGTAACAGAACAGCTGATAAAAAGAGTTTTCCAACTCAGCACAGTCTGAGGACATGCAAAAATGGAAGATAATAACTTGCTCCTCTAGGAGTTCCCAGAGCTGAATAATCATGGCAAAAGGCTTGGGAAAAAACAGCTATCCTAATTAACACAGACCACAGAGGGCATTGGTGGCAATATCAAGAGTCTATCCTAAAGGGAAAAGCTGTCTGGAAAATGCTGTATTACTGGCAGAAATGGAGATCTTGTAGAATAGTTGTCAACACTCAGGGAAGGTTCTCTTCAGCTGATCTATTTCACATGAAATCTGTGGAGTTTGTATTTTCTGGTTTTAAAGGTTCTCTGTGTGAATAGCTAAGTGAAAGGCATAATGGCGGAACACCAATAAATCACAGCTAGATATTGAAATGTGTGTTTCATGAAGGCACTGATGCATTTAGACATGCTGTTTTCTTCCCTTTGGTACAGAGCTGTTATGTCTCTGCTACTGTGACAGAATGGGACTCCAAATAAATTACATACAGTTCCTGTCTCAACACCATGAGCAGTGTACACAAAGTTTTCATCAAGACCTCACTCTGTGTTCCCAGAACCCAATGTTGATCCTCTAACTATGAATTCCTCTTCGGTCATGCTTGAATTTATTCACCTAATTTGCCCCCAATTACTTTAAGAGTTTGCCACCCTGAAGAGAGTGGTGTAGGATGCATAGCTAGTGGTGGAGTAACAGACATTATTTTGAGGACAAACCATAATCAATCAGATATTAAATGTCAAGCCAGTCATTTAGGACAAATTTGCCCTAAGGCTCAGCTTGTTCTCTGCATACAATGGGATGGGAAGTCCAGAAGAGCTGTAAAGACAGAGTCATTCCTTCAGCTCATACACCAGGGAAAAGAAGTGAAGATGATGGGAGGAAGCAAACAGTGGGGAGGAGTTTCCTCCTTGTGATGCTCCATAAAATGCAGTAACATTTGCCCCCTTCCTGTGCTGCCACACTCTGCTTGGCAACACCAGCTGCTTATGGTCATTGAGATCTGGGGTTAGCTCTGAAAATAAATAACCTTCCATTGATTTTCTAACACAGTAGAACTCTAATAGCATTATTGGGAACCAAAGCAAAGAACTGAAGAGACACAGTGTGTTTTCATTGTTTTCAGGTATGGAAAATGGCGATTTTCAGCTTCTTTTTTTTTATTCATTAGGGAGATCCTGTTTCAATCACTATGTCACAGGAAATGTGTGGGTCAACAATTTGCATTCAGGTATGTGTCTTGCTTTTTGCCAGGTACCCTGTACAAAATAAACTAATAAAAAATCATTAAGACACCTAGCAAACCAGCAAGTACTCTCACTGCTTTCTCCTCTCAGCTAAATCTGATTACTGTGCAAATCAAGTTGGCAAAGAGCTTTATTTAAAGACTGGTATGCTGCCACCACTTTTCTTTGAGATGACATTAATTAACTGAGAAGTTGCTCTCCATGATCTTGCTCCTTTGTCAGTGGCAGATAAAAGGATATCATCAGGATATTGCTAATCCTGTCTTTATGTGTTCCTTCATAAATAAAAAGTTCCAAGCTATCAAAAGATCCAAGTAAATAATGGATGAATTTTCAAAAATTGACATTGACTAGAAAAGGTGAGGCATATAGTAAACAGCACAGCAAGAGCATGGTGTCCTAGAATTAGCACTCAGGAAAGTAGAACTGAGCAAATGATTTCTGAGATTTCTGCACACTATTTCTGTAGCTGAACTTCATTAAGAAATTTTGTTCATAGAAAATGAGCATGAAGCTTATTGATAGGTTTATGCCTCTCTGGAGTTAAAGTTCTCAGCAGACACTGAAAGAAATGGGGGTGAGCTCTGAGGCTCCAGCAGCTGCCCTGGAAGGCCCTTCTCACCTTCACTTTGCGCTGCTGGGAAGAAAGAGGGAAGATGAAAGTGAGATTGGCAAAAGCCTACTGAGTAATGAGAGTAGTAGTTCTTTCCCTAGAGAGACATGAAATTTGGTGGGGAGACTGATAATTTCCTGCATAAATTATTTCTTTTGTAAGTAAGACATTATCTGTCAGTCAACAATAGCAACAAAAATTATGATTAGCTCTATCATTTAGAGACCTAAAAGTGATTGCAACTCAATATATACTAGACCAGCAATCTCCATATGTGTATATTTAGAAACAGATTTAAAATGCAGTCCCTTGAGTAAACTAATAAAGCCATCTCGTTTTGTCAACACAAGTGCTTAGTAACAGCTCTGCTGAAAGGGGAGTAAGCCTCAATTCTTTCTTTTGAAAGGGCTGGAGAACAGATGTGGATTATTCAGTTCCACTGCAGATCTGTGATACCTTCTGTGGTGAGTAGAATGTTAACAAAAGAAGCTTGGGTCTTTATTCTGTACAAGAGCACATTTGAGGTGAAGTGTGTTTTCACTGTGAAACTGAGGTGGAATTCACCTGACTGGAGGTGGATGTGTGCATGAGAGCTGGATATGCTCAGAGTCCTTTATAGACAGTGGACTGATATACCTCATGAGCTACTTTAATTATCTCTGCAAGGGCAGCTTGTGTGCTGGCTGCTGTCTCTGCTTCCTGGGTGAATTCTTCACCTTGTGCCAGATTCTGTGTGTCACACCTGTATTTACCTTGCTGTCAGTACATGAGGTAACTTGCTAAAAGCACACCTTGGCAAGAGGCACACACTGCTGCCATTGCAGTGACTGCAGCACAGCCCTGCTCTCAGTTCCCCCCCTGCAAATGGGACAGCAGCATTTCCCTCCACTTCCCAGCAAGCAGAAATTTGCTTCTGGACATTATTATTATGATGACTTGAGGTACACTCAGATACACAATGGAGCCAGAATACTCTAGAACCTCCAAACCCTGAAAGTAAGGTGTTGTAGAAATTAGTGAGTTCGGAGCAAACTAAAGCTGTGGGGTTTATGGTGAACAGTACAGCAGTGGATTGACTAATTTAGAACTAAAAAGTCTAAAAGGAATCATGCTGAGAGAAGCCTCAATCTGAGCATTGCCAAAAACACTTCCCCAAACTCACACAAAAAACCAACCTACATCTCCTTCTAGTTCACTGCAAATACAGTAAGCCCTGTGACAGATTTTCCCTGTTGTCTAAAAACACCTGTCAGTTAACTACAGCTTCAGTCTTGGAAGCCTGATAATAAAAATAAGGGAGCTTGAATTTGTGGTCTGAATGTAGTTCCCTGTGTAATCATTTGTATAATGCCAGTTCAGGTTTCTTCTCCACTGAAAAACCTGTGATTGTAACAGGCCCAGTCAAGATGAATAAATTAAATCAGTGTTGTGGTTCATGCAGTGTGGATGAACCCCAGCATTTTAATTTTTCATATTTTCTATTTAAAAATGCAGAGTATGACAAAAACATGTAAAATAATTAAAAGCTCTAGAGATGACAGTCTTGGAAATTCTCTGCACCTCATGGTAGGAGAGAACATGTCTGTGCAGTAAATGAAAATAGCAGAACATCAAAAGCTGACTAAAGAACTTTTTGTGCATAGTATTTGATTTAAATATTTAAATAGTGAACTTTTTTTCACAAGCTTGTTTGTTTGGTTTGGTTTTTTGTTGTGTTTGTGTAGGGTTTTTGTTGGTTGTTGTTGTTTTTTTGGATTTTTTTCCTTCTGATTAGGAATTTGTGGAGATTTGGGAAAAAAAAGGAGAAAATGGGCACTTACCAAGAATGTCAGAACTGTAATGTGGGATCACTGTGTTTGTTGTACATTAACCTATTAACCTCATGCTTCATGGATCCTGACATAATTTATGGTTTTGGGACAATGTGATCTATATCAGTTGGTAGATCAATCCATCTCTGTCTGTGGACCAGTGTTCCCAAAATTTCCCTGTAAGCAAGATGGTACAAGTCAGTGTCAGAGATGGGACACTGAACTGGGTTGGTCTGTCTTACTGCAATAATTCCAGTGTTCTTAACGACCCATTGGAAGCCACCAGCTGCTTCTCAGGTGTAAGGTTTTTAATGTATCAGTGACAGCAAAACTACTAAGGGTTTTTGTATTCTTAAATGCATATTTTATATAAAAAAGGTATTTCTTAAACACTAGTCTTTTAAAATCAGGATGTGATGAAAGTTTCTTAAAGCAGTTACCAAGGGTGATAATTGTTACACTGGGATGCTGTTGTGTTTGGGCCTAAGATATTAAGGAAAGTGTAAGGCAATATTAACCTTGAGATTTGTCTGTAATTTGTGACAATCTGAAATGTCAAAGCAAATGACAAATAATCTTGTAATGGCACAGTGAAATAGTGAAAACATATACTGTGCACATCTTTGTAAAATAGAAACGTGCATGTTAAGTGTAACTGTTAAAGATAACAAGCACTGCCAGTGTGTTCAGAAGACTCATGACGTTATTAGAAAACAAATTCCGGTCATAACAACATCTATTACAAAAACGTCACTGTGTCTAACCATCAGGAAGGCTGCTCTTTAGCCAAGCTTTTAGAAGAGCTTTCTGGCATGTATAATTTATTATTCTATAATGGATAGCATTTTTCTATAAAGCTGTACATATTTTTTCTATATTTTCTATAAAGCTGTACTTTGGGAATTACAATGGCTTGGTCTTGTTTGCTCTACAATGGATGGAAATAGGAAAATAATGTGGTGGTTTTTTTTAAATTTTGAATTTAATAGCATTGACTTGGAGGCAATACTTTGTGCTTCTTTCAAATTTTCTATGTCTTTTGACCACTTTTCTGGATTCTATTTAATAAAGCCAAGCATTTTGAGACATTATTTCCTCTATAAAATAAGAACTTTATGTATTTTGTATGAAACAATAACCCATATCAGTTACTCTGAGAATAAATATGTGAATGATAATTAAAACAAAATGGCAACCTATATTTGAACTTGTTCCCTCAGGTTTTCATGGTCAGTCATACAGTGATGGAAACCCACCAAAAGCCATGACACACAGGTATCCATCTAATTTACAGTTTGAAACATCTGTGGAAATGGATGGGGTTTTTAATCTTGAAACCATATCGCTGGCCTTGTAACAAGCACAGAAGGAATATCTGAATGAATTTTGTATATAGCTAGAAGGAATATCAGGTTCTTAACCCTCCCTTTCCCACTGAACACATTCCCTGCTTTTGTGCTCTCTCCTCTCTTGCTTTCTCTCTTTGCAGTTTAGTGTGGAATCAGAGGTAGCTGCCTTGCTGCCCAAGTGAGGAGAAAGGGAGGCAATTAACCAGTGCCAGTGAGAAGTTTGTAAAGTAACAGCACAGCCTTCAGGAGCCCTGAAACAAGCTCAGATTGCTGTGTGTGATATTCACATTATTAGCCCCTGTCCCCTGCTTTCTCACGGATGTTTGCATGCAGGTCGGATCCCTCTGTGCCCTCACTGATTAGACACGTCTGCTCAGCTGTTCCAGTGCTGCTTCTTATTGCCACAGTCCTTTACTAAACACCTCTCCTAGGCTATAGACAAATAATCAGTAAATAATGCAGCCCATGGAGGTACAATTTGGCAGACCCTGAGCCCTTAAAAATTCTCTTCCTTTAAGGATACCTTTCAGAGCCAGCCTAGAAGAGTGGGAGCTACCTAGAACTCCAGAGAAAATAGAGAGGAAAAACTCTTGTTCAAAGATGGGGAAAAGCTGGAGCCTTGCAAAAGCTCTGCAAATCATGTGGTTGAGAAGGGGCTGCCATCCTTGCCTTGAGGCAGTCTTTTCCCTTTCAGAAGATACCACTCAGAAGAAAGTATCTGATTTTGTTTATATGTTCATATAAACAGTTTGAATTGTGACAGTCAAGTACACAAACTGTGGACAAATTGTTAGATTTGTTATTTTATACCAAATATATAGCAATGAACTTTTTCATTGGAGAAAATAATATTTTCCTTGGAGAAAATAATAATAATCTTCTTTCCTCTTCTGTTTTTCTCCTAGGATGAAGAGTGTGGAGTCCTTGCACTGAATCTAACAACATGTTTTCAAGGTCCTCAGGATTGTATTTTGGTGCAACTTGCAATTCTGGTCTAACTGGTCATCTCTCATGACAGTAGTTTCTGATTACTGTGAGATTATTCTCATGAGTGAAGAATTTAGCAAGTTGAGCCTACTGTAATATGACAAATTCAGATTAGGATTCCTTATTTTCCAGTATTTAAAAAAAGGGTCTTAGAATGCCACAGACACATTTTATGAAAAATCCTTCCCTTAGGATTTTTCCTCCTGAGAAGCGGAGAGGCCTCAGGAACAAAATGTAAACAATGGTTATCTGCTGCTGTGGAATGCAACAGGTGCATCTGTGATTGGTCTCACGTGGTTGTTTTTGATTAATGGCCAATCACAGCCCAGCTGGCTTGGACTCTCTGTCTGAGACACAAACCTTTGTTATTCTTTCCTATTCTATTCTTAGCTAGCCTTCTGATGAAATCCTTTCTTCTATTCTTTTAGTATAGTTTTAATATATATAATAAAATAATAACTCAAGCCTTCTGAAACATGGAGTCAGATCCTTATCTCTTTCCTCATCCTGGGACCCCTGTGAACACCATCAATTAGATCACCTAGAAAATCAGGTCCACATTTTCCATCTAAAGTAGTATTTATACAAAACATGCTATAAGTGAATACTTTCATGGTACTTTGTGTAACAATAGAACAAATATTTCAGATTTTCTTGTTGGTAGCTTTCATTTTTAAGCCATAAGCAAAAGTTTTTGAGAAATGAATAATGGCGGAAGTTTTCTCAGCTTTGATACATTATTCTTCTTTGCAATTTCCTGTCTTGATTTTCTCATGCGATTCTGATGATCTCACCATGACAGATCATGTTCTTTAAGTATATCTAATAACTGCTTTCTGTGTTTGCATTTGTGTTTGCCTTGGAGATAATTTTCCTATTTGTCTGAGGTGGTACATGTCTTTGGTTGATTGCTATTTAAAACTGTCTTGTGGAAATCTGGTCTAGAAAGACCAGTTTAATGGAAATAGTTTTCCCCATTATATCAGTATTTATACTCAATTGTTAAGGATAATATTACACTCTCTACTGATTAACAAATATTTGGCCTTTATTTCACTGAATAGTCCTGTCAAACATGCTTCCTGTTGTGTAACATGGGAATAAAGTAAAATAAAAGATGATTAATAGCATATCCTGAAACCATGTGGAATTGATCATGTGAGATCAGGAATGTGGGTGAGGAGTAAGGGAACAAGAAGTTAGTTGATCAATAAAAAATATTTTCCATCTGAATGTGTGGAGTTTTAAGAATTGTTTGTTTTGTTGTGTTTCAAGGCATTCACTGACACTTTTAACAGTATGGTGTAAGAGACATATCCACTGCATTGAAACACAAGAATTTTTGAGGTGCCCTGGAGAGGTCAAGTTCTGCTTGACACTTTTGATGTAAAAGCTTTATTATTTAGACTGCTCATCTATTAGATCTAGTCTCATTCCTGGCAGTGCTGCAGCTCCAAAAGCAGAGGTGGCAGGGCAGCATTCCTAGAGCACTGAGTTACTTCCTTTGTGAACCTGAAGCTCTGACCTACCCTGCTTTTCCTCTAACACCTTTCAGGCTGCAGCCAGGAATGAGACACTTGGCCACCCAGCTGAGAGAGCATCATAACTCTACTCTCTTCACTTTCTTCCAGTGAAAAAGTCTTTTCTGCAGGAGTGGTTGTTGTACAGAGTGATTTTTATTGCCATGATATCTTAAAATCAACTTTATGAATATACCCTCAGACTGAAAGTTAATTGAAATGATACAGGTGTATCTAAGGCTAAAGCAAAACACCACCTCCAATGACAAGCTCATCTGAGATCCTGAAGCAGCAACAGCTGGACTAAGCCCTGTGCTTTCAGTGAGAAAGTCCTGCTTCAGCTGCATAGAAGCTGACTCTCTTGCAGTACATCATCTCTTGTTGGCTGCAGTGCTGAAAATACCAAAGAAAACAGTCATACCAAAGCATGGTCCTGTTTTACAGGAAAATTTGGACAGGGGACATAGCAGATGTAATTTAACCTGAGAATAAGGTGCTTATCCAGAGACAGTACTCTAAGCTCCCATGATGGCCACTGGGAAGAGACAGGTACTTTCCAGGCATACTTCATTTTGCTTGGATACTTGTTTTAAAGGGAGCCTAGGCAGCTCCACCTAAATGCTTACAACATTCCTGCTGGTGGCAAATGTTTGCAAATAATCCTTAATAGTATTTCTGTACTTTGGCTCAGGTCTGCCTCTTTGCATTTGTGTAGTGAGAAAATTGCTGGTAGCTTTTCTGACTGACTCCAGAGCAGATCTGTATGAGTCCTTTTCTAATACTTTTGTTTCAGGCAAACATTGTCTCTTCTAATCATAAAATTCCTGCTCCCTCTGGGAGCAGCTTTTCTGCTCTCCCAGATGGTGACTGGACCACCCCATACATGTAACACATTTGGAAGAAATTTCACTCAGGTACTGTATTTTCTAGAGAAGTTACAGCCTCTTCTGTTCTTGTGACTTCATAGCTGCAAAAGTAGAAGTGTTGAAATCTTTTCAGAAGACATTTTAAACACTGGTAGGTCAGTCCTGAAAGAAGGTAGTAATAAAATCTTTCCTAACCCTATAAGTGTTCATTACACTCTGCTGACCACTGAAATGTTTTCTTTCTCTCACCCAAAATATGCAATAATTTTGCAATTGTGACCAATGTACAAGTAAACGTGTTGTAGCAATAGTCAAATGCAAAAATCCCCTGTGTGTAGATTATAGAATTGGCTAATTGTCTAGAGTCTCCATTCCTTTGTTGAAGGAAATTCCCTTCTTGCTTATTGTAGGCCCAGGCCACAATAAGCTTATTGAGGACCCTATTTTGAGGTAACCTGCATGTATTTGTTTTTAATTTAATATTTACATTCTCAGTATTATCACAGAGCATTAATATCCCAGCTCTTCTGAGATCTTAGCATGTATCAGAATATCATTGAGCTATAGCAAAAAGACTGATAAGATGCTTTTTAGTAATCTTTTTAAGACTTTCCATTTTTTCTAGTGCATTGCACAAACCTGATACCAACATTTAAAGTTAAGACATAAATTAAAAACAATTTTGTTCCGCTTACTTAGGGATTTATTTTCTTGGTATGCTGACATGTGGTCTGGTGTGGGAAACCAGCCCGGTGCTGCTGCAGTATTCTTTATTTGCAGTAAAACACACACTTCCTTGGTATCAGCAAGTTACAGTTGAGTGCCGTGCTTGGATTGCCACATCCCTCATTAGAGCAGCTGTGTATTCACCAAGCTGTAACAACAGCCACAGCAGAACCAGTCCTGCTCTGCAGGCTCTGCTCCTGACCTGTCCCTTTTGCACTTCTGATAAACTACTTCAAGGAAATAAATGGGAAGAGAAATTATGACTACTTTTGTACTTTTGTACTTTACTGCTGATTTCACTTCCTGGACTACACAATCAGGCCTGTGTGAGCCAGCAGAAGGGAAGGAGCCCAGCTCCAGGGGAGTGCAAACAGTTCTGCTCATTAGCTCCTTAGGTGGCAGACTGACTGAATTGTCATTACTGACAATAGACTTCAACCTGAAGTTTAACATACCTATGCTTAATAAACAGAAGAAAATGTACTTGCTTCAATTTAGTGTGAAAAGTTCCCCTTACTCATATCCTGTAACAGCTCGCCTAAAAAAAATGGTGACTTTCTCTTATATCTCATATCCCCTGTAAGTTTCTTTATTGCACACAGAAATATCTTTCCTGGATTAAGAAAACTTTTTCTCTCTCTTACCCAGAAAGCCCTTTTGTGTAAACCTGCAAAGCTGTTACAAGTCCAGTAACAATGATGCGAGTTATTCCTCCTATCCCCCTGCTGGTTTGCCACCCCTTCAAGCTGCAGGCACACAGTTGGTGGTGATTGGGATGGGGCTGGGCTGAGCCCATCCCCAGCGGGCACAGCTGTGAGCAGCAGGTGAGCAGCACTGACAGCCATGAGCCAGGGAGTGCCCAGGGCACTGACCAACACCAAAGGGAACAGAGGGCACACAGGGCCAATGCATGAACATGGGGGTGATAAAAGGTTGGGCTAAAGAGCAAAAAGGGCAGGTCCTTGAAGCCTTCTGATGAGGCATGGTGTTACTCTGTATGGGGATGTTTAAAGCCTTCTGAAATTGAATGGTGGTCCTCTGTGTATCGTGGCCATCTCCACTGTGGTATGTGCTGTGACAAGCATATCAAGCTACTGCCAGTATTGGTGACTCATACTTTGTAGGAATAGGCCCTTTCATGTGGCACTAAGTGCCATTTTTAAAACCTTTATCTAAATGAATGAGGGCTAGTTCTGGTATTGGATTCACAAGCACACTAGAAATTATTATTTTCTGGGAACCATCAGACAGATTATTTGTCCATCTAGTATAGATCTAAATAACTTAATATATATCTGATACAGTAAAACCAGGACATCTTATCTACTGAGAAACAGATCCTAATTCCTAGACTACTTTTTTTAATAGGTAAAATTTGTCAGATATATTTTATGTCATTCCCTACATTCTAGAGAATGAAGCCTAAATCATCCTCTTTTAAAGCTATATAAGTTCCTACCTAACTTCTAAAAGTCAGTTTTCAAAATCAGCTGTGGATGGGATTGTGTTCTCCAGTTCTGTCTCCACATAAGTGCTCTAAGGGTTTGTACCTTTTCCTATCATAGCCAATAGAATAAACCAACTCTTGTCTTTGGGTTCAAAGCCACTATTCTCATATATTTCACAGGTTCTAGTGTCTGATCACATCCTGCAGAGATTTCCAAGCTTCGCTTATATGCACTCTGAATCTGGATTCGTGCTTGATGGACAGTTTTGTCATGGGAGAATCCCATGACTTGATGTGTTTAGAAGTAGAAAGGATGAAAAGCAAAAATAATTCCCAGAGATAGGATGAGATAAAAGATGGGGAGAATGTACTTTTTTTATCCCAGACATAAAAGGTGGGGAGAAGGTACTTTGAGTCATCCATGGGCACAGGCAGGGAGATGCACTCAGAAGGAAATGCTGTACATGGAGCCTGCAGAAGGGAGCCCATAAAGGAAGAAGAATGATGCAGACATGCAGAAATCAGGGTGGGGTGACTGGAGGTGGGGCAGGGTGTGGGATCTCAGCACCTCAGGATGGAGGTGCAGAGAGGCCGAGACCACCCTTGGGGGGCTCGGGAATCCTGGAATGTTGCCAGAAGTGTCTGGTGGCAGGATTTTGATCCTACACAGGAGATGAGACCTGTATGAGGGCTGGGAGGAATTCACTGGGTGAATGGTGAAGGGATAAGTTAGTTAAAGTGTGAAACACAGGGTTTAGGATTTTGGTACAGGGGGGTCTAGAGAAGTAAGATGGAGGAATTGGGGCGTGTCCTGTCCTTCTTCTTCTTCTTCTTGGCCTCCATCTTCTGTGGTGGTGGTGGCACTTTGGGATTGGTCATTACTAGAAGTGCACAGGTTAATAAGAGTAGAAAGTATTGGAGAAAAATGATAAATATTGTACACGTAACTTAGGGTATAAAGATAAGTGACCGCCCGGGGGCTTCGGGAGTGTGCCCATGGCTGACTTGCTGTGCAGACCTCTGTCGGGCTGAAAGAAAATCTTTTAGATAAACAATTAATAAACACCGAGACCGAGACAAGATCAGAAGTCTCTCCTCGTTCTTTGAAGCGTCGGCTCTCCAAGGACATCCTTGAGAATTCCAGCACACCTAAAACAGCAGAAAACCTAAACAGCCTAAACAGCCGAGAAACAGAGCAAAAATGGCATTCCCTGAGCTAACTATCTCCGGTAATAAATCAGCCCAGCAAAGAGAAAAGAAGAACGCCGAAAAATTTACAAGTGGCGTCCCTGGACATAAATCAGCAAGAACGCCAAGAAATTTACAAGTGGCGTTCGCTGCGTGGGCACCCCCCACCAACCCTTTCGGGGGGGGATCAGCCCTGAAGAGCTGAAGAGCTGAAGAGCTGAAGAGCTGAAGAGCCGAGAGAGCAGTTCCTGAGGAGAGAAGCTTGAGAAAAAAAAAAAAAAGGAAAAGAAGAAAGAAGAAAAGAAAAGAAAAAAAAAAAAACAGCCAGAAGAGTCTGCAAAAAAACAGCAGTCACTGAGAATTCCATCTCTCAGCTTCTGCCGAAGGGAGTTCGTAGCAGAGCAGCCCGGATCGGAACCAGAAGGCGCCTCTGGATCCTTCTCCTGTGACCTGCTGGACAGAGATCAGGAGCCTCCGGACAGCTCTGACGACAGAGTCGGTGAGAAGGCCAAAAAAAAAAAATAAGAATATGGGGGGTACACTGTCCCAAGAGCAAAAACAAATTTTGTCCGCCTTACAAGGCGTGGCTCAAGCATATACAGAAGGGATCCCAAGAAAAGAATTAAAACAGCTGTTGTTGTGGGCAAGGCTTAATTACCCACTGGCCGAAACATGCCTGCTATTCGAAGTGGGGTTTCGGCAGGAAATTAATAGGCACTTATATTTTTTAGCAACAAAGAAGGACGAGACAGCGTTAAAGCTGCTCTCGTCGGCAAGATTGATGCCAGAAAGGCATCATCTCGGCGCAGTCGAAAAGACTGGGAGAGCAACGAAAAGTTGCCGGCACCCTCAGAAGGAGGGTGGGGAGCAAAGCTCCAGGAGAAAAAAAAAAGAAAAAATTTTAATTAGTTCTGGCCTCAAGAAGCCAGGGGAAAGGGCTCTCGAGAAAAGAGAGCAGGAAATAATATTAAAGCCCCCGGTCCCAAAACCCAGAAACCCCAAGAAGCTCCTAAAGCGTCCTAAAACTCCGGAGAATACAAGGGAGTCAGGATCGGAGGGGGGGGTGCAGGGGGAAGAGAAGGGATCGGGGGGGGAGGCGCTTCCTCGCGGGGGGCACGGCGCGGCAGCGACGGAGCTGGCGGGGAGCGCGGGTGAAGAGACAGAAAAAGGAGACATGACTGCAGACGCGGCTTTTATCAGCGCGGCGCCGGGGGGTGGCGGCCGCTCCGGCCGGCAGAGTAGCGGAGACGCGCGCGGCGGGCAAAACTCGCAAAAACCCGGGAGCGAAGTCGGGTCGAATTGCGGGGCGGGCCCGGGTGCCGGCGGGGGGCGGGCTGTACACACCGGCGGGAGGAGCCAGGGACACAACGTCAGAAGGAGAGGAGACAGAGTCGGGGCAGACCGAGGGAGGAGATTCGGAGGTGGAACGAGGGGGAGAGAGTGACGTCTCGGGTGAGGAGGGGCCGTGCTCGGGATCCTATGTCCCAGCGGCTCCACACCCTCCTCAGACTTGATGCCTCTGGTATAACCCTCGGAGTCCCAGTCCCTTCCCTTCAAGGGAGACGTTCTGGTGTTCAAGCTCCATTTCCAGCTGAATTAAAAGCCAAGCAGACACGGTCTCAAATGAGATCACGAACACGGCAATCGACAGGACAGGGGCAGTCGAGCTCAGGCTGTCATCCGAGCTGGGGAGGCCGGTGACAGCGCCACCTAGTGGGGGGCAAGGGTTTCGCTTGTATCTCCACAGATCGAGACGTGGGTGTCGGCACGACACGTGAAACCATTTCGAGTGCGAGAACATGAAAACGCAGATCCCAGAAACAAAGATCCAAGAGAAAAACAAAGAGACGAGTACTCAAACAGGGGTCGAGACTCAGATTGCCAAGACGACTCGGAAGAGAAATAAGAAGAAACTAAGGACTTTGGGGGGATTCTCTGTTAAGGTCCTGAATGAAAAGCAAAGCAATGATGTCACACAGAAGTGAAGCCATGAGTTTTATGATGCTTATACGCATCATTCTTTCATTCATTGAAATAAGCAATGGGGGTAATTTACCTATCTGTCAGCCAAAGCAAAATGTATGGTAGAATTCTTTGACATCTCTCCCATTTGGAGAGGAATTTTAAGGGTAGACTTCTTTGACATCTCTCCCATATGGAGAGGAATTTTAAGAGTAGGATTCTATGTTTTAATAGTCCTCCTATTCCTCATACTTGTCATCCCGTGCATATTTGCATGTTTAAAACACGCTATGAATCGGATAGTAAAAGAGATCTTCCTGGTGCAAACAGAAGGGGGAGATGTGGGATCTCAGCACCTCAGGATGGAGGTGCAGAGAGGCCGAGACCACCCTTGGGGGGCTCGGGAATCCTGGAATGTTGCCAGAAGTGTCTGGTGGCAGGATTTTGATCCTACACAGGAGATGAGACCTGTATGAGGGCTGGGAGGAATTCACTGGGTGAATGGTGAAGGGATAAGTTAGTTAAAGTGTGAAACACAGGGTTTAGGATTTTGGTACAGGGGGGTCTAGAGAAGTAAGATGGAGGAATTGGGGCGTGTCCTGTCCTTCTTCTTCTTCTTCTTGGCCTCCATCTTCTGTGGTGGTGGTGGCACTTTGGGATTGGTCATTACTAGAAGTGCACAGGTTAATAAGAGTAGAAAGTATTGGAGAAAAATGATAAATATTGTACACGTAACTTAGGGTATAAAGATAAGTGACCGCCCGGGGGCTTCGGGAGTGTGCCCATGGCTGACTTGCTGTGCAGACCTCTGTCGGGCTGAAAGAAAATCTTTTAGATAAACAATTAATAAACACCGAGACCGAGACAAGATCAGAAGTCTCTCCTCGTTCTTTGAAGCGTCGGCTCTCCAAGGCCATCCCTGGGCCTTTCCAGGCCACCTAAACAGCAAAAAAACACAGAAAAATTTACAAGTGGCGTCCCTGGACATAAATCAGCAAGAACGCCAAGAAATTTACAGCAGGGGAGATGGGCTGGAGGGGACAAAGACTGTGAGGTGGGAGAGGGAAGGGGGAGGTGAAGTTGGGCAGCCCTGGTGTCATTCACATTCCTGACTCACAGCTGCTCCTCACTCAGAACCTCCAGGTAAAATGGGAAAATGAATGGAGAGTAACCACAGATGTGCTGCTCTGAACGCAATACATACATTTTCCCTACCTGGTTGCTTCTCACCTTCATGCCTGTTATCCATTATCTTGTTGCCTTCTTCATGGGGCACAATTCCAGGATGAGTGGGAGGGAAACTGACCCAGAACCTCTCTGTGTAACAGGGAGTCCTCTCCAGTGACTCTGTGGGCTACTTACCTATGGGACCTCACAGTTTGTTGGGCTTGTGGAAACAGCCTGTCATTTTTATTCCTTTCTTCAATTATAACTGTCTATCAGTGGTGAGAGAAAGCAAAGGTGATTCAAACAAGTGGAGAAATACCAAGGTGCACAGCACCCACACACCCTTGATAGTTCTTGCATGACCATATTCCCCCTTAAAACTAGTGAAACTTTACAGAGCTTTTTCTTTTTCTTTCTTTTGCATTACATCAGTTTCCCTTAAATTTTTAGAAGCAAATTTTGACTTTAGTTATGGAATATTATAATGAATCTTACAGCACTGTACTTCAGTGGTAGTCAGCTTCCTTTCAGGTGGCTCTTCCTCTTTTGGTCCCTGTTCACCAAATTTCACATCCCTTGTGAAATCCAGATTGTCTTTCTACATCTGTAGTTTTCACTCACTGATATTTTTCTGCAAGACCCTGGCCAGCTGAGAGGCTTTGCAATGGACTGTTGCCAGCTCATTCTGGAAAGGCACAGTTCTCTGTCTGTCTGCAGGTGCCAATATCATAATAACCCTTGAATGTTCTGCATGTTCCATTGAGGCGTTCTTTTGTCTGCCCAGTTCCTTACCTGTGCCCTAACCCTTCACATGAGTGTCCAAATTGTCAGAATATTTCTAGGCTGCACAAGCATTTTCTGTCTTTGAGCTAAGATGGCTGAGTGTGTAGCTGAGTAGGAAGTCAACTGTATTTCTGTGTGAATATGGCTAATCTGAAAAGGTTTACTGGAAGTCAGGATAGATTAATTGATCAGCACTAATGTGGTTTCCAGATTGAGGATAACTTGCTCTGCAAGAGCACAGACAGCAATCTGGTATCTGTCCTTGCTTTTTTGTATAAACCAAATGCCAGCCTTTTTTCTGGATATATGTTCTGTAGTGTTATTTGAAATTCACCCATTTTGTCTTGGCTAATTTAAGGTATGAGACTGTGCTGAGCCAAATGAGCTACCTCAGCCACAGTCTCCTCCTTCAGAAACTCAAGCTGAGGCTGTGAGTTAATGACCAGAAAACTGTTATAAGTATAAACCCTGACTCAAATCCTTTGTCACATTTCCAGGCAGCTCACTTCTGATGGTTTTGTGACCATCAGGCTTCTTTCTAGAGGCCCATTTCTAGTTCTTCAAGGCTATGCCTCAGATGACATTGTTTTGTAAGCACCAAGGTGACGAGACTTTTATCTGCTTCTATATTCACCAAATAACCAGTTGTTGCTGTGCTGCACCATGTATACAACCTAGGCTGCACAAGCAAACTGAGATTTATTCCATGAAAAGGACCACAAAGATAATATAAATGTACTTCTGAGGGCTGTTTGTTACTGCTTGGTGCAGAGACATTGGATATTACAGGAAATAATTGTACAAAAATTGCTGCTATTGTGTTACTGCCTCTGATGAAAGAGGATTCTGTGATTCCTGAATGGATGCTCTGCTGTACTGCAGTTACCAATGCTCTGTTCCCAATACAAGACAAGAGTAGAGACTGTGTTTCAAGAATGCACCATGTGTGTTTCCAGTATTTTAAAAGACCCAAACTCTACAAGTTAATTATTTTTGGACTCTCACAAGGTTCCATTCTCTTTCTCCAGAAAATACTCCAATATATTCTTTCTAGCTCACAGAAATGAAGAACCATCAAATCAAGTTTTTAATGAAGATAATTTTTGTATGACTCAGCATACAGGGCAGCAGCATTCTCTTATCTATTTCTTAAGGTCTGTAAAGAAATGGCTTTTAAGCATAATAAGCAACTTAATGGAATTCTGAAAAACTACAGCAAAGTGTGAGTGTCACTAAAAGAATGTTCATTGTAATATAATTCATAACCACAACTCCCTATGTCTAATCTGATAGTTGTGAATTTTTGTGAAGGGTGTGTGCTGCTCATCCGTGCAAAGCTTGAGACAAAGGGAGACAAAAAAAGAACATTGCAGGAAACTTTCTCTTGTGTATCATCTGCCCTGTGAACCACTGCCTGACAGCAACAATTTCCATGCCCACCAGAAACTATATTGTTCCCTGCTCACTTAGTATTGTCATGAAGAAAACAGACATTGTCCTGCTCTAGGAGTATGCCTTGGATCTGTAAGCCATCTGTAGTAATTAGTAGTAGATTCCAGTCAAATATGGATTCCATTTTTCTTTTCTATTCCTTTTTGCTTGGCAATATGTGCACACTACCGAGTTTCATTTCCCAGAAGCACAAAACCTCTTCATTCTTCTGTGAAGTCCAATGATTCATTTCCAGGTAAATGGAAACCAAGTTTTTGCACTATGAGGCATAGGGAACAGCTTTTGAAATGTGGGTAATTATAGGTTTATTCAGAGAGAACAAATCATATGCATGAGGAATCAAATCTATTTCTCACTAGGCAAATTTTAATCGGCTTTGGATCAGAACATTATAAGCCTCTGTGCTTTTGCTGTCATCCTTGCTAGTTCCTCTAAAGACTAAAATTTATGTCCCTGTTGATACTGGTCAGGGCAAGATGCTGTTGGGATATTTTGTGGGGTTACACCCACCTTTTCATGATGTCAGTGACAAAGATGCTCCTCCTTCAACCATGTTGCATCTCATGATGAAACAAGCTGCTTCCCTTAATGCCATCAAGTCCACCCTGAGGGAGGGTTGTGAGGCTGGAGCTAGAGGCACACATTCCCATTTTGCCACACAACAATATATTTTCTCTCCTGTTAGTGGAGCCCAGATGGTTGGCATCTGGGAAAACTGATGGTAAGGAGCTGGAAGAAGCAAAAAGTACTGTCTGGGGAAAGTAGGAAATCACAGACAGTTAAATATTTTCCTCTGTAAATCCCATCCCTCCCTATCTGTTGCAGAGTGCTCCTAGTCAAGAGCAGAGCTCCTCTGAACCATTCATTACCTTTTCCACATATCTATCCAGGCCCCTCGGGCTTCCCTAACTTTGTGTAAGGTGATAGGAGAGTTTGTACTGCATCAAATAAAATGATTGTTTAGTTTGTACTCTGTCTTCAACAGGTTCATCTGCATTTCTTAAGAACTTAATGAATGAATTATTCTTATGTGAATTAATGAATTATTCTTATGTTTTAGTATATCTGGAAGGGGTTTTCTTATAGAAATTTACCTAAGTGTTTTTTAGGACTCATGTAAATCTTGTATTTTCTATTACTCATTCCATTAAACTCCACAGTGTAAGCAGGTGATGTGTGAAATACCTGTCCTTGCTTTAAACCTGCCACCAGCCACTATGACATTCACTGAGCTCTAATGTTTACATCAAAAAGAACAATGAACTGTTTCTTTGTACTTATTTTCCCACATTCTTTATTCTTTATTGACTGCTGTGCTATATTCTCTTGATCTTTTTGTCAGTTTGAAGAATTTAGGTCTATTTAGTCATTCTTTATATGGCAACCACTTGAACTGTGTACAGTATACAAAATATGATAATGTATGATTTTATACAGCAGCACAGAGATGTTCTGTCCTATTTTCTCTTCTCCATCTAATAATGCTGACAACTGCCTGCCTGTTTTTAACAAGTAATTCTAAGTACTGAACTGTTGACAACATGGAACTCTTGGAAATCCAGGATCCCAATCCTTAGTGCTTATGGTTAAACACAATACAGCACTATATTACAAAAAATGCAGCTTTATGCTTTCTTCAGGCCCTGCTTCTTGCAGACTGAACAGAAGAGACAGATGCTTCATTAATATCCCTTCAACTAAGCAATTTAATAAGAAAAAATAGACAACTGCTCACACTTCCCTTGCATTAGACAGTTTCTGGTAACACTTCCATGAATGTTAATATGTCCTGAGCCAATCTGCAGGGAAGACCCAGGCACAGGATGTTCACTTTTTACTGGGATGTTTGTACAGTAAGTAGGGTGCTAAATATGGTATGTATGGTGTGGCCATGCAGTCATAGCTGGATTTGAAGGGAAAAGAGTCCTCATCCTCTACTCCAAATCACTTCTGTCTAGAGCAGCAGGTTATCTGACAGTATCAGATATGGACTGTAATCATTTTGTGCAAGACAGGCAGAGTCTACCAAGGCCCTGTGAGCCAGCACAGGACACATTCTGCATCAGTTAAGCTTCCTGGTAGGAGTGGTGATGGTCGTGGTGGTGTCAGTGGTGTTTTCTGTAGCTGCAGAGATAGGATTGTTTTTCCCACACACATATCACTTTTTTTTTTTAATCAGCATTGAGAATCACCTACTATTTATCATCAGCTGCTCACTGTTGCAAAACCCATTTGTAATTTTTCATGTTCAGCTTGAATACCTTAAGCTCATTGGCAAATGTTTTATACTGTTAGCTGGATATTTTACAAGCATGTTCAACAGTTGAGAAATCAACATGTACTTCCTCTTTAGCAGTAAAAATGTACATCAGCATCTCTTCTTTAATTGCCAGATACCTTTTCCACACCCTCTATCTTGTCCTCATATTCTTCTCACTAGAGACATCAGTGTCTTCAGACAGATTGCTAACAGCACAGCTGGAGACAAAAGGGAAAATTGTGGAACAGCATTGCACTGAGTGGCAATTATCCATGGAGTGCTCCAAAGGGAAGTGGTCCAAAGGGAAGTGTGCTGCAGTGAATGATACATCTCTGTATTAATCTCTTAATTTATGCAAAGCAGTGGTTGCTTTGGATTAGTCTTCTTCACCTTCTCAGCTGTGATTTTTATCAAGTGTTTCTCAACAGCTGTGTAGGTTTAGCATTTATTTGATTAATTGTGAAAATCTGAACACAGTTTTTAAACCATAATGTCTGGTAAGGAAAGAACAGACTACCCATTGGGCCTCAGCTCAAGTCTTGCTGCATTTGGGAGTCTGCTGGGGAAATTTCAACCTGTGTTGAAAAGTACTTCCACAATTGCACAGTTCCTCTGAAACAAAATTCTCCACACAAGACCCAGGACACTCAGTTATCTGCTTTGTTTTTCCTTTAATTTCTTTATTCATTCCTTGGCATTCTTGACAAATCTCTGATTTTTCAGTCAGTCCATTTGGAAAATTTTCTGGATGCCATTGCTCTGTGTGTTTTCAAAGCCCAACAAGACTCCTCAGTAGCAATACACCTTTTCTTTCTCTTAAAAGTGTCAAAACGAGGAGGAAACAGAGGCCTTCCCTCTCTTGGTGCACTGGATTACCGAAGGCTGCAATGTGATGGTTTAATAGTTTCCAGAAGCTCAGTCAATAGGAGGTGAAGCCAGGTGATTGCCAATGCCATTGTGTGTCTGAGCTCTAGTACTGACTTTTTATCCTGCCCTGCCTCCACAATTTGGGAAGTGTGCAAATTACCCATTGGATCTGAGAGGAAAGAGGAGAGGGAAGATGGACTCCCACCCAACAATTGCAATAATAAATGCAAAGCAGGATCTTGAGGTTACAGTGAGGAGAACAAACAAGGTTGGAACCTTCCTCTGGAGACTGGTGAGACTGAATCTTAGTGCAAACTTGTGATGATCAACACCCCGACACTGATGTGTCTTTGAGCTGCCTTTGCCTGGTGTGTGAGTAACTCATGGGAAGGAGCAGGATTCCTTGGTCAGAGCCCAAGAACTGGCCCTGGAGCACATGGCTGTGCTGGGGTATTTGCATAGGCAGCACTGCAGCTCTGTGGCAGGGACTCTGGGGAAAGCAAGGAATGTAATGTTGTGCCCCACTGGAAATAGACTTAAAAACCTGGTGTCTGAGCCAGACTGTAGCTTGAGAAAACCAACTGTGTGCCAGGAAAACATCTCTGAAGCATTTATTTGGGAAAGAGTATATATAATAGGTAGATGAAATGCTCTGCCCTCCTGTTCTAACATGCATTTCATGAAACAAACACATGCACATGCAATGCTGGTTAACAGATGAGGGACAGGGGGCAGGCCCAGGTGTGGCTCTGTTTTGGTTCCTGCTCATTCCTGAGGAGAGTTGCTCATCCTGAGGTGGAAGGATTACCCTAAGGGTGACTTCCCTGCTGCTTCACAGGAAAAGAAACCTGGGTTCATAAAAGAAAATGAAAGCCAATTACAGATTAATCTGTTATATTCTATTGTTTCGTGCTATTTGTTCCTGAGGATGATTTTCCTTATGAAAAGCACCGGTGGCATTGCCATGATGGCTGAAGGGCTTTGTGGGATCTCCCATAGATTTGGCTCTTTTGATTTCCGTAGTGTTATGCCATGTACAGCTTTCAGAGGAAAAATGGGTACAAGGCTGTGAACTGTTACAGAAGTTTTTGCAAATCTTGAAATCCACAGTTCCCTATTTTTTTTTTTGACAAGGCAGCTAAGCAACTTTTTCACATCCCTTTTGTTTCTCACATATCTTCAGACACCCATTTCCCACCCACCTCTATCTATCCTCAGCAGCTTCCTTTTCATGATGTTTCTGTTTCATCTTCAGGGCTCCAAGAACATTTCTTCAAACTGAACACTTAACCACAGTCAAAACAGCAAGCCTTTTTTTTTACCTCACAGATCTTACTCTTGATTTCTGACTAACTTTATTTATTAATTTAGCAACATCAGACCTTGCAGGAGGTCCTTCCACTTTGAAAGGGCAAGCATGGGAAACAAATGGGAATTTGCAATTTTTTTTTTCCTATAAAAATCTGAATTCCAGTTAGATGAAAAGGGAAAAAGAAGAAGGTTGAAAGGCTATATATGAGAGGAATGCACATGAGAGGAATGTGCAGGGTATGACTAATGTTGCACCTTTTGAAACAATATATAAAGGATATATCTGCTGTCAAATTATCCCTTGTTATGAGGTTATGAGTGAGGAATGAATTGCAGGTCCAAGTCATCAGGGACCACACAAGCACACAATAAGACATAGTTTCTAAGGAGAGGAAATTGCTTGATTGTGAAGCCTGGCTTTTTTTGTTACAGAGGTATTACTTATTAGTTTGTATTAATGTGTCTCCCATTGTTGCATAAAGAATTATCTCTGTTTGTTTATAGCATACTTGTATCCAGCCTTGCAGATCCAAGATTTGCTTCCAGGTCTGCATTCTCACTAGCCCTTCTTTTCTCTTAGTTTTCATTTAGTAAAAAAAAACCCCAAACAAACAACAAAAAAGCCCATAGAGATAATATCATTGTATTGCACTGTGATGATACTCTCTCTTCCCTACTCTGTTTTCCCAGAGATATTAAAATATTTATTTTGCCCTACGTGTTCCTTGTGCTGAAAAACTGGCTTCAGATGTAGGTTTCATGTTTTCTTCTCATCTCAGCTATTTTACTTTAGTAATTTGTTATCTGCTTTACTATAGTAATTTGCATCCTCCAACTGTTTATGTGGGAAGACGTAATCTGTCATTGGGGAGGAAAAGGTATATAGTATCAGTATTTGTCTTTCAGGTGAATTTTAATTTATTGACTTGTTGCCAGAATTGCTTCCCTTTTAGGTAAGAACCTAAAAGCTGTAATCAATCATCTTTTCTTATCTCTTTCATTATCTCTTTCCTCAGACCCCTGTGAAAATTGTTCAAGTTCTTAAACTTTTCTGTCTTCAGGATGAACTCACAGACTGATTTTTAACTGGATCTTCACCATCAATGGCAACCATTTCAATGTCAGTTCTCATTCCAAATTTTTTTTTTAGCTTTAGCTGATTGCAGATGAGAAAGCTTTCAGGTGAATTCCAGGTACTCTTTTAAGCACATAATATGAACTGGAGAATTATGCCAGAGAATCCAGAGGGAAAATCTGTGGAATCAGTGCCTGTGCCACAGTGGCTGTGCCATAGCAGGGAACAGCTGACTGCAGCATCCAGGTAATTATGTGACTTTCTGTCGGTTTCTCAGCTGTTTATGTGGCTTGGAAAGGTTCGGGGATGGCCTTGAAGAGTTTGCGCTTCAAAGGACGAGAAGAGGCTTCAGGTTTTTTCTCGGTCTCGGTGTTTATTAATTGTTTATCTAAAAGACTTTTTCTCGGCCCGACAGAGGTCTGCCCAGCATGTCAGCTATGGGCACACTGAGCGCCCCCGGGGCGGTCACCTATCTTTATACTTGAAGTTACGTATACAATATTTATTATTTTTCTCTAATACCTTTTACCCTTATTAACTAGTGCACTTTTAGTAATAACCAATCTTAAAGTGCCAACATCACCACAGAAGATGGAGGCTAAGAAGAAGAAGAAGAAGAACAGGACACGCCCCAATTCCTCCATCTTACTTCTTTAGACTCCCCTGTACAGAAATCCTAAACCCTGTGTCTTACACTCTAATTAACTTATCCCTTCACCATTCACCCAGTAAAATCCTCCCATCCTCATACAGGTGTCGTCTCCTGTGTCGGATCAAAGTCCAGCCACCAGACACTTCTGGCAACGTTCCAGGACTCCCGAGCCCCCCAAGGGTGGTCTCGGCCACTCTGCACCTCCGTCCTGAGGTGCTGAGATCCCACAACTTTCCTGGCTCTGGTGGCTGCCTGCAATGTTGGGGAGCTAAACCTCAGTACAGAAAGGGCAGTAACCAAGGTTAACTGTGGACACACAACCCGTTATAAAACTGGTTATCCTTTCCAGTTGCAACACAGCTTCTTTTCATTTTCAGGGGATGGTAATTCATGGAAAGTAAACCAGGTAATTCTAAAAGTACAACCTGTTCCCAGTTTCCTATAAGGGAACTAGGCAAATGTAATATAGACCGTAATCTGTGTAAATTTCTTCAAAGTTGGGAATTTCCGCTTGACAAACATTTCTTGGTGCAATAAAAAAAAAAAAAAAAAAAAAAAAAAGAAAAATTCTGCGAAGAATAACAGTGGCAACAACAGTTTCCAGTAAGGCTGTCATGGTAAGAACAAGCCAGCCAGTGCTGGGAACCCCTAACAGAACTACAGAGCAACACAGAGTGACAAAGGGAGAAACTACCACAATGCAGCAAATGCCATTACTGTCAATCGTTTTTCATGTGGCTGTGTGAGGAAGTGTGACTTCCTCTTCTTTGCTGGTTATGGGCTATTTCATTTGGGAAAACCCCTTGAAATCTGCATAGGTAACACCAAATTCTGGCCTTTGCAGGCTGGGATCTTTCTGGGCTCCCCAGGGGACTCCACTGCCCAGGGTATGCTCATCTGAATGATCTTTACTGGTTTGTTGTAGAACTGAACAAAAGTCACTTGTCCAATGGAGGAAAAGGTCAATCTGGAAGGTGTGAGTCACTGGATTTTTTTGCCATGTTGACCAATCATGTTCTTAGCCAGTTACCAGCTACTCAAATTGCAAGATTAATGACATTAAATTAAAAAACACCCAAACATTAAAGACCTCTACAGATTTTATTTCTCTTAATGATGTCCCATGAAGGGAGCAAGACATGGAACCTTCAGAGGAGGAAAAGCAGTATGGTATGCCAACTCCCTGGGTACTTGGCACATCTGTAAGGAGAAGGGGAGGCTTTAAGTGTAGCATCATCTAGCCTGCACTGTGCTGCTGGAAACTACCCCTTCCGGTTGGGCACTTTCTGCAGAAGGTAGGTGGAAGGCTTTGCAGTGGTTCAGCTGATGGTTACCCACTCACATTTTACACTGCTGGGAATTTGAAATGGGGATTTGGGGTTTGCTAGAGGATCACACATGGAGTTCCTGCTTTTAGGCTGCAGCAGTCAGAAGATGCTGCAATAGTTCCATTTTCCAGAGAGCTCCAGCTGTCTCAGGGATCTGGGCATCTGAGGACACTCATGAGGAGCACACTCCAGGCTGTGTGGTTTATAATCACTCCTCTCCACAGGGTGTTGTGGGAATGAAGCACCATTTTCACTCTCAGAGAGGCATATCAAGTATGCAGGTTGAGAGAGCGATTGATTACAGGCAGATCTGCTCCATTTGCTGTAGATGCTTGCCCTTTTGCAGGCCAGCTCCTGCCAGATTTTTGGATGATGACACACCAATCTGAATTATGGAAATATTTAGCAGGAATTTATTGCTGATATGCAGTGAGCCACAGGAATGTAAGCAAGTCAAGGGTGATAAGAAAGGTCTACTTCCTCTTTTGGGTGAACTCCTCAGGTTTCATGTTTAGGCTGAATTAATTATGCAGTGCCAGGTATAAAAATGCTGTTCCTTGGCTAATGTACTGTGTAATGACTTTTTGGAAAAATAATTACCTCTGAACACATCATTCTGATTACATCTATCTGAAATATCAGCGACAAATTTATGCTAAACCAGAAATAACAGTAAGTTTTTCCAGCTTTTGAATCATGATAGTGTTGATCACAGTTATAACATGCAATTCAAATCCAGTATAGAATGGGAAAACTTGATTTTTTTTTACTCTGTAAAAACTCATTTGGGGTGAATTTTGATCAGTTGTTCTGGGGAAGAGTTCTCTGAGACAAAAAGATTGCTAGTAGGTACTGTCATAAAGGACTGTGTCCCTTAATGTAATTTCTTACATAGAGTTAAACTGGAAAGAGTAAGTTTATTATGAGCTTCTTTTTTCAAGCAGGAGCAAATACAGCTAAACAGCAGAAGAAACTTAACAATTTCTGTGCAAATTCAGGCAGTTCAAAGTCCTCAGGGGACTCTGAAATAAAAACAGAGGATAAGGCAAATTCATAGAAATTACCAGGATTTTTAAGACCTAAGTATAACCTGCTGGTTTTGTACAGATAGAAGTGACAGTGAAGCACATGGGATTTTGCTTCAGGACCAGGTCTGGGAATTGGAGTGTAGGTATCACCAGCCTGTCACCCTATGAACATTCCCTTCTGACAATACCAGACATGTGCTGTTCAAAAGCTTTTTAAGGGATATCCTCAGGCAGCTGCTCACTTTTTTGGCATGTTGAATGTGTGCTGTGTTCCTCCCTCTCTGTAGCTAATTCCAGCAAGGAGCTGCCTCCTGCAGCTGGAATCTTCTCACCAAATGACATGGTTATTTATAGAAATTCTTCCTTCTCCCTCAGAAGGCTAATATCTCCACTTGTTTTCTTCTACTCCCTTCCTTCCACAGACATGGTTTAGTGGCAATATGGCAGCACTGGGTTAACAGCTGGATGTGGTGATTTTACAGGTTTTTTCCAATCCTAATGATTCTATGGAAGATGATAAATTTTGCCATCTGGCAATACCAACAAAAAATGCTTAGATGCAATTCCTTTTCAGTAGTGTAGATGATTTGACTAACAAGCCCATTTGGATGATTCTTCATTTTATCTTAATCACAATATTTTTGCAATTCTTCCTAAAAACAAAAGTACTTCTGTGCTACCTACTTCCTAGCATGAATTTTCCCAAGCTGGTTTTTGGTTACATCATCAGGTCCTTGCACCCCTTTGAAGCTTCTTGTTGTCTTGTGGTTTATTTCTGGCGCTCAGTCTCTTTGCCAAACCAACTGAAAAGGAAGCCTCAGCCTACAGAGTGTAGTGACCATGCCCAGTGGATCTCCTGGGGTGGCCTTGCTGCAGAACAACTCTTGGCTCTGAAGCCCTGTGGCTCTGTAGCTAGCAATTGCATGGCTTTGCAGATGAACAACACAGATCTGTCAGCAGATAATGGATTTGCAATGAGAACTACACATGGGACTGACATTGGGACTCCTGATGACAAGTGGGAGGCCTGAGATTCTGGGTGGAGTGGGTGTTAGGAGGGCTGAGCATTAGATAAGGTTTTTGGGGGATGCAATAAGGTTTTTGGGAGAAGGCAATGAATTGGTACACTGGCAGTTTTGGAGGTAGGCTGCTGGTGCAGCCATTAGGTCTGGGGACACAGTCTGAGGAAACAGAGACATGCTTCTGGATGTCAATATCTGTTTGTGCCTGGCCTGGTAGGTAGGGCCCTGCCCCACCACCCCCAGCCCAGAAAAGTGGCCTAGATGCTGCTGTGCATGAAAAAAAGAATTCTTCATAGAATCATAACATGGTACGAGTTGATGACCCTAAGGGTCATTTGGTTCTGATGCTACTGCCATGGACAGGACACATTTCACTAGACCAGGCTGTTTACAGCTCTACCCAATCTGGTCTTGAACACTTTCAGGGATGGGGTAGCCTGTTCCAGTGCCTCACCACCATCACAGTACAGAATTTCTTCCCAATATCTAATCTCACTCTGCTGTCTTTCAGTTTGAGGCCATTCCCCCTGGTCTTGACACCACATGCTCTTGTAAAAAGTACCTCTCCAGCTTTTTTATAGACTCCCTTCACTTACCTGAAGGACACAATTAGGTCACTCTGAAGCCTTCTCTTTTCCAGGCTGAACAACCCCAAATTCTCCCAGGCTTTCCTCACAGGAGAGGTGCTCCAGCCATCTAACCATGGTGGTGGCCTCCTCTGGACTCGCTCCAACAGGTCGGTGTCCAGAGCTGGGTGCAGCTGTACATGGGATCTCACCAGAGTGGACCAGAGGGGTAGAATCCCCTCCCTCATCCCGCTGGCCACACTGCTTTTGATGTAGCCCAGGATACAGTTGGCTTTCTAGACATAGAGTTGGCTTAATTGACATAAGATGCTATCACACTAATCTGAGGTGATTTCACATTTATTACGTTGTTTATTGCTATTGCTCTGAACCATAGTTCTCTGTGAGGAGTCCCCAGTCCACCTTTAAACATAAAAATGCAAAAAAACGCACTAGGATTCCTCAGGGTGTCTTCCAGTATGACAAATTTGTATCTACAAGATTTTGTACAGAATCTTAGTTTTAGTCATTAATATTTTTACAAAGACAATAAAAATGATGTGCTTTCACAGAGCTGGAATTTGGCTGTGAAAAGCCACTCCTTCTCACAGATTTATTGGTCCATAAAAATTGCAGGCATAAAACCAGCCTTTGGATTTTTATGAAATCTGCTAAAAAATCTAGCAATATAAAAATGGATTATAATTTGTGGCATTCCTTAAGTTACCAAAAAAGACTGAATCAGGGCAAACCAATTCAAATTTGAACATACTGTCTACAGTGCTGCCAAAAGATAAAATCATGCTTGAGTGCTACAGCCTTATTTTATAGCTTATGCCTGAAGATAAATTTTATGGTTCAGATAAGGCCTTTTGAAAATAGGCATTTATGACTCTTTTATTAAAGAGGACTCTTCACTGGGCACCACTGTAATAAAATTGTATCTCTGCAAAACAGATGATAGTGTCACTTTGACTTTTACCATGCAACAACAGAGTGCTGCTTCAAAGTCTAGCCACAAACCATACACAAAAATGCTACAGTTTGGATGGGCAAAGGTTTGTGTTATTCTTTCTGTGGAAACTGTACATTCCCTTTAAGGCCACTTTTCCTAAAATTAAAAGTGAAATTTTGACATTGGAATGTTTTGGTTTCAGAGAACTTATGAGCTATGCATGGTTTGACTAGATTCCAGTTCTCCAATCCATGAGGAGTTCCCAAAGCCAATGATGGACACATTTCATCACAATCTGAAGGTACTACTGCTACTAAATGCACAAGGGCAAGGGAGAGAGACTTTGATCATTCAGTCTGTTTAGCTGTAGCTTCACTGCATGGCTCTGGTTTGTCTCTCTCCTATCTGCTTTAGCAAGGACACAGCCCAGGCATAGCTCTGGGGAGTTCACTCCAGGCTCTTTTCCCCAAAATACATGGAACTATCCTGTCTCCCTTCCCCTCTACAGTCATTCCATAATACATATTGCCCTCCATTCACTGCTGCAGTACATCCCTGGGCATACAATGCACACACTACATCTGTTGCTACCAGAACACCCTGATGGACTGCAAAATGCAGTATTTTGAACACTTTCAGCTGAAAGCAGCAGACCAAGTAGTAGCAGCATTTTAGAGGCACCAAGGTATGACTGAGGCACAAGGATGCGTGCTCTGAAGGGAGCTAACCTTTCCTGTGTGGCCACAAGCCAGTCTACACTGCTCAGAGGCTTCTACTCAGCCATAGTGAACAAAGAGCAAACTGCAAACAAGCTAAACGGCTCCAAGGCATTGGCTTGAGAAGTGACTCAGCAGTAGACATCAGTTCTACTGCTGGTGTTTACCAGCCCCCTACCTGGCCTGCTTTTGCACATGACCTGTTAACCAGCACTGCATCAGAAGGTGGCCAGGAGCGGTTTCAGGGATAACTTGAGGTCAGAGACTGGCTGCAGTACAAGGTGTAGTGAAGATCATGCTGTGGAAAGGATCCAGCTGTGCTGCTGTGAGCAAGCCAGGCCATCCCATTGGTTTGCATGGTCAGAAAACACACCCCAGTCATCCAGCTGTAGCCAGTATTTCATTGTAATCAACATCATGGTTTTCCTTTCACAAATGTGAAAGGAAAACACAACAAAGCTGTTTAAATATGGCAGGTTCTCCTTTGCTTTAATGTCCTTTTGTAACTTTGTAACCTAATTGGCTGAATTCAGTATGATTTTAGTGCTGTTAAACAGTGTCCAGTTTCAGTCCTGAGAAAAGTTCCAACATTTCAATACTGTTTTTATTACACATGAAGAAAAAACGTGAGCATGTAGCTCTCCAGAAAACAAGATGTTCCCACAAATTTTAATTAAAAATCTCAACGTTTTCCTGCTGTTTTTAAAATCTAAGTGAAATATTATCATAGACCACAATCAAAAAAATCCACTTTGGTTTACTGAAGTGAACCCAAATGATTCATTTTAATGTTTTCACCTCCCATCATACACCCAGCATAATGAAGTAGTGTGACCATGCAGAGTTCTCAAAAGAAAACATGGGTTCATAATGAAAAATGTAGGGATTGAGAAGCCTCTAATCTAGGACTGGGGCAACAATTTTGATGATGATGGGTTCCATCTGATCAGGTGCAGACATCTACTGCTGAGCTGGTTGTCTGCTCTCTTATTAGAGTTACTGGAAGGAAAGAGGCACTGTTTGGAAAGTGAACAAGGTTCAGTTTCTGAATGTAACTTAACCACACAGACTGAGCTAATGATATAATTCTAGGTAATTTTAATGAGTAGAAACAGGCCTTTTGGAGTGAAATCCTTTGCCAATATTAACTTCAGATTGAGACAGAAAAGGACCCAGAGGCAGGCACAAAACATATTTGATTTGCATTTCATATTTTTCCATACTTGGGAAAATTTCTGTCAGGTATTTTATTGCCCATATTGCCCAAGACACAGACATTCTTTGCAAACTCCTCCAGCACCAGAGTCTGAAGCAGCCCAGAAAGCATCTGAATGATGTCTGTAACATCTCTGCAGTTAATCAGTGTCAGTAATGATAGACAATGACAGTGAAGTGAAAGGCAGAAAGAGTTTTTCTGACTGCCAGGAGGTAATGAAGCTTTTGAACTCATGTGTGTGGCATCATATCACTTTGTGCTGCAGTTATTAGAACAGTCTGGTGGATAACTTAATCAGGCACATCTTTAAACACCACAAGTGAGCAGTCATAGATTCTGAATAACAAGGATTTTCTTTGTACTTGCTGTAGGTTTGACTTATTTGCAGAACTCATCAAGAAGAAATGCAATTATTGTTTTCATTTATGAAGACCTCAGAGTTAAGAATGCCTTGCCAGTGTCTCCTGGACAATGGAGGAATCTCTGTAAGCTTGCTCTCAGCTTCTGATGGCTACAGCTTTTTAGAAAATCAGAGGGTAAGCCCATCACTCCAACCAACCCAAACTTTCTGTACCCTATTCTATTGTCCCAGTCCCTTTTCTGCAAGGGACTGACTGGCAGAAAGGCAAGACTCAGTCACTGGCCCAAGCTCAGACCCTGGGGTGCCTCACTAATAAGCACAGGTACACACTGTTTGGCACTTCCATGCAGAACAGTCAGAAAATTAAATTAAATTGAGTACAATAAACCAAAGTCTCCAGGCTTTGAAGAAAAGGTTTTTACTCAGTCATAAGCAATGCACAGTACAAATGGGTGTAAAAAAAGGGAACATGGGAGGACAGAAACAAAATACGTCATGAATATACCCAAAGGCAAATTACCACCCCAGAACATACCACTGCCAGGATAAATCCAAGTTTCTTCCCTGTCAGTGTGGAAGCAGAACAGTGACTCACCTCAGACAACCACAGCAGCCACCACCTTGTTTGCCTGCTGTACTCTTGAATCTTATTTTGCAGCTCATGTCTGAAACTGAAGATCTATGTTTTCTTGAATAACTCTTTGAAATTATTTTTCTCTAAGCCAGTTGCCAGTGGGTAAGTAAAGCCATTCTCACCTGTGATACAACACTTGAATGGAGGGGAAGTCGCTTTATTCAAATTGTTGGTATTTTATACAACAAAGTGTTAGAAAGAAAATTATGCAACAAGAAGAGCAAAAAGATACATTTGATGCATGAAACAGCTTCTCAATTCAACTTTTTCCACTGCAAATGACAGAAGACAATCCCCTTCATAGGAGCTATTGACCAGTAATTTTTCCATGGTAAAGGCTTTGTAGTGTTGCTCTGTTGTCAGTCCAATATAGAATGGGCTGTCTTCACTGGGCTCACAGGAACTGAAGATTAACTTCAACTATGACAGTTTTATCCCATATACAGGAATTTAAGTGGCAGTGGACCTGCCTTTTAAAGTTTTTAGTTTACATAGTGACTAGAAATTACCTGGCCAACTTCATAACCAACCCAGAAAAAATGTGAACTTGCGTGTTCCTCCTTTGCAATTCAGTGTCTACTTCTTTCTGTACCTTCCTGCAAAGGGGAAGTTTTGAAATGTCTTAGGCACCACAAGGTGCTCATATGATTTGGAAATCCCTGATCAGGAGCCAGTCTGAGCTGTCTCCCCCACTTCTCCCAGCCTCTCACACATATTCCAAGGCTCTACTCAGAACAGCTATTTTTGGCTGTTTCAGAAAGCTGTGTTGTTTATTCCAAGAACCCGTCTGCAGAATTTACACATTGGAGCCCACATTGCCAAGAATATGGAAATTATAACTGCAATACAGAGGACAGCTAATAAAACCAAGACATGATCCTAATGAAGTAAATGCTTATTTGTGTCCTATCTAGGAAGCAGGAAATCTTTATGTATGCAAAGGTATAAGAAAAAAATTCTTGTTGCTCAAAATGGTGGCATAATTATTTTAATAGGATAATAGCTAGGTGAAGACACATTCAGATGATGTCAGCGAGATTATCTTTTACAAGTGGAAGTGCAGAAGTTGCACCTGTGAATGGGAAGACAGTATTCTTGTGACTTGTCCATAGACTGAGGACATGGTCCTGCACAGCTGAAATGGCAGGAATTGGGTTTAATGAAACCATGGTTCTAGCTCTGTTTGTGGAAATTTGTAGAGATTGCACACGAGAATTAGTACCCCAAGCTGATAATAGTTCTTTTCCCCCAGTGCAAGGCACATTTCAAGATTGATATCTTGCCAGACTTGCTATGAAATTAAAGTTGTGGTGAAGTACAATGAGAAGCATCAAACAGTGTGATGTGAAAGGGTGTGAATCTCTGCTGAAGTACCGTACTATAGAGCTTGGTGCTGGACAGGAAGGTGGGCTAGATTCAGAATTCTGACTGTTACTTAGCTTATGACCTAGAAAGGGACACTCAATCTGCTTGCTACCACGTGTACAAATGACACCAAATTGTTATTCCCTTTTTGCCTGTACACCAAGGAATTAAAAAAAAAAAAAAAAAGTCACCCCCTTATGCAAATAATGATTAGCGCAGTTCTGGGGCCCAGGACGCTCCTGGAGATCATCAGCCTTGGGTGGAACTCCCTTACCCTGAGCCAGCCGCTTTCCCAGACCCACCCCTGCGCTTCCAAACACAGAAACTCCCTGTGCCGAAACACACAAATTCGCGTGGAGTTTTGTCCCAGAGACGACCCTGGATCCCCTGCAACCCGTTACGACTCGCTCAGTGCCATCTGGGAATGGTCTGGAATGGCATGGCTGGGATCCCAGCCGTTCTTAGGTCCCGGTACCGGGGAGGCTCGCTGCCCTGCCCGCCTCCCCGCACCAGCCTGTGGAAAGAAGGTGGCTGTGGCTCAGCACACGGACTCCTTTCCGCAGTGTCTCCCGCTGTGGGGCCCGATCCAGCCGGGAAGGGCCCTGCTCGCGTTGAGCGCGGCCGGGATCGCCTCTGCCCCGGCCCCGCCGAGCCACGGCCTGCGCGCTCCCCCTGCCGGCGGCGCCGCCCGAGCCCGCCGTGCCCGGCCCGGGGGGAGCGGGCGGCCTGAGGCGAGCCGGGGCTGGGCTGAGCGTGTGCCGCTCTGCGGGTTCTACCATCCATCGGCCGGGACGGATGGACAGAAACTGCTCTCCAGCCTCCCGGTGCTCATCATGGAGCGAGATTTCCTATGGGCTGTTGAATGAAGCTGAGCTGTGTAACAGTAGCAGCGTTCCCTTGGCGTTTCGACATTACAGGGCAGGCCGGCAGTATCCAGGGATGGCCCGTGCGGTCTGTTAGAGCAGGGCATCGGTCCTGAAGAACCTGAAGTGGTTTCCATGCTGGGCTTTCGAATGTCGGCCGCTACACTGGTCTGCCTCAGTGGTGACAGAGGAGGACAGTGTGAACACTAGCGAGGCCTTGCACTGGTTGTGGAATTATTGTCTGCGCTGTGGGCCAGGTTGGGTCCTTCTACACCTGGGCAGCTGGGGACTGACTGCCTGGGGGACAGCGCTGCCAACAGGACTTGGGATACAATAAAAGTTATTTTCCAGAAATGCATCCTTTTGCAACGATGCGGCATATTGTTCTCCAGTGGGCAGGGGGCTGCAGCAGATGGAGGGAGATGTTGCTTCTCCCAGCTTGGCTCAGCCCTGGCAAGACTGCAGTCAGTGTTTTGTCCGGGACAAGAAGGACATTGATATACTGGAGTGAGCCTTGAAAGGATCACTGAGATGATTAGGGGATTAGATCTAATCCTGATATGTAAGGATAAGCTGAGAGAGATGGGACTGTTTAGACTACAGAAGAGAAAATTCAAAGGGTTATTATCAATTTGCGCTAATATCTGAACAGGGACACTGAATGAGACGGAGTCTGCTAAGTGGATCCAGTGAAAGAACAAGAGGGAACTGACACAAACTGAAATATGATACATCCTGCTTGAATGTAAGGATAACTTTTAAATGATGAGGGTGCCAAACACAGGCACATGTTGCTGAGAGACCCTGCGAAGTTTCTGTTCTTGTAGATGCTTGAAATGTGGCTGAACATCATGTGCATAAAGCTGCTGTGGGTGACTGTGCTTTGAGCAGAGAGACTGGACCACATAATCTCCGAAGGTCCCTGCCAACCTCAGTCATGTTGTCTTCCTTTAAAAGAAATGTAAAGAAGAAAAAGGCAGTAGGTGAGGAGAATATTTCCCTTGCTCTCTGTATGCTAAAGACTGAAACAGATAAGAGGGTTTTTTTTCTCTTTTATTGTTGAATTGAGTTAGGTAAAAACATGAATAAGGACAGGAGGGGCACTGGTAAACAGAATACTTATATTATTACTCAGTCAAAAGGATTGCAAGCCTGAGAGGGGGACTTTTTTTTTTTTTTTTCCAGGCATGTAAACCCATTTGGAATAACCTTGTGTTTTGGCTGGCTGCCTTTTTCAGCAAGGAGATTAGCAATAAGTTTATTTGTCATCTTCAGGCAGGTATAAGCCACCATTGAAGTGGTATGTGTGGACTTGTTCACTGTAAACTTTTAAAAATTAATCTTAACTATATGTTTTGAGTGCCACAGAAATGAAAATGAAGTTTTAAACTGTAGGTCTGAACACGAATTTAGAACATCTAGCAATACAGGGTGCAGTCATTTGCTTCTGCAGTCCAGGGTTCAATTGGATGTTCCCTGAGGTTAACTGGAACATAGCAATCAGCCTCTCTTTGTTAAATGACACAGTGTAAGATCCTTACTCAAGGCAAATCTCATCTTCAGGCTTTGTGTAACTATTAATCCTCTTTGTAGCTTTTCTGTAAATACTGTGTAGCTAGTAAATACAGAGGCCTGACTTTTGATCATGTTTGTCTTTCAGGAGATATCGTGAAACATGTATAGATGATCTATTTATAATATGATCTAATTAGAAAATGCATTGGGCACATCCTGGTGTTAATCCCCATTCCTTAGTCAAAAGGTCAGTAAAAAATGTGTCATGCTCAGTAATCTCTTTGTGTCTCAGACTAATACTCTCTGGTTATGAAACCATACTTTGTGTACTCTTGCAGCCTGTAAAATGGGGGTCCATATGAGGCAGCAGAAGTTGCAGAGTTCCCATGTCAAAGCAACAGGAAGCATATGCTTCTTTTCTGGGTTGTGCACACTTGTGTTTCATAAAGTCAGCCTGCCAAAGGTTTTGATTTCTTCTTGTACATGAAGATGAACTTTGCGTGATAAGCCAGCTGATTGCTTGTGAGCTAGGTTTAGTGGGCAACCAACATGTGTGCTAGAGTGGGTGTCTGCTGATCAGACAGGAAGAAGTAGATGAGATCTCCTAACTAAAAAAAGTAATAAAGGAACATAGAACAAGTAGTAGGAGGGTCAGGTTATTCCTCCAAACCTTGAGGGAACAAAGGCACTGTCTAGGTGTGTGGGAAATCAATGAGGAAAATGGAAACCCACCTGAAGTTGTCCCATTTCACATTAATTAAACCAGACCATGGAATGAAATAACTTTTAAATTTGAAAAGCTGAAAATGTTACTGAAAATCGCTGTTTGGGGGATTTTTCTGTATTTTCATCTATAGAGAACTATAGAGGGAAAACTGAAAAGAGAAAAGCTGAGACTTAGCTTTTTCCTTGGATGAAAAGAAGATGGAAATGGCTTTTGCCTGATTCTCCCTAAGCTGGTTCTTAGACTAAAGCACCTCAAGAGTTTGTTTAAGCATAAAGTTGATCGCCCATGCCTGAAACAAAGTTGAAAACATTTTCAGGTCCAGAAGTTCAAATTAAAATTTGTGGGAATTACAAAACTAATTAAGGATATTCTTAAACATACATATTTTAGGCTGGTGTGCTGCTTTGGAATGCATCTGTTGGACTCAGGCTCTAGAAATGTTTACACTCTCCAATATAGTATCACTTGAATTTTTTTCAAAAGTACTTGAAATTAGTAGGATTATTCCCCTGAATCAGAGCATTCCACAGCTCTGCCCTTTCCTATTCTCTGAATGTGTAAGTACACTTGTAACTTCATTCCCAAGAAGCTTGGAAATATTCGGGTTTATTATTGAAGAAGGCCAGTGGAAGTAGAAATTCCTAGCTTGGGTAAGAATAGTTACTGTAAAATACATGTTGCTGAATGTTTCATTCTGATTTCCAAAGTACATTATTCCTCTTGAAGCCAATAGGATTGGGGTACAGCTGGAAGATAATTTTCTTTTATAGAAGATTAAAAAAAAATATAATTTCCTCTTGCTTGCAGCCTGTAAAGGAATTTTTGTAGGTGTTAAGCCATATAAACCTTTTGAAGGCTGGTGCAATGTGAACTTTACATATTTATAGTTAAAATGCCTCAGGTCTGTATTTTGAACATGTTCTGATCTTATAGTATCAGCAAAGTGTAGATTTGCTTTGAATTGTATTTTGGTTTGGATATGAGTACCGGGCTAGAATTAGAGTTTAGATTTCATATACTTATTTAGTGGGAAGACCAACATTAGCACTGCTCATGTGAAGCAGCAGTGCAGTAAAATGATAGCACAAAGGCCTTCCTGCTTGTCAACAAGCCCACTAGATGTCCCTCCAGCTCTTTGTGAGACATAGGTGATTTAGGCTAAACGGATCTAAGATGAACAGCACTGCATTTTATGTCCCATGTCTTGCATATGTAGCTCTTTTTGGATTCCTACAGCAGTTATGAATTCAACATAAATCCAATTTCAGAAAGTGATGGTAGGCGTCTTCTTTCTATATGTGTACACCTGTGATTTTGATCTGTCAATAGCAATCTTTCCCTGTAGGGATAGTGGGCAGATACTACACTGGGGTGGAAAAACGAATGCATTTTTTGGTTATGCCTAGATTCTTACAGGAAAAAAGGACAATTTAGTTCAGTCTCAACATTTCCATTCTGCAGGTGAAGACTGGTCTGAGAGGTAATGTAACACAGTAGTTCAGTTGGTGGCCCTATCAGATATTCAGTCTTAGTGTAAAAGTGGTCAGCTCAGAAACCTCAGAAAAGTTTAAGATACTTTTTCACTACACCCTAAAATATGAAGGTTAATCTCCTCAGAAATGCTGTTAGCTCTGTTCCATATTTTCAGCTGCTACCTCTGAATTTGTAATTTTTTCAAGCATTCTGCTGCCCTGATGCTTGTGACATCTGGAAATGCAGTTCCAGAGTCTGAGTAAAAATCATGTGAGATGATAATGTATTTTGATTGAATATCTTTACTTCTGTGGTTTGACACAGAAAATTAATATAAGTCTTGTTCTTTGTATTTTTAAATCCCATTGTCTCTAATTCACCTGCTTTCTAAGGAAAATAATCCTTAAATTTTTGTGATTTTTACCAATATCCCTACTCTTTCTCATCACATTTTCCTTTTCTCCCTCAATTTCTGTGTGTTATGTTTTCCGTGGTGAGGTGACTAGTGTAGCATGAATTTCTTTAGATGACAAAACCACAGATGTTGGCAGAATAATACACTAAAAATTTTAGTTGTTGGCAAAATAAATTAGTTAAGATACAGAAAAAATAGCTCTTTGTAATTTCATCTGCAGGACTACTCATACACTCATTACACAGACTGATAGTTACTTTGAATAGAGATAAAATTGTTTGAAGATAAGGCCTATTGCTTTGTAATTAGGAGGTGCTTCTGCTATTAATTTTAATGTGACCTTTTTATTATCTTTTGCTCACTGTGCATTTTGCCTCTCAAAGCACATCCCCTGTACAGTAGCATAGCAGTTGCAGCTAGATAATAGAGAGCAAGTGGTCTATGAAACCTTTGCTAGGTGTCAGGTATGTAAATGGTGTAGGACAGATGTTTCCATTTTAATCTTTTGTTGTAGGTGTATGCTCTAATCTGGGACAAGAGGTCCTTGGTTATTTGATGTGGTAACTAAGCAAGGAGACCTCAGACCAAAGCCCTGAGAGTTCAGAGCTGTACAAACAGTGCTGTTTAGAATTAGAGCAATAGTTAATCAGATCCTCTTGGTTCCTTCTGATCCAGTTATGATCAGCATAGCCCAGTTATGTAATTTAAAATTATTGAGCTTAAGATGTGGGTGAGACATGGTGAAAGGAATTATTTTCTCTGCATGGGGCATGGCAAATGCCTTCAACATATCCAGTGATGACAGTGAGTTGGAGTGAGGATGAGGGGGGAAGAGAGTATACAAGGAGCCATGCAGATTTACTTTGATAAATCAGACTTCTGGACTCTGAATCATCTCTGACTACTTCAAGCCCTTATCAATAAAATGGGCTAATTGAGATCCATAACAGAAGCTGGTAAAACTATTAAAAGAAAATATTAGGTTTTATTTTTCTCTGTAGATGATTTTAATCAAATCATATAAGACATTTTTCTCTGATCATGGCCACATAGCAAGTTGAGAAAACCACAGTTTAATTCACTGGGGGAAAAATACTCCAAGTTATGTGTAAAAAAACTCCAACCCCAAGCCAACAACAAAAAGATTATGTCTGTGCTTTAGGATTCCCTGAGTAAGCAGGAGTGGTGAAGCTGGTGTTATTGCCCTGGATGAGCCAATGTTCATATGCAACTGGGTTGCTATGGAGTTACTTAAGGCGTATCAACAATAAGGGATGTGGTGATTCCCATATCTACACGACACCTCCCTCCTGGTCCTTCTAGACCCCTCTGATCCTTTGCATCTGCTGTTTTAGTTATTGTTTCCATGGTATTGCCTGTCATGGATAGGAAGGAACTAAAACCACATTTTCTCCTTTCTCTTCTGCTTAGCTTTTCTTCCAACCTTCCTCTCCTTCTTTCTCCTATGATAATGGGAAATCAAACAAAGGAAGTAAGATTAGGGAGGTTGATGGGAAATACCTTTCTTCTCTCTGCTTCCCATTCTGATAACATGTGCTTGTACTGCTTCTCTAACTCCTTCTGGTCCTGAAGTTGTCACTTTATCATTCAGTCACTCAACTCTGTTTTCCTGTCCAGTTCCTGGATAGGTTTATTAGTCGTAGCTATCACAGAAATCCTCAGAAGGGCAATGTGTAAATTCTTTGCTGCTGAAGTTAATAGTTCAGATCTTGACAAGTATCTCATTGGCAATTTTGAAGATAGACTTCAGGATCAAGTAATTGTTATAGAAAGTGGCTTATGTTATTCAAGTACTAAGTAGCATCACCTGTGCCAAATTTTTCACTTTGGGTCAGGGATGCACTTGTAAAACATTGAGAATACTCTTTGCCAACTCAGACGTGTAAAGACAGATGCATAAACTTCTGACCTTAACTTACTTTGTAAGAGAATCTGTGCTCAGTAGCCTGGACAGCTGGTCATCATTTATCATGTAAAAAGAAGCATCAAACTAGGTAGGATTCTCTTAGTAATCTTCAGGGTGATTGCCACAGAGAAATAATTTACTTTTATTTATTTAGAAAATGGCTTTTACTAAATTCCTGCCTGTTTACAAGTCTTCCTTAAAAAGCATGACAGAGAACAAATCAACTAAGATAATAACATAGACATGTTTTCCTGTTGAACAAAAATGTATTGGTTTTGGATTGACTTAGAAGAATAATATATCTTTTCCTTACTTAGTAGTGTTTTAAAGACTAACTAATATTAATGTGATAATGGATAATGAATTAGTTCTTAAAAACAGAAATCTCTTTTGTTGTTCAGACTATCATAACAGATAAATAATTCATGTTAATGAAGCCAAGAAAGAACAATATTAATTGTTCATCATGGAAATATTTCCATGATGAAACTTGCAGTAAGACATTTCTGTATATCTTTTTCATTATCTTTTCGGAAGTCTATTACTTGGCAAGTCAGCTCTATAAACTAACTCACAGTAATTGCAATTCTAGTACTTTGGAAAAAATAAGTTTACCCTTACCAAAATCCTCTCAAATATGTCTATTTGGAGTCATTTTTACAGGCCAAAAAATAGTCAAGCATAGGCTGTTAGTGATTTCAGATTGCAGACCTGCAATCTAGTAAGTATCAGTCTGATACAGGGGTGTCACAAAGAGCTAGTTCCCTCTGATGACACTATTTTAAATAACACAACTGTAAGAAGCTCATTTGTTAAGGATCAGATGTCTAAGTCCCATGTTGGAGAACATGCAGAAACCAGATTGCACCTAGGTTGTATTTTTGGGATTGTCTGTACATGGATTTTTCTTTGTGCTCATGAAGTTTCTACAGTGGTTTTACTCATGATCACATGGTACAGTTTATTAGGGATACAGCTTGGTGAGATCATTTGTATGCCCTCAGCTTTCAGCAAAAATAATAGATTCGTGTTTTAACAAAGGTGAATTCTCAACCCATAATTATTTACTGTGTCACAAGGATGAGAGGCCATTGAGGTTTATTTTTCTTTGTCATTCTCCCATTCCTTTTTGTTGGTTAATTCTCAGGAGAAAAGATAAGGTGACTGGAAGTGAGCCTAAACCTCTCCTCACTGCCCTGGAGAACTTGTCAACTTTTTATGATCCATTTCTTGTATTTAGTAAGCTATCAGAAAAAGGAATCTACAGTTTGACTTGTCACAGCTTCTATGTGACAAGTAAGGCTTTGTAGCATATTTGGTGACACCACTAATAAGTCACCTGCTTTAGGAGGAACCTTAGATAATGTAATAAAATATGCCAGTTTCCTTAAAAGAACAGAAAGAAAAATGTCTCCAGTCTTCTCTGGCCTGAATTATCTCTTTGCACAGTGGAATCTGTGCACGTTAATGGATGATTGCTGCATGCAGTCCTGGGCACCAAGTGCGTGTCCTGACCATGTCTAACCACTCTGGCGTAAGTTGTAGATGGCCCCCTTCTCTCATCCTCCATAGGCAGAAAACCCAGGCAGGGGAGGAGGATGTATGTAGGGGGATCATAAGCAAATAAAGGTAGTATAGAAAGTAACCTTACCCTTAAAGAGTTGCAGATGAGCCAGTTATTAAGGATTAGGAGCAGGCCTGAGTTTAACAGGCCACAGCTGTAGCCAATAAGAAGAGTGTTATAAAAGAGTGGATTGGTTGGTTGAGGGGACCTGGAGTCAGTTAGGTGCTGTGAGGACAAGGAAGAGTCAGTGCCTAGAGGAACTGCCTACAAGAAACATCAAGGAGGTACAAAACTAGCAATATGGACCCCTTGCAGTGTAATGACAATGGCTGTAATGTTCCTATAGCTCCCCCAAGACAGAAGATTGGGACAGCAGGGTTAATAGTGATTCTGACATTCTCTTCTCAAATTTAGGAAAAATATGTGCCAATAGGTTTATTTGTAATAAAATACATACTGACCTTTTCTCTTTTGCACCCTATTCTGCCACCTACATTTTACACTAGTGAGAGTTTTTGTTGAAAGTGTGGGGCATCTCCTGAGAGGAACCAGTACTTGTGCCCTTTGTGAAGTGATGAAAATGTCAATACCAACTATGTAGGAACAGGTTACCTTTACCCCAATTTCATCAGGTCAAAAGCCAGCTCTTCACAATTTTATGCATGAGTGTGGCATTAGCAGAAGCTCTATTACTCTGGTTATTAATGGGCGTAAAGGATGTTTATCAAAAGGTGTATAGTTCATTGAGCACTCTCTGAACTGTGTTTCTCAGAAGCCAAGGATTTGTTTTCTGTTCTGAATGTCATGGAAAACACTTTCCATTTTAGTCATTGTATTTACTATGTGCTGCTTCTCAAATCTGTCATCATGCTGTTCCTCTTGCCTCATGTTTTCATCCTTTTTTTTCTGTACTTAAGGTTATTTTGATCCAGGCTTTTATTTTCTTTCAGTTCAGTAATTAATAGGGCTGATGTCACTCCTTTTATGTCCATGCTGAAGTTGCCTCATTTCTATTTTGCTTTTCAATTCATACGTCAGCCGAGATCTCTAGTTACAATAGCTTCATGTTTCCTGGAAGCTCTGCGTCATGGGGCCAAATTTATACCTGGTGTATTTTCCATTGACACAAAACTACTCCAAGAATGAATCATCTTTATGTTTACATGAATCTAGTCTTATGTTTTTCCTCAGACACTGTTCATTTGTACCAACCATGTAACACTTGTAGTAATTTGAATTATATGAAATCAAATTATGTTGTTTTGGGGACTTGGCAAAGACAGCAACAATGAAATGAAATTATGAAAGTCACAAATCCAGGCTAGACCTGTTTTTATGACATAGTGTACCTAGTACTCACAGTAAGTACTAAATCTTATTGCAGTCTCTTTTTCACTGCCTTGGAAAAAGAAAGAAATGTAAGATGGGAGAACAGATTTTAGAGATAATATTGCATTTCTGAGTATAAAAGCTCAAGATATCTTTGGCTGCCATGCAGAACAAAAAGATGGCTAGTAGTTAACGAAATTTGAAGTGATGCATACTTAAAAACATATAGAACAACCATTTTGTGATGTTATGGGTGCCTAATATGGAGGTAAACAATGGAGCTTTTCATTGTGTTTGTTAATAATACTAGAAAACTAAACATAAAAATAGGTTAATATATGACCAAAGTTGCAACTTATTTAACTCTACTGATTCCCTCCTGAAATGCTTGCCATCAATCTTAAGAGAGAAGCATAAGAAAAATGAACTCTTGTTCTGGATTCAGTGCCAGTCTTTGCTCTGTTCCTAAGTATCTGATAAAGAGAGAGGCTACCTCTCTGCATCTCTTGCCTGCAGTACTTTCTAACAGTCTGTGGGGATGGTCCCTGCACCACTGGCACAGCAGAAGGAGCTGTAAGAGAGCAAATGAGTAACCTGTTTGATTGATTTCCACCTGAGCTTAGAGGCAGCAGTACCTGGTCAGTATTTGTGTACTCCTCACAAGTGGCTGATACACCAGCACATGGTGGGGGGATCTGGGTGTGAGACTCTTCCCTACCCAGCCCAGCTCATCCCCAGACAGTGAAGGCAAAGGAATTCTGGAAAGTAACCTGGATTTTATCTGGATCATGATGATGATAGACACTGTCTCCCACCACACTGAGGTAGAATTTCGACCCACCATGAGAAATTTTCACTTTGGTGCCTTGCAGGGAGCACTCTGCAAACTAAAAACAAGTTGTAGAATGTAATAGTTTGATTGATGAAAGAGATCTCCACATGTTAATAAAAAATATACTGAAAGAAAGTCTTCCTTCTCACATCTGTTCTTCAGTTATGGGTATTGCAGAGCACCCAGATGTTTATTGTGAAGACTGTTTAGATTTGGGTTTGATATGAGGGGCACACTCTATTTACAGAAATTATGGGATCTCTGGAGCCTGCTTTATGCATTTAAAACATGCTGAGGCTGTCTCTGCCTTGTGATGGGTTAGAAAATTACTCTTAGCTTTGTCATTGAGATGAAGCAGATTGGGGCAGGATAAATACTTATGTGGATACTATGGTGTGGTAGGAGATCTTTGAAAAAAGTGACTGGTGCAATAGGTCCCAAACCCTGAGGCACAAACTAAGAAAGAGGTGCAAGGAGAACTGGAGGGGGAGTCAAGCTGAGAGTCTTTTTAAATGCAGAGCTTCAGTTTCCTTCACACATATTTTCACAGAAGTAAAACTTGTGATTTCTAATCCTTGCATGCTCCGGGTTTTTTAAGCTATAAATGAAACTAGAAAAAATAGTTTGGGTTTTATTTTAGTTGTCAAAACTCTCAGCAAATTTAGTGCTAAATTCACTAAAACATTGTGTCTAAAAGAAAAAGACAAGCTTTGACAACTGTATTTTTACAAATTTGTGGTAAAAGCGCGAAGTGACAAACATTGTTCACTAAAGAGCCAGACAGAAAAATTACTCTTTTCTTGCTTCTTCCTACCCAGTCATTCTGGACTGTAATTTTAGAAGATGTGAGAAACCCAGATTCAATTTTCTTTGCAATTCAGGGGGATTTTGAACCCATTATCACAACAGAGATCACCAGCCAGTATTGGATGTGTTACTCCAGAGTGGATTTCTCTCAAGTACTCTTTCTAATGTTGCTCAGCATTGCACAGAATACTAAAATCTTTGTGGAGAAAGGATAGGAACTTTGCTGTCCTGCCTATTTTTGTGACTTTACCCTGGTGGATATTTCATGTAAAGTGGACCTATTGCAATAGGAATGATTAAGACCAGCACTCAAGTATACTCTAAAGTGGTTTAGGCTCCCCCTGGGAGGTGGGATGCGAGTCTAACTGATTCTAGGAAGTGGAGGGGTCCTGTATCCTTCCAAATAAGCTTAAGTCCAGATATCCTGTATCTTTCAAATACTTTAAAGCTGAACTGTTAGTGTGTGTGATAAAAGGAAGAGGTGAATATTTACTTCCTTGAATCTGTGTCCTCCTGTATTGCAAGTACAAGAGCCCAAATACTTTCCTTGTTGTTTCCTTCAACTTTGTCCACCTGTCAGAGACCCATAGTGAAAGAAGTAAAACCACATTATGAAAGATGTAAGACTGCACTCACTAAAGCCTTTAGGGAATAGACACAAGTGCCCATCCCAACCTTGTAGTATCAACCAAGCAGGAGTGAACAAGCTGTTGTAAAGCAATATCTCACTCAGCCTTAGCAGGTCCTGCAGGCATGTCAGAAGCACCTCCACATCAGGGACTGATGAGAGATCAAGTAAAGTTGGCAGGGATACTTACTGTATTGAATGATAAGTAATTATAATGGAGAAAAGAAAAAAAAAAAGAAAAAGCAAAACCTCAAAACTACAAAGACTAATGGGGGCATTTGTACATGAACGTGACTTGCAGTTACTTATCTCCCAGTATGTGATCTTGAGCAAATTCAGACCAAGTACTGTCTTTGTTCATTGCTTTAGTAGCTACAAGCCTTCCTTAAAGGAAAGATGCATTTACTTTTATCATCTTATCAACTTCATGTGAAACAGAACCTTTCAGTCAAAAAGAGCCTTGTGCTGAAGGTGCTTTGCAAAGTAGGAGCTCTGTAAAGACTTACTGTGCACTGACATATAAGCAAATGGAATGGGCAGGTGTGTTTGACAATAACTTTTACACAGTGTTTTGTCTAAAATTCTGGAAGAACTGTCCAGCTATGCTGCATAGGCTTGTTCCTTTTTTTTTTTAATGTCAAAAAGTCAGTCTGACAGAACTAGAATGTAATAAAAAGAAGCAGCTCTTACATGTTTAAGTGGACCTCTAGCTTGTCAGGCTTTTGCTAAAAAGTGATAACTTGGATTATATGCAGATGGTTTCTGTGTGGTGGTACTCCTGTATTTGTGAGGTTCTGACATGGGAATGCTGTTTTCAGTATGAATTGTATAAAAAGCTGTTAATAGGTTGATTAAAGATTTATGTCTTGCAGGACAACTCCTTCAGTGTTTTCAATTATTATTGACAAAACAATGGCAGTTCCCAAATGCAAGTATTCTTCCACATCAGCTCAGATAAATGTTATTTAGCTGTTGTTTAAATTTTTTAAACTAAATTTTAGTTTAAAAATGCAGACATCATGAAAGATAATGCTTGTTTTTAAACAACTGAAAAGGCAGGAGAAGACTGAAAGAAGTTATTCTCAAACTTATTTTGACGTGGCTTACTGATTAGGGCAGTGCATCTAATTTCAGAGTAATATCTTTGTTCTCCTTGCAGGTTTTGGAACAACATGTGCATGGTAAATATTTCTTGCCTCTCTCTTTCAAACAGAGATCCAAGGCACAGCATGAACAAATGTGAATTTCATATTTGGAGAAGCATGACAAGCATTTCAAAATTTAGCCCAAATATAACCAAATATATTCCTTGTTGGAAAGAGAGCCTATAATTAACCTTCTGAAACTTTTTACCATGGGTGATCATGGTTGTTTTCATTTCTTTTAGGTGCATATCATTGCAACTATGTGGCATTATAAACGATGGATAAAACCTCATGGTTTGTGTTTTACTTTGAGAACACAGATTTATTGCCAGATTTAAGAGTGTGCCTTCTCAGAGGCAGATCTTTTTAAGAAATACAGATTATTTTATGAAAAACTAGGGGGACCTACATTCTTTCAAATTTGCTCTCCAATGAGCAATCTACAGCATCTAGCTGTATATCCTGAGCAACATGAATCCTGGCTTTTTTTGGTTCTCTAACTAGGTGTAAGAATATCAGAGTTTTCTCAGAAGTGTTGAAACTTCTGTCTGTGCTACTGGGATTCTTAACTCTCCATGGACTTTCTTTAAATAGGGCACAGCTTTCACTGTGTCCCGATATCAATACTGACCTTGCAGGAGAGTGTTCCCTGGCATTGGCTCTTTGAGATCAGCCTAACCAGACTAACTCAAACTGTGACCCTGGGACTTTTGCTAAGTAACTTGGAGCCTCCAGGCACAGAGGGGATGATGATGTAGTTCGGGGGTTTTTTTCAATCTTTTCTTTCCCTGACACATCTGTGTCACTGGTCTAGAAAACATGTCTTGCTCAGCATGTCTGTCACCAGCTGTGACTTCAGAGCACCTTATTTTCCTTTTCTAGTGCTGCACTACTCTGGCCTTAGTGGCTTTATTAGGGCAGTTTCTCATGGCTTGTGATTCAGTTACATTCCCACTGATGCTCAAAGATGATTAAGCTATTCCCTTCCAAAACACACAGCCAATAGATGATAGCTGCTGATACTGCAACTTTACCCAGCACTCACTCCATGCAAAAGCAGCTTTGCAGGGAAGGAATGGCCATGGTCTTTCAGAGAAGGTGAACAACAGGTTTGTACTGTTAGGGCCCTTTTTGTTCTCTTCTGGGCTTACAAATCATTCTAGTCTTTATGGAAAAACTGTTCAAACAGAAGGGTTGGAGTGTGCTACTCACTTTGTGGTAGATCCAGGCTTGGTTTTGAGGATAGCCTCGGGAAAGCAAAGCATCTGAGAAATGCCTTGGATCCAGTTTTTGTACTTGGGATATGTATAGAAAAAACATAGCTCCCTCAGCATTATATGTCTGTCAGTCAAGTGGATTTCTGAGCCACAGTTGGCAAACATATGCCATCTTATTAGAAACAATTTGAGATGCTGAGCTTCAGGTGAGCATCTCTTCTTCTCCAATGTAGAGAAAAATTTTAACCCTGAGGCTGCTGCAATATCATGCTCCATTTTTTTTGGGTAACTGACTTGCTCTTTTCTGTTTGCTTGTGGGAATGGTACAGATTCCAGGAAATCTGGATTGTCCACACAGTTTCACACAGCATGCATGATGTGCTCAAGGAATATCCCTCCAATTTTGGGAGAAGTGGCATCCTATTCATTAGCTTTTCCTACTCACTTATGTAGATAGTGTGCTCATTATTTATCTTCCATATTTTTCTGTAATGCTACAAGTTACATGTAGTCTGAAGCTTACCCTTACTATTTTCCTGCCCCGAAGAATGAAGAGTGTCCCTATCTGTGCTTTATCAGAGTAAATGAGTGCTCTTTTCATGCCCTAAAGAGCTCATCTGGAGTAATGTGCAATGCTTCTTTTCCATAGAGAAATATAATCCAAGTCACAATCCTGCTGAAAATAAATGTTTCTCTACAGCCTGGGATCTTTATCTAAGCATTCAGACTCTAATTACATGAACTATTACCTCTCAGGTAATAGTGTATCACAAGGCCACAATGAGGTTCCTGGATATTAAGTTATGATTTAACTCACAGGTTGTGACTTCTTGCAAAATATTAACTGGTCTCAGGTTCCTGGGAGCTGATGCTGTTGTGGGCCTGGGTTCATGGGTGCTCTGATTCCACTGAAGATAGCAGGGGACGTATCATACTTCATGTCGTGCTGCAGTTTCAGGGGAGTTTTTGTTACAGGCATTCCAATGATATTCAGAGCACATATCTAATTTCAAGCAAGCTCTGCTAGTCTGGTGCCATTAAACATATTGTTTGCACAGTTGGTAGAATTTTGAGGAGTGTTGAAGGTAACAAGTGGATTCACTTTGGTCTTTAAATTGCCAGGGAAACACAGCCATGCAGTCACTTTTTCATATGACATTGCCATCCTCAGCCAGCTTTGTTGAAAGTATGTAACTTCAACATGTGAAGTATTGATGACTTCAGTCATTCTCTATCACATTTATAGCAAATAAAAGAACACTGTGTTTTGCAATGACTGAAACTATTCAATGTGCACTGAATTACAATCATTGAAGTCAAATGGAGTTTTCTATCTACATGAGGAGTAACAGCACCTTCAGCAAGGCAGAGGGTGTGGGACTTGAAATATCCCAGTAGAAAGGGAAGATGGAACACTGCGGTGGTCATGGGGAAGGAGCAATAGCATTCAGTGAGCATTTGAAAAGTGTATGGCCCATCTTTGCAAGTAGAGGAGTCTGACTGTTGTTACTCTGACTACAAAGGCATGGGGAAGCAGCTCTAGGCAGCTGTTTAGGAATGCTCCATCAGGCAAGGCAACTGAGCAAACATATTCAAAAAGGAGTTTAACTTCTGAATCATCAATGACTGATTGATTCAGAAAAATCTGTAACTCTTACTGACAGGGCAAATAAGCCTGATTTTTGTGTTCTTTTTGTTGCAATTGTTTAAGTTTTTAATGTTTTTGCCAGTAACCAAATTCTTTGAAATATGCTGAATGCATATTAGGGTTTTCTTTTTATTTCAGTGCCTCTCAGGACTTGAGCAAATGGTCTAGGGGCTGGTCTCATTGATACTGTCTCCAGAAAAACAATCTCTTTCTGCTGCTGTGTTTCCTTCATCTGTTATAGAGGAGATTGTGAAGGAAATTTTAACCAAGTATATATTTTGTTTGCCTTTAGTTTTTGTCTAATTTTATAATTTCTTTCTCATGGGAATTGCATTAACCCTATGTGTTACAGGTCTCAAGAGGAAGGATCATCTTCCAGTGTGAGAAGAGCAATGTGGAACCATTGGAGATACTAATTTTCTGTTTACAATGCTGTTCCTGCACTTGCAAGGCCTGTCTTTAAATGAGGTACAGTTTTCAGTCTTTAATCTAACTGAGAATTTCACTGGCATGGTTACACAAAGGATTTAAGACTGGTCAACTACAAAGCAACCTAAATATGTGAATGTTTTTAAGCAAGTTCATTCCTGTCTGTAAATGCCAAAAATGAAATTATTTTTGCAATTCGTTGGAAAACTCAGCTGCTTTTTTAGCTTATTCTTATTTCTTATTTTTTATCTTTTCTTTGACCACCAAGAAGTCTGAGAAATCATACTGCATTCTTTAGAAAAAGCCTTGTTGAGGGGATAAAAATGCAAAAGCAGCCGGCAGGATCTTCTTTATTTTCAGCATTCTTTGAGGCTGGCTCATGGTTTAGCTTTTTGGTTATCCTCAATGGATGACATCCACACAGGGCAATCCCTCTAAGCAATATTACTCCACTAGCTTTTAATAATCTGACCTACACAAGGTCATTATAAAAATCTTCATATAGAGGTTTTCTATCCTGAAAACCTCTCATCAGTCAAGAAGCCAGAATGAATGTGAACAACCTCTGTTCTAAAGTGTCAAGGAAATAGGTCTGAGTAAGAAAGTGCTTTTAAATGCACAGTCTTGCCCTAGCTGACCTGTGATACAGCTTGCTGTCCACAGCCCTTGTGTTCCATAACAACATTAGAATATGCTGGGACTTCTGTGGCCTAACTTCCTATTGTAAATCACAGAACCATTTAGGTTGTAAAAGACCTCTGAGATCATCAGGTCTCAGTTGCTAGCCCAGCACTGCCAAGTCCACTACAAACCTGTGTCCCTAAGATCCACATCCACAAGTTTGAAACACCTCCAGGGTTGGTGACTCGTTCACTTCCCTGGGCAGCCTGTTCCAGTGCTTGACAACCCTTTTGGTAAAGAAATTTTTCATAATATCTCACACCAAAACCCTCAGTCATCTGAACTGCTATCAACATCAGGTATTTGTATTTAGGGAAGGATACAGTGGCATCTCTCTTATCACAGAGGAGGTCTGCTTCATTGCACAGAATAGTTAGTGTTACTGAGGATGCTTTTACAGACAAATGAGCTGAAAGTCCAGTATTGAAACCACAATCCTGAGAGTCACTAATAAATATGGACACTGCTTGAATGTATGGGTGCTGCATACATTTCAGTTTAGTTCTACAAACCTTCTCTTATTTCCCTGCAAAAGGCTAATTACCAGGTCTGATGTATTTCTCCTTGCCTGTATATGTTCTCAGTTGTGCTTATTTCAAACTGAGACTTCTGCCTATATATCAACTCCAAGTAAAAGGAAGATGTAATTGCTGAAAGGATTCTTTTGGCATAGTGGCTATTTAATACAATTACCATTTATCAAGGAAACAAGCATTAAAAGTAAGTCAAATTTTGATCACAGTTAAAATCTTCTTTCATGAACTTAGAAATTGAAAATATTTATATGGATCCCTTTAAAAATCACCTATGTTGCTTCTAAGTATTTTATGTAAAGGGCTGGGATCAGCTGCTCCTCCAGTTGTTGTATATCCAGTGTTGTCAAAACCAGGACTGATTCCTAAAACAATTTTTGAAACAAGTACTAGGTGGAAAAACTGTTTTCCTTCATAAATGTGTAACTTCCCACCTGCAAATCTGAGTATATTATAAAACAGCAGGTCAGATTTAAAGATACAGTATTTGCTAATTGAAAGAGATGGTATTGATTAATGAAGTCCACCTGATATATAAATAAAATTTGATTTATTCATTTATTGTTTAAAATATATTTTACTTTTATTGGTTATGGATCTTTCAAACTCCCTTCAAGGAAAATTTAAAGTACAAACACAAAGCCATGCCACTTCCAAGTTTCCAAGATCTGTTGGCTTGCATAAATCCACCAAATATTTTATGAGAAAGAGTGTTTACAACTGTGATCAAGGAACAACTGAAGATCTAAGTCATCATTGATTCAACTAAAATTGGTGTTACACTTATATATTGGATTTTGGGATTTTAATGGTCTGCTTGTCTGGCTTTTTTTCCTCAAGGTGATGTGTCCATTAGGAAAGATACTTATAGCCAATGAACATAGGTTTTTTTTTTAATGATAATAATGAATCAGTTGATTTTTGAAGGAAAGAATAGAGTCTGTGAAAGGGTAAAACCACTCTATAGAGGCTAAATGACCTGCAGGTCAGAATGTCAAAGCTGAAATGTTTGAAAGTGCACTTTTCCCTTCTCCTTTAATACAGCATTGAGATGTGCTTAGTGTTTTATTCTTTATGCTTTGTATTGATGCATTTTTTGAAGATATTCTAGTATGGATTATTTAATATATATTGAGCTTTGAATATATATATGATATATATTGAATTTTGAACAAAGGGAAAGTATTTTTATTTAAATTGACCCTTCCTGAGACATATCACTCTCTTTTTTTCTTAAAATGATTTTTATATAGACAACATTTAAAACTCTAAATGTCTGAATTCATATCTATATTTTCCCATTGAATAAAAGTAATTGTTTTTAAGATTTTTCTTCATATTTATACTTACCAGGGCATATGCTCATCCATTCAGAATGTTAATTGATGGCAGAGTTCAATTTTTCTGTCATCACATGGGATTTGTCAAGGACAGACAGCAAAAACTAAGAGCTGGGAGACTGCAAAACATGTGTCCTAGCTGAGAAAACATTGTCTTCCATCACAGCAGGCTTTCTTGTGTATTAGAAAAGAGCTATTATTAGGAAACTCCCTTCAATATTTCTAGTGATTTGAAACAGTGACACTCTTGCCTCAAATGTGTATGGTAGAATGTTGCTGAGTGTACTAACACTCTAGCCAACACTAACACTCCCACCCTGGCTGGATCAATGATGTGTGCACATATACCATCACTCCAAATCTGCATATATGGCTTTTGCATGTAAAATACAGGTTCTAGCACAATGCTTCCAAGTTCAATATGTCATGTATTGTAGCATTGTATTTTGAAAGTAGTAGCTGTTATCTGATATTTTTACAATGCAGACTCTGGGCAATCAGGTATGTGGGACTGGCAGCAACTTTTGACTGTTGTTCTTTAAGAAGTTTGAGAAACTATGTGGTTTTGAAGGGCCCTTTCCAGCCTTTTTCTTTCTGTGAGCAGTTCCAGACATGCACCACCCTGCCCATGGTTCAGGGCACTGTTCCAGCCCCCCCAGGCCATCATTCCCATCCTAGTGACTCTGGAGCAGGGCTGGTCTCCAGCTCCCCACAGCCTTGCCCCGCTGAGCAGGACCCACCCACAGCTTTGCATTCCCAGAGAGTTGCCTGATGCCCAGGGCTGGGGCTGCTCCTGCTGCCCAGCTGCTGGCTGGGGTGGGACATGCACTGGCTGACAGGCCCTGCCCAGATGGGTCTCCTGGGGAGCTCTCACCACCCCCAGTGTCTAACCCTGTAGGACCCACCAGCCCTTGTGGTGCTTGGAGATTGGGAATGTTTATTAAAAGCATATTAATCCAAAAGAAAAGAAAAAAGCTAGTAGGCTTTTTCTTAACGGAAACATTTCCCAGAAGACCTCTTCTTCCAAGCCAAAGCTAACATTCATAAGACTTTAGTCCTCTGTGGCAATATGTGTTAAATTCAATAGCACAAAATGAGTTGTGAGCCACCACACTCTGAATCACCAAAATACTGCTGTATTATTACCAGACGTTAAACCCAACATCTTGTTTGAGTAGGAAGAGCAATGCAAGTTCAAGAAATCCTTGTGACTCAGTGGTGTGTGTAGGAAGCACTGTGGTGTTGTGTAATGGGACGAGCAGCCTGGAATTGATCCTGCCAGTTTTTCCTGGGGAAAACCGCCAGAGACTTGAGCTGTTAAGTCAATGTTGCGTTTTAATGAAATTTTTGGCACATCTAACGCTAAAAGTCCCCTGAAGGGAAAATATTGTGAATCCAGCTGGTAGTGCTAGAAGTTAGGTTTGTAGGTTGGGAAGGAGGTTGTTGCTTGTAGTGTTTGTTGGGAACTGGGCAGAGGTGCTGCTTCCTGTCCCGTGGGATTGGCCCTAGGGAAGTAGGGCTGGGAGCTGCCACCGGGCTCCTTGCTGTGAGGGAATTTGCTGTGGCTGCTGGCCCTGAGCCCTGGATGTGAACAGGGGGGCAAGAAACTCGATGGAACTACTGCATGGACGCTTGTGTCAGAGCTGTGATAAGTGAAATGAACCATGAGCAGAGATATAGGGGAATATACATGCCATGTGTCTTGAGATATGTGTTTTAATATGGGCCAATACATCATGAACTTCATGACTGTGTACATAAGTGAGAAAGGAAGCAGTTGACAAAGTGTTTGTACTGAAATAAAATTTTACTTCAAACACTGCTTGTAAGCATCAGTCAATTAGAGAAAATGTGTTTTTTTTACTTGCCCTATGAGTTTCAGAAACCATTTCAAAGATGCTTTCAGGGTACTTGCACTTGGGAAATATAGCTAAATACACTAGTGAAATATCTAATTAATAATGATGCAGTTATCAATTGATACTAATGCATACAATAACATTAAATTCATAACATAATGTGTATGTGCATGTGTGGGCTTTCTCTTCCTGATGGCTCTGAGAGCAGTTCATTAAATTAGCAGCTGAAAACTGGAGAGTGTTAATAATTCCCATGTTATTTATGTATATCTTTGTGCATTGTACAGTTTATAGCCTATGTAGAATTATCACTTGTCTGTTGGGGTCTCTCTGTTATTTAATTTTTCTGCAGGATCCCACTGAAAGGAAACAAAAGCACTTCTGTCCCTCCCAGATCTGGACCCTGAAACAATCCCACTTCTGTTAACTCCTGATTATGGAACTGGGCCAGCTCAGCTACATTTCTCTGCTTCCAGAGTATGCAACCAAATAGTTCTACTAAAAGTAGGAGAAAGTTAGCTGGTGAAACAAAAGAGCACTTTAGAGAGATGATTTTATAATCTTGAGTGTATATTTTTCTCCCATAATGTTATACATCATCAAAAGCTAATTTGGTATTCTCCAGGGATAAAGAAAAGGAGCAGATCTAGCCTGCAGTCTTCTGGCAAGCCCAGAATTCCTTGAGGCTTGTTGCCTCAAGGCCCTAAGCCTGTTTTGCTCAGTTTCTGATTGTTTATATTTCTCTTTCCATGTTTTTTTTTTCCATCATCCATACAAAAGAGCTGATTCTCAGATTGTTCCTCCTTTCCAAAAGTTCCATAGATTAAACATGGAGAGGTTGTTTTGCAAAGAACATCTACATGCATGTTGGCCACCCTGTAGTGTGTCGAGAAGCCTCTCTTTGGACACATGGAGAAACTCAAGTGAGAACAAACCATTTAAGAGTGGGAAAGGCTGTGATGGAGCACAGTTAATCACATCAGTATGGAAGCTTATGAGATCTCAACATTCCAGGCAAAATATTTTATATGGAGGTAGAGTTCAGACACCTTGAAACTGCTCTGTGCTATGACTAAAAGTGGTGTTTGATTTATGAATGGAAATGATTAGGAAATTCCTTTTGAAAGTTCTGTTCTGGTCAAACTTAAAACAGTTATGTACACCTATAAAGTTCCAGCTGCTGAATTTGTTTGCAGCCTTGTGAACACTCATGACTTAATGAAGTCAACAAAAACTGCTGACAATTTTTCACATGCAATAGGTGCTTGAGTCTTTGAAACTTTGACTCATTTGTGAACTATTGTACCATTTTGATACTTGCAAGAAGAACATTTGAGACTATAGTATCTTCCAATCCAGAGTCTCCACCTACACTGTGCTGTGAGAGTCAATCAATGAAAGAACTTTGACATAAAACAAAGTATTAACCCGGGAGCAAAAGACAATTTGATCATCAAAGCTACTGTTTTTGATGGTCTGTAGAGAAAGAGGAATGCAATTCTAAATCTAATTAAGCTGATGAGTAGATCTCTCTCTTTCTATTAAATAATTTTGACATATGCTGAAAGCAGTTTAACAAAATTCTAAGCTGCCTTTGGAAGATCCCACTGGGCAAAACCAATGAACATTCAAGTGTGATTTCAAAGTTTGGCAAGACAAAACTGCAATGTATATGAAAGAACTGAAGGCCACATACTTAATAACTTCTCTGCACAGAAAAGGTGGGGAAAATGGACTTTATAGATATCTCTAATGGAAAATAAAAATGCATGAGCCTTAAGTGACCTGGCTGTGATGTTGTTCCATGATACTGAAGGCATTAAAACTATACATTTCTTTAGTGTATCCTGACTGCACTTCATCAATAGTCTATAGAATAAACTCTCTAGTTGACTTACTTGACTCTGAGACTAGCTCTACTCCTTAAAGCATGATGCTAATAAGACTGATGGTGAGGGTTCAATCCACTTATGGGACTTCAGAGTTGGATTTGGTGATGCTTCTGGGTCTCTCCCAACTCAGAATAATCTATGATCTACTTTAGGTAACCATACTTATATTTGGGAAGAAATCACTATCTTGAGGCATATAGAACAGAGTCTTGGTTTGTGCTGGACTTTTCCGCACATGGTTTGCTAATGCAAACAAAAGCTACGGATGTGGCTTCTCTGTTCAAGATATTTGTATGGAAGCAAGAGGGGGAAAAATAGAGATTAAAGAATTATGCTTCAAAATATTAGATGTTAAAACTCATAATAGTTTAAATTCTATGAAATATTTTTTTATAAAATGGTAAGATATTTCTGAATTTTGTCTCTGAAAGACAACCAAAGAACTTTGCCATTGCCAAAGTTAACTGGGACACTTTGTTGTGCTTTTAGGGAGATAACAATTAGATGTAAAACCATAATCTCAAAGATTCAATAGTTTGGGTTTTTTTACATGAAAAAGGGATTGAAGTGCTTTAATTCACTAAATTAGGTACAATTCCAATGTGATAATGAAATCAGTAAAGATCTTTTCCAGGAGCTGGTATATGCCAGGTTAGACGTTCGATGAGATTCCCAAGTAAAATCTAAGGCTCTTAAAATTAACAGCAAATCCATATTTTATTGTAAAATTAATATTTAATTTTTTAATAGAGAAAACTAAAATTGGCAATTTAAGGTATTTCACAAGCCCTGTTTATTCCAGTTTTCTCCTGCTCATTGTAAGCTTGTGTGATTGATGTTAATCTGCTCAGTGGCCTTCTCTTGGTTGTAGCAAACTTTGCCCAAGCTTTTTTCACCCTGGAGTGTTTATTCCCCTCCCTCCCCCCCCCAGAGAGGGTGGAGGCTCGTGTGGTGGGTTTTTTTCTTTTTTAATTTTAAGTTTGTTTAGGGTTTCTTGTGTGTGTGTTTTTTCTTTTTGTTTGCTTGTTTTTGTTGTTTTTGCTGAGTATTCTTACTACCAATTGCTTTGCTTACTTCTAGAAGTGATGAGATTCACTGTGATGTTAAGGATGCATTGGCTTACTACATCCAGGGAACTTTATGTAACCTCCTGTTCTCAGAGATACATGGCATGGAGTCAAACAGCTCTTCTGTAGCTCTTTGAATGCAAAATTCTGCTGCAGTCCTTTCACCAGCTTGGCATAATGTTCAGGCACACTTGCCTGTCTTGTCAGTTGTTCAAGAAGGTGCATCAGAACTTGTTTTTTAATAGGGAAATATTCTACTGTTTACCTTCTATTTTTGCCCTTTTTTATGTTCTTTGAATGTAAAGGTGAATTTTCTAAAATGCAGGTTGAAGGAAAGCAGACAAGAAAGGTCCTCAGAATTGTATTTTAGAGTGCTTGAGTATTTTGATACTAGTGTTATTGTCTCTTTCAAAACAGAAGTTTGCTTTTATTTACAAGTCTCCTGAAATTGTTCAGTTTTCTTCATATTTCAGTAAATGAATTAAGCATCCCCACTCTCCCAAACCTGTCTCTTATGATACTCTCCATATATGTAATATTCAGTAAAAGTCTGTCTTCCACTGTTTGCTAAATGTATTCAGTGTTTGAATCAATATTGAGGTTTGCTATGAACAGTTGCGGTCAAGTTTATGATAAATTATCTTTTCATCAATGTTATTAAATGTAGCATTCAGACTATTTGCCAATTAATATGCTGTCATCTTGGAGGAATTTGTGTGAAACTGGATTACACTTGCACAAAGAATTCCTGTAGTTTCTTCAGGATACAGAAAATTACATTTAGGATTAATCTTCTTTTCTCTCCACTTCTTTCCCCTCCCCCAACAACTTTTTTCCTTTCTCCTCCTTCTCTGTTGATGTACTCATTATTTTCTGAATGAATGCCAACACCGTAGCAGATTTTTCAAAGACTCTCATCGTAGCAGACATTTTGAGCTATGGCTTTGACAGATTGCACATTTTGAAAGTGTGATACTGTAGCAAGCTTTTTAGTAAATTTGGCAGACTACATACTGTCTTGAAATCCACTGATGAAAAGTGAAAAATCTATTAGATGTAGGTTGGCAGGATACATGTGACCTGCTGACAGGCTGTGTACATTTTTTATTCAATTCTAGGAGCAAGGAATCCAATTCTCAGGGGTTTATGAAAAATTGCAGTAAATGTCACTTACAGAATGAAAAAACATCTTGGAAGATTTCGATTGAAGAGATGACTAAAAAAAAAGTATTGCAAAAGTCTTTGTCTTACATACAGGGATTTTACTTAAATTATAACCACTGAGTTATGAACTTGCTGGACAGCTGGGTGCAGAGAGTGGTGGTGCTGCATCCTTTTGGTGACCAGTCACTGGTGGTGATCCCCAGCAATCTGTGTAGGGTCCAGTCCTGTTTAATATCTTTATCAATGATCTGGATGAGGGGATCAAGTCTACCATTAGCAAATTCACACAACACCAAGGTAAGGGGGGAGTGTTGATCTGCTGCGGGGTAGGAGGGCTCTGCAGAGGGATCTTGACAGGCTGGATTGGTGGGCCAAATCCAACAATATGAGGTTTAATAGGACCAAGTGCGGGATTGGGCACTTTGGCCACAACAACCCCCTATAGTGCTGGGGACAGATGGTGACCAGAGAGGGACCTGGGGGTGCTGACTGACAGCAGCTGAATGAGAGTCAGTGTGTGCTCACCAGGCCAAGAACCCCAGTGGCATCCTGACCTGTATCAGGAATAGTGTGGCCAACAGAAGGAATTCTTCCCCTGAAATCAGCACTAGTTAGGCAGGACCTTGAGTACTGTGTCTAATTCTGCGCCCTCCAATTTAGGAAGGATGTTAAGATGATGGAGCACACCAGAAAAAGATAAAAAGGCTGGTGACAAGTATGGAGTACAAGTCTGATGAGGATTGGCTGAGAGAACGGGTTGTTTAGCCTGGAGAAAAGGAGGCTCAGGGAAGACCTTATCACTCAGCCATACAGGTGCCTGAAAGGAGGTGGTAGCCAGATGAGCATTGGTCTCTTCTCCCAGACAACCAGTGACAGGACAAGAGGACACAGTCTTAAGCTCCACACAGGGATGTTTAGGGTGGACATTAGGAAGAAGTTCTTCACAGAGACGGTTGTTCAGCACTGGAATAGGCTGCCCAGGTAGCTGGTAGAGTCACCATCCCTAGAGTGTTTAAGAAAAGACTGATGTGCTACTCAGTGCCATGGTCTGGTTGACAAGGCGCTATTAGGTCACAGGTAGGACTTGATGATCTTGAAGATCTTTTCCAACCTAATAGATTCTGTGATTCTGTGAGAGGATTGGTAGAGAATAGATAGGAACCTTGATAGTAGTGTATTTTATAGGGCTAAAGAGCTGCTTTGATGATGCCCCGTTCTTGAAGAAAGAATTTGCGAACAGAGGAAAGCCTTTCATTTACTAGCGTTTAAAATATAGCTTACACTTGGAGTTTCAACTCTCCATTTTTGATGTTGGGGCTGGGATACTCAGCATTCCGTGATTACTCTGCAGGAAGGAGCTCAGCTTCCAAAAGGAGAAGTTTTACAACAGTTTATTCTCAGGCAGAATGCTGCTCTGAGGAGTTTCCTTTGTGGCTTTGAAACCTGTTACCCTTGGTAGCTTCTCAAAAAGTGTATCTATTATACACATTCTTGTATGGAAGGGTTAATACCCAGTGCATACAAATACCAGAAGGACCCTGTGAGTGTGCCTGTGGTTAACCTGCAGTATCATGAGTTTAGTTTGAATACTCAGGTCATGAATCTGGCAAAGGGGTGACAGGACCCTCCTCTGCATCCTTGACAATATATTTTCACTTCATCTCCACCTTTGTACTGGAATTGCCTTTTGGCAGCCTATGGTTAGTTGAACCAAACTGCTAATCTAGCTCAAAACTAATAAAAGTGAAAAACACAAAAGAAGTTAGCTTACAGCTGGGTTGGGGGCTCAGTGGGCACATGGATAGTAGTATTTGGGTAAGAAGAAGAGGAAATCTACTGTTAGGGAAGACAAAGAGTGGGACTACATTTCTGATAGTGGCTTAACTTTGCAGATTTCTTTAATTCCGTGCCATGTACACATCAGAGAAATAATTGGCTTCCTAATTCTTACCAAAGCTGTTGTAGGACTTAGATGATATTCAAACAATCACATGTAAAAGTGGAGGCATCTACATTGCACTTCATTGAAGTGTAAGTGCATCCTAATTGTTGCTTTTTTATTCCCCTCATAAAAGTCCTACCCTAAATGATAATAATAGTGAAATATTAAAACAGATCTTACCAAAACAGGTAAATTGTCTATCAAATTTTCTGTCTGTATGTGTTTGGGTCTTTCACAATTTTGCATTGCAATAAGAATGTACTGTTCTCTTATTTTAATATTCTGTATTTCCATTGAAAATATGTAGCCTTAGCACTGACGCTGTTGTGATGTACTAGTAACAGAAGACATAAAAAACTTTACTTAATACTTTCTGATTAACATTTTTACAGGCTAAAGCAGATGTATTTCCTTTCTTTGCAAGATTTAGGGATAATAAACTGGAAGGAGGATTGATAATGAAATGATGAAACAGACTGTTTAACAAGAGAAAGGACTATAAAAATTTTTAAAACTTAAAACTATTGATTTTGGAGTCCATAACTTAGGTTTTAATATTCAAAGCTGATTCCTACTTCTAATACTAATTTTGTGTCTAAAAATATGAATAATGAATGCATTTCTCAGATGAGAAACAGGATGTAGGAATTCTGATTCCTAACAAATTCTCTAAGTTAAAGCCTTGGGTTCTTCTTTTTAAGACTTGAATAAGAGACCTCAGACTGTTTTATGGAGACCTATTCTGTTTTAGAAAGAAAACACTGGCACTGAATATTGTCCATAACTTAAAATGTCACAGGAAGTTGCAGATAGAAATGTTCTAGGGGACTGGAGGTGTTTATAGTTTCTCTGAGTGAGGGAGGATGTGTGAGAGAGAAATTAAAGACTTACAAAGATGCTTATAATGAGATTCATACTGATTTTTACATATGAGACACAGCCAGCTGCTGATACTCAGTGTGGGTCTCTCCTATGAAGCATTTGCACACAGCAGATAGATATCCAAGAGAAATGTTGCACAATTTTAGACAATCAAACAAATCTTGGCCATGAGGAAAGGATCTGAAGATGTAGGGAAAAATAGATTATTGGGAAAGGTCCTCTTTCCAGCACAGATATTCTCCCATCTCACCCCAACCCTGCATCAGAAGCTGCTTGACAAACATGGGTCAGGCAACCTGGTGCTGATGTCTGAGCACACTGGAGAAAGAAAATTAAAAATAGATGATACAGAAGGAAAGAGGATGGGGGCTAGGGATGTTGGGAGATAAAGGCAAGCAGACATTGCTGTTAGGGAATTGGGAGAGCCTGGGGTAAAGTGAAAGGAGTATGCATGTAAGGGCAGAGGAGGAAGGATTTGGTGTTTGGCATCCTTTACTTTGGAATGCAGGGGTGTCTGACTTGTGGATAACTGTACAGAGGTTAGAGAGATACTAAAGTGGCGAGAGTCATAAGGCTGGGCCTGGCAGGGTAGATGATAACACACAGTAAACTATAAAAATCAAGATGGCATTTCCATTTTTGTTACAAAGGAAATATTTATAAAGAGTTAAGATGATGTTTTCTGTGTTTGCTATAAACAGCATAGTATTTTTCTGTGAACCTCCAGTGTATTCTATTGTGAAGGGCAGCATATCAGGCAAAATACAACATTTTTTGTTTTGCTCCACTATGTCAGCTCCCAGTTTAAGTACTAATTTAGAATAATGTACCACCTATCAATCACAACCTCCATGTCTTTCTACTTTCCTTTGTTGTCATCTTCAGTCTTAAGCTAGCATGTTCCAAATATGTGTCAGTCTTTAATCAGTGTAGCCAGAATGGCATCCAACCTTTTGCAAGTTCTTGTGTACTTTTTCTGAACCGACATGTGATCTGTCAGATTCACACCTCTTGAAAATGTGAAGATGTAGGCAACAGGGTTAGTATAAGAATTATGTAATTGTGAGACAAAATGTATAAATGCTTTTCAGTAAATTCCTTTTCTTAATACCATATATAGTAATACTGCCAGTTCATAATTTCTAGTAAATGTGTGTTTAAAAAAAATAGTTCCTCAAATTAAAGTAATTCTCCCAATAAAGACATAAATAAATACATAAAATTATCATCCTTAGGACTGAAGGCACTATCTTAAGGAAAAAGAAAATCGCATTGATTGCAGGTCCTTATTTGTAAGGCACAAGAGAATTGTGAACTGTAAGGGGTGACTTTCAAAAGGAGAAAAAAGAAACGTTTTTTTCTCCTTTCAAAAGGAGGAAAAAAAAGGAGGAAAAAAGGAAAAAGAAACAGATTTCTTACTAGTGGTCTTTGTTGCTCTCTCCTTTTTTTTCTTTTATTTTTAAAAAATATTGTTTCCTCTTTGAATGCGCACTAATATGTTTTACTGAGCTATGAAACGACTTTCTTCAGATCACTGGGGAAGAATTGACATTCTTGCAGATGCCTGTGATCAAGCTACTTATAGAAAGAATTGAAAATGCCTTGCCAGCTGCATGCATTGTATTAAATTCAAATGCACAATATCTTTGGACTAATCAGTTTTGCCCTCGTGTGTCATATACAGAGGAATCTGTGCAGACAGACTGCACTGAAATATATTAGGGACTGAGATGAAGCAGGCATCCACAAGTGACTGAGGGCTAAAATTGCCATGTGAACTGTTCACTTGCTCTCAGGTCCCTGTTCAGAAATATGAAGTCCCTAATCAAGGCCTGTTGTGTCTCAGAGATAGTGACAGGTGAGAGTAAACTATGCATAAGTCCTGGGAAGAGCTTGATTTGTCAAGCAAATGAATGACATACTGAAGATGATGAGTTCAGTTTATAGTAAAGAAACACTGAGTATCATAATGGTTAGAGTACTTTTTTAGCAGGGAAGATCTAGAACTAAAATCATAACTTTTGTTAAAGAGATATGAATCCTGACCTCCCACTTCCCAAAAGAATGCCATGGCCTGTATCAGGGTACAAGCAAGTCTAAGCTGGCAGGGTGAACAATTTCACCTGTGACAAAGGGTACAGAAAGAATGCTCAGCTGAGATCCTGAAGAGAAACAAGTTGAAACCTAAGTATGAACACTGGTGGGAATGTTGGAGAGTGAGGAGAAAGGATGCTGCTGGTGTTGCCTGTGCATTCTGTGTTAAGGACCTACAGAAGGGGTACATCAGCAGCACTGGAAAACAGGATCACACCTTACCACAGAAAATGCACAAAGAAATGGTTTGATTTTATTAGTATAACAATGCCATTTGAAGTGCTTACTTACTCATTTACATGACTCTTGTCCTAATCAGAAGCCCTCTGAATTTGATGAGCTTGTCCATTTCCAGTGTAGTCTTAGGCTGTAAATTTAAAATTGCCTCTGCCTGTTTCAAAGAAGTGTTGTATTACATTTCAGACAATGTTTACTGGTGATGATATGAGTTGTCATTTTGATTACAAAAAGAGGCTCTGAAGGGAGTTGCTAATAGTAGCTCTAATAGAGAGTCAAACCATAAAAGACTAGAAGGACTCAATATAAAATATAACTGTGCTTTAATTTACTATTGTTGTCTTACAAAATTCTCTGAGGAATCTTTTAAAAAAAAGTCATCCATACAGCTGTTTTTAAAGGAAAAAAGACTCTGGCAGAATGGCATTGTACCTGTGGACAATAAAAATATTAGTATTATTTTCTTTTAATAATACAGTGCAAAATAAAATATTTGAAGTACCAGATAAGATATTTAAAATTGAAAGACTGTGAGTCTAATTCCTTTTCTCAGCAAAATTTGGTCCCTTCATTTATTGCATCTGAGAGCAATACGGTGTTAACCCCAGGCAGCATCAGCCATAAAGTTAAAGTGACAGCAAGATGTTCCTCAAGGGAGAATGTGAAGATGCTTCTTACATTTGCATCAAAGATCAAAGCACAGTTTGAGATAGGTGCTGGCTGAATGTACAAAATTCAAAGGACATTTAAGGCTAATAGCTCTAATTAGTAGTTCTCCAGACTGCTTTAGTGGCAGAATAAGAATTTCATACAACATAACATAAAGAAGGGAGTCTCTGTAGCTGAAATGAAAAAAAATAAAATACGATTTCGGACAAAAATTTACCAGCTTTTTTGTTTGTGTTGCTATTTTTTGTTATCTACTATGGAATAAGGTAAAACTAAGATTTTTTTTGTCGTTGTTGTTTGATTTGTTGTGGGGTTTTTGGTCAATATATACTTCTCACCTTTCAAAACAGTAACAGCAGTTTAAGACTATAGAAGCAATTTTCAGAGTATGGCAAGATGCCATATGCATTATCAGGTAAGTGATAATTTGTTATAAATTAAGTCCTCTTCCTTTGTGTATGGCAGGAATAGGCAAATCAGATGCTGTCCACAGCTCATTAATAGTGGTCTGAGACCTTGGGCAACAGGAGTGCTTGCTGCAGTCTGTCATCCTGACGTTTTTCTCTCTCCATGCACTAAGCAATATTTAGAGTGCAATCAAGAAATCAGACTGTTTTAAATCATCCTATTATCATATTTATTTCTTGAATTTAACTCCTGTGGTGAATTTAACTATCTGCTATTTTATGTAATTTCTTACATAAAGCCTCAATTTTAGAGGTTCCACAACTAGAAATAAACCACTTATAACCACATGCACTAGCATGGTTAAAATGTCCCTTTGTTCCCATCTGCTGCTTACGCAATTTGAAATTCTGTATGCGGGAAGTAAGGCTATTCAATACCCTGTGAATTAGCACAGAAGATTGACCCAAAGTGATATTATATTTTTCCTGTAATTGCAATGCATAAAAAAAAAAAAGAAAAGAAAGAGATTCAATGACTTCTTTGTTTTTGCTGTAGTTTAAAATTTGTCTTTTAAAATAATAAAAAAATCTGGTTAGAGAAGTGAAAAGGTATCATTTGTGACCAGAGTGTAAGAACTGTAATATAATATATCTAAAAACTTGTTTGTCTTTCTCTATTGGCTAACATCTGATTTGCCTTTTTCTATTGGTAAGCTTTCCTAAGCTCTGAGCTCAAGCCAATGGATCCTTTAGGGATGGACAGATATGCCCAAAAAGGCAACCTGAAGCCAGATGGCCCTGGGGATGTTGTGAAATGAGTACACATTTCAAAAGAGAAGCCCAAATAAAAAGAAAAAAAGATGCATGTTTTGCATTGCTCTTTGGGTTGGCATATCCAGTCTGGAAGCACAGAGCTGCTTAGGCATTTTGAAGGTGGACATATGAAATTACACATACAATGAGCTGGGATTCTTGGTCTATAAGGTTTTCCAAATGCCTCTTGAAACAAAAGGGATATTTTGCATATTAAATCAATTCCCTGTAGAATCAATAAGCCCATGGTAAAATATGGGGCTGGTGTGGAGTGGCAGCAGTATATAGCAATCTTGTACCTGACTTGAGAATTCAGTAAAGGAGTTACTCTGAGAGACTTGAGCTGTCCAACAGACCAGTCCCCATTTCTTGTTTCTCTGGAATTCTGGAACAGGGTATTCCTATATATCAACATAGTCTCTGTGATACTTTGCAGCAGGCTTTGAGGGTAAGCACCGGATGCTAAATTATGAACACTAAAAATACTGAAAAGAGTAGTTTTTGGCCCTTTCTTGCTCACCTCATTAAAAGCTGCACAGATATTGGAACATTGCTCTTAGGGGAGATCTGAAGGTGTGCATGAATCTTTTAATTAACAATTTAAAAGAAAAATTATTCTCTTTGTGCATATCAGCTTATTCTTAAAATGGTGATCAAAATTATATGCAAGGTACAAAAAAACCAAGTCTGGAGTAACATGTTATACCTGTGGTTAGATTTCAGATATTTTCTGTATGTGATTAAAATACATTATATCTTTGTACAAGAGCTTATTTAAGAAGTCTGGCATGAAGAAATTATTTGAGGGATTTGACTTTACCATATTATGCATTTAGTAGTCTACTAAAAATGAGTGTCCAGAATTGACAATAGTTTTGCCTTTAAAAAAAAGAATTCCAAAAGTAACTGCAATAATGAAATCTAATGTATTTTTACAGAAAATCCCCAGTGTTTTTTATCAATTCAATTCAATTAATCCCAATGAATTCTTACACTAAGAATGCTGTTTTAAAAATATTGCCTTTATAAGGATTGTCAGAAAAGAAAGTACCTATGTAGAACTTGGGAACAGTGCCTTGCTATTTATTTGTATGAGATGCTCCAAACTTTCTTATAAAATAATGTCTCTTTCTTGATGTACATATCTTGAATTTCCAGACTTGATTATTACTTAGGGATGGATCAGCCACCCGTTGCCTTGAGTGTCCTTTTTCCTTTTATCTTTTCAAGGTGACTTTAGTAGTTATGTCTCAAGACACAGCAGGAGCAGAGAGCAACAGGGAGGAGAGAATATCAGACAGCCTGCAAATATCTGGGCCATAAGCACAATTTGATATGTCACTATGTACTAACTGTCTGTTAAATTTTAGGGACAGCCAAGAGCTAACTTCACCTGGTTGATACGTACTAGTACGTTAGTGCATGGACATGGAAATGAAAATAGCTATGTTTCTCTCCAAACCAAGTACAATTATTCACATGAAAGAAATTTTTAAAAATCTTTAATCAAAGCCATCTCGACACTATATTAAGTACTGAAAGTATGTTTCCTAATTGTAGCAGCTGTAATGAAATCTTAGGCTAAGAAAGTGACTGAGGAGGGTTTAAGTTCTGTATCTGCCGAATGCCTACTTGTAGTTTAAGAGGAGAGTTCAATTCACAGCTGTCACATATGGACATGCTGGAGTAATATCACAGACTCTTGCTCTTTTTCCTGTCTCTACTACCCCTCAGAATCTAAAAGCTTTTTATTAACAAAAGGAGAAATTATAATGAGGAGCTGTCTTAGCATAAGAAATATGGGTCAAAATGCAATAGGGCTTAGATAATTATTTTCAGTAAAGCACTCTGGCTGTTTTTGCTCTGAAACCACTTATGACTAAGAACTGGCCTCTGTGTGAAGCAGAAGAGCCCTGCTGATAGTGGATTGATGTTCTCCATAGGAATGTGAGCTGCAGAGTTTTGGCAATGAAAGCAGCTGCCATTGTGGCCTTTTTTCCCCCTTTTCTTTTCCTCTGCGTCTATGTCTCAAGAGCCTAGCTGATAAATTAGAAACTGTGATTTGTATTCAAATTGAAGATGGAAGAATATCTACTAACTTTCAATTTAATTGCTTAAGTTGCTGAGTGGGTTGTGTTTGAGGTGTTTGTTGCATTGCAGAGTGATGGTTCTGAAGTGAGAAGACTGCTTGTACCACTTAGGCACTGCTTGTTTTGCTCAGAGGGTGAAACCTGAATGTATTGCTTTATTCCTATGTTTGGAATACAATGAATGAAAATGGTACCTTATGCATTCTGGGATCTCTGCCTGAACTAAGCAGACTGGAGGAACTGTAATGAATGCAAGAACAAAACAGTCTGTTAATGATTCAGTTTAAAAAGAGAATGGAAATATCTTTTGTCAGCTGACAGAAGTGTCTGAACTCTTAATGATAGTAGTTTAGATTCAGTAGAAAAATTATCTTATGAACAGCTGAGTAAACTAAACAGAGGTTAGTTTACTGTTGCTTACTCTTGCGTTTCTTGACTTCTATGCAACAAATAGGCAAAGGGAGGAACTGAACTTGTTTGAAAAATTAAATAAATTAAAACTGATAGAGTGAATACTTGTCTTGTCACAAGTGTATTTATAGCTCTGTTTAAAATAGGAAAGATGAGAAATTCATCAAAATGAAAGTGGGGACTTGAATGGATATAATGATAAGGGTGTTCCATTACATTTTAGATTTATGGATGTTTTATGTTGTACATTTTCACTGCTTGTGGAAATGACACAAGAAAAACTCCTGTCTGTATTTTACTCACCTAACTGAATTGACAGTAAATAGAAACTCACTTCTGCTGATTTGCCTAAAGTTTGTGAATTCAGTAGAGAAGGCTTGTGGTGGTGTTTCCACAGACAAGAATGCATGTGGTTTACTCTACAGATGGAAGTGGATCTCTTCTCTGGGTTAACCACATGATTCATGAAATGGAGGCAAACACTAGAGGAAACTAGAAGAACAGGACTTCTTTACTGGCTTTTAAAAACTACTACATGAATGTCCTTTAAATCCTCCCCAGGGATTTGGAAGCATATGCCAGAAATAAGCAGCTGACCTTAGGAAGAGAATTCTCCCCTGTGCATCTGCTTGGGCTATAGGTTTATGGCAATACTGAGCTGTGGAAATCAATCTTGTAATCTCTGCCCTTTATGCTTTACTCAGAGGGCTGCTGTTGCATCTATAAACAATCCATTTGTGGATCTGTTTGAAGATAAAAGAAGCTGGCATGCAAAAAATCTTTGACATGCTCTCCAGTTACGTATCCAAAAGTGAATACTCAGAACCTGGTTTTGGGTTCACCTGATTGATTTAGATGTTTTTCACTCTAAAATGGTGTTAATGCAGATTGCATATTCAAGACAAGGCTTATAGTACAGGAAAGACTTAAAATTTTATGTTGCCTATAAAATCTTATCAGAATAAACCTGTCCAACTATCCTGTAAGCAAGGGCCCAGTGTATAGAGGTAACACAAATGAAATATAAAAACCTGCAGGTAGAGCTGTTTATGTCTGTGTACTGTACTTCCCCAAAGCTGTCCAAGACAGGAGGGAGGAAGGGTTGGTAACATTTTGTCACAATGATTCTATTATTCTTAAGTTTTTACACCTTCAGGTATGTTGACTAACTGAAAACTAGCAATCCTAGATTGGAAAAAAAAACCAACACCAAACATCTGTTACTGTGGCTCTCTTTCCAGAAATGGCTACATTATATTTAACGGTACTATATGTAATCTTTTTCTTTCTTCGGTAACAGATTTATTTTGAAGTCTTGTTAATTTGCCTCATTGTGGTCCCTCCTCCTTTAGCCAGGTGGGACTGCTTCTGCATTTTTCCTCTTCTCTGTTTCCTTGGGAGAGCAGAAGTTTTCCTTATGTGTCTAGGTGACAAGCCATGGATGAAAGATATTTTTTATTACTTTAAAAATATCTTTACGGTTCCTTATCTTTAGGGACAAAACTATCTTTGCAGCAGACTACAGAAAGCTGAAGAGCCCTGTGACTTAATATGGAGAGGGGAGAGAATTATTTCACTTCAGAAGTATGGTTCTCCCACTGAGAGTGTGAAGGGCAGGGGACCCCTTATCTTGCAGCTTTAATGCTAATTGAACTGACCTTCTGATAAGTGTGCTTTTCCTTGTGGGTTTTTTTCAATGCTGGATCCATTTGGAGACAGCATTTGTTATTTTACTGGGGTGATAGGGGCTTCTAATGATGCAGAAATCCAAGTCTTCTCCACCATTTCCTTTGAGAATCTTAGCTTGTCTGCTTGACTATTTTTAGAAAGCCTTTTGTTATCTTTTCCTGGCTTATGAAAACTTAGGAGGATATCTTGAAAGTTATGTTAACATAGATTCTCTGATTTTGCCACAGTTTTCTTCAGTGATCTTTCTTCTAAAACCTAAAGCAGCAAAACAATGTAGCTGTTTACTGCCCCCCTTCCATTGGTGGGTAAGGGCTGAAGTGCCATGTAGACAAAGGCTGTCGTCTTCTGTGGGTCACAGAACAGCTCACTTTGAGGTAGAAATGGTGCTGTGAGGTATCTCATCTTGTGTTCAGCTTGATTCTCATCTGATGTTTTAGGTACCACTGTTACTTTTGGCACAGGTAAGATCAGCACCCTTAGTTAAGTGGGTGACCTCAAGTTTCACCGACTTTTGAGTTTGAAAGAGAATTTAATTTTTCAAAGATCTTTTTATAAATTGAGTGACTGGTGTAAAAACAAGGTCAGAATTCTTTACTAGAAAAGAAGGAAAAAAGAAACAAGGATGTCTTTAAGGCTGACACAATGAAAACGATCATGTAGAAAAATGGTAAATACTATGCTTACTACAGTGAGCATCCAAATTATTCAGGCTGATGAACTGACTTAAACTACACTCGTTGCTCTGTGAAAGTATACTGAAATCATGCATTTGTTCTATTATCCTAGGTCCTAAAAAGAGCTCAATAGAAGTAATTGGATTTGCCATTGTTAGGATGGCAGCAGCACTATCACCCTGTGTAACTACTGTGTTTAGCTAAGGTTACCATTTTGTGAGGATGGACCTTCTTCATCCATGGTATTCTTCACAGCAGGCATTTCTACCAACTCTGATCTCAGCTTCCATTCCAGTTGTATTCATTCCCCTCTTTCACCTTATCACAGACAAGCCAGAGTTCCTCATATACCACTTATGTAGTTGCCTTTCACAGAAAAGTATTGCAGAGGCATTCTAGACTTGGACAAGAAATTCCTGTTTGATGAGAGACCTGAAATTAAATTATAGCTTACAGAATTTAAAATAAAATTTTGGGAACTATGGTTTAAAAATATTTGCTTTATTTCCTTGCTTTTAACATTCTCAGGAAGCATGAATATGGCCACTGGTCATATGGCTTATTTGGATGCAGTGTGCTCTGCAATAGCAGTGATACAAACATCCTCAAAAAAACCACCAGGAGTTGTATCTGACTGGACCAGCTGAAATAGTAATGAGCAGCAGTTAATGTGTGAGAGCAACTGGATAGGGCAGAGAGAATTTACAAAGAACACACTCTTCAGTTCTTCCTTGGATGCCATGAATTGTAGGCCAATGTTACTGCCATGAGCAGGTCCATATTGTAGAAACTATCTGTGAGTCTCTTTGTGTGCAGGCAAATGTCTCCTAAATTGAAATATTTGTAGAAGCTACAAAATGACTTCATAAAACTTCTTGCTAAGTACATATGGGTGACTGTTCTAGGTTAGGTAGCTCTAGGGATATTTAAATATCAGATCTCTCTCAATGTTGGAATTAGTGAGTTCTGCTAATTACAGTTCTGTGTAAAGTTTACAGGAGGCTTGATATTACCCTGAAAAAAATTGGAACTTCAGCTCTAGCTTTCAGCTACAACAAGAAGGATGTTATTGAGCTATTAGGATAAATTGCAGAAAAAAGTACCTTTAAGTATTTGATTTTGGTTTGTAATTGAATCTCACAAACTCTGCAGAAGCTCATTTAGATTTTACCTTGACCTTTCTGAATATTTAATATAGGTATTGTTTTAATGGCATACACACCTGAAATAACTATTTAGAGCCCTCATTATTCAGAGACTATATAATGTACAGTTACATCTGGTAATAGAAGACAACTGTAAAGTGCTTTAGACAAACATGCTTTGCTTTACTGTTGTCATAAAAAAGAGAAACATATGGAACTTGGTGTTCCTAATGGAATGTATTGGTCTGGAAATAGAAATGCAAAGTGGAGAAATCCAAGAGGTTAATTTCCATTCTACATTATGAAATTAGAAATATGCTGATCTGAATAGGAACTGCAAAAATGCATAATGTCTTTTGACAGAGATCATAAATCATGGACTTTTCAAGGCTATTAGAACAAAATTCCATCCACATTGTCAGAGCTGTTTTAAAGTACTTTTGTTAACTAATGACTTGTGATATGTTTTGAAAAATATGGTCTCCTTTCTCAAATTATTCAAGTTATTTAAAAAACTTAATTTCATACTCAAATTTTCTAATGCAGTGGTTCTAAATTTATTGATACGTAAACTGCAATGCTTTTAAAATCAGGACGAAATGCTGAAGATAAAACCTTTGTATGCACTGGTATTATGATACTATCCACTAGACAATAAAACAGACATGTAACCACAAGAATTATTGTGGGTTTTTTTTCTGTAATTAATAAGTTTTCTCCAATGATTGCATGGCATGGAACATCTTACATTACTGAAGAGAAAAAGGCTAATGTTAAATGAGAAAAAGGCTTGCAATGTTTGTCCTTCAGAAAACAGAAAGGAGCTTTGGGTGTCCTGAAGGCCTACTGAAAATCTTTCTTTTTATCTCAAAAATGAAAACTAAAAAAGCTTTTATGTGCATTGTCGGAAAGGAATCAATATTTCTTAAAACTCAAATGTTTTTTTCTGGCAGTTCATGTGTGTAATAATAAAGACTCCAGTCTAAAAATGAAGCTTTGCTAACAAAACAGGACTAAAACTTTTATTTTTAGTGGTAAAATATAATAAAGGAAAAAAATGATTCATTTGAATGTCTATATTTATGACAATGGCATTTGATGTTTTTCCCAAAAATGGCAAAGCATTTTAGAAACACTCATGTAACATAAGCTGCCAACTAAACACTGAAAAAACAAGTGTCTATTAGTGCCTCTACTTTACAGAAAAATGAGAGAGTAGCAGAGCGGACACTGATTTTCCTGGGCATGCACACAAAATCACTGTCAGAGTAATGGAAATAACTAAAATTATTAATTTCTTATCTTTGTTTTTAGGCATGAAACCATGGCCTCTCCAGTGTGATTGAAATGTGAGGTTAAATGTGGCAAATGAATGAAGAAAAAATAAATGTTGTTTATATTTCCAGATAGTGAAGTCTCACTTCAGGCAAAATGTATGTGAAAAATTATGTTTTATGACTGAGGTAGTCTTTCTTAGGGCTTTCGTGGGACACTGGATTTGTGACAATTTGTTCAAAGCAATCCTTGAGTTGCTGAAATTTGCTCTGAATAAAAAAGTCCATACAACTATTTGTGAATAAAATAGCCTAAAAGATTATCCTGCATTTGAGGTGTAGATTTATAAGACCATACTTGCTTCTGTTAACAAGAAGAGTCAAGGTAAAGCAGAACCATCTGCTGGCTAGAAAGAAAGGAAAGCTGGCAGTGTTTATAAAGTTGGTGATCTACCTCCACAGTTTTGTGTCCTCGTTAGCCCACAGCTATGTTTATAAACACCCTTAGGTGAGGGATAGGATCTCAGGCTCAGAAAAAGGAGCCAGGGAACATTGTCTTGGTGATGTAGGCAGGAACCTGAGCAGATGTGGGAGTCTCTGCTCTGCCTCTTTATTGTATGATTGATGCATGACCAATGCTTGCTTGTATTTTCAGGAAAAAGAGGAGGGAGAACAAAGGAAAGCACTCTCCTTTCCCATTGCCCCCTTATGTATCTGTCTATGGCTCATTTCATAAGGAAAGTTTATCCCAGGATAAGCTTCTCATTTAATGAAGATATTGATAGATGCAGATATTGGTGTGGCAATGACAATGCAGACCCACAGATTTTAGCCACCTTGGTGGCTACAATCCTCAGATCATGCCACTAGGAGTTTTATTGTCAGTCTCAGTTATGTTGTGCAGTTATGTTATTTAATGCATGTTACTATCTTAGCTGATAGATACCACCTACATTACATTTGTGGCTATTTAAATTTTTCCCACCCTCCTTAGCCATCAAGTCAATTGCAGTCACTTTTAGCAAATCTTTTTCAGCAAGTAGATCTTAAAAGCCTGTTCTGATACCTGAATACATATTGCAGAGGTCTTTGCATGCATCAGAAGGAGATGTCACCCTGCTTCTTTTTATGTCAAAAGAGAAAATTGCTTGAGTATCATGAAGCAGCAGCAGCTCACAGGAAAGTGTGCTCAGCAAGCCCAGAGCCTATCCTGTTGTCCTGTGTCACATTAACAGTCCAAATAGGATAATCAACAAAATAGTCAACAGGAACTGTGAGTCTGAGAGTCAATATCCAAACCCCCACAATCCAAAGGATCTCCCCTGCTTCATCCTGAATAAGTGATACTGGTGGAGGCTACAGCCTGATTGGTTTTTTTTAGCTGCCTCCTCCAGACAGGTGACCCACTGCTGTTTCCAATTTGATTTAGTGGATATTTAGGCACTTTCAGGACTTAGATGTATTTTTACCTGTTTGTATGTCAGTGAATTCACATGCTCTTCACATTTCTCAGAAGAGGCTTCTGAAAGAGTTAAAGACACAGGAAAATGGAGATTTAGAGATTTTGTGACATTAAGCTTAACTCCAGTGCAGCATGAATGCTGTGTAATTGATTGTTACTGTTGACACGTTACCTAATATGTCCTGTTTTCCTTCTTTTTTAATAGCTTAGAATATATTAAGTCCATAGTCTTGATAACTGAAAATATCCTTAGATTTAGGATTTTAAAATTACATTTAAATAGGAATATAAATTGTTTAGGGGGAAAGAGTTTTCTCTGATATTCTCTGATTATAGTTTATGACTTCTCTACCTTTCAAACTGATTTTAATATTTTTCATTAAATTTGGTATAGTCCTTCTTCCCAAGAGATCTGCCTCTTCATTATAACCATTTCCATCAATGACAAGATCACAGAGCATTTTTAATGTTAAATAGGATAGAAGGATAGAAATTAGTACTTAAAGGGTGAAACTATTAGTATTTCTGAGTGCTTCTATGTATTCATCACTGCCTGATACAGATCAGTATTAATAATGGGACCAGCCAGACATAATCCATCTGCTGGATATTCCTTTTCTTTCTATGCAGTGACTGTCTTGTCTTCTTTCTCAGACAGTGCCTGCTCTGGTCTCCAGACAGGAAATCCAGACATGCCCATTCATCAATGCTGCTATAATCTGTCTGATTTTATTAGCTTTTGAATTTTATCACCAAAATGAAAAGGAAGGGGGGAAAGGAGAACCCAGCAGTATGATTCTTCTATACCTATGAGTCCTCCTCAATACAGTGAATTCAGAACAGACAAAAATTTAAGCAGGAAAAGGTACCTGGCAAATTAACTACCCCCTGCTACCTCCCTCTCCCATACCCATCTTTTACCCCTCTACCCCCATGTTATTTTTAAGAGGTTAATCACTTTTTTTTTATTTCTTCTTCCACAAATGCATGTGGTGTACTGCAGTGGAGGTTTCTGGTTGATTGATACTTTTCCTTTATTTTAGATTTTGTGGTGCATATTGAATATTCCCTGTTGTTATAGGGCCTGCCTAGGATTGGATCTTGTTTTGGAAAGCAGACATGAACAACCATTGGAAATTGAGCTGTTTGGAGCTGCTCTAAGGATTGAGAAATTCCAGTTACAGTGGTCCCAGATGAGTAGATTCCAGTTGGAATAACTGGTTAAGGCAAGATTGTTAAACTTTGTAGACACCAATGGAGAGAAAGAAGGAGTGGACTAAAGCCTTTGATTGTTTCTGGCAAAGTGGCATAAATTGTTTCTACCCAGGGCACCAAAACAGCAACTAACTGAAGACAATTAATATTTTAGTTGTCTTTACCCCCATTACCAAATTTCTGGTGAGGGAGAGAGGGTAAAATTTATGTTGTGAAAAGTGTCTGTCTTGGAGCTGTGTGGAAATGATTAGATTTTCTCAAGAAAAACAAGCTGTTTGCGGATTCCTTTGGATATCCTGCTGTGGCAGTCCAGCTGGAAGATGAATGTGGATTCATAGAAGTGTGATGTGTGCATGCAAGGAAGGAATTCCCTACTTACTGTCCTCTGTAGGACTGAACAGAAGTGACTGAGTAGTTGCCTGCCTCCAATTCTGCTCTCCATCCTGCTGCTGGGGAGGGAAAGGGGGAGAAGGGGGAGAAGTACCATTCCTAAGCCACAAGAAAGAAACAACATAAGAGTAATAAATTAGCTTTCAAAACTATATTTATTTGGATCTCCCTTTGCAGGGTATTTGAGCACCAGCCCAGTACACATCTGCTCACTTATGTAGAGGTTAGAAATGTCCACATTATTGAAACAGAATCTGGAAAAGACATCAAATTGATATCTTTAAAAAGAAGCAGATTAATTTTGGAACTTCCTTGATTCCATGACGAAATTCAAACATTCAAAAGTGGAATGATGTCAGTGGTATTCTTCCAGAAGGATATATAGCAGTCTGTAGTAACAGCATTGCTATGTGGTTTGCTGGCTTTTATAAATTCACTTGGCATCATAGTTTTACGTATTATTACTGTGGCTTTACTGATTTTGCACTTTGGCATGGCATGTGGAACAAAGCAGTAAGTATTCTATCAGTAGAGATCAAAACAGCTTTTGTAGTACTTGATATGTCTAGAGTCTTGGTATGCCAGTAATTCTGTAGAGAAATGTCCATGGAAACATCTGTAAAGAGTCTAAAGTTTTGTGTTGGCATAAGTCTACAAGCACATTTATATAAGCCTAGCATAAAATGGAGCCTGTGAGAGAGAATTCCTTCTATATTTTCAATTCCTCATTTTTGGAAAACCAAGAGCTGCTCCATTGCCGTTTATCAGAACTGTAAATACAGAAAGTATAGCTATTTGGCTGATCAGGATTTTCTTTCAAAAATCATACACTTCAAAACTCTGCCTTTTTAGGTTCATAACCTTGCCACCAATGGCTTGTGGGGTAGAACTTTTGTATACAGTGACTTTGTCCTCAAAATACCCATGCAGAAAGTAGGAAACTCATATTTGATCCTTTTGCCCTAAAGTGTTCAGAACACTTGTTCAAAACACTCAAAAAGAGAGTGTCCTCTGTCCTTCAGAAATTAACTCAAAATATCTTGCTGCAATTTGTTCTTAGATTTTGCAGCCTCCACATTTCTTCTTGGAGCTAAGGAAGTAATTAAAGAAAAAAAAGAGAGTAAGATTGCAGGGACAGGAAGACAAGCAGGAGAATAAAGTGAGTGCTGCTGCAAAAGACCACCTGGGTTTTAATTTGGTTGTCAGTGAAGTCTTGTATGGGTGAAGAGCAGTAGGTCACAGGTCTTGCTCCAAGGGTTGCTCCTTATAACTGAAGTACCATCACTGCTTCAGCAGGTCCAGTGTGAGAGGAAGCAGTGCTTTCTAAGAAACCAAGTGTATGCAGGATGTGAGATGTGTACTCTGTTATTCTGAAGTCAGGCATTGGATAAGAGTAACTGTTACTAAAAAAGGTTTTAGAACTATAAAAAATACATTATAGAATTACTAAAGGACATTTGAAGTAATTACTGCCTAAATTATAGTCTTAAGCTATATGTAAAGACGGGGGAAAGATCAAGGTGTTACAGTGCACACCTTGGGAAATAGTTATTAAAGAAACAGTTCTTAAAAATATATTTTTTGTGCTTTTGTTGTTTTTGTTTTAAGCTAATTAAAAACACGTATTAACATTCTTTATGGGAAAAGGTATTTAAAGCAACAGGAGCCTCTAATCAAATCAAATGGTCATTTCATGTATGAGGGAGTGTGCAAGACTTATTATTAATTTGAATAGCATAGATGGTTTCTCAAGGTATTTTTCCAGTTTAAGAAAATGCCTGGTTGTAGTGGTTGGACCTTGGCAGGCTGCCAGATGCCCACCTAGCTTCTGCTCTCTCATTTCCTGTCCTCTTGTTTCCCTTCTTCTAAAGGACAGAGGAAGAAAGGCAGATGGAAAAGTTTGTGGGTCAAAATGAAGACAAGGGAATAATTTACCAATCAGTTTCACAGCAAAAGAGACAACATGGAGAAAAGCAATTTAATTCATTACCATTTAAAATAAATTAGGAGGGTGACAAAACCCTTCCCTCTCCCCTCTCATATTTTCCCCAGGAATAACTCCTCTCCTTTGTTCCAAATCCTCAATTTGTTTCCCCACTTGAATGTCACAGAATGGGTGACTCCTTGTGGCTGCTGCTTTCTTTTCACACTTTCCCTTATACTATCTTGGGTTCTCTCCAAAGGCTGCGGTCCTTCAGCAAACATCTGCCTTCTCTGCTTTGGGGTCCTCCCTGTGCTCCACCATGGTCAGTCCACAGCTGCAGCAGAACATCTGCCCCAGCACCTGCTGCCAGCACCTGGACACCTGTGCACTGGTAATCAAAGAAAGTGAGGACACACCTACATAAGAAGGCATATTTATAGAATCATGGATTCACAGTGTCCCTGGGTTTGGCAGGGGACAACTGCCAGATTTTTGAGTTTTTAACAGGAAAATACTTGATCACTTGAAGTTGATAGAGTGAGGTCTCCTACCAGCAATTTAACCTGCAGCAATTCAACATAGGATCTGAGTGTAGAAGTGGGTGAGCATGAAAATGAAGGCAGTGAAATGCACATCTAGTAATTACTAGTGTACGTACTAAGCATTGTGTGATAGATCGTCAAGCACCCATCAGTTTCTCTTCCAAAGAGATGAAGTCATGCACAAAGGCACTGTCTGAAGCTCTCCACTTCCAGTGTGGATGTGAGGTTCTCTACAGAGTGCTTAGCTCCCTGCCCATGCAGTTAGGACGGAGGACTGGAGCAAACTTCTTTTCTGGTTAATATGTAATGTGGACATAATGGCCTAGAACAATTGGATAGCAGCAAATCAACTTCCAAGGATACCCTCTTTGCACCACCCTTAAAGGTAATGGTTACATTCTGGCTCCAGCATTTCTTAGTGAAATCATGCTGCCAAACAAAGAGTGCACATGGAGCTCTCTTTCTGCTACATAGTAGGAATAAGGAGAGAGCAATTATTTTTAGTCAGAAATCCTGATTCAAACATGCAGCTCTGAATCACAATACTTTATTTCTATCCTTTCCCAGACTTATGTGACAAAATTATTCACTTTAATTTCTGGGGGTTTTGTGTTACTTTTAGCTTCCTATATACATAATTAGTGTCTTCATCTCCTTTTTAGGGCTTTCTTCAGGAAATTTTCAGCTTGAATGGCTTATTTTTGCTTAAGGCTAGTTTATAGGGATATGGCTTACCTTGTTTCAAGCTAGCTTGCTTAATAAAGGAATATAATTGATTTAGCCTACCTACATTCCAGTCAGAGATTAGACAGATAAGAAATTCTTAATAAAAGAAGAAATGAAGAGAAAGTAACTTAGGATGATTTAAAACAGGAAGGATAGAAATGACATACACATTAATGGGCTGGTTTACTCCCTGAGACAAGATTATTTACTTGTGTCCAACTGCAAGGAAATGTTTCTATGCTTGAAGATAGAGCAAAAACATATAGCAAAGAATGTTGTCTGTATTCAAGCTGCAGATTGCTCTAGTTAGTTCTTGGTTACTGTCTTACCTGTCAAAGTGATATGTACAGGACAGTTAAAGTAGACTTTAATCCCTTCTACTCCCCAAATACAACAAAATATGGTAAGGGGAATGTAAATGTGTTGTAGCTGTATTGTTTCAGGAGCAAAAAATCTTACTACTCCCTAAACAAAAGAATTAAGTAACAAACTGGACTAAAAACTATGTTATCTTTCATATGAATATCTATTCCCACTTTAATGATGATTACCCTTCACTGTAGTCTTAAAAGGTCAGAGGTGAAAAAGGGCAAGACATTAAGGTCAACATTTCTTCCAGCAGATGAAATATGCATAGCTTGGCTGGCCTTTGCCCTGCAAATACAGAGAAGTTTAAAAAATGTCATCATTAAGTATGACAAATACCATTGATTTTTCTTGTTAGATGAACCATCTGCCTTTTTGATGCTAGGATGAATTGTCTGCTTCTTGTCAGTAGCAATGGTGGTATTTGTTTTTTTTTCCACTTGAATGCTCAAAATTTTTCTCATTGAAGGTCTGCATTCCTGGAGCACAAGAGGTTTCTGTAGCCTTGTGGCACGAACAAACCATCTGGCTTTGTTGGTGTAAAGGTTATTGCCCTCAGCTCCTTGTTTTTCTGTCAAAGGTTATTGTCCTCAGATCTGCCTGCATGCTGCTCATATAGCCACTCCCATTTTTTCCCAGAAAAAATGAACAGGCTAGCTTAAATAGTTTAAAATAATAGTTCTGCTGGGCAGCCTTCCTTTTTGATGGGTGACTATTGATGACTTTTAGAATCATAGCACCATTTTGGTTGCAGAACCTTTAAGATCATCAAGTGAAACCATTAACCCAGAACCGCCAAGTTCTCCACTAAACCAGGTCCCAAAACACCACATCCACATATCTTTTTTCTACTTCCAGGCATGGTGACTCTACTATTTCCCTGGGCAGTGTGTTCCAATACAATCTTTCCCTGAGGAAATTTTTTCTAAAATCCATTCTGATACCATTCTTCCCTGGTGCAACTTCAGGCCATTCCCTCTTGTGCTATTACTTGTTTCTTGGGAGAAGAGATGTACCACAACCTTCTTTCAGGTAACTGTAGAATGTCATGAGGTCTCCCCTCAGCTTTCTTTTCTTCAGGCTAAACAACCCCAGCTTCTTCAGCTGCCTCTCGTAAGACTTATGTTCCAGACCCTTCACCAGCTCAATTGTCCTTCTCTGGACATGCTTCCAGCACCTCAATGTGTTTCTTGTAGTGGAGGCCCCAAAAGTGAACACAGGATTCAATGTGTGGCCTCATCAGTGCTGAGTACAGAGGGATGATCCCTGCCCTAATCCTGCTGGCCACACTATTTTTGATAGAAGCCTGGATTCTCTTGGCCTTCTTTGCCCTTTGGGCACATACTGGCTCATGTTCAGCCACTGTCAACCCCCAGGTCCTTTTCCAGTGGGAAGCCTTCCAGCCACTCTTCCCCCAGGCTGTAGCTCTGAACAAGATTATTGTGATTGATGTGAGGGACCCATCATTTGGGCTTGTTGAACCTTGGCCCATCAGTCCAGCCTGTTCAGATCCCTTCCTACCAATTAGCACATTAACACTCCTGCCCAGCTTGATGTTGTCTGCAAACTGATTGAGGATGTCCCAGATCTCATTCGAACCATCCATTAGTCTATTAAATGGGACTGAACCTGATACTGATCCTGGGGAACATCATGAGTGACCATCTGCCAGCTGGATGTAACTCCCTTCACTACCATTCTCTAGGCCTGGGTGTTCAATTATTTTTTTCCTAGTGACATGTATTCCCATCTAAATCAAGAGCAGCCAGTTTCCCCAGGAGAATTCTGTGAGAAATGGTGTAAAAGGCTTTGTTAAATCCCAGGCAAACAAGATCTACAGACTTTCACTCATCCACTAAGCAGGTGAAGTTAGTCAAGCAGGACCTCCCTTCCTAAACCCATGCTGTCTGGACATGATCTGGTGTCCTACATGTGCTGTGTGACCACACTCAAGGTGATCTGCCCCAGCAAACCTCCTCCTGCACTGAGGTCAGGCTGACAGTCCTATTACAGTTCCCCAGATCCTCCTTCAGACCCTTCTTATAGATGGGCATCACATTTTCTGACCTCTAGTCAACTGAGACCTCTCCAATTAGCCAGGACCACTGGTAAATAACAGGGGATTGGTGAGCACTTCCCCTGCTCACTCAGTACCCTGGGATGGATCCCTTCCAGCCCCAGACCTGTTGTGTATAAGTGGTGTAGCAGGGCATTGGCCATGTACTCTTGTAATATGGAGGCTTCATTCTGCTCTCCATCACTGTTTTCCGGCTCAGGGGCCTGTGTATCCCCAGAGAAACTGGTCTTTAGGTCTGAGGCAAAGAAGGCATTAAGAACCTCAGCCTTTTCCTGAGCCTTTGTCACTATGTTTCCCCTTGTGTCCAACAAAGGACAGAGATTCACCTCAGCCCTCCTTTTGTTGCTGGTGTATTTATAGAAATCATTTTACTGTCTTTTTTGGTAGTGGCCAGTTTAAGTTCTAGCTGGACTTTGGCCTTTTTTATTTCCTTGCTACATAACCTCATACTATCCTTGTAGTTAGGCTGAGTCACCTGCCCCTTCTGCCAAAGGGCATAAATTCTCCTTTGTTTTCCTGCCTTCCAGTCAAAACTTTCTCTTCAACCAAATGAATGTTTGCAAAGAGCTGGTCTGTGTATACCTGAGACAACCACAGGTGCACTTTATTCTTCACCCAGAGTTAAACAAGCTTGTTTCCTGTCAAAGAGTATTATAAGTTCTGGCTATTTACTTTATCTCTGCAATCATGTTTTGGAGTATTTCCCTCAGAAAAAGATGCACTGATGCACCTATAGTCTGTGTGATGTACATTTCCATTTCATAATTACTGGGTCAATCAATTGTAACTTGGATAAAGTATAAGCTGCTTTCTGAAGTGCATGGGCTTTATGCATTCAGAACACTAAAATGTGATTTATAACATTGAATTACTGTAACTTGCTCAAAATAGGTTTGAGAGTAAACAGATTGTTTGCTACATCTTATTAGCACAGTGGTCAGTAGTGTCATATCAAAGTAGTCTGGGTGTGTATAATTATGCCACAGTGTATAATGAATAGAGCAAAAAAAAATAGACAATTTGATCAAATAAGCACTTTATGGAAATTTTTTCTGTAAGACTTTCCAGACTGCTGTGAGGCACTAAATTGTTCTGCCATTCTTGGCTTACAGAAATGCACATACTACTCATATTTTCTCACTGCTCTGTGAAGTATTGAAGTGGAAAAGTGAATTGAGCTGTCACAGTTCTTGGACCACTACTGCACTGGGGACGTGGCAGGGTGTTTAAGCAATCTCACTAAGTCAAGGACTAAACTACTGCTGGATTTCTTGATTCTAATTTTCTATTTATCTCAGTATTGTAACTGTACTTTAACCAATTGTGAGTCAATTATATGCTTGTTGTAGACTCCTTGGCTCAGACATTCTTAATGTTTTATTGTATATTCAAAGATTATGTTAAACATTATGGAATTTAATCATTAATGAGTGCATTTTTTTTAGGGAGGAACTCTTTCGTAAATTAATTAAAATTATCTTCTGTCAAATTCTGTCATTTGAACACCAAATCCTAATCATGCCAATCTTCGGGAATTGAAACTTTTGCCTGTCTTTTTTTTTTTTTTTATCTTACAGTATTTTCTATTTTTGGTGATTGTTCTTAGCTTTAGTTCCCGAAGAACCTTTGAAGGCAGATACACCTGACACCAAAGTAGTTTAAAAAAATCTCTCTGATTTCTGTACAATCATTTCACAAGTTTTCATACTCAGCAATGTCTGTACAAGTATATAAGAAGTAGCTAAAGGGTCCTGACTCTCAGGTTCTGGTCCAGCAGTACTGTAGGGTCTTGGACCAAGCCTCTGAAACACTGAACTTAGTAACAGTTGGTAGCATTGTCTGCTCAGGACTTTTTTCATTCATGAGGAGTCTCCTTGTGTTTTCAGCCATTCCCTGACAAAATGTAACTGTTCTATGTGAAAAATTATATATCTTTTATTGCACATCTCTTAGTCCAAGAAGAATAACAGGTTTTGTTTTTCACTGAACCACACATTTATCTAACATCCATAGAGTCAGTGCTAAGGGAGCTCAGGGTCAGAACTTGGACAGAAGTCTAAACAAGCCTTTCAAATGTCTTTTTTCTGAAAAGCAGAGTTAGTATTTTTACAGTCTACTCAGGATGATTGGGTTATACATTATATATACTGGCTCTTACATATCACCGATGCTTTGAAAGGCGACCTAGAACAGAGGCTAGACTGTGTTAAAGGAATAAGGAAGGTATTTATTGGAAAGGCCTTCAGAGGCCTTTACCTTGGGCAGTACAAGAGCCTGGCCGTGGCTCCACCCAAGATGAATGATAGGTCACAAGTTTTCACACTATTATAAGTTTTGGCCCATTTACCTATTGGGGTTAATTGTCCAATTAAAGCTCCCAGATTCTCTCCTCAGTTTGCTGCTGTTTATACTTTTTGGGCCTGAAGCTGCAATGGTGTCCTTGGTTCTTGGGCTGGAAAAGGATTGTTTAGTCTGACTAAACTGTGAGTACTTGCTAACACTTTATAGGAAGTTCAGAGCTATATACTAGTGCAGTACAGAATCTGGAAAACATGAAAGCTAAAACTTAAGGCATGATCAAGTGAAGGTATGGAACCTCACTTTTGGTGGATTTCATAGAGCATTGCCTACATGATTTGGACATACTCCAACTGGAATCAGAAAACCTGCCACCAACTGCTGTTCCATTCACACTTTTCAGACCATTACATGTTTGATTTAGCTTTAAGTTTGGATGCTCTGACTGGTAAAATAGTTTTACGATTTTAAAAAATTTTGTAATTTTGTTTTTATTTTTTATTTTTTTTTTGCATGGGCTCTCTGACCATGCTGCTTCATAAGATCACTACTCCGAGGGTAACTATGAGTGGAGGTTTGTGCAGATACACAATAGAGAAATGTAAATTCTCAGATTCTTCAATTCTCACTGAGCTTCTGTGCAAGTAATTCCACATAGCTGTATATACCCCTCATTTTGCTGTCACCTTTGAAATCCTGCTAGTGGCTGCAGGATCTGAGGCAGCTGTCTGGTTTGAGGAATGCTGCCCTGGCCTACACAGAGGGATGTGTGAAAGCTCTCCAAGGCTTGTCAGCGTGTGCAGTTTCCACTGTGACCCAGGGTTACTTGTGAATAGGTGGAGTATGCTCATTGTTGTGTCAGTCCTCTTCCCTTTCCTGGTACAGAAGTGATCCTATCAATGATTTCTAATCACACAGCCACAACAAACACAGGCTATATCTGGTGCACAGACATCTTCCTTTCTGCCAGCCACTCAAAGCAGGAGAGGCAAGTAGGCAAACCAAAAGTTGCTCTGTACCTTACTATTCACTAAAGGACCTGCAGTGGGAATGCAGTAGGAAATCTATTTTAGCCAGCTGAATGTTATTCCACCCTCAGCAATATCTGTTAGAATCACCTGAATTCTCTGGCTGAAGGAAGTTTTTAAGACTCTTAAGAGAATCAATGTTCTTAAGGAACAAACTTCAATTCTGGTAAAATCTTTGTGATGCATTATTAATTTCTGTTTAAAATGTCACTGAAAATTTGGATATAACATATCTAATGTTATTAGTAAGTCGGTAATTCTGAACCATGTGTCTGGGTAGTCCCATTTAAGACAACAGAGATACTCATATGACAATCTGATGTGCCTTCCTCTTTAGAGTGGCATTTTGATGTACTCAGGAGTCTTTCTATGGGTTATATTAACAATTTTTTCTTTGATGATTTGAGAATATTAGCTTTTACTATTGCTAAGTGTAGGATTTTCCTTCTAGAAGGGTTACGAGGATTACTTCACTTTGACACTTTAATGAGACTGCTAGAAACAAATTTGTGATTGTTCTGTCTGCTCTAGAGTGTGACTTGAAGGAATCATAAGAAAGGGTTCAATTTTTTCCACTGGACAATTCTGCTTAATGATCTTTTGCCATTTCTATAATATAGCGTTTTGTCATTGATGATTAAAATATTTTCAAGAAGACAAAATATTTTTCTAATGGATTTATTATGTATTTTATTTAGGCAAAAGTAGCTGTAGAGCTCAATTAGCATGCTCAGATGCAATCTTAAACGCTATAACTTCCTTTAGTACCTGCAGTGCCTGTGTTGCCCTGCAAGCTGAACTTTTTAAGTGCTCAAACTCTTTTAATACAGATTTTATTGATGCAGTTGAAGTCAGGATATGATTATATTTTAAGGTAAATTTTAAAGTGAACTGATGATTTGTGGTCAGGTATGATGGTGAAAAAAGTGTGAAAGGTTACAGATTTTGTAATTTGTGAATTAAAATAGGTTTATAAGTGGTGTTGTGGTTGCACACAGATGAAGTCCAAAACAAAGACATGTGTCCAGACCTTGCTTATCTCATGCAATCACACTTGCTGGATGTATATAGGCTCCTAAATTAATATTTCCAAACAGTATGGGAAAGAGATATATTTTTTATCTACCTCTAAAAGAAAGTCCAAAAGAATGCCCAAACAACAGACACCTGTGTGATAGGGACATTTATTAAATATGATGAAAGTTTTAGGACTTGTTTGTGTGCTTGATTTGGAATAAATGCATTTCTTTCTCAAGTAGACTGTGAGCCCATGCCTGCAGTCTTTTAAGAAGTGCATTTTTAGTAACTAGAACAAAACATAAAAGCAAGTGCTTGAAGAGCAAAGAGAATTTGTTAGATTTTTTTTGTAAACAGCTTTTTGAGGTCATCTGTCTATATGGCTTCAACAACCCTCTGTCCTTTTTTTTCTGCAGTAGTCATGTGTGCTATCATCATCTCTGGGATGTGAAAGTACTCAGGGCTGTGATCCTTTTCCACACCTTCCTTTACAGACTTTGAAAGTGGCATGCTAATAATGTACTCATTAATAATAATGTACAGATACATTAATAATAATTAGATGCAGATAGGTAAATAACTTTTACTCTCTGTTGATATGTGAAAACAGTAATCAAACACATGATGGTCCTCCTGCACATGATGGACACATTTAGAAGGGTATCAGACCAAGAATATGAGTTGTTTGAATATAGAGGGAGTCACATGGCCACTTTGCACCAAAATAAAGCAACAAAATATAATATCTACAGGTGTATGTGTAGTGATTATAATGTGATAATAATGTGCAAGGCAGAAATGTTGGCTGTATTGTGCATGTAATGATAGTGTGATAGTCTGGTACGTAGGAAGAACCAAATGGTTTATGACCCACATAATCATGTAGAAAGATCATTGCTCGCCCTGCCTTGGATTCTATGAAGAGTTTTTACTCAGCTCTGGATCCACACAGGTTTATTATATGCAAATTAGCCTGACTGCATTTAGGTTTCCCATGTCAGAGGACCAGACTTTGCTTTGAATTGACATTTGGGTCTACTTAGAAATAACAGTAACTTAAAATTAAAGAAATCTTAGCTCTAACAAAGCTCCTTTTATCCGCCAAGATGAATTACCCCATTCCTGTAAGTTACATTATGTGATTAAAACAAAAAGGCTCATCTCCATGAACACAAAGGAGGAACTACAGAGGCCCAGAGGAATAACAATATTGTCAAATTTTGTGAAACATTTCTAACTGAACTGTTGGGAAAAGTTTGCTACACAGGGAACAATGCAGGATAGCATCTGGGGCAAGGATGTACAGAACCATTGTTGAAGGAGCTATCATGCAACAGCCAGGGACTGTGGGCACTGAATAGCTTTTGATCCTAAAAAATTACTTTCCCAGATGCCAGTGGAACTATGTAAAATCAATCTACCTAATGTTTCAAGAAGATGGACTATCATGTTCTCCACTTTCAGTCTGATAAAAGTTGAATAATATCACTGAATCCTGTTATGTGCCTGCCAAAAGCCATCTCGCAGCAGGTCTTGTTAGGTGAGATAATTCATTAATATAGAAAAATACCATAGACTTTTATAGTGCCATAGAGTTCTTTGGGGTGACAGATGCTGTAGATACAAATCAGTATTTCTAATTGCAGTGGTTCAAATTTCTCTGTTCCTGTCCATAAATTACTATGGTGTTGTTGTGCGCGCCAGTTATGTGTGTGTATTTTGGTGGCTAGAGTGAGGGGGCAGAGAAAGAGATGGAGAAGAGAGAGAGAGAGGCAGAGAGGGAAGGAGAAAAAGAGAAGGGAAATATCTTTTCTTAAGAGATCTGAGAAAATATGTTTGCAGCTGGTGAAAGGTACATTTACTAAATAAATGATATAGTTCTCTTTTCTGCAAGGTTTTCAGCAGAGGAAAATGGCTTTAGTATTTGGTGACTGGTTTTAGAATAATGTTGAGAGGCTTTAATCTTGCAGAAAATACAGATACTTTGAATGGACAGACATGTGGAATAAATGGCTTATAGCTAATCCCCTGTGAATAGACGTGGCATGTCTAAGGCTGGTTATGGATCTCCTGTGTTAATTGGTGAGAATGAAGTTGAGTTCTCCAGGAATAAATCAGAGCTGTCAAACAGTATCTAAAATGATAGTCATTTCCTGGTTGGCACAGATAATAATGCTAATGGTTGTCAGTGGAATCTTTGCACAAAAGATATTACATTTCCCTACTATTTTATCTTCTAGTAATGTCCTTATTTTCTTTTCACTCGTTAAAATCTTAAAAGATGCACACTATTAACCCTCAGCTATTCCCAACAGAATTTACAAGTTAGCTACAAATAAAGCAGTGGACTGGTTCAACAATTGAAGAACATGTATTTTGAAGTGAACTTAAACTGAGCCCATTTAGGACATTCTTCTCCACTGTTTTCCCAAGATATTTCTTCCTTTTTTTGGAGATGGATTTTGAAGACCTCTGGCCTGCAGGATGCACTGGGTGTACCTCACATCCTAATGTCCTGCAAATGGTGCGACATTTATTTCCAAGATCATCACATCTAAAATAAGTTAGAAAGGACAGATCATTCCTGTTGACATGGCACAACATTGATAGAATGAAGCATAAACTCTATTGAAACACATAGAAAAGTGTAAGTGAACTTATGCTTTGCTCAGGATTCTTGCAGATACAAAAATTTCCATTTTCTTATGTCTGTGTTATTCATTATAAAAACTGAACCTCTGTTTTCCTTACTCCATGGTGTTTCACTAGAATATTATTTTCTAATATGAATTCTTCAGAGTCCTCAAATTTCTTTCTTGTTTTGATTTTTTTGCACTTTTACATATGTTATGAATAGAAAAGAAATGAGTCTATTTACTGCAATCTTGGGTAGACAGGGAAAACTCAGAAGAATTCAGAAAGAAATTTGTCATGGATTGAAATGGGACTTGCCCTCCTAAAACTTAAGAGACTTCCAAATTATTTTTTTGTGTCCTGTAATTTGCCCAGCCCTGATTACCAGCACTCAGGCAGGCTTGGGCAGCTAAAAACAGATTTGGAAAAAATTTCCAACTTTAGACTTTGCAAAGGATTAAAAAAATATTAGTTTTAAAACTTATTTACTTAAATAACTTAAACAAAAATTCAAATGTTGATATTTCAGATGTGTGTGTAATTACAGCAATACAAAATTTGAAAATTTCTTCAGAAGTCTAAAAATATGTTTAACAACTGGAAAAGAAGGAAAGTGGGGAGAGATTTCATTTCCTCAAGTGGAAATAATGTGATTTAGATAACTGGTTTCTCAGTAAGAGTAAGAGATAACATTGTTAGATCTTAAAGGTTTGGTTTGGATGTTTCTATTTTTAGACTGCCTTAATGACTTAATTTCTAGACAAAATCAGCAGTTTCTTAAACAAGCACAAGAAAACTGCTAAAGAAACGCCACCTGACACAGGACAGTAATTTGCTATCCACTGTGTATGGAAAAGTGCCCCAAACCTACTTAGGGCAGAGGGTTATGCCGTAAACCTCCCCTTAGAGGCTCTGTGACCTCTCTGGCTCTCAAGGTGCTAAAACTCCCATTACAGCCAATGTGATGAGATCACAGGTGCTTGTGGCCATTTGAACCGCTCAAGTCACGTTCAGATATTACATGAGGAAAGCTGAACTCTTGTGGAGTGTTTCTAGAGGCCAGGAAGAATAACAGACCTTCTAGATGGAATTATGCTCTTACCTCTGGATAATTGAATTTAGCACCCAGTTAGTATGGTGCAAGGAGAGACCAGGAATAGCTCAGGGATTGTTGGCCAGCCCTAGGGATACTATATTCTAGTCATATTGATAATGTATTAAGGTGCTTCAAATGTAGTGCTTTGTAGACCAGTGTGTTATGACAACGAATGTGTTTTAGAAGAATGTGACTTGCTCTGATACTACTATAATGGAGGTTATATAAATGCTTAAGTGAATCAGATATGCAAAAATCAGCTACATCATAAAAAAAAAAGGGAGCTTAATTAGCTGAATAAATAATTAACTGAAAATAGTTCCCTTGCCCATAATACCAAAATTGATTTACATAAACAATGGAGCATATTGTAGGAAGATGTTCTGTTCTGCCACTCATTGAGAAATGCAGCAGAAATTCTTAGAAATGAAATAATTTTCATATAGAATGTCTTACTTCACTCTAGCAACTAAAATATTATTTATATGAAATCCTATTTAGTAGAGGCATTGCCTTGACATAGGCAGATTAAATATATGTCTTGAGAACCTGTCCAAGCTCTTTACTTCTGATCTTTCTGGGTATGCATCATGAGTCCTTACTCTATAAATAATGGTCTGTTCCTGATGAAGAAAGCCTGTTTACTCTCTGAGTACAGAATGTGGTGTGACCATCAATTATGTTTTTCACATATAAATACTGGAAGTAAAACTTTGCTTCCTCAAAGACTAGTGGAATAATTCTGCAGTTGGGCTTCAGCACTATTATGTCTTGTGATTTACTCAGCTGTAAAGAGTACTTGCAGGTAAAATGCCATATGATACAGTGCTGCCTTCAGAATGTCAAGGACTGATAACATTGATTTTTCAGAAGTGTTTCACTGAAAATTTTCAAATCAAGTAACTAGAGCTCACTGCATTAGAGATACAGGAGTAGATTAGATTAGCTATGCAGACTACAGGCATCTAAAAGCACTGGGAAAAACTGCAATTTCACTGAAGTCTGAGTTCAGCCAGGGCAGAGCTCAGGAAGATGGAATTGGTTTCTTTGTGCTAGTATCTGTACCTTTTGTGTTGGATGTCTTGTAAGGTGATCTCTTCACAAGTACACCAATACACTTATGCAGGTTGAGTGTATTTCAGTATTTTGCCGATAGGTACCTACAACTGATTATCCAAAATTCACAGATCCTCTTTGGGTTTTCACCCCTTTTTATGACAAAACAGCTAACAGGTCCTAGAATGTTTAATCTTCTTTCAAGGCTCACAATTTCAGAGGTGAAGAAACAAAAGGATTTGAAAGCTTAAAAGAGAAATTAGAGAAAGAATGTGAATATCAAAATTCATAATACTAAGAAAATGTCTCCTTGTAAATGACACTTTATCTTTCTAATATGATATGGGTGAAATGCAAGCTCATTTAGCATTAAATGAGATAATGGAGGTTTTATTCAGGCAAAACCTGATCTTTACAACTATTAAATGTGTATTTAAAAGTTTATTTTATGAGTTCATTAAACTATTGTTTTCATCAAAAAGATTTTTATTTAGCAATTATAAATTCTAAACTTTCTTTTCTTTAACTTTTATGGTGATTATCATATAAATATACATACATATATTTAGAATTAACACAATTGGGAAAATCTTTCTTAATTTTACTGCAGTATGAATGACTACCTTCAGAAAGGTTCTGGAGCAGATTGCAGGTGATATGTCTTCATGAATTTTGGGAGAAAAAAATGCTGTTTTCGATATTCAGCTTGACAAATTCCTTGCTTGAATGCCTTCATGGAGTTTTCACTCAAAAACTACCTTGTGCTGTGCAAATTGCAAGAAGTTGAAAAGATAACACACTCCATCAGGAATGTAATGTTATACACTGATACTCTTGAAGTGAAGCCAAGAAAATGAATTGTCACTAACCCTAAATCTGTTCAGTTAGATAAACTCTCATTTGAAGAAAAGGAGGTTCCAGAATGTAACATTATTAAGCATCTATTTGTATGCTCACTTCTGTGTAGATTTTTTGTTTATACATTGTGCATTGTATTTCCAGATGCAACTTCTACAGGTGTCTTAAATATTTCAGTGAAAACTATAATACAATAATACATTAAAACAATAATACATTGAAAACTTTAGGATGTAAACACTCTAAGAAAGCTGTAATAATTTCAGAAGGAAATCTTGCTATTGAGGGAAATTCAATTGAGACATTCAGCACAAGGAATCTAAACATTTGAAAGGTGGGAAAAGGCCTATTTATGACATTGGAGGGAGCAGGATCTATCCCTAAAAGAACTTTATAAACCTCTGACACATCCTGAGTCTTAGCTCCCTGCTGTGTCCAGGGTGATGGACAGCACCCAGTCAGCCAGCATGGCCTGGGAAATACCCTGCAGCCCCCAGTGTGTGGGAATTCCCACCAGCATTAGTCAGAATGGAGAGTACACGTGTGAAAATACCAACTCTGTAACATTTACTAGGTAGAGGTAGGCATTTCAGTTAAACTGATATTATTTTAGAAATCTTTTCAAATTTTTTAACTTCTTTCAGGTTTCCATTGGAATATCACCAAAGTTTGAGCAATATAGTTTACAGGGCCACAGGTGGACATTACTGACTTGAGCCACTTGCATGCCTCAAACGTGTCTTTATTACTTTGAAATCTGATATATCATATGTAGTTTGTGTGAGTCCTTGAAAATCCTTCCTATTTTTGATTAATGCATTCCTAGATTTAGGATTCAAATATGATGCTATTGTATTGCTAATTTTCTTAAAATGAGTAATCAATTTGCAGCTGCCATTTCCTTAACAATGCAAATACATTAACGTGCTTCTAAAAGACAAAGGTACAAAATTATTTTCAAATATTAGTCATTTAGCTAGCACTGATTAGAAACCTTATACATTATTAAGACTGTATAATGAGTTCTTCAGTTTTAAAAATGATTTTGCATCGAGATTTATTAGATGCTTAAGCTTCTCTATATAACACTAGAACCAGTTGATCCACCCTGGTCCCTCCCAACTTTACCCATTCTATGATTGTGGGAATCCGTGACTTGACTTGAAACCATACTCATTCATTTATTCCTTTTCCTAGAAATACTTATGTAAACTTGTAAGTTCCATGTCTAACTATGTACTCAAAACATGGAATGCTATCTATTATTTATATTTTTATTTGTTGAGACAAAAATGATATATTGATATTCTATGATTCTCTTTTCAGCTGTAATTATACTCTAAAGACTAGAGATCATAACTAAAAGTCTCAAATTCTTCAGTTCAGGAAAAAGATTTTATCACCATACTTTATGAAGATGTGAGTTGAATTAAGGACTAAGAATAGCTCTTAATGTGCAGACATTTTTGGTACCAGATAATAGCTGAAAGTATTAATTAAATGGAAGTGAGAACTGCAGCAACTTCCCCAAGCGGTGTCTTCTAGTAGAAACATGAATGCATAAGGAAAAATGGAACTTCTTTTTCAGCTGACTAGTCATAGCAATGTTCTGTTTGAAAGACTTATAATAAAGTCTTTTAAATTGGGTTCAGCTTATATTGCTGAGTTTTTGTTTGAATTGGAACATTCAATTTGTTTTGATAACTATTATTTAACTAAAAAATAGAAATGCTTTAAGTTCCATTAAATTATTTGTAATAGAGTTGTGAAACCTTCAGAGAAATGAGATGAAAAAAACCAGTGATGACTTGACTTCACCATTTTTTTTCTCAGATTTCAAATTGAAATTATTCTGTGAACTTAGAATTATCTTTTCAGGTCTAAAATGTAGATTATGATGTAATTAACTCCACCTGTTTTTTAATTATAGAGCAGGATTTAGAAGGGAGTATTTTTCCTGCAATTTAAGGTCCAGAAGTGCAATCAAAGCAATCTGCATCCTACCAGTAGCACTGTCTCAGGATTATGTGAAATACATTGGTTTCCCTATTTTTAAGAATAAATTTGCCATTGAAGCATTTCAGAGTTCTTCTAGAGGCCTAAAGTGGATGCATTGAATAAATTATTTTGGTAAGTAAAAAATTAAAGAAAGTTGTAATGAGCAAAACAGTAATATCAAAAAAAAGTCAGTTAATCAGCTTTCTGGAATAACTCAGTCTGACAAGTGATAATTTAGAAAACTTATTTTGATTAAAAACCATGACTACTTACAGAAACAAAAATGCAACTGTCTAGTTTGCTGCAAAAGAGAACACAATCTGAAATGAGCTCATTAATTTTACTGTAATATCTGATTTTATTTGGTTAATTGCAGAGTAGCACTGATTAATTATTTAATTACCACAAAACAGACTTCTGTATATCAAGCCCAAGAAAAGTCTGGAGCTTCATTTAAACTCATTAAAATGCTATTGTGTGGGCACATGAGAATGTCTCTCTGGAGACTGAGAGCAGAGACAAATGGAACTGAAGAGGTTTCCACCTCCACAGACTGCAGTTCAGGTCCCCTTTGTCCCCTGGAGCAAAATGGGAACAGTCACTGATGGCTGCTGTCTTGGTTTTGGTATTTCCCACTTTGTGTTCATGCAAGTATAACAGATGCAAAGACTCTTCTCTAAATGAAGGCATGAAGTAGTAAAAGTCTTCATGGCACATCCACATGGAGTGGATATCTGAGCGCTGCAGCCTTTGGATAGCTAACCAAGGGAGTCTGGAAAGAGATTTAGCTCATGCTGACTGCCATAACTGGATATATGGAGTGGGTTGGGATCCCTTAGGGTGTCTTGCTTGGACTCCATTTGCCACTCCAGAAAGCTTTTTATAGATCCCATGTCATATCTCCCATTCCCTGAGATCTGGTCTTACTCAAGGTCTTGGAGTACTCTAAGTGCCTTGCCCTATTCAAATTTGTGATGTGATTTGTGGAAAAAGGAGCACAATCTGTAAGGAGCCAAGAATTTCTTGCCTGCCCAAGTGAAATAGGACCACTGCAGGTGCTGGTCTGGTTAAATTATACTTCTGCTGACAGTACAAACTGACCAATTTAAATAATTTAAATTATGGAGATGAAGTTAATAATGAAATTAAGATATATATCTCTATACCTCTATCTATTGAGGAGCAAAAGAAGCAGAGCAGATCTGTCAGGGGGTACAAATGAGGTGCCACAGGTGAACCCTTCTCTGGCCATGCCCTCACTCAAGTGTGCTGCCTGAAGACAGTGAGCAGAGCTGCAGTGGTGACAACAGAGTCCAAACTGTAGTAACTTTATTGCTTTGTTACTAAAAGGATCAGGGCAACTTGCACTGTATGGGCTGAGTAGCATATTTACTGTCTGCAGGAATGTTTGGGCAGCAGATAAAGCTCCATATCTCAGCTGACAGTGGCTTGTGGAGACTCTTTGTTTTGGGAATCTTTATTTCAAACTGCTCCACCCAGTGAGCTGTTAACAGCTGCTGTACAACAACAGCACTGAGACAATCACTAACACCATTCAATATGACATAGTATTAAGCAATGCTATGAATATTTATCAAATGTCTTTAGTGTGCCCTCAAGTGAATTCTTTAAAACTTCTCTTGCCACTAGCGCTAAAGATGAAAAAAATTTTTTATACCAGCTCTAAGAATGGAGATCAAATACTTGGGAATTTATGCCCTATTCAATTTCCTAATAGCCATTAATCTTCAGTGTCAGTCCCATTTCCTTGGAAAGACATTCCAAATTCTAGATGAAATAATGGTCAGGGCAGAAATGCATGATTCTGTAAAACTGTGCAATTATACAGAGTAGGAAATTTTAGCTCTTAATTCATGAAACAATTGCATTTTACTTCAATACTTTTCATAGCTATTTTATATACAAAACAACCTGTGCATATAAAAATGCATATGAATTTCCTTTATGAACACTGTTTCACATATTCAGGGAATGTAGTTAAAAAAAAGATAAACTTGCTGTGCTAACATTTTTCCTGCCCTTCCAGACTAAGCAGGGCATGTATTTTTATAGTTTAACAAGCTTTCCTATTAAATTTTGAAAAATGAATCTATTATTGACATGCTTGAAACATATTCAATTAGTCTTGATTTGGTATATTTGATTTAAAGGCTTTTGATTATTTGTTCCATGTTCTAACTTGACAACTTAGAAATGGAATGAAATTAACCTGTCAGGAAGGATTAATGAACAGATATTTTTCACAAGTTTAGATGATTTATAAGAATTTCACTGCAGCTGATCTTGCCATTGAACCAATCTTCATTTCTGAAAATGGATTAAAGGTCCATATGATGGTATCCTATACTTTCATATACTAATTAACATCCATTTATTAGAGGGGTAAAATGAGACTATGTAAAGCAGTGAACTGCTCTGTACTATAATTAAAGCCAAATTGTTTCTTATGTTAAAGAATGAACACATTTACAGATTATTAGTGTGTGCATTAAATACAAATAAGCATAACTGATGGAATAACTAATTAATTGAATGTTATTTGAGCCTATTTTTATTGCAATAAATATCTTGTAAATGCACTGCTTATCTGCAGTACAGAACTATTTATTGACAAGGTGTGTTTCTCTGCTTAGTGAACTATTAATAGTTCTTAATGAAAAAGTACATCAGAAGATGCTTCTATAGTCTGCTAGTAAACTGTGAATAATTTCTTAATTCTCAATGTTCAACATTTTCCAAATTCAGTTATCTCTAGCTTTGATAATCTGATAAATGGCAGCAGTGGAAGGAGCAGACTGGAGTGTCCCTTTAAAAAAATTGTTGCCCTTCTACCTCATCAGACTCCAGCTGAGAAAGAGTAAGGGCAACATCTTTTGTTGTAAAACATATTTGGTCAGATTATCAAGGAAGAAGAACTTTATGTTGTGATTTTACCTGCAGTAAGTTTCTTCCTTCGTTGCATATGGATTATTGTGGACAACAATAAAAGCAGAAAATAATTGTAAGATATTTCATCTTCTGTAAAAACTCATTAAAAATACTTTAAGTATTAAAAAGCAAATTTTATGTCTGTTCTAAGGAAACATACACCACCTGGCCTCCGTATGAAAATACATCCTTGTTCTAAAAGCAAGTGACTGCAAAAAATTTGTTGTGCAGTCGGATTTTGATTTAGGTAACTGTCTGGCTTGACTGAGATGCCCCAGTGATGTAATGTGATTAATGCAAAATAAGTATCTTATTTCTGAGGTGGGACCAGCTGACCAGAGAGACATCTCCTTTCAGTGGATGGACACAGTCAATCAGGTGGTTGCACACATTGACTATTAATGCCTGGATTACTGCCTGGGTTGTATCAGGGGCTGCATCAATTTGGTTATGGTCTGTAGTCAGGCACAACTACCAGCATAGAAAGCTGAGGAAAAGATGGTAGAACCATGCTGAATAAATTATTTGGGGAGCAAAACAGTGGATAGTGACTGATGTTAGAAAATAAGAGCAAATGGAGAATAACAGCTGAACAGGGAAATCTGGCTGAGAAGCCAACAGGGAGTTATTTTTTCAAATAAAAACTATTTCCTCTTGTTTCCTATTCAGTTTTTAACAGAAATTATTATTTTGGCATTTATTATTTTGTCACAGCCATTTCTTGATTTGCAAAAATGCAAGCAAATTTATTCTCATCTTTTTGAAGTCATTCAGAATCTTACCTAAGACAATTTGCATCCAAATTAAGTTAAAGACTCTTGGTGGTTTTAGAGGAAAAGAATTGATCTCTATGTTTTAAAAGTACTAGGGAAGATACTTTTCAATTCTTTAGAAATCATGTGCAAAATGGCTTTGTGTAGATAATCCTTCTTGATTTCACTGTTGTAGAGTAGTAGATATTCTCCCTTATCCTATTGTTCTCTCAGGTATACTTTTTACAAATCACCTATCTTGAACAAGGTGGTGCAAACTCAGAGATTTCATTTTTTGGGCAATGTTTGTAATTTCTTAAGCTGCATGTCAAAGGTTATGTCCATTTTCTTTTGATCTACATAAGAGTGAATTTCATTTTATGCACAGCATGTTCATTTCGTATTGGAAAGATATTTAAAAAAAGACAGTTCATTTAGTAATTTCAGTATATTGACAAATGGGCAGGATTAAAAGTTATTCAAACAATGACTTGTCAGTGTATAATTCTCACCACAATGCATTTTAGTATTAACAAGGCACTCTGCCTCTCTTATGCTGGTAATTTTAGATACAGCAATTTCTCCAGGACATCACTTTAGTAAATAGACTTTTACTATTCAAGTTCAGCAAGTTGTAAAATATGAGTTATCCTGATCATTTAATTGAAATACAATATAACATGTCAATATTAGGAAAGAACTCTCTTACATCTAATATATTTTTCCATGCTTTCCATATGAAGAAGACTTGACCTTTAGTCAAGACAGGTTCTGTGACTTTTCTTTAATAAAATGAAAAAAACTTTGAAGTAAAGAAGTACCAATTAAGAAACATGGTAAAATTTCACCAGCAATTTGCACAAATGAGTGACTGTTTAAATTTTAGGCACATTAGTGCTAATATTTTATCTTGAGTAATCACAGGTTGCTAAAAGTTACTGGACAAGGGTTAAAATAATCCCCATAGAGCTTATCTACCTTGCAGTATAATGATTCCAGGTTCTATTGAATTGATAAAAACATCTTCTACTCCTGGGTAACCCTTCACACTGCCAATATTCCAAATTCCCATTGATCTTTCCAGTTGTGTTGCCATATGGCCAGGTGGCTTCATCTTTCCTTACATTCATTCCAGTGTCAGCTGAATAAGCAGCACACGCAGAACATGGCTCTGAGTGCCTGGTTACTCTGGATCAGGCTTAGGCAGACAGGGAGACCCAAAGGAGACCTTCAGATTACCATGCCCCTCTGTAAACCATGCTGGGGTTGTTGCCTACAGTTTAACTGCCCTTCTCTGTACCTTCATTAATCACAGAGGCCTGTATGCATTTCTGAACCTCCAGCTCCCTCTTGCCCTGTGCTCCCTTCACTGGAATCATTGCTATTTCTTATTCACAGGGTGCCAGTTGAGAAGTGCCCTGGAGGGAGACTTATTCTTAGTATATTGTGTTAGTGCTGAAGGAAGGCCTGGAAAATCCCTTCTTCCATTTGCCAATTCACCTTCTAATTGACCTATATTATTTTCCCACTCAATACAAAATTTATACAGTTCTAAGTGTTTTTATTTGCACTCATCATTTCTGAAATGCTGAAATCGTTTGTATCCAATAAGAAGGCTCAAGTAAAAAAAGTGTAGATGATTGATTTTGTGCTTATTTTACTACAATGAAATGGTATTGAGGTACATCAGATTTCTATTTATACCAAATTAATGCTTTCAGTGTGATTTTACTCTGGGATGAATTAGATATTAAAGTTAAATATGTCTGAGAGTCTATTTTCATAATCAAAGCCTCACTCTGAGTTTTTTTTTTTTAATTTAAATAATTTCTATCTTTTCCTGCCATAGCATAAGGATTATGAAAATGAGGTTCATGCCCATATACAGGGACCCATAGCGAGGGCTATTTTCCACAGCTGTACTTTTAGTATTTATAATTTTTAAAGCCACAATCAAAAGAACACTGCAATAGCAGAAGCATTTTTGCAAAGGGAAATAATCACAGTGTTTATACGGTTATTAATTTTTTTGCTTTGTGTTCTTCAAGAAGACAATGCAAGAAGATTACATAGATAGATAGATAGATAGACAGACAGACAGATCTCCTTCATTAAAATTGCAAAAGTTTCTGGGGCCAGGAAAGCAATTTGTGAAAGCACAGAGATAAACACTTTGCACAAAGGAAATTAATAAAATGTTCCCCAATGGCTCTGAAATGAGGTTGCTAAAATATTTTCCTTGCTGTGCATGGGATAATGGGGTCATCACAGAAACAGAGAGTTGCACATTTGGACCACAATGGCACAAAAGTTCTGCTTCCAGCAGCATCTGCCAGCTTTTTGCCCCTCTACCTGGGGACAGGGTGCTCTGCAGAACCACTGGCCCTCCCAAGTCTTTCCCATGAGGGTGCTGCCATAGTTATAACCACAGGAACTTGCAGAATCCTTCCATGGGTATGCACTGCTGGAGGTTTACATCTCTGAGGCCAAATGCATTGCTTGCCTGTAGGCTGAAGGTGAAAAAATCTCTGTCAGGCTTCTTACTTCCGTCACTCCACGTGTAAATATATTTTCTCCCATTATTCCTTTACATACAAAATGAAATATTGTCTTGAACAGTTGCTTTCGAAACTATTCACAACAGTGCAGCAAAATAGGACCACCTCTAACAAATGCATCTGGTAATAAATGTTAAAGAGAAACTGTGGAATAACAGAAAAAGATGGGAAAAATATGAGAAATTTCAGGGTAATAGACCTTTAGTTCTACTTGGTGGTTGTCAAAGCTTTCACAGCATGAATATAACAAAATGCAATTGCTCAAATCTATTTCTTGTTAGTACAATCTCTAATAAATAAAGAAATTTAAAGGCTGATTCAAATTGCAAATCTTACTCAACTTCTAATAAAATTATTGCAAAATTTATGTTTTTTGTTTTTTTCTTTTTTTTTTTTGTAGTGGGTGAGTAAAGAAAAAATTTTAAGAGAGTTTTCTGCATTAACATGTGCCTGCTGTTGCATGCACAGAAAGAGGAAGGCTTATTTTCCTGTTTAAAAAAAAGAAGTGTAGAAGTGAATTGTCATTAATTTAAAATTATACTGTAAATAGACTAATGCTTTCTGGGGAATGGAAAAACAATGAGATGGGTTGATGGAAACTTATAAATTCTATGAAAAGAAGTCTGCTTCTGCTTCAGATAAAAATATATAAAAAGAAAAAATAAAAGAAAATATTAAGTGGAAAAAAAAAAGAGAAACTAAATGGGATGTGTGTGTAGAAACTGAGACAAAGAAAGATCTGTTACACAGAAAATTTGGAATAGAGTTTCATGAAAGCTTTGATTGTTTCTAACTTGCTGTGGAACCAGTCTGCTGGAGATCAGGACTTAGTGCTTTTTAGTCCCTCTTTGGGCTTACTGAGCCTGTTTGGACAAGTTCAAAACATTTTACAAGTCCAAGCTTTCCCTGCAAACATGTTCACTGTAATAATGAATAAATTGCATCTCAGAATTCCAAAGCAGTAACAAGTGACTTCTTTATTCAATATTCATTTCTATGCACGTGCTGAGAATTGTGCAGGGGATTTTCAGTTTTTTGTAGAAAAGAGAAATAATCATTAGCTAGAAACCTTTGCTTGGTCATCTCTCTTTTTTTCTTGCCTAACTTCCAAATCAGGCCAAATCAGTGTAAAAAAACCCCAAACCAACAAACCTTGAAAATTATAACGAAAAACAATTCTGTGTCTGTTTCACCAAAAAGACACAGAATGTGAAGGTTCTCTGGAGTGTGCACTCCTTTATATGAAATGCTTTATTATCTTCTTGCATTTTTACCTCATTCAAACAAAAGCTGTAATACTACCTCAATTGTGAATCCTCTGGGTGTGAGATGAGAGGACATTCAATACTACAGATCTGTTAAGAGGCAGCTGTTACATTGCCATGGAACATGGTGACACGGTACGTATTCCTAATCAAAATGTTTGGTTAACAAAAAGGTCAAAGAAGCAATTAGTGGTGGAATACAGTTCTACTGTGTGCCACATACTATTTGACTAAAATACAAACTGACAGCAGGGCAATTCCTGCTGTTGGAATCACAGAGCTGACCTAGGGCACTCTATCCAGCTTAGTTTGACCCTGACAGCTTTTGACCAGCTATTTGTTGTCATATCTTTCTGACTGAACAAGATGACAAATATACACAAGACCTCATGCTCAAATGCTGCATTCTGTGAAGTGAGACAGATTTTGACCTTTAATTGGTAGAGGTCTCTGGTCTTGTGACTCCACATCTGCTATCTTTATTGTATTGTAGTGGACAGAAATTCTGTTAACTACTGTAGCACTATGTGCTCCCAGAATAGGAAAAATGTAGCTGTAGTTAAATGGCATTGGAAGATTTTTTATTCCACAAGACAGTCCTTTTTTTTAAAAAAAAGATTACTCTGACTTTACAGAAGAAGAGAGGTTTGCTCCAAATAATAAAACTCTAATAATTCATGCTACTCAGCAGTGATGCAGAGGCCTAACAAGACAAAACGAAAGAAAGAATTTGGGCTCAGTCTGAAAATAGCTGAATAAATAAATAAATAAATAAGAACTTTGTCCAGGGATAGAACATTTGAATAAATATGCATGTATCTATAAAATAAAAGTATCATCAATTTCAGAAGTTAGCCTTTCAAAAAGGGAGGAAGAAATTACTAACATTTTTTGTGACAATACCCAAAATGGAAGCACTGTTTAATTTAATTTTTTCTATAAAGGATTAATATTTTTCAGTTGACTTTTAGGACATGTAGATTGCCCAGGCAGAATCGCTTACCATGGATGTTTTCTTTTGTTATCAAATAACAGTTGGCTAAGCCTTGAAATATAATTTCTTTATTTGATATCCATCTGGTTTGTGTGCACTTCGATTTTTCCGTGCCTATGATGTTGGTATCTGAATATGTTCAGTTACTTGTGGACTTCTATCTCTGAAAACTAAGTTTGCAAACTATAAATTGAGAAAAACTGCCTTAGATAAATAAGTATAGAAAGGCTCTTCACTGGGGAGCTGACCTGTAAAAAGAGGGTCAAAAATCAGTGAGCACCTCAAGAGAGAGCAGCTTATGAATTAGCACAGAAGAGTATCAATAACCTTCTCAATGTGGCTTCTCATTCCTGCTCTTGGACCACTTTTGTAAAGCCTTTAATGGGTGAGCTGGCTAGATGAATATCTTGTGATCTCAGTTTCTTTTGTCTTAGCCCTTCCACACACAGCAGCTCCAGGAAGGCATGCAGAGTGTCACTGCTCAAAGGGACCAGGCATTTTCAAGGTTCCACTCAGCTGCTTTTCAGTGTCAGAGCTTATGGTCTCCTGCTCTTACCAGATCCTTTTGCCTGGAAAAGCTCTCAAATCAGCGTTATTTGCCACTTTCCTCTGGTTGTTCTTCCCAAAGTTTGCTGTTAAGCCCCCATTTTTATTAGTTTTGCATTCAGATACTGGCTGCCTGTTTCCCTTTCCAATGATTGTTCCTCAGACTACTTTTTCCTAATTACAGACTGCTAGCCTGCAGCTAGAGTCTATCTCACACTCAATCACGTGCTTTTTCTGCTGAAAAATCTGGTTTGCAATTTTTTCCCTGGTTCAGCAAGCACACCCTAGAATGGTGCCTCAGTCCTACCTATCCTATTTGGGAAGGATGACAGGACTATCAGTACATTAACACATGTACCACAATATTTGTGGAAGTATCCAGAATTATTAGATTTTAAAATATAACTGCATTATTTAGGCTCCAGTGAATCATTTAAGATCTCATAAAACACTGCTTCCAACATTAATAGAAATCAAGAGAGATTTGAACATCTTCACATTACTTATTATTTCAAGCTATTTTAAAATAAAGTATCTAATGATTAATGGCAATGACTTATGATGGGAGAATGTTTAGTGGGTATGATGCTGCCAGCATTAAGTATTTTTGTCTTATGAGCATGTAGTTTCTCCATGGAGTCTTTAATCATATAGTTGATTTTAGTAGGCAAATAGTAGACATCACACGAGGATTATTTTTTGGCAAGGATTTCCACATCCAGGCTGTTGTCTAAGAAAAATGTTAATGATAAAAGCAGGATAAAAAATGTTTTGACGGTAAAACTCTTAAAGTAACAGCCAGAGAGGTATTACAAACACTAGTGTCATCTAGGTAATACAGAGACACCTGTAGAGATCTGCAGAAAAAGATACTGGAATTATAGAAGAACTCTATGGTGTGAGATTGAAGGAATGTGAGGAGAAACTAGCCTATAAAACATATATTTAGCAGAATATAGAAAATAAGGCAGAAAATAAGGCATTTGTTTGCAGCACGAAAAAGGCTCATAACTGGATTTGTGTCATAAGAAATACCACAATTCAATCTCTTATTTCAAGAGAAAGCTGTGGTAACAGTCTTGATGAAGTGTATGCTGATGAATACTCTGTAAATAGTAATCATTTGCAATTATTGCTAGTAGTTGGATGTTGTCTCTTTCTGTTTTACGTTTGCATTTCATTCAAGAAGGGTGTGAAAGGAATCTTCTACTCCAGCAGTTCAGCTTCTTGTCCCAATTAAAGCTGCATGAAAAGAGTTAAACTCTCCAAACTTTATACAGCTTAAAAATGTTAGTTGGGACGAATTTGTTTATTTATTTATTTATTTTAAAATTCAAGTCCCATCAATTAGGCCATTCTCTCTTCCTAATACATTACCTGCCTGTGGTTGAACACTGGGGATTTGTGTTCTGAAATATTCAGGGCTTTATTCAATTGTCAAAAGACAGGTTTCTAACTAAGATACCATGACTTAGTCACATGGAGCTGGCTGGGTGCCTTTAAGACCTGTGGGACACTTGTGCCCCTCTGAAAAGGGAGTTGCAGTATCTTATATCGTGCAGTGTGTCAGTGTCAGACAACTAATTTTTAAGTCAGAAATGCTGAATTTGGAAGCAATCAAACCAACAATTATTCTTCAAACAAAATTAAAATGTTTCTTAATGCAAATTCTTCTTTACTCTCTGTTAAAATGCACACACTAATATATAAGACCTGCAGGAGACCTAAATTCCTTGTGTCGGTCTGGAGGTGAATATGGAAGTGTCATTTGGTGAAACAACATCAAAAGGGAGGTCTAAGTTGGGCTCTTGCCAGAGCAATTCATTGGGGTCCATTCTCAAAGGGCCCAGAAGAAATGGGGTATTGAGAATAAACTTCAGTGCTAATTGATGACCTCTTTCTCTGATGATCTTCCTAAAACAAAAATATTTCTGTTGAGCTGATGTACCACCTCCCCAGTGCTCTTGTAATCCACTGAGTCTACAGATCCCACACCAGTAGGTCCCATTGTGTGGAGTGGGAACAACATGGTCTCTGCCACAGCCAAAAAGCTGGGCAGATTACTTGTTGGAAAGGCATCACATCGGAGTCCAACACATCTGTTTGGCTATGGCCAAGTTTATTGGCCAGGTACTGTTATCTACACAGTGCAAACCAGCTCATGTTCACATAAGATCCAAAGCAATGATTATTGCACTCTTAGAACATTCCTTTAGTTCTGCTCAAATTCATGCTGAAGAAAATCCCTATCTACACTTTTATGCTTTCTTCTGGGTTATTGTTGGATTTCTTGCTATCTTTATGTTAAGTACAGAATTTTAGCAATTGCTACAATCCTAGTGCACACAGCAAGGGTCCTGGGACAAATTTGCCATCTCCTGTTTAACATTTCCTTTGTGAATTTATGTTTTGCTGATTTTGTATTATACACCAAATCATAGCAAATTCACTAACATCCCAGGAATATTAAGTGTTGCGGGTTTTTTTTTTTTTATTTTGTTGGGTTTTTTTGGGGGGGTGGTTGTGTTTTTTTTTGGTTTTTTTTTTTTTTGGTTTTTTTTTTTTTTTTTTTTTTTTTTTTAAGATATGAACATGAACAAGCTTCTTCTATGTCCTTTGGTAACTTTAACAGAAAAATAGGCCCTCTTTCCCCCTTCCCCCTTTATCTCCTGCTTTTACCTTTCCCTTTGATGTAATTTCCTGTATGCTGTATGCCAGGCCCTGCAACCTCAGGTCCTTAGACTGAATCTGCCTCCAGTAATAACAGGGAAAACAATTCTGCTTTGGTGGTTCTGAAGAGCAGATATTTTTAGGACTTAATTTTCCAAAATATAAAAATATATTTTTAGAAATATATTTTTCTGAGACACCACTGTTAACTTTAATTTCTGATTATATTCTTAATATTACTGTTCTGTTTCATTTAGCCCATGAAAACAGGTTGCAATAAGAGAGGTTGCCATTTGACTTATAACTTGCTCCTGCTGCTAATTCCATTTTATTTCATATTTTACTTACATTCAACAGAAATCAGTCCAGCAGCCACAAATGGTTTTGCCAGCATGTAGAATATCAGCACAGAAGCAAGTTATAATATATGTTTCCAAACCAGATGAATGCCTTTTTTCTCTGCTGCAAGAAGTAAAAGGTGTCTTCTTGGCATTCCCCACCAAGTAGTACTTTACAATGGAGCAAGATGTTATGGTGCTTCTTTACAGTCAACATATGTAAAATCAGATTCTGTCTAGTCAGGTTTAGACACTGAAAAAGACACTTCTCTTGGCTGTGACTGATATTCAGAGATTATGTGGTTTTGTGTTTATCCTGGTTTTCTTTCACTTTGTGCTCCCATGCCAACTTCTGCTCTTTCCCACTTCTTCAGGTGTTTCGAAAGCAAGAAAGCACTGTAGTTTGCTCCAAGAAGAGCGGCATTACTTCCCACAATATAATTCAAAAGGAATTGCTAAAATATTTGGAATTTCCTCAGTAAAGGTTTTTAGCTTTTGGTGTGTGTTTTGGGAGCTTGTGGCTGGCTCTGCTTGCCCTACCCAGATGCAGCTGTGCCCTTGGGATGGGCAGGGAGGACGGAGGGTGACAGCCCCCAGCATTCTCCAGTCCAGCTCCCCAGGGCTCCCAGAGGAAGAATTTGGGGCATCAGAGGGATGCGAACTGCTCTTCACATGCTACATGCAATCACACATATAATCACACATATCATCTGTACAATTTATTCAGGATTCAGAGCCTCTTAGGCAGAACTGCAAATTAAGAGAAAGACAGAAAGAATAGATGCATTGCTCACTCTTTAAACTCTCTCCATCTCTGGCTAATCAAAATCCCACAATAAACAAGACCAGTTCTGTGCATGCATCTGTTCAATATTCAGCCTATATTGTCAGCACTGTCTTGCTGAATTCATTGAGGTTCAGTGCCTTTAGCACCTGCAAGATCAGATCCTTGACTGTAACCAGATGGTGGCATTGTAGCATTACAGAAGTTTTCTAAAGTCGTCATAATTTCAGTCAGGGTAATCCAGAAAACTATGAAAAGCAGAGAATATATTTTAAAGTGGAATTCACTATAAAAATGATGCATGTGCATCTAGAGCTGAAAGAGGGTGCATAAGCCAAGGGTCCTTTTAATCACTAAAAATAATGAATAACATTTAAGTTCAAAGAATGAATAAAATTTAAGTTCAAAGAATGATCACCAATAATAATAAATAAAATGTTATATTTAAAGAGTAATCAGTGTGTAGGAAAATCCAAGCAGGCAGTAATACTTAATTTCTTAATGGAGATCCTTAGTATTTTGGAAAAGTTTATGCAATATTGGCTCTGAGAGAAATTTTAAGGAACAAGGAAGGGCATTGGCATATGTCTAAAAATGCATTAAATCTGAAAAGATAAAATTAGAGAAATAATATAATTTTATCATACCTAACTATTTTTTTATTTTCTTTTTTTTTCTTTTTAACCAGGAAAATTATGTTATGTAGATTATGGCACAGAAGCATGAAGTAGAAACATAATAAATCTAAATGCAATTCTGCCAGATTATTTCACTGTCATTTCCTATAAGTTATTAACCTCCTCATCTTCATTCTCTCCAGTTCTGAAGTAAAGTGCTGCAATGCTTTCAACACTGAAAGTACTGATTAGTTAATATCTGCCAAACATGTTGGAAAGCGTTTTGTGTTAACAATATTTTATCATGTTGCTCACAAAAAAGGGTCACAAGGGAATCACTGTTAACCCATTCTCCAAACCAGCTGCTTTCTGGTACCTCAATAATTGTATGTGGCTGGTGACATTCCTGGAGGGCAGCACTCAGCCCCCATTCTGCTCACTGCAGACCTGTGACTCTTTAATCTCACCACCAGCCTTTCTTTTTACTGTTCTTTTACCCCGAGGAGAATGAAAGCATACCACACATCTCAAAACTGTTTGCAAGAGTAAGCTGGTTTTTTGGGTCTGAGACTGGTCATGGTTCTAAACCCAGGGAGGCAGCACAGCAACCTATGGGCTACGCACTGCTGTCTCCACTTGGGTGGAGTGGTGTCTTTCCTAGGATAATTTTAACTGAATGCCTTCTAAACAGTAATTAAACCTTAGCCATCCTGTGAGAAGAACTCATGGTTGCCACCTCATAGAGATTTTCTGAATCATAGGATTTTGCACAGGGTCTTGATAAGTGAAGAAACTTTATCTCTGCTGCTCAGCTCCGGTCCTACATGTCCTCTGATCTGCTGCCTGCATGAGTTGTCTGCTTCTTGGTGATTGAGCAGCTGATTGGGGATGCCCAGAGCCAGGTAGTTTTGCAGAGAAAAAAGGAACATGTTGGCAGGCAGTGCTAGAAGGAGCCCAGCAGTTCTGAGCAGCTCAGCCCACTGATACTCACCTATTAAAGTGCCCAGCTGCTAACTGGAAGATGAGGATATCTTTGTTGCCAGCCTCTGAAAGCTGGGGAAAGACCACCATGGAGGAGTGGGATTGAACTGGAAATGGGAATAACTGAGATGTAGGCTAAAGGTAGAGGGCTAATTGGAGTTTGTGATACATTATTACAAGAGTAGGGCTGCTGCAGCATCAGATCTGCAGTCTCAGTAAGTCTGTGAGAGAGGATGATGACAGTTCTTACTTGCTTACATGGTACAGACAACGTGGACAGGAATAAAAGGAAAAGAGAACAAATGCAAAATTTTCATGGACCATGATGGACTTCTGACTGAAGTTACTGATTCTGGAAGGGACTATGTCCTCACCATCACCCTTTCACTTGTGCTTATTTGTGCAGGAATTCAGTGTAGTTGTGAGGTGCACCTTTGCTGTAGTTAGCTTGAATTTGCATACAAATGAATAATTTCTCTCAAATAAAATCAGTCTGGGTGAAAATACCAGCACTAGTATGTGTAGCCTCTGAGACCTGCAGGGTGAATCCCACAGCTTTTTTTTTTCAGATGCCATATGCTGTTTTGCTGTACAGGTTATTTCCTCATGCCCTGTGGCACTGGCTTCTGCTGCCAGCCTGAATTTGCGTGGTGGGTGTAGGGTTTCACTAAAAACAAATCAAGCAGAAATAACCTCTTTAAGATCTGGCATGTTTGCATGAGTTTTAGCCCATACCCTCAGGGAAGAGTGAGCTTGTGTTGAACTCACCAAGCTAAGGCATTTACTGCATGGAGAAAACTTGACACAGGAACTACTAAACTCAACATCATTTGAAGAGATGACAGTCCACAGGAAATGTGATTTTGTTCAGGATCACACTGGAAAGGAATTGTGACAAACCTGGCTATAAAAACTGGTAGATTTGGCCCTACCTTCTTGCTTGAACTGGATTGCAAAAGCATTTGCTCATAAATCATCCTAAAATAAATGAGGATGAGGAAAAAAAAAGGAAGGTAGTTTTCCTTTCATTTTAGGAAAAGACGGGGTTAGCATATGGCTTTTGTTTTAATATTGATTTCTGCAGAAGCCCATTGAGCCTGTTTTTTTATCTGAAGCTGAAAGCTCACACTTGTTCAGCTTTTTGTCTCTTGTGCTGTGGGCGCAGGACGATGTTACGTGACATGAAGGCATAGATAGGGACCCAGGTGTTGCTTCTGACTAAAAGCCTCTCTGTTGGAACTTCCTGACTAATTTCCCTGATTACAAAGACAGCAGGTGTCAAACATATCAGAAAAAGAACAAAAGACTTTATCTGTCCATACTTAATTAAAGGCAGAAGTGCACCTCAGAAGGCCATGAAGGTAATAATGTTTTAATTTGTTTTAACTATGCAGGAAGAAAATTTAAGATGATTGCTGAGAACAATGCAATTAAAATATAGAATTATTTTCCAAATTTTTTTTGTTCTGCTTTGATTTTTATAGAAAAGGATTATGTTTGGATTTCCTCACAGCTGCTTTTTAAAAAATACAGTACATTATATAAATTTAAAATATAGAAGGTAGCCTGATAAATATGCAGAATTATATCATCTTAGCTTTAGTTTAAATGTCACTGAAGGAATAGACTTTCAACTCCATCATCTTCAGTGGTTACATTATTGGACTTTTACCAGTTTAAGTTTTGTATTACATGAATCCTATCAATTCATCAAGTGAAAATGTGGCTCACATATCTTATGCTTCACCTCACTACTATATGTTCTGCATGAATTCAGTCACCCTTTCAATTCTGTAAAGGTTTTCAGCATAAAGGATTAGGAAAAGAGATGTAATCTTTGTTCATAAAAGACACTTTCCAATGAAAGGCACATTCCAATGAAAATGACAGTCATATGTTAGTAGTTAAACTATGCCATGTTGTCATGGAATTTTCATATCTAAGTTGTAATATTTACTTAAATTATTGTACAACAAAACCTCATCTATGCCTGCCCTAGAAACATTCCGGGAAAATATAGTTGCAGTGTTGTCATATTATTTTCTTTTTTCATTGCAATTAAAAGACTTAAGATCCCTGCATATTGCAGTATTCCCAGTTAATAATTCAGAAGACTTACATTATAGAGTATTTTTTTTTAATATTAATTAAAATGTAATGTATCTGCTGAACACCAGGGGTTTTGCAGGGGAGCAAGAGGACATACTGCTGTAGTAAGGCTAGCAAAATACCCTGAACTGACTACTCAAAGGTGTAGCATCAACCTGGGGGTTCAAGATGCTTTGAAAATGACAATTACTCTATAAATAAAACTGTTTAACCTTTAGATATATTATTTCCCTAGATTTGTAATCATTCCATAAAGACTGTGATTCTACTTCTTGTACTTGGATTAAATAGTTAGCTTAAATATCTGTAAAGCCCTTTCTGAATATTCACTTTCTTCAGGATTTTTACTATGCTAAAGAGTTTGCTACCATTAGAAGTCACAGTGTGAATTTCTGATTCAAACTTCAGTGATCAAGATGGAAGGGCTCTTGACTGGCTTTGAATCCAATTCCAAGGTTCTGATACAAAGAAATGAAAATATTTCAAATGTATACTTTAAAAGGTGCTTATATCAGATCATAGGAATTTATATTGGACTCAAGCACTTGCTGAACTTATTTTCCAAAATTAAACATAACTCACAGTTATCCCAAGTGATACTCTATGGCATCTTCAATGAATATTTGCAATTAGATTCTGCTACCATTGGTTAATGTCCAAAGCCTCAAGATTTTGAAGAATTGGCATAGCTTTAATTTGACTGGTCTTCTAAGTTTAGTAAGCAGTTGTGGTTATGCTGCTTGGGAAGAATTTTGGTTGTACTTCACTGTCACTTATGGGAATAGCTAGGATGAAAAAATAGACTTGTCACTGAAGTAGTTAAATGTGACATGAGAATACACCCAAGGATCCTCATTTAATAGAGATTGTTATGCTTAACATTTTTGTTTTATATTTTTTTTTTTAAGATGAGAACAACACTAACAGTACTTATGTCTTCTTTCCAGCAAATTTGGGAAGCTGGCCTATTTCTCAATATTGAACATTTAAAAACCCCAACCCACTGGATTTCTAGAGTATGTATCTGAAATAGAAAAAGTTATTGTAGACCACAGAGCATTGCTCTTTAGTGGAGGAATATGTCTAATAGGAAAATTCTGTATTTTCTATTATTTTGCTCTCTTTTAATAATATCACAGTTTAGGGTCCTTGATCCAGGGTGTAAAACACACAAATAGTGAGGTACACTTAATTTTTGAGTTTGTCATGATGATGAATGCAAAGTGGGCAAGCAAATAATAGCAACAGATTGCCTAATAATTGAATGCTACTGATATGCATAAGATAACAATCAAATAAAAATTAATAACCTACATGTCAAAATTTAGATTAGCTAGAGAAAGTTAGTGCTCCTCCTCAGAGTGTGCATGAAAAAAGCAAAGCAAAGGGTTTTCTATTCAGAATAGGAGAGCTGAGTGAAATAGGAAAGCTGGTGATTGGGAAAATGGTTGAGTTTTCCCTCACTTGGAATAAATGTCATACCTCTTATACTTTGGCTGACGGCAAAAAGTGACCAGGGTTATTAAAAAGAAAACATACACCCCAACAGATTCAAAAAATACAGTTCCAGAAGAACAGTGTGAGACCAGCAAGGTGATAAACAACATGCATTCTGACTAAATTTTCCCAGTAGGGTGCCTGTAGCTGGGCAGCTGAAAACATATTTAAGTTAATCTCTCAGGCTACAGTTCATGGAAGCTCTTCAGTACATGCTGAATCAATTTCTATTCAGGAAGACTGTATGCACAAGACTAAATTTAAGCATGCGTTTGTACCCCATTGATCTCAATGGGATTTAGGCACAGACCGATTATTAAACATCTGCTTATATATTCTCTCAAATAGGGACATTATACCAAACGGAATTCAAAGTATTAGTTTTGCGTGTTTCTTTAATTTGTTTAAATTCAAGAGACAAATAAGGAATTTTCCTTCTGCAAAGCATTTTATGATCACATTATATCACAGCCTGTTCCACTAAATAACAGTTGAACTGTTTTCCATTCGGCAGTTAAAATGCTTGGTTGTGTGAAGCTGAGCAGGACCATGGAAAGAAGTTCTGGAAGCGTGGCTGCCAGGCACGTGGTGGATGCATTCCAGCGTGTGCCTGTTCTCAGATCTGCAGTGCTGTAAGGAAAACATCTATAGTACAAAGCTTTGGGAGTGCATTTCACCTCAGTCACCTTTAGTTGTTGAAAGCTCCGTGAAAAGCCTTACTGGGTCACCCTACACTTCTGTTGTAGTGTAATGAAAAAAAAAACAAATGGAAAGATGTGGATATCCTTGGAGGACGATTCATCTGACTTATCTTAGATAAGTATTTTAATTGGGGAAGTGGGGCACACTTAACTTTTTTTTTTTCCCTGGAAAATTTCAGGGTATAAGGTGATGCATTTAGACATCCACTCCTCAGATATCTAAGCAGGGTCAGAGGAGTTCTTGTGCAATATGTACATTCACACATCAAGCACCTGGTCATTAGCTTAGCAATGTTCAAGTAAGGGAATGATTTTTTATTAAATAAGTATGTGAAACATCTGTCTGGCTTTAGCTTCCTTGGTATTTTTTGAATATTACATGTTGGTAAAATTCCAAATCCTGGAAATATCTGTAAACTAACTGCATTGATTAAGGCTATATAGAGAAAGATTTTCTACTGGTGAGTTATAATTTGACTCCTATTAAAACACCAAGGTTTTTGTGTTAGATTTTCATTTTTTTCCCTGAAATATTTTGGAAAATAAGAGGGTTTTTTTTTCTGGCACTGTTGGTATTCAAATGGTGGAGGGTACACCCCCCTAAAAATTGTTGGGAAAAGGGAATGGTGAGAGTGTGCCACTAAGGTAAGCAGGTAGGCGTGCAGTACTTCTAGCTGTTCATCTTCCTTTACCTGGTAGTCTTAGATTAATTTTCCCTCCCTTGCTTTGTCCTGATGTTTTTTGACATCAGAGTACAGAGTACTAAGTGTACATTTTCTGATCCATTATAATTTCTTGTAGGAGTCTTGCAGTCTAAAGGTGATAAATATATTTAATTTCCCTAAAGGAATCAATTAATCACAGAAGTCAGAGATCAGGGTATCTATTTACTCCACTCATGCAAGCATAGAATATATTTACTTATAACCAGTCTCAGAACAGATTTTAGACAGAAGCTCAAGAGGTAGGTAAACATTAACACATTTGGCAGGAAACAAAGAGTTTGGGTTTTTTTTAATGTTGAGATTCCTACAATTAAATACTGTCACTGTCTTAGGAACATTAATATAAGAAAATGATGAGAAATATAAAGCTTCCTCAAGTTAAGTTTAGGCTAATCAAAGAACATCCTACAGTGTATATTTAAAGCCAAACCATTTTGATGTTGTCTTTTCAGGCACACACATTTAATATCTGTGTTTTCTACGTTGAGTTTACATGTATTTCTTAAACCTGGGTATTTCTTTATACCTTTGTAGCCCTGCTGATGCAAATGTTAAATGAAACCAGCTTCCGTTTGATTTTCAGAATAATACATTGCTTTACTTGAGCAAAGCATAATGATGTGTTATGCTTTTTGGTGATGGATTACCACCTGGCCCTTTCTGGCGTAGTATTGCATTCCTCACTCCTAAGAGTTAAAATCTCTTTTCCATTTTAAACAGCTTACATATTCTGGAGGAATATGTAAAAGTGTGGAGTCACCACACAGGAGTATGTCAAATCAAGATGCCTCATAAATAACCTGTACTTACTGTTGCACAAAGATGGTAAAATATAATTAAATGCTAAGAAAGTTAAAATTCATGAATTTGTGAACAGTCCGTGAAAAGAAAGAGTAGCTAAGGTTTGTAAAGGGAGATGCTTTTCCTTGTGCATGCAGGCATGATCCTTAAAATTCATGGTAAATTGTATCTCAACAGTTTTATGAAAAGCAATAATTCATGGAATCAGTGCTTTAATGATGCTACTGAATTTGGCTGAAATGAAATGATTTTTGGTTGCCACCAGAACACATAGCTCATGGTTTCTCCAGTTGTGTTCTCACATGAACTGTCTCCTGCAGAATTGTGCCCTCACTGAAATAAAACTGGGGTTTGTTTCACTTGCCTGTTCACTCCTAACATTTGTGTGTCAAACATACTACTGGAAGTTCTAATTCACAGACTAATCAGTCCACAGCACATGCAATGTGCTTTTCTGACCCCAATGTAGGGAATTTTGAAGGTATGTTTGTCATGTGGGACTAAGTCCAGCTTTGGTTTTGCTCCACATACTAACAGATTGGCATGATCCAATAAGTTTTTCAATATCTCTTCTACTCATATTGCCTCAACTACACTATCAATTTTTCTAGACAACAGCTTGTTAGTTCCGTCACCTCAGGTAGGTGCAAGATATAGCAGCTCTCCCTGGAAAGTGAAACTGATATTTTCACACACATCTATATATAAGAATTGTTTTAAAACTTGATTCTGACATGTCAAGCCCTGAATTTTCTTGCAGTCAATCAGTTTTGAAATTCTAGGGCTTTTTTTTCAGTTCAAATAACTATTTCAGGGAACCAGGCAGCATTTCTCACAGATTTATACATCTGACTTTCCCTGACCCTGCTGTATTGGCATTCCGCCACACAGAGCTGGGAGCTGGAAAGGATGAATGTTTCCCATCCAGCTCTGAGAAATGCTGGGCTGACTCTGGGACAATTGCAGCACACTTTTAACCACAAAAGCTGACATCTAATAAACCAAGAGCTGAGACAGGGTTAAACCAGTAATTTTTGTATCTTATGGGAAGTGTAAAAGAGCAACAAAATATGTGAGATATGACTAACAAGACTGCAGCTGACGTGAACTTTCTGATGTGGAATGACATATTTTTACTTGGGAACTGAACCCATGTCATATGGAACCATTAACTTCTTGAGTGCTCAGAACAGCAATGAAACTTTGTTGCACATCAAATGATCCTATTCTCATTTACTGTCACTATCTTGCCAGAAAGAGCCTATATCAACCTCACAATTAGATTCTACCAGCGTTATATCCTAGGTAAGAATTTATGGATGTAATTGTTAATGAGCAGAAATTATTTCTGTCTGGATCATCCTCAGTTGAGCTAAAGCCTTTTAAAGCCACAGCTCAGCTGTCTAGTTGAGCCTTGATTTATCCTAGCATGAGCAAGAAAATGTTCTTTATGGCAGATCTTGGTTTAAAAACGTTCAGGAATCTTGGTGTAGATCTTACAGTCTCTAGGTGTTTTGTTTGTTTGTTTTATGTGTGCATGTGTGCTTTTACAGCTTGTTTTGTAAAAATTGTAAAGAATTTTAACTTAGAAGAATCTTTTATGCTTTCTTTAAAACATCTCAGATAATTAATGAATTCCATAATTTGTGTGGAACTCCAATCTAAAGTGAGAAAAGGCTAGGCCTTGTCATAAGATGATGAAAATTTAGCTCTCACAGTCCTTTGCACTCCAATAATTACTTGCTGAAGTTAATCTCTTCCTATCTACTGCCCTCAGGAAAAAGAACTACAGACACAAATCCCAGGCCCAGTGACACCTCCCTTCCCTCTGGACAGATAATATTTAAGGATATAAAAAGTAAAAGCAATGGGGAAGTGGCCTTTATTCTGGACTTTTTCATGTAGCATTAGCAAAACCTATTCTCACTAATTTGACTTACAAAATCAACTAGAAATATAAAGTTGCCCAATGTAATTAAAACTTCTCATGGAAATTACCAGCTGAATATGAAAATGTTTCAACAGTTTAATAGTAATCAGATATTTTTAACCACAAATTTTCAACCACTTGGAGGTTTTATTTAATTTCAAAAATAGGTACTTGCAAAATGCAAAGAAATTTCTTCAGGTTTGGTCATTTGATATTTATGATTGGGTTCAGTACTACAATTACTTCTAGTTTCTCTCTTCAGAAGAAAGCATTGCCAATGTATTTGAAATAACATTGCTACCTAGAAAGATGATAGTGGGACTGCCATGCATTTATTTATGCAAAGAATATTCACAATATTCTTCGAGAAAGCAGTAATGCTGTGTAGAGGCATTCTAACTAGTTGGTTTAAGGTGCCAATTACTGTGGATGCTAATTTTGCAGTGCTACCAGGATTTTATGTTAATGTTATTGAACAAAAGCCTGAAGTATATTTTAATTTAAAACTACTGAACTATAAAATTGAACTATTAGACTTTCCATGAATTTAAGTGGACAAAGAGAATATTATGTCAAAGGCTCAATTCAGTCACCTTCAAGCCATTACACCTTTTGAAATGTGAAGCAGTAAGTTGATGTGGTCTATTATTTTAGGCTGAAGTCCTCCCATGGTCCCTGCTACTACCCTTAAATAAACCTCATTCTTCCCTGCACTCAATGCCAAATATTAACATAGAGGACTTGAAATGAATACACTCCCTTCTTCTGTGGGGTACTCAGCATGCTCAGACAACTTGTTTCAGGGCAGCCTAATCACATCAAAATGAAGAACTTGGCTGCCAACTTCACCCCTGCATAACCCTGCAATTCTCCACACCTTAGCAAGCACAGGATTCCAGAATAAGGTAGAACAGGCTCTGGACACCCTGTCCTCTTTCTTGCCTTCTGGGTCTAAAGCAAAACTGGAAAACTGCACTACCTGGGCACTTACACGTGTGTATTGCTTCTGTTCTCTGCTTACTGTCTACAAAAGAGACAAGAAAGCAGTAAATGTGTCATTGACATTACCCCTCTTGTGTGCCTGGTTGTGAAGTCTGATGGCTTAATTGGCCTTGTGCTACAGCTGGAACAATGCAAGAGGAAGGGACCTAAGGACTGGAGCTGTGCACTTTGCAGTGTGAACTCTCAGTCTTTTCCAGAGTTTGAGAATGGGAGTTACATCTCCAGAGAAAAGGGTGTGAAACTGAGGTGCCCTCAGCACCGAGGGCCAGGGCACAGAAGATGTCTTTAACTCCTGCAGCAGACTCTGAGCTGCAGTACTAAATGCAGAGTCCTATTTATGGAACTAGACAAGTGTGTTTATGCAGTTGTAAGGAGCAATGGCACACTTGTGGGAGCAAGCTGTGCCTCATTGCACCCAGCACCTTTTCCCCTCCTGGCAGATCTGAGCCACCAGGTAAATTATCGTGGTTTAACTCCAGCTGGTAGCTAAGTCCCATGCAGCTGCTTGCTAAATGTCCCCATTTGTCATCACTTGGTGGGATGGGGGAGAGAACCAGAAGACAAAAAGTGAGAACACCTGCGGGTTGAGCTAAAGACAATTAAAAAGATAAAGCAAAAGCTGCACACACAAGCAAAGCAAAACAAGGAATTAATTCACCACTTCCTGTGGGCAGGCAGATATTCAGCCATTCCCAGGAAAGCAGCCATCATGTGTGACAGTTACTTGGACACACAAAATGCTGTAACTCTGGATGTCCTTCCTTCTTGCTTCTTCCCCCACCTCTTTGTACTGAGCATGACACCATATGGAAAAGAATATCCCTTGGGTCAACTGGGGTCTGCTGTCCCGGCTGTCCCCTCCCAAATCCTTCTGCTCCACCCACAGCCTCCCTGCTGATGCGGTTGGGTGTGAAGGAGAAAAGACCTTTATGCTGGGTAAGCTCTGCTCAGCAGTAGCAAAAACATCCCTGTGATAACTATATATTTCTTTTCAGCACAAAGCCACAACACAGCACTATGCTTAGCTACTATGAAGAAAAGTAAATCTATCCTAGTCAAAACCAACACATACAGTAAGTGATTCTTCTGACCTTTACATGTGTCTGAATTTAGAGACTGTAGCTGCAACAAGAAAGATATATACACGTATAAATTTTTAAGAGCCTATCTCATTTGTTGCTGCACAGTAATTTTAGAAAGAGACCTAGACAGATTGCAATGCAGTCACGTGTGAAGATGGGACAGTGGACTGGATCAATGATTTAATCAAAATGTTTGAGCCTTTTATTGCATTCCAGTGGAGGAAAAATGCTTTTGAGCACCATGTGTTCAACACTTGCAACCAAATAGCAGATGAAATATTTGATTCATTTGCAGCAGACCTTTGGTTACTTTCCAGAAAATGCTCGACTGTTTTTTTGATGAGATCACTGCTAAAGTTGTTGAGGACATATTGTGGTACAGGCTGAATGTTATTCCAACTCCAGTTTTCTACATTTTTTCCTCTTAAGGAAGAGTATCCTCTTAAGGCTACAAGTTTATTATTAGAGATGTAAGCAGTTAATATTTGAATTATGTGGACTCTAGTGTAGGGTACAAAACCTACAGGAGACTGATTGGCTCAAGCTACAATTCATAGACCACTGGATAATCTGGAGAGTTTGTGTGTTCTCTAGAGAGAGGCCAGGGGTCTGCATTTTTTGACCCTTGAATCCAGTTCTCCATCATGTGTATTTTGTTTTCTGTAGAAAAATACCTGACCCCAGCTCTGTACCTATTGCTGACATCAGCAAGAGTTAGCTGTAGATGCTGTGTGCTTCATCTAACTAGGACAAGAAATAGTGCATCTTGGCTCCCTCTGTGAATCCTACTCTGGGCTGCATGATCCTTGGAAAAAAAAGTGGCACCTCTTTCCTTTATCTGTATGAGGCAGTGCATGATTCACATGTGATTAATTTGGGGAAAGGAAATAGGATAAAGTAAAAGTAGGGCAGCAGAAAGTACACAGTAGATGTAAACTCCAATGATTACACAACAAATCCAGTTTAGACAACATATATGATATGACAGTGAGTGTTTGAAAAGGCACCTCCTTTGTCTGGGAATTTAATACAGAAAGCTACATGTGAGCTCAGCTGTGGCCATATGTCTTCTTCTTTTTGGTGACATTTCTCAATGAAAGGAAAGATTTGGTGTTTCTTTTGAAAATATTTGTTTTGTGAGCTAATGATTTTGCAAAGGTGTTTCTATCTACATTGTTCCTTAGGCAGAGCTCCAGGAAGGTGATGTTTTACATTCCCCATTCCTGTCTGGCTTTGATTTTTATCCCAGCAGGGAAATATGAAGCAAAAAAGGACAAAATTTAGTTCTGCTTAACTGTGGCTGAACATGCAAAATGCTGAAGATCTATTTAGAGGTAAAATGTGCCACATTGGTACCTAAAGAATTAGCTCTTCTCTTCTATGTCTCTCTAATTCTTTACTCAAGGATTTTTATGTCTTCCCCCACCCCTTCCCCAACTTGTCTGTCCTATGTGTGTATTTGTATATATTGAATACATTTACCTAAGGCTCCAGAAAAAGTTCGATTTACAGATGAAAAGCATCTTTATTGGAACCCTCCACATACACAAAGATTCAGTAATGTGTGGATGAAAGTGAAAAAAGGGATTAAAAAGCATCATGTTACTTCTCTACCAAATAGCAGCAGATGCCAGGGACTAGCAGGTCAATTTAGTTTCCTGTTGGGTAGGAAAAAAAATCAATTATTCAGAATCTTCATAATATCTTTCTTTCAGTTATGTTCTCTGGTTCCCAGAGAGAATTGTTTACACTTTTTGGTTGTTCCTTCATGCAAGAATGAATCTCAGTAATCATGGTGAGCAAGTCAGATCCAAGAGTAGGATTGGAGCAACTATGTCTTGCCTGAACTGCCTAAGCCATTCTCAAACTGAACTCACCTTGCCACTACAAGTACAGTTCTGTAAGTTTTCTTAGAAACTGAGTTCTGTGGAAAAGTTTTTGCCTTTCTGAAATATTTGGCCTAGTTCCAAGTCAGTGTGGCCAATTATTCTTCTCTTGCATGGGTACAGTCATTACCCATGTACTTGGTATCCTAAACATGTGAAAGTCAAAGATACAAACCAAACCACCAGGAAAAAATATTTTCCTCCCACTTTTTATGTCCTTTTCTTCATGTCATTAAATTACAAAGTCACTACTTCCTACCCACAATTTTTCCAGAGTTGCACTATTTCTAAAATTCTGGTTTTTTGTCTTCTCTTCATTGAGTTTTGAAAATGTTTTCTCTGCCTAGCTTTTCAGAACTCTACCTCATAGTGGAGGCTAAGGAAAGGGAGACAAAATTCCAGTTCCTCTGCACAGGATATGTCCCTTCATGGCTGGAGGAGAGCTGCACAAGGCTGCTGGTAGAAGGAACTTGCTGCAGAATGCACTGGGGTGGGTCATGAATGATGGAATTGCTGAATGGCTGGAAGGGAAAGGTATAAAACCAAGTGGTGTCAGGAGAAGGCTAAGAAAGTGACCACAAGTTTAAATGTCTGAATAGTTATCTGAAGTTCATAATGTAGAATAGTCTTGCAAACAAAGTGTGAAAAAATGGAAAGCTTTCCTAGTAGAAAAAGAGAGTCACAAAAGCTGCACAGACTTTGCTCTGTAAAGGTGAAGAATGGCACTGAGCTTGTCCATTAAAGTATCTCTGTTCAGATGTCTCCTTGAGGGTGAGATGTCAAGGCCTCCATTAGAGGTAATAGCGAGGCAGTCAATACAATCCAGGGAAACTTGAGAGCGATTTGGATGACCAGCTGACCTGTCAGTTCCTGTTTTAGAGCAAGCTGAAAGTATAGACTAAATCTCAGTTGACTAGAATGGATGTCATTCTGGATGCAGTCTAAGCTTTCAGCCAAACTCTCTTTGCTGTCGACAGAGAACAATCAGACTTGCAGAACTCTTTCATTTTAATCAGTTTGTTGTCACCTATTTTGGGCTATCTGAGTCACTCAAATTAAAGCCTTGATTCTGTTGGTCATCCACTAGCATTCAGTGCCATTTGAGATATCTAAAGGTATCTTGTCTGGTTGCCAGCCACCGTGCCAGAAAGGCATGGGTTTCCAATGGCTAATAACATGTCATATCTGTCAGATCTAGGCCTTTCAAATGGGACTAAAAAACTATGTATAGATGGTGAAACTGAGCCTGAAGGTCTAATTTTAAATTATTAATTGGAGTGACTTTTATCCTTGATCCTTTCTGTTTTATGACATGGGTGTTGGAATTATTTAGTAATATAAACTACTTTTCATCTTACTGCTAAAATATAACTGATTGAATGAATATTTTATCTCTGTGTATATCAATTGAGAAGAACCCAACACATTCTGTCCTAACTAGAGGGATCATCCCTCCAGTGATGGTTTATTACGTGAGGTGTGGTACAGACACAAGTTTGGCATAACTGAAAGCAGTTACAGATTTCAGTTTTATTAAGGTTCATGAAAAAGCAGTCCATTGAGTGAAGGCAAAGTTGCTATTTACAAAAGGGTCTCAAGAAAATACTCAATATTTCTTCAATAGTAGTAATATACGCACTTAGAAAAAGATCTTGTTTGGATTTTTATATATTAACTGATCTTATTATAAACCCAATACATGTAGAGGTATTAAGTGAAAATACAGTAGTGTGCTTTTATTGCATTTTCTGTAGGGTAGATTCTGCATTCTGGTGTATGCAGCAGAAAATGACCCCCTGAGAATCTGGGTGCACCAGTATTCTAGAATACCCCTTTGTTTTCACTATGACATAAATGAAAATGTTCAGTTTCAATGTGCTAGAAAAAGATATTGCAAAATGATGAAAATAAAGTAAAAGTGATCATATGTTTTAAATAGAAAGTAATTGCATAATAACTTTACTGTCTCACTCATGAAATTGAAAACAGCAGATCAGTATTATTCACAGTATAGGGAATTGGAGATAATTTTTCTTAATATGGGTTAGTTGGGGAGAAAAAGGGCCCAGTTTTAATGGGAAGGACTACTGCCACAACCTTAGTGATTTAGTTGTTGAAAATGACACTGGCAATGGATCATATTCATAACGACATTCTTTAGATGTGGTATTCAGATCAAAAATTCTCATTGAAGAAATGAAAAAACCCACACTTGCATCACACAGAAAATACACATTTCCTTAATAAATTAGTTTGCTCCAGGCCAATTTAGTCCAAGGAAATCTTAAGCATTTTACTCTGCCTGCTGTTCCATAATATTTTATCATATTGTTAGTCTGAAACATAACTAATTTGGCAGAGATATAACACATTATTTCTGCACCAAACATCTCAGACAATAAAAGCAAAGGTGTTTGGGGGACTTCTCTGTGACAGTTTCAAATAAAGCTACTGTAGGTCTGAGAAGGAAATGCATTACAGAGATAGGCAAATTAAGTTCCACACTATTAGATACTCAGTGTATTACACATTAGTGGATAAAAAGTGCAACTAGGAGAGAGTGTTGAGAGCACAAACACTATAGACTCGCTCAGTTTTTGCTTTGTTCTATGAACAGTTCATCAGATATCAGAAAATACAATACAGTCTATTTTGATTTAGAAATGACTGTGCACTTTTGTATATTTCACAGTGAGTTGACTTGTAATTAAAATCATTACTTCTGTTAATGACAATGAAAATAAGCTATATAACTGTTTACTATCAGCAGAGTAATAAACATTTTTTCTTCGCAGTATGCAGAACAAGATCTGGTAAAAAGAGAAAAGAAGACTGGTGTTTTTAACTAAACCATAACTTGGAAATTACCCAAAGATGACACATGATTATTGACAGAAGTTATGATATAACAAGCCAAGGAGTAACACAAAAGGTTGACACATCCGGGTGTGAATTGTATGGCATGCTTTGTTTTCTGTGCTAAAAGAATATTCCTCCAGAAAGTGTTCAGAAAAAAGTATTTTAAAAGTCCCTCATTAAGATAATAAGGGACATGCTTCATTATTATATATTCCATCTTTCTGTCTCCTTGTCCCAGTCTCTTCAATCAGACTGTCACAACATTTTCATAACTTTTTCATTATTATACACAAGTGGAATATCAAAGATGAAAGAAGGGATAGAAATTAGATGGCTGCAGAGTATGCATGTCAGTTGGTCATGTCAGTAGTGGCTAATTATCCCATGTCTTATCACTGTATTGTACAAGCCATACATACAGCCAGCGACAAGCTGTTCATTGAGGATTCTGTTAAAATTAACTGTGGCACCTAAAGCCACAAAAGCAACCAGTTTGAGAGGAGAATATTGTCAATAATTAGGTCCTTTCACCATTGTAATTACTTACCTGTACTGGTAACTACCCAGAATACTATCAGCCACATCTTACACAGCCCATTTTTTTCAGCACTTCTCTCAGTTTGGTCCTGCATGACAACATAAAAATGTATTGAATATGGATCTCTTCTGCTGACTAGGTACTCCTTTATCAATTTTCTTAAAACATTTGCATAATTTATGGTAAGCCTTGAAGTGTTTGATCTCTGCTCTCTCCTGAAAAAAAAAAATCTGAGATTGTACAAAGTTATTTTCTTTTATCAAAAGAGATCCTGAAAATAGAGAGATTAAAAGTTAATTAAAATATAAAATAGGAATTTTTACCTTAAAAAAAAAGTGAGGGAATTTATGGTGTCATTAGAATTGAATAATCTGTTCCATACTGACATAACTGAAACAGTGTGGAGAACAGAGATACAGATACACCTAATCATTCTTATGAAGACCCTACTGGCAAAATAACCAGGCTTTTAAAATTACCATGGACAGGGTAGTTCTTTTTAGGTAATTTATAATGTCTTAGAATATCACTGTGCTTATACTCCACATGGTTGTGCTGAGGAAGGATCAGGGAGTCATGCACTGACCTCCTGCCTCCAAATGCCTACAGAGTTCTGGCAAGCACTTCTTTCTTTCCATCTAGCACCTCATCACGTGTGAGTAAAACTGAACAAAACATTTCTGATGATATTTCCTTTGGGCAACACTAGCTCTATAGAGGGAAAAATTTTTGGTAAACTGTGCCTATTGTGTCAGATCTCTGAGAGGGGTTAGTATCTGGAAACAAGGACTTAGCAGCCCGAAATTCTCCATCTCCTCAGCAGCTATGGTGCCAAGGGACCACCCAGGCAACCACAAGCATGTTTTGGATTTCCCCAGACTCTAATTTTTAACATTTCCGTTATGTATCCAATTCCTATATGTTTTGATCTTTTAATGCATATTTTAAAAAAAATTCTCAGGGTAAGCCTGCACTGACTGAAGTTGAGGAGTTGCTGGGTTGAAAAGGAGAACTCGCACATAGCTGCCGTTGAGTCGTGCATGTGCAGTGCTGGGGACTCTGAGAGACTGTCACATGAGGAAACTGCTGCTCTGGGGCAGGGTTCCAATATTGAAATCCAACCAGAAACTTACAATACTTCTGCATCAAAGAGTGTCTTACCTTTTCCACTGTATTACAAAAAAAGCCCTCTAATCGCAAAACCTCTCATTTCACCTTTTTGATAATGAGTCTATCAGCAAAAATATTAATATCAGAATATTTTGGATAGAGTGGGGATTCTTTTTTTCCTCCCTGTTAACATGACATGTTCTACCTCACAAATATAGGCACAATAGTCTCAAAATATTGACAGGCAGGTAGGTAGTAAATAATGAGCACAATCACCACTCTACTCTGCTAAAATCCTGTCTGGACAGTTTTAGTGGGGTGGAGATGCGTTTATAAGGGAAATATGACTGGAACAGTCGTGCATGTGTGCAGGCCCTCTGCTCATGGAGTGCTCCTGTGCCAGAATGAGAGTGGTCAGTTCATTTGTTACCCTTAAGGAGAAGTTTTGCTAAGACCTGAGGCAAAAACAAATGCTGTAAAGGTTCAGAATAAATTACCAGTGGACAGAAAGCCTTAACAAAGGTGATTTTTACTTCCTTTCATGAGTGGGCTGTGATGATGTGGTATTTGAGCTTCCTGGTTCTGATTTACTTCTCTTGGTTGACCAAGGGGAAGTTTGGAGTGTTGTTTAGAAGATTATCTGAGGTAAATGCAGTCATGATCTAATTACTCAGATTGTATCCCCTAATAATTGGGTTTTCATTTGATGTTGGGTGTCACTCAGCTCCCACTGAAGTTAGGGAAAAGGCACTCTTTGAATTCAGCTGCTGTCGGATAAGATTGTGGGTGTAGTGCACTGGCACATATTTCAGCTGTCAAAAATGTCAGCCCCTGCCATACAAGTGACAGTAGATAAAGCAGGATTTAAAACCTGAGAAGGTGTCTTGGTTTGAAAGAGGTGTCTGCGAGAGAAGGCAGGAGTGACCCTTGGGATGGAGAATGTAAACCCCTTCCCTCCAAATTGTGGTAGTTCTGAAATTAAGGGGTCTCAGGCAAAATCTGGGAATAGGAATAGCAGTTCTTTAGTAGTGCGTGTAACAAGGCAAAGAAACAACAACAGCTCTGGCACTGACCCCACACAGAGCCCGGAGCCCCGGCCCGGCCTTTGGGCCGCGGCGCGTTCCCCTCGGTGCAGTTCCGGGCACGGCTGCAGGGGCGCTGCTGCTCCCGGCGGGCGGGGCAGTGCGGTGACTCCCCCGCGGCTGCAGGGGGCGCTGTAGCGCACACGGTAATGGCGGCTGGGCCCAGACGGGAAGGGATGGAGGAGATGGGATGTTTTCTCCACAAACCCTGGAGCAGCCGGTCCCGGTGCCCCAGCAGGGCTCTCAGATGCAGCAAGCTGGGCTGGCGGGGATGAGCAGAAATCCCAGGGCAGTGGATGAGATGTAGTGGAAACTCCGCGGCAATAGCAGGAAGCTGCTGCAGGTGCCAGCAGGGCAGGGAATGCGGGGCTCAGCAGCAGAAGAAAGGCGGGTCCCGGCTGGTTATGGCAGTGCCAGCGAATTCCTTTCCCCAAGGCACGGGTCCGACCGCCCTTCTTCAAGGCCCAGAGAGAGAGAGCGTCCCCAGTCCCCTAGCCCTCCTCTTCTTCCTGCTCTTTTTCCTGCCTCTCTTCTCGTGGTATCTCTGTGCTCCCAAGAAAAACTCCCAAAAACCAGAGGAGTTCCCCCTCCCCATGTCTTTGTCTCAAGCACCCAGTCATCAGTGCTTCTTAGCGACTCAATGGGAAAAAAATCCACAAGTAACAAGGAAAGAAAAGGAAGGAAAAACCCAACCCCCAACAGAACGAAATTTAAATATGTTTCAACATTTGCTGCATTTGGAAGCTGAAATGCTGCCAGCAATGTGATGTGTGTTTTTATATGCTGTACAAGCTTACATTTTTGTTTGGTTTTCACAACAGAACAATAATCAACAGACTGTGGCCTTAGACTGGGGCTCTGACAATTCTTTCTGCTTCCACTTTATTATCATATGGAGCTCTGGCTTTGCACATTTGGTATTTCATTTTTATCACAGCATAATTATTCAGATACTGGTCTGAGAACCACCAGTATTAATGCATTCTGCCATTCATGATCCTGTGGCTTTGCCTAATCGCTCCTCTCTCTTCTACTTACTATTAGAATGGTGGTAGCCTGTGACCACTGACTGACTGTTCTAGGAGCTACATGCAAATACACATATGTATGTGCATACATATGTGTCTTTATAAATAGTGCAGGCAGCCAAACATATGCACCTAAGGTTTCACAATGAAACTATGAGTTGAAAAAGCTGATGGTTGCAGTGAAGAGATTGACAAAGTGCAGTGTGACACATTTATGACCTTCTTTTTCACTCCAATGGAGGGAAAAAATGTTCTAGCTGTGATTTATTTCAAAGAGGTACAACTATCGTTGTTGATTTGCAGAAAAAAATTAGGAAGGCAATTTAATTACCATAAGCTTATAAACCCTGAATCCAGGGGCAGACATTATGAAGTTTCACACAAAATACTAGAGGCCTCGTTTAGGGTCAGGCAGAAATATCAACAGACTGATCACAATGTAAGCAGTAAGTTTAATGGAGTAGACAATTAGATGAATTTAGATGAACTTATTCTATAGAATAGAATAGTTTGGCTTGGAAAGGACCTTTTTAGAGGTCACCTAGTCCAGCTTCCCAGCAGTGAGCAGGGACATCTTCAAGTAGACCTGTTGCCCAGAGCCCTGTCCAACCTGAACTTGAATGTTTCCAGGGCAGTGGGGCATCCACCACCGCTCTGGCAACTTGTGCAAGCATTTCACTACCCTTGTAAAAGGTTACTTCCTTGTATCTATTATAAAACTACTCTTTTTTACTTTAAAACATTACTCCTTGTGCTATCACCACAGGCCCTGCTAACCCGTTCAACTCCATTTGTCTTATAAATTTCCTTCAGTTACTGAAAATCCGTTAAAAAGTCACACTAGAGCCTTCTCTTCTCCAGGCTGCTCTGTCAGCCTGTGTTCATAGCAGAGATGCTCTCCTTCTGATCATCTTTGTGGCCCTCCCGTGGGCTCACTCAAACAGGTCAACCTCCTTCCTAAGCTGAGGATACCACATCTGGATGCAGCAGTGTAGGGGTGAGGTCTCACAAAAGCAGTGTCAGGATCTCCTCCTCCCTTGCCCTGTGGGCATGCTGCTTTTGATACAGCCCAAGATTTGGATCAGCTTCTGGGCTGCAGGTGCACATGGCTGGCTCATGTCCAGCCTCTCATCCACCAGCACCTCCAAGTCCTTCTTGGCAGGGCTGATCTTGATCTGTTCTTCCCCCAGCCTTTTTTGATACCAGAGGTTGCCCTGACCCAGGTGCAGCACCTTGCACTTGGCCTTGTTGAATCTCATGAAGTTCCTGTGACCCACTGCTGGAGCTTTTCCAGGTCCCTCTGGATGGCATCCTGTTCCTCAGGTGTATCAAGCACACAACACAGCTTTCTACTGTCATTTTCTGTAAAAGAAAGGGAGGGAAAATGAATAACTAAGGTGACATTAGCTCCTGAACTTTCCTTGTGATAGAATTACATCGCTAAAACTGTCCTTGTTTTGAAAATGTAGAGATTCTTGTATAATAAATTTTCTCAATTTGTGTGCAGAATAAATTGACCTGTTTGCTCCCCAGGAAGCTGAGTGTAATCGTCTGTACACAACATTTGGCAACTCCTGCTCTATCAAATGTGAGGGAGGGACAGTTGCACACTGTGATACTGGCTCTTTAAAATACTGTGTGCCTTCAAACTACTGCAGTCCCTACACTGGAGGATGTGTAGATGCATGCTTCTAACCAAACCCTGTCTGTAAGAAAAGAGAGAAAGCAGGTAGGTAGTCTGGTGATAAATGTATTTCGTGTGTTTCTATAGGATCTGTATCTGCATGGGGGATTCCAAAATGAGCAGTGGCCAAAATTTTTGTGAAAAAGAGTAATTGCCTCAGAGCTATCAACACATTTGCTTTTATTTCCTTAATTACAGTACCTTGCGACTGCCATTGCTTTATGGTTAAGTTTCTTACTCCCTCTTTAATACTTTGAATTTAAACTACTCAGAAATGATGGAAATCTTTATTTGGGAGACAGGAAGTACTTTAGAGGGACTTAGAAATCAATTTTATGGAAAAAAACCCCAAACAAATAAGCAGACACTCCCCACTACTCCCCCAAAAATTAGAACAAAAATTAAAGGTCTAAATATGAGGGTTAGCTGGAACTGGAATTGGTAACCTGGATATTATTTATGAAAATTCTGTTGTGTTTTTATTTCTGTCTGGAGCAAACTTGGAAAGGATTAGAAATATCAGAGAAACAGGACCCCTGCCAGCTGGGGATTTATAAAGAACAACATTTTATTGTACTCTCACAGCTTTCCTTCAGTCTTCTGAATTATGTTTAGAGACAGATTGATTTAGAATACTTTCTTTAGAACCTGAGGGTAGGAAGCTTATTTCATTTTACCAAAAAAATGTTGTATGTGTGGAAAGAAGAGGGGAATCTTGTAAAGTAGGGAGACCAGTGTATTGTACACAAGCACCACCCTTCAGTGAATGAAAAAGCAAAAGTTGAAAGCCTTTCAGGTCTTTCTAAGGCAGGGTTTGGAGCTGTCAGCATTGTCAGTACAATTTATTCACACTGTTCCAGTGCTTATGAAAGCTACTGAGCAGCCTGATCTATAAGTGATTGAACAGAACAATACTCTGAAGCTTTGAGTACAAATAAAAAGCCACTATTTCAGGCTCCATGCATCACAACTAGTACTTTCTAGGAACACTGCCAGTCTAAATAAAACACAATCTTGCTGTAATTTTATACAACACTTGAAAAGAAGACTCAGGCAGTGCCCTTCATGAATGCTGCTCTACCACATTTTTCCATAACCAAGTGATAATTTGACTTGATGATATGCATGCCAGATTTAATTAATTGTGCTTTCATATTCTGCTTTCCATCAACTATTACACTTGTCTTTGTTAGCTGATTATGATACAGAATTTCACTTTATTATGCCAGGATTTCCTGATGCCTCATTTACTCAATTGAGTTGAAAAACTAACATCTAGCTGAGGTGTTTGATCCATTATGCATGTGAGTAGTGTGTGCTATACAACACACATTTCATTCATCAAGTCTGGCCATTCTCACTATAAGCCTGAAAGTGCAAATGCTCTTCAAGTCTGAAATTAAGACAACAGTACCAATCCTTTTATCTCTGTTGGGTCCTTATAACACTCTCTCATGAGGTGAGGCTGGACGTAGCCATGGAGGGCAAATCCTTAGTCCTGCTTCACCTGAGAACAACTCTCTGTGATGCACACAACTTACTCTTTGTGTGGCACCTTTCTGTTCAGAAGAGCTCTAGCAGAAAAAATTTAGCAGGCTATTGACAGGGTAGGAACTTAGCTGATGACATGCAACAGTTTGACAATTAATGAATGTGATAGATCTTCGAAGATGTACATTGGAATGCAGGCATGGCAGTTATTTTTAATTCACTTGGTAGTACAAAGACATCACTTGTATGCTTAGATACTTTTCTATTAAATTTAATGAAAGATTTCATGAGTAGAGGCTTTAGGAAATTCTCAAATTTTGTTCACTTGTATTTTATGGTCAAGACTTAAAATTTTGTGACTGTCATGTAAACAAACTTTTCCACTGTTAGAGAACAGTGTATCTCTATAGTACACTCTTTAGAAAAATATTGTAATTGCAGTTTCTTGGAAAGTCCAGATCGTTGGGGTCTTATCTGTCCTATATATATTCTTGCCCCAAATAGATTGGGGCAATATATAGTCTTGCCCCAGATACAGTTGTTCAAAAGAATTTGTTTAGTCTGTGAAATAATTTGTGATCATATATTGATAAACCAAACACATTTTTAAACTCTTCTTTCAAATTGCAATCCCTAGTGTTAAAAATTAATGGTACTGACTCAAAAATTATGAGCCGAAAACACAAATTGCAGAGAATATTTTATTTAACTTTTGTTTTGATCATTTAAATTTCATATTTTCAGTGTTTTTTTTCTGAAACTGCAAATGTGGATGATTTGTTTTATTTTAAAAGAACAAAGGTGACAAGAGATAATCATAATAACATGACTTCAGAAGGAGAAAACTGCAATTCTCATGAGACAAAGATATAATCGTGAAAATTTGCACTGCTATATTCTTCAAAAAGGCTGCTTTTTATTAAGATGCTGAAATAACTCTTTAACTATAGCAGGAAACTAGTTTTTCTGTAAACCAGATTAAGCTGAAATTGGCTTCTATTAAATACATAATGAACATCAAGACTTACTGACGTGATGTTAATATTTTGCTGAGGTAAAGCCAAAGTCTACATTTATTTGGAAGGACATTAAATCTTTCCCACATTAAGTTAGTAAATGTCCTATATTAATTTCCTTAATTTATCTTAGTACTACCAGGACTAACTAAAAAGAAAATATACTGCATAGTGAAATAAGGTATTAATTACTTCAAGAACACTGGGCAACAGTGAATAGATGGTCTTTGAAAAAACTAAACACTGGTGCTTCCTGAGCTTGATAGCTGTTACCTGTTCCTAAATATGCACTTCTTGATGTTAACTCTTATGCAGTGCTGGTGACACAGTATTTCTCAGGTCACCAGGAACGCAGCCTGCACACTGTAATCATCAGTAACACTTTGTGTTTGCCAAGAGAAAGGCAATGGAACCTATGGCAAGGTCTCTTTTTGCTCATGGGGGAATCCAGACTGTGCATCAAGTAGAATAAAGAGTGTAATTCTTAAGTTAAAATGGATGTTTAAAATTGTTCTGAAGTATACCCATTATTCTCATTGTCTGTAAAGGGAGCCCAGAACAGCTGGATCATTTCAGAAGCCACTGTTTTTGTAAGTAGATGTCTGAAGAAGATGAATGCCCCTCTAGGTCTTCCTGTTATCAATCTCTTTTGTTTTTGTTTGAATCTGGAGATCTGAGCAGCTGGACAAAGTTGCCCATTAGCTAGCTCAGCTAATATCGACCTGACATGGCTGGGCTAGGACACCAGCCAGTCTGCTCCACTGTTTAGTGTTTTACTGATAAAATAAGGGTTCTGATGAATTTATATAGAGATTAAAATTTACTGAAAAACGTAATTAGAAAAGAAAATCTATTGGATGCCTTCTGAACCTTCTGCCCCAACCTAATAATGAGCAAATAAATGATTTCTGATAAAAACCCTGCAAACATTGGCATGCTAATATAAAAATTTCTCTCTCTCCTGTTTTTAAAGAGAAACTAATTAATTATGGTTTACTTTTAACAGCATGAAAATAGCTGAATAGAAATTTATAAAAATGTGTTATAAAAATGTCTAGACTCCATTTTTGTGAAAATAAAAAAGTTGTTTAGAACGCTGTGATAAAAAGGAAAAGAATGGGAAATATGATGTGGCACAATCTTAGCTTTCGAAGTGGCATTATGTTTTCATTGCAATGAAATACTTAAAAATAAAAGGACCTTATGGTGATTTGACCTAGTTTATTTGCACACTATTATAGATGCCTATAATTTCACTCACTTCCTTAGCTGTAGTTTCCACTGCTTATATACTATCTCATTACTAGGACCAAAATCTGCTTCTTTGCTTCTTTCTTCTCTCTATCTTCCCCAGTGATGTAAAAAAAAAATAAATATAGAGCATAAGTAATATGAATCAATTAGTTACAGAAGCTATGAAAAATATAGATAATGAATTTCATAGCAAGTCTTAGGCCTTGAGGACTGAAAACAACTGTGCAGCACTATGCAAAGGTATGAAAACAGGTCTGATTGATAGGCTTCACAGAAGGTGACATCTTGAGGCGATGGAAATTTTACTAATGATTGTTGATAACAAGTCCATATTTCTTACGGGAATATGGAGGTTTATAGCAATGTTAGTGGAGGATTATCATTGTCTAAGTTTCACCACTGTTGCTAAAATTTTACATACTGCAAAGGGTTATACTAAAAACTGGTGAAGAGAAGAAGACCTGAGAGCGCTGGTGTGTAGGGGGATAGAATATAAAAAAATAAAGGTAGTATAGAAAGCAATCTTACCCCTAAAGAGTTGCAGCTGGGCTAATTATTAAAGATTAGGAGCAGGTCTGACTTTAACAGGCAACAGCTGTAGCCAATAAGAAGAAGAGTGTTATAAAAGAGTGGGTTGGTCGGTTGAGGGGCAATGGGAGTCAGTTGGCTGCTGCATGAGGAAGGAGGAGTTGGTGCTTGGGGAGCTCTCCGTGGGACACGTTAAGGAGGCATGAAACTCTTGCAATGAGGAGACAACAATATGGAACCTTTGCGATATAATGACAACAAGGTGCTTCTCTGAAGAAGTACAGTTAATAGGAAGGATGGCTGCATTGCAGGTTTTAGTCAAACTACTGATGTTTGGGTAAGCTGACTCATGACATCCTTTTACTCTCTGAAGTTGTTTGCACCTGTTTGAACACCTGCCCAAAGCAGTTTTGAGAGGAACTCTTTCTATTCCTGGAAAAAGGGTTATGTTTTGCTCCCCTAACCACATGCTTTGTGGTTGATATAATCTTTCACATGTGTGTTTCCTTCTTTGTCATAGAAGATTCTCTTCTATAGTTGAAAAGATTTTGAAACCTGTAGAAGAGTTTGAGAATATCACGTATTTCCCATCCTGCAAAATTTGTTTTGGAAAAGTCTAGAAAAAGCAGAAAGAAGTTTGAAATGAGAAACAACCGTAGGATAATAACAAGTAATAAAAATTGCTGAAGCATGGTGTTGAAGGGAGGGAATTAAAAACCGTGGTGAAAGGAGACATGATGGCCTCTTGGTGTGGGACAAGAAAAGTTATTTGGAAATCTTTTCTTGCTGAGAGTGCCAAAAATGGTTTTGAGAGAGATTTTTAAGTCCTCTCCATCAGGAAGAAAGACTTTTAAATTTTGAAGAAGACACTATGACAGTCTTTTAACTTGTTTGCTTGAAAGTATGTAGGTGATTCAAGTAAACTTCGTTGAGAAGATTAAAAAGAAAGATCATGAAAATCAGGAAAGGGCTGAGGCATAAGCATAGGAGTATTTGTAATACCAGTTTCAGATGTTACTCAGGGACTGGCTTAGACTAAACTGTACTATTGGCTGTACTCCTGTACTACAGGAGGACAGTTTATTGTTAAAAGGTGATGAAAAGCATTCTGTGCTCTCAAAACTCAGAGGACCTGTCTAAGTAAAATGACTGAGAATATGGTTGGAGGTGGCTGTTTCTCATCAAACATTGATCTTAGGAGGCCATGGCTCTTAATGTCATCAGACTAGGACTTTGAATAATAAAATATTCCAAGAGCAGAGAGAAAAAGTTTTGCAGACAATCACACATACTAATATGGGATAAAAGAAATGAACCAAGATAAGCATGGTTTAATAGGGCCAGTCTACTGACTGATGTGAGAACTACATAGGAACTAAATAGTGAGAATAGATAAATAGAGAACTAGAGGAACTAAATAGTGTTTCTTATAATATAAAAAATATATGGACCATTCAATGCAATTATAAGCCAGCAAGCCTAAAATAAAGGAAAATGAGCATTTTCCCTTCATAAAATCTATTTAAAAAAACCCAAAACTTGTCATGACAGTGTGTTGTGATAGTCAGAATACAAGCTGATTGAAAAAGGGCATTAGGAAAATTTATGGAATAAGTCTTGGTCACAGAAGTCTAATTGAAATGTTCAGCTCAGGAACTCATAAGCTTCTGATTTTCAGAAACTGAGTAAAGTGAGTCAAAGGTGTGTTCACTACCTATATGGTTTCTGTTTATCTTTTTATGTGCATCTGCCACTGGCTACTACCATAAAAATATATTGGAGTAAGTAGAAAATTTAGTCTTAAATTACAGAAAACTCGATATATCCTAAACTAAAAAATGATAGACTACTTTTCTCAAAACAATACATTTATAAAAATAGAATCGGAAAACTCTCCGAGATGAAACAAATGGGTTTTTTTTCCTCAACAAGAGGGGTTGAGTAAAAAAAACATTTGAGTTGAGTATCCCTTTTCATAAGGATGTTATAGTAAATGTTACTGACCTGCCAAAATATAATTTTCTTCCTTGTCTGTGTTTAGAAACATTAAAGCTGAAATAAGTAATCAGTTAAAATATTTTCTATGGATTTGTTCTCTGATGAGAAAATAGAAATAGATTGCTTTTGACTGTTTAGAAAAATACCAGTCAAGTGAGATGGGTAGCAAAAAGTGACCATCTGACACATGTTATTTTAGTGTTAACCTCAGCCTCATAAAATTGGGCCCTCCCAACCCTCCTGTGGTAGTGTAAAGCTATTTCAATTCTATTCACGCCCTCTGGGCATCACTGTGATTTGGAAACCTAATAAAGTAAGTCATCAAAGAACAACCCATGTGTCCAGAATTTGTATTACTACACTATGGGGAGCCCAAGCGGTGCTATCCTTTAAGCCATATGTCTTCTAAAGCTTCATTTAATGACAGAGAAATCAATGTGGTTTTGGTGAAAAGCACCAAAAAAGACTAAGTAAGAAATATTACACAGGATGCTGACTCTGCACCAAAGTTCTTCTTCCAGAGAAGCAGAAATGTACTGGAAAGCTCTGAGGGCCAGTTGCTCCTTCTTCTTGAATCAGAGGAGTCAGCCACTGTCCATTATTTCTGAATTCAAGAATGCAAAAATGAAACAAGGCTTTTCCTCCTGTGACCCACATTTAAAATTATTTCTGGAAAAACAAAAATGAAAAATCCCTTAACTTCTGCACTTTGGTGTTACAATTAAAGGAGTCTTTGCCCATTATCTTCATAGGATATATTTGGAAAGTCTCTTAAGAAATATAACTTATCAAGAAGAGACCTGAGAAAATCCTGTGGTGCAGACAGTAGTTATTTCATGTCAACACATAGACTTAGACTTCCTTGATTGCCATGGGAACCTAGTCATTTTAGCAAACTGCAATAATTATTTTCATCCTGAACTAGCAGTTTAATAGAGATTAGATGAAGTAGATGCTGAAGATGTTAATTTTCCTTCATCAGCTGTAATGGGAATATGTGATGACTAGCTAAGATGCAGCTGTGTGTATTCTAGATGTGTAAGCATATAGAAGATGAATCTTTCATGTATTGTTCTCCATCTTTCCATGCCCACTTCCTGGAGTAGGTGAAATCTTGTAGAACTGCATAAGGATTCACCATGGAAGTCCCTTATTGATCAGGAACCCAGTCAATAATAGGTTTAAAGATCCATCTGGCAACAAAAGCAAGATGACTTTGGATGATCAGCATTCTCATTTTCTCTGATCAGTGAAATATTAAAAACTTTAACATTTGGGAGGATCTTTCTCCTTCTGGAGTGCTTAATCAGCCACAATTGCTATAAAATTGCTGTAAGTAAGAAGACTGTTCAGTTCTTTTTAGGTTCTTAATACCTAAGAACCTCCACATCATTTTACTGTGACAAGAGTCACTGGATGACAGAGGGGTCCACATTCATGGTTAGTTCACCTGTAACAGTGATGACAGACACATCATTACATACAAATTGTCCAGTTCTTGAATGATCCTTCAAATTAATTCCTTTAGAATTGAGGATGAGCATGAATCCAGTTAACAGGTAAACATGCCCTTTAAGTCAGTATTATTCTGAATTAGGCTTCAGAATATTGTTCCACTTTCATTACAAATTCAGCTTGTAAATCTTTAATGAAAACACATACATTCTTCAGATTGACATTATTATACTTATGCTTTTTGAGTATATTCATTTATATAAAAGATCAATTCCCAAGGAGAGTGTTGTAGCTCTTTCATTCCATTTGTATGGTACACAAACATTTCTGAAGCAATATATTCTCAATTTTCTTCATAAATATTAAAGGTAAATGTTGAGTGAAGCTAGAGCTGAGTCAGCATTTGTTAACTTTTGTTTGAACTCTCACAGACTGGCAGGTTTAACAGTGACTGGCGTAGGAGATTGCATATCCAGATTTATAGGCTCTTTTCACAAATATTTTCTTAAAATTTTTTGTCTTTGACATATAAATAAAATTATGTAGCCTCTTAGGACCTACAAAAGGCAGACAGAAACAAACCCTCCCAGTTCCTCAGCTTTCAACTACAACAAAGCCTTGTGAGGGAACCTTAAGACAGTGCTGAGTTTAAGTGCTGATTCTAACTGTAGTTCATAATTTTGTACCCTTCTTTGATTTTATGTTCATTGAACCTAGGGATTTTTAAATGCGGTCTTAGGAGGAGATCAGGACCTTCTTGCTGAAGAACTTCAGTGGTGCCAAGATTTTTGTGTTCTCTACAGAGGGAATCAAAGGAAACCTTCAAAAGATTTGGTTCATTACATACCTAAAACTTAAGGGCAAATTCAGTGTCTATATTAATGAATTGGATCCTATCTTTGAAGTTCATCTCATTTAAAGACCTTGACAGTACTGCTAAAGAAATTTTCTTGTTATTGAAATGCCAAGTTGCTTCTAAAATAAGGAAAATTTTTTTCATTGTCATGGGAGATTTAAAAATCCCAAAAATGTCTTCCAGTATTTAAAATAATTAATTTGAAACACAAAAACGTCAAAAATATTTCCTGAGAATGAAAATAGTTATTTTCAAATTTGCATGAAACAACACTTCTATATGAATTTGGGAATCCTTTTTTTTTTTTTTTTGTGAAAAATGTTTTCATCACTTTTCCAAAAGGTTTAAAGTTATTCATTCTGATCACCTGATTTTCTGATGATTGTTATTGATATTCAAAGTAGGAAGAGTAGATGAAGAAGAAAACACCATGAAACTTTTCTCCCAAGATGGGGAAAAGTTATGGCATTAGTTTTGTTACTTGTAGTTGGAACCAAGACAATTTTTTGTAATTAAAACAAAGAGAACTAGTAAACCTGTACACCTGTGGTATTCCTGTTGGCTTCATGCCAGAAAACTCACAGTGAGACAGGGCAAACAATGAAACTCTGCCTGAACCTTCTCTTCTAAGCATCATAATTCCTGAGACCATAAACTCTGAACATGTCGCAATCAAAGCTGTTAGCATACAATATATCCTGGGTATTTTATTCCTCTCTCTGTGGAGGCAGATTGCCAGGAGCTGATAGAAATCCTACTGAAGTCAATATGGATCTTTGAAATGACATCTATAGGCTTGGAATGGGTTCTTACTTTAAACCATTTGTGGCTCAGAGGAAAATGTTTATACTTTATCAACACTAACATGTCACAAGTTTGAAAATGACATTTGCTCAGAACAAGATCTTCAGGGTAATAAATTAGAAAATGTGTCTATATTTTGGAGGAAATTCACAGACTGGAAGAGGGGAAAAAATATTTTGCCAGTAGATGGAATTTTTGCTTAAGGGAGGATTTTTTGGACTATCAAAATCAGTCTGGTGGAAGTGGACTAGCACAAGTGGAGCAGGAAATAGAATAAAATATGCTATGGCCTGTTCAAATTATGTTTATGCAACTTACAGCCTTGTTTATTCCAACAGTATCAACTTTGAGTGGCTGTGATTTCTGCCAGTCAGAAATTATCAATACTCTGTAAATAAGAGCAATCCATTAATCTCTGCTGGTAGAGAGACTATATTTGTAACTAGAATAATTTATATATAAATGTTAGATAAATGTTGCATGATATGTCAAAGTGTAAGACAGCAATAGAAGATTTTAGGACCCTGACAAGTGAGACTGCCACTGACTTTGGAAGGCTGATCCATAGGCTTTCAGCTTGATCTCTTCTGTAATAGAGAATACTTTTCTATAACTGTTCAAGCAAGACAGTCAACCAACTGTGACCCACTGGGTGCTCTAAAGACTCATATGTTACACAAAAGATGTGCAAATTTTAACACAGTCTTAAAATGGTCTCTAGGGTTTAATCATAATAGCAGTACAGGAAGCAACAGCCTCTGCTCTGGGTTTTCAGATCTCCTTAAATCTCTTTCTGTAGTCTGCAGTATATGGCTAACACAAAGTAATTTATATGGCTTCAGTGCCAACCAAAATGAGGAGGGAACTCTATTTACGATAGGAGAAATCCCTTCTACCACTAAGTGCTGCAGTCAGTGCTGGATAGAAGCCCTTTAATATAACTAAATTACTTATAATTTCAAATTGATATGCACTGTTTCTTAGATAAAAAAAAATATACAGAAATTAAGTTACAGAGGGAAGTAGCTTATGCCTAAGATATGAAGACTTCTAGTTTTTGTTCAGGAGGAAGCTGAGAAAATTCCAGGTCTAAATTCAGGGATTAGAAGTAGGTAGTTAATAATTCTAATTTTTGCAGCTTTTTTTTTTTTAACCTTTCTGCATTTAATTAAGCTCTGTTGCTTTAAAAAGATATTTTAAAATTTCATTATAATCTAAAGTAGACAGTTATATCTCTGTAATTGTATGAAATTGTGAGTGGGAGAACAAAAGCTTAATGCTGTTTTGGGGGAAGCAAGCCAAATGTAAATTTATCCCTGCAGCTGATTCCTCAAGGGCATTGGCACGTGCCACTGTGTATAGCAAAAGGAACATGACCCACCTAATGCATGCATGATCTCCATAATGGAAAAGAAAAAAGACTAAGGTCTATTGAGGTCTAATAGAGGGCAGGGACCAGAATTTTGAGCAGATGGTATTCAGGGGCCCACTGGCTGCTTGAAAGCCAGGGAGTGGAGAGAATAGGCAGATAGTAATTAGCAGAAGGTGATAAAAAAAAAGGGCAGCCAGGATCCCCCAAACATCTGTTTAAAAGAATAAAGAGCCTGGTCTGACCCTGAGCCTTAATGATCTTAAAGGATACAATTTAATTGCTTGGGAAAAAAAAATGCACACACACAATGCTGAGCTACCGTGAATCCTGTTTTGAGAGCATGGCAGGAGTTTGAGTAATTATTAATTTGGTGTATTTGTTTTAGAAAGATTATAATGCAGCATTAAGTCAATAAGTGAAGTAGTTATAATAAAAAAATGCCAACTGTCTTTTCTAGGAATCAGCAGGCTCTTAACAAAATTTGTATTTCAGATAGCTTAAAAATTAATATTACTTGCACTGCATTCTAAAATGCCTATTTTGACTTGTCATGTATTTTTATGGCTACATCTGTCCTTTTTCCTGTGTTTTTTTCTTTTTTGTTTTACATAGAAAGAACCTAGATCCTTAGTTTGTTTGAAGTATTTTGACCTCTGTGGATAGCTGCTAATTACAGCACCAGAGACCTGATTACAGAGGTAGTCATTTGCTAGAGACCAGTTGCTTAAGGATTACTGCTGAACGTGACCAAGGAAAGTGCTGATTCCCAGTAAAATTTGTCCTGATTCTCTCCCCATTTCTTTCTAGCAATAGTTGGATACCAAACTCCATGAACAAAATGTCAGAAAGCATTGTTTTCATGATAGTTCATTTTGTTTTACACAATATTTGAAAATGTAGCTTTTAATAATTTAAAATAGTCTGTTTTGGGTTCCTTGCTGTTTTCCAGAATGAATAGCTTAATTCAAAGGTATTAAAAAACCCTCAAACCAAAACAACACAGACTTCCCATTTCCAAACCAATGGTAAGCAACAGTGCATTGCAGTATAAAGCTAATGATTTTCTGGAAATAAGTGCTTATGTATCAGTGTGAATGCATGTGTAAGAACTGATTGTATTGAATGTTTTAATTTGCATTCTGGAAATGGGGGTAAAAAGCATTTTGAGAAAAATCACAGGTGATCCTAAATTGGATGGTGCTGTAAACATTAGAAAAGAAAAATAAGTCTAAAGGGATCCGAAAGAGATGAGAAACATGAGAAGAAAATAACGGTATGCCCTGAGGAGGTTGAAGTGTAGTATGGTTAGTAGATGCAGTGGAGGTGAAGTAATTAAATGTGCATATGACAGCTATCCTATAAAGCTATTTCCCTGCTCAGCATTTTTGAAGTAACCTTTATAATGATAAAAAGAAGTAAATTTTAAAACAAACATTTCTGAAGTCAGAAATGTATTCAGAAAATCTGCAATAGCATACATAGAAATTAAGGATTTGCAAAACAGCATTTCCAAGATTCCTCATTAAAGCATTATATTGAAAACATCATTTTCCCCTGTTTCAGAGATAAATGTATATTAAAAGTTGCATACAAAGTTTGCTTCAAGACTCTGGAATATCAAATTTATTTATTTAATCTAAGCTTAGATTTAACCTCAACTTTCACTTATAAGCACATCATGAACCCATCAGCATTGTGATCACTTTACTATGTATCATTCATAGTTAAATTCGGAAACAAACCCCCAAGCAGTGAAACTCCAGTAGGTTTCAAAAATTATAAATTGAGAGCCTAAATATATTAAGGAGAAGTCTGCAAATGTGATCAGCTCCCTTGAAAAGTCTTGACCTATGCAGTTTCTTTAGGATTATATCTCTGAAATGAATGGAAAAATGTAAATAGATTCTTGGACACACACTGATCTCAGCAAAAGTTAAAAAGATCCCATGCTCTACAGGGCTCTTCTAAATTCAGAGTAGCATCAGATAAGAATAGAAATGTGATTGTGATAATATTATTTTGCTCTGTGATTCATTACTTTTGTAATAAGCTTTCACCACAGTCAAAGGAAAATAAATGGGAAATTTAGCAATACAAAATGTTAATGAACTGAGACCCCAGTTCTGCGTTGTCTTTTGTATGGATAGATTCCATAGTGTATCCTTTCCTTCTTTCATCTCATTCCAGCTTGGGAAGGAATTCTGCTTGGGAAACTGCGACACAAGAAAAGAGGTGCTATGAAATGGTGTGAGCCACACATTGGTAATTAGGTGCAAGTCAGTCTGACAGACTTTGTAAAAGAACCCACATCAATATAATTTACACTTTCTTGTACTGTGCCCCTTGGCTGAGTTATCCATGGGCTGAAGTGACAAATATAACAGCATGGGTTTGCACAGCAGTCAGTACAGGAGTGCATCTGCACAAAATGCAAATTGTTTAAAATTTACACAGTTCTTGTTTCTTTTCATTTGTTGTTTATTCTTTTAGGACATTTTAGTCATCTTAAAGGACTAGAAAAATATTTTTTTCTTTAGAAAATGCAATTCTTGTGTATTTTCTTGGATGAAAATCCAAGGCATAAAAAGAAATACTAGGAATGGTGAAATTTACTAAATTGGTGAATCTGACCACAATGTGTACAATGTGCAAGAGCTGGAGGAGAAAAGACACCAGGCTCCTTTGTGTAAATCCCCTCTGAATTTTCTTCATATTTTATGAAACCTTATTTCCTCACTAATTTGATTTTTCCTACTGTTTCTAAGAATTATTACATATTTGGCTTGCAATCCTTACATACTCAGGGTTTATAGAATAAAGGGAAAAAGAACATTAAAAACTATTTGTGACTCTAATGATATTGCATTTATTTGTTCCTATTGCAGTACAACAGTCTAAACATTTTTTATAACTTCAAGGAATTTACATAAAGCTTCTGATTTCTCTTGGAACGTGGCTTTTTGTGATGTGCTTGCATTCTTTGTGTGTGAGCCTCACAGGCATATTTTTCACATCCCAGGTGATGGAACTGTAGGCATAATTATTATAAACTTTGTAGTACTTACATAATGATCAACATTTGTGGTGTAAAGCACCTGGAATATATTTTGATAGTTATAAGAATACTTCAAATGATGAATTTCAAGGCTTTGATTAAAAAAACAAAATGTAAGAGCCCCTGATAATAATTTTCCCCTGTATCACTTTGGTAGTGAAGAGTTACTTTCAAGCCTTTATCTAGTTGCAGAGCACTGGTAAAGGGCATAGATGTAAATCTGCTTCAGAGGATCCTGGAACTGTTATTTGTGTAGGAATACATGTTAAAATGTGGACATTGCACAGTGTCAAAGGTATACATCCCTTTGTGGGGGCTACTCTAGCTATGGTTGAAACAATCCTGTCATCGGGCTGTTGCATGCCGTTGTCAGCTCCGTGCGTCAGTGAGGATGTCACCTGGCTGGAGGGATGGGGAGAAGCGGGATTGCACTGAGCGCCAGGGATGTGTTGGCAGCAGGCAGGACGTGCCGGTGCCTGGGGACTGAGGGGTCACAGGAGCCGGGCTGAGCCAGGGATCAGGCATGTCTGGGAGTGGCTCCTTGAGGGCAATGGGATTTTCTCAGGGAGAGCCCTGCCTCTGCCACCCGGTGTGCATGAGGAAGAGAGGTGCCTTGTAGGTTCTGGGTGGGACATTTGGGAAAACACTAAAGGCTGCTGGATGAGCTGGCTGGTAGCCAGGCAAGAGCTGTGGGTCAGTGAGGGCCTTGCATGCTCCCAGGCTCTGCCCTGTGCCCCTGCTGCTGCCTACCCTCTTGTTTCCCCACCTACCCTCCTGTTTCCCCACCTGTCTGCCTTTCTGCCTGCCTGTCCACCTTCCTGCCTGTCTGCTTACCCATCTTTGTGCCCTGCTGCCTTCCCACCTGCCTGCCCACTCAAGGCTTGTCCCTGGATCCTGCCCAGCGGGCAGCAGGTGAGATCCCTCTCCAAGGTAAATCAACTTTCAGTTTACATAATCCTCTTGTCTGCTTTGGTGAATTAGACACACCTAATACAAGTGAGTGAAGGCTGTCTCTTAGTGAGTGAATTTAGTATCATTGGCTAATGACCAGGTAATGACTCCCCCAATTCACCCTTACACCTGCCCTGCCACATGTGACAGAGGAGCCCATGGTCAGAACACCCCTGGCAGGGTGGGCGGCATGGAACTGATTCATCAAAGACACCAATGCTAAACACAGGGTGATGGGGCTCAGGCACTTCTGGTTAGGTGAAACACCATCTGCTTAGAAAGCAGGTCACACATAATTTGCCTTCCCTAAATTCATTAAAAATCAGTGGGTCAAAGTCAAATGTGACAGGTAAGAGGTAGAATGAGTATAAATCATGATGAAAGGAGCATCGTCTGAGAAAGCAGCTACTGCAGCTCACATGTAGCAGGGTCTTTTGGAGGATGTTTATGCTGCATTGTCTTAGTGCAGATGGGACCCAGTGTGAGCTATGAAAACACACAAGGGAGATGCTAACAGTAAACATTATTAAAGCACAGATGCTTTTTGCTCTGTAACTCTAGGATTGGGACTAGTATAATAGAATTCTGGTGTTGTTTTACATATATGTTATAAACATACATATATATTCATACACAAATGAACTTTGTATTTAGCTAGATAGAAGGAATATATCTATATATATATATTCATGTAACAGATTTGAATAGTTCTCAAAAAATGAGAAACATGTATTAGCATGTATTAGGCCAGGAGAGACAATCCCCAGTCTGGGCATCGATTATCCTTTCCTGGTGAGGGACTAAGATATTCCAGCACTATAAAATCCTACTTAGTCACAAGTCACTATCTTTGAATTTCAAATTAATTTAAATGCAGTTCTTGCTTACTTGTTATACTTAGTACTTGGGCTTCTGTGTTTTCCTCACACCTGCTGATGACAGCATAATCCATCTTAAAGGAGGGAAAAAGTCATAGAAAAATGCCTGTACTCAGACTTGTTTGGGATGTCATTAGTCATCAGAAGAAAATGCAAAATCTGTCAGAGTGAACACAGAATTTTGATTAGTCCTTAAATAATCAGAGAAGAATCTAACATTCTTTAAGTGCTATAAACAGTCTTAGGATGCAGACACTGGAGATTAGCTTCAAGGGTTTCAGTAAACTGGGATGTGAAGAGTCCATTTATGTTTTCTACGTTTATGTTTTCTACATATTTTATGCCACCTTTTTTTCTTTTTAACATGTTAGAAGCCATGCTATGCTGTATTTCAATATGTTTCAAGTAACCTGTACAGTACTTTGTATAGCTTTTTCAGGAAACATATCTATACAGATGCCCTTGGAAATGTACTTGGATGAGTCCTGTAATGTTGGGTTCATGGGGGGAAAAAAGAAAAAGAAAATAAACCCACCACACCTGCACCTGGCAATGTGTAGAGAATGACTGGAGTCATGGCCCCATCATTGTTAAGTCTAGACCGGACATTGATGACCGCAAGCTTTGGTCAGGTGTGAGCGCGTGTTTGTACAGTGATGTGTTTCTGTTCAATCAGCCAGAGGCCTGATGTGGTGTTTATGCTGGCTGAGAATGTGGCTGCCCAGGATACCAGAATAGTTCCTTCCTAGCTCTAGCTCACTGGGTTGCTGTGTCACTGGGAGGCTGTACACCTGCACTGGACCCAGCAGATGTCTCCAGCTCATGGGCAGCCAGTGGTGAGGAGGCCCCTGTGATCAGTGTGCCAGGGCCCCACAACTCTGTGCCTTCATGCAGCTCTAGGGCAGATGTCCATGTCCATAGTCAGTCCCATGTGTGGAAGTGCTCCCTGGAAGATCAACATGAGGAGGGTGCCTTTGCATCTGCCTTACTCTGCTGTCCACAGCACACCCGGGCTGACAGTTCACATCTTTGGTCCCAGATCCAGGACTTGGCCACGTGAGTTCATGGCTGGCAAGGCCTGTGAATGTCCCTGTTTCCAGAAGGATCAGGTGATGAAACTGTGTTTGAACAGGCTCTGCTGGGAGAAGCATTGCCTCCTTTTCAGGGAAAGCACACAGTGACAGAGGATAAAAGCTGGGAGAAAGAACAAGAGAAGAACCAGATGTCCTGCTAGGCTTTTGTTCCTCTGCTTGTGCAGAAACACAATTAAGGCTGAAAAGCATGTATTTCTGACTCCATGGGACACCTGCAGCCATGAGAAAAGCAATGCCTGTGTAAAGTGTCATTCTGAAAAAATGGGAAGAGCACCAGTGAATGGGAAGTGCTGAGGTGAAAAGGTAATTTCAGGAAGGTCTTTGCTGAGTGCATTTGACAATGCAGCAGAACATCCTACAATGCTCAATTTAGCATTGAGAAGAAAACAGACTTTTTCATTTTGGAAGATGACAGCTCCTGATGTATGAGACAGCTCGTGATGTACTCCACTTCTACTAGCAGAGATGTGAGGTAGGAATGCTGACATCTATGCTGTGAATTAGGAGGCAATATTTATCTCATGTAAGGTTCTTGGTCCATAGTACTTGTGGGTCACATGCACCAGGAAGTCAAACACATCAATTACTCAGGTATTTCTTTAGTTTATTGGATGATCATTGTATGTTCTGCCATTTCCCAGTTCTTATTTTACAAGGAGTGGTTCTCTGTTGTACTGATGGCCATTGTAATGATCAAACAAATGCTTTGCTGTAGTTGTTCACTGCTTGATGACTCTACCTCTACTGATTTTGCCTTTTAGGTAGTACTCTGCTTATGATGGAAGTTCCTAAGATGGATGGTTTACACCTAACCATTGATGACACTCTTTACTTCTTGATGCAATTGCAAATGCAATTATTTGCCGGGAATCGAGCAATGAGATCTCTGGAAGAGATTCTGACAGAATATCTTAGAGTGTTATTCTTATGATATCTGTGCAACAGTGCTGAAATATGTTTTTAACCCATTGAAGGGGAGCAGAGGGAACTGATAGTCAAATTTAGCCTGATAATGACATCTGCACCAGGATTCTACTTTCTTACCTTAGCTGAAGCAGTATGTGTGTGATCAAAGAGGCCAGTGGAAGATGGAAGCAGAAAGCCAACACAGGTACAATTGGCTGCTGAAGTTTATTCATCTTTCTCTGGTGTGGCAGATAATTTGTTCTTGACTGCTGCTTTTGATTTTACTGATAAATATATTGCTGAGTTGCCATAGCCTTCCTCCTGGCTCATCTCTGACCATCCATGTCCATGTACATTCATTCCAACTCTGCCTGTCCTTGGCCACTCTCACCAGCAACTCTGCTTTTTCATTAGGCTCCCAAAATAAAACCTCTATGAATGGAAGTAGAAACCTTTGTACAAAGGAAGGAATAGTGTATTTGGTTCAGAAAAAAAAAAAAAAGTAGTAATTTTATTTATGGAGAAGATAGTATCATCCAGTTTAAGAACATAAATCTCTAGGTTTTTAGCAGTGAAGATTAAAGGGAGAAATACAGGGATATAGTAAATAAAAAGTAGCAGAAAACCAACATACTTTTTAAGGTTCCTACTAGAATTCAGGAGAAGTAAATTTTTCATCCATCTCTGAAGTGATCTAAAGAACTGCAGAATGATGGGATGCTGTATAGAGGCAATGAATTTTTATAAATGCAAAAAATATCCTTTAGCAAGAATTACTTTAAAGTACTCCAGTGCATTTCTGAGAGATGCTTTAGAGAAATCATAAAATACCGTCCTTAATCAAGAATTTTAGAGGGTTTTGAAATCATGTTCTTGACAGTAGCCACTTTATATCTACTGGCTTATGAACAGACTGAACCTTTGCAGGATCAGGACTGAAGGCCATAGTTCTGCAAATGTTTATGCATGAGTAGAAAGTAAGAACTGAGTCCTAAAAATCACAGCATGCTGTGGGTGAGGAAAAAAATGTAGAGGAAAACCAGAGAAAAGTGATATTTCTCAACCATAAATAATACAGTATCCTTCAAGACAACACTTTCATAGAATTTGTGTGAAATGAGATTTCTGCTTTCATAAATGAATGGAATTTTAGGATTATTACAATGGAAGAGAAAAATCTGCAGCCATTCAGCAGTTCCAGAACATTATTGAAAGAATACTTTAATTAAAAACCTAGAGCATCCCCCACTTGCCTGCCCTGCTCCTGTCCTGAAAAGCACTCTCCTTGCTTTCGTGAGCACCAGCAAATCAACCCTGTTAGTACAAGGTAGCTCTTGTTTGAATTGTGTACCCTGGAGATGCATAATTAGTGCAAAGGAACTGTTCCTGGGGGGGTTCAGATTCAGAGAAAGGAGAGAAATTAAAGTGCCCTGCATATGTGATCTGGATCCTGAGAAGAGGGTGAGATAAATTAACTGCAAATAAATTTTGTGAATTTGAACTTGCTGGATAAAATTTGGGTCACAAAGCTATTCATCCAATGCTTTTTACAGCTGAATTTTCTATCTGTGGTGGATAATTTTTATGGCTAGAAGGCTAATGCCATTCAGTAAAGGTTCTGTTTACTTCCAAAGAGGTGCATTCACAGCAGTGTGTATAGATCCAAAGTGCTGTCTGGACTCCTCAGAATCAGAGAATATTTTGGTCCATTAAATAAACCAGTAACAAAAATCTATTTCCACAGTGAGTTGAAACACAAATTACCAGATTCTTTTGGTAAATATCTGCAAGAATAAATTCAGAGGATATGAAATCTTTAAATTTAGCTGAAGTACCTTTTTATTGGTAGGAATTATTTAACCCTTTTCAACCTTTACTTGTTTTAGATTTCTGCCACTTGTAGAGTGAGAAAAAAAATCTGAAATAAGAATTCATAACTTCATATAGAAAATGCTATAATATAGAAGCATAATATATTGAAGGAAGAAGAAAGCCAGCCCACAAATGCCAGTCTGCCTTTCTATCCTTTGCATCTTCCAAGCTGTTTGTTCTGATTCCTTGCTCCTTACACACAGGTATGTCTTCAGTACCATTCTGCCCTTCAATTTGGTTGCAATCAGTCTGTGTCATTTAAGTCATTAATTCAAGAGGCCTGGATATTATTTTGAAAGAAACCAGCACATACTTACTTTCCAAGGAGGTTGTGTGTGTTGCTGGTAGTGTTTAGAATTTCCCTCCCATCTTCTCTTAAAGCAGCCCTGTTCCTGTGCTAGGGACTTCTAGACCAAGGAGGGCAGCCCTGCCTATGGCTCGTTACATCAGGGACTTCTTACAGCCTCCAGACCCCTATAAAGTCAGAGGGCATTTAATTACTTTAGCCAGAAAGAAAGGTTCTTAGGAACTCTCTGTCTCCTAGAGGTGTGGATGGATTCTAGACGGGGTGCATTTCTGTAGTTTAGCCCCTGCAGTGTGTGTTGGACCCATCAGCTCAGTGTAGCTGTCTGGCCAGGGTAATCTCCTGGTAGAAAAAGGCTGCATTGTGCAGCTGGAGTGAGTACCAGGCAGTGGCCCTGCATGGAGCCCTGTGCTGCCATGAGTATCTGTGCCCCGGCAAGTCAGCTATTCCCAGAGAATTAGCTTGAGCATACTGACAGGAGCTCCAGTCTCTGCAGTGATACTACCTGCATATCTGGTTCGTGGCAGTCAATTACACCTTGCATTTATATTTGTCAAGCAAGAATATCCCACATGTATTAAATGGCAAAGCTGAAGGACCCTTTTGGTAACTCCTGCCTGATGCAGCCACTGTCCTAATAATTACTGAATAAAAGTAACTTATTCAGTAAAATATTCTACACTGGTACATACTATCTATGGCCAAGATAGTATGTACCAGTATAGAATAATAATCTGTTGTGTAAGGAGTGGGGAGTGCAGTGCATTGCTGAAGGCTCAGGTTTTAGTCTGGTTCAACACAACCACCCAGACCTGGCTCTGAAGGAAGGTATAAACCAAGAAGAAAGAGTAATGGTGGAGTGTATTCTGAAAAAAAGATTTAGCACTGGAAACAACATACAATCTCCTGCCCTGTTGCTGCATTCTCATCTCTAGCTGTTCTTTATCTGTGTTAAACATTTGCTCGGCTAGGAGTATTTTAATATGTTTATAGCGACTCAATTTCTTTTAAAGGAAGTGTAGTGAGTAAAAGTCTCTGTGGTCAGATTCTAAGCATGCATAAACATACATATACTTTTGTTCGTTCCACTTTGGGACTGGAAAGTGCCTTCTCAAATACCCAGCAGCTGCTTGAATATTCCATGGGTAAAAGTTCAAGGTGATGACCCTGTAGCTCTCAATATATTGACCCACAAATGACATAGTTCTGACTGTTGAAGGTTAGAGTACAAAACACACTAATTAGTATGCTACAGCATCAGGTTTCCCTATATTCTTCTTATCTATTTATTAAAAGATACATGCTTTTGCTATTCTCTGCCACTGAGTTTGTAATTTCCCAAACTGGTTTCATTTATGTGAAACTGGCCATTTTGTTGCTGACTTTTATATGGAAGCACTGGGGAAACTGGTGGTGTCTGAAGGGTTTTTGTAGCCCTCAAAACACTGGAAAATGTCTGTTTCACCCAGCTTACAGTCACACAATAAGCAGTCTCTAAGCATTTTGCCATGCCTAACATTTTGCTGCCATAGGCAACCACTTAATCTGCCTACACAGGAGCTAGCCCTGAGGGGATGCAATATGTGTTGGAAAGGGTAGATTTATACTAAAACATTACTTTTCAGGGCTGGTAGAAAAAATAGCTGTTCATTTGAGATTTCCTGCTTTATTCTCAGCTGCTCCAATAACTGAAGTGTTAAAGATTTCCACAATCAATGTTTCACATGGATTGCTTCTATAAGCAGGTTTGTTTCCACCTCAAAATCAGTACCGTATTTCTGCTTTAGTTTTAGCCTTCTATCATATAAGCATCTTCTGTATAAACCAGACTTGAAAGGGAGCCTTGTGAACCATGAGGAGACCAAAGTGAAAACCTATGACAGCCAGTTGGAAATGAATTCAGCTCTCATGGTTGGAGTCTCCTTTTTGTTTACATTTGCATTAAGTAGCACAGCAGAAGGAGGCACTGTGCCCAGGCTAGAGGGGTAACCCCTCTCCTTTGGGAGGCAAAGTAGACACTGAGTCTCCATTTAAACCTCATTATGACATCAATTCATGTGAAAAAAGAAAAATCACAGGTTTGTGGTTAATGCCTGTAATAAGCCCTTTAGAAACAAGCTGCCCTGGCAATGTTATTTAATCCTGCTACTTCCAGGCTTTTTTTATAATTGCATATTCCTCTGCTGTAAGAAACCAGGATTTGTTGTGAGTCAGGTCACCCTGTAGCTGTTTTACTTGAATGAAGAACTCAATTCACACTGCTTCTTAGAGTCTGTTATGACTCCTCTAATTTAAGACTGCTACCTGAGACAGACATATTTTATTTGGCTTTTTCTATGTAGATGGAATGTGAAATCTTGCAAAATTATCTCCAAGTGCCTCTATAGAATAAGACTCATAAGGCTCATTGTGATAAGTGAGTGCAGAGTAACCATAAAACTTCTCAGGTTGTCTGCACTCCACATGAGATATTTGGGTCTCAGTGGAATCAAGCATCCCACTCCTGTCACTGAGTGAAAGAAGAGTGGCTTGCTAAGGTTTTTTGTGAAAGGCAGATTTTGCAGGAAAGCCTTGTTCTCCCAAATGTATGTTAAATCAGCCATGAATGACCAGAACTACTGCATTCCCATGTCTTAAAGAGAGCCATGCTTCTTGGAAAAATGAGTTTTCAGCTTTGCAATGTTTTATATGTCCTATTCTTATCCTAATTAATTATTGTTATGATAGCTAATGAGCATGCAGAATGGACAGGAAAGGTGTTCACTGGCAAAGAACAGCCTCGGTTTCGGGATTTGAAAATAGCAGGCTGGGTCTCTGGGTAGTGAATACAATTCTTTCCCCTTCTCCACAGGCTGTGGGCTTGATTTTTAGCTCAAGCTGAGATACAGACATTACAAACGAATGAGAACAAGTATGGTTTTAGGCCACCTTTGTGTTTTGTTGTACTTGCACTCTGGCTGGTGGTGGGGTTGGCCTGAATTACAGCAACTCCAAGGCGAATCTAATTTACACTTGGATTGCCAAAAGTTGTTCTGGCAGTTGAAAATAGTGACATCTGCCAAGGGTGCAAATGCAGCCCTCTGTGCTTTTTTCTGATCACGTTGCATGGTATAAGAGCATATGCCACATCAACTGCTACTACTGGCAGCAAAAGCAGTCACATTTTCCTTCCATCAGCAAGCCTTCAGTCTCCTAGGCCTCACTTGAGGCATCTTTAACAATGGATGTAGTTGTAGTAATCACGAGTGTGCTGGCTTTGTTTCACTGAGAAAAGTTTCACATAGGCAGGACATTTCAAATGTTCAGTCTTTTCAATCATGTGTCCTATTAGGATCAAGTTATCAAAGAGACCATTAAATTATTGACAACTAAGGAATTATGCTCCTGTCTTGAATCTACAGATTTATGTATAATGTGACCTGACTCCTATATCTCAGTAGGGGAAGCTGTTTGTAAATATTAACAGCAGTTCAATGTAAAAAAGAAATGAAAATCACTCCTTCAAAGAGTATTTTTTCTTTTTTATCTAATTCTCATTCTTAATTCTCCCCCAAAGTCTAGGGCTATACTTTTGCCAGGTATTTGTGACTGTCTGAAAGCTTGTTTTGGTCATTCTGGAGAGTTAATGCATCTGAGCTCACAGATCCTGCTAACAAGCATGATTCAAGCTTAGCATAAATGTTAATACAGTAATCTTCATTTTCTGAGTTTGGAGATTAAACAGAACAAATTCATGTGCAATATGATAGAGATCTGTGAAACCATGGAAAGCATAAAGAATCTGTATCAGGACTAATCACCTTCCCTTCCAATCCAAGAACTCAGGGGTTATTACATTAAACTAGGAGGAGGAAAACTCTAAGTGAACAAATGGAAGTGTTTCTTCTGTGTCTAGCTAAGCTGTGGAAATCCTTTCCACATGCTTTGGGTGTACTAAAAGCTTACAGAAGTTCAACGGGAGTCTGGTGCATTTCATCGGGAAAAAATAAAAGACATTATTAAACACATATTGTTGAATACATAAACATCAAGCTCAGAAAGTCATTGAGACCTTGGTAACCAGAAGCTTGAAGATTAGTAAGTCAAGGGTCATTTGTGTTTTCTTGTACTCTTCCTTGGACATCTGATTTTGGCCACTTTTACAGGCGGGATGTTGGATTACATGTGCTTTTGGGCTGATCCACTGTGGCTGCTCTCTGTTTCATTATGTTTTTTGTTGCCCTACAGATGCCTACAATGTTTGTGAAATACCCTGCATTGATGTGTAAGTCACATGCAATCTTCAAAGGGCCAACTTCTTCCCAGGGACTAGCCTAAGGTGACAAGCTGAGATTTTTAACTCTTAATTGTCAAAAATTAGATGAATTCTTCCCTGCATGACATAAACATTTCGTAGAGAAAAGAGTGTTCCTAGTTAAGGGAAGCTTGACTGAGAAAAAGATTGCTTTCTCTCTGTGTTCATGAAATTAGTTTGCACAAACAAAGCTTTGCAAGTAGGAACCTTCTCAAGGAATGAGCCCTAAATCAGGGCTCATTCAGTCTGAATAACCTGGATAAAAGCTTATATTTGAAGTTAGCTAACTATTTATATGCAGATTTATGTACTATCCAATCAACTGTAGACTTCTCTGAGATTTTTGATTTTGAGGGATATGAAAGATATGTTGATAATAATGTTTTAAATTTGTCTATGTCAATATAATTTCCATCAGTCAAAGATCATAATCTAGTGTTGTGAAATTGTATGAAAAAACTGCTTTGATAGTCTTTTTATACATATATTTAATAGTCTTCAGACTTATATACAGTTTTATATTAAACTAATAATTATATATAATATACAGTAAGTTAGAAATTAAGTGAGGCTACTAATATAAATCAGAAAACCCCCCTTCACTATTTTGTTTCTCTATGTGAGTGCTTAATAAAAAGTTCACATGACAATGTAAAAGGGAAATATGGTGTCTTTTCATGTCTTGATTACCATAATTGTATAATATTTAATAAGATGCAGAGGAACACCCTAGATTTTGGAGCATCTTAGAAAATTCCTTTCGACATACTTGGCTGACCCTTTCTTTGCTGGTGACCCTAAGTGACAGAGCAAGTAATGCTATTAGTGTTTTCATGAAAGGTCTCACAGTAATGGTTGAATGTTGACATATTAATGAGGTTTAGATGTAGGTGGAAAGACTGCAGGATCTGGAGGCAGCTTGAAGTGTTATTTGCTAATTAGTGCCTTTCTGTAGTCATGCAGCCTTAGAGCTGATGCAGGGCAGGCCTGGAGTGGGATAGGACATCCTTTGGTAGAGATTTCTTGGCAGTAATCTGCTTTGCAGCTGTTCCAGGTGGTTTACAGGTCTTGCTCTAGCTCTTTGAGTTTAAGAAAGTGTTGGATTAGCAGAGAGCATTACACAGAAAAAGTGTGTTAGAAGCCTGGTAAGAATAGAAGCCAGGAAAGACCCAAAAGTTAGGAAATGTGGGAAATAGGGTTGTCTTGCGTATTTTTACTGCTCTTTCTCTGTGTGCACATGATCTCATCCTTAATTATAGGAACACATTATGGTTCATGAGATCCCAGTCCCAGTCACTGCTAACTTACTGAGCAGCTACTCAGTAAATTGTTTTTGTTCTTCAGTGTCTGACCTCTCATTTATTTCACACCTCTCAAAATCCCCTCTAGAGCTCCCTTTTTTTGCTTATCAATGTGATATTGCTGTTTTCTGGACATCACTAAGTCTACTTCCCTGTATTTGTGCAGAGAGAAGGGATGCTATTCTCCTTTCCACGGATGAAAAACTAAGCGTAGCAGCTGTATCTGAGATGGTCAGTCCTAAATGCAGTGTGTGCTCTCCTGTACTGTACCCATAACTTTCTATTTCCCTTGAAGGGTACATGACTCCTAAGTGAAACATACCCATTTATTCCTTTGAGACAGGAAGCATAGCCCTTCTAGGAGAATCTGGGTGAGGTTGCTACCACTCAGCGCCAGTCATGTGCTGTTCCTGGCTGTGACTGTACTAATAACTTAGTAGAATCCAAGAGTCTCTTGAATCTCGTGCATTTGTAGTATGAGTGGCATTGATCATGAATGAAAGTGGTGCTCCCTTCCTCATTCTGATGCACAGAGGGCACTGTAAAGCACAGGAACAGCTGAAAATATGCCAGGCAGTAACTGAAACAAGACAGACCATAATCCTGCCACAATGACTCCTAGTTCACATTTTTGGTAGTCTTTCTTTCTGCCCCTTCAAACCCAAGGGAAATTAAAACTGTTCATAAATGCTTCATAATGAAGACATTAAATTTATTGTTGCTTCTTGTTTTTTGCTGGCAGTATGGTTCAAGAGCTGGGTTTGGTACTTCTCTAATTTGCAGATTAAATTAATGAGACAACTTTTCAGGCTTGGAAAAAACTTTCCCTTAGAATTTTATTGCATTATTTTGCCCTGTGGAGCACTTAAACTTTCTTATGGAGAAGTTGGTGTTCCTATTGGTAACACATCAGGCTTTATTTTTAAAATAAACTTGCCAAATGAAAACTGCAGCTCTATCAAACCCTTTTGTTTTCTCCCAAATTCCAGCTTGAACATCAGTGAGTACACTTAGTTGCTAATACTCAATGTCTTGTTTATAAGCAAAAAAGACCTGCTCTTGACCTCCCTTATTGTTGCTGTCTTCTGAGAGCTACAATGGAAATATTTTAAGACTTCAGGAACATGAAAGACTAATGACAGTTTTTATTTAACATTTTGCCCAGGTAGCATGAACCATCAAATAGAACAATCAATTAATTCCTTAAAGTTGAATTGAAGACATTAGTTGGTATATGACCCACTGATCAAATTGCACAGCACTTAGAGGACAGCAATGTATCTGAACAAAACAGTAATAATTTTATATCTAGTGCTTTTGGAAATAGCTTAATCAAATTATAATCTTAAGTAAAAAGAATAATGAGGTATTTACTTCAGAAAGGATTAAAAAACCTATCACAAAATGATCACTCCTTCTATCTTTCCCTGGATAAGATTTCCTATGATTTAAATTTAAACTAAGCTCTAGATGAATGCCCTGCTGAAAGGCCCTTGGACATGAGCTGTTTACTTTAAAGTAAGAGATGTATGTTCAGTTCTCCTCTTGAACAGTGCACAGTTTTCCTGTAATAACTCTGGAACAAGTCAGTACCTTATTGAACCAAGGAAAGAAAGTGGTAGTGTTCTGCCACGTCAGAGTGATGGCAATCTGTTTCTCTGAAGTTTGTGTTGCTCCTGTGTTTTGATTAGATTATTACTGTATTATTTTAACGTGGGGCCAAGTGTTTTGTAAAAGGGCATGTGCATTTTTACAGTTGTATTTATGCATGCCAAGAGCTCCCAGCTCTCTAACATACTCTTTTGCATGCTTAGATACTAAATATGTGAATGTGGTTGCAGTAGTTGTGAACATAGTTTTTAGCATAGTTAAATGTCTCTTAAGTTACATGGCCTTAAGGAAAAAAAGTCTTGCACATTTTACTTTGGTGGTTTATTGATAGCATTTAATCTGATTTAACATAATCTTAACATGAAAAAAAATCACCATCTTTTAGTAAACATTTCAGAGGCTTGTCTTCTATCCACACTGAAGTATGTATGTATTCTCATTTCAGATCCTGTACCCAGAGTCCATAGTGACTTTGTACACCTATTAAAGAGCTAAGAAGCTCTGCCATGGTAGATTTTGCCTGGGCAATTTTGTATTCTTTGCCTGCTCTTTCACACAGAATACATCAGATGGCAATTTCATTAATCCCAAATCACTTATGTATAGCTGGTCTTCTCCCTTCTTGCCTTTGTTGTGTTGATGTGTGGAAAGTGAAAGAAACAAGTATCACTGTAGAAGTGTTCATGACTGCATGAACTGTCCATTCCTGCTTTTGATTGGTGAGTCCAGTGTGAAGAACCCAGACCTGAAAGACAAGAGGTATTATTTTTTTCTGCCTCCCACATCTAGAATGAGTTCCCCTTGTAATCTCTTCCAAGAATAATGAAACACTATGCTCTCCCTAGCTTGGATTTAATTTCCTGCAAAAATTAATAAGTTTATGCTGGCACAAAATGAAGATAATTTCATAATAGCCATACCACAGCCATGTCTTTTGGATGTAGAAGTTTTTATAGATGGTACAAAGACGTGGCATTTTGTAAAAGCAAATAATGAAGGTGTTGAAAATGATGTCTTTAATGTTGCCTTAAAAATGTCTATCTAACTTCATGGTTACCATTTAAACTGCTAGCTGCTGCTAGCAATGCAGTCAGCAAACACTCACCCCTGCATTAGTTATAGAGTATTTAGCCACGGTGTGTGTAGGGATATAACACAGTCCATTGCCACTAAGCAACCCCTTATTTAAGAGAGAGAGATTCTCTTGGTACATGGAGTTAATACCTTGTGTTTGACAGTTTTCAGTGTGGGCTCAGCACCTGACTAAAATGCCTATTGTAGATGAGGCTAAAAAGACATCTCCCTGTCGCCCAGCCTGTGCTGTGTTGTGGACTTGGCTAAGATGTGCAGCTCTCCTCATTCAGTGCTTTGCTCTGCAGTGCTTTAACAAAAGGCTTCCATGAAATTCTCTCTCTCCTGCTGGCCTGTGATAAATTCCATGTGTCAGAAGTTGCAAAGGCTTTTAAAGAGGGTAGCTGGAAGTGCACAGCATCAAATAATTATTTTCCCATGTAAATGAAAATTGCAGGTTTTTTTGCATCTGAAATCAACAGGAGTGGCAAGACATCTGACAAACTGCTTTATAGCAGTTTTACCTCAGTAAAAATGTTTCAATTTGATTGTAAAAGAAGTTAATTGGTTATATTGATTAATGTGCAGCCTTCATTATGAACAATTTCTGAGTACCTCCTAGTTCCAAAGGATATCTTTTACAGTGGTTTAAATTTCTGCTTTTTTCAAAGCTCTACTAATCACCAAGAAAAAGCTGCCTCCTCTGTGAAGAAAGGATTACAAGTAAGGATTACCTTTGGGGGAGTGATTTAGCTGATTCAGCAGAGATAGTGGACTTCAACAGAGGAAAATTGCCTAATCCTTCTCTTTTCATTTAACTGCAGAATTTTAGTATGAGACCAGGAGAAACCAAAGAGAAAAGGACAGAATATTGATAAGTTTCCAGATACAATAGCAATGAAGACCATAAATCTTTTGACAGAGAAATGTTTACAATGCAAAATGATGAGAAATGTTTATTTTGTATTTATGGCTGAATTGTACTCATTGTGGAGAAAATTGTTGATGCTTTTTCTCTTTTTTATGGCTTCTTGGAATAGACTGATATGCAACTACTGCATTCTAAGCTACAGCTTATTTGTCATCTAGAACTTGATGCACGAGCAAATTACAATGACAATAGGAAGATGATTAAGCATTTTTTTTTGCCATATAGAATGTGATCATTCTTCCTAATTATCTCCTTACACTTCCAAACTGCCTTCCATAAGACAAATAGATATTTGCACATGATGCAATAGATTTTGAAGTGACGGGGACATACTTCTCTTATCTCAGTGATAGATTTCCCCCTGCTTATGAGTTTTATCGCTTTCAACATTTCTGTTCTCTGATGGAATGAAAAGTTTATATAAGGATACTGAGAATAGTCCTGAGTTTAGTTGTACAAAACCACAGCATAGTCTTGTTTACTGCATATGAAATTATAGCTGAACTTCTTGGTCTGTCTTAATTACGTAACATTCATACAATGGTAGAAATAAAAGTCTTAATAAAATCAGTCTTACTGAGAGAGACCCTAAAGATTCAGGAAATATTTCTCACATTAGGATGCTTAAGCACAGATTTACAAAATATTTCAATATTAACTTCCCTTTAGAATCCATAATATTTAGCTCACAAATCAGGAGACATGAATTAGTATGTCTACATTCACTACTTCCAAAGTGCTAGGCACCTCCACCCTGCTATAATCATAATCAGCGGGTATCAGCACTATGCCTCAGCTGCAGGAATATGGATGTGAAATATCCTGTGAGATGATCTATAGTATCACAAGTAGACTCCAGATGACAATCTGGAGGAACTCAGGTCTTCTGTGAGAAGTGGCATATTGCCAGTACCTTAAAAACCCAAGGAATCTCAGTTGTGTTAGGTGGTTTTGTTCAGCCAACTGAACCAAGTCCCTACTGGGGACTAGGGACCCTGAGAGGAGCACAGAATTATTCAGCTGACCAGATTTTAGTATCTAATTCAAATTCCTAAATATAACATAGTGGCTATCTAGTGTCAGTTGTCATTTTTTCTATCTGAAAAATGCTCTTGATCCCCCTTTTCTTTTGGTTTGTTGTGGTTTAGGAATGGTTTTCTCTAATTTAGTGATTCCCACTTAAACCATGTGCCACTCCCTCACTGCCCCCCTTCCCCTATCCTTCCCAATGGGGTTGGAGGAGAGGAGAATTGGAGGTACAAAGGATAAATAAAGATCATAGGCTGATATAAGAACCATTTGCTGGAACCAGCAATGAGATAAGAAAATTATCAGTAACAGCAATAATGCTAATGACAAGGGCTACAAGAAAGGAGCAAATGATTCAGGATGAACGCTTTGCCTGCCCCAGGGGACACCTCCCTGGAAGACTCCTTTTCCCTGCCCAGCAATGACATCAGGTGGTATAGGATCACCTCCTGTCCCAGCTGTACCTGCTCCTGGCTACTGCAAAAATTAACCCTGTCGTAGCCAGAACCAGGACATGGTTCTACTAGCACATGGGCACTTTAAAGCTATAATAAACAGTCATTCTGTTACCAGTAATTGAGGTGAAGACAGTGAATAATTGAGTTTTCCAGAATTCTCAAAACAGGGTCATTTGGGTTGTTCACAGACTGGTGGCTTTTGAATATTTCCAAGGATGAAGAGTCAACAATCTATCTGTTGTAGTTAATCTGTTCTAGTTTTTGACCTCCTTCACAGTAAAAAATATTTTTCTGAGGTTATACAGAAAATTCGACTTTATCAACACCCAGCCTCAAGTCCTTTGATAGTACCACTAACAAGAGTCTGATTCCATCCTCTCTACTGTCTCCCATGAGGTTTTTATACACATGAATAAAATAATCCTAAGCCTTGTTTTCTCTAGGGTGAAAAAGTCCAACTCTCTCAGTAACATCTCATATATCAGATGATCTAATCCCTTAATCATTTCAGTTTCCCTAAATCACTAGGTTTCTATTCTCTAAAACAGTTGTATTTCTTATTTACACCACACACTTTCAAAACCTGTTTTAACTTGAAATTTCTCTTTCAGCATTTGTGAAGAGCAAACAACATTTCCACTTTTAATTATTGCTTATTTTCCCTGATTTTCACCTCTAGCCATAGAATTTCCTAGTTGCCAAACTGTCTAAGGAAGCTGGAAGCATTCCTGAAATGCCTGGCTGATTTTTCAATGTCCACAAGCCAAATTATTTTGTTTAGAGTATTTTCTTTTCAAACCGCATTAGTGAGCTTGGGAAGAGAAATTATTTTTATGCTCAGACAATATGTAAAGAAGCTTTTAAATGTAATTTTGAATTTTCTTCTCCATTCACAAGCTGCCTTTTTCCTCAGTCCAGTAATTACCACCTTTGCCACCAACAAAGCCGGTATTCAAACAGAGAAGGATGAAAAAATAAATGCATAATATTTGCTGAATGATTCTATGAGAGTTTGTATAATTTATGCAAGTTCCCTACAAAGACACTAACAAATGATTCCTTGATGTAAAGACATAGCCCCATTGAACAACAGGCCATCAAGGACAACCAATAATACAAGAAATATGTTCAACTGCCTCGGAAAGACTTTTGTTGATCTTTTGATTTAAATCACATCTAATCCAAGTTAAGGAAAAATGTTGCTAGGTAAACAAAAATTAGTCAGATCCCACTTTCCCAACCTCAGTGTGGCTGATGAGCTTAATGAATAACCAAAGCATCTTATTCTCTTAGCGTTCAGTTGTACATAATTTTACCTGCTGGCCTTGCAATTGGTCTCTAGGATCAAGCAAACGATGGCTACCTCAGTTTGGGATCTTCCCAAGGTTTTATTTCCACACCATCAGTGGAAAGGAATTGCCACATCATCTCCTGTGTGAAACTACATTTAAGGAAATATTCCATGTGATGAATCTGCAAAACCAGCTATGTACATCAGTGTTTGGAGCAGCAATAGATTATATCCAAGAAACTTAAAAGTTCATTTTGCAATTAAGTTTAACTTCACTTTGCAGTTGAATATTTTTTTTTTCAACTGACATATAAATAATCTTATCCTATAAATCACACATGAATGAATAAGAAAATGTTTCCCTGGTATACAGGCAAACAGGCCAATTCACAGGGACTCTAGTTAGCATGTCTGCATGAAGTGCATGTAGTAATGGAAATAGTATAACATCTCTGAAATTGCTCTTTCACATTACTATACCAGAGCATTCTATGAATTCTGATCAATAGTCTCAATATCCCTGTAAATTACAAAGCACCTCTTTTGCTGAGACAAGTATAAAAATCTGATTCTTATAGTTCAGATAGGGAAGAGATATGAATAACTTTTTAGAATTGGGAAAATGAAAGATCTGTTCTCATTTATTTATTTCTTTACCTGTGATTAGATGTCTTTGGCAGGGAAGGATTGGCAGCTTTTTTGATTTATGCTGTTATCTTAATGGAGGTAAGGACTTCTGAACTCAGGATAAGAAATAATTTTTGCAATTGAGAGTGTGCCTCTTTGGCTATCCTGTTCCTTGCCTACGTGCTGAGGCTGTGAAAAAGCTTAACTGATTAGGCTCATTATAAGACCCTTGAGTTTTGGGAAAAAACTCTAGTCATTTTTAGTATTGAAGAATAACAGACTTGTGTGTATGGGGCTTGTCCTGAGAAAAGAAATAAAAGAATTGAAATGTAGTCTTTTGAGAAAATTCTGCTGCTTGATATATGTGTCTTACCAGACTTTAGAAAATAATAGCAATCCTTATAAAACAGGTTTTATTGAAACCTGAAGACTATTTGACATACATTCCATATTATGCTCTTTATTTTCTATTAATTGCATCAATTATGGATTTTGTTAATTTCTACAATAATCTTATACTTCACTTATTAAATTGTTTTGGTCCTGAAAACATGCAAGGAAATCAGTACCTATTAAGAGGCAGAATGGTTTTCTGAATTGTACTTAACTCTTCTTTATGGAATTTTGTGTTGGAATCTAAAAGGCAGCAATTGAAAATAAAAACAAGCAAACTGTACCTACAATATCTATGATTCATCTATTAATTTGAGACAGGTTGTTGACATTTCTTATATCCTGCAGTAGCTTTTAAAATATTGTAAAATATTTCATTAATTTTGTGTCTGAAAGGATCTGTTGCCTCCTTTTTTCCTCCCTCAGTTGACATAAGAGATTTTGTTGAGGAAACTTCCTCTCTTGATTTTCCCTAAGTGTATATTCACCTCTACTAAAGATGTTTTCTTGGGAATCAATGTTTGTCAACCTTCTAAACCAAACTGTGCTATACATTGTGCTCTGAATGTATAGCAGTTGAATTTAAAGTAAGGGGCAATATTTTTTCTGCTAATTTTTATCTGGAGAATAAAAAAAAAAATCAAGTATGAGTTTCAGAGAATTTCCAGGTGAAATCCACTAAATTGCAGGAATATTTGAGATATTACAGGGAAATGATATACTGACAATAAATTTGCATGTAGTGGTACAGCGGTGGAAGTTGGGAATAATCACATTTATTAATTTTGATCATTTCACAGGAAAAATATTTTACAACTTGAAAACCTATTTTTGATTCAGAGGTCCCATGGTAACAGTCACCAAAAATCAAATATAAGGGAATTCAGGTGTGGTAAAGACTGCGTGCTTTTAGTTTTTGTCTATCATTTGAATCATAGGTGCTCCAATCTGGGATAAAAATAAATTTTGTAGTGGCATATTAATGAATCTGTCCTGAACAATTATCTTAAAATGATGAGGATATAAATTAAATTTTTCTCTACTGTTTTGGAGGAATCTTCCACTCAATTCAACTGTCAAATCAAGTCAAATGTCAGCATAATTGGTTGCAAAGTAGTCCTTAATAAGTCCTTAGTAATCAGTATTTCAACTGTCAGTCTAATTTAGTGACTGCAACATTCATAATTACAAGAAGTTTTAGAGCTACAGTTAACCACTGGAGAGGCAGGGGGGCCCACAGAATGCTTTGGTGAGCTGTCAAGAGATCAGAAACATTTTAAAAATTGAATGTGCTTTTAACCATTTTACAGTTGAAAAGGAGTATGTTAAATGTCATCTTTAAAGGCATCTCTGTGATAATAGCATGGACCCAGCGAGATGTGAATAATACAATAATTTGCTGCCATTTTACTAAGTGATATGATAATAACACTGTGCCATTACTTGGAATACTTCTTATTAAGTGCTTGCAGATTAAATATCAAATGCCCTATTGTTCTACCTAAACAACTTATCCATCAATTTTCTGATATTTTCATCCAAAAGAAAAGAAAATTTTATATGTTACCATAGAGTTCCTATAGTAACAGTTTTGAATGGAACACATCCACTGTGCTGATAATAGGAGAAAACAAAACAAAACAAACATTGCTGAATTAACATAATAGGCACCAAGCTGCAGGAACATTTGCTTGTGTGACCTTGGAATCCCTGGCTGTGACTTGTCTCAGGGAAATTAAGTATAGCATTTAGCATGATCTTATAGAAGATGATTAATTTAAAGGATTGTTTTCCCTTCCTTTCCTCTGGTATTATTTAATACTGTTTAATAGTTCCATGGGAGAGATGATTCCAGTAGAATATGGAATTGTAATTCTTTGTATGTATTTCCACAGCCCCTAGAACAGAAACAGTCAGTTAACTGTTATCACACTTTGCTGAGATTTGCTAATTTTTTGGCAAATCCCACTGGCTATTTAAGAAATGTTACTTGGTGCATCTCCCTCGGAGGTAGAGAAGTGGGGCCTCCTGGTTCCCAAGCACCTGGGAGAATATTTCAAATAAGGTACATTTCTTAGGGCAAGATACAGAGGATTCAGCTGATCAAACCTGGACCTCTACAAACCCTAGCATCTTTAGATTCTGAAAAACAACTCACAAAAATTTTGTGGTATAATTAGTCTATCTTTTAAAGATGTCTATTTGCAGGTATAATGAACAGATCACTAAAAGTAACTGTTCTTTCCATCAAGCCCAATCTAGGTGAGGTGAGTCCTATATTAAGAAGTTAGTTGTGTGTAACTAAGCATCTGATTTGCTTGCAGCATTCATACATGCACATTCCATATTCTGTTGGAAGTTCATTTTAAACTTAATTGGAATTTCTGAAAAGAAAGTAACAGTGGGAGACAAACATGGAAAATAAAATTCTGAAGAGAAACATTCAACTGCAGTGTCAGCAGAATGATACTACGGCTGCAGCACTGACGGAAGGCAGAGGCTACAAACTAGGTGGGAGACGTTTTCAGTACTTTCTCCCTGTAATGTGCAAATTTAAAATCAACTTTATAAATAGAATTCCACAGTTAAAAGTGTAGCTACAGCAACTGTATATTTTTCATACACGTAGTAATCACCAGTCTAAATTGGAAAATAGTTCAAATTGTACATTAGTAGCTTTCAGAAAAGCTTAATGAAGAACTTTAAGACTTGAGTTATGGTGTCAGGAAAGCTAAATCTACAAGCTCCTTATTTTTCATATTATTTTACTTTTTTTTTTAGGTGAGCAAAATCCCATTAATTTTTGTTGTGTAGTAGGCTGTAAATGGGAATCATAGCTATGTGAATCAAACTGACAAGAACTGTGGATGAGTTGTGGCAATAGTTCCAAAGTGGAAGAACTTTCCGTATAAAAATCTTATTCTGCTTCTGCAACAATGATGGTAATTTTGAAGTAAGAGAATTTACGCTTGTGGTTGGTAGAAGTAAGAGCAGAATCTAGCCCATCTCTTGCTTTTAAATGTCTCAATCTCCAGGAATTTATGAATTCCTGGAAATATTTGTTTTAACTTCTAGACTTTGATTAGTCTCTCTAGCTTCTTTGGAATAGCCTGAAAAACTAAAGTTAAGTAATTAATTCCACTAACATAATATCTCATAATTAGTAATGTTTGTGGCATTTTTTAATGTTTTCCAGCAGTAGGTCATGTTCCTGTTTGAAAGCTGTCAGAGCAACTTTAGCATATACAGATAGTAGCAATAATTATAGTACATTACAGGACTGCTTTTGCTCCAAGAAAAAAATCTCATGGATTGTGAAATGCACTTATCTCTAGTTTAAAAAAATGACTTTCTGTACTTAAAAGACTTGAGTGCTTTTTTAGACAGTATGGAAAAGGTTTCATTTTAACTTTTAACTTGTAAAGCCAAATACAAATGATACAGTTTGGAAATTTTAATCAGAATTAATTTCTTTTGGTGCCAGATGGTGTAAAGCTGTCAGATTTGTGGGGTTTTTTCAAGATATTTCTTTCAAATTGATAATTGGTAACGTGTATAGCCATTTTCCCCTGATTGCCAAAATATCTTTCTAGACATTACTGCACACTGTGGCAGTGTCTGTCAGGGGCAGCATGGTGGGGGTCTGTCCGTGCTAAAAACAACTGGCGGCTGAAGAATGTATTCTTTTATTGCTGCTTTGATGTGTTACAGCAATTCAGCCAGATACTTTATACCACTTACTTTCTTAGAGAAGAACTAGCAGCATACAATTTCCTGCTGTGAATCTGAGATCTGTTTGAGATGGGAGAACAGGAAAAGGGAACAAAATAGGCAAACTCATCATGTATGATTTTATATTCATAAGTTTGATATGTATATTACAGAATTAAAAAAAAAAATTAATAAGCCTTCCTTAGGTGACTGTGTCATATAGATGCAGAAAGTCAAAACCCTCTTGCTTTCTGTAGAGTTTGCTGGCTACCTCCTGAACTTTTTGAATCATTTTAGATTTACTGAGCTTGTTAGAATTTCAGATCAAATTATAAAGTGGTACAATCTCACCTCAAGTACTGTGTGTGATTTTGGATTCCACAATGTAAAGAACACAGAAAGCTTTTGGAAACTGTCCAAATGAGGGCTATGAAGGTAGTGAAGGGCCTTGAGGGGAAGCCCTGTGAGGAATGGCTGAGGGCACTTTGTCTGTTCAGTCTGGAGAAGAGGGGTCTGAACAGGCCAAGGCTGAAGCCTCATTGAGTTACAACTTCTTTGTGAGGGGAACAGGAGGGGCAGGCACTGATCTCTCCTCCTCTCTGGTGACCAGTGACAGAACCCAAGGGAACGGGCCGAAGCTGTGTCAGGGAGGTTCAGGTTGGGTGTTAGAAAAAGGCTCTTCACCCAGAGGGTGCTTGGGCACTGCACAGGCTCCCCAGGGCAGTGGTCACAGCAGCAACCTGAAGAGCCCAAGAAGTGTTTGGACAATGCTCTTGGACACATGGTGTGACTCCAGGGAATGGTGCTCTGCAGGGCCAGAGCTGGACTGGATGATCCTTGTGGGGCCCTTCCAACTCAGCATTCTGTGATTTTATGCCTTATTTGAAAACTTGGTACATGAGGGTTTCTTAATGTTTTTGAAACACAAGTATAGTTTTATGAATGTTGTGTAAGTGAAAGTATTATCTGTTATATATCAGAGATCTTTTCTATCACAATTCTCTTTTATTGCAGAGGTGGTATCTATTGTAGATACCTTTTCTGTGCCATGTCTTCGTGATTTGAATAGCTATAATTATGTGAAGTTTTACATGGTCATAATATGGAGGGATTTTTTTTTCTAAAGTTAAAATAATAACTTACAGAAAGCAGAAAAGCAAAACTCCAATCTTTGGTGGTGATTCATGCAAGTGGAAGTCTGTGTATGAAATAAATCTTATTGGAGACAAGAATATTGTTATGGTAAGAATACAGACAACGTGGTTCTTAGTGTGAATTTTTTGCTAGATTTTAAGCTATATAAAATTTCAGGGCTGTGAAAACATGAACCTCTTATGATTAACATTGTCTATTATTTGGATACAATTTTTATATGTAAGCCTTGATTTTGTTTCATGCATTTTTTTTTATTTTGTGCAATTGTTAGTAACTTGTTTCTGCAGACAAAAATAGTCCATTATATAACTAAGAATAGTACCAGAGTGCAGCTCTCAGGGTGTATGAACCTCTCAGTAGCTGTATAAATTGCAAGTACTTTTGAGATTTCTCAGGCATTTCAGTTAGGCTACCTTGAAGATAACCAGGATGACACAGTGGATCACTGACTATTTAAGGGGCCATCAGAGAAAAGGCATAATCAGGGCTGGCTTTATTCACTTTCAGTGCTATGAGCTCCACTGCTAAAACTACCAGTAAAAGCTGAGGCTAAGGCAACAGGTCCCTTTAAAGCACCTGGACTTGAATCCAGACAGTTTCCCCCCTCTACTCAGAGCTAGCAGTGCTCCAGCCTGGGCATCCTGCAGGAGGCTTTCTGCTGATGGCACAGCGCCAGCAGCTGGGGCTGCAGGACAGAGACCCCAGAGCATTGCGTGGCACTGCAGGAGAGCCTGGATCATATGCCTGTGGTGGGGGGATGTGAGGAAAAGGGTGGTCACGTGTATTTTGAGGCAGGTATGTGAGATTTCACCAGGGTTGAGGTCAAATCTCACATACCTGCCTCAGAAGTGTAGCACCCAGTAGAGGGATTGTCCTGGACTCAAGTCTAATAAATAAAATCTTTGCTGCCTTTCTTGGGATAGTTCAGGTTGGATGGAACCTAAGGAGCAGTCAGCTTTGAGCTGACCCAGGTGCTTCAGGGTCTTATCCAACTGGGTCTTGAAAATTCCCAAGGATGAAGAGAAGCTGGACAGCCTCTGTGGGCAATTTCTTGCAAGGTTTTACCATTCTCACGAGGGAAAAAAAAAAAAAGGGAAAAAACCAGTCTGAACCCCTCTAGTTTCACTTTATGCTCTGTGGGTTTCATCTACTCACCATGTCCCACTGTAAAGATCCTGATCTGTCTTCCTACAGCCTCCCTGTGGGTGCTGGGGGCTGTTCTTTGCTCTGCTCAAATCCATTTTTCAGGCTGCATAAGCCCATCTCCTTGCCAGAGTGGCAGCCCTTTGCTGCTGATCCAACCCATCACCCTGGTGCCTTATCAGGCAACCACAGCTAAGTGCAGTGCTCCAGCAGTGGCCCAAGGAGTGCTGAGTGGAGGGGGACAATCCCTTCCCAATCCCTTGCCTCCTTGTACTGGCTCTGCCCCTGCTGATGCAGCCCAGGACATTGGTGGCTCTCTGCTGCCAGGGCACTGCTCAGCTTCCTGCCCGCATGAATAATTTAAACACAAAAAAAAAATATAGTTGAGTTTCTATTTTTAGCCAAATAACTTATTTTTAGCTCTCTCCCTTACAAATGTAGTCTTGCAAATATGAGTAGAGAAAAATGATGTCTGAAAGCTGAACTGAGAAAACATTCATTTTAGCCTCCAAAGCCTGCCTAGTGTCCTCTATATATCTATTTAAATGGCTTCCTTTGAGAATGAGGTTATAGGTCACCCTATATGTTAATTAATTTGGGGGCTTATGTTATCCAGCCATGACTCTTCTGTAGCCATTGAGACAATTTCCTGTGCCAGTTTCAAGAAACCATTTAAGAAAAACTGGTAAAAACAAATAACTTCTCAGATCACCTCAAAATCCTCAGACCAGATCTGCTGTTTGGAATCTTGGTCTGGGTCCAGCCAAAGAAATATCAGCTGTCATGAAAATGCCATGAATTAGATTACTTGAGTCTAGTTATGAAACTAATATTTTATATTTCAGCATAATTGAAAATGACAGGAACATTTTCATTGTCTTTGCATGTGTTGTTTTTAAAAATTCTATGTGTGACTGCTGTGGTTTTCCTGTATTTTGTAGTTTCATATGTCTTCTGGGAAAATTAATCATATGCTAGTAAAGAATACTAGAATATATATTAACAAAAATGAGTGTTTTGGAGAAGGTTCTTTTTGTTTTTCTGAATGGCAAGGATTGTTTATCACAAACTTGTAAGGCTTCAAAGGTAAAATCAATATAAATCCCCCAGTGAAAAGTAGAAACATCCATTTTGTAATAGTCTAATCTGCCACATTTGACACAACTGCCTGTTTAATGAGAAAACATAATTAAAATCAATGAGATATTTTTAAAATAATTTCTTAAATTGGCCTAATGTTCATATCTTGAAAAAAAATTATATTCTTATATTCCTTAGTTTGGACAAAATTACAGCTTTTTTTTTTCTTTGAGTCCTATTTCAAAATGAATTTGAACTCTATCAGCAAGCAATAAATAAATCTTGTAGCTTCATGAAAGTGATAGAGTTGGAACATATCAAAATGTACAGGTTTCAGGAATCATATTTTACATACTTATGAAAACTTTTGCCTTAACCTTATGTTTTATTATCAGTCTTTTTTAGCTCTACTGGGCATGGGGAAAGTTTGTGGTTGTTAGGGATTTTTTTTTAAACTTTCAATACAGATTAAAAAATCAGCAAATGTTCGTATCTGTAAAATTTATCCCTTTTTAATAGTGGAGTTTAGGAATACAAAATAATCTTTTTTAATCTTAACTAACATGCCTGTTTTCTCACTACTATAAAATTTACTACACCAATACCTTCAAATTTAAGTGCAACATTTCTTATTTACCAAAAAGTCCCACGTGGTTACTTATATGTTAAATGACTAAAGTAATTTACAATTATCACTTTTCAATCTCATAATTAATGCAAAGATAGAATCCGGCTTTATTAGGTATAATGTGTGTGACTGTGTAAAAAATCAAATCAAAATACCAGGAGTAATACATTGTTTACTGAATTTAAATAAGAGCATGTATCTAATCTAATAGAAACAAATTCCTTAATGCACATCTGCATCCTCTTTCTTTGAATCCTTCTCAACCTTTAAGCATTTTTTAATAAAAATACATTTAGGATTTTTTTTTCATGTATAATCACACAAGTCCTTTGTTTGATTACAGCTATGACATTCTGATTTATGATGAGTTTTCTCCTTCCTGCATTTTATTGAAACTTTTTTTTTGTAAACTAATAGAATATCCTGAACTATTACTTTTAAATCCTATAATTACAACAAAAAATACCACTTACCATGCTCTTTTATGCTTAGTCTTTCCAGTGCCAGTGGAGCTTCACCAAGCAATATGGTTCTTAAATATAAACAATCAAGTTAGAACACCTTTCAAATGGAAATCCTAAATGATGGATTGTTACTAGCAGGGGGTCCATGCAGGCATCTTATAAGCTTATATTAATGGCCTCACTCTTAAAATCTTGTATGGTTCTAATTGCATGAGATATAAATAGGGTGCATATAAGAACTGCAGAACTTTCAACAGAGGAAAACGATTACCGAGCTTTAGGAAAATTCTCCAAGAGGAATAATATACTATGAAGAAAATATATTGGAAAAAAAAAAGGGTTTTTTTTGGTTCTTTGCATTCAAGAATGGTTTTAAGATATAAGGATATATGGACCTGAAAAGTGTCATGCTTTTTGCAATTTGACAATCTGCTTATTTTCAGTATGTAATGAGTATACAATTTCAAAAAGTGTCTGATTTATTCTGAAGTAAGAATGATTGTTGTGTATTTTCAGTGGAGAGGAGTAGGCTGTAGAAAACTAAGGGTGGCCAAAATCTAGTGTGAGGAACAGACTCCAAATACCTGCTCAATCCTTGGTACTCTAGACCTGAATATTTTTGTCAAGGGATAACAACCATTTCTTTACAAACTTCTGAAATGGTTTTGCAGTTTTTGAGATGGATAATTTGGTTTGGGGTTTTATTACTTTTTTTTTTTTTTTTTTTTTTTTAGCAGAAGGAGAAGAAAGAAAAATCAATACTGTAATCAATCAGAAAGGCACTGAATGATTCCTCTGGCAGTCCCCCACAACAGCAGTTGATGAGGTCAGATAAGGACATGACAGACTGTCAGTGCTGGGTAAACCTTTTCTCCTGGGTGAATTAATACAATATTTGTAGCTGCAAGGAAGAACAGCCATTTCTGAATGGTCCTTGAAGGGGTTGAAAGAAGGGTCAAATAAAAGTTATTTCAATTAGCCCTATAGTTAAATAACAAGTCAGTTAGGTGACCTTAAGTCAGTCAAGATGGAAAAAAACCAAAACCAAATAAATTAAAAAAGCAAATCTAAGTGTGAAATTCCAGCTTCCCTGAATTTTTTCGTGCCCTCTTTTTACTTTTCTAGTCTGGTTTTTAAGTGCAGTGTCTATCTGCCAGTTGTGAAATCAACGTGTGGGCTGTGTCAGTCAGTCACATCAGCTGCGGGGTCCTTGCTTTCCCCACAGGCTGCCTATTGTGCTGTGTCGTGTAAAAATTATGTATTAAGGAGTAAAGATGTCTTTGCTATCTTCTGCCTTTGGTAACTTGGATTCTTTCAAATTATGGTGATGATAAAAGGACAGAATCATCTCCCCCACTTTATGAATGAAACTACTCAGAAATCCTTTCATCTGTCAAACCCTCTCACAGGACAAAAAGACTGTGCAATGTAAACGTGAGAAGGCTTTTATAAAACCCTAGCTAGACTGCTGCAGCCTGCATTCCAGTTAACCTTTATTTTTAACATTTGTGTTTTTTTTTTTTTATGCATAGCAACAAGAATATTACACAATGACAAGCTGTAACCCCGTGTGGAGCTCTGTGGAGTTGAAAGCAGAGCTGGGCATTGGGAGAGGGGTTATCACAGGGCTGTTATCACTCAGGTGTGTGGTCATTACTGAGTGGGGCTCACTTGTGAAACCAGTGCACTTGTCAGTCTTCTAGGTCACTGGCATGAGGGGATTAGCTGGTAGGATATGGTTTTGTCCTCAGCTATCTTGCTGGGTGAAACAGGTTGTAGAAGTAGCAGATGATCTCAGTCTAAGAGCAGGTGCTGCAGTCCTGGTTACATGTAAATGGTGTTTATAAGCCCTTTTGCATATTTCTCCTTGGTGGGACAAAAGCCTGTAATGGCAGCTTGGCAGAAGAGCACTGAGTTTATCACTTGGCTTTCTGAGACACTGTATTTAAGAACAGAAAAGAACTACAGAATTTCTGCCCTGAGGGTTTTTTCCTGAGAGAAGCTGCATTAAATACCTATACTATGCTATTAGAGTGTCTCATGCAAATGTTTAACCAAAAAACACCAGCCTGAGATGACTTCAATTTATTCTTAGAAATAAGAATCCAAAAAGAATCAACAAAGAAAGTGTGCAAAACTGTAATTTAAAATTGGTGTTCTGCATTTCCTCCTCTCTACCTAAAAAGACTTGAGGCAATTAGATCCTTAGGCATCTGTGTCTGGTGATATGAAAACCCTTGCTGGTGCCCAAGGTGGGGATTTCTGTCTTCTGTCAGGGATGCCTAAAAATGTGGAGGCAAGTGATTAAGCTTCTTTCACAGCTGATGAAATAAACTCCTAAAAAGAGTGATCTATCTTCTGCTACAATAGCTTATCTAAATTAAGTCAGATTAACCTCTCTCTGGAGGTAACTGTTTCACTGATTAATGAAGTAGATAAGTCCCACTTTTGAATCCATATTTACCAAAAAAACCCTATTTTGCTTCAAGTAATTGTAGCAAAATATCTGATACCTCCATTATCTGAGCACTGCCCAAGCATCATATCTGTTTTCTAGTTCTATTTGTGCCTGTATATGTGTCAACTTAATCTAGACAGCTAGGATTCACTTAGGAGAATCAAGAAATCAAGGCAAACTCTGCCTAAATCCTCTGATGCTCCACAAAACTACCACTGATTGCTAGGAGAGTACATCTATCTCAATTTCTGTAGAAATTTCTACTCACTTGAGATGCCTTATTTTAGGCCTGTCTCTTCCAAAGCTGTTCATAACTCAGATTTATCTCTTGAATGCATTTAGATGTGAGTGAATTGCAAAGATCATCAAGTTTTATATAGGAAGCATGCTGAGAATCTGAAGCATGTGAGATCCCGTGTCACATCTCATCCTGAAACTATATGTTGTACTTGCCTGTCACTCAGAAGTGCAAAAAAGATCATACTTGCATGTCAGTGATATTCAGAATGGTATTATTATTTTTTTATTAGGAGCTGAATTAAAACACCATGCCAATGATCCTGCACAACATTTGGTGGTTAAAATCTGGATTAAGCATGGGAGGGAACATGCCCTTCTTTGTCTGTTAGAGCAAGAAGTAGTTTCTAGTATGTGAGGAATTACATAAACTGATCTAAGTAGTCCAGCAATGAGAAAGTGCTTGTTACAATAAGGGAATCTGATTATAAATCAGGAGAGTGTTTTCTGCCTGTCCCTTTTGGTACCATAATTTTGCTGCTGTCAGCCTTTTCTTCAAGAGCTGAGCTTTGAGCTGCCCTAGAGAAAAGGGTTATGCCAATACTAATGAGAAGGGTAGGAGTGTTTGGGACTAACTGGGGAATAATTCCTTTTTGTTTTGTTATCTTGTGAAATAATGGCAATAAAGATAATGCTAATGAGGTACAAATCTTCCAAGCATTAGTCCTATTTGACCTTGGCTAATGAAGAGCAGACAAATCTTCAAAACTGAGATACGGAGATTGCTGTGAGATAATGACCAACACAGCTGGGTAGCCTGAGTGGGCACACACACTGGGATGCAAATCAAATGTGTGAGACAAGACTGGGTATGAAATCTAAACATATTTTTTAAGATTACTTATATCCCATGCAATATCAGGGACAGAAAAAAAAAGCCCACAGACCAACCTAGCTGCACATCACTATAAAGCTCAAAATCCTACTGTTAAAGTGTGTGCAAAAGATCCTCCCTTAAACCCTTGTTGTAGATTGGGGTGACATAAGCCTTCTTCCAGTGTATTCCCTGATTTCCAAAACTTCTAAAATATTTTGGAAAGCCCTTGCCATAACATCAGCCAGCTCTCTCAGAACCCTTGGGTGGATGATGTCTGTCCCCATCAGCTTGTGGGGGTCGAGATCCTCCAATAGCTCACACACCAACTCTTCTGTCACTGAGGGTAGATCTGTTTTTACAGAGATGTAAGACTGCGTTTTTTAACACTGAGGGAAAACTGACACTGCCAGAAGAGACAACATTTTTTTTTTGGAAGGATGTCCCAGTGATAGCACTTACACTTGTGAGTACCTCTCTTTCTGCCCCTAGTCTATGTTTTCATGATTACAGTCAGTCTTAGAATGATGGGTGTCTGAGCAGGGTTTGCTGTGGTTCAAGGCGTGTGGAAAAAAATAGGGAGGCCAGTTCAAAACTTAAATTATTACACTTTGGTCTTTGGCATAAAGCAGCAGAATTGTGTGCTGCTAAAAATATGTCAGTATTTTGACACCTTGGGTATGCCTGCTTTTTCCTCTTTATTATATATGTCTTCAGTGCAATTTAGAGAAGTAATGTTGGAGTTTTGCCAGTGATGTTACATATTCCAGAGATTCCTTCAATTCCTTCCTCTGATCAGATATTCTGGCTTTGTGTTTGCAGTCACAAAGAGCCATCAGAAGCATACAAAAATGAATTTTCTGTCTTGTGATTTTTGCACTATCTTGCTTCGAACATTTTGGTGAGGGATGTAAGGATGGGTTGAAGGGGACATCAGTGAACTTTGCCTATTCTCCAGGATGCTTAGACAGGATGCAGAAAACACATAATATTAGAGACCTGTATAATCCTCTGTCCCTAAGATGTTGTTGGAGATTGCTCTTGATAGTTTCACTTTAGCTACTTACCCATGAGGGAATGTTTTTGAACTCTGGCTGACTGACACTGGTTATTTATACAGACAGACCAAAGATTTCATTTTTAGACATATATTAGCTTTTTGTTTATTTTCCTTGCCGAAATGCTTCATAGTATTTGAAAACAATAAAAAGGCCAGATAACCCCTTGCCCCATGTCCAAAATCTGGATCTCCTGATTAAGCCTGACACTAATGATTGTCACTGAAGTGAGAGATGGCTACATTAAAGTTGATTAATCGAACTTAAACTTTGTGGATTTTTTGGTAAACACAGGGAGTTTTAGTGTATGTGGCTAGGTTTTTCTCCAGCAGTTGTTGAAAAAAAAATCTTTATACTGAAGAACTGCACATTAGACCCATGGAGGAAACCGTATCTCCTGAAAATTTAAATAATTTTTGTTCCACTTTTTCCCTTAACGTGCTCACTATGTCTACTACTCTGTTACTGTGAGGACTTGCTGTATCACCATTTAAAGACATGGATTTTTACAATAAGTAAGACAGAAATGCCAATTGACTTACAACTGTATATCAAGGATAGAGGTTTCAAGATGCCCTTCTATCCTATTTTTCTTTTAGTAATTTTAGCCTCTGCTAAATCAGAGATTTCATTATGCATATTTGTTATCAGTGATTAATTTCACAAAAGCATATCCTACAAAACAACTTTAATCTTTTGCGTATGGATCATCACATATCAGTGTTAAAAGGCAGAATTAGGGACATTAAGAGAATCTTGCAATTATTGCTTAATCATGACACAGTTTGAAGAATTGAATCTTTTAAGAGGAAATATTTTAAATCAATGTGACACTTGAAAATTGTTTTAAATACTTCATGCATTTTGATCTGTGAAATTATTCTTGAGGAAAAACAGATGAAAAGAAGTATTGCAATAAAAATTCAAGGAGCATATTTTTTCATTAAATATTTACCAGCCATTCAAACTTTAGCGGTTTTACTCTGCAACTGAAGAAGAGACTTTGGGGTTTACATCTGTAAATCTTTGTGCTGGTGCCTACCGAAAGGGATTAAACCCAAGGCAAGCCTCTGCCACAGTTGTAAGTTATTTAGTAGGCAAATTTAGAGTGCAAGTGTTCTCCTGTAAATTTTAATGGTTGAAATAAAACTAGAAGTATTAAATAAAAATTAATAACCAATTTCTTGAGTGCAGCAGAAATTATGGATGCACCGTATTTGCATCATAAAAGAAATATGATAAGCACATGTGTGCAATCTGGTACTGGCCCTTCAGGGCACTCATTCCTTCTTGGAAAAGAAGACAGAACACTGAAAAGGAGAGAACTCTTTTTCCCAATGTACAGCTTTTCAGATGGGGCTACGCTGAACTAGTCAAACATCTTAAATTTATTGTTCAGAATATACTTTTCAATTGCAGTCAAAGATACTACATTTACTTGCTTTAAAAGATACTTGCATATTTTTCTTTTTTTTCCTTATCTAGAAGCTTCAGCTTCCAGATCAGCAGCAACTGGGATTTGGGCTGAAAATACTCTTCATGTATCTTATTAGTCATATTATGTGCATAATATTAAATACATTATAAATGTACACAGGAACACACTTGGGTCATCATAGGACACTTTCTGTACTGTTGGGAGCAATGTAATTTGTTTAACTGAAGAAAATTAATTAGACCACATTATACTCAGGATTTTTTCAAATGTGAGTCAGTTGCAGAAATGTTGCTTTTATCTTAGTAAACATAATTTTATCGATGTTATTCTTAATGTTATTTTTATTATTGGTGTTTTGTCTCAATCTTCAGAAGTCAGATACCATGGAAAAGTGAGACTGTTTTACTCACAAACTAGAATAAAAGTCCCATAGAAGTCTGTAACATGTCCTGTTCTGTCAGTTCTTTGCCTCCTACCACTTCTGGTTTGTCCCTTTATCGCTAGACATAGTAATATAAACATTCTAATGTGGGGTACCATATAAATATTTAAGATGTTTGCTAGTCATATAAGTATTTCTTGTTTTTATTGTTGGTGAAATGTTTGATATTGATTTGAGGTAAGTGCTTTTTTATTGAAAAATAACTTTATTTTCATGAAACCTGGCATGATGAGGAGGGAACAGAGCTGACCAGAAAGTAGCTTTTTCCTTTCTGAAAAGTTTGGAGTTTTATGAATTCCTTAGATACTTTTCTTCAGTCTTTTCTAGAAGTTTGACATTTTTGCCAAAGGAATTTCATAAATGAAATGCTCTGTTTTTCTGGAAAAGTTTAATTGGAAGCTATTGGGACAGCTTTAGGAAAAAATCTGATTAAAAATAGGTGATCATTTTGTTCTGCATTTGGAGAAATACAATGCTGAGATAATGCAAGAGTACTTTATTCTGCTGAAGACAAAACGTGCAGCTATTACACCTGCACTACTGGCCTTGAGGTGCTGGGGAAACATTTCCCTGAAGTGCCCCATGCAGATGCAGATGTGTGCAGCACCCCCATCAGCCATGCAAAAAAGTCAGATTAAATTTGTTGATAGATGGGAGGGAGAACAGGAGTGCCTAGCATGTCAGTAGATAAATTTTGGAGTAAAAAATGCATGGCAAGTATTAGAGTCCTTCCCTAAACTGTCTACCTCTCCTTGAATGTGAGAAGGATAAGGGTCAGCTGCATCTCCTCATACTATAATGAAAAATAGGTAGATTTTGATTGACTTGTCTAAATATCATTGCCTTCAATATCATCACATCCAGATGCAGAAAAGATCTTTTTCTGGGTCTGATTTTTTATGTACTCCACAACACAGTGTCACCTGTCTAGAGGACACGTGTAGGGAAGGTGTTCACTGTTCTGGTGTCTACTCTTAAACACCACAGGCCTTCAGCTCATCAGATAAAGGTCAAGGACCAGAGGCACTGAGGGCAGTCTGTACTTCCAGGTGGTTTGTCCAGCAGGACTGCTGCTCTGCTTACATCTGCTCTGTTTTGTGGTTGGGATTCCTCTGTCCTTATTTTGTCTTCCAAAAATTCAACGTGCTCTTACCAGCTGATCTTTTTAGTTAGAACAACTCACCCAATTTTTACATGGGGTGAAAATGCACTAAGGCACGAGATGTGGTTCTTGGGACAGTCTTATGCAAGGCCAGGAACTGGATTTTGATGATCCTTGTGGGGCCTTTCCAACACAGGATATTCTGTGATCCTAGGATTCACCTCAGCTTAAGTAATGTATCTAAAATAAATTGAGTCACCATTTGAAGACAACTTTTTTTAAGTAATGAGAACCAGAGAAGCAAACTAACTCTAAAAATCCTGCTTTTTGTCATCTAAGTTGTCTGAAAGTGATTTTCATCTTTCATCTTGGACAGCTGGCTTGTCTGTAGCTTCTATCAGTGGTAAGCATGAACAACAGTGGACTCAACCAGTTAACAGAGAGGAGCTTCCCGAGCTGTCTGTCTTCATGACAAGGGCTGACACAGTTTGCACATTGTGAGCTTTTGCCCTCTTTAGTCTTGTTCTGCCTTCAGTCAAAAGTGATTATCACTGTAATCCCATTGAGGTTCAGAGGTGCAGCACTACAGAGGCAGAGCAGTACTTGGGTGTGATGCCTTCCAGCAAAGCCTCATGCTGCAGGAAATGCTTCCACAGCACTGTGAAAGGTTCCCTTTTTTCTTAATAAAGTGTGGTAATGATGGCAGGATGCTGTGGGCAGCAGCAGTGCCTGTGATGCTTCTGTTACCAAGAGCATCCAGCCATTCCCCTCACTGACCCCTCTGCCCAGCAAGGGGAGCTGCAGGGCCATGCTGCCAGGGCTGGCTGCACCTCTGGGGGTGTCTGGTTGCCAACAGTGGGGCAGGCAACAGCCTCTAGTATGGCAGTGCTAAGGAGAGGTAAATTTATCATAACTGTGTTTCTAATTTTTTTTTTCTCAGCTGCTCTAGAAAGCAGTTTATGGAAATGCAAATGTTGTGATAACAGTTCTGTGCAAGCTGATGAAAATGTTTGATAAATTAGGTGAATTGCAGGCTAGGTTTTCTCAGCTTACAGGATTTTGTACTCTTCTCTCCCATTTTGACTCATTTTTTGGCACATACCGTGTAATTTTATTTCAGTAGTCTGCTTAAAATTTCGGGTTGACTTTTCACTCTTGATTCATATTAGTCTTCTGAATTGTGGTGTGTAAGCTGTGGTGACAGGGACTTTCTTTTGGGGGCGGTTTGGAACTGTAATCACATTTTCGCTTTATCACATCTTCATATTCTCACTTTTCCAGCGTGCTGGCCCCTGGCAGTTGATTCATCATGCGTCCCTAAGCAAAAACATGGACTGGGACACAGAAAGCAATAATAGAGTAGAATAAATCATATTACAGTCTCATGTCTGGGGGGAAAAGATCAGAGAAGGCATGCTAGCTGTGAATGTAAATGTATTGTATGGCTTCTGGTTTGTCAGCTCAATTGGTGTGGTTGTGAATTTATTGAGTCTAGGTTTTGAAAAATGCAGCACTGTCTGCTTTGTTCAGAATCAATACCAGTCAACAGAATGAACCAGATTTGACTGGTCAAATACTCTGGCAAATTATTTCATGTGTGTTTCATGAGAAATATTGTATATGTTGCTCCTACTGAAGTAATAATTACTAATATAAACTGAAATATTAAGTGTATGCCCATTGCATTGGCACATGCTTAATATTTTTATAGCAAGTACAGGCAAGAATACACTCTTAAAAATTGCATGAGAACAATAAATGAATGGATAATTCTATCACAGATATTTATTTAGGCACTCATTTGTTTGTTTTGCTTTTTTTCCTCCACATAATTAGGTGCCTAATTGTGTGAGGAGACCTACTGGATTTCCATGTGTGAACAGCAGTGATTCATTGAAGAATACACTTGCTCTAAGCATTTGTAGTACATTTTCTGGAAAGCTGATGTGAAAAATTACATTTCCAGATTTTCTCGAAAGAGTTCACGATTTAAAAAAAATAACAATCCTTCCTTTGAAAACTCCCACCACTCAATTTCAAAATGTCATAGATGGGATTTAGTACTAGACATAAAATTGTAGGTACTAGGGTTTACAAACTGTTAGTTTTTTACCTATGTATCTAAAGCTACAGCTGCCTGTTATAGTACAAATAAATTCAGTGCAGCCTTTACTTGTAAATTTTTTTCTTATCCAAAATTCTCCATACTATATTTCACTATGAAAATACATACAAGAAGAGGGAAGATTTTTTTTTTTAGTCAGTACTTTTATATCATACACATTTTCTTTGCTTTGGAAAAATGAAAAGCAAAGGGCTACCTCTCCTCTCTCCAGACAAACATGTATTTTATGAAAGCTTGACAGCATACTGTAATAACTAAATTATAATGAACACAGTCTGCTCAAAAATAAAATGTTAGTACCATTTATTGAGATGACAATGCTATAGGTTTGCTGGTCTTTTTTTTTTTTGCTATCTCTTCACTAATTTGTGTGTCCAAAAGTCCTTGTGTACCAAATGGAGAACAAAGCTGTGAATATGATATGCTAACAAGACATACAAAGACGTGTTGGAGAGTCCATTGAAGGCCCCAAATTGATTAAGGTATAATCCTTTGGCACAGGAGGATGGGCTGAGACAGCCAGGCTTGTTCACCCTGGAGAAAACTGATCAGTGTGTACCTGGTGATGGGCAGTGAAGACAGGTTCTTTTCAGACCAGAGAGGCTGTGGAGTTTTTTCTATCCATTCTTTACTATTTCTTTACATACTTACATGCAGCATATAGATTAACCTAAATTTTCCTTGTAGTAGATGTAGGGTCTTCTTATGTCTGTCAGTCTGGGCAATGTAACAAAGAATGATGCTTTTTATCTTCTAAATGCTTTTTATAATTTTTTTGTTTCTGTCATTTTTGCACTTCAAAATGGATTTTATTATATTTTTTCCAAACAAAGGTTGTTGTTTCTTCTCCCAGGTAACAAGTGACAGGACAAGAGAAAATGGCCTCAAGTTGCTCTGGGGGAGGTTTACATTGGATATTTTGAAGAATTTCTTCACTTCAGAATGCCCAGGCAAGGGGTGGAATCACCCTCCCTGGAAGTTTTCAAAAAACTTATGGATGTGTCCCTGAGGGACATGGTTTAGTGGTGAACAGGGCAGTGCTGGGTTAACAGTTGGACTTGATGAGCTTAGAGGCAATTTTGATTCTGAGAGAGGCAAAACCTTACAGAGTAGAAGGGGAAGAAGCAATGAGTACAAGCTTTCCTGTGACTCCCCTTAAGTAACTACTCCTAGCCACGGTCAGCAGGCTGTGGAGATAACTTTTTAAACAAGACAAAGTAGTTCTTTGTATTAGCTGTTTGTTTCTTAAAAAAAAACCAAAAAAAACAAAAAAACAACAAAAAAAAAAACCCACCAAAAAAAAACCCCCCAAAAACAACAAAAAAGCGCCCTAACAACCTACCCAAACTTATTTTATTATTTTTTTAATTTGTGATCCCAGCTAGGCTCAGAACCACTTGAAACCTCTGGGATTGGAAATGAGGAAAACAAAGACTCTAAAGTGCTGACAAAATCTTTTATTCAGAAAATTATGATTCAGTGGAGTTAAATTGTACTAGTAAATGGGCCATAAGTAGGTACAAGAGTATTTAGTTTTAATAAACAGGTTCTGGAAATACATGTATTTGCATTACCTCCCTTAAAATCTGCAGGTGGGGATTATAATCAGTTTAATCTTTTGTTAGTCTCCCTCTCAGAGCAAATGGTGTGCTGTACTTTTCACAGGGCCAGACACCTGGGGAGCAGTGACAGCAGGGAGGTCCCGGAGTTGAAACAAAATGTTCTTTAAAGCAGGTGTGTTTCAAGTTTCAGAATGGAACCTGTGTAATGTTTATATTAAAATATACTGCATCTTACTGGCAGACTTAGTGTTAGACTTTGACACATTTATTTAAATTCTTTTTTCTTCTTTTGCACAATTGACTGATCCCTCTATTTGAATACATTAGGTCAGAAACCAAAATGCCGCCTCTACAATTTCACAATCTGTATGCAAAAAGAGCATGAATGGAAGTTATAAACACCCATTTGGTTTCCTGGATGGTGAGATGTTCCTTCAGGCTCTGTTGGTTTAATCAATGCATGAAATAGATTACATTTGTTTAGGGTGGTGATAGCCTGACTAATGCATTGACTTCAGCTGGAAAAAGAATAGCCAGCAATACTTGAGGAGGAACAGTTAATCCACCCACATTAAAAACATAGCAGTGTGATTTTGAGACAGAGTGCCTTGGAATTGCTATGCAAATTTTGTACATGTTAATGTGAAACAAAAAATAACTTAGCCATGTTTTAAGTAATAATAAATAAATCATTATCATAATAATGACTTGCTCAAGGATTGAAAGTATTGCTTTAAAACATTTACTCTTCATTCCCAAACTCCTTACACATGTCTAGATTTGGAAACTTGCATTATATTATTTATTATCTGCTGATGAAGCATGATGAGGTTTTCTGATTGACTTGCCAAGTGATTAGCAAAAAACCTGAATTATTTGTGATTGCTCCAGTTAGGGAGATTAATTAATACTATAGCTATTTCTGTTTCAGGAAATAGAGAGCAAACTTTTTGCTTCTGTCTGATTCCAGTGTGTTTGATGCTATTTTCATTAGAATTCAAGCCAATAAGGCTACTTTTTCAACCACCCTATGAAACCAGAACTGGTTTCATAATGGAAATTACAATATTTTGGTTTCAAAAGGGCCATGTGGTACAGTCAGGCATGCTGCTCAGGCTTCAGCCAAGGAAGGTTTCTTTACCTCTGCTGGGAAATGGAAAGTGTTACAAATGGAGAATCACAGCTCTTTGAAGTGCCTTTGAGGCTGGTATACAGTCTTGTATAAGTGCAGAAAAGTATAGTATAGTGTTGGAATTGGAATTTGGAATTGGAATTTGGAAGAAGAATAGCTTCACAGCTCAGGGAAACGGGATTCAAAACTTCTCAGACCTTTTTGCCTGTCCCCTCCACTGGATGGTCACACACATGCAGATATGTATGAATGTGTGTAAGCAGTTGTGCTCAGGCAGTGAGATTGCAGGAGGCTACTGAGTAAGGAGAGGGCTTGGCTTTGTGTAACCACCTCAACATGAGTGTCCACTGTAGGAGATGAGGAAACAAAGATCCTTCTTGTTAGAAGCAGCAAATACTCAGCTTGAAGTACAACCAAATAACTGATCTCCTTGCTGGTGTTTGCACAACTGTACAGAACAGCAAAGATGGTAAAAAGATGCTGGTTCTTGTTGAAGATTTTGTCCATGCATGTGGTGATAGATAGGGATTAGGGCAGGGAGATTCCAGCAATGCAGACAGGCTCAGAGCTGGAGATCCCTCTGTACAATGTCAGCACCTGGTCAATCCATTCCTCTGACCTGCAAGCCTCTGAGAGGATGGCAGAGTTCGAAGTCTTCAAAATAATGCTTGGAACTTGGTTTGAGTTAAAATATGTTTTTGAATGCTATGATAAGCCTATTTCATACCCTTATTTTGTTTTTCCAGAAATTTTATGCAAATTTCAATTTTAATGAAAATAGGAAAAATAAGAGCCCGTGTCTCTACTCACAGTTTCAAGTCACATTTTTTATAATTCTGTGACAGCATAGAAGCTGTCAAAAAGCTTTAAGCTGAAAAAAGCTTTAAGCTTTTTTCTTTAGGGTCCATTAACCTATGCCTGGTGCTTCTTTTCCTATGATTATTTATTTTTCAAGTAAAATTATTCCAAAGCCACCAGCACATTCCAAAACCAAAAGCCAGTGGGAAACATTCTTTCATCATCATCCTTTTTTTTTCTGAGAAAAAACCCCATCTCACTTGAAAGCTTCTATGTTCTTGTAACCTAACCTTTTATTTGCAGCAGTGAGAAAGTTAGGTTAGCATGTTACATACATAATCCTCAGGTGTTAGAGCTCCTTCAAATTTGTCACATAATACAAGCAGAGAGGCTGGTGTACTCTGAAGAGGTGTCCCGGGTGCCCATGTGTTAGACTTTGTGTGGGAGACTCATGGGATATGTTGTGACAGAAGTCTGAGGTTTCTGCTCTATGAAAAAAGGAACAATTCTGCCTCCACCACTCACTCCCACCCCTGTCATGTGGAAATATTTATACTTTTTTTGATGGGACCATTCTGTTTGACATAAAACTGTGCCTCTGTGGGAATAGTTCTGGCCTCCTGTGAGCTGGATCTACATTCTCCATCCCCTGTGGTGCTTCCATGGAACACAGCACAGTGTGTGGGGAGAACACAGGATAACCCTGCATGGTGTGTGTTTCCATTAGGCTCACTGATAGGGGAAATAGGACCTGATGTGTGTGAATACTGAAACCCATGACAAATTTAATATCATGTTGAAGGGACTGGTTCAATTAAATTACAATCATGGACATATTTTTAAACATGTTCCAATAGAATATTTTAATAACCCAATCTATCTTAAGAGCTTCTCAAATTCATTCTTATTCTTTTTGTTAAAATGAAAAAGGTAATAGTCTGATATCTGATTTAAAAGACAAATTCTGAAGGAAAGTCGCAGCAGAATTTTTAGCCAGCAAGGTGTACCAAACCAGTTTTCTTGCTTTTTGGGGGCTTCTAAGCATACCAGCATTGCAGATTAGATTTGATAGTTGATTGAATATTAGGTTAAGCGATTAGAGTAGCTACAAAATTTAAGAGGACATATGGGTAAGCTGAGAAAAAATGTAGAAAAGGGTAGAAGAAAGATCAGAGAAATTTGCTGGAAAATGAAAATGTTTAATTTGCTAACAGGGATCTTAGGCAATTAATGAAATCTAGTATTATTGAGGGTGCTTTCTGAGCTTCTGTTTGAGATAGCAAGCTCCACCTGTGTATTTGTTTGGTTCCTGTGCCTTATACTGAGGTAGAATATAAAAGAAGTAAAAGAAGATATTTCTGCTTCTTGCATACTGATGGCAAGAAAAGATGATTATACTTTGGTAATTTTTCATTGAAATGGAATAATGAAATATGGCTATAAACAAAATAGCATATCAAATAGCATATATTGTTTCCTTCTAAGTTCTATAATTTGGGGAATTTTCTCTGATATGAAAACCTTCTTAATTCCTATGCTTTGAAAATGTCACCTTCTGTTCTCCATGTGAAACACAGTTCTTCTCCGTGCATTTTTATTACATTGATTGTTTCACTGATGGTACACATTCCCATCCAGAACTACTTGGGTACTATATTTTCCTGATTAAATTACAAACTCATTAGGTTTGGCAGGTTATTTTGTTATGCATTATATGAAATACCACATGTATCTAATATTTGATTGTATTTCACCCTCATTTTGCCACCACAAAATGGCTAGCTGTGCCTGCTCTATCTGATTTACTAATAACTGTTATTGTCACAATATAGAGTTGCAGAACAAAAGCACCTTTTAGTAAAGACAGATGTGATGTTTTGAAGGAATTATCTTCAAGACCTCAGATGAACCTCCTCTTTGCACAGGGGAAACCTGAACTGTTCTAATCCTTACAAGTCAATTATCATCTAAACTGCTCATTTCCTGCTGCAATTCAAGATTCATAAAATCTGAATGGGATATGCATTTTTAATGTTATGGCAGGAACCATAAATATTGTTCGCCTTGTTTGCCAGAATCTTAATACAATAATGACTATAAAGCTGCAGGAAGGAAAAATATCTAAGATGCATTGATTCAGTTTCATAACCCAATAATTCTGACAACCTTTTCAAATGATTAAATGGGCCTGGAGAAATCCAGGCCCTGAAGTATTATCTCCATTTGTGAAACCCTAAATGTTTTTCTGTTGATTTTTTTTTTCCCCTTTCTTCTTTTAAATAATGCAGGAGCAGGTGCTGGCATTTCAGTTCAACTAATTAGTTTCTAATTTACTGTAAACATCTTAGAATTCCATGAGCATGTCTCAGTGGTATCTGAGAGGAAACAATCTACTGGTTCGATAAATCTCCCCTGAAATACCACTGAGAATTGACTGCATGAAGTGTATGGCCTTACTTAATATATCTAAGTTTTTTAGAATACACTGAAAAGCAAGATAACAGTTCCAGGCTTTCTCTGATATTATCATTATCTCTGCAAAGACAATCTGAAGGAACCTTGTGTTAATGACCCATTGTTCTAATTTTAAAAAGCTATGAAATGTTGCATTGTGTTTCAATGCGCTATTGGAATTGGTCCAGACATTAAATGTGTTTGTAGTGATATTGCCACAGGAATCTTCAGCAATGCTTTGCAGTATTTTTGTGATTTGTGTATCTAATTTGTAGATCAAAATGTAGACATAAGTATTTAAATATTTCACTTGTTTCTGCGTTATTGACTTCATAAAATGGTTGCATTTACAATGAGAAAATTTGGTTGTAACTGTTCATTAAAATAAACCAGGAACTTTGTCTAAATATTTTTGTTTTTAAAATGTTTATGAACATGTTATATATATACACATTAAACTTAGTTTGTTTTTTTTAAAGATAACTAGAATTGGAAAAAATGCTTGAATTTCTGTATTAGTACTTTTTATTCATATGTTAATTGTAAAACATTTTAAAATAATGTTATCTCCTTCTGTTTTTCTTCATTATTATTGATTGTTTTTAAATTAAGATAAATGACACTTTGAAGATACAGAAGGGTACTAAGTTATACATGCTTATTTTTTCTGACTTTGCCTTAAAAACCAAAGACAGTTGTCTTAGTACAGATGGTAGGATTTACATTTCACCATTTGGCTGGAGCCCTAACTTACCTCCCAGTGTGTTAGCAAATCCCTCAGGAATGCTCTGGAGCTGAACCAGCACTGGTGACACTGAAATCCCTCTCTCAGAGCTGCTACACTTACCAACTGCTTGGCAGCATGTGCATCTTTCCTTTCTCCAGGGCCCATCAGCATCGTTTGCCCTGGTAGAACCATTCTGGCAATTTGCAAAGAACAGAGCAAAGGACTGGCTGAGGCTAACACTACTTGTGTCTGAGGTTTCACTTACATTTTTTTATGTTCTGGAACCAGAAACTATTTTTCCAGGACACTTCAGAGGGTGATGAGGAAGGACTGAGTTGCTCAAAACTTCAGTGTCAGCAGAGAAAATATATTTATAAATGTACTTTCAAAGACAAAAAGCTAGATATGCAGGGTCTTGCTGAAAATGTGTCAGAGCCTTTTAATACAAGAGTATAACAGGCTTTTGGTGTAGCTATTGCTTCTTGAACCTCAAAGATACTAATTTTTATTGTCTCTGAATAATTCACTCTTGTAAGAATGAGGTTTTTCTGATATGCAATTTTCTTAAAATTTCATTGGATATTATGTAGGAAAAAGTGAACACTGATATAAATGTTTACTGTCTGCTTATTTACAGACATTTATTTATTTTGATATTTTGAATTCTTAACCAGTAAAGGGAATCTTTAAAATACCTCCCATGAGGTATTTTTGTGTGAGTGGCTAAAAGGTTGAATGGCTAAAAAGTTGATACCTGCTGGAACGAAAATGTCTATAGACAACTCTGATGCATAGAGTGCTAATTACTGTTTTTATGCAGATTTTTTCATCTCTGCTTTCATTTGATATCTAATTTCTTTAAATAAATTCTATATTGCTTAATAAAAGAAAAACAACATTGTCATTAAAGTAATATGTGTTGAGGAAAAGAAAAATAGCTGAGAGATTAGGATGTGTTTGGAAGAGAGCTGAAAAAAAATTAAAATACATATAAGTTTATGTGCAGGAAAAAAGTGTTAACAGAAAATTATGTTGATATACATAGGAGGAATCCCAGTTGATGTGGAGTGGAAAATTATATAATTGCTACCCTTTATGTTGCAGGGCTTGACACATAAAGGGATAGAATCCTCAAGCTCCTTCAGATGGGTTTTCAGTTACTCTGGAACTGGAGCTGCTATGCACTGCACTGTCCTTGTGCCAGCAAAAGAATTTCCAGCCCTTCTGGCTGGAGACATTTTTCTCATGGCATCACTTGTATCCTTGTTTCAAGGTTTTCTTGGCAGATAATCCCCTGTCCTATACCCTAATATAAATTAGCTTAACTCTATCTAACTAAGTTTAATTGATTAAACTGAGAGTGATGTGTGTTCTCAATGCATATTCCATGGTAAAGGAGGAGCCTCTGTCCTATTTCACAAGCTTTAAACTTCCTCCCATTGCTGATAACTCTGTTACAAGAACCAGAAAACAGCATCCCCGCCAAGCTTAATTACGCAGATGCAACTGTTTATGAGAGAAGGATTTCCCCCCCTACAGTTATGAGAGTTAGAAATTGTCTTTTTAATATCCTGCCAAATTTGCTGAACTGTTTCCAAACTGAGCTGGACTGTCATCCAAATAGCCTCAGGAAATTTTATTGCTACATATCTTCACGCTGAAAAATTCAAGTCCTTAGTTTTCATGGGGAAACATTGGATTTTTTTTCCATGCATAAAGGATCAGATCAAGTTGTCAGAAGTTCCTGGTCTTCTTCCTATCCTTACAATAGATACTGGGAAGTAATGATTTTTTTGGTGAAAATCTGGGTCAGAGTGGGTGGTACAATTAGACTGTAATGTTGAACAAGTTATTGAATAACCTCTGCCTCTCTGCCTGTGAAACTGGGGCAAGTAAAGGCCATTTTAAAGCTAATAGCAAGCTATTAATTAGTGTTCCTAGAGCTACTTTGAGTTCTCATAAGGAAGATTTTATTTATATGAAATGATCAACTGGAATTCTCTTAGTGACCCTTTTTGTTTCTCACACCCAATTTTCTTCTTTCTATAGCTAGGAAATGGAGGATTTTGGAGTGTGATAGATGAGTTATATCTTTGTGGAGAAAACAGAAGGGCGTGAGATTAGGTAAATCAATCCTTACAAGCACCTCAGTGAAGAGGCACTGCAGTAGGAGGGTGCCTGGGTCTTTGCAGAGCTGAGATCTAACAGAGTCATTTAGCAGAGGCTGCTGGATTGGTTTGGTGCCTGGGATTTAACTTTTGCATCTGACTGCAGTGGTTTTTTGTGTGGTAGTGGTTGTCATTCTTTCCACATGAGTAGCTTCTGGGTACATGTTCTGCTGTTATTAAGTCCTCAAGTTATGGCTTGATGGCAGTGGACAGAACAATTTCTTAGCAGAAAATTCTTAGCAAGTGCACAAGTGACTGCTCAGTGAAGCATTGTAATTAAAGTAGTGATGGTATACAATCTCCTAAATTACTTCAGACTGTCAAGGTGGTGAAGCAAATGCCAGCTCAGAGTAATAAGCTGAGCAGTAAACTCATAAAATAGTTGTTCTTTGTTCTGACATGGCTCATTTAAATCTCTTTTTCTCCTAATTCAATACCTGGAGAGAATCCTATAAATATTTTGGGTAGACATAAAAATGTTTCTTTAAAATGAAATTATTGGAGCCTTTTACAGAAGGCAGCAACTGATAGTTCAGTACTGCATTCTTACTCATGATGATTACTAGCAATGGGATAAACCCTAACACACAGAGTTTTGTTGTGTGAATGTGGGAGAGATGTGTGTTCAACTATTACAAATTTCTATTGCACTGGGGTCAGTGGTTTTTGCTGTCTATTTTTTTCTGTTTGTTTTTTGTTACTTTCAAACATTTTATCCTAAAAGCATCTCTATATATACACACTATAATTTCACCCATCTTTTACAGGGATGTAATTTACTAATTTCATTTCCTTTATATATAATGAGTTTGTTTTGATTGGGTTTTTTTTTTGTTGTTTTTTTTTAATGGTTTTTTGTGTTTGTTATTTTTTAAATCAGAGCACATTGTAGGAATAAAATAAATCTCTTAAATCTTTGTTTTTATGCCTGTGTGCTTCATCACTGTCCATACTCATTTTCAATATGTTCATTAGAGCAGAAGGTATGAGCATAGAGTGCCTGAAGTGACTGGATCACAATGTCTGTCATTCATAATTATGAACATTTACTGAATATTTAAAATTTTTTAAAGTTGATGGTGGGTGTGGAGGAGAAAAGATGAAGTGGTACTTCTCCCTCAGGATATCCATTTGGTTTCCCATATATTTTTGTATAATTGAACTTCTGGCAACTGGACTTTCACTGTTTAGTACTATTTAAAGGTAGTGTTTTTAGCACTTTCCCCATATAATTAATGACTCTGGTATCCTCTTGGGTGGCATTTAGGTTTGAAAGAAGAAGCAATTATTTAACAAATTGATGAGCTGTTGGCTCTCTGATTTTTTTAAAGCTCCTGGAATTGTGGCAAGAGTTCTTCTGTCCCAAATGTAAGTGTCTGAAAATTACTCATCTGATTCATATCCGAGGATATTCTCACAGTAAAAGCTACAAACACCTCCAAAAGGTGAGTCACTTTATTTTAAGGCTAGATGTGGAATTAATCTTTTCAGATGGCTGTAAATCTCCACAGAGACAGGCAGTTTTAGCGTAAGATTCATATCTCCTAGAGTAGGCATCTAAAACAGATCAGATCAGATGAATCCACATTAGGAGAAAAGAAATATGCCCTAGTGCAAGAAAAAAAAATACTGTTTCTTGGCATTCACTATCCAGGGGCTTAGATGATTAGCTTAGACTTGAGATCTAGCTTGGAAATGCATTAAGTTGATTGATACTTGCAACACAGACTGATTGTAAACAACCAGCTCTGCATAATGTGGTTACTGGTTTGCATAAAGGATGTAAGTCCATGGAATTCAAAAGATCTCTGTGAATTTACAACATTGTCTTCTCTTTCATTGGTCATAAATCGCTGCAAGTTCATAGGACTGAAAACAGCCATGCTGCTTTCCAAGTGCTGAGAGGTTGATGAAGCAAGTATATTGAAAATTTTGGTTAAACTATGTTAGAAAAGCTTAGAATAAGCTTGCTATGTTATCTGACCAGCTATTCTCTAACATAATTATCTGAATGCTGGAAACTTTGAGCTGTTCCTTAAAATGTGTAAATGCATACTGATTTAATTAACTTTACACTAGAGTATAAAATACCCCGTAGACAGATACTGAGATTCAAGAATTCTGGAATTAACACAGATTTCTACTGTCATTCCATTGTTGAAACCTACATGACTCTGCTCTTTGGTCCTTCTGTAGCTGATAAAGCTGATATGAGCCAAATTTTCAGCAAGGACTAACCTGTGACATTAACCTAGGTCCCTCCTCACCATTATCTCTCCTCCTCCATACTCTTGTTTCCTCTTTTATTTCTCCCAGCTTTTTCTGCAATACATGTGGGGGAGGCTGTCTGCCATCAATGAAGGTTCTGCTTTCCAGTAAAAGCAAGTCTGGAAAAAAACATGGCAAAAAATTTCAGTTTCCTAATTTATTTCTGTTATTTTCTGGAGAGACATTCATAGGCAACATGTAGTAAATTCAAGAGATATTTGGCATGCTGCTCTTACTGTTCATGCACAGAGCACCTGTGTGGTGTGTACTCAGAGTGTCTGAGACCTTGGAGACTCCCTGGGTGTCCTGTGAAGTCCATGTGCACGTGAACAATGAACATTATCCCTGTTGGTCTGGCAGCATATTCAGAGTCACTGCCCTGACTGTACTGCCCCACTTTTCTAGGAGGCCCAAGCCTCAGATGCAAGGCTACATTTACTGCATTATATGAAAATTTTCTATCCTATGTCCTGGTGACCCCTGTGGAAAGTTACCAAGTTCAATAAAAGCCTTCCTTCTTGGTTTCTTGATTTTACAAATGGCCACCAATACGGTTTCTTGATTTTACAAATGGCTACCTTTTTCTTTCAGTTTTTGGCTGACAGCTGCATCTCATCTTGCTATAATTATATTTTATCATGCTCCATTCATTTGAAAGCCAGCTAAAGTTTTGATTAGGATGCACTGAAACTACTCTTCCCCTCAGCAGGATAAATAAAGAAGAGAATATTAAACCCACAATCTGATTGTCGAGTCCCTGCATTTTTTTCTTGTTTAAAAAGCAGAACATATGGATATTTATTATGGGAACAAGTTTTTTGGGACTGCCTCTGATGCACTGACAGTTACAGCAACTTTGCTGAAGACAACTCTAGCATGAGCAGGAGAAATGAAATAAGGAGCTTTAGGAAACCTTAATTAGATGCCTCTTTTATACTCATTTGTGATCTGTGTCATGCCAGACCTGCTTCTTTTCAATCCATGTCATTATAAGCTTATCTTTAGCCTGTATTTTAAATAATAGAGCCTAACTATGTCCTTTTTTTTTTCTTTTGAAATTGGATAAATTCATTTATACAAAGTAGTATTTACTTTTGATACTTCAAAAGTGTGTGGGACTCAATTCAGCTTACACTAAATCGAATAAACTAAATTTAAACATAAGCAAAACTGGTGCTTTAAAATATTGGAGCACAAAGTTTGCATATTTTATTCCAGGTGATGTCATCCATGACAGGACTAATGCTCCTTGGGCTCCCTTCCCTTCCCTTCCCTTCCCTTCCCTTCCCTTCCCTTCCCTTCCCTTCCCTTCCCTTCCCTTCCCTTCCCTTCCCTTCCCTTCCCTTCCCTTCCCTTCCCTTCCCTTCCCTTCCCTTCCCTTCCCTTCCCTTCCCTTCCCTTCCCTTCCCTTCCCTTCCCTTCCCTGCCCTGCCCTGCCCTGCCCTGCCCTGCCCTGCCCTGCCCTCTTTGTTCTTTTTTGTCTTCTCTTTTTGTTTTTTTTTCTTTTTCTATATTTGTTGTATTAACTTAAATCCTGTCTGTAGATTAAAAAAAAACCTTTTTTTTTAGAATTTGGATAATGCATATCTTGAAATATACTGTGCAGTGATTAATGTGCAGCATACACATGTGTGCCAAGACTAGAAAGCTTCACAGCATATGCACAAAAAAATCCATACACTAATTTTCAGTAGGATAAATTTTTTCAGTGTGTTTATAGATTGTTCCATTTGTTTAAAAATATTTTCACATACAAAATGGTCATGAATAATTCAGCTTCCTAGTTATGATATGATAATAAAATATTTATTTATATTTTAAATAAAGGAATTCTTTAATTTAAAGGAAAGAGTAGTCAGGTAATTTTTATTTGACATGTTTGCTAATCAAAATTGATGTGTTTGTTAATTACATCTTTTCTTTAAATCTTTTCAAACAAAGTTGTCTACTCAGACCAGCTTCATGTAATTCAGCAACCTGGATTATGTTCAGTCCTATAAAACCTCCCAGACAGACCCATAAAAATATAATAGATCATCTACAGAGTGAACACCTCTGCTATTACAGTGTTGACAGCAAAAAGTGATTACATACATTTCATTGCAATGGTATTAGCAGTGACCTGCAGGAGATACATTTTCTCCCAGCACACTGTGAAGCCTGATGAAAAGTCATTAATATGGTCCATGGTCTGACTGCTATAGATACACAAACATATAAACTGTTTGAGTGATGAAAATGTTAAACTAAATCTTTATGTAGAGTATAACAATGTCCAGTACTTCTGCAGGAGAAAAAGTGGCTGGTGATGTTGGTCCTGTGCTGTCTTTTGACACATCAATAAATCTTGTCCTTTGTAAACTATCTATGGCAAATATATCATTAAATGAATGAAGGATCCCAGTTATGAAGCAGACCTTTCCCCACTGTTGTCCTCACTGAGCAAATGTAGAGCTGAGAAATGTCTTTGATTGCTTTGTCTGCCTGTAGAGAAAAAAAAAAATCTATTACACAGATGTGTTGTAACTGTTCTCTCCCACCTTCTCCTATGGGCATCCAGAATGTTCAGAGAATTAACTCATGGCTGATGAGAATAATCCACCTTGATTTTCCAGAACAGGGAAATAGCCCTGACTATTGAATGCAGATTTACACTGAGAACACTGACACCTGCTTTGTACAGTGCAGGAATGCTCCTGACAAATCCCAAACACACAAAAGCAGGCAACTGGTAGAGATGACAAGAAAGTGATGAAACAAAAGGCAATTAAAAGGTAGCATTGGTCAGGTTGATAAATAGCTGTCACTATAAACCATCTGCTGAAACAGTATAAAGGAATCTGTAGTCATAACACTGGAGCAATTATTTGTCTCATCTGTATGGTGTGCCAAGCCACTCAATATCATTTGAAACTTGGGCATCCTCCCCAGTAAACAGGAAAGTTAGGATATTATTTTAGGTTTTGTACTTTGGCAACATAGCCCAGACCTCACTCACGGGTGGGTATTCCTGTCTGATCATTGAATATCTAACGCAAAAAAATCCTGTAGAGATGTTATACCTGTGTGAAGTGTGGATGTGTCATAGTTTTATTGGCATGGATTAACTCATAAAATAAAGATAGAACGGTATTAATTTTTTTTATTTTTCTTTCTCCCCTCTCCTCCCCCCTGCCCACCCCCTAGATTTTATTGCTAAATTTGAACAGCTTGTGGTTAAATCATGTAGCTGACAAAATTAACAGGGTAGCTAATTTTTGTAAATGTCCAGCTATTAGATCACTGCTATAATTTTAAAAAGTGAAGTAAAGTTTTATCTGAAGTACAGTAATAAGGTGTCCAAATGTAAAAAAGAAATTTTCTGAACTTTGGTCATTCAAGGATGGTCTATGAATCTGGGTTTGGGAGCTATGCAAGACAAAAATGGCATTAACAATAGACTTGGAGAATTGCATCCCAAGTAGCACAGGAAAAGGTCCTGACTGAAATATCTGGGATTAAAGCACTTGTGTAACATACAATTTTCTCTCAGGGTTTTCCTGCCAGAGAAAGCCATAGGTCAGGAAGTTGCTTTTAAAGATGTTTCAAAATCATGAGCATTTAAGGAAACTATTTTTTGAGGCTCTTCTGTAATCTCAATTAAGTGTTTCTGAGGTGATGTTCATAACAAAGGATGATCATTATGGTTTTTGGGTTTCTCAGTGCTTTCGTTTCAGAATTTAAAAACACATCTTTAATTGCTTAATACTAAAAAGCAATACAAAATATAGATATATGATACTGGGTAAGTGTAAAAGTAAGTAAAAGGACTAGCTACCTAGTCCTTTTAGAATTAATTTTTTAAACTTTTTTTTAATGGAAGAAACTCATTACAATATCTACAAGCACTGGCCAGCTTTCTTTATATTTTCTGTTCCCTATATTTTCTCCTTTATAATTAAACTTTATTTCTTCAACCAAATACAACTTATGCCTTGAAACTTTTCAGAATTGTAGCCTCTGAATTCAAACAGTAATTTTTTTTTTAAATTTCGAAGGTTCAAATGGTACAGACATAAGACTTCCTATATTTTGAGCTTTTAGAACCTGAATTTTATTACTAGAGATATCTGAAATATGGTAGGTGTTCTGAATACAGAGAAGAAGCTCAATGAAACAATAGACATTGTTTTTAAAATAGATTCAGTGTCACCACTTAAATATCTATTTTTTTTTCTGAAATAAAAAGTGCATTGAGGTGTTCATTTGAAGCACAAATCCTGAATAGAAATCTGTAGTCCGGGGACCAGTGTATGTGCAGACCATTTGTTCACATCTAGAAGCTCCATTTTTGAGGTCAGGAATGTGCAGTCTTGCACAGATAAGAATCATTCTGCTGGTTTCCATGCAGGAGCCCATATTTGCAAAGAAAGTGGGCAGGACAACAGAATTGGCTCTGCATGTATTTATTACAGATAATTAATACGCTGTTCTGACAGCAACTGAGAAGATGGAATTTCTAGGAAAATTATGCATCCCTAAAATTGTGGGTTGTGAGAAAGCCAGGTCTCCTTACTTGTTCCAATTCATGGGAGGTTTTGTTCTCTGTGTTTCTCCTTTCTCTAGAAAAGTCTTTCCTTTTGGTCTTGCACAGAGCAAGCTGATAAACGAACTTGACCCAGTCCTTAAGAAAGCTGTTCTCTATCCCACGGCTCTCTGAAGTGTGACTTAGGTGCAGTGCAGTCAAGGAGAATGTCATGGAATCATGGAATGGCTTTGGCTGAAAGGCACCTTAAAGACCACCTAATTCCAACCCCATCCCATGGACAGGGACACTTTTCACTAGACCAGGCTGCTCAAAGCCCTGTCTGGCTTGGTCAAGAATGGGGGAATGAGGCATCTGCAACTTCTGGGGGCAACCGCTTCAAGTGCCTCATGACCCCCACAGTAAATATCTTCAATGCCTTTATTCAGATATTCAGACAAGTTGACAAGCAAACATCCAAACCACCTTTCTTTTTCTTTTTCTTTTTCTTTTTCTTTTTCTTTTTCTTTTTCTTTTTCTTTTTCTTTTTCTTTTTCTTTTTCTTTTTCTTTTTCTTTTTCTTTTTCTTTTTCTTTTTCTTTTTCTTTTTCTTTTTCTTTTTCTTTCTTTTTTTTTTTTTTTTTTTCCTGTGGAAAGGCATCCCTCTTTTGAGACTATTAGGTAACTGTGTAATAAAAACCAAAATCTTTGTTTTCACATGAAGTTTTAACATACAAAACAATTTGTATGTAATTTCATCCCACTGCAGGATAGATTACCAATTCCAGCTTCCATTTACAGATTTAATTTTCCAATCCCCACCTTTTTCTTTTTATCTTGTTCAGTGTTTTTTAAAGCAGTTACTGCAAGTCAGGCTTTTAAAAAACGTAAATTATGACACAATTGCTTTCAACCACATTATCTGCAAATGGTTAGAGTGCAATCAAACTAAGTGCTCCTTCCGGCTGTCTTGCACACATGCACTCACACATGCACCCAAGAAATGAAACCACACTCCAATGCACTCAGCTAAAGCAGCAGATGAAACCTTTTTTCTGCTATGACCATGTGGCAAGTGAAAATATGATGGTGTCCCTGTGTGGTGGCACCATTCCTTTCCCTCCAGCACTTCCTTTCCTCTGCATGGTTGGGTTGTCAGTCCCACTCAGGGGACTGAACACCACTTTACAGGGGTCATGTTTCCCTCCCACAGCAGCTGCTGCTCTGCTTTCCCCCTTTCACCTTCTGTATTCAGTGGCCCTTTCATTAGCAAAAAAAATCAGACACCCCAGAGCCCTCAGCCATGCCACTGTGTAAGAGTGGACACAAACCAAAGGATTTTTAATCCCTTTGAGCACAATACTGTGACCTCAGTGTAGGACTCTTCCAGGCAGTGGTGGGAGCTGGTAAAGGTTGTTTAGTTGGGAAGCTGATTTTCCATGCAGTGTCTCTGCTATAAAAGGCTGCTATATTGCAGGACTGAGGAAGAAAAGAGAAAGGACAAAATACTTCTCGCCTTGTATGTGAGAAATCAGTATCTCAGACAATACTCCAATTCTGACAAATGGTTCAATTTAAAAAATGGCCACATTTCAAGGATGGGCTGTTTTATTCACTGAGATGGAGCAGTGTCAAGCAAGTGGTTTGTAACCATTTGCAGTGATCTCAGTTGCATATTTTTCTTGATGATAGTGCTGATCTGATCACTAGGGGAGTCTGTAGTCAAAAGGGATATAAGAGCTACATCCAGAAAAGGACTTAAGTATGCTTCTTTAAAGGTTTCAATGCTTATCCCCAGCACAGCCTTGTCCTTTTTTTCTTCAAATCCTGACCCTATCTAGTCTAAATCTTTGAATTCCTTCTAGGTCCTCATTTGGCTTCATGTGTTCACTTCCTTCTGCATTTTTCTATGAATAAATCTTCCTTTAGCCTTTCCCATTTTTGAGATTGCTTGACAGTTGCTTCTCTAAGTACTGTGTAATCTTCTGTACAAATTTGTGTCTAAAATAATGTGTGGCTTCTAAATTTTTAGTGCATGGAGGTCAGGAACTGAGAGGTATGAGGTAGTATTCAAAACTGAAGTTTACAATCCAGCTGTACATCCTTTGAGCTAAGGTGTCTTGTATGGAAATGACACATCAAGATGCATCAAGCATTTCTCAATCAGAATGAACTTGCTTCCATTGTTTCTCAGGGGGAATTTTGCATACTGATATAGTAAGCAAAACACTATAACGGTTCAAGTTTTTCAATTACAAATTCATAAACTTTCAGGGACAAACATGTTCTTACTTCTTCCAAAAATTTTCCTGCCTTATTTCATTTCCCAGTGTAGCAGCTGTTATATTTTTCCTCCCACAATCTCTCATACCTAAAACTGTTACTCTTCTAACAGATGACTAATTTAATTTCATAGTCAATAGGTCAATATAATTATATAAATTTTTCAATTCAGAAATAGTTTTAAACCACTCAAGTTGTGCTTGCTGAAATCTAACCAGTTTCTCAAAGAAATAGTTAAAATAAAGGAGTAAAACCTGTGGGGAAAAAATCTCCCATACATGTACTGTCATTGTTTCACTGAATTGAAATCTGTCTGAAGGAATCTAAATTCATGACTTTATTTCCATTTTTCACTTAGTAGCACAGATGATTGGACTTGCCAGATGCTGTGCAAGGAAGATAACTGTGTAATATTCAAAATGTTGAGTCCCTTGTTGATGCCCAACCACAAAGCCAAAGCTTTGCATCTTTTCAATGGCCTAATTGAAATTCAAGCTGCGCTGCCAAAAATTACTCAAAAAATGTTAAGCTTTATCCATCTTTACCAGGGGACTATAAATGAATATATGTCATGATTTTTCTTGAGCTGGTATATTCTGCAGAGTTTTCTGGCAATATTTGCTTTCTGAAAGCAGTTGTTTGACAATATCCATGCTATGAAAGCATACTGAAAACAGGGCATGATACTACTTTCTTTTAAACTTGACCCATGGAAGAGCAAATCTATACTAATCAGTCAATCTGAGCTGCTACTATGATGCATTTTGGAAAAGTAACATGGCCTGAGTAGGAAGAGTGAATGAAAACATTAGGTGTGTGTGAGGAGCACTCCAAATTATTTGTTCTGAAAAGGGCTTTGTCCCAAACTGATGATGCCAAAAGGCAACGAAAAAATTTCAGATTGGCTTAAACTGACCAATATCTAAACAGTAACCAAGGGACTAGCAATAAATCTCTCAGGAAAAGAGTTAGCTTTCAAAGCAGCACGCGAGAACTGTGAAGATCTGTAATAGGGGAGAGACCGCAGGGAGCAAGTGGGGCACACAATGTGTGCAGGCACTGCCCACGCTATCTAAGTCAGACAGTGCCTTTTCTGTTGCTGATTCTTTTCCTGAATGTAGAGCTCTCCCATTGATTAATTTCATCATTAGTAAATCAATAAACTGTTTCCATCCTGATTTCATTTAAACCATGCAAGTTAAGCTGTTTTTCCCCATGACAAAGAACCAGTTCTGCTGTAGGAACAGAACCTTTGATGCTGGAAAAACTGATCATTATAGCTACAGGGCCGGACTAGCTGCATTAGTATGTCAGTTATCGGTTATCAAATCTCCTTTCAATGTTCTAGCAGCTCAGTCCCTGTGATCACACAAATGTGGCTCAGTAAAAATACTCAGCTAACTTCTTGTTCCCCTCCCCATCCCCAAAGGCAGTGAAAGATATCCTGGGTTTCCCTGAGCAGACCCAGTGATTGAATACCTGCCAAAAAAAGACATTCAATCTGACATTGCAGTGGAGATGCAAAATATACAAGAAAGAAAGGCCACAATGCTGAGTTATGCTGGGGTGCCCACATATTTATAGCTGTGAAATGTGCTGGCTTGGCAAAGGCACAAAGGCAGCCAAGTGCACTCTAACAAAATTGCAGTGTTGGCAACTGTGTCCAGGGACAATAGGTACCAGTAAAAGTTCCTCATGTGGAAATCATGGCTCCAGCACCTTGGTATTTGCTTTCATTCTTTTTCTGATCTTTCACATTTTCCTACTGTCTTATCCAACTTCCATTTATTTTTGTAACTCCCTGGCAGAAGAGGGGACTACATTTCAATGCTGTGTCCATTAAAAAGTGCACAAATACTTATTGATGTTGTGTTGAATCTGCGCAATAGCAGTCATAAAACACTGTAAGAAGCTGTAAAAGAATTAAGCTGAAGTTAAAAACTCACATTCCTCTTCAGATACTGTTTTGTTTGAATCCTATGAGATGTAAATTGTGTTTTGTAACTATGGATTTTTGAGGGGCTAAAAATTTGCATTTTTTTCTTAATTCAGAGAGCAAAATAGCCATCATATCTGTGGACATGAAAACATGTTATACATTATTCTCTGTATAGAACAAAACCCAGACAATCAGGATTGTATTAATTCCCCATGGGTTGCAAACATGTTCTAGTCTTCTGCTCGTGCCATACTCATCTTTTCTTCCTTTCAATTACACCATATCAAGCTTTATTATCTGTCTTGGTTTTAATTTTTTTCCTCAAGAATAATTTAATGTCTTCCTTTTTTCTTTTTTCATTTTTGTCTACTATTAATTCTATCTCTCCAGCTTATTGTTGCAGCTGAGGATCCTCATAAAATCATTTTATAGAGGCATTATATGAACTGTGGGGGCTGTATGCCCAACTCTGGAATCTGTGACCTATGCCATAAATATAGCACTTGATTAAACGGTGAACCTCTTTGTGACTCTAAACTAAAGATGCCAAAAGTTTAGATGGACTAAAAAAGCAATTTGATAAATGAGTGCAGAAAAAAAATCCATCAAAGGTAGTTGAACAAAAGAGTACTAAATTTGGTGTGAACACCTCCTAAACTGCAGAATGGAGATTGTACCTGTAACCCGAGAGATTGTAGCCTGAAATACATCACTGAATACCTATTTCTTATACTCCTCTTAAGGCATCCATTACTAATTATTTTTGAACATGAGATAGCAGGCTGAGTGCTTGACTTGTTATGGTCTGGCTGTTCTTATATAACCTTATGTAGATGTTTATGATGACAGATTGTAAAAGTGAATTAATGCTCACCCATGGACTAAGAAGAGCATGGACTCATTTGTTCACTGTCAGGTTATGATCATATTTTACATTCTTTCTTAAATGTAGAACTGCTCTAGAGGAACAAAAAAACCTAACATCACAGTTATTTATCATCAGCACATGCATTAAATATGAATTTGTATCTTTCAAGTTATATTTTGCATGGTGAATATGCACATGGTATTCAGAGTTGGCTGGTGCAGTAATCAATGGTTTCACTGCTGGTAGGGTACTGATCTGAGCACAAGAATAACACTGCTCCTCACTGTCACTCTAATGTACTTTTGAGTGTAAAGACTTCTTGTTGTGTTTCCATCTTGGTCCTTTGTTCTCTAATCACAGATGCTGGGTATGCATACAAATTTTGCTTCTACCTGTTTTGATTCTATCTAAGTCTTATTAAGGGTCATGACAGGTTTAAAGACCTTGAAATATCATTTGACTTTATGTTATCAAAGTAAACGAGAATTAATCCCTTACTGTAGTTCTATGAGGAGTGAAATAGTGAAATATCTTAAAAAAAATATGGATTTCTTTCTTATTTTGCCTCATGTTGGCTGACCTTCCCTGGTGCACAGACCAGCTTATCACAGATGTGTTTTCTCTTCCTATGGGTCCAATATTTTTGGTTACTGTTTGTTTTTTCAAGCTGTAACTAAGCCATTGTTATAAATATATTATGGGCTCAGAAATGTAATGTAAAATATATTGAAACTCAAGAATAATAAGAAGTGTGGCTTAATACCCTTTGCTAACATGGAGTCAAGTAAGGTTCATGGTAAAACACTGACAATACTGAAACAATGTTGTATCTAAAGAATCAATATCTTCCATTCTTTCATCTTTAGGAGTTTAAGCTTATGGGTGGACATTGCATGAATAATATTTTTCAAAGTTTGTGGACTTTATTCTTTTACTTCCATAAAATATAACTTATTCTCCTGAAACCAATTTGTTTTATCCATACTTGCAGCTGTCAGAGATTAGAATCCGGCTCTGAATTCTTACAAGACCTATGTCAAAGGCAGGTTTTGCTCCAGAAGCAGCTGCTGAAAGGGCAATGGAGCTTCTTAGGACAGAAGGAGAGAGGAAAAATTCTAAATTTTCAGGAAAATAGAAATTAGTAAAATCCTGATGAATTGTAAGTTGACTGGCTCATACCATGACATCCATTTTGACTCAAATTCCATGAACAGATGTTAGTCAAACTATTTTAATTGGAGAGAAAAGAGTACTGTTTGAAAACTATTCATCCTTTCTTTAAGAAATAACTTACCTGTGGAAAGTGCAATTTATATGTGCACTCTTTCCCACATGTAAATTCTCTGTTGTGGATTTCATACTGGTTGAAAGAGTTCATTGGAATAATTGGTTTTCCCAAATCTTTCAGGAATTCTCTTCTGTAGAATCCAACAGATTAGAGGAGTCAGGGCTGAGGGTGAGCACTCAGCTGTAATGTCAGCAGCCCAGGTGCCCTGGCAGGAAAGGGCACTGCTGTCCGCTCACTCTGAGCTGCCTCTGTTCAGCTCAGAGGAAATCTGTGACAGACGCTCACTGCAGCTGAGGGTCTATTGACAGTAATGACATTTCTGCTTTCAAATGATGGAAAATATGTTTGTTGCTTTTAGATTTGTTTGCCTTCGGGTCAGAGGTCTTTTGACACCTTTCATAAAGGATCAAAAAATACAAATGAACTTGTCTAAAATATTAGACCTACAGATTATCTTCAGTGTTTGAGGAACAAGTTTATTCTTACCAGAACTTGGTACTGAAATATTCCACACAAACATTTTATGTTTATGAGTTAAATAATTCTGCAGTTCTCACTATTCATTTCATATTTACAGAACTGTAAATTATCTGATTATAACAATAAAGCATAGCCACTATGGTATTTAGTTGTCATGCCTAATAGTATGACATAGTTTGCAAAACAATATAAATATTCCCAGTTGATACAATATAATTTTTTATTCCAAATATCAATATAAACATGTAATTTCCTTGAAAAGGGAAAAAATAAATTATTATAATGGAGCTTTATAGACAGAAGTTTGAAGCATAGTTAAATTATTAAACTACTTAATCTTGTGAGACAGGAGTTAATTGAGATTCTCTAGTTTAGAGTCTATTGTCTGAAATCCAGCAACATGCACACAACACTCCATCTATTTTATTCTTCCATCCACCCTTTCATTTCCACTTTCTTTACAGTGTACTAAATAGTGAATGATTCACAAAGATATGGAAAGAAATTACGCTGGAGAAAGGGGAAACAAGTAAAAGGAAGATTGTAAGGACAGAATTATCTCAAAAGCTTTTTAAGCCCACTGATATTACTTTTCCCAGGAGTTTGTCTAACCTGTCTCTGTAGCCTTCCTATGGTAGAGATTTCCATCACCTTCTAAGGCTGTTCCAGTGCTTCCATATTTTTGATGTTTGAAGTTTTTATCATGTCTCTATTTCAATCGAAGTCAATTATTTCTTTTTTATTCTTCTATTTGTATTGAAAACTCATGTTTGGACAACAGCTTGCACAGAAATAAAGGATGCCATGTCTCTTCCCTGTCCTGTAGGAAGTTATAGAGGCAACATCATGAAGTGAAAAACACAGCTACCAAAGAGAAAAACTGTTCTTAAAAGATAAAAAGGTGTTAAGGATGAAAATGTTAAAAAAGAAAAAAGAAAAAAAGAGATATGGATCACAGTGGTCTGTAATGCCAGTGAAAATAATCTGAAAATACTTATTGGTTCTATTGCTACACTAAAATGCTAAAAATCTAGTTTAAAGACAGTTGAATAATATAGATAATTCCTAAACCATTACAGTTGCAAAGAGGTGGAATATTTATGGTGTTTATCTTTGTGAGTGAGGAATAGTATTTTTAAAGAATGTGTAAAGTGGCAGATTTATACAGGAGACAATGAATTCAGGCTCAATTGCATTATTTGAGAATCATTCCTTCTGTGGCTAAATTCAGAATAAAAACTGGTCCACAAACCATTCACTTTTTACTAACCATTAAAATACTAGCTTTATTAATTAATTTATTTATTATTATTTAATATTTTCATGCATAACCCTATCATTATGACAGAAATTTGGAACTTTGAGGCTGTACTCAAATAATTCCATCCAGTATTATCCTAGTTTTATACTGGGGAAAGTAAGAGGAGAAACTGGGTTCTTAATAACATGATATAGTATCATATAATGTGCTGGAAGGATTCCTTTGCAGAAATAATATCCAAACGTTTACAAAGTCATGATAGGCTGATATAATAAAACCAGAAATTTTCAGTTTTAAGGTAATAACACCAGCAGAAAAAAAAAATTGTTGTTCTTGAAATATAGCTAACTTGACCTCAGTGCTTTATCTTTGAAGCTTAATTTAGACCAGAAATTAAGTCAAATGGAGCAATCATGGTGTAATTTACACAAAGAGAAGAATATTGTGATTCTGAACTTCCAGTTCCTCACATGTATTTTGGTTTCAGTTAGTGCTTAAATGCTGAATTTATTTAAGTGCTGGTTTATTCCCAGTGCAGTGTGACACTGAGAATTTCTAGAAGGATTCCTTTGATTAGAGTCCCTCAGGTCACAGCCTGTTCCACTGAAATACAGCACTGCTTCTACTCAACTCAGACCTTTCCAGCAGCAGGGCTTGCATTACCAACAAAACCTCACAAGTTGCAATGTCTGTCAGAAGTCTTCAATCACATTGTAACTGAGATGGGAGAAGAAAAGGGTGAAAAAGTGATAGAATTTGCTGTGAAGAAGTAGCTGGATACTGCTCCATTTAAAACAATAGGAATTATTCTTATTTACCATTAGAGGGCATACATACAGTATAAAATACATGATTAAAGAGTATTCCAGTTTACTAGGTGAAAGGTTAATACTTCTGTCCTGTAATAGATACACACTAAAGTCTCCTAATAATACTTGTTTCCACTCAAAGTTGTTATGTCTAAAAAATCTCAGACTCTAAATTGAACACTATTAGATGACAGGACAAATAAGTCAGTGCTGCCAAAAGTCCTGTGGCTGTTAACTCTGCAGCACTGCTGTGTTTTCAGCTCCTGCAGCCTTCTCTCACATTTGCCCAGTTCAACAAGGATTTGCCATTACTTTAAGGTCTGTAACAGACTCACAATATTCTCCATCCCTTTCTAGTTTGTGTCTGAGAAAAGGAATCACAAAAAATAAATTTGTGCATCAGAAGCCCACAACAAATAAATTAAATGAATACCTAACACAAAAGAAATGCCTGAAACTTTTCTCCCACTGAGAGTGCTCTCCTAAATTTATAAGTACTCTAAGACAATCTGTCATACCAATGTAGTAGTTACTGTGACAAGGTGACCTGCCAAGCATGAGGAAGATACTGCTCTAAACTGAGTGAGGACTTGACATATATTTTGTGGTCATCACATTGTAAGATGAGTACTGCCATGGTTTATGCTGTGAGACATTCCTCCTGGCTGGGTCAGAAAGGAGGGAATACAGCTCAAGGCTGCAGTGGAGAAAAGGATGTGATACTGGCAGGGCTTGGTAGGGTCATATTTTTTGCTCTGAAAGCCTGTGTGACAGGTATATTTCATGTATATATATATAGAAATATACCTGAATGATTGGAATATAGATTTCATTTTATATTTTGGTGTGCTAAGCAGCTGTTCTTAGCTCATTGGGCTGAGAAATGGTCAGTGTTGTGCTTCAAATGTAGGAAGCACTTGGTTAAGAAATGGGAAAGGGGAGAAGATTAATGCAAAGCTAAAGCTTTCTTTCTTAAATATATGGAGACACAATTTAAGTCTAGTTTAGAGTCTCTAGTCTAGACAAAAACTTAATAGAGGCAGCTTGTCTACAAAAAAGACCCCCACTGAATGCATGGGGGATCTGTGAGTGTAATGAAAGAACTTTTGGAGGATAAAAATAGATATATTCTCTCTCATGACATTATTCTCTCCTACTTCTTAGCTGGTGATCAGGTCATCCTTACTCATCAGATAATATCTTAGTAGCAGATATCTGATGCACAAAATGTCAGGATGTCTTAAAGTTGTCTCTAAATGAAACTGTTTTTTCCCTTACTTGTGCTCGAATGGAATTTGTTGAAAGTTGAGGCAGTATATGAGCACATTCCCACAGAGATACCTACAGCAAACTAGATGATTTACTGATATTAAAGAAAATGGCTAGGGTGGCATGTTGCATAGTGCCAAGTTTTAGTACAGCTTTGTGTAGTTCAAATAAGCTCTTTCAGTTAAGGGTGCTGTGGATCTGAGAAATAAACATTTTCTCTAACAGCCTAACAATGATACAAGGAAACACATCCTGGATGGACAAATAGAAGCCTCAAGTAGTCTGGAATTAAAGTGTAGGTGTATTAGGGATGAATAGATGCCACACTTAGCACTGTGTTTTGTTGCTTGGTTTGGAGAGTTATTTTTCCAAATCTACCACAATTTTTCTTGATTTCTGTCACCCAAGTGAGGATATTATTAAAAACAACTTTGTCTGCATTTCTGAGGTCTAGCACCTGAACTTCTACATTCCACCCTAAAAAGGGTTAAGTGCAGCAGGTGTTGCCCGTGTTAAGTCATGGAGTTAAGGGAGTCCCTATGAAGTGCGGGACTACTGGAAAACAGAGGTTATGGAGGGCTTCAGTGAATAGGAATACTAGAAGTATTTCTTGAGTTTTATTAGGTCTTGTTGCAAGGAAAACCTATTGAAATAATATAGTTTAAATTAAAACAGTATCAAAGCAGGTTATTGATCTACTAATGACAAGCAATTAGCCAGTAAGCAGTGCATAGTGTCCAACAGAGCAGCAGCCCTGCCTGATCCAGGCTTAGGATGAGATGCTGAGGCAGCTTGCCCCACTGTCAATCCAAGTTTTGACTGCTGCTGACTCTGGTAAAAAGGTCTCTTACCCCCATTACAAGTGTTCACACTTTAATGCTTCTTTTCTAGTTGACTCCTCCCGTTTTTCAAAAATATTTGTAATTCTCTTCTCTTTGATCTGTTTGGAGGGAAATGTTATTCCAGATAGTTTTGAGCATTTGAGCCACTTGCATTGGATATTGGAGATATATCCATTTCTTAACAAGTGCTGATGTCCAGGCCATTTGCCAAAGGCCAGGTCTGCAGTCACTCATCACAAAGTTTCTAGCTAGTGAATAATTATGATGTCATTTAATTAAATGCTTTGATCTGTGCTCCTCAGAGTTACTTTGGACTTGTAGACATATGCAGTGTCCAAGAAAGATGAAGGTCTTGCCAATCTTCTCAAACTTGATTAAAAGTTGGCAACCAAAATTTCATGGTATATTTTAAACAATTGCTCACATAGATAATTGTTTCATTACTTACATCATTGCATGTGTTTATATTAAACCAAGTGGAAACTGGAATTTCCATCTTCTAGGAAATATTTGCAATTCTTAGGAAAAAAAATCCCAGTTGAAAGTAAAATGTTGGAAATATGCTTTTCCTTTCTTTATCCTCTTTTAGGAGCCTTAGAGAGAATGATTGCTTTTTGGGAAAGGGTGAAGAGAAGAGGTTAAGTTTATTTATTTTCTCTTATCATGTCCCATCTTGGCAGCACACTGCTTTAGGGCTTGAGGGTTTAAATATGAGGAACTGAGCAGTCCTTTCTCTCTGAAAAGATCTTGGAAGTCTGTGCTGTGTAAAAATACTGATTAAGTCACAAGAACATATTTGGTAAGCTGCTAAAATGCAGGGGCACTGAAGTGATTTTTTGTTTCAGAAATGGAATTTCTGATGCAGGAGAAAAACATCAGTGTTCATGAGCTTTTTTATTTGACTGAGTTTGAACCATGATCCTTACAATGTTTATCTCAGTTCAGTTATAAATTGTACTTTATTGAAGGGAGTGGAAATAGAGACAATCAAGAGTAGCATAAACACAGTACAAAAACTGATATTAGAAACTGGATAAGAATTTTTTGTTTTTTGTTAAAACCACCTTCTCTGCTCAAGTTTTCTAAACCTGCAGATGCATTTTCTTTCATTGCCTCTAGAATACAATGTCTGTCTTTATGAGTAAGATTTTCAAGGTTGAATTTATCCAGCTCTTCCTTTCATTTATTTCCTTATGCCTTTTGTCAGCAAGGCTGAAGAGTCCCTCTTTTTGTCACAGGCTTGTTTTTTTTTTCTTTGAATGTAAAATATCTCTACAGAGTAATCACTTTCAACCTTTTCTTTTCTGATAACTCCTGAAATCCTCCCTTAGAGACCATGTTTTTCAGTGCTCAACACCTTCTGCATGAGTGTCTTTTTTCTGAACTCTCTCCAGCTGATTGTACAGCTTTCTTGAAGATTCAAGGCTGAGCAAGAGAAACTTCTCCACTCTGTAATTTACTTTACCTTTAAGAGTGTCAATTGTCGCTCAGTTGGTTTTCTTCTCTCTTATCAGAGCAGAGCTCTGAATGTTCATGTTGAATGTCATGTTTATTAAAAACAAGCTTTGACATGTATCAGTTTTAAAATTATGCAATTTTTTCTCTCCTGAATTTGGTTTAACAGATGATCTTGAAATACTGCCACTTCCTATGGGATAGAAATCCTGTTTACTTTTTCAAGGCCATTGTTCTCTTAGATGGGCACCAATATCTCTTCTGTGCTTTGTAAGAGAAAGCAGGAGAATACCATTTCATCTTAATTACTAAAAACATAGAAAAATTTTTTAAAAAGGAAAAAATATTCACTGAGTTGAAGAAGAAGGAGGAGGGTGAGGATTTTTGACAGAGGGTAAGAGAAATAGTGCTTGTGTTATGTAATATATGGCTGTATCTGACCTCAGAGGTTTACTTCAAAGACTCATTTGTGTTTCAATAGAATTTGGTGATTCTCAGGGGAAAAAAATTATAAATGAGTTATTATTAAACAATTGTACAACAAACCTAACTTATTTTCTTGTGACATTTCTGCTAAAACTTTTTTATGGTTTTTGTAATGTGTACTGAGGGATTCAACCATTTTAAATCTTAGAAATTCTGAGTGTTGTAGGTGGCTTAGGGCAAAAGTAAATTGACAAATATAAGTGATGTAAGGCCATTGTGATCACTGCTTTCATTACATGCTCATTTAAGGGATTATTTGGTACAGAATTAGGAAGGTGGCCATAAGGACTTGCCCTAAAAAGAAAAAAAAAATTAAAATTCATAAAGGCTTCAGGTTTCAAATTTCTTTTCTTTGCCTTTGCTATGAAAAGTTGGAAAGAAAAATGCTAAATATTCAGTTTGCTCACTGGTAGTTCTGTCAGGAGAATCAACAAAAAAAAATAAAAACCTACAATGCAAGTTCCAGCTAGTGGGGCAGGGAGGAGATGCACAGCTGGCAGGAGAGGCTTTGAGGGCAGGCAAAGAAAGGTCCAGCAGTGGAAGCAGGACTAGGAACAGGAAGATTCATGAGGAACAGGAGTGGCTGCTGAAGAAAGGCTCACTGCAAGATCAATGGCAGCTTAAATCAGCTCTTGCTCCCCAGCAGGATTTACTAATTATGCTGAATGTGATCCTGCTGCAGAAAAGGGAAAGTAGCTGCTGTGTTTGCATCCAGTGGTTGCATGTGATGATTTCAAAGCAATGTAGCTGTACTTTAGGAACCAGTTATTGCAGCTGCCCTGCTGTGTGGAATCCTTTTCTTCCTTCCTTTAGTAAATCAACTGTTTTTAAGGCATGTTTTAAAATGTTAAGTTTTAAAATTCATACTTGCCTTGGAAAAAACTAGCTCAAAATGCATCAGAAAGCTTAATATAATTTTCTGAGTATTCTGAACCGAAAAAAGGTACATTAGTAGTGATGCTTTTACATGTTAACTCAGCCTTTGATGCTGTTTGCAGTCCATACTGCAGAAGGACTTCAACAATTAAGATCTATTATTATACATGTAAGAAAAACATGAGTGACAGAGAAAAATAAAATATTCAGTTTCTCAAACCACTGAAACTATTGAGTGTGACTAGAGGCTTAATACCAATTTGTAAAGCAATGAAAATACAAGTAAAATCACTAAATTAAAGAATATTTAAATGTGAAGTATGGCTAAGCTAATGACATTCCCCTTTAAGCATCAGTGAAACAAGATGGTGTATTTTTTGCATTGGTGATGACCTTTGACAACTTTCAGAGAACAAATGGCTGAAGAGTAGAGAAGAGTAAAAAATTAACTGTTCCAAAGAAGAGGACAAGTCTAGCCTTTAAGGCAGAAATCTACCCCGACGAGAAAAGTGCCAAAACAAAAGGTGTGATCTACCTGTGTATGTCTAAAGAGTCATATGGTTATAAAAAGCCAAAATTGGTCAGTCAAGCAGTCTCATTTTCTACCTGTCTGATTAATTAGTCCAGCAGGTAGAGGAAAATGAGAGATGGGATTTATTTTGGCTTCAGTAGGACTGCTGACTTGACACTGCACATGTAAAATAGGAAGACATGGTTGGGTGAAATTATTGTAGAGCTGTTTAAAAACCTATGCAGCTATCCTTAACTTTTGGCCTAATATGGGAGCAGAAATTAAATGAGGATTTTGATGGATCTATATCCCATTGAATTTTACTTAATCATAACTGTTGCATGAATGGTGTAAAAGGAAATATCCTTTAAAATGCCAATACAATGCAGGTTAAAATTAGCAGAGGGAGGAGGAAAGAGATACAAGTTAAGATTTTAAAATTTTGTGAAAATTTGGTAAAGGGTTTCTAATATATTAGATGAAATTCAGTACAGCAATGCAGAATTATTCTTTTGTAGGACAAACAAAATGTGCAAATACAAAAAGGGCAATAACCAGCTATGATCTGTGCTGCAAAAATTGAACTGAGCCTTGAGATCTGAACTCACAGGTGCTAGTTAATGCAGTGCTCTCTCAAAGAGGTAAATACCTTGCTGGGATGCCTCAGTGAAATATCCAGCATTCAGTTACACCTCACCCAGCAGATAATTCTGTCGCTAAATAAGTGCAATCTCAGCTGACGACCCAAGATCTGGCCTTTAGATCAGAGACCACCAATAACAGAAATAAAATGACATGTGAAGGAAGGTTAACATAGTGAGAACAGTGAAGGGGGATGGATGATGGGCTTAAAAAACAAAAAACCCACCATGATCTTCAGAGGGAGACAAAGAATTTGAATATTACTAATAATTACTAATTAGTCAATTAACTAATCACCAGTTTCATTGTCCTTCTCATTCATTAGAGTAGGAAAAGTAAGTGGCTTATTTATCAGCCAAAGGTAAAGGAGAGAAGAAAATGGGAAAGAGCAGGAGCTGTGAAACAGTGAGGTGGCTGCCCAGGGCTGGTTGTCCCTGAGCCAAGGTCTAAGGTGGTGTGACGCCACTGCAAACTGTCTGGATCACTCCCATCAATTCCAGGCTGGGAAAATGGTCAGGGAGAAAAGGGAGGGATGATTGTGGTGCATACAGGAAACAATTGTCAGGGAAGCACAGCAACCAAGTGTCATATACAGCCAGGAACATATGACAGGAATGTCTGGGCCTAATATTCACAAAGGGGTTTGATCACCCACACCCAAAAAAATCTCTATGATCTGCTCAAGGTACAGTTGATGCCTTAGGGCAATTTCAAAGGGATGCAAAGTACAGTTTTGCCTGATGCTGCAATGCTTGCTATGGCATTAACAGGCTTTGCAGGGGAATCCTGGGTGTGGTGCATACTAGACAATTTACTTTCATCATTACCTCTAATAAGAGATTTATTTTTTTATAACAGATGGAGTGCAAATCAAACTGGGATGCCAGATCCTTTTCTACCTCCTGGCCAGTAGGGCTGAAATTCCTCCTTATGTCTGGGAAAAGTGGGAAACCTGGCTGACTGCCAGCCTGCAGATTAGGGCTGCTGAGATGCTGTCAGCAGCAGTCTTGATGGTAAATATTCATGAGCCAAATTGTGCCAATATTCATGTTTGGCGTATTGCATATTCAATGTTATTGTCTATACCACTTTGTAAAGGTCATCCTGGCATCTAAAGTCAACGGAAATGACTGATTCACTGTAAAAGATCACCATTCTCTTAGAAAGTGTGAAACCTGTGCATTTCTGAGTAGTCTATGTGGACCACTTGTAAACACTTCTGTTTCTATTATCAAGTGACAGTCTCAACATATAGAGTAGCTTTAATTTAGCAAGAACAGCTGTTAGTCCTGCCCAGCCTTTCTTGATTCTTGTTATGCCTTATTTGACTTTGAGATCGCACAAAACTGCATCTAGAATCTCATAATTTCACTCCCTTGTACAATGGGCTTTTATCTGCAATGCGACGCAGAAAAGCTGGCTTTCCAGGTTTTGAATATTGAACACATTTTATTAAAAAAAAATTAGAAATCACTCTGCTTAGCTTTAATTCATGAACTTATTATTTTGGGATCGAGCAGGGAAACCCCACATTAATTTTCAGCAACGGAAGGTATTGCTGTGGATGAATTTCTGTCAGAGCCAAGGAAATGATTTTTTCAGCCATAAGAATTCAGTGCTGCAATGTCATAAGAGCATGTAGTTATTATTCTGAATGCTATGCAGACTGTAACATTAGACAGAAAAAAGTGCTCACGAGGAACATATTGAATTATAATAAATCTGTCTCGTCTGGAGACAATGATGATCTGGCACATTTTGTCAAGTGGCAGTCACAGAGGATGCTGTGCACTGCATACATATTAATGCATTAGCCATAGGCAGCGAGAGGATGGCACCAACAGGGAAAGTGCTCGGACAGATAGGTTGATCATTTGTATTCCAGAGCTCAGCAAGTACTCAATTCACTGATCCAAACCAAACATGTTGAAGTCAAGGCCTGCTTCTCTAACATGTTTGATATACAGCTGAGCAGTAACTGAATCAAAACAGCATCTCACTATTGCTGTCTGGTGTCGTACTGGGTGGTGAAAGCAAGTGAAGCTTTTCCTGGCACTGGGGGTATGTTGTATGCAAATGGACCATCTCAGTGGTAAATCTTTAATGTGGCAGACAGAACATTAATTGCATAGCTCCCCAGGATCATGTTGCATGCCCAGTTTCCTTAAGTTAAATTATTCCAACGATTCTTCTCTTGATGAGGAGTTCCAGGCATTGCAGTCCTACTGAGTGCCATAAATTAACTCTTCTGCTGTTCAGCTTCAAGTCCTCCCTAAATCCTGGGGCAAATGCCATTCATATGCACCGTGTGTATCTAACTGGGACAACCCAGTGTCTTTGCTACCGTTCATATTAATATTCGGAAATACAAACTATTAAATAATGTGATATGATATGATATGATATGATATGATATGATATGATATGATACGTCTGCATTTGCATCTCCTTTTTGTGGGATACAAATTCATCTTCTGAAAATTAAAAACCTGCTTATTTAAATCTTTAAACAAGAGAATGCCTGAAGTGCTCTCCCCCTACATTTTATAAAACCAGTTCCTGACATGTACACTATAAGGATCAGCACTTTGCCCTTTGAGTCAGTACTATATTGGGGCCATACAAACATAGACAGATGTGTACACACAAGTGCTCACATGCTTTGGTCTGGCAGCCTGCACTGACACAACCTTCCTTTTTATTGTCTGCCCATAATTTAGTACAAGCTTAGTTTTTGCCATGAGCAGGGTACAGCAATTCACCAGAGTCAGGGGTTAACAGCCTGGCAATGAAATCCTTTATTTTCTCTGAACATTTTCACCTCTTTTAATCTACCCCCATCTCCACAGCAAGGTGAAGATCTCTCAGAGAGAAACTCCTTTTAAAAGCTGCTCAAATGTCTACGTATATGTAGCAAACGGTCACATTTGCTCTTCTAGGGAGAGTTCTAATGTAGTCCTTTGCACTGTGATGAAGATGCACTATTTTAGACGATTAGTTCCATTTGCAAAATGAAAAAGAAAGCTCAGTCCTTTTCAAAAAGAAAAGCTCAGCATCTCCTCAGATAGATTTTATTTGATAGTCTAATACCTTGGCCTTGTTCCCATCTTTCCTTATTACAGTATACTTTTATCCTTCAAGAGACTTGGTCCTCTTGAAAACACAGCGGGTGTTAAAAAAAACAGACAAAAGGGACATTTTTAATAAAAAAGTTTGACAGAAAAAACTCCACATGGTTAAAAATGGGGAAAGATGAGGATTCTATAGAAAAGATACAATTCTTCTTTATCAAACTAAGATTATTTTTAGGCTCCAGAGAATTGCCTCTTATACTCCTTCAACAATACATGAGACGGAGGTACAAGACTGTCCACAGTAACAAGTGAGGAAGCCATGTCTTTCAGAGAAAAACATCTGGTAGAAGGGATGCCCTCTGTGACCAGATTTATGTTCAAGACAAGCAGCAATAGGAACAGAAGTGATGAAAAAAGCTTAGTTGAAGTTTAGTTAAAAATTTGCCTAAACAGACCAATTAGACTATACATAAAAGGGCAAGAAAGCCTAAATCAAAATGGAAAGTATTCCCTGACCCCATGGCTGTGGGCTGGGCACAACATAAAGAGAAAAATACATCAGTAAGTGTTCTTGTCAGCTTGACTTAGTTAATCCAGATGTTTGGAAACAGAAAGTGCCTTGAGCTATGCAATGAACTGTCTGCTAGATTTGGGCTTGCAATATTGAGCACAGGTTCAGTCTATGGTTAACTCGAACTTCTACAACAAAAGTAAGAGACAATTAGTACTTTTTGTGCAAATCAACCTGCTTGTAACTTGTCTGATAGTCAGATCAGCAGCTTCTAATTTGTTCTGATCATATAAAAGAGAATGTCTGTTCTCCTTGTACATAAGCTCCTTGTAGGAATAGGAAGCTACTGTATGCATTCTTTGGAACTGTTAATCTCACACCCATTAAAGAAAATTTATAGCTTAAATTGCCCCCTGCAATTATGTCCTGCACTACTAAATATTTTCCAGACTTTCATTTATCTTCCAGTGGAAATTATTCTAAAGTATATACAGATTGTGACCAAATTTTTTTTGAGATTGCCTAGAAAAGGCATTCTGTTGAAGCAGGTCCAAACTAGGACCATGGAGATTATAAAAACTGGGATTTTCCAATCTGGAGAAGTGAAGGTTTCAATGAGACTTTATAAGAAAATGGAGACACACAGTTTAGCAGGGCTCTTTGTGAAAGAACAAGGGGCAATGGTTTTAAGCCAAAGATTGGTAGATTTAAGTTAGATATAAGGAAGAAGGTTTTTTTTTTTTGTAAGGAGGAAATTTTTATAATGGTAGACACTGAAACAGAAATGTGTTAGATACCCCATCCCTGGAAACATTCAAGATTAGATTGGAATAGGCTCTGAGAAACCTCACTTGCAGGGGTTGGACTAGATGACCTTTAGAGGTCCTTTCCAATGCAAGCTATTTTATAATTCTATGATTTATGTGTCTCTATATCTCTGATTCATGTGCTTGTGTTCTCAGGCAGGGGGAACCTCGGAAATGGCCTCTGAAGGGATACAAAAAGAGATGGTTTGAAGGCAATAATACTGAGATGTCAGCCAGTTCCCACAGCTGCCCACACTCCTAGGAGTAAGAGGAAAGAGAGGGAAGTGTGTTAACTTCTAGAGCCATTTATTCATCCCCCAGGGTTCCCTTGTGGAGGTTCTGCTCCTTGGCCCTTCTAATGCAGCCCTGTGCCTAAAGGTATTTGTTATAAAAAGCAACATAATGTGCACAACACTGCAGTCATTTTTAAGACTGCGCAACATCAGCTTGAAGAGGTTTCTTTATAACATATTTAATGCCTGATTATGCAAATAGAATAAAGTTTTTTTTGTTTTTTTTTTTTTTTTGTTACATGAGTATATAATCTTTAAATGTTTACAATCCAAGCAACTTGAAAATGTTGGCTTTTTTCCACTTTTAAAGGTTATACATCCCAGTAATCTCCACAAATACCAAGCTGCAATAACATGTATTTAAACTTCAAATGTCTCTGGCAAAACAACTGCTTTTAATCATACCCTGGAAAATGTAAATGTAGTTTCAGGGGTGACAAATGTCTTATGGCAAGCCAGGTTCTCTCTCCTTTACTCCTACAAATTTGGGCTCAGAAAAAATCATTCTATTTAAGGAGTAAAACCCTTCATAAGTGAATAAAAGTGGTAGGAACACTTTCCCTGTTAGCAGATGGCATTTTGATAGCTCTATATATGGCTCTAGATATCCCTCTCCCTGGAGACAAGAGCTATAATTTCATTACAGTGTTCTGAAAAATGGCACAGAGACATTGCATGGTCTATAAAACCTCTAAATGCAGCAGTGATACTTATGCCAGCTCTTCCCTTTCCTCAGACTTTTTGTGAAATATAGACATTTTTGGTTGGAAAAACTGACAATCCCCATGAGTACCTGATCAAGCTGCTGAAATGACATGATTTGACCCTGGGTACCCTCTTGGACCCCAGTCATTGATGTGTGTGATTTCTGAAACAGTATATTCTGATCCCAAATCTCTGCTCCTCTTAATAACTACAGGTACAGAGAGAGGCTGGGGAGATGAGAAAGAGCCACATTAACATGAATTATTTCCTGTTGCCTCTGTAGGTTGTCTTAGTTCTTCCACATCTATTCAAGATGTGCATAGCTTTTGTTTACCAGTCTAGTGGTAAACATAAATTTGAAATAGCAGGTGACAACCTGACCCCTACCCAATGGTTCTTGGACAGTTTCTTTCCACCTCTAAATTAATCTCTTTTCCTTAAAGGTGAGATTAGTGTGAATCAGAAGTGAGAGCAGAAGACATTGATCACTCCACAAAACTTACTTCTTATTTTTTACATGGATGTAGAGGGAAATGATGAATGATCAAAATATTTGCTCTTATACCTTACTGAATTAAAATCACGTCTCATCTGCCTTCAATATGTGTTGATCTGCTTATTCAGAGTGACTAGTTCTGTCCTTGTCACTAAATAATATCACTGGCTATTTGGTAGATGAGGAAGAAAATTAAATGCTTAGGAAAAAAAATAAGGCATTTTTAAATTCTAAGCTTTCCTTCATAATTATATTTTCCTTCAAACGCTGTTTCTAAAGCTTGAGTGTAATTCCTGATCAATAAGCAAGTATAAATATAAGTATGTCTATGTGAAGTATATATTAGAGGAAACCAAGGCAACTCATTATTTTATCACAGAGCAGGAGTTCATTTCAGAACTTTAAAAATAGGACAGAATAATATTGATCACTACTTTGTTTTTTTAATTGATATTATTTTTGAAAAATAAATCCCATGGCCCAGTCCTCCATAAAGCAAGTTAAATAATTCAGTTTATTAGAAAAATGTTAAAGATTTTTATCTCGCATATTTTCTATATTTATGAAATATATATTTAGGAAATTTGGTGACTACAAGAAAAGGGACTGGAATTACATCTGGTGCAGTGCAAAGACCAAAACAGGCCAAAACTAACTTCACAGATGTTATATATATATATATATTTATTTATATATATATAGATATATATATTGATTATGAGTTTCTAAAGCAAAGGAAAGTGTCAAGCATATTTTTTGCTACAGAAAACCACACAGCAGTCTCAGAAATGTGTATGTAAAATAGTAATTTTTAAAACTGGGAGTGAATTATTTGTACTTATTTTAATCTGCGAATATTTTTCATCAGGAAAATTTATGAAGATGAACTAAATCTTGGCAGTTTATATATCCTGCCAATTTGCTTTAAGTGATGATAAAACCTCTTTATAAGGCTAGCAGAAGTTATTTGTAGATAATTGCTTATGACTTGGTGATGATCTCTGCAGACTGAGACTCCAGGCATCTGTTACTTTTTGCCACACTGTCAGCCATCTTGATCAACAGATTTGAACACTCAGAAGCTTGTACAGCTTCGAGAAAACAGTGATGGACCTAGATTTTGTGAGATTGTCTGTGTGAAAGTGGAACATTTAGCCTGAACGCTTTGTCAAAACCCAACAAAAATAGAAAAACTATTTGCAAAAATTCTCCTCTCTTACTGAACCCTGTTAGCATTTCATTAAAAATTTACTTGGTGGAATCTTATTCAAACTATCTGCAACAACTCCCGTATCATCCGCACCAAGACTGAATCTTTGCAGAAGAATCAGACCTGTGCCCATGTATAATATACAATATATAATATAATTCTGCTGGGTAGCAAGCAGCACCTTCAAGGCTGCTGTTTCTATCCACCAGTCCTGAAGATGGGACAAGGCACAGATTGCTCAACGGGAAATTTAGTTTCAGCAGAGTGCATAATGTATGCCAAAGGGCTCAAGGAAATAAACAGAGGATAACGGGCCCTTTGTTCTGCTGTAGCTGTGTACAATTTGCAAAGAGTTGTTTAATTCTGACTGATTTTCTTTTCATATCATGTTTGCATGTTTTTAACCTTTTCTATGCTTGTGAGCTTTCAATTCAGTAGTGAACAATATTCTACTGAAGCTGAATGCTTATCTTGCAGTTTTCAAGTTATTGCATGCAACTTGCAGAAGGATTTATTTTGTTAACTCTCTCAAGTGCATAAATACTATTAATGACTAATGGTTCCCTCTGCTAGACTACTGACTTAATACTGACCTACTGACCATCTTCTCTTCATCTTAAACAGTAAGATTTTTTTTTTCTGTCTGCCTGCCACCCCAATGGAAAATATTTTCATAGCCAAAACCTTTTTTTGACCTGTTTTGCAAAACACAGAATAGTTTGAGGAATCTGAAGCTCAGCATTTGCAGAGTTTTGTCACTTTCTACAAAATCTGCCCTAAGTAGTCATATCAACAGAAGTGCCTTTGTGATGCATATATGATATAAAATACAAAAAAAAGACACAAAATGCAAATTACAGAAATTAATATAAGATATAAAATGCTATCTATATGTATACACATGTGTATAGACAATATATATGTATGTATATGTGGGGATATTTTTCTGAAATGCTGTTGTATGTCTTCTTGCTTTAAAGCAAAGGTTATTCAAGCTAGACAACTTTTACTAGTTTTCACATTACTCAATCAACTTCCTAAAGAAATGAGTGATCCTATATTAAGCTCTGGCCATTGTCCATGTGGTATCATTTGTTATATGCTACTTTCTGCACTCTCTTTAATTTCTAATCTTACCACCTTATAGATACTGATTACTTAACTTTTTATATACAAAGAAAATATTATCACTGCTCATGTTGGATGTTTAATGTCATTTTAATCTATGGAGGTGACCTAGGGATTCTCATTCCATAGTATTTTATTTGCTCCTATGAAGAACATCTCTATCATTGAAAACAGTGCTGTGCTAGTTGTGTTCAAATTTGTGTGCTGTTATATTCAAATTGCCTTTTTTCAGACAGGACTCGTAGTTCCCATGTGGTTTTTTTGAAGAAGAAAGAAATTGTTAAACTTCTAAATGGGTATATTCACTTCAATGTTTGCTGGTCTGTTATTTTTGTTCATCATTTCAACCATGATTGCCCACTAACATGTCCCACATAATATGCTCTCACATCAAATTAGGTGGAGATACACTCTTTATTGTTGATAGTAAAAACTGACTCATTTGACATTGTCAGTTTAGCAGTACACTTGGCTTCCTAATCTACTAGAATTCTGCTTATTTTATATACAGCATAAATTTCTTAGAATTCTACTTTTGACATACACAAATAAACTTTTTGTATGGATGGGTCATGACATAGGGGAAGAGATTTTTATGGTGTATTTCTTAGATCATTAACTTATGTGAACGATTCAATGACCTAACAGAAAAAAAAATTGTAAAATGTCTAAAATTTAAAGTCAGAGTTCAAAATGGAAATCAAATTCCCTTTTATTTTTTTTTAAGTGAGAATAACAAGATATCAAACATAACTCCCAGAGGGCAGGCCAAATCATAGGCAGGCAAAGCCTTTAAATCTGGCCAAAATTCTAGGTAAATGCAAGAATCATTATCTGAAAGCAACAAATAAGATTTGGCTGAATGACTGTTGTGATCCCTTTTAAACTCACCTATCTGTGAAAAAGAAAAGTACTGTCTTTGATTGTCCTGTGGCAATTTGTTCTGTCACATACTGTACATGATCTTGAGACAAATAAAACCACAGGAAGGAAAATAGGAAGCCAGTATTTGGACTAGAAAATGCAACAGATGTTAAAATGTTAATATCCAGTTCTATGCCTGCCTGTACAACATATGTCAAATCTTCAAGAATCCAGACACTTGAACTTGTAGTGATTGAACACATAAATTTTTAGAAATAAAGCTCAAAGTTGTTTAGATAATCCAATAAAAAGGACAAAGAAAAATCTGATGTTTCGTCCTCTTTGTTCTGGTGGGTACAAAATGTTGTGCTGTAGATATCCACACTCTTTTGAAGTGTCTGAAAAACTGCTGGTATTCCCCTTAGCTTGGAGAGGTCCAAGTACTGCTATTGGTACTGTCATTATGATGCTGTATAAATGGTCTAGTCATGGTTCAACACACAGTTTGATTTGTCATTGGTGTGATCATGTAAAGCAAAAAGTTAGATTGAATTTAACAAATATATCAACAGTATGACTTTTTACACCTGCATCGATTTGTGAAATGAGCAAATGCTAGAAAAGCTTTAATCCTGTTATTACTTATATTTTCAATTCAGTGGTCAAAATTAGACGTCATGCCTCAAAAACTGCATCTGTGAACTTCTTTGAGAGCTTCTGAAGGATTACAAAAGTCCAAAGCACCCCGAGTTCTATCCATAAGCAGAAGAACAGCATCTCTGCAACATCTCTGCTTGCAAAGATGAGGACTTGATGTGAGCATATTTCTTTTTTATTCTGGACAACATGTATTAACAATTCTAAGAGTCTGAGGCAGTCACACTAATAAGGAATGAAATGGTAGTTTTGAGGTAGCTGACCATCCCTTTATCTCCTTGCCTTATTCACATCTGCCCCAGAACAGCTAGATGTGAAACGTTGCATTAAGTAGACTAAGTGACTTGTCTCCTCTTGTTGAACTCTGGAGCCACAATTTGTCTTGGCAGCTACACCTGAGTGCTGCCAACATCTCAACTTTCAGAATCCCAGAGGGGCAGCTTGCCCTCTGTAGCAGTACTACTGGTCCAGACAGTTTTTCTGGGAGGTAGTGTGTTAAAGAGAACAAAACTCTTCAGACTGCTCACCACCCACCACACGTTGGCTGGTGACTGGTCACAGGATTAGTGACAACCAAGTTGCTACTGCCAGTAAATCTTCTGCAACAAGAAACAGGTAAGCAATGTTGTGCTATTTTTAAAATGTCATCATTCCCCTTCCCCCAAGATTCCAGACCACACTGAAACATAAAATAGCTGGTGGATTTTTATTTCCAGGGTCCTTACTTGGTCCTTTTTGTAAAGAGTTGAGAAACACCATTTTGTGTATTTGGTACTATTCCTAGCACACCTATTTGCTGGTAAGATGCACACCAATTGCTGGTAGCAGGTAGGGTCACCAAAAGATAAAAAGTGAAAAAACCCACCTTCAGAGAAGTAACTAAAGAAAAAAGAGAACCGGCTTGAATGAAAAAAGAATGGTGAAATGTATGCTTTAAACACATAATTGGCTGTGTTGCACTAGGAATTTTAAATGTTGCCTACCCTAGTCATGCTTAACAGTTGGTCCATCTTTTTCTGTGAATGTTGTCTCAGTTATTTAATGATTTTTATTTTCTCCCTTTTTGTTTGTCGGGACCGACATTGACCCAGCCTACTCATCCTCTACCTCTTGTCTTAAATAGCTTATCTAGGAACCAGGTCTCATCAGACATTTGTGCAACACCTAGCACAATAGTGTAAGGACCCAACACAAATAGTGAACAAATAAAATATGGATGCTGTTCATGTCTTTAGTCATACTCAGGGGTGATAGAAGGTCAATATAAAATCTAATTTCCACCTGAATTGCTCCTTTAAAAAAAAAAAATCTACTTTAATAGTACTAAGATTTTATGCTCAATTTTAAAGTTACAGATGAAAGTATTCCAATTTAATTCCATATTGACCCTTAAATTCATGGTCCTTGTAAAAGAAAAGGATTTTTAAACCATGCTTTAATCTTTCAGTGGGGGTTTTGAGATCTGAAACCATCCTTGCTGTCAATAGGTGTAATTAAAAAAAGAAAAAGATTGTGGAAAGTGGAATCATCTAGGTTTTCTTGATGAAGAAAGCAAAATAAGGACCCTTGATCTGATATACCTTAGTTAGCAGTTTTATTTGGAAGTGTGATTGGTTTTGTGGGTTAAATTGTCAGTAGAATGTATTTGGCTATGGAGTAATTTTTTAATTTTTTTTGTCTTTCAGGCTGAACTTGCTCAGGAAAGAAAATCCTTTGGAATGTCCATTTTCTGAATCTTCTGACAAAATGTAATTTAAAAAAAAAAATATGTACCCACACAAGCATATATAACGTGTACACACATGCACACACATGTACATGCATACACTCTTGGACATTTGGATTCATTACAGGCCAGGGGATTGTGTGGAGCATGAGTTTTTTGGGATTTTTTTTGGTGCTAATAAACCAGGAATGTTGAGGAGGTTTTGGCCCCAAGCCACTGCCCATTTGTCAGTGCAGCAGTCTCACCCTAGTGAGGCACACCATGTCTGCAAATGAGGAACTGCAGGGCTCCCAGCTGCCCAAAAGCAATAATCCTGAGCTAACTGCACCTCCCAGGAGCTTTCCTGCAGCTTCAGCCCCATACTATGGTTATATTGGCTTTCTGCCATGTGTCACCACCTGCATACTGACAAATGGCGTGCCCCTCTTTTTATATAGCAAGTTGTGTTTTTCACCTCTTTGGGAGGTGGTGGCCCTACTTGCTCTGTCTTCTTCTTAACTGGGACATTTTTTCCAGACAATAGGGACTGTAGAGTATCAAGAGACTTGACTTGAAGAGGCAAGTGACCAAATTAAGCTCAAAGACTTCAAAGTTGAGTGTCCTGATTTGTTTAAGAATTGAAGAGTGAGGAGAGAGTCTATATTTCATAGAATCCTAGAATCATTTGGGTTAGAAAAGATCTTTAAGTGTAAAGATTCCAACTGTAAACCCAACATGGCTAAGTCGACCACTAAACCATGTCCCTGAGAGCCACATCTACACATTTTATATATAACTCCAGGGATGGAAACTGCAAAAGATGTGGAAAAGTTTCAGCCTAAAAATTGTAACCCAAGGTAATATAAAAATAATATTTCTAAAGGAAATGCCTGTATAAATTCAGTTTAATAATGTTTCTATGATTTCAATCAACTCATGATTTGGATTGACTGTTAACTTTTTTTTTTAAACTATCTGAATCTTTAGCAATAAATAAATGAATCTATTTTTGGCAGTTATGTTCCAGAATTGCAAATCAGAGTAGCAAAGTGACTCATTCACCTTTCAGCATGTTCTGCTTAAAATCCATAGCTGTTTGCATACAGTTTTGCAGACTTTAGCTTTTTTAGCTTTCTGTATGTTTGTCATTATAGAATATTATATGGAAGCAAGCCTTTCAACTATAGGAAAGCTCCAAGATGGAATTTACAACAGGCTAGGGTATATTTAGTATTATGCACTAAAACTGCTGAAGACTGAAAAAAGCTCTTCATGTTTATTATTATCACCACACAGTATAAATCACTAAGAAGTGTTATAATGATTAGATCTATAAGGCTACAAAATGTTGGGATGATTACTATGAGGTAAAAAATCAATAATATCCAGCTGTAAAGATAAATTTCCTGTCTCTTGTATTAATTGCCATCATAGAACTCTGCAGTCTATATCATGAGAACTTTAGCAAGCAAAAGCATCAGAAATTGCATCCATAAAAAGAAACAAAAGTTTATGCTTTATGTAGTCTCCTACATGTAATTACATTTTTATATCCCTGATTCACGTACTTGAGACCATTGTACTTCTAGTGGTTTTTTTTTGTTCTTGTTTATAGATTCCCAGTGAACAGAAACTAAAAAGATACTGAAGATTATTATGTTGTGTGAGGATTTTGTAAAGGGATGTCTCTAATGGAAATATTGGGCTGTTTTTAACTAGGCAAAGGGCTAAGCACTATAATCAGCTTTTATTCCCAAACCTGCTGGGGAATAAAGCAAGATCCCACAATAGATACAAAAGAGTTTTCATATTTTCAGTGTCTCAGCTGGAAACCCAGCCAAGTAACACAGAAAAGCAATTATACCTTTTTTTATTGAAACATTCAGGCGATTTCATCTTGTATTGGTTTTTATTAAAAAAACCCATATGCTCATAGAACGTCGATGCTTATAGATCAATGGAGTTTTAAATCAGAAAGTTAATGTCTCTGCAGGTGAGAATGGGTCCAGTGGCACACCAAGTATGTGCCCAGCTGCATGTTAAGAATGTGCAGCTGATGGACACATAGTTCACAACAGCAGTGTAGACAGAAATGGTCTTCATTTTACTATCAAGACACTGTAAATATCTTTTGTGGATTAGAACAAAAATAGCCAAGGACTAAAAATTTTCCAGCTACTATCTCAGTAATGTATAAGTTAAGTTGGTTTTGTTATACTTCAAAAAGTACTGACCCAGTGAATTGTCAGCAAATAACAACTGTTGATACAAACCTTCCCCTGGTGGAGGCAATTTCTGTTTCTTATAAAATATTGCTGTTTGTTGCTGTCACCTACTGAACCCAAATGCCAGACTGTGACGCTAAGTGTCATGAGGTGTCTAGTTCAGGATAACTCTCTGTACAGGGGACATGAACTCCTGATCTGACACAGATTTCTTCTAGACTACACAAGCAGAAGTTATTATTCTGCACCAGTTCATGTCTTGGCAGCAGTCATCCATTCTGACTCTCCAAACTCTCGTAGGCATCATCTGTAGAGTTGATACTTGAATTTTCTTCACCTCTTGGGGTAAGGATCCTGAGTACTTTACAGAGCAACAGCCCAACAGCCTCTTTTGACTTTGCTTAAGCTATTCTACTGACTACTCCTACATAAAGCAGGACAGAAGTAGTTTTCTAGCTCTGAGTTCATGTTACTCTCTCACATTGGTCAGAATTTCACCCTTCCTAAACACAATTGTCACTTATCTTTATGAATAGTTTCTGACATGTACAGCACATCTAAACAATGTCCAAATATAATCTGAAAGAGGAGTAGTTTGCTCAAGTCAAGTTTGTGTTAGGGACCATGCTGATATTTAGCTGGTGTGGATATTTGTGAGCTGTGGTCTGTTTACTAGTGTATAGCAACAAAAGCCTCTGTTCTGCTGCTGTTTAAGTAAATCTGTGAATGGGCACCTATGTGGTCCTGCTCCAAAGTGCTTAAATAATTAAGATATAAGCATAGCCCCAGAGACCTCAGCTGGACAAAACCTCTATGTATTGGTCCCCACGCAACTTTTTCTGTGCAGAGCATGTCTCACCACAGTTATTGAAGAGGATTAGCTTGTCCTTCCATGGGCAGTGAAGGAAAGAGAAACTTTAGCCTCAAAAAAATTTAGTGATGGGAAAATCCTGTATCAGCAAAACTTAGTGAAAACACAACTGCATTATCCTAGATGGCATTAATTCAGATATTACAGTGAGGGCAGAGCAAAAAAATTCATATCAACTTTGCCTCTCTTAGCACAGCTCTGAAAGTCAAAACAAGTTAACAGTCCCTCATTGCAAGGACCAGGGGAAAAGAAAAAAAATTAAAATGTAGGCTTTCTATATTTGCTCTACAAAAAGTGCCAGTAAAGACACTGGTATTCTAAGAAGGTCTCCTCAGTGAACAATGTGTTAGTTCTGGTTCCTGGCCCCCAAGGGCATCCTGTCACCTGGCCAAATGATGCAATTGCCTTGGGACAGGGAAACTGTTGATAAAGTTTGCACAGCAGTGCTAGCTATGAGAGTGCAGAAGGCACAAAATGATTTCTTCAGGGTGGTGAACCAGGCAAGGTTCATCAAGGGTCATCTGTGGATGGTGTCCTGTACCCCATTGTGCTTCTTAATCATAGAATAAATTAAAGTGCTTCCATTGTCTAATTACTGGAAGACAATTAGAAACAATTAAAATTATATATAATATTATCCTTATTTGGCTTGCTTATTTCAATGATTAACATATTTTTAGGCATTTTTTAAGCAATTAAAAGGAATCAATAAGGTAAGGAAAAGTGGTTAATTTTGGCCTCTACAATGAAACTCCTTAGTAGCATAAACGAAGAAAGATGACAAATCTAATGTGGAGGTCTCTTTTTCTGCCCTTTTCCAATAGATCATTGGTCAGCTGGTCTCCCGTTTACTTTGTTTTAAAACTGATATATACAAGAAACAAGTATATATGTTTGGGTATGTCTACCTTAAAAAAACAAGCTGTAGCTCACAGAAGCTTATAAATTAAAAAACAGTGCTGATGGGAACAGAACAGAGATAATGTGGACAATAGTAAAGCCAGAAATAAGATGTGAGAACTTCAATTATAGACATCTCTATTTTGTGCTGTGTGTCCTTTAACCCTTGCTCAATCTTCCTGGCACCAAAGGTGGTTGCAGGAGAGTAATAGAAGCAGAAGTAGCAGCAGGTGGTGTGATCCTCACACCGTGTGCTGGAAATTGCCTAAATGAAGCTCTGGGCGTTTTGTTCAATAGCAGCAGCTCCCAGGTTTGAAGTGAGGTGGACAACAAGTTGAAGAATGCAAGTCTAAAAAATTTTGTGCTCCTTATGAATGGTAAATTAGCAATATGAAAAAAAAAACAAACCAAACCTGATAAAACTCAAAGAACTGTGTTTGGGAAGAATTTTCTTTGCCTTCCTTGCTCCAACACTTTGACATTTTGCACTAAATTGAAATGACAAAACAAGCAATTTTTTATATTTAAGTAGTTTTATTTGCTTACTCTTTGGGGATTTTTTTGCTTTTTCTTTTTGTCTTTGGACTAGTTACCTAACTATTTCTATAAGGTAGGATAACAGATGTTAAATATGCAGGAAGGAAATTCACCATCAGAACCTGCAGGTACTCCCTGCTTAGGAAATAAAACAACACAGCATCATTCCTGGAAGACAACTACTCCTCTATAATAGATTACAATTTAGTATGCAAAGTGTGCTTTTTTCTCATTGATCCGTAGTGAATTAAATACCAGACTCAAAGCAAAGCTTGGGGCCTGTTCTGAAAGTAGGCTGATTTTTCTTGTATGTCAGTGCTGTAGCTGGGAGTCTTCTAGAGAAAGTCAGCTTTTGCTTTAAATGCTTATAGATGACATTTCCTTAGAAAATTAGGAGAATGTTCATTCTCAAGAAAGAGCATTTTAATTTGCTGAATTTTTCCCTCTTCCCCTTTAATAACTTTATGTGGCACATACTATTTATTTATGTGGAATGCCAAATGAAAATTGTACTTCTCGGTGCTATATTGTGCTATACTGATTTTTGTGTAAATAAGGTTGTGGTTAAAATTGTCTAGTCAAAGATATTTTAAATTTTACAAATAAAATTTAAAGGTAATTTCAACTTGGACTAGCATTAAAACAAATTTAGAAAAGGAAAATTTAGAGGCAAGGCCTTATAATACCTTGAAAACCTTATTTCTTGTCCTAGATTAACAAGACATAATAACAGCTTGTCTGCACTTGTAAATGACAGAGATGGTCCTTTAAATAAGGCAATCAAAAAAGTGATTTTTGCAGGTGTCTTCCAGCTCCACTTGCTTGGATTTAGCTGCACAGAGTTATTTTGAGAATTTGCATTTAGTGTTTATCATAATAAAATTAATGAGCTTTAAAGAAGTAGTATCAGTGAGGTTTTTTTATAGGGTCTTAAATATCCACTTCCAGTTTATATAGGGGTTCATGCTTGATCTTTAATTCAACTGGAAGATAGAGGCAATATGGCAATATTTTGCAATACTTGCCAAAATCAAATAAACTAGAATGACACAGATGTCAAAGGACAAATTATTCTGATTTTGGTAGAGATAAGTATTTTGGTATTGATATCTCCACCATTCCCAGGCAGTGGACGTAGGTTCATGTGTATGTTAGCCATAATCACACAGACTTCACAAAGCATTGTACGTGGTCCATATGGACACCATGTGAGTGCTTTTTGTCCCCACACAATGATCACCTACCATAAGATAACTTACATTTAGTTTCCTCTCGAGTACATGAAATGTTGACAAAGGGAACAGCATGTGCTGAACATTAATTGGCACCAGACAAACTCATTATTCTCTGAAAGATATTGTTCATCAATAGGGAACCATCTGCATTGTATTTACATAAGTAACCGTTGGTTTCTCTTTTAATACCATGCTGGATCTTTGACAAAATAGCGAGATGTTCCTAATACAACCACTTTGATTGAACATTCAGTTGAACAAACCAGGCAGTAAAGATGTACGACTGTGAGTTAATTTTCTGGTGGTCAAATGAATTTCTGTCAAAAACAGTTTGGAAAAAAAAAGTAGTAAAACCTAAGAACGTTTGCTTTGGTGAAGTGAGGAGTCCTTCTAGGTCAGAAACACGTCCCTGGTTCTGACAAATATATATTTAAGAAAGAATATAAGACGAAGGCAGTCCCTCTGCCAGCTTTTGATATTTGAACACTTAGAGGTTTCTTTAAAAAAAGATGAGAGCTATGATACTCTATTTGATAGCCCATGATGTTGTTTTGTCTGCATGTGCTTTTTGACATGAATGTGAACATAGTCTTTAGGTTTTTTCAGTTTTCTAGAAAATTCTTTTACTTTATATAATTTTCTCCAACTGCAACTACATCTACTGCTGTATTATTTAGGAGCAAAATGCCCTTGTGCCCTAGTCTTAGGGATCTTATTGTGTGAACTTGAAAAATGCTCATTTAAATGTTGTCTAGTTGGATTCAGTCCTACCCTTCCCTCTATTGCTGGTATTCCAAAGTCACCCACAACTCCTTATCTAGATAACTTATGAAGTATTCCACTCTTTCCTCATGAAGGTGAATCTTTGCCTGGTCTTTTCTGGCATCAGAAGCCCATCTACTTAACTCTACATCTACTCTCAGTTTGGAATTGCAAGTGGGGATATCTCAGCTACAATTTGTATAGCTTGATAGTAGAGAATTCTTCTTAGTAAGTGTGCTTAATTTTGTTTTCATCTAAAAAGATCCGTTAATAATAAATTCTAAAATGTAACCTTCTATTTCTGAACCTTGACAATTTATTGAAACTGAGAAAAGAATTCATCACCCCATTTTTAGAATAGGAAAGGCCTCTTTTTTAATGGGCTTATTATGGACAATTTCTATTTTAAGGTCATGTCAGACATGGTGTAAATCATATAGGAAGGTCATGTTGACATTTATTGACATCCTAGTTCATTGGACCATTGGAAAAAATTCTTATGAATGAAAAATTATTCCACAATTGGCTAGTACCTTTTGTTTTTCTCAAATGAACTATACATGACATCTAGTGTTCAATTCTATTGATTAGTTAAAACTTTTTTAGAGAGTTCACTTTACTGTTAAAAAATTAGTAAATGCTATATAGTTCATTGGTTCCTGTCAATTTTTACAAAATATCCTGATTTTTCCTGAGGGGAAAATGTCTGAATACCCTTTGAAGTACTTTACTTTTATTGCCCTGGTGCTCAAAAAAACCAATCATAATTAATTTTTTTTAAGAAAGAGCTATAGAGAAAAGTGAAAAGTCCCTGTCAATCTGCATTACTTAGTGTGACTGTACAGTGCTAATGAAACAAATTAGATACTACAAATATTACAGATACAATAATGAGCTACATGGCAGAGTTCACACTGAAAAAAGCCCATAATTTAATTAGCAGTGTGGGTACACCAACTACACTTGATAGGCTTGGCATGCTTACATTTGCCTACTATTAAATGCATGGTTTTTCATTTAGTACTAGTGAGAAACTTAATTGTGAGTGGAATCTTTTCCTCCTGGTTTAATGGGATCTGGTCAGACATCTTGTGTGGTTCACACTGCAGCTGCACAATGAACTTTGCTGAACAAAAATACAGAAATAGGCATAGGAAGCAGAGGTATGGTTGTTTGTAGTGCCATATTACAAAGTTTTATTGTGGTGGTGGAACTACAGCTTTGCAGAAGTTCCTGATTTCACTTTTCATCTCTAATATCTGAGTTTCTAAGCAAAATAGCACCTATTCCACAGCATTTCCATAGAGTTTAACAGGAAAAGTAGCTTACCACTATTTCATTTAAATTTGGTATGCTAATAAAAAATAACTAACACAACAGATTTCAGAGTTCAGGTACATCCTTTTGAAACCAAATAAATGCAAGGTGATCTTGAGGGCTGTGTTTTGGCCTCACACACACACACCTTAGAGTCACAACACGTTAATGTAATACTGTACCTTGTCTCCAGTCTTCGTACAGACATTATGGAAAGAAGTATTTTGTCCTAGACTTGCAGGAACAATGACAACGTGTAGGAGATGTTCTTTAATTAGGTCATAACTTTGTCAGTCTAACTCCCCTGGGGATCACCTCCCAGTGCTGATAAGAGTATAAGTCTTTGTTTCAGTACTGCACGTTTCCATCTCCTAGCAGGTGGGGGTGGGCAGCTGTCATTCTTCACCACTCCAAACCCAATTTCAGGTCTTTATTTTGACCCCTACAGTCTTCTCATCTATAAAGGTTAAGAGGTGAGAAAAAAAAAGGTCATTATTTCATTTTCCTGTGTGAAGTGAGAAGTGTTGCTGCATACTGTTACCTTTGCCTGAATATGAATGAGCAGTTGGAAAGAATTGTTGCTTTAAACCCAGACTTGCCTGCTTTAATGCATGTAATTAAATAATGAATATAAACTATTTATGAGAATCAAACTACTACAAAAATGCAGGGCTTTCTTACTCAGGGTGGATTATAGATGCTGATTTCCGCTGCTCTCCATTACTTCTTTGATGCTGTTGAAATTACCTTTGATAGGAGTACTGATGATAAAAGTTTTTTGCAAAAATTTTAATGAAGTCTAAGGATCAGAGCATTCAAGACTTTAAATTATCCTTATAAATTTCTTCTCCCATACAACTGTTTTTCAGAAAATTTAATGCAAGTCAAAATGTCTAATCCTAAAGAAATTAAAGGGTCCTATTCCTTCTTAAATGACACTAGAAGGCAAACATCTGGTTGAGATTTTGAAGGGATTTTTCTTACTGCAAAATATTAGTGTAAGCAATCTTCAAAAAGCTCACTGTTGGAATAAAGATAGGAAAAATATTTTTGTGGCCATATCTACTCTCACTTTTGAACTTGCTTTTTTGCTAGTGCATGTATTTCTATGTGTGGAAAGGAAATGAGGTGTGGGCACTGAGAAACATTTATTTGTGGGAGAGTAGAAAAATAAATTTATTTATGCAATGTGAATCTGAGGGGCAGAAGTCTTGGAGATCTTTTGCAAACAAGGAGGATGGTATGATGGTATCTGCTTTTGGTGGTGTTCATGAGAAGCTGTGTTGCTGGTTTTTTTATTTATATCACAAAGCAAAACTGGGTTGTATTAAAACATAATTTTAGTTTGACTGGTACAGGCTTCTGTATAAATGGTGAGTTTTAATAATGCCTCTTTTCTCCTTGAAGCATGTAAAAAGAGTATAAAATCATAAAATAGAGCAATTGATCAAAATGTTACATTCTGATTCTGTTGGGTCATATTTTGTCCTGGTGTTCTTGTGAATTCTTTATCAAGCAACTGAGTTTGAAGAACATAACAGGCATTTTCAAAATGGGATTTGTTTTTCCTTCAGCCACTATAATTGCTGAAGAATATCAATACAGACTTGATAAATGATTCCCTATTTACAATATGCATTGAGTAGACCAGGCTGCTCAATGCCCCATCCAATGTGCCCTTGAGGACTTCAGGGATGTGACATCCACACCTTCTCTGGGCCACCTGTTCCAGTGCCTCACCACCCACAAAACAAATATCTTCTTCCTCCTAATACCTGGTCTAAACTTACTCTCTTTTGGTTGGAATTCATCCCCCCCTGGTCCTGTCACTACATGAATTTGTAAAAAATCCCCTCTCCATCTTTCTTGTAACTCAGAATCATCTTGACTATCAGTTGTGAAGGTGTTTTTATGAACGGATTACAAGAGTAGGATGTGTATGTACAAGATGTTCACAAATTAATTTTATCAGTCATGGAGCAGTGTAGTGGGTGGACAGCTGAGGCACTGCTAATTTTACATTCAAGCTCAAAGTTTATACTGGAGAACATTTATGGCCTGAGAAATTTTCACCGATAGCTTTCAAACATGCTTGGAGTTTATTTATCAACAGTGGTATTTGAACAAACAGCTCAGAAGAGTAAGTGCTGCCCTTGCTGCTTGGATATGAAGTCTTGTGCTGGCTAAGCTGATTCTTTATCAGGAAGCAAGGGCATGCTGCTGTCTTCTAATCCTGCTGACACTTCAAAGCCAGCCTGGTGTGTCCTTCCTGAGAGCAGAGAAACAGGAGAAGGAGTTTTGCTGTATCACTTCCATTTCCAAGGATGTATATTTGTGTTAACTGCCTTCTTCTATTTTCTCCTAAGAGGAAGAATAAGAGTTTATTCTACATAGGGAGGAGGAACCTGCATAGCTCACTCCAAATCTTTTTTACTAAATAATAGTAAAAAAAGAAAGTCAACAGAAATGTGCTTTCATTTCATTACCTTTTTCTCCTTACTTGTAGTGCAGTAGAAAGCTCAGAAGCAAAGAGAAATCCCAGTGCCTCTACCTACTGATTACATATCACAGTGAAGGTTTAGATACAGCAGTGCTCTGCTGCCCTGGCAGAGCTCTTGTGGATTCTGCAGCATGAAAAATAAGGCCACTGACACTCTTTCAATCTCTTTAAGGGCCTCTGTCCTAAAATTTTCCACAGGCTATTTTCCTGTTGCTATCTGGAAGAGGCCAGTCTTTTATCATACATATGTTGTCTTCTTCTTGGGAGAACCTTGGTAGCTGTAAAATTTTGAAAAAAGGGGTATTTAATCTATGCAGCTCAAGTAGGATTGGAGATGAAAGATCTAAATGTAGTTTAAGCAACATGTCTTCTACACCTGGCATTTTAGGAGAGAAATGATAATACAAGTTAGGCCTGAGGCCTCAAAACCTTTGGAAAACATTTTAAAATGTATTTTTTCTTTTGCAAAGTGAAAAAGCAATGAAGTGAATCTGCTGTTTTCTATTTCTGGAGATAGCTGATAGCAAGAATAGCTGGTGCATTCCCTTTCTGCAGTAGTATCTCCCCACAATACCTTATCCTTGTCTTTGTCCCTCCTTTCCATTAAAGTCCAGCTTCCCTTTTTCTCATAAGATTGTTGCCCATCTTTATCCCTTTTCCTTTCAGGAAATTCAACATCCCCTTCTTCCGTCTTTCCTGATACAATAGCACCCAGTCAGTTTTTCCTCCCTCCACATAACGTGTACCAGCTGAAGCTGAAATTCATGGCTGCCAGAAGTCATGAATTTTGTCAACTGTGATTAGATGGATGTATTTTCTTATCAGAGGGGTTTTTTTTTTTGGGACATAGCTCAGGGCAGGTCAAACAGTGTTCAATGTCTCTCAGGGGCTGGGAGATAAATGCTTTGCTTTTGAGATCATGTGTAGTAAACTTACGTAGGCCTGTGCTAGACTGAAGGGTAACTGATGTACAGAGACATACAGGGCTGAAAGGTGGATACCCATCCCTTTGTTGGGAAAAAAAGGGAAATTAGTAAGACAGATGGAACTAAGCATGGGTGGAGACAGTCTTTACTCAGAGAAACTGGAACTGAGAAGATCCTACTGAGATGTTGGAAATTTGGAGTAAGGTACAAGTTCTCAGAGTTGCACAGTGCCAAAGGGCAAATGTTAAGCTTTGTAATTTTTTTGATCCCTGTTCATCCTCATACACTTTTGGTTAAGGACAGCACTGCAAAACATTTACCACTGAGAGTGTTTTGCCAACAGCTAAATAAATTTGATAAATTTGCAAACAGTTTACAACGAAGCAACCATAATAATTACCAGGCATGCTTTTCTACTGACTGCATCCCATATTAGCAATAGAATATCCAGAATATATTACTGTAATCTCTTTGAAATGAAATGTTTTGAAAGTTTTAATGATGTTTTAGCATGTAGATGTTTTAATGTGTATTGTAGCCTGATACCGAGATTGCATTGATGCCCTTTGAAGACAAAATTTTATTACTAACATTCTTGAATATCTCTAGGATTTATTTTGAGAGTAAATGGGTATTTTTCAATTTGACACCAGAATCCTCTCATTTTTCGATGTATAAATATTAATTCAAACAAAAGTAGTACTGAGTACACACTTTAGGAGTTGCAGTAGTCCAAGCAAAAGAAATTGTGCACTTGCACACACAAACTAAGGACCTTGCTTTTTGTTGCCTGTCAAATGTAAGGACATTGCAAGTTTTAAATAGTGGGTCTGCTACAGCTGTAGGAACATTTGTTTTCATCTGTTGCTGCCTTTGCCACACTCACATCAGAGATTTTTGGCAAATATATTTCTATTAAAAATTTGCAGACAGCTAACTGTCCATTAGATTGTTCCTGTTCCTCAGATATGCTGACTTTGCTGGGCCCTCTGCAAAAGGCATCACTAGGGATTTTGAGGTAGACTCAGAATATTCTTCCTTCCAATAAAAGGGAGTATGTGTCCAGCTGTGTGTCTGGCTTCTTGAGCGTCAGGCTGATTATTTAACTTAATTTTAATGTATGATCAAGTTCCTTATGGGGGTTAGAGACTTTCAGAGTTCATATTTCAGTCCAGATAAACACAACTAATGAAACAGAAAACATTTTAAAAATAATGTTTGTTTTGTTTTGGTTTATTTTCAGGAGGAGCAGAAATCTAATTACCTTACCCTCTGCTCCCATTCTTGCACAATGGAACAGTTGGAATGGTAATTCTTTTTGTCCAAAAAAAGAGCTGACCTGTCACTTACTGCACATTAAGGATTGCTTAGGACCTCTGCTCCAGTCATGTTCGAATAATGTAATGCTCATTCTTGTTATAAACCTAAAGTTATTGGAAGGCTATTTTGCCAACCTCTGGACACTGCAATGATCTCCATGGGCCTGATTATGAGATTCTGAACTTGTACCAGTCAGAAACAAACCTTACTCAGCATTTTTGCAATGCATTCAAGGAATACTGAAAGGGCTTTAATAGAAAAACTTACTTTCTTCTGTTAGATTGAAGAAAAGAGAGAATTCTTTTTAGACAGTGCCGTTCAGACAAGGACTGAGTGATTTCCAGCAATTTCCTGTATATGTAAACTTATGAATATTTTCAGCCTAAAATGTGCTCTACAAAACTATATACATTTACACAAAATAACCTGGTACTTGAGCTCTGTAAAACTGCTATTTTTAAAAAGAGGTATCATTTGTGAGGAAGATGGAATTGGCAGTTTACCCACAGAAGAGCCTACTCTGTGTCTGTCAGGCAGGTGAAATCTGATATACTGCTATGACTTAATATATTTTATTTTTAATTTTATTTTTATTCCCCATAATCTGAGGGGGCAGCTTAAAAACATCAAGATGGAGGCTTTCCTAATATTTTCTTGAATTTATTTGCATCATCTGAATGAGTATCTTGCTTAAAACCAACAAGCTTCTTGGTCCAATATAATTATTAAAATCCTGTTTATGGGCAAAAAGGCACATATAAAGGGAGATTTATTGTTAGTAAAAATGAAATCTTAGCAGTCAATTAAAGAATAATTGCTAATCAAATTGTTAGCCAAAGTTATTTGTAATTTTTGCAAGAAAAAATCTAAGGGAAATAAATCAATTAAAATTGTTATGCATATCAGTTTCTATCCCTCATCATGGAGTTATGCCCCATATTCACCTGCTGCTTTGGTCACTGAATAAAAAATGCTGTTCATGTTACCAGTTTCCCCTTTTTCAGTGTAGGACCCACCTGGAGTAATTTTAAATGCTTGCTGGTGGGCTTTCACATCTTTACTCTTTCTTCAGAGGTGTGCAGCTACATGCTACACCTGAACTTACTATGAATGGCATGATGGTGCCATTTATATTTTTTAGATACTATGTGTTCATTCTCCTTGTTAATTCTAAAAATAGGTTTGTCCAGCTCCAGTTTATGTTTCTGTTAATTCACCGCTGGCAAATTGGTTGTAGTCATGAGGTTTCCAGTGCAAACCATGTCCCACTTCTTATCACCTTAATTCCATTTTGCTAGATAAATTGCTAGGTAAATGTCTCACCAGCCTAAAGCAATGTTTTTAAGTCAAGTAAGGCTGAAAAAAAATGCTCAGTTGAAATTCTTATAATTAGTTGCCATTTTTAACCTAATTTTTACTAACTGCCAGAACAGCTGGCTTTGTTTAAAGTCAAATCTCTTTGAGCTGGCTGCTCAGCAAAACCAACAATTTTTATAGGATTATTACTATGCAAGAAAATATGAAAAAGAAACAACAACCAAACCTTTTGTTTTGACAATTTTTCCCCTATTGTTTTGTCTGTTGCATGAACGAAATGCAGTTTCAGAGCAAGAAGCAATTTGGCCTTCTCTCTGAGGGACAGTTTGCTGAAATTATTTTGGCCTGAATTCTTTCTTTTCTAGAATATACTCATTTATCTGGGCTTAGATGTCTGCAGAGATACCTATTCCTTTTGTTTACCTCCTCTTTTCTGCAACCATTATGACATGGCTTGGTTTCGAGAACTGTGCCAATTACAAAAAATAATTCAAAAGCCACCTTAATAACAGTAAAACATCTGTTTAACTGTTATTTACAACTGATTGCTTTTGGTTGGTAACTTAGAAGAAAATATAAAATGAGGTTTACCAATAACTAGGTAGGATCTTTATTTTTCAAAGAAGCAAGGAGTCAAATAGCAGGAAAGAGTAAGAGATAAATAGGAAAGATAGGAAGGGAGGAGCTCTTGTTTATCTTCATGTGTAGAGGTGATGTTTAGTTTCCCTTTCCCTTTAGTTTTATCAGTATGCCTTTTGGCTTTAAAGAAAGTCATATGGTTTGTGTGCTAAAATCTCAAGTGTCATTTTAAACTGGAATATATTTCCATGCCATTCAAAGTCCGAAGCTATTCTGATATGTTTAACTTGTTCTTTATAGAAAAACTATGGCAATTTTTTTAATTATGAGAAGGGTCTGATGATTGGCCCAGACACACTTATTAGAAAAGTGTTTTCATTTGCTATCAAAGCTCTCATCTCCTCAGCCTGAGAAAATCTAAAATCTCAACTCTGTTTTCAGCTCATATAACCTGTATAGATAATTTATCTCAAAAATTTGTAATTTAATACCATAGTTGTAAGTCAAAAATGACTCTGTGTTTTGCTACCAGAAATCTGGGTACAAGAGAGCAGCCCTGAGGACCATGTCTGCTGTAGGCCTTGGATTTTGATGCATTTTTGTGATGCTCTGATACCGTGTGTTACAGAAGGACAGGCAAAAATTGGAATGGAGGAAAAAAGCTATTACTTCAATTTTTTTCTAGTCCATTGGAAATTTAAAAAGAACTTTCTCTTAAGACAGGTAGACCTCACTCCAGAGGAAAAGTTTGAAAGAAATGCTATCAGACAGTCCTATTGAATGAGGCATTTTGTTTCAGTTCTGCAGGAATGATGAAGTGGCAGGAGAATTCTGTTCAATCTCACACCAGAAATGTACTTTCAGACTTACACCTATATTCCTTGCTAGGCAAAATTTTCACCAAATACAAGAAAAAAATCCTTTGTCCATGACAGCAGTCAGGAAGATTAAAACCCAGTAGTAATGACAGCCTGGTTAATGGCCATTGCTCAGTGGAGGAGGTATCAAATCAAATCAATCAAATCAAATCATGGGGGGTGCTGCTGAGCAAAACAACATGAATGTGATACTTGCAATTACCCTTCTACATTTCATCTAGACTTACAGCCCACTGCAGTAAACCTTTTACAGTAGCTTTTTTGCTCTTTGAAAAAGGCCTCTATGCTTCTTATTTCAGTATAAACTCTAACTTGGGTATTTTAAAGGACTCTTCAGTTGTGTAAAGGGGAATAATTTAGAAAATGTCTTTTTTTGCTGTGGTCCCATTTACTCTCTATGTTTCGACTGTGACACACAAGAATAAAACATAATCTTCTGTATAATAAAATTTTGTAATAAATAAATTAATCTTATTAGAGTAATAAACGGAAAGAAATTATTTCTTTTATAATGATTTTATAGCACTGATTTTATATATTGGATTAGATGCTATAACTCCTCAGCAAAGATTTTTTAACTCCTGATTAAGAGTTATGTGGAAAAGCATTCATGTAGTTAATGATAAACAAATCTATTCAGGAGGACAGAATGTTTATAGCTAATTTATCAGTGACCTGCAACACAGTGTAAAGATTAGTTATTAGTGATGTGCAATGTACAGGAAACAAGCACAACTATTTTTAGATTCTTATTAATTTGCTGTGATTATAAACCTGTGCCTCTTCTGTAGCTACTGAAGACATATTTTATAGTGTGACTGAGCATTGTTTTTACACTCTCTACTCTCTGTTTTTAATTATAGTACCCTCACGTGAGTGTATCTGGAATTAGAGCACTGTAGCTGTAGGCCAGCAATAGCTTAATTGTTCAAGATCCTACATAAAATAATTGTTGCTTGTGATGAGCTTTCTTTAGCAAAGATTGCATTTTCAGATTGAAGGAAGCAGGAAGTAAATGAGAGGATGCTAAAAATAATTATAATACAGAGTCAGAAGTTTTCTAAATTAAGTTGCTGAAGGCTATTTAAAATCACTCATATGCTTTTCCATTTAACACTGCCCTTCTCGTAACATCCATTTGACTAAATCAATGCTGGCATATATCTTATGGTGCCTTAAGATTTTCAATATCCAGGACAGACATTTCAGACTACTGATTTTGGTCCTGAAAATGAACACATATGTAATTATTTGGAATTACTTAACACATTTAGTTCTTAAAATTGCTGAAATCAGGAAAGCAATCAGTTATCACAAAAATTTAAAATTTAACAGAAATATCTAAAAGCCTTTTCAAAATATTTATTTGCTCAACAGCAATAAAACCAGATATTTGCTAAACAGCTTGATATCTGCATTTTGCCTGTCCTGATAGAAGCCATAATATTTACAAAACAATTTTTAAGGCAGGCATCATATTACACCTACTGAACATTTTGACACTTCAGGCAACACCTGGCATTACAAGATATTTATAAAGCATATATTATAATGTTTAACCTCCTATGAAAAGGAGGTTAAAACTGCACTGCATAAATAGCAATCACTATTTATATTGTTTGGAAGTAATAAAATATATGATTCATCACATACTGAACATGTAAATGAGGTTTTATCTTGGTAATTATGACTGAGAAATGTGTCAAGGGCATTTTTGTTAACAAAATTACTGAATGCCAGGTTTTTGAAGGTCTCTTAATCTTTTCAGTTAAAAAATATTGCTTCTAATAACTTTGATTATTTGCTGTGAGCCTGTTCTCTTCATTGTCTGAAAAGTTAATTGATTAAAATTACTCATTTTTGTAGCCTTGTGATCAGCATACCTGGCTGTGGATGCAGGTGTTAAAGCATGTAGCAGAAGACACACTTGTATTTCTGGTCTTCCCTAAAAGTAGCATGAACTCCTTTCCCTCCTTGCTGAAAGCTGTGCATGAGTTAGAGGGAATGCAACACATACACTAACTAAATTCCACTAAAGAACTACTCACTCTTTGGAGAATGCAATTATTAAATACTGTTTATACAGAAATGTTTTGGAAGACCAAGGCAGTGGCTGTTTCGGGTTAGAGGAAGTTTGCTGACTACAAATCTGATACTGGTTTTCCATTTGAGTGCTCAGGTTCTTGTGCACAAAGTCCAAACAGAGCAAGAGAGGAACCCCCAGCCATTGGAGCTGCAGAGTAAATTGGCAAGCCAAACCAGAAAAATGGGAAGAAAAACCACAAGATTGTTAGTTTGAAGATATTGCATAAACTTATTTTTTGAAAAGTATGAAAAGTAAGAAATTAATATCTTTTTTACTATTTGGAAAAGAGAAAGAACTGATTGTCACCTAATTTCTTATTCTATCAAATATAAAAGTGAGCAAAAGGAGGGGAAATGTGCAGACAAAGGAAAAGGCACTCCTTATTGCAGAAATCTAGCATTCATCTCACATAAAGCCCTTGCCAAAACTCCTTATGCAACCATTTATGTGAGCACACTCAACTAAAGTAAAATTCAGCATCAGTGGCTTCACTGCTTTTCCCACCATGATCTATTAATCTTTCTTCTCTGAAGTGCTTTACTGCTTTATCTAAGGGAATGAATTTGTCACTGACACTTCCTCAGATGGCTGCCAGTTCCTTTTTCACACCGACCACTTCGATAGCAGTTGTCTTTTGGGTGAATGCTGTGTCCAGCTAGCTGAAATGTCACCCATTGCTTCCTCCTCTACCCTGCATTCTGCTTCTCACAATTCTGAGTTCATTTCCTAGGTTTTCATTCTTTCAGCTATATTTATCGCAAAGTTTTCTCTCCTATCACAACTTTCTGCAAGGTCAGGTTGGCCCATTCAACTAAATATCAAGATTTCATTTTTTTTTCCCATTTTTCTTTATTCTTCTTGGTTCTTGCTATCCAAATCTATTGTAATGAGCAATAAAACAAATTAATATTTCTTCAATCAAGTCTGTTTTTCCTTTGATGCTGACCTACAAGTCTTCATCTTGATCCATGGGCCTTTTTACATTTTTTCTTCCCCTATTTTTTTGAAGATGGGAAACAAGAAAGTGGCTGTGGGAGTGTCTGTCTGCAAGTCAAGGTTATCCATCACATGTGCATAAGCCTTGTAATCTTCCAGATACGTCTATTGCCTTTCAACTTGGTTGAAAATGCAGCACAAGTGCTGTTGAAATGGAAGCATGGCTGGATTCAACTTCTCAGCACTTTATAGGTGGAAAGATTGTTGATTGAGTTCTAAGTCCAAGTCCGACATTGAGTCTTCTCTTCCTTAGTCGTGTCATTTGCCTTCAACAAAATTGCCAGTTTTCAGGGCTCACACTGTGCTTCACGAAGCTTCATTATATGCTACTTGCAATACTTTACTATGTAAGAATAAAAATCCATCACAAAATTCCCCTGAAATTTGTTTGGCTTGTATTATACAACACACCTCCACTGCTATAAACATGGAAGGACCCTGATTTACTAACACAGCTGAATAAAACACTGCTCTTAAATTTTAAGGATTTTTTTTTCTGAATAAGAAAAGAGTTAAAATTGTCCTAGAGATGCATGAGCTACAGAAATTTTCCTGTGCTTTTCTTCCTATTGATTTGGATTTCTGACCAAATGCAGCAAAGGCACTGGAAGGGCTTCTGTCAGCTGAAGAAGCCGAGGATGAAGATCTTATGGGGGATTTGGATTTCATAAGCGTATGAACGCTTGAGTGGGCATTGTTAATTATGGATTAAAGTGACTTGAAATTAGTTTCAGTGTAAAGTATTTTGCCAGATAGAACCTCATGATCTTGGAAAACGTGAGTGCTTATTCTTTTCAGATGATGGGAAAGGCCAGAAAAGTCTAGGTGCCAAACATGCAGGTTGCATATGACAAGCCCCTTATGCTAAATGTTATTTTAAAACCTGCAACATTTATCACGCTGCTTGAAAAGAATATTTTTTGTTGCTCTCCTCTGAGGAATAGCTCTCCACATTATACAGCTGCAAGGTCTTATGATTAACTTTAAGCACTATAAACTTGCAGCAGGACTAGCATTTATGTAGCTAAATTTAGCTATCGTGCTGCTGTTGGTTGCTGATAAGCTAAAATTACATCCTTTTGGTTTGTCTGCCATTTAAAAAATATTTTAGAGGATTATTAAGTTCATAATCAGAATTATCACTGTCTCTCCACACTGAATTTAGGTCCTGTGGCTGACATGTGATTTCATATTTGTCTATCTTTGTTTTTACAGACATATGCTTCATAAATTTAACTCAATGAATTACTGTAAAAAAGAGTGACAAAAAGCATTCTATTTTTTGAAATTGTAAAAGCTTCTTCAGCATATTTTGTCAGAATAATGGAAAAATATGACAGAATATTATTAATTGTCCAGCAATCCCCACCATATGGAAAATGGTAGCAATAGTTCCTATGATATTTTCTGGATGGCTGCTTATCTTCTCTGTATAAATTAATAATGTCTTTGATAAATACGTGCAAAGAGTTTTCTTGGGCAGAGAATTTCTGGAGCATGAAACCTGTTTTTACATCTAAACAACTTGCCAATGATGGGCTCATCTTCTTTTCTTATTCTCCCATTCCTGTCTATCCCTTTTAGACATTTTCATAAATGTAACGCCCTAAGAAATCTCTAGTAAATCATATGCCTTTCCATTGTTTACTGAGCTAAAAGGAGTCAGCAGCAGATGTCCTAGAGGTCAGCTGTTTGGTGTTTCTTTTGTGACCCGTTTGTTTGTCCCTGATAGCAGACCATGCTGCAGGGACAAGCGATGAACCTGTGAACTCCTTAAGATTACTGGGCAGATGTTACAGTCCACTATAGAATCTCTGGGATACTGCAGCATTGTCCATGTCCTCTTCATCTCAGTGAACAGCCCCAGTTTGTGGAACTTTTGAAGTGGAAACACTTAGGTGACAAATTTTTGTCTTCCTGCCACATAGTATGCCTAAGGTGGGATGGCAAAATGAGGCTACAGCCTCTTAGGCAAAACACTCTTGCCTGAATTTCCAACTCTTCAGACTAGAATTAAGGCATGCTAATATTTTCACATAGCAAAAGATCAAAAGATTGTGTAAGATTTTCAAATCTTAAAGGAGAAGAGTAAGGTCCGTTTACATGGGCGATTTCCAGGCTAGATTTCACAGCAGACAGGATTTACTCACAGCAGCTGTGTGCTGCCTTTCAACCTAGTGCCATAGAATCTGTATTGACTCTTTTGAGGTGCAAGAATGGAAAATATCCATGCTTAAGATATTTCTAAAAGCATCTGAGATTCTACTTAGCTTTGATTTGCAAGACTGTAAAATGACTTTTCAGTTTTAGAGATTCTGAACAGGTCTAAATTAAGAGGATGATTTATTTAACACATTTATACTAGCAATAGTTCTTGGTTATAAGCAGACAGTAGATTAAGTTACCACTAATAAAAGTTCTAGGCTGAAAAAGGACAAGTAAATTACTTCTGGTAAAGAAATAAATTCAGATTTAGCATTTTTTTACCTCTGGAAAATAAAGCAGATTAATACTTGTCATAGCTAATGTGGAATTTCTCAAGATATTCCAAATCATAAAACAGTCTAGCACAGGAGTCCCCTGACAATACTCTGCTCCCAAGTCCTGCCTTGAATGTGGGGATAGATTTCACTGGAAAACAATTCTCTCTTTTGTATTTTAGAAACATTTAGGTAAGTAAATAAGCTTTTGGGTCTCATCTTCACTAAATAGAATCATGTTGATGCTTTGGCATGAATATATCTGAGGTCTGCCTAGCAGAACCATATGTTTTCAATCCTAATTTGAGGATCTTTGATAGAATTTGTAATAAATGCAGGTATCTTGAACAATTTTCTTGTCTTAGAAAAATCTTATTTGAAAGCTGTTTGAAGATATGATAATGACCAGTAAATATTACCTGGACACTGTAAAGAGTTTAAAGTATCAGAATGATCTTCTCATTGTCTGTGCTTGGTTTGTGTTAAGTGGAATGTGTAAGTGTATGTGGCCTTTATAGGGAGAAATATATATTTTTAATATATGCTGAATACCTGCTGTTTGCTGCCACTGCTTTTTATCTCCAAGCTGTCTTTCTCTATCCTTAACTCAGCTGACTAGAGAACGGTAAGCTCTGAATATTTTATAGTCACATCTTTTAAGAAAGCATAAGAAGGCTCCACAAATTATTTGGCTACAATTTCTGTCAAGGTATCTATGTCTTCCAGTTATTTTGGTCATCTACCTTATTTTTGTCACACTGGAAATTAGGAAAAATATATCTCAGTATGTGGGCAACTTCTTTATTTTTTTTTGTAAAGTCTTCATAAGTAAGAGTCCTTTTCCCTATCATATGGTGTAAGGGAGCAGACCCTAATTAGGTGAGGTGAAAGATATTTGCCTTGATCTATAAAGGCACTCAGAGACACAGCCAAGAGGCAGTGGTCATCAGTGTGAGGAATATATACAAAACGTTAATTAATTTTGGATCAAAATATAGCTGAAGTATGCTAGCTCTGATTTGACTTCACATACATCAGAAATTTAAAACCATCTGGATTTGAAGCAAGACCTTCAGTCTTTCTGCACTTATTCACTAAAAAGCTTAAGGAGCACCAAGCAAACAGTGCTGTGTTTGGTGGTTAGCCTGAGGCCCAGCTGCCACTCCTGATGCCTCAGTGATTTTGTGCTTTTCAGAAAGTTTTGAAAAAGGATTTTTGATTTCCTTATGGCTTTCTGTTCTTTTGGAAGAGAGAACTGGGTAACATGAAGTCCATCTAACACATACTCTATACTAGCAAGTTCAATATGCCCAGGTGTATTCCTGATTAAAGGAAATGTCCTGCACATATGGTAGTATTTGTATCAACCACCAAAATGGACAGACTACTGATGAGCTGTTGTCATTATAGTACAAGAGTTCTATTATCAGTACATTGCAAGGGTTCCATATTGCTAGAGTTTTGTACCTCCTTGATGTTTCTTGTAGGCAGAACCTCTAGGCACTGACTCTTCATTATCCTTGCAGTAGCCAACCAGCTCCAGTCCCCTCAACCAACCAACCCACTCTTTTATAACACTCTTCTTATTGGCTACAGCTGTGCCCTGTTAACATCAGGCCTGCTCCTAAGCCTTAATAATTTACCCAGCTGCAACTCTTTAGGGGGTAAGATTACTTTCTATACTACCTTTATTTACTTATATTCTATCCCCCTACAGTGAGCTGCTCACGTGCTGAACCATGACCCTCTGGAGGAGTGTGAGTTGGCCCAGGCCAAAAGCTTACCAGGGGCTGTTGACTGCAGCCAGTTCAACACAGCCTGTGGAGCATGTGCAGGGGCACAGTGTCTGCTTTTGCATCCAGTTCTACCTCCCTCATGCTCTCCAGAATATTCAGCTCCCTCACCACCTTGTGGCACAGCTGTAGGAACAGCTCACCATGGCTGTGTAGTAGCTGCTTCCTCTGCCTGCCCTCTGCTCTCCATCTACTGCATTGAACCACAGCACAAGCCACTCCACAGAAGTCATCTGTAATTTATGAATCTTTGCTATCAGTGGATTCTCAGCTCTAACATCTTCATTGACCATGTAAAATTAAGATGCACAGCTATTTTTCTAATGATGTAGGGTCAAAAGGCAACTCAGGGCAATGAACTGAATTGTCATTGAACTTTCTCAGATATCATTTGTTGCTCATCTCCTCTATACCTGGAGTCAGGCATACTTATATTTCTTATATTTGCAAGAGTTTTCTTTCTCTTCTTTTTTTTTTTTTTTTTTTTTTTTTTTTTCCTGAAGAGTACAATAGATCAGTCAGACAACATTATATCCACCATTGTAGGTCATACAGAATTAAAGCTGAGTAAATCCCTACAGGTGAGTGGAAAATTGACCTCTGGTACTCTGAGGTTTGGACCAGTGTTTTGGCCTTGTGTATCCTCTTCGGGCTTAAATTTGTTATTAAGTTTAAAAAACTGCATCTGACTGGTGTGTGGCCAACCTTTGTAAATGAGGCTTTTTATTCAGCCTGAAGTTATTCTTTTACCACTACTTAAAGTTTGAAGTTTTATTTCTCTGCAGTGAAACACCTCAGATTGAATGTTTTCCTGCTGGTCAGATAAAGTTCCATCTTGGCTTCCTTCCTCCATCTGGGATTTTGCCTTGCTTGTTCTTTCATTCCCTTTGATTCTTCTGCTTATCTTCTTAATTAGTTGTGATTCAGGTGAATGCAAGCTGAAGATGCTTCCCCTCTGGGAGTGCTATTCTGTCACTGGATCAGGTGCAGATGGCAGAGCCCTTGTTAACTTAATTGATTATTAAAATGCTGACATATGGAAGGAATTGCTTTCTTTCACATTTCAGCTTGGGGAAATTGTCATGCTATGTGAATAAACAACTTAGGAAGTTCCTGAAAATAAGAGTTATCAATTCGTTAGAGGGATGCTTTTGGTCTTCTTATGAGTTCTCACCTCTCTAAAAATTGGAAGTTGGCCTTGTTACTACCATGTGGAGTTGAATTTCTTTTAAGTTATGTATGAAAGAAGTTTGTATGCAGAATTAAAGAGCTATCTTCAGTGTAGTTGGATCCTATGAAGAAAACAAAAAAAAATTATAGATGCAGAGGTAGTCCAGGGAACACAAGAAAGTTGGAGAGGAGATATTGTAGACAGAACATGATTATTTTGTCACATATTATATTGTCTGAAGTTTGTATTTCCTTATTGCTATTGAAATGTTCTGATTTTCCTCACTGTGTTTATAACCAAACTGACTAAAACTGTCATAAAGAGGTTCATTGGAACCTGAAAGTGTTGAGATTGTATTCTTCTTCCAGCTTTCATTTCTGGTTATGTACCTCTGCTCACATTACACATATATAAAGTGTTATCATCATTAGGACAGTTCATGGACTGTCCTCATGCATATACCAGGACAAATTGCAGGCAGCATCTTTCTCTGATGTCAGCTTGGATCACTTGTATGTTGCATTTTCTATTAGCTTCACACTTTTTGTCATGTTGCCTCATACTTAGGGAGAACTTTCTACAATAATCAAAAACCCACTACCTTTAAATTATTAGTGAAAGTTTTGCTGTGAGAAATCTAATAGCCATTAACCCTTCAGAGAACTGATGTTGGGGCTATTATGCTGAGACTTGTCTTGTTTTTATCACAAATTTGATATGGGAAAAAAAGACCATAAACTCTTTGGGATGGAAAATAAACTCTTTCATCTGTAGGTCTTACAAGAGCTGGTGTAGGAGGATCCTGGTCACATGGTATTGCAAGAACTTACAGCTTTCATCTTCTCCTGTGAACAAATGAATACGAAAATCTGCTCCCAGAGTCTTTCTTTTTTCATAGTACCTAATAATTAAACAAAACTGATAAATTTAAATTGAAAATTTCTGTCCAGGTTTTACTTTGCTGCTTAAAGCAGCATGCCCATGTATGACTGTGTAGTGATTTTAAACTGAATTGATACTGGATGAATGAGTACCTGGCCAGTTGGAAAGGCAATCTAGCAGTGACATGTTTTCCTTGTTCTGGCTGAAGGCCACAATGAAGACTTCCCAAAGACTTTTCTAGTCCAAACTGAACACTCCCAGCTCTCTCAGACTGTCTCCATAAGGGAGATGCTCCAACTCGCTGGTCATCTTCATGAAAGTTTCCCATAACTGCTCATTGGAAAGTTCCTGCTTGAAGATGAATATCATCACATATAATAAATGCTGTTATAATATGAGCAAATGAGTAACAGTGTTTACTGTTGCTCATGTAGTTATGGAGCTGTCATATATTCTCTGAGAACCTTAAACCCTGGTGGTTTCTCTTTATCTACTGGTGGTAGTCAAACACGAATTATTAAATTTCAGATGCATATTTTCTCTCACTAATTCTTCCTGAGAAGAATATGAAGTAGTGAAGAGGACAGAGAACAATTTCAAAAATGAATTCTGCAAAGCTACCCAGACTGTCCAGCTCTCCTGGCCAATGGACAGGAGCTGTTGGCAGAGGTTCCAATCAAGGCTGGCCAGGGAAATTGAGGCCCACTACTATACTTGGGACCCTAACCCATGCAAAGAATTATTAGTTTCACTCTAAAAAATGTTGCTATGAAAGAATTTAATGTACATGCCATGATATCAGAATGTTCAAATTAAAAGCACACTTCCACAGTGCTGTGTGTACACTGCAGGTATCCTCAGGGTGAGAGCAGTCCATATCCCTGAAGGTTGTAGCAGTATACATGCAAACAGTTGGTTTGCAAACAAAGCTAAACCAGTTTTGTTCTCTAATGATACAGCACAATCTGAAATGTGGCATAATTAGATATTTGAGGAATCTTGTTCTTTGTTTAAAGTGAATGGTCTCTTTATCATTGAGTTTAGTGTGATTAGTGTAAGACTCATGCTGAGCTGGAACTAAGCCCTGTTTTTTAGCAAAGGAAACTCAGTTTCCTTGATGTATTTTAAAATAATTAAGGGGTTTTTGGCACTGAAATTTGAAAATAAATTCAATATATTCAATATATACAAAAGATGAATTTTTATGCTGTTTGGTTTAATATTTATGCAGCTTGAAGACGATTGTATTTTTGACATATAGGTCTTTTCAGTGTGGTTACAGATTGAACTGTGCCTGTTTTGCTATCATTTACAAGAAGTTCTGGTTGTCTATCCTTTCTGGAAAAGAATAATTACATCTGTTTTGAAGAGGAGAGGAAAGGAAGCATCCTACTCAAAATCATGCAGCAAATCAATTATAAGCAGGGAATTAACCAAGGCCATAACTGAAAAGAATGCTCACACTACATATTTAATAACTGATCATTTTTTCAACTAATGGATTAGATCTGGTATTTACAGATGCTTGGAATAAATCCATATAAATTATTCCTGATAGTAAGAGGATATGAGTGTGGCCAAAGGCAAAAAACCCCCAAAACTCAAAACCCTCCAAGGGAAGCAAAGAAGGGTGGGAAAGGCTTCCTCAAGCTAAAAAAACTTGTCACATATAGCATGTTATGTAGTGAGGAAAGTGGCAAAAATATTTAGTGCTGGATGTGATTCGCTATGGGGTATAATAATGGTTTTCATAGGAGGCAGATGCACATTAAGCAAAATAGACATGCATGATAGTGATTTAAAAAATAAAAAAATGCTGACCAGAATTCTGTATATTCTGTGGAAATGCGCTGCTGTGGAAATGCACTTCTGTCATTGTTCTTGTATCCCACTTCTCTTTCCAGGTTCACTTAAATGACTGTCTTGTATGAGATGTTCTCTTCCATTTAGGTGGAAGTTAGTGAATAATTCAATTTACTTGACACATCTAGCCTCTACCACTTTAGCTTTCCAGCAGCACAGCATGATACCTATAAATTTACTTATTAAAACTTAAATGGCTTTCTCTATGCTTGAATATATGGAAATAATGTTCTACATTCACAAAAAAAGCTGTTTTCCTCTTTTCTTGAAGTGTTAACTATGTATTGTTAGAAATTCAAATATGTATTATGTTGTTTATTTTTGTAATCAGAATTAAAGTAAGAGGTGCCAGTGAGCTTCATTCTGATGACTGGCTAGATTTTAGGAAAAAATAAAAATCATACAATTTAGTAATATCAAAATCATATAGCATTTTATATAATGAATATATAATGAGTAAAATCAGTAAAAAAATTGGTGATCTTTCATCTATTATCTCTATCTATCTATCTATCTATCTATCAATCATCTATCTAGGTACATAATTGTTTCTTTCCCTTTACTGTTTAAACTCTAGTAACTTTTGAATCTGTCTTTTTATTCCTGGAGTCATGTGCTACATTTCTATTCATACAAACTATAGAGTCTGAAAGAGAGGGTCCATTTCCCTCTCAGTTTAAGGTAGCACATATATCTTCACTTCCATGTTCATCACAATGAACTGATATTTAATACTTGAAATAGCTTTTCAAAGAAGATGATTTATGTATATATCCTCAGATTAAAAGCATGTATCCTCAGATTAAAAGCATTTTTTGAAATCTTCAGTTTCTGGGCTCCCTTTACCAAGAGAACAGGATTTTCCTCAAAACCTGGCAACAGGGCCAGAAGGCAACACAAAAGAGATGGAGGAATGTGAGAATGAAGGACAGAAGGAAGTGCCAAGGGAAAACAGCTGTTAGATGAGACTTCAAGGGAAACTTGAAAAGACTGACAGATGTGCTGCACTTGTCAGAATTCAGAAAGCCCTCCATGGACTGAAATACAGCACTCCCCTGCTTAATAAGGTCAGACTGCAACCCTGCATGTTTTCTTTTCCTTTAGATAAGACTCAGGGTACCTGAATCTACCCCTCTGCCACATCCATCCTCTTCTTTTCCATTATGTTTGAACATGTCACAGCTTTAGACCATAGTTTCACCTGAAAACAAAAGTAAGGGCTGACACTCAACTCATGATCCAAAATACAAGGGGTTTTTTTTGTTTGTTTGTTTGCTTTTTTCTTGTTTTCTTTCTTTCTGGTGTGGTATGACAGCCTCTGTTACTAGTCTCAATTTTTCTGGTTATATTTTAATAAAATTGTCTCTGTCCATAATAGAATTGACTTTTACATTACTGTCCTGTTTTCAGCTAGGGTAGAGATAATTTCTTCTCTGTAGCTGTTACAATGCTGTGTTTGGTATACTGTATTGAGGATGGTGTTGATAACACACTGATGTTTTGGTTTTTTGCTAAGTCATGTTTATCTTAAGTCAAGACTTGCAAGTATCATAGTTTGTATAAATATTGAATGCGTATATACTTCTGTGAAATATGAGACGCTTTTATTTTGGAGATTGTTTCTAAACTACAGAATTAAAATGTTGTCCTAAGGTTCTCATCAATCTAATCCATTAGTCCCTTAGTTAAAAAAGAGGTCTGTTTTGTACATATATGTAGAGTGAGCATTCTTTTCAGTTGTGAGCTCAGTCAATTCCCTGCTCACAACTGATTTGCTGCATGATTCTGGGTAGGACACTTCCTTTTTTCTCCTCTTCAAAACAGATGTAATTCTATTTTCTTTTTTCTTCATAGCACTTTAGCTCTATCAAATAGAGAAGTGTTGAGAAGTAGTATTTTTATTCATTTTTCATTTTGGCCTTTTTTTAAAGATAGACTTTAATTCCAAACATACTCTTCTAAGTATATAAACATTTAAAACTTGACCAATAGATATAGATTATTACCAGCTGAAATATTGGAATAGCTAATCCACTGTTCAAAGGAGCTTATTGAACAAGAAATTTAATATAATTTAAGCAGGAAAATTTCAGTGTATCAGATTATCACAAGATGAAATATAGGAAATGGTGGGGAGGGCAACAGGAGTAGTTGACTTCTTTTCTGAAGAAAGTTTGGGAAAGTTCTTTCTCTTCATTTGGAATACATGTAATTAATTTGGAATTCCTTTAATTTCAGGCAGATTGTAAAACCATTCTTACTGCAGCTATTTACAGTAAAACCTCTGAATCTCCAAAGTTTACTTGCTGAGTGATAAGGGCATTTATTCCATCTCTGAAAACTTTCTCACAGTGTAGCTTCACATTCTGAAACCCTTTAATCCTTTGTGTACCACATCTTACCCTTTTCTCCAGTTCATGCTCTCCCATTTGTGATGGTGTTCCCTCAAAACAAAAAGTCACTTGCCCCAGTGAGACAAATTGACTTCAGCTTGGTGTAGAGTATCCAGAGCCAGATTTGTGCTTTGAGTAGTCTCTTCTCACTTGTGGGAAAACAGTTTTTGATAAGGAATTTACGGATGTACTTTGATATCTCTGTATAAAAAATGCAGATCTGTCTGTTATAAAAATAAATTCACTTTGTAAGGAGCTATGTATATTGAAGTTATAAGGATAGGCTTTATGTTTAATAAGTTGCTCATTTAGGAAAAAAAGTAGATCAATAAAAATAACTTATCACAGTAGTTTGAGAATTGTCATACATGCAGAGCAGAAAATGTGATAAGCTTCTGGCAAAGAGTGACTTTGTGATACTGTTTATTTTTTTCAGTCAAGGAAAAAATGCTTTTATTTAATTCAGAAATGAACTCTTTCCAAAGTTTTTAGACATAATATGCTGGCTTTTGTGCATTTTTGAAGATGTGTTTGAGCTTTTTGAGGTATCTTTCAAAGAAGAGGTATAATCAGGGGTGGCTTACAGACAGACTCTCTGGAGAAAGATTGAAGGATGTGTTAAATTTAGAATAAAGACTACCAGTTTTACACCATTTTTAAATACTACCAATATTTATTCCAGCACATAAAATTGTTGCAAGCCTGTGGAAATTATAAGTATGCACAATATTATTTCTATGTAGAGTAGTATCCACACCATAGTAACATGTGCAGTGTGTATCTACACTCTTATAATAGTTTGAAATTAAGGTAGGCTGAATATTAAGATGCAATGGCTTATTTTCAGACTGCCAAACAGCAAAACACCAATTTATTTTGGAGAGAATCAATGTCTCACTTGGCCAGCATGTGTGTCTATGTGTGAGTGAGTGGGTGTTCAGTTTTGTTCTGATGGCTTATCATTTTCTCTCTGATTAACACCAATCAGCTAAGTTCTGTCCTTGCACCTAGATGCCTCTAGGCAAAGAATGCAAGGGTTTTTTTTTGCTTTTATTCTTATTGATGTAAAACAAGAAACTGCATGGATGTTGCCCTACATGTATAGGATATGCACACAGAATGCAGCTTTGGACACATCACGTGGAGCTGCAGCTCTCCTGTATGTCCTGCCGGCTCCAGCAGCTGCTTTGTCATGTGTTATTTCTGATTTGCAGTGTGGGGTTTTAGGATTTTTTTAGTCCTTCATTTTTCTCTCCAAGAGGAGCTGAGGCAGGGCAGAGGAAGGTGCTAAAGGCAGGTGGCATTTCAGGGAAAGGGAAAGCCATAAAGCAGCAGTGCCCGTGCCAGGTGGGCAGCACAGCTCCTCGATGTCCCTCTGCCGCACTCCTGTCACCACAACCTCTCCTGGGTGCCCCAGGCCTGGGTCACACTAAAGGCAAAGGCATGGATGATGTCTTGTAGAGGAGATCTCCACACACACAGAGCTGCTCCCAGGGCTGCCACGGGGGGTGACTGGCCCATAGGAGGCTCATCCACACAAACATGAAGGAGCGCAGACTGCAGTGGCAGGGAGAACAACCTCAACAGCCCAGTCGGAGGCAGGGACACTGTCCTGGCTCCTTCCAGGAGAGCGTCAGCACTGGTTGTGAAGCACTTCAAGTCAACAAGAGCAGGCCTCAGGAGGACCGTGCAGACTGAGTGACATTGGAGGGTACAGTGAAGAGCATTTAGGGATTGTTCAAAGATTAGTATGGGTTGTCCAAGGGAAGGAACCAAAGGTGAGGAAACAGAGGGATGAAGGTGATTAGAGGAGGATCAGGCAAGGCAAAGTAAAAGGATAAGAGGTTAAAAGGGTCTGGATGTGTTTAAACTGGACTTGTTGCTACCCTCGTCTCACACTGTCCTGCTCCCAGTCACTGCCATCTGGAGTAAACTCAATTTCTATTTTCCTGAGTGAGGGGTCTCTGTTCCTCATGCATCTGTGTTAGAGGAGATCTAGATGTCAGTAACTGCAGTTGGAACAGCTTTCCAAGGGCTGGGGCTTCTGGGACCAGCACCTGGAGTGAGGATATGCATATCTGCTGTGGTTGCTGGTAAATAAACTGGACTGGCTCCCAAGTAGGTTAAGTAGCTTGGTAGCCACGCTTTGAGGTGCTTGTTAGTCAAGACAGATGTGTGTCTGGGGAGAGGCTGACTGCGGGAAGGATGGGTGCATTGGGTACATGCCAACTACTGGGCAGATTGTGGAGTTTGAGAATTGCTTAAGACACTCATCTGTATGCACCTGTGTGATGTTTGCAGAGTTGACATGATTTCATGCAAGTCTATAATTTTCTTTGAACTAGACGTGCTAACTCACATATATTAAATCGTGTGTACAGCATGTAACCCAGCCATACAGTTCTTTTAAAAAATACTTTTGGCTAGACTTGGAAACCTGAATTCTTCTGCCATCACAAGTCTTCCCTTTTTCTCTATTTATTAATCTTTCTGTGCGTCTGTTTAATAGATCTTTTCTGACCATTAGTCATTCCAGCTGTGCTGGCTCCAACTAAGGTGTCATCACCAACTAAGGTGCACACTGAACTTTGAATTGGTCTTTTTATGGTGTCACCAGGTGATGATATCAAATATAGTACTTTTTTCAAGATACTCCCCCCCACCAATTCCTAATCAAAAATGCACCATTATATTCACCAAGAAGATAGCTGGTAAAATATTCTTCCACTAACAAACTGAAAATAGCTGAAATTGTTACAGATTACAATGCAATTAAAAAAAACATATTATAGAAAAATAATAAAAAATCAGTGAAAACTAGAAAAAAAATCAGATAAAAATTTATCATTTGAAAATAATAATTCAAGTGTTCTATAAAATTTTTTCATGTTTCCATAACCAAATAGATGCATCATCTGTTGTATTCCTTTATTTTTCAGTGTCAAACAAGATGAATGAAACCTTGCCTCTACTATCAAAGAAAATTCAGAGTTAAAAAAATAAAGAGAAAGAAGAAGGTCGCATGAGGATATATTTGTCCCCATAAATTACTTAAACAAAAATTAATGTTATTGGGTTTTTTTCTGCATACATGAAGATTTTGTCTGCTGCACAGTCTGTGGGATATCTTGATTCCTGTTAGAAGGAGATATCTTCTTTTGGGATTCTGGGTCCCAAGAACAAGCATCTGGCTATTGGGCATGCAATTTTGGGGGAAATTTGTTGGTGAAGAGGTCAAGGTTCCAGTGGGGCTATATGGGACTATTGGCAGAGAACTCAAAGTGGGCACCACAGGTTGCTAAAGCTGGTCATTGCACAAATATTAGTTACCATACAGTGCTAGTATTTAAAATTCTTATGGGTTCCACCAGAGACTGTTTTTTCCAAATCACATGTGATTTATTTTCTCCCAGTTTTCAGTAACTTCCAACTGTGCTTATTGACATCAGTACATATGTATTGATATATTTTAATGCCCAAAATTAGCTTAGAAGATAGACAGCTTCTTTTTTTTGCTAGACAAAAATAAAAAAATGAGGTAAGAAATTAATTCTTCATTTTTAAGTATTACTAGTGGGCAGAGAGGAAGCTTTTTGAACCTCAAACTAAAGCTATTTTTGGGAACTGGAATTCTTTTGCTTAGTTTATAATAATACTTAGTGTGTGCTTGTACTTAGTAAGAGATGCTTCAGGAAAAACTCTTGACATACTTTTATATGAAGATTGTTTCCTGTGAGAAAAGGCTGTAAGAACTTTTCAAAGCTAAGTAAGGGCTAACATGGACCACTTGAAAGAGGAGAGAAAAGTCTGTTCATGCAGCAGATTCTACTGCAAACCGAGGGTCAGAGAAATTGAGAATGAGAGGACGAACCTTCACTCTAACCCTCCCAGTTCCAAGGTATGGAAAAGAATGGCTATGCCTCAGATAGGAGGAGTTAACTTGCTGCTGCTTCTTTCTCAGAACACAGGTGAAGGAAAGCTGTCAGTTCTCTTTACAGCTCCTCCTTGGCTGCCTAAATTACATTCAGCTCAATTCCAGCTCCCCAAGACTAGAAGCTATTCACTGCAAGAAAAGTCATACTCTTTTAGAAAAATATAGGACTGTGGAGAGCCTGGTTCAAGCATGGCTTAAAGAAAGAGGCCATGAAGGTATACAGCTGATGGGAAAGTAAAAGGTAGCTGTAAAGCAGCAGTTCCCAGGCTTGATTTTGTAAATAACTAGGTTCTCAGGCACCTTTTCTATAAACAGCAGGATTCTCAGACAGTCTTCTCATAACAGTCCTTGGCTGCTCTGGGAACAGATATGAAGGTTTTGAGAACTTTTCATATCACAGTGAGAACACTAATTTTGGTTTCAATAAACAACCATGGGTATTGTAAACAAAAGGAGGGCTTAGAGTTTTCTCTGTGGCCTATCGTGAGCTCGGATTTTGCAATATGCATGAAGTTAATTAACACTATTATAAAGAGTGACTGATTTGATCAATAAATCGGAGTTGATGCTGATCAACAACAAAGATGGGTCGTCTCCCTTCGCTTTCAACATAGGACATTTGCCCCCTTGTTTCTATTTGTTTAAGGAAGAAATAAAGTGACTGAGAGGCTGGAGGGAAAACAGTGATAGAAGTGGGGAAAACCCTAGGAAGAGAGAGATACACTAGAATAAGAAACCATGCTCTCTCCATTTACAGGAATACATGAGAAACATAAACATGCAATGACATTTTAATTTGATTTCAAACCTTTTTAAGTGCTCAGTTATGAAGAAATTGAAGTTTGTGAGAGGGATTAAGCATCAGATGTCCTTGCTGAAACCTCCTCAATTTGCAGAAGCTGACTTTTAAATTGTTTTCCTTACCCTTTTGGAGGAAGTAAAACCTATTCCTTCAAAGCTGCTACAGTGTGAAGACTTGCTGTTCCACATCAGATCTACATCTACCTAAGCCATCTTCATGTATATGGAGTAGTACATGTCCTGAGAAATTGTGATTATTTTTCTTTGAGTTGGCACATGGCTATACCAGTTCTAATGTGCTCTTGGTAAGTTTTCTTGCTTTTAGCATTGTATGCTAGGCTGGAGTATGTGTATCATCTCTTCTAAATCACATTTCAATTGCAAAAAATAAAATTATACACAATTTTAATTATGCAGAGATGTAACATATCTTTCTTGCCTGCTTGAACTCTACATTTATTCAGGTACATTATCTGTAATTTCTGTACTGGCTTCTCATACCAAAACATCACAAAACTATGGTTAGGATTTAATCATGTATATATAATTCTTTCAGCAGACACATCATATGAAAACAGAATTCCATGTGATACTCTAGTACTCCCTCCAGCCTGAATGTTTCCATTGCAGGAGTCTTACTTTTGGTTTCCATAGAAACTTTTTGCTACTGAATGTAATTTCATTATTAATTGACTTTTCTTGTGTTTTGTTTTGCAGTTTTAGGTCAGTTTTACAAATGCCAGTCAGTTCTGAATTTTACAGTTGACTTTCCCTTATGGATTGTCTTTCTACATCTGCTGCCTTAAAAAGGAGAAGGAGATCTAAAAGACTAACTCAATAGTCCTCTTGAAGCTGGATAGGCTGCCCTATCTGCCAAATTTGATGTACTTTCAGGGTAAAGTAGCTTCATGAAAGGTCTGACCTATTGTTCTCATATTCTGCTTGGTCTCCCTCTCTGACATCTGAATGCATAGATTTGTGTGTGTGTTTCTGTGTTTATATAGACATATCTGACCTTCAGCTGGAGATTCACTGAGGAGAAAATCCAACATGCAAGATTGCAAGTGTTTGGTTTCAATTTTCTATGGATAATTCCAATTGCAGCTTTTTTTGAGTATGGAATTATTTCTTATTGAATTCATAAATTAAAGAAAAGTTCAGTTCTTGGGAACATTTGGTCCTTCCAACAGCTAATCTGAGCTAATAAGATTTGTCAAAGCAAAGTGTCATTTCTCAGTCTAAATATAGTCTTTTCTCAGTTTCTAAGAGAAGTGCCTTTATTGCATCCTGTGGCTTTGCACTGTTAATCCTACCTGGCATTGTGTGTAACTGGACAAAAAGAGTGGTCCATTCCCTGGAGCAGACTGTGACCCAGCTCCACACAGCTGTAGCTCAATGAAACATACTCCCTGCCTAAAACTGAGATAAACTACTCTGGATTTCAAATCTCAATAACAATTGCTCATGCATTGATACTGGGCCTTCTGGAGCAACTGCAGAGTAGATCAATCTGTCTGTTGGACACATCAGCAAATAAGCAGAAAAGAGATGTCATGGAATGCAAAATTAATTTTTTTTCATGCCTTTCAAAAAAGAACTTTGTAGAGCAAAGCAGACTGTCTCAAGTTTTATTTTTTCCCTATAGTACAATTGGAATTAGATTTTAGATTACTGATAAATAGAAATTAGAATTCTTTTATGTTCTTGCTCAAATAAAATGCAGTTATATCTTTTTGACAGATGTCATGAAACAGGGTTGAGAAGCAATCATGCTCAGTGTCCAGCTGCTCCTGCAGAATGGGGATCTGCTTGACCACTGAGGCTCCCTTTGATGGCTTTAGAGACACAGTATGGCATACATGGTTTGGATCTTAACTTTGTCTGAAATCCTGGGGAAAAAAAATCTTTCAGAGTCTATTTATAATCTTATAAATAGACTTATTTTGGATTCAGTATAAGTCTGAGTTCTATTTTGACTGAATTGGCTTCTTTTACCCTTCTCAAAATTGTTAAAATTTTATAAGGCACTAAGTGAATTTAAGATGTATGCCTCCCTTTTGAAGTTTAGAGGTGCTGCTTTGTCATCCATTCCAAGCAATGCTTGCCATGCCCTTATTTTAATAAAAACAATTTGGGTATTTAGAGTAGAGAAATGACATAACCTTGAAAGATGATCACCTTTCTACTGCAAAGGAGAATAATCTCTTATCGCTCACTGACCAATTCACCCACACAATTTCACATACTATATTTAAAGCTTCTAGCAGCATTTAAGGTATTCAACTTTTCTTAATAAAAGTTTACAGAGAGAATTTTTTGTTTAGCTGGAATGAAGCTTGTCTTGATAAAACACAGGAGAAGTTTCAGCTCATTTATCTTCAACCACCTAAAATTTTGATGTCTAAGCTGCACAATTTTTCTAGGTTTCCTCTATAGCTAAGAGCTAAAAAAAGAAATTTCAGATAATGATTTTTCTCAGATGAAATGTGTCTCAGGTGAGATAGATTGACTTCTGGACATACAGATGTATTTTTTTTCCCTTTTCTGTTTAACAGAGGGAGTCTACATGAACAGCTTAAACTAGACATAGAACTTTTGGCAAACTGAACTAAGATGATGCTAATTTTAGGCATGCATCTTGATTAAATTTTGGTATATAAACTAGACAGAGTTTCTACTCTGTAAATAGTGCTATGTGTGTTTCTGTGTAGGAAATATTCTTAAAGGACAGAACATTTTCAAGAAAGGCAGAAGTGAGGAAAAGGGAGAGGGGAGAGCATGAGTTAAAAAAATAGAGAATTAGGTAAGCCATTCTATTTCCCCTTGTTCTCTCCATTTCCTGAGACAGAGTGCTCTGTACTTCAGCTGCACTTTGCCCAAGAGGAATTCTGTGATTTCCCACAAGAGAGCAATGGTCAGCAGAGGAGCCAAAGTGATGTGAAGCAAGCTGAAAGGTCACTGTCACACACATGTGAACATTTTGTACCACACTGGCTGCTTTGGCTGATTTGGAATTCATCAGAGATCCATGAAAATGTCTGGTTCTCTCTCTGGAACAGTTTGGTGCAAAACATGCTCATTCTCTTATCAGTTTGCTTCACTTTTAAAGTCTTCAAAATTCTGTCAGAAGTTTCTTCTTAACCTCTTAAACTTCTAAATGCTTAAAAATGTTCCTCAAACTGCTTTAGGATGCTTAAATCTTCATTTATGGCAGAGATTTGAAAAACTTCTTCCAAATACTAGCATGAGAGACAGTAAGGGGAGCTGTGGTAGCATAACTTTTTTTATTTTCTAGGAGAAATGTCATCATTTTCAACGTTTCAGACTGAAACATCAAGGAAAAGAAAACTAAAATGGAAACTGCTAGTATAATCAGTAGGCTTTAATAATGTGTAGAATAAGCATTAGTAAATTTAAGGGACAAGCTTTTACACAATGAATGTATAACAGAAAATCTCATCACAGTCAGCGAAAATTGCCTAATTTTAACCAAGTTGTGTGTTAAATCCAGACTATATGTTCCTTGCAAGCTTTTATTCTGCAGAGAAAGAATCAATACTTAGGAAACTTGGAAAATAATCCAGATTTTCTCTATTTTAATGTATCTTACCTTTTTAGTTTTATCAAAGATGAGAAAATTCATATGCAATCCTTAGGCATCTAAATCAGGGTTTTATTTACATTACGTGTAACTTTATTACACGTAATGAATTTGGTCAGGAGAGTTTCCATATCCTCCATGTTTTCTGGGCAAAGAATAGCTTTATAAATTAAATTTGAGGCACATCTTTTCTTTGCTATATCCCTTATAGCAACCTGACTTGGACACTAATAAAATGCCAGAAAACTTGAAGTGATAATGAAATCTGGCTGCTTGCCAGTGCCACTGACTCAACTGAGTGCAATGCTAAATCCTACGTGGGAGCCTATGGCACAGTGACAGAATTACTGTCAGCTTGGCAGGAACAGCATAAACAGACCTATGGACTGAGACTACACAAGGGTGCACAAGAGAAGTGTAAACAACTTGACTTCAAGAATCCCAGCTGAATAACATATCATGTTCTACTACAGTTACATTGAATGTAACCTTCACAAAGGATAAAAGCCACAGTGAAGGTGGCAGGTTTCTCATTTCTTTGTGCACTAAACACAGAGAAGGAAAAAAATGATGTTGTTTTAAGAGAAATCAAACCCCTCTACTCTCCTCCACTCTTGCACACATACACACAAACCAAAAACAACAACAATGACAGGAAGAAAAAAAGCTTATACAAATTGTCCTAATTTGCACTGGCAATTAAAATATTCTTCTATTTAAATAAAATTCTAAATAAATTCTGGCTTTATGACTTTGCTATCTGACCCCAGGGACAAAAAACGTTAGCTGTTTTCTCAAGCATGCCAGGTAGGAAAGGGCAGCTAATGATGTGCATTTGCTGTCTAATGATGACTGTGGTGTTCTCAGAGAAGTAACAGCCAATTGTACAGAGATACCAGAATTATTTTGTTTGGTAAGCTTAACATCAATATGATGCATCACTGTTTGGTATTGATAGCCCACCCTTGAAACCATTTCTTAGGCCATATTGGAATGTGTCAGCTTTTGTTTTGCCTAAACATTATGAAACACATTTGCAAATGCTTTTACATTTTATGATTCAGCAGGTATAGAAGGAATGACAAATAAAGTACTTATCATTCAAGAAAACATCTCTATTTTTTGAGTGCCAAACTGTCACTGTTACAGCTGCAAGTGTTTCCACTGAAACTATTGAGACTGAAAACTATTTCATGTGACCTGCCTGCAGGTTTAACTATCTAACAGTGCCTACAAATAGAGACAGCACCTGCTGGAAGCCACTCAGGTGTGCTGAGGCAGGCTGCCCTGATGTACATCCTTCCAAACAAAATACATTGACTTCATGCCTGTGTTCTGAAACCACACACCATAAACAGTCTGCAGGCAGGAGGCTGAGAAACACTGTTGTACTGCATCTTATTTGAAATATAGTTAACATTTTCAGATTTGAGGCTAAGAAACTATTGACCCACTGGAGAGATCCTTTAAGCTCCTAAGAGTGAGTTATATATTATAATCTGCTGCAGTTATTTTATCCCTTAAGTGGCATTGACATAATTTTAGTTATATATTTTTCAGATTGATTATTTTTCAGAGTTGTACTTGCCACTTAGCTCTAGAAGCAACCCATATAACTCATTTAGTCTGAAATAATAAAATTATAGAAAGGTTTGAGTTAGAATGGACCTTTAAAGATCTAGTCCAGCTCCTGTGCAATGAGCAGGGAAATCTCCAACTTGATCAGGTTTCTTAGAGCCCCATCCAGCCTGACCTTGAGTGTTTCCAGGGATGGGACACCTACAATTTCTCTGGCCAAAACTAGACCCAGTACCAACAAATAGGTTGCATTTTCTTCTGAAGTGGTCATGAAAAACTGAAAAATAAGCTATGACTTGTCATAAGAAAATTGATTGTTAAAGATAATTTGGGGGTATTATAAAGGTCACTAACTTATGCAGAAAATTTTTATCACTATGAATTCAGCAGCACAAAAAGATGACTCGTGAGTCCTTGATGACTCTCATATAATTTATGAAGGCCTTACTGGAAATTCTGCTTAATAACTACAAAATTAATTATCTACTGTGAAATCAATAATTAAAATATTGCACATAATAACAAATACATTGCTAGGAAAAATGCAGAAACCATACAGGTAATACAAGGGGTGATTGTTCTGCTATTAATTTGTAAATTATCTTTGCTAAATAAAGGCCCTACATACATACAGCACTTTAAGGATGCCTTTGTAGATTGGTTTTTAAATTATCACACATATTTTAAGTCACTGTTTACTTGGAACACTGTTATTCTTCTCCTTGCCTTCTCTTTAATGTCTTTTGAACCACTACTGATACTCTTAAGCAGTAGTGAGGGCTCTAAAACATGGCAGTAGGAAAGAGAGCTGATGGTGATATTGGGATGTTTTTCCAAGTTTGGCCTCTCTCGTCATTCAAGGGCAATAGGTGGGGCCTCTTAAGATTTCTAGAACATTAAATTTAATATATGGAATAAATACTATTTTTACAGCAGAAAGAAGTTAATTCTGATTTTTAACTTGTAAGCAACACAAAAACTTGAGGAACACTCTTGAAGATAAAACACAATTAAGGGGCATGAGGATATTCAGCTGTCATTGGACCTGGTGTTTCTTAACTCTTTAGATACTAACAGATTTCTGCTTCATTGTGCAATACTCACTGTAGTCCCAATTGCTGACTATTTGTGCCCCCTTAAAAATGAAGTGCAATTAATTATATTAAAAAATTCATGAGATGTATTTAAAATAGGCACTTTCACATTATCTTCTAAGATTTGAACTGCCAAAAGTTCCATGCTTCCATTTGCCAAAAGTAATGTGAGTTCTGATGGACAGAAGAAATATTTCTTCCATCTCAAATTCTCAAATCTTATATATATAGAGAGAGAGAGAGAAAAAAAATCAGGATAGCTATGATAGTTAGGATTAATATCTAAGTTCTACTGCACTGCTATGATTTTTAAGCTAACACTTGAGATATTTCTGTGTCTCTAGAATCACCTCTGAGATAAGAGGACTTGTAAAAAGAGGTGAAGTCTTGGAGAACTTTTTTGGACTATCTACTCATTGATAGGTCTATGGAGGATCTCAGAGAAGTTCCCCAACCTCCTTTCCAACTCTTGGTCCCAAAATAGGTCCTAGAAATTGAAGGAAAATATTTTCAGTTCTCTAATTGATGTTCAAGGAAGGAAGGATGTGTGGAAAGTTGAAATTTTTTTCCTTCACTATAAAGAGTACTTAAACAGGGATTTTCCAGGAACATTCACATAGCTTATTGAGAAGATGGAAAATACCTTTGTCCCAAATTTTTCATATTGCTAGATTTTCCTTCCCTCATCCAGAACTACAATAAATGCTAGAACTAAAAAAAGGTAAAAACATTCTTATTAACTTTGGCAAGATAATATGTGCTTCTGTGTCTTAATCCTCTAAAACAACAGCCTTTCTTTTTGCTCAACTTTGTGTGAGAGGTAAAACTTGAGAAAGAGTTTTAGTAATGAAAATTTCATCCCTGGTGATCAGGCAAAGCAATAAAAACTGAAGAAATGACATGTAATAAAAAGTATTGGTAAAGTCATTTCAGCCTAGCAGAATCTTTTGTTCTGCCTGTTAGAAATGAATACAACTAAAACACCTTGTTCTTTTTTTCCTTTTTTTTCTTCAAGTTTGTTTTATAAATCAAAACTGAAAATAAATGTCTGACACCTATTTATGTGGTCTTCCTTATACTCTACGTGTACAAGATATAGATGCAGGTTGATTTTGTGAAAAATTTGAGGTGTCTCATGGTTTGAGAAAAGAAAAAACTGAAGAAAAATATACTTGTGGATTCCAGTAGGGTAGGAGTGGGTTAAAACAAAATTTCCCAGATTGAAACTCACTTTCCTGGTTGTATGTTGAAGTCAAATTAGTGTCTGAAGCTCACAGAGCTGATTCCAAGAGCCAGTTTCATTGTGTCAGAAACCTCTTGAGACAAAATGTTTTCATAAACTTTTGCCTGACACAAACTACCAATGTCAAGATTCACTTACACAAGTTTTTGTCCTTTCCTGTGTAGGAAAAATCTTTCAAAAACTGAGCAATTTCAAAGCATATTCTGCTTGGGACCTATATCAGGGAGCCATGAAACCTAGCTCTGATAAACTTCATTTACAACATATTCCATTAAAAAATGTGCACTTTTGCCAAAGATATATGTCGGTCTTTATTATACATATAAAATTATCTTATAAAATACCTCCTTCTGGAAATGGTAATATTTACTTTAATTAAAAAACAGCACTGTGCTTGCTATTGCATGGAATTTTATTTGCATATTTAAAAGCAGTTTTGGAGTAGTGTTTAGGAAACAACAGATTTGTTTTTTGTTGTTGTGTTTTATTTCTTGTGTACAGTATTGTAGGATTCAAAGCAAGTAATTATTAGGGTCAGGGTACTGGAGTGGAAATTTTTTTACCCAGTCTCTCAGTTCTATGGCAGAAATGTGATCTCAGATCATTCATTTTGCACTTGGGTGAAGTACAAAGTAGAAAACCAGCAAAAGCATATCTGATTAGTTTCACTTTTATTTTAAATTCTTCTTCACATCTCTTTATGTGAAAGCAGAAACAGATGTAAAGGCATTGCATACTATCAGTCAATCATGGTATAAATGGTCTAAAATTCATTGCTGAAACCACACAGACATAAATAATTTTCCCTCCTCCTTGTTTTTTTCTTTTATTTTCCTTCTTTAGTGCTACCCCCTGAATATATTTTAAAAATATGTTTCAAGTGTTGCTGTTAGAGGTGACTACATATTTGTCTTAAACTCTTGCTTTGGCTTGACCACCTATCTTACTGTATTACATATAATATATGTGAAGTTACTTTATGGATCAGTTAGCAATATCCTTTTAAGTGTATTGAACTAATTAGTTGCATAAGTTTGATAGGTTTTCAGAAATGTGATTATTAATGCACTATATGATATAAATTAAATTCTAATAGTAGTGCTTTTCATTTAACGCTAATATAACAGTTATTGTAAATGAAAATTTTCCCACCACATATATAAAACTCATAAATGAAACCAAAGCAGTGTTGTCAGATAACCTTCAGTGGTGTAGAATATAATTTTTAAATATTACACGTATCATAACTGAGATTTCCGAAAAGGCTTTAAAGTAGTATAAAGTTTTCCTTCAGGCTTCCATTCAGCTTGCAGGCTGAAAAATCAAAGCTATGTAAGGCAAGATGCTCTTGCCTGTAGGATCTTGTGTCATTTCTTACAAGACTTGATGGATATAAAACAGGTGTGGTCAGGGACTGCACCAAGCCTGCCCTGTGAGTAATATGACTAAATCCTCTCTCAAACACTAGGACAAAATCTTTCTTGGTTACGCCTTAGGGTTGTTTTGTATTGCTTAAAAGTTGCCTTAAACTTCGTCTTCTGAATGAGTTTTCTGCAAAATTTTTGGTAAATTATCTTCAAGTGCATGTAGCCTTGAGCAAGGCTGCATAGTCCTAAACATCCAGGACTTTTCAAGCAAAATTAATGAGCATTTTGGTCTCTTACTATCTTAGTTCCTTATCTGCAATATTAATCCTATTGTTTAGCTCACAATATTGGGATGAAAGTGCATAAGTATTAAGAAACTTTCAAACATGACAGTGGTGCTAATGGTAGATAAGGCTGTGAGCAAAGGGCTGCCTTTCACTGTGAAGTATTTTAATGGCATGAAGTAGACAAAGCATGGAATGCCATGAGGAAAAAAAATAAAGGCAAAATATTAAAGAGCTGCTTTTTAAGTGAACACAGTTCATCCTGTGGATTGAGCTTCAAGTCTTTTAGAAAAATATTACACTAACCAAGAATAAAGAACCAAGGCTTTTGTATACTGGATGTATAATGAAGAACTGCATGATGAATACTTAGGCAAACTGTCATTACTTAAGTTTGGAAAGCTTGACTTTGCAAGAGCTATGTGTTTTTTTTTTAGCATCAGCTATGCAGGTGTCACATGTCTATGGACATGTATGTAGAACTTCTGTATTTTTTATGTTGTAAATGTCATCAGTTATAGGAATTAGACATACAGTTTTACAGTAGTCTTAAAAAAAAGACAAAATGTTTTGGGTTGGAAGGTATATAAAAATTTGAGAAATAGGTTGATCCATCCAGTTGTTAATTCCTTCAAGAAAATATGATCAATATATTTCCTGGTGTAGATTGTGATAAATAGAAAGAGATTGGACTGTTTTTTCCAAGTTTAAACTCATAAAGAATCCCATTGCAGAGGTCTGGACCCTATTTACTGTTGGTAGGATTTGGTGTTTTATCATTTGCTTCAGTTTGTAAAAATTTAATCTTACTTTAAATAAAAGGAATTGACTATTCTGGATTAGTAGCTTTGCAAATAAAGTAAGTAAGTGCTGACTGTGTTTTGAAACAGCCTGGGAAAACAGATGCTCATCCCAAATAAATATTATAGAGAGAGCTCTATGCAATTACAGCACAACCTTCTAGTAGTACATTGTGACTTCACTATGAAGGCATTTCCCTTCCAGTGCAAGTGCTATGTGTTAATCAATTAGAATGCTTGAAGGATTTTGAAGAGCTACTTAAGTGATCATTAATAGTAATTTAACCTATATAATGTTTTACTATATGCCAGACAGAAGCATGGTTGCATGGTTGTGTCAAAAACTTGCCAAAAATGTAATTGCAGTGAAAGAAAGGAACTGGCCAAGCACCCAGCAGATAGATGCTGAATACCTTGTTTAGTATGTCACTCTTGCAAGAATGAAGACTTATTCAGAACTGGCAAAAAACCCCAATGAAACAAACAACCAAAAACCCTCAAAAAACACATTTCCATATGTGTTGCCTGATGAAATTCAAGTTCTGCTAAAATTCAGACTTAGAGTCCTTTTAAAAATATGTTAAAAATAGTGATACTGGAAGTTGTCAGATACCTTTTTTCCATCATGCCAGTGCAAGAAGAATGACTACTAATTAAAAGAAGGAACATTTAAGACCCTGAGGCATGATGGAGGCCAAGAACTTGATGACATTTTGAAAAGTTTATTTATACCTATCACAGCTATAAGAATACCCATTTTTAAAAAGAAGACATGAAGCGTAAAGGAAAATAATCTTGGAATTATAGACACTTTTTTTTTTAATGAGTTGTAAATTTTATACAGTACAAATTTATAATAGTTGTTGAAATTTTCTTCTGTTTTCCCTTTCATAATTTATTCCCAATGAATTTTTTCAATTCTCCTTTAGATGACAGCAGACACCACTGGAGTCACAACAGTGAGCTTGTGATGATGCATTTCAATCCTGTAAACCTCATTCTGCAAAGAATATCTGCCAATATATTGGACTTATTGTATTTATTGACAGGAATACTGTCATGCTTTATTCTGTCAGAACAAGCAGAAACCTTTGATTTAGGCATAGGATGCTCACTCACTATGGTTATTTAATCTAATCATTATGTTCTTTTCATGTTTTCCTGTTGACTTAATTGAGGTCATTATCTGTCAGTATAACTTACATAAAAATATGATGACATTGATAATGTTGGCAATATTGCAAAAAAATAGAATTAAATACTGGATGAAGGTATGGAGGGGAAATGACAATGCATTTAGTGTAGCTATACTGGACAAGGTTAACAGCTTCAATAATGAAAGAAAAACGTGTGAACACAAAAAATGCTACTTGTTCTGTAAATATCACAATAAAATTGTTATATATTAATGGAATGTCTTATAGAAGTGTGAACACATTTTAGATTGTCATTGGAATAATGGCTGGCATATACAAAGTATTCTTAAAGTACACATTGTGCTACTCTACTTCCAGTGCTTTCAAGCCTGGACTATTAAACCACTATGCAAAAAGAAGATGAACAGAAAGGAGGAATTCCATTTTCCAGAACTCCAAGAACTCTAAATAATTTGTTAATGAAAACATCCAGCCTGTTGAACACTCAACATATTGAAAACTCAGTGGCATGACCAAGAAAGTAATTCAAGAAAATAGAGAGTGCAAATCTGGAATATTTTTGATGGATTTTACATATTAGAAATTTTTTTTTTTGTGGTTTAGACAGAGATATCATTAAACTATCCCCTAGACTAGGGCAAGGTTAAAACAAAAAACAGCAGCTGTTCATAAACTGCTTTCTTTACCAAATGAAACAACTTGTACTATATTTTTTTGGAGGAAAGAAACTATATGTGACCATTAATGATTGTTGACACATCTGAAAGTGACCTGTCATTTCCTGGAAATCTCTCTACATGGATCTTTTGGTTGAATATTACCTGAGGTAACACAAAAGCTAAAGACAGCTTTTGTAAGTACTGAGGGAAGTAAAAACTTCCCTCAGTACTGAGGGAATGTAAAATCATTAATACTCCATAAACCCAAAAGAGATCATATTGTTACAAGTCTAAGAAACAGAACTGCAGAGGAACTAGAAGTGACTAAAGAAAAAAATATGAACTGCAAGATACTTCAGAAGACTGGATAAGGAATAACTGGAATAATTTTGAAAGTTTACTATTCAGCTGTGTAGAACAAGTGTTTGATTATGTCTTTTCTTCTTTTCATCTTTGCTAATGTCCATCACTTCAGGAACACAAGGGAACTAACAGTTCTCCTTGCTGTTTTAATTATTTTCATTCTACCAGCATTAAAGAAATTAGTTATTGATTTTGTTGACATTTATAGCTAATCAATTTTTTTCAGTGTTTCAGAATAAAGTATCTGTTGCAATGCACTTTGCACGGTGAAATTCTTCAAACAACCTAAAATAATGTGGGCCCATTACTAGAGCAGGGCAAGATTGTTTCTGGTGGAAAAATGCCAATTCAGGTAAATCAAACTTTGCAATAGAAATTTATTGTTTCCAGCAATATATCTGAAAAATTATTTCAAAGGTCTTGTGGTTTAACCCCAGCCAGCAACCAAGCCTCACACAGGCACTTGTCCCTTTCCCCACTAGCAGGGCTGGGGAGGGAACTGGAAAGGTAACTGTGAGAAAATACATAGGCTTAAATACAGTTTCATAGGTAAACAAGAGCTGCACAAGCAAGCAAAGCACAACAAGGAGCCATTCACTGCTTCCCATGGGCAGGCAGGTGCTCAGCCATTCCCAGGAGAGCAGGCCCTCATCACCACCAGCCCACGCTCCTCCCCTTCCTCCTTCTTCCTCGCACTTTCTAGAATGAGCATGATATCCCCTGGTCTGGAATATCCCTTGGGTGAGCTGTGGTCACTTGTCCAGGTGAATCTCCCCCCAGCCTGCCATGCAGAGAGAGCAGAAAAGGCCTTGGCTCTGTGTAAGCCCTGCTCAGCAGTAACAGAAACATCTCTATATCACCAACACTGGGTTCAGCACAAATTCAAAACCAGCCGCTGTGAAGAAAATTGACTCTACTCCAATCAAAAATGGCACACATATTTTGCCAAATGTAAGGAAAAAAGGGGAACATATTTTTGGCCAAATGTGAGAAAAAAATCAGTCTGGTGGTCAGGTCATAAGCCTGAGGTATAATAAGCAAGATGAAATTCCTCTTGTCTCAGATTCATAGGATGTACTTAGCTGTCTCACAGGGTGAGTGCCCTAGTCATGAGCTCTTCTATAAATTGGCTTCCTCCTCTCTAAGGCTTTGTAAGCTGCTCTGTACCTTCTCCAGTCTTGCACCAAGAGACCCATATCAGTGTTTTACAGACTGGAAAACTTATTTCCCATCCACCTTCATCTGTGATCAAATAATTTATTTCTCCTTAGGGTGAAGGCCTTCCTTTAAGTTCTTGAAACATGAGGAAACAGAAATCTGCAGGTACTATTCCATCCTCTCACTTACCAGTAAGTAGGCTCACAGCCACATTGTTTTTAGCATATGTTATGGGTCTAAAGAGGATTGATTACTCTAAAAAGCTCTAAGAGCCCTTCCCTAAGCCCCATGGAAAAAAAAAATAGTTATTTGATGCAGCTGACTTCACAGAGTAGTGACTTACCATGACTGGCAGTTCACAAAAAAAAAAAATTCTGGACAGATGAGTGGTTGGGTTTGGTACCCCAAACCCTCAGCTCTTGTCTCCTTCATAAACACTGGCTTTTTGCAGTTCTGCTGGTGGTTGATAATTCATTCTCTATTAGCAAACCTGCCATCCCGCTAACTTCTTGGCAGTGTTTCCAGCTGAACTGCAGCTCTGAAGTTAGGTTCTTCATAATTTAAGGTCTAATTAGGAGAAAATATACACTTTTGGGATCAAAGAATACATGTTTGTAAGTACCACTTGTAGGTTTTTTACAATTTATAAATAATAACTTCTGAGAGAATGAAACATTTATTTTTTATTTTGGGAGACTCCAAAGATTTCAAAAGTGTTTATTGAGTCCTTTTAGAAACACAATCCCTAAGTTTGTGCTGGGAAGCTAAATAGTCCAGGAATGGGTTCAAGAGCTCTCTGTGTTTAAGAGTACTGTTAATTGTTAGCATGATCCCTAGCTTGGTTTTGTTCTGTGCCAGCTGTGCCTGGGTACACTTAGGGAGTCACTAGGGACAGGAGATCATTCCTTACAGGCCATTTGGACTTGGCTACTGTGTTCTGGGAGGGAAGAGTGCTTAGCTCTATAAACCAATAAGAGCTGTGCACTGCCAGCTGGCTTCAGGTCCACGGAATGATCCATGGCCCATTTAATTTACTGGTGTAGATGTAGCCAGTAGAACTGTGGCCAGCACAAGAATAGATGAAGCAGCAAAGTTTCAGTAGTCAAGATTTTTTTCACCTCAATATGAGCAACACTTCAAATTGCCTTTTCCTAGACCTACCTAAAAGCTTCTTTTCTTGAAAATATAATTTTTAGGTTATAAAGAATTATATTAGCCCTTTTAATTTAAACTGCCCAAGCTAGGAAGTGCTTTAGGGAAGCATTTATATGGTGCTCTGAGTGATTTCATACTTATCTATTTAATTATCTTCACCTCATAATAAACTCTGCTGTGTAACAGTAAGTAGTGCTCTACCTCGTTCTAATTAATGAATCAGACATGGACAGTTAATGGACAACCTGCAGAGTCAGAGTATGCTAATTTAGAGAGCATCTAGTTAGTTTGTTGGAACATAGTGATGCTGTTCAAGCTGCCCAACAGTTGGAACTATAAAGTAGTCCTTCCAGACAGAAACTGATAGTCACTGTCAGAAAAGCTGGAGTTAAAAGACTAAGCACTGTTTCGTTAAATCTATCACAGTGCTCAGACCTATCACCCTTCAAAATGATGCTTCTTTAAAGGCATTTCATGAATAATACATCAGAGACATGAAGATTGTGAATCACTTGTGATTGTGGGTTAAGGTGTAGCTCTGAGGCATACGTCTCTTGCTGCTGAACCCATTCTTGAGTATTGACATCGGAGAGTTCTGGGATCCTGAGGCCACAGTGGATGTGCAGTACCTACAGGTAATAAACTGGGAGCAGAGTGCAGGGCTGGCAAGGACTCAAAAGTTTGTGTGCCTGTGTTTTGGAAGGGAGGGTATCATGGGTACCAGGCAAGGCTCTCAAAATTACTTCAGACAAACAGATGTCTTCCAGGACATGGAACTCAAGCAATGTGATACATGAAACAGGAGATGAAAATGTGTAGTGGTAAAATGGAGTTTGAATAGCAAATGGCTCAATATCAAATAATAAATAACATTTAGTGCTACACTGCATACAGAAAGGATTCTAGGGATTTAATTGGTTGGTTTGCATGAACATCAGGGAGAGCAATTAAAGAGAACATTACAGGCAAGACAAATTATTTCTACCCCTTGCAGAGGATAACCTCTTGAAAACTAATAAGGATCAGGCATTATCAGAAATAAAGACAACTCAAACAAATTGATTGACTGATGAGCAACAGGTCCTGAGCACGGGACTGTACATGTGTCTGAGTGCTGGAGTTTAAGAGTGAGGCTGCTGAGAGTATAAGAGAGTTTTGTAACTTCGAATTAAAGTGGTTTGTAGTTCTAAATTCTCAGGTTTCTGTGAGTGTGTGAGTGGATGATGTGTATGTCTCCAAAATTGCTTAAAGAAAGATCTTGAACACTGAATACTGACAAGTTTTCTTTGAATTACTTGCACAATGGTTGAAACAGTAGTTCAAATATATTTTCTAAAATGTCCTGGTGAAAGGAAAATAAACAAGCTTGATTTCACACAAGAGTGCAATGGAGGTTTGGCTCTAAAAATTTCCAGTGTATGCAAAAAAAATGGTAGGCAAAATAAGATTGGAAACATTGAATGGGGTTTTCAAAGTGCTTGCTAAATCCCACATGGAAAGTCCTTGGGACTGCTCAGTAGCAATTGGTTTACAGATTTGGAGTACTGTCACAGAATAATAACCTGGTCAAGGATACAAAAGGCATTCAAATTTCATCAAAAAAAAAAAGAGAGTGAGGTTGCCTGATTTTTCATTTTGTTAATATACAGTTAAAATATTCATTTTTTACTGAAGGAAAGAGGAAAAGGTGGCAAAATCTGTATATGACACATCTATTAATATTAACCGACTCAGGAAAGTTCAGGAAGACCTAAGAATATTAGAATAGAGGTACTGGGTCAGATCATAAATCAACTTTCTCCAGGACCCTATTTCTAATAGCAAACATGAAGGAAAAGAACATGCCAAAAAGGCAAATATTATTTCTCCTGGTATACCTTCTTAGCTTCTAACTATCTACAGCACAGAGACTTAGCAAGAGAGAATATCCATCTGACACTTAGTATTTAATAGGTTCAGGGAATCTAATGTGTTGTGCAGCTTGATGGCAAATGAAATTCAATAAAGATAAATGCTAAGTAATGTATATTCCAGTAAATAATTTGATTTACACAGATTACTGGGTTTTAAATTAGCTAAAGTCACTCTGGGAAAAATAAAAAAAAATTCTTAGGCACCAGTGTGAACCCTTTATTCTTTGTCATTTGTATATTAACTATTTGAATTGCAGCAAAATCTCCAGCCCCTGATCAGGCCTCTACTGTGCACATCCATTACATACAGAGAGTAAAAAGCCTGTAGCCTGAAAAACCTTGCAATCTGAGTGTACCAACAGACAGGCAGATGTGAGAGAACAAGGAAACAATGAGGCAGTATTGATCAGAAGGATAAGCAGTGGTGTCAGATTAATTGACCTTTGCTCATTCTGCATTGGTGGTCAAAAAGGAAACAACATGTTAGCATGTATAATGCCATTACATGAATCAATGAGTTCTAATCTTACCATCTTAAAAGGCTACAGTAAAGTCAGAAAGAACTTAGAGCCAGAGGACAGAAATTCTGGAAACAGAAATGTGGGGTTCAAAGGTTGGGAATAATTAATTTAGGTGGGAAAACATGGTTTCAAGATGTGAAATGACAAAGGAATGAAAAAAATATTACATGCAAAGACTGTGTCAAGTGGATATCCCTAATTAGTTATTTCCCCATTTAGGGCATAGCAGACAAAAATTCAAAACCACAGCAGTTGAAATGTAATTTTTTCTCTCATACTGCTTACTTAATATATGGAATGAGTTGTTAGTGTCTAATGACTGATGTTACTTGAGCTCTATTCAGACTGGAGCTGCAGGTTAATCTGGATAATGCTATGTGTAATTGTGATTCTCTTCTTTTTATGGTGCACATCTCTATGCATCTGGGCTGTCCAATCACCATCTCCTTCCATGAAGGACAGGAAAATATTTTCCTCATGGACAGTTTAGCCAATATATGTTCAGCACTGGGTTTCTTGCTGCTCTGTCTGGAGCTCTTAATGCTAGATACTCAACATGAAAATAATGCTCTGATGTAGACCCACAATTGCTGTGACCTTTAATGAAAAATTTAATTGAATCTCAGAACTGAGACTGTAATGTATGCCTATAGATAACTGGCAACATTCAGAGCATTTAACTAACTTACATTTAGTTTTCAGTTCTGGCTCACTGCTGGACTGCAACAAGCATTTCAGGAATGTCTTTCCTTCTCCCTCCTTTGTCTAGTACTGTTCAAGGAGGGAGAGGAGGGAAAAATGGAGATGTTGGGGTGATTTACCTAAAAATGGTAGCACTAACTTCAAGAACAATTAGAAACTGCACAATTAATAATTCAGCATTTTGTCACTTCAGGGGTTTCCCATTCTGCCTCTATAATTCAGAACACTTCCTGCCCTCCCCCTTCTCATTAAGGAGAAATTGTAGCTGGAGAAGCAATCTCCAGGGATGCTTGCTGCTTGCCATGCAGGTGGCATTCTCTGGGGGCCTGAGGGCAGCCCCAGCTGGGGACGTGGACCATGGGGACCTCATGGAACACACAGCCTGGCCATGCTCACGAAACTACCAGACTTCAGAAGGCATTTTCTGTTAAAATGGTTTTTCTCTCTTATTCCATACATTGTTTGAGGAATAGGATGTAAAATGAAATTAAAGGGAAATTGAACTATCTGAGAATGCTGGACTGTTAAAAATTTACAACAAGGAATATACATACATAAATATATATGTATATGTATATTTATTTATTCATTTATTAATTTGTTTTTAAATTTTTTTCTCTAGCAGAGAAAACTGTTACTCTGTAACAACAAGGTCTGATTAAAGACAGGAAAAGTAGGAGATGAGTGGGCAGACAGGCACATACTATAAGCGCAAAAATTTTCTAGCACTTATTTTATCTGAGAAGCTGAAGACCTCTTGTTGTCCTTCAAATGAAATTGCAGGCATTCAATGATGTTTATATGTACAAAACACCCAAATAAACAAATAATAACCTTCTCTGCAAAAAACTCTATTCTGCTCTTGCTACTACGCTCAATAGGAGCATTGCATTGTGGTGACAAAACATTGAAGAAAGAAAACCTGCATTTAAAGTAAAGCTTTAAAATAGGCTTCCAAGGACAACATATTGTTCCAGCTCAAAATAGAACTCTGCTTTTTAAAAGTCAGGGTTTGCAAGTCAGTCTATTTATAGTGCCAAGGTTTATTATTGTGGTGCTCAAATTTATATACAGAACACTAAATATTATGTTATAAGGGCATAATCAGTGCCACCAGATGAGTGCTTATATTTTGTAATTTGTTTATGTATTTAAAAAAAAAAATTGGACATATTTTAAGGAATTATTCAAGGCACATTGTGGTCCATAACGAAAATGGGGCAAAAATCACTGCACCTGATTGCTGCAACTAGGATATAAGTGAATTTTTATTAGCTTTGTTATTCTTCTGTGTAGATAAATATTCTTATATAAACATCCTTCTCACATACTCATAAAATGGTTCACCTTGATAAACATCTCTTCAGAGCCATGGGCCCCTTCAGCCCGTTCAGAGTACAGGAAATGTGATGCAGATTCTAGGCTGATTGCAAATTAGGGCAGATACATTTCTTAGCACCTCTTCTGCAGTCCTGTCTTCCTAATGTGTCCTTTTGGCAAAGCACTCAGGTCGAATACAACAAGCAGTTGTTTGTTGAATTATCTTAGAGCTGTGGTTTCATAACCCAAGGCTTCCCTGTCAGGGAAAGGAGCAAACTCCTCCTTTGCTGCCATATGAGGACTCTTGAACCCCTCATTGTGGTCACCTAGACCGTGAAGTTCATCCTATTAAAAGGTAAGCCCAATGGAAAAGAAGTGTTCTTTAGCAGAAGGGTCCCTGAAGTGTCTGATTTCTTGGTGGCACAGTGCTGTCATGGGATGGGGGTGGACAGTAACACCACATGGGTTGGAGTCAAACTTGTATTTCAGATCAGCTGTAGGCAGCCGTACCCTCAGTTACTTCCTTTGATACATCTCTATTCCAGGACTCCACAGAGCTCCTAACAACCAACTAAAGGTACAAGATGATTGTTTGTACTCTTCAGTGATGCCAAGCCTTAGTTTATAAGATGTTAAAACTTGTGAATATTGAAGTCTGAATATACTTTTGTGGCATTTCAACCATGCATTTGGTAGGATGTTATGCTAGAGAAAATGGCCTTCAGGAGCTTTTATATGCTCATAAGGCTATTTGTAATGTGAAGTTTACTTGTTTAGATAGTAGAGAATAGCATATGTCTTCAGCATTTCTGACAGTTTTGCCAACTTTTAGCATTGCAACACTTCTGCAGAGAAGGCTATAAGAGTAGGGTGTTTCAAGAACCACAGAACAGATGAAATTAGTCATTAGCTGTGACTACCCAAAGCTGTGCACATTTGTGTTTGCCAGTCAGTACACTTGGCTGACTGGCCAGTAGGTACATGTGTTCTGCTGCCAAAACAAGACATGTAACAGATGAATTCTGCCTGTCTTTCCCTTTCTGCTGCTCTCCTTTAACTAAGCAATATTCTGCATGAAACTTGCAGGAATTTCATTATCTTTGACACCTCAACTTCTGTGTCCAATTCACTGAAAATTAATCAATAATGCAAAATGTCGTGAGTGTGGTCTGACAAGGAAATATACCATCAGTTAAACTGTATATGAATTATAGAAACCGATGTCAAAACATATATTTAAAATAAAATGTTTGGCAATATTGCAGAGATTGAAACACAATGTTCAGATCAATTGTTACGCACTTGAGCAGAAAACAGTCCAGCTTTGGGAGGATATCCAGTAGCTTTTGTTTCAGTGTCTTATCTCCACATCTCTTTTGTCTAAGCATTCCTACTGATGTTTAACCATTTTTCTGTACATCTCTAGTTGCTGTTTTTTTACTGCAGATCACATAACTTTAGGCAATGACAATATGATTGTGCTAATATTTTTATAATATGCTATTAATCAGCATTATATAAATATTTCATAAGTTAATTGCCTGGAATTACAAGCACCATAAAAATCTTATAAGAGTAACTCCACATAAGTAGAGAGAATGCAGTCTGTTTTCCTGCTCTGAAAGATTTTATCCTTAGAAGCCTGTCTATTGCTTCCCATTATGTCAGGTGACCTGATAAAAGATAATTCTTTCTACAATGTCCATTCTTCTCATGCGCCAACAACTATTTTGTCTACAACACTGCTGTTTGATGACAGTGCAGTCAGCCTCTGAGCTGTGCTGCCCTATGTAGGGAAACAAGTTAGCTGATTTGGGAACTTCTGAGGCCAAGATACAGCTTAGGATAACATTTGTACAACTTTAAGTTATTTAAAGAGGCAAAATTCACAAGAAAGCAGGTCTTAATTTTTTTTTCTGTGGTCCCAGCATCTCTTCTCTCACTTTTGTCCCAAATATGTTCCTCCCCATGCATGGATTTTCAAAAAGAAAACTTCCTTCTCTTACATATTGCATCTCACTCTATGGATAGGTTCTTCCTAATGAAATGCTAAGCTCTCTTGTGTTTCCGACTGACAGCTAGTATGTCAATCTATAAACCATCTTTAAAATATATTAATATTTTCTCATTTTTTCCCTTAATTTTCATGTGCATATTTATATTTATATATTTTTCGTGACAGATCATAATTTTTTATCATGCTTGAATAAAGACCATTACTGTAGGCCTGGGTGCTGCATGTGATGGGGAACTCCTGTATGTTAGTACAACACTGGGACAATGGATACAGGAGGGTAGAATAAACCCTCTATTCTAGTGGTATTAAAGAGTAGAAACAGAAATGGAACATTCTCACCATTTTTGTATGGTTTTAAATGATAAATCATAGAATATCTCTAGTTGGAAGAGACCCATAAGCATCACCTAGTCAAAGATCGAGCTATATAAATACGTACACGGATGTATGTGTGTATAAGAGAGAAAACAATATTCAGTATCTCTCCCTTTACGTTGAATTTTGCTGTGGTGATTCTGATTTTTAATTCCAAAGCCCTGTGAACTGTGTCAGTACCACTGACAGATGGCTGGGGGAAAGACACTGAGATCTACTCAGTGAAAACCATTTAGATGGAATGGCTGAATTAAGCATGCGCTTTGTGGAGTTGGGAAGAAGATAACAGAATGTTATGACTAGCACATTTCAACAATCCACTTTTAGAAATGTCAATTGCTCTGAGCTAGTCAGAAAACAACAGCCCCTGGCTGTGCCCGAACCCTAACCCTGAGTTTGAACGACAGTCATGGCTAGCAGTTGCCAGCAAGTGGAAGGTGTGAAGCTGAACACCTCAGAACTGCTCCTCATTCTACGTGTGGCTGGTGGGAAGCACCACTGCAGGTTATACACCTGTGCACAGTGAGCTCAGATTGCACACAAAGTGCAGACTGATGCATTTGATTGCACAATATCTGGAATAACTTTAATACAGACCTGACATCCAGTGTCATCTGAATGACATCCAGCTCATTCAGATTCTTTAAAAGGTCCTGTCTTTCCAATTTTGGATCCTTCCTTGTCCCAAAAAGTGAACTTTCCTCGCTCAACTAATGCTATTAGCACCACACTTTGTTGATCTTGTGACTAATACATACTTTTTTAAGTAATTTGAACAAAAAATCATTAGATAAATAATTTTATCCATCATGTAAATTTGACAAATCTCCATCTGCAGGAAGTGGGCAGGGGAAAATATGGGGAAACAGCTATTTCCCTGTTCTTGCCCTCTTCCATTCTCCTGGTGTAGGCTTATGGTTACTGGGTTAGGTGAATTTTTGGTTTGAAGCAGTTAACCTGTTCTTGCCTGCTTTAAGCGCTTAGTCCCCTGGTCCCCTGAGTTCTGTAGGTAGCTTTTAGTCTGGTGTGGAAGTTCAAGTGTTGTGCGTTTTTCTCCAGTGCAAGTGCAGAATCAGATGAACCTCCAGTTCCTTCAGGAAATCCATTCTCCTTTAAGATTTCCAAACAAGCCAGCTAATCAACACTTCTCATAGTGAGTAAGAACATTTGCTTAGGCATGGGTGACCCCACTGCCCAGGTGACTTATAGTCTCTGACATTCTTGAATGCTTGCACATACTCAGTCTCCTAATATGGCCCCAAAACTGCAGCTTTCTTTTTGTGAACAGAAAAGCTTGTTTAGATGCCAAAAATATTTCTGCCCAGAGTGTAAAAAATCCCTGGATTTCAGCCCTTCACTAAGTAGTGGAACTGTCGTGGTTTGTTCAGGCTTTTCTCCTTGAGGCACTTAGCATATATCACAGAAACCTGAAGCTTTATCTTCCACTTTTCTCCAAATTTACAAGCAAGCCTACTCTGACATACTGTATCACAACTACAAACCTTGCAGTTTTGGAAGATTAACTGAGAAACCCCACAGAGCCTGCTAACATCCTATAATTGACTGAGGGAGCACTTCTAAGGAGCAGTATAAGGAACTCCTTCCCCTCCAGACTCTCCGCATTGGCTGTTTGCTTTCGAAAAGGTTTTTTTTCGGGAAGGGAAGTGTGCAGGGGGTGGGAAGGAGAATGAAGCCTTGACTGCACTTTTCACTGCTTTCAGAAGGAAAATCTCAGCTGTATTCATGCAGGCTGTTCCTGTTTTGTCACTTGTATGGATTGTTTGCCTCTGCTTGGAAGAATTAAAGCATTTTCAGTAATCTTATCGCATGAGAGGGCAATTAGACATTTCGTAATCCTATCACCCCTGTGCTGAAATTACCATGCCCAGTTAGCAATAATTCTGCTTCTAAGAACAGAGTGAGCAGCAGCACAGCATGAATTATTTAACTCGATGCTGTGCTTCCTGTTTTCAAGTCACTGGAATAATACTGGCACCACAGACAGTAATTATCCCCAGCACAGAGTAGAAACAGTTAATGGAACCTGCCTTTTAAATCAATATTATTAATTCAAGGAAAGAAACAGCATGTACCATCTGACGCCTATGGAGTTTTGATCTGGGCTTGATGTCACGCTGAAGTAAGGGGTTACCATGGAGATTGGAGCTTGTGTCTGCGTATCCCTCCCTGCCAGGGAGCTGTGAGGAGTGTTTTTGGAGAGGAAGTGCCCATCTACAGTGCCATCTGTAGTCAATCACTATTGTTCTGGCAGAGCCACATGCCAGCCTCGCTGCAGCCCTCCGAACTGCGTCACGACACAGCAGTGTCAGTCCCTCTGAATAAAGACTCCCTGTTGAACCATATTTATCCACCCTGCCATTTTCACTGTCAGTTGATTATCTGCTTGTATTTTCTGGCTGTGTTAATGTAGTCTCTTAGCACTGTTATCCTAGGATCCCTACAGCTTGATACCTCACAGATCTGGATGGATCTTCTTGTGTTTCCTTGCTTTCTTTGTCACCCTCTTCACTTAATCAAGGGAAAGCACCCATACTACATCAGCCACTTTGCTTGTTTTCTTTACTCTTAGATGCAGAAGACCTTGAAAGCCTGAATGTGCTTTCTCCCTTGTACAAATTCATAGCAACCCAAACCCGCTTGTAATAGATCCTTTTATTAAATTATCATTATTAATTACCAGCATATGTTTTGGAGCAAAGACTGGCAGTTTGGCACAGTCCACCATGATTATTGAATATACCTGTTTATTAACCAATTAAGCAATGGGCTAGTGTGCCAGTGGTATATGAAATCAGGGCATTATTACTAGCTGGAAGATGTCAGACAAAATTACTTCTGTTATCTGAAGACAATGCAATGAGACATCTTCCTGAATACCAGGTGGAGTTTGTGTTCTTATTTTATTTTCCTCCTTAAGTACAATAGTCAAAATAACAGCTGATAAATTTCTGCCAGAAATTCTGTGAAGTGACTGTCTCGAATACTATGCAAGCATAAATCAATTATGATGGAAAAAGAAGATTTATTTAACTATTTTCCCCTTTATTTTACTTCTCTTCACCCTCATTTTTCTCTTCTCTATCTCTATTTGGTTTATTTCTTATGTCAAGTAAAGATGGATTTGAGCTGTCCAGGGTTCTCATTGAAAGTGATGCAATAGGTTTTCAGAACAGCCATTGTATGCATCCTCTTCTGCTATCATTCTTGGAAATGACTGAACAAAACATCACAATGAATCAGCTATAAGCAGAGACCTGGCATGAAAAACTGCAGGAAAAACAATCAAAGTTTAATAAATTCAAATAGCAATAAACATTTTGATTGTGAGGAATGTGCCTGCCAGGGCTGCTGGGTTCTTACCTGGCCACTGAATATTGTCTACATACACCAGTGGTAGGTCGATTAGCACTTGAGTACTCCCAGCCTGGGTACCGGTGTAGCATTCAAACCTCAGCCTGCATTGTATGCTAACTTTCCTAATTGCATGATGAATGCAGTTTCATATTTGCAATCTGCCCTACTGCTATAAACAACACAAACATTTCTTTAGTTCTGCGTGGCGTGGTTCAGGCAGGGCTGCTGTGGAATTGTGATTGCCAGCTGCAGGGATGCACAGGAAAAGAGCAACTTTCCCTCACTACCAGCCCTTCCAACATGTTTTATTTATATCTCTTCCATTCCAGCTGGCATGCACCCTGGCAGCTCTGGGATCTCTGACCTTGAACTAAACTGCTGCAGGGCTGATCAGGAGACTTGACAGGTACTTGGGGAAGCTGAACTGCTCAGCAAATGCTCTTTCCTGACACTATGAATTTTAGAAGTCTGAAAGGGATATTTCTGAACACTTATCAGTTCTATAAGCAAAATGGTTTTAGATTTCCAAAATAACTGTCATATTGTGTGATTTTTCATTTTAATTGTGAGGTTTGCTGTGTTGTGAGGGTTGACCAATGATTTTTGAGCTTTTTAATAGCCAGTTGGGATGAAGAGTCCAGCCACACCTACACAAACAAAGCTAATTTGAAAACAGACCAGCAGTATGTCTAAGCTAAGCGAGGAAACATAAGCTTTCACTTCTGAAAGTGAGTGGTAAGTTCAATTCCTAGTTATGGAGGAAAAAAAAGAAAGCACTACTCTTCAGCTGAAAACCCCTGGTGCCTGGAAATCATGTAAGGTTAACAAGGAAATAAACAATATTTGGAGAGATGGATGAATGTATTTTAAAGTATACTTAAACTATCCACCAGATATGCATAGAAATTGGCATATTCTCACAGAACATGTAAATGTTACTGAATTTTCATTTTGACAAGGCTTTCAATTAGAAAACATTTAGACAGGCTTACTTCTGTACAAGGCTGGGAATTTTTCACCTTGTTTACTGAAAATCCTAGCATGTCAGCTACAAAAGACCTTGGACTATTTGTTTTTTTTTTTAATAATTGCTCAGAGTGACCACCTGACCCCTGAGTTATCTGGGGTTTATTGGATCTCCAGCTTTAATGCGACCAGCCAAGGGGGGAATCCAACTCTCTCTGGGCAATTAATAAATAATTTTGGTAACCAACGTGACATTTTTGATAAAGCAGGACATATACAGGTAAAACTCACATAGGAATCTAGACAAGGGTACTTCATCCTCGAAATCAGGTGTTCTCACATTTGAGCCACATTCATGGATTTAAATTAAATATGTTCCTTGGGCAACATTCACCTCTTGTACAAGAGATGATAAATTGCACATGGAGGAAACTTTTATTTCTCCAGCCTGAATTATTTGAGTTTTTTCTCTTCTACTCTACAAAATACCACCATGAAAGACATACAACTGCTGAATATAATTGTAATTATTTTTTTTCTAATTCTGATTTTTTTTCTAGTCACTGCTGTCTGCTATACAGCAGGGAACTAAGATTTTTCTGAAGGAGTCTGTATGAAGGCTAAAAAGCATATATGTTAGTATTGGTCAACAATTTTGAGACACTGAGGTGTGAAGAAACTTTCTGATTGCTTTTTCAGAAATTTGACATCAGAATTCTTCTAGAGTAATACAAAAGATTTGAGCCCTTTTGTAATCCTACATCCTGTAAGTCCAAGGAGTATGGAGTAAAAAATGCTCTCTAATAAAAAAGGTCCCTACCTTTTTTGGAAAGCTTTTCTATTTCAATATTTCCAAATAAATTTTTAAAAAGGGGAATTTCAATTAATGTAAATACTTTCTTTTATGAGCATTACCAGTTTGTTTATTCATTTTATTTTTAGGAAGTTAATATTTTTAAAGATATGGATAACTCTTTAATTTTTTATTATAAACATAGCAAAGTCTTGAAGCTTTTCTCCAAACTTAAAATGAATGAAGAATATAAATATATTACTTTTTTTCCTTGTTTTTACTATTTTTTTCAGTTCATTTGTATTCTTTAGCATCTTTTCAATGCACTCAAAAGGACACATTCAACCTCTGTCAGCAGTCATGGCCTATTTTATGTTCTGAAAAGTCTTGCCAGAATGGCCCCCTCAAGCAACACCTGGCCCAATTTATTTATGACAGTGCCAAAAAAACTATTTCCAGGATGTTCGTAGGTCAAGAGTTCCTCTGAAATAGAGAATGCCTTAAAGATCTCTTGCTCTGTGTATTATTTAGTGTGTGTGGGTTGCACTCATGCCCCGAGGCCACAATCAAAACCAAGGAAGTTGAGGAAGAATGAAAGAATGAAGATCTTTCTTGCATTTTGAGACTCTCCTCATAGCTTTATCCTTCTATGTACTGTCATCTCCTCTAAGACATCAGTTTACCATTCAAACAATTTTCTTTCTAAAAATCTCCTTTCATTAGCCTCCTATTTCTGGTTTTTACCTGACAGCTGTCTCGGGACACCTATTTTACCATAGTGGTTACATCCATTAAAAGAATGCTTAAAATGGATGATTCATGACTTGTCTTTTTATATTCCTTCGTCTTTTACATGCACACAAAATTGTATATGATGTGAATTAAGTATCTCAGCGACTTCTCAGGCTTTAAAAAAGATTTCAAGATGACATTTTTAGGAGGTCTTTGGGAAGGGAGGTGCTGCTCTGTGTACAGAGCTGCAAGGCACTTAGGGAAGTGGAGCAGTGTTCAACAGTCCTAGTGAAAAAGCCCAGCAGAACTGCTTGTAATAAGATCCACCTAATTCTGTTCCTTTGTTTAGCCATCTCGCCAAGTTGTCCTGAACATTCCTTCTGGTTTGACCTTTCCTGCAGTCATGCAGTGAAATCATTCTGGGTGACTAAGACCTGCCCTCCTGCACTGAGACATTTTACAGGGAAAGTGGAGAATTTGTAAGCAAAGCACTGAAAGTATAAGAAGGATCTAGTGGTAGTGGATTTTTCAGGTTTTACTTTTTGTAGGAAATAGAGGTTTCCCCATTTTTAAACAAATCCATAGAAATCATAGTGCATATACTGCAAAAATTCAAAATTGTGAAAAAAGCCTATTTATAAGTATGTAATACTTGCCAGTGTTTGTGAGATATGATGATATTTCTACTTGCTACCCCAAATTTTAAAAATGTGATGATATCTAATAATGAATACAGGAGGAATTGGTCATGCTTATTCTTTTTGATAAACACATTACAAGGAATAATGTAACAAAACCAAACTTTTAGGTTCTATAGTGGAACAAAACAGAAGCTAAATTTTTCAGGCCTCCAGAATTCACATTACTCTTTCCTGTTTTGAAGAGGAAAGATGGTTCTGAAGGGACAACATGGTGAAGGGGAATATTTGATGTAATTTTGCGGAGTTAGAAGAGCGATTGGGCAATAGGAATTAATTTGTATTTGTCATGCTTTAGGGATAAGTTTTGCACAGCTTAGCTAACATCATGCTCTGTTCATTTCTTCTTTATACATCTTGTGGACTGTGATCCTTTAATTTATTTTTTCCTAGTGTAACATTTTGTCCACTTGGTTGGACTGGGATCCAATTACTCATTGTGGCTGGAATTTGTGTTTCTAAAGTTTGACTCACTTGAAGTCTTATGCTTACATTCTGAGTCGGCATAAGCAGGATGAAAAATGAGACTGCAGAGCACTGAGACCAGCAGAATTTTCAGCATCTGCATTCAATAATGTGATTTGACTGACTTGTATGGACCTGAGCCCAAAAATTACAGAAAGGAATCATTTAGGCCATATTAGCTGACATGTGGAAGATGTCCCTACTATAAAAGTTATGCTGATTACAACAGGCAATCAGTTTTAGAAAAGCAGATAGGCTTATCTTGGTTTTGTGCCTCAGCTTATGTTCCTCCAGCCAGTTTCCATCCTACTGTATGTAAACCAGCTTGTACATCTTTAACAATCACATAAAATTGTTTAAGAAAAATATCCAAAATTCTATTCATCTGTACTGCATGGAGGTTTGGTTCATGAGCTTCTGAAGAGAGACAGAGAGAGAGAAAGAATACAAAGTGTTCTGTATCTTCAGTACAATTCAGGTTACTACACAGAACTTCCTACTCACCACACTTTGGTGACTAACGCATGCTAAGCATAATGAGTCCTCTGGTTTTTTGATGTGCTCTCATGCTAATTTTCTCATTTACAATTATAAATGTTACATTCACTTCAAAAAATTTGACAAAATCAAATTTCTAAAAATGCATAATGGAACTATTCTCACTCATTGTCAAATCAATTTTTAAAAATTTTTTGTACATTATTGTAGCGATATTACATTAACTTTGTACAGTATGTGCCATGATAAAATATTGGGAAAGATGCTATTAACTATATTTTTCAATGCTCTTTTTGTGTGATTAAGTTTCATATTACTGAATTTGAATAAAACATTGATCATAGAACTGTCAAAGGAAACTTCTACTAAAATCTTGTCTGAAAAAGATTCCTCTTCGATTGCCCCTTATTATTCTTCTTTTCCCCCTGCTTTGGAGTTATATAAGAGATATCTTCCTGCCCTTTTTGATGTACTGTTTTTTCTTAGTATTCTAGGAAAATGAGATTATAAATTCACTTGTATCCAAAGACTGACCTCCATGTTAAAATGAAACCAGAGAGCTATAGAACATATATCACCTTCAATAACTTGCAGTGATGTACAGAGATATAGCTCTGTAGTTTAAAACCCTCCTCGACTCTATCTGCCAGGAGGTGCTTTTAGCTAATTTGTATTATGTGGGTAAATGCCCACCTACAAAACCAGCTAAGGTGCTGAGAAAGGCAGTGGTGTGCAAGCAGAGGGCAAAGTATTTTCTTGACTGTCTTTGAAGGATGATAAAATTCTGTCAGGGTAAATGGAAGTTTTGCACTGTTGTGTCTCAACAGTCTTCCTAAATGTTGCAGAATTCAAAGTCAAAATATTACAGCAGTGTAACAGAATGTAACAGTTTTGCAAACTTTAAGATACAATATTTTTTCAAGTTCAAGTTTTCAAAGAGCCCATGGGTCTATGACATGGAATGAAATGGTGTTCAAAGGTGACCATGGTTCCTGTGGCAGGCTGGTAGCACTGAAGTCAGAGTATTCTGTCCCCATGGCATGAAGCCTCATGGAGAAACAGACATTCTGAGATGTTTAAAGTTATACAGCAAGTGATGCTCAGTTGCAGACTTGAGTAAAATTAATGAGAAAGTTCATTTTCATTTTGGAAAAGACATGAACTTGCTTTACCTGTGTCCAAATTCAAGATGGTACAAGCAAGTTCTGGTCTGAAGGGCCTGTGCTTGACCTGCTGTGATAAACTCTGGCGGGTGCATGGCAGAGTTTGCTTAGGAGTTTGTAAACCCCCTGCAGTGATGAAATGCCAGCAAAGCAAGCACGGGTGCAGGCACCAGACTGAAGATTTACAGCGCATTATGTAAGGCTCAAATACACAGTAGTCCCCTGACTGGGAAGAAAGATTTTTGGAGATAAGGGGTTTCCCTTCTTCAAACAGATACAGGAGACAAATAATAAAAGCTAAATCAGAGTAAAAAAACCACCATGATATATCCTTATATATATCCTTAGGAGCATTTTGCAATAACCACTTTTTTCAGAGACTATTTGCACTCAGAAAAGACTTTGAATGAGCCTAAATAATTAATAAATCAAACATTGTGTGTTCTGGTACCTTTTTTAGAGCCTTCATGGTAATATCACCCAATGTGTTCTGCTGCTTGTTGTCTCTAAGAAGTCTTTCTGCTGTTTTTGGTCAGTAAATTATTTGTACTGAGGTTCTCAGATGCCCCACAACAGAGGGTAAGTCAATACCGGTAATGATTCATCGTGAAATAATGCTAGGTCTCTTGGACCCTCTCTCTACTTTTGCCTACCTGAAAATGGCTTCTCTTACTCTCAGAAAGTTGTTTTATTATCCACTGTACTCAGTAGAGAATCTGTTTTAAAAATATGTTAAACCATTAAAGTAAGATTAATAGACCCAAGGAAGTATCTATACCTTTCTGTTGTCTGGAGAGAAAATTAGGCAACTAGCTTAGATTAGAAGCTGAAGGCAGGCTTCAAAAGGCTAAACATTTGTATTTGTGCAATTTCTTGCCTAGAGTATTTCAGATGTCTGCAAAGCTGGTGAATATGATTGGTGGTGTAAATAGAATACAGAAGTAGCTAGAAATTGCTTGAACAACTCAAAAAGTTTTAGATATCCATGCTGAGACAGACTGAGACACTAAATTTGCATGAGTACAGGAAGGTAACTGCATGTGAGCCAGCTGTTTAAGTTTCTGCTATAGTCAGTGAGGGTGCAACTCAGCTGCCTAACACACATTACCCGAGGTGCCCCAGGGTACACAGCATTGCCTCCAGTGCTGTGACCAAAGGGTGTGGGCAGCCCTATAGGCACCATGCCATGCCTGACAGCCTTTAGCTGGCATCCTGGACTTCTGGAGAATCTCAGATGATGCTAAACACCAAAGAGTATACAGAGATGAAGGTCAGATCTTGTCCATATAGTGGGCAGAAGTTAGAAAGTTATTATTATAATATCCCTGAAATAGTCACCCACTTTTGACCATCCCAGTAGCTCTCTGTACTGCCCTGGATCAGCTGGCTAGGTTAGGAAAGACTGTGACTCAGGTAAGACACTGAATGTGCACCTGGCAGCATGTCTGCTCTGGAGCTGGAATCCACCCATAGCCGATGGAGGTCTGAGGTGAGGTGAGATGAGTCCCTTTCCCATCAGCCACGACAAGAATACATGACAGGCAACTCTCCCACCCTCGTGTTAGCACTGTCATCCTCAGTTTGAAGAGGCTTGTCAGGCTGTTAGCAACAAGCTGTTTATTTAAAATGTCAGTTATGTAACTTAGGACTCTTTAAATAGTTTTTTCCTCATATTACAGTAAATTAACATAATTTAAGAATTACTCTCATTTCCCTTTTTATTCACTCTGAAGTTTACGTAGTTCTGATTTTTGCTAAGACACCAGTAAATACAATATTTTAAGCAGTCTGAAATTTCAGCAACTACCTTTTCATTCAGTTTCCTTTTTTTTGGCCTTGTTTCTCTTTCATGGGGCAAATACAATGTTTGGCAAAACCAGATCACTTATAATAATGCTATTGGCTATGCAACTTTGGGGAGAATTTTTTCTGCAATGTTGTCTATGTGAAAGAGCCTGGGCACCCACATGATTTCAGAGATGAAAACCTAGCAAACTAGATAACAACACCCTCCTCCCCAGTCTGTCAGGTATTGAACTTTACATTGGATTAATTCCAAAGAGTAAAATCATGTGAAGTATAGCACTGGCACAAATCAATGGTACAATTCAGTTCATCTAAACACTAGTTAGTTCATATAGCCATACTCAGAAAACATTACTTTCATTAGAGTTGCTGGCATAGGGATTGTCATTGCTCTCAGCCTAAATGTAAATTCAATGCGTTGATTGAGAATTTTATAAACATCAGTGGAGAGAATATATGCTCTTGATACCTGAGCACTTAGAGCAATGATAAAGGTGAAGTAGAGCAGTCATAATATCAAGCAGATGAATTCTCATTAAGACTAAAACTGCTTTTCCTTAGTTATGCCCCCATTCTTGCTCAGAAGTGTACCTTTAAAAGTCACTTCTGATTTAATCTGTTGAAATTCAACATATATGCACACAAAACCAGAGTGCAGGTAAAAACTACAGAACAGATTTAGCTACACAGGGGCACAGAAAGAAACCTGACCTTTTAAATTTATATGTCTATTTACATGATTTGGAAGTGTATTTTTGTCTTTTCTGAAGAAAGGATGTGTAAGATGCAAGCAGCTCTCTTGGTTCCTTGATCTACTGTGGTAGTACTGATGTATGTGATTGGCAGTAGCAAACGAGACCCAAAAGCAAGGGGGAAGTGGGTTAAATTGTGGCTTATTAATTTCCTTCCTAAGGCACTGATGGACAAATGCAGCCACATGATACTCTGTGCTGTACTACACTGAAAAAACCAGCTCCTAAAGCATAACAGATTTATTTCTATAAACACTTGAATTTTGCTCTTTCCTAAGCATATTGGTCTGTAAAATCCACTGCGGTGTATGCAATAGTATTTGGTAAGATGATGATGTTCTACAAAAGAAGCTTTTAATGTATGTATAAAATAGAGATATGGGAATATTTGCTGTAATCATGCTAAACCTGTCAAAAGGCTTGAATGATACCAGGATGGCAAAGGCAGTACAGGACCCATACTGTTTATGCTTGTAAAGTGTGCTACAATTATCTCTGTGTACAAACGTTTCAATAAATTTCCTATCATTTGTACACACAGACGTAAGCTGGACTCTCTTATTATAACAGCTGTGAAGAAAAGTTCTTTTATATTTCATTCTGAAATTTCTTGATCATTATGATCAAGAGCAGTCTATGAAAGACTGTTAGAGCAGTCTATGAAAACTTACTCTGCTTGTAATAGGTTTGTTCTACTTCTGCTATACACTGTGGATACACAATAAAGAACATTTAAACTTTTAGACATAACAGGCAAAGAGCTGATAGAGCAAAACCCATTTGTGAAAAACAACACACTGACCCCTAATATCTAAATTTAAAAAATAATTACATTTTATCTTCAAATTGCATGTTGAGAAAGGATGAGTGGAAGGAAAGAGACCAGGTAGTTTGAAGGGTTTTGTTCAGCAAAAATCAGAGCTAACTGCAGCATTGTGTGTCTCTGTATGTCAGATACCTTGGACAAAGGTTGTTATAGAGAGTCTGGGCCTCATAAACTCTGTGCTCTGTAGTACATTAGCTTGCACTAAAGGTATTTGAGATCTAGTTCATATATACAGCCAGCTTAAGTCAAGCACTCCAAAAAATTTATTTTCAAATTACTAAGGTAACCCATTTCTTAATAACCACAGAGCATAATTTACACTAATTTTATTAATTTCTAAAATTACTTTTGAAACTGTATGTGGAAAAAACCTGAAAACTGTACAGGTAAAAAAGGATTAATGTTTTGCCTACTACTACTGCAGAATTTGAAATTTTACTCTTTCTTGCCCTCACAATATGAATTTGTCAGTTTTTAAGGATAATTATTATAGTGCTCAAAAGCAAGAAATGTGGGACAAGTAATATGATTTAATTTAGGAAATCTGAGATAACAATGGAATGATTTTCAGTCAAAGATGAAGGAGTAATATGAGTTGCAGGTCAAAGAATGAAAGAGGTCTTAGCTAATAAACAGAAATCGTCAGTGAAACCACATTTACTTTGAGCTCTTAAAACTCAGTTTGCTCAAGAAGCATCCAGAAGACAAATGTGTATATAATTGCTCTTTGCAGCTATGTTTGACTCCTCTATATATAAGAGATTGTATTTCTTCTTCAATATTTGCCTTTTCATGAATTACCATTCCTGACCTGTTTGAACAAAAAAAAGGAAGGAAGGAAGGAAGGAAGGAAGGAAGGAAGGAAGGAAGGAAGGAAGGAAGGAAGGAAGGAAGGAAGGAAGGAAGGAAGGAAGGAAGGAAGGAAGGAAGGAAGGAAGGAAGGAAGGAAGGAAGGAAGGAAGGAAGGAAGGAAGGAAGGAAGGAAGGAAGGAAGGAAGGAAGGAAGGAAGGAAGGAAGGAAGGAAGGAAGGAAGGAAGGAAGGAAGGAAGGAAGGAAGGAAGGAAGGAAGGAAGGAAGGAAGGAAGGAAGGAAGGAAGGAAGGAAGGAAGGAAGGAAGGAAGGAAGGAAGGAAGGAAGGAAGGAAGGAAGGAAGGAAGGAAGGAAGGAAGGAAGGAAGGAAGGAAGGAAGGAAGAAAGGGTTTTCTCTTGTTCATTAAGGGATCAGTATTCTAAAACGCTCTTCAGATACTTGCAAGGCATTTTTGTTACTTATTGGATGTTATGCTGCTGGCCCTTCTGCTTTCTTTGATGTTTTACAGTCTTAATATGCTCTCTATTGTCTATGAAACTTACTTGTAACAGGTGATCAGATTCAAAACCTGTTTGGTGCTATGACTGAAGGCTGTGTGTGTGTGTGTGTGTGTGTGTGTGTGTGTGGAGATATGCACTGGGAATATTGCTTGTGAATATTAGTGCCTGCTATAATCACAGAGAAAAAATCTCTTTGGCTATCCCAGCCCCTGCCAATCTCTGTGCACTGACTGGTTTTAGCAGAGACCTAGCCCATTGCCTTTTCATTACTCTCCTAATCACACAGTGCTGAACATCAGTTTAAAAGAATTGAAAGGTGGTTTTAGAAAGCAGCAAAACCCAGGAAACAGTGTGTCACCTTTTTCAGTGACCAATATTTCCATATAAAATTTTGCTTTCAGCTGACAGTTTATGTCAGTTTTCATGTTTATCCAGAGATAAACATGAAAGTTTTTAATCAAATTGATTTCTACATAAATGCAAACTTTCTCTTCTCCTCCCTCTCTCCCAGTACTGCTGAAGTACTCTTTTGCACACTCAGTGAGTTCAGGAATTACTTTTCTGTATGCCCAATTTAGGCTCCTGTTTTTAAAAAACTTGACAAAGGAATGGCATATTGGTCTAAGTTCTCGCCTGGATTTTCTGGAAGCATACTTGCTGCTGCCATCACATCTTTCCAATACACATGAACTTGCTGTTAATGTGGAGAAGAAAGACAAATTACTCATCACAGAAGAAATAAGCACAAGTGGGCCTCAGAAATGCTGGCTGCTATATTTAGCTTATAATACTAATATTGGAACGTCATAGTTATGCCCTCTTCCCTAATGGCAGCCCTGTGAGATTCTATCTGGATTTTATGATCTTATATGGAAAGTAATTCAGCTATTTGGGGAACTATGCTCTGTGCATACAAACAGTGAGACTACTTACGTCTGTTCTCTGTGTTATCAGCACCATTAAAAAGTCACATCAGTTGGGAGGATATGCTGCTTTATAGTTTCTGCTTTTAATGTCTCTAAGGAAACCACTTTACTAATCCACACTCAACCATGCTTGCCACATCCACAATTTACAGGCAGGGCAAGGGGAAATAGTGCGTCAGAAATTCTGTACTTTATGTAAATGTGTCAGTAAATGAATCAGTATTAATCGTCTTTATTTTTTTTAAGCTGGAGACTCTGGTTTAGCAGAAGCCCTGCATTTATGTAGGTTTCCACAGGAGTGAACTGGTATGGAGATACTGTGCCACAGGTCTGGTCAGATATTTGAGGGGAGTTTTTCTGTTATTGAAGGCCATAAGGACTAGAAAGAACTGTGTTTTGGTAAGATAGACAAAGAATGTAGGGCAAAATGATGAAAGAGTCTAAGGTTAAAATGTGCAATAAAACCATTTGTGTTTTCTCCTTCTTCATTTTGTAGAAAGAATCCTTGTGTTTATGAAATTTAAGGGGAAGCATTTTTTAGAGTAGAAATTCATACCCTTGACAAGATAAAGAGAAATATTATTTTCACCTGAATCTACTTCTCCATGATTTATCAAGTGTCTTGAGGGACTACTTTTCAAAATGACAGTTTTTGTCCTGCACTGATAATTTTACATCTTTCAAATTTTTTTTAAGCTTAGACCATTTCAGGCCCAGCAGAATCTGAGCACATTGAAACTGCCATGGGCATTTTTAGAATGTCCAGAATACAGCATTTTGGACAACACTGTTGGGAGCTGGAGAAGTGGGAAGGGAGCTGGAGCTCCCTTAGTGATTCTGGCCTCCATGGTGCACTTCATTTTGGCAGCCCAAATTTAATAAAGGCAAAAGAGTCACTATTGTGCTGAAGAGAAGAGGATTTACTAATCTGTGATTCTATCTTTAGGAGTCCTGAGAGGTCTTATTTGAGAGAGATGGTATCATGTCCCTTCACAATGGGATATCAACTATGTCAGTTAAAACTTTTGGGTTTCTGACCTATTGGTCAGAGACATACTGGTCTTGAATTATGGTAAGTTTTCTATAAATATGTTTACCCAAAAGGCTGTCTGCTCAAACACTTCAAGCATTCCTTCCAGAAGGAAGATGTAAAAGTATTTTCACAACCCAAGACAAAAAGAATTTACAAACAGAGATTTTATGACAATTTTTTAAAATCGAAGTTCAATTTATTTAAATAAATGTATAATTTTTAAAAATTTTAATTAAATTTATTTCTTTTTTTCAGGAAAGAATAATATTTTATTTCAATATTTTAAAAATACTGAAGAGCAATGCATGTAGCCAAAGATGGATTGACATAAAATTTTCCTATGTAGGAAGAAAAATATCTTTGTTTCTGGCTATCACACAGTAGAAGTAGTGATAATAACTATGCATTGAAAGTAATCTGTTCTTTAAGCAAACATTTCAAACTGATGATAGAGAAAAAGTAATACAACAGTTTAGGTAGGTTCCTTGGGTATGGTTAACATGAAACTTCCATTTTCAGTATGTATAGAAATATTACAGTAACATATGAAAGAATATTGTGCAGGTAGAGATTACATCATAAGGGTTTACAGCTGCAACCTAGCTTGAGTGTGCATTTATAGGTACAATAAACCCCTTAAAATTGCCTTTGTAGCATTTCATAGTTCCTGTATATAAAACCATAAAGCTGACATAATATTAAAAATATGACTCACAAACACATTTCTGAAAAAGAGTTAAATTGATTTCATTTGTGAAATATTATGTACTATAGGTATTCAGTCCCCATATAGTATATTTTAATATGCTTATGAAAGCCTACAGCTGAATGTAATTTAGTATGAATGATTATCTGTTTGAAATTTCGCTCGTTATTAGCCATTTCTCATTTTTTATTCCAGTCATACCCTCATGGAACCAAAAAATTCTGCAGTTCTTAGGTAAACAGTCACAGCAAGATTCATTTTCATCATGTGGGGAGAAAGTATGTCTTATGGGACAATCACGGATTATCAGGGTGATGAATCCATATTTGTAAACAGTTCTAATGCTTGCAGAAATAGGGAAAGGTTTCCTGAAAATCTGAGAACAAAAATGCTTGTAATCATGATAGTTGTTAGCTGTTCTATAGCTATTGTTTCAACCAGTTTCATATTTCAAGATGATTTTTACACTTTTTCTACACTTTGAATGTACAAAGGCAATTTGGAAACTTCAAGGTCCTTGACGGATGGAGACTGCATTAGCTGCTTTCTCCAGGTCCTTCTTCTACTCTCCTAGGCATAAGACAGGACAATTTCAGTGCTCCAAAGTGAGACATTGTGCAAACTTGTTTATTTGGGGCTTAAAACAGATGTAAGCAGATAGAGGTTAGCGTGTTTTGCCTGGGACATGACATAGCCAATATGATTGTGTAATGCAGACCCTTTTTACAAGCAATAATATCACGGAAAATATGACACCATAAATTTTTAATTGAGCCCCATATCATTAAGCAGTAGAGTGAAAAAGTACATGCAGTATCCCTGCCCAGCTACTTGATGTTATCTGTCTGCCCTTTCACATGAGCCAGGAGCAGAACAAGAACATTAACAAATAGCTTCTATTCTCACATCTCGAAGCAGGGGAAGAATAACAAGTTGCGCAAATGGAAGAAGAAATATTAGACTTGTTGTTACTCCTTTCCTTTTCCCTCTCTTCTGAAGTGTTATTAGTAACTGAGGTAAGTAAAAATGTTGTAAAGGTTTAGTGTCCTGTTACCAGTTAATTCCTATATCTTCCTCAGTTACTGAGATTTTACAACCAGCTATAAGGAGATTACTTTAAATCCTTTTCTGTTGCGATGAAGAATATTCTTAAAGGGACCCTGATAGGAGTTGCAGGTTCATATTTTGATTTGGAATTTTGTAATCTGGTAGAGTTGGAGTTTGTAGAGTCTTCTCAAAAATAATTACTCTTTTCAGATATTGAAAATAAAACCCCAAACCCTGATGTTGTGTGTTGCTACTTTATGTTCCTTGCTCAGCAGAGAGAGGATTATTAAAATAGATGTCTTTCTATTTGTCCATACCACACTAACTTTCTTTATGTTAAAGACTTGTGACATAGGACTAAAAAACCCCAAAATGTTGCAGTAAGACATTCAATGATTTCTCCAAAATAAGTAAGAATTGTCCTGCATTTACCAGCAGGATCTGCAGGACTCATCCTGCATCCCACCAGCTCTAAGAGTGTTTTAGTCACAAGCAAGTAAGAAACTCCATTGTCTCAGAGACTCCTGCTCACCATCAAAACCTGATGGAACCAGCTGAAGAATAGTGTTTTCAAATACTTTTTTAACAATTGGCTTCACATACTCATTATGACTCACTTTGATGACTACTATATGTAGAATTAACACAAACACATAAATACATGCAAAAAACCATTTAACAGAGTTTTTAATAAAGAAAAAAGCAATCATTATAGCAATGGCCATCCTGTCTCCTGTCAAATAGATGCAGTGGAACTGACTTCTGACCTCACAAGACATATTACACAGGTCCATGGCAACATATTGATATTTTCTTGTTTTATAAATCATTTATAAATGTCCACTAATAAACGTGTACTTTTACTTTTATGTCTGTAAGACAGAACTATTGTGTGTAAAGTCTGCTTTTACCAGCCCTTGCCTCTGGCCCAAAATTAAATGCAATATGGCTCCTGCTGAAATTTCAGGCATGTCCATCTTTTAATTGTTTTGTAATGCCATATGGCCAGAAATACTGAAATATAATACATTGTCATTTACTGACTTTAGGGAGCTCTTTCTCAATTTAATTAAAAAGGATAACTTGCTAATGCAAGTGCTGCTTATCACACATGAGAAGTCTAAAATGATAAATGAGTTACAAACGAAGCCCTTTGTGGAAGTTCAGACAAATTCTTTTGACTGAAGAGATGGGTTCTCATCTGCAAATATTTTGTTTCTACTTTTCTGACAGCCAGGGGTGAGCTTATATAGATAAACACAACCTTTTAGCTGCAGAAAAACCTGCTGGTAGCTTGCATTGGATTAAGATGGATTAGTGTCTCTTTACTTAAATTCCTATTGTCATTTTTTCAGTCGCGTACTTCACACTGGGAAAAAACGATAGTCATAGTTTGCATTTATTTGACTGAGGTTTTGTATTTTAAAAAATCCCAGTCCAGGATATTAGTGTCCTTGTCACAATTCTCTCTGACTGATTGAATGGGATCTTAGATGAATTACTGCACATGGATGCAGGAACAGCATAGATTTAAGCTGGCATCTTTCCTTTTCTTGCCCTGATATCTTTATCATCTTTATCATCTTTATCATCTTTACCTTTGTCTTTCTTTATCTTTTCTTGATCACTCTCCTTGAACCCTAAACTATATAGTATCAGAGGGCACATTAGAGTCCACCTGTCCAATACCAGAAGAGAACTATGAACTAATGCTAAGGATCAAAAGGATCTAATTTAACAATTGGCATTATAGTTCAAACTTGTTTTGCAAAATAATGTGAAGGACTTCATTTTCAGGCCAGTATCAGAATAAAATATCAGAAATCTAAACCTTAAAAAATGCAGTCAAATAAGATCCTTGTCCTCCAAACAGCTCTAGTTTGGGTATCTTACAAGTATCTGAAATCCTGAATACAAATCCCTGGAATGTCCCCAAAGTGTTCTGTGAATATGTAATTACAGAATCACAGACCACTTTGGGGATATTCCAGGGGTTTTTATTTGGCATTTCAGAGAGATACAAGCTTTCTTAATTTACCAGAAACAATGCCAATGGAACTGGAATGTCAGGAAGAAGTAACAAGGCATGTGAACTGTGCTACCTGGTGCTGCCAAATGTGTTTGAGTGGTTTGTGGCTTCATATTTTCTAACATTAGGTTGCTTTATTGTCCAGTTTATGTATGAAATAAACTGCTAATATTTTAGCTATGTTCATCATGAAACTTGTCATTAAAATGTGTGCCTCTTCAACGAAAATTGCACTTCACACTTATTTCTGGGGGGTCTGCATCGGAAATTGTCAGCGTGGCCCTTGCAATGCTCTTCTGATAGCCCACAGTCTGTGCCAAAAAAAAAAAAAACAAACCCTCAGAGAAATGGCAGCCAGATTTCCAGCGTTGGGGCCCCATAAACTAGGATTACTCATTTAGGAGCTTAAACAGGAGCAATGGTTGCTACATCTGTCTTAGAATGAGGGCTGCCCCCTCTCGCCTCACAGCTTCTCTGACAGCATGAGAGCATTATTTCCCTGTGCCACCTTCCAGCATTGCCTTATGAAGAATTTATATGTTTTGAGTTTTCCTTCATGGCAGGCGTCCAGCAGTGCTGTACTATAAACCTGCCACAAAGAGTGAAAAAAACGCAGTTTTCAGTTCAACTGGGGCCCCAGACTGATTAGCTCAGACAGGCCCAACTTCTAAAGGTTAGTGAGTCTGAACCTCAGCTGATTCACTGAGCACCATCAAATTATGTACAACTAAGGAGGTAGCAAACATTTTAAAAGACTAATTGCTTGAGAAGGTTGTGGAGGGTGATTAATACACTCAAATCCTTTATTAGAGTTCTCTTGAGGAACCCTAATGAAATAAAAAATTCAGAGAGAGGACAAATTATTTTCCTTTTTTGGCAAGTAGTTATTTGAGCAGAGCAATGCTGCCAGCTGAAGGCATCATTAAAGGCATGGCTTACTGTTGCACACCAAAACCCCTACTGTGATAAATGGCAAATAAAACATGTCTTTCATCCTCACATCAAGGCTGCTGAGGACGAGCAGAGCAGGGCTACCAGGATCAGGCTCTTGGCGTTCCCCGGCACGAATGGCCTGCAGAGGGCTCTCAAGGCCCTTGCTGAGCCTCCTAACCCAGTTTCACGGGCTGCAGCTGGAGGTTTTCTAAGGTCACCGAGGTCCGTCTCAAAAGAGCTAAACAAAAGGATCCTTCAGCATAAGCACGCATTTTTTTCCCTTTTCTATGGCCTTGCTGTTTTTAGGTACTATCTCCAGCCACAACTTTGCCTGCATTATTTGCTTTAGCAAACAGATGTTAGAAAGTCACTGCTAAATATAAATCTCCCCTGTAACAGTCATTGTGAAAAAAAAAAAGGAAAAAATGCAGCAAGCTTGGAATAGGAATGAACTCTTTCAGTATTTTTTGCTTACTGTCATCTTTGAGGCAACGATACTATAGACACACAGAACACAGATTACTTGTTTATATTTAGTTAGTTCATTCTGTTCAGTTCCTAGAATGATCTGGGATGTGCAGGAACACAAATATTGCATTGAATATCATTCTTTAAAGCTGACTTTACTGCAGGATACACAGAATTCTTGACACATAAAATGAATAGCAGAACCAGCCACACAGATTACTTATTAGCATGCTCGTATTAAAACCTAAAACCAACCTATGAGCAAATGCTTTACATGTACAAGAACATGAAGCCTGCAGCAAATTAAATTTACATATATATTTCATGGCAATGAAACCCTTGTCTTGTGAGTTAATAACATGTTTTAATTGCTTGCAGCCATGGTTTTTCTTTGTAAGAATATGGCCTGTACTGGAGAAAGAAAAATGCTCTTTCCCCTTTGAAAATAGCTGTGTTTTAAATCCAAAATTCTTGCTGTGATTATCTCTCCATGTAGATCTGGAAAATTCAGAAGGAACAGACTATGACAGCAACCTGAGTTCCTGTCTTTCCTTGTCTTGTTATACTGAAAGGAAGAACCCTCTAAAATTAGGATAATTGAGCTGTTTTTTGTTTCTAATAGATTTCCTTTATGGAAGGGGACATCCTGTAGCAGTCCTTGATGGCACCTTCTGGCATTACTCGTTTGTTTGCCTTTTCAGGAAAAAAAGAGTTTTTTTCTATTTTATTACCTTTACTTCATGTTCCTATTTCCTTTCCTTGTAATACCAGGGTGGCTTTAGCTAGGACAAAAGTTATATATGAAAAACTTACATCCTGTTTTTCTCCCAGTATGCAGGAACACAGCTGTAGAAGTAGTCGTGTAGTTTTTCTTTCTTACAGGATCTCTGAATAAGTCATTCAACATACTAGTTCTATTCTCCTTAATTGTAGTGGCAGCTGCCACTGAATTTCTGAAGCTGAATTTGCTGGGACCGTGCAGTAACCACTGGAAAGAAAATACACAATATTAAGAGAGAGAATTGTAGGTAACAACAGGAAGCTTTGACCATATCACCAGGTGTTAGAGACTCACAAGGCATATCTCAAGGCATTGAATGACATGTACAAAAAACCCCACAACTCTTCAGGTGTTCCCAGCTTTATTAAGTTTTACTACATTTTCTTGTCTTTAGATCAGCTAAGGGTAGAGAACCATTGCTCTCCATGGTAAATGGCTGTGGGCAGTGAGATCTGTATGTGATAAGACTGTCAGGCTCATGTACAAACTGTTTTTTGGACTGCTATATAAGCATCTGTAAGTACCTACTGACTGGTACTGTTAAAAAGCTTTTCAGCCCTAAATCTGCAATATTGTCAAATTTTATGCAAAATCTCTAATATTCTGTAGTGTGGCAAACTAAACTCCTTTAAGCAGTCAGGTACTGTACATATGAAGGGGAATAGTAGACCTTTCTTATCTGCCATTGCTCCATTGCTCAGAAGTCATACAGCACATGCCACTGCTGGAGGCCAGGAGACTGAGTAAGGCAGTGGCTAAAGTTTTCTGAAAGTGTTACAGTATATTTAAGTTTTCCTGGCCATGTTCTGGTTATTTTGGGCAGAGATTTTTCTACACAAGGATTTTGAAGACTTAATATGTTTTTCCAGGCCCTAGTAGGTCATAATCTGCCAACCAAGAACCACACATCTGGAATTCTTCAACATACTGCAAACCAGCTTCATATGCATCAAACCATCTGCAGATGTGCAATGTGTTTGTTCTGTGCATGTCCAGGAGGTTCAACATGTCCTAAAAATTCTGGGTTTATTGTGTATGTGTGGAAGATATATATATGCTGATAGATTTCCAGACCAGATGTACTGAGATGCTGTGCATTGACAGTGACAAAGGTTATACTGGAAATTTTGACTCTGCAGTGCTTTGATCTGAAGGATATTCTAGCCTTCTGTGTTTCAGGCACTAGTCCTCCATGTCATTTTCTCCAGGCATTCCATGAAATGTCAGTAGTCACCAGTGATACCATAAGACCAGTGGAGCTGAATAACATCCATAGTGTCAGTTGGGTAGTGTCAAAGGCACAAAAGTTCAGATTCATGATGTTTCTTCCATTCAATGCCCATTACCAAATACCTTCCTGAGCATTATGCCCCACTCTCCTTGCTAGATCACAGAGAAAGGAGCATTGCTCCCTAGAGGCATGTTCTTTTGGGACAACAAGACCAGGCACAGTAGAAGAGGCTCTAGAAGGTGTCAGTCCAACCTGCTGCTCAAAGCATGGTCATCCTGGCCAAACTACTCAGTTTCATCTTGAAAATGGCTGGAGAATGAAAAGTTTCTGAAACCATTGCTGCTCCAGACTGTAAATCCCATCTCTTGGCCTCTCTTCATGGGGCATCAAGTGCTCTATCTCAATGCCATCCTGGTCTGCCACCACTAAATCCACTCCAGTTCACTCATCAGTTGTGTACTCTGGGGTTTCAGACTGTACGCAGACTTTCAGAGCTGTTAAAGGTCATGGAGTAAGAGGTGCAATCCCTTCCCTGATGGGTGTGCTGCTTGCTGATACAGTCCAGGAGGTTGCTGTTTTTCCTTGCTGTCAGGACACACCCAGTGGTTCATGCTCAGCTGTCGGTGTCAGGGCACAATGAGGGTTCCCTGAGGAATAGGAGCTGGAATTTGAGCTCAGTGCCTGGGCCTGCAGGGCCGGGCCTCTCCAGCCAGTGTCCATCCCACACCACAGGAGTGGCCTGAGTGGGGCAGGCCTGGAGATGGTGCCCAGCCTCAAGCACAGCCTGGTGGTGGCCAGGCAGCTCCGTGGTGACAAGGCAGGTCCTAGGTCAAGCTGGGAAACCAGGGAAACCAGTCAGGCTTAGCTGGTTTGTCCATCAGGTGAGGTTCAGAGGGCCATGGACAGGCACAGGCACAGGCCTGGATGGGTCAGTCTGTGACTGAGAATGGGAAGTCCTGCTGTGTCTTCCTACAGCTCCTTTTCCACCAAAGCTCTGTTCAGCCAGCTGGTCCTAAACGCAGCCCCTCTGGCATCCAAACCCTGGGAGGGCTGGGGAGTGCATCCAGGATGCTGACAGCTGTCTGTGGAGCCCCCAGATCCTTTGCAGAAGAGCTGCTCCCCAGTCAGTCTCAGCCTGTACAGCTGAGTACATATTTCTTTCCCATGTACAGGACTGTGGATTTGTTCCTGTTGAATTTCATAAATTTCCTGCTGTTGCATTACTCCAGTTTGGATGGGTGCTTCTGCCCCTAGATGGTGACCCAGTGATCCATGCAGCACTTTGCTATCATCCACGGACTGCATGAGTGTGAATTCCATCTCTTCCAGACCAATGATGAAGATATTACAGTCAAGCAATAGCAGTATAAACCCTTAAAGAACGTAATTTGTAACCAACCTTGAAGTGTGAACCATCATCTCCATGATCTCCAAAGATCAGAGCACTGGTTTTCCATCCAGACCATAGCATCACAACCTGGATAAAACAGCATTGTTGGGGAGCATATCTAGAGTCCTTTTGAAGTTGAGTGAGAGACATCTACCAGTTTCTCATCAGCTGCAGAGTTATTTATCACAGCAGACAATCATATGAAGTCACTCATGACCACACAACTCTGCTTCATTCCTTACTGCTGTCTTTTTGACACTTGATAAAAGATTAGCTAATGACTGTAGGCATTGTTAGCTATGTTACATGTACTTTATTCCTCTAATATTATCTTCATAAAAAGACACGAGGGAAAAAGGACAGGAACAGATAACAAGGGAACATCTTGTGATAAGCTTGTTAAACTTCTAGATTTAATAAAGAATACAACAACATGGCTTTATGGATCAGATGTTCTTGCATTCATAATTCAGGGATTAAATGGGAACATTATTCTTATTTCAAAAGGATAGGATAATCACTGGCTATTTTATATGCTCAAGTTTTGAATTTCGTTTTAGAGACTTTGAAGAATATTCCTCCTTCAGCCTGAATGGCTTTTAACTTCCCTTTTCAAACTTTGAATTCTAAAAAACGCACAACAACATCCTTATTTCTTGTAGATCTTCTGTACTAACTTCACTCTAATAGCAGTGATCCAAAGCCCATTGAAGTGAGCACAACTCTTCCTTTAACATAAGTCATTTCTGGATCAAGCAGTAACTGACAAAGCATGCTAAATTAATTTTTAATTTTTTTACCTGAAGCTTTCTGATGAGGGTGTAAAAGAAAAATCTGTGGTGAATAGCAACTTCCCTTCATGTCCCAGATGCCTGAGCATAGACTATTGTTCTTGAATTATTTGTTATAGAAATTTAATTTCAATATTTGTATAATAAGCTTGTTGTCTAAAAGTTCTTTTGATTGTTTGATACCTGATTTCAGGCAGAAGTCTGCTGTCTAGGTGTGAGCTACCATGTTTGCCATATTTTGATTCTTTGGTTGAAGTTCAGACTACTAACGTCATGAGTGAGTCTGGAATATAATCAGGAAGACTATAGATATCTTACAAGCAGCAGACAGAAAAACAGGACAAGGCATTTTGAAAAGTGTTAAGCTGCTCAGGGTAATCAGATGCAGTTAGCTCTATAGTGGTGTGTCTGAGCTAACAAGCCCTGTGTAGAAGAGGGACTTAATTGTTTAAACAACACTAATGCCACTAATTGCACTAATAGCAGGTGATTCTTGTCTGGTGACACAGCAATAAGTGAATAGTATCTGCACATGGCCAAGAGGATGACTGCTGTGTAGTGACTATATAAACCAAGCATAAATCCCCAAAGTACTGTCCTGAGCAATATTACGTTACTTCTACCTTCAGTGGTTTGGGAGGTTCTGTAGAGAAACATACACCTATATGGCAAAAAAGGTTGGATTTCTGCTTTGGTGGGTTATCTTCAGAATTTGAAACACTATCAGCACTGGGTCCTCATTCCCTAGGCTGGTATTCTTCCACAAATTCAGCCAGGAATTCAGTGAGATCTTGTCAACAGCAGATGTATTGGGTTAAGTGTTTGTGTTCAACAAATCATCACATACCAATGAGATTTTAATTGAAAATTCTCATCAGCACAACTGGTGAGGTCTTCCAGCTCACAAAGGGTAATTCCAACACACAGTCAATATTGCTAACATGTTCTTCATAAGGAATTTCAGAAAACTGCCAGTTTTTGTGGTTTTTTTTTGGTTTGTTTGTTTTTCTTTCCTAAAGTCATATCCAATAATACTTTTGATATAAATATATGGAAGTGCAAATTTATATTTACCTTTATTAGTTATTTCTACAGACAAAAATCTAAGCATGTCTGAAACTAGTTATTTTGATTAGAGTGCAGAACATGTTTTTTTTGATGCTAACACAACTATAGCACAAAACCACTGGGTTATTTTACTATAGGACAAGTCACTTGAAAACAAAACCAAAAAAACCCATCAGGCATTCCTATCTGGGTTTAGATTAATGTTTCAAGTGTATACCAAGGGATTATGATTTCTGGAATTTATTATGCATAGTTGCTACCAAAATGTAGTGACTGCCTGTACCCCAAAGTTCTGTGCCATTTCTGAATTTTGTCTGAGCTATGAGTTCACCACACTTTCCTAATGATGTTATAGTTTGGCAGTGGCCTTGAATAGTTCCTTTACTTTTCTTTTGTCAATAGAGGCAACTGTGTAGCAGTCTTTTGATGTAAATTCAAGTAGCAGGCTTTCTGTGACAGCTGCAAGTACATGTGAATGCTGTTAATGCTGTCAATCCCAGTGCCACAGAGTTTTCTTCTTCTAGCAAAGCACTGGATAAAAATTTCCTGATGGAGCTGCTCCAAGTTGCTGTGTATGCATCAGACCATATTAGGAGCCTTGGGAAATTCTTAAATTTCCCTTAAGCTCAACAAATTGCTATATCATCTCTCCTTTAGGACTTGATAGAATATTACAAAATTGTAGAATCATTTGTTCAGTGGAGGTTACTTGTTAATCTTAAGTCAAGGAAAACAAAAATAAGGGTAGGACACAACAGCAGTGGATTTTACAAAGGCTAACCAAAGCATGTTTTTACCTTGTAGTGAAGTGAGGAGTTGAGTCTCAGTCTAACCATTATATAAACCAGTGTTTCCACACCTAGTGACATGTTGGCTCCAGTCTTGAAAACTATAGTTGATTCCTGAGGCTATTTGGCTGTTTTGGGGTTGGGCTGCTACAATTCCTGATTTCTGGCTCGGGCCAGTGCTACCTTAAATACTATAAATCATATGAATAAGTTCCTAGAAAAGTATTTTTTGTATTATTGGTACAAGGGACAAAAAATTAGGAGATAGATTACTTTCCTTATTTTTCTGACACAGGATGATATTTTGACATACCTTGCAAGTGAATATCTTATTTTATTTTTTAGCTTCTGCTGGAAATATTTAAGGGTGCCTGTGAAATGAAAAATTGAGAATTTAGATTACCTGTGTTACATTTTGGAAAAGCCCTAGAAATTCTCTCAGAGGTTCCTGGCTATAGGGTGTACCGAAAATTTCCCCTTTGCCATATTTTTTGCCTCCAAATCACACTGCTTAAGGTTCCCTTTAATCTTGTTGCATGTGAACTTAAAATGCAAAAGGATCTTTTTGCAAACAAGCCTTTAATGACTCCTCTCTAAGCTTCAGGTTTTTTAAGAGCTGCTATTTGTATCTTTCTTTCCCCAGCCTCATTGCTTCGAGCCCAAATCTGTTTCCTGTCAAGTCTTCCTGTATGAACAGTTTCCAGCGGCCCTCTTGTTTTGAGGCCACTCTAATACCATCCTTGCTGTTGTGGGGCTTATTCCACAGCGAAATGGCTATTACCATAAGAATTCCATGCTAACTCCGGGATTTATAAGTTCTACCAATGGATTTCCAAAATTATCATGGTTTTATAAAAGAAGAAAATGAGAAAGACGGGAACTATGAAGATAGTTTGAGCCTATGAAGATAGGTTCAAAATCACTAGCTAATGTCTAGTTGCCATACATGTCAGAGCACATATTTTTACAACCAGCTTGAAATTATCAGATGCTTTTCATAACAACTGTCAATATACAAAAGCTGAAACATCCCAATGGCCAGAGTTAGATTTTTTCTTCCTTGCTTTCAGCAAGTTGAAATGAATGAAAGAGAAATGTTATATTTGAGCAAGAATAGGAGAACACTTATTAGATGATTTTAAAATGCTGGAGAAGGTCTTGTGACTAATTTAATTTCTATGAAAAACATTAGGACAAACTCTATTAGAGCTAATACTTTAACCTCCCCCTGCCTTCATTCTTTATTGTCTGAGAGTGCTTTAGATTGTGCTGTGAGGGAGCAGCCCAACTGCTGATTCATAGAGTGAGCTTTGGCATCAGCCTCTTGACTACTCTTAGGGCTTGCACATGAGCACTGGAAGAGAATAAAAGGCTGTGTTTGGCAAATGACACTCCTTTAAGTCATGCAATTCAAATCGATGGCCAGTACATTTGAGTAGAGCATATGAGTAGTCGAATGGGGGAGGATTGAAGTGGCAACCCTGAGCTCAGGTGTTCAAGTAAGAAAAGCATGGCATTGAAGAGCGAGCCCCTCATAATTTTGCTTGATTTCATCTCAGACTTGCTGGAGGTTTGAAAGAAAATTGAAATTCCTTTTAAAGAAGCTTGTTTAGATCTACCTTACAACACTCAAGTATTGGCAATGGCTCCAAAACCGACATGATTTTCACGTCCACTGGAAATATATTTCTTTATTTAGCCTTTTTTATTTCTAGAAGTTATATTTAATTTTTATAATTGATATAAATTATCTATATTATTTATAATTAATTTATTACTGAAACTGCTGTTCTTGCTCAAAGTTATGGGAAATTAAATCCATATTTGGTATTTAAGAATGAGTTTGTACACGATTCCTTACCATCATTTTGAAGGAGGTGTGAACAATTCTTGAATTAGAAATTTCATCTTGACAAACAAAAGCCCAAAAAAACAAATAAACAAAAAAAAAAAAAAAAAAAACAAACAACCCAAAACACACAAAGCAATAACAAAAAAAATTGTTATTAGGTACTCAATTATTAGGTACTATGACTTCAGGGTGCAGATCACAGCATAATTGCTGTGCTAAGATCCTGGCTGGTTGTTATAGCTGTCTAACCCAGGGCAAAGCATTTCAGAGACTCACTTGTACACATGAGTCAGTTTAGCTTTAAACTAGAAAAACTTAGCCTTGCTTGTCTGCTTGGGTTAATTAGCCCAAATTAGAGATAATTAGTGAGCTAGCTCAGGTGGAACAATATCCTGCTGCAACTATCTAGTTTCTGGTTCTGAACCTGGTTTCCCCTGAGGCAACTCAGTGCTCTCTGCTGAGCTGTGTGGTGAGAGCTTGCCCTAAATAACTTGTCCAGGTTCAGCTGAGTGCAGTTCAGAGCCAGGAATAGAACTGCCATCAGTTGACTTCATGACCTGCCTGAAACCATGCTATTGTTGGTTTTCTCAGAGTTCTTGATTTAATTTTTAAAAAGCTTTCAATTTTTCAGCTGAGCAGCTTGAGGCATAAAGAGGTCAGTTAATGGCACTACTGGGAGTAGCACCTGGTATCCTTTGGAGAGAATATCCCCAGCTCTTTGGCTCGAAGCAGCAGAACATGCAGCCTCCTTTAGACTTACTCCAGAAAAGGTCTATAAATAAAACAGCACCAGGTTTGTTTTGAGCCCACACATAAGGAGTTTATTTGAAGGCACCCTCAGGCAGCCTTTTCAGTTATGAAATAAGTTCTGAAACTGCTCTGCTCTGGCTGAGGCTTTTTAGATAGTCTCAGGGTTATACAGTAAGTAGTACATCATTTTAGTCGCCGTTAAGGTTCCAGAATATGGCAGTTGCCCAGATCTGTGAGATAACAAGCTGGCATTCTTCTTCCCACGTATTTGTGCTTTCTGCCAATTGCAACTCCTCCTTCCCCCTTTTTTTTTTTAAATTTCTCCTCTGCACCCTGTTGGGAAAAGGAGAGCTGACAGAAGGCAAGAAAGGTTGGGTGTGAGCTCCATTACAAACAGTGCCTGTTGATGCTTGCTGTTAAATGAAGTGTGACATGGATTGTAAGGACCCTTTTTTTCCCTTTTTTTGTGAAGAATTAGCTTTTTGCTTTTATGATAAAAGAGTGATTCACATATACATCACTGTTCAGATCCAGACACTCAGCTTTATATATTCTGTGTCTGATTTCAACTGGACAAACGAGGTTTGTTCACAAGTAAGGGTTAACAGACTGCATCGCAAACAAGATTTCATAACTGTTTTCTGTATTTTGCTGGGTCCAAGGTAGCTGAAAGCTAAAGCTCTATGTTTATCTACATTACCTGATGCAGTGGCTTAATTATCTTTTCACTGGTGCACTCAAGAAACACGTGGTCTTATTCATCTTGAAAAATAATAGGAAAGAAGCTACATAATGGCCAAATATGTCATGCACTAAGTAGCAGGTAAGTTCTCAAATTGTGGCGTCTACATTGTGGATGAGATGTTCCAATATATATCTGGATAGAAATTTATTCAGTTTAAGGATTTATTCAGTTTAAGGATTTTTTGGATTTAGGCCCAAGCACAAATCAGTTAAAAAGCCATATAGTTCCCTGTTTTTGCTAAACAGAGATGCCTGTGTTCCCTAAACTCCATATTTTATTCTGGATATCCCAGAACATTGGAGGAGCAGACAATATAATGACTCAAGTGGATCTTTCTGGAAGATAACATACAGAGTTTGCATAATTAATAGAGGAGGAAGAAATAGATCTGGACAAATATAAAAGAATTTATCCAACCTCACTTTTGAGCAAGCCTATAGAGTATTTAAGAGGAAGAGTACTGAAAGGTGTGAAGTTTTGTGGATAAGAAAGCAAATATTAAACAAGTTTGTTGTAGGTAGATGGTACTAATCTAGCTAGGTGTTGTTCATTTCCAAAAGAGCTGTTACCTTTAGACAAGGGAAACAATAGTCTTTTTCTACCTATAAAAAGGTAAAGTCAATGTTGTGGTACCAGCCAACAAAAGAGATTACTACTAATATTGCCAAGTAAACATGAGACTAGTTGTAAAGAATGACACCAAGTTAGCATTATGAAAAAATCTGAAGAGAGTTATGACTGAAATTTCTCAAGGCACAATCTTAGAACCATTACTTAATACTTTCACTAATTTTCTTTCTGTGTTGAAATCATTATTCCTTATAAATAATGTTGAACACAAAGTTAGTAATCATCATCAAATCAGAGGTGTACTGGGATATCTTTAAAAAAGAAATAGAAAGAATGCAGGTAATTGAAATAGGATAAAATATTAAAATACAGAAAGCAGTCTCTGTACTGAAGAACTAAATTTAATTTCTGTTCAGGATGATCAGTGGAGTAGAGGGCACATTTTACAATAGCAAATAAAAAGATCTTGGCTTAAACCACAGAATGGAGACTGAGAAGGGACAATTGCTCTCTAAATGCATCCGAGGGAAATAAACGGCAGGGAGGGAGGAGAACTAATTAATCTAAAGGACATTGCTGGCACAAAACCAAAAGTTCATTATAAAATTTAAGTCAGAAATTAAAGGAACTATCAGAGGAATGAGGAATGTCATTCTGATAGAAGTAATGGAATCAACTTCATTGAAGTAGAATCTACTTAGTTTATGACAGTAATTCTATGATATGACATGTCTGTAATAGGAGACAGCTAGACCATGTGAGTCGGAAGGCATCAAGAGTCTTATGCCCAACCTCATCTTCAGCAAGTGTTGATATTTCTGTCTAGAAGTTCACAGAGCGGAGAATATAATGGTCAGCCATCACCAGGTGTAACCTGTATACAAAAGAAGTATACAGCCTTTTTTATGTGGTGATAAATTTCACATTCACAGACTTCCCTAGAGGCATAATGGGACCAAGGCAGAATATTACCTTAATAATAAAAAAAGGATATGAATTTTAATATTATTCAAAAAACCCTCATAAAGTCAGTTGGTTATGAGCGTAATGCCCATATTCGAGAATAGACACAAATTATGTCAGAGGACATATAATAGACTAAGTCAATATTGCACTTTATATAATTACTTTTTCCTATTGAGAAAAAATGTATCATGTCTAGGATTCTGTCCATCATGTTCTACTTATGCTTCCTTCTTTTTCTTATTTGCCGGCTTCCTCTCCCAACCTCAAACGCTGTTTAAAAAGTTGGCTCTGATCTTCTATGGATGGACTGACGACATTAAATCATTTTGCTTTTTTTATTTTTTCTTAGTGCATTGAAAAGTTAGAATAAATAGAAATCACAAAAATAACTGTGATTTTATATGTCTTTGCCTATTCAGTACCCAGACTCTTGATGTATCAGGTTAAATGCATTCTAAAAGAACAGAAAATAGTAACCCGTTTTTTTTCCACCTTGGATGATGCGGTTTTTTGCTGTAGAAATTAAGTGATATTAAGCCACTTAAAAGTGGCAGAAAAATCAGAGCTAGTATCCATAATTGCTGTGAACAACATTTATTCTATGGCGAAACAAGGATTTTGATTTTCAACATTGTCTATCTGCAAGTCATACATTGACCTTTTCTGTAGAAGTTTAATAATATATTTCCTCTTTTAAATGTAAAAATGTCCAGCCTTTGTCCTCAGTTTGATTCAATGTTTGAAAAAGAAAAGCAAAGAAAAATCTGCCTTTCAGTATATATGCCTTGACCCTTTGGTGCTGGCTTGATCTTTATGAGCTGGCAAAATAAAAATCAGAACTGTGGTGCTACACAAACACTGGTAAATGCAAGACATTTAAGATTTTTTTTTTACCTTTACCCTTCTACCTTTGTTCCTCTACTATTCATGTAGTTTCCAGTGATGCTGTTTTTATGACTACCTTTACCTTATTTTTTGTGATATATGGCTTACTGAAAGTAGTGACCTTAATTGTTCAAATGCACCAAAACATTCTATATTTCATGACAAACAGACTAAAACTATCTGTTTACATACACTTTTTAAAGATACGCATATGTAAAGGTCATAACTAAAAATGATTTAAGGGATTTAAAAATGTTTCAAGTTTTTCGTATGTTTTAAGAAATCTTAGCTTGGGGATGCCAAAGTATTCGTTCATCTTCTCTCTTCCTCAGACATAAAAAATAAATGATGGGAGAAAAAAATCTGAAACTTTTGTTGCCATGCAGAGGAAACTCTTAATCAACAATACTGTATTAACTGTTATGTGTCTCATCTTTCAGGGGGTTAATGTTAGTATCTTCAAAGGAAAAACAAAAATTCACTGTTCTGTCTAGTTTTTATTCTTACTTATACTCCATACTTTCCCAACTATGTACAGTAATTTTCACAGAGACAACATTCTGATCTCAGAGGTTTCACTGTGAATGGGAGATGCAGGCATTAACTTCAACTGGCATTAACATATAACTTGGAAGGCCATGAACTAACGAAGACAAAGATAGCTTCTAGCTAGAGGATTAAAAACCCAAAAAGTTTGAATTTATCACAAGAGCTGAATTGAAGGGAAAAAAATCCCAAATTGTGTTGCAAGACTTGATTTGTGATAAATCATATAAAGGCTAATTTTTTAATTAAAAAAATAGCTTACTGCTATTTTTCATATTTGTTCTTAGTACCCTTATAAAATAATTTTCGAAGGAGGCAGGCTTTAGTAAAACTCAGTCCTATCACTGGACAAAAATGTGCACTCTGAACGATACTTATGCATTGTCTGCAGAAAAACCAAAGTGTAACAGCTGATAATTTTTTGTGCTAGTTTTCATTAGCCTTGTAGAATAAGTAATTAACTGTTCTCTCCTATACAAGCCTACTGTCTACATTTCAGCAGATTGTGTTAATAATTGAAATATAAAAACATATAGTAGACAGCATAAGAGGTTATTAATTTTTAGAGATATCCAACCAATAGTGTAATTGAAATGTGTTTGATAAATGAATGCAGTGAACCATCTTATGAAATGAAAGAGTTGTGCATTATGAGACTTTTTGAATAAATAAGTTTGTAAAAAAGTAAACATAAACTACAGAGCAAATTCTCACCTTGAGCTGTGTAGGTGTGTAATGACACTTGTGCTCTGCATTATTAAGCCTAATAGTTGTACTGGCAGAAACATTGCCCTTACATAAACTGAGAATACTTCTGGATTCAGTCAAGATGAAGACTCTGAGCAGAATGTTTTTTGCTGGAGTATGAGAAGAATCAGCAGCTCTAGAAAAGGAACAATGCTTAAAAACACTTAATGATCTTGTATACTATCAGTATATACATGGAAGTTTTAATTGTACTGATATAATAAACATGTGATACATAAATATTGAGAACACTGTTCAGGGATACTTGAGAATGTTGTGTGCTGATTTTTAATAAAAGAGGGAAAACGTGAGAGAATGCTCTTTTCAAAACTGTTTATTAATGCAGCTGTTAAAGACGATCAACTCCATATTAAAACCTAGTAAAAGCTGAGGATATGTTGTCGCTATAGTTGTTCCAAAGTATTAGGAATACAACAAAACTGACTTTTGGAGGCGAATTTTGTTTGGTTGTATTTTGGGTGAGTTTTCTATTTGTTTTGTTTTTCATTCACACAACAGAGATCTGACTTGTGGTAGGCTTCCAGGTACTGACACCCTAAAAGTAATAACTGTTTTGGGCAGAATGGTTGGCAGGTATTTGGGATACCCCAGATTATTCACAGAAAGAGGAGAATATACTCCTAGTGCCAAACTTTTTCTAATGCACATCAGTGTATTATGGAGGAATGCAAAAAAGTCGAGTTCCTTACACACAAGACTCAAACATTAAGATATTGGTCCTCACTTTTAACTTTTTAATAAAATCATTTACTGAATGATCTCTGAATATATAAATGGATACAAACTTTTAGCTGAGGAATGTGCTAGAAGAGTGAAGTCTAGACCCTCATGCTTGTTTTAATTAAAGAAAATGGTAAGTTTCCCCGACCTTTTAAAAGGGCAGAAAAAATGCGTAATTGCCTCTTAGGCTTTGCAAATGTGTCACAGAAAACCATGGGAGTAAGAAATTTAAAAGTGTATTGGTTTTGCATGGCCTGGTGTTTGGTAGCAGGGGGCCACAGAGGTGGTTTCTGTGAGAAACTGCTGGAAGCTTCCACCATGTCTAGCAGAGCCAATCCCTGATGGCTCTGAAGATGGACATGCTGCTGGCCAAAACTGGGCCAGTCAGAGAGGATGGTAACACCTCTGGGATAACAGATTTGGAAAATAATCAAAAGAAAACTTATGGGGGAATTTTAATTGTGACTAGACAAGAGGGGAATGAGAAAATATGAGGAGAGAAACTCTGCATACACCAAGGTTGGTGAAGAAGGAAGGGCAGGAGGTGCTCCGGGGCCTGGAGTTGAGGTTCCCCTGCAGTCCTTGGTGCAGACCATGGTGAAGCAGCTGTGCCCCTGCAGCCCATGGGGATCCATGGGGGAGCAAAGATCCGCCTGCAGCTCCAAACTAGAGTGGGTGGAGACTGTGATCCAGTGGGAGATCCATGGAGAGAGGTGCCCTGCTCCCAGACTGGAGCAGCCTGTCTTTGACAGACTGCACTCCATGGAAGAGTGACCCATGCCGCAGCAGTTGGAGGGGTGCTGTTGCCTGTGGGATGGACTCACCTTGCAGCAGGGTGCGGAGAGGTATTGCACATGAGATGGACCCCATGGTGAAGGAGGTGAATGATAACTCCTCTCCCTGAGCAGCAGAAGAAACAGAGTGATGAACTGACTTCCACCCCCATTCCCATCTCCCTGTGTTTCCGGGGTAGGCAGTAGAGCTGGGAAGGAAGGAGGGGTGGGGGGAAAGGTGTTTTTAAGTGCTTGTTTCACTTCTCATTAACCTGCTCTGATTTTTTTAGTAATAAATTGATTTTATATCTCTAAGTTGAGCCTGGTTTGCCCTTGATGGTAATTGAGGAGTGTTTTCACTCCAGACTTTAGCTCAGGAGTTGTTAAATTTTCTCTCCTCTGTCCCGCTGTAGCAGAAGAGTGAGCGAGGGGCTTTTGTGGGTACCTGGTGTCCAGCCAGTGTCAACTAATGACAAGAAGGTTTAATTTTAAATAAAAGAACCAGGCCTTACCCATTACAAACTGGGAATGAGATAGGCTGGCATAATTAGTCATCCTATGCAGTTTACACCAGCAGAAGCCTAGTCCTTGAGCACAAAAGCTAGTAAAATACCTCCAAATAAAAATATATATTGCAGCAATGGAAACAGGAGACAGGAACTCCATAGTGAATTCTGACCATAACTCCCTCTGTCATAATGTCGCACAAAAAATTATATTTGTCAGGACAGAATAGAAAGAATAGGAAAAAAAGTCTGATACACAAAGATAAATATTATTTTCACACAGGTAAAGATTATTAAGGAATGTTTTTCAGACCTGTAAAGATTTACAAATTTAGTAAAGGGAACTTTCATGGGCTTTCCATTATTCTAATTCTTCAGTTTTTGATTAAGTCAATAATATTCCTTATGAATGATAAAGTTAAGGATTTTGAGCTTGATTTTATGGCTGTTTAGCCACATGTATGCCTGTTTAAAATGCAAATACAATTACATGCATATTTTCTACATGTAGGCAATTATCTTAACAGATATAGAGACAGCATAATTGTATCTGCAAGTGTGCATAATTCACTGTGTCTATGTATATAGTTATCTGATTTGTTCACATAACTACAATAATTGCATACACTGTAATGCCTGAATTACCTGAGAAACTTTGCCTGATGTGTTTTTTTGACTTCCTTTGATTTTATTATCTAATGAAAACAAGTAGTGTATAAAACAATGAATATGTGATAAAAGTATCTTACATTGTTAAATACTAATCTTTTCCATAGGATTGTATTTTCTATGTTCTAAACATAATACTAAACTTGAGATCATTGTTAAAATGTGAGGTATTAACAATTGCAGACTTTGCTTGTTCTGAAAACTGGACAATCTATTGGGCAAAACAATCCATTATCCTGGGCAATTGTTTGCTAAAGCACTCCTGCCTTAATTGGATAAATATATATGTGATAAATCGAAATGTGATAATTACATTATCACATCAATTAAGGCACAATATGTAGGTTTATAAACTATGAAAACTGAATTTCCTAAACCTTGTTTTCCTACTAAAGAAACTGAAATTACAGTTTTTACCAATATCTTTTTGTTATTGATTTTAATTCAGAAGAATTTAAAAGTGAGGAAGAAAGCATAAGCAATTTTCTATTGATTTGTGGTGGTATCATATCAGGTGGAAGCTTTTTGAGATCACTTTTTTTTTCCTCATGTATGGATCCCATGATTGTACATAAGAACCTGGTGAATCTTTTATTCTGGTAGACAGAAAAATTGAAATCATATCTTTCATATCTATGAGGCTCATTGTTCCTTTGCACATTTGCAGAGACACTAAATGCATTTCTAGGGCAATACATTTTGCTAAAATTGCACTTTTTTTCTAGGAGTTCCTCTTCTTTTAGATAAATCTGATGTATACCTCAAACACTGTAAACTCATTCAAGTGTAAACTGGATCAAGTGTATTACTCTGTAAAACTGCATGTTTTATATTGCTTAGAAAGTGTGGTTAAAGAATTATTAGATACTTTGCTAAGTAGTTAATCCATTGATTTGTGTTCAGGAAATATAATTATTCTTACCTTTATTCCTGTATGTATTACTCATTTACTTCTTCTAAATAATTTTTTAAGTAAAATTCCCAGTACTGGGTGTGAGAAAGCACTTTTCAACCAAGTCCTGATACATTAATTTTAAATTCTTCCTCCTTATTTTGATATTAGTGGTAATATAAGGGCACAAATAGAAAAAGCTTTCTGGAAAATAGCTTTTTTATGAAACCTCAGAACATCCTTAATGTGGGAAAAACACAAGTGAATGGAAAGCTAATAGTGAAGAGAGAAAAAACACAGCTAAATTTGACTCTGCTGGTATATTAACATATGGGAGACATTATTTAATAGTTCTTTTCAGAGTCTAATTTCATCTGTCATGAAGAAGATAAAAATCTACTATCAGGCAGAGACTAGTTAAATATATTGGTGGGTTGTGACTATGCATTTTTCTTGGTAAATATTTTTCTGTTCATTCATTGCATTGAACACTAGAAGGGCAGCACAGAAATTCCTTGCATTACTTATCCTGGATGAATTCCATGAAGTATTTAAGTCATATGAAAGCAGCTATTGTAAACCTTTCCTTTCTTGTCACATTTAAAGCCATCCATTAAGACCAGTAAGGAAGTTATCCAAAACATTTCTGAAATTATTAGCATTCCTTTATTGCATTAAACTTAACCTACACACAAAGAGATATGAATTATATTATCACATCAATTAATTATTTGAGTATCTCATGAGATGGATATTTGAGGAAAAAATAAAGAGAATCTCAAAATCGTGCTTGAGTATTTAACTGCTAAAAAATCTTTAGCTACATCTACTCTTAACTGCTGGTCTGTAGAAGTTTCATTATAGTTTTCTTCAAGATCCATATTCAGTTCACAAGTTTAGTTTAGTTGCTATTAAGTTGCATCTTTGTTTCATATGCATAGAGTTTTATGCCTATTTGGTGAAAACAAGCATATACTTGACTAATTTCCCTTGTAAAGATCAAAATTTGAAAGAAACAAACTCAGTGTCTGCATGTGTAGCTGTAAAACTCTTTATGCAGCTAAGGGATTGATTTTGTAGTGTCACCTTAGACTAATTTAAGGTATCACCAAGGAAGGCATGTGTTAGATTTTGGTGTGCACCTGCAACTGGGAATCTGAAGTGCCATGAAATTTTGTGCACCCATAAGGTGAAGGTGGTCTGTCTGGCAAACTATTCATAAGTTATCTGTCTTCATTTTAAAATATCTACAACAAAGTGAATCCAACTCCCCAAGTTGGACTAGATGTGCAAATGATTTTAATTCAAGTATAGTCTCCATATATATTTACTGAGTTTCTGCTTTGCAAAAATGAAATTTTCCCATTTTTATCTAACTAAAATTTTCATAGCCACTAACCCTTCAGATTTTAAAAATTATTTACTTTTTCAGTAACTATTTAACCTGTACTGTTTGTTTTCAAGTACTTTAACTATTCCAAAGATCCATAAAAAATACTGGTTTTAAGGTAAGAAGCTGGTTGCAAGTATTTCAAAGCAAATTGTAAAACAAAAAAGAAATGAAATAACATTCCTAGTTCTTCTTCTCAAGACTTGACACCTCTTTGAAAGATAAGAGTTAGGCAGAACTGAAATTGTTGAAAACAGTACAAGAATAAGGAGTTGTAATTCAAAGATGTGTGTCATCCAAGGCTTTCTAATGGGGCCTTCTGGCCTTGAAAATATGAATCCATGAGTATAAATCTCTGAAACAGAAAATGAAATGTTATCAAGATTTTGTCAGGCAAAATATTTTGTCACTTTTCACAATGTCAGCTGCAGCATTTTCCCTAGAATATAATTCTCAAGAAGATGTCACTTTATTTGCAGAAAGAAGTTTTCATTCTAGCTGGTTAATGAAGCATTGTGTTTAGAAGTGCTTCTTTTTCAGTAAGCTGTCAATCTGCTTTGCTTAAAGGGTTATAAAAGCACTTATTCATTGTGTGAATTCACGCTTCCAGGTATTTTCAAAATCTGTTTTCCTCATCACCATCTAAGAGAAAAAAGGGGAAGGGAAGGCCTTAGGGACATCGCAGACGCTCTGTGGTATGCTCATTTGAAGTGTGAATGGACCTTGGCATGCCCTGGACCTTCTCCTCTATCTTATCTGCCTCTTTGACAGTATGAGGGAGACAAGAATGCCAGAAATCTTGTCTGTCAGTGCAAATTACCCAGTCTGAATTCTTACTGGAACAATGTGGGTGTCACTAGATTTTGGAAAGAGCTCAAACTTAGACTACTGCTGAAACTAAGTAGAACACCTAAAAAAGAGAATGTGGTGGGTTGGGACATAACTATAATAACAATTCATAAATGCAAGATGCATGAGGTCTCAAATTTAACACCATAAGGGCTTTGAAGTCTAAGAATCATCAAGTAAGAGTTTGCTGTAATGCCTGTCCAAAATATCTTATACTTCATGCCAAGATTTATATTTCTAGACATATGTTCCTCTAGTTCAGCCCTCTTGATCAAGGTCTTTTCCCATCTGGTGGAATCTGCATTAGGAGGTATCAGTCATCTCCTTTTGTGCTCCTGAACTCTATCTGAAATCTTGCATTTTTTCCTGCAGTGTAATCAGTGGTGGATGGCATTGAACCTTTTAGTTCAAGAGGGAAGCAGAGCCACTTCCCCCAGCTCCTCCTTGGACACCTGATGGCAGGAAGGGCGCTGGTCATCCCTGCCTGAGGAAGGGCTTGGAAACTCATGTTCAAAAAAAAGCTATCAGACAGACAGCCCAGTCTAGTGTGTGAGCAAAACTCCAGGGAAAAGGCAGAATTTCATTGTTCATACTCTTTAATAATTGTTCTGACCAATTTGACCCTCTGCTCTTTGTGTTAGCTGTGATGGTCCCGTTCCCAGCTCATGTCCCAGCCCAGCCTTCATGGTCTGTGTTGCACAGTCTCTGCTGGGTGGATTCCAGGACCAGAGCCACAAATCCAAATCCAAACATGGCAAGACTTCATGCCTTGAGTCATTGTGCAGCCTAAAGTCTTTCTGAGGCTAATTTAAGCATCACTTGACTGGCATTTTAGTGACAGTTGGTTTCTAGAGCACAAGTGTTAAAGGCCTTGGCTGTACAATATAGGTGTTTTAAAACATAAATTGGTGTATTTGTACTGTATAAAGTATACCATGCTTAAATTGTTAACTATAACTCACATGTTGTTTTCTAGAACTACTGTCCTTTTAAGAAAATCTTAAACATTAGGGAAAAAATAGTATTGGGAATGGCATGACAGAGTAGAGATAGATATATATGTGTGCAAATTCCCCTCCCACTAAGGCAAGAGGAGTCTTTTTCAGAAAACTACATGGGAAAGCCATGCTAATAATGGAAGCTCTAGAGTTTTGTTAATGAAAAAAGGAGGTTATAATGACATTCCTTTCAAGAATAATATGCTAAGGTCTTCTAAATCAGAGAATATAGTGAAAATATAAGCCTGAAAACAAACCTTTCTTTTGTCTACCAACAACCTCTGATCTCCAGTGTAAGAGGCTACAGATGCTTCTTTTTACTGAAAGTTGATCTATGAGCTTATTAAGAATGACACTGAAAACAATATTAAAAATAGCAGTTCAGTTAACATAGGACAATAGCTTTTTTGTGGTTGGTGATGGCACGTAAAATCCCCCAGGCACTGAGAGCAGGCATTTTAACAGCTTAAAGCAAAAAGGAAACACGAGATCATGCATTTACCTTCATATGTCAGATGGAGAGATATCACCCAGTAGGGCATGCTCTGGGCTGAATCAGGGATAAAGCTGATCTATAACTTGGGTATTTTGAGTTGAACTTACCATCCAGATATATCAACAGTTATGAAACAAACCTTTTCTCTCAATAGTTTTCTTTAACTTATTCCTGCCAGTGGTAGAAGAGTGCCTATAATTTCTCATTTAAATTTTTTTGGTTGCAGTTTTTTGCCACTGGATTGGACACTCTTCAAAGAATTTCTCCACAAGAAGGTTTTATACAATGCATTCAAATTCCCTTTCTGTCTGCTTTTTTATAAAGCAAACAGAAGGACTTCTTACAGTCTCTCACAGAAAGACATTTACTCCACCTTTAAATATGTTTATGGCTTGTTTTCTGAACAATTTGGTAATGTCATTTTTAAAAAATAGCTAGCTAGAAAATGCTAGCCTTAACTGATCCTGCAGTCTTACAAGTATGCTTTCTTTTTTTTGCCATTGCAGAAGACTGTTATGCAAACCACTGAAAATGAATGTCAAATTGCTCATCCAGCACTTCCTAGCTGCATCTCAGCTTTCCAATCCATCATTCTGTAAGTAGTCACATCTTTGTAGATTTTTTACTTTGTATTTAGTGGTGTTTAAATTAATTCTGTGAATTTACTGAGCAATACAGAAATGCTTTCTGTGTTTGTCTTGGTCCACTAATTATCCATTCTTACTGAATGACTTTGCAAAATAAACTGGAATCAATTCTGTGTTTAATTCTTGATCAATGACAGAGGTGCCAAATAACATAGAGTAGTGATCACCATTAAACAGAATTCCCACACTGAAATATACCTATAGCCAATTCATAATCTGTTCAATGTATTTCTTGCTTATTTTGTACAGAGCTTTAAAAAAAAAAAAAAAAGAGTCATGCAGTAGAAAATTAAACTCCAATGCTCCTGACAGCTTATGTTATGCAATTCAGAGGCAGATGGAAATAAAAAGACTGAATGGGAAAAATCTTTGTCAGGCACTTTGCTTCACAATGAACAGCTGAGAAATAATGCTGGTTTGACAAGATATACTTTTGAAATAAACATTCTGACTGGCTTTAAGTAAATCCTTACCTTTCCTGACTTTTTAGATGATTCCCAGGCCAGATTTTTCCATTAGCCTTTTAGAATATAATAAAATATCTTAAATTAGAATTAGGTACCCTAAATTAGGATTAGATTAATGTTTACTTTCTGGAATGCTTGGTACACTTTTTGATCTCCACCAGTATAAAGAAATATAGGATAATTGACATATTTCAATTTTCAGTCATATGTCAATGATTTGAAATAGGAATTTTTAAAAGAAGTCCTGGAAAAACATTTATTAATTTAAAATTATATTAAACATTTTATTTTCCTTGTAAGAAAGGATCTTCAATGTATTTCACGTAACTTTTTAAAATTAGGGGTTTTTTGTTGTTTTGCAGATTATTACCATTAGCAGATGTTTGCTATGGGCAGTGAAAATCTGGTTCCCATTGACTACAGTGATCAAAAATGTAGTTTTGTTGGAGATACAGAATATTTAATGTGGTATGATATCAGTTTCATATGGGAAAACACTGTATACTGCTCCCCTCAAATTGTAGTCTCATAGTATGTCAGCTTCCATGATGACAGCAGTGACAACCTCTTGATCTCCTCTGCTGTGCTAACATAAGCTTTCATGAGGTTGGACTCTTGGCTGAAACAGTGAAGCAATGCAGGCCAAAAACACGCCAAGGGAAAACCCTTTTTCTTTCAGGCCAGTGAGTTCAGTGATCTTGGTGGCAGTGCAGCCCCACAGAGAATTGTGCCAGCTCAGCTGTGCCAGGACATGGGGAGGGGACACACACAAAGGCACCTGGGACAGAGATGCACATGAGTGTGGGAACAGGAAACTCCTCTGGCTGCCCTGGAGGACTCGAGACCCTGTCAGGGGGCTCAGAGACCTTGGCACAGAGCCCAAGACCCCAGTGCCTTTGATTTAGCCCTTGGAACAAACAATTACCAGCCTTTACATGAAGGATTACAAGCCATTACAGTTTAAGTAGAATGACAGTGAATTTATCATAGAGTGAAAAAGTAGATTTTGGGGTTTTTAGAATGGGGGTTCAGGGGGCAAGATGGAGGAATCTGGGTGTGTCCAGCCTTTCTCCTTCTTCTTCTTGGCCTCCATCTTCTGCTGTGATGTTGGCACTTTTAGATTGGTTTAGAGTAGAAGCTCACTGTCTAACATAGGGGATAGGTATTGGAAAGTAATTGTAAACATTGTACACGTAGTTTTTAGTAAAAAGACATAACACTGCCCTGGGGGCAGGCAGAGTGCCTGGAACTGTCGTGCTGGATGGAGCTCAGCAGGACAGGAGAAAGATTTTTATAGATAAGATACAATAAACAACTTTGAGACCAAGAAATGAAGAGCTCTGATTCCTTCTTCGAGCGCCGGGCTGGGAAAAGAGACTTTTGAACTTTTCTCAGTGTCACTCTGACAAGCTAGAGATCCCAGAACACGGGGAACTTCTTGCTCTTCCAATCTGGTTACACAAAACTGGCAGTGTTAAAGCAGTGTGAGTTTTAGTTAAAATTAGGTATCAGCCAGCAGCATGCCAAATGCCAAGCACAAACATTTCAGATCAAGATTTGCCTCAGTTTCTGGGAGGGGAATTTGTCTTTAAATTACTGTCTTAGATGAGCTGGCATGCCTGAATGCAAAACATAGAGATTTGTGTTCAGTTGTGACAAAGAAAAGTAGCAGCACAAGTCTTCCATTCATGTGTTGTTTAATCATTCAGGTCATTTAAAGGATCCTGAGATCTGTTCTGCTAATGTAAAGGAAACTTCCCTGCCCCATCATCTACTCTGGGTGTTACTCTTGCATCACCTCCAGGCAGTGATATGGGATCAAACCCCTTTTACACTGGCACACCTCACACTCTGTAAGACCTGGTCACCTTACTGACTCCACTCCTGGTTTCCCAGAGCACAGTCTTAGTTCAGATACTTAAAACAATTTAGTCATGGTGCAATAACTAAATAACAAAATAACAGCTTGAGCTGGGTGACTTTGACAAGGGGCCCTGAACAAAGGAATCCCCATGGGTTTTTATACCCTAACAGGGCAAGGGTGACAAAGTCTGGGCTCAGGCTTAGGCTCCTGTCCCCAAAGCTCAACCTGCAGCTCTCTCTGCACCTGCACAGAAGTTCCTTCACTGAGTGTATTCCTTCACACCAAACAGAATCATGTAGTATTAGTTCTAAGTGAAGTGAATGCGGCAGCATTGAATAAATGTGGCTTAAAATGCTTACATAAGCAATTCGAGATCTGATACCACCCTTCTAAATTTCTATATAGCTGTTAAAAGACACATTTCTTAGTTTAACTAAATTTATTAGTGTTTGTCTAACTTGTATGGCCAGTGGATATATACACATATAATTTCTGCTGTTTTCTGTCTATTAGTGCCAGCTCAAAATGTAAAACCCCAGGACCAGATTTTTTGTTTTGGTCATATCCAAGTTATCCATCCTGATTTCAAAGTGTCCAAATTTTATAGAACTCATTGTCCAATTAGACAGCTTTTTAAATCTTTTTCAGATTTCAATAATGTAATCTTGTCCAGAGGACTCCATCCTAATTACATGTAATCAGATTACACATGTATGTGTGGCAAAATAGGTTCTTATTCCTTCTGTTACCTAACCAAAGAGATAAGGAATTCATCTAGGAAGTGGTTGAACCTAAAAACCCACTCTCTTGCCACCAGTTTATAATACTCTAATTACCCTGTTAATTGCTGGGATTTTTTTGCTTTTCATTTCAACAACTTGCTTTGATTTCAACATCATATATTTATGTTCATTCAACACTTTTGGGTGAATGAACATAAATACATATTTTCCTTTTTTTTACCGGGCTTAATCACATAATTCTTCAGGGTGATGTTAACTAATGTCAGAATGATTTATTATAACTATTCATCCACCTCTCTGTCTTGATTTTTATGTATTACTCCTATGATGCCCTTTTCTATAATGAAATAGCTTTGTCTCACCTTACCTGAATGCAGCAACCCATCCTTCTCTCAATCTCTCTCTAAATATTGAAAATAAAACTGGATGCTTGAAACAATTTTTAAACTATGCATATTGCATATATTTATGCAGAAGATAGAGTGACTTCAGTAATAACTGGCAGGGACACCTGTATCATGAGCAAATTTTAGTGGCATAATTTTCCACTTCATTATGTGTTTGTTTTTTCTCTTCAGTTGAGGTAATTTAATGTCCATTTTCTTCCTAGTGTTTGTCAACCTGTTTGTTTATGTGAAGCACTATACTGTCTCAGCATGTTGCCATAACAATTGTTTTATTTTCAAGCATGTAGTAGAAACCTGATGAGATTGTGAAACTCCCATATAAACAGTTTGAAGGACAAGTGTCTGAGATGTATGATCACAGATGAGTAAGGGTCCATGTTTTCTATATTTTCTATGCTGTTTTATTATAAGACTGAACCTAATTTGAACATTCTTTAAGCTTACTAATAACTTCACTATAATGCTGTTCATTTGAAGAAAGCAGACAGTTTCAGAGTGGGACCTATGAAGACACAGGATTGTTTAATTTCTCTCCCCACCTCTCTTCAAACCTCTGATGAGAGTATGACATCTGTGTGTTCAAAAGTGCCATATGTAAATGACCAAATTCTTCTGCAGAAGCAGCTAGATGTGGTGGCTGCTGTTTAAAGGTCTGGCTGACACTGTGATGACTTATGTATGTGACAGCTCCGCTGATTTCAAGGCCATTTGAAGTCAATGGGAATACTCACAATGTGTAAAGACAAAATGCAAATTCTTCCTCCATCACAAAGTAGTTTCTCATGAAGAAAGAGCTGCACTGTCAAATGGCAAACACAACCTCTAAAATGGTAGTGTTCTAGAAAGAGAGTATCTGAAACCAGAAATTATTCATTCAGTGCAACTGATCATTGTTTGAATAATTTTTCTAAGTGAAAAGAATTTCTGCCAATGGTCAGTATGGAAATCTCAAGCAGAAATGTTAAACAGCATGCATATTTATAATGTGAATTATGTGAATGAATTAATTTTTCTGCTTTTGTGCATTTTCTACTTAGATATCTGTAAGGCAATATAATACTCTTCCTAGCCAAAGTGAGACATTGGGTCAGTTTTGGCTATTGACCTAGGAAAGGTCTACACGTGCCTAGAGAAACAGTGCTGCAGGGTGTCCCTGTGCCAGAACTGAAATCAAAGAGGCATTAATATATTTTGAGACAATATTAAAGACAAAAGCACCTGCTGGAAAGTCACACTTGCTGAAAGAGAGTGATAACAGTAAACATTAATCCAGCAGTTTACCAGCCTCTTGAGCATGACTTTTTGTCTTTGTGTTGGTGCTATGGATTGGAAAAGGGATTTGCAGATTTTGCCATTCACTCAATTGTAATAATCAAATTCATTAAAATAGTGAGTATATGTGGGTTTTTTTCATTTTACATGCACTTCATATAAACATCTACAGATGTAGTAATCCTGATTTCTCGTGTAAATGAACAGACAAAATCAGCACTAAATCTGAGCCCATTTAATGTTGCACCTATTTGAACATGACCTGTAAGCACTGCTTATGAGTTGTTGGTGGCAACTAATACCTCTTCATTTTCCTTCCTCCTTTTGTTATCTGATCCCTTCTAAATGGTTGAAGCCGTGGTTTCTAAATATTTAATCACACAAAACTTCCCAGAAGGATTAAGTAGAATTTACAGCAATGAGTGAGCAATTCTGCTTTCTGTCCTGTTTATTGTATTGGTGGATAGGAGCAAGAACTGCTGGGGGATTTTTTTGTTTGATTTTGTGGTTCTGGGGTTCCTCTCAATGAAATCAACATTTGGGTAACATGATTAAAGATTTCTTAATCTAAGAAACTGACTGTGCAGTCAAGTGGAGACCTGATGGATAACAGTGAGGGCATAGCAGCTAACATGCTCTGTGTTGGTGTCACTAATTTTCCAGGGATGCTGGACATATGCAGGGATGCTACTGGAGTTGTTACTGAAACTCAGTAATGCAAGCCATTAAACACCCAGTATTGCCTGTTTCAGTTCTTTGCCTTGCAGACACATCTAAAGTCAGCCAGGGGAGGGACAAGTTAGTTCAATATACAGAATTTGGGTCAACTTATTGAAATGGAATAGCTGTGAAGTTGGGGAATATGAAAACCAAGAGCAAATAGATGAACAGCAGCATAGGAGCATAAATGCCTAATTAATTGCGGGCATTTTGGTGATCATGTTCAGGACAAATTTCAGGAATTGTCCCTGAGCAGCAAAAGAGGTCTTGAAGAAATAGTTCTCAAATGGTAGTTTCATAATGGTAAGGTATTTTACAGCAGGAGAACTTTCTGAATGTAGGAATCCTGCTGAAGAATACTTCATTGTGAATTGGAAAAGGATGCTTAGGACTTTTTATTGTCTTTCACTCACTAACATGACATACCTGTGTAAGACATTTACAAAATAAAATATATTAAAAATCAGAAAATACGAAATTATCCTCATTCTGCCATTACTTTGTTCTAAATCAAGAAATAAACCTGGAAAGAAAAAAAAAATATTTGCTTAAAACTATTCACCTTTTTAATCTCCAACCTCACTCAGAGGTCAACATTTATAAATGTTTAAGAAGTCAGGTTAAATACCTGTTTAATGAAAAAATAAAATTTATTTCAAGATCTTGCAACAAGAGAGGGTTTCAACTGTTACTTAGCGGTTTACACAGTTATTGAAAGGGTTAAGTAGCATGCTATCAGTCATGCATATGAAATTTGGAGTGAAAGGAGGCAAGTGGATTTGAGGTTGTTCTCCTTCAGTTCATTCAAGGTTCACTGAATAGGAAAGTGAATTTTTATTATCACTTCCTGTGAATGAGCAGTTGACAGGACCCATCAGGGAACTGCCAGAAACCTCAAGAGTTTCAAGTATGAAGCCCAGAGTCCACTGCAAAGTTTCCATGACAACACACTCATTAAAATAAAAGGAAATTGTGCCTGATATTTACAGCTTTCAGCATACAGTTGAAAGCCTTGTATCTCAGATTTCCAAAGTATTTCCACCTGGGACCCAAGAATGCAGTCTGTCAAGAAATAAAGGGTAGTTGTAACACTTAGCTGTGCAAGTGGAAAGGTTGTTTGCAGGTTAGATTTCAGCATTCTTCAATTTCTTGAATTGTAGTAAACATCTCTTCTGTCTCTTTCTGTGGTTTGCTAAAGGGTGAAATGGACTTACTATGCTTGAAAACAGACTTGAGCGAAGGTTTTAGTGAGAGCAGTTTTACTGAAGTTAGGGATATTCTTCCAAGACAAGGGGCTTAACTCTGAAAATAATCAAATTAAGTTTATTTAGCTACAGATATCTAAATTGTGAAAGCTAAATCATCACTGGTACTTCCTCAGGCTTGGTAGCAATCACTTACATTATAGTAAAGAACCACAGGGATGAAGGGCAACAATAATAACATAGGTTTTTTATTTGAGGTACTAAAGTCTTACTGAGTTCTTTTCTTTAGTATCCCCACTCCTATTTCCACTCTCTCCCTTAACAATCATTTTAGGTCTCTTTTTGTGGCTTTATGCCAAATTATTTTATTTTAAAACAGGTGAGAAAGCTCACAATTGGGATAAAATAATTAAGTGGAAAAGAACAGGGAGGTCAAGCCAGTAACAGAACTGGAAAGTATTGTCTGTCTTGGACCAAGCACAGGTCTTGTTGTCCCTGATTCTTCAATTTCTGCAATCATCCAAGAGGTCAGTCTATAAAATTGTTGTTGGTTATTTTGACCTTTGGATGAATCTCACACTAATTGGTTAAAAGTAATCCAGTACATTACTCTTAAAAGATATCATAGTAGAGTTAAACAAATGTAAAAAACCCTTACAAATAGACAAAAGCACATGTAAATATACCTCAAATAACATAACTGCCCAGCACACACCTTGATCATACATTATACTGAATCTTCTTCTTCCCTGACTGTACAAGTACCTTTATGCTGGCTGCTTGCCCAAGCAGGTATCAAAGTGCAGTGTGTGAATAATGTCTTAGGTGAACAAAAACATCACTGAGGGATGTGTGTCAGCTGCTTGGGAGGATATGTTTATGTATGTGATTATATCAGAATTAGCCTATTTATAGCTTCTGATTTGGTAATTGGCCTGCAAGGTCAGACAGTTGGACTCCTCTCTTTCCCTTGGTCCCGGTGTTTGGGCTTTGATGTCCCTTGGGACTTATTCAGTGCAGCAGCATTTGTTGTTTTCTGTTCTGCATCTGGTCAGGTGGAGTAGAGAGAGACCTCAGCAAGAAATTGCTGTCCCTGACAGAGAAGTGTCAACAATTCTGTACCTTCAAAGGAAAGGAAAACATTTTTCTGTCTCCCCAGTTCATCAAATTTAGCCATTTTTCCAAGCAATTCTTGAAGGAATCTTGCAGTTTCTCTCTTTTCTATCCTAAGTTTATAGTCTTCTCTTGTTACTGATAGCTGGTTTTGTTCATTTATAGATGGCTGCTTCAGTTTCTATGGTTTTTATACTTAGTTGTCTTTCCTTTGCTAAGGAACACTAAGGCAACACTCTCTCCCCTCTGGCTTCCTAGAAATCCTTACTCCAGTGTTCTGTACATTACTTGGTTGCAGATAGAGTAGGAACACTGTTTTGCCTACTGGAGGAAGGTAAAAGTCCTTTTAGTCTCAGGATGGTCTTTTTCTCACCTGAAAACTCTCTCTGAATGAGATCCCCCTGCCAGGACTTCCTTAAATGTACAGACCCCAGTAATAAGCCCATGAACTCTTCAGTTCTCTTTGCAGTTCTCTTTGTTAAAGTGCATTCCAGCACATCTACAATTTTCCTAATCTTACCACCTTCATACTGTTAGACCACAAGCCATAGCCACTGCATCAACCAGACATCCAGCATGGATGTGTAACTGTTTCTCCCAGACATAGAACTGTGACCCTCTGGTTCCTCAGACAGGAAATATGAGACAAAAATACACTAAACTAGTTGGTTGTGTATTAGAAAAAAAGAGTCAGCCACTTCATAAAACATAATCTCAAAGTGAGCACAAATCAATTCTCAAAAATAAGTGAATAACTTCTTCTCAGAGTAGAGATTCTTGGCAATGTCCTTCCATTTCTAGGCCCTACACAGAATAGGTTGTATCTCAAGACTTTCCATTTCATTTCAAGGCTTGTCTGGTCTCTAACAGAACTTCTGACAATAAATCTTATAGGAGCTTAATGACCTGTAGCCCTTTTCATAGTGCTGGCTTTTTTCCCCCTTGTACATGAAAAGTGGTATCAATCTTTCCATCCTTCAGTCATAAGAAATATATCCTTGAGATAGTCTAGAAAAGAACAGGAATGAGCTTGGAAAGACAAAAGAAGTTATTAAAGTTATAGTGGGAAATGAGCTGGGAGGGTCATATGGAGAGCAAGGGGATCTCGATAATAAATATCCTTTTTATGAATCTGATTTTTTTTAGGACTCAGAAGGATACTTAGAATAAATTAGCTGAAATATTTGGTAGGTTGTTTCAGTATTGTAATGGCTTAAAAAATATCAGAAATGCTGATAGTGTTTTTTTAAATGTTCTTTACATGCTTTTCAACATAGAAATCACTGACTGTGTAGAGGTAATTGTAAAACATACAAGAGGAATCTTAGTGAGAGAAAAAAAACCTTGGTATATGAGGTCTTTTAATACAGTTCAGGAGTTTTTAAAATGTCTGTTGTCAGATGAAACCATTAGAAAATATTTTTACAAGTAACATCCAGAAGAGCTAGTACTAAAAAAACAGGACTCCGTTTTCACAGTGATTTCATTGTCTTGATGGTGTAAATCAGTGCAGATTGAGTTTATGTTTTCCTAAGATCATACATCAGTTTTGTGGAAGCATTTCACAGACTGGAAAAAAAAACATTAGAAAGCTTTAAAATATGACACCCCAGTGAAGGGATTCACTAACAGTTCCACTGCATTACAGATGTCAATAGCTCCTTGAGCTCTAGTGTTATGCTGACTGCTTGCTGTGTGCTGTAGATTGGCATCACCCACAGCATGGTGCTAGGGGAAAATTCAGGGATGTACTCAGAGTGGCTCAATAAGTTTTCTTATGGCCTTGAAAGACTAAGAGATTATGAAGATCCTGGATAAATTCTATTCCAAGGACTCTCATGGTGCTGGGGAAGGTCAATATATGTTGCAAATATTAGCAAATTTGTGGTGATGGCCTTGCTAAACGCTGCAAGGAGACTTACAGGATGAATGTAGGTGTCTGCAAGGTTAGGTGCCCCTTAGCCAGCATCTTTGGAAAATTCCCCATTTTCTGAACTAAGAGTTATTTCACTTTTCTGGCATTTGAGCTTTCTTTTCATCACAAGCATCATCCGACAACACTCAGCCAGTTAGCAGCTTGTAATTGGCCTCTCCCATACTAAAGGCACCCAGATCTCAGAGAGCAACCACAGGCCTCACAGATACTGTTATTCTGTCTGTGCATAGCAGATTCTAATAAAAAACATCTGCTCTTATTCCTTTTTTCTGTTCTCTATCAGGAAGCTGTCCACAGAGGTCTGTGAAGTGATTTGGGTTTGGGATCTGAAATTTTTGGACCACAGACAGAATAAAAACATATGACTGATGAGAATCAGAGGGCCCTCACCATGACTGAAGAGACAAACACTTCAGCCCAGAAATCCATGCATGCTGTCTTCAGCCCTCTTCTAGGATGTGGTGGATAGGCATCAGCATATTTTGCTAGGATTTATTTTATGGATTAGTGATTGGGCTGATGGACAAATTTGCCCATTTTAAGCTGTAAATAGGCTGGAAATGCCATTTTGATGTGCTTTGGATAATGCATGATTATAAGACAAAATCCTGATGTCCCAGGGATATTAGTAAGGAAGGTTTCTGCTAGAATTCCTTGAGACTCAGCCCCTCCCAGGGCTGTGCATACAAGGAGTAGGAGGCTGTGAACTCAGGAAGTTGTGTTAAGTTCTAGGAAGACCAGAAGAGCTTCTCTTTGATGCCCTGTACCTGCTCTCTGCTCCAGAAATCTTCACACTGTCCCAAGTACAGAACATTAATTGTCATTTGATTCAGTTTAGTGGCCGAGCAGGTGACCTATCTCCTCCTTACTACATCTGAAATGGAAAATTATGGTTGCAGGAAGGAGTGTGCTTAGGGCTACAGGGCTTTTTCATCACCATAGAAAACAAATTTATGGGCAATATATTGTGTCTAACTTTCTAATGTGAACTTTAAAGACTATTTTTTGCATGATATTTTCAAGTGTGTATTGTTCTGGATGTGTTTTCAAAAGACATTTTTGAAAGTTTTGGTGAAAAATAGCTGTGTAGAAGAGCTTCACAGCACCAACCATCCAGTTCTGGCTCACACTAACCATGTGTCAGTACAGCTTGGAAAGAGTACTGTTCTGAGGAATCAAAGTGATTGGGAACTGGATTCCAATACATTAATACAAAACTCTGTCATTAATATTTAGTTGAAAAACACTAAACACTATCAATATTGCCTCCTGCTTTTGAATAAACCCACAGAGATCTCAGTTTTGTTTACTATGATTTTTTTTCTTTCACAGTTTAATTTTTTTTGCTCTTTGTTCATGAACTTAATATCTAACTAAACCTTTATTCACAGATGGGGGGGGACTTGTGTATGTAATTTTCAACACATACCATTGTGCAGGTGCTGTGAAGAAAAGTAGTCCCTCTCCTTACATTATTTATGGCTTTTTCATGCAAAGAGGTGAGACACATTAAATGGTTCAATAACTGTCTTCTATTTAATTGTGTCAGCAAGAAGAGTCTATTCTTTCCTGTTCTTTCCATTCCCCAGTTCTCTGTTGTTTTTTTTTTTTTCTGGCTGTCTTTGATCTGTAAAGACACAGTCCTGTCTTCCTGAAATTGTATCTTCAGCAGGGATAGTAGGTGAATTGGGTCAGATAAAATAAAACCTGATCTGAACACAACCCTAAAACTCAAGCTGAATCAGAATAGCTCCAACTGGCACCAGTGGCTCTTTGACCTTCAAAATCAATGCAGCAAAGAAGTTACTACATTTCTAAATTACATGGATGTCATTGTTAGTTAGGCATATTTCAAAATATAAACATACATAAAGCACTTTATAAAATTTCCTGCAGACCTGGAAGCTCAGAGTAAAACCAGCCATGAAAAAATACTGCAGATGTATCAGAATTCTCATGGCTTGGGGGAAGATGAACAGACACAGAAAAAGCATTAAAAATATTCTGTTATGCTTTTGCTACTAGGGCCACAGTCCTTAAAATGCTTACACAAAAGCAATTTTTCTTTATTTCCTTACAAATGAAAGAATCTCTTTCCTGGTCAGTGTTATGCTACAGTAAGTAAACTACTTTTAGCCCTTACCCTCACCATAAGGATAGTACTGTAATCACTATATAACATCTTTCTTTTGGGATAAAATTGTATTTTCCAAAGTCCAGTGCTCTATCAGATGAGGAAACCAGCAGTGAGAAGAGTGTAACTGCACTCATTTTTCCTTTTATCAAGAGAAAGCCTCTGGAGGTGGGTCTGACAGGTGGTGTGACCCCAGCAATGGGATTTCCTCAGCATCATAGATGTCCTCATGACTCATCAGTGTGCAGGATCCTTTTATATGTCATTTTTTTAAATGAAAAAAAACTAATTAGAATACAACTAATAAAACATAAGAATGGTTTGAATAGAAAATGTGTGATTTTGTGTTGCCTTATTCGAAAAAAAATTAAATTGTGTTTATGGAACCTGTTAACCAATTTGACGCTCACAACAATAATTGTAGGAGTGATAATAACTGTAATCATTGTACTATGAAATGAACATTGAGGAAAAAGGCTGTGCTAACAATAATCACTGGAATAGACAGCCACTGGAGCACGTAATCAAACAAATCACTGAAGAAATCACTGTAACATTTCTTGGATCAATAATACAAATGGTTCGGTACTTACATAAGTGAAAAGAATGAGAGCAATTAATTCCATTGTTGCAAATCATTGATCAGCTGCCTTAAAAAAAGTGTGCCTTTTAAAACCTAAAATATTCCTTTGTGTCATGAGTCCTTGCAATGAACCTTTGAAACTGGAAGTATATCTTCAGCTGGTGCAAAGAAATATAATGCTATCAAGGCATTTTAGACCAAGGACTAAATACCTTCAGTTTTGATAGAGAAGCCTAGAAGAACACCACTAAGTGGGTGCTTCACTTCATCTTTGATGGCAATGGCTCTCTGGATATTGTTTGGCTCCTTAAGTAAATGGATGAGTTGGAAGATTCAAAAAGGCCTCAGAAAAAAGGGAAATAAAATTGACAAATGGCTGAAACACAGGGGGAAAAAGTAGAAAATAATTATATAATAACTGAGAGAACAAGAGGGAGAGGAGAGGGAGAGAGAGTGAACTCACAGGACAGGACTTTCAAAGGCACCTTTGTATCTTAGTATACTTAGGTACTTACCACAAAGAGCTTTATGATTTTCAAACATCTACATATTTTGGGATGGTCACATTAACAAGAACCTCTCAGTGTCTAAACTCCATGCTTGGGCATGATGTAACAGAGGTTTAGGCTGTCTGCACTGGCAGCTCAGTTTGGAAAGATGCTAGTTCTCTTTTCTCACTTTTTTGTGTGGACAGACGAAAGTTTGGTAGAAATTGGCCTGTGTCTAGGCCCAGGCAGAATGGGAATGAGACAGCACCTGGCATTTAAACAGCTGCGAAAATTAAATGCCTTCCAAGTTTAACAGCACCTGACCAGTGGTTTGTGGATTTTAAATCTGGGCTTATGCTCTAAATCCTAACAGGGTGTACAATGTGCCTTGGTGAATCATATCTCAAAACAAAAGTGTCCAACTCATGTCAGCAACATTTTACTTTAGTTTGGCTCTTTGAAACCCACATAATAAAACAAACAAACAAACAAACAACCTTTGTTGAAGAGTATTTACTAAACTGTTCAATATGCTTATCTACATTCTTTGTGCAACAGTGATATTAATCCAAAATTATGAACTGTTTTGTTTTAAAGGAACATTTGTGTTTAAATGTCTTAGCTTCAATATATTCACCTACTGAGCATAATTATATCTTTAATAAAATTATTGATAGGGCCAAATTGGTATAAAAGTTGCAATTAAATGGCAAGAGACTCAAGACCAGTGATTAGGACAAGTGAGGTTTAAAAAATGTTTACAATAAATTGTTTTGAAATTCAAAACAAAATATAATTAATAACTAAATATAATTAGTTATATCAGCTGAAAATCAAAACTTGTTTCAATAGTCTGTTTGATTTTTAGAGTTACTTAGATTCTATATAAATCTAATAATGGATATTCAATCATGGATGACTTTTTCAAGAAGAGCAAGCTTCCCCTGCTATAAAGAAATCTAGAATGAAAGGGTCTTTCATGTATATAAAAAGACACCAAACTTTGTCACTGTCTTTCTGTAATATGAAAGATGGTAGAGGTAGAAGTCAATGGTAATTTTTCATCAGAAAGGTTTTACCTGTATACACGTTGCCAAGGTAGAAAAATAGAGCCATAGGAAATTCTTTACAGTAATTGCATTAGTTGTGTAATAATGGCAACAAAGTTACAATAAACAGCATTATAACAGAAGCAAAAGCATTATTATTTCAGTTATATCCAAATGCTTAGTGGAACATTTTTGTTTTCAGCAGCTTTCATAAGGAAACAAGATTGATGAGGACTAGAGTGAGAAACAAAGGTAAAACAAGTTGTGCATGATTGCAAAACAAATCAGTGTCACAAGCCAGGAATAAGATAGCCAATCTTCTTTCTTACAGACTTGTTTTCATATTGTCCATCATAAGAATAGCATAAAATGATTTAAATGAACTGATGATAGAAAGTTAAATTAACAGCTGTAGGATTACCATTAGAAAATCATGCATGAATTTTTGCTACTTATTCTAAATGTAAAAAAGGACTACTCATCTGCTTAATGTTCCAACCTTGATTCTGTATTATTTGAAACACTGAAAATAAAAAATGATACTATGCTAAGGGCAGTTATCAGCTGGCTAGATCAAAGATCACATTTATAGAGGTTTTAGGTATTTATTAGGTAGCTTTCTGGACTCTGATGTCCACCTCTCACTGCCTTATTAGTGGAATGCATTGGAAATGAAGGAGAAAAGAAGCAGAAGCAACACAAGATTGACTCACTGATTTAGGGAAAAATAAATGCTTTTTAGAACTGTGGTTTCCTATTGATCTGTATGCTTTAAATTACGGTACTGGTACTGAACTACTCAAAATCCTATTATGTTCCTATATTATCCTCTCTTAGCTCCTCTTCTGTCCAGGCCCATCTAAGATGTGCATTAGCTGATTAAACAGTTGGTTGTTGCCAAACAAAATGTGTGATAAGCAAGCTTTTCTTACCTTTCTTCACTAAGGGCTGAAATTGGCCCTTATTTCTCACACTTAGTTAATTTCCACAAAAATTTGTTGAAGTGTGGCTTTGTTACCTTTATCCCTCTGTCAGACTGGACTAAAATTGTCCAGTGGGTTCAAAAGTCACTTCAGGCAATTGGACAGATATCTGCACAAAGAGCACAAATCACATCAAAGTTGTTTCTTTAGGAAAAAAATAGCAGAAAATAGATGTAGCAGATCTTGATTTATTTTTGCATTCTCACAATTTACTTTTTAGTTTTATTTTGCAAATGTGAATCATAAATGGGTGGTGATTATTGTTCTCATGGAAGACTTTAGTTTCATCTTATTTATGCACTGAGAGATCAATGTGACTTTGGTTTTTCAAACAAATATCCAGGGTAATTCATATACAGCTCCTAGATTATACAAAACACTGAAGTCTTATTAATTCACGATTATTGATAAAAAAGAGAACAAAATAATATTATTTTTAGAGCCAATGTCCTAATGCATCATGAACATTAAGTAACCAAGACCTCTCTTCTCATTTTTCTGGTTATTACTTTAAAAATAAATGTGAAATTTTGCCAAAATATGGATCAAATATTTCCTTCAGTGCTTTTATTTTCATTCTTTCTCAAGTGTCTGGAATTTATCTCAGGACCAAATGTGCTGAAATAATGAGGGATGATATTTGACATAATGAGGGGATGGTATTCAAACCTGAGCCTTTTCAAGAACATTGCATGACAATTGCAGCCCGAATTTGTGAAACTGACAAGTATTTGTCTCAAGTTCTAAAAAACATGCAAAATGCTGATGATTTCCTGAGGAGGAAGGAACATTTAATGAGGGTGGCATTGACAAGTATAAATGCTTTTGAACAAAAATGGGATTCCACAGAACACAAGGAAATGTGGACTGAGTAAGTGCTGCATTTATTAATAATATTTGGTAATTTGGTAATTATTAATAATATTTGATAATCCTATTTGGTAATGAAATATTCTGTCCAGAAGAGTAGCAAAATTAGACTGGATGAAACACTGAGGAAAATATCAGAGGAAACAATAATGTATTAGCAAAAAGGACAAGATGATCTACCCAGTGGACACTTGTAATTGTTGCAATTCAAATCAGAATCTGCTGTAACTGAGAATGTCTGGAGTCATTGTGTTCCTTTAAAAGAGGCAGAGATGCTGCCAATTATGACAATTGTAATGAAATACTACATTCACTGAAAATCTTGCACTTTTTTTATGTTTCTGGAGGGTAATGCAGATGTTGCTCTATTCAAGGCTTCATTTATTTTCATGTAAATGAAGGAAAGAAGATTGGAAGGGAGACATTTCTCTTCATGTGCACCATATCCTCCAAAGGTGGAGACAGGGCAAGAAGATTCAAAAGAATAAATTCAGGAATAAGTAGTGGAATCTGACATGTATAATCAGCAGCTCATCCTGAACCTGAGGAGGAGAGTTTCATTATTGACAAATTTGTCTTTATAATCTAAATGGTTTCACCATTTAAGAACTGAGCTGCCCAGGCTCTCCAATGGGAAGTGTTTAATAGTGCTATAAGAGCTCTATGCCATCTAAAGCCATGTTCAGCTGTTTGTTTATCCTCTGTAATACAACAAACCTGCTGGAATGCTCCTGGCCCCAGGTCCCAAAGGCTCCTGTCCTTGTGTCCTCACCTGCAGAGCAGGTCCTGGCAGGAGGGATTGCAAAGCTGGCACAGGTGATGGGCTCACAAAAGCTGCTTTTCTGCTCAACAGGAAATTAACCCCAGTATCTGTGCTCTGGAGCAGCTGTTCACACCCAGGATCTTGTGATACCTGCCACCCAACTTTCTCTATCCCTATATTAGACAACTAAAGCAAATAATTCTGTCTGACACTGTGATCCCTGAAGATACAGATGCCAGCAGAGGATCATTCATCACATTTGAAAGGAGATGTTTGAATACAGTGAAATGTTCTCAGGATGTGAACAACTCTGCTCCACTGACTGTAGAAGATCTACATCTCTACCGATATCTGTCTATATCTATCTCTATTCATGCACATCTCTCTTTCTCTCCCTCCATCCCAATCCTCCACCTTGTATCTTCATCATCTCTATAGGTGAATTAGATGATGCAAAAAGTTTTCCAAAAGTTAAAGATACCTGAGGTAAATTTGAGCTTCATTTCCATATTCTGCTTTCTACCTAGGATAATTTGAGATCACTCTAACAACAAATGGGTCAAAATGATAATTCAGAAATTCTGGTACAGCAGTTTGGAAGCTTTGGTTTGCCTTTTCTCTCTGACATCCTGGGAAATGGGTCACATATTCCTTCAGGCATACAATAGCACAGGGAGTGGCATACTGAATAAACTGGACCCTTTCCACTGCTTTATGCAACACTTGGTTTCTAGGAACTGCATTGAAAATACTTTCCAACAGGCAAAATGGTGGTGAAAAGCAGGTTTGCTTTCCTAAAATATTATATGCCCTAGCTCCTCTCCAAGAATATCTGTGCAGGAGGACATGGAGCAGTCAACTGGGAAATGAAAAATGGGAGTACAGAATTAGATTAGCAAGGTAAAGATATTCTGATCACAAAGGGATCTTTTACTTATAAAGTAAAGGCACTGCTGAGACCTGAATCAAGGCTAAAGTAAATTTGGCCAGTCTTTTGGCCACAGACATCCTAATAAAAACCTGAAAGTCTCATGTTAGCAATCAAGAGACTGTAATTTGCAGTATAAAATAAATTCATGAAATCATTATGAAACTTCAAAACAAGATCTCATTCAGAGTCTCCAAAATGCCTTCAGTAACTTTATTTCCTTTACAAGGGATAGAAAACTGTAAGGCATTGAAGCAGAATAAAAATGATGAAGGTTTTTCAATGGGCTCATTGTAGGAATAAAGAAAATAAACTATCAAACTGGCCTTTATTGTCAAGGTAAAGAGACATTTTTGTGCTGAACGTTTCTATGCTGATTTGTGAGACACGCTGTCTCCATGTAAAGTTTACATCTATATCCTATTCACATTTTGGTCGTGAATACAGCAAGAAAAAATAGGTTAAAATAACTGGGAATTATTCTCCAAAAAATTATGTCACCATTACCTCAGAGTAAATGTGTCTTTAGTTTTTTGTTGCTCCTTAAATAGCTTTTTTGTGCTGCTAGAGTTTAAGCACTGCTGGAACTCTGTCAATTCTTGACCTTATTTTTTTTCTTGCCTAAGTAAGGAAAACTCCCAGCTGATTGTAAGAGCGCTCTGCTGCCATCACAAAAGACCCTCTTCTTTGGGAGAAAAAAAAGCTGAATTTCCGGTGTGAGATCATCAGGTTCAAGAAAAGGAGAAAAATGCTCTTAAAAAAATAACTGAAGCAGACAGCAGAGCAGGAATTGGTGATTATCTGGCAGACAGTCAGATCAACACTCATGGCAAGGAACGAGGAACACTGCAGCTGCAGGCTAAAAAAAAAATTGGTGAGTCTAAACAGTGAGCATTTATCAACAACTGGAAGCATTTAGACAAAGCAACTAATTTTTCATTGTTCTCCTTTATAATAATTTTTTTTTGCTGCATTCTTCTCCAGTCAGAAAGGCAATTAGCATACAGAGTTCTCATCAGTCCTTCTTGGAGCTTTCTCACTTTCCAGGACTGACACAGTAGAGCTGGTTGCACACAAGCAGTTTTTGGCATGACTAAAAGATCTGGGGGCAAGGCAGACAGTCTGCATAATTTATTTATTTTTAAAGGGATAACAGAGGCACTGTTCAAAACAAGCTGAATTATGGTGGGAAAGAGCTTGTTCTTCCCCAGTTATGTTCTGTGTTCGAAGTACTCCTTAGAAGTTTAGGGCCTTGGCCAAATAACACTTGGTCCCTTTCAGATGCCTTGGGCTATACTGCTGAGACAGTGAGAAGCAGAGTTAATGGACTGATCTCTTCTCACAGAATTTCAGTTTGGAGACCTCACAAAGTTGAGAGAGGCACCACAGGCTTGCTCACTTCTCTTACTACTGCAGCTTCTCAGAAGGAGGTGCGCACTGGAGTTGTTAAAATTTGGGGTAGAAAGAAACATATGACTATCAAAAGTAAGTTATGAATGGTGGGATGAGTTTTGCTTCTACTCTAATCAAAAGGATAAAGTCACAGAGCAATGACACTCTTATAATGAGATATCCTTGTCTTACCCCTTACACTTTCCTTTGGCATGTGGGCCATGAAGGTGCAATCTACCCTCAGCATTTAACAGAGGGATTTTTGCTTTCTTTTCTTCATGAATTCAGGGACTGTACTCATAACATGGAGGCAAAATGCTTTGGAAAGTGCTGTATTACAGAGGGAAAGCTCAGTGTACATGTGAGTGTATCCCAGGCACTGGGGCCTGTAATAGCAGATTAGATAAACACAAAAAAAATATATATGTCAGAAAGCAATTTTTTCCTATGGGAAAAGTGACTGAATGTTCTAACCATTTTTTATTATTTCCTGTCAGATACATCAGCTGAGGGCTTGGTCCTTCATTTATACTGATTGTATGTAATTCATTGCATTGAGAATTAACTAGGTGGCAGTAATCACTCAATGATCTCAGATGCATATCATAAAACTTATGAGTTTTCTTGTCAGATTAAAATTGGTGGAGGGGGAGGATGGACAAGTTTCAGGTCTTAAAAGAATATTTTGTCTTAATTGAGCTTTGCAGCAGCTTATGTAGCAGATTTGTTACTAGCACAAAGAAAGCATTCATGGGTCCTAGTTCATCACTGACATTGCAGATGCACAGAGCCTTTAACTCTATGTGCTAAAAAGAGTTGCTGCACTTAGAGAACTTAATGTTTACTTCTCAAACTGTTAACATAAAATACATAAATAAATACTTTGCAGAATATTATCCACTGCTGCTTCATCCTCACAGGTACATCACTGTTCCACAATTCTTTACACTAAATGTGTGCCTCGTAGGAAAGCATGGGGAGAGAAAAACAGGAAGAAAGGTGCAGTTCTAATGGAACTGACAAAATAGTAGAAAAGAGAAATATGAAATATGGTGTAAACCTTGATACAAGCCTTTGTCTCCTAAAAATCATTTATTATGAAATTGTTACAGGCGAAAATTCTTTTCTTCAGTCTGTGTCAGTAGCAGCAACTGGAAGGACAAGAAAAAAAGTAAATTGTAAGCTATAAGAGCCTCATCATTGTACAGCTTTCAGGATAGAGGTTCCACTAGAAATACAACTCTGTGAAGACCTTACTTCAAAATCTTGGTGGGAAGGTAGTCAGATTCTGCTTGTGAAAACTCTAGGGTTTATTTGTCCTGCAGTCCATAGTTTCCCCCTCAATGTTAGGAATTTGGCTTATTTGTAGATGGATTTGAGAAGGTTGCTTGATTTTACTTGTAAGGGTTTTTTTAAGTTTTCTCAATTTTGAACTAATGTGATTCAGTCAATATCTGTCTAGTCTGGGACTAGATGTTTTCAAATGGTGTCTGCGAGTTCATGTTACAAAGGTCTTATTAGTTCTGTGGTGGCACTTTAGAATATGCTACTTGACAGGTAAGAGAAAAGAAAATAGAAATACAGTACACCAGACAGAAATTCTTCTGAAGGAATGTGGAGAAACAACAATACTACACTGATATAGGCAGTGTCTGTTATTCATGACAACATGTATGAATGGAAGGAAGCACAACATGTGCATCTCATAGGTCATTAAGCATAAAAGTTATGATCCTATTTTGGATCTGACTGTACTCCTTCTGTAATATAGATCCTTGAAATTCATAATTATTTTTTTAAATAAGTGTATATTTGCTGCAAGTAAAATGGTAAATTAATGATTGGTTGCATCTGTACTAATGAGTAGGAAGCTGTGCCATCTTGTAAGTGATTTGACAAACAACTGTGAATAAACTTCTTCAGAATTTTGAATCAGAAATGGGGAAACAAGATGAAAGAATATGTGTTCACTCTTTGAGCAGGGGAATAAACCAGTGGCATGCATTTTTCTGGATGAGATATTATAACAAACAGCAATAGCAAAATATTCATGCAAATTGCAGCATGGAAGTGTTTTGGACTGACACTCTTAAAGAATCAAACATAATATTTTAGTAAATATATATACAATGAGTTTTTTAATATAAATTATTTAATATATTACAATAATTATTATTTCTGACTAAGGATCCCCTGTGAAATTTACAATAAATCTTCAGAGTAAAAAGAAAAATAATCAGAAGACATTTATGAAACTTCTAAAATAGGAAGAGAAATGATACTATTTATGTAGTAGATTCTTAGAATAGTGTGTGACTGAATAGAAATACTTCTATACAATGACTGCAAAGTAAGAGACACCCACATCACTGTAGTGCAGTTTTCCCTCTCTCACATTTTCCTTGGTTGAGTAAAAATATTTTCTTTTTGTCATAATAAGATCATCAATAATATGGGAGTTTTTTCTTTTTATTCATACACATTAGTCAACTCTTTCTTGCTGATTATAAATGAAACATCATTTGTGTTTCACTGATTCTGCATGGTGAATGAAAGGAGGTTCTTTATATAATTACCAGTAAATAAATAAACAAACAAACAAATAAATATAACTGTATACCAAAGGCTGTTCCACATATTTATTCAAGACTCCAAATTATGAGAGAATTTACAAGGGTCAGTACAGCACCCAATGGCAGAGCTGACAGGGAAGAAGTGAGTCTCAATGTTAAAGGGAAGGGGAAGCAGGAGATGAGGGAAACACAAGCTCTGCACCGGTTTTTGGCATTGTTTTCCACTTACTACACACTGACTTATTTACTCCACTGCATATCTGCAAAGCATTGGGTATTGTTTGTACCCACAGTGGATATCACTGTAGTTTACTGCAAACTGTGTGAAGCATAGGAGAAGATTGCAATAGTCTTTTATCATATCCCAAATACATGTTGCTGTGCTACAAGATGACATTTTATTCATTAGTTTTACAACAATGAAGATAAAACATATATTTGGAGGAACATGCATAAACATATATGTATGGATATAGACATATTTGGGGGACTAGTGACTTCGATTTTTTTCAGCCATGAGAAAGTGTTGAAGTTTGAAAAGATGTTTTTCTCATTTTGTCTTTGACATTTGTGGTTCTCTCTTTACAGAACTAGATTCAGTGTTTATATTTTGAATTTTCTAGTTCTTTTTAAATATTGCTGTTTTAATAGTATATTCACCCATCAGATTAGTATATTTTTACCACACAAAACTTTTATTCAAAAGAGAAGCATTTTCCAAACTATGTTGCTGAATAAAAGCTGACATGTTGCCTCCAACATCAGGAAAAAAAGCCCTCCCCTTTTTGCTTTTACTTTTTGTCCTAAGTCCGCTATGAATATCATTATGAATATCATGTATGACTTTTAGTATTGTTTTCATCATCCTTTATTTCTTAAAGTATCTCTGTAACAACCTTTTCTCTTGTTTTACAATTTACCAAGACAACAGAAACCAACTGGGCCTTTTCTTAAGGGATTTCTTAATCAATCCATCTGATCTTTCTCATTTATGAAAGAGAGAGATACATTTCTTTACTCATGGGATGCTGTATTTCTTAATTATATTTGAAGTATTTTTAAATTCATCAATTTTCCATGCTGGGGAATAGTTAAGAATGTTAAACTTGATAAAAATATTAGAGGGCTTTATCAATGATTATCTAGTGAAAACAAAAGATCTGTGTTACTTTGCTAAAACTTTGGGAACATATTTTGAGTGCCCCAAAAAGAATAAATTTCTGTTTATATGAGGGCAGGTATGTAATAGTTATAATATTATGCCTCATTTTATATTAGCATTATTAGCCTGATAATGTCTCTTTGAGAAATCCAGTGATGAGGATTGTTAAAAGCTTATTGTAACTAGTCCCTTACCAGAGAGGGAATTCAAATAGTCTAAATGATCAGCATAATAACTGAAAGAATAGAAATATTTGAAGGTACTTTATGATTTGCTTTCTCTCTTTTTTACTGTGGATCATGGATTAATTAACCTCTGATCATGTTTGGTTCCTTCATTCAGTTCTCTCCAACTAGTTGGCATCTTTGTAAGAGGAGCAAAGCAGATGCTAATATAGAAGAAATTTCTCCTCTAGATAAAAATCACAATATATATTTCAACTGGCTAATTATATTCAGTCTCTCACTGGCCAGTGAGTCAGTGAGATTGTTTCTGAACACATCCTTCTGTTTCTATGAGCATCTCAAGGACTCTTCAAATTATATGGTCCCTTTCACTATGAAAGAAGAATTTTTATAACACAGACAAAAGAAATAAATTAAGCCACATGATAGTGCTTCTGCAAGATATATTATTGCAAACAAAAACTTTAATATAATTATAGGATTATCATATTAATGTGTTATTCTTTAAGTATTCAAAAATTTCTCTCACATTATTGTGTCATTAGTGATGACACAAAAGTATTGCAATAAAAATCTTAATTATAGTCTCTTAATTATAGTCCTTCTACTAATTGCTATATTTTAAGAGCATTAGTCAGTTTAGGTTTTTTTTCCTTTTTTTAATTCCTGAGACTACCAGCAAAAGAGGAGAGAAAATTGAACTACACTCTAAAGTACTCTCTATTAGACCCTATTGTTTTCTGGATCTACTTTTTATTGTTTTGTTGCTACATCATTCAGAGATCACTAGAGGATCATCCATTTTATATAAGATCTTCAGAACATCTGCAGGATTTTGAAGTCAATTTTATTATCAGGAAATCCTTCCAGGAGAGAGAAACATAACTAATGGAAACATAACTTTTATTCTTGCTCTTTTCTTAATCTAAATTAGATACTTTCTGATGGAATGCTGAATATCTCTTGCTCTAAAAAAAATTTGTTGAGAGCTGTGAATTATCCTCTAGACTCTATGGCTTGCTGCAAGGGTGCAGTATTATGTGAGAAGGGGAATTTGCTGAGTCTTGAAGTCATGCTTGCAACTGATTTTATACCTACATTTCTCTTCATAAAAGTCATTGGTTGTTCAACCCTTAAGCAAAGTTTCCAAGTTGAAAAAGGCAAACTGATGGAAACCAAGACATCACTCAAATATTCCAACCTTAAACATAAAGTCTTATGTTTATATCAGTTTTTTTGGGGTTGTTTTATATATTAATACCTTAATTTTTGGGGACCTTATTATATGATCCTTCATCTTGGAAGTAAAATGTCTTTTCTGTATCTCTGGACATCTTTAGACCTGCATAGAATAAAACGTACCAGGAAGACACCAGGATATACCTTTGGTAATATTTCCAGATTAATTTTCCAGGTTGATGTACTGTCACTAAAAATTATTAACATATATAATGATAGATTATTTGAAGTTACAGCTTATCATGAATACATCTGAAAATCCAGAGCTGTTAAACTCAGCTGTCCAAGATCCAGATTCCTACTCTGTTAAAATTTCACCTGACTGATTAACAACTGCAGATATATTTACATAAAATTTTAAAGCATTTCATGACTGCATATTGCCATTTTTAAGGCAAAGAACAGTAGGGTCATAAAGCACTCATTCTATTAGAGGTAGCCAAGTCGTTCTCTGAGAGAAAAAGATGAATATGTTAGAATATGTAATTTTTATGTGAGAAGTGATGTTTGAGGAGGGATTTCAAAAAAAATGCATGAATGCCAGTGGCACTAGTTTGGAAATTATTTTGATTGTATTATTCTGATCTCTCTGCACCAAGATTATAAATTTATAAGTTACTGAGATTCATATAAATTATATACAAAATCTCCAAAGAAATCCTGCCACATTAAAAAACCATGAAAATTAAAAAATGTAATTCCTGAAACAGAAGAATGTCACCACTTGAATTCTATCTCTGTACATTTGTGTATTACAAAGCAGCCTTAAATTTGCATGACCATTCACTAGTATAGTCACAATACTTTGTGATTCTTCCATCTTCTGGGTCAGACTGCTAATTTATACTCTTTATTTTCTCTCTATGCTGTCTGCTCCAGATTTTGCTCCATCTGCTTTACTTACCTGGCTCCATACCGTCCTCATCCTCTGATTAACTGATTGCTTTCACATCTCAAGTCACCATCGGTTTGGTTCGATTCCCTTTTGTGTTTACTATTCTGATTTTAGAACCATCTGCAGTAGTCTTGACTATTTATTCTACAAGTGTGTATTAACAAATAAGCTCTTGAGGTGATGGTGGTTAAGGAGCTAATCTTATTTTATTGAGTGAACAAAAGCTAATTTTTTTCCTCTCTCTGTCTAAAATGTAGGCAGTAAATTTTTTTCTGTCTTATTAATAGATATTTCATCTCTGTGACCAGAACCAGTCTGGGAAGCAGAAGAGACAAAATGAATGCACGGGAATTGGAACACCATTATCTGGAACTCTTTGGACCAAAAAGTCTCAATCCTGTGCTGAACTGATGCTTTACTGAGGAAAAGTCAGGAACCAGCATACTCCTTTCCCCAAGCAGCAGGGCACTGTGTTCAAAAGAGAGCTTGCAAGAGTGATCTTTTATTGCCGACATCCACGCGCCGTAGGTGCAGTCTCTGCTGCCTGTCCTTGAGCAGTGTAGCTGCTCTCCAGCTGGTTAGCATTTATGCAGCAATCAGCAGGAAGAACTAAGTGGAGCTGCAGTGTTCCTGTGTAGCTCAGCAGAAAAATGTTGTGTGCTCTGCATTGCTTTGGACTGCTCTGATAAATTCTAATCGACAGGCTTCAGCAGCACAGCCACTGCACGAGCGCCCACCATTGCATGGGCCAGGGAAGGACTGAGCTGCATGGAGTGCTAACAATGAGCAGGCCAAAAGTATCCTGTGGAGGTGCAAGGGTGAGATTTTAGGATTATACACTTTCATGGATTTCCACAAAGTATTTAAATGTTTTTGTTTTTGTTTTTTTTAATAACTAGGAATGATCATAATGTGGTATTTTCTTTTGGTTCTTTGGTTTGTTTATTTGGAGGGGGGAAAAGCATAAATGGTATGGAAGCAGGTCTATTAACTACTGAATATAACACTACTGAATTCATAAAGGACAAGATAACTTTTTTCCCCTTGAAATAATTTAGGGCAACTACACTTCATCCAGTGCAATGGCAGATGGAAGTGGGAGGGAGTTCATGCTCCCTGACCCTGCTCTGAGAGATGGCTGCATGAACCTTACTTGCCTGCCCTTCAACAGAAAGGAACAAATTTGTAACAGTATGAGGCATCCACCCAAGAAGAATCCTTTGAGTCATTAGCAGCACTGCATTGCCTTGTTAATTCAACTTGTTCATTATGAGACCTTTTGCCCAGTTCTTCCAGAATGCAAAAAGCATTTCTGTCTGGCCTGCTTGTAACTGCTTAAAATAAATTCTTCAATGAGCATCAAATTATCCATGGTATTTTCTATCCAGTGCAATGAATGCATTTACTTAACCTGGATAACATGTGGTTTCATGTAATCCCCAGATGATAATTTGACTGAAATATTCTAGGGAGTCATTATGAGTGTCTTATGCAGAGAATCAGAGAGGGAAATAATTGTATGCACTTGACAGAATGAAATGCTTGTAAAAACCAGTGGTTTTATCTGGTACCCTTGAATACAAGAGAGATCCTATTTACTTCTTCTAAATGGAAAAGAAATCTCAATGAAAAATCTTGTCTTGGTGTTAATTTGGTTTAGTTGCTTAAAGGCTGGGTACCTACACTGCCCACTTAATATCTTCTCTGACAAAATACTGTAAATTCTGCAGAAACAGCTAGTATCTTGGCACAATGCCCTATAAAATGCTTGCCTCCCAGTTTCACTTGGTTAATAGATATTTTATTTTTGCCTAAGCACCTAGACAATAACAGTTTTACTCTCAACTTCACCTATATAATTCATGCTGACAATTCTCCTTTCTTTCACTTATATATCGGTTTCGTTTATTCTGTCAATCTTTATTAACTACCAGAAGAAGCACTTATTATTATTGGCATTTAAGCCATTAGAGTTTACTGGGCAAAATTTTATCACTTGCTCTTAGAATTTGCAAATATTGGATGCCCTTTTCTCTACAAACATTTCATGTTTTCTGTCTCTCATAACATGTAATTATGTATAAAGTGGGTTCTGTGGTGGCACAAAGAAGCTTTGTGGATATACTTACCACCACCATAAGACAGTTTCTTTGTAGATTAACAATGGTAAGAGTGCACAGGAGTTCAGAGTTTGTAGATCTAATGCCTGTAAGTGGCTTTCAGTTAGAAGTTTAAGTGCTAGCTACTGACATTTTTATAATGAGTCTGCAACTCTGAAAAACAAAGCAAATAATGATTAACCACACTGTATCAGAGAAGAAAGAGAATTCCCTCTGTGGGAAGAATGTTATTGTGGAACTGAAAAAGAAAAAAATTAAATGTTTAATAATATTCCTAGTTGAATGACTATTTCTGGAGGCCTGCAATCTGGAGTGTAAAAAAGGCCACTATAAATATTACACTATATATACACAATATATAAATATTACACAATATTACACTATAATCTCAAAAAATGTATAGAAGGGAAACACTTCTATCCTGTTGTGTAGCAATTAGACACATCTCTCCAATGCACTCGGAAATCATTCTTCTTCTTCACTACTTTCCCCGCTTATTCTTATTTTCTGGTATCCTGGTAATGCTCTGGAGTTTTCCCCTTTAGCCTTTCAAGAACACATAGAAACTTATGTTTGTAAACAATCCAAAACAAATAACTCTCACAATCCTTTTTATGATTGTATTGTATTGGTATTTTGTCTGAGAAGCAAAATTTTGCTAGATAGACAAAAGTCCCCATGCTTTTTAGGGAAAAAAAAAAATCAGAAGGGATAGATTAGGGACTCTTTTCCTATCCCCTGATTTGTTTGTGTTCTGATTTAAAGCTACCTAAACTGAGATTGCTTTGCATTTGATTCCTAATAGTGTTGGTGGCTATAATTTTTACAATCATGACACTGTTCAGAACCCCAGGCACATTATGAACCTATGGTGTTTGTCAGTGCAGAAATAAAGAGCAGATAAATGTTCTCTATAGCACTTTCAGGGTCCCTACCTTTACAGCCTATTACCTATAACAGAAAAATGGAAATACAGGTTAACAGAGAAGCAGAGAAAACAGTGATCTGGTCTTGTCCTTGGCACACTTGGAGTTTAGCAACTATTGTTTTTTTTATATGTATTGCAGTTATAGAGAGTATTAAAGATAGAAAACAAAACAGAATTGTTTTGGAGGCTTACAGGGATTATGGAAGAAAGCTCAAACAAGAAAAATGATTGTGGATCCCACAAAATAAATGAGTAGTAACAACAAGAGGTGACACTACAAAAAGTGGAAACAAGTACCCTTTCTTCAGTGCAGCAGAGAAGTTGTGAAGAATTTTCACCAGATGTGCAGTTTAAACTGATGGCTGTAAGAATGTTTTTGATAGCTGCTTCATGGATGGCTGTGCTCATGGTAAGATTGCATGCATCAGTGACAGAGAAATCAAGTCAAAAACATGGAACAGAGTTTGACATGTTTAGTAGCCCAAAAGGATAGAAAAAAACCTCCAGTTTAGCCATAATGAGGACATGAGGACTACAAAAAAGTCTTAATGTAAATTTTTGTTTAGCTTATGATCTTCCATGACAGTCCCTAAAATGACATTATTTTCACTGAATAATAATATTATAATAATTAGGTCCAGCCTTATTTTCTGTAGAAATTTTTTTCTATATTTTGTAACATTTTCTGAAGTAAAAATATTGGAAATTTCTGCTGTTTCCTTCTGGTTGAATTACCAAGTTAATGAGCACAAGTGGTAGCTATGGCTTCCAAAAGTTCGTTTCTGAGTATGTTTCGCTGCATGCACAAATGGTATCATTAAAAAAATGGTAACTCAAATAGGAATGCTGTGAGATATTGAAAAGGGTTGATATGAAGTTCATATGGCTCCCTCAAGACTTCATGTGGTATAATCTGTAATGGTAATAGATTCTCTTCCACTGTGTTTTTGGTGTCATAGCTGAAGCATTTTGTTCTCATAGTCAGAAAAATATGCACGTCCAAGTTGAGCCTTGACAGTTCAGTAGGAAGAAATAACCCAGAAAATACTGAAGATTAGATTTGTGCCATTTTTTCTGTTATATATTGAGCTTCTCCTTGAAGAAAAGTGGTTATTCTGGGGTGGCATTTATAAAGAGAGATAAACAGCTTTCTCTTTGCAAGATGTGCCTCAGATATATTCCCCATGGTTACTACCAGTGCCTGGCAATTGCTTTGTGCTGGCAGGTTCTTCATTCTCGATTTCCACTGTTAGACAGATGTGCAAAATACATCCACACAAATGTTTTACCAAAGGCTCTATGCAATATAACATATTCAATCTACAAAGTGGTATTCAAATAGATATTAGGTCTGGTGTGCTAATGTTTTGCTATTGTGCCCCTGTACGCTGAAAGAATTGGCCTACATGTACAGAAGTTATGTTTATGTATCTTGAGTTTTGTTCATGAAAAGGTAATGGGCTTAATTCTGTAAGGTAATGGTAGCTTTACTTCTGGCTGAAACCAAAATCAAGGCAACATATGAATGAAACATTCAAAAAAAAAGTGGAAATCCTAGGAGAAACCATCAAGAGAGTTTTAAGCAAAGTTCAAGATGTAAACAAAAATCTCAGCAGTTTCTACAGAAGGTTGTGAGTTCAGAAATCAATGTATAGATTACACTGATCTTTGTATGACAGTAATATTGATACCATTCTCCCTGTTACATAAACATTGCAGAAGATTTTAATGAAGTCATCAACATTTTTCTACTGCTTTTCTTAGCTGGTAAATCCTTTTTAACAAAATAAGCTCTTAATCTAAACCACCATCATCTAGGAGACCTCAGGAGGGACAAACATTTATTTTGATCAAAGAATTGCTAACAAGGATATTTATAAAAATTAATAATGAAACAGAGTATCTTCCACTCTGTGGAAAATTCAGATGAACATACCATATTCACTAGGGAAAAAGAGTGTCTTGGTAACTTGTCATTATAACAGGCAGATAAATATAGAACAATTATGAATATGGCTCACTTTATTTGTATCCCCACTTCTGCATCTTAACTGTTACAACCAATTTATAAAATTTCAAACTTTAAATTCTATTTATTGCAATTAAATTATTGCTCTCTACCATGGCTTGGGCCTTTTATACACATAATGTGCACATATAGATCATGAGCAAGGGATAGACTATTGGGATAATCTATCAGGAATATCTGGGTTATACAGGAAATGGGAAAGTAGATTAATCTGTCCTAATTCAGGCATTTAAAGAATTCACTCTGTGGTTCATGGAGAAAAATAAGGGTATAGAGCCAATGATTAATTTCTTCCTAAGCCTGAAACAGATCAAAGTTATCATTCTCTAGTGAAACCTGTTTGTTTCCATTGATTATCGCAGCAGTCCGGGATGCCTGGCTGCTCCTTAAACACCTAGCATGAGGTGAGAGAAGCTCATACCTTGGGACTCTTTCTTACTCAAGCAAATTACTTTAGCAGTAAAGTTATCTTTCCATTTCAGCTCTGAAACTGGAATTAGCTCTAATCCCTAGACTCATCATTATTTAAAGTATTTCTTAGAAATCTCAAGAAGCTACAAATTATCAGAGTGAATTGAAGAGAATTGAAGAGAATTGAAGAGAATTGAAATGAGGACTAGGAAGGGAGAGCCGTAAAACAAGTCAGGACTCAGTTAAAGTGTTGATGTGTGGACAACCGTATGTGTAAAAACCTCTTTTCATGATTGGGTTCATAGGACAGTGGTTAATGGCAGATTAGTTAGCTGGAGTTTGGTAACAAGGGGAGGATCTCAAGTGTCCACTGTAGTTTTTATCAATGACCTGCAAGAAACATCAGTGTGCGCTTTTATTAAGTCTGTAGATGACGCCAAACTGTGGAGGATCAATCCAGAAGCTCAAGTGCAGGGGCACTCTCCAAGGGACCTAGACAGGCTGGAGAAATGGACTGACAGGAATCTTATGAAATTCATAGAGGACACATACAAATTCCTGCACTTGGGAGGAAGATGATGCAGGCTAAGGACAGAGAGCTGGGGAGCAGCTCTGTGGAAAGGGAACTTAGGGTCTGCTGGACAGCGAGGCAAGCATGAGCCAGCAGTGCCCTGGCACAAAAGCCTCTTGGACTGCATTAAGGGGATCAAAAGCAGTGCATAAAAAAGGAGGGTTTAGCTCCTCTGCTTAGCTCTCATCAGTTTTAGTACCCCAGCGCAAGTCATCCATATCTGGAGTCAGTTCTGCTCACGGCCACTGTGATGGCTCAGGGCTAGAGCATTTGCCCTGTGAAGAGAGGCTAAGGGAGAGGTGTTCTCTGCCCTGAATACAGATGACTTTGAGGGAATTGGATCATATCACTAAATACCTATGGGGAGGCCATTAAAAAGGTAGAGACAAGTTTTTCCAGAACTGTATAGAATCAGACTCTGAAAAATCATTAAAATTGGAAGAAGTACAGATCAATTATATAGTCCAACTTCTCTGCTGAAGCAGAGTCAGCTAATGAAGCCTGCCCAAAATTATATAGTGAGAGGATGACATATAAGTTGAAATATGGGAGATCCAGGTGGATGTAAGAAGAAACGTTTTTCTCAAGAGTACAGTCAAACATTGGAAGATGTTACTCAGAGAGATGATGCAGTCTCTTTTCCTCTTTAAAGGTCTTCAAGGCACAACTAGGTGTTGGATCTCCTGAGGTTCTTTATAATCTGAATAGTCCCATAATTATCCTTTTCTGAGGATGCTCAGAAAAAGAGCTACAGCTAGTGGTCAAATTTTTGGTTCATTAATCCCTACTTGGGCACATCATGAATTTGTTAGGGTATGCAAGTTTACCAGGTTCTACTTGAAAAGATGTTAAATTTCTTATTTAAAAGACTGTTAATGCTGAGCATCTGTGCTTTAATTGTTAGAAATCTCTAATTTGTAGCCTAAATTTATTAGTTCTTGGTTTTTGTGTTCTGTTTTAGTGCCGATTTAGTTCTTAAACATAAATGAACTTATGTTCCTCCTAGGCGTTTACCTGCTTGGTGCATTTATAGGCAGCAATGATGTTACTCTCAGTTTTTACTTTGTTAGGCTGGATAAAGCAGACTCTTACATACCTGTGTCAGGGAAAATGTTGTCCATTCCCTTCTTCATGCTAGCTGCTTATTTTAGTACCTGCCCCATTCATTTTTCCTGAAGGTGTGGCCAGGATTTGGTGCTGGTCTGTGCTCCCTGAAGGATTCTAGTAGTACAGCATGACACATGCTACCTTCTGAGACAATCCCTTCCTCCTTGAACAGTGCCTTACAGTTTAATGCAGACATTGCATAATGCTAGATGAAACAAATCAGATTTTGGCTCCCCTGTCCTGCCTCCTTGCTTAGCCTTGTGTGCTGCATTGACAAGGGAGTGCTTGAGTATGTGGAGCCTTAGGGCCCATCACAAACTGTGAATTTGGATGCACCAATATTTACATGTTCAGTATATGAGCTCACAAAAGAAATAAGATATCTTCTAAATGTGTCAACTAACAACAGAGCAGTCAATGTTTGGAGCATTTTCATCTGTATTGAAATGTTAGACTTTCTCCAAAGCCAGCAGTAGCTGGGAAAGAAAATTACTGAAGGCACTCACAAATCAACAGGCATCCAGGTTTTCTGGCCTCCTCAGTGAACGTCCACAATCTGGAATACTTTGAATAATGAAACACCTATTGTGCAAGCATGACAAACCCAGTGACCAAAACATGACACATGTCCCAGTTAGCAATGTTTTTTATTGCATTGGCAAAATGCTAACATATAGAGTCCCTTCTCCTCTTCAAAGTGTGTAAGAACTAGATAAATAATTTATGTTGAACTTTTGTGAATTGCTTCTGATTCTGTTCTTTAAATCAGAAAAGCACATCTGGACATGCATCAGTAAATAAACAGGCTAGGCTTCCCTTGAAACAGCTTGTGCTTTGGAAATAACCACATAATTTGAGATCAGGATGACCCTGGTGTTTAGTTGAATAGCTTTAAAGCATTCCATCAACAGGAATGAAAAGATCCAAGCCAAGATCAATTTGCTGACCTGATGAAAACTGGGATTTGCAATGCTGATTTACTATGATGGCAACAGCCTTATCTAGTTAATTGCGTAAATAAAATTATCCATTTTCTCCTTCAATATTACAGTTGTCCTAAAAAATTCTCAAAATTGGGGCATTTGCAAGCTATTCTGGAGAAAATAATATCTTACTGTATGCAAGTGTGTCAGCACATCTAGACTCATATTAGTATGTCCAAAAAAGAAGGATAAAAATGGAAACTGTTATCATTACAATCCTATAGCAGTCACATTATATATGCTTCCTATATGTAAAGTTTAATTGTTTTTGCACAATTTTATATTTTATTAAGATGAAATAGAATGTAGATTTAAGAAGGAAAAAAATAACCTCAGATAACACTAAAAATAATAGGGACTTGCAACTGCTTATATATTTACTGAAATTTTCACCATTAACTCACCTATTAATTTTTATATGTAAAAAGGGCAAATTAAGAAGTCACTTAAGAATGATGTTGTAGGACATACAAAACACACTTACGTGAAAAATAATGTGCAGATGCTACATTTTGTTCAGATCTTATGGGTGATTTGCAGTCCCTGAATCATTGGATGAAAGCCAGATAGGAGACCTCACACTAACTAACATGGAGCTGGAACCATATGTTTAAGCAAATGCATACTACCTTGATTTCCTAAAAGATGGGCATCTAATGCTATTTACTGTGCCACAGGATATTCTACCAGGTCTGTATCTACCACCTGAGTAGGCATGGGTTTTTCCTGAGTCCCATGTCACAGTGTCAGAGCAAAGAAGCTCTCTTGGACAGCCTATATCTCAAATGGCATTGGCTGCTTATGTTCGGGTAGCTAGGTCAAGCCCAAAATGAGAATACCATGGTTAGTGTGCAGGCTAACACTGAACTGCATGCATCTATAGGTTAGTGTCAGCCTGTGAGCTGGGTATCTGGTTTTAGTCTATAATTGTCAAAGGAAGTCTATGAGTCAATGAGGAAATCTAAAGCATAGAGAATAATTTGGCTGACCACAAGTAAAGACCATTGAGTTTGTCATGTAACTAACTGGCTAGTGATTTTGAGATATCCTAGAATATAGGAGACATCTACATGGGGTTTAGAGATCAGACACAGGATGTATGGGAGGTCCATGTCTTTATGGAGCAAGACAAATGCTCCATGGGATGGCTTAGTGTATTTGGTGTTTCAGTTAAGAGCCAATTCCTGTGCTTGAGGACAATATCCAGGCTGGTGATTTTAAGCTTTTTTCACAGTCCAGGGGGAAAAGGACATATTTGTAGGGTTTGACTTGACTGTTTTAGGTATCTCACAAGAAGGGATAAATTGCTTTGTAAAAGTGACAGATGGCATGAAAGGTCTTCAGACAGCTATCTTACTTGTACATGTGTTCATTATAGCCATGTACCTTTTGTTGTGTTGAGGAACACCCCCAGTGCAGGCAGTTCAGTATCCAAGCTGCACTTTGTGCCCTGGGTGGTGAGAAATGGCTGCAGCCCCTGAAATCAGCTGTGGATGGGCACTGACATCTGGCCTAACAAAGGGAGCAGAGCTGCATCACTGGCCAGACAGGGGGCTGGTCACCAGAGACCCTGCAGGACCCAAGTGGAAATGAGAAGAACCCAGACCAAAATCTACAATTGGACCAAAAGGCCAATGCAGGGCACATGGAAGAGTGTGTGCACAGACTGTAAGGGTATAAAAGCCTAGAGATCACTTTGCTTGGTTTCCTCCCTGGAGGCACCAGCTCGAGTTACGCTGCTGCACCAAATGAGCACAAATGAGTGACTCTGAGACTGCTGGGGGAAACTTGGGGCTGCACTTGTAGGGAACCCTGGTCTGACTGTGTGAGGGTGGGTTGTGTATGGACTCAGGTGAGACCCATTTACTCACTGGAGCCTCCCACCATAAAGGGCTTTGGACACACAGTTAAAGTCTTGGATGGAGTGACTGTAAATCAGAGTGGATCCTGAACTGACAGTAAAGAAAGTTCCTTAAAAAAACACATGAATTTTGCAGATGTTTGAAAATCTTCAACAGCTTTGCAGCTCCTCTGTGAACCTTTAAGATATCTCTATCACTCACAGAGCTCTCTTGTTTTCCTCCAAAAGCATTCCAGTCTGTCATAAAGCACAAAGTTCTTAGCCAAACTGGGCCTGAGACAATTTTCCACCATAGCTTCTACACCTGAGCAGATGCCTAACCTAGCTGGTGTGACATGAGCAATGTAGGCTGGCATGCAGGACTTCTAAACCCAGCAGAAAAACACATCAAAACCACAAATTGTATTTAGCTAGCACTGCAGCCTGAATGGTGCAGAGATTTTTCCATAGGATTTTTTGTTGGTTTGATTTGGTTTGCTTTGTTGGTTGTTTTTTGGTTTTCTTTTTTTTTTTTTTTTTTATTGTTTTGGGTTTTATTTTTAAATAAAACCAGATAGAGTAGTCAATAAATTGTTAGAATGAGCTGATATATTCATAATGCTATTTTGATACATTTTTTTTCAAACCAGTGAGACTAAAAGGCATTCTCAAACACATACATCGTGAGCAAGGCAAATTAGTTCAATGCTGATTTAGAATCATTGAGTTGTGTTTGTGCAAGCTAAAGTGCAATTTGCTTTCTTGTCTATATTCAGCAATTTATGAGACTGCTTCAGGACACTAATCAATAGTGCAATAGGCACTCTTCAGGACCAGCTGCTCAATGTAGCCCATGGAACCATGGTCCAGCATATATGTTATACACATATATATTTATAGATTTTTTTTAAATGAAGGAAGACATTTTGAGAGCATTGTAAAATATACAAAATTATAGACATCTGTTGATAGACAAATGAATCAATGCTTTCAGCTGCTCTACATTTTTTATTTTCTTTCCATTAAATCTTTTATTCTCTGAAAAACTGGCACAGTATAGCTAAAGGCAATACAAGTTTTCACCACTCATCAAATAATTCTAATGTACATTTTTGTGCTATAATCCTACCATACAACTCTCCCTCTTCCTAAATATTTTAGGTTTAGGCTTTAGAAGACCAGTAGTAAACTAGCTTTCCTGTTGGAGATGGGAGGGAGTTTTTGGTATCCACTCAAGTAACTTTCTTTCATTTCCGTTAGACATAAATAGGAACTATAGCGTTGAAATTTACATTTTTGAAATGTTGAGAGTTTTCAAGCATTTATAATCAGTGGCAATGGATTGAGGGATTTACTGACAGGTAGAATAGCATTAGAATACCTGTTTTTGTAATATGACACTGCTAGCACAACGCAATAAATATCACCTTGTTTACCTTTTAAATTTATTTGCATTTCCTCTTTTTTCCAGAAAAAAAATCATAACCAATTGTTGATATCTAAGAATAGAAAAGAGTTATGGAAAGTGTAACACAGAGACTTCCCCCTGAGGTTTTAAGATTTGCCTTCATCAGTCAGCATGAGGCAGACCATCCCTGAGAATAACCATTACCAGTGTCTGTACTTCAGTTTTTGTTTGCTGGAATCCATCCTAACAGGTTGCTGTAATTAAACAATGTCTACCCTCTAATTAGCAAAGCTGAGTTATGATAAAATTGTTGGGAAGACAGTTGCAAGGTCTAGGGCTTAAATTGAGTGTCTGTGGTTCAAAGATCAAAAAGCTCATGGGGTGGAATAAGCACAGGGAGTTCACTTACCATGACCACAACAGGCTCAACTTGGGGAAAATAAATTTAATTTATTGCAATTAAACCAGATTTTCATAGTGATAAACAAAATAAAAATGAAAACACCTCCTGCTTCCCAGGTCCATCTTGACTCCTCCACCTCCTTCTCTCACCTGCATGTCTGCAGGTCTGTTGATCAGACTTTTTTCCTCACTCCTCTTTCAAAACTCCCATGCAGCATTTTTTTACCCTTTCTTAAGTACACTTTCTCACCAATGTTGTCATCTTGGCTGGGGACCTCAGTCATGTCCTACTAGTGTAGGTCTGCTCTGATGCTGGATCCATGTGGAGCTGGGCGTGCTTGGCTGGGTCAGCCCTGGCCCCTCATCCCAGAGCCCACGGCAGCGCCTGGGCACCAGCACCCAGTGCTCACACAGGGAAGCACGAGTGAGAAAAGTGAACAAAAAGGTGCTAAAAAACAACAGCTGCAGCTTCAGGTAACTTACAGCAGCCAAGGCTGATCTGATTTGCGCTAGTTTAATGTGCACTCAAGAGATTAATGGGACCTGTTTGGTTCTAGGAACCTTTAGTGATGTCTGTGCCCGGTCTCTGAAGGAAAGTTTCTCTGGGCCCTTCACTGTGTGGCTTTACAAATGGAACATGTTCTCAGCACAGCTTTAGACATGTGTGCAGTATCTCAGCTGCTTACACACTTCCCCATGGTCACACTGAGGTTCTGAAACCTTCCCAAAACAAAGCAAGCATAAGTGGGTGATAAACATTTAACAGATTCTGTTTCCTGCAGAGTGGAAATCAGGGATGCTGTGCTCAGCACACATTTTAAAATGTTTCCTTAAAAACCCTCATTATTTCAGTTCTAGCCATAGGTGAAGACTGACACTTTGGTTTCACTTGCATATCTTAGCCTTTTATCTCCTCAGTTTTATTTTATCCTAAACGTCAAAAAGTTATAATATCTCTCAGAGGTGTTTGGACAGAAATTAGAAGTATCAGCATTCTGGGGAGTCTAAATATTTTATTCCTTCAGTTTCTAAGGGTTGAGGTATATAATAATTTATTTAAAATCAATGAATAGTGTACTTTGGAAAGGATCTGTGCAGAACAAAACAAGAGAGTGTCCAAACATTGAATTTGTATCAATATTGCAATAAATTCATGAAACGTTTTGTAAAATTGTGTGCCAGCTCCTTGAAAAATGTAATGAACTTTTGGATGAGGAAAAAAAAGAAGTTCCTGAGTTGCATGCAATTTCTCATTACTTTAATATGTCATAAAGACTTAGACATACATTTAGAACAGTGACATCTGTGGCTTGAAATAATTGGAAATGTGGCATTCATAATGCAATAATGATTTTTTTTATAAGTAAATTTAATTTGATGAGCAAATGCAATGTCACACAAATGTAAGTTTTGGGGCTGGATCAAACAGCAGCTGTAAACCTTTCCAAATAGATGCAGCTCTATTCAGAGTTTAATGATTCACAGCCTGCTATTCGAGCCTCTCTCACAGCAGAGATGCAAAAGAACAGCATGGCGCTGGAGTCTGGGATGAAAAAGACATTAGCAGAGTTGAAGAGAGCAATTACACATGTCAATGAAATTATCCTTTGTACTTTGGATATGAGGGTTCAAAGGTTACAGACATAATCACCTCATTCTTCCAAACCAGTGCTGAATCTGTGTAAAATTATCATATTTTTCTATATGCAATACCAGTGCCCTGCACAAAGCAGTGGCAGGCTGTCATTGACACTAATACGGTTCAAGACTAACATGTACTGAAGGCATTTCTCAGAATACCCATGAACTACACCTATTTCTTTAGCTCTCAAAGCTTTTTTTTTTGCCTGTAACATTCAGTGCTGTTTGTGGCTTTTTAGCAAAACTGATAAAATTACACAGAAATCTATCAAATAGGGAAATGTCTTCACAATAAACGTTTCTAAAAAAATATTAGCAAGGTCTAGTAAAAAAATCTCATAGTAGTAATCTCCTAGGCCAGATCAAAAATTTATAACCTGTAAAGTATCACACAGTATCACATTCAAGTCAGTATAGTCAGACTTTATTTCAGGTTTGCTTAAGCCTCTAAGACTTTCCAACAATTTTTCTAAATGCCTAAATTTAGGTGCTTAAGGATGCAGGGAAATATTATCCCTATCTCTATTATACCTTTAACATTATACAGTTTGAAGTACAACATTGTCTGTAGTCCGCTTAATTACTTTAAGAAAAATGTTTTATCATGTAATTGCTGCCTGTATTTTCAAGAATGTCCTTGATTAGGCCACATACAGAATATGGTCAAAAATTAGATTATGCAATCTTCACAGCTTATCTCTGTTAGTTTATTTGAGGTCAAATCAGATTCAGTTCTTTTGAAGGTTTCTTAATGCTTTAGTTAAATGCAACAACCCCTCTGCATCTACTGATTGTTGGAGAATAGAAATGAGAAATGATGGCTGTACAGCAGTCGGATAACTCATACTCAGAAGCCTGGTCAATTTGTAGAGCATGGGGACCTTGAGAGGAAATGGACACTCTCTAGCAGAGTTGTAGATGAACATATATACAGTCCAGTATATGAACTGTGGTAGCATCCGGATTCCCATGTTTGTTTTCTTTATTAAGAGCCTATTCTGCTCAGGGCTGTTCGGTACTGACTGCAAGCAGGATGGTTTCAGTAGCTGAGGCGGAGAACCTCTCTTCTCCTGGAAATGCTTGCATGTTTTTGGCAGAAAGAAACTGCTTCAGCTGGTATGAAGGAGTTATAGTGTTGCTACATAGTCAATGAAAACAGGTTATATATTGATTATATCTACTTTAGCAAACAGTATAATAAAAAAAAAATGTATCTGTTCAGGGAAACAAGTAGTGGTCCCAACATCTAGTCATATGTGTTTCAGGATTTCTTGCTTAGGCTAAGCTCTACTCTGATTCCACAGACTGGATTCTCATTAGCAGCTGGGTTGCATTGGACTGGACTCCATGAGTGTGTCATTTGTCTTAATTTCCTCCACACAGGATCCAGGTAGCACTCAAAATCTGCTCTGCCATGCAATCAGTGTACAGTTAGTGCGGATGAGTGAGAAATTTTCTCTGAACACAGTAACTCCAGCTCAAAAATTCGAGCTAATGTAATACCTTAATCAGTTGTGAAGAATTGGGACAGGTGACTTACATTTTCTCCAAAGGTTTTTGGGTTATTAGCCTGGTGTGATTCAGTTGCCTGGGGAGAGGCATCTAAAGCCATTTAATTTGCCCTAAGATATCCTCTTTGTTCTCCCAATGCCTGTCCTTTATGGCACAGATATCCCATGAATCCTGCATCTCAATGGTCGGCTCCACCTGGGTGTTTCCAGGACTGCAGGACTTTTCAGATGCCAACAGATATCTGCCTTTAGACAGCTGAATGAAGTCCTTAAACATTTACTTTAAGGTGCTTTGACTGCCTTTCCCTTCTTGTTTTACAGACGTGGGATGCACTGTTAGGGCACAGCTCTGTGTGTCAGTCATGTTGTGCTTCAGACCTTACTTAGAAAGATCGCCCAAGTGCTGGAGGCATAGCTCAGCCTCTTCCCCTTGCTGTTATAGATTATGTTCAGGGATGTGGAGTTCCCATTATTCTGAAAGAGCTTTTCATTAAATAAGCTATGGAGTCTGCTGTACTCAGGTGCATGTATATGATTAAAAATTGATTGTAGGAGTGGCTGAAAATTCTTCCATCTGCATATGGAAAAACTAAGTATTTTGAACAGAAGTAGCAATTTCTGATATATCTCCCAGCCTGACAGGAGCTCTAATTAGTTCTGTGGGTGAGCAGTAAATGTTTTGAAATTTTGCTTTCACCTTGTATAACATTAAAAAAAATTGAATAAGTTAATCTTTATATTTGTCTTTTTGTGATGATGATATCAGCCCTCCTCATGGAAAGGAATTTCCCATGGCCAAATTAACATAGCCAATCTATGCTACAAAGCCAAAATAAAAACAAACCAAAAACCAAAAAACCAAAACCAACAAAAAAGCGTGTTAATATCTGTGCCTGCATATAAAGGAAAGACATGCAATTTCAATATATAGTTTTCCCTCAGGTATCTAGATCTTGAAGGTTTAAAATGATAGGCAATCACTTCCATTCTTCAGGCCAGAAAAATGAAAGGTAAGAACTACTTAATGCAGAAATTAAGACCATAAAATGTGAACATTTTTCATTTTTCCTGACAATAGTCACGTGCCTTTGTGCTTGCAGCTGCATGATGGAATTTTCAGTCTTTTCAGAGATAATTTGGCTAGTGCCAGACTACAGCTATGGAGGGACAGATGGATTTGCAGAGCATCCACATGAAATACAAAAGCAGCATTGGAGCACACCGTGCATTACAAAATCCTAAATGTAAGACTTTTTTCCTTTATTGTTAGATTAGACCAAAAGCTTGAATTCTTAGGTCAGATTATTTCAAACCCATAAAAGTTAGCAACATAATCTTCTAGAGTTATTTGGAAAACACTATTTTTCTTGTGGCAGCGGGCTGTTGTTTTGTTTTGGGGTGTTTTAACAGAATGTGCAATATTCTTTTCATAACACAGTGAAATAACTCCATGAGAAAAAGAATTTTAAAAAATACTTTTTTAGACTTGGCTGACATTTTGATTTGTTAGATGATTATTCCTACTCAGCCGTTTGTCTTTGAGGAGACATGTAGAATCAGTGTACACAGAGTATATATGGTGAACAACTGGTAGATTTTATGCATAAAGCCCAAGAGTCCTTGGTACTTTGTGAGTTTTACTTTACCCTAAACCATCACATTCAGTTTGCCCTAACAAGCACAAAGGGCTTCTTTTTCTACTTTTGAACTGTGATGGTCGCAACACAGATAAGTTCATTAATTTGGTGAGCATTGAGCCAAAATAACACAATTTCTTTAGAGTTCTGCAACCCCATGTGATTCCTATTGTTAATATAACCATAGTGATGGTTTTCTCTGTCAAAAGGTCAGTAAATACCAACTTTAATTAAATATTTTTTTCACAGATTAATTTGAGATATTATGAAACATATTTACTGGTGTTAAATTTCAAGTATGAAACATTTTATGATCCTCTAGGAACTAGGTACAGATATCTATACAGATATCTTTAACTATTTATGTTAAAGTTTCCTCTTTTATGTAAAATGTCACCTTAAACATATAAAAAATGGGGAAAGAAGGATCTGTTCTACATTTGCCATAGCAAAATGAGTAGTAGTGAAGACTTAGAAAGTTATTCTTGTAAAAAAATACAAACAAATCAAAAAACCCATTTCATACAGTGACCCTGCACTATTTACAAACACATTTGCTGTGCTATTTGGAAATACCTTGCCCCTATGCTCTAGATTGTTTGATTCTTAACTTTCAGGGAAGTTACAGAGCTAAAAGAAATAGGCTGAAAACCTTAGTGATCATTCCTCATGTTATGTTTCATTGTAGGGATGTCTGATTTGATGTCATGAAGACTTATAAATTAGATGTACACCTAAAATTAATATGTCATTTTTATCTTGTGTCATTGGTTTTGATTATTGCTACTTTATTTATTTAGGCTATTTTTATGCCCTCAGAGTTTAGTAAAAACCTTAAAAAAACCGTAAAGAGTTTTCCTTTTACAGCCTGAAGAAGCAAAATCTTTGTTAAAATAATGTTATTTTACATTTAAAGAGTTCATTGTTTGTGGATTTTTACTGCCTGTTACTTGTAATGGATGGAAAATTGTTTCCAGTAGCATTATTTGAGACCAGAGAGCCTTTTGAAGCTGCACATTTCTTTGGAATTATTCTACAAAAAATATATTGAAAACACAAAAATATGTTTACCAGATGCTTTGAAGGATGTTTGGGTTTTTTAATGATGTTGCAGAATAGAGCAGTAGGAGTGTTTTTATTTATTTAATTTTTGGGGAGATTATCTGTCCAATTTTTCAACAAATAAATAGAATATTTAAAGAAAGACTTTTCTGTTCTCTAAAAACAATATGACTTAGAAACTTTTATATTAAATAGTGACCTGCTGAGCCAAAGTTTTATGGACATTTTCACTTGAATTTACCACAATCTTTAGAATCGGGGTTCTAATCAGTCATTAGAATCACCAATGTGAAATAAAGCAACCAAAGAGGAAATCCTCCTAAATGAAAAGCTTGGCTTTAGATTGCCATGCATCATTACTCAAATCCTAGGAATTCTAAGACCTGTATAGTTCTTTTGTGAGGAATGAAATGGATCTCTGTGACACTAATGGTGCTCAGGCACAGAGCCTCTGCCAAGGGATGGAGTGCATACACCAGTAACCTGTTCTGCAGTCTCTAATATACTAAGAGGAAAATGAAGAACAGTTCTAGTAATTATGAATGTCTCCTTACTCTTGCAAAACATAGCACAGCTCTAAAACTGAGAAAGAAGGAAATTCAAAGACAAATATCTGATTAACAAACTGAACAATAGCAAACCCTTAAATAGTGTGCACATTTAATTGCAAAAGAGATCCCTTGTTGCTGTCACTCACATGCAGTCTGGAAAATTATCATCTAAGCATGTAAGCCAACCTTTACTGCCATTTAGTTCTCTACTGCAGCAAACAGAAACCTGTGTCTAGGAGAGAGTTCATAGATACACTTGGATTTAGAAAAAAGGATAAATGAAAGACCTTCTACAAGGCTCCCACATACATATGGAATAACTTACCATTTAAAATATAGCCCACTTCTAAAGCAGTTTAAAAAAAGGATAAGTTTGGGTTTGTTATTTAAATTTTCTTAAATTTTGCCTATCAAAACCATAGGCAAATCTTCTACTGAGCTTTGCATAATGTATGAGGGCAGATATGTTGCACAGAAGCCTCAGTGACAGACATTCTGGAGAATTGTAGTCTCTTAGGAAACCTTGTTAAACATAGTAGGCTCAAAACGAAAAAATGCAGTATTACCAAAATCTTGGTTTGTATCATACATCAAATGCGAAAAGATTCAGCATTTATAAATGCTATGCTATTTACCTTAAGCAGCAACACTGAAATAGCAGGTGAGATCTGTATTCTGAATAAATCCCATATTGAATGTGCTTAGTTTGCCAATTACTTTTCTCCCCTAATGCTAGTTCCCTGATAATGGACATTCTGCAGGATAGAGCAAACCTTTGCTCTTCTATCATGCTCAGATTATTCCTCAAGGAAAAAATCCATCAACTAGCAAGATGGATCCAGATGTTACTTTCAGATTCTCCTGTGCTGGTGACATCCATGTGGAGGAAAAAACCACAGACGTTCTGTCAGCTTTTTAGCTGAATCTTTGGAATTTGTAGGTAAGGGAAGCTGAAGCATGGTAGAATTGCATTTTAAGAAGGTGGTTAGTTCCCATTTCTGCTATATTTTAAAGTTCTACAGATACACAAGCACAAAGAAAGAAAAAAGTACAAATTTCTCTGTAAACTAGAGACTTTTTCAGTGTATTACAGATTTGAAGTAATGGCAAAACATCAGTGTAATTCACCATAAAATGTTTGCATTAATGTTTTTTTCTTAAATTGAAAGGAGTCTTTTCTCACTGCCTATGCTTTTTAATACAACCATTTCTGCAGTAACACATTACTCTAAGTTTTCAGTGATGGTACTTGAAGAATATTTGCTTTAGAAATGTCATTATTTTCCTTTTGAGTAAAGGCAAGTAAAAACAACTATTCAAATTTCAACTCTGCATTGACATCCTGGTTCATTAGATATTACATTGCAGTGGTTACTCATCAAAGTGAGTTCCACCATATTAATTTTAATGTGTTCTAAATTGGTTGTTAAGATCTTGATGTTGCAATTATTTTGCCCTGAATGAGGAGGGTGTGATTTTACCTAATTGTTGTGAATTAGAAAACAAACTGGATATTATTCCAAGAAAAAATGGAGATTGAAAGACTCTTTATTATATTTCAGATAATTAGCATTTATAATAGAGGAGAACTAATGATCTAGAGGAAGGAAATTTTTGTGATGAACAGCTGTAACTTTGTATAGAAATAACAACATTAGCTGTAATGTGAATGCCTGACAACTTTGTGTAATATAATAGGATTTTATTAGAATGAGGAATATATAAAGAATATTTGTGGCATATTCTTGATTTGAATAAATATGTTTTAGTCACAGATACAGGGGTATGAGTTTAAAAAAATAAAAAACCTGCTTGAAATGCAAATACAATGCTTCATTGTATTTAAAAATCTCAGTACCCCACCAGTTCAATAAAATTTATAATTCTAATTTTTACTTAGGACTGCCAGTATACAAAGTTTTTTTTTTTTTTTTAATTTAATTAAAACCAGTCTATTAGGCAACTTTTTACACAGCTCAAATTTAAGGCCTTGAAAAAAAACCAGAGCTGGTCAGCAAAATCAAATTCAAAGCTGAGAATTGGTGTCAGAGACCTAACTCAACCTCAGAGTGAACAGACAGAATAACCCATTTTGCTTGCATAACCACGATGTGCCATGTGAGAGCTTCTTGTGCCTTCAGAATATAACTGTCTTTCTGTGGAAAAGAAAAAGGCACAATGGCATTTTTAAGTAAGCAAAAGCAAACCATTTGTGATAGCTGAATGATTTTGCGAACTTAATCCTATTATGGAGTCAATTTAGTATAGCAGGACTAGAAGAAAAATCTATAAATGTACTGAATGAATCAATAAAAATCAAAATTATTGCAGCTACAGTAGATTTCTTCATCAGAGCAACAGGCCTGCTAAAACAATAGCTTCAAAAGGCCCCCACAAAAACATATTAGTGGTGCTTATATGTTTCCAAAACCAAGGCCTAGATGCTACTGTTCTCCATTTGACTTGCTCACATGGCAGGAGCAAAGCTAAAAGCTTCAGGCGCCATGAATGAATCACTCCTGGCAGCTCCAGAGCTCTCCAACCTCCTGGCTCTCTCCTGATGGACCATTGCTCCTCTCTGCTGACTGCAGATGTGCCTGCAGCTGTTTCTCCTCTGCCACCTGTGGGTGCCCAGGCGTGCCTGGCTCTGGTCCCTCCAGCAGTAACCCACACCAGCTGCTGACAGCCACACTGTACAGAAACAGCTCCATAGGCCTGTGATGGAGGAACTCCTTTGCAAAGTGCTTGAGAGCTTTAATGGAACAAATTCTATTTCCCACCAGTAATTTATGTCTTGTGACAATCCTGAAGTCAGAGCTTGCAATACTGTCATGAAACAGAGGAAAGACAAAATCACTGTGTCTGGGTGAAAGACTATTCAGAACATGCTTGCATTGCCTGCAGTAAAGAGTAAAATTGTGTTTGAACAGCAAAAATGTAATTGACATATAAAGAGTATTTTTTTTTTCTAGAGACAAAGACCATTCTTTCACTGGAGTAGGTGTGTCTATGTCCATATTGCATACACCAGCTTGTGAATCTGACCTAAGATAAATATCCTGTGGTCAAATGCCCCTTAGAATGATGGAGATCTTGTACCAAAAATAAAAAATATATCTATTTGTTACCTCAGTTCTTCAATTAAACAGTATATTTACAGAAATACAATAGACACTCTAAGAAGATGACATGGTGTCATCATGGTGAAGTCACTGACGTGTTTTAATGTCCAGTTTAAAACTTAATTTTCTCTGTGCTCTTCTAGCTATAGCAATGCAAGAAATTCTGATTCTTCTGTGACTGCTGGCAAAGTAAAACATAAATTATGTATGTTTGTTCAGTGCTTCACACCAAGAAGGCAGTGTTCTTTGTTTATAGTTTGTTTTTTTATTGTTTGTGAACAAGCAAAGATGATGAAGGGGGAGTACCAGTCAGAAAATAGCAATTGAGAAAGACTTTGGGCTGTCTTCAATGGAAAGAACTATTTCACAGACAGGAAAGCACAAAATGAAACCAAACTCAGGAAAATAAATATGTTTCTATCATGTGCTTTGTCTGCTTACACTGTAGAATTCATGGTTCTTAATGCTTGCACTTTGGGAAGCAGGCAAGCAGGAAGACATCTGTGTGAAAAAGAGCACTATTTAAAAGCCAGAACTATTAACAATTAAATATTTTGGAGAGTCTTTAAATAACAAGTAAACTATCAGCAGCAGCTCTTTATTTTTTATTTATAAATTAATTCCAGGGGAAATAATTTTTTAATTGTTAAGAAAACTTTTTCTTAAAAACCAAACATTTTTTTTCTGATTAAGTAAAAATTTTAAGCTCCAAACACATTTGTTATATCTTTTCTATATCTGCAAAATATAATATTTAAATGAAATGTAGTGAAAATATATTTTTCCTATTGTAAACAGACCAGTGTACCAATAAAAACAGACCAGTGTTCATCCTATAGCAGAGTTAAAAAACAAGGAAAAGATAGCTCTACACAGGAACATTGACAAAACACTAACTCCAGAGAAGTGGCAAAATAGCACTCTAATAGAGGCTAGCAGAGCATTAAAAACCACAAAATTATTCAGCTTGTGCACTCATAATATTTAAGAATAATATTTTTCAACTTTATTATGAATCTTATTTTATCATGAATATTCATCTTGTTGACTGAAAATTACTTGCCTTTTGCTATTTTTCAAGTTCCTATTTTGAACATATTACATTTATATTCATCCATTATATATTACACATCTTTTAATACATATAATTAATATGTATTTTATATGTTTTAAGCATACAGCCAACAAAGAAAATATTTGCCTACCATATCAGTCTGAATTTTTTTAACACTAAATTAGAGTAATTTTTCTTTATTTTTGAATGAGTGAAAAAGTGAAGATGAGGGAAGGGGATAATTTTGGTTGCTAAAATAAATTTATTCTTTATTGTTCAGTACCACATGTGAAATAGAAAAAAACTTGCATTGCATTATGTTCATAGAAATATTAAGGACTTATATGCTTTCTCAAAAGCCTAATTTAGCTCTTCGTTTTCTTAATAACATGAAATGTATTAATGTTGAAAGGCCACCAAGTATTCAGAAATAATGAGCTCTGAAGCTTCCAAAGTCATCTAACCAATACTCAGCTGAGTTTTAATGATGAATAACTAGGCCAATCTTTTTTTGGTAACAGAGAGCTCGGGATAAAACTTGGCCAAGCCAGAAGGAAAATGAAAGAGAAGCTTTGTGAGCCCGTTTACACTCCCTGTGCACACCATCCACTAGATTGCTGTGCTGTTCCAAGTCTGCTGAACCAGGTACTCTGAGCCATCCCTCCCTCCCTCTCCTGTGCCCGTCCAATAAATTTCCTGGCCTCGGGTTGCCCGTTTATGATTTCTTCCCAGAAACTAGACGTCACAGCCCAGCTGCTCTAGACTTCATAATTAAGGCTGTCTGCTCCATTTTCCTGCCACCTTAAATGGACCTTTTCCCAAAACCTCAGACTCAGATCTTCAGGGGCTTGAGTTTAATGCAAGATGTTTCCATCCGAGCACACCACTGCATATGAAACAAATAAACATAGCCTGATGAAATACTAAACTGAGGTGCATGTGTTTGTGTTCTTCAGGTAGACTCTCTGTCCTGGAGCACTTTGTAGCTGGATAAAGATAATTTGCATATGTTTACAAAGTCTCCTCACTTTCCTTTTTTTGCAGCTTTCAGCAGTAATATCCAGCTTTGTAAAACTTTTGTTTTTCATTTTCTTTTGCATCACAGATATGAATTTACAGACGTGCTCTTCACAGATTTGTTTCAGTTACCTAAGGTGCAGCCTACTGGAACTTGCCTACCATCTGCCTTTGCCAGAATATTTTCCTCCATGCAGAAATTATTCTAGTACATTTTAAGGTCTCCAAACCCCATCAAAAGCAGAGCTTGACAGATAATAAACCAAAGGACTGGAAAGTGACTGGGAAAATGGATAAATGAGATGTCATAAACCCCTTTGCTGCCTCAAGTCAGCATGATGCTTGTTGATACATCTCTTTGTTTAGACAAACATTTGTTGCATTTCAAATTACAAAAAATAAACACCTCCCCACTTTTCATTGTGAAAAAGGAATTTGATTTTCTTACAGTGATCTGAGGCTTTTCTGCTCAAATATTTAAAAAAAAATCATATGAAAGGTATTCATAAGTTCTTTGGGAAATTCTAAGAGATTTTAATGCCACCATTGTGAATTCAGTGTATAGGTTTCCTTAAGCTAGAAAGGATACATGTTTAAAACACAACATATGAATCTATCTACATTAGCCCTACTTAAATCAGCAAAATAGTTAAATCTCACATCTATTTGAAAATATAACTGGTTTTGTTAGAATACAGTGGTAGCTTGGTTGTTTCAAAGCCTTGAAAGGGAGAATTATATGGACAGAAGATGTTTTGAGTTTTGAATAACTTGATGTTTGCAAAGGCTATGTGGAGAAAGAGATATCTGTTAAGCACATTTGACCAATTACAAATCAAATTATATACATGTTATTAACAGAAATGTAATATGCAAAGTCAGACAACCATAAAAGTACATTGGTCTAGCTTTTAGCTAATCTGTTTGAAATCAAAGAAAATGAATTTTAACTAGAAATTTTCAACTAATTGTCCCTCTAATATGGACTCATGTGAAGATGTAAATCAGCCTCTAAGGTGTATGTTGTATGACTGTGAGCTGGAAAAGAAATTTGGCAACTTCCAACAGGTGTGATGTTAACAATTTAAGTTAGTTTACTTTGTACTGAAATGGAAAAGAATCAAAGGTCACTGTGCTTTGGGTTAGGAAGTTCAACTATACTGAAATTCCACCGTAATATAAAACCAGATGCTGTAATGTCATGGACTCTACTGTAAGAGATGAAGATAGTTCAGAGCCTGTGGAAAATTTAAAAAAAGTCATTTTTTTTCTGGACAATACTGCAACACAGATATGTTGGTCATGCATGGCCTAGATTTTAGGTAAATCATCAGTGATGTTAGGATCATCAGGAAGTTAGCCTATATTTATTTTCTTTCAATATGTCACATAAAGGATATTATATCTAACTTTCCAAACAGATTTTCTCCCAAGCAGGAGAGATTCAGCTCATTCCTCTCCACTGTGAATACAAATTCAACACTTTCAGCATGGCATGCTGAGTTTGTCTTAGAATTCTGTACCATGATCCACAGTTTTAAAAGCAGTGATTAGTCTGTCTCACTTTATAAAAATACAAATAATATTGCGAGATTGTATTTTCCATTATATGACCATTCTCCTAAATGAGTCCTAAAGCAAGATTTCATGGCATAAAATAAGTGATTTGTTTAAGAATCAGTTCTAGACTAGTCTTATTGAGCAAGAAGCAATAATACATTCAGTATAAGGAGCACAGACCTCAGATTTGGAATGTCAGCACATAATAACCTTGTCTAGACCTGTATCACCAGTCAGACATACAATTGATAGCCAAGTGTGACTTAGAGAGGACCTTAAGCTGCCAAGTAATTTCCAGGTCCTTCTACCAGTCCTGCCAGGCTGTCTTTGCTGAGGTGAATCAGCACAGTCAATGCCAAAGCAAAAAAGAGCGTCTCAGGAATTCTATTTTTAGGACAAGTGAGTCAGGAACAACTGACTAGCAAAGATATGTTCTAGCTGGAAGACGGATTTGAGTTTAAACCAAAGAAAAAGAAAACAGAAGCAATCAAGCAAAACAAAAATCCAACAATTTCCTCCAATGCTTAGAATACAGTTGGAGGTCTGTTAACTTCCTTAGCTATACTACATGATCTTACATCACAGTTGAAAGTTAATATCGATTTTCTAACCATGTAGCAAATCTGGAAACAATTTCTTGGTTTCAGGCAATCTTTAAACATATGTTCTGGGGATGATGTTGGCTATTATTATCTTCCTTTTCTTTTTAAACTTCCCAGTATCTATTTTTACTGTTTCATTTAAAGAAGATTAACATAGAACTAGTGTAGCAAAACTTTATTTTTCATAAATTATCTTTTGCTAAATTACTTCAGGAAAGCATTCTGGATGGGAGAATCCATTCCAGCCAACTAAATATCATGCTTTGAAAGATGAAGTACTGGAATGCTCTGCCCAGGGAAGTGATGGAGTCATCATCCCTGGATGTGTTTAAAAAAAGACTGCGTGTGGCACTCGGTGCCATGGTTTAGTTGAGGTCCTAGGGCATGGATTGGACTCGATGGTACTGAATATCTCTTCCAAACTAGTGTTCCTGTGATTCTGTGATTGTCCCTAGGAGTGGCATTCTCAGGGACTGGCACATTTGGTTTTGGAGCTCTGCTGGCATGGGAGACTGATGGGCAGCTACTGGCCTTGACTGTGAAAGAGCAGCTGGACAAGGCAAGGCCAGCTCACCATCCTTTCTGAGCTACACCTGCATACCCAGGTGGTTACTGCTCCCACTGGTCAAATCTCTGTACTACCAAGGCTCAAAAAGACCTACAAAATCACATTATGGCCTTTTACTTTCTACAGACAATGCTGCTTTAGTCATAGAATGGATCCTACCATGTCTATGATGAAGACATTGATTAGTATTGGTCCCACTTGAACCAATACGATGAATCCTTGAGGTACACCACCCATTATTGGGTTCCACTTGAATCTGTCTGAGCCACTGACTCTAACTCTGTGGACATGCCATCCAACCAATTTCTAACCCATCTAACAATTCCATCTAATGGAAAACCCATAGTTTTGAAATTTAGAGGTAAGAATGTTGGGGAGGGCTGCATTAAAGGCCTCAAAGAAGTTTTGATAGATCACATCTATAAATGTTCCCCTGTCCACTGATGTAGTTGCTTCACCATAAAAGGCCACTAAGTGAAACAGGTGATGAAGCCATGTGTTCAGCTCCCTGTCTTCTGTATATTTTGACACATCTTCCAGGAAATTCTTCTTCATGAGCTTATCAAGCATAGAGGTGAGGCTGACTGGTTGGGAAAACTGCTGCTCATTGGTGAAACCTGCCACAACCCATGTGCTCAGTCTGTTTGCCAGATGGTTGTTAAACAAGGCAAGCTCAGTGTGAATAAATGACTGACTAGGTTTAAATTGATGCTTCAAAACACAAATATAAAAACATGCTATTTTCTCAGTTAAAGGATGAATTAAATTACTTCAACATGTACTTAATACAAATGGACAAAACTAGTGCTATGTGAGATTTTACCTAAGATTCCTGGAGTGGAGTAGCCTGGAACCTGATTGTTTCACAGAACCCAGTGCCTTGCAAGAATGTGCTTTGACCAGGACCGCAGGGGTTTTTTCTGTTGGTTCCTCCCTACTCTCTGGTCTTACTCAATACAGACTACTATGTTCCACCTCTGCTATGCAAAATTAATTTCTTCCAATCAACAGTTGATCCCTACTTTTTATTTTCTTCTAGCTGTTAAAGCCTCAACTGAGAAAACCTCAGTTTTGTCTCTTGGCATCATTTGCAAGTAAAGCAATCCTTGTTCCAAGTCAGCTTTTTTTGTCTCTTGGCTGGTAACTTCCTGGCAAGGTTGTTTTGGTCTCAGAACATTTTCAGCATAACAATGGCTCTCACTAATTATATGAAGTGTGTTGCAGCTTTCAATGTGCTACAGAAAACATTTATGGGTATCTAGTTATACTGCATTTCCTAGTGACAATCTTAAACTTTTATCAAAACCTAGCCTTAACAATCATATTTTCTCTCCTTTCCTTAAGCTTCTTTCATCTCTAGAAATTCAAAAACCTACACTGTGCATATCCTCTCTGTAGAAAGTTTTATATATATATATATATATATATATATATATATATATATATATATATATATATATATATATATATTTGTTATATATATAAACATGCTCCACAACAACCCCCCAAAAAATACTCAGAAAAATCTTTGAACTAGGAAGCTGTGCTTTGGGGTTTTTTGTTTGTTTGGGGTTTTATAATACAAATTTGCTGGGAACTTATTAGGGAAAGGAGACTGTTTTATTATTTTTGCTTTTAAAATGGAGCCAATTTAGATTCGCAAAAAAACTGCAGGGTAGAAGAAATAATTGAAACTCACAGGATGCCTGCCTGCCTGTCTTTCTTGGTCCCTCAGTGACTATCTTCCATTCTATTTCCCTAGATAATCCCTTTTGTCCATTTGAAGCTCTTAGCTTCTGGGAATCTGCCATATCAGGTATTTGGAAAATATCTGGAAAAGTTGAGCACTTCTTTGTTATCAGAAATAATTAATGATGCATCTACATGCTTCTGAACTGTATGCATGCTACAAAAGCAATAAAAAATATAAATGGGCAATGTTTTAGCAAGGAATTGCATTCTGCATGTCTCATTTGTATAATTTTGGTATGGCAATATAAAATGCTTCTGAAAAAGGGTTATTAACTATCCACTTAGATGCTGGGAATGAATATTTCTCCCCCCATTATCAATCTCCTTCCTTCTACTTCATTAAATATCTCTCTCACTGCTCTTTGTTTGTGATCCACTGAAGCAATTTATTGTGTGATAATGAGCAATATTCGTGCTGAGGCTTTAAACAGATTGCTGTGGTGTCCCTCTGAAAGACAAACAGATGATTCCAATCATAAAAAAATCTATAAGGTCATCAGCCACCTGTATATTTGCAGAGTGTGACTCAGCTCCTGATTGACTATGTTTGCATTGTATTGATATATATGTGATGCTGATAATATTAAAGCTGTGTTCTTAGGAGATATACAATAACTAACACTCTGTTTTCCACCATGTCTTCTAATAGCTTCCTAAGTGACTGTTACCTATTTGACTCCCTTACTTTGCTTGTTGGTTTATTAATTGAGGTACCTCTACATGATAGTGCTATCCCTTGAGATTTTCTTTGAAGTTGGGTTTATAGCTTTGATTTTGATAAGCCTTTTTTGCCTCTAAGGGCCCGGGCTTTATTTTCTTACAAGAGACTGTAAAGAACAGTTAGTCACAGAAAGCTGTTCACACATATTAATTTACTGTCCATTTCCTATATTTGTTAAAACTGTTACTTTCATTTATACAGGCTCTTTCTTATAAGCAGTCAGAACCCCTCCTGGTTCAGTTGATGTCTGTTCCTTCTCGTTCTCCCACAATACATGCTTGTGAAGAGCTTGACTCTGCCTTGATGTCTCCTTCCAGATGCAAGGGGCAGCTGCTTTACCTGCCTGGAGCCATCTCTGCTTCAGCGTGGACCAGCCTTTTTCCCTCAATGTCCTTTCCCTCAATGCCTTACAGGGCGTGTACTCCAGCCTCCAGTCACCACAGTGGTTCTGCACCAAACTTCTTCGAGTTTATCAGTGTTTGTTTTAGGCTGGGAGAACCAAAACTGGGAACAGTGCTTTAGCTGTAGTCTGAGTGCTGAGCAGAGGGGGATAATCCCTTTCCTCAATATGCTGGCTCTTTTCTGCTAATGCAGCCCAGGAGGCTGTTGGCTATCTTTGCTGCCAGGGCACTGCTGGCTCATCTCATTGTCCACTAGGCCCCCAGGTTCTTTTTGGCTGAGCTTTTTCCCAGCAGGTCAATCTCCACCTTGTATCATTGCAAGACACGTTCCTCCATTTGCAGAGATTTTCTTTGCCTTTTCTGAATTTCATAAGGTACCTCTTGGCCCATTTCTCCACCAGGTCCAGGTCCATCTGGATGACAGTCCTGTCCTTGAGCATATTAACTGCTCCTGCCAGGTTTTCTTTATCTGCAAGCTTGCAAGAGTGCACACCAGTGTCTCTTCCAGGTTATGGGTAAATGTGTTAAACAGGACAGGTCTGGAGACAGACCCCTGCATACTCCACCCTCCAGTATTCCAGCTGGTTTAAACTGGTATTCAACTGGATTAAACCCTCCATAAACATATTTTTGATCCTGATTTGCCTTTTTTTTTTTTTTTACCAACTTGTTTTTTCACCAATGGTAGCACCCTAACTGGGATAAAGAATGTTGCAGGATACAGCATGGAAAGTCCTTCTAAAGAACAGCCTCCTCTCATCTACAAATCCTGTTGATTCATTGTACAAAGAATACAGTGGAAAGAGAAATTGTTCTGATTATTTAGTGATAAAGACAAAACTGGATATGGAAGGGTTTTTGGAAGTTTTTGTCTAAGCCTTTAAGTACATGTGTGGTTGGAACAAATACTGGGGCTGTTTCAACACACAAGACTGTTAAGTCCCTAATTCTGTGACATGTTTCTTTGAACAACTTTGTGAGTATATAAAGCCCACACATTTGTGTGGAATTACCTCGTTGAACAGGGCCTAAATCTCACACAATTCTGTGTTGCTTTATGGGCAGTTATTGCAATCTCCTTTCTTTTTGCTGCGACATTTATTTCTGTGTAGATTTGAGACACCTGCCCCTTGTTGTTAAAGACAATTTGCTTGTGCTTGGAATAACTTATATAGCATGAGTAGTATGGCAGGAAGAGTTGTACCCTTTTAAAATATAATCAAATAAACAAGTTACAACTTGTTACTCTCAAAGCTGCTGGCGACACCAAATTTTTTAACTTGGAAATTGTACACCTTACCGCAACCAGTCACTGCTCAATGTGAACATATATTTTAATAAAGCCAGGAAAGTTACTACTTCTTTCTTTGTCATCAACTACTTTTATCCAGTCTAAGAGAGTAAAGTACTCCCACTTTCTGAGGTTTTGTCAGTTGTTTTGTTTTTGTTTTTTTTTCTTCTGCCACATTGCGGAAAGAGGAAGACTAGTAACTCCATTTCTCCAATTCACCTTTCAAGTTCAGCCTAGTTTTTCACTAAGGTATTGTTTCCTTTTCTCCCTCTTGACTCTCTTTCTTTAGCTCATGATTTCCAGCTCAAACTTTTCATTCATATGCTTTTTTCATACTGTCCTTTCTCCTTTCTGTGTGTTTTTTCTTTTTTCCCACTTCTGCTCATGCTCAAAGCAATTGCATCTCTTATGCTTAACAATTTGTTCTTCTGGCATAATGCACCCAAACTCAACTACTTATAAGCCTCAGGCTCAAGTACTGCAGTGTTACTGTATGTTTTGTAAATAAGCTGTATTGAAAGGAGTCAACTAAGCCTGAGATTTTTTTTAATTCAATGGCATTAATACCTGTGAAAAATATAACAAAGGAAAAATGAAAGAAATAATAAGAAAACTGTTAATTGTTTTCAATTGTCAAAGTAGCTATATTTTAAAAGAATAAAAGGAAGCCCCATGTTGCCTATCTTAGATTAACCAATATTTCTGAAATCCACAAAGATTGGCAGAAAATAAGCCTCTCATACAGGGGATTTCCTAAATCCGTTTTTTCTTAAGTTTGGTCTGCAAATTGAAGCCGTGATCCAGAGAAACCATGAAATTAAATAATAATTTATATGAACAGTAGAAACAAGTAAAAAGGGATGAAAAGCATGAAAACCCTTTAGATAATTTTGGTCTCTTGGAAACTAGTACACGAACCCATATATCATCACCTGAGCTAGGGTGGCAGGATTTGTACACTTATTTGTTATACCACCCCGGTATGAGCAGGAGACAAAACTTCATGCTGTAAGAGCAAATATGTTGTGTAACTAATACACTAATACTTAATTCACCCCTGCATACCATTTCCAGTCCTATTTTTGAAATGTTCTAATGAAATCCTTCCCATTTTGAGGAAAAATGGATGTTGTCATTGTCATTCTTCAACATATTGACAATTGTCATTCACATTCTTCAATATATTATTTTTCTGTCTATTTTGAATTTGGATGGAAAGTGGTATTTTCAGATGCCTTATCTCTTTTCATCACTTCTGTTAACTTTACCTAAAACTTTGGCCTCTGTACCTTTATTCCCGAGTCTTAATTATGATTAATCAAATGTGTATGCACTCATATCAATTATGCAATTTGTCAGTGCAAGTGTGCGTGCAAACACAAGACAAGCTTCAGGATTTCTCTGTCAGAGAATAATGTTTAAAACAGAATTATGTATGAAATGCTATTACCTTCGATTTTGCACAGCTTTACAGCTTCCCCTTTGCCCCTAACCCTAACCCTTTGACAGCACTTACAAGTTACCTGACTATTTTCCTCCCTTTTTGCTTCAGCTAAACTCAAGATGATTTTTTTTTGCTGTAGAATAAGTAACAAAGGCATGCTTCTGTCACAGAGTCAGAAAACCCCAAGTCAAATATGTACCACATGCTGCCTTGGCCAAAAGTACATCTTACTGTAATGATAGCGCCAGGGATCTGACAGCTTGTCTCCTGGGCCTTGCAAGGCCGCCTTGCCTCTGAGTGCACATATAAAGACATCTTGTGCTTTCACTTTGGAAGGTCCCTGGAGAATTTTTGGTAGGATTTTTCTTGCCAGGGATTGCTTTTGAAATGTGCAAAGGGACATGCAAACAGAAAAAAGGAAATCATTACTGCGGAAATATATGTAATATGTATACTGTTCAAAGCTGTTGCATTTCCTGAGCTCACCAAACAGCAAACACCAAGCTTCTTTGCAGGCAAAGAGTATAAACAAACAAAACTAAAATCCAAGGGAATCAAATCAAGGGTACAAGCATTTAGGTTATATAAAAGAGGAGCTCCTTTGGTGATTACTCACCTCCTAAACTTGATGTTAAAGCATTTCAAACTTGGATATCTAATGAGATACACTAAAATATCATGTGCTACTAAAAATCATGTGTATTGACAGAAGAAATTCAAAATTTGAATTAAAAAACTTTTAAAAAAATTTTAAAAATTTTTAAAATTAAAATTTTAAAAATTAAAATTAAATTTTTAAAAATTAAAATTTTAAATTTTTTTTTTAAATTAAAAAAATAAAAAATTTTAAAAAATTAAAAAAAATTTTAAGTTGTAGCTCATGCATCATAATTTCCTTGAGGATTTTTTTTCTCCCTTGGTATTTGGAAAAATATTTTAGAAGAAAAATCTTTCAAAGTATTTTAAAGAAGAATTATCAAACCTTCATATTTCTATTATATACTTCAACATTCAGGGCTCAGTGTTCAACATTCTTCAAATGTCCTGGATACTAAACATTACAGAGGCTTTTTTTGTTTCATTAGCATGTTCCAATAGCTTTAGGCTCTGAAATCTGAAAATACTAGTCTTAGCAAGTTATTTCTCATTTTTGTGGTGTTGTCTAAACCTCTTGCATCTGCCTGCCTGAACCTGTGAGGAATTAGTAAAATGTGGGATACAATTAGGTATGGTCTGCATGCCATCATCTGCTTCAAGTTTCATAGACAACAGCTGGAATTAAAGAAATATTTTCCTAATTGATTTTTTTCTATTTTAATTTTAATTAGTGCTGCATCAACAAAAACAAAGGAAGAAATTGAGGGAATATTTAAAATTTAAAAAAACCCACTTAATTGCAAATTCATGTCAGTCAATTCAGTTTTCTTTAAGAAGTGCAGATATTAGTACTAGAAGAACAAATTTCTCATTCATACCAACCATGTCACATTTTCCATGTAGCCCATGCACAAACAAATTAACTAAATTTGTTAATTCTATAATTCTTAGTTTAATAGTGGATTCCCCAACAGGTCTGGGGTCAAGACCTGATCACATGAATAAACTGAAAATTCCTGGAGACCTTTATAGTTGTATTCCCACTAACAACACCAGATTGTTCTCTACATTTCGGCTAAATAAAAGGTAAAACCCAATTCTGCCAAGACTAGAAGTGTAAAGACAATGCAGTTCTTCAGCAGACTCTTAGGTTAAATCCAGTTGAGGTCATTTGATTTAATTGGATCATCTGTTCTACGAGGGAAGATCAAGGGAGTAGGAGTAGCTCAGTCTGGAGAAGAGAAGGTGGCTCTGGGGAAACCTTACTGCAGCCTTTCAATGTATTACAAAGGTGCAGAGAGACTTTTTACCTCAGGTCTGCAGTGCATCCATGTGATGCAGTAGTTGCATTCCATTTACAAAAGCATTAAAGGTCCTGATGTTACAGTAAACGTTTTTATATTTTACAGATTACAGGTCATAGTTACCTGCAAATTTTTCAACTTCCAAGTGTTTTTTGAGTGTGTATACATATGTAGAAAACATCTTTATTTTCCAGATATGTGTGCACACTCACAAAAAGCATCCAACTGTAAAGTAACTGAGTCATCACAAAAAATTGAGAAGTATTTTATGACAAGCTGTGTATCATGCAGTGTTTATATAATTTCTCTATATGTCTGTATTTAAACTTCTTTTCTATATTCTGGTGGAATAGCTCTTCTTAGCAAGTCTGATGTTTAATGTAGCCTTGAAGTTTTTCTCTACACATAAAAAAAAATATTTACAATGTTTGTAAAAAAAAAAAATAGAGCTTATGTTTACAGCACTTCCCAAAATGGCTCGGCTGTGGTTTTTCAGTATTGTTCAAATGGCTCATAAGAAAGGGTTTTATTTCAAGAAATAGACAAGGAAGGGAGACATCATAAATATAGAAGGCACTAAGTATGAATGCTGAGACCATCTTAATGGGCCCTTCTTTCAGTTCCTCATAATACTCAGGAACTTTGCTCTTTCTGTAGAAGATATTAACATTTTTTCTTCAAAGACCTATTTTTTAGATTTCCTTTCCTTTTAAGAAGCATAGAGGAGCAAAGGAATAATTATGTCTCCATTCACCTCTGTCTCTTCATTCTCTGTATTTAAATAATGCCATACATACTTTTCTAGTTCACCTGCAAGCAACTATTTATGTGTTCAACTCAATTCGTGTGAGTTAGTCCACTGAAGCTTCACAGACATGTAAAGTTTAGTATAAATCTTGCAAATAAAAAACCACCAAAGGAAACACATCACTCTGACTCTGCTCAAAGGCAGAATCAACTGTACTTGAGCATCTTTACATGGCTGTTTAATATATTCTAAAAAAAACCTCTAAAGAAATAAACCAGAAGTATTTCAGCAGTTTATGTAATTGCTTGCCAACATTCATGAAGCTGCTATACAATATTATTTGTCATTCTTGGGATTAAACCAACATATCTATCCCTTCATCTAAGTGTTCATATTTGCACATTTAAGAGGCCCCACTCAAATCAAGTGAAGTGTTTAATACACTTGAGTACCAATGCCCACTATGATTATTTTTTCATAAGGAATTACAGTATTTCTATTTATATCCTTGATGTTTGCAGATCAGAAGCAAACTCTTGATAAATATCTACATTTTGGCTGTATTTTAAAATATGATGTTACTGGTACCATCTCTTCAAATTATTGCTATATTCTGTGAGAAGATTTTTCAGTAGATAGTTCCCTATTTTAAAAAGAAACATAATAGAACCGTACTTTAATTCAATGGTGAATAATCTAAGTTCTGCTTTCTGTTCTGCATTCCTGAAATTTTATAGACGAGTCTTTAAAATAGATCCATGAAATATATTTCAGGCAGAAGAAGAAAATGGAAAAAAAAGCAAAAATCTCAAACAAACAATCAACTAAGCAAACAAACAAACAAAACCTATGGGGAAGTTCAAATTTGTCATATAAAAGTCTTCATCTCTGACAAATTTTGATATACGTTGGTTTACGTAAGGTATGTAATCCAAATATTTTAAAATTTGGGAACTATGTTAGAACATACTTCATTTATGGAACTTTCTTCCAAAATTATGTATAAAAATGAAGGTTGTCCCATGACAGTTTCTGAATGGAACCAGAGGACACAATAATCTTTGTCTTAGGGATGCACTACCTATGTGGGTACAAAAGAACTGTAGCAAAGAAACCTGAGCCTCAAAGTTAAAATCCTGCATTTAGCATCTGCTTGTGCAAAGAAACAATATCTGCCTGGAGATTTATTTCCTCCATCTATTCTGGTAGAACACCTTACAAAATAAAGACTAAATATATAGGTAAGTCTTATGTTAGAGAACAACATGAACCCAAGCCTCCCTCATTTATGTGTATAAATTATATGTACATTTTTAAAAAATCACTTCCTCCCATCTTGCATAATGTCCTGTTTATGGCCAACACAAAACATTATATGCTGACTAAGAGTTTTCCTGAGACTGGTCTTGCAAAGATTTATTTGTTTCAATTAATTCAGCAGCTCTCTTTTTTCCTTCATATTGCTAAAATCCCATGCACATTAATTATGTTTGCCTTGAGTTAGATATCTAGACTGCCTTAGAAGGAGTGCAGGAGGATTATGCATTCCAAGCAGAGTTTCTTAAGCTCTTACCACTCTTTTTCTCAGAAATATTTACCAAAGAGACAAATCTTTTACAATCTCATGCAGATGGTAAATCAATAGAATAATATTTCTAAAAATAGCGTGTGAAGATGGTTACAAATTGACTCTTGTTAATCAGTATACACAAAAGTGGATAAATATGTGTGTTGGCATTTTCTCTGGTTAATTCAATGTTCTTCTGTTGGCAGATACCCTTGAATCCTTATGCAAATTTCAAGTATGAATGACCTCAATCCCCCCGTAGTATTAATAAACATAATTGTGAATGGATGTCCTTATATCTTTTTTTTCAAATGAAGATCCAAGACAGCTAAGTTGTAGCATGATAAGAAATCAATTATAAATCTACTTCAAGAATCTTTCATCATTACCTCCTAAAAAAAAATTGTTCTAATTTTAACAATCTCTTTTTACTTGAGAAAATAATGCATTCATTTGTTTCCCTTGTCTTTCTCTTTTTCACCTTCTTGCTCACAGTTCTGGCCCATGAAAACATAAAAAAACCCATATATGTCTCATGTCAGTAAAACAAATTGCAAATGTCATCATAAACACCCTACCTCAGACAGCTAAGCAATAGTTTCAGGCCAACGTTGCAAATGACCTTCTATAAATCTGCAGAAGCTGATTTCTTAAACCATGTTGTGTAATCTTACAAAAAGAAAAAAAAAAAAGAATCTGAGGTTAAATTAAATGCCATGCCTTTGTCATCTGATGTTTTGATGACAATAGATAACTTGATGTAAACTCTTTCCCATAGGAAAAAATTATCTGATAGGTGAGTTACAGCCTAATTTTGCCACAATTGGAACGGTAGTCTAGGTGATCTACTCAGAAAGAGATTTGATCAACAGCTCAGATTTCTACCTGGCTGCCTGTCAGACACCATCACATCCTGTCAGGGTGGAGTTATTACTTCAAAGGTATTCATGGGTCATTGGCTTTCCAGACACATGTCAATTAATAAACTGTGTAATGTCATTAAAGAATTTCTTTAATTCATTGAGATCCTTGCACTAAATAGCTGAATGAATGGGTTTTTTTGCCTTCCAGTTCTTTTTTCCATTACACACAATGGCAGAGAAGAAAATTTGAATAGATGCTTTAGAAAGATTTCTAGATTAGAGATGTGCCAAACTACGTACAAAGCAAGGGCAGAGCCAACAAACTGACACACCTATCGTTCTATGAAATTGTTTCTGGTCTGTTATTTCTAAAGAACCAGGTTATCTCTGCAAAGATCATGCAGGGTAACAGCTGAAAGAAAAGGATTTCAGTCCTTATGCAACTCATTTGCCTCCTTGTACATTCGCCAACCTGGTTTGCAACTGTGGCTAAATGAATCAGAAAAAAGCATGTGAATATTTTTTAAACTTCTCAGAGTTTTGTACATGCTCACGGGTGTGTGTTCTGACTGGGGCCTTTGAACACAAATCAGTTGTAATACCACTGGAGATCTGCAGGAGTCAGTTAATCTTACCTGGGTTTATATGTCCAAAAATTAGGCATCTAAATTGAAATAAATCATAAATCAACCTACTATTGGGAAATTCATCTGTCCTATCCTAAACATCTACATTAGGACCAGACTACTCTCTCTTTAAACACTTTCTCTTCACCGATAATGAGTCAAGAATAGTTGGCTCAGGGTTTAGATGCTTTCAGTACCCTAACTGTAGCAATTCTGAAACTTCTTCTGATTATTTCACAGGTATCTGAATCAGCAAGAGCTTTTAGGTTTCAAGAGAATATGGGCAGTAACCCATGTTTGTAAAGCCATGTAAATATATGTGTGCTAATATATATCTTCTGTTTTTATAGATAACATATATATGTACAAGACCTCAGTCCTAAAATTAGTTATCTTTCACAGTTTTAATCCTTCCCTTGTGCAGTATAAAACCAATGAACCTTAAAAAAATATTTTTATATGTGTTGACTATTACCATAGACCTTGAAATTTTCAGTGTAAGTGTTGCAACAACAAGGGCGGTCTTACCCTTATTTAGAGATCAGGAAATTAATATATTCATGAAATAGGCATAAGAACAGAATGGTTGAAGAAAGACTAAATAGCTTGCTTAAGGTCATACAGGAAATCTGTGGTGAATCTGGATCTAAACTCAGACCTTTCTCCTCATATCTGTGTCCTGAATTTGGAACATGGGAAAACTTCCCATTGAGATGAGTCAATATATTGTCTGAATGAGGAGAAGTGGAAGGAAAAAAATATTTTTTATTAATGCTGTTTACTATGATAACAGCCATATATTAGAGGTAAGAATATAGACTCATGTTAATTTCTGCATATAAGAAAAATCTTTCTTAGTGTAACAACCTCTTCAGACGGATTTGTGGCAGTCATTACACACCACACATCAGCAGAAACATCTGAACAAATGTGATTCAAATTTAGCTGGTTTTGTCTTTCCAGTGCGTGGCATTTGTTGTAGACGTAATTTTTTAAACTTGCTATCCACAAATGTTTTAGATCAAAACTGGAAACTTTTAAGGTAATTACCAGGTCACATTACAGACATGAAATGGGTGGTTCTGCTAACCAAAGGCAGAAGCATAAAATGTTTATTTCTTTCATTATGAAGCTACTAAATATTTCCATATTTCTGAGATTAGCACTGTTCAAGGCAGGAGGGGGGTGGGTTTGCAATTACTTTTTTTTGTCACCAGTTATCTTTGCCATTGATTTCAAAAACAGCAAACTCATCTCTCACATTTTTATTTTCTGAGAATGTGTTTTGAGTATCTGTAGCAAGTAGGTAAAAGATTGTACTGCAGGAAGGAATTTCTACAAACGCATTCCACATAGAACTGTATAAAAGAAAGCTGCCAATCACTTTAAAGATGAGGCCAACCAAGAGATGCAAGTGCAGTAATAGGGATCACTATTAAAACTTAGTCCTCACCTTTGATAAAGATTAAAACTGGAATGAAATGAGATGTACCCTTGAACATTTTCTTAACAGTCTGCAAAATTGCATTCTTCTCAAATTGGTATTGTGTTTAGGAGTTTTCAGATGTCCTAAAATACCTATTAAAATCTGAGTATGCAGCTCAAGGACTACCTGATAAAATTTCTTACCTCATATATTTATTTTATATTGAGAGGCTGCAAAACCATTTTTTTTTTAATTTACAAAATTCAGAATATACCTTGAAAGTTTTGACAAAACTGTTTAACCAACTTTCTCCAAAGCCAGTAACAAACAATCTGTGGATGCACAGAGAAGGTTGTCATGGAAAACTTGGCCCAAAAGTCAAAACCAAAGTTTTCTGATCCAAAAGTCAAAACGAACGTTCTTTGCTGAAGAACATTATTCTATTATTGCCTTTATGCCATATTTAATAATGATATAAAGCTCATTTTGATAAGCCCAAACAAGTCCTGCTTTTGAAAGGCAAGTAGCTGAATTTCTGTGAAGTGCAACCACTGTGCAGCTTTAACATTAATTAATCAAGGAGAGCCAAAATTATATTTTTACTAACTTGTCTCTTAAATGTCTAGTGCAGGCATTTCTGCACTTCAGTACAAGGTCGAATTTGATCAAATTCAGGCTTCCTAGTCAAGGTGAACAAGGAATTCAGTTTGGGTTTTTCAGTATGGCAGAGTGGTCCAAGCATTAACCACGCATCCACCTGGAAATCTCGTACCCATGTGAGTTGCAGGTTGCTTGGAGCATATCTGTGCTCCATATGCATTGTCAGTGTCCATGTGGTTATGGTTTGTTTTCCCCACAATGTTCCTCTTTTGTGAATGTGTATGTTTGCTCATGCAGGACAAGGAACATTTCTCTGGAGAAAAGATTATGGTAAAAACCAATAGCTGTGTAGGAGAGAAAATGGGTTATTTTTCTGGCCCTTTCCATGTTCATTTTGCACTCCTAGCATTTCTTTAAAGTAGTGATTATACTATTTTTTTCGCAAAGAAATGAATTAAAACATATGCCTTGATATGATCCAGATGTTTTGCAGTAGAAGGCTAGTTTCATTGGTTTCATGCAGGAGCTAAATGGCATTTGTCCAGCTACCTGGTAGCCAAGAAAAGTACAGCAACTAGAGGATGCCTGTCTTGCTTTGTTCCACCTCCAATTCTGATTGTAAAATGCATGCACAGGTCAAAGAATCTATAGTCCTTGTAATTAGGCCTATGCAGCTAAAAATTCACCCAAAGCTACTTTGGAAATTCTGCTTTGGAAAGGTACTTTGGAAATTCCGCTTCCATAAAGGTTTATTTTGAACTTTATTTTAATTTCAATTGATCTTGATATATTATCTTAAGATACATTTTATTAAAAATATCTTAATTCTTATCCCTGATAAGTGAAAAACAGGTCTATGATTTTCTGCAACACTCTCTTCAATTTAGTATCTGTAAGCCTCACACAGGAGCCTTGGCTGCCCTGGGACACAGCTAAAATGCACGTATGTGCTGGCTACGAGGGGCAAGGTTCTGCTAGCAGGGAAACTATAGGGCTGGCTTCTCTGAGAAGCTGCTGGAATCTTCCTGCATGTCCCAGAGCCAATGCCAGCCAGCCACATGGACCCACTGCTGGCCAAGGCCGAGCTAGTCGGATATGTGCTTCTGTCATAAGGTATTTAAGAAATTAAAATAAATTACTGCACAGAAGTGATTATGGCCAGAGAAGAGAGGAGTGAGAATGTGTGAGAGGAACAGCCCTGCAGACACCAAGGTCAGCGAAGGAAGATGGGGAGGCAGGAGGTGCTGCAGGCCCCAGAGCTGGGATTCCCCTGCAGGCCCTGGTGCGGCCCGTGGGGAGGCAGCTGTGCCCCTGCAGCCCAGGGAGGAGCAGGGGGAGCAGAGATCCACCTGCAGCCCTGGAGGAGCCCAGACCAGAGCAGGTGGGTGCCCAAACTAGGCTGGTACCTCATGGGAAATCCACACTGGATGTGTGGAGAGAGGAACCTCTGGGCCCATGGAGAGAGCAGGACTTCTGGACCCATGGCGAGAGGGGCCCAGGCTGCAGCAGGTTTGCTGGCAGGACTTGTGACCTGCAGAGGACTCACAGCGGAGCAGTCTGTTCCTGAAGGACTGCACTCCATGATGGGACACCCATTGGAGCAGTTTGTGGAGCCCTTGGGAAGGACTCATGCTGAAGAAGCTTGTGGAGAACTGTTTCCTGTGGCAGGAACCCCATGGTGCATCAGGGGAAGGATCCTCTCCCTGAGGAGGAAGCAGTGTCAGAAACAAGGGATGAACTGACCATTACCTCCATTCCCATCTTCCTGTGCTCAGGGGCAGGAGGTAGAGCGCGAGAAGGGAAGAGTGGGGAGAAGGTGGTTTTAAGGTTTACTTTATGTCTCATTATCCTGCTGTAATTTTGCTTGGAAATGAATTCAGTTAGTTCACCAAGTTGAGTCTGTTTTTCAAAGATGTGATGGTAGCTGGTGAGTAATGTCTCCCAGAATTTATCTCAGCTCATGAACCTTTTATACTTTCTCTCCTCTATCCAGCTAATGAGGAGAGTGAGATACCAGCTTTGGTGGGTACCTGGCATCCAGTCAGGGACAACCCACCACAAGGCAATATCCCATGTATTACTAAACAAATTTCAGGCAGAAAGTGTCTGTACAAACAAAAAATGTTGTAGTTAAACTGAATTAAATCTTGAAATAATTTCGAGAAGGAGGAGCTTTGGTATAATGCTACCCTCCTTCCCACTCCAGTAATGCAATTGTTCTGCAAGATTTAAGTAATGTTTTGGGGTTTTATGAAAAAAAAAAAATTAAATCAATGCAGTATGATCTGTTTAAGTATTCAGTCTGTCCAGAAAATGGATAGAGAAACCATTTAAAGAAGTTCTCTGAGGATTAAAGGTGAAATTATAGTCTCTCAGTGAAGCTTTTGACAAATAGACTTGGTGATCGGCATGCTCAGGGAAATAGAACCTCTTTGAGTCTGCTAAGTGCCTCTTTTAACATGCAACATTTTTAGATTCTCAATGCCTTAGCAAGCAAGAAACAGAGGCATTCCTTATGTTCCACTCTTTTTAATGGAAAAAGCCTATGATATGTTTACATATCTTTGAGTAAACTGTAAAAGTCCTTTTGGAAAAGATTTTAATTATAATAGCACTAATCTTAATGATGCACAATTTTTTTCAAATCCTCTAGATTCCTTTCTGCATATGAATTAGTGCTCCTGCCTATCCACAGCAATTAAAAGTTGAAATTTATTATGTATTTTTTAAAAGTTTAAATAAAATTTTGTCAAGACTTTTGTGCATTGTTTTGGAAAGATCTTCACTCAGACAGTGACTAAGTCAATGCATATTTCATGGCTCTTCACATCATTTGCTTAGTACTACAAGTGTTGTTTTGTGTGTGACCAGCTGTCAAAGTGAATTTGTCCTGAATTAGTAAAAAGAATGAATAAACTGAGCACCAAACCAAAGTAAACCCCTTTTCTCATTGCTTTAACTTCAAGGTCATAAAGTTCTAATGAAAAAGCTTACCTTTTGGAGAAAAGGAATTATTATAACAATTATTCCAACATACCCTTACTCAATTCTAATTAAATATGCTAATAAAATAATTTTGTTCCACTTCAAATTCAAGTACAGAATTGTTTTGGATGGAAAACCAATAATTTATTCCTCCATTTAATTATTCATTAAAAATTCACTGACACAGGTAAGACTGCATGGGGAAGCAGAGTCTTTAACATGCAATTTTAATCATACAGCTGATACCTTTAAATAGTAAGTCTTCATAGCACGTGCTGCTCTGATGAAGCAAGAAGTTTTTAAACACCTGAAATCCTGCTGTGGGCCTGTGGGCTGTGGTAACATATTCCATCTTTAATGGATGTCAGTTGAAACACTTCTGCAATCATGCATGATCCTGCTTATATTCCCAACAGCTGCAGACTGAACATCTCAATTGACTTCAGTCAGCTCCAAATCATGTGAGGACTGCTAAATTTGAGGGCATGGACATTTGTTTACAGCACTTTGTGCACAAAATCTTTGTCTCTTCTCTTCAAATAATTCATTTTCCCCCTCTGTGAGCACAATGCATGACATGTAGATATTACCCTCCTTACAGGAATAGCCCCATTCAAGGAAATAAGGGCATTTGTACTCGCCACAGAGTCCTAGCTTCCTCCTCAGTAAAATAGATTAAAGTTATTTCTAGATTTTTAGCTACCCTGAGGAGAATTTCCCCCTCCTTGACAATGCCTGACCCTTTTGTAAGGAGATTGTGTCAACTTGTGTGAGCTGATGGGCCTGGTCAGGATAAAAGATAGGTCTGGGAAAAGTAAATTTGCCTCTGGAGTGACAGCAGTGTCTCTGCTTCCTTCCTTGGGTTGACAGAATTTAATGAAAAAATTTCTAAAAATTACATTTACTTTGTAACATAAGTTTAGGATTTCCTTACCAGAATTTTGTTTTTGAAAGATACCACAAAAAATTCTTACTACAGAATTCTTTAAAAGATTTACAAAGTTTGGAATAGCTATACAATGCTACATTGAATGGGAAAGGGCAAAAATTATTTGACTGAGAATCAATATTTTTACAATAAGTAGCAAGAATCAGTCCTTAAACAATATAGTGTAAGATACTGGTGTATTTAATTTATTTCCAAAATGAACTGTTCCATTAAAGTGAAAAGATAGACTACATATATTTTCAAATGATTTTTAAAGGTAATTTAGAATAAAGTTTCCTTTCAGTAAAATATGTGTAAAAATGGCACTTCTGTATTTTAAATGAGAATATTTCAAGAAATCCTGAAAAGCAAGAAATATTACAATTTTTTTTTGCTGTGATCTGTAATTTTGAGTCTCAAAGATTTGGCTGGAATATGGTTGATTACTCTCTTTCTCCATCAGCTTAAGACAATTTGTAACTGCCTTTCTACATATCTTTCAAAGAAGTGTATGACAGTTTAAAAACTTACCAGACTGTTCAGTAATACTAATATTTTCATATGTTCAGTGTTTTGAACTGGAGTAAGGGCTACAATGTTTGGCTCATAGTTCTCTTACCAACACAGGTAGATATTTATTGCTAATAACCTAACTACAGCATCCCAGGCTGGTATGCAATGAGGTACTTGGCACTGTGAATGAAATGGATGTACCATAGCCCAGACTTTCCTATCTGCATTGCTAAAGTTGCTTCATAATCCAGATATTATGGGAATAAGTGCTTGGAGACTGCAGTTCTGTAAGTAGTTTATTAAAGGAAAAAGTTTGTCATTTAAGATGGGAATCCACCTTTGCTGGTGGCAAAACCCACAGATAGTCACAGCCTGTGATCAGCCCCAAAGATCCAAACAGAATATTATTTACACAGCACTTGACATATTAAAATTTATATTTGAGATAAACATTTTGTCCTTTATATCTAAAGACATGGTACACACCAGTTATAATTCTCATTCTAGTCTGTCAAGGACTGAATCAGCTGTCACTTCAAAGGCAGCAAACCACAAGAAATCAAAATAACTCTTGAAGTTTTTAAAGATATTTTGGATTTAATCTTTGAAAAGGAAAATTGCTGCGTATTGATATTTCTCAAACATTTTTTTAATGTACTAACACATCAGTTATTCACCAGACTTCTTCAGCAATAAACACTTTCCAGAAGATAAAACATCATCTAGAAAGGTTCAGATTTTCAAAGTCGCTTGAAGGACGCAGGAACCGTGTCCATTAGAATAAGTTGAAAATATGTTCCTTATTTGCTTCAGAAAGATCTCTAGAGGTGTTAGGAGTGTACTAAATGTGATGAAAACAGAGATATACACATTTAAACTTCTTGAGACACACCTGGAATTTTATTTGGAAACATCATTGATTGTTGGGAAATACTCTGTAGCTTTAAAATAAAATCACACAGCAAACTTCAATAAACTCCAGTGAAAATATGTTTGTTCAGGAAATTGGTGCAAATGAAAAATAAAATTATGGAGAAACTTTATTTATTTTTATCCTGCTTGATAAAAGGTTGGAAATTTTAGAAAGTTTTTCTCTTCTTTTTTAAACTTTTAGTGTAAAAATGCTTTGGAACCATTGAATGGATGGGATTCTTTTTGTTTCTGCTTGATTTTATTCTCTTTTAATATAGTGCTCATAAACTAATGAAAGAACCACAGCTGATTTTTCAGATAGCACAGTTATATTTATTGTTCTATGTCATCATATAGAAACATAATAAAGAATTAGAGATGCCAATTATGGGCACTGCAGGAATAAGTTTTTTCTCGGAAGGACTTAAACAGTACCCTTGTGTGATGTTATCTAAACCTTTACTGTACATTCTGAATGAGAAAAACATGCAGATTGACTTAATTTTTTAGTCATTCAGTACGTGCTAATTGCAAAAATTGATATTCTGAATTACATTATCTCTAGAGTAGTTCAGTGATGCTATGCAAAACTTGGCCAAAATTGTTTAAACATGCAGTAAGGAGGGAATATCAGTAGATTTGTTAGTGAAACTGGAGATTTTTCTTTGCTTTTTTCTTTGCCTTTTTTACATGTTTTGTTTTTCATTATTACATTTTAATCAAGAAAGTTAAAATTTATATCTACTTTTTTGTGTATTTAAAAGCTCTTATGTAGCAAATATTACATGTGTTCTAATTTTTTTTTACAGTGAATAAAGCCATTATTTTAATGAGCCACAAGAGCACACATGTAGCTAACTGTAGATAAGTACATATATAAAACTTTTATAGAATCAAAACCCATATGAATCTATGTACTGTAAAATTCATGGTGTTCTGTCTAAAGTAACATCTTCATTAGTAATGCATGGTTTGCACCATTTCCTTCTTATAAAGCATGACTGTCATGACACTCATTAAACTCGGAGAGAAATCATGTTATCAACCCATTCACCTGTGTAAAGCATGTTTTTCTTATTATCTTGTAAGGTCAAACTAAATCCTTTCACAGACCATACACTCTTTTTCTCTCTGTCTCTCTGAAAAAGGTATTATACATGCATTTTTGCTACTTTTTTTCTCCTTCTTCACTTTCCCCTTCACCATCTGTTCTACTTCCCTAAACCCTTCTTTCCTATAAAAAGTTAGTTGACACTGAACTTTTCACATCTCTGTGAGAAGTCAAACAAGAGTGAATCAAACACATACTTGAAATATTCCTGAAATTTTTACTACATTGCTTTTGGCTTTGATAAGAAAAAGGTACTCAAATTGTGTGTGAGATTTAAGTGAATGGCTAAGGAAATGAAATGGATATATATGTGAACAAATAAAGAAACAAACAAAAGTCCCCAAACAAAAACAAAAACAAACAAACAAAAACAAATAAACCCAAAAAAACCTTTGAAAATTTAACCCAACTTGTTGAAGCTACTTATTTAGATACAATCTCTTAAAAAATCATGCACAACTTCAGGCTGAATTCCATGTAGTTTTATCCTTGGCTTTCACAATTTCTGGGAGAAACAATCTCTGCATGTATTGCATGATCATCTGGGCCACATTTCTACCTAGAACATGTACAACTGTTCTGTGGGATAAATACACTCATTTTCTGCCTGAGGCTGTTCACAATGAAAATTTTCTACCCACAAACAATCTTGTTAGCTTCATGATTTCCTTCCCCCTCTAATGAATGCAGAACATAATGAATGCCAAGCCAATCTTTTGAGTCCAAATCCAGGGATCTTCATCAAGACAATGAATGTGCATTCATTAAATAGAACCATGTTGAAAGTGCTTCTGCAATAAATACAGTATAATACATTTTCTTTAATAGGAATGTAGTATTTTAGCACATTACTTAATTAGGGATGAGCAGAAAAATGGAGTTAATTCCTTCAGCTTCAGTGAGTGCAGCAGAAGCAGTATGTTTTCATTCATTGCTTGGGGACCCATTAATTACATTACAGCTGAATAAAAAAAAGACAGTATTTAAAATATTATATATGGTATAGAATAATTTAATAATTTTATTGCTTACTGAAAGGATGAGGCTAGATGGAGGTGGCCTTATCTTCCTCTTAAGTGTCATATCTGTGCAACTGATAAAATTTCAGATTATTTTTATGGTCTTGATTCTCTGTTGGTGCAAGGCACTAGACAGTTACTCATTTGGGGAGAACAGAAAGAGCCATAATCATGCCATGCAGTAATTAAATCTATTTACAAACCTTTGTGGGAAAGTCTGAGCTGGGCAAACCAAGACTAAAGCTATTCTTAATTCCTGCTAGTTAATTTGAAGTGTATTGATAGTTTAAAAAGTTAGAAAGCTGTGCTTAAAGTCAACATTTCAACTGAGTGTAAAAGTTCCCATGACTATTAAACACTCCAGTGTTAAATCACTGGGGTCCTTTATGAAAAAATCTTGGCCACTGAATATGAAAAACTATAGTTGAAAGGAAAGAGTCTCTACTGTTCCCTTTGAAAACTGTAGTAATTTCAATAAATTGAACTTTACATAAGCAGTAACTTGCAGAAGAAAAACTCTGTACTCCACAGTACAACAAGATAATTCTTCCTATAATAGTGTCTTTTGGTGTTATACTATTTGGTCTGTAAGAAAAAATACACTAAAATGATCATTTAGGTAGATATTGCATGTGATATAACATTTAACAAATTGGAAATATTCTGAGAAACATTATTTAGATTGTTCCACACCATGTTTAAATCAACCCTTACTTGCTAAGTATTTTCATTTTGAAAGAAAGGGACAGCTGTGGTGAGAGTGTTCTCATTTTTATAACAGGTAAGAATGCTTCTGTGTGCACTGAGAACTTGCTGGTTCAATTCCTTCTCCAGGGATGTGAAGACATGGTTTTCCCACCTCTACAAGGCTGTCCCATTTCCTCTGGGCTATTGTGAAGAAGAAATGTATTCTACAATTAATTCTCTGTTGACATCCTTCTACAGTGCACAAAGGCCTGAACATTCGCTGAGGTCCAGCTCATCAGTGGAAGAGACTGAAAGAAGCATTCAAACCTACCACAGTGTAAGCTGGTTGTAGCCACAATTCTCTTTACAGATAAAAGCAAGGCACATTTTCCCAATAATATCTTCTGGGAAATGCAGCGAGAAAACCTCAGAGAAGAAGGGAAAACAATTCTTATCTCTGCTTGCTGCTCCTCTTGTTTTTAGTGTGTGGAATGTGCTAGAAGATTACTACCTGAAGGAATTTGGTAATTGGATTCTGGTGGAGATTGTTATGTTAATTAGCCTATCAGGTCCAGTGGACTGTCAGTCTGCAGCCAGTCACGAGTTAATAGTAAGTATGATAGATTATATAGATTACTATAGATTAATATCTCTCTATAATATTATATAGTATAGTTTTAATAAAGCGAGTGGATGTTCAGCATTCCGAAGCCTTGCAGTCAGATGCCAATCATTCCCATGACAGGGGCACCCTGCAATTTTGATAGCTGGTGTAGCTCCAAAGCATTGGGGCCACAAAAATATTCAGAGGACTGGAGGACCTTTCCTATGAATATAGGATGAGAGCTGGGGTAATTCAGCCTCAAGAAGAGAAGGCTCTGGGATACTTCAGTGTGGCCTTCCAGTACCTTAAGGGTGCTTATTAAAAAAAGGAAGAGTGACTTTTCATACGAACAGACAGTGACAGGACAAGGGGGGATATTTTAAACTGAAAGAGGACAGGTTTAGATTAGATGTCAGGAAGAAATGCTTTCTTTGGTGTTAAGGAAACTTCCCAGTGTGACCATTCTCGAGCCTCTCTGGCAGTCACAGTCCCCAGGCCAGAGGCTTTCACTGATGGGCCTGGAGCCCCTTGGCAGCAGCAGCTCCAGGGCCCAAGGGGAGCCCCCCTGACTCCCTGCACTCCCCACGCCAGCCAGGCAGACCAGGTTCCCTCACCCCTCTGACCCCTGGTTTCCCATTGCAGAGTCTCAGGTGTCTCATTCCATAAAGCCATTTATTCACAGGGCAGAGACACAGAAACAGCTCCAGCTGCTGCTGCTGAGGAGGGACCCCAACAAAGGAACCCCATGGCTTTTACACCTTCACAGTCCATGCAGGCACAACTCTCACTCTTCCTCCAAGCCCTCGACTTCTGCTGTGTCTTCTGGTGTCCATTCACCTGGCTGGGCCACCATTCCTTGTGCCCTTTGTCAGGCTGTGTTGGGCTCCTACCCAGTGCTCAATCTCCTCAATCTGCTTCTTGCACTGCAGCTTCCAAACTGAGATACTGGAACCTGGTGTGCTCCTCAACACTCAGAGGGTGGTGAAACACTGAAAACAGGTTGCCTACAAAGGTTGTGGATGTCACATTTCTGGAAGTGTTCAAGACCACGTTGTCTGGAGCCCTGAGTAATCTGGCCTAGCGAGTAGCATCCCTGTCCATGGCAGTCATAGTGGAGCTAGATCACCTTTAATGTCTCTTTCAACCTAAACCATTCTGATTCTATGACTAAAGCCAGATGAGAACTTAATCCTGCATTCTTCTCTTTGTCCAAACATAATCTATCCTTGTTTCTGCAAAAAGGTTCTATGTCAACAAATTATTTTTTTAAACCCCTTTATTTCTCAGCCAGTTGGATCAAATCTATTCAGGTAATCACACCAAATAAATTGCTCTTGAGGTATAGGGAAGGGTGGCACCAGTTCATGCCACATTCCACTGGATGCTCAGTTCTAATAATGATATCAAATGGAATAGGAAATCTCTTTCTAAAATAATAGTATTATGATTGAATTTGTGGTGATATATATGGACAAGAGTTTAGCTGCAATGATGATTGGCCAATACCTATGATGAAAACCTGATGGTAGTATTGTCATCTATCTTGTGTGGTGTCTTCATTTATAAAGAGGTCTCAATGACTCCATAAAAGATTTAGTATATACATATTCAGTTAATTGGTTTCATGCCTTTATTGGACATGTGATGTTCTTCTGTGAGCATGTTAATAAATTACAAGCCTTCACTATTAATAAAAGACTCTTAACTGAAATGCCATTTCTTTGTATTATTTTATTTACAGGAGGAGTAGATTGTTAGCTTCCGACAGCAAAGTAAAATTCTCAAACACATGAACAGCTCTAAGAAGGAATTCTACTAGAGGCTCTAAAGATGCCAGGGCCCTTGGTAGACAAACAACAATGCTGCTTCTCAAAAGGCTGCAATTTGGTTAAGTAAAATTTTATAAGTAAGGAAGGTGAGGATTTGCTTCTTTGCAATTTACATAAATTACTTGAATTTCCATTAAAATATGTAGAAGCTCATTGTGGAGGATTTTTCAATAAAAACACTGATAATGTAAACATTACATAAGGTAAAATAAATGATAAAACTTTTTTTCCTGCCTTGTGCCGTGGTTCATCTTACCCTGAATATTGCAGAACAGATAATGTCACAGCTATAACTACAGTTCCAATATTGGATTATGAAGATGTCATTTATCAATAAGAAATGAAATCACAGCTGCAAGGAAGTGAAAGTTCCCGGTGATAGATCACATTGGTTTACATTGTCATGTCATTCTTGAATTCTTCACTGTGATATGTATGATAGTTCTGGATGATTAAACATTGAAAATAAGCATAAATTGCATCAGCATCAAGATCTATTTAAATGCATGAAAAGAAGTTCACTCAATTACTGCTCGGCAACGTAGCTGGTTGAGAAAAGAAATAATTGTACACAGGATCATATAATACACATTCATTTGTCAAACAGAAGGTTGGAAACTGAGCTCAAAATGTTTTTTGTTTATCTTGAGCTTCAACAGACTTCAATGTAGGAAATCAAACATAAGATGGAAGTGTTATGAAAACCAATATAAATTTATATTCATTCTACAAGTCAAAAACTTACCATGGCCAGAAAGTTTATAATAAGGGTTTTGAACACATTTCCCAACAATTTAAATGAAGATGGCCTCTTACAAAATAGTGAATCAATTAATGGATGAATGGATAATTAAGTAGTTAGTTAGGAGTAAGTACTCTTGACAGTGATATAGGCCAAGTGGGAGGTACAATACATTGGGGGAAAAAAATGCTGCTGGAGCATTTGCAAGAAAGAACATGAAGAAAATCAGATGCAGTTCCAGTAGAGCAATTGAATTCACAACACCACCAAGTATGAGACAATGCAAGGTATAAGACAACCTGGACAAACTTGTCCTAGGGCACTTTCACTTAGAGAGATGGCAGCATTTTTAGCATTTTTAGCTTACGGGTAGAGGTGCTGTTCTTGACAAGTGAAGCTGATGTTGCATGCTGCATGTTGTCTGCTGTTTTTCAAAAGAAATTTCCACCCTCTAGGAGATATACAGGTACCTTCCTCCTGTCTTACTTTCCCACATCCTTTCAGAAGCTTCTTTGATTGGGCAAACTCCATCCAATATTTTCTGAACCTTTGGGAAAATATCTCTCTGTCACTTTTGGGGCTTGCTTTCTCATTTGCCTCCTGTTCCAGGTAAACTCTCAGCTCCTCTTAGGCATGCATGAGGATAAGCTTTTGCCACAGGCTCCTTCCCAGCTCTACCACTGTGCTTCCCAACCCTCCTGATATTTCTGACAGCCTTACATGCTTAATTGTCCTTCAAACAGACACCATTTCCTGCTTTCAAATGGACATACAAGCAGCCTTTTTGGCAGCAGCAGTTTTAACACAAGTTTGGGTAGTGTCCAGAGAGTGCCTGCAATAAAAAAATTAATTAAAAATATGAAACCATGCACCATAAGCTGCTGAAGAACCCTCCATGCTTTGTAGGGTCAGTATGTTTCTGACCTATAAAAAAACCACAATGCTTGATTTGCCTCATGCAATGCTTTTAGTATTGAACTTTAACTGTCTCAAAATGGCACACTCAAACCACATCAATACAATTTCTTTGGGATTTTTGGCTCATCATCCCTGATGGCTAAGCTCTAAGGAGCACATACTTCTCTCCTGTTCTAGAATAGGGAGCAGCTGAAAGAGGCAGTGCTCTTTAGACACTTGAAGACCTGGAGAAGATAAAGAGAAAAGTTTTTTTTTGTTAAAGAGGTTTTAAAAATTATAAGGCTTGTAACAACATATAGAAAATTTGGCTAATTTACATGACTATAAATAGTCCTAGGGTCCCTCTTTACTTAGTATGAACTAGTTCCTGTTTACCCTTAACCCTTAATACCAGGATGCAAAGGCTAGCATCTAGGAAAAGGAAAAAAATAGGAGTGCAAGAGACTTTATGTAAATGCATTCCATGGTGTTAGAGATGCCACAAGATGGTGAAGCATTTCCTGTGAGCTGACTCTTTTCCTTAGCAAGGTTGCACACATTTTTCTAGGAGCTGAAACAGAAGTGCTAGCAAAGATGTGGGAATCAGATGGAGAGGTAGGGAGTGAGGAGCAGCACCAGGCAGAGGTGGTGGGAGGAGATGCAAGTGAGACACAGCCAGGATGGCACAGAAGCATCAGCAGAGGCAACTCAATGCACAGAGAGCCAAGTGAGCTACAGGCAGCAGCTGCAGCAGTGAGACAGCCAGCAGGAACAAACTGAACAGGTTGGATCAATCTAAATCGAACCTTGATCCCCAATGAGAGTTAAAAATGTTAATAACTGAGTGAAAGCTACTCCAGGGGAGGAAAATCATGTCTCACAGTAATACAAGGGAAAACTCTCAGGTTTTATATTTCACAAACTGTTTATATTGCATTTGTTGGAGTTTTCCTTTGGAGTTTCAGTCCTTTAATAAAGTTATTGTTTGAAAACAATTTCATTTTGTTTATAAGCGGAACATATTAATCATCTGAACACTGGAATGCTCACTGTACTTTTCTCAGGTTTCTTGAAACAGGACTGACTTGGTGCTTTTTTAATACCCCTTTAAAATTATTTTTAACTATTTCATATATTTTGTACTGGCTTCATAGCCTTTTCATCATCCACAATTTAAATTTAAAAGGATTGTCTTTTCTCTCTATATGACAAGATCTTCTGTATGATGATCTCCTTCAAAATAAGATCAGCAACTCAGTCCTGGTCCTGTTTTAGTCTTCATTCTTCCTCACCTCTGGAATGAATTTGAACCCATTTGAAATCTGTCAGTAAAATTATTTAAGGTACATTTAGTTGCATTTCATATGACTGAGTTTTAACTGAGGTAATTTAAAATTCATTATTTAGCAGCCCTCTGCAGTTGTGTAAATAGTCCATTGTAATGTATGACTGATTGATTTATTGATATATATGCCTCCTTCAAGGAGGAATTTGGGTCAGTATGCATCATGCAAAAGCTATTAAATTGAACCTTATTGCTTTCATAGGGTGTAGTTTGACAAAATAAGTTCCAGTGAGTTGATAGGTTGAGTAGTATATCTGTTTCAAGAGGCAGGGAACGTTAGCATCAGTGGAGTCTTTGAAAGTAACATTGGAATGAGTGTAATAAAACCTGAAAATAACAGTCAGCTATGCAGGGCTGGCAGATTACAAAATTTCCTACCATTTTAAATGTCTGTGTTGCAGTCCTCTGAAGAGAAAAAGTGCACCAAGACATGACTAGAATTTACTCTTTTGTGGCCTTGACAGTGACCTGCATGCTAATCCAGGAAGGAAAGTGTTAAACACTTACTGTGTGTGTAGCAGTGCTTAGCAGTGAACCTTTACATCAGTACAATTAATACCCCCTTGTGTGTTTCTTTGATCCTAGCCCTTTTGATTTTAACTCCTCTGATACAGATGTCTAGACAAACCCAAATACATTTACAAAAAATGTAATCTGCCTGGAAGGACATATGGTTCTGCTCTAAGAAGCACTGACAAGAACTGGTTTTTGTAATGTAGTCTATCCATCACTTCCAGGTAGGAAAATGCAGAAAATAGCCAATCCCCTGAAAATGTAAATCTGTGGATATTTTTTCTCTCTATTTGTAAGTATGTGTAGCACGTAGATACAAAGCTCCTGAGGGCTGATTTATATTTTTAATCTAGAGTTCACAGTGGCGTATGGTCACATGACTTAAAGCTACACAAGTTTACAGCAGTGACAGTTCTCAGGACCTTTAAAAAGCTTTGGAGAACCTTGCTTGATCCTCAGAAGCTCCTGGAAGACTAGAGATCACCTTGTTTGCACAACAGTAATCCCATTTAAAAGCAAATATAAACAGCCTGACACATGGTAAAATCTTTGCAACAGACAAAACCAATGCGGGAAAATCTTAAGAAATGAAAAGGAATGGCAGAGAGATACTATTTTAATGGAAAGTTTGAGATTACATTGAAGGTCTAATTTGTTTTGAGTTACTAGGAATCAAGCTAGGATAATCATCGCCCTCCCCAAAAAGGTGTGAAGAGATGTTGTTTGCAAGTTGGAGTGGTTAATCACCTGAGTTCACTTCATAGCAAGAAATCATCAAGTACATGTTTGGTCATCCTTATTTTTACAGTCAAATTTCTTTTTATAGGCAAAAAGTAAATGCACATCTGTGCAACAAGATCATTCTCACTATGGATGAATTTAAGTAGCAAAAACATGTTCAGATCTATTTGTTGCAGAAAAAGAAAGAAGGAAGAAAAAAGAAAGAAAAAGGAAAGAGAGTAAAGGAAGAAGGAAGGAGGAAGAAGAAAGGAGGAAGAAGGAAGAGGAAAGGTGGAGGTGAAAAGTCTGACAAAATACCAGTTACATTTACTGCATACAATCTCGCCAGAACATATTCCTTCCTGTCTGGTGTTCACAGGATCAAAAGATCATTAGCATAAGAAAAGATGGTACTAGTTTATTTACTAGTAAACCACATCTCCAAGTGCCATGTCCACACGTTTTTGAACACTTCAAAGGATGGTGATTCCACCACTTCTCTGAGCAGCCTGTGAGGAGAAAGGAGTAGCAGAAACAACATGTCATGTGATGTAGTAAACTGACTACAACACCAATTCCCCATCCCCCTGGTCTGGGGGGAGGAGGGAGAGAAACTGGCAGTCAAACTGAGGCAAGGAACAAGGGAGAGGTAGCGGTAAGAAGTTTTAAGATTTGGTTCTTTTTCTCATTGCCTTCCTCTGATTTTGAATCATAAATATTTAAATTAATTTCCTCAAATTGAGTCTGTTTTGCCTGCAATGGTAATGGATGAGCAATCTCTCACTGTCCTGATCTTGTCCCATGAGTGTTTCATTCTGTCTTCTCTCCCCTGTCCAGGCAAGGAGGGGAGCAATAGGATGGTTTTGGTGGGCACCTGGCATCCAGCTGGGGGCAGTCCAATGAAACCTAAAACTGGCTTGGCCAGATTTGCTAGTCTCAATTTCCTTACCTAAAAACTGCTGAGTAGTTGATAGCCTGTAGTCTCCATCATCATCTTGAGGCTCCTGTTTGGTCATGCCAGGGTTTGTTCTCCCATACACTGTGTCCTATAGCCCTGCTTGCAGGCCAAATTGATGTTCCTCTGCAGTGTATGCATCACATGTTAGAGGCATGCACAGAATAACTACTTGCTACTGCTCTTCTTAAAAAAGCCATGTTAAAACATGGAGAGAGCAGTGCACATAAAATTCAGTAGGTAGACGTGACCCCTGAGCTTTGCAAAAATTATTGTTACAGCCAAAGAAAGTAAAAGAGAGTGGCCAAAAGGAGTTCAAATAGAGCACGCTGAAGAGTTTTCAGTTCTTGGTCCTTGGCCATTTAATTCAAAGCCTCTGGACACCGACTAGCAAGAGGAATAGTGTAGACACTGACCTAGAGTGCTCCATTATCTTCTTTCTACCTTGAAAACTCTTATTCTGCCCCTAAAAGGATGTTAAACCTAAAGGGATTAGAACCCTAATTCTGCCCATTTTCTTCACTAATAATTCATATCTTTGTGTTGTCTCCACATTTGCCTGGCCTGTCAGAAGAAAAGAACTCGCATATCTTCCTGTTGTCAGATAAAACAGGAATAGTATCTGGTAATATTAATCTCATCTTGGAGAGGTTTCTTTCAAAACTGTTCAGATTTAAAACTTGTGGTGAACCCCTTATTGCAGTCTGCCAGTGACCAGTCTCAGCAGTAGAAATCAAGGAGTATTTTGAATGGGGATGAATTTTATTCTGCTGAAAAGATTACACTGGAAATTACAGAAGGACCATCTAAAAAGCCACTGTATTGAGCTGGTGGGAGAAGCTACATTAGAGTTATCTTTGGTACAGGTTTGGTAAGTTGCCCACAGTTGATTGCTTGTGTTTTAGAGGTGTTATCCCCAAACCCTCATCTTGCCTTTGCTGTCACAGCATCCCAGCACTGATGCCCACGTTGTGGCTGAGGAGAAGGTCCAGCATGAGCTGCCTGTGTTGCTGCAGGGCCATCCTGGGCTGCCAGGCTTTTCTCAGCACCACTGCCAAGAACAGCCTGTGAACCCTGATTGACTGCAGCCTTGCTCTTCTGAAGTGTCGCTTGGCAACAAAATATGCACGCAGTGATCAGCTTTTCCAACTTTAGCACGTTTTGTGGCTGAATTTACCCAAACTTCTCTGACTTGAACATTTTTCTGCTTGGTTAAAAGGACAGTAAAAGCTTAGTCACAGTGAGTTATTTTAAAAGGTACTGAGCTTTTAAATGACATTAATAAAGTACTACATTTGATACATTTCTGCCATGCATTTGTATTCGCATAATTAAAAGGGAAGATTTATATATAGAGAGAGGTTTTTTTATTCCTTTCCTCTAAAGTTTTTGCACATAGGCTGCCTGTGTTTAATACTTTTGGCAGAAGGCAGAAAGCTGAAAGTTGCATATTTGAAAAGAGGCATAAGTCTGAATATTAAATTAATACAGTTAAAGGTAAGGAACAAAAAAAAAAGAATGTAGAAAAATTAAATACTCCCTTTCTACTTGTAGATTGGGTATACATGAATTTTTAGTTCTTACAATGAATCTTAGATTCATTCTTAGCCTTACCCATTCCTGTTGGTGTATGCTTTTGTGGGTGTCTGACATGCATATTCAGGATGTAAAGCAATGTTCAACAGGTTCCAGTGCTATTAAGCTTCATCTTCTAATCCTGTCTTTTACATTTTCAGTTTCTGTGGCAATAACTTTCATCCCACTGCTGGGTTTATAGCCAGTAAAAATATGTAAGTGCCAGTATATCTAAATTCTTCTACTGTTTGTATCGGTGTGACACTGATGCTTTTCTTTTTACATATATACATCAAAGGAAAAAAAAAAAGGAAAAAAAATCAAAGCAGTCATGATTCAAAGGAAAAAAAAACCCAAACTGAGATCAATACTTAGAAAATGCTTGGAAAAAAGTAATGCTAGTAGGGAAAGGTGTGGGAATGAGGGCTGGAATCCAGCTGGATTTGCCCTAACAGGGAGGATGCAGTGGGAGCTGTATCAGGTCAAGTATGCCTTCCTCTGAAACATGAGCTGTAGCCATGCAGAGAAAGCTTATGTGGGCAGCACCATGGAATTTCTTCCTTCCATTTTCTATATGGTTCTTTATTTTCCAGCATAGTTTTCAGGATCACTGCCTTGTCTGTTCCACCTGCTTACCCCCAAATGGGGAGCCTGGAATTCATCAAGCCACCCCAAACATCTAAGCCACTTTTCTGGGGAGCAGTACATGCAGATGGATAAACAAGGGTCAAAGGATCAAATAATCATTTAGGTTGGAAAAGACTTCTAAAATCATCAAGTCCAATCATAAACCTAATGCTGCCAAGTCCATCAATAAACTGTGTTGCTAAGTCTCATGTCTACCTATCTTTTAAATACCTCCAGGGCACAGCCACTTCCCTGGGCAGCCTGCTCCAGTGCTTGACAACCCTTACAGTGAAGAATTTTTTCCTTATATCCAGCCTAATTTTCTTCTGGCACAACCTGGGGTAATTTTTGTCATTTTAACTTGATAGGCTTTTGAGTAAAAAGACACAGCAATGCACCAGTATCTCACACTGAGGTGACAAAAACCATGATAAAGCAGGGAACTGATACTAGAGAGAGCACTTGTGAAAAAGCCACAGATATTTAATGACAACAGCCTTTGAAGGACACAGCCTCAGCTTTCAGCAAGTGAGGAATAAATGTCACATTTGCCTGAATCTTTCCCATCTCATACAGGCTTTCCCTCTGCTTTTATCACGCGTGAGCAGAGCTTGGCACAGTAAAAATGGCAACCTCCTCCTGTCAAGTGTATTTGCTCCTACAGTGCCTGTGAATAGGCACTGTCCAGGATGATTCAGAGAGTGGAGCCTCCTCCAGATAGGCAGTGATTGTGCTGCTTTGAATCAGGCATGGTGTGACTTTTACTTACTGCTGTAAATTGACTTTGTTTGCATATCCATGTGTCAGTTTTGCCTACATACTAAAATATTATCTGCCTCCAGTTCCTTCAGAAAGGGAAGGTGCATGTCTCAATACACAAGGACTATTCATCCAGGGAGCACTCAGGTCAGGGTCTGTTTTGAAGATATCTTGCTCTACTGGAACTGTTGCAAATCCATATCCTTCAAAAAAGTATTTATTGTATACAGGTTGATAGCATCAGAGTGCCACAGCTGCTTAACCACATTAGTGAAAGAAAGTTTGTAGAGACTGTTTAGATGTTTCAAGTTTGGGAAGGTGAGGACACAGGAAGAAACACCCTTTCTGTTGTGTGAATCCCAGGTGGAACACTTGTGGTTTCATATCATTATTCCTTTTACATGCATCTCACAACCCTCTGAACAATTCAGTTGCAATCTGACCCATGATCTCCATGATGGAAGGGGCAGTCTCTGATATTAACTGTCTTGTTTTCCCCCTGAACATTGGTTCGAATAATTTTTCTAAACATTTAGAAAAAAAAGGAAAGTGTTTCTGTATGGTTTGTTTTTGTGCACATGTGCCAGTCAGTCTGTCTGGGTGTTCAGTGCTGCCATTAAAGGCCCAGCAGTCACTCTGAAGCTCTCGTGTTGTTACACATAAAAATCAGAGTGGGAATGCTTCTTGAGCTGGATGTATTACAGCTTTGTGAAGTGTGAAGAGGAGATGAAATGTCAAGGGTAGTCTCTTGCCGCATTTCTGTAATTATTTTATCATCATTTATTATTTTTAGCAGATGTCTGTGAAGCAATTATTTGAAATAACACTCTGTATGTACATCTGTGAGTGAGAGAAAGAAGGAAATAGATTACTCTTTAGTAATACAGTGCTGTTTATAAGTACTGGTTATGAGTACTTGACATGCTGCAGTGATTGACATGTCTGGAGACACCTTCCTTAACCTGTGTTTTCTTAGAAGTAGCTGTAGAATTTATTATGAACAGGGTGTTAGGAGCATCATAAAACAAAATCAGATCAATCTTTAGAATACATAGGGTACCTTTAGAGGGAGCACTAGAGGAAAGTAATTTATCACAGAAGAGCACCAGGCATATAGCACCATTTGGTAAAGATATATATGTGAATATTATCTCCTTGCAGGCCTGAGAGGGCTAAAGGGGCTGATAATGAAAAAATTCAAGCTAGGAAAAATGATAAATTTTTGAAGTGGGAAAAAAAATCTTTTAGCAGGTTTCATAAAAAAGTTGAAGAGAGGAACTTCCACAGTTTTAGGGTGAACTAGAGATCACAGACTTTATTTTTTGTCCTTTAGTCACTTTGACTCCTGACAGGAGATACCATTTATCCTGATGTCATGGTATTTGTATTATATAAAACATCACTATGATTTTCTGAAAAAAACTCTGCAATAAATGAGGACCTTGCTCCTACAGCTGTTTTTCCTCTCCCTTAAGCTCTGTTTTCTGTGTCTTTAGTTCCTCAGCTCACCCAGTGCTCTCCTGCCACTCAATATTGTTCTCACCCACCCTCAAAGATCAATTTTCACCAAGCCACGATTAGGTTGGTTTCTTGCTACAGTTTAAGGCTCAGTCAACCCCTGTAATTCAGTCTCCCTTGCCTCCATCCACTATTCCTGCTTACCATTTTTGTTGCCTCTGTGAATATATTCCTTGCCCTGTTTTTTCTTATCTCCTTTACAGATATTTGATGTTTTTCACAACATCAGTTCTGGGCTTCAGGCTGCTACATCACCTCTTAGGGGGGTGGGATGCTCCAAGCATGGAACTGGGGGCTCAAGAGCATCACAAGGCTACAGTTATTCACTTGTTAGTGCTGAAAATAACACGTTACCCATGGTTTTCCAAGGCTTGCACTTTGGCTGGATAAAATGGATCTTCATAGGGACAGTAGAAGGTGTACCTTCTTCAAGTATGGATCATCCTAATACAGCAAGGACTTGCTTCAAGGCACTAAAGAACTAAAGGATTCTCTCAAGCAGGAAAAAAAAGAGAAAGGAACCGGAAAATTTTAGTCATGTATTACATTTTATCTTTCTTTGTTTTTGGAATTCTAAGAAACATTTTGTGTGACATTTAGAAAGCAATGGTTAGCATGATAGATCCCTTGGATAGGAAAATTATGGTCCTGACTTTAAATGTTTCATTGAGTTCTAAGCTCAGAGAAAGCCTTTTACTGGGAATCGTCAATGTTGGCAACCCAGTTTACAATCAAAATGTCTTTTATCAGTCCTTTAAAGCTGAAAACAAACATTGAATATCCCTGCACAAGATTTAAGTGATTAGGGTTTTTTAGCCAGGGGAGAGATGGGGGCCCTGTAGGGTTGAATTCTGTGAGACCAGGAGTTGACCCTGTGTCAGACAGAACCAGTTCCAACTCCAAAATAGACCCACTGGTGCCCAACACTGAGCCCGTCAGCAACACTGGCAACACCCATGTGACAGTGTACTTAAGAAAGGGTAAGAGATTATGTGCAGCAGCTGTGGGAGAGGAGCGACCTAATGGGAGAAACAACTTTTCAGATGCCAAGGTCAGTGAAAAAGGAGAGAGAGGAAGTGCCCTAGGTGATGGAGCAGAGATTCTCCTGCAAGTCATGGAGAAGATCATGTTGGAACAGATATCCACCTCTGGCCCAATTTGAAGACCATGGTGAGGCAGACTGTCCCCCAAACCCCTGGAGGAGCATGTTGGAGCAGATAACCATCTGCAGCACATGGGATACCTCCATGCTGGGGCAGGTAGAGCTGCCCCAAAGGAAGCTATAGCCTGAGGTCATTGACCACTTCATAACTCATGACATTGAGTTTGATCAGGTACATCTTTACAAGGATATAGTTGATGCTAATGGAGATATTAATGTGAAAGAAGTAATCTACAAATGGATTGAAAAAGATCTGGAGCAGCATATGAAACCAGGGGATGAAGTGCTAAACTGACTGGTGAACCACAAGAGGAAACTCTTCCTAATTACACTGGAAGAGCATACAGACTTGTAAAATGATGTTAATAATGTGAAGCAGCTCAGTAAGCCATACTAGCAACATTTGTGTTTTGGTGTGATAGAACACTATAGGAAGCTTGCTTTGTAAATCACTACTCTTCTTTTTCTACTGAGGGTTTGGTTAAGCTTGCACCGGTGTCAGCAGAAGGACTTGGTTTCAAATAAGCATGAAACTCATATTATCATTATGTTAGCATAATTACACGCATCATCAAAAGCAGAATGTGCCCCTAGGTGTGTTCTACTGTAAACTCTGCAGTGTACTGTACACACATTTTGTAGCTCATTTTAAAAGCTGGAGAAAATATTTTTTATGGGAAAATTACAGATTTGGGAATGCATTATATACCAGGATTTATTATTACCTGGTAAAAGAGTGAATTTCATTGTACTACAAAAACCTGTGAATGTCCCTCTGTATCTTTACAATGCAGTAAATGCAGTAAATGGCAAGAGTTAGCACAGATATTCCAGCTGAATGTCAGGTTTGTGGAATCTGTAGATCTTAATCTATAGATCTGGAATCTGTAGATCAACTCAAAGGTTTAGATGGTAGCCTGTGTGTATCTAAGATTCTGGATGACTTTTGTCTCCATGAAGCTGCTTATCTGTATTATACTGGCACAGTCAAGTTTCTCTTAACAAGATACTCTAAATCTCCATTAAATGTTTAGTTAATGGTTGACTATTTTAGTTTTTTACATATATCACTGATGTTTAGGTCTTTTGCATAGTAATGAATGAAGTTACTGCTTTCTGACCTCCTGAATATTCTTGTGATGTAGTGCATAAACACTTTACTCTCCTGTACTAGTTTCAGAGATGGCATCATCTAAGTATTTTAGATAACTTCCTGGTTTATGTGATACTTTCTGTCCTGTGTCTTTTCCTTTTGAAATGGTCTTCCAACAGCAAAATTTTTTGCATTTGAATCTCTGGCTTACATGGCTTCCCACAAACATAGATACACACATTAGAGAGTAAAATTATATAATACAAAATTACATATGTCACTCATGTTCTTGCTCAAGTTTCCCTCCAGATAAGCAAAACCTGGTGGTTTAGCTGACTGACACCCTGCTCACAAGCAATGTGTAACAAGGCTGAAAGGCAACTGTAAGTTAGTCCTGTGTCAAAGTATTCAAAATAATAGAATGTCTCACATATTTTCAGTAATTTTGCTGGTATTTCTAAGTGCCAGGCCATGTCTTTCTCCATCTGATTGACAAGGATCAAGCAAAGAAACTTAAATAAGTAACAGGAAAAAGATGTAGAAAAGCCATGTCTTAGCAAAAGTAGTTTTGTTTGAAGAGGGGAAGAACTTGTTTTTTATCTTCAGTTATTAGTAGGAATCTCCACATCATTAGTAATTAGGCACTATGATTTTCCTCTAAATTAACTCCCTGTAGGCAGTCAACCCAGTAACTGTCTATTTCACACCAGAGATGCTGGGACACCCAGCTCCTTAACCAGACAAAAGGTTTCTTGAACCTGTTCTTGTCTCTTTATGCCAAGGGCCTGGCTGGATCCTGTGAAGTGCAGCTAATTTGAGTACAGCATATGCCAAAAGCAGATAGCAAACATGAAGCAAATCCACTATTGAGTAGTGCATGCTCAAGTGAGGGAAATGCCCAGTGGAAGCTCCCATCTGAGCTGGCTTGGGGACTGATTTTAGTTGTTCAATTCTCTGCTAGCTCTCCATCAAACACTTTTCTGGCAGCTGTCTCACTAAACACAGATAAGAAAATATATAGTGGATCTTCCATCTGAACCCCAGCTTCCCACTTAAGCTGGGCCTAACAGACAGCTGTATCCAACACTGGTATATGTTGAATACATGTAGCCAAATAAAGCTGAGTTTTATGTGCTGGAAGCAATGACTGTTACAGTAAATCCATCAAGTCTTAATAGATTCAAAAAGAAAAGAAGAAAAAACCAAAGAGTATTAAAAGTTCCATTTGTGCTTGGAACCATTTTGTAATTGTGCAACCCAGAATGAAGCATTTATTCAAAATAACAGGCTAGATTGAACTATTATGAAGATAGTTCAAAGTTGCTGCAGCTAAAACTAGGATAAATTAAGCTGAATGTGCCCTGGTAAATGCTCTGGAACATAAATTTAAGTAAGTGTTTGCTGTGAATACAAATTTTGCCCTCCACAAAGTGAATACAAGCTCAACTTTCAATATATCATGCATCTATTCAATGCCACATTATGTAAGTACTGCTAGTCATAATGTTATATTTTGTCTGCTTTGTAGGCAATTGCTTAGAGGATCCTCAACAAAATTAATTTGGGAAAAATTCAGAAAGCAGAAAGTGGGTTACACTGTCCACTTCTTAAATGCCTGAACAGACAATAGAGCACGGAAGTGGTCACACAAATTATGTTAGTTACAGTGCATAATATTTCAGCTAATTATCTTAGTCTATTTTGTAAAATCAAACTCAATGTGGTAAAAGATTGAAAATAGTAATAATGAATTTTTAAATATATAAATCAAAGCCAATAGAACTCACACGCTTGCTTTTCTTAGTTAATTCTAATTTCTACAAATGTTCTCACAGTTTTATAGAATTTAATCTGTGGCTCTGAGAATGCCACACAGGAACTTATGTTTTTAAGGAACCATTTATAATGTAATAACTACCTGAAAATGTTTCTAAACTCAGGAACCTTCTTTTAGAAGACATATTGGTGTATTCTCCTTGCTAGAATTTTCTGCCTGCAAAATTCCCTTCATAAGTTACTGTTGGAAACTGAAAGAAAGTGCTATATTTTGAGTGACTAATTGTATAATGACATATCTGCATAAACTGAAGCTATATAGAACCTATTGAACAACTAAGTAACTGAAATATCTGGAAATTAATTTAATTTAAATAAAAGAAGTCACATTTTAATAAACTAATCTATGGGTGGAATATTTTAATTAAACCTGTAGCCACTAACATTGGTATCTAGTCTAAATCAGTTGTCTAAATCCTTTACTATTTCACAAAGAGCTAGGCACCTCCAGAGACAAAGAGGACAAATCTGTCATTGGAAACAGTTATGTCCCTTTGCTTACTGTGCAGAAGTCTGAATTTAGCCTAAACGTCCAGCCTTTAGATTATAAAAACTAGAGTATCTGAGGCCCATTAAATGCTTTCAAAGGAGGCTATTCATAGACTGAGGTAAGAATCACTCTTGGAAGGTAGTTACAATTCCCCTTTCTGTTAAACCCCTTACCTTTCATGTTCGATGGACAATTAGATGGGTGAATTTCTTGTGTTGCAAGATCAGAATTGTTGATTACCATTAATACAATTCACAGAGACCGTAGTTCTCTCAGAAGTAAATTCTGTAAGAACTTTACATAACAATTCATTAATGGTGCTAAAACTGCAGGCCCAAGAGCTCATTATGTAAAATCCAGTGTACATGAAAAAGAAATGAGGCAAATGGCCATTTGTTGTGAAATCTACCAAAACATCTTGCAGCAAAATAAACAGGGAAAAATTACAAGGCCTGTTACAACAGTAGTATAAACAAGGCACAGAAAATAAAAACCAGAACTTGGCTACCCATTTTCATTCTCCTGTGCTGAAAAAAATTTGAGAAATACAATTAAAAAGTCTGGCACTAAAACAAAAATTTGAGTAAAAATAATAATAAAAAATTCCTTAAAGAGATAAACTGATTCCAGTTTACACTGAATCAAGTGTATTGAAAATGATATTAACAGTTATAAGTTAATTTTTCACGGATGTCATACCAGCAGTTTATATGGCTAAAGAGACAGGGACTGCAGATGAGTTTCTGAGCTATTGCAGGTTCTGCTAAATTTTTTTTGCAATTGGAATTTTCATTAATTTAATGAAACTAGAAAATTTAAAAGATAGTTTCCTGAAATGAACAACAGATATAATGTGGCAGAAAGGAAAACTTCAAAACAGTAAAAAATGAGTTTGAATTTTTGCATCCTGCAGAAGTCTCTTGCTTGTGTCCTGTATGAGTTTAGAAAATAATTGCTGAAGAGTTTGCTTTAGAGAGTTTGCAAAACGAATGCATTTCAGTTTGTACACTATTATGTTTTTGTAACAAGTGCTATATTAAAAGACTAAACTTTAAAGCATATATATAGTTCAGCATATATACAGCATCATTAGGCTAGGGGAAGGACAATTTGGTTTGCCTTTGATTTTGAAATAGAATATGTGTGAGTGATCAGATCTCCTCATACTAGTTCTCATTAATTACTGATTAATTACTGAAATATGGACCTCCACATTTGACTAATCATTTATATGAGATTTCATCTCTGAAATAACTTTCATGTTTCTTTACATGCAGCCTCATGTGGGGATATGCTCTCTATGAACGTCAGCCTGCTAATATATTATGGAGATCCAAATGCTTCTTGTTTATTTTATGGCTAAAACCAAAAAAAATCTTTAGAGTAATTAAGCTGCTTTAGCAGTAAAACTGTTGTATATTGGGCGTTCAGTTGCCTTTTTTTATATATCTGCAATGTGTGTTTGGGCCCAAGTGTCTGTTTTTCCCCATGTAAATTTTTTGGGAAGAGGGTTCAGTTGATTTCTCTGCAGAGAATCTGAGAGAATAGGTGTTAGCAGATCCTATCCATCCGATTCTAGGCAGCATGGTAATAACAATGGATGGGGAAATAGCTCCTTCAGAGTTTGGAGCTATTTTTTTCTGTTATTGCTATGGTAATATCAGAGTATTTCACATCAGGTGCCGCACAAAATGTGCAGTTATACTAGGGCAAACCAAAGCTTCACACAGCTCAGTCATCTTCAGTCATGTAGATACTTAGGGGAAGCACAGAATCAAAGTTGTGTAAACTACAATTGTTCTGAGTATTCTTGCAGAGACTCCTGCCCATAAGCCCCTTAATGAACTATTTCTCTGTATCTAAGAGTCCTCCAACGATTTCTGTGCAATGAACATGACCATTGTCCAGCTAAAAGTGTGCACGCTTTTGGTGTTATAAACTCTTTGGCAGTGTGTTCCACAGTTCAGATATGTGAAGTCATTAAAATTATGTGATACCTCTCCTACCTGAATTAACATTAGATGTTTGTCATTGTAATACACAGTTGTCAATGTGTTGGACAAGGTGCTTATTCACATACTTGTAGCTTGGCACATATTTCTGTTCCCTTTGATATGCCATCATTTAAACAACGTATCACATCAAGATTCTGTCCTTGGCACTTGCATTGCTGCTTTCAAAGCAAAATAAAAAATACAACTGACAGCATTCTGCAGCTATAATGGCTTAGTTGTAAACTGCCTTCTGTTACCTAGAATATGAAAGAGGCAACAGAAAAAGTTTGTTCCATCCCCAGAACAATTCCTAACAGGATCTCACAAGATCTGTCATTTTGATGGAGATGCTACGATACATTATAAGGACAGCTAAAGACAATCTCTATGGACTTTAACTGAAATTTTTCCATCATTCTTTCATATCCTAATGACATCATAAAAACAATAGTAAAATGTTTACTCTCTTCTGAAATGGCTCTCTTCTGAAATGTTTTGTATCACAAAACAACAGATTTGGACACAGAAATGTCACAGGAAATCCACAAAAATGTGTAACTAGCCAATGAGCATGATGCCAACATTTCATACTCAAACTGTCTTCAAGATTCCATGTATTTCTTTTTAAGGAAAATTTCATGGGGATAATGAATGGGTTTTTCTCACATTGTATTTCCTCTTGTTTTCCTGAAAGGTACAATTTGTTCCTTTCATTTAAAATTGACCAAGTATTCAGATCACAGGTATCAAACAAACCATTCACAGAGGTTCACAGAAGGTGTTCAGCTTTGCCAGAGTTCTTGACTTTAGAATTGCTTGGCAGTCAACGCGGTCCTTTTTCATACAGTCTTCAGTGAGCGTGTGTCAGCTTCCACCAAATTACTGGTACTAATGGGTGATCACAGCTGATCCCAAAAGGCACCACTTCTAGTGGAGGCCTTTGTGTAGAAGGTATGTGGCCCTTGGAAGACAGAAATGGACTTTCTAAATTTGAGGAAATGGTGAAGTTGCAGCAGCAGAGATGGATGACTCCTGCTTTCCCTATGTAGATGTGGATGGCATGAGTAGGCCCTCTGTCTGTAGGTGTCCAGATTATTATCTTCTCTTTGGTATTGCCAAGATTATTTAAATAGGCTGAAAAAATATGTGTTGGTGGGAGTTTTTCCTTCACTCTTCTCACTCATGAAGCAAGAATTCCTGATGTAACCAAGTGCTCTCCCACATGCACTGACAGCCACCTACTCAAGGCTGATATTGAACTGAAAAGAAGAGAACAAGCACAACAAAAAATAGAAAGCATTCCTCCAGAAAAAAAAAAGTGAAATATTGCATCTCTGAAAAGGGGGAGCACAAGCCCTTACCCTGAAACAAATTTTCATGTTCAGTAAGCCCTTGCGTGGCTTTCTTTCAGGGATCTTATCCATGCACTGGGATAGCCCTTTAAAACACAGAAATTAAACTTTAGGCATACACGTGTATCCAGCTGACTACACACTTTCTATCTCCATCCTACTTTCTTGTTGTCACCTCACGCTCCATTTGCACTTACCACTGTCAGAGTCAAATCTATGCAGTTATTGACAAAGATGCGGTTCTTGGTTGGTGAAACAGAAGCTGCTGCTCTTTCTAGGATTTTGAGGCCAAAAGACAAGCCATGCTCAGCCATAAAAGAAGCTTTCCTGCAACCATTTACTGTCCTTTGGGAAGGGCTATGTAAGATTACCTGGTGGGCATAGGTACTAACACTTTGAACTAAAGGAATTAAAATGTGAGATGAAGACCAAGTAAATGAAAGAGACAACAAATATACAGAAAGTTGTCTTTCACTCATTAAATATTTCCCATGAATGCTTTAAAAAGAATACCTTTTCTCCCCTTTTTTTTGTATCTCAAGGTATTATTTGGAGTATGCAAATGTGCTGTGTTCCACAAATCAAACCTGGCAAATCATAATGACATCCTGCTGTATATGATTTGATATTCATAGACAATCATTGCCACTGACAAAAGTGTGCATGTGGGAGAAGTGTCTATCATTCTGCTATACAAATTAATCAATAAAAAAGGGTGCTCGAGAGTGCTATGAATAGAAGTAGGTATCAGTAGATTTTTCCTCGAGAAGAAAGATAATTAATTTTTCATTTTTTACTCCATGTCTCCAACTTGAACACTTTCTTCAATGTGTAGCTTAAGCCTTCATTTTTTTGAATTTTCTTGCCCCTCCCTTTTTCATAAATCATAATATTTAAATATGGAAATATATACTAAATGCAGAGTATTTTATAATATCTTAATAATTTGCTAACTAAGTTTCTTAAAATGTATTCTCAAATTAGGTAAAAGATCTATAGAGAGATTTATAATTGTTTTCTGATAAGGTTTTAATTTGAAGGTATCAGATTAGATGAATTTTATTTCTTTAAAGTTATCATGTTGTGATGTTATAGGATCCCTTTTCTCCTCTGAACAGTCAGCCCAGATGGGCAGTGCTTCCTCTTACCAGATTGAACTATGTCTTTCATGGATATTAGGAAAGTTTTCGTTTCTCAAACAAGAAAATTAACAGTGAACTACTTTTCAGATTTACTCAGTGGTCCCAAGGTACAACACATTAAAGAAATTTGTTTTCTTCTTTGTTATAAATTTGAAATTTCAACTTATCTCATGTTCCTCTAACTCTTCATATTTTGTAAAGCATTTGGTGTGGTTTTTAACACTCTTTGGGTGATCTGTGGGTAAATATGTCATGTATCCATCAGCTGACATAGAGTTTGGATGACATGCATAAGAATGTTTTGCCAAATCTTTAAATACTGTGTAGAAGGTAGACACTGGAGATGTCTGGAGGTGAGGGAAGAAGGGACGCGAAGCATGGGAGAACTTCCAGGACAGCAGTAATTGTAAGGAAGTCAACCATTTACAATAAGCTGTGTGGAGAACCATGTCCTCCTTCATGTCAAAACCTACCTTGCTCTTTCTATTCAACACTCGGCTAAAAACTGTGCCCACTGTTCTGATTATAAGGCTAAGGAGATGTTCACACACTCCAAGATCATTCTGTAAGTGGAAGCAATCAGCTCACTTACATAGATATTCTTTTTCCAGTACAGGAGATACGTATTCACATTTTCTTTGTTCAAAGGTATTCTGTGTGGTAAAAGTAAGCAGATTGTTTACTTTTATAAACTAGGCCATGGATCTTCTTATGAAGGCCTGTTATGAAGGCTAATAGTAGCCAGCAGCTAATATCTGTTAACCCATTACATCCTTAAATATCAATGTCTTTCAATATTTTTTTCTTAAATAAGGCTAGACTGTAATCTGTTCTCTTCAGCCTCTGCCTTCTGTCAGTACTGGAGCTTTGCTTTCTTAAAAAAATAATGGATAAAGGATAATTTCCCTGTGCATAATTAGTTTAGAAAAAAACCTAGTATAAAAATTAAAATACCTATACAAATTTGGCTTTCAACCTGTTCCAATCTGCTGCTGTACTATGTTCAGATTTTAGTTTCAACACAAAAAATATATTAAATTTCCATTCTCTGAGGATGATATTTTATATGGACAGTCATGTGTTTTTAATGAGGCTAAGGTAGTGTTTTGCAAAAAATTAAAATTTCTTGCTTTTGAGTTTTCTGGGGTGACTTTTTATTATATGGCTGTAAACATCTGTTATCCATTCAGAAATAATTATCTGTTGCTCTTTTTTTTATGCCAAATTCACAAGGTTTATTGTTAACAAGGTATTACCAATTTTTTTTCTTAATCTTTCTAACTAGAAGCCTGCTGGCTGCATTGCATAAACAAGAACATTATGAATAGGGTACTTTAACATTACCACTGCACTGCATTACAACTGTGACTGAACTTCAAACCATTTTTCATAATCATGTTGTTTCTCAGTGTTTTAATTCGAGCATTGGAAGAGCTTTGCACTATTCCACCTTAAGATACACCACCTTTTGATTTTTGCAATGTGGACTTTGGGGGATGGTTTGTTGTACTTTTTGCTGGTAGTTAGGTTTTTGTGATAATGCTTGCCTTCATCTTTACAAGATACTCATAATTGTAAACTCAGAAAAGCATGTGAAAATTATAAGACTAAGAAAATGTACTTTCAGTTCAGATTATTTTTTTTAAAGAAACAGACTTGGACCAATTGAATTTATTTGTAGATATAAACTACTAGGAAATGCAAATCTCCTTGCTCTGATGAGCCACTTCAGACAAATTGTTCCTGGATCTCTGGCCTAGAAATTTGCCCATGTATCTTTTTTTCATTCATCTTATTACTTCCATTTACCAGTCCTTACTTTACCCTGAATACTTCAGAGATAAAAAATTTTTACAGCTAGCCATTTCTAAAAAGTTAGATGAAATTCTTTTATTTTAGTATTATTACTATAATCACTACAGCTGTGATTATTTACATTTGGATTCAGGAAGGAGATCTCCCAGTTGATAATTCTTAAAAACATGGACAATCTATTGTATTCTAATTAAATTGTTACACTGATTGTTCTGTTCATTGGGACAATTTTTGTGAGCAAAGACTGGAATATGCTAGAAAGAGCATGCTAAAACTACCCTCCAATTTTCCTGGTCTAAAAATGTGGAAAGCAGTGTAGGTTGTGCTGTTTTAACACTAGAAGAGAATTATAAATAGGTGTTACTGCAATAATCACTCTAGAGCTACCAGCTATAAATCTAGCCATTTACAAACTATGAAATATAAGGCAACCCCTCATTAAAAAGGGGAATATATTTGGTGCAAAGAAGAGAACAAAGACACAAAGTCATGATGATTTCATGTCTAGCTGCCAGGTGCATTGTTTAAAAGTAGAGGTTCTCATACTATAAGAGTTAATTCTGTTGGCTCAGAGACATTTAACATATGCAGCAAATCCAGGCCATTCCTGTTGAATTCAACAAGTTCTGAATTTCACACATCACAGTGTAGCAGTGCTCGTTAGCATATAATAGGATCTAAATTTGGAATATGCAAATGTGTAAAGACAAGAAGTTACTTAATGAGGATGAAGATCCTTGCTGTCACTCTTTTTAGGTAAGTATTGAAACACTGAGAAAATCAGTTTTCTTTTGGTTTTGTAAGGATGGCTTTTATAAGAGTCAAATCTATGTCCCTAAGTAGTCAATATTGCTCAGGCAAACGTAATGGGTCCTGTTAGATTGTGTTTGTAAAGCAATGATTCTCTGTTTGTAAAGCAATGATTCTTTCAAAAACAAATGTGGTAGATAATACAATGTGCATGCTACACAGAAAACTAAAGGAAAGCAAAATGGTTTTGCTGTATAAGTAATAACATTGAAATGAGAATTTTTAAAAATTCTCTTTTAATGAAGCACAAATTTGATTCTGAGAAACACCAATCAGTTGGAGCACTGCTAAATATGGAGTAATTCCAGTAGCATTCCAGTGCTGATGTAAGCTGCAAAGTAGAGCATAGTTAGTGAACTGTAACAAAGACAAATTTGACTGCTGAATATGGTTTTAACCCACTTTAAAAATAGCTTTTCTGTTATGTTCTGGTTCTTATACCACATCCTTCATTTTCATTATTTAATCATTCAATCTATCAACATATTAGTCCTCTAGATAATTCTCTTCAATCTAAATAACTAAAATTTCACAAAAAGGACTCATTTATTCAGGGACTCCTATACAGCTATTACACTCTTTGTTGTGGATATGAATAAATGACATGGAAAGAAAAAATACCATGCAAAATGGAAAACACTGGAGTGAGTTTTTGCAAGGGAGAAAGACAGTAGGATTTTAAAACAAAAGTACAGAGGGATTGTTTCCTGCCTAAGCAAAACATGCATTCGGTGAGATAACATTTTCTTAGTTTGCTCCTAGTTGTGCCATTGAGAGTGATTGGGATAAGAAGTGCTTCTTTTGAAATCAATTACATGACATTTTCTTCCTACTAAGGGCTTCTTCTGCCCTATATATAAACAAGTAATGTTTAAAACTGTGAATATCAGCAATCCTGTAAAAAAGCATTTATTTTCAGTAAATTCAATATTTAATTCTTCTGTGAGTTTACTACTGTGAAAAAACAGCTCAAGGTGTTTTCAGTCTGTGACTTCTATGTATGTCCTTTATGAAATTACACCTTTCGAACTTGTATCTACATCACAGAACTAATTTCTAGTAGTTTCTTAGAAGAAACAACTACGTTTCTAGGCACCTGGAAAGAAAAAATAGTCAAAGCCATTATCGTTTTAGCCAAGGCCATGCAAAATTACTCATTCTTCAGTAAATTTTAAATTTATTTTTATAATTTTAATTCTGCAAACCCAAACTCACATTCTCAGATCACACCTAATAGTCCAAGCATGGCATGGAAAGAAAAAGGAAAGATCAGAGGCTTCATGGCTGCGTGCAGACAGGTGCACACACAGAGTTTCTGTGCAGTGGTCCAGATCTGCTGAATGCATTAGCATGGTGCTCACTGTGAGCTGGGATATCTGTGCTCCTGGTGAGGCTGATTAGCTCAGGCTCAGCCCTGCTCTGCTGCCGCAGGCTGCTCAAAGCTCAGCCACAGTGGACACATGCACGAAGTTTTACCAGACACGTTCTCTTTGCCCGAGGCAACATGACCTAAACATTGCATTCCTAGAACTAGGATTTAATATTTCTGTTCTCTGGAAGGAAATCAGACATTTCTCTTCAGATAAGATTCTTGTAACTGTTATGTTTGGCTAAGAGAAAGAAAATGTCTTCTCCATCACTGGAATTCAAACGATGTCACATATCAGCTACTTAAAAACTGCATAACTAAATGATAGGCAGTGCAATTTGTGTTCAGCTGTAACAGGTTTTTTGAATCTTCAGCTGCACACACTGTCATTAAATTTCAGAATTCACATTTTAATCTTAATATTCCAGAATCTGAGCAAGTTTGTTGGAAAGAGAACAATCTTGACTTAGTACTTAGCCTATGATCTGAGGAGTAGAAAATTATGCTGGAACTTCTGATGGAAAGGAAAGAGATTGTTTCTCCTGTGCTGAGAAAACATGATTATCAAGAGACATGGGAAAATGTACAATATAGGGAATTACTGTGCTTGGCTAATTAAAAATTATATATACATTTGGCTAACTAAAGAGTGGTCTGAACTTTGAACTTCTAACTCATAGCTTTAGCTGAATCTCAATAAAAATGCAGTTCCCGCAGAAAAAAGTGCTCATTTTTTAAGGGGCATATGGCAGGTTCTAGGCACAATGAAACCAGCCATTGGTGAAATTCAGTGGGAACATCTGTTCAAAGAACCCACTTGGAAATTAGCCCAGACATTTGGACAAACCTCAGTTCAGTGTCCAGCTGCTGGGGTGCCAAATACTGTAGGAGAAAAAAGGCAGGAGACAGAAGCAAAGCAAACCTGGATAACACATTTCACACAGCATTGGACTCCAAGGTCTACAAAGAAGAGGCATTACTTACTAGGGAAGGTAAACATTTATAAATACAGGGAACAGAATCAAGAATCTAAGTTTAACAGAGTTGGTTTTCCATGTAGGCAGAATCTTTCTGACTTAGTAATAATCAAGAGAACAAAACCTTAAAATGTGATTATATAATATGAACTGTGTGAGCTTCGACATACAAAATTGAAAATACCACATTTGTAGCAATTACCAAGTTGTGTCAAAAGTTATGTCAACCCTTATTTCAGATTGTAGGTAACAAGCAAAGGCAGAATTTCCGGCGTCATACACACAGATAGGATGCATATGCAAATGTAATGATGAAAATAGATTTGAATACTGTATGAAAATAATTTGCAATGCAACTAAGAACTTTTGCTTTCAGTATGAAATTTCCAAAACATTCTTCATGAGTAAGGCAGAGAAGGTGGTGATGGAGGAGGATGCAAAATAAAACTGTCGATAAGGATTGTTTAGTCACCAGGCTACTGTGCTACACTATTACTAAGGAGAAGAGAGTTATACATGCAGGATGCTTTAATTAAAATCTGTATGTTCATAGCAGGGTGGGTTACTAATTTAGGTCAGGCTGGTATAAAGTGAATCACGATTAGGTTTATACCAAGGCCCGAGTACATCTGCTGACTTTCTAAGGCATTATCTGCCTGAAAAATCATGAGCTGGCCTTTTTGTTGACTTTGGTTAAAGTTGATTTGATATGGTGTTTTGCTGTTTCCTGCACATGAAACCTGTGGTGTATGATGTTTTAAATAGTTCTCTTCTGCTTCCCAACAATACTTAATATAAAAAGATTCAGTGAGAAAAAGGTAAACAGGATTCATCAACAAATCTGCCTTATCCAAAAACCACTTTTCCATTTCTATTTACTTCACAAGAGTCCTCATCCACATCACCCCATTCACTCACTGCCACTACTTGGAAGCCCCAGCCAAAAGACCCCATGGAAAAGCTAAACCATTTTGAGCACCATCCTTTAACTCAGAGAGACATGACTGCCCTGCTCTCAAGCCTGCAGACCTAGGGAAGGGGTTGTCACTGCTCAGCTGTCTAAACATTTTGTGATCTCACAATCAGGAGGAATCCTGGAAGGGTGGGAGTCTGGATTTTGATTATTTGACTTTTTTTTTTTAGAAGGTTTTGCACTGTCCTCTCTCCTCACCTGAATCTCCTGATCTGTCTCTGGGAGGTTGACCACTCCTTGCATGTTATGCTGCTTCTTAAGGCCCCTTTGGACTTTTCAGACCAGGTAATTGTTTCTTGGACATCATGTATGGGAAAAGGCCTAACAATAAAAAGCATAGTTAAAACCACTCAGTAGATTTTAATTTATGCAGGCTGCTATTTTGGGATCCAGATTTGATAAAAGCCAAAATACAAGTATTGTTTATTTTCTTTTTCTTTTCATGGGCCCAAAGAAGAACAAAATTATAATCCCTTAGGTGTACAAATGATTTGCTCTGGTATTATAACACTGACAACTCCCATCTGTGATTAAGCCTCCCTTTCAGCAAGCCATACCAACACATACTCTGAATCACCCTGAAGAATATAAAGTTAAAATAAGTTCATACCAATGAAACAGATCGCTAAAACTGGTTTTAGTTAAATCAAGCAGTTGAAGAAGAAAGAGCAGCAGTTTAAAGGTCTATGTTAGGTAAAACTACATCCATTTCTTCATAATAAATATTTTGGATCTCCTTAATCAAGATGATCATAAGAAGTAAATATTATATTGTGGCCAGATGCTGACAGACCTTACCCTACTGTATTTCAAGCCATCCAGATGTGATCCAGCTCAAATCCTGAATTCAAATAGACACAGCATCATATCACTGGGCCTGAGCCAGACAAAGTGCCCTTCATCAGCACACTTGGATCTGATGCTGTCTTTTGAAGTGAACATGTCTAGACTAGTTCTTTGGAGCTATGTACAGAGATTACAGGAAACTGAGCCTAGCGCTGGTACAAATGACCCTTGGAAACACAAGGACTAACAGCACAAAGTCATCTTATTTTGCCTGCTGTTGCCCAGATCTTATGAAACACATTGAAATTTCTCATGGTTTCCATCTGAAAACATTAAAAAACCCTCTTGAGTAGGCAAAACTCAGCCAAGAATGTCCCCAAAACTGAACAGACCTCAACAAACACGTTTGCAAACCCGCACAAACATCTGGATTGTAATAAAAGACAAATCTAGCAAATGTAGTCAAATGCCAGCTTTTGTTAAAGACATTTCTTGTAATTGTAAACAGAGTTGCTCATTTGATAGACAGCATCTGTTGCATTTTCATAAACTTTGAAAATAAGTTCCCCGCTTCCTGGTTGGTTTCACAACTTGATGGCAACCTCCCTTTGCTTTTTATTCTCATTGTCTTGTCCTATTTGTATACACAAGATCAGTCTGTTAAAAATTCAGAAAAACAATCTCCTGGGGCATCCAGCAGTAGTCCATTTTGACTTGTACTTGTTTCCCAATTAAGCCTGTAATCCTATGAATGAATGATTCTAATATAATTAATCAGAACTGCATGCATTCAATTCACTGCTGTGGACAAATGGCAGCACAATTGTGTTAAAGATCTTTCACTGAGCAGCCAGGTCTGGCTACAGTTGCAGAACTTGTACAATGTTAAAGATGGTGGAGAAGGAGATGGGGTTTTTGGGAGAAAGCTTTATAAAATATAAAACTGCAGATTGTCTGCTCACTATTAGCAGTACTCTGGGCTGGCGCTCAAAACCCGAGAAATGTTTTCAATCACTGTCAGAGCCATTGTGGAGAATTGTAAGCAGCTGATAAAGGCCTTTTGATCTATTTCTTCCAAGCCTCCTATTAATTGTCTTTTGTCCTTCAGCATATATAATTGGAATGTATCAGTCCAATGCATTTTAAAGAATAGCCATCCTAGAGAGAAAGAAAAAATAGTTTTAAAACATTTCTCATGCTCTTCCAAAACACAGCAGAAAAGCATCATAGAATGGAGTCAGAATTATTTAGGGTGGAAAAGAAAATCATTTGAGTCTAACAGTTAACCTAGTGCCGCCAAGTCCAACGTTATCTCTAAGAACCACATCTTCAGGTCTTATTCCTCTGGGAACAGTGACTCAACCACTTCCCTAGTCTGAAGCTTGACAACCCTTTCAGCAAAGAAAGTGCATAAATCCAATCTAAATCTAATATCCAACCTAAAATTCTTCTGGCACAACTTGAGGCCATTTCTTCTTGTTCTATCACTTGCCATTCTCTTGATTTGTTCCAGGGGACCAGAACTGAATAAAGGATTCAAGGTGTGGCCTCACCAGTGCTGTATGCAGAGGGACAATCACGGCTGTGATCCTGCTGGCCACACTAGTGTTGATCCAAACGAGGATGCTGGTGGCCTTCTAAGCCATCTGGGCACACTGCCAGCCTGTGCCAGCTAAGCCAGCTGTCACCAAAAGATGTACTAGAGATTTGACTGCTCTGTTCTGCTTCCTTGTGCTGTAACAGCACTTTTTTGCAATCTTTCAAATTGCCAGGTGCATGAATGCAAGAGAAAAATATTATTTTTGCGCTGTTCATGTTAAATGGAGAAAGACACTTCTCTTTAATAATCCAAAACATAGTTAAATTGAAGCTGTACAACAAGACTTCTAAAAGTGCACAATATCTATCTCACCAATGCAAGCCCCTACCTAGAACACATTCTGTATGATGGAAGGAAGCAGACCCGTTCCATGTACATGAAATTTGTTCACCAACATCTTTGCATCTTATTCTTCAAATTCAAGGTCTGTTTTCAAAAACAATTTATTTTGAAGAAAGAAAAGTCCAGTTTCTGAAAGTAATGCATCGCTGAGGTGACGGTAGCACCACCACTTGCAATTGCAAGTGAAGAAATGAAAAAGGATCACTGCAACCCTAACTTGAAAGCTGCTTTTACTGCTCTAGTTTATGAAGGACATATTCTAGAAAACAGACTGACACTGTTTTCTTCTTATCTGGGTCATTGTGCATAATCCAGGACTATATATTACATGCATTATATATTATGTGCAGTATGTGGAAATTGTATTTATATTATATTGCATGCATCAACATCAGAAGGTTCTTCTAAGGAGAGCAGAAACTCTATCAAAATCTCTTCTAAGGAGAGTAGAAAATACATCATCAGATTGTGCAGGTTGGAAATAGATTTGCTGTTCTGCTTTTGCCCCAGTGTTTACCCCAGGATGACTCATTACCTGCTTTCATTTTTTTGAATACTACTTTTGTAGTGACATTACATTATCTGTTCCGGGTACCCTGTTTGTGTGACCTGAATTTGCTCTTAATGTGAAAGAATTTCAAACTGCTCTCAAAGAATATGTAGAACTGGCTGAAATGATGAAAACTGCATAGTGATTCTGAATACTTTATAGAATCATAGAACACCATGTTGGAAAGGCACTTTGAGGATTGTCAGATTCCTTATTTCTTGGAAAAAGCACTGTCTAGAAAAGTTTGTACACATAGGCTTTAAAGAAGTTTGACTTTCAACGAGCAGATCCTTCTAAATGTGAGATTAGTACTTTAGGAGTCTATAGTTAATTCAAATGACAAAGCAAGATGGAAAAAATTTGAAATCTGTTCCAAAAAATCATGAAAAGAGCAACATTTTCCTTACTTTCTTCTATTAAAGATAATTAGATTGTTAAAAATAGGTGTATGTAGGCAGCTATTGAAGAGATACATCACTGGTATCAGTAACATTTCTCAATTTTAAGCTCAAAGTGATGATCTCAAGGATGTGTCTCCAAGGCTCAGGCTGAACAGCTACTCAGGGCTTGGTACTTGCCTGAGAATCCAGGCAAGCTGCTTGTTTAACATTTTTAAGCATTACTAAGTATTTCTGCTCATTTGAATTATTGACAGCTATCTGTTAGAAACTGATAGCAGGTACCTTTGGCAAGAAATGATTTTCAGTGACTGCCAAAATAGATAAAGGAAGCAAGAAGTTGTGCCAGAATTTTCAAAATGGACCTTTTGAAAATAGAGACAAATTCCTTATTTGCCAAATATTTTTAACATCCAGCAGTTTCCATTAAAAAAACAAATTTTCTACCATTTTGTCTGGAAATGCACTGATAACTGATATATCCAAATACCATGGTTAAGGTGTCTGAGCTGCTTTCAGCCTAGTAGCACACTTGATGTGACTAGCACATTTATATATGGATATTTACTTCCATCCTGGAAAAGTCAGCCCATGGACATAGTCTAAAGAGGTCATTTGAATGGTTCCTGATGGGTGAGTTCTCCTGTATAACACTCAGATCCTGAATGCAGAATAAGAACATTCATAGGAATTTTACAGCTAATATATTGATAGGTTATATCATTTGTTTATCTATGTTTCTAAGTGACTTAGTCCTTTCAGAATGAAATTATTGAAATTGATAGAAACATTTACATAAGACCTGTCTGTCATAAAAGATTTTGAGACTTGCTAAATGAACCCATAAAATCTTTAAAGACTGTACAAAAAATGGATGCATTTTGTATAGAAGAACTTTGAAAACTGCATGCATTACATGTACCACCTTTTCTTGTGGAAAATGGTCTAATAACAAAAATAATAATTTGAACTCTCTCTGCTTAGAAACAGAAGAGAGTAAAAAGTCATCATGTATTTTATTATTCCTAACTAAAGAAGTTTATATCCAGAGCTAAAGCTGAATCCACATGACAAGCTTACAGAGGACATTTGTGCTTCATACAGTGTGCTAAAGCACTGTCTCAGTTTAACTGGACACACATTAATTCCTGCTTTCTTTTCAAGGGGCACTGCCAAGAGAAAACACCATTTATATCTGTCACACCACTTGTCTCTTCATCAGCTCAGTCCTGCCTTCTTGCCGTGCATTGCTTTGCTGATTTAGTGGTGGAGGGAGAGAAGGAAGGAATCTCTGCTGATGTTGAAACTGCTCATAGAAGCTTCTTCTGCTGGTGGACAGTGTGTCCACCTGCAATGCCTTTTCATTTCAAGCTCAAATCAAAACACAGAATTAAAAGGAAACATATTTCTCTCACTGGCATTAAATTTAGTGTAGCAAAGGGATTACTTAATAAGATGATGTATAAACAACACACAGGTTTTAACTATCTAAAGAGACTTTTAGAGGTGTTTTTATTTTTTTCCTTCTAATTAAATTTAAAGGTTTTAATTTACTTTAAAACATATCTGTAGAAAGCCTGTTAACATGTTCAGCTTGTTCAGATTTTTAAGTGTTCCAAAGAAATCCTTTGGAGTTACCAATACTCTGAAAATATTATGAAGAAACAAATTTTCCAGAAAGGAAGAGAAATTTCCCAAATAAATATCAAGTTAATCTGCTGATTAGTTGGATATCCATGTTCTGCCTGAATTTTCTCCATTTCTCTCTTTCAACTCTGATTTGAGAGCAATGAAGAATATTATCAACAGATTATTTCTTTTCCTTTGAACAATATTAGGTCTGAAACAGTAGAATAAATCAGAACAGAAGCCATAGAAGTCCTGCAATATGTGCAGGATTTTCAGTTGGGTTAAAGCATGTTGAGCCTCCAGATTGTAAACTAAATGTTTGGCAAGGAATGTGTCTAGCATCTCCTACTCCTTTTTGGTTGTTAATATAACTTATAGAAGCCAGACTCATACAGGAGAAGTGACTTACTCCATTACTCCATGGAGAAATAGTAAATGAATAATTTTTCCAGGACCGAATTTATTTTTTTTAAGTATTGGATATCTCTGAAAAATGAAATTGAAAGTTGAGAGAGTTAGAAGTGAAATCATGGTTCACCTTGACACATGGTAAAATCCAGTAATTCCATTGCATCACCAGTTTAGTTATAATGCTTGCAATTAGTAGACATTACTAAGTGTCAGACACAGATGCTGTTGATGGTAATTTCATGACTGGGAGAATACACAATTCATTGTAAAACTGACTTCTGCACTATTCAGCCCAGAGGCTTCAGCTGAGTGAGAAAAAAAGGCCTTGTAGGGAGGTCTTGAACAATTTGTGTTTTATTGTGACAGTTACACACAGAGGAATGAATGGCTTAGATGCTGTGAGGGGCCTTGTTGAAACAAATGACTCACATAATACATCCTTTCCCCATGAGCATTTATGTCTATAGGAAATTCAGCCTCACATCACAGATTTTCTGCAACATACACAGAGTTGTGTATCAACAGGAATAGATGGAAATGAGAAAAGAAGTATTATGTATCTCTTTCTGATAGCAGGTGATTTGATTAAGCTGGCTTTTGAAGGCAAAACTACTTATCTGGTATATAGGAGTTTTATTTTAACATTTTTGAGATTTAGTTTTTAGCAAAGCCCACTTAATACAGCGTATCTGGAATCAATCACTTGCTTTCTTTCTTTTCTACAGATATACTGGGCAAGTCAAATGAAATACCACCTGAATACAGAGCTGCAGGATTTACTTAGCTAAAACTAAACCCATAGAAAGTTAATCAGAGTAAAAGTAACATTTCCTAACTAATTTCCAGTTTATCAGATAACCATGACACTCTCAAAACAATCCCTTTCTTTTCTCTGTCCTGTTCAAGTGTTGTGTTTAATCATCTTCATTTTCCCTTTAATATGCTGTTTTCTACCCCCAAATGTTTGTCTTCTAGTCTGTATTCTCTCATTCTCTATATTCCCGTCTTCTTCCCAGCTTTTATGGGATGAATTCTGCTTTTCTTTCTGCATTACCATGACGTCTGCTACTCTTTCTTTCCTCATTTATTTCTCTTTTATTACATAATTTCTAATATGAATTTTTCTCTCCAGGCTGGTAAAAGTCTCATCACTGAGACTTGTACTCATATCTTGATGCTACAGGTAAATACAGTGTTTAACGTTCTTTCCCTAAAAGGAAAATGTAGAAAACCACGCTATTTTACACAAATTTATTCAAATAACTATTAAACTATCAAGAAATAAATTGTATACAGACTGGTGGCTTGATGCTTCTTAAGCTAGATATGATTATGATTTTTTATTTATTAGTTTTCCAAGAAAAATAAATTTAACTCCCACTACATTTGTGTATGTCATATCATAACTATTTAAATGTTACTACTCTTATGATTTTGCAAGCTTATACCAAGAGTAAAGCTGGCATTACACCAGTAATGGTTTGGTAAAGACCCTGGAGGCAGCTCAGTTATCCAAAGACAATTGTGGATATGCCATGGTATCCTGCCAACACCTCCCTTGTTGATTCAGAAAGCTGCAGGTCTCAGACCACCTAGCACACTCCAGGTAACATTATGAAACAGTGATGTCTAGTATAGGGAGCTGAATTTTACTCTGTGGCTTGGATATTAACTTGTATTAATGTTGCCTTAATTTGGAGCTGAATCTCCTCCTTAGTGTAACTTTCCACATTTTTTCAGTATGACAGTTTTCTCTGGTTTTCTTTCATATGGGACATAAGACTGGGATACTAGCGCTATCTGGCTACTAGTGACTACCTGGTGTTCACAATTTTAGTTACTTTAACTTGTGCTGTGTGGAAATTCCAGATTTCCTATTTAACATTTGCATTTATTATGGCTGAACTGGCAAAAGAATTCAAAGCCTCTGGAAGGTAAAAAATAATGACTACGTATTATGCTCCAGATACATGTACATATGTGTGCATGCATCTAGCTTTTTAATCAAAGGGAATTAATGATTCAATGTGGATAGCTGAGTTGCTCTTTATAATTGAATATTTTATTCACAGTTGAGGGAGTAATAATTTTGAAGTTTTAAACTGCTACATATACATGAAAAATCTCAAGAATAATACTTGTCAAAGTAGTATATGGGTTTATTCACCTCTATTCTTTACTCCCAGAAGAAGGCAGAGTTCAGGTAGAGTAAATCAGGACAGTGGCAGTGAGGAGGACCAAAGCGAGTTTGCACTATTTAAATGTGGAACATGTTTTAGGGCATATAATATAAAAATACAGAGGTGACATCTGCAGTTACTTGTTGATGCTCACTAGGGCATGTCTAGTTTCTGTTCCTCCACATAGCTGGTTCTCTGATATCCTTGGTGAGAACACTATAGTTCTTACATTATCAGTTTATGTAGTTTCCTTAAATTTGTAAATCCATGTCCTGTCCATACACCAAACAGAAATGTACCAGGGTGTGCTGTCAGGCTAAATGCAAAAATGCTTCTGTATTCTGTGGTCTAGGTGTGGCCAAAACAGCCTAAAGCAAATGGTCCCAAAGTGTCTCCTCTGCAGAATAATACATTTGGTGCCTAACTTAATCTTATCTGATTGTGACACGTTTCATGCAGTCCCTGCCCAACACAGAGAGTGAGTGAATTTTTGCCTGGCTCATGACATGATTTATTTATTTTTCCAGTGTTATTTCTAGGTTAAGCCTTTTTTGTGAATCTCTTCAATATGTGGCAGTTCATATGAAGGGTCAAACAGGCTTGTCATAGAAGTCCACTGCCCTGAAAATGTGGTTTCAAAAAATTACAAATCAAATGCTGAAGACTTAATTTATTTATGCCTGAATCCACAGGTAAAAACAAAACAAAACAAAAAAACCAAACCAAAGCCAAAAAAAAAGAAAAAAACCAAACCAAAAACTCCCAAAAAACAAAACAAAACAAAACAATGAGAATTATTCTAAAAAATAGAAAGCTCTCATTGATTTATTTGGTTCAGAAGAGAGGCTAAGCTCAGTTTCTCTTTGCTAGTGGGACACCCAATGTTCTTTGATCATGCTGCTAAAAAGATGTGTGCTCTGTTGTTTGCTGAAACTGGCTATTATTCAGCAGAACTGAGCCAAAACCCTTAAATTCCCTGCAAGTACTCCTCAGTCAAAGCTTTACCTCAGATCACTGGCAATGCATTTAAGGGGAAAAAAAATTAAAAATTAAAAGATAGCATAAAATCACCACCAAATCTGCTGTCAGAGTATTTTAAGAAGTCAGTTCCAGTCAGTTAAACTGACTCAAAAATATGCTGGTAAAAAAACAGTATAGTGGAAATGAACTTAGTGAACTCAAAAGAAAAACAATAGCATCAGACAATGTAGACTGCTTCCCTGAGCTTCCTGTCATACAGTTAGTCCCTAAATCCCAACAGAGCCAGTGAAGGCAAACAACATTTTATAAAGCAAACACAGAAGTCTGGGTCTTTCCTGTTTTTCATAATGAGGTCACCTGAAAAATGAGCTAGATATATCTCAGGTATTTGTTTTCTGTTGTCTCCAGCAGCTGTTATGCAGAGAAGGGAAGAGTTTTCTTTCCTGTTATTTGGTTTTTTAACAGATCCTGTGCATGTCAACACTGAAGAAAGAAAGCAGGCATGAAAAAACAAGCATGGGCTATGCAAACAATTTCTCCTCATACAGGTCATTGATGCCATGACTCAGAAGAGGAAAATGGAACTCAGGATGCCAGGCAAACATTAAAATTACTCACAAATGACTTGTAAATTACTCTGTTAAAGAGGTAACAACAAGTTTGTATGAGATGTTTGAATAGCAGAATATTATTCAGGAACTGCTTGCTGTTGGGTGTTGAAACTATAATAACATAACCTCATGTATTGTTCAAAATAAAAGGGAAGTCTCAACAAAGTTCTATATAATTCTTACAATGAAATAGTAAATTAAATAACAAATTCTCAAATTATCATTTAGGAAAAGTTCTAACTCAGGCAAAATGTACACTGGGTAAATTTATACTTGACAGGCACTAGAATTTGTCAATCTTTCATTGAGAAAAAATTCTTATTTCTATCCATGTGAGATATATGTTGCACAAGTAACATTGATCCAGGCAGCATATAGTCACTTGAATTGGGACACATTATCTAGAAGTAACTATAAAGTGGCTGTTAAAATAGCCCAGTCATGATGGTGGTCCATAAAAAAATAGGAGAAAACAGCTACAGACCTAACATAAAACTTTAGAGAGGCAAAAGAGAAATCTAGTTATTAACACTTATCTTAACAGCAGCTTTGCACCAGTATAACCATTAAATTCAGTGTGGCTGCTTCTTTTGTTCATCCATGTGAGCTGGGGAAGAGCAGAGCCTACAGCATCTCCCTGAACAAGTTAGCACTCTGTGCAATAAAGATGAGTTCTTTTAATGGTTCCTAAAACTGATCTTTGAGTATGTGAATTGTTAGTGACCATGTCCACCAATGTGTAGGTATGTAGCAAATGAATATTTATCTTTAAATTATGTGCATGACTTCACCTAGAACATAGTAAAGACTTTCAGAATATAAGCTTCAATGATGAAAAGTAAGTGTTGTGGTTTTCTATACTGGGAGCTTTTGGGGTGGGATTTGTGAATCAATAAACTTCTTCATGTAGCTGTTTATGAAAATGCCACTTGATATCAATAAAATATACACAGAGAGATTATTTTTATAAAGATCGAAGAAAGACGCTTTTGGTTCTGCAGACTAAAAGGCAAAAATATTGAAATAATTTCTATTTGATTTCATAGAGTCATTTTGGCTTTTGCCTTGATGAAAAATGAGCAAACAAAACCTCCAAATGCATCAAAGGTGATCATATTCATTAAATTTTAAACTGCAGATATATGCAGACATTTATTGCCTGGTTGGATTCTGAAAGATTAACTTAGCATAGGAGCCACAAGTTCAGTTAGATGGCTACAGTGGCTAACATGTGGTTGATTTATTGCTCTCAGGGGACAAAAGGAATTGAAATTTGACAGACAGGATACGCTGTATCCACTTACTGGAAGAACATTAATTCCCAGAAGTCAGAATGTATGCATTACAAGCAATGCATCTTTTCATTTTGTTTTGTTTTTCAAGCAATATTCAGCTCAAAATAGCACAGACGATGCCTGAATGCCTAAGTAAGTCTTATGTAGTGAACTGGTGCACAGGAAAAGGAAGTGTGTCTGTCCAAGAAGCACTTCAAGGGAGACTTGCAAGCATGCTTGATTTAATGCAACGTACTTGCCAAATCTCTTGAGCTGTTAAGGAACACAAGTCACTTTGTGCAGCATGCTTTTCTGGGAAAAAAAGCATGCAGGATAAAGAGCGTGTGAGTTATGGATATAAACTAGGTTGCAAGTTGAGAGCATCTGTAAAATGTGATCCAAAAAATGCTTAACATACCAACCTACCTTCTTGCCTACTGCGTTTGACTCATCTAAATCTTGCAGTATATTTGCCTTTGAGGAAAAAACCACAGTGAAAATGCTGTTTAAACTTCTGATACTTACTTGTGTAACCAAGTTTTTCTTCCAGATGCATAAAATCACATTCTTTAAAATTAAATGTCAGTTAAAATATGCTCTAAACATTTTAGTTGAAAGTTTTCTTGGCATAATGTACTGTAATGCCAAAAGGGAAGATATTTTTGGGACCAGATGCTTTTTTGACAATATGATACTAGCTATTCTAAGCAAATTAGATTGGCTTTATTTTGATAGAATAGAATCTAATCAGAGTAGAATCTAATCAGATCCACCATTGGAAACCAGTGTGCTTACACAGCTAAGCATATTCAGTGTACATACTCACAGGAAGTTTGTAGTAACCTCACAAGAGGTAGCATTGCAAAATTCAAAGTCCTTTGAAGGCATTTCTGGTCACTTCTGCAGCACTTTCTCAAAGACAGTTGATGAAACATTTTAGAGAGCAGCTGTCATTGACAGAAACCCAGAGCCCTTGGTTTTGTCCTCTCCAGTCTTGCTCAGGTTATTTAGGAGTTGAGTATCACACCCCAGCACTCAGTGAGCCTCCAGTACAACCAGTCAAACAATTGGCAGTTTTCACTGAGAAATATTCGATCAATTTCCTGCAGCTATTTCATTTTTTCTTCTTTCACAGTTTATTAATGCCTGCAAAATACTTCATCTCTGTTTTGCCCTGAAGATGGAGTATTTGCCCTAGATACACTTATTACTGGATTTTTTCCAGCTGTGGGATGCTGGGTTTAGAGATCCTATTTCAGTTAAAAACAACTTACACTTGGTGAGAGGGTAAAATATTCTGACTAGATAGTTACTGGTTTATTGGTGCCAACAGTGGTTTTCTAATTCCATTACTATAATTTCCAGTGAAAATTCTATTTACAGCACTCTATGTTTGGATTCCAGGTAAATGAAAGTTAGTAATTTAGTGCTGTGAATGTGCCTCACTATTCTAATCAACAACTTACTTGTCATAGCCCTTCTTTCTTTCATTCTTTCTAGGGAAAAAAATACCCAAAGAAAGAATTCCCACACATTTTAAAGAAGAAAACAAATGAGAGGACTTCAAGTGTTACACTTCGTATATCACATAAATTATCCTCTATTCTTAAAACAAACTGTGCACTGCAATTTAAAGCCAACATGCAGTCACCTATTTTCCACTGCTGCTGAACTGGATTACCACCTGCCTTGACTCCATCCTTTGGAAGGCTGCCAGCATTGTTACAATTTAATGCTATATCCCACTGTGTCAGGAAAGACATGCCTCCCCAATCTTGCTGTCAAACAAGTGCTTGTCAACATCCCTTAATTATTGCTATTATTAGGAATGAAGGTTAAATACATGTACTTTGTGAATGGTAATTTGTATTGTCTGGTTTAGTTTTATTAGGTTCAGTTGTGCTACTATGAAATAAAGATTTTATTGAAAGATGATTTTAGAGTCAGGTCTCTCAGTTTATATATCATTATTTGTAGTCATTTTTGTGCAAGCTGTGTTAACATTTACATTTCAAAATGCTGGTAGAAGAGGGGAGAATACAGGTTCCAAAAAAACCTCCTTCTCTCAACAAACAGAAAATAAATGTCAAATCTCCAGGACACTACACGGGCAAAAAAGGATAGAACTGACATTTTCCTCCCAGACAGGATGAAGACTATGAGCAAATTATAAAGTGGACACATTTTGTACCCAGGTGAATGGTTACTTCTAGAAACTGTGGCCGTGCGACTGAACATCAGAGGGTGATAGATCAGAGAGGGCTTTTTTGTCAGTAGAAATAAGTAAATTCTTGTATAGTTTTCTCAGATATGGTGAAGTTGTCCTCCAAAATACTGCTCATTTCCTATTTGTTTCCAGAACATGGCTGATATTTGAGCAACACAAAATTATCATTCTCATTGTCATGACATATCACTAAGAATGTGATCACCTCAGCATAAGGCAAGACACTGGCTCCAGAAGCAGGTATGATACCTGTGCTGACATATTAGCTCAGCACAAAGCTGTTCAACTGCTTCTTTCTTCCAGCCTCTCCTGTACCAGTGTAGCTCCTCTCTTTCTGTAGCTCTACCTTCTGTCTTTCTGGCTCTGATGCACATGAGATGCCCTTTGTTTTCCTCTGCATTAACTTTCTCCTCTGTTCACGAATTCAGCTGGCCCATGGAGGGAACTGCAAGCCATGGCCAGCAAAGGAGAGAAGAAAAAGAGCTTAGCCAAGAGGGAGAAGGAGGAGGAGGAAAAACCTCCTGATAAATTCACCTAACTTGTATTTCTAACAAATTGCTTAACTTTAGACACATTCTCCAGAAGCACAGTTTAGGTCAGAATGAACTTCCCCGTTCATCTCCTGCTCTTCTCTTTCCTTAGTTCGTTTCATCATCACTACACCTTCCCTTGCATCATATTTTTGAGGTGGTGCTGCCTGTGAACTCAAGGAAGTGTCAATGTTAGTACAAAAGAATCTGCTTTCAGTCAAGTTCACTGTGTGATCACACAACTTCCTGATATAGAAAGATGGGAGTAGAGGGTGTGTGGCAGTAGCTTAATCAGACATTCTTATGGAACTTGTCCCTCCAAGTTGTCCCTGCAGCTGGTTGGCCAACCTGACAAGTAGGTGGCACTTCCAACAGAGTGATCCACATCCCTCTGCACTCCTGTGACACAGCCAGTGATCCCAGCAGCAACTTGACTTGCTGCACACATAAATTAGGAGACACTCAAGCACAGCATCTTAACAAGGGAGGCAGCTGAGGAAGCAATACACAATGCTTTAATGCATATCCCAGTGGACTAGAAGAGCTTCTTTGCTCAGTCTAGACTGGAATATGAAAATAGTAGAAATGTTTCATGGGCTTGTGGGATGATTGGTGTTGAAAGGGCCTTAAATATCACCTAGTTCCAGCCCTTCTCCCATGGGCAGAGGTGCTTTTCTTTGGGCCAGGTTGCTCAGAGCCCTATCCAACCCGGCCTTGAACATTTCCATGGATGGTGCATCCACAACTATTAGCAACTGTTCCAGAATATTACAAATCTAGCTAGTTAGGTGGAAGTTATTTCTAAAAGGCAATCCAGTATAGTGAGTGGGAATCTACTAATGCATACACAATAACTGAATCAGAGCTGCACATTGATCATTTCCATCCAGCCTGGGTCAGTTGCAACAATCCTTTTGCAAAGCTAGTTTTTGACTTGAAAAAAAAATGTTCAAACTTCAAATGCAACCTGAGAAAGAATTGGAAATGGTGCCAAACTTTTCAAAAGTAGTCATGTTTCCTATATACTCATCCAGAAACAAGGAGATCTAAGTTTAACCTTCTCAATTCAAGGATTCAAACTTCTATTTCCCCATTCCTATGAAAACAATGCACATGCTGCCTATCAAACATCCTTTTCAATATTAAATCAGGGTGGTAGTTGAATACAGACACCTCACCAGCCAGGCAGGATGTGAGAGGAGGTTTACTGGGCCTAAAAGTCTAAATTTCTTCCAAGTGCTATCTTAGGTCCTGAAGAAGATGGTCTTAATACTTGAGCCAAAATGTTTGCCTTCATTTACAAGGAAGACCAGATGAAGGAAGTGAAATATTTTAGTTTCTCATATGGTTGTTTTAGTGACTACTACCTCCAGTTTCTGGGCTGTTTCTCTACAGAAATGTAAAAGGAAAATGGAAATTAAAGTCCATCTAAAACATTTCAGGAATTTGAAAATAAATGGTAATTATCTTCCAGGCTTATTACCAAAATAGCCATAACATATTTTATGGGCTTTTTTTAAATCAGGAATGTGCATCTGACTAGGCAGTTTGAAGGATATAGGAAATAGACAGGAGGTGATTTCATAATCTGTGAATACACAGTATTTAGAATAGATGAATTAGAGAAAACAAACTGAAAGTATATAGTATTTTGTTAGTAGGTGTCCCTGAAGAATGGTTATCATGATTATATATTTTGAAATGAGTACCTGCTTATTCTGCAAAACTTCTCCTTATAAATCTCAACAGTAAAACATGTCTAGAATTTTGGGAGTTTCAAAATATTTACATTTGAATACTGATAAAGTCAAGAATTATTGCTAATATTTGGAATCCTTTGTATTCTATCTGGACAGTATATTTTTCTCTTGCAGAAACAAATAATGATTTTTGATGCATTAACTCCACCAGCCTATTAGCATACACTGTAAGACGGAGTTTAAAATATTAATATTAATCAAAAATATAACTTTACTCTGGAAGCACTAATTTTCTTAATTTCATTGAGACTTAATCCACCAGTTCATGCCATTAATAACTCTTTCTTACTTATTCAGTACCAGTGATGTTTCTCTCATTCCTTGTATCACTGAGCCTACAGCTGTTTTTTGAAATACAATATCCTACACTGAATCCATCAAAAGCCAAATTTTTGTGAATAGAGCAGAGTTAACACATGGCTTGTGTTACTCAGGGCACTACTTGTTTTCAGCCCACAGTGCATTTTCATTGATAGCACTGTATCCCTCAGTGGTGGTCAGTCCACCACAGACTGTAACCTACCATTCATCTCTTTCCAGCTGAGGCAGTGTTTTCCTCTGTGTTCATTTATGGACTGATCCTGAGAGGCACAAAGGACCTGCATCTGCAATGAAGTTCATTACACTTCCTGACAGGATCTGACACTTGATTATTTCTTCCTCTTCTACACACAGTGCATCTGTCTATGTTGGCTCTCATTTTATTCCAGTGGTTTTCTGTAATAATTATTGCCCCTTTTCCTGAATCCTTCTATGTTTAGCATACTGTCTTATTTGTCATTTCCAGTTTTAAATGAAAATCTTGAATGAGACTGAATGTAAAATAGCCTCCAGTATGAAAGCTTCCTGCTAATTTGATGATAACATCCCAGTTATGCTTTGTGATTAACCTTCTAGCCAAGAAGCTTTTTAAATATGCAGTGTTCCTATTACATTTACATCCACAGTGTAAATGGAAAATACATGATATATGATCTCTTTCCACTTACTGGCCTCACAGGATACTTCAATCTGCAGTTTTCCCAAAACTTATTTTCCACACCTTATACTCAGTTAAATTTCTCATCATTCAAATAAGTGATTAATGTAAGCTTAAGACATACGAGCCAGTTGAAAATATCTCCTCTTATAATTTAATATTACTGTTCATCCAAATGTTTATTTTCTCCTGTATCACCAAACACTTAGAACCACCCAGTGTGATCCATGCTGCTTATTGAATATCTGTCCAAATGGTGAGAAAGCAGAAAGAAGCTTATGCCAAGGAAGTGGTGTGAGCAGGGTCCTCCCTGAGGGATGTGGAGCTGGAGACCAGGGTGATCCAGTCCCATGGGGGCTGGCCACAGCCTGCAGCACCAGGCACTGGCCTCAGAGCTCCCTGAGAGCCCCAGAGCAGGCCAGTCACAAGCCAGGGCAATGCCCAGTTGAGAGAGTTGAGCTGGGAGCAAAGCAGATGCAGCCAGAGACAAAGCCTGGAATCCTGGAGCAACACCAGCACAGGCACCAAGAGCCTGGGATGGGCTGAAGTGTGGTCCTGAGCAATCATCAGGGAAGGAAAAGCTTAGTGATGCCCTCAGGGCTCTGACAGCAGCTTGGAACTTAATGTTGACTGCATTTTTGTGTTGCACGAGTCCCAGTATGCAATAAAAATATAATACAGGTCATGCATGATATAAAAATGTGTGTTTCCAGGTGTACTCTGATTTTATTTTTGATGTGATAGATCCATGATGTATTGAGCACAAATTTCATATGAATTTTACCGTCCCATTTTTTTTCAACATTTATATTCATTATCTTTCTCTGTTAATACTAGTTACAGAATAGGACAGCATCTGAAAAAGGCATTTCTTGCTGAGATTGTTTCAAGTTCATAAGCCTTTACATTAAATGAGTTGTTTATAGAAACCATTGTGATCCGTGAGTTAAGCATTCAAATAAGTACTTTGTCATCATAATGTCAATTGCAAACACAGTAGACATCTCTAACAACTCAGTTGAGTCTGAAGGCCTCATGATTATTGTGCTAATATAGTGCACATTTTGTTACAAAGAATGACCAAATTTCTCTAGAATCTCATTTAAAATAGCTGAAATGCCTATGCTTAGGTGTAAAATCTCAATTAATTTGCTAGCTTAAAACTTTAATGTTTAAACATTAAAGGTACTTTTTGGTACAAATTCATTTCCACAATTTCTGCTCTTTGATGAAAAAACAAGTTGCATTGGGAATAGCAGAATTAATAATTTTGAGTGTTACATCCCCTTTGCAACAATCACCCAGCAACACCAACCCAGCTGAGATACTGACTGGATGCTCTCTGAATCCCGTGAGGCAGTGATGGAAGCTGTTCACACTCTGCTGCTCAGTCTCCACCTAACCCTGATGTCCTCCCTTTAATTGCAATACTGTTTCAGCAGAGCCCTTCCGAAGACAGAAGAGCTTCTTCACGGACAGGTGCAGGGTGAGTGACTGCACTGCTGAGAACAAAGAGCATAAAGTGACAGTAGATAATCTGTTGGGTGCACCTCAGTGACAATTCAATCATCTCATTTCAGCAGAAATTGAAAGAAAATATTTATTAAAAAACATTGCTGTTCATTTTTAATGAAACATGGAACAGTCTTCTCATTTCTGGTTATCTTACACTCTTTTCATTCTTCTTTTTGACCCCTTTTTAGAAATCCTTCATATTGAAACATTTCCTATAAAGAACAGGAAGTAAATTTTTAAATAGAAATTGATCTAAACTTGGGCTTTGAGGCAAATTTTGAGTACTGTGGGACCAGTCCCTTCTATTTTTATTTTCTTTCTTCATAATTCAATACAAATATCTTTGGTGTGTTGTCTGTTCATGTACAAGTCAGTTCGCTGGTAAGAGTAAATGAAAAAACAAAGGTTAAAAATATTTTCACTGTTTTATTCCTTTGCTTTACTGCACAACCCATTGTTTAAGAACTAAGCTACCTCTTGCCTCTTTACCTCTCACATAAGGAAAGGCTGAAGAAGACTTAGACAAGAATTTTTACAACGACTCAGCTGGCATATTTGCTTTTAAGTGTAAATTTATTATGAAACAAATACATTCAAGTTCACCATATTTAGCTCATATGCCATTGCATTCTGATCATAGTGGAATGGAATATAGGAGAAATAACAAATATTGACAGATTCAGAAGTTGTGATTTTATTAATTATAATTTAGCATGCACCTATTTTTTTCTCCCAAGATGTTTCAAAATAGGAAAGCCTTAATTATCCAGCTTTGAATGTATTTTTTTTCTGTGAATATATCCCTCCTCTCTACTAGCATGTATAAGTATCCATTGGTGAAACGATACATTCCTACATTAGAAAATGCTTCATCTGAGAAGGCTTATTAAATTAGTGTCTTGGATTACTTTGTGCATTCAGGACTTTCTCAGCACTGAAAATTACCCATTTATCCAATGTGTCAATCCACAAATCCACAGCTCATTTTTAAATTCAAGAAGTTTTAAGCTTAATATTTTTTTTCCATGACAGTTTCTGTTTCATCATGAAAGTTCTGCAGCTTTGGTAAACCGGATCCAGTATTTTACAGTTAAACTGAAAATCCTTATTATTAATGATGTCATTGTTATAATTGCAAACAGTCCAACTACCTAAGATAAGATGAATTCTCGGTGTTCTGCAGAGACAGAACCAGAGCCTGTGAAGCACTAAAGGACATAAAATTTCAGGCTCAGTTCCATTAACATCCATTTATATCTGCAAGCTCTAGATGAATTTGAGAACTGAGTTGGAGTTGACAAAGAAAAAGCTGGAGAAAGGTGGTCTGATAGTCTACTGGTCCATTACTTCCCTTTAGTCAGTTGTCTCTGGAGAATCGGCAAACTGGCTGTTGTGAGAATCATCTTATACTTCATTGGAATTCTGAGTAACTGATTGCCTGTGAGACTCTCTTAACAGATGTTTTGTATTTGTGCAAATGCACTTGCTTTTCATTTAAAAGTAGTGATGTCCCTCTCATTTGTAAGGACTTTGTTTTCATCAGTGTTAAAAACAGAAGAAAAAAATATGAATTATATTTACTCTATAATTGAGCGTATAAGACCTAAAGTAACCTGACTTCTTTTGGCATCAAAAAGACTGAAATTGTCTTTTCTTTGCAAGAGAGTAATTGTATTTCTCTGCATGAGTCTTACACAACTGACACTGGAGGAAATGGCCATATGGCTGCCATCACCACAGTAGGAAATTGCCATATCAGTCATCAAGATAACTGATTGAGCTAGAAGTCAACTCAGGTATGAGGCAGCATTGTAGTAATTCCTGTAGAGTGTGGAGATGGATTTTTTAGTGAAGGGGCTTTATTTATTTATATAACCACCTACCTAAATAATTATGAATAGACTTTTTTTCCCTTGCAAGACGTTTACCACCATCAGAGGAAAGATTTGTGTAGATAAATACCATTAACAGGCAAGCCCTAAACACTCAGAAGGGTCTGTATCTCCAGTTGGATTTCTCACTGTGTAGCATTTTCTTCACTGCTGTGAATGTTCAGTGACACTATTAGTTACTGGAAGAAATTCTTCAGTCGATTACAGCAAGCAGGTTGACAGCTACTAATGATGTGCTTGATTCAGCAAGATGAAAACTTTGGAAATTTGGTTCTAAAGTGAAGATTATTTTATAGTCAAGGTGAGTTTTTTTATTCTGTCCATAATGCACCTTCTCCAAAGGGTCTCTATACTTTTCTATAACAAAATCTTTTATTTTGAGGTAAATTTTCTGTTGAAGATATGACAGAGGATTCACACATACACTCTACATGGAGGCTTGACATTTCTTCTCCTACTGAGGCTACAGGAAGGTATGCAGACTGCAAACACATGAAAATTCTCCTAACATGGAGAATATAACTGGTCCTTCTCACTCACTAGATGGTGCTGCAGAGTAGTTTTCTGAAAAATAAATAAATAAACATAAACCAAAAGCTAATTGTTCCCAGAAATTGCTGGTTTATATTTCACTTTCATAGTTGTTAGAATAGTGGAACAACTATTAGAGGGGGGAAAAATCATAGGCAATGTAGGTGCAATGGAATTTGAATCACAAACAGTCCAGATGTCTAAACTCCACTCCTTTACAGAATTTATATGTCAACTAGATTGTAACTTTGGAAATTAGAATATTAGGATTGCAATAAGAATGTTTCAGGAAAATTTTTTCATTGAGTCTTACAGTGCTCTGCCACGGCATAATATTTGTTCCATCTTTAATTACCCAAGCTCGTGTCCTTGTAGAAGACCTCAACAGCATGGTGTGTTCCAGTTAGGCATGTGGGATTCACAATTAGGTTTTCCTGCTGGCACTTTTTCAGATTCCTCTGTGGAATCTCTGACAGGCCCAATCTAAAGTTCGGTAACACAAACAAGAACACAAAATGTTCAGTAACAAGAACACAAAATGTTTCCATTCAGAAACAGAGGAGGAGAATGTGTCTTCTGTAAGGTAATTGCTGAAAGGCTTGAACAGGTTGCCATCAGCTGGGATATCCTGATTTCAACCTGAGCAGATGCAAAAGGACAAAAGCTCTCTCCATACAGAATGTGATAGGCCAGGGAAGGCTAAAGGGTAAAAGAAGGGAACACTTGCCCCATTGCTGGGGTCACATTAGTGTACCAAGAGAAGGAAGGGCTTGTGAGGGCTGGAAGACTAAGCACAAAATAGCTTTATGTAGTTTTCTATTGGTGAGAGTATTCCCAGGCAACACTTTTGAGGAAAAGAAGAATAATTCTGGGCTCTGATTCAAACATTTTTTTATGCTATTTCCATTTAACAGTCTTAGATAAGTATTGAAGCTGCTGAGGACAAGGACTAGAGTTCAGGCTTTCTGGAGGAGTTCCTCACATGCTCAGGTTCCTTCTTGTGCTCTCCCTTGTGTTCTCTTCCCTGTCTTGCAGGTACATCCCAGGAGCAAAAAGTTGATTTCTGCCTTTTCCAATAGGGTTGTGAAAGGAAAGGAGAGCCTTGAGAGCTGCATATTAATTTCCATAGATCTGTTCAATGCAGGGCTGCAGGTAAACAGATGGGGGAATTCTGAGACAGATAACTTTTTCTTTAGCATTTCTAATGATTGTTTTCCTTGTTTAGTATGCTATATGCATGTGCATCACGTTCTGTTGTCATTAACTAATATATTATATGGGGAATACCAGTATTTCACTCACATCCCGTTTCAGTAACTGGAACCTAATAAGAAAAATAACTGAACTCATATAAAATTCTGGTGAGAAGACTTTAGCTGAAACACTAGAAAAGAAATCCTGGCTGTAAATTGTATTTATCTTTGAATAAGATTCCCAAAATAAAGAAATCTATCTATTCCCTTCCCAGCCAACTTTTAAAATTAAATACATCAAATCCATTAGAGAAGCACTGTTTCTTTTCTTTTTATTTTTTTTTCTTTTCTGATGCCTGTTAAGTCCTAAGTGTTCTGAGTACAGCTTATTCTACATCTCAATTGTGACTCTTTTTTCATGCTTGTGTTATTTGGGGTTTTTTCACTTTGACAAACAAAGAAATAAATATTAATAAGCTATCTAACGTAACTATTTAGTAGGAATCTGTCTGTCTATATTGAAATTAGAGTTAAAATCAGTTTAAGAAAAATTGACAATATGTCCTAATATTTGCGGGAGGCTTGGTATTAGGAAATATACTGCATATCTTTGAACTGGCACACAGGGGAAAAATGATACGTCCTTGTAGATACCATAACAATACAAATGCAAACACAATAGAGACATATGTAAAGCAGATGCACATATGTCTGGTGTAAAAATGACACATAGAAGCTGATTTCTCCCCAATGCCTGTTTTAAATCTGATTCCATTAATTGCCAGCTGGCTGTGAGCTGGAAGAAGGCTGTCAATGGAAATGGCAAAAACAAATTCATCTCTTGATTTAATAAGGATGGTTTAGTACACATAGTCTGTGCTATGCATTTATTCATGCATTTTTCTAATTGGTCTGTTCAAATTGTAGAAGATTATATAATTTTAGTTAGATCATATGGGAGAGAGAGACCTAATAGAAAGAAGGAAATAAATTACTAATTTATATCTTATTTTAATTCATCTAAATCTAGTAAGTTATTTCAAAATGTTTAACGTTAAAATGAAAGACAAATGAGAAATGCTTTGATTTTCTCTTAACCCTAAACAGCTATCACACACTGGAGTCTGGAACATAAAGCAAACTACATCATGTGTAAACTAAGAAAGACAGAGTACATGTTGACATATGGTGACTAACAGAAAAAAGAGTTTAAAAATAGAAGGTTTTAAAAAAATAATAAATTAGGATTTTAATTGGTTCAATGAAAAAGTTATCCATTCTCCTCAAACTCTAACACCAGTTTGATTTTATGTGAAACCAAAGATCATAAATATTCTGTCTCCCAGAGCTGCATCCAAAAAGACATTCAGGTATTTCCTGAAGTATAAAGAAATCAGGTCATGCATCAGTGATCATATATTTAATTCTACTGCAAAACTGTTTGGTAAGAATTCAATTCTTGGGTCCTGAGCAGGATATTTGTCTGTTCCTTTGTGTACAAGATCCCTGATTTAAGCTGCAGACCACAGATCATGATTCATCTGATGAAAACTAAGTCAGATCTACTGTTGTCAGCCCTCCAATGAAGTTAAATGCATAACATACCTTAGCTGCAAATATGGAGGAAAGGAAGAAAGTCACTCAACAATGTCAGGTGTGTGCATGTGAGGAAAAGTCAAGGTATCACAATCATGCCTGACCATAAAGGCCAACGCCTTTCTCTTTTGTCTGTTTGTCCATTTATGCAGCATTTTTTATCTTCCTTGTATATGTAAAAGCAGAGCTCTGTTTGAAATACCTATGTCCCCTCATTGGGAAAATATTCCCCTGTGAGAAAAAAATCTTTCTATTCTATGGAATGCTGCCACTTTATGCAAAACATTCTTCCAGGTTCGTAGGGAGCAGTACTGTACTATAGTTGGTCTTGGAAAGTGACAAAGTTAAAAATTTCCAAGATACTTTCCAGCTAAAGTAAAAAAATAAAATAAATTATGCAACTGTGAAGTGTTATTTTATTCTGTATGCCCAACTTTCTCAGTGAATGACTGGGACTTTAAAGTAAAGTTTCAGAATTGTAAAGTCTACCGTATGATATTTAAGAATATTTGATAAACTGATGAAAGTTTAATATCCAGAAGACACTTAATGTTTTGTATAAATTTTTGGGGTTGAATGACATTTTTCTTCACTTTGATTAGATGAAAAGGAATGGCAATTTGAAATATCAGGATTTAATGCCTTGCCCCCCATGTTCTTGACATGTCTGTGAAATTTTCCACCTCACTACTATTTGCCTGCTTCTGTACTCAGTGATGATTAACAAATATAGTAGAGTAACATTTGTCTAAAATGAAATTATGAAGAATCTGATTATTTCACTGTTACTGACGTATTTCAAAAGCAGTTGTCTTTTTAAACGTGCAGCAACATCTTTGAACCATTAAGGTTTTCTGCAGATCTGAACACTTCCTTACATTTATATACACAAATATGGGAGTAAGAGACATATTTTTTTTATTTTAAATGAGGTTTCACTATTACATAGCTACTTGAAAATTCCCATTTGTATAGCTATAAAATTGCAATATATAAAATGCTCCAGTAATAAGTTAATTAACTGGATATGATTTCAACATCAACATACTTTTTATTTTATCTGAAAACTTTAATGAAGATTGCAGATTTCTGCACAAGAAACTGGTTATGTCTTGTAGAATGAAATGCAAAAATAAGAATTTTGCTTTGCTGTGCAGCATGCAGGTTTTGGTGTAAACAGGGTTCTCTTTTTGCATACAGCAGGGTTTGACACCATTGATGTGCATGACTGGTTTCAGCAGTCCTTGATGTCAACAGGACCTTTTCCATGTACTTAAATGGATATAGGAAGAAGAGGACTGGTTACATATTTACAGGATATATCCTGTTAAATGACCAAAGAATGGTTTACCATCTGTTTTGCAGGATACGGGCCTTTTCTTCTAAATTATTTATTTTCCTGCCATGTCACAACTTTACGACAATTAGCTCAGGGTCTACTGCAGTGCCTGCAGGCCATGGCATACGCCACAGGATTCCCCCATGGACATTCTGTGGGCTGTGCACAGCATAATTGGGCTGCACTGAGTACCTTGCCACAGCAAATCACTCAGGGAAAGTGTTGAACTTTCTGTACCCACCTTTAAGAGTAAAGTGTCTCTAGACAAAGACCAAAGGACTGTGTAAAAGCAGTGAGAACTTTTAATTTGAATTTCCTATCTGACTGTTAGAGACTAAAAATTACAAATCATGAGTTCATTACACAGCTTTTGCCAGAATCAGTGTATTGACTTTAGAGAAGGTATTAAGAGACTGAACTGCAACTAACTCCTGTGGCAGCAGTCCTGCCAGGTCAGACCCAGTATATCTGAGTTTGGAACTGTCTGCCTGTACTCATCTGCATGTGCATTTTTAAAAGGTCACATTCAACATTTGTGAGAGTTCCTTGAGTCACCAAAGCATCAGCATTTATTTGAGAAGAGAGGGGAAACTGCAAGTAAACTTTTGATAGCAAAGCACAAATGTGAGGAAAAAAAATATTGAAACCCTACTAAATTACTGATGAGTGGGAATGAAATTTCCAATATCCTTAATGTGACCAGGGTTTGTTGTTGAAGTCTCTCTGTGACTCTTACCCAATAGCAATGCCTCATTTCTCATTGAAGTATATCCCGTAGGTTTGTGTGTCTCAAAACAACAATTTAACAATTCAGAAGCAGCCATGGACATTGACTAGAGCTTTTGGACTAGCTGCAGCAATCACGGTAGCCTGAGGTAAAAAGCATTAATTGCACTCCAGCATTGTCTGATAATACTCCATTTACTCCAAAATGTAGTTTGGTCTTTGATCAGTGGAAGGAAGAGATAAGGAGAAGAAAAAGAGAAAAGATGGATCCTTGTTATGAGGCTGCATTTCTCTTTCTTATCCTTACTGCTTTTATCCAACAAGTAACTCTCGAGCCTGAAAACAATGCTTCCCAAATGAGCAGATCATTGCTGAACGATTGTGAATTAGCAGAAATTGCCAGCCCATCAGGAACTAGAGACTTTTTCCTGTTTTGCAGAGTTTGTGAAGCATAAAATCCTGAAGCCTAATGTTTCCTTGAGAGAAAAACACCATCCTTCCGGAAGCAGACATGCTTGTTTTCTGTCATTAAAATGGTCTGGAGAGAAAGAATTTAATTGTTCCTGTCTCTTCAGGTTTAAAATAGATCTCTGAAGTTGTTGGCATAACCTGATTCCCCTCTGTATCATTTACTGTCAAAAGAATATTACCTTCTGGAACAAGGTTCAAATTAGAGAACATTACAACAAGAAAGGAAAAAGATTAATGTATAAGCTTTGTCTCCCTTTTTATTCTATCTTGAACTGACTGGAGCTTTACTGTGTTTTCAAAGATACTCAGATACCTAGAAAAATGAGACACTAATGTCAAAAGAGCATGGAAATCTTTTCTCTGCTTGTCTTGTCTCTAATTTTGTCGACTTTTGGTGCTTTATCTAGTCTACTACTCTCTTTAAAATAAATAGAGGGATTGTTGTGTTTTGGTCTTTTTTAATCAAGTGAAGCAAAACTGAGTTTGCTTTCATTTTATAACTGTTTAAATTACCGGAGCTGTAAAAGGAGGATATGGTGTAAACAAAAACTAGGTCCAAAAGGAGAGATACATAAAAATATGAAGGTTTGAGAACATTTCCTTTTACTACATGTGGCTCCCATATGATGAGGATTCATAACCTAGGTTTGTCATCCATGTTCCCAGTCCACTATAAGCAGAGAGTGAAATTGAGTGGGATCTGCTGAGATGAATATACCAAGCAGAGCAGCTGCCTAAGTCATGCCTCACATCTCTAGTGGGGCATGCCTGTAGCATTGAGCAGGATATCTGCGCAATATTGGGCTCATTTTCCCCTCTCATCTTAGGTGTTTATGCTACATGTTTAAATTTAGATAGTCAACCCACCTAAATATTTATCTCACCCTTCTTGTTCTTTAGAAACCTTAAGTAATAGTCTGACAGCTGAAGGACTTGATCAGGAAATTAAGGATCTTGGTTCCTTCTCTGTCTGAGCTCTGTTATATAGTTTATATGGTAAAATGCTTGTGAGATGTTCAAAAGAGAACAGGATTTCTGCTTGCTACATGAGTGGTCCTGTCACTAACCAGAAAGACAGGCACTATCTCACCTGCATTCTCCTTCTTTGGATACCATTAATTTTAATTGACTTTCTGCATTGTAATATCAACTAAAGAGAAGACAGTAATCTTAAATAAGTCACTTCAAATCTGATCTTTAAAATAGTGGAAAGGCTGAGGATAGTCAGGACAGATCAAACTGAAGACTTGCATTATGTATAACTTCACATATCTTAGTGAATTAACTACTAATTTTGTTTTCTGAAACATGGATTGCCGCTCTCTGGATGTGCTTATCAATTGACTTATCTCTATGTATTTTTAAAAACTAATAATAGATAATTCTAGAAATCCAGTCAAACCAGGATTTTCATAAAATACAACTATAGCAACCTTTGGTCCAGAAATGAGGTTCATATCATCAACTTAAGCGGTACAATATGGATCTATATAAAGCTACTTGTCTATCATTGAGGAAGATGAAGTCACTGGAGTCAGTAGAGAACAGAGACAAAACCATCTAGTCATGAAATTTGGGATAGACTTTTAAGGAATTGTTCTGGTGGAATCTTACCATCTTCCATGGCTGAGCAAAGCTTTTGTGGAATCCTAATCTTTTACTTAGGAAGCTGAATATCATATTATTCCTAGTAAATTTTACGAGTATGAGATTTCTAACCTGCCGACATCTAGCAAACTGACATGTTTAAAAATGTCAATGTCTACTTTTTGCTGCTGGTTTGGACTCCTATTCTCAGTGGAAAACTGAAGCAGTTTACCAGTTGCCTATCAACATTTTAATCGCACTCCTGTTACAGGTTGGGAGTTCACAGGCATTTGGGAGTTTCTCCGTGTCTTTCCATTAATTGTAGACATTGTAAATATATATTTTGCATGGCAAAAAATGATTGTAGTGAATCTGAGTTCTGTGTTCTGCCTTCAATAATCTGTGAGCTAGATCTAACCTCAAAGTCATGTTGCAGTGGCTGCCATGCCAAAGGGCTCACAATTTTAAGCTCTGCTGAGTGACAAAGTTTATTAGCTTGGGCTTGGTGCCACACTGACACAAACATGCAGCATTTGGCCAACTGAGAGGGCAGGATGGGAATGTCTGGATCTGCCTTCAGAAGGCCTTGCTGACATAGTCCTTAAAGTGTTAATGCATGGTGGCAGTGTCTTTAGCTCTACATCACTTGAGTTAGGGCTGAGGAAGAGTATATCCAAGTGCTTTAAAGAACTTGGGCTGGGAGGAGTGGGAAATAGCTGAGCTTCAGCCCATGACACAAGGAAGGTAGACTACAGGAGTGTTGTTATTGCATGTTTCCTAACCCAGGATATGTCACCTCTGAGTGTGGTACTTTGGAATTTGGGATGATCATGAATGTCCTTATCAGTGCAGGAGTACTTTTCCTTTTACTGTGGTCGGGGTACTGCAACTTTCATGCACAGGCCTTGCTATCAGACACTCATATCTGTACTGTTTTGGGATGACTTCAATCTATATAACTCTGCCCACTTAGAAAATTAAATGAGGCAGAAGATGAATGCTATTTATTATATAAGGAATGATTCAAAATCTTTACTCTGTAGGTTTAAAATACAACATATGCTATGCTATACCATAATATACATATTATTATATAGTGTGTCATAAAGTCATTTGTAATTTTGGGAATTTTTAGACCTTAATAAATGCTATGTTAATGAAGATAAATGAAAGTCCTTGCTTATATGGTACTATATTTTTTGTCATATGCTAATTGTTAGGTATGGACAGATTGTTATCTTTTATGTCATGTATTTTAAAGTCCCCTGGAATAGATGACTAATAAATGAAATACAGCAGCAAGTGCATTTTAAATACATGAGTGTAGTGCTTGCATAACCTCTGCCATAAAGCAATTTATAATATATCAAACCCTTTTTCAGGCATTCTAGTAAACTATCAAAAATGAAATAAATGGCTTTTGTGCAACTGAATTGTGAAAGGAGTTTCTTATAATTCAAGAAAGTAAAATAATTTCCAGGACAAGATTATTGAAATCTATTTCATTGATTCCTAGTCTTGAGCTTTTATCCCCAGCTACAAATGTGAACTTTGCTGTCAACACACTTAACATCTTAATTTGAAAGCTTATTCTTTCAACTAGATAGACATAAATGTTTATAAAAAACTTACTCACTGTGATTTCTTTACATGTTTATAAATCTCATTTACATAATCCCTTCAGTCACTTAATTTTCTTGTAAGTTTTCATTTATTTACATTTCTTCCAATTTTATAATTTTTAAGTGTAAATACATGTGAAAATCACTGTTTCTCCTACATTAGCAGAAAGTACTTTTATTTTAAGAAATACGGTTATTTTTTCTAATGTTTCATATCTGTCTGATATACTCCTGGGCTTATTTAGAGCCTCATCATTTATAATTTGGAATCAATGAGAGAATCTGCATTTAATTTTCATTTTATTAGATTTTCACTGAATCTCTTTGGTAACTTTTTTGGATATGAATAATCTAAACTTGTGCCAGCATTTTATTTTTCAGAGTCTTTAGAAAAGTATTATTCCATACGATACAATATGAAAACATCTTGTCTAAAAGCACTTTCATGTCAGTATTAAAATGAAGTCAGTTTAACCACATGGATAGAGAAAAAAGAAATCTCTTTACTGTCTTGCTGAAATCATAAGTAAACCGTGGTGGCACTTTAGGATCCCAAGTACAGAGGGCACAAGCTTTATTCAAAGGTTAACAAAAGGTGGCAGGTTAAATTGCTCAGACACATATTAGGAAAGAGGAAGAGCCAGAAAAATCTCTTGGGCTCCCTGCTTGAACCACTAGACAAAGGCCCACCCATAGTTCAATTTTCTGTCAAACCTTGAGTCTGTAATTAATCTTTCCTTTAACACAGAAGAAACTCTCTATAGATGACTACAATTTATTTCTTGGAATCCCACCTTCTGACCCTTTCCTGGAGGTCCTTTGTAACTTGAAATAATTTCACCAAAGACATCATTACATTTCTTACTGATGGGATGTCATATACTTACAGGCACTAGTAATTTCTTACATGGCATGGCTCAATAAGACCTAGCAAAGTGAAAAAAAGGAAATATTTTCTAGTCTTCAGTAACCTTATAAGCAAAGGCATCTCTGTATATAAAATCAACCTTATAAATATGTATATATCTTTACATGTTGATGACTAAAATTAAAAAGAAACCTATAAAATTAGCAGTATATAATTTGAAATCATAGCATAAACATTTTCCAATGTAAAACATGACTTTGAGAATATTAACACTCTGTGCCTATAGGTATATTTGTTGCTGTTCACCTGCTTATGATTCTGAGTGAGAGCTGATAGCTGAAATGAAAAAAGTTTGGGGAGTTTCTGAGGTATGTGTAAGGAAATTGAAAGCTCCAGACAGCTCACTGAAATCCGTAGCCGTGTCAGGTTGACCTTAGCCAAGAATCAGATTTTGCTAATGCAGTGTCTAAATTGCACATGCAGAGGTTAAGTTTTAAAAATCAAACTTCCAGTTGTTGGCAGGGCAGTTATGGGGAACTCCCTTGCAGCTGTTTGTACCGGACTTGGCCTGTAGTACATGTTGAATAAAGGACTACAGTTTCCACCCCAGCTTTCAGACAGCAAATGTTCAATAAGCCAGAATTATTTATAATGTACTAAAGACTACTTAATTTATGTGGTGCTGGTCTTTATTCCAAAATCTCCATCACATAAAATGAATGCAACCATTCATAATAAAATAGATGGCACGAGTAATTTTCTACCAGCCATGAATCTTCAGAATATCTCTCACGTATAAGCTAACATCTAACAAAAAAAAGAACAAAACTAAATTTGCTTTAAACTACTGTATATTTTCCTGAAGTGCAACATAGCAACAAGTTTACCTTACTGTTCTGAAGTGTCTGATCAAAATAGAAGGTTGTAATGATCTTAGATGTTCAATCAATAAAAAAATAGTTAATTTAAATAAAAATGAACACTTTTGTCAAGAGTAATTCAAAGCAAATTAGAATGGAGAAGGTTTTACCAGGGATTATTCCAGAGGATGCTGACAACACGATCCATGATTCCAGAACCACATTTATAAAGCAGCCAAGTAAGGAACTAGCACATTGAGGTATGGTTTTATTTTGTACATGATTCCTAAAATGTATTTGTTGAAGGCCTTATGCTGTCATTTTACTTCTTATTGTTGAAGATAGAAACTGAATGATGAATTAGAGAGGATGCACATTTCTCATTCTTTTTAAGAGTCAAAAAAATTCACTACTCATGTATTCTTAATTTATTAATCTATCTGGATACTAATTTAAATGCTTTGTTCAAGGGAAAAAATTTAGTTGGTAGTATGTAATTATTTTTCTAAAGGTGCATGAATAATTTGTGGTGATTGAATTCCTGCAACAAATTAATTTTTTTGGTCTGTTACTAAATGTCAAGACAAAGTCACAATTTTAGATGCAATACCTGGTAAAAATATTAGCCTCATTATTTTTCCATCAGTAATTACTTTAATATTCAATAGCCAGATTTTTTTTTATGTACCTGATCATAGAAAAGGTCAAAGAAATGTTTTGTTTCCTCTCCAAAAATGAAGAAACTGTATTCTGCCTGTCATGTCACTTCTTCTTATGTGATAGATTTGTGGAGATGTAAGGTGTGTGCTGTCACATTTTTAAAGATAATGCTTTTTGTTGTGGTCTTATTGACTAAAGATAGAAGAGCTGAAGCAGAAAAAACCCAACTGTTTCCAGTTTCCAAGGATTTAAATGGATTTTTTCCATGCAAATAAAGATTTATTCCATAATCCTGAATTTTCAGATCAGGATGAAGAATCTCCACCACCACCCTGAACTGTAGGCAATGTATTTCAAGATTGTTATAGACACCATTCAGGTTAATTAATATTTTTACAGTGATAAATGATATTTATGAGAGTAGCAAAATAGTCCCATCCCCAGAAAAAACACAACTGCTTTCAAAACTGAATTTTGCAATGAAAATTGTTTATCAGGAAATACATTGGTTTGAATTCCTGACAGATCTTTTCAGTGAAACTTTCAAACCCTAAAATTGTGGTAGTTTAATCTCACTAAAAAAATTGCAAAACATGGAAAATTGTTTTGAAGAAAAAAAATGAGAAGAGAATTTATGTTACAGACACCTCTTTCCTCTTCTGGGATCTTTTGGAAGTAAAAACAAACAAACAGAAAAAAATCAGGGTAAGAGTAAAGTAACAAGCTTTTGGGTAGAGAGTTGAGCTGTTAAGTATGTTGTCAATTCAAGACTCATGTAAATGAATTTCTCAAGGATTTATAGCTGGTCATTCCCTAGAGACAAAGCTGGTCTTAACCAAAAGCATGGATGAGATTTTACAACTTTATTGTGGAAATGGCTGTAGTTTCCACTGTAATTGCTGCTTGTTCTTTCATAGACATAGCTTCTAGAATGCTTTATAGCAAGCTGCTTCATCACAGGGAAATTACACTTTTCTCTACATGTTCCCATGATCTCAGTCTGGTAATTACTTTCATGTCATGGGGATTATAAGGTGTCAAACATAGTATTTTTTACAAAAAAACAGAAAAAGCAAACAAGAAGAAAAGAAATAAATCTATCGATATACTCACGTTATAAATGCTCACATTACCTTTAATAGCTTTTAGATCATTGAGCTAAACCCACTTTTTTTTGCTGCTTTCCATGAAACTCTCTTGGGCTTTATAAATACCTGCTGCCTTAGCTATACATCCCTATGATCCTGGGCTTCAAAGTGTGGTTTTATGAGGAAACCACGCTGTCTCCCTGTCTCAGCATGCAATCCTTCCTGTCACCCGCTCTGGGGCCTGCTAAGCGTGGCTTGCTGCACACAGATTGTTTGTGAAGCTGCCAAACGGAAGCCAGCAGCTCAGTTCAGCTGAAAGAGATAAAAACAACATTATTTCATAGCTATAAAAAAATCACAATGGACTTGTACATGGTGCCTGGTACAAACAGGGCTTTTCTTCAGGAAAAGAATAGGTCCTTCAACGAAGACTGAGACATCTGTATTGTTCATTCAACTCTTGTGCAGTGAGCTGCTATTAATAGCTCTGCATTAGAAAATCTTGCTATAAATAACATCTGAAATCTACTCCTATAACACCCTTTGTCTTTCATATGTCTTCTTTGGGACATTTGTGTATCTGCCATGAAAAGGAGAATAAAACAACTTTGGATAAAAAAGGGTATGGCTATATTGAATGATTCCGTTCCTCAGATGGCTTTCATCTTGTGGGAGGAAGAGAAGGGAGAAGAAAGACACAAACAATAAACATCTCTCTGACTTTTCTCCAATATTCTAGCTAGACTAACAGGCAAACAGACACAGCTTGACAGACAGATGATTGTCTTATCAACTGAAACCAACTTGGAAAGAGTATATCCAATCCTCCTAAAATAGCTAATTAATTGGGAACTAGTCCCTCTGTTATCTTGATATGGGAACTTTTCACAGCAGATGGTCTGTTCCATGGTACAAACTGTATATTAGTTTTCACTTCTTCCTGAAATGGAAGTCACTTAACAAGCCCTTCCAAATGAATGGTACCAGTAGAAAAAGGTTGATGGTTTATTTCAGGAGGTAAAGGTTTGACAAGGTGTTTTAAAAGTTTCATTTGTCATTTTGAGTCTTTTAGTTTGCATAATGGTTTTGTGTTGTCCTTTGTTACATTTTTTTTCATTTCTGAAACTGAGGAATACAGTTTGCTCTTCTCTCCTTTTAGTGACAGTAATATTTTTGCTAGGGTGAAGCTAAAGGAATTATACAGTGTCCATTAGTGGTTATTAATCTCAAAGCAAAAATTCTTACTGAATTTTAAATTCATTGTACCTTCCCCACTGTGTGTCTCCAAACAGGCTATATTTCTTCTAGTTCAGAACATAAGATTGTGACTACTATTCTTCAGTCTTTAGAATAAAGGATTAGAAGAAAACAGTTTCATTTGGAAGAAGGAAGATTTCCTTGCTGAAATATTTTTTTTCTTCATTCATACACAATGCTTATTCCACTTTTCATTGTTGAATTGAACCTGACTTTACAAGTTTGGTTTGATATCTCACTGAAGAAGCTCACCATAAAATTAACACTACCTTGTGCTGAAGCTGTTTGCCACATCTGGTTGTTTCCTGTTTTTTGTGAGGCTTGGGAAGAAGATACTCTTCTCTTCTGCTTCATTCCTTTCAGATGGTCCTATATCTAGGATTATAAAAAGTGTTACCATTTTTAATCCCTCAGTGGTTTTGTACCTCACCACAGTTCCTCCAGGTGTCTCTGCTGTGCACCTAGAGGAAGGAGGTTGGAAGGAAGGTAACAAATTTGGGAAATGTGATATACTTCCTGAGCCTCTTTTTTTGATTATATATGGAAAATAAAAATCATCTGGGTATGAAATCCCACAATGGTAAAGCAACGCAGTACTGCAACTAAATCCTAGGCTTTCAGCTCTGTTTGGTAAGATGTCTCAGTTGCAGAAGAGTAAAAAATAATGTTAAAGCAAACTATTAAGAGGGACAATATATGTCATTTTGTCTCTTATGCCTTCCTTCAGGTGATTCAGCTTGCAAGCACCACATTTCTGTACAGCAGTATTTCCTTTCCAGACATTCCACAGTGCATGTGCGTAGGTGTGCCACGTAAGTGCAAGCAAGCTTCTGAAATTCTCCAGTCTGCAGTGCAACTCTGTGGTTCCAAGGTCATCTACAACTCGAGCAGGTTATGAAATCCCAACTCCTCCTTTTCCCACCTTCCTCAGCTAGCTGTTATGCGTAGCCAGTAACGCACTGGCCGTCTGTAATTACGCAGTTCGAGTCTGTGCTCATCATTAGGCAAGGCCTATATCTGATTGATGGAGCATGAGTCAGAAGTAGCTGGTGAAAAGAGACCACACCAGCAACGTTTTGCCCTGCAGAAACAATCAGGTGTTCAGTACAGGTGAAGGCATTCAGATAAATCATGTGAGACAGAACTTCAGATGTGAATAAATGCTAAATGCAGTATCTTTGGGAGCTTTGGCCCTTTCATAATTAACTATTGGTGATGTGGAGTCTGGGCCTAGAAGTTATATTTTCTCTTTCTTAATTTAAAGTAGATAATTGACAATGTTGAACACCCTTTGGCCAGACCTACAGTTAACAGAAATAACTCATAATAATTATTGTAATACATATGAGTTTTCTAGCAATAGAATAGAATTTGCCATGCCGTGTGTGATGACAGAGGGGCATATTCAAGTCCAAGTGTATTTGGAAAATATTTTAATGTCTCAGTTCTTGAAATTAATGCTATATTATGAGTAATTGAAAACAGACAGATAATAGGAAATTCCTTTTTTCCTCATTATCCTGAAGGAAGCATATTTATTCATAGCAGGTAAGTAATTTTCATCACAAGAATTCTTATTCTAAACAAATTGTTAACTTGAAACAGCTACTGTTGTAAAGGTAATGTTGTATGGCTATAAGGGATCTTCCCAAATTTTGTGAATCTACACCCAAATAATGTTGATTTTATGCTATAAATTTGAATAATGAATTGTTATTTTATTTAAACACTTGGATTGATAGAAACAAAGGTATTCAATTCATACCAACTCTCTGTGATAAGAACCTTTATCTGCTCACCCTGTGATAAACATATATAAACATATACACGTTACATGTTATTTACATGTTTGGTAGAACACAAGCCCAGGATTTTGGTTTGTGGAATACTCGAAGTATTATATTACTGTTTGTACTGTAAGTAGCTGGGGTCAATAGAAAGATTTCCAAAGCAAACAGCTTGTCTCTGTTTGTTTAAACATAAGAGAAAAAATATTTCCAAAAGAAATCAAGCAGTGTTGTTAAGCTGATATTGAAAATTTTATTTATTATCAACAGCCAAAATTTTTTACAGATTTGTTTTTCATGGGAAACATTTTAAAAAAGAAGACCTCTTTAGCAATGCATTCTGCTTTTTCTGAGATTATGAACAATACTAAAATTTTTTAATCAACATACAAACTAAAAATGTATGGAATATGAATAAAAGACTTTGTTTTTCTCTCATAAGATCAATAGATATTGCAGTGGGTTCAGGAGGTTGTATTATTTGTGAACTGTATTCCACAAGTTACCTAATTTTCTCAAGTAAATATTGGAAAACTTAATTATGTTGCATATTGTAGCTAAATCAAATGAAAAGAATAATTTAAATTACAATTTTTGATAACTATTTTTGCACCTTATATTGAGAGAATGGATACCTTGGCTATCATGAATCCATACTTCTAGGGCTTTGAAGAAGCCATAAATTCCTAAATTGATCTAAGATATATATATATACCAGATTTTAAGTGTCACATTTTAGCATATTTTAATGTTATATAACAGACTATTTTGTAGCGTGTCCCTACATCATCCAAATCATGAGAGTTGTTGAAAGATGCTGGAGTTCTTCTTTAGTTTTTTATTTCTAAATTTATATATTTATTCTAAATTTATATATTTATTCTAAATTTATTTCTTAGGGAAACCAGAGGAATTAAGGAGGATGAGCAGTTAGCATTCAGTCCTTGCCCCTGCGTCATGTCTGTGACTGTGTAGCCTGTACATGCTTCTCAAGTTCCATGTCTTTTGGGGGAAGATCCTTTCCTCAAGTTTCAAATCTCTTGTTTTTCTTCCACAGCATAATATATAAAAATTTATTTGTTTATTTTGAGCTTTGTCATTGGTGATTATGATACATCTAAGACTGTTTGCTAAATGAGATACTCTGGCCGGTAGTCCCCTACCAGAAATTTGCCAAATTTTTAGGAATGTCAAATTTAAAAAGCCAGATAATAGTACATGAAAGCACAGACGGAAGAATCTGAATTGCTAAGAAAAGGGAAAGTTATTGCATGGAGACAAAAGTCTTATGGAAATCTAAAGAGATCTCAATTTACAATATAGACAGAAATATATTTTCCTTATCTGGTTCATCCAGAAGTTTGTGTTCATGCTTTAAAAAATGGCATCAGGTTCTGCCTGTTCCCTTTTGTCCCATTGCTTGGCACCACTGGGCAAAGCCTGGCTGCATCCTCTTGGACCCCTCCCTGCAGATACTGATGGATATTGATGAAGCAGAAGAAGAAGATGAAGAAGGTTGTCCAGAAAAGCTGTTGAGTCTCCCTCACTGGAGACTTTCTGGACACAATCCTGTGCAATGTGTTCTTACATGACCCTTCTTGAGCAGGAGGTTGGACCAGATGAACCACCAGTGGTCCTTTCCAACATTATGCATTCTGTGATTCTGTGGTTGTTTTATCTCATAATTAATTATTCTCGTTTTCTTCTTGCAGAAATTTTCTTTTAGTACATTTTTAAATTTCCCTGCAACTACCTGTATTTCTAGAATTATTTGTTTGCTCCTGTAAGCATTGTCTTCAGATATCTCTGAGGATAATTTTTCTTAGGAATGTCTACTGGTTTTCATTTCAATACCTAGGCAAGTTATAGTAAAGATTGTTCATTCCTATTTTGTTCTGTTTCATTTTGCTTATAAGGATTAATACAAATCAAGTACAACAGTATATGCTATCACATATTCTTTTTCCAAAACTGACGATATCTTTTTCATTTCCAGAGTAGCTTTAAGTTTTGAAGTTGTCTTGACACAGTATGTGCTACCTATAAGAGCAACAGGCAGAGCTACATATCAAAAATAATGAATTCAGACAGCATAATCCATAGTTACAGGTATTTCCAGATACTTTTGGGGTCCCTGTGAAATCAAACCTCTGAACTGTGCCAAATTTCTATTTTCTGATTTCTCTCAATGTAAAACCTGGACAACTCTACTAACACCAAACTTTTGAGAATATCTTATTTTCTTGCTAATACAAAGACTCTAAAAATACTTGAACAGTAAGAAACAATAGTTGTATTTTGAACCTTTATTGCTGAGCAAAACCTTTGCTTTATATAAAGGATTATATTCATTTCAGTTTTTACAACATCCACAAACCCAGCCCTCTCAGAATTCAACAAGAGAAAGTGCATGGGTGATGATTAAGCCAACTGCTAATTTCTTTCTAATGAATTCACATCTGTTCTATGTGAGTGGGTCAAGATAAAGACCCTGTTTATATCTATGGAGTGGATCACTTCATTCCTAGGTTCATAAGAGCATATTTTTGCGAGTGTGGGCTTAAGAAATTTTTCACTCACTGCGGGCCACCAATTGCTACTGGAATGTGCTGCATGTTCTTGGAGATTCTTAGTCTGGTAAAAGAAAATATTTGGAGGGGGTTATATTATTTTAGTTGTTCTTTCCTAAACCAGCAGTTAAAAAACATGTATGACAGCACTACTGGACACCACTTGAAATGTTTTACTGACTTTACAGCACACTGCAGAATGTATGTTGTTGAACCAGTGAAACAGTGTTCAATCAGAATCCTAGAATTTAGCCCCTTAAGGTTCTATGTCGTTCCTGCAAATGATGGTGACTAGCAGAGGTTTAACATGGCAAAGCAAGTAATCATGATAAGCTGCAAGAGAATTCTAGTGAATAATTATTCCAACTTTCTTGAAAATATCAGAATACATATTTCTGGGTGTAAAGGTAAGCATTTATATTTCAAAGAATAATAGACATCATTTTGTACTGAAAATTTTGTACAAAACTGGGAAGTAAGTTCATCCCTTAAGACTAAATGTGACCTTCATTATTGATCTGCTTTAAATTCCACTTCAGTTTAAAATTATCTTACAAATTAATAATGCTTTCATTGTTGATTTTAATTCTGCTACAATCATTCTTCTTAGATTCTAGTCTTGTGGCTTGGAAATCAGGAAGATCTATGCATTGTTTTGGAAAAGCAATGAGGAGAAGTTAGAGACAAAACTAACTTAAACACTATTTACATGCATAAACATAAAAAAAGAATAGGTCAGCCCTTCTGTCCATACATATTAGATTAATACCAGTGCCCTGAGAAACAATTTGGCCTTATAAACTGCTTGTAATCAGACACAACCCACGGTCCTTTCTGCCCCAAGCCCTGATATAACCAGACATTAGTACCATTTCCAGTATTTGTTCCATCAATATAAACTTGCTTGGACATCAGGAAAAAAAGAATGTGAGAGAATGGAAAGCAAAATGCCCTTATGGTGGATGTCTGAGACCCACTTACTGTGGTCTTGGCTGAAGTCTGGAGCTCATTGAACAAGATGATTAATAAAGAGCAGGAGACAGTCCTTGTATTTGTTTGGAGGCATACAAGCAATCCATCGGCCTACACATGACACTTGACAATTTCCCCCCTTATTTTCCAATGCTTTTTCTTAATGAAATGAACCTTTAAGACCAGTGCAGGAATATTAACTGTATATGGCACATTACCTATGCTGCATTTTAGAGCATGAGAAATGTGAAAACGTTCAGGCATCTGTGAACAGAAATTGGAAGTTGTGGAAAATAATCCCCTTTTGTCCTAAAGAGCTTTCAAGCAATAATTCACTCTTATAGAAAGGTCTGTCCTAAGGTCAGGCTACCTTTATTTCATAGTCCCAGAACACAGCAAGGAAGTGAAGTTGGACATGACCTCTTTCAGCTCCTGTTCATCAGAGCAGATGATACAAACAACACAGGCCTTTCACTGCAAGGCCTGTGAACAAGCTGGAATCATGGTATAATTTTGCCAGCAAGAGAAATCAATCAAATTGGAAGCAACAAAGCTTATTAACTCATGGTTTTGTTGAAGTTATCTTTACCCAGAATTAATTACTGTATAATCTCAAACAAACCTGGTCTCAGATAAAGCACTCTCTAATTAACTTTTCCCCACTTAAATGAAAATGTACATTAAGTTTTTGTAGTTTAGTTGTCTGTTTCTACTTAACCCTATTATTTTAGTGAGACTAATGTTAGTTAGTCTCTACAAAGAACAGTATCAGAAGTAGGCCATGGAGCTCTAAAGAAGTTAAAATCTTCCATTCTGATTGTACATACAGAAACAGAGTTAGTCCTTGCTTCAAAACAGCAGAGAGCAGTTACAGGAAGACAAACAATGTAACCAAGAGAGATTTAGGTAACAACTAATTTTATTTTGAAACAGGTAGGCCCTGGACAGTATTCAGGCACACCTTGTGTTAATTCAGTGTCTGTTTTCCCTGCTGTGGTAAACAAATTAATATCTTGCAGACTGCTGCATAAGATTCCATACACTGTGAGTAGAATCATAGAATCAGTCATAGAATAATAGAATGGTTTGGGTTGGAAGGGACCTTAAAAATCTTATTGTTCCAACCCCACTGCTACGGGCAGGGACACCTTCACTTAGACCAGGTTACTCAGAGCATTATTCATCCTGCTCTTGAACATCTTCAGGGATGGGAAGTACATAACCTCTTTGGGCAGCCTGTCCCAGTGCCTCATTACCCTCCCAGTCAAGAATTTCTTGCTATTATCTAATCTAAGCCTTCCCTCCTTCCGCTTAAGGACAAGGTTCCCTCTTGTCCTCTAACTACAGGTTTATAAAAATTCCCTCTCCAGCTTTAATGTAGGCTTCCTTTAGGTACTGGAAGACTGCTTCATGATCACCCTGGAGCCCTTTCCAGGCTGAACAACCACAAGTATCTCAGCCTGTCCTCTTAAGAGATATGTTCCAGCCCTCTGATCTACTTTGTGGTTCTCCTCTTCCTCCAACAGGTCAACCTCTTTATTGTATTGGGGCCTCAGACTTGGATGCAGCACTCCAGGAGGAGTCTCACAAGGGCAGAGTAGAGAGACAGAATCATTACCCTCCTTTGATGCAGCTCAGGATGCATTTGGCCTTCTGGGCAGCAAATGCACTTTGCTAAGTCATGTTGAGTTTTTCATTCACAAACACCACTGGGTCCCAGTGCTAGTCTCAGTCTGTTCTGCATTCAGCCTGAACATGCGCTTGGGATTTCCCCAATCCAGGGGCAGGACCCTGCACTTGGCCTTGCTGAACTTCATGAGGTTTGCACAGGGCCTCCTCTCAAGCCTGTCCAGGTTCCTCAGGGTGGCATTGCTTCCCTCCAGCATGTCTGCACCCACAGCTTGGTGCCACTGGGAAACTTGCTGAGGGTGCACTCAATCCCACTATCCATGTCACCAGCAAAGATGTTTAAAAGTGCTGGTTTCCATATTGATCCCTGAGGAACAGGGCTAAATAGCATGATATTTTTAGATGATATCAGTCTTCCACTGTACACCACTCAGAAAACAAACTGAAGAGCAGAGCAAAACTGCAGATAATACTATTTTCATTTTATTCCTGAAAAGTGGTGATAGCAATGTGAAGCACTCCAGCTAACCTTAGGAAGCGATCTTTCTTCTGAATGAAACAGTAAATTTCCTGCCTATTTCAGTCTGCTGTAGGTTTGAACCACTGTTAGGGTAAAACACCAGGGTCATATTAATTTCCACAGTGCAAAATTATAGAAAATTTCTGAATACAGAAACCATGCCAGAGCAGAGTTTGCATTGGCACAGAGCAGATGTCACTTCTTGGTTTTGTTTTTGGAATATGGCACAAAGAGCCTGATTCTGCATCCCATGTGTCGCAGACATTTTTTCATAGAAATCCTTTCTTTGGGATTTGTTCATCTTCTGGGAAGCTGAGGCCCCAGAAGAAGAATGTAAACAATCGTTATCAGCTGGTGTGGAATGCAACAGGTGCAGCGGTGATTGGGCTTCTGTGAGTGTTTGGATTTGCTGACCACTCACAGAAGAGTTTGTCCTTGCTTTCTGCTGGACACAGAACTTTGTTATTCATTCTTTCCTATTCTATTCTTAGCTCAGCAGCCTCTGCTACATCTCTCCTTATTCTTTTTAGTATAGTAATAATGTATTATATATCATATATCAATAAATCCAGCCTTCTGATCATCAACTAAGATTCTCGTCCACTTCTCTCACCCTGGAGACCTCATCAGGTCGCTGTAATACCCATGCAGTGATTCTCGGTGTCTTCCTACATTCTGTGGGAAAACATGCAAGCTGATGGCTTATCCCAGCTGCAGCAGGCAGTGTGGTACCAAATGCTTTGGTATAGCACCAGTCTGAACTTGCAGAGTCATTCAGTGCACTGCAATGCCAGGAGAAAGGGCTAGATCATTCACCATAGCATCACTTTTGGCTAAGTCTTAAAAGATCTCTCTGGGAGATTTATCAGAACCACAGTGTACCTTCAATCTCAAAGCAGAGCAGGTTCTACTGATCTGAGCATTTCTAACCCCCGTGCTATCCCAATACATGGATAGGATAGGATAAGATAGGATAGGATAGGATAGGATAGGATAGGATAGGATAGGATAGGATAGGATAGGATAGGATAGGATAGGATAGGATAGGATAGGATAGGAATGACAGTTTGCTGTCTTTTAGTTGGAACACTACCTAAAGAGATGAAAGATCTGGCATATCTTTTGATATACTTTGGAGTATTTGTGACTTTTTTCTATGTATAGTTTTGAAATATGGTATCTGAAATTGTGAAAGGCTGAAAGGTGTGGCCTAGGAAGAAGGTTCACTTTTCATTTGAAGAGAGACATCATTGGAAGCCAACCTAACAAAACTTTCTGTATGTTCATTTTCCTCTTTGTGTAAATAATTCCTAATGGCTGACACAGCTACATTACTGGCTATTACACACCTTTGGTGGTGGTGTTGTATTGGTCGCCTTTTATTTGGTTAGTTTTGTATGGCTTGTGGTGGTTGGTTTTTTTTTTTTATTCCTTCTGCAGACAGATTTTAGGCTTTTCATTGTTTGCAGAGGTTCTGAAAAAAACTACACAAAAGGTGATGATGATACTGTCTTCTGATTACTTGATTGGTAGATTTTTGGGACAGATGACACTGGATACACTTTAGAAAGCACAAAGGTAGCTGTCTGAAAGACAGATGTACAGGAACCTACCTTGTAACACAAAGGAAAGAAAATCTGGAGAGCAACTCAGACACTTAAGCATCTAGAGCCTTTTGTGTACCAGAAGGGTATCCTCCCTGGCCCCAAAACATGTAAATAAACTCCAGTTCTGTGCATTTTATGACAGCCCTTGAAGATGTCTAGGCCACTCCCCTGACAGTCTCTAATGACTCAGCTACTCTTTTTGATTGTTAAGTATAATGCAAGCATGGAAAACATGCATCCTTTCTCCTTGTAATGTGATCTCTATTCCTTTAATCTGTTGTTTAAAAAAAAATTACTTCCTCTGGGCCAAGGGATATGTTTGATTCAAGATTTAAATCAAGGAGAATGCTTGATTTCAGAAAATTTAATGGAGAACCCCCCAAAATCTTACTAAATGCAAGAGGTCTCTGACTTGTGGTTTTCATCTGTTCTGTAGCATATCTGGTGAATATCTGGTGTATATCTGGTGCATATCTGGTCTCTTTACATGTGCACACTGGATAATCACTTTTTTCCTGTCAGGCTGAGCAATTAATTATCGCTTTATGTACAGATTTCATGCATCCATAATGCAGATGTCAGGTTATAATGTAAGTATTCTATTAATTATTCGTATTCAATCAGCTGCCTGCTTCAATCAGAATCTTGTGAATAAGAAGCTCTTACATTCTAGAAGTAGGAGTCATTTTACCACTCTCCACCTCCAGGCAACATCACAATTATCCAGAAAAAAAAATAAACAAAAATGCTAACTCATCTTACTGTAGTTTTGTTACATTATTAATATTTAAATACATATCATTAAAGAAAAATTGGATATGAACTATAATAATGGCTTGCTTAAAATGAGTTCTGCTTTAATATATGAAGAGAATTTGTATGCCTAAATATTCAAATAAGACTGTTTAAACAGACAAATTGGTTTTAGTTCTTTACTTCTTTTATTCTTTCTTTAAATATTTTAGGTTTATATAACACTTGTTCATAGCAAAGATGTTTTTGCAGTGATGGATTAAGCTATTCTTTAAAGCAGTCAATGGTTTGTTTCAGTATCCTCTAAATAATTTGCCAGAAACTGTTGAATTTCTAAAGAATTTCTTTTCTCCTTATGCTAAATATAGAATTTTTTCAAATAAGTAGAAAATTACCCACCCACAAAACACAAATGCACTGGCACTATTTTCTTATTGCTGCAATGGTGTTGCACATTCTTACTGGTAGCAGAGATGGTGGCTCAAACTGGAGAAGGGATTCATTTCACTGCCTCATTGAGAAGAGTGATAACAATGCTCTGAGATGTGTGAGCAATGTCACTGCACTGTGGGGCTTTATACCAATTAAGTGGGAAAAGTGCTGGTGGTGAAAATCTAGTGAAGAATTGAAGGTTTCATCATGTGTGGGTTTTATTCTCTGTTCCAGTAAGAGACTGGTGAGCTGAATATGTATAAAATGTCCTTTGTCACACGGGTGGGAAAACTAATAATGGGGCAGCCAGCAACTGACTGTTAAATTGGCAATTCTTTAATTGTCAATCTAGCAATTTTTCAGTTTACAGAAAAGTGGCAGCTTCTGTTTAGGTGGTACAGAAACTGAAACTTCTTGCGCTTGAGAAAAAATCCAACTGATAAAATTAGATATAGCTCACGTGAATAAAATGTATTCTTATAATCAGTGTGGAAAGCAATCAAAGGAATTCTGCAGTAATGGATAGAACTCTGTAATAAACACATTATTACATGTGCACCTATATTGTAACAAATAAATTTAAGGGAACTAATTATTCTTACAAACATTAAAATGGGAAAATTTATCTATTAGTATTTCCTGTTGGACAGCTAGGAAACGTTAAAGTCTATGCCTAGATTTGTACTGACTTTCCTTATTCTGCATTTATTCTTATAAACACACTTCTATGATTGTAAAGTTGTCGCTAAAGACAGAAAAGGAAGCCTTTTTTTCCTTGATAGAGGGAATTGACACCATGGACAAATGTAGGTGGTCAGTTTGGAGGTAATATTGATGCATGTATTGGAATAAAATGCTTTTTATTTTCTAACAGATTGACAGAAATGCAGACTTACTATACTTAATACAGGTAAATTTTAATTAATAAGATCTAATCAGAGGGTATTTTAATCTAACCTCAAACTTGAATCACAAAATATTGAAACAAGAACTGCAAGAAAATTTGAAATATTTGTTTTGATTTTTATCTGTTCAGTTTCCACTGGCATGTTGGACACACTTCCATTCATTGCTAGTGTTGCAGCCTTTAATATCAGAACTGCGACTGGGGGGTGGAGGGGTGGGGGCTATCACCACCCAATAACCACCAAAGTTGTGGTTCAAACACCTGTGAGGGTAGAAAACCTACAGAGTTGATACTGAAGTGAAATTTAAAGAAGAAAAGGAGTAACACAGATTCTGGTCTGCAGGTTTTTTCTGCTCTGCTTAATGCAGTCATGAAGCCTTCACTGCAGGCAGGGGTCCTGAGCAGCAGTGTAGTGATGATGTTATTGCTTCACATGCAGCATTCACCACCAATACAGAAAGAACAGAAAAGAACCTAAACCTCAGAGTTTCCTTCTAGCTGTAGAAACATGAAGAAACACTCTCCCCAACCCATAACAAAAGCACTTTACAGAAGTGAGTTCCCATGAGGGAAGCCTCAGCCTGACAACCATGGAAGTTCACAGTGCAAGAAGATTTTGCATTGCCATGTGTGTGAGGACTACATAGCAATGACAGCAAAGCAGCATGAGTAACAAACAGTAATAAAGGTGCTCTAGATGTTAGAGGGCACCCAAGTTATTTAGGGCTGAGGTTTTGTTAACAACATGAACAAGCAAAAGAAGAAAGAGGTAAGGATTAGGTTTTTTCCTATTTCTTCCAGTGCCATTGCCGGTTCTAACTCTTCTGAGAACCTTGTATTATAAGAATCCAGAGCATCCAAAAACCCTTTTTTTAAAATACAGACAAAAGGATTATATTACCTGAGCCAAACTGATGCCAAGGTATTTAAGGTATTTGGTTTGGCAAATATTTTGTTTGTTTGTTTGGGGTTTTTTTATTTTTTTTTTATTCCTGAAATCAAGCATTAGGGAGGGACTCTGGCTGAATCCACTAGGTAAACTCAGTAACATCTAGGTAATTATTGAAGAGGTTTTGTCTCTGTAGTCATTAAGTCTCAATGCAAACCTGGATGTGATGCAGCTGTTTATGGAGGGGGAGTGTCTAATGTTGAGGGTTTTTTACAGTAACCAGTGCCTGGGAGGAAATTGGGAGTCAGGTGCCTGCTTGAATTTGGGAATGGATCTCCTGTAAAATAAAGAAAGGCTTAAAAGACATCAAGACATCAAATTAAGTAGGAAAATAGTGAAAAAAACTTCTAAACCCTTTTGGCTGTAAAAACAGGCTATTTTGTCACAAGAGACTGTAGCTAGGGCAACATGTAGCAAAAATTAAGCCAATTGGTGAAAAGAAAATAACATAAAAGGTACTATTCTTGCCATAGTGTAGCTTTATGTGACTTAATTATTTTCAGATTAAATTTTGATATAAATAATTAAATAAATATCTACCAGACTAAATTTGTAGATTCACAGTGTACTAGTGAGCTGATTACTGATGACTTTCCATCTACAATATAGTACAACAACTTATGTAAAACATACACTAAAAAGGAAAGTCCAATCAATAGAGAATGTTTTATATCAACAAAGAGACTTATTTGAGAAAATGGCTGAAAATGGATAAAAATATCAAGACCTCAATCATAAGAAAGAAGTTTGATGCAAACTCATTTGAAGCAGAAGCAGGGAGAACAAATCAATTAGATATGAGAAAGCAATTTACTGCTGACAGAAAGAGAAAGAAATAGCTGGGGAGATAAATGAGAAATTGAAACATGGAATGAAAATGGGGAGGTATTGGAGACATTAATGATAAAGAGTAAAAATAATAAAACTTGTGGCAGCTAAGAAACATCAAGTTGATTTTAGCAGTATTATGGACCTCTTCATCACAAAACTACTAAAAATGAACTTAAAAAGAAGTGTACAACAGCTGCATCTTTTATTTGAGAAAAAGCAAGAATAGCAATGTATTTCCTAACAGACTACATGCACTAAACTATAAATGATGACTTTTAAACAACACCTTCTAGTGATGAATATATTTTCATGAATAGAACAATGTAATATATCTCTATTAGTCTAGAATTATCTGAACCAGAGGACCTTTTAGTCTGCTGATAGTTTTAAACACATTTAGCAGTGTTGGAAAAGTACTAAAGGAAAACAGGAATGTGTAAATCTTATGTCAATATTTAAAAGAGCAAACATTACCTGAATAGGTATAGCTGGAAGGTGTGCACCAATGCAGGGATATTAATGGAATCCTTAGAAAATCCAGTGTTGATAAAATTATTTTAAAGCTCAGCAAAGGACATCATTTACAGCACAATTTTATTCTAAAGACACAGAGAAAGGATGTGGACTTAAACTTTTTTGGTTTCCTAGTGATTTGCATACTTATTCCAGCTACAGAAAATCTGATCCATCTTTGTCTGAAGGCATTTAATTGCATTGCCCAATTTCAGGAAGAGTGCTGTATCTTCTTTATCATAAAACTCAAATGTAAGCTTGGGGTAAATTCATGGTTTTCTGATCAGCTGAGTGTCCTCACCATTAAGCCAGCACACTCTGCTCCCTCTTGCATTTTCTTGACCTAATTCTTGAATTCATGTAGGATGGCTACACACTACTTCAATGTGAGGTCAATCATTTGGGTCAAGTTCAGTCTACTGGTAAACCACAGGACAGATCAAATGAAAATGTTATTCCTTACGGCTTTAGACATCCTCTGCCTCTTAAATCTGGATGTCTTCACTGGGAAAAACTTATCACAAATTTATTTGATAAATTTTCTGCCAACCTCACGCAGTTACTGATAAAACAGCTGATAAAGTCGTCACAGTCTTCAGGAAAAAAATGGCCAGTTCCTGAAAGTATGATCTGGCATACCTCAGAGAAGGGATGCCACTAATGCTACTAATGAAAGATTGAGTCCAAACCTGTAAGTCAACACCACCAAGTCACACAGATCTGTCCATGTCAAAGCAGAACACAGATTCATAAAGTTATCTGTTCTGAGAGGTAGCCAGCTGATTAATACTACCATTTCACTCTCCCCAGTACATGTTGAAATCTGGTTACTAGAGCTAAAGAAAGTCTACTACATGTATAAAGAAGCATAAGATTTTGTATTTTCTTTAGGCAAGTATGAGTTCTGGGCTGTTGTGAAGAATTCAAACTCTCAGATATCAGAAGATGCAGAGCTGAAAAATCAATTTCTTTCTTGCTGAACTTTTGTGTTAGTATGAGTTCCCCATTAATCTCTTTCAAAGCTCACTGGAGCTAAGAAATATTCTCCAAATGGACATTGGATCAACCACTTTTAAGGATCAATGGTTCTGATCAAGAAATCAATGTAAATATTGATCAGTAATATGATATCTAGACTAATATATATACACACATATATAAAAATACAGGCTGATGATAAGCTATACAGAATTTTGGTAAAACGTATGTTTTAGTTCAGTCCAGGCTTAGTTCCTAACAAAGTTTAATCAAAAACCACACTTCCTGTAGCAGCATGCTCTTGAGAAAATTTTGAAAAACTTAGATATCTAATTTGAAGCCTTTAAGATTTGAAATCTACTAAAAGTTTGGAGTTCGTTTAGATGTTTTTACCTACTCTTCATCACACTTCCATTCTGCCTTCATGGCTGTAACTAACAGCAATGAGGTAGCATCATTGAATTCCCCTCACAGCTAATGCATTGTAACTTTGGAGTGGTATAGAAGTTCATAAGAGTCTGCTAGGGAGGATTTACTACAAAATGAGAAACAAAACTTGACTGTGTTATGGTATTTATCCATGGCTGATTTATAAAATAATGCCTGATGATCTTCAGATTTTAAATTAAAATAAAATTAAAAAATACTTTATTCACAGATGTCCTGAAACTATTATTTCTTGAATGAGTGTAATGTTTCTGTCTTACAAGTATCATGGTCCCTCATACGAACATAGTATCAGGTGATAGGCATGAAGATAAAAAAATCATTACATTTATTACTAGATACATTTTTCTGTTCTACAAATATCCAATAGCTATCAAACTGAAAAAAGGAAAATCTGAAGCCATCATGCTTTTGATTTAACCATTCTTAACACCCAACATTGTAAATGCGGTAATTTAGCTGCTCACTAATTTTTCTTTATTTCTGTGCTTAGTGGATTGAGTTCTGAAACATGATGATCTACCATTAGTGTGTCAGTTTTGATAAAAAAAGTAGAACACTCATGCTCATGACTCTCCTTTGAGGGACATAGAATTGTAGAATCACTAAGGGCTAGAGGATCACTGAGTCCAGTTGTTAGCCTAGCACTGCCGTGTTCATCCTTAAGCCATATGCACAAGTGCCACCTGCACACACCTTCTGAATGCTTCCACAGATGGTGATTCCACCACTTCCCTGGGCCGCCTGTTGCAATGGTTGATAACCCTTTATATGAGGAAATTTTTCTAATATCCAATTTAAATCTCCCCTGCTGCAACTCAAGGCCATTTCCTCTCATCCTGTCTCTTGTTACCTGGGAGAAGAGACTGACCCCCAGCTGGCCACACACTCAGGTAGTTGTGGAGAGTGATTAGGGCCCCCTGAGCCTCCTCTCTCCAGGCTAAATAACCTCAACTCCTTCAGCCATGTGCTCCAGGTCCTTCATCAGCTTTTTTTGTCCTTCTCTGCACTCAATGTTTTTCTTGTAGTGAGGGGACTAAAAAAGAACATAGGATTTGAGGTGCAGCCTCATCAATGTCAAGTACAGGGGGATGATCACCAGCCTGTTTCTACAGGTCACATTATTTTTGATAGAAGCTAGGGTGCTCTTGGCCTTTTTGACCACCTAGACACAGTGGGACATCATTTATTTGATTTTCAGTGTCACCTCTTGCGGCACATGTTATGTATCCCTTCATTGCAGAAAACATTATCTCAACCAAAGGAAAGAATCCCACAGCATTTCAGTTTTATCACTTGAACATATTTCCACTGCAAGTCCTTTGCTTCATTGTTGTACCCTCCATCTCATTCTCAGATCCTTTCATACTGGGAGGGGTGCACAAACTTACTTGTTACATGACATGTGATTTTACAGTAGAAACTATTGAATATAGACTGCTGATTATCTCCTTGTTGGCAATTATTTTTACTTGGGGTCTTTTTTTGCTTTTGTTATGAAGTCTATTTTCTTGAAAGGAAAAATTTTAAGATGGTATTTATTCTATTCACAAAAATCTCCCACCCTTTTTTTTGTTATTTTCTCTTTGAAACCTATGTTTTGACTAGCATTCTTTACAAGATGCAGCAAAATTAGTACCATTAGCTTCAGTCTACACAGCATCTGACCTAGAGACTAGAGCCCTTTCTTAATCATCAGCCTCACTAATTGACCCTTCTTTTCACAAGGGTTATTGCAGTTAGGCAGCATTTCAGCCTGCTAGCCTCTCTAGGCTATTTGCTTCAATAAACTCAGTGTCCTTTTTGTATAAGCTGAGAGATAGATAATCATGTTGACAAGCTGCATTATATAGCTGTTAAACATACAATCCTCTTTTGTCTCAGCCTAAAATACGTCTCACTGACAGTAAGAAAGCAGTATTTTTAACAGGTACAAGTATACATCACAGGCAATCATAACAGGGAGAAAAAACTGTTCCTTAAATAAACATTCCTGGACAATTTCTTTTATTGGAATATTAAGTTAGAGGACTTGTGTGTTGTTTTACCCCTGAAAGACACTGATTATTAAATTCACATTTAAAAATGAGATTAAATATTAAAATCTCAATATGCTTTTTATGGTCAGTATCTTGATTTTATCACTAGTTGAATAATCTGGGGTTTTTTTCCCCTATGTAGTCTCATGCTGTTTCATGAAGTTATGCAGAACTCTGCAGACTCTTTTGTTATAGGAGGAAGCGACACAGGGATGAGATGCATGATGACTACTTGTCCATTTCCAAGAAAGTAAAAAGGGGAGAAAAAAGCAGCCTTGAATAGAGACAAAAGTGAAATATTTAATGAAACTCCTCATCTGATTATTCTGAGCCTGTATCTTACTAAACATTGCTTTTACACTTGGACCCTCCTCTGAGAAAATCTGTGATGGGTCATGATCAAACTGATGGGCACGGGCACAGTGTAGGGGGCTGGGACCGTTCCCCTTTGGAGCCAGGGCTGAAGAGCCAGTCTGTCCTTCTGTGCACCTCCCATTCTGGGGGCAATGCCGGGGGTCCTCTGTCCTTCTGTCCTTCTGTGCACCTCCCATTCTGGGGGCAATGCCAGGGGTCCTCTGTCCTTCTGTCCTTCTGTGCACCTCCCATTCTGGGGGCAATGCCTGGAGTCCTCCTGATAGCAAGTTTTCTTTCCTGTGCCCATCCTAACTATACAATTTCCTGAATATAACCTTTTGCTGACTTTGTAATGCTACTCTCAAACCAGTCTGTGTCCTGACGGCTTGCGAGTAGAATTTGGCACTTTTTCCCCACTCTAGGACAATCAGCACTTTTAATAATTATGCTAAAAAATAAAATAAATTTGTGTATTTTATTAATTTTCTATAATTTATTGTTGCCTCAGAAAATGCTATTCAGTCAGGCAAACAATTTTTTCTTTTGACAGGCCAGTAAGATATCATTAATTTTTCATTCTCATCAATCACCATGGTAAAGGCCGCCTGAGAAGGTTTTGTGCTTTGGCTGGTAATTTGTCATGACAATTTTGCAAGGTTGTTTTAATGCCTTCTTTTAGCTGATTGAAAATGTCTTATTTACTTCAATTAGTTTTACCAGTGAGACATCATGGTTTTATATAAAATGAATTGTTAATTGCTCCCCAAAGCCTAGGTAGACACCTGCTTTTCTATTAAAACACAGATCAAACTGCATATGTAGTGGGGGATAAAATTAACTCTATTGTACAGGCAAAGAAGAGTGACTTAGTGCCTTGTAATGTGTAATACAGTTGATCTTATTTGTGGCATAAAATATTTTCTCATTTTCAGTTAAGTATTAGTTTTGCAATATAGAAAAAAAATAACAAGCAGAAGCTGTTTTGATTTTACTTGTTTTCTAGAGACTACTATACTAAATATATGTTTATGTGTATATATGCATTGCCCTAAGTGCTAAGTGTTTCATAAATCCTTTGTAAAGCTGGTGAATTAAACAACCTTTCAATGGCAATATTTTAAGCTTAACTACTCAGCTCTTTATAACCTATTTAATATTGGCATATGATAGAGAAAGCAATAAAGAAGATTTAAACATCTACATTAAAAATGTTCAAGGTCCCACAGTCCAGTCTCTAATCATGCAGTAGTATTTGTTTTCTGTACATACTGCATGCAATTCTCATAATTACATTAATATTTCCACATGGTGAGGTCGTACTACCACAGTATGGAAAACAGTTGTCTACAGCTGATTTCACTGGGTCACCAACACATTCTGCAGCTGGTATGAGGCCATAATTAGTGAAATTAATTAGCCTTAGGAAACTAAGCCATGTGACCTACACTTTAATACACATTCTGGTTGCTATGGTAGCCCAAATAGGAGTGTGTCTCAAGCTGTTAGAGGCCCTGGTTGCCTTTCAGAATGAACAGCATTCTGAAATGCTGTGGAGGTGCAGACAAAGCAAACTTATTTGTTGAATTGGTAAACTGCAACAAATAGTAAATGAAGTGAAGCTTGTACCTGAAGGCATAGCTTGATAGAAAGCTAAATGTAGCATTTAAGCTCTGTGATGAAAAGCTTCACTATTTTCAAACTTCAGGCATTATCAGAGTTTTATGGCACTGGTCAGAAACACTAGAGATAAGTTAATGTTGTGGTAATGTTTTTCCTTAACAGTATTGATTTCTTTCCTTATATTCCAAATTTTTCTGAACTCAAACAAATGAAAGCTTTTGGGCAGATGTGTCAAAGAGACCTTTTCAATTTTGGATTTATAGTTTTTTTAACTTTCTGCACTTGCACACTGTTCCCATATACTTACCTCATTTTTTGCTTCCATTTCTCTACAAAATCCTGTTTACCTACAGAATCCAAAATCTGTTACAGAAAACCCCTTGTTAAATCAATGATAAAATATCACCAGGAGATGTATTCTCATGTGCTGAAGAATTTATTAATAATATTTTTCAATAATGTGACATGACAAAATTTTTCAACATGAACGTTCAAAGATATATTTATTTTGAAAAATTAAGAAAGAAAACACCCACAGACATAAGGGATTCATGGAACTTTGACTGTAGGAAGACTTCATTTTAAAAGAAAATCCCAAGACTATTCTGCAGCTTTTTGCATTTTGAGCAAAGTTTGTTCTTCCTGACACAGAATTTCTTGATGTTGGGATTTAAAAAACTATTTTCTAAATTATTTTGACTATGTGGCCCTAAACTTTATTAGTTAGCTCTAGTAACTTCAGAATCTTTTAAAAAAGACATAGATGAAGGAAAAAATGTTTAAATAAGTATAGTGTTTAAAAGATAAAATACTTGATAAAAGATGCATGTTGAAAGGATAAAAATAGTACTGAGAAGTGGCTTGAGGTGTCATGCATTATACCTGTTGGAATACTCTATATAATTAGTCAAATTTAATTTTTGGTTATATTTAGCTCCTGTAGTGTAGGGCTGGGTAGTTTCCCAAACACTTACTGAAGTAAATGGTTTACTTTCTAGCAATAACTTACATAATGCTTATATTTCTGCTGAGATTCAGTTTACCTCCTTTTTACAATTATCTGAAAGATAACCTGGGTCAGGTACCACTCTCCTCATGAAGGTTCAATGTCATCACTGTTAAAAAAAACCAAGTGACTTTCCAGAGGGCTTAAAATAACTGCATCGTGAGAAGCTCTTAAGAAGTTCATGAATAATTCTGAAACTAAGGAATATGGAAAATAGACCCATAATTTTACACATTCCTTATGCAGATGTAAATACTATGAAATTTCTGAGTATACAAATTTAAACTTTGGTGTTAGGGAAAAGGGAATGATTAATTTGCAAGCCAGCACAGCACAACGGGTCGGGGCTCCCTGAGGAGAGGCCTACACTGCCCTGGGCTGGACGTGTCCCATCCCAGCCAGCCCCAGCTCACACACTGAAGGGCACTGATGGCTGTGAAAATGCATTTAAGGAAGGGCAAAGAAATGCCACAAAGGCAGAGGAAGAAGGAAAAACATGTGAGAAACGCCCCTGCAGACCGCAAGATCAGACAAGAGGGAGAGGGTGCCCCAAGTGCCAAAGCAGAAATTGCCCTGCAGAGACCAGAGCAGAGCAGAGGGATTTCCTGCAGGAACTGAGGCCCAAGGAAATCCTACACTACAGCAGGATTAACTTGGAGAATTCCAGCTACTGGAAGCATCCATGCAGGGGGAAATGGTCTATCTAGGCGCCCCTTTAGTGCAGGTGAAAAGAGAGGGAAGGAGCAGAGAGAATGATTTTTTACTGAGTGACCAAGTGCCCATTCCCACCCTCTATGCTGCTTGAGTTGTGTAGAGGAGTCAGGAGGAAAAGAGTGAATGGGGAGAAAGGTGTTGTTTCAACATTTATCTTTGTTTCTTACTCCCAAAATCTATTTCGTTAAGTTCTGCTAACTTTCCCTAAATCAAGTCTGTTTTGCTTGTCATGGTAATTGGTAGGTCCTGTCTATGTCTTTATCTTGACCCAGGATCTTTGACATCCCACATCCTCCCCCTGCCCCTCTGAGGAGAGTTTGGCTGCTGGGCAAGCCTAACCCAGCACAGTAACTGAAAGGCTTGGGATGGTCCTCCAACTTGAAGCAAACCTGATGGAAACTGTTAGCCAAATGCATCTCTCTCTATCTAGGAAACTAGTATAGATGCTAAAGAGCTTTCTCACTAATGATTTCAGTTCAGGTTTGCATGACAGCATCTAAATTCAAATTCCAACTATGAATAGTATTATACTATGAAAGTTTAATTTTATAGGGGTGCTTGGAGAGAGGTTCTTCTACATTGTATAGCAGTGAAATTAGATCTGAAGTTCTGCCCTCAGGTACAACAAATTTGCAACCAAACTAGCTGATTTACCCAGCCAGACACTGATTTCACATTGATCTGTACTAGCTGTAACCCCAAATGCTTAGTTATTTAGTCAGGGGTCAGAATAGGACATTATTTATTTAATTACTTTGGCAGGGTGCATGAATTAAATCACTGGCAAAACTTTTCTAATCATGGCCAGGTTTTCGTCGAGTATGTTTTTTATGTCACAGTTACTAATTATAAATCTAAACAAAGCAAAGTAAAATACAGTCCATTGCTAGTTTTTAAAGGAGATGTGAATCTCAAAAAATTTTTAAAACACAGGATGTGGAAATCTAGTAATGCAGACAATAAATATGAGTAAAGATGAGTGTAAGGTTTAAGGAATTAAAGAACAATATTTTCTCAAATGCTTTTTGGAAGGTTCATTTTGATAAGCATTTGGAAGAGGGAGAAGACTGTAATGCACAAGAAACTGAAGAGTGACTAGGGACTAAAGGGAAGCTCAGAAAGAGAAGGGTAGGAAAATAAAGGGATTAGAAGAAGGGTGGTTTTGAGTTGAAAAGAAAACAAGGCAAAAGTGGCAGACACATAATAGAAGTATTAGAATGAACGTGATGGGAAAATCTATCACTGAAAGTCAGACAAACTAGAGTTTAAATTTCAGTAAGTCTATCTATAAATGAGTTATAAATTAAATTTATATTGTTTGTCTTGTATGGATTAATAAACCATGCTCAGCAATTGCCTTTATGCACAAGAATTAAATATATAGAAATAAATAGCAAACATTTCATAAAAAAGACGCTAAAATGCAAATTTCTATCAGTAAAACTTGCAGTATTCTTTAAAGGTTTAACAGTATTTTAGTGATATTGTAATTGTTAACCAAATACAACTAGAACCACTAAAAGTAATAATATAAAAGAAAATACACACCTTCAATAATTTTTAAGAAATTATCTTATTAACAATTTGCTCTGAAGATATTGTCATCTGAGTTCCTCTTTCTCCTTTTATAAGGCACTTCCATATCTTCAAGGAGATCCCTTAAACTTCCTGAGGCTCAGCCCATCTCTTTAAAACATATTGTCTCACTTCTGCCACTGACTTGCTAAGCAAGACTCCACCTCTGTTTTCCTGCCTTACTCATTTTCCTATCTAATGTGATAAATTCTCTAGGGTGGAGACTTTCCTTCACTGGTTATACATATAGCAGTTATGCCACTGCTAAGCAGTGACACAAATAGCAATGAATATGTTATCCTAATATTGGTGTCGTGGTTGTAATTTGTGACTGTTGCCCTCAATGCATGTTATATAAGTTTAATATTTCCACTTTTCAGGAAAAGGAGAAAACAAGGAAGATTATTGATCTGGCAAACACTACATAATAAGCTTATAGTAGTGCAGAAAGCTGTATAAAATTGTGTGCTGGCTACTCCAACTGTGAAATGTCTGACTCACCCCTTCCTTGCCTCCCCAGGGACTAAAACATGAATACAAAAAAAGGTGAAGCAGGTCCATTAGTTTGACCTAGGAACTAGACAAATTACCTAATAAATAAAGTTGTGAAAACTGATCCATCTTCATTCCTCTTCTTTCCAGGAGCGTAGAGAATCATCTCTTACCCAAGGAGAAATCTTTCTGTTAGGTTGTTTGAGTGAGCATGAGCACAAAGGAGCCCAGTGGAACAATGACAGCTGAGGAACACCAAGAAGGTTATCAGGAGCCTCTGACCTGGCTCCTCCCAGGGCTCCCCTGGAAGGATGATCAGCCCTGGGGGTGTGACAGGGCTGAAGGGGAGGCTTTCCCTGAGGAAAGTCTTTTAGACTGGAGATGGGGGATAGGGGCTACTGCTACACGGTTATGGGGCTCATTATGCTGTGGAAGAGCATTTTGGGCAAGACTTGGCATACTTGGGAGAAGAGCCAACAGTTAACAAAGGAAGGAATCAAGGTAGTTTGAAGAGGAGCAAGCGTGGGAAAACAGGGTCAGGGTAAAAGAAGCCAGCTGAATGCTTGCAGAGGGACTGGTCAGTGTGTTTGCATGGCCATGCCCTATGCCTGATCTTTAAAATCTTCTGTAACTATCTTGGGGAGACTCCATTCTGTGCTCATGTCTGTGCATGGAGGTCTAGGTACCAGCACTGGGTAGGGCAGCAAGTCTAGAGACCCATGCATCTGTGGTTCCATCGTCTAGAGGAACTGGAGTGTGTGTCTAGGGTGGGTGTGCATGTCACCATGTGCAGTTTTCAGAGACATCTAGCTGGTCTAGCAAGCCAGCAGGATAAGAGATTTGAGAGTGGCCAAGAGTTCTGGAGTAGCCAAAAGGTTGGGTCAGATCTTGGAGAGTGGGTCTGAGAACTGGTCCTGGAGGGACCTGGAGGTCCAGGCCAACTCCTGTAGAGACCATGAGATCTGAAGTTTGTCTAAGACCAGGAGTGGGAATAATCTATGGAGCGGCCTGTTTGTATGCATTTGTGCATGGAGTCAGATTGAAACCCAGGGACTGGGTAGACTGAATGCCCACTCAGGCAAGTTACTGGAGAGATGGATCATGTGCCTGTCCGTCAGTGTCTGTGCTTTACCAAAGGTGCTGGACTAGGCCGTGGCCTTGCAGGCTCACATGTCCAGGTGCCAGTGATGGGGATACCTGTGACCCAGGGGTAGCTGCTGCAGAGTCTGAGCCCAGCTGCTGGAGGGACCCATGCAGAGGATGTGTTTCACTAATTGACCTTCATTCTCATTAGTCAGAGATGGGAACAGGGAAAGGATATTGATGCTGATGTATGAGTGCATTCTCTGTCCATGCTATGGTCTGTATGACCAGCTGTGTGCATTATATATATATATATATATATATATATATATATATATATATACACAAATATATACACAAACTTGTTGTGTTTGTGTGCACATCTGTGGCTGTTGGAGACTCAAGCTCAGCCTCACTGCTGATTGCACCTGTGAATGTGAAGCTATGGCAGTCTTCTCTCAATTTCCCCACTGGATTAACTCCTATCACTTTTTCCTATAGGTAATTAGCTACTTTTCCTTCAGTATTACTCATTTTCCAAATAACAGTTTTCATACTATTCATAAGCAGTGTGAAAATAAAATATTTTAAGCAGAAAAAGAAACAGCCAAACATTCTGCTTTTATATGCCTTTACAATTTTTATTCTAGATATACACAATCTAATTCAGGATAATGATGAAAAAGTTACAAAGATTATATGCTGAAGTAAAAACTTATTGAAAAAAGCACAGAACATCAGAAATTTTGTCTGTTCTCCTATTTCTAATCATGAATACTCTTTCAGGCAGCAATGCTATGTCATTGTGTTTTGATAAAATTAAAATCAAATCTTGGTTTCTCTAGTGGTATGAAAATACTCACCTGTATCTCAATACTAACATTACACTATCACAATTCCGTCAAGATATTTTAAGAAAAATAGTTTTCCATCTGAGATTAGTTACATTTTTTAGATCATCCTCTCATACATATGACTAAATAAAAACGCACCTGCAAAAACTACTATTTCTAGAATAAAAATAAAAGTGTTCCTTAAAATGCATCAGTCACTAACTCTCAGCCTCAAGGGTTAAAAAATATATTCTTAGGGTATTTTCTTTTTAAGGAAATTTCCATTACTTTGAATAGCAATTTTGCTTAAGGAATATAGTGAGAATACTTAAAAAACGGTGAAGCTCTCATGCTCAACAATTGTTTTGTCCTGCAGAGCCAAGGGCTAGAGTGTTGGTTGTCTTTTGATGCCAGCAGCTTCTTTTAATATCTTTTTTAATGTCTTGTTTTCTCTTGTCAAATCCCAAACTATTCAAGAGCCTCTTCTCCTTCTGATCTCATAGGGCAAGTGAAACAAGACAAATGGGTAAGAGGAGGTCAAGTGATTAGCACAGGTAAGCAACATATTTCAAAGCTAGCAGGTCAAGTTAAATGCCTGAATAAAAGAATAGCATTAAGTTTTATTAAAGTAAATGTGACTACCTGGGTGCTTAAATGCAGATAACCAGGGATGTGTATTATGGTCGTTTGCTGAGTCCACAGGATCAAATGATTAATAACTCTTTCATTAGTACAGTTCTCTTGATATTTGAAATGCTTCCCAAACATCGTCTAATTAGAGAAATTTAATGTCAATTTAATTAGTCAATGATCATACCCTGGGTGATTAATAAGTGTTTTATAAATAATTTTTGTGCCTAACAAAGGCACAGGGACATCAATATTGGGACTAGAAATCAAGATAATACTCACAGCCTCCTTCTCTGTCCTGCCTTCTTTCTAGCATTGTACTAGGACGTTACATGGCACCCACTTACAAAAGAAACTCAGCTGCTTCTGAGCCTGGAAGAGTCCAGTGTAACTGTCAGGCCCTTCTTGCCAACTTCACCTCTTTATCCCCACCAAGCATTTAACCTACAACAATTATTAAATAACATATGGGACTCAAAGCATAGCCTGGAGTCACATTGTGTCAGGCAATTCATACATTTGTGCTAAGCTCTCTCTGCAATATACAAAACAGATATTATAATTTCTTTGTCAGCATATATATAGACACTGATAGAGTGATCCTTAGTTCCATTTGGAATGTTATTACCACATTGTAAAAGATTCATAGCAAGAAAAAAAGAATGTCTGTTAAGTAAAAAAAAAAATCCAAAATATTAATTCAAAAAACTCTGCCCAAACCTCAAAGCAAATAGGCATAAAGAAAAAAAATCTCTATATATTATTATTGATATTAATGAGAAACATTGCAAAGGTATATATTTCAATACAATGGTATATATTTCAATGTGTAGAGCCAAAAAAGAAGAGGAACAAACAATTTTTTAATATCATGAAACTGCACCAATTTGATTTAATCCAGAAAACACTGATTGCTTGCAAGAGAGCCCAGTGGGGCAACAGATAGATAGTGTACTAGAGGTGATGTCTCCTCACTTTACAAAGGACTTTGAGGTGCTGGAATCTGTCCAGCAAAGGGCAGCAAAGCTCATGAAAATCTAGAAATGTGTCTTAAGAGGAGCAGCTAAGGGAGCCGGGTTTGTTTAGTCTCAGGAAGGAGCTCATTGCTCTCTGCAGCTCTCTGAAAGGAGGCTGTGGTGAGGTGGGGCCCAGTCTCTTCTACCGGGCCTTCAGTGAGAGGGCCAGAGGAAATGGCTTTAAGCTGAGACAGGGGAGATTCAGAATGGATTACAGAAAAAATGCTTCACTGTTAGGGTGGTCATGCATTGGAACAGGTTACTTAGGGAGGTGGTGGAATCACCATCCCTGACAGTGTTTCTCTGGATCTGGCAGTCTGTGTTGGTTTGGTGGTTTAGGGGTTACAGTGGTAGTGCTGGGTGGATGGTTGAACTGAATACTTATAAAGGTCTGTTCTAACCTTGACAATTCTACAATTATATGATTCTTAGTTTTTGGCCATGTATTCATGAAAACCCCTGTAAAGCAAAATTTTCTGGTAGTTTGTGTAACATGAGTTAAGCTTCAGGTGAGCTTCCCATTTGGACTCCAGGAGAAGCTTTGAAATAAATTTTGAGACATTGCTATACCTTTCAAAATTGAGACTGCAAGCTGGAGCATGTAAACCTTGAAGGCAGAGTGAACGAAAATGTTGGTAGTTAGGCCATACTTTAAAATTTGCAAGTGTCACCAGGAAGTCTTACACAAGGAGATATTTGTGGAAATCAATATGCAAACTTACTCTTTCAGAAGGATAAGTGGATGTAGGGTGTCAAAGATGTGCTGGAAATGGCAAATCATTCACTATTTTGTGGCCTGCAAAGAGAAGATGTGGAAAAAGCTTCTTTGGTGGCATCTTCATTGAAAAGAAATAGTTCCTAATTGATGAGCATTATGCAGGTTCAGACCCTACATCAGAGGCATAACATGGTCTTAAATGAGAGGTGACATTAAATATCATGTAAGTTATTCTTCATGTCAAAAAAATGTATGGTGTTTTAACTATGGTTCAGGCAGTTTTCATGTTCTCTTGCTACATTTGCAGAATACAGCTGTCCAGACTAGTTATATTTATTCACATGGAATGAAACAGCTCAATGTAGATGAACCAGCACAGACAGCATGGCAGCAGCACTGTGACACTGGGCCAGCAGCTTGATTTGAGAAACAGTCTCCTATTTCCTCAGTAAGCTCAAGTTTGTGCAGTAGAGTTATCAGAGCAGACCAACAGCTGACCTGAACTAGGATGTCAGCATATATTAAGACTCTTTTGGTTTGTTTTGGTTTTGTTGTGTTGGCTATTTTTTTTTTTTTTTATTTAAAAGATAAGGGATGGACAAGGTGCAGGTGGTCTCATAAGAGTCCTCTGAAAAAACAGCTATTGTTAAGAGCCTTTGAGTTTATTTTCATTTGTCCAGGCTTGAACTATGAATTGGGAAATCTTGTGTATTCACTGGAAGCAAAATCCTGACTTTCTATGAGTTTCCCTCTAAAGCACTCAGTTAATTGGGTTATTTGTGATGGGCAAAAGCATGTCTTTCTTGGAAACAGTTTGTCTTGTTTCCAAATGCATTATGGCATTCTGGATTCAATGAAGCTTTCAGTTTATCTGGGGCCCATTAGCACATGTTTTTCATCAGCCAGGACCAAAATAGAAAATGGCCTTATTTCTTATTCCTAAGAATTGTTAATGTTAGGTGTGATAGTCATTAATCTCCTGATGTAGAGGAAATAACGACAATGATGTTTTTGTTGGGGGATGGGGAGTGGCAGGAATCATGAGGCTGTACAAAAACTGTAATCTCTTACTGGAATGTGGCTTTGGACTATGCTAGGAATTGCTTACTCATGCTGAGCTGCCCCTGGGAGTCATATGAGATTTTTGTTGTGGTCACATGCTTGTAATCACCATGGTGTAGGATGTTTATCAAAATCACTGGGGGAATAAAAGCACTGTGCTTTTTAAAGCAAGGCTTGTGGTATGAAATACGGTTGCTTCATTTTCTGTAGAATAATGAGCTCACAGAATCTTTTACCAATGTTCCTTTGAATATAGTCATCCCCTTCCCTACACAGTCTTATTCACTACTTTAAAAGGTGCAGTTACAATGTGCTTGTTCTTACTAAAGTGTTAAAAGAACATTAAATTATAAAAGGTGGCTTATATAGTTAGTTTTCATTTTAATCTTCTTTGGATGTTAAAAATCAGTACAATAGATTAAAAACTACTCAGATTATGTAAGTGTACAATAAGGACTGGGACTATTTTATTAGGAAAATAAAATTCACTCTATATTTTAGATTATTACATTTACTGTTTTATGAATTTTATCCAATGGGCCAAAAGCTCACAACAAGATATAAATATGCATCTAAAAGTAAAGAATTCTAGAGATAAATTTCCAGTAACTGCATCTGCTTTCCAGAATACTTGTGGAGGTGAAGACAAACCTTTCTGTGATAGATACAAATTGCCTGTATGAACATATTCACAATTGCACCTCATGCTAAGTTCAGAGACCTGAATGAAAATCCCACATGCAAATATTCCTGGAGTCCTGTGTTAGATGAAAAAAAAAAGGGGAATTGGCTCATGTTAGAATTAACACAACAAAAATAGGTAGATTCCAGAGCAGCAAAATTTGAACTGTTATTCTCTCATCTCATTTAAAGGGTCTGAAATACTGGCTTGCATCCTCTAAAATATTTTCTCACATGAATTGTTCATTAATTTTAGAATTTAGTTCTTAACCCTAAGCAGGCATTTGAAAGAAAGTCCCTTCTGAGGACTGGTGAATAGGCCAGTGTAGGGCTGGAAGGTGTTATCCCAGTTGGATTGTTCCTAATATTCAACACCTTTAATATTTCTATAGGTAATGTCCTAATTAAAGATATACTCTGCAACAAAAATAGTATTATGAGATGACTCCACCAAATATTAATGTAGAAGCTTTTCTCATGTGAATAAGTCCTCTGATAAATGCTCACAGAGGTCTCTGCAATATTTCTGCAACACAGAAGAAGTGAGGGCTTTCAGAACCTTACATAAATCAAAAGCTAAGAAGAAAAGAATATGTTAACAAACTAGTCCCCCTATGCCAAGCAGCTTGTAACTAGGGAATCATAGGCCATCTTTCTGGCTTGAACTATCTGCAACTATTAATTAGGAGACATGTTCCTTTAGCAAAAATTAACAAGGAAGATATTTAAAGCAGTCATATTTGCATAAGTATAGAAAAGGACATGTAGGATAAGAAAATTTAAATAGATCTCATCCTACTTTTGCTTACCTCCTTTTAATATTAAGAAAAGAGATATTTTAAAGCATTATTTTAAACCTGGCTCAGGATAAATCTTAGTATTTAAATGTATATAACAACTTCATAGTTTTTAATCTCATATTGCAAAGGCATACATATTACTCACTGAACAGAAATGTACTCTCTAGTAAAGGAATGATGATTAAGCTAAAACCATACTTTTTTATTGATTAAAGATTACTCTCAGTGTTAGAATCATAGGATGAGTTAGTACTGCAACATCCTAAATTCAGAGGTTGCCAAATACAAGTGAGTGCACTTCTAGTGCCATCTCTGATAGCCATACCTGTCTGAGGGCTATCAAATAAACCTATAATTAAAAAACACCTGTTCCTGATTGAGCTGAATTTTTTTGTTAAAGAATAAAATATGGAATGAGTGAAGCACTTTGGTCTAAGAAACAAGTTTCAAGTTTCTGCCCAAAATAGACTTTATTTTTTATGAACTGATTTTGAACAGCTGTTTAAAACAGTCTTAGTTCTTTTCCATCTAAACTCATGTGTATCTGCATTAAGTATTCTTTGGTGCAGGACATGTGATTAATATGATAAAAGAAAGTTGTCAGTGGGTATCCTGATTGGATGCTAGAAATTTCAAACCATAGCATGTCCCTGGCATAAGATCAAGTGTCACATATTGGATGCTCATCACATGTGAAATACCAGGATGCCAACTGCTTCTCATTTAGCCAAGCCACTCTTTGGCCTTCTCCCAGCAGCTGGCTGGTACCCATTCAGAATTCACAGGTTGGTGGCACTGTGATCCCAGCAATCTTTTATTCCTCAATTTGCTTCATTTTTTGCTCATGGCTTTTCCTCTCTCTCTTCCTGTTTCACTGATTGTTAGTTTTCTTCCTTTTTGTCATTTGTGCATGTGTTTGTGCCTTCTACTCCTCTGTATTACATAATTTCTGCCTTTTCCCTTTTTATTTCCTTTTCTTTTTTTTTCTCTCTTTGTTTGTCCTTCCATGTTACTTTCCCTTCTCTGCAATTTTGTCTAAAATTTTGGTGTGTCATTCCTTCAATTTTGCCTTCCTTTGTAAATCAATTCAAGCAAAGCACGCCAAAGTATTACATTATCATATATTGTGAATATGTGTACAATACACATTTCACCTGGATAGAGGGCTTTGATGTGTACTGTGATTTAAAGCCAACTTCATTAAACATTCTTCGTTTTGGTGCTTTAATCTTTCTTGCCATTAGTCTTTTTATTTTCTGGTAAGAGTGACCTGCCAAATTGCAGAGTACAACCAGAGAGGAGTTCTCCCTATTCTCTAGGGTTATGTGATAATTTTCTTAAATTCTATCTTAAAGAAAAGCATTATACTATGTTTTTAGTCATCACAGCATTGATGATTTTAAGATCATTTGACATGAGTTTCCTGCCTTCAATAGTCTTAGGAGGTCATTAGATGGTTGTAATATCCTTATTTTACATTTTCACACACCATGTTTAACAGTGTTTTGAAATATCCATCACATTACTCACAGCAGTTACTTTTAGACCATGATTAGTTTTCTCAGTAAGTTTTCTCTGCATCATTCAATAAATGTTGACCTCTTGAAGCTATGTGATTAATGAGTGAAACAATGTTATATTAGGAATCGAGTTGGACCCTGAGCTGCTGTATCTCGTAATTTTGTGCCTGAAGTTGAACAATTCATTTGGTTGGTAATAAAATATTATTCATGTGAGTTCTATAGAACTGATCCTGTGAGCACTAGATTTTTTTAGGGTTATATATTGCCTATTCCTACAGTCATAAGAAACCATAATTAGACAGTCTAGAAATATCATCCTTAAGTTCTCAACAGTAATCAAACAATCTGAAAGCCTGAGAAGCAGCAAGCTGCAAGTAAGATTATGTTCACTTCTGCTAAAGGATGATATTTCAGAGAATGTTTTTATAGATGCACATTTCCAGAATTCTCCTGAATTTCCATATTTTCATAAAGCACAATCTAGGTGAAGGAGTCTGGGTCAACGGGTCATCCTTGCAATCATATACAACACTTTTTATTATTTTTGCAAAGTCTGTCATCTATTTCTATGAGTGCCCTCTTGCATTGTATTTTAACATGATGTAATTTATATCCTTCATCTTCAGTGAATGAAGTGGATGTTTTACCAGCTGATACACTCTGACCAGCTAATTACACTGTGCTCTTCCTATATATTGTATTCTGAGTAGAAATAGCAAACTAGATGTTCAGAGTCCATTTCACTTCTTAAAGCCTGAATATCATATGGAAATGTCCCAGTTAATGAGTTTTTAAAATCATAACATTAATAGTCCTTAAACTGAAGTCTTTGGGAAAGAGGGATAAAAATTACAACTGAATAAATTTCCTCTATTACAGCTTTCTTTCTTGTGGGATTATCCTTTGGTCAGAAATGGTATGGTAACAAATTAGTACTAATAAATTACAACAATTACCCCACACCTCTAGAAAATATCTCTAGAAAACATCTAGTGTTCCCATCAAAGGCTTGAGGAAGGCCAATCGAGATGAGCATTTTGTTCAGAAGTAATATGTAAATCTACTGTTGCCTCCCGCTTTTGCCTCTTACCTGATCACTGGCTTTCCACCATAGTAAATTAATCTAGTATTAAATGTTAAACAAAATTTCTTGTGGTATCTTTTGTCCAACTTCATCAGCAAGTGGAGTATGTGTTCAAAATTGCACTGATAATGTAAAATGCCTTCTAAGCTTTCTTGATATAATCTCAGCGACTGAAGCAAATAACTCCTACTTACATCATGAAAGCTTTAAAAAAAGAGATGGTATCTGGGAAAGAATTGGCTCGACTATTCCTCTCCTGTCTGAAAAAAGAAAGAAAGAAGAGGGAAAAAAAGAAAGTAGCATATGTCATTAAGAATTATCTTAAAATTCTTCATATATGAATGAGCAAACGCAGTATGAGATCAGTAGTAAATAAAATATGTACATTAGCTATTTGATTTCAACATCTACAAAGAAGAGGGCTGTATTTGAATTAGTCATCCTTGCCTCCCTTTTTAGTCACTCACTGGAGAAAAATAGGAACTTCTAAATTGTAATTTATGCGACTTATTTTTAGGTTTTACATAAGCATGAGGATGAGATATGACAGAAATGCCCTATTTTTACCTTTCAACTATAAATGGAGTTCTGACAACCACATTTCAGATTATTATGTCTATAATGTAAATGTGTTAGATCATGTGGTATCAGTGCATAATAGTGGAAGAGGTGGACCAGTACATAAATGGCAGCTTCCTTGGAATAGGAAAGTAATTACAGTAATAGGGAGGGGGAAAAAAAGTTTCCTGCAGACACAGACACACAAAAGCACTTGAGCAGATGGTGGTGGAAGATCAGCCAGAACTCCATGTACCTACAAAGCCAAGCAAATGTGCAGATCAAACCTCCTTCTTTTTCTGAAACACAAGTATTGAATCAGAGCAGAACGATTATTCTGCTAATGAATTAATGGTTTTACTGTTAAAAAAAGAAAACAAAACCAACCCCAAAAAGCTATTGTAGAATTTGTCATCATTTCACAGATCAGAGGTTACAGAAAATACTGATTCCTTCAGATTGAGGACTGGAAGTTAAGATGTGGAAACAGGTGAATGCAGTGTCTTTTAAGGAAACACATGAATCGAATTCAAGACTGTAGCATTCCCAGTACACTGAACTTGGAGTTTTCTAAGTTTAAGAATGCTTGATAGGAAGCAATTACACATCTCATCCTGAAATAGTCACAGAAATAAAGAATACTAATGCAACAATTGCAGGAATAGGAAAGGAACCAAACAATTTTCTGCTCTAAGTAATATTTTGGTATTTATTATGGCAGTCCTATGTAGATATCTTTCCTTGTTAGATTCAAAAAGCTAATATTAAATTCCAAAACTGCAAGCCACCAAACATTTGCAGAATGTACCAATATTTTCTTGCCTTTTTCACAGCAAAATTTTATTTGTAAACCAGCATACTCCTTTCTGCTGAAGTTAAACCTTTGTCTATCTGTGTGATTAAGTCTTCACTAGAATTTTTAAATCAGTGTTTTTCTCTGAATTATGTTACTCAGGTTAGGTGAAGCTGTTTCCTCAGCACCCATAATTATTTCCTTAAAACAGCAAGGAAATGCCCAAAGCAAGTGTAATAGAGATACATCTAAAGAGAAATATACTGAAAAGTGAGCTGGGTGAAAGAAGAAAGGGTGGTGCAAGACAAAGGAGGGCAAATATTTTTTTAATTCTTAAATGCAAGACAGAATTTGAAGACATTAAAAAGTTATTATACTTTAATGATATCTCTGGTTTGCAGGATAACACCTTGTCTGGTAATGCACCCAAATCCCATTGCTTTGCAGAGCTTTGATAATGCTGCTCTGTCCTTGCAGATAAGAAAATGTCAGCCAATCTGTCCAATCAACTTACCAGAACAGTTTAACTTATGAAATCTTTTGTTTAAGTCCATTCTCGGTTTGTTTCTGGCTTTTAGGTGGCATGTTCTTTCATTTACCCAAAAGAATTGTGTAACTTCCACAAGTAGTGACAAAAATGACAATGGCAATATCAAAGTGTCATTGAAAAAGAAGTACAAAAGTGCTGATCTGGACTATAAATCATGACTGGACTTACACTGAGCTCAGCTTCCAATTATCTAACATCCTATTAAAAGCATTTTATTTCAAAATAGAGCACTATATGAGCTAGAGGTAAGATTTGCTCTCTTCCTGTCTTGAAGGTCAGTTGTTGCCAACTATTCTTGTCCCAAGCATCTCCTTTTAAAGAAAGGACACCCACCATATAAAATACAAGCTCATTCTGCTTTAGCAAAGGATATATAATTCATATTCTCAGTGTACCATATGCAGTTGTTGACTGTGCTATATGGATGAAGGAATATGTGAATAACTCTAATGTGTTGCATAAAAAGGTAGTGCCTAATATACAATGCAATGACAGATCATCTATTTCAGAAAAGAAGCAGACAGAAATCCTACAAAAACTAATAAACTCCCCAAACACTTAAGTGTATGCTTCTGAGAGTCCACATGACATTTTTTAATAGTATCCACTGGAAAATATCAGCTTTTATATTTAAGGTCCCAGATTTACATATCAATTCACATCAGAGGAAGGATAAGACTTAAGGATGGTTATAAATCTTTGTCCAGTTACTTCCAGACAGGGATATGTATTTCACCATAAATATTCAAAATTCCTTCAGAATCTCTTTTTAAAAATTTATTTACTTCCTTCTTTCTCTTATTTAAAGCAAGTCAACTGTTGTATTACTTTTCCTTAAAAAGGTAGCTCTTAATGACCTGGATCTACTGATCTGTCTTTTCTACGCTATTTTCTTGACACTGTTTACAGTAATGGCTTCTGAGGAAGTTTCTGGCGTACAGTATATAATAATAACTTCCTTGGAAACTTAAATGTACTTTCTACTGGCACTAATTGTCTCTGTCAAATGAACTGATGGTTTCTAATTGGAATGCATTCACAGAATATCACTGTGTTTGGCACTAATTGGCACTTCTGCTCAGAAGCTGAGAGGCTAAGGACAGAGTGAAGACTGAAGTGATCCTTTAATTTCTGGAAGATGTTTTTATATATGCCAGAGTTCAAGTGCATGAGCAATGTAAGACAGGGATCTAGCAGATAGAGAAAGACCTTAAGACTGTAAGTTTTTCAAGCATTTTTGCCACAATTATTTGTAACCTCTTTCCCAAGCTCAGCAAGAAAACCCATTTTATCTGCCCGCAAACCCTTAAATGTTATAATTTTCTACTGGAGATAAAGATCTGTCATGGAAAATTAAATTATGTAAAATTTACTTCTATCAAATTGTTGCTCAGATATATATATATATATAAATACACCAACTGATAGTTGGTTTTAAGGTGTTTGAAACCTGAGGATCATACAGGTAGTGGCCAAAATGCTTTATTCTGGCCAAGAACAAAACAAAACTTTCAAGGTAAAGTATGACATATATACAGAAGATAAAATATAGAAGCTTTTTTCATTTTAAAAATATCTTCTTCTATTAATGGATATCTTATTTTTAATAATTGAGCTGTTATAAGATATTACGAAAGGCATAAACTTGCAAATTAACAATGCAGATTAAATCAGTTTGAAAGCTCTGGGTTTTCATCTGACAATTGACATTCATGAGCCTTTTTTTCAGTAAATCTTCTTGATATATCAGTTCATAAGCTTTTTCGAAGTGTTTGTGGAAACACTCAAACAAATTGTAAAGAATGTGATTATCTTGAAGGATTCAAATATCCCTATTTATGCTGTTGCTCTGTGCATTTCTCATTATCTTTTTGTAGTTCAGTGGTCTATTAGATACAGCACTGTACTTCGTTGGCTGGTTATTTTTCAAGGAAGGATAAAAATATTTCCATTACATAGACATTTACTGGGCAGTAATTGTAATTAGCATGTAATTATGTGTAACAATGTAAAACTGTGTTTTACATGCTATGTATTATAGCAGGTGATACAACAGGCACGGAATGTTCAGCCCAAGCAGGAGAAAATGCTGATTCCGTATTCAAAATCATAGGCACCCAAAAGAAGCCCATGTATCTCCCAGGCAAAGGAGAAGCAGAAGGCAGAAACAAACACCAGAAAGATGGTGTTGAGTTTGTCACCAGTGATGTTAGGTTTTGTAATGGAGACAAAGAAAGAGTCAGGAACAAATTAATCATGTAGGATGTTCTCCAAGGGAATTGCCAGGCCTATAAAAAAAAGAATAACTCTTCAGAAAGAAAAAATGGCCACATAATATGAAAGGGACCATGATTTGATAACAACAATGGTTGATAAATTTCATAAGAAAAGAAACTAATCTGATTTGTTATGAAGGTTCAATCTACCTGGTTTTGTTTCTAGTTTACTAGACTCTGCATTTTTTGTGCTACTTTGTGGCTTCTTTACATTTTTCTTATGCTTTATTTGCATTACAATTTTTTTTAAATAAGGTGCCAATTTAGGTTTCATTGATCTTTTTGTTAATGGTAGGAATAAATTCATATGTGGCTATCAGTTGTGCACACACTGGCAAATTAGCTGACCCAGGTTGATTTGTTATCTGCCCTGATGTAAGAGCAGAAAGTTTAGCTTTACTGTGCAGTAATAGATTGCAGTTCTTTTATTATAGCTCACCCAAGATATGCTCCAGAATTCTGCTTCTCTGTTTCAAAAAAAAAAGATTGTTGGAAAAGCCAGATATTAGAACTGTTTTTAGTTGCTGGCTGTAGCAATAATTTCATGATTGGTATCCATACTTGCTAATTGCATCTTTTATGTTGCACTGTCTCCCTTAACATCCTGATTGACAAACAGATAAATAAATAGAGAGGTGGATTGAAAATTGCCTAAATTTCTGGTCCCAAAGTTTTGTGATAGAAGTCATAAAGTCCAGTGGGAGGCCCATCAATAGTGGCATACCACAGGAGTAATCAGTGGCACTGATTAGCATCTTCATTAATGACTTTGATAATAAGGCAGAAAGCATCCTCAGGAAGTTTGCAGATGATACAGAATTGGTTTCTCTGGGTCAGGATTGAAGGCACTTTAGCTGGTATTTCATGTTTGGACGCAGGTGTTTATTATTTCTTATCAGTGTAACAGCCTCACTACTGTGAGTTTGGCAGCTTTTCATTAGCAAGGCAAAACGTGGCTAACAATCTCTTGGTACAAGATCTTTTAAGATTAAACTATCCAATTAAGAACTGACACCGAGATTATTTTCCCTTTCAACCCAATAACTGATCCCAAAGGGTCCTCAATGCAGACTTTTCTGTCCAATTACAAAATGCCGCCCAAACCCAAGAAGAAGAAGGAAGAAGAAGCATGAAGAAGAAACTCAGGATGACACCCTGTGCCCTCCATGTTGCTTCCATCCACAATATACTGAAAATCCCAAACATAAATTTCTCACCCAAGTGATACACCTACACTACTCTCTATAATCTCTTTCACACTTTTGTGGATTCTAGTCTACCTTGAAGTCTAGGAAGCTTTCTCCATGAATGAGGGTCAAATTCAGTGCTCCCCTGAGGGTCAGAACACCCCAGAACAGACAGAGAAACATTCCCATTCCCGGTGTCCTGGGTTTCCACAATACAGAATTGTAAGGAATTATTAGTACACCATAGGGCTGTGCTGCCATTTGAAGGGAACACAAAAGACCAGAGAAATGGACTAACAGGAGTCCCAGGAAATTCAGTGAAGGGAAATGTCAAGTCCTGCAACTGAGGAGGATCAACCTCATGAAATGTTCAGTACAGGATTGACAGGAAAGGAATGGAGGTTCTCTGGTGGACAGCAAGTAGAAAGTGAACCATCAGTGTGTCCTTGCAATAAGGAAGGCTAGCGGTACCCTGAGCTGCTTTAGGAGTGTTGCCAGCAAGTTGGTGGTCTTGCTCCTCTATTCAGCACTGGTGAGACATAACTGGTGTATTGTGTCCATTTCTGGGCTTCCCAGTACAAGAGATATATAAAGATGTAAACCCAGTAGAGGGACACTGAGAATAGAGTGAGAACAAACTCTAATAAAGATTTTTCTTACTCCTGCAATGGGGTGAGGTGGTGTAGGGTAATCTCTTAGCCATGCTCACAAAGCTCCAGGCTTTGCACCCTCATGAGTACCATAAAATTTAACTCTGTCCTGGCAGGTACCACCACACTTTATTATCACACATCCTGTTTAAAGTGGCTTATCTCTCTTGTTAAGCTATGAGTAAACATGCATAACTTTAGGAGTGAGATTGATCAAATTCTCTAAATAGGACTATTCATATTTTAAAACCAGCACATATGCTTGAATCAGGGTCCACATGCCTCAGCTACTCCCCCTAAGGTTGTTTTTGGATTTAATCAAGTCATGTTGTCATGAGCCTCATGAGTAATCATATAATCGTGAATCATGCATTCAAAAAAACAGGACAAATCATCAGATTTTTTGTTATGCAGATAGATCATCTGACTAGCTCTAGATGTTTCTGAATGAATAATTGATTGTTGCCCACTATCAAGTGCTGTAGTCTGAGGTTTTTTGCCTCTATAGTCCTCTTTTAACTGGGCTATAAAGACCATTTTACATGATTGGGTTTTATGGATAAAACAATGCCTTTTAAAATAATAAGAAGCTTGAAACTCCTTAAATTGGAAAAAATGTGGAAAACAGCAATGACACATGAGGTTTGGTAGATGAGGACATTATAGAAAGATGCCTCCTTTTTTGAGGCTTCATAGAATTTCTCTTTCATTTTTTATAGTGAGTCAAAACTCTGCTTCTTTGGGAAAAAACTGTTGCACATAGTATTCTGACTTAAAAATGCCATATATGTCAGCAAAAAAAAAAATCAATACTGCTTTGTGCAGATTTTTCTCTAGCTCTGCATTTGTACCAACCCTCTGTACACTCCTCAAAGACCTGGTAAACCCCAGACTCATTTTGACTTATGATCTTTTGAGTGCAGCAGTAGTACATTTTACTTCTACAAACACTTTTCCCTCAAATCCGTTCTCCTTGAGTGTCTTGTCAGTTTTCAGGTCACTGCTTTATGTTTTGAGCTAAAGAGGCATCCTTTGACCCAAGTGTTTTTTACGTCCTCAGATGTATCATCCTCAATGGATCAGGTTTTGTTTGTAAACTGCATTACTTTATCTAATAATTTCAGAGTTTGCTTAAAATAATATTTTATTTATAGATGTACCTTTATGCTAGATTTTACCTGCCTTCAAAAGCTGCGGTAAACCATTTCACTCAGAAGAATAACTAAAAGAGGCCATGCTGTATGCATAGCAGCCTTTTTTTCTGTTCAGTGCTTTGTGAACAGCTAAACTAGTGTGGAACACTACTGCAAGTGCGCTGCAAAACAAGTCAGTGCTTCTTTTATCCTTGGTGCTTCTTTTTTTCCCCCTTGATGTCCCCTTTACCTTTGACCAGCAGCGTCTGACAGTTTGGATTTATCAGAGGCACTCAGAGTAGAGCAGCTCTGTGTCACTGTGTCTTCCAGCTATCAAAGGAGCTGGGCGTAGAAGAAAACAGTTTCCTGGGCATTGTGACCATTTTCAAGGCTGGCAGAGCACCAGCAGAGATCAAAACTAGCAGGTCTTTTATTAAAAATGCTGTGTAACTGTGAAAAGCTATCTATTCTTCTTTATGAACTAGCAACTCTGCTGCTGCTATATTGTGACACTGCTGCATAAATACTTTAAAATTATAAAAAGTAAAAATTAAATCATTCCAACAAATCTTTTCTTTTTGTGTGTCTGTTAATTAATGATTGCTGCTTGCCCTAATTTATTAAAGAAATAAATCATCTGACCCATTTGCAGGTGTTTCACCTTCAGCCCCAGTAGAAAACACTTGTCTCTCTGCAATAATTTGTGTGTGTCAGCTCCTCCTACCCCTCCATGACAGAGGCTGCTCTTGCGGTAAATGTCTCTTCGGCGTGACTGGCTGCACTTTGTTACAGCGAATCAGTTTGTTACTCCTTCAGTTGTGTAAGCTCTGAGGCACAGTCGGAGCACAGCAGGCAGTGGGCTATGCAGAAAGGTGGTTCCGAGCATGCAGTGGGAGCACTTAGGCTCAAAATGCTAATTTCTGCGAAATGTGAGCTGCTGACTCAGAGGCTAACAGCATCTACACAGTTTTATCTTTCACAGCTTTACAATTCTCTCTGACACACACATATTTTTTGAAATAGCAAAATTATATTTTTCAGGAAGTGTGTTGCTCACAAAAATATGCTTATGCTTCACTGCCACTTCTTAAGAGATTAATTTTTTATTACACTGTTAATCAGAATATTAACACATGGAAAATGTATATGATTCAGTGACTCAGAAGGGTGCTATTGTGAATTATGAAATAATAATTGTGTGGGTGAAAATAGAGAGAAATGAAAAATACAATATTTAACTTTGGTGTATCCACTCTATTGGTGATTGAAAATAATTCATAGGTTATCAAAGCATTTAATATACCTGGATTTTTATTTTTCATGCCTGGTGCACTTAAATTCAAACTGTACTGTGACAGTCAGCTTAAACCAGATATCTCAAGGGGGAGAACACCCCTGAGAGTGAGTGTCTCTGTCCATTTTGTCACTGAAGGGGAGGGAACAGAGCTGGGGCACAGTGTGACCAGTGCTTATGAGGCACAGGAGCATCATATCATCCAGAGAACTGTGGAAATATGGAATGATTTGGGTTATAATGGACAACTAACCTGGTTCATCCTGAAGTTCAAGTCTAGGGCCAGAACAGACTAAGGTACACAGGAAATTGCCCAGATGAATATTGAACCTCTCTAAGAACAGAGATTTAGAGATTTCACAGCCTTTCCTATTTGACTGCACTCATAGGGAAACCTTTTTTTTCTAATAACTTATGGGAATTTCCTGTGTTACAGCTTGTGACTCTTGACTTCCATCCCAAGACTGTGCACTTCTCAGAAGACTCTTACTCCATCTTTTCTACACGTTCCAATGGATGACACCATGTTAACCTTCACTTCTTAAGATTCCCTTATCCTCCTCCTTTAAGAACAAATCCAGTTTTCTCAATCTCTTGTTTGTGCTGTGTGCTACAGCCCTATCTTGGTTGTCCTGCATTAGACTCACTCTGATGTTCCCATGTGTTCCTTGTACTGGGGATCACAAAATGGACTCAGCACTCCTGGATTCTAGAGTTGAGTAAAAATACTGGTGTTGGTTTAATTCAACATATGCAGACAGTGACAGTGGCTACAGTATCATGCTATCAAGACTGCAGAAGATAAATTTAGTAGACACCAATATTCACTGTCCTTTGTTAAATTTCATACTGTACACTAAAGCCAGTTATCTGACTGTGCTAATAATTCTGTAGGCAAAGATGATCACCACTGGATATTTTTCTCACCTATGATATCCTAAATGGTCCTAAAGAATCTTAAAGATGCAGATGATGTGTATTTACACTTAGAGTAACTTCATTTAGCTCATCACTTCTCAAGTCAGACCATATTTACATGAGTGGAAATACTACGGGAATCAAATCAGATTAGAGCAAATAATGTTTTCATATCTCAGAACACCTAATGGATGAAAGAGAGGAAACTTAAAAATATCCATCTTTAGAGCTGGAAAAGATTGATTTATGACTGTAAAAACAGAAATTGTGGCATTAAATAGCCAAATGAGATTTTACTCATGCAATAGCAGCTAAAACCCCAGTATAATAAAACAATTCCTGAAAAGGATTTGTGCAGGACAGGCAAGTTCAGCTGGAGAAGGGCCAATAGTAGAAACTGCGTTTCAACTGAGTCAAGTACAAGTGACTTTGGAAATTGCTAGGAAGTATTTCTGTATGCAGTTACTTGCTTCCATTGATTTTCAAATATTGCATTGTGAGACATTATCTCAACAGGAAGGAAGGAAAGAAGGAAGGAAGGAACTGTAGGCCCATTCAAAAAGGACTAAGGCCTAGGAAACTATGGTCAGTGACTGCTAGCAGTATAAAGTTTGTTTGGTGGCAAGAGTCCTTTGTGGTCATTTACAAAAAAAAAAAAAAGATTTTCTAGGAGCCTTCCACATCTCCTCATAACAGAACCATAGCAACCCCCACGCAAAGTATGTGAATGAACGTGCTGCTGAATGCCTGTTTTGTGGGGATGGCTGGCAGTTTTGGAGCTGTGGCCCTGGCAACAATGATGCCTGAGTGTTTTCCTATAAGTACTGGAGTTGTCTCAGACCCTTGGAATGAAGGAGCAGAAAAGACCCTTCTGATAATTTACCCCGACTGCCAGCGTATTCCAGGCCATAGAACCTCCCTCAAGCCTTGTCTGCTTTAGACCATTAAAATGTGCTTAAACAAAGATGCTAATTTTCAACATTTATGGTACTACTTGTACTGAAAACATGCAAGTAGTAAGAAATAGCCATCCTGACAATTCCATATCAGTTAGAAAAATCTGTGACCAGGTTATTAAGACATTCCACAGCCTTTTCTTAAAGAACAACCAAATAGCAAATAAAACAAATAAACAAAACTAAAATAGAGCTAGGCAAAGTCTGTAGGAAATAATGGAACACACCATTTGTTAGAAATCCATCCATACTTAGGGAATACTAAAAGAAGAACAGCTGTAAAATATTAATGCTTGCCTTTGACATAGATTAAAGAACTGAACACAATGTTTTGGCTGAGAATCCTTAAACAAGAAAAAAGCCAGAGCTGATTAGTATCTAAAAAGAATTATAAAATTAAAAAAATTTCCTTTTTTGTTTTCTCCATTTATCTGGAGCAGTAATGAAATTGCTCAATGGAATTGACTGAAATAGGTGAAAAATCTTTAAATAATTTGTAAAACAACTAGATATGATTTTGTAAGGTATACCTGTGTGACTCTACACCTGCAGCTAAAGGTGACTGATTAATGATCAACATGGTAATTTCTCACTCTCTGGCTAGTTTGTTGGGGGTTTTATAAGACATAAGGGACTAGTTTTATAAATAATGGCAAACTCAATAACCAAGTATTATTTTAAAAAAACCACAAACAAACAAATAAATGCCTTGGGTGTCTCAAATCTTCATGCAAAGGATTTGGAAGGAATTGCTCCAGAAGACAAAGGACTGCAGTGCGAGCCTGAAAGGAGGAGTTGATTTTCAACCTCAGCTTCTTCTTAAAGTTGAACTAGAGAACGTTTTGCACTAGCATGATGTGACTTTCAGAGGTCAAATGCTTACAATGACCACCATCTTAGTTTATCTGGTCCTTGAAATAATCTTTTGCAAGGTTCAGATGTAAATTCTTCCATTTTTTCAAAGTCAACTCTCTTTAGGGAATAGAAGTTGTGACATGGATTCTATATGCTTTTTGATGATTTATCTTTTAGGAAGTATGAAGATAGTCTTTTCTAGATCATCTTTGATTTTGGGGACACCTCTGGGCAATTTTCTCCTTCATCAAATGACTATGGTTATGATTCTCTTCCAATTTTTGACAATACAAGGATGAGTTTTTTCACTTGGATTAGGACAAACACAAATTCTGTAAATCAGTTTATTTTCCCCACCACCTTGTTCTGATGCCACAGTCTCCTCTATGCCTCATTTGCGGTGACATGCTGTTTTTCTTATTTTTTCCTCTATACTATTGGATCCTAAGGTACAATATATTTAATTAACAATAAAAAAAAATAAAAATCTATAAAACTTAAAATATTACTGAGATGCCGCACTTAAAATTTGAGGATTTGGTAAATACAGAGAGCTCTTCTGCCTTTACTGCCAATGGCTTTCATGTTCATCAGCTGCAGAGAGCCATTTATTGCCTTGTAAACTTGCAGGCAATTACCTTTCTGCTCTTATACTGTCACATAAAATGGTTCTTCTTTATTCTTTCTCTCTGTGTCTCTTCTCAGTGTCATTATCACTTGACAGAAATGTCTCTCACTCTTGGTATGCCTATATTTCCAGTGTTCCTATTCCTATAGAGAATAACTTCTTTAAGAAAGAAATTAGAATTACAAGCAGAAAACAAATCAGAATTACTGGACAAAGAGAAGCATTAGCTATTTCAGAGTTTTATTAGTGGGACAATAAAAATAATGTTTATTTTACAGTTGTTAAGTTAGCCTAATAAAATTAATCACAGTGACATCCATTCCCTGCATATAATCAGTCAAGTTCTCATGTAGCAATGTAGGTTGTTTTGAATAAAACTAAAGAGTATCCACACAGGAAAATAGAGTAAATATGTAGATTATGTGCTGAGATCAAGTAGGACAAATCTGCAGGCATCTAGTGATTTAGCTTCACAAAAAATGCTGGTATTACTCTTTCTGAGCCTGCCTTGACAGGTCTGTTTGGGTTGCAATGACATGAAAAAGGGGATAATTCAGTTCACTAAAGAGTACTATAATGTATAGTCAGAGGGCATTTTTTTCAAATTTCTCCTTTGGAGTACACTTAAGGGTTTATAAAAGAACAAAGTAGTGACAAATGTGTTCTCTTGTCACTTGCTGGGAAAATTAGGCTCTGTTCAGTGTTGTGAACAGAACAGAAAGAACACAGTGTGAGCAAGAACACCAAGACCTGAAAATCTCACTTTGATCTCTTTCTTAAGAACTAACCAGGAGCACTGTGACATTCTGTAAGGAGGCTAGATATTTCAAAAGTTGCAGTTGTATATGATGATGGCTTTTACAAACAATGGGCAAATAGTCTCATTTGAAGTTCACAGCACTTTTTTCCTCTGATACTATGCAGTGTGGATCCTCTTTTCTTTGCCAAAATGCTACTGGGGCCTCATAAACCAGGTCTACTGACAAGGTCCTTTTATTTCTCCTTTTTTTTCAAATGATATAATTACATGAATTAAGCTCTGTATATATCTCTAGCTATCTACAGGTTGTGGGTCATGCCCTCTTTAACCCCAAATTTTATTTCTATTATCTAATCCCTTCATGCTGTCCTGTTCAATGCTGGACATTCTACAGTCTTCAGGAAAGAGAATGAAAAAGATAAAGAAAAAACACTGGAAGCTCTCATGTATGAGAGCTGGTAGGCAATATATATTTTGACAATATCAGGAACGGGGCATGGTAAATAAAATAGGTATATAAGAAGGTCTGTCTGCAAAGAGAAACAAAGGCAGTAGACTTTAAATTATACCAGCTGAATGATACAATACAGTATATTTCTAAATGCTTGAGCCCAGAAAAGGAAAGAAAATGTGAACTGGAGTTATTTTTAAGAACCCTTAATTTGTGGTCTTTCTTAAAGTCTTGGGAGATATTTTGAAGTGGTTTTTTTTCTTCAATTATTTTTTTCTCCATATCTATTTTAAATGTCCCTTTTGATCTTTCAATTGTTCTTTATATGAAATTTGTGTTGCAGATTATTTGCATACTCAGTTTCTGTATAAATGTTTTGTAAGTTAAGTTTTTTAAGAATTTGCTCTTAAACCAAAGATGAAAGTGAGCTATACTGACAAAGAAATTACATCAAACAAAGCAAGCTGGCCTAATCTTAGGAAAAAATCTGTCATTATGGGCAGATTTAATTTGAATTATTGAAATAGAATTGTTAGATATTAAAAAGACTCAAAGTGAAAGAGTCATACTCATTATCATTTAACTGGAGTCTCCAGATATTACTATATTTTCACATGACATGAAGGTCTAGTTCCAATCTTTTATTGCTCACTTGGATATACCCACCCTGCACGAAATTACTTTTCAGATTAGCTTGAACTTTGTTATGCATTTTATCATATTTTTTCCAAATGTGTAACATAAAGTGAATCCCTAGGATTTTTTAGTGGAAGGGTTTTAGATAGCCTTCATCAAAAATTCCTGTATAACTAAAGTCCATTAAACATTTTGCTTTATGTAGGATTTGAAATACTTTATAGAACATCACTACAGAGTGTAGAATTCCATGAATAATTAGATAAATCTTTACCAAAAGTATTGTCTGCTATGTTCCTTGAGTCCTAGCCCTTACAATCTGTCAATGCAGAATGGAAGTCTGCAAGACAGTTCCGACCGCAGGAGAATTCACACTGCTTGTGTAGACAACTTGATATGAACCAAGTAGTTGGGTAGTCCATGCCATCGTCCAAAATTCTCTCTGAATAGAGTGTGACAAAATTATCATGCCATCCAGGGACAATCAAGATGAGTTCATCTGGAGTAATGCCACACTAAGCAGATATTCTAAGAATACTGCCAGTAGGCTATTCATATTTTGAAAAGACATCAGGTTTAGTATTTTAAAGAAATAATTACCATGGCTTCCAGGCACCTGATGCTGAACTTTGGGCTGCCATACACAATCAAACTGATGGTGACTCCATCACTTCCTCACTGTGCCTCTTAGCAGTGAACTCCACAACAATGTTCCACACACTTTAAATGTAATTCTGACAGAACCTCTGCAAATTACCTCTTTAGGTGTTTTCTGTAGTACACACAAAAAATGTAATATTAAGTGACTTTAATTTTGATCTATTTATATTTTTAAAATATCTGTATTACGAATAGCACACATTGCTCAAAGAAGAGTTAAAATAATTGAAAAGCAAATTGTAGAGTTTATATCAAGGTTCTGCAGACGGTAATTATTAAAAAAATGTTCAAAACAATCACATCTCCTCACTCACAAACATATTCTGGTACTTTGGCTAACCAAGAAGCCCTAATAGATTAATTTTTTTAATGATATCTCAAATTTTAATTATTTGTGGTTTTGAGTCTGTAAAATTGGGTTATTAAATTGCATTGTTCATAACAGGATTCTTAAAAAATATTTTGTTCTCTGCAAAAGTCCTGAATGTGCCTGCCAAACTAATGAACAGAGTTTCCTAAAGGAACATATTATTTCTGCAGCCTGTGTTCTGTGTTTGGAGCCAAAAGATTTTCAGAAGTTGAAGGTTTGCTTTTGTCTAATAAAGCATTAAATAATTTTGCTTCAGTTTATACCAGAAAAACATTTCTCCTCTCCATCCCCTGCCATGATACTACAGCTTCTATTACTTGTGGGGCTTATGGTAACAGCATTTGGGAGAAGACACTTCCGGAAGTTTTTTGAAGAGGATATTTGTGTGAGCAGACTACTAAAATGTATGACCAAAAATTATGAGGCACAAAGCAGTAATTCTTCCTCAACAAGGGGGTTGGATTACGTGATCCCTGTGAAATGTAGATTATTTATTACTCAAAATTCAGTGCTCTGTGATGAAATTACCGTTATCTGAATCCATGACATTTAATGAAGTAACAAAAATATTCAAAACTCTTGCTTTACAAATTGTCAAGATATTTCTTGGCACACTAATATTGGGAATTATTGACTAACAGTAAACTATTTTTCAATCATGAATAGTTGTTTAAAAAGCTGTTAACTCATGCACAAGTAATCTATAAATCTCTTACTCCCAGAATTTTCAGCACTGCTTTCCTGTGCCCATTATATAAATGGGCGTGACTAGTCGTGACTAGTTTTTGGCTGCTTTGCTTATATTTGTAGTTTGTAAAACATTAATTTTAAGTCATTTGACATTTCTTATTTCAGTTTGTCTATAAGTAACTTGTCTTTCCCCAACAGATCCAAAAAACTTCATGGTTGTTCTTAGCAACTGACTAAAATGCAGGAGAATTTGTGAAAGAGTGCCAAGGAATGTTAGACACTAATTGTCAGTCTTGAGAAATGGTTCAGCAGAAAGATTAGATGATATACAAAAGATGGGAAAAGTGTGAATTGTCCACTTAATCCTAATCTTAGAACACTGAAAATGTTCAGATGCATTAGAATGAGCAAACAGACCTTGGAGGTACAATACACACTAACATCTTCTGCAAGATATAAAATTTCAGTGCACTGTTAGGAGTACATGGGCAAAGAAATTTAAAAGCAAAATTATTGTTGAAAATCTTACCAAAAAATGATAGACATTTTTTAAAAGACAATAAAAATTGTAACTATCAAGTAACATGATCTCCTTTCCTATACTAAAAAAAACTCTTTGTAGTCCTAGAGCCATTTGTGATGTGCAGTGATCTGCACTGTAATGCTGCAAGAAGTATGAAACCTCTCTGAGGTCATAAAGCATTAAATAACTGCTCCTAGTAGTGAAACTGACTTACAGCACTGATGAGATATGCTTCAAATAGAAAATTTATTTTTGAAAGAAAAGTGGTTTTCCACTCTGAAATTTTCCAGCAAACCAGTAAATACTATAAAATTCTCAATACCATGTCCTCAAATTTTGAAGACGAATGTTACAGATATGGAGCACGATATACAACAGGTATTTTCACACCACACACAGCATAATGAGTAGTAAAAATAAATCATGTACCCACCATTACTGGCATTTGTATAATCATTATCAGCAGAACTGGCTATGAGACCTAAGCTGCAAACATGATCCAGATGGAAAGATACCATCTAACTGGTCTCATGATTGTATATGCTTTTAAGACTTAGATAGATAGATTTTAATCAAATCATATGTCTGTTTCAGTGATCTGAGGACTTAAAAATGTCTGTGTTACATCTACAATTGAAAATAAATTGAGGTATTGTATCTGTAATTCTAGACACCATGGTTATAACTCAGTCTTCTTCTAATGGTGCTGCTTAAACAGACACATTAGTGGCACATGGCATACAAGTCACCAGAGATACCACAACTGAAGATTGCTATGTGCACACGTGCTTGGACAAAAATTATCTGAGATAACAAGACAAATGCTGAATTATAAGTCCATTTGCTATTTGAATGTTTCAAGTTATTGACATTACTTTTTCTGGGTATTGTATGTACAAGGGAACAAAGGGTTTTCAAAAGTTTTTTTTCAGACACATTAGTTATAACTAATTTTCCACCTTAAGGAGGTTCCAGATAACCTAATACAGTCACTGTGGTTACCCTGAATTTTCAGTGATCAAAAGATCTTTGATCAAGGCAGATTGTTCAACTGCAATTTGTAACCCAGAACACTGGTTGGTTCTTTGCAGATTCATATTTCTTACAAGCATTAGAAAACACATTGAAAATTTTTAACTTAACTATCACTGTTCCCTAAGTCTAAAGACTTCCTATAGAATAGATTGAAGATGCAAGAATGTAAAGATTTTTGGGAGCAGTACTTTCAATAAAAAAAAAAATCAGAAATTCCTGAGATATCATGATTAAATATTATCAATTTTCTGAGATATGGAATGTCAGACTTGCATTCTCAAAGTATCTGAAGAATTCTAAAATGCAAAGTCCAAGGTCTTTAAATTATGGAAACATGTTTTGACAACTATTTCAGAACTTATTTTTAGTTTCTGTTTTGGTTTTGGTGTTTGGTTTTTCTTACGTTGGAGTTTTTTTCCATTGATCACAGTCATTTGATGATGCTACAATAGTAGGCTTCTAATGAAAAAGAAATGTATTTTCCAAACTGGGAAAGATTAAGACAGTGCAAAAAAATTAAGAAAATGTAACCCTCTTTTCACCATATTTTTTTATTGTCCCAATAAAAATTCTTTTCTATCTGTTCCTCAGCATGGACATTTTGCCTTGATGTGTGACAATCTTCATTGCAATGTAGCAAATGTGCATGAGTCTCTCACATAGTTTTGCAATTTATTGTGGGTAATTTGCTTTATCATCTAGGTGAGTGCCTGACACCATATTAGTGCTTCAAATTATGAGATGACTGACTATGGTTTTACATTTTAATTAAATTTTTTTTTTAATTTCATAATTATTGTTTATTAAATTATGAAGTGTAACTCTTAAACTCTAGGACAAAGGTCTATTGATTCAATTGAGCCGTGTGATTCAAGAGCCTAAGGGGCAGATTCTGGTATATTTTTCTTACCATTTCAGCCTGTAAGGTAGTTATTTTAATTAGCACTTCTAACAAATATGATCAATCTTCTTATTGGTACAATAAGGAGTCAAATTTTCACATTCAACCTTCAATTATAAAAATTGTGAAAAAATCTTTCCTTTCATAAAGTACACAAACAAACAAGCAAAACCCCATGAAAAACTGATTAAAGAAACCAAAACCTGAGTTTAGGTTTTGTAAATCATTAGACCATAAATATGGTTCCTGAGTCTCATTTCCATAGACATGAAATAACACCCCAATTGTTCAGAAATAGGTATTCTAACTTACACATTTGAAGTGTTGAACCATGCTTTGATGTTTTAATACTGATATTCATGATGCAAAATGAAACAATAAAAATCCTGCTTTTGTGCACCAGAGAGGGAAGGCATAACCAGACAAGATTAGGTGTTATGAGCTCCATGTTTGTCACCGGAGAAGTAGAATAAGAATGACAAAAAGAAATGCAAAATTGTAATATTGAGCTAAAGAATATTTTTAAAAGCAAATGCATTTAATTCTTACATTGCTCAGGCAGTTTCTGAAAACACTGAGAATAAAAAAAATTTGCTGTTACATAAATATTCAAGCTCACCTAAGTAGAAAAAGTTCATCTACAAGTACTGAAAATACTGTCCTATGTTCCTCATTCAGCCATTATTTTCTCATATGTATGACATGGGGGAAATTTCTCCTCCATATGAACAAGCAGTCTGGACTCAAATGAAATATTTAATCTATGAATTTCACAAGAATGAAATAGATTGAACAAAAAATGTTTTTAGTGTTCAGGGTCAAACACCTAATTAGCCATCTCAAATGACAGAAATTGAATATAGGCACAAGCATCTACATTCTTGGATTTTTCACTGGCAGGTTGAATAAACCTTTGAGCAACCTGGACCAGTGAAAAGTGTGTGTCCATGTGTTGGGGCACAAGACGTGGGCACATGTCTTCTGGGGTTGGAACAAGTTAACCTTTAAGGTCCCTTTCAATGCAGGCCACTCTGTGATGATCCTGTGGATGACTGGCTTTGACTGTCCCACTATTCAAAGCCTTGATAAGTGTCTAGTATTATCTTTGAAGGTGTCTGTGAATTTCAGTAATAAATAGAAATCATAGATTCTCTACCTTGAGATACTGTTTCACATTTACCAGTCCTGACAGCAATTGCCTTTCCAGGATATGCTTTGAAGACTAGGAAATTTTCCTTTTACTGTAAAAAATGGAAAGCAGAGAAAGCTGGATTTAATGGGCCTGTGAATGTTGAAAATTGAAGAATGCCCAGTACTGAGTTAATAAATTCAGACATACATAAATTAAAAAACAACTGAGACTAAACAACACATACCTAGGATAAGTCTGGTATGCAGCATACATCATAACCTAGAAGAGAGAAATAGGTGGGCAAAAGAATTATTATTAGATTCTTAATACTAAAATCCCCATGATTGCTTGGTATGTCCTCCAACTTGTGGAGCTTCTACACAAATGTGACTGTTTTACGGACTAACAGATGGAAAATCTCCAAAAGATAGACATCAGAAGATGAGGAAACATGAATTTATTCTACTTCTGAAAATCCAATCTTCTTCTGGTGAAATCATCACAGACTTCTCTGGGAACCATGCTTATGGGACACTGGGCAGTGGTCACGTAATGTGGGCACAAAACAAAGCCTGAATGTTATCAGCCCAGGTATTTAGACATTGGCAATCAAAATCAGGTGTTTAGAAACAATAGGATAGCAACACTCCTCCAATTCTATTCCATATCCCACACAACACACCTTGGTTGCGTGTTTTCTCTTATTCCTTTGGCAGAAGAACAAATTATAGCTTTGGAGTGATTCTTCTGGTTTTCTGTTGATCAGCTGTCATATGGAGCTTAGAGGTGAGCCTATCAACCTGTAAGTGCATGGTATTATTATTTTCCTTCTGTCTGGAAGCAGGAAAAAAAAATTCTGTAGATAGTGTTTTTGGTAGTGAATATCTGTGGGGCTGAGTGGGGGATTAAAAATTTGTGTGTGATTATGTTGACAGAGTATTACATTTTCAACTCTCTATTCATATTATGCAATGGTTGCTCTTCATAAGAGAGACACAGAGAAAAAGAAGATGTAAATCTAGTAGGAAAAGGAGCATTTTGTCTTTCGGAAAACACAATAGCTTTACAAGAATTCTCAAGAAAGCTGCAACATGCATGAGTCACTTTAAATATAAGTGGTAATTAAAGTAAGTAACAAAAAATTATTACTAAATTCATCTTTAAAAGAGAGGAAAAGCAAATTATTTAATCCCTTCTGTTGCCCTGTGATGTCTCAGTGCCCAGCTGCATGAAGTGTGAGGGGTAGGCAAACATTAGCATAGGAGAAAAAGAAGGTCATCCTACACAAGTTTGGAGAAAGGGCAGGTCACCCAGGGCAGCCACCCTGGATGCTGCAGATAGTCTTCTTCAACAATGGGAAAAAGAATGAAGTAGCCAAAGGAACTCTCTAGGGCCAAGTGTGCATTGTACAGGCTAATTACCCAGCAGTGGCAGAACAGATAACGGCTGGAACACCCAAAGAGAATCCTCTTTGTTAAATATAGCCTCAGTACTGATGTTTTGTCATATCTGTTCATGACCCCTATCTCAAATCATAGTTTAGGTAAACACCATTCTACTCTTAAACTTTGCTTTGAGATAAGATTACTCCCGGGCAGTCTGACAAATGAAGAGGCATTGTATCCTGGTGGGTGTGCCCGTCGTTTAAAGCAGGGCGCAGTACCGAACTCCTCACTCTGTGCTGACCATCTTGCTGTATTTAGCCAGAATATCTGAAGAACTGGAAGACTTTTGTTGCCTTACATTTGTAAGGTCTCACAGTAATTTAGACTTTCTGAAGAAAAAGGTGTCTATGATCAATTTCTGACACTTTCTGGGATCTTCTAATAGAGATTTTTGGAACATCACCAGATACTAGAGAAAAATATATGAACAGAAAGGAGGTTCAATCAGATCCCAACATGAGTTAATGGAAATCACTAATAAGTCTAACAGTACCTGCTGTCATTTTTAAAAGCTCTATCCAGTGTGAAATCACCTATAATGAAGTATTTACTTAGTTCTTTTCAAATACATAATGTCTTTCTTGCCATATAAAATGGTTTTGCTTTGCATATTTGTTTTTGCGGGTAGAAGAGTCGTGTATTAAAACTATGTGATGTCAAAATCTTTGTAAGGAAAGAGGAAAAGAGTGAACCAATAGACAGCACAAAAGGATAAATTATTTAAGGGATAGAGCAAAGTTCAGCAGAGATTTTTATAGAGTTTAGTGCTAATATCAGGAAAAATGTTTCTAGCTGGGGTGAGTGAGTAGATAATGCAGATATGAACTGCATGTAACCTGTACTGAAAGTCTGAACTTTTCAGAAGGGTAACAAAAAAAATACATAAGAAAAAAGGCAACCAAGATCCATTTGGCCTGAATCTTTGAGACTGAGAGTCAAGCATAAACATAAGAAACTAAACTTCTTAGTAAGCATTCCTGTGCATTAATGATACATTCATTCAAATTATATAAGCTTTAAACATATATAAGAATTTAAAATTAAGTTTTTATGTCTAGTTACTACTAGAGACACATTTGTAAATCACTCAAGTAATTATTAAAAAAAGAAACCTGAGAGAATTTGTTTTATCTTACCTAGCCCTATCTCTTAAATTCTATGGTAGTCTTGTTTCACAAGATGTTTTCTTGTCCAGTACTATTAAAGAGAAAGTGCTGTACAAAGACAGAGTTCTGTTTGCAAAGAACAGAATCCTCTTGTGTTAATTTAGATAAGGCAGTCTGTGAGTGAGCACGTAGACATATTACAACAAATGCAAGATCCTAAGATTATATAGCACATTAAAAAGTTTCCATTGTTTATTCAAAACTGATGTAGTTTACAGGGTGCAAGTGCTAGGTTGTCGCTTGATATGCTGTTAAAAATAGAATTAAGTAAACATAAACCTAGCTAAGAAACGTTCAATCTGGTTACAAAATACTGGAAGAGAATGATGGAGTGAAAGATTCAGGTTCTGAGAAAAAGAAGTTTTTGTTTTTTTTTTTTTCTTTCCAGTTCTACTGTGACTGACACATTGAATGGGATGGAGATTTTGCAGGATTTTCCTATACTGAAGGGGACGGTCTGTTTGTTGGGGGTCTTTGAGTATATGCATTTGTGAAAATGAGGCATAGGTTCAAAGCAAAGGTAACCTTCATGTTATTTTTTGGATAGAGCAAAGAAACAGAAAGAGGAATCACTTTGAGGGCAGGTCATGTAAACAAAAAGATAAATAATTATGTGGTTTTTACTGTGCAGTCACTTGCCCTGTAATTGGACAAATAGGTCTGGGGTAAACTATTTGGGAAGTAAAATTTACATGCTTTGCAGTTACACAGTAATAGATGCTTCATGATTTGCTGCAGCAAACCCCCTAAGGACAGTCTTGCTTATAAAATTGACTCAATTTCTATCTCAAGTAGCCAGAAACTGAAAAACAGGAAAACAGATTGAAATTTTCTCACAGTCCATGCTTATGAAATGCCAGAACATGCATAAAAAGTGTTGAAGACATACTGGCTATTTGGGGTTACAAAGGAGAAATTCTGATTTGTTGGCAGTGACAAGGTTATATACTTTGATTTGAACTATTCCAAACCTCTTAATAATGTTAGAAGCCCACTATTATGTAAAGCGGTGTTTGGGACTCCTTGGGCACCTGGCTTTTGGGCAAGAACCAGGATGAGGGAAGGCAATCTGCAGTTCCCAGTCTGTGCAGCCTCAAGGCACCCTTTCTGGAGTTCAGGCCTTAGATTTGGTGAAAGCTAATCAAATCTGAGATGTTTCAGACAAAACATTTGGAGCTTATATATCAGGGCTTTTCAACGAAGCTACATTTAATAATAATGTATCAGATAAACTGTATTGCCAAGAGCAGTTATTTCTCTTTGTTCCTTTGCTTCCCTTTTGCTTTTATTCTCCTTGAACTTCCTTTATTTTATTGCTGCTCTTCTAGCCTTCCCTTCTTCCTGTGCTTTTAAAATCTGCTTAAAGCATTCCTTTATCTCCCCAATCTCAAAACAGATCTTCTGTGTCATTTTGCCCTCAAACCCTCTATCTCCTCAGTGAGACTAAGCAGTCTCGAAGTTGTCAAGCAATCTCTTGTTTTTCTTACACAGAGGGAAAACATTGGTCAATGCCACGAAATGGTTCCATATTACTGTTGATTCTACTGAAATAACAGCATTTTCCACCCTAAAAATGTCTACATTATTCATTTTGTAATCAAGTTTTTTGACTGATGCACCATTTCAAATGAATTTGCCTCAAGATAAAATAACTTCAAGTCCAAATATGCAGTAAGTATTTAAGGAGAATGTCTAGTTTTGAGAGGACTTCCCTGATAGTAAGAAGCTCCATGGTAGAAGGCCAGCTGGGCAGGAACAGGAGCAGTAATAAATTCAGGTGTTTAGAAACAAAGACTTATCAGAATGATGATTTTTTTCCCCTCAGCATCAAAGATGTCATCACATAATGTGTAATTGATAAGCGATAATAAATGACCTCAAAGATTCGTTGTTTCAGAAAGACTTTTGTCACTGAAGTACATCAGAGATCTGGAACATTTACTCAATAAACCTTTGTATTTTATTGTTCTCTAGGAATGGAGAAAATTCAAACTGAAATTTGCATCAGAAAACTAGTGCCTTTCTGTGAAAAAAGTTTCCCAAAAACCTTTTTAGATTTTTGGCATGCTTTTTGACTTGAAAAATTCTCCATTTAGTCACTGTAAAATGTTGACTAACTTTCGGCATCTCCTCTTTCAATTTTAGGGCATTAATTCTGTTACAGCTGTGGTTAACTAACTGCAGTGAGCCACCCTGGTGGTGTGTGATATACAATTACTCCCAGGTACCACATTTTTTACTGACACTTGAAGGATCTGGGGTATGCAGTCAGCTGTAGTTGAAGTATATTGAAAGTGAGTGAGATAAAAAGAGAGATTTTGCTAATGGACAATATGCCTTGCCATTGTATGCACAATAACAGAAGCAATGTATGGCTGGTGTCCTCACAGACCTGAATTAGAAGAGTAGGCAGACTCATTAGCAGTACATTGTGATGCCTTTCTTATGTAGAGTTCTTCATGATAATGTGTATAATAGCTTTCCAATAGCTCGAGATACCTGATTGAATATGGTAGGTTGTTCAGGTGAAAACTGGTCACAGTTTCATTTCATGTTTTATTAAATGTGTCCACATAACTGCAGTGAAAATGTTTTGGAAATTCTAAATGTTGTCATCCAGGTCTATAAAAATATCTAGACAGAAGTTTCCATGCTCAGAGAAGAATTCAGGAATTTCCAGCAGTTTTATGAAGATATCAGAAAATTCTAGTTGAGAATATTAACACATGCACCTCTGAAGTAATAGCAAAAATTAGTTGTATGCTGCAGCTTTTAGAAATGCATTGGCCTAGCCACTCATGTGCTGTCAGAAAAAGTAATCGAAGTTACACCAAATTGCATTGAAAGCCTGTATTTTTATTGGTTTCCCATAATTTATTTTCTGTTTTATTGATTGTTGATATAAATGTGATTTTTTTGAGAGTTGTTTTGACATCTCTCAATACATTGTTTAACATAATGTGCTGGCACAGCTTGGCTGGGCAGCCTCCCAACAATACGTCACTCTCAGAAGATGACAGAGAAAATGTTAATAGTATTGGAAGACGGGGTTTTAAAAATACACTTATTGAAAGTAATGCCATTGGAAAATAGTGAGCAGTTGTCAAACAGAGAGATTAAAAATCCTGTACAACAAGAAAAAACAATTCTGAATCTCACAAAATAATGAAGGAAAGAAGTAGCACCTAAAGACAGAGGCCAGGGGTGTTGGAAGGAGAGAGGTCTGTACAGAGGCTGTTACTGCAGCCACACTCATAAGCTGTAGCATGTACAAGGGGAATGATGAAAATGTTACATATTGTGTTAGCTTGCAGAATCTTCTCTATTGCCCCATTTAGTTGTATATCTGCATTAAATACAGGAGTATCTTGACAGATACTGCAGGTTAGAATTTCCTAAAAATACATCTGAAGCCCTTAAGGGGATGTCTGACAGATTTTGGCATGGATAAAAACAACTGAGATTTTAAGTCCTGATGCATTTTGTGTTGTGAAAGCATGCTTATCATTGGCTGGTAGTGCAGACAGCTACTTAAACCTGTCATGAACTGCCTTGATGAAGTTACTGAAGTAGTAAAAACCCAGATCTGGCCTTTACTAAGCTCCTGCCTTGCAATCAGTCCAGCAACTACTGTTATACTGTGATTGCCAATGAATATAGTGTTTTTGAGGTCCTAAATAGAAAGGCACATTTCTTTCCACATATCTGGACTTTATTAAGCTAAAATAATACTTTCACAAGAGCCAACATATGATAAAATCAAACTATTTTACTCTCAGTATCAGTTTTATGCATAATGTACACTGTTTGACTGAGGGGAAGATACAAAATTAAGCTCAAGTATGTTGTTAATAATTCAGTTCCAAAAATGCAATTCAGTTTCATACATATACAACATACATAAAAAGCTAGAAATACCTAAAATTAATGAAAACATCCTTTCTTAATCTGAAAATCCAATGTGTCTATGAAAACTATCCTAATCTGAGCATCTGTTTTCCACTCCTTTGCATTTTCAAGACAAAGCAATCTTCTGATATGTTTACTCCTTTAATTTGTTTGATTGGTTGCTTTTTCTTTTTTTTTTACAAAAACATCTGTAAATATTTCTCAAGATAAATGAATATTAGAAGTTTATTTTGTATTGTGTAGTAGTTGTGACTGATATAGGATTTGTAATCGCAAAAAATTAGAGCATTCCTGACAAAGTCAACATGAAGAATCTCTCATTCTCTTTTTGAATATAACATTCTTCAACAAAAAAAAGCTTATGATAGGAGTTCTTCTACTTATTAAATCAAGATGTAAATATATTGGATTATTTATTGTGCAGGAATTGGGAATTTTTAGGGCGTTTGTTTCATTGGCTTTTTATTGATAACAAAATTGTGTCCAGATTAAGTATATTTTAACAAATAAAGTTGACTATATTGACTACTCTGTTTGTACCTTTGCAAAAAATACATGGTTACATCTTTTTAAGATGCTTAATGATAATACAAATCTAAATAGATGTATTAGGAGCAATTAACTAATTCTATTTTCATATAAAATACTATATATCAAAACATACACTGTTACATTATTGTAGGTATAAATGTGGGTAAATACTTTGTGTATCTTAAGTTTTTACTTTTTATTAAGATATGTTTTCATAAAATTTAATTTTTTATGCTAATGTTCATTTATACAATAATTATACCTCAGTTAGCAATGGAAGTGTTCATCCACACCAGTGCTATTGTCACAAGGGAAAGATATTGCTACCTCCATGAAATCAAACAACATACTTAATCCTATCAAATGAAAACATAAGGCAGTCTAAATCATTGGTCTGTTTAGAGATTGGGATATCAATTTCTATTCCATCATATTTATTGCAATAGCAGCAAGAAATATTTATGCCGGCAACATACAGTGATCAAAATCTGAGAGGAGATGACCACCCTTAATTCCAACTGAAGTGTTATACTCCTGCACCCTAACATTGCATGCCTCTGCTCTCCTTTCTTGCTTTATTATTCATGTTCACTGCTTTCTTTTATCTCTCAATCAAAGAATGACATTCAAAAGCATGACTATGCTATAACAGATTGAAAGCCTATCTAGCCTGTACCTTGGCTCCAACAGTACCCAGTAGTAAGCACTGTATTTATTTCTGCTTCCAAGAATTTGTGGCTCCCCCATATTTGGAGCCAGAGGTGGTTTGTGTTTAGTACTCCCAGTGGATTTTCTCTCTGATTAAGCTATCTAATCACCTTATGGATCCATGGAAACTTTTCCCATCTATTATTTCTCCAAACAAGGAATTCCACAACTGAATTCTTTCTCAGAAAAAAAATTTAAAAACAAACAAACAAAAAAAAACCCAACCTTTTTTTGGCCCTGACATCATTTTTTCATTTGATGTCTCTTGTATGAAATACAAGACAAGTAATATGCTTTGTGACCTCTAGAACATTCCTTATCACACGACGACAAAACAAACTTCAATGAAACAGACGTGAACACAAGACAGAATGAACTTTCTACTGCCCTCTGATGGGAAAATTACAAACATGTGTCTTCCATCACTTGGGTTATTGACAAAACATGATTTACCCAAAAGCTAGTATTTAACACTCACTACAGCTAAATGTTTACTAAATTAACTTGTTCTGCTCTTTTTTTTTTTTTGCCTAAAAATTTTCATATTTTGCCCTTCATTTTTGATAGAGCAATACCTGCTATCCAGACAGCTTTGGAAAGAAAAAAAATCACAGAATATCTATGAAAATATGCAAGAATGTCCCAAGTTGTCCTAATTTAGGAACAAGTAAATATCATTTGAAAATACCCTATTATGAGGAACAAGTAAATATAATTTGAAAATATGCAGATGAACTGAATTATTTGTCATTCATTCTTCCTAAGTGATCATTATTTCTTATTCCAAATATTTTAGTGAGTCAGAAAACAACAGGACAAAAAACAGCTGAGGTTCTCAGCTAAGTAATAGGACTAACAAAGCCCAAAAAGCAAAAATAAAAAAATTAATAAATAAAAACTTTCACCATGAAACAAAGCAGAGGGCATGAATGAATGTTCAAAGATCTGACTTATTAATCAGATCAATCAAATTATTTTGTGAACAGAGAAAACCACATAATAAATTACTATCTGGTTAAAGAGTTTTTTTGTTTGTTTTTATGTTGTGTTTTGTTTGTTTGCTATAGCTTTTGTTTGTTTCTTTTTCAAAATTAACTGTTGAGTTTTTCTCTTTTGCTTATTATTTTCTTCTGATTTGTGTTTGCTTAAAAATGTTTTTGACGCTTATAATTTCTTTTAAGACATCTAAATGACGTTTTTTTCTTCAAGGGGCTGTGTATGTTATTGTACTTCTGAACCACCAAAGTATTTTTCCTTTCTGGAAAATAGATAGGAGGTTTGGTGGGCTTTTTTACCTAAATATAAAGCCCTATTTTTTAGCAAATACAGAAGAACTTAACTTACAAGTTGAACATGGGAAATAACCTGTCATAACTTCATCACCACTAGACCCCAGGGAATCAATGTCTTAAAGTCAATAACAGTGTTCTAATTAAAAGCGTAAAGCACCATCATGAGAGTGTGTGGGGGAACCTTTACAAAGAAGCCCCAAGTTCACTGGTGTGATCCTGATATGGCTAACTGCACTGTGACTTGCCTTTATGTGCTTATGTAAATAGCCCTGGCTGCTGCAGGGAGAGAGCCCTTTCCCCAAGGGCTTTCTCTTTGTGAAGCACCAGCTGCCCCCAGTTTGGCATTGCTGGTCCTTATCGCCCGTGGCAAAGAGGGGGAAAATTAATGAGGAAAAACTGCCCGATTTTATCTGTTTTGTTTTAATAGAACCTTGTTCCTTGTGCCCCTGTTTCTCTGAACTGAAGCTTTAGGGGCCTGCAGCACACTTTATTTATCTATTATTAGTACACATAAAGATAAGGTTCTAGCTCTGAGTATTTCTGCAGTGTGTAGTGCTCTGTTCACAGGCACTCTGCAAATGTGTTCAAACATTGCTATTTACACTTTTACCTCTTCTGAAATCCTGGCACTTAATCCAATTGCTTTCTGTTTTCTGCTACTTAAAATGCAAAGGAAAAACTGATAAAGAGAAAACATTTATATTCAGGAACTTCCTCCACTTCAGAAGCATGCACGCAAATGTTAATATGGCATGAAATGTACACTTGTGAAATGTTAAGTTTACTGTTAATAAGCTCGTGAAGAAAATGTAATTACATCTGATGATGCCCTGGTTATTGTGAAATTAAAAAAACAAAACGACCCTCAACTTGATCCTACGCAAAAATACAGCTCTTTTTTACCAGCCAGTTGTAGGGGGAGGGGAAATGCTACAAAGAAAGGGATTAAGTATATATTTATTTTCTTCAAAGTCTCATTCATTATATTTCTGCTGCAGTGTTCTTCATGCCCTTCAGGCCCAAAGTGGCAAAACCATGTTGTGCAGCTGGCAATGTGGAATTCCTCTTTTTAGGGCTTTTAATTGCGTTAAAGCAAGACCTGGGTTATTTAGTTCATAGTGTGAAAGAGAACTAGCCCAAATGATCAAGCCTATGATTTCTAAAATTAATTGATATAATGCTGTTTTATTAAATCTAATGATGAAAATAATAATGAAAGCATGATTAAACATTAAAGCTCTGCTGTTCTTGATCTTGTAAGAAAAGCAATACCAGTCCAGTTTTTTGTAGAAATAATAAATAAGAAAGTGTGAAAAATTATTGTTTCTTTTTCTGCAATATCTTTTTTATTTTTTTTTCTTTCCAGATGTCTTCTGCATTCTGTGTTATGCACAGGGATTTACATGATCACATTCTGTAGAACTGTTTATTGAAGCAGAGAAGAATCTGGCAGTTCACATGTCATTATTTTCACACTTTTCCCTGGTCTCTGTAAACCTTCTTTAGAACTAACCTCTACAAAGTCATTTTGCTAGGAAAAGAGAAAGTAGCAAAATTAATTCCTGGTGAAAAGAGTCAAGTATTTGCATGAGGTAAACTGGTAACACTTCATCAAAATGGCATTATGCACCATTTCAGTGATTGAACTAGGAATAGTGGTTACACAATATCAACCTGTACAACATATTTGCTACAGAAATATTTGCATTTGCTACTCTAATTATTCAGTGACAGGTTTTAAATGGTTTGTCAAAAGGAGGGGACTGTGTATGCAGTTTGTTCTCAATTTGACTGAGGAGCCTTGGAAAGACTTGTGAAGATAATGGTATGTGTGATCCAAATGGTAACAATGATTGTATTATGCTTTTTCTTTTTCAGTGATTTGGTCTTCAGCTTTGCTGTATTTATAACGGGGATCTACAGCCTCTGAGACTGAGATGTACATGTCACCTTCCTTTGATATGACTAAGCAGAGAAGTGCAACAAGAAGTCTCAGTGTAACACTGACATTGTACTTCTAACTAAAATATTTCCCTTTGCAGTTCAGTTGGACTTTTTCAACTTTCCACAATGTTCATGCTTAAGTAATAAAATGAAATATATGAACCAGCATTTTTTTTTTGTCTATAAGGGACAGTTTCCCTAGTAAGGTATTTTTTTTCAGGAGCATTACATGCAAAAAACAATGAATCAGAATACAAAACTTTGATTTGCTATTGCTTTGTTTAATAGATAAATAAGTCTGTAACAGCCTTTCCAAAAGGACTGCAAAACCTGTAAGCACTTTTATTTCTTTCTTTAGCAATTCAGTAGCATATGACCAGACAAACACATTGGTTAATTGTGCCTTATCCTATAGTTGGAAAAAAAAAATATGATATATTTAATGGTTTTCAAAAAAAGGGTGTATTTATTTCTTCAGACACTTGAGCATTCTTAGTGACACTTTCTTAAAAATAGATCACAGAACTGGAGACAAATAAAAACAAATATTATGTCAGTCTTATTTGCTTTTAGGTTTTCACTCTTTAAAATTAGTGTTTTCTACCTTTCCTTCACAACACCAAGATTTTCTTTATAAATAAATACTCCAGTGCTTAAATAATATACATTGACCCTTTGATCAATGCCAACTAATAAAGGATTTAAAATCTTCAGAATTTCTGGCATCTATTTTTTTCAGAAAAAGCACACAAAGACTATTTTTCTCCCAGTTCAAGCAGAGTATGGTAATGGTTGGGTTTTTTGGTGATTTTACACTGACTTCAGGGGAACTCTAGAAGATTAAATGGATATAAAGTCTGTCAGGAAAAATCCCTGTCCAGATTTTTGGTGGCGGATTTTTTTTTTTAATAATTCTACTTTAGGGTGTGTTTCTGCAAATTGGTAGTCTGCATTGTGTAACAATAGCAGGTAATATAGTTTTTTGTATATGTAGTTAAAAATTGCACATTGCACCTCATGAAACCATGTTTTAAGCATGGGAAGCTCAGCAATAAGATTGTCAGCAATGGTTTTTACCTTACCAGTACTGAAATAGAGGCACTAAGAAAACTACACCTGTCAAGAATGGGATGCCACATAAGCAGAAGGAAATTTGTCTTCCATCAGCTTAGAGTCTTTTTGTTTTGCTTAGATATTACCATGTTATAAAATGAAATTCAATAACTAAATATAGGAAAATAGATGACTGGCCTCCTAAAGTTGAAACACAACATGATTAGTAAGAGGTCCATTCAGACCCAAATTGTTGGTGATATAACAATGAATTTATTAGGACCCAAATAGTGATATGCAACTTTAGAGAATTCAAACAATTTATAGAGTATTTTCTTGACCTTTTCTTTTTTTTTTTTTGTATTTCCTTTCTGTTGTGGAAAGTTATGAAAGGAAAAAATGCTGCAAAATAATATAACACTTATGAGAGAGACAAATAATAAAAGACTTCTTCATGATAGTGGGTGATGAAATTGTGTAGATCACTAAACTTTCAATTTAGTCATTCTTTTCATAATAGAAGGCAATAATTCTGCCATTGGATGAAAACCAAAGGGGGAATGTTTATTGATTTAGGCTCCCGAGCCAAAGGTCTTGAGGTGTATTAGGCTCAGTCTTAGCTAGCAGCAATCCTGAGTTAGAAAGAATAACCCCTTGTCATTATTTCTATAGTGACATCTTAAATGAAAATCACATTCTATTAATTATGAGAGAAAATTTTGAAAAATTATACATGTTATTAATAACTTCAAAGTTAACTTTTTAAAACATGCATTTAAATAATCCCGACTTTCTTGTCTCTTATTTACACTGTTCATCTTTCTCCAGTCTGACCTCGGAGGCTTCTGACTATCTTCAACAAATTGTTGATAACCGTATGTATTTGCATAAACCTAAGTTTAGCTGGAAAGACCTGGCTTTCATCCCTTACATTTGAAAGCTGCATACAGATGTTCATGGTCAGCTCATAGCAAATTATAAAAAGGAATGAGAAATATCTAGTTATAAATCCATAATTAAACAGTGTCCCTGTACACTAATTGGATCAGATATTCATAGTGCATAACTTGGATAATTATCTGACACACTGCCTGCATAGGTAGAAATGTGTGATACAAACTTTTAACTATCAGTCATTAAAAATCAAAATGCTTGCTCTCCAGAAAAAGAATGACTAATTTAATAGAAATTAATTTTGAAAGCCTGTGAATGACTTCTGGAAAGAGTTTTCTTGACTTAAAAGATCCTTCTAATTCATACAATAAATTGAGCAGAAGTAACCACTCTTACTGATATTAGTTCTTCTGTTATAGATATGTAGGGATAATGCGCTCAGTCCTTTGTGCAGTCAGAACTGGAACTACTTGTTTTCCTTGTATATTTTAAGGACGTATCAGGTGATAGTATCAGAGGGGAAGTGAGCAGGAAGGAGGCTGCAGCCCTACAATAGGGCTAAAATTAGCTCTCTATTGAGTGATAGCATAGGATAGAACTCAATATTTGTTGTCCCATACAGTTTTTTCACAAAAAAAATCTTACTGAATGTACCCACTTAAAAGTTTTTTTTGTTTTCCGAGAACCACATTTTCACAGTACTTACAAACCTACTGGGTTGCACCATGAGTGTAACATCTGAGTTGCCAACACTGAAGTATTTCTCTTCCCAAGTCTGTGAAATACTAGGTCTAAATGCACAAAAATACTTAAATTTTTCAAAGAAAATCCAAACTCTTTGGGAGATTAAGAACCTAAATTCAGAGATTATGACCCTCAAAAAACATATTTCTTGGCGTTCTATGATAGAACAATTACACCAGTGAACAAGAGAAAGGCGATGAATATCATCTATCTAGGCTGCTGTAAGATCTTTCTTGAGGCCCCCTGCAACATCCTTTTCTGTAAATTGCAGAGAAATGTGTTTGATATGTGGGCAGTTTGGAGGATAAGGAAATGGTTGGACAGTTTTGTCCAAAGGGTAGTGGCAGGCAAGAATTGTTAGTAACATTCCTGTTTATAGTACTCATATATTCACCTCAGACAGCACTTCTCATTTATATTTGCCATTGGCCAAATATCAATATAGCTCCCTGTGCAGCAAGCTGGCTTTCTGCATCTGGTATGTAAGCATCTGTCTCTCCCTGTGGGAGCAGCTGTATGGATTCCACCAAATGTCAGGATTCTTGTAAGTTATGGATTGCAACAATATACCTTGAACCCATTTGTAGATATAGCCCTAAGTTACTTGTTTAAAGTCACACCAAATTTGTAGCAGAGCAAGAAATCTGGTCCATATTGCAACACCCAAAAATTCATGAAGACTCCATCCTCTTGTCCTCTTACCAAACCTTTTCCCCAAACAAGCAGTTAGATGAAACAAAATTGTACAATGCTCTTGGGCACATGGTTTGATTCTTGGGATGTCCTTCACCGGGCTAGGAGTTGGATTCAATGATCCTGATAGGTCCCTTCCAACTCAGCATATTTATGATTCTATGATAAAATCCTTAGGCTATTTTTTTCACAACTTTAAAAAGAAAAGGGTTTTGCTGAGGATGTGTGGATTGTTGAATTATCAGATAAAAAATTCTAGGCAACTGAAATATCATAAAGGCAAATATTTGGGCTGTTGATTTGCATCCATTTTTATTGGTTTTCTTTAAGTATTTTTATTCCTCTCAGGAAAAGTTTTTTACTAACTGTAATTCCAAGAATAATTGCAGTGTGGAGGCAGAAAGATGCTGGACAAGTCCTGTGCTGTTCAATACTTGTTTTAGCTGTTGGCAAAATAACAGCTATATTAACATTAATGAAGGGCTTGCCTACTGATTTACTTCTTGAGGGTTTTGCCTTGCAAACTGTAGCTGTTTATGTGAAATACTCCAAGATGTATTTCCATTGATTGTTCTCATAACCAGGTGAGAATCACGGGAGTGATTCACAGGAGTGAAACTTGCCTACATCTGAAACTTCCCAAAGAGTGACTTAGTCCACTTTGCATAGATCAACAATACAGCCTAGATATCTCCAGGCTCCTCTTCTCCAGGCTAAACTGACCAAGTGACCTCAGGCACCCCTTGCATGGCTTCCACTCAAGGCTCTTTACCACTGGACACTCCCTAATATATCTCATGTTGTGATCCAAGACTGCGTTGACTCTGGCACAGAGTAGAGTGGGACAGTCACCTCCTTTGACCAGCTGGCAATTCTGTGCTTAATCCAGCATGGTGAAAAACACAGTCTTTTCTCTCACAAGTTTTAAAGTGTCTTGTTTGCAAAAGCCTATGTGCAATATTTTTTTATTTCTTCCATCATGCAGATTTATGAATATCCATACAAACATATTCATATGTAAATCTCACTTACTGCTTTAAATTTCCTTCAATTTGTCCTGTTGTTGTTTGTTGTAGATTGTTTGTTTTTCTCTTTTTATTGTCTTTTAATCCAAGAAACAATATACCACAGTGGGCATGGAGTTTCCTGTTCTTTCACATTTCTTAAACGGTACTGTGAGAGCAACTTGCTATTTCTTTTCTTCATAAATGAATGGTTAAATAAGGGTGAAAATTTAAAACAAAGTAAAATGAAAGCCCTGTGAGAACTCCAGAGCACCCAATAATGATGTTGGCACATCATTATTCAGGCCATTGTTAAACACTGCATCTATACCAGTGCTCTGTAACTTGCCAATCTGAGAAAAAACAGTGATAGTGCTGAACAACATCAAGGGCTCATTGTCTTAGTCCCCTTATTTCCTCATGTTCCTTTAATAACTGAACTGTTCAAAGATCACAGGCTGCTGCAAAACAAGCACACATTAGCAGAAAAGGACATAACCTATGCCAATGTAATTCTAATTCAAACAACTTAATACCTGTCCCTGGGAGTCCAATTGTAATGCTCAGTCAGAGAATGAAGAGCATCACAGTTGGCTCAGACTCATATGAAAACAGGCAGATTGATTAGTCCTGCTGTCCTGTCATGTTAGCAATCATGCTTCTCTGGCCCCACTTCCCATGCATGTGAAATATAAATAGTTTAGAGGGACACTTTATAGAGAAAATCTGTGGGTCTCAGTAAATACAGCTAGGGTGAATGGACCATTTCTGCATGTCCTCTGGTTAGGTATTAGGTTTGGTATGTGTCAATTGAGAATATAGCTGCAATTGGCACCTCAGAACATTGGTAGAAAGAGAATAACTTTTGTGTGCTGTAATATGAGGGTATGAGTCGTATAGAAATAGCTAAATAGTTAACACTAGTGAAATATAACATTGCACTTTAAAGAGAACATTAAGTCATATATGACAAATAAATTACTTCCCTCAGGAAGTATATTTGATTTTTTTTTCTGTGAACTGAAGTGTTACAGATGGTATAAGTGTAAAAGAAAGGGTTTGGATTGATAAAACCATATCTTAAGCGTTAACTGAAGTATTTATATTGGACTTCACTATGGAAATGGCACTTTCTAAAATTGTACTTTATTGTCCTAAGGGTATCTTTTAAAGTTTGAAGTGTTAAATGTAGAACAATTTGTTAAATGAAGTATACAATGTTACTATGACTACGTGGTATTCATTCAGAAGTTTCAAGAAACTCAGATGATAGTATGGACTTAATGTATGAAGCATTGCTTAATGTTGTCTCAGTGTCAAAAGGACAAAAGAAAAAAAGATACTTTGATTTTTTTTAAATTTCTTTTTAGAAGAATATAGAAAACTGCAGACTTTGATCTCCATAATATGACAATTAACAAGACAAGAAAAAAAATTAGGAGGCTCAGGTGAACCATATATTAGGGAAGAGTGAGTTTACCTTTTTTAGAAAGAATAGTGAACTACACAAGTAGTTTATTCATTCTCCTTAATTCAGTGTCAAAGAGACATACAGCATGTGTCATTTTTGGGTACAATGGGGCATTCTGCTCAGGTTTTGGTTGCTGCTCCCAGGCTTTTCACAAATTCTGTCTCATGACTGCTTGGCCTATACACATGTCTGGGGTCTCCCTGCCAGTCTAGGGGATCTCTGATGGCCTTGGCTGCATTTATATGAGTGGATCCAGCCTTACTGCTCAGGAGAAATTCAAGTAAAATGAGGCAGATATTCAATATAAGATGGGGAAGGCAGAGCACGACAATTCATTCCCTTCAAAACATTTTTTTCTCTTATTGACACAATACACCACCCACCTAATTTTTAAACTGGGCAATATGGTGCATTTTAAGAGATATTTTTGAGGATTGATTAGTGTCATTGTACCTCCCTGTACCTCCAGAATTGGTATGGTGACACAAAGTAAAGCAAGGATGATTTAGAAGAAAAGGAGCGTGGAACCTTAGTCACAAATCCTGTGCATGTTATTTGGTCTACAGGATGGCTAAGAAAATAAGTCTATGAACATTATTTTTGAAGATATGGAGGCTGATAATCAAATAGTTGATTGCAAATCGTCCTCTCTTGAAACCTGTATTCATTCTATCTTTAAAAATATGGATATTAAAAGTATTGTTTACACCATATTTTAGAAACAAAATTCAAACCATATATTCATATGACAAAAAAGAGGAGGATATTTATGGACTCATAGCCCTTTAAATATTACACTATGTCACATCTCAGAAGTGTAAGGCACACCATTGAGCAGTGCTCCAATGAGCTTTCACACAGATTTCCATATCGCAACACAACTCTATTTCCTTTATTTAAATTGGTGAACTGAACCACCTGCTACTAAATAACATTAAAATCCAGCTATTTTTCTCAGAGAAACATTTAGGAGTTAGTAATTGTTCATTCTAGAAATAGTCAGGCTTTGAGCATATATGCATGCCCATGTGTTAGTGACAACCATTAATTATACTTGTCCTTTTTACTTGGTCAGAAAAGAGAAAATTAAACCCAAGGGTGACCGAGGACTTTATTCTCCAGTTGTATGTGTCATATAGTAATTTTCAACTCTGCAAGGTTAAAGGGGTTTCTTATAATGTTTTAAACAAATTTTGCATTATATTGCTTTATATGAATACAAAAGAGAGACAGCCCTTAGCACCTTAGCATCCTTGTGTTTTTCTTCTGCTGTTCTTTTTTATTATTTTTTTTTTTTGTAATGTATGGAACTTAAAAGGAGCTTTTACTTTTTTCTTACCATGGCAAATCTGATGGAATGAAAGCAACTCCATATGCAAAGTAATGAAAAAATTTGGGGGATAATTTCTTCAGGTGTGGACTGTCTGACCTCAGGAACATGACAGATATGGCTGCAGAATTATTAACAGTCACTCGGGCCTCGAGGTGGAATTAAGGAGGCAGGAATGGCCACGTATTTCAATCTGTGCAGTTAACCTACTTAGATTAGAATCTATTATTTATGGTGATTATCAACCACTGCAGCTCTTGTAAATGGCAGTAGGTCAGTGCTTTGATAATAATTAAGGTATTCATTATGGGATAAAAGCAGAGGTCAGCCTCACTTCTGTCTTTTGAAACAGAATTAAACACAAGGAATTACAAGGCTGAAGAAAATATTGCCAGAAAGAACCAACATAATTTTTTTTTTCATCTTTATTCTGAAGCTGTGTTTTCACAGCTTTCTATATTCATGGTAGCAGTAAAACTAAAAGGTCCCTAATGCCTTCTTTTAAGGAGTTCATTAGAAAGCTGTTAGTGAAGTTTTGTGTATTTTTATTACTACTGCACTCTGGAATGAGACACACAATACCTACAGGAGTCTGAAAAATGGGAAGAAATCATGAATGGAAAGCATATAAACTTTGCACTGTTTTCTGTCTTTTTTTATTCCACTGCATGATAAAACCCCTTGTTGTTTGAGCATATACACTACTTTATTCTTTAATAATGCAACTTAAATGTCATAGATACCTTACAAAGCTTATGTTTATAAAATTTATTAGACAGTGATATGGTAAATGACTCTTAGGGGATTTGGATATTGCTGAACATTGGAAAAACCATAGGTAGGACTAGCAGATTTTCTGCTATTTACCTACTGAACTAAATCAACCTGAAGAAATACCATATTTAACAATTAAAAAGAAGAGGGGAAAATGTTTGCTTTTTACTGCATAAAATGTCTGTTAGGAGTCCTAAGTCGTCTTAATGTTGTTAAAAAACCATTAAATTTTAATGGAATTAATTTTAGCCAGTGTCCATTTTTCATAAGATCTAGACATCAAAAGATACTTCTGCATATACATCAGAGAAGTATAAAGACCTGCCAGTCCAGTAAAAGTACATATTGTTTATAAATATTAATGTTAAGAAGGAATAAGAAAAATAAGAATAACTTGTATCATGTACATCTGTTTAATTCTTTCTTTATTCTCGGATATAAGAATTGTACTGGTTTGAGAGACAAATTTTTTAATTTGGACAAAATGTTGAGTATGAGTCACAGGTCAGTTTAACCCATATGTAAAAACGTATTTAGCTCTCCCCACCTGAGCACCAACATCCTTCTCAGATTTCTAGTGGAATGGAACTGTGGAAAATAAGAGCTAACTACTTGCTTTTGTTCACAAACCCAGAGGAATGGACTGAAGATTGAGTAGAGAAGAATGGAGAATGGACACAATCTCCACAGAATTACCTCCAGGAAGATGAAACTCATTTTGATCAAGTTCCTCTGCCAGAAAAAAATTATTAACATTTTGAAAAACTGTTCCTTTCATGAGATATAAAATGGCCTCCTCCATCTGTGTTTTGATTCAATGTCCTCTAAAGATTGGAAGTAAGCCTTTTGTTGCTATCTGGGCAGGCATATTCCATGTAAAGGCAAGAACTTACTGATTGTATAGCCACCCATTTAAAAAAAAAATCAGGAAATATCTTCAAAATGAATCCAAATATATCTTATTTTTTTTTTGTTTTCCAAAATTTCAATAATTATTTTGGATAAAATTCCTGCCTTCCTTTCCTAAGAAAACTCAACATATTTTGTACCAGATGGCTTTAGGACTGCACTGCAATTTATAGGAAGGGAAAAGGAAAAGAGATAAACTGTTAGATTTTTTAATTTGAAAATGTAGATAGAAAATATATAGGGAAGATGAAAATAGCTTCCTCAAAATGTTTCAATAAGCATTAAAATCTTTTTGTACAGACCAGAGTTTCCAATACATATATAATATTTTTCAAGTTGATGTTGTGATTGTGTTTTCCAGTAATGCTATGTGATTTCTAAATGAATTATTTTACAGATTCTGATTTGCCTTTAACAGAAAATGCTGATTCACTCTCCATGAAGCATCAGATTCTGAAAATTGCTAAAATAAATAGGTTGGCATGGTGAATGAAGATAGATAAGCATTAATGATATCAATAAATTTAAATGCTGTTCCCAGGAATTTTTGTATAGTCTTAAGTCACCTTTCATTTTAAATGGAGTTGTTATAATTATTTTTCCAAAGAAATAGTATTGGAGAAAGGCAAGCTCAAAAAGCAACTCATCTCTAGCCCTCCTTATCATCATGGGATAGTTTCCTTATACTTGCTCTTTACAGATCTTAAAAGGATTCTTATTAAAGTAATTAATCAGACAAAATTTTATTTCAGTCTTCCACTTGTTCATAGTTAGATTAAAAAATTGGTATTTTGGTATACTAAAATTATTTTATAAGGCATCTAACACCTTATATGTAATAAACAGAAAGGATGGGAATGATCTGCTGTTTTTCTTTCCCAAAACTTTCTATCGCATTACATTCTTTTCATTTTATTTCCCAAGCCTTCTCTTTGCCAGTCTGTAGAGTCAAAAATCTCTCAACTTCTCCATGTAGCTCAGATCCTCCAGTCCCTCAATCATCTTCACTGCCCTTCTGAAGTGGTTCCAGTCCGTGCATGCCTCTGCTGTCCGTGTGAGCCCATCGCTGGACGCAGTGTCTCAGGCGTGTCTCACAAGCACTGAGTCAAGGACAAGAATCATCTCCCTGACGTTGGCACTGCTCTGCCCAGCAGAGCTCAAGAGCATGGGGGTCTCTTTTGTTATTGCCTTTGACCTATTTGATCTCTTTCCCTAATATCTTCAGTTTCACCCAGGCACCCTCCCATTCTGTTGCTTCTCTTCCCTGTATCCATTTTTTCTTCTGTTATCTTTCTACTTCAGCACTTCTCCTGCGTTTGTCTTTCTACGGAACCCTCAGTGCAAAGAAAAATGGACAAAATATACTCTTCTGTTGATTTTGGTTCAAGCACTGTGTTTAGGAGCCACAGACTGTTAGTCAGTTTTCTCTTCCCCCTGCTCTGCCTGCTCTGGAACCTGGAAAGAGGCCCACGTGGAGCTGTATGTGACAACCCAACTCAGCGCCTACAGAAGAGGAGTTCTATGCCAAGCTCGGTCTCCCTCATATCCAAGTTTAAGGACATTGGAGTCATTACACTTTTACATTTACACCAAAATGAATCAGCCAATTAGTCACATTTTGTTTAGAGTGAAATTCAAATTAGTCTTCACTGAAGTCACCAGAATAGTGTTGTGTTGCAACTGCCAGTGTGCAGTGTTCATGAGTCATGCTACAAATGTTATGAAATAAGCTAAAAATTACGCTTTTTAAAATAGTACATGTAGAGATTTATTTAGTTTTGTTATTTTTTGTTTTCTCCACGACTCCTAAACCTTCATTTTCATGTTTTCTTAATTTTATCTCTGAGGACTAAACCTAGACTATTTTTACTTTAAAATTATAGACTCTGTTATATTCAAGTAGCTGCAGTGTCCAGTTTTTCAAAGAGCTCATGATCTGATTATCATGAGGTTTGGTAATTTTGCCACAAGACTTTACTCGTATGAGTACTCTGACAGTCTAAAAGTAAAGCATAAAACCAGTACTTATTAAATCTCTAGTAGCCCATATTTCTTTTTCTGTATTGTTTTACAGAACATGTATTTTGCTGTCCTTAACTTTGGCCATGTTACTATAAGAGTAGAATACTGGCATGCATTTTTATGTCAAACCCAAAACAGACCCAGCATGAAATATAAGGAATGAAAATCAATTATTTTTGTTAACCATACAGGATAGCAGCAGTGAAACACTAGAAATGTTCAGAAATGCCAGTTGCTTCATTTGATCCTCCTTCTGACAAGAACTCCATGTGAAAATATGAATCTTTACTGGATATGACTAATTTTGTAAAAGAAGTGATTTATTGGTTTCCTGGCTACATCAAAGTTCCACAAAGTTATTTGCTACCTAAAGGTTATCTACTTCATTGAGAAGTAGATGCCCAAACATTTTTTTTTTAATTGTGGTTTTGCATTTTCTCTCACTGTGTTTGTTCCTTCACTGGTGAAGTAAAAACCATTGCTTACTTTGACAATTTCTAATAAAAATCTGTTACAAATATAGCCCTGTCTTGTAACTAGCAAGAATGACCCTAATGGTTTCAAGGTATTTAACCTCAGATGCCTGGAAAACATTAAGATTTAATGCATAAAATCATTATTCTGTGTAGTTTTTTAACCAATACAGTCTCATCATGTTTTCCTGATTCCTAAGATTTACAATGAGCACAGAAAAAGGGAAAAAGGTAAATAAAGCAACACTCCTACACAAATGAAATAGAAGGAGAAGGATCTTTTGTCACTTAGCAAATTGAGCACTGAAGTGTGGTCACTGGGTCAAAGTCAGCTCTTGAGAAAAATCAACACCATTTACTTCCCAGGGTTTTCTCTTCTTTATCAGTCCCTAGTCTCCAATGGCAGCCAAAATCCAAGTCTGTGCTGGCTCTTCACTGTGAGGAATACCCAGATACAAAAGAAAATGTTGGCATTTCTTCTGTTTAACCTGACAAATCATCATTCAAACTGTATAGCCAAATAATGAAAATCAGAGACTGACAACTGAAAGCTCTAGACAGTGCATGATCTCACCTATACAATCAGAGGGAAAAGAGTCTCCTGTCGCTTTTTTTTTTCTTTTTTCACTCTAAAGCAAATTTTCTAAGAAATTATCTTGTAGAAGTTTTATTTGAACTTTGGTGTTTGTAATGACTTATATTGTCTTGCCAATCAAGAACTCCTGGGAAAAACCTAAATCAGCAAATTCAAGAAAACATTAAGTTCAAGATGAAATAAAAAATATTCAGTATCCTCATTTGAAAGTGTTCTGAGGAATATATATACCCTTAGGTTTTCCATGTAGTAAATTATGTCTTATTCATGCAAGATTTTCAAAATTATTCTAATGATACCTGGAGCTAGACAATGAGAATGGCTACGTTGCTATGCAGAAAGATAAAGGAAATACCTTCTAAGTAGGTTGCTTGAATAATGAGCATATGCACACATTCTAAAGAGGACTCTAATATATATTTATTCTGTCAGCCCACCCCACACTGATGAGGAAACAGAAAGAGAAGGGGAGAAGATCAACAGAACCAACAATCCTGTCTATAGCACATTAGTCATTGGCTCTGAGATGGTACATGAGAACTGATAATTTAAAGATGTTTGAAGCACCCAGAGCATATGACAAGACATGGCATGAGCCAGATTCTCTTTCCTGACCAAAACTGATTTGTCATTTGGTCTGTGAGAATAATAGCAATATTATACTCACAAGAGAGTGTGTTTTTGACTCAGTCCGTTTTTGACTCACATCCTCTATTTCCCAAAGGTATACTACTGTAGCTGCCATATTAGAATTCCATTATTATTAAATTTCTCTTGGATTAGTTTAATAATCTAAGTTACCAGAAAAAATATAATACATAACTAGTCATAACTGAAGGACAGGTTACTCTACATGGTTTTTAATTTTCAAAGTCTGCAGCCTAACTGCAGGCTGCTGTGATGTCACAGAACACCTATTTTGCCCACTGGATGTAGCTTGTGCACTTCCAGAAAAAACAGGGCAATTCTTCAATATCCTATGTGGGTAGAGAATGCAATAATATGTATAATATGCTTATAAAAAAAAGATATCTCATGGGAAATCTAAAAAAGACAGTTATCAAAGCTTACTAATTGATTAAGTAGGATCTTCACAGATATTATAAAAAATGTAAAACCAGAAAAGAAATCTATGTACCTGTGCTTGGAATTGCATCTGCTTTTATTTTTTTATTACTACTTTGGTGACATATTAAAAGAACTTGATTCTATTTCTTTCTTTTATATTCACAACTGTCTTTATTCACAGAATGTAAAGCAGGAATATTGGAGGTGTAGTCCTTGTTTGAACACACCAAAAGCTGTGTTCAAACTGATTCCCTGTGTTGTTAACTGTGCAGATCACTTTTGTTTGGGAAACTGAAGAGGCTGAGTGAGGAACAGGGTTGTGCGGCACATTCCAGGCAGTGTCACTAAGAGAATAATTTCTTCTTGGACTCATCTACAGCAAGGAATAAGCCTCAGAGCTGCCGGTGGAAATGCAAAACCAGACCCTTCAGTCTCTGGAATTTCATTTTTATTAGAGAAAACAATATAAATGAAAAAAAAAAAAAAAAAAAAAAAAAGAGAAAAGAAAAAAGAATATAAAGAAATTTCAAACTCATGCCTAAATAATTCTAATATAAATGCAACGGATGTGAATTGCAAAGAAGACCTCACAAACTTGTGATTATAGTTTGGGGAAGCAAGTGAGAAAGGCATGACATTAATGCCTATTTTTTTAGTTATTTGATTTACAATACTGAATACTGGGATAAAAGGCCAAAATGTACATCAGAAAAGTATCATGCAGTGAGAATGAATGAAGGAGAAGTAAGAATACTTCTCCTTTGGAAAAGGCATAAAGAAATAATATATTTTTGTATAAAATGATAAAATTTAACAGTAGGAATCTGGTTAAATTGGTGCAGGTTTTCCACATACACAGACAAGTTACAGGAGGGGAGTCTTCTCTGGATTTAAAACACTCTGTTGATAAAAGAATAAATTATTGAATATGGAAGTGCCTTACTTGATATGCTAACAGTATCATTATAGTTACATGTTGGCTAAAAATCAACTACAGCAACAATTGAAAGGAAACTTAATCAAATAATTTTGTCCAAGAGTAAAACCATAAATCAGAAGGTCAAGAATAGATGCAAAGAGTTTAGTTGACATGTGAAAGAATAGATTTAGCTCTTGCTGAGCATCTACAAGTGCTTGTATCTTTATACAATGGCTATTTTGATCATATAAGCAGTTTTTGTTCTCAGAGACTCTGCTGTAAAGTTCGCTCTTCAGCTGCTAAGATGAAAATGGCATTTTCAAAATGTGGCAGATCTTACTTATGTCTGTGTAAAGGCAGTTCCATTTTGATTTTCTTATTAAAAAAAAAAAAAAAAAGGAAGAAAATTTTGCAAAAATCCCTTCAAGACTTCATTACATTTGCACCAATCCCTCAAGATGTTTCTGCTATGTCATCTTAGGTTACAGGACAAGACTTATTTTTTCATCAATAGGAGTCATTTGAGTAAGATTCATTTAATTAATTTTAAACATCTCTGGTGTAGAAATATGTGACGAATTATGCACTTTAGTTCTCTTCAATAGTCAGAGAAAATTATATAAATATAGTCAGTGGAGTCTTTTCCACAAAGTATTTTTTAAAATATCAGACTAAATGCCACAATTGAGCACAAAATTATTTCTTTCCAACCTCTAGAAAGAGAATTGAGGTCTACTTTTTCAGTTTTAGACAACAGTTGCCATTTAAAGTCTCATCACGTATTTTTATTAATAATGCTTGCGACTATCTCAAGTAATTGAAAAACTAATTAAAATAGTAATTTTTATGTTCTCATAATACCCGCTTTTATTGTGATATACTTTCTTCTTCAATTAATTAAGTTTTACCTTAGTTTGCTCAAGAAATTTTTAAAACAATCATATCCCGGTTTCATTCACAGCTTTCTGTAGTATGTTTTATGTGTGCCAGCGTTATCTCAGGATAATAAGAAAGTAAGAAGGAAGTAATGTTTTGTATTTCTGTTTTGCAACAAGACTGCACTACAACAAATTAGATGTGGTGGGAACTGAGACCAACAGAAGAACGGTTTATACCTCCTGGTTTATGGTACTACCTGGGAAGAACTCTGTCAAACAAGGAAAAGTCTGAAAGAAGGAGCTATATGAAGGGAATAATAATTATAATAATAATAATTATAGAAATTGTATTCCAGAAAGCAGAGGGCTGAGTGACAAGAGCAATGTCAAAGATAGTAAATGATATTTGTGAAGAGACTTGGAGACAGACCAGAAGAATTAGATGTGAATTGCACATGAATATACAGGCAGGAGGTTATTTGGGTATCATAAGTGTTCTACGACAAAAGATTCAATTTACACTCAGAAAAGTATGTATCTCAATTCATATGTAGTTTTAGGTTGCTTTTTTTGAGGTCGTGTAAAGTGTTATTGTCAGACAGATGGTTTCATATTTCCATGAAAGACATTATTTCAGGAGTACTCTGAGGGTAGCACATTGCTCCTCATTAAAGGAGACATTTCACCATAATGAGAAACATGCTTTGCTTATAAGGCCTCTGTGGGAAGTTATAGCAAGCATTTGCTAATGTTCAATAAAACCAGAGATTGTAAAAGGAAATTCTTAAGATAGACCTGTACCTTGTAGCTCAGCCAATGTGGAGTTGCTATTGCTGTTGCTTGTAACAGGTCACAGACTGTGTGCTAAGCTAACAGAGCAAGCATCAAGTCCTGTCAGGCTTTGTCAGGACTTTTGGCCTGTCTAGAAATTTGTTTCAGCTTGTAACAGCATTATCTAATACCCAAAGAACTGCTGTATGTGTTGTTTTGGCTTTTCCTTTGCTTTGCACAATGGTGCGGTGTAACACTTTTTGTTATATATATGTAGACTTCTAACTGATAGACACTAATATCAAGTGACCTTTCTGCATAGAATGAACTGTCTTTGACCCCAGAATAAAATGCAGCTGTGAGTGGGTGAGTTGAAAGGGGAGAGCAGGCACTGGGTGATGTCAAAGGCTTTGAAGCACAGGCACAGACTGATACTGCAGGCCCATGATTGTAAACACTTCACCAGTGGTCAACTCCAGGTCATCAAAAGAATAAACCCATGCGTCAGGTATATGTACCTTTAGAGATAACAAAGACAATGAAGAACAAATATACAATGTATTTAAAACATATCTTTGAAAGGAAAGTTGCAGGTAAAACTAATTTGCAGACGATAAAAAGAAGAACAAGGGGTAGAACAAGTCAATTGACAGAAGAAACTGACTCCAACCAGATTGTAAAGAGAAACAACCAACAACAACAACCAACAACTGTACTGCTCCAAGCAAAGACACGGACAACTAAACCTGCAGTTCCTCTCCTGCGTGAAGCCATTGGCCTCACAATAGTGAGTGCAGCATTTGAGACACACATAGAGACTGAAAAGTGTGTGTGTGTCTGTGTGTCTGTGTGTGTGCACCATTTAAATGATATACAATTTGAACCATCTTATCATCATTACAGCTGTTCTATTAACCATGTTTTATTAGACAGTTAATAACTCTTTAGTTAGCCTAAGAGTATACAATTGGCTTTGTACATATATGGTGCTCTTATTTTGGCCATAACCCTTTTGAATACCACAAACTGATGGGAATAAAATTGGTTCTTTCTGTAAACTGGATACAACAAACTGGTGGCATATATTAATTGTAATTCTTACCAATAGTTCGACTTTGTAAAGCTGTAAATGCCACACAACAAAGCCCACAGTTATTTATTTGCTAAAAGAATCTAATCTTTTCTGATTTTATGTAAACCCCAAATTTTTATTTGTTTTATAACTGTAAATCATTTACTTAATCATTATCTTAAAGCATTGAATCTGTCCAGGAAAAGCTAAATACAGTCATATATTTTCTATTTAATTTGTTTTTACCAATAAATATTGGAATGTTTCTAGTTAGAAAAACTTGGAATAGTTCTAGTTAGAAAAAAATCACTCCTATGACACTCACCAAGGAAAACTTTACACTGGATGAACAAATTAGTTTAATGGCAAGAGATGGGCAAGGTTTTTTGCACTTTCTATGCTCTCCTATTACACTGTCCATTTGCAAAAGGTGTGCAATGGAGTATGATATGGAGGTTTATAAATTAAGAAGTGCCAGAGAAAAGGTAGTTTGGAAGTAATTATTTGTTATTCCTTACAATGCAGAATCCTGGGACTCTTCTCAAATTTCATGTTTCACTGTCTAATTAAATTGTACTACTCATTTGAACACTGAATGAGAAATAAAACAATTTACATCAATTCTAAAAGCAATTTGATTAATTAATTGGGAAAAAATCTGTCAAGAACTATCAAATTCTAAAATATCATTTTTGACTCATTAGTACACTTGTAATACACATCAACAGCATAGGTACATTCTCAAGAAAGTGTGACAAAACCATTGTATATTTGCTTTCTTCTTTTTGAGTTTGGCCTCAGATATGTGATATCAAACATAGCTATTTTAAAAAATTGCTCTTCCATTTAACTTTCCCTATAGCATATTGTAAGACAAAGTTGATTCCGAAAATATCAAGTGTTGTTCTTACAATTCTCAATATATTGTGTCTGTCACACATAGATTTGAAACAGCTTTGTTATGCATAATTTATTTGTCATTCTAATTATTGCACACCATTACTAGTAAAATCTATTATTGTAAAGGTTCATCAACAAAATAACCTCAGAAATTATTACTTTATTTATTTCTTTTTTTTTTTGAAGGGTCTGAGATTTGTATTATTGATTTTAAAATTTAATTTTTTTTCATCTGTTTCCATAAAAATAAGTCCATTAATCATTAAAGTTGTGTTGCCTGTATGTTGTCTAGTTTTTGAACCTGCTCACTGATTATAAATTTTGACAGAGTGGAAGAGGTCTGACAAATGTTAAGTTTTTAAAAATTTGACAATGTTAAGTAGCTCTGTTACTAACTCCAATGAAGAAGGTGCTTTGAGAACTTACTCTTTATTAGACACAAGAATTTACAAGGCAACCAGAGGTACTCAATTTTTTTAAATGCTGGAAAAGCTTTGATCAGAGTTTCTGACTTATTTAACAGAGAACTCAACCAACCAGCTAAAAGCCAGAGTTTTTTCACCTTCCACTATTTTCCTTGCTTCACATGAGTGTCTCAACCCTTTATTGTCTCTCTAACCTTTATTGTTTCTCTACTACTTCCTGCTCTCCAGTCTTTCAGGATACTGATTCAAGTTTTCATGGCAATTTCAGTGAGTTTTTTGCCCCCTCTTTAAAAACTTCATTTCAAGACTTGTAACGACCCCTTTTCAGTCATTGAAGAAGAAAGAAAAGTAATAATTATCAATATCAATATTTTCTTCTTCCTTTCTCTAAAGAAAAGCAAAACAACCTACTGTAGCAGCACTCTACATAGATTTGTTGGTATATTGGTATTCGGTTGTCACCCCAAATATTTTATAATCCTGTGGGGATTTTCAGTCATCATTTTGCAAAGATATTTTCTTTATTCTGCTTTTAACTAAATGATTTTACCAGTGTAGGACAAGCATAACTCACACTAACCCACAAGTTCATTCAAATTGTTCATACACCTCCTTATAAAGGATTATGTTTTGAACAGTAGTCTAGGAGAAACATTTTCATACTTGCATGCTATATTTTTGTTTATTTTTGCAAGAAAATATTTTTCTTCCCAGGTTAGGCAGTGGAACATCTGATGAGGCAAAATATTGTTGTTTACACCTTGGTCAGTCAGTTCCTCTAAAGTGATGGGAAAGTCTCAGAACAATCTATGTGACTTCCAGGGCTGTGAGTCCCTTGAGCTTAAGCATCTTCCTCCAACTTGGGATGGAAATCTTTCAATTTAATTAGTTATCCTATGGCTATTTCTCTATAAACTCTCCTCTGCTAAATCCCTCCTGACATCTACAAACAAAACCTCACTGCCTTGGAATGAACCAAGACTGATTCCCTGCGACTGATCTCACCAATAAGCTCGGTGTTAACAAAGGCCTTTGGATCTGACAGCAGGTCTGTGCCATGGGGCCTGAGGGTAAGTGCCGTTCCCAGGTCAGGCTCCTCTGCACTCTGCAGATGCTTCAACTAGCACTGTCTGTTTAATTAATTTCAGTCTGCTTCACCTATTTAAGCTTTTCACTTGCCTGCTGTTTTCCCTATCAATAAATATAAGTAACAGATTATAAAAAGATAAATTCTGTATAGAGCGGGATGAATCATTTATGCTAACATGATTATCCCTTTCCATCATTAAACTTGAAGTCTTGTATGCAGCATATGAAACAAATTATTTGAGTGTATTGTGTTCCTGATATAGTTGAGCTGTTCATATATAAGCAATACCTATGTTTGTAAAAGTATGTTACAGTATCTCCCTCTTTATACACATGGCCATGAAAATATATTAGGATATACCCATTTAAATACATACAGCTCTTATGACTAGATAGTTAAATTTTTTCCTAAATTCATTTAAGCATGATACAAATTTCAGCTTATCAGAATTTGTTAAAATCTATTTGTATTAGAACTATTTCCTGTGTCAGGTAGACCTGGAACTCTGTTTTGTTAAAATGCTACATAAGCAGGTAAGCCTATTAATTTTAGTATTGTTGTATTGGTGGAGCTATACTGACCTACTGTACAGCAAAGCATTTGAGTACAAATCCCAACCTTACACAAAGTGTGTTTTTCTAGGATACTTGAGCTACCACTTCCAAATCCATACTAGTATTAGAATTTTAGCCTTCAGCATCAGTAGTCCTGTCTATATAACAGACCTATAAGTAAAGCCATGGTTTTATAAGATGGGATGAACAGGAATATAGCAACCTGTCACCACTGAAAATGAAGGTCTTGAACCAAACAGCTCTCTGTCCTTGGGTGAACTTCTCTGTCATCTGGTATTGGAATATGAATCCCAATATTACCAGTTAGATTGTGCCTGGGCCAGTCTGACCCTCGCTGCCGGGCCAAAGGCGGCAGCTGTGCCGTATCACCCCAGAGATACCTTGGCTTGCTGGTGGTTGCAGCTGGGCACTGAACAAGTCCAGGCTTGTTAGGAACTCCATTTACCTCAGGAGAAAAGCTTCAGGCGATGGTGAAGAGAAAAAGGAGACGGATTCTGCTGGAGGGTTATATCCAGAGGTTTATTCCATGGTCACAGAGGTCTGAATCTTGGGAACAGCTCCAACAGAAATCCCGACCGCATGGCTTGATTCACCTTTTCAGCTCAGGGACAGGGGAAGGGGAGGGACAGGTGAGCTACCAACCAGGTGGAAGGGGCAGGGTCTCAAGGGACGAGGGACACCTAGACAGGCCAATGACCCCCAGGCCTGAGGGGCATTCTTTGAACTTGACCAACCACATGACGCCTTGCTGGAATGTTAAGCCTGATTTACAGGACTCACTCAGCAAGGGGGCGAGGGGGAAGAGGTATAGGCACACCTGGGAGGTGACCTGGAAGTCTAAAATGGGACATTACAGCACACCGCAACAATCTGGGAAAAGAGTCTGGTCTTAGTTCATTCAAAGAGCTGATTTAACTTGGAAACTGGTTAATTTCCTGCCTGGTCAGTTTAACAGCCCAGGGAGACTGGGAAGTGCACTACAGATGGCTCAAGGGAAGAAGGGAATCTGTAGGATCACAGGAAGAGGCAGAGAAGGAGAGGCAAAGACGGACAAGAGAGTAAAACTGTCCTTTCTCAATGTAGTGGATGATAAGACCAACACAGCTGAATAAAGAAGGACAACTCAGGTATTTTGAATGATCATAGTGGATACAGGAGATACAGAAGGGTATTGAAGAGTCACAGTGACCAGAAGAACTGGTGACCTTATTTAGGTGAAGCAATATCAGTCAATTTTGAATAAGCCCTTTTTGTATTACCTTTGTTTGACTTCAAAAATGCAAACACATTAACAGTAGTTATGATAGCCCATTAGCCTTTTTGAGAGGATAATGCTGCTTCCCTCGTTGTGGAACTTATAGTCACTAAGTTCTCATCAACAGTCTTCTGAATATAATGAAATAGTGTAGAAAATAACAGGAAAAGTGATGGTGCTACCAAAATATCAAAGCATGGGAAGTTATAAAACTACTTTTCATTAATTTCTCACAGTATTGCAAGATGTGGGGAAACTATGCATCTTTCTGTGAATTTCTTCTTTCTGTGTTAGAATACTGATGCTCATTCAGTATGAGGTAGGACATAGCTCTTGAAAATGACACCCAAGGCTAAAGACAGGAAGAAATTCTGAGTAAATGGGTCTGTGACTAAGGGAGTCTGACAGCTTTTTTTTTCCACTCAAGGCGTAAAAACTTTCCAGACAGGGACATGTTTCCTAACTCTGAGTTTATAAGTTTTTTTCCTCAAAAAAAAAAAAAATCAAGTTAAAACATTTCTCTAGTAACTGTGATAAATTTTGGTCATATAAGTGAAGATAAACCATATATGAACAACCTCATGTCCTTCTTTTTCCTCTGAATAACATTAACTTTCCATTTTTACCTGCAAAAAGGAGAAAATCAACCTAAACATCCAGAATAAAAAAGCCATAGTTTCTAAATGTTGATAACTCCTTTTAGTTAGAAATTTTGCCACACCAAAATTGTTACACATCTTAGGAATCTCAGTAAACAAAGAAATATAGCTTTAAAATAAGTGCTAAAGCTTAGCTCTAAACCAGTTTTACTCAAATGATAGGCAGTTCAAATTATCAATTTTAATTTTCATTTAATAACTTTTATTTAATAGCATTTTGGCAGAAAAATAATATTTTAATTAACTGTCTTGTTAATACTAACCAATATTTCCAGCATGCATGGATCATCCTGTTCTCATAACTTTTCCCTGTTTCTAAGCCCAAAGCAGGTGACAAGCACTGCAGAAATAGCTACTCATAGAAAGCAAGCTGCTCTCCAGCAGTCTTACTTTTTTCAGCTGTTGGCTATGTAAGCACCATTTTACTCTAATTTGTCAGAGCAACGGAAGAATCCCAATTATCCAAGTGATTGAAAGAATGTGCAATAGACTACATTGTTATTTGCATATTCTAAGTAAACCTACTGTCATATTTCTACGAAAAGTTCTTTCAAATTAATAAAACATCATAGTATGACAGGTACATTCATCTACAGTTGATGGGTAGTGATGAGATGACAAGCAGCAGTGAAATAGTTAAAAATGTTGTCATTTAAATTAATCTTCAAAGTTAAGTCTTCCAATTAAGATGAGTGGAAGATGTCTAGAAATATTTTAGTGCTATTTTTTCAATCTTTACTAATTGCCATAAAGACAAAAGTACAGGCATTTACATTATTAAGGCTTTCTTTTCACCTAAATGTAATTAAAATGAGTAACCAAGCTTTTAATCTTGGAATACAGCATAAGGAAAAGTTTAAGGACACCTTTTTTTCCAGTAATAGCTTGCTGTGGTCCAGTAAAATACTTTGCCATAAAAACCTTCCAAGCTCTCCACCACTTATGTGTGACTCTTGAAAGGCTTATATTTGAATAAACACCCACAACATTTCAGCTAAGGAAAAATAAGCACATAGCACATGAGATAAAGAATGTTGTTCCATTCCTCCATATGGGGCCTCTGCAGTGCAGTCTGTATGTGACTCTCACAAGATGTCTCAGAAATTCACACAGCTGGTGCAGAATTTGGCAGCTTGCTAGCTGCATGGTACATATTTCTGGGAATGTCTGGCATTTCTCACTGCCTCCTGAATTGATGCAGGGGGCTGCATGAGGTCCTGATTCCAAAGCCTGTGTGCCCTGACACTGACTGGCATGGGAGGCAGCTGCTCCCCAAGAGCCTGGGGAGGTTGTTCAGCCCCTGTCCAGACTGCACATTTGGAAGCTAAACCTTGCTTACAGCATAGGTTAAGAAGCTGGTTTGTATTTGGTCTGATTTTGCTTTTTCTGAGGTGTGCGTTAGACTGGTAGGAAGCCAAAAGAATGAAATATAATTTGAATTCTGAATTCTGTATTCATAAGCGCTCTAAAGGCAAGCCCTTACTGAATGCAGACGCTGAGAACCAGCATGCACTTCTCTGTTCTCACAAGAGACAGATTTAGCTCGTTCTGCAGAGGAATCTAAATCCAAATTAACATTTACACAGTCATATGACTCTAACAAGTGTTATTAATAATGTGGCAGTACAGACAAATTGCAAGAGCTTTAGCTTTCCTGCAGATCTGAGTTGCTCCAGAGGCCTGAATGAAATACAGTGCAAGAGGGAAATTATGCAAATTTGTGTAGCTATGCCTGGATGAAAGTGTCAGATGAAGGCCACATAGAAGCACTAAAAAGAGAAGCAGCAGTAGCTGCACCTACAGCAAGGAATATTGTCTTTAATAAATATGTATGCATGCAAAGTAAGGAAAAAAACTCTGAAAACAAAAGACTTGTATCTGAAATACAGTCTCAAAATGAACACCTGGCATTAAGCCTATTCAGTAAAAGATTAATTTTGTATCTTAGGAATGTCTGCATTTTATCTCACTTTGGCCACCCAAGTGGGATTTGCTGTATGGTAGCCATCAAAGTTGTTTAAACCATCAATGGAGAAAGATAGCCACCTTAACCTGGGCAGGGTCTCCAGGGTCTCCTCAGAGGAGATAAAGCCTCCTTTGGAGGTATTATCATTCTCCATATGCAGAAAAGAGCCTGAATGGCCATCTTATGTCACAAGCTTAGCAGCTAGGTAGCTGGATCTGGCTGAGCTGAAACCCACACTCAGCTCATGCAGTTCCACTCCCTCAGCCTTCTACATGGTTCAGGAGAAGCTACAGCTGTGGATTTATTTATCTATTCTTCAGCATTGGTGGGATCTTGACTAAATATGACTTTCCAGCAGGTTTATTGACTAAAGATGAGTCAAGCAGGAGGAGATTTTAATTTCTACTGATATTCTACCAAAGAAAATCTGCTATCTTCTCTTTCTACAGCACCAAACTTGGAGGTGTATATCTGATTCACATCAACTTTCTGAATGACTCAGGACTCATCCTAAAATCACAAGATATTCCTTATGCAGAACCCTTTTCTAAAAATAGTGTTGCACTTTTCTCTTTTCTTCCTCCTCCGGTATCAGTGGTGAAAGATCTTTTTATCTTAATCCTTCTTTGTCTGCACATTATTTAAGAGGTAGTCTGTAAAGCTTTCAGCGTTTGTCCATGCTGAAACTGGAACAAATTTTTCATGTTGGCTGTACTCATTGTTCTCTTTCTCCTACTAAGTAAAATACTGGCTCACAAAAGTAAACTGTTGTATTGTCATCTAGATTTTTCATCTATTTCTCTCTGTTTCTCTTATTAAAACAAGGCTTTATTTATGCTATATTTTATTGTGTTCTCTGTATGACTCTTCAGAGTTATACAAGGCTTAGAGGATTACAAATTTTATTGTATTTTTGTCTATTTATTTCTATATTTTTTATCTGCTGCTCCCTTTAGCAGCTGCACCATTTAGCGTTTAGGTCCAGTTAGCATGCTCAAGTTTAAAACAGAATGCTATATTTACTTAAATTGCTATTAGAGGATCTTTTAGACATCATTTTCAAATTGTTCTGTCAGCTTCTGTCAATGACTTAGATATTTTCATTGCAGAAACAGTATTTCCTCATCATAATTTTTCTGTTAGAGTTTCTTCCATTGTATTTAGAAATTTTTTCTCTGCCAACAATTATTAGTTTTAGCAAAAGACTTTTCTCTTTCCTGCAACTTGACATTGCAACAACTTGTTTTCCCACTATTCTATTTTTCTCTTTAATTTTGAGTGTTGAAGATTAAAAAAAAGTAGAGCTAATGTTTTATTCTTTCCCTTTAAGAATGTAATGCCAGAGTGAAGTGCTATGATAATTTGTTGCCTTTTTCTTCATCCTTTTAAACCTGTTAAGAGAAGGAGCTATGTCCAGTGGTTAAGCAGCAGGAATTACAGGTGAGAAATTGGCAATTCAGTGCCTGTCTCTGGCATGGAGTTTCTAAGTAGATACAAGCAGGCTGCATCAGCATTACATGAATGATGGACTAATGGAGTCATACATGAAAGGTAGATAAAGAACCAAAAATAGACCAATTTTATTAAAGTGAAGATACCCATTGCATTTATATTTGCATATAGCATCATAAAAACTCTGTCCATGACTCAGTGAGATAAAATGGCATGGAGTTATTTGAAAAATTTCATTTGCTTTTTCTATGAAATTTGCATGTTCCCTAAGAGACACTTTTTCACAAGGAATATAGGAAATAAAGATATAGGCATATTTTTGACACTGCTAGTTGGTATGCATAGAAGTGGACTTTTTCATCTTCTTCCCTTAATTCCTGGAGAATAAAAAAAGATTTATTCCTGTTATCAGTCTGAAGTCGTTGCTGCCATGTAAAGCTAATTTCATAAGTGCTTCTATTGAGGACATTTTCTGCTCTTAACCAGAAAAAAAATGAAAGCATTTTAGTATAAGTGTATTATCTTATTTCATTCTTCTTCTCCTTGTTCTTCTCACAGATATTAAGAGTATAAGGTTCATAGAGATAGTTCATATCATCTGACTCCTGTATGTGCCCATCAACCCCTGGATTCCTCCCAGCAGCGTTATTGGCTGAAGTGCACCTTGCCTAATTTAGGCCATGCCTCATTCTAAGTCACCTCTTGGTGCCTCATCATAATACAAATTCCTGGACAGACAAGTTCTTAAACTCCTAATTTTTTCACCAAATCACCCAATTTTACGACATTCTTTTAAAATGTGGATGCTATATCTCTGCCTTGTGCCATATACTTATCACAGTGACAAAGGAAGTTCTGCAGAAAGGATTCATTGCACTTAATTCAGATATCCTCTCCACAGACACCTACAACTGAGGTTATCAGGATCCCTTTTCAGACAGCTCAAAGAAACACACACTTTCAAGGCATGCAGCTTTTAGCCTGTTTTAAATGCCTGTGTTAGACAAGGTGAATCATACTTCACTAACAGGCTGCAGAACTTTTTCTGACTTTGGATGTTTTCTACTCATTACCACTCTGCTTATGCACTGCAAGTGTATTACCTTTTTTATCCACTACTACTAATGAGGGCTCTTACTGAGTTGCTTAACTAATGTGTCTCCTGAATTCTAACAGAATCGTGCATTTCTGATAATTTTTTTTTAATTTCTACGGTAATTGATAAGTTCCTTGTACCAAAATGCATTCAGTGATATTTTTTTTGTGTTACAACGGAGGCTGTAAAGCTTAAACTTCTCTTTTGCCTGGTCAAAGCAGCAGAAAAAGTTATTTTAATAGAGAACTGCTGTTTTCTCCCATGAAGTACCTCATTTCTCACAAAGAAGTTGAGCCATCTTGTTTAGATTTTGTTTGTTTAATTTTTTTTTTTAATAAAATAATCTTTGCATAGAACAACCTAAAATACATACCAGCTAAATTTTGGACAGTTCAGAACTAAGAAATTATTAGAATGATTGAAACACAAATATAAATTAAAAAAACTTCTATTGTCTCTTCCAACCCTGTAAGTCTCCAATTTTATTCATTGAATTTTTTTTATAACTCAAACTTTTTAGATTTGCAGCAGAAAAATTTTAGAGGCATTCTTGAAGACTGCAGAGCATTGATAAAGAGCAATGGGCTTGCATTGATGAAGAGCAGTGGGGTTGCTGAATTCTTGCATACCTTCAAGAATATGCTGGACAAGCCAATGAAAGCAAAATAAGTCATTTTGTTTACAATTACTTTGTCTTATGTCATCAAGAGTTTATTGAACCACCAATTACCAGAAACAGGAAAATTAGTCAGAAAAATGCTGCTATGTATTGTGCCTGCTCTGATATTTTCTTCTAAGCCTCTACATACAGGCACAATCAAGTGTTGTGTTTGATGAAACTTGCAGTCCCGACAGTCTCCAGAAAACCAAAATAAAATTTCAGAATTCTATACATAATATGCTTTAAAACAAAATACAGAATTTTATAACATGATTGTGCCATTGCATTTTTAATGAATGGTTTTAAGAAATTGTGAAAGATTAGGTAGAAAATCTACCATAAGTAGCTTGATAGTTTTATTCTGTCTTATTGTGACTGAGGTGATTTTCTAAGTGTTTATGGTAAGGATTGTGTTGTAATCTGCAGCCGTAGTTCCATAAGTACATTATACTGATAAATTGCATTCATTAAAGTAATGTACAGCAGAAATAAATTAATAGAAAAATCAAAGAGATAGTAGAAAGTTCTGCAGAAACATTTTATATAGAATTTAAATGGCTGCTGAAGCTGTTAACATTCAAATTGGAAAAGGATAGAGAGCAAATGTCTATTTATGAAATAGGACAACAATGAAATTTATCATTGTATATACATATATTGAAATCCCCTACATTAGATAAACTGTTTTGGATATGTTTGTTATAACTCCAAGTATTTTAAGTTGGGAAAAGAATGATATATGGAAAAAAGCTTGGTACAATGTTTGATACTGAGACCCTGGGCTGCATCTGCATGCATAATATGACAGTAAAAATGTCCATATTAGATGACGAGGGTGGGTGAATCAGTCTATGGAAATGGAGCAGCACACTTGTGTATGAATGCAGATTCAGGACAAAAATAGTCTAAGGACAAGAACCGTTAATTAATGTTGCATTCTTCTCCTCTGTGAATCTCTTCTGGGTCATGATTATTTTGCTAAAATTGTGTAATCAGGAGCTCTGACTGGGTAATCTGACATCTCCAAATTCTGAAATTGCTGCCCAAAGACTGTTTGATGCGCCATAATCAGCAAGTGTTGTCTTTCTGTTCCATGCATCATGAAAGGAAACCATTGCTTCATCCTCTACTAGAAGCTCTTCATACCTGCTACTTTGCTGTCCAATGGATAGTTACAGTTTTTTCCTTTTATTTTTTACAGTTACTTATTTGTCACAACGTTAAGTATTCTAGAGGTAATTAAACAGCTTAAGAATGTCTTTGTTGAGAGAGAAAACATTATTATTATAGTAAACCTTATTAAAATATACCCAAATAAATATATCATTATAAGTATAGAAAGAGGTTAAAGGTATATGTGGTATGGGAAAATCAGACAATTATCTTTCACTGACATCAGTTAGAACTGTGTGCTTAACTCTGGTACATGTCACTGCACCAAGCTGATATTAAGGATAGCCATGAGGAAAAACTTTCTGATGATACAGGCACTGAAACACTGCAAAAGACTGCAGGACTGCTGGAGCAGACTGCTGGCCTTCATTGTTGGAAGTTGCACAAACATCTGTCTCCATTGACCTAGGATGATCCTGAATTGAGACATAAGGATAAAATAAACAAACTTCCATTGTCTCTTCCAACCCTATAAATCTGCAATTTAATTCCTTGAAATATTTTTTTTGTAACTCAAGCTTTTTAGGTTGAGTGTTGAGGAAGAAATTTATATTGAAGTAAAGATAATACGTGGCAAAACATATAAACAAGAATTATTATACAGGTCAAGGTATAGAAGAAAAGAATACTAACACTGAAATTTGTTAAAATAGTTCACTATGTCAATGACCAGTGGAATTATTTTAGATTTTGATAAACTAGAAGAGTGTTACTTAGCTTATGGCTATATCAACTTATATCAAACGTGAGGCGATACCTCTTTAGATATTCAATTCTCCCAAATGAATGTGTTTCAATTAAATGAGTCTGAATGAAACATCAGAAAGTGTTTTAACTGAAATTAAACATATTGAAAAAAATACTTATAATACAACTATATTGTAAAAGTAAAAATCTGTTCATAGACTCTCTTTTGTTGTGAATAAAAACTCCAGTGAATTAAAATGACATTATTGTATTGAATTAAATGATGTTTTTCTTACAGATTTCCACTGACAATATTGAATATTTTGTTGAATATTTCCTGCTATATTATCTTTGGTGAAAGCTGTGATAATCAAAGATATTTATATCACATCTTTCCAAAACATTTTTGCAGCTATCTTTCATTTCTGAAATACGTAAGATCAGTCATATTTATATGAGTTCCAATTTAATAATCTGGACAATGGCAACAATAATAATTGCTTTATAACACTATCACTATCATGGCAGCTATAAGACCATCACCACACTGGGTGCCATGTAGTGTTCATATTAGCCACATGGGATCTGGGAAACTGAACTTGATTCCCCTCTGATCATCACATTAATGAAGTAAAAAATCTGATGAAAGCAGTTGACCACATCAGTGATGGAATCAGAATTGGCTTGAACACGCAGAAATATAACACCACACATCATTTTTGCTGTCTAAAAGACTGTTATGATGGAGTCAAGTTTATGAACTAAATGTACTCAATGGACTTCCACAAAGATAGTCCATAGACTATGGAAATTATATTTGTGGGTATCAAAAGACAGGAAAGGTGGTGAGTATTTGGAAGTGAGGAACCTGACATGACATAAATGATACGGAATAAGGGGTGGTTACTGTCCTGGTTTAATCTGGGACATAGTTAATTTTCCTCATAGTAGCTGGCAAAGAGCTGTGTTTTGAATTCAGTATGATAATAATGTTGATAACAGATGGATATTTTGACTGTTGCTGAGTAGTGGTGACCCTAAGTGAACAGGGCCTATCAGTGTCTCATGTTCTGCCAGTGAGCAGGCACACACGAGCCTGGGAGAGAGCATGGCCAGGACAGCTGACCCAAACTGGCCAAAGGAATATCCCACACCATGGGCTACCATGCCCAGTGTATGAACTGGGTGTGGAGTTTGCTGTGAGGGACTGATCATTGCTGGGGAATGGGATGGGGATCAGTCAGCAGATGATGAGCAAATGTATTGTGCACCACTTGTTTCTTGGGTTTTATTCCTCTCTCTCCTTCCTTTTCTATTACTATTAATATTAGTAGTTGTATTTTTATAATTTATTTTGTTTCAATTATTAAACTCTTCATATCTTAACCCAAGATTTTTTACAATTTTTTTCTTCTCCCCAGTCCACCTGGGACAGGGTTGGAAGAGTGAGTAGGTGGCTGAGTGATGCTTAGTTGCTGGATGGGGTTAAAACCATGACACCAGGATGACTCATAATTGATGTCCTTTTAAATTTAAAAAGGATCAGTAAAGAGAGATTCAACAAAGCAGGTACATCAAAAAGGCAAAAAATTTTACAAAAGTAAACTACCAATGTAAAAAGCCCATCTGTGTGATTCATGGTACGAAAATCATTATAAAACACTTTATGACAGTGTTTCAATGATATCCACTTCAAAAAACATTTTCAAAAATGCTGCAGAATGTTTACTCAGGTTAAAAAGGGTTTTTTTGCATCTCCTTAGATCTGCCTTGACTTGTAAAATATGAACACACAAAAATTGATAGAGTATATATATTCAGGGGTAATAATGGAATCCACTAGTAGTAAATTTCTGTGAAATATTCTTTCAAAATAAAGGACGCATATCCATCATCCATCATCCATCCTATCCTAATGATAGGATATATGCTTTGTAGAGTTTCATTATTTCAGCATTTACTGTTACTTTGAAACAAATTTGGAATTGCAAAATGTCTGTTTTTGCAGAATTCTAAATTTGACTCTATTTTCTCTTTTCCTAAAGGCCATCCCAGTAAAGACTATTTTAAATCTTTTACTTCCCAGAGTTTCTTGATAGATCATAGGCTATTTTGCTTTTTAGCCATTTATACTTTCCAAGCACTTCTCCAGCACCTTTGTGCTCCTGTTGGTGACTCCTTGCAGTTGTCTAGACCCCTGAAGCACAGACACATCTCCTATAATTATATGTGATTTTATAAAAATGACTGACTTTTTGATTTCCTGTACTCTTTTCTTTTATGCAATATAAATAGCATAAGTCAAGTCACATAAAGCATGCATAACAACTGGAAAAGAGCAATTCAGAGGTAAATGTGACAATTTCTTAATTAATTATCTGCAACAGGCTAATTAGAAGGTCCTGATAAGAGGTATTTTTTTCCCCATCTGTTCTGAGTAGTGTTAATAGTCTAGCTAGAAACACTAGCTAATTCTTGTATTAGTATGTCCAGCAACAGCAGAATTAGTGTCCTGAGCTCTGTAAGTCTATCAAGCTGCAGACATCTCCAGAAGAATCAAAACCAATATAAATCACTTCTGAAACTTTTAAGAAAGCCAAGGACGAGATGCTCTGATGACTCTTTTAAAGCTTGGAACTGAGAAATTCTTGGCTCAAAATGTTCAAAATGCTGACTTTTAGCCAAGTCCTGCACAGTAAGTTTACTTTCTGGCATACTATAATCAACTCAGAAGAAGTACAAGGTGAACATAAAGAAAAGGTTGAGGTAAAAAAAGGGCAGGAAAAATAAACAGTTAGGACATAGAAAAAAAATCTGTAGAGTTCAAGATGTGATGGATGTTTTCTTCTTAGATGAAGAGACCTAATGTTAGAAAAGCCTTTATTTTATCAAATTTACAGATTACACTTTGTGAAATACCTGATTTTTATGGTTTGCAGCTGTGTGAATAGACATAGTCCCCAGGATTTGAATTAACATGATGTTGATATTCAATGCTATATTTCAATAAGTTTCAATTGCTTGATACCACAATGTCAGTGGACATGAGAAGTGCTAATGTGTTTAGTCTAAAAACAAGCACGTAAGAGATACCTGATCCCTGACAAGGCAGAAAAGCTCAAGCAACAAAGTCTGGAACAGAGCTGGGACAGTATGTTAGTTTTTGATTAAAGTAGGTGAATAGAAAGTATCCTATATTCTGAATGAAATGGACCTATTAGAAAAACTTTGAAATTTAATGATAATTGTACTACCCAAAGAAATAGGGACAAAATTGTATCAGATTGCAAAATTGTGGACTGTATGGCTTAAATATCTTAAAGATATGATCCATATTTAAGATATGATCCAAACATAATTTAATTAACAATGACTTCCTTACTTGAAATTACTACAGCAATGGAATCCTATCAGATAGTGTTTGAATTAAAAGAAATTTGTGGTGTTGTCATTTATTATTATTATTATTATTATTATTATTATTATTATTATTATTATTATTATTATTATTATTACTACTACCACTACTACTATTTCATTTATTTATTTATTTATTTATTTATTTATTTATTTAGAGTAAAGCATTATTAGACAGCAAAAAATCCAAACCCTAGTATTATTTTATTGGTTTTTAAAAGACCTATCTGATGTATCTTGTGTTAAAAATGCATCACAATATGAATATAACTCTCAGTTGTAGTGCTATCATATTTTTATTTTGGGAATACACATAAAGGATGTATGTACTTCATGAATAGTTTTCCATTTTATGTAAATGGGAAAGCCATGTTCCAAACACTAGTCACATGGTTTATTCTTTGGTTATAAGGATTCCTAAGGATTGGTCTGTGAATTGATTTCAGAAATATGTATGGTCTTAGAGTTAAGAGTACTATCAGTTAAATTTTATGTCTTCCATCATATCTTACAAGCAAGAACTTTAAGGCATTTGGATAGCCACATCCAGAGGGTAGTTATCAATATCTCCATGTCCAGAAGAATCCCTAAGGTGTCAATATTGTGACCAGCACTGTTCAATGTCTTCAACAGTGAAACACACATTGTGATTGAGTACACTCTCAGCAAGACTGCACATAACATCCAGCTGGGTGATGTGGCTGACATGCCTGAGGGATAGGATTCCATCCAGAGGGACCCCAACAGCCTTGAGACCTTGACCCATGGGAGACTCATGACGTTCAACAAGGCCAAGTGCAAGGTGCCTCATCTGGGTCGGGACAACCCCCCATTATCAACACAGGCTGGGGATGAAGGGACTGAGAACAGCCCTGCTGAGGAGAACCTGGGGGTGCAGGTGGATGAGAGGCTGGACACAACCTGGCCATGTGCACCTGCAGCACAGAAAGGCAGCTGTGTCCTGGCCTGCATCCAAAGCAGCGTGGCCAGCAGGAGAGGGAGAGGATTCTGCCCCTCTGCTCTGTTTTTGTGAGACCCCACCTGCAGTGCTGCATCCAGCTCTGGGGTCTTCAGAACAGGAAACCACAGCTCTGTGGGAGCAGATCCAAAAGAGGGCCACAAAACCCATCAGAGACCTGGAACACATCTCCTCTGAAGCAAGGCTGAAGGAATGAGGGATGTTCAGACTGGAGAAGGCTCTGGCAAGACCTTATTACAATTTTTTAGTACTTAGAGGGGGCTTGTGAGAAAGATGAGGACAAACTCATCTTAGACCCTCTTTTTAGTGGGGCCTGTTGTAATAGGACAAGGGGTAATGGCTTTACACAGAGAGAGGGTATATTAAGATAAGATATAAAGATGAAATTTTTATGATAAGAGTGGTGAAACATTGGAGCTGGTTACCTGGGATGTTGTTTTCATCCCTGGAAACATTCAAGGTCATGTCAAATGGGGCACTGAGCAACCTGGTCTAGTTGAATACATCTCTGCTCACTGCACAGGGGCACACTGGATTTGGTGGTTCTTAAAAATCCCTTCCAACCCAAGCTAGTCTAAGATTTTATGGTTCTATAATTCTATGACTAACACCTAAAATATAAAAAGTATATGACAAGATATAGAGATGTGACCGTGATTTCATTTTTGCTATTATTCAGCGAGTTTCCATTTGACAAAATTAGTGATGATAAAGGATAGCTGGAGCTAACACTGTCAAAGTGGAAATATAATCTTCTTTAAAACTGGTTTTAATTAAAACACTTAATTTGAATAAAAACCTGGCCTAAATATGGATGCTTATAAAAGACAAGATCATTATTGTCCTGACTTATTCAGTCTTGCATCTACATATAAACTCACATATGTTCTCAGCTTTCATAGAGTGCCTGATGTACACACAAATGCAGAGATGACTAAAATCTGAGAAGGAGGAGCCACTCCTGCTATCTTGAGGAAGCTGCATTTCAGCAGATGTTTATAAAAGAAAAGGTACTACATTCTTCACTCATTATTGCAAAAGCATTGTCATACATAACTGTTTATGCAGTTATGTTTGACAATGCAGATACAATTAAATTCAAATTTAGTGTTATACCTCTCCCAGGCAATACAAGAACAGAGAAGTAATTGAGCTTCTGTGATATATCACAGTTCACACTTGCCTCCTTGCAAGTCGAGAAGACTTGGGTAGTATGTTGTTTTTCTCCAGTATTTGCCTAATGTTAGTGTGTAACTTCACTGTGATGACTGAGGCCACTATGCCTCAAAGACTAGTGAAAGTGAAGAAAATTAAGATCTGTTCCCAAGTCTTGAGCTGGATGCTGAAATGAGCTTAATCTGTACAAGAAAAGAAGGAAAAACATTACATATGCATAAGAATAAACAAATATGCAAGTTCAGCTTTGGATGACTGTCTTGTACCATGTTTGCCTTATCCCAGGATTTTTCAGTCTGTATGTCATGTTAGGACATGATAGGAAAATACATGTAATAAGTATGGATTACATCAGTGGAAAAACTTAAATGGCCTAGATTTAAATTCTTATTTATGCATCCATCTATTTCTTGTCTAACTTAATAAGTACTGGTTTTAGGTACTGAAATCAAATAGACTTTTGGGAAGATATTAATGTCTTTTTTCTGAAATATACAAACCGGTACAACTGATATCTGGACTTTAGCTTTCTTATCAGCAGGTACTGAAGAAATTTTCATTGTTATTTATCTCTTCCATTATGTACAAATTTCTTACTGAAATCAAAATAAGTACCTACTTCACAGGTCAGAAATTTAGCCCCATGTTTGTAAATATAGGTCATTTTTTAGAGGCAGGAGACTTAAAGGCAGCAAAATTTGCCATTTTAATGAGTCATTTGACAACACAGGGCTTGGTAAAGCAATTAACAACATATGAAGCATAGAAAAAATGCACACAATTAGGAAGACAAACAATAGAATAAAGACTATCTCCTCTGGAGAAAAGTAAGCTGCTATTTCCCCTCTACCTGAGTTTGGTTAATTACTGAAGAGAGTGCTGAAGATCTCCCTAATGAAGGAAAATCATCAGACCGTAAGGAAATATATGATACTACATCTGCTTCATTAAGGATGGCAGCTATCATTCTTTTAAACATAAAGATTTAGCTTGAACCAAATAGCTTACTTTCACTCTATCTAGAAAACATAATCCTACCCCTTCTTAAAAGCCTGGGTGAAATTTAGCAGACTAAGCACACTTTAGCTTGGTAATACTTTAGAAAGACCAAATCCAAATTAAGAGAGAGAAATCAAAATCACAGGATGAACATAATATCATAACACTCTGTTTGCTATAATTTATTCCACAACAAACTGGAGTCCAATCCAGATTGTTCTGTAGGGAGTTCCTGCTTCAGTAAAATTTAGATCAGATCCTTCTGACATAACAGTTTTGTAGCCACAATATATTTAGGTGTGCACCTCTACTTATCATGTCCTCATATTATACAAATTCTGTATTTTATAATTTAGTAAAACAATTTTTTACGGTAGTATGCATCCTAGACCTGTGCTCAATGGACTGTCTTTAAGATTTGTAGGTTCAGTGATGGATTCTGCAAATGGTGCTCCCTCTCTTTTTAAGCATTTCCTGTGAGGGGCAACAATGTACTCTGATAGTACAGTATCTTAATGGAGCACCAAGTATTGACTAGATTTATATTTATGACCAATTAATTTAGTATCAAAATGTTACTCTTCTGTTAACTTTCTGGGCCACCTTATACCATGAACTGAGCTGTTGGTTTTAGCAAGATTTTATACACAATATAGAAAAACATAATATTTTTGTAGTTGTGACTACAAAAATCTTACCTGATCCTGTAAGATTTTTCTTAACAAGAAAGTTCTAATCGAATTAGGTATGAATTGAATCCTTGAATTTCAGTGCAGGACATATTCATACCAATACTAGAATTGTCTTCCATAAAAATGAAATTTTAAACTTCTTGAACTATGAATATGCTGTAAAAATAGAATGACACATGTTTTTATCACCTTTTAAATATTTTCTTCATTATTAAATGTTTATAGAACATGATTGTTTCATTTTTCTTGGTTTTTTTAAATTTTTTCCCCCTAAAGAATAGATTCATCTTGGAAGTTCATCTTAAATGTTGAATTTTATCCTTTTTAATTAGAGGACATAAACAATTGCCTCTTTCGTCTTTGCAGTTCTTTGAACTGCCTTTGAATCAAGATCAGAGACTACAATAAAAGAACTTCCTACTGTACATTTTTATATCATTCCATGTGAGATACTTAAAATGTTGAAAAACTTATTATTCAATATTTGTTGCACTAAAAAGAGACAAATGTAGAAGTTTTCTGTCACTTCTTTTCATGTATTTGCTGGAGGAAAAATAAATTTTCAGGAACAAACATAATTTATAAACATAATGTTTTGAAGAAGAGAAAACATTATTATTTTATTATTTCTTCTCATTGTTCAAAGAAAATAATATGTGCGTAGCAAAAAAATTTGAATAGGGAAAATGTGTATCTGAAGCAAAATTGCAGTCCTGTTACTGTAAGCCCAGTGCAGGACCCTTTTCCTCTTCCAGATACTCATTTTACTTGTCAGCAGCTTAAATACTTTGAGCTCTTGAAGCTGTTCATGCCTTGCATATTTCTTCCTTGTGGTTTTAATTTGCAGGGATCTGGGCTGCTGATGCAACTGCAGGCGAGCCCGGGCCGGCGCGGGCGGGAGATGAAAGTGGCGGCCTTGCCTCCCGTGGGGCGAGCGCCGTGACCTACTTGAGGGCAGCCAGACAGAGCGCGGGCACTGCGCGCCCGTCCGCCGCCACAACAAACCATTAAACCCAGCAGCGTGGGGCTGGCTTGGGACCCTCTGGCCTGTGAGTGGAGCCTGATGTTTTTGATCTGCTAACTGATCGCAGGTGGATGAAACAATTAACCATGAACTCGACAGGTTCGCTGCCGCAAAGGAGAACGGTTGGTGTTTCGCCTTGGAGGGCGTTGAAAAAACAGCATTTGATGATTGTCATGACAGAGACAAAAAAGAAAAGCAGAGGGTGAAAATATGGTCAGTTAATATCCATGCAAAAAATTCTGCCCAAAATATCACATCCTCCTGATTAAATTCTTGTTTCTACCCTCGGTAATGTTGTGTTTCTACAGAGTCAAATATTCTATGACAAATAAAAGCACAGCTAAAAACAGCTGGGAAAAACATTGTGCATTGAAAATCCCTAGTGGTGCCTGAGAAAATCATCATTTTTCAATAAACTACTGATATCATGCTCAACAAACTTAGCATTTTTTAAAAAAGGATTCCAAACAGACTAGGTTAATAATTAAGGTTGTTTCTTCTTTGTTGCCCTCCATGTGATCTGAGAATTATGCTTGGCAGAGGTTGACTAAAGCCACTGAGGCAGGCCACCCAGGGTAACATTTTCAAAGGTACCTAGCTGAATTTTTTTGCACTGGAATTACAAAATAATTATTATTTATTAAGCAATTGTTGTTATTATTATTTCATCATTTTTATTATTATTTTATTATTCATCTTATGTTATTGGTAATTTTGAATAGCATCAAGAATACATAATTGCATCTCAACAGCCACTGAGATAGACAAATTCCATATTCCACATGAAAAAGGTATGAATATTACTCTTGTTCTTTTTTTTCATCAGTGACCATGGACTTTTTCTTTTTTGAAATGGAAAGATGGTACATGAAGCCAGCAGACCATAGAAATCTGTCCTATTCTATGCTTAAGTACTAAAATGTGTCTTACTAGAACCTCTTTATATGAGAATCAATACATTTGGAAGAATAGATGGCTGCTGCTACTGCTGGTGGGCAGTAATTTATTGGCAATTTGTGAGAAAGTTGTAAAATACTCCATTTCGTGCATTTTTTTCTTATTTATAGCTAAAGTAGCTGTAAAAAAATGCTGTTCTCTGGTTTTAAGAATTGAGAATGCATAGCATGACATTAAAAGTGCATCTGCTAACAAAACCCCTCTTCTTTTTCATAAAAAACAGAAAATGCCTCCCTCTCCTTCATTGAAAAAATCCATTCGTTAGAGATATAATTATATGTAGCATTGGGGGCCACATCTCAGCTGATATTCTACAATTGCTGGCATATTTGCCCGAGTTCTCTGACACAACTGTTATCTGCTATTTTGACTCATTTTAGGAGGAGTGATTCTCAGGCAAGGTGAAAAGAGATGGATAACTGGCAACTGAACCTGCTCACAAGCAGAGGCAGGTCCACCAGGGGTCATCTGGCTTGGCAGAAATGCAGCTCAGTGATCAGAGGAGCCCATCACTCTGGCGCAGCTGGCCCCAGAGTGTCCAATCTCACACTGGGTTGTTTCTTATTGTGAGTCTGGGTTCTTTTAGTCTCTCCAACATGCCATGGACTCTAGACCTCCATGATGCAATGTTGTGCCTTTGGGCATAGTAAGCTCTCAGAATAAAAAACAACTGGAGTGAGTAGGGAGCCTTTTATTTTCTGAATCTCTGTTTTTATAGTAATTTTGCTTCTTAGGACATGCCGCAGACATAGCCTGAGCACATCTGGAAACTCCTACTCACTCCCATGTTAAATGAGGCAGGGACAACCTAACAGCTGATCTAGAATCTTTGTCTTGGACAGGATTCATATTTTCCATATTAGATCCCTAGAACTTAGGCTTTTAGTCTAACTCTTATATCTCTAAAAATTTAAGCTTTTATATAAATTCTTACTGCCAGCAGAGAGAGAGACTTTCAAAAAGAAGGTAGAACTGTCTAAGACACAACTTACTTGCAAACTTTTCTCCACTGCCAAAAAGAAAAAAAAAAAGGGAAAAAACCCAGACTGAAACCAAACTACAACCCACCAATTCTACAAGAAAAAATAAATAATGTCTTCTTCTCAGCATTCTTGCCAAGGAACTCAAAATACTTTTAAGAATATAAAAGGCTTTGTGATGAGTTTGGGCATTGTTATTTTAAGCATCCCCTTAAAACTTTGAAATCTTGATATAGCATACATATTTTGTAAGAACATAGTGTGACTCTTGGGGACAGTGCTGTGCTCAGCCAGGAATTGGACTTGATGATCCTTGTGGATCCCTTCCAACTCAGCACATTCTGTGATTCTGTTTCTGTGATTCTATGATTCTTTTTACAAAAGAGATGATTATACTGAGATAGAGGACTTTGAAATGTTGTCAATGTTACCAAAAGTATCCTACAGCATGTCATTGTAATTTCTTAGTGGTCTTTTTGGTATTTAACAAAAAAGGGACTTTTTTTATTGTTTAATAATGCATAATTTGCAAAATTCTTTTTCTGTTATTTATCTAATGTAATAGATGCTACAAAAAAAAATCAGTAGCATTCATCACAGAGAAAGCCTTGGGTGCTATGCTTATTTTGGGAAATGAATACCTATTTATTAGAGTTATTTAGACAGGCTGTTAACATGTAAATTTTCTACAAGAATGTTCTCTTGGTGATGCATGTACAATAACAGAAAGAAAAAAAACCTATAAGATGAGATTAAGTAAAAGTAATGAAAATCACTGCATTGTTCTTACATACTGATGTCTTTAAGTTTTTTTCACTTTTTGTAAACATCTCTCGGACTACTCTTTTTACTTCTGGGACTCTTTTCAAGTCCCAATATTAGGTCCAAGGAAAATAAGTAAAGAAGTCTGTTTAGTTTCCATCATACTTGGCAAGTGAAAATTCTGGAGAACTGAAGGTTTGAAACAGAATAACAGCTGTATCACTCAGTTTTCTCTTTTCCTTAGAATACAATTTATATTTCAAGGACATAAACAAAAAACCTAAAAAAGTTAAATGCAGTAGCTTTTTTCTTGTTTGGTTTTCGTTTTTTTTAATATTTTAAAGAAATGGCCTCATTAAATTGTTTAGTTTGGAAAAGGTTTTTCAGACCATTGAGTTCAACTGTTGACTCAGCTCTGCCAAGTCCACCACTAAACCATGTCCTTAAGTGCCACATCTACACATATATAAAATACCTCCATGGATGGTGACTCAACCACGTCCCTGGGCAGCCTGTTCCAATGCTTGACCACCATTTCCGTGACAAAAAAATTCCTTATATTCAATCTAAACCTTCCTTGGCACAACTTGAAGTAGTTTTCTCTTGTAGATGAGATATTAATCAATATTTCCACCAGACATAAATAATTCACAAAAAAAAAAAAGAAAAAAAAAGAGAAAAGTAACACAATAAGATCATGGACCAATAAAACTCTGGCACTAACTAGAGTATCTCAAAGTCTTTAAACAAGTGGTAGCCCTGGTAGCCCTGCACCAACTAAACTGCAGTGTTTCATGGAACTGCTAAGGAATACAATGTTAATAACAGAAATGCATTTTGTTGTTTTTTGTATAATGAGAATAATTCTAAATGGGAGATACAGATTAATTTTGCTGTGCTGGTCACTATGAAGATTAATTTTCAAAATATTTATATTTTTTGCATTTTGACTAAATCAAAACATGATTTCTGGATAAGCTGAGAGGAAGAGTAATTTAACAATCTAAATATGTTTTGAATGAACAAAATAATTGTGTTGTAATTGCTTTAAGTGTGTGTTACTAAATTGTTTAGACTGCGCCTCATTTTGTATGAAGCTGCATTCAAACACCATGAACACAACAAGAAAAACTAAACAGCCCTCAAGTGTATATATCACATGTGCAAGTCCTTAGAGTAAGAGGGATTTTATCTTTTATTGTCATGCAGCAGAGTCCTAATTGCCTTATGTCTTGACTATGCCAACCACTCTGCCTCTCATCTGATTTTCTTCATGTTATTATGATGGAATGTGAACCAAGACTTCCTTGTTTTACTGCTTTTAAGTACTAGTTTCAGACACTATTATCTGCTTCTGTTTGAGCCTTTAATTTTGTCTACTGTACAGGAAGTGGCCTATTTAGTGTCCTCTCCCTTTTAGTTGACTAAACCTAGCTTGAAATATCTGAAAGAAAAGAGCTGCCCTTTGGTAAAACACAGAAATTGCTTGATTTCACATTCCCCTATCCTTCCTGGGACTGAGGACAAGGATGGGTTGCTTAACCAGAACCAGATATTTATTGTGCTAGCAGGTGCCACAACCTTTTTTCCATGCAAGATCCACATGCCATCTTTGTCTAAGATTCAGTTTAATTCATGAAAGACAAAGTCTTGGCACAACTGACCCCACAAGTTGAAATTCTCAAAGTTTCTGGGGGAAAAAAATTAGAACTGAAGTGAAAGGTCATGAAATGTAGTCCAGATTTTGATTCTCCAGTAGTCTTCTCCCTGGCTTGCTCAGACTACATGGTATAATTTCCAGAAAAAAATTACTCTTGTCTTCCTTATGAGTCAGGGTGCATAGCAGAAAATTGCAGCAGTGCAAAAGTGAGGTGACAGGCCCAGAATCTGTAATGCTTGTGGAGAGACCAGAGAATCCAGCAGTAACTACAGGCCTCTCCCATATTATTTCTAAACTTTGCTATTGGAAACGACAGCTGCAGTCAGATCAGGTATTCTTGGACATTTTGTTGCTTGTTTTACTCACTGTTATCACCACTTTCCAATGTAATTATCAGAATAATGAGAAGTTCTTGCCATGGAGATTGAGATGAAGGTGAAAGTTCCCTTGGGGCTCCAGTAACATGAGCCAATGCAGAAAGTGTTTTTGAGAGAGAATGTTATGGGGAGGGAAAGCCTTCCAATGATGCCCCCTCACCTGTAGTTTGTGCCTTCATTGAGTGGCACATAACCAAAATGGTCTTTCTTTGGGTCAAGCTGTGCATTCATTACGACGTCTTTTAAAGACAGGGCTTATCATATTGCACCAAAATTTATAAATTTTATTTATTAAAATAGTTCTAATTCTGTATCCAGAATATCCTTCTGAGGCCTTTTCAGAATGCGTCTGTCTTTCTGTCAAACAAAGTTTACTGAAATAAAAGGAAATATATTTTTTAGGAAATATGTTGGCCTCTTGCCTACTCATTCTCAGCAACAAAGCATGCCAGTGTTAGTGTCCTGGCTATCTGAGACCTTCTCTCTCCCAGCAAGAATTGCTTGTCTGAGCTTAGTCAGTATTTTAGTGCCTGGGCATAATATCTGAGAGCAGTTCCAAAGTGCTTCTCTTTAGCAGAATTGCATATCTACTCTATTTTCCTCTTTAACCACATTTTGACAAATGGGAATAATATCCTCACACACAGGATGACTTTCTTTTTATTTCTAACCTAATATCAGTGTAAGATTTCATACAACCAGAATCCAAGGAAGCAAGTTCTCTCTACCTATAATTCTCAGTCAGCTGCTGATAATTCAGTAAGGATATTCAGAGTAGTTTCTAATGCAAATTCAGGGTTATATGTTGAATGTTCATATCTGATTGTACTTTACTATTGGATTGGATGTTAATACTTGTTTCCCTGCTTGACCTATTTATTGGTAGTGTGGTCTGATGGGCTGTGGGCAGGGAGGACACCATATCTCACCATTGCACAGCTTTCTCTAGCACTTCTGCCACTGCCCTGAAGAGTTGAAGAGATGTTGAGATGCAAGGGAAAGGCAGGAGTTCCCTGCACTTCTTTTTGGCATGTGGGCACAATGAGATACTGGTGAGGCAAATTGCCTTGGATCCCAGAGTAAATCTCAGTCTCTGGATGAATAAATATCAGATTTTTTTCTGTGACTGTCTTTTCCCCTTAACAGGCTGGCACAATTCTCTAAGAGATGTTTGGTTCTAGTCTTTTATTTCCTTAACAGATAAATGGAAGCTAACCTTTTCAGCAGAGTTTGGTGAAAATGTATGAGTCTTTTTTAAAGTTTAACAGTTTTAAGGGTTTTTGTTTTTTTTCTTTTGTTAATGTTAAAATTAGATCATCAATGAAACTGCAACAGATAGGTATTTAGAGGAAAACCTGTAATAAAATATTTTGGAGAACAGAAGTTATAAATGTCAAATGTATCAGGAGATGCATAAATTTTAGAGAATATCTCCAGGTCCTTCCTAACTGCTTGGCTACTGAGGTTTTGCATGCATCTTTCACTGCAGAGTAACTTTCCTCAAGGTAGGTTTTCCTTGGTATAGGTCTTTGTGCATAACCACAGTGCATTAAATACCACCAAAATTTTGTGCTGGATTGCTACCAAGTATATTTTTCCAAGGGTGACATTTTTGTTACTGGACTTTTGGCCCTTTCTATGTTGAATTATTAGTACAGATGAATATCTATCCACTATTCATAGCACATCTATCTTGTCTGGATGTTTTGGACAGTTTAGAAATGTTGATAACTAGAAGCAATTTCTCACCAAAGACAAAGCAGAGTATTTAATAATTAAATCGTTCAAAAGAAAAACAGAAATATATTTGTCTTTCTTTTGAAAGAGCATTCATAATTCTCAAGTTCAGACACCTTATTCTGTTTCTTGAACTAGCCAAATGGCTGCATCTAGTGCAGGAAAAAATAAAACAAACCAAAACTGGGACAAAACAAAGACTCAAGACACATTATTCCAGGTGATAGAGGTGATATTTCTTTTAATGCTTCTGTAGATGTCTGGGGCTCTCCAGAGTGTGAGATGTAGGTGTCTGGGTCTGTCACCCTCAACAGACATTTCATAGAATCATAGAATGGTTTTGGTTGGAAGCGACCTTAAAATTCCAACCTTGCTGCCATGGGGGATTGTTTCTGGATGCTGAGAAAACTAACCAAGGAAGATATTGAGTAAATAAGCAGCTTTATGTGGGGAGTTTTCACCATTTAAAGACTGTGGATATACAGTCTTGTATACAAACTAGGCAAGGTTTTGACAAGCAAAACAGCAGGATGTTTTGACTTAATTTTTGTGTCTGTTTACTTTTTTTCTTGCTTTAAAAGAATGAAAGTGAAATCAGAGGGTTTCACGATTTTATCTCTGAGATACACCTTTTTAAAAACAAGTTAATTTGTCACTTGTGGCTTCATTGTAACTGGGGACTGGAAAGGCAGTGTGGATAATCAGAAAAATGAAAACTGTTTTTGTGTAAGTTCTTTTCCTTTCTAGCTGGGAGAGTTCAATAGACAAATTTTGTACTATGCAGAGCATACATAAAAGATATTTACAAGGATTTTAGGGGTAGCTATATATTTTTATGTTTATGTAAAACAGAAGAAATTCTTCTAAGAACTCAAGTCAACAGTCAAAAATTTAAAGTGAAATTGTGAATAAGTATAATTACAAAATAGTTAAAACCAGGGACAATTTCTCATCTCGCCTCCAAAGCAGAGTTTAAGTGTTCACTGAACACTTTATGAAAATGATATCAAAATGTGATGTTGACATTATATCCTAAAGGAGCAATTTAATTAACTGTATTTACACTGAAAGGTTTGGAGACATTGAAACAGTTACCCAGATATCCCTCAGTTCAGCATGATAGTGTGTAAACTATGTAGGCAGCCTTAAAGGAACTGAAGTTCACATTAAGGTTTTTATGCTATTACTCAGAGCTATTATGGAAAGTATCCTTCCTTCACATGGAAATAACCTGCATTGCATCCAGTGGTTCTCAAGGCTGGGCAAGGAATACATCTCTGCTAACACAATAGCCAAAACACAATTGCCTCTCTTCAGGGTGGGCAGAAAGTTGGGAGCAGCAGCTGGAGCATTAGAGGAACTGACAAGTTATGTTTTTATGACCTGCTTGAAACAATCTGTTTCGACATTTCAGGAATTACCACAGCTTCTGGGAAAAGCCAAACATGTAGTGTGATCCCAATAAGCCAGTGGTCTGTGTTGAAGTTTAATTAAGCCACCTACTGAGAAAGCTACCATAGGAGAAGCTCTTCTCTGAGCATGGATTTGCAAACCAGTGGAGAGCATCCAGGGAAGACAGCAGTTTCAACACCCAATATATTTGCCCTAGTTCCTATGAATTACATGCCCTACTTCTTATGAATTATGCATACTGAAAGCTCAGTAAGGAATAATCTTCACAAATTTAGTCATTACAATGCTGAAATAGTCAGTTTATCAATCCATAAATAAAGTGTATATTTTACCCACCCTACTAGTTTAGTTTTGTAATTGAGCAGTATAGTTAGGCCTTAATTAGTTTACAGATTGTCATTACCATGATCTATTTACTTTTTAAGCTTCTTCTGGTTTAGTTTTAATCCATCACTATCAGTGAATTTTCAGAAAGCTTCATGATGTGATGCAGTATGTCACTTGTGTCCTTAGGTAGCACGATATAAGAATGAAAACAGGCACTGCGCCAGAGAACAAAGATCATTAGATGGAATTAAAGCATTTGCATGTAATAGGTGTTAGTTTATATTACATTAGAAAATGAGTTCTTAAGTATAGCCTATTTTAAAACAATTCAGTTACATTTTTACAGAATTGTTCTTTAAATTTTTGGTACAATACATTGTGAAGAGGTTATGAATGATTTTTAAATAAACACTGTGATGATATCAGTGGGACAGTTCCTGCAAGTAAAAATTCCCAAGGCTGGGGCAAGATTTGAAATGTTTATGTGAGGTTTTTTAAGTGTAAGTACAGCTTGGTACTCATCGGAGCTTGCTAAGATTAGTTTGTAGACGATAAAAGGAAGTGATACATGACTACACTCCTCTTTCTTCCTTCTTTGTCCTACCACTTGTTGCTGTTTTTAGAATCAGTCCCATGTTCTACCTGGAACATGAAAACTGAGACATCTCTTTTAAAATGTCTTTCCCAACATATTTCTGTTTTATTGCTTCATCTACTTTGTCCTATCCACCACTTTAAAAGGTGCCTGTTTGTTACAGATGGTGCCTTATTTTAGCTTGCTAGGAATTCTTTTATTCAGGAAAGGATGATAACTTGTGGATATTTGGATTATTGTCAAATGCCAGCATTTTTAGTTTGTTTATAGCAATCAACCATTTTCTAAAAGTGGGGAAAATAGGGGATTTCTGTATCTGTCTCAAGTTTAATCTTATCCTAAAAAAAATCCTGAGGATGTTAGAGGGTGCAATTTTCCTATAAGGGCTACATAGATACTTAGAATTCATCTTTCACTGGTGTTTGAATCTCACCCTGGGCAAGCCCTGTCTGTCAGAAAGGTTGGAATTTTTAAAAACTTAAATGTCACAGAAGTTGTGAAATAGATAATGCTTTCCATAGATGAATTATGTTGCTTGCCAGTCAAGGATAGATTCCTCTATGAAAATTTTGTAATTTAGTAACTTAGTAATTTGTGCAGAATACATGAAGAGGGGTAATGAGGTTCCTCAATTTACTGGAAAAACACTTACAGGATTTTTTGAAGTATGAAGAAATTCAATGGCCTGGGAGATGTTTTCTGTAACAGTTTCACTTCTTTGAAGATTGCAATGATATTTCTCTGTTTTTCAGTTTAAAAAATTAGAGTCAATCTCCACTAAAATCCCAGGGAAAAAAATACACTGGCTTCCATGAAAACTAGAATGACAATCTACTTGTTTATCTACTACTGAAATATTCCAATATTCTTTAACTCTTCCAAATCATAACTTCAAGGAAAATTTATTTAAACCATTTCCTGCTACCCAGACATGGCCACATTAAAAAAAATGCAGCAAACACTGCAGAATTGAAAAACTTAAAAATTACTTTTGATTTGAAAATATGGTACACAAATTCTTGTTCTTCATAGTAAAATTTTAAACACATTTACTAAAGAAAGGACATGAAATAACTGCATAAATGATACACACCTACATGAAATAGTTAGACTGTAATATTGCATGATTTTACTTGCTGTAATTTAGAGATGTTAGCAGAGAATTAGGATGAGATATCAGCTTTACAACTATAAGTAACAATCACTTTTACCATTGAAGGGTTTTCTACATTCAAAATTCAATGGCTTCATTAAAAAAAGGATATACAAGATGTTCACACTGTGCATATATGTATATGTGATGAAATAGTTAAATAATTAACTAGAACTAATAAGATTAAGATCCTGAAGAATGGACTATACAGGCAAAAGATCCCCAGATTAGTTTGGTCAGACACACACAGGTTCTTAAAAAAAGCTGCCTATAAGCTTAGGAGCTTGAGCAACTGACAGCCAGAACAGGAAAAACAACATAAGACATGAGATAGCTGGGCTGTAAGTCACATTTAAACAGCCAGTAAATGGATCTTTGCAGAGCTGGACCTTTAGCATCTGCAGGTTCTGTCAGACATGCCAGCTGTGTAGGACATGAGCACGAGCCTGGCTGCAGGGCTCAGAGCAGGAGGCAGGGAGCGAGCAGCTTTGACACAGGTCATGTTCAGGGGTCATATGTTCCTCCTGGTTTTCAGTGTGTTGTGGATTTTACCCAGAAAAATGAAACGTAGGTGAGGAATGACTATAGCAGCTCCTCCATAGAGCACAAAGTTCAGGCTGGCAATGCCACAGAGAGCCAGGAGGAAGAGTTTATCTATATACAAATAATAGGAAGTGAATCAGTGACCCAATTTTACTTGTTTTGATTTCGTGTATGGGTCCTTCTTTACAGGGTTGCTAGAACAAGATGAGTTTCAGTCACCTGACTAAGATCATCTGTTTGAGAACATTGATTGGATTAGTTACTTACTTCAAGGTTTCTTACACATGACCCTGGTACACTTTAAGAAATACTCTTTATCCAGTTACAGATTTTACGACAACAATACTTATCACAAAGAATAATGTCTTCAAAATAACAAATGTATGCTGAAGGTGCTATAAATATAATTTATGATCATGTTTAAAATTAAAATAGCTACTTACACTTCAGTTGAATTAGAGGAGAAAGCATGCTTGGGCCTTTTGGTTTTGTTTTTGCCATGTACAAGATTAGGGTAGAATCTTAAGTAAGTTGGATTAGTGTCCTTGTGTAGTCTGCAAATAGGATATCTATAAATAACCTTAAGTCTTAGTTTAGTTTGTATTTTAACATGTTCCAGGATTGTGGGAACAGGACCAGAGTGAGAGTATGAGGTGACCATGAGTTAAACTTTTATATGATGCAAGAAAAATGACCTGGGGCTGTTTCTCATGAAACTAACTTCATTTCAAGACCATTCCATAGTTTTTCTCAGAAAGAGGAGAATAGATGATATAATTTTTATTCCAGTTGTCAGTAGCTTATTCTTGGAGCACACTCTGTCTGAATTTAGAAAATGGAAATAAAGATAAATTCACATACCAAGGAATGGAAGGTGTAATAACAACTGACAGGTATATCAGATTATCCATTTGTCATAACATCAAACGAGCTTCAGCTGAAAGTACAGACCAGTGGGAAGGTTAAGGTTCGTGCACTATTTGGACTGTTTTGGGATGACAACATGAATGTTTATTTGCTTGTTCAATAAGTAATGGCCTTCAAAATGCTACAGGAATGAAGACATGCAAATGTCAAAAGAAAGTCTCTTCTCAGGAGACTACCAGTGTTACAAATGGTTTTTACTGATTATCTGGGTTTCAATGGAGAAAGGAAAAAGACAAGTGTCATCACCAGGTCCTTTGACTTTCTTGCTTTTATTGAAATATTTTTTTTAATCAGAATTTGATATTCCTTTAAAACTATTTGCTTCATGCAGGAAGCATTGCCTTGTTACCTGTTAATCTGATTTTGGATTCCAGAGCTCTTTTGCCACTTCAAAAAAGAACAAGAGGAGGGAAACCCCACAAAAATATAACAATGCAGGTGTTCACTGGGACCTGCAGCACTTCAAATGTCATTCAGGCAAATAACCCACAAATTAATTTCTCAGTAGTAAAGGTGGCAAGAGGGCAGCCATGTTGTGTGAGTGTAAGTCTATATGAGTGGTAACAAATATAGACTTAAAAGTGACAATTCAGCCTTATCTCTTAGGGCATTTTTCTGGTCACTCTTTCCCCTGAGTTAGTTTCTTCAGTGAAAACTTCTAGAAGGACTTACCAACATCAGAAAAATACTTTATTAGTTTGAGAATACAAGAATGCAAATACTGACATTTTTTAAAATGCAAGGTGTGAATGGGAAAATTAACTACAATTAAATCAGGGAAGGACATAAGATTTAGCCAAAAAGAAATTTCACTTTATGATAAAGATGTTTTGAGCTTTACTTTTTTCTTGTTTCTGTTGTCCTTTAATTTTAAAATTGCAATTGAAGCAGAGAAGCTGTTTTTTGAATTATAGTCTGTTCCTAGAACTGGCATATTTCTGTTCATTTGTAGTATTTAGCGATCACAAGAAGATAATAGAACTGCTTTAGTGATAGACTTTCATCTATGCTTCCTTCCTGGCCTGCTAATAAGTTTTGCCTCTTACCCTTCTTTGGATACTTAAGTTCAGTGACAGTGGTTCGTTGTTTGGCTGTTGTTATTGCAGTTACTCAAGGTCTGCATAAAGAGGTCACTTAAATTCAGGATCAGTATTTGTTCATTTGTACACTCCTGAGTCACTAAATGGTGAGCTCATAGGCAGTAATTTTAAAAGGAAAAAAATTTCTGCTACCTGTCTCTGGCTTAGTGAGTTAGCAAACAGGATTGAGTAAAAATAGGAGAGTTAATCGTCTGTAGTACAGACAGCAAAGCTGTTTCTGACTGGGAATAGGTCACTTGTGCTCTATCACATCTCAGTCACGGTTTGTTGTGCCCACGTGAGAGCAGCAATGGAGTTACTGTCCCACAGGTAAAGTCAAACAGGCTCACAGAAGCCTCCATGCTCTACCATCCTCACCTAACCACAAACTGCTTCCCTCTTGGAGCAGCAGATCACAAATGTAAAACTGGCATGTGTGTGTGTTTGTGTGTGTGTGTTTGTGCGTGTCCGTGTCCAAAATCAAACAAAATATAACAAATCAGGAATGCTATTTAGATGAAACATCTGTAAAATGCAAATAGACTTTTATGGACTAATCCAGTCGTTTTGTTGCCTCCCTACCTGCAAGAAGGGTGAAGAGAGAGAAAGATGAAGTAATGACAAAGTTTGTGGATTCTTTTCATTTGAAAGAAAATGATAAGGGTCATAAATAACTGCAAAGTAGAAAAGATGCCCAGTATTTTAGATGCTGTGGGCTATCTTCTTGAGCTAGTTTCTTTGCAGATATTCACTGAGTGCCTGATTCTGCCTCACTTGGAGCACACTAAGCAGCATTTTAGGGAAAATTCTGTACTCAGGATGGACATTGTCAATTTATTTTGAGATGCACACTTCACTGTGGACACAGCCTGTGCTAAAGGCTCAGTGCAACTAATAAGACTCAGGGACATGAAGTGTTGTTCTCCCTCCAGAAAATGGGGCACCTCTATATTGTATGAGAGGCAGCTGCCTTTCAGCTGTGCAGCAGCACGTGGCACAGATTTCTGTACACAGGTAAAGGCAGGCAGGGGCTGGCTGCTCCTCCCTCAGCAGACAGGATGTCCACCTTATTATCAGGAAGATGGATAAATTAACTGCCCAATTAACTCTCTTCCACCGTCATCTTCCGCAGAGTACTCAGTGTTTTCTTCTATCTCCCATATCAATCAGAAATTGTGAGTCTTTGCCCTGTAGTTTCAGAATATGACCACAAATACTGTTCAGATCCTTCCAGAACTAAAGTCTCAGGTACATTTGAAATAAAAGATGATTGTCACCTTTGTCATAACCTTTTGGGATGACTGCCTTTCAGATCTTCAAGAAGTCAATAAACTGAAGTTGAATGAATAGCTTGGCAGTGTAGAAATAATCTGTATCAAGAAAGTATGGTAGAATAATGATCTAAAAACAATATTAGTTTTAATTCATGCATGAAAGTGACCTGATGGCTCCTAAAAGATGAGCTATGATTAGACTAATTCTCTTTCAAGTAGATTAAAATGAGACCTTATAAATATCTAAGTAATAAATTCATGCTAAAATTAATAACCTGATTAATTGCTTAAATGGGATAGATTATTCCAATTAAGTCTTCAAACATGTTGCAGGAAAAAAATAATATCACACCTCATAAAAACAATATTCTTTCATTGAGTTTTTTAACATTCCAGAGTTCATGAAAGTACAGTAATTACATTTTTTATTTTCAAATAATTTATGCAGATAAAAGGCTACACCTTGTTTCATTTATATGATCATGTGTAAAACTAACAAACAGTGAGATTGAGGAATTTCCTAATCAAGATCTGAAACTGATTCTTCTTGCTATTAAAGGAAAAATCACAGTTTCAGCTTCTCCACTTTTTTACAATTTACATTTCCTCATAAAGAAATTCAATTTTTTTAAGCTAAAAGACAGTTGTTGATATGAGATCACTCTTCAAGGAAAGAGTAACTTCACATTTTTGGCAGCTAGTGTTACTCTGTGTGCATGCCCTACCAAGACCAATTGCTAAAAATTCTTTAATTATGTATGGTATGATAGGTGCTCACTCCCTGGTTCTTCCTCATGACAAGGTCAATACTGAAGGATAAATTTAATTTATTTTATTCATTATATACTGAGAACATAATAAACACAAACTGAACTGTACTTACAATATCATCTGGGAAAATATTATTATCATTGTATTGGTAAAAAGGTTATGATAGATTGATCAAATAATGAAGGAAATTCCCTAGAAAACAACTTACAAGAAAACTCATGTTATTTCAAAGACAGTAAATTGACTATATATATATATACTTCCTTTCTATAATTTAGAAAATCCTTCTGCTGAAATGACTGGAATTAAATGCTGAAAAATGAGGAAAGGCTGAGGGAACTGGGTTTTTCAACCTTGTGAAGACAAGGCTTGGGGAAGATTTTATCACCACGTTCCAGTATTTAAAGTGTATCTACAACAAAGGTGGAGACTCCACTTTTAGAAGGAGTCACACAGTAAAGGCCAGGCATGAAGGAATATAAATTATTCCTGGGGAGATTTCATTTAGGCACAAGAGGAAAATTTTTCACAATGAGAGCAGTCAGCAATTGGATCAATCTCCCCAGAGAAGTGGTAGATTCCCTGACACAGAACGAGGCACTCGACCATCTTCTTCAGACCACACTTTTGCCAAGAATGGTTGGACCAGATGATACTTGAGATTTCTTCCAATCTGCTATTCTTTGATTTTGTGATTGAAAGTCAGTGTGGAAAAAAATGTTTGTGGACATTAGTTACAACACAAATATTGAGATGCTGGTGTTCTTTGGCCATTCTACCATCTTGGTAACTTGTTTATCTGCAAATTGGTCATGCTAATAATGTTCTTGTTAGCGCAGTTTGTATGCTTGGATTTTTTTAAAATTGATTGAAATCCAGCATTGCCAGATAATTATGAAAGAGGTCTGAATATCACAGAAGACTGTTTCTTTTTTTTTTTCCCTGATACAGCCCCTTAATAAAGTTTCTGATTGCATTTCTTTCATTCAAAGTAGGTAGTGCTTCTTTCCTAAGGCTAGATAATGCTTTCATCATGATGGGTTTATGAGTAAGGTACTATTCAACATAATGATATCACTGTCTAGCTTATGTCTGCTGTTCATTTGCAATTCTTAAACTGTACAGAATATCTGTCTTAATCTGTTGTAAGTCTAACTTAAAAGAGTTAGAAGTCATGCAAAATCAAGGGTAAAAAGAGAACCACCGTGATCCCATTGTTAACAATTTTACACCAGTAAATGGGAGTAATTCCTTACATGAGTGGGTCTATTTTGAATATAAAAAAGTTGTTCTCAGTGTTGGAAAAGGTAACTGCTCTTTTGCTCCTATTTTCCTCTCAAGATTTTTATTCAAATAAATTATAAAAAAAAATTGAAAAATCAAATAGATTTTTATTCAAATTATTGCCAGAATCATAAAAGAAAGAAACAGAATATCAGGCATGTTACTATCTAGAGCAGTCAAGGCAGTCATTTTTGTGACTTATTCAAGTCATTCATGGTGTACCACAATGCCTGTTGCTACTGAACAGGAAACAAAACCAATTGTGTACAATGTGTATATTAATATGTACAGTGTGAAGAGAAAACAGATGGCAGGAATGCGTAAAACTTTAATGTCCTCCAATCTGTTTACTTATTTTAATCAGCTATTATAATCATCACCCACTGTGTGCTTTGTTTACTTGGGGAAGTGCTGGTGTGATCAAGCAGAAGAAAATCCAGAGAAATATGCCAGATCCCAAATCTGGTAATTAGAACCAGAAAGCTACTGTGTGCTACAAAGGATTAGGCCAGACCAGAAGACACCATGAAGAGTCAGCATTCACTCAGGACTGCATTCACTCGCAACACAACAGAGGTGAAATCGGCCAGTGCAGATTTAGCAGGTGACACATACGGAGGGATGCTCCATTAGCACTGGCTTGCATGGCTCACATTTCTACATGCCCTGAAATGCTAACTCAAGCTTCTTTTCCAGATGCAGCATGCTTTTATCTCAGTTCTTATTCCCTTCATAAAGTACTTAGATATTTCTAGCAAAAATCGCAAGATGTAATATTCAATATGCTTTCTATGGTTAAACAGTGACTTGAATGGAGAAAGTGGGTTTTTGGGGGTTCTTTTTGATGTACTCAAAATCAAATAGGCAATTCATAATTCAGTTGAAAACATCTCTCTTCTAGTGACGAAGGTGAAATAAAATGCTGAAAATCAAGGCTTTCTGAAATTTAAAATATTCATATTTGTACAAACTTTTAAAAGCCCAATATGTTCTTTAGAAGAGTATTTGACAAATGTCTTACTCTGGACATGGTCACAATGAATAGGGTAAAGGAATCTTCAAGAAGATGATAGGACATAACAAGTGTATGTGATATTGTAAATAGCTCATTTATTTTAAATTTGCATGCTCTGCTCTGATTGTCAGGAGAAACAGTTGTTTCCTGATGACATAAGGATTTTGTTCATCTCAGGCTTGCTGTAGAAGATGTTGTCCAAAAAACCAAAATTGTACTGGTTGTAGGAAAAACAAGTGCTGGTCTCCAAATAATTCTCTTTTCATGACAGATGCAATTTTGTATTCAGTTAAAAAAAAAAGAGGAGGGAAAATTATGGGGATGAGTTCTTAATATTTTTAAATGCAGCACAGAAACTGGTTTTTATGCTAAACATAATTTACAAACTGATTATATTATATTTAATAATAGAAATGTTTAGCAAAAATTTTCTCTGAGAGGAAGGAAGTGGTGTAAAGGAAAAAAAATTGTGTTAATCAAGCTGTTCAGGGCCCCATAAATTCACTTCCTTGTCCAAAAGTCAATAGAAGCTCCTTCTTCCTCTTCAATAAGTGGAAGGAAATGCACCTGCTAGGGACTTTGACCTAGATTTTGTAATTCTTGAGTTAGGGAAATCCTAGCCTATAATTAGAAGTGAAGTAGCTAACAAATCATGAAGGAAATAACCTTACTATAGAAACAACCACCTGAGAGGTGACTGCTGATCTGCAATCCGCTGTGCTATGGGCTGCAAAATTATCTGATGGCAATGAGGAAATGCATCCGGGGAAGGACCAATGACAAAACTAATCTTCGAAAGTCATTCTGGGAGGGATATTCCGATTTTCCTCCTACACAGATTCTTTCAGGAACATTATCTATGTCATTATTTCCTCCTCTCTAAAGTGGGTAAAATAACAATTACCTTTGAGAAGTAATTCTAGTTAGTAATAATGTCGACAATAGGTTCAAGATGTCTGTCTAATAGAGGTATTTATTTAAGAAATTAATATTAATCCTTGAACTTCAACAAAGGACTAAAATTCTGTGGAATAACAAACAAGTCAGTGACTGTGGCTGGATCCATTCTCTTGATGTGGAGTTGTCCAAGCTGAGGCACAGTTCTTCACAGCAGAAACTCCCAGCAGCAAAACAGGAGTGAACAGAAGACTGAATTAATGTCCTCTGTCAGCCTAAAAGCATTTTCTAGAATGCGTTCAATCATCTAAAAGGCATCAAAGAGTTCCTCTTCCCTAAAATTGTAGGGTTTAGAAACAGAATGATGATAAAGGTTCACTAGGCTGTTTCTGTTACCTAACAGTCCTGTGCTTTCTTTTATTTGACTACTTTTTCTTTTTTTTTTAATTGGATAAAGGATAGTATTTTATTTTTTTTGTTTTACTTTTATACCAGGTTCCATGGAGGGAAGAGATTAGCACCTCCAGTATATGAAGGTGTCTTATCCTCAGATGACTAATGCTGAAGATCCAGGTAGAAATGCCTGTTGGAAAGCAGAGAAGTTTTTCAAACATCATTTCAAGAAGTGGATTTATACTACCAATCAGATATAATATATAAGCTATTTCACTTTTCTGTAATTGCCAGGTATCTACATGTTTTTTTATGTTTCAATTATAGCTCATTGCATTAACACCTACATTTATGGCAAACGATATTTGAAATGCTTCTTGTTTATTATTATATTTAAAGTTCATTGTGGATTCAGCAGTGTGTACCCAAGTGGCAGGTCAGCTGAGGTAACTCTTGTGCCTCCTAGCTTAGCAAAAGTAGTTGAAGAATGAACCAGAGAAGGTGAAAGCCAAACACAAACCTGAGCACTTAGCTCAGCTCATGCATGCCATGAGTTGCACACAAACAGATGGGCAGAACCTTCTCAGATAAACTTCAGCAAATATGATGGAGTAGCAGAAATACCAAGCTTGCCCAGTGTCAGCTGAATGATGGCAGGTTTGATACAGTCCCCTAGAAATCATGCATAAGGCTTACAGTACCCTCAGTTAAACAGAAAGAAGAAAATCTTAATATTTGGGTTATACCATTTGATCTTTCCTGACACTAACCAAACCAAAAAAGCCTTGGGAAGTGACCGAAGAACGTCAGTTTGTTTACATGAAGATTCCTTGATTAAAAAAAAAAAAATCTATCTTTGCTTGACTTCTTACTTAAGTATCAGGCTGCATGTCTTTGCTTCTGTCAAGTTTATATGTTCAGAAATTTTGAAAGGTTGAATCACAAAGCTTTTTAATCACATACACTTAAATAAAAACCTAATGCTGACCTGCCATGACAATCAGGCACAGTTTAAAATCAACTCACAGGAAGACAAAGTTATGTTTAGTTTGGAGAGTTTTTACATCTACTTTATATAAACTTACGAAGTTGTTAAGAGCAAATGGAAATGACATGAGAGAAAGAGGTTATACCAGGCAAAGCAGATTTCTTGGTTTTCCTTTCTATTTTAGTCAAAACAAATGCATTTAACCATTTAAATACAAGTCTGTTGACATGGATATAATTGTATTAATCTCAGTTGCACAGAAGATTTGACTTATGACAGAAAGAAGTATCTTCTGTTTGTTTTCATTGTATTCTATCAGTTTGACCTGGATGTCTGCCTTCGTGCTAACCATATGACAAAAATAAGATATTTAAAATTTTTAATACTATATCTTGGCATACAACAGAAATAGAAATGTTAGAACTATAAACTGATATAAGTCTCACATAGAATATAACATTATTCTATTGCAAAGAGGAAAAATCTAAGGTGCAAAACAATGACATGGAAAGACTTATAAAGCATTCAAGAGCTTATTTTATAATGACATTCAGTACCATGTGTCATGGTCTGCTTGGAAAAAAAAAGGCTTTTGAAACTGAAGCAAGTAGGTTTTTATACACTCATTAATAAGAAATCTAATCAGCACTGATAAACAAATGAAGTACATAATGCATAACTTAAAGTGTAAGAAACAAGTGCACAAAACAATATGCTTTTACAGTATTCAGCAGGTATATGGTGGATTTATGTGGAGCTGCAGCAGACACTCTTTGATTCATTCAACTCTGTGATGTCAATTTTATGGTAGAGATGGAAGACAGATAACAAATAAACTTATCCCCACATTCCAGCCTTCATTTTCTATTTTTCACTGAAGTTCAAATGTTACAAAGTATAGAACAAGTAAGGTGAAGTGAGCTCAGCTTTTGTGGAAAATGAGACAGGAGGAAAAGACAGGGACTGGAACTTCACCAGATGGGTATTTCTTTGTATTTAATACCCTATTCATCTATCAACTTTTGTTTACACATAATGCACAAATATATAGAATCTCATTATCAACACATTAAAACCCCAGTGTTGCATTTCTTTATTAAAACTGCAAAATCATGCATCTGAAGGCAAGGAAATGGTGGAAGAGGGTTACCTGGGAAATATCCATTCAGCACATTTTTCTGATTTGTACAAATTTGTGAAGGTTTCTGATTTGTACAAATTTGTGATGTAATTTTAATTAAATGATTTTTTTTCAGGGGACCCCTGTTTCATTCACAGTACAGAGTGGACGATGCTTGCTTAATGAGCAGCTGCTCAATACTGGTTTTGTTTCATTGTTCAGCATGTGTGGTCCCATTTGTTATTTACTAGACACTAACAATCCAGATCCCTACTGAGGACTATTAATTTCCTCACAGACTTTTCTTTTCTGATTTCACTATCATGTAGGAATACATCACATAAGCCTTCTCAGCACCCTGTGATACCCAGGATGATGTCATTCCCATCAGAGATGGAGATTTGGTATGCAAAGGGATTCAAGTCCAGAATTTCTATTGCATGGCCAGCTTAAGACAACAGTGGATTCTTTATTCATAGGCCAAAGCTTTGTATGTTAGCTCTATCTATTAAAATATATCTCACCCCAACTTTTACTATAACTGAGGACACCAAATGCTTAATCTAAGTTTGGATTAAGTGACTTGAAAATCATCGAACGTCTTTTTGATGATGATATTTCTCTGAGACAGTATTCAGCTCCCATAAATATGAGACAGCTTTCTTTTCCTGACAGTCCCTAACAATCTGCCCTTTGCCTAGCAGCTGTAGGACCTTCATGGTGAACGGCTTCCATTGCCTCTGTGGTGTGTGATGATTGAAATACTGAGCTGTGTCTTGGACAGTTAACATAATGTATATTCACAATGGGGAAGGTAAATTCAGATTGTGTCAGCAACCTTAGTTCTGATGTGTTGACATCTGTCTGCTCAGTTTTATAATCCTTGTAATATTCCTTTACCATATCTTTCACATATGGCTAAAAAGATGTTAATCTTAAAGCAGAATCCTCCTGACTCCTTATCACTGTTGCTTCTATGTGTTTCAGTAAATCAGTGCTGCTTTAGGATTAACAGATAACAAGGGCTCTTATCCTTTTTTTACTCTCTCTTTTAGTTCCCAGTTTAAACCTCCTTGCCTGGCTACCAGAGTGAGACAGAGTAAGCAACAGCCCATAGTGGGGCTTGGTACTGGCTATTATCTGAGACCTATCAAGATTAATGCTTCTATCCTGTTTGTTTGCTGCACTTCCTTGCTCCACTACTGTGCTATGCTCACAGCTGGGCCGTCTCTGCTGGCCTGGAAGGTCGGTCAGAAAGCTGTGCCCATTCATGCTGTGCAGCTGCTCACAGCTACCAGTCCCTCATGCTGCCTGCCAGGGTCCTTGGGCACTTCCCAGCAGATGCCACAATTCCAGAATCCTCTCTAACTTGCAAGATGTTTTTCCTGTCAGGTTCCTCACTTTTTCTTTTTTAGACCCTCTTTTATTTTTCATGGCTGCTTCTCAAAAATCCTTCTTTTTGGCATTCAAAACCTTCCTTCAGGAGATCATTTTTCCCTCTTAAATAACGTACACACTGAAGCACAGTATCTGGTCTTCTCTCCAACTGGTGAATGCATCTTATATCTTTAATTAATATCAGAATTCAGGAGGTACTTCTCTTGTTTAGTCTAGGTGCTACCAAAATTTATGACCAGCTGGTAGTAGTGTCATCCAGGAGGTAGCAGATTTCCACTTTAGATTTCAGAAATTTGGTCAGGCATTCATCTCCATACAGACATGTACTCAATTGTGTGCCACCTGTTGGCATTCAAAATTTAAGGTACTGTCAAGATCCTTGTTTTCAGGCTTCATGCTCAAACAAGCTTACTTTCTGTTTCTCATTCTCCAAAGCCAAAGGATGACTATGAGAAAAAGAAAAACCTGTCTGGAAAGTCTGAGGTCAGACCATGGGGAAGGTCAGTCCTAAAATGAATTATCTTGATTACATTTATATTTGAAACAAGTACATTCTGAAAACTGTAAGAAGCATGCCCATTAATCAGTGATGCTAGATTTAGAGACATGATTTTCCTAAAACCTAAAAGTTTCTTCCAGGAACTTAGGGACCACAGTTTTTCGCAGGATTTTAATTTACCTTTTGTAAGTGACGTCAAGTCACATTTCCAAAATAAAACACATTTCTTTCACTTGCAGTGGCCCTTATTTTTCCTCTTTACAGCAATGACCATTTATTAGTTTGGGGGTTGTTGGATTAACCCTCCCACCACCCACTGGCCAATATAAATATTTTCCTTCACCTAATTTCCTTAAGCACTTAAATCAAACTGTGTGGTGTTGAGAATGATAATGGAAATTAAATTTCCCTTTGGTATATGTCTTCAGCTCCAATTTAAATTTCAAGATGTCAGACACAAACTTCATGCTGAAAAAATATGAATATCATCTAGGCAGCAGTCTAGCATGTTCCCATTATTATTTTAATGCATAGGGTATAGATTGTATGTGCTATTCTAGGGATGGAACATTTGCCTAAAAAAGCAGAACTCAGTCACAGATTTTAGAGATTTCTAGGAGAAATAAGACTTGGCTAAGTCATTGTTTCAGTTCAGTTCAGTTCTGTCACTCAATAATAGTGTAAAATATTTCCTTTCTAAATTACACCATGGCACCATTTTTGGAATGAGAGCAGCTCAGCATGCATACTGTTGAGCCTATGTATAAATAACAGAATGCTTTTGGTACTGCATTCTTCAGTAATTCTAAAAAGTTTATTTGAATGTCCAGCCACTATCTGGCTGCAGAATACCCTACCACAAGTAAAAGAAATTATTAATTTTCTGGAGTTGGGAGGGATGTTTGTACCATGGACTGTGATATTTTCTGTTTCAATTGCATGCTGAGAGTTTTTATAGTCATGGTCAAGCACTATTTCATAACACAATAAAGACAGAAATGTATCATTTATATCACTACAGAGTCACTATACCCACCATAGTTTAAACACAAATACACAAATTTGGACCTGATTACAAGGATTACATATTGATCACTAGCATGGCAATATTGAATTCTGATATGCTAACATATCCGTTGTTTGACCCACAAAAGCCTCTTGCTCACTCCTCTGCTGCAGCTGGACATAGGAGACAAAATCTAACTAAGGAGTTTTGAGTTGAGATAAGAACTGGGAGAGAGATTGCTCACTAAATACCCTCAAGGGCAGAAGAGGCTCCTCTCAGAAATAGGAAGAAAATTTATTGCTAACAAAAACAGAGCAGGGTAATGAGAAGCAAAATAAGATCTTAAGTATATCAGAGAACAGTACCATGGGTTGAGCATGAACTGTACACTAATAACAGTACAAAAGCTTACAACACAATTTTAGATTAGTTATTTCTAGGCTTGTTTCCATAAAAAGATTGAAAGTGCTTTGCTTTTGTGGAAACCATTTTGTAGGCTCCTCTCCCAGTTCTTAGTCCAGTTGCTGGTGAACTGTTTTTGCATATGCCTTCTTTCTTTTCCCAAGGGTACTTCCTTTTCTACAAAAGAATGGTTGGTAGGTTGTTTTGGGGGTTGTTTTGCTTTATTTTGAACCTGGTAGTTCACTTTCAATTACTGAAATCTAAAATCACATATTCAGAACCCTGACTCCTTACACATAATATACCAAGAAGGATTTTATTTTTAGGGGGAATAAAGACAATAACACCCAGAGACAGAGGTGTGTCTTTTGTCCCACAATCCACTGACTGTGGGACAAAGATGAGAGTAAATATCATATAAAGTTGTTACAGAGACCAACAGCAAAGACTGCAATAAGAGGTCAAAGATACAATGACATTGCCCTAAAAGACTTCATGGTTCAAGAACTTTCTAAGACATACATCTGTACATTTAATAGCCCTTGACAGATTTTGTTTTCTTGACTATGTACTGGATAAAATTTTTCTTGTTCATGGAAGGATTTAAAATTTAGTCTCAAAATAGTGTTTTAGCAGGAAGGCTTAGGGTACTTAATTTTTCTTTGAAGGGCTGTTTATGTATTTTGCAGTAATTTTCCATTGGACAAAGCAAAGTAGAAGCCCAGGGGGATGTGAATGCTTTTCACTTAGGTGCAAACTCAGATACAATCATCCTCTCTTCAATGCTTTTCTTCTGGTCTCCAGACTGTCTAATAATCTTCTTCACAGTAGCTTGAGAGAAGGAATAGGAAATGCTTTCTCTAGGTCTAACAGTGCCGTATTATGGTGCAATTATGAGATTCTTGGTTTGAACCTGTCAGCCTACAGTCTTCAAATCTGTCTTTAACAGTGTGAATTAGTGTTCAGATGAGTATGCATATGTACATATATATACATATGTAAAACATAGGTACACTCTAATCTCAGATATCTATCAATTTGAATAAGATCAAGCAGCCTTACTAAATCTAAATTATTTTTCTAGAGATATTTCCCAGGTCAAATCCAGGCCAGTTTCTCACTTCTTCATAGTATGTCTCAGTTTTGTAGTCAGTCATTTAGCAGTATCCAGGTTAGATCCAAACTGACAGTCCTGGCAGTTGGGAAGAAAGACAGAACCAGTAACAACAAACTGAGTGATTTCAACTATTGCAATTAAGTGCTTCTTAAGTCATTATAAAAATTTATCAAGGTGAAGTGGAGAGCACTCAGTTCCTGCAAAATAAATTCAGTATTGATAATATTATAATACACTGTTGACATTCTAATATTTGCTGTCATACATTGAAATTAAGTGTATATAAATTAATGTTATAATTTTCTCTACTCCTAAAAAAGAGTAGGTCTTCTGATATACTGAAGATGTTGTTGCAAACCCTTGAGGCTTTTGTTGCCTTCAAACCCAGTTACAAAGAAAATAAACTTTCTAGGAAATGGAAGTATTGGTAAAGTGTTAATCTATTTTAAGCCTCAGGCTATTTGAAAAATCACAGATATACCATGTGTCTGCAGAGCTAAGGATGAAACTAGAATAGCTTTTGATTTTGTGCACTGCCGTCAAAAACAGTAGAAAACACAAAAGGGCATATTAGCAATGAAGCACAATGCTGTCTTGTTTCCTTGCTTTCAGCCCAATACTTTCATAAATGAAACATGCTTCATGTCAGCAGGAAATTGTTCATCTTTTTATGGCTAATAAATATAGGAAAAACCATGGTAATTAGAATTTCCAAGTGTAAATTTGACAGATACATATGCATGGAAGCATATGTGCATACACATGTGAAGAAATGCCCAGGTGAAATATTACTGTAAGAACTCTTGCAATGTAAAGGTTCCTGTTAATGTCAGTGTGATGCTGGTGGTCAAACATAGGAACAGATTGCCAGAGGGGCTAAGTTCTCCATGCAGATATCCAGATCCTGCCTGGACAAGACCATGACTGAACTGATCTAGCAGGTTATGAGTGGGGAGAAGGAGTAGATTATCTCCAGGGGTAAATTCCAGCCTAAATATTCTATGAGGCTACTGTTCATTGAAATTATCACTGAACTGAGGTTGCTAATATTTTTAAAGATAAGTTAGAAAATACATTTTCCTGAAACTTTTCTTACAGAAATTATAAAAATGTCTGCCTAGAAGGATTTTTCATGTTTTTAGTCAAATGTCAAACCATAATACTGCCGGCTGGAAGTGAAAATAAGTGCCTGATGTTTTCCTTATTTTCATGCTCCATTTTCTTTACAGTGTGATAATTTTCCTTTCCTGAGAGCCACATGGCAAGAGTGTCTCTTTGGAGATGAACCTCTTTGATAAGACTGGCTGTAAGGAAAGATAAAATAAGAAGACAGTCCTAAGGAGACACTGGTAACTAATAATGCAGAAATGAAGTGTTGTGGAGGGTTTCTTTCCTCATTCCCCTAAGAAAATGTTGATTTCAGCTGAAAACAATATTTTAAGTAATACAAAATTCAGCTTCTTAAGTAATGCAAACCAAAACCCTCAAAGAATTCAAACTATTTTTCTATGTTATTAGAGATTTTTGGTCATATTATTGTCACCCAGTGTTCTTGAATGTATTCTCTTACATTACATCAAAAAGGAGAATATACTGGAGCATACATTTTTTTCAAAAAATTATAATATTACTAGCCCCACAGCTCTATAAATGTAATATTTTTCATTCTTTTCCAGATCTCTTCTATCAGGGGAGAATTTTTCCTTTGGCTGATAATTAATAGTAAAATCTTTCATGTCTTTCTTCTCAGGTAGCAATGAGATGCAACTCCACAGTTGCCTTCCAAGAGCAAACCAGCAGTCGCAGTCCTGTCATTTAATATTTTTCCCCTAGCTGAGACATTTTCAATGACTTTAACACATTTCTGATATTGATCCTAAAGAAGTGCTGCCTTGATCTCTTATCTCTTGGGACAGTATTAAATGAAGTTCCTTATTTTTAAAGGTGGAATGAATGAAGATGTGATCTAAAAACCCCACCTAATTTTGCATCACCCTTAATGTATCACTTCAACCCATTTAGTCACTGTGATAATTTTTTTGTCATGGAAAATTATGACATAGTTAATAAAAGTTTTAGTGGAGTAGTTCTGTAGTAATAGTAGTAAGTAGTGATAACTAAGTCCAATGTGTATTTAAACTTTCGAAATCAAACCAGTATGTTATGTCACAGTAAATCAGGAAGTTACATTCAAAATACATCTTTGGTTCTTGCCAAAGGAGGTGATTTGAGAGGAATAAGTATTTTCAAACTATTTCAGTGCTTTTGGACTATACATACCACAATTTCTGAATTAAAAAATTGCATATCTTGAAAGGAAAAATTATAGAGTCAGATAATTTTCTTGAAATAGCATTACTTAGGGGAAAAAAAACAGTAATTATCAGGGAGTAGACCTGCATATGAAGCATCAGACACAGAGTAAAGCATTCTATTTTTTACCATGTCTGAAACCTGATTATTGCTTTTTAACAAAGTCTAAATGGGGCAAACTGGAGATCGATAAACTCAGCTCAGATTAATGGTGCACTGAAACTTGTCAAATTATACATTATGTCTTGTCATGACACAGGAATGCCAGTGAGTGCAGAACCAGAACAAAAGAACAGCTTCATGGCTCTTTTTTTTTATTTTTAGACCCTTTGAGCAGTAAGACATGTTGCTATCAGAAGATGTGCCTGGGTACTTAATGTCAGACTGGACATACATAGATTCCACCTCACTCTTGCCCAGCTGTCTAGGCTCTTCTGTGACAGCAGCCACTCTCCTGTATTAAAGACATTTTGAAGCATTTTCACTGAGTGCAATGATTTTAAGGTGGCAAATTGAAGAAATTTGTGTAAAAACTAATAAAAATCAACAATGAAAGAAATTAGTATTTCATTGACCATGAACAGATATGTGGTTCGCTTTGCCCTAAATTGTTAACTGAAGAGTATAACAGATGTCAAAAATGGGCTACTAAAATAAATAAATGCCCACACTAAGATTTTGCAGAGATTAAAAATACTCAAAAATTCTCTTCAGACTGCTCTTAGGCAAAGCTAAGAAAAAACCCATTTATAAGAGTTACTGTGTTTCTATCACCAAACCTAGCTGCTAATTTATATCATGTTGTTTCCGCCAAAGAACAAGTACATGAACATAAAATATTTAATTTCATTCTCTAAAAGAAACGTGTAAAAAAGGTTAAAAAACTACAAATCAATATCATACTTATCTTATTCTCTGAAAAGACCTTTGTTACTGCCTGGAAATCAATTACATCTGAAACAAAATGGGTATCTTTGATTCTGTTTTTATATTCTACACAATTTTGTATTTTTGTATGTTGGAGGAACTTCAAAAGTTTGGGAGATTTAGGTCAGTTGAATACTTAAATAGGAATGTTGTCTCTGATTTTAATCAAAATGTTTTGATCTATAAAACTAGGTTGAACTATCGCAAAAATGCTTATGGGGGAATTTGTGATGCTTCTATTTCTGCTTAGCTGGAAAAGTTGCAATAACAGGCACAGAAAGCAAGTACAGAATTTTGGCTTGATGGAAGAGAGGAGATAGAAAACCGTCACGCCTGTAAACAGTTTAATTTCTTATTTTGTGTGTCTTTCCCATTAAAATTGCTTTTGTCTGTATTCATAAAGTCTTAAACTAAAGCCACACATTCTCTAAAACAGTTAAAACAGATAAAACAGTTACCCTGTCATAGAATCCTTTGTGCATCCCATACAGCTCTGTAGAGGACACACAATGGAACACGCCCAGGAAATAATGGCACCAATTGTCATGACAGATACCAAACAAATACTAACTTTTACCACAATTGTGTAAGAGAATTTCCTGCAAGAACAGAAGAGATAGAAAGCCTTATTCTTATTTGGCTCTAGTATAACATTATTATTTTCTCCCATCTTGTGAAAAAGGCTAAATATCCAGAAGGTAAGAAGATTCCTAATGAAATGTGTCATTTTCTCTGCTGCAAAAATCCTAATCCTAGAAAACAATTTAAATGAGATTATTTATGAGAGGGGCCTCTGATTACAAGGGAAAAGAACAGCAGCTGTCTGTTAAGGAAAAATTAGGCTTTTTGAAAATCATGTTTTCATGTGATCACATGGATCAGAAGGTGCTTGATCTGGCTAAAATGCTTTAAGTGAGGATTGCAGTGATTTTCCAGAAATAATGGTAACAATATTATCTCCATTATATAGCACTATTCACTTCAATCTTGTTCAGTTAAACACACTCAGCACTACTGAAATGTGATTACCAGTGAGGTGGAAATCTCAGGCATTTAAAATGTAACACAATGGTGGAAACTCAAAATGTTTCAGCTGAAGGACTTTTCAGAGTTCTGGGGAAAAAATTCAAGAAGAAGACAGTATTAAAATAGACCAAATCAGACTCTGGGTTTAGAGACTGTTTTGAAAGAAGTACTCGTAATAAGTGCTTTCCCCTCAGGCAAACAGATTAGGAAGGACATGTCCTGAGTCATGAGCCTAATTTTTGTAATCTGTGACTCCTGATATTTTGAACTCTAAACAATGCCATGAAAGATCACAAATGATTTGGCAGAGCAGTGCATTATAAGCAATTTTCTGCCAGTGAGCCAGCTTTTTTTATAGTTACTCTACATATTTGTGCAGTTCTGAATGTAATAGCTGAATTAATCTGTAATCAGTTTGCATATGCAACTCCTGGCTGCTTTTCTCCGTTCACACAGAAACATTATTTCTGTGAATAAAATAAAAGCAAAAGTTATTTTAAAATGAGGGTTTTTAAAATGTGGGGCATCTCAGGAAACCATGCAACAAACCATGCAGCACACACCCTTGAATCCAATTTTTTGTCAGTAAGTTCATTACTCTATGGGCAGATAGGTAATTCCCTTAAGACAATGAGACAGTGGAGCTTGTCCTGTGAAAGTAATCTTAGGTTTGCTTCAATTGTTAATATGATGTCAGAATCACAGAATCATAAACCTAATTTGACTCTGTGATGTAGCTTTAATTGTGTCAGACTCAGATCAATTTAAACTGGCTCCACACCTAAGGGATGGTTCTTCATATTTCCAGAAATGTTGGAGCTCAAACGTAGATACTTGACAAACTTGAAGACAGGATTCAAAAAAATATTTACCCTTGAAGGGCATTTGCCAGAAACGTGGCAAATGGACAAACCTTTCCAAATGGACAAACCTTTCCAAATGGACAATCTTCTCCAGTGAGGAGAAAGCACAGTGCTGCAGCAAGGGATGGTGTTCTGATCAGAGCCTGGCAGGACCCTGTTGTAGCAATACTTGTGCTAAGTTTGCAAATTGTGTTCTACCTCCCTAGCTAACAGAGAGCTGATTACAATCTACTAAACAGGATTTATAATATTTCTGTCTCAAATCTTCAAGTCCCCTATGCTTTCAGATAAATAGAAAGTGCATCTTAGAGGGTTATTCTCTACTTCATCCTCCAAGTTCAGTTGTTTTATACTGAAAACAATGAAATGCTTCAGAAGAACACTAAACAATTAGAAATAAATGAGCATTTCAGAATTACAGCAGTTCATATTCTGTTATCTTAAATTAACACTTTAAACTGCTTGATTTTACCCTACTGATATTTATTAAGCTCACCATGTGCTCATATATAAAAATTAAGGGAATTTTTTTTAAAGATCTCATCTAGCTTTAATTACAACCTGCTGTGTATTACACAGAAAATACTATTCCAAAGTACTGCTTTCAGTTCACATTTGATATAGTCAAATTAATTAATGGCTATAATTTTAAATGACTAACAAAGAAACAAAGCTGAATCTCATAGTTTAAATTACTGTATGACCAGGTACTAGAGAATGAGATAATTATTGTCTTGCATGGCATATCCAGTACTAATTTTGCAAATCATCTTAATTCACGTAGACTGTGTTGACTTACTTTTGCTTAGTAGAATGAGAAATTAGATTCCTTTTTTCTTTTCCTTTGTATAACTTGTTCTCTTTAAATTAAATCCTTCCAGGAAAGAATTTAAACATGACCATTAAATCCATTTACTTCAGAGCTTTAATTTTGAAAGGTGATTAGGTAAAACTACAGTCCAGAATTAAGGCCCACTTCAGTCTAATCTTTCATTGAAAATCAGTGAGGAGATTTATTTTTTCGATTGATAGTGTATGACAAAAGGCAATGCAAATTCCAGCTAGATTTTTTGGATACCTTAACTATTAAAGCTAAGTTAGTCTGGTTATTAAATCACAAGAACTGGTTTGAGACCTCTGCCCAGCCCTGCTTTTGGCAATCACATTTGAGAAAGTTTTGTGGTTCACTCTCTCATTAGGTGACTAAAAACTGTGACCTACCCTGTATTCTCCCAATGAAAACCAAAACCAAAGCAAAGCCATAATATTGTCTGAAGTATATCTTGAAAATTTGCAGAAACTTGAGGAAAGTAATTATTTTTTGAAAATATTCAATTGTATCCATTTCCTGACAGTAAATAACCAGTCAAAAAGACCTGGAATTCAGGAGAATAAAAAATAGAAACTCCCTATCCCCCTCAAAAAAACCCCAAACAAAACAAACCCCCCACAAAAAACCAAAAACAACTGAACAAAAGAAATCAAAATCAACTCCAACCACAAAAGAAGAAAACCAACCAAACAAACAAACAAACAAAAAAACCCCACAAAAAACCAATCAAAAATATAAGGACAAATTGAAGCAAATGACTTAAGCTATCTGGCATCTCCCTTTAGAGACCAAGTGCCTACTATCTAGGCTTTGGGAAATTAAATTAAACATGTCAAGCAAACAATACAGGTCTTGGTCAAAATCAATATAGAAAAAAAACTCTATAGAAAGTCAATAACATAATCTTCTATATGATGAAAAAGGATAGACAACTCAGATAAATATCCAAAAGACGAGATTAAAAGATAAACAGAGATACATAAAGATGTAAACAAATAGATTTATCACAGAACCTCATGAATTAGCCACTTTAGGGAGCATCTGAACATGCTTAAGTGTGTGAGGTTAAAACTCAAAATATAATAGGCACACAAAGTAGGTTTTTCATTAAAAAGATGGCAGTAATAAAAGAGTGACTTTTGAGCTAGGGAAAGTCAAAGATTGGCATGCAAATAAGAAGCCTTACTGTTTTTACCTACCTAAAGCCACTTCAGATATTTAATTCTCAGAAGTAATTAAAAGACAAAAACATCTCTATAAATAACATGCTGTTCTCAGGATATATTTTAGATAAAATAATAACAAACAAATAAACTATATGCCAGCAGCTAGACCAAAAAGAAAAGATAAATCTCCAGGAACTGTGGATATCCCCTTTGAATTTTATAGGATGTCTAAAGTCCCTTAGGGAGACCTTTAATTCTGTTATACTTTGCTACAAAGACCTGATCTAATGATGATTTTACTTGGTCAATCACCTGTGAATCATAAATTAAAATAGAAAGACACTACAATCCAAATTAGAGTCCACATTATCTGCCTTAGACACAGTTCAAAGTAGACTCACAAAGGATGAAACACTGTGTAATACTCACTAGATTTGCTTATGGTGTCAGATAAAAAATAAATAATTTTCTGTGCTTTCACACAGAAATTTATTTAAGCACACTTTAAGAAATTTAAATTTAAGCACACTTATACTAGAATAGGCCAGAAGTTCCTGGTTTAAGTCCTATTCCATACAGAACCCACATTTGCTTCTCCCTTCCAGGTACTAGAACGGCTTATTTGCATTTATTTACAGCTAAAAACAGCTGCTTAAATCAATAGTGTTGAATCTCTCTTGTTTGAATTGCAGGGAAACATGTCCATCATCTCTTTTGCTGTTTTCTGTGGCAAGGACCACAGAACATTTTGTGAAGGATAGAACCCCATGAATCCATCACGGAGATCTGACATGGAAAAACAGAGCAGAAAAAAAGATTATAAAGTGATGATGCCATGTTATTTTTATCTAACCTGAACAGTTGCTTAAAATAAATAGATAAAGCAATCTGTGATTTTAGGAAAGTGTCTGGCTACATAGTAAACAATGCCTGATAGAAAGTGCCAGTTAAATCTGCCTTACTCAAAGAAGTAAGAGAACACTCGGATTTGATAACATATTCAAGAATTAAAATTTTATGAATTCAAGATTTCAGTGAAAAAGAAATACCAAAACACTGATATATTAAATAAACAAACAACATCTGAAGTGCTGATGAAAAATGCTATTCCTTAGCATGTGTTTTTGTTTGTGGAGGAACCAATCATTTTTAAATGAAGATTTCATCAAGTTATCCTTTTAATTTTAATTTTATCTAATAATCCATTCATATAGAGCTTTAATAGATCAGAGGTATCCATGTAAAATCAAAACAGATTAGGAAGAGCAAAGTTCATATGAGAAACAAGGCAATTATTTGTTTAAAATGTTACATACTACTGATCAATGTGTAAGAGGAGTCCACCTTTGAAGAAGTGAAAAAACCTACATTTGAAAAAAGCAGCATATCACCTAGACTGTGTTAGGAAGAAATGGTGCCACAGATATAAATTACCTCAGATATTTCCTTTTCACCTTTAGATTTGTCCCACTTTAAAACAAAACACAAATTATTTTGGTAGGCTTTACTAAAATCTTTATTTCACTCTCTTTTATTAACATAGGTTAACACAGAGCTCTCTGAACTAATTTTAATTATTTTTTTGAACTAATTTTAATTATTTTTTTGAACTAGTTTTCCTGAACTAATCTTAATTATTTTAATTATTATCATAGATTGTATATTGAACAAGTAAACGACGTGGATCTTAAAAGCATCTGTGAAATCATTAGAAGCCTGGATAAGTTATACAAATATCTAATTGTCCTGTTGAATGGATGCACTGTAGTCTTAACCTGAACTTATCTACACTTCTCCTCTGGCCACTGGACATAAAACTTCAGCAGCCTGCCACTGGGCAAATGCAAAGGAAATCGAGGTTCACTTGAGACTCTTCAGTTTATGTATCCAAAGATACCATCTGCCATACTACAGTATTCCTTATGCTAGATATACCAAAGTACTCCTTATGCTAGCCATTTTCATGCATTTAGTACATGTGTAGAACATTTCTTTGTCAGAACACACGTTAAATAAATGGTAGCTCATAGGTTCCTGTGTTTCTGTCATCTTTCACTGCACTGAGGATGAAGTGTCCTGTTGGAAACATCATCTTTGTCTAACCTGGATGAGTGCCTAAATGTGCTTTTTCTACATCTCATGGCAGTGAACAATGTCAGAAGACCAAATATTTTTCCTTTAAACTATAGGTAGGAGACTTCCATTCCAATGCCTATGTCACTACTGCTTTTTGCAGAACTCAAATGCTGTTTGTGAGAATGATTGTTTCTAGAGCAATGTGCAGGAGGACTGTGTTAATGCTTTGGCATGTCTTGCACAAGATCTTTCAACATACTCCTTTACTTCACATTGTTTTCTTGTTTTTTAAAAGGAATCTCTTTCAGAATATTGTGGGACTCATGCTGTCAGGAAATTGAATTCTTGTTAAGTCTCCTCATTCTTCAGAGAAAGAAATGTCTTTTGTTTCCAAATTGTTGGGATTTTTTATTATGTGGAAATCATTACATGCAAAACTGCTCTTAATAAAACAAAATATTTAAGAAATCAAATTCAGTTTCAAAACTATTTAATAAAATATTCCAGTGTAGACAATGATACTTATAATAGGGAAATCAGAAAAAATAATAGAAATTGTCCCACTTTTCCTTAAGTGGGACAATTTTCTTCCCATGTCTGTTTTACATTCCCATCCATCCTTTTGAATTCATTGTAGAATATTACATTAAATGAAATAAAGATATTTCAGGAACTTTCCCTTTCTAGGCACCTCATTTTCTTTTTCTTTTGCTGAAAATTGTATCTGAAGCAGTTGTGCTTCCATGAACCCACCTCTTATCGTGATTTCCTTATTTGCATTGCACTGGATAACAAGTAATTTAAAGATGAGAGGTGTTTGAAGAATCTAACCTCTCTCCTACAAGGAACAGCTTTCTGGCTGAGAAACTAGTAGCTGATCATATAAGACCTTTTTTGTTCTTTTAAAAAATGATCAGATCAGCAAGAATAGGACAGGAATTCTTCACTTCAATGTGAGTTTTGCTCAGCTTTTAACAGTCAAAATTATCAATTATCCCTAAAGGCAAAGAAAAAAGCTTGAAGTGATTTTTTTTTTTTTTTGTTGCTGTACTTCAAGGATATAGGACAGCAATCTCAGTTCAGGAGGAGGGATGCTCACAAAGCCTGTATGTGGCCTCCTTGTCCCTCTGAACTGGTTAATGAACAAGAATAGCTCTGGCTGAAAATTGATCAATTCATGTCTCAGTCCAATCTTTTCAGTTGAAGATTAGTGAGCCTGAGGTCCGTATTCAGGCTATTCAGGTGAACAATAACATCCCCTAATTTTTGGCTTTGTGAGTTACCCTCTGGCTAAACCTGAGGCTCTTAGATTCTTTTATGGCACTCAAATATTTTCATTAAGAATCATGGGGGCTGTAGAAGCCATGTGAGCCTCAAATCTTTATTGTAAATGAAATGACAGTAGGACACACCAGGTGCTGCAAAATGGTAAGTGAATGCCTGCTAGTCAGGGAAGACAATAATGTGAGGCCGCTTAAGGTGTTGCCCCATCATGTTAGCATGACAAACCAGCTGTACAATGTTTCTGCTTGAACTACACGAAGGTATGATGCTACATTTTTCACACAACAGTCACTGTGCAGTACTTTGTGGCCATTGCACTGTGCCCACACACTTGAATAAATCTTAATCTTTCACGTCCTTTCACTGTAAGTGCTCTTGTTCTGATAATTCATATGGAGATACTGGGGGTGGAAAAGACCTTTCAGAAACTACACATGATGGGCAGTCTTTTGTATATTTGGATTTCACAGTGTTTAGATGCAATATTCAGTTGATTTTGTATGGACAGATGTAGAATTAATCATTAATTGATCCTTTTATAAAAGAGATATGGTTTAGCACGTTTCTTTTAAGAATCTTCTCAGCAAGATGCTAAACTTCCAACAGTTAGCACTGAAATATGACAATTCTGCAACCTTGTCACAAAGAGAGACCTTTTGACTTCACCAGAAATAAAATGATAGATTAAATTTTCTGTGTGCAATTTTCAGTCTTTTAATCAGAAAGTACATCATATCTCTCTTCTTCTTTTGATACTCAACATTTGTAAACTTATTTGTAACTTTGAAGTGTGTTTTGAACTAATACCATGACAGCTGTTTCTAGAAATGGAAAATATTTCTGGTAAAAAAACCCATTTAGAACCAAGTGCATACAATAGAATATTGAATCAAGAAGTGTGCTTTCAGCTTCCAAGTTTCTCCACTTGCGAACTTTATCCAGCAACTTGATAGACTTTGAGTTGTAGTCACTGTGTGATGAAGTTATGATTCCAGAATACCTACATGAAATTAATGTTAAGTAATTAGGCAAACCTAGCTAGATCTTTGGCCAGGGACAGTAAACAAAAGTAATTATGTTAAATGAGTCATTTCCGGCAGCCACAGACAGCTTGTCTGTACTGATCAAAGATGAGGCAGAAAAGAAAGCCACATCAACCATTATGTAGGTTGCTATTAATCATAGTTTACCAGGGGTTTCATATCATGTGTATTGTTGCACTTCTTTGCCTAATATCAAGTCAAAGTGTAATTTCACATTGCTCGTTGGAGTAATAGATTTTTTTTCTCGTCCTTTTTCAGCATTTGGAGAGAAAGATCAAGAGGATCTAATTGTTATGTTGGTGCAACTGATTTGGAACTGTCTTTGCCATAAAGTCATAGCCAGAACAGTGTTACCTAATCTTTAGTAAGAGCCATTCTCAAGGGTTCTCTAGATCTCCAGAGAGTATTTTCAAGGAAAACTTACTTAATCAACACCTTAATTTAAGAGATAGGATCAATAATTTAGAAGTAAATGAAGAATATGTTTTTGAAGAGGCAGCCTTGGTCCAATTCCTGTGAAGTGCTGCAGTGTCTGGATCAAGTTTCTTAGAATATATTCTTGAAATTGGATGTTTTAATTAGTCAGGAAAACTGCATTAATACACAACTTTTATAATCTTATCAACATGAGTGATATTCTCCCTATAAATATGAATGCAGTGTAGTTTATTTTGAGCCACAAAGTAGATATTAAACCACATGTGGAAGATAAGTCATTGGTAGCTACCATTTTCCAGTGTATTTGTGATAAAATATTCTAAGCTGGCCTCAGAGGAAGAAAACAGAAAAGCTTTGGCAAAAGTACAGTTGTTAAGCAGACATCTAAGCAGACTGATGATTTCCCTGAAAAAGGCCAGTGCCAGAAACTAGCAAAAGGTTATTCCAGTTTGTAGCCAGCTTTGGTATGTGAGTCCTTTGGTCTGGTACTAATCACAGCAACACAATAAACCCAGTGCTCTGAAGATACCACACAAAGTGCAATCAAAATTACAGGGAATCTAGAGACATTCAAATTCAGTTCATTTCTGTGCAGTGTAAGAGTCACCTTACAGCTGATTATGAGCAGATCAAAATATTCTCAGAGGAAAAACAATAGAAAGGATCCCAAATCTTCATTAGGAAAGGGTTTTTTTCCTTGAAATTAAAACATTTGTCAGTATCCACCAGCTGATCAGAGGGAAAAGGGGATTTTTTTTTTTTTGCCTCAAACTTCTTTTTACACTGAGAAAAGAAGTCTGAGGCAACTGTAAGGCATCAAACCAACTAAAATGATCTGCTGATCACTCTTAAAAAGTAAAGTCCCTCAGGAACGTAAACTGAAGGGTCTCACATCCCATCTTCTATTAAGAAAACAGCATGTCTAAAAATTAGAATTCACTAGGGGAATAAAACATATATTTTGATTGGGTTCCTAATTTGCCTGTCTGGAAACTGATTGGATGTGTGTTACATAATGCTTTGTGATTTTAGCATGCATAAACAAAGGAATTAATACTTTCCTGTTTCAAAGTTACTTCTCTCAAAATTTGTTTTCTGATATTTCAGATAATTAAAGAACTAGTCAGAATTATTTCAAATAGTTAAAAATGTTTCTGATTTGGTTTCCAGGTGACACACAACAACATTTTATATCACATTTTTTATATCTTGAATCTACAATGCAATTTCCTCATATCTTTCATATTAATAACTTCACTTACAAAGAAATTGGTTTTAGTCTGTATGAAATTTTCCATCAGTGTGAGATTTTTACAGATAGTTCCTGCCACTATGTGCAATAATGTCCTTAAGAGGTACTTGGAGCCAATCATGCCCCAAAAATGTGCTAAATACGGATAGGGATCCTATCCTAGCGTGAGGGTACTGAAGCAATGGGTGTGGTGATACCACAATACTGTACATTTCTGAAATAATCCATATTTCTGACATAATTTTAAAAAATAAAGGAACACGTGTTTGGATGTTATTTTCCCTGGTTGTTACTAATAAAGGCCCTATCCTTCATGGCAAGATTTCATAATAACTTTTAAAATTCGAGAGGATAGTTGAAATAAATTATTTAGGTCAAATCATAGTCAGTGCAGTTTGCAGACACAGAAACTGGTGATTGTTCAAAAATTATCTTCTGCAGAGAATCACAGCCATTGCATCAACAATCAAAGAGACTAAGACTCTTATAGAGATAAATTTTCTCCCTAAGGGAAAAAAAATGTAAATATTATGAAAAGGGGAAACTTTAAAGCTTCTGGTTCTACTGTTTCCCACAGTGAAAAAAAACATCTATGAGCTGGGCACAGAACAAACCAAAAGAATGAGTTACTGAGTCAAAATGGTTTGAGACAGTGTCTGTTGTGAAAAATTAGGCAAATTCAGTTCCTATGTAAACGAATAATATGATGAGGGGAAAAAAGTAGGCATGTTCTTACATTTTAAAGAATTACATAGAAATTGGAGACTGCATCGTTTTTGGAGTTTGCTGAAGTTGTCAGGATGTGTTCCAACCATCTTGCAGACTTTAGAAGAGATACAGTCAGTGTAGACTTCTTGATAGAATATTAAAAAAATACTCGCAGATTAGTAACAGTAATCATAATAAAATAATACTGACGCAAGTTTTTCCTGAGAAGCCAAGAAATTATATGAATATGAAAAGGTGTCATATATTTCCTTGACTCTGGTCAAATCTGATCACAGCAACTAAAGAAATAAAATCAGTAAAGATTTGAGGGTGTAGGCTGTTAGAGCTGCCTAAGCCACAGACAGGATTCCTGGAATAATTGCAATTGAATCCACTCACAGCTCTTCACCTTCTCATGGGAAGCTCTCACCTTTATAAAAGAGACTTATTGAACATGTGGCAAGAATTTTGTATTTTGAAGCCTAGTACAATATACTTGAACCGGTAGTTGGTTTGATTTTCCTTATTATGCTAGGCTCAATGCCTGCAATGTGAGCAGAAGCTTTTCCCTTGCCAGAGAGGCAGAGCAGGCACTAGGTGGCAGGAACTTCTACTGCTCTTCCAGTTCAGCGGCTCCTTCACCCCCAAGCCAGCTGGGCTGGCTTCACAGGTCAGTGTGCAACAACAGTGGTTCTCCCCACACCTGCCCTCTGATTCAAAAGCAGATGAGTTTCACTGGCTAATAAGTTTATAAAAGCAGGTGATCCCAAACCTGTGTATCAGCATTCAAGTGTTCAGACATGAAAACTGGTTTGGGTTTTTTTCTTGTGATAGAAGAGAGATTATCCACAAAAGTTTTGATGAAGTTTAGCTGTTTAATCAACTTTCCTTCCCTTTGAGGTTAAACAAATTATTCTTTCATCTTGATATGATTCACCAGTCACTGATTTCTTTCTTACTAAGATCTAGAAAATTTTTCTTAATCAATAATTGCCAAATAAACTGCAACTCCAAGGAGAGAAAGCTTATTGGCTGCTTCTTCAAAGCCAAAAGTGTTGTACTTGATTTTTAAAATTAAACAAGCTGTTCAGTAACAGACAGATTTTCCATCCTTCTGTCTATTGACCTACTGATCTAACGAGTAATCAATCAATTGATCTATCTTTAAACATATGGAGTAATACCTTGTCTATCCATGGATCTATAAGTCTGTTTCTGTCTTGTTCCACCAAAATGAAGTAATTGCTTCCTAAATATGTTTTACATTAACATTGCTCTTTTCTTGATTTTATTTAAAGTAGTTCTGTGTCGTTTCATCAGTTATGCAGTAATTTGTTATGATAGAGTCATAAGGGCAAAAAATCAGAAAAAAATAAAGAATGTGGTACAACTGCAACACAAATTGAAAAGACATTCCTGTTCTGTAATATATTTCCAAACTGGCAGTTTATCAGAAACTTTCTCTAAAAAAAGAACCTTTCAGTTAGCAAGCTTGGAATAAACTCTTCCTCAAAACCAAAAGGTCTGACCCAGCTGTTGGCATTATTCATATGAAATATTTCACTGGCATAATTAAAAAATACTTCAATATTTTGTTTCAAGTATTGTTGAATGCAAGTACTGCAGGCCAAGCTCCTTCTTTCAAAATAAATGAGCAGTTGCAGAACAATAAAAACAGTTGAGGCATTTATGCTAAGACATGAAAAGCGAGATGCCAAGGCGGGTTTCTAAACGACATTCCAAGCATTTTAAATGCCTTTTGATTGTTACCACAAATCCACCGATTGTTGTGAAAAGGGTATGTGTCATCAAGCCACAGGCAAGGCCTTGAATACATCTGGCTCAATGTTTGCAGCATTGATGTTAAAACACCACTCAGTCACAGTTATGCAGCAACAATTCCCAGTCCCTCATCACCATCCTTTTGTAGGAGCATGTCTGACTCTCTGCTAATGGCACAAATTAATTCAAAAGATCAGGATGAATTCATGCATACTTCTCTACATAAAACACATTTATGATTTTAAAGCTACAGCACACAGTGAAACTGCATTCTTTCATCAGTCAGTATTTGCTGAGATATCTTAAGGCTCCAGATTCCCCCAAAACTTTTCTGTCATGGAGGCATGCTGCCTGACCACATAGTAAGATGGTCCTCTTTGCCACTCTAAGTACCAGAATAAGAGCACAAGTAGTTTTAACTAAAATGCTTCCTGAATACATTTCTGTCATTCTCCAAACCAATAGTAGTGACAATAGCAGAGTTTCAGGGGAAGAACTCACAGGTAGGATTTCTTTAATCCATTTTTCCCCAAATACATTTTCTTCTGCTCCTCAAAATTTCTTTTGTGTTGGAAGGGAAAAATTTAGGGTTTTGGTCAGGCAGAAGTCTGGTCAGAAGAAAATCCTCAGCAAATAAATTCTGCACACACATATTGATTTAGTAACTATCTTGCATTTGATCTTCAGTGTACAAAAGCAAAGGACTTGATATTTCCTGTGTTCAACAGCCTCATTTCAGTTGATCTAGAAAGCCTATCTGTGTATGCGTTTAAAAACACATATCACTCGTCCTGTGCATTGTGGGTTCAAGACTAGTATATCAAGAGTAGTACAGCCAAAATTCTGTTCAGATTTTCGTGGATCAAAATATACAGGAAATCCAAGAAATCATGCTTAATTGTTCTAGATCTGATAAAGAAGAAAAACCCTTGGACTTGTTCAACTTTGTGAGATTCTCATGGACCCACTTCTCAAAATTGTGCAGGCCTCCCTGAATGGCAGCCCTCCCTTCTGTTGTGTCATGTGGACTGCTCAGCTCTGTGTCACCTGCAAACTTTCTGAGGGGGCACTTGATCTCACTGTCTGTCTTTGATAAAGATATTAAAGAGCACTTGTTCCAATAAAATGCTCTGAGTGACACCACTCTTCACTGGTCTCCCACTGGACAGACCACCACTGACAAAAACTCTCTGTGCCCCTCCAGCCAATTCCTTATCCAGCACATCCATGTCTCAGTGTGGAGAGAAGGAAGTTGTGTGGGATCATCAAAGGCCTTGCAGAAGTCCAGATAGATGATATCATGCAGGCTTCCCCTGTCATCCATTTCAGCCGCTTCATCATAGCAGGCCACCTCATTGTCCAGAAGAGCATTTGCATGCAGAGATGGCATTTAATGCTTTAGAAATAAAATAAATATCATAACATGCTTTGTTTTCCAATGTGGGTTCAAAAATGGGGAAACTGAACATCAACTGTAGGCATTCACCTCTAGATAACAATATTTCTGTGATGAAGATATTGCCTTTATCCTACAGAAAAGCTCTCTCAACATTACATCAAAGAGATGAAATTATACCTCAGGCAGTTGATTCCCTGTCCTCTCTGCAGACATCACTTGGCTTTAGGAAGTAATACACGAAAATCTTTAATTTAAAGTAGTATTGGATGGACTTCAAATGATCTAGTGAGCCTTGATAGTTATCTGCTCCTCTTTGATGAGAGGTCGGAATAATTTCCTGCTTCTGCTGTGATCGAAAGTATTGAGACATTTTCCAGAGCAGTTTCATAACTTGTCACTTCTGATGTTGCTTACTACAAGGAAGAAGAGTCTTTGAAAATCAGGGGAACTCCCTGATAAAATGTTCCAGGAATTTTCTGAGCTTCCTGAAAGTCCAAAATTTGGTTCAGTCTGTATTAGCAAGGTCTTGAGTCACATCTTAGTTTTTTTTCTTACATGTCAAGTCTTGCTTTTTTTTTATTCACATGTAATGAAAGAGCAAGGACTAGGAAAAAAAAAAAAAAATAAATAAACCATCTGTCCCATCATTGTCTTAGAAGTTCAGCTTTAGTCTTTCAGTGGCCTCACCTGACAAGACAGAACAAGGGTGTTCTATACACAGTAGGGAAAAGGAGATGGAAGGGGATGGGGGAGATATTTTTTTTCTTAACAGTTTAACCCTATGCCTATGTTGTTCAGGAGAATTATTTTCCTTTGAAAATATCTGTTTAGTGAAAAATATAGTTATTCCACAGAATGGGCCAGTGTGCAATCTGAATGGCAATGGAGCTTTCATTATCTGTATAACACTTGATACCATAAACTCTGTGCACTTCAGTGAGCCTGGAAACATAATGTTATGACCATAAATCATGTTTGTGCTTTCAAAACACTGCTTTTATATTAGTATTATTTCTATTATCATTTATTGAATTCTCATATATTTAGGTTAACAAATGCTGTCTAATGCATCCATTAAGGTTAGGACAATGTCTAGAATTATATGGACCATATTCATATAATTGCTCTCAAATCCTTTGCAGGAAGTTTGCAAACTGGAACTACTGTTGAATGCTTCAATGCATCCATACAAGTAATAAACAAGCCAAGGAAAATGCAATGAGAACTGGAATCTGATTCTCACCCAGGCAGTGTAAATGCTATCTATATGACAGCAACAGACTGAAGCAAGTAAAATTTACTCCAGAGAAAACATAAAGAATGTAGGGAACACACAGACTTTTAAAATCTGCAGATCAGGTGAATAAAGATATCAAGATGTTATGACTGGGGCTGCATAATACAAAGGAAAATATAAATCAGGCCAAATAGTATTTTCTGAATTAATATGTTATTGACTTAATCAGAATTTTAGAACTCCTACTTTTTTTCTCATTGACGAGTTCACACACAATGAGTTTGTGTCACTGGAAAGGAGAGTAAAGTTAAAGAAAGAAATGAAAAACTGCATCTTAGAATAGAATGGACTGGAAATAACAGGACAGAGGAGTCAAACACTAAATGTCTGTATCCAGTAATGGAAGCCAAGAGGACAGTTTCTGCTGAAACTTCTCTATCTATTAAATATTCTTACTCATATGGTAGCAGTCAAATTCAAATATGCAGTTATTTCAGAAATACAAAGGATGAAAGTGACCATCAATATTTGGTCACCAAACAGATGTTTTGTTGGATAGAAAGTGCTTTAGGGTGTCTGGCTTTTTCTTCCTAACCTGCAGTATTAGATTGCCATTTCAAAACATAGCCAAGTATAATAATGGTATTTCAAAAGATTGTAAACTAAGATTAAGAAATGCCACAATTATATTTTTCTGGTCAATTTGAATTAATTTCCTTTCTGTATATGCAGGTGTTGACAGTCTTTAATGATATCATAGTCACTATTTTTCAACCTCATTCAGTGCTCAAGATGTCTGTGGAGGTGATTCAGGGTTGAAGATTGCACTGCCAAGGGATCTGCAACCTTGTTCACTGAAGAAGATGTTTTGTTCATTGTTTACTAAATAAACATAAATATGATTTGAAGATCTGTGACAGTCTTGAATTAAATTCGGAGACTCCTGGGGAATCCAAGTCTCCAATAAATCCGAGGCTGTACAAGCCTGTAACATACTGTAACTAATTTGATACTTTCCATTTTTCCAGTGTCCACCATAATATCCTTGTCACAGATTCTTAGAAGTACTGAGCATTAGCACCTCCCCTCTGAGTTACACCAAGCTGTATGTTGAGATTTTAGAGTGCTTAACAGTGCTACTTTATCTGGAAAAGCAAGCCCAAGACTTTTCACTGTGGGACTCTATATTATTAAAATTATTTGACCCTTATTTAAACTTTTGATATTACACCAATGAATTTATGCACAGCAAATAAAATTATTCTCCTTTTGTTGAAACATTTCCAAGATTAATTCTCCAAATTGTGAAATATTCATATATGATAATAATAAATAGTATTGAAAAGTCACAAGAAAATTAATATTCTGCCTTTCTAAAATGCTTGAATAATGTGCAAGAAGTAGGATATTTGACCACCCAGTGAACAATAAAACAGATTGTGAAATAGTTTCTCATTTAGGAAAAAAACCAATCTATCCTTGCGTATATAGAGGCAGAGTCCCCATGATGAGAAAGTTTTATGATCACTTAATTGAGCTTTAATGTACCAGAAAATGCATTAAGACTTCAATCTTAGCTTTCCATTTTTCATGACATGTGAATGCTTCCCTTTTAATAGTTTTTTTCCTTTTGAGGCCTTTTTATACATAATTTTGTATTTTGGTCAAAGAAATTTTCCCAGAACCACTTTCATGTGTAAATTCTGTGCTTGTTAAATGTTTTTTTCTGTTCCCAGTGTCAAAATTTTTATTGACATAAATAGCTGCATCAAGATGACTTGTCAATACGCTTTCCTGCTTGCTCACTCCCAGATTATTGTAATCTGCTGTTTGAACATCCAAATCTCTCACATTGCATAAGACTGCAACGTCTTTAGAGAATTAGGACTTTTTGATTTACACAAGCTGGGGGTAGTAAAGCAGAAAGAATGAGATATGTAAGAAAGAAAAGGAGTATTAATTATTTTGCCATGGAAATTTCTCTGCACAGACAAAAATTTGTATGCACAGCTACTCTTTTGATGCAGCCTGAAGGTAATAGAGTTTATTGAAAGCACATGGACTTAGTAATCCAAAAGTTAATATGGTTCAAAATGTCTGATGTCTTGCAGATCCTTTCCAGTAAAGTACTTGGTGACCCTGTCTGGAGAGATCCCTTTGAAAAGATGTAGGTAACAAAGCCACAAACACCCATTGTATGAAGCCTCTTCAGCAACACAACATGGTGCAAGCATAAAAGGTAAGCAAAAAATTAAAGTCAGCGCTTTGACATAATTAGCGAGCTGAAGCAGCTGGAATACAAAGGGCATTTAAACCGTCCTGCAAAAGGTCAGGGCCAGGCTGAGAACTGGGTCATGAAATATGTAGCTAAGGCAGCTAGAGATCCCTTAGCCAGATCATTCACTCTTTCTAAGCCCTTTAAGAGATGTTTACAAACTTAGCACAGGACAATATCATCTGGGAGGGTTCCTACAGGTGAGGGAAATTCAACAAGTAAGCTGCTTCACTTATTTTTAACAGAGATTAATTTTCATGGAAAAACAGCTGTTTTTGAACCACAGGCCTGGCAGTTAAAGCCTCTCCTCATATGTGTCAGCCTTATTCCTGACAGTGTAAGTTATCAGCACAGCAGAATAGCAAGTAGCCATTTCTCAGGTGGCAGCAGGGTCAGGAGCCAGCACTGTGTGCATTTGTAAGTTTAATGACCACTAAAGAGCAGAGTGCTTTGCATGTTGCATCAAATTTACCTCTGCAATTTACAGTGAGCTAATCAGATAACAATTTTAAAGTTCAAACAGTGAAGGAAATGTTTTCAGCAGATAACACTTTTTCTTATAGCTATTTTCATGGCAAAACAATACCAACTCTGGAATTCTTCCAGCTCAGAGGAACGTGAATGACTTCTGAAGATATCTCCAGCAATTATGATGGCTATCGTAAAAGCACTAGAGTCATTGTGATAAGTTATACGTTAAGAAAAGTGACTACACCAGCAATTAAAATCCACTCATGACAAAACAAACCAAAGATTGAACTGTGTCAACCACTGGAAATGAAGAAAGCTTTGACAAGTAGAATCCCATTTAAATTTTTGCCTCTTTGCTTCTGTCTAATGGTGGTTGCATGATTTAAGACAGTGCAGTTAGCAGTTTATACTCAACATAGACTCTTCAAACAACTCACCCTATTGCAGCTTGACAATTGCACCACAAACCCCTCCCTAGTGTTATGCAGATTTCTCTTCCAAAAACCCTCTGTATTCCAGCCTAGACTGTAAGTACTATGTGAACAGTACATAGTATAATGTTTGTGGTGAGCTCCATAATCACATTGTAGGTGCAATTACAGTATGGAATAAAATAAAGTATATTTTTACCCCATTATTGCCAAAACCTGCAGATTTTCAAATCAAAACTTTATGCTCAGAGGAAATGCAAAGCCATTAATTCAAGAAGTCAGGTTTGAATTCTTCAGTTTGCATCACATATAAAAGCTGATGCAAGGCATGTGTGTGAAAAGTAATGAGTAGTAATAATTAGTTACATAACTTATGAAGCAAGACATGATGTTTTGTCTTCACAGCTTTCAAAAGAATTCTGTTCAACATTATCTCACAGCGATTTGAAAGGTATTGATGTCAGCCTGAGCTACCTCTATACCATTAGAGTAACCTCTCATAGCAAGGAAGTTGCCAAAGGGGACTTGAAGCCATTAAAGGAAGCAAGTTTGGCTTTTGCATTCCAGACAGTTTTCCAGAACTCTTAGGAACCTAGTGAGTTTACTTTGACAATACCACTCAAACAATTCATAGCTCTCACTATCCAAACTGCACTGGCCTAGGATTTTTCAGGATATTGCTAAAGAGCAATCACACACAGAGAAGTATTGTGGCATTAGTCATCACCAGTTATGTGCTGCATGAAGCTATGTGTTTAAAAGCAAAATTAAGATTATAATTCCTCACACTAGGAATACTTCAGAAGGGGAAGTTTGAATAGCTTTTCTCCCCTAAGAATTCATATTATACACTGTAAACCAGCTGTACCCATGTAGACCTTTTTGTCAGTTGTTTCCAGAGTGTCTTAGGTCATGTTCTGCACTTCTTTCCTGCTCATAGTACTTCTGGCATACACCAGAAACAATTTGAAATTGTAAAGGGACCTACTTCTGGCAGGAATCCCTGTGTACATTCTTAACACTGTTCAGACTGCTTCCACAGAAATTATGCAGCTGCACAGGTATGTAGCAGAGAGAGATGCCTTGCCAGGAAAGGCCAAATTTTACATTTATATGCTAACAGTAAATGAATAAATATTTCTTGCAAAGAACACGAGTATGTGTGCCAAGAGAAATTTTCTCACTCCCTGTTTATAGTTCCAAGGAAGTGTTTTGTTTAAATAAGACAACATGTGATCATACTTTCATGTTCCAAAAAAGGTTATCAGATCCTGAAGTAAAAATGGGGCTTCTGAAAGGCCTAGGTTAAAATATTTCCTACGTGTGTCTCAGGTGTACGGGTGTGAGGTAAAATCAAGGCAACCTCTTCAACGTTAAACCACTCTCACAGAGAAAGCAGGACATCCCTTCCTCAGAACTCCTCCAGACAGCAGAGGGAGGAACACAAATTTTTCAACCAAAATTTTAGATCAGGGCTTTAATTTTTGAAAATTTTAACCTAAGCTCTATACATTTTACTTTGGAAAAAGAGTTCCACCTTATTGCTTCGCAGGTTGCTCCCTTCCCTCACTGGTTGTCTTGCTTTCTTTATCATCCTTACTTTTCAAGGGCCAACTTTAGAACATTTTTCCCTTGTCCAGGGTCTGTTGCAATGTCTCCAGCTCCCTCTTTCCCAGGAAACTAAGCTGGCAAAGCCCAGGGAGGTTGGATACACAAGCAGGAACAAGTACCTACCAACAGAAGGTGGGGAAAGACACGGAGAGAAATCATTTGGGAGTGCCTTAGGAAGATATCATTGCCCAATAATGAGCCTTATGCCAATTATCTTTGTAATTACATGCTTGAGGTCAGCCCAAGTTGGTTAAGTATGTTAATAAAACTTCTGCCATATTTTAAAAAATAGTATTTGCATCTGTAACGGGGGCAATTGTGGAACATGGAGAGTTGAATTGGTAGTTGGTTACAACTGAAAGTTAAGTTTGATTTAGCTTTTTTGCAAAATTCAGTCTGAATTTAGACCTGCATCATGGAGGCAAATCATCACTGTTTGAGTTCTAATGTTTGGTATTCATGAGAGCAAGTGTGGCACCATATATTGTCTTGTAAATATTTAAATTTGCTAATTCTTGCACTGTTTAGTTGGATAAATTGTGCACTTGCATAAGTTAGATGACTTAAGTTGACCAAAGTAAATAATCGATAGGCTCCAAGGTAGTATATTTTCAGGATCATGTATCAGCTTTTACTGATCAATATTAGTCCAGTTATTTTCTGAAATAGCCTGAAACCAATGGCATATACCAATGTCAAGAATTCCTTAATCTGCTCCTAGAACACTGGTAGATACCTTTTTTAAGTGATGAAAAGTTTTGAATTATTTCATTATTAACCAAACAGACATAATATAATTGAGGTTAGATGACTACCTTATTTCAAAATACAGACTAGAATTTACATGTATTTTATATTTTGCTTTATGCATTATCATTGTCAACACAGCACATTCAAGTCTAAGAGACTACGAGACTTTTATATAATGTTCCTTGCAGAGACTTTGAATTTTAGGTTATATCAGCAGCCCAGTATCAAATTTCACTAGTATGCAATTATATTTACATAATAAACAATCTATTAATATACATTGGACAGTGACAATAATCTGTTCTTATCCTTGTCGAGTTATTTGTGGTTAATGAGACCTAAATTAATGAACAAATACAGCTCTCACCAGCATAGTTCTGAGTAATCCCATTGAGAATAAATTTGCATGATGACAGACACTGATGTGAAACTGTAGAAAATAAGGAGGAAAACTCATTCAGCAGAAAAACATTTGCATACAACTGTACTGGGAAAACACAGGGATTTTTTTTTTCTTATGACAGAACAGGTTTCTCGTAAGGACAAATAAAAAATATTAGCAAAATGAAACACATTTTCTTGAAAATTTAATATCTTGTCCAATTTGACATCAGTAAATTAATGGTATAAATAGACTACATGTGGCAACTTAGCAGCATGTAGTCTGCTACTTAATACTCAACTAACACATTTTATTCTGGTCAATTAATTCACAATTTTGCTGACAAAGTCAATAAAATGATCAGACCTGTTGTTAAATTATCGAACAGGATTCTTCATCATGGATTTTCTGAGCACTTCTGTATTTGTCTCTCCAGTTGTTGATCAGCCAAATAGAAAGCAAGGATTTCTCTCACCTAGTGAAAAGCTCTCTATGTGTCATCTATTTAAAAGAAAATGTTATCCAGCCCCCATGCCATGATTATATATAAGGAAACATTCAGAGGGGCTCTGCACTTCTGCCTACAGCTCATTACTTAGAAAAAGAATTTAGGAGAGAATGAGGAAAAGTGAGATTATGTGGAATTAAGAGGTTTTGTGCCTCATGTTCCCAAAGAGCCACTGCTTCATATGGTGACATAAATTGTCCCTCTGATACATGATTACCCTGTGCACTATGGTAATGCTGAGCCAGTTTGGTCTCAGTAAATCTTGAACTTCTTTATACCATGCTTCAAAGAGAGGTTTAGAATGCTGCAATTGTATGATCATTACTGGATATTATTATTGCAATAATTATATCTGCTAAAGACAATATGCTAAAAATTTATACAGTCATGATGTTGCTGATGGAAAGAAGTGTCTAAGCATTCTAGAACCCATGATTTCTTATGTTTATGAGATAGTAAATGCCTAGCTGCTGACTTTTTTCCTTGAGGGCAGAACTTAATGTATATGTCTGTATATTTTAAAAATTCCTATTAATTTCGACTGCCCATTCCCTGCGAAGCAGCTATGTTTCTTTACTCCAGGCTCAGAGGAACTCCTTAAAATCTCAGAAAAGGATATTCAGACACACATTTTTATGTGACTATGTTGTTTGAGACTGCAAGCAAGATGGAGTTTGTTTCCATTTTCTAAATATAGTCTCTGAAGTGTAATCTGAGATGCTCAAAGGTTTGTGAGACATTCATGTGTTGTTAATAATTTGATAAAGGACCTAAAAGGGGCTCATGATCTTCTGCAGTGGCAGCCATAGGCCAGAGAAGGTACCCTAGAGAATCTCAGAACTGGACAACTGTCTCTTGGGTCTAATGATATCTAAACTCATATTCAGTCAGTGAGTTCATTTGATACAGTGGCATCCATGGAGCCATTTGAAGTACTCTTCAGCAAAAACAAATTTAGTGAACTGGTGTTTAAATTAACTAAACTAGGTTTCAATAGCTGTTACAATTTCATAAATTTCTATTGCATATAAAGAAAGTCCAGACAATAATGACGCTATAAAGTCTATTAAGTAGACATAAATATTTACATATCTTGATCTGTAAGCTGAACCCTGTATGACAATCTCCAGAAGGGTTTGAGTGCCTTGTGCCTCCCATGTCTTATCTGGAAGTAAACTTGCTGGATCTCCAGGGACAGCTTCAAGAGCCATTGGCTGCCTCAGCAGGTGAATGAATCAGACCCTCCATGTCTTAACTTAGGTGAAATTCATCTCTTCTTGATCATCTAAAATTTATCAGAATTATTTACTTGGGACTTATTCTTATACGTTGGTATTAATGAGAAATCAGATGGATTTTAATACATTTTCTACAATAAAATCAAGTAGTAACCAGAAAAAGTTACTACCACAAAAAAAAAATGATAGGAAAAAGAGAGATTAAAACTTCCACGATATTAAAAAAAACCGACTTATACTATAATCCTAATTTTGAAAGCATCTTTTAGTGGCTGGTTTTCCAAATAGAAGCAACTGACATGATTGAGGTTTGAATAAATCAATGATAGTTGCTTAGCACCTAGGTTTATGTTCTAACTAGAGGCATTGTAAAGAGGCTGTTGTTCCTTGTCATGTCCCTCAAGATATTTATTTTGATGTAAATTACAGAAGAAGAGAAGGAATGCAGTTTCTATCTTAAAGAAAAACTTTGTGGCTCTGGGATATGGTAAGGATATATTTAATTTTTCTGAAATTAATAAATTATATCTATGTTGATTATGAATATCCAATTATTCCAAAACCACTTGAACGCACTGTAATACTCTGATAATTTCTTATTAGTTAAAAAGTATTTCACAAGCAAGACTTTGCTCCAGTGCCCAGCTAGCTCCAGCAATAACAAGAACAGTGATGAACTGCTGACTTGCAACAGGAAAACCAAAACCAGAATACAGGTCTCTGCATCAAGCTCCACACAATATGACATAGAGGTGTAGCCTTAATTCTTTCTTTAGTGAGATACAAGCCTAAATTTAGGCACTTAGTTGCTTAAATCTCTTCAAGTGCTCTGCAGATAGGGGACTCCTGCAGAGATTTTAAGAAAGGTCTTCAGTGTCTGTGTAAGGACACGTAGGCATGATAACTCCAATATAGGGTCCAGCTGTACTTCCAGAAGTCCGCTTAAAATGCTATATTTATTACTATTTGAAGTAAATTTTGCCCTAAGATTGCCGCAAAGAGATGAAGAACAAATATGCCTTTCCCTCCTCTGTGGCCCTTGCAGCTTTAGATGAGAAAGGTCTAAGAGTTATTGTCCTAATGACCCAAGACAGAAAGATGGGAGGAAGTTTTTTAATAACTTTATTCCTTTAAACACACAGATGAAGCTTTTGAAGCTTTTGCTGTGAACACAGGCAATCAAGGACATCATGATCCACACTGAAAGAGAATAAAGTGATACTAGAAAGAATCAGAGATATTTTATAACTCAGTTTTCTGATGAAAGTGCATGTAACATATGCATGTTTAGAGACTTATATTTCCAATGACATCTGTTCTGTTTAGCACTCTTGTCTCTATGCATGGATCACAGATGGCCTGGCACAAAACTAAAGATGACCTGCCCATAGATAATTTATTTTTGATATATTATTATGATATGTAGGGAAGGTACACACATTTCTGGAAAACATCAATTGCCAGAAGAAGGGAGTATTTACATGTCTCAGCTAGCTCTCTCCCTGTCAATCTGCAACAAAGAGGAAGACTAGCATGATTGGTAGATGTGGTAAAAGAAAGGGCAGCCAAACTCTTGGACTAGAACTTGTAGGAACAGGACACCTGGCTTTGACACAAGGCAGGCTTCATGGTAGATTTTGACCCTGATGTCCATTAAACCTTAGGACTGTATCAGCAGCATGTTGTAACATGTCTTGCACAGCAAAGTTGCAAGGAACAACATCATGAGATTATTGAAGTCTGAAGAGACATATGGAAAACAGTCTTGTCCCTTTTTTCCCTGCTACACACATTAACAAGCTGGGATTTATACATTGTGTGTGCAGCAGCCAACCCTTGTGCTACCCAACATAAGGCTCAAATCATTAGTATGTTTTCAGTGTTCATATGCTTTCGTGATAACTGATGAAGGAAATACTTCCATAAAGAAAATACATAATCCTTTAGCACTAGAGGAATTTGAAACTGTTTCTGTACTAGTAAATCTTGTGGACCAGAGGTCTGTTTTCTGGACTTTTATTCTGATGAAAAAAGTGCAGTTCATGGTGATAATGTCTTACATCACCTTCAAAATTGCTGTGAATGGTGCTTGTCTGTGCAAAATCTACTGCTGCTCCTATATATTATTGCAAATTAGCATGAAACACTAATAAGCAGGATTCCTAGCAACTTAGCATCCTGGTCCTTAAGCTACCTTCAAATTGGGTGGGCTGTAAAGAAAAAAAAAATTATTGAGCTTAAAAAAACATTACTTTCATCACAAAAGAAAGGAAAATGTGAAATAACCATATTTTCAGAAATTCCTCCAAGAGCATTTTGACACATATTCCTTTCCCCTGAAATGTCAAATCTCACATTCCCAGTGGATGTCTTGGGTCTTGTCCATTAGAGAGAAGAGTAATCTTGAAAATGCCAGGTATCTCAGGGGAAGTGCTCTGGATCAGAATAACTGGTAATAGCTCATTCATGGCAGGATCTGGTTCATGAGCAGAGCTTTTAAGCAGTCATTTTATACATCATATTGATTCCTCCACTTTACTTACAAACAAATTACTGCAATCTGCTTTTACCTGTAAAATTTTGTGCATAAAATGTTTTCCTTTATCAAAATACATTTGGGAGCTGAGAGGAAGAAACCAAACATAGTTTTATTTATTTTTTCTTAAACAAGAAAAATCTCACAGAAGTTATTTTAATTTAATTCCCCTCTTGTTTGCAAAATTCTTTGACAAGTGGAGTCTTTTGACTAATTGCATTTATTGACCACAGTTTTTAATTAACAAGGGAGTTAAAGAGAATTTTTGAGTGCTCTTTCTTCAGAAAAATATTTTTTTCTTCCTGTCCTCTTAGTCTCTCCCTCTGGATGTGAATACATACCACACCATTGCTGGTTGTATGCCAAGCACAGATGCTTGGGGCTGTGGCTGCCTGATTCTTTGTTCCAGCATGACTTCCTGGCTCTGTGCAGTTACTGGGATGCACTAACTCTTGGGCACACCTATTTGCATTGAGTATTTGCATTACTCAGCATTTTCCAAGCCATTTCATTGGAAACTGTAAATATTAAACCAGGCTCTTGGAATTTGTCCAATAAATTTCCAATGAAATACCTTGAGTGCTGTTAACAGTATTGCTGTAACATATAGAACACAGTGTGCAGTATGTCACATTTTGAAATCCATTATCGTATTTTTGAGGTTAACATATATTTATATATATATGTGTGTATGTATCTTCAACAAGCTAAAAGTAATATTCAGAATTTTTTAATAGGATATGGTAAGTTATGAATTTCTGAGTTGATTGCTTTTTTTTACCCCTTTCCTATAAAAAATTCACAACATTTTTTTCTCAATATTCTCATGATATTCACATTTCAGACATTTCAGTCAACTCCAGTTTGAATTGAGTACTCATCAGCAAAATTTTTATGTAGCCATGGACCTGGATACCAAAAGCACACTTGGTAGTTGATAGGAAAAAATCATAGAACAGACAGTTTAGTGACTTCCTGGAAGACAGACTGAGCATAGTGCAATGTGAAACCTGACACAGGTGGTGTTACCAGGTGCTTCCATGAACAAGATAAAGTGTTACTCCACCAGTAATTAAACCTCAAGGAAACTTCTCCACTTGCCATAAAAGACCCATCAGGCTGGGTGTTCTGCACACAAATATGCTAACAAACTTTCCAAAACTGCTATAGATACTTAGTACATTGATGTGGAAGATAGCGTGTCAGTGGACTTCAAATATCTGAAAACTTTGTCTTAAAAGCCAAAGATGTATTCATGGTTATAAATCTGTTCTAAAATTTGTAGACTATCACTTTTCCTCCAGAAAAGAGCATTACTGTTTGTATCTGATGATATTCACCCTGTGTTCCAGCTGAAACCATTATAGTTTAGGGGACTAAACAAATATTTCTTCAAAACATCTCACTATATAATAGTGAGGTACATATACTCTGCATAAATACATTCTTTTTCCTTAACAGTCATGACATACAGTTCCGAGGGTAAATCATGGCTCCTGAAATATATTTTCTACAGTAGTCTGGTTTCTGTTGCCATATTTTAGCATTTTGCTTCAGTTTTGTAGAATCAAACATTTTTTTTTAAGGAACAAAGAGTAGCCCTTTACTTTTGCTAACATGATTAGCACTAGATTTTGGTTTTCTTTTCTTACTTGCCAGCAGCACAAAGCAACACAGACCTTGGAGTCCAACATTTTCTTTGTTTATTGTATTATAAGCAAGATTGGTTTTGTCCCTAGAACTTCTAATCAACTATCTGTTTTGACAGACATTTTAATCTAGCATTTCTTTCCAAACTGTCTTAGTCCATACAGAGGATTGCTTATCCTTTATGATATGAGGTAGGAGAGTAGATTTCATGATTTATTACCAGTTTAGTCCATTTTCCATCCATTTAACCCTGGGACAGGAGGCTGGTGGAACCTGTGAATTTACTCCAAATAAAGTCAGGAGTATTGCATTAATCCATGTAACTTCGCAAAATTTGGCCTCTGCCAGAGTGCAGTTCCTCCATAAAAAATACCTTGTTCTGGTTCTCTCCCTGGCTCTTCTGATGTGGATGACATCATTCCCAATTCCTGTTTTTGCATGAGTGAATGCTTACAGATAGGCATAATCCATGTTCTATTACCTCATCACAATGCCATCTGACCATCTCACATTCACTAATGAACTCTATCAACACAATAGTTCTGTTTCTAAAGATGAGGCATTGACACACAATGAAAGATTAGTCCAAGGCCATGTTGGGAATGTGTCTGCATTGCATACTGCAGGATGGAATGGAAGCACTCAGGGTTGTCCAACCATTCTCAGCAGCGTAAATGTTCAGCATCATTTGCTTCTGCCCCTATCTGTATTGTTTTAGATACAGAGGTACTTTGTCTGTCTTTAGGCTTTTTTGCAAATTTATGGAGTTATTCAGAAATAGCTGCTGCAGAGAAGCTACTCCTTAAAAAACTTTTCTGGACTAAATTCTGGAACACAAGAACCTAATTTACTTCAAAACCTGCTAAAATTAGCTTTCTAATCCAGTTTATTTTGCAAGTGCATTTTACCTTTATTAATGAATTTATTTATTTTATTTAATTCTTGAAAAGAATGCATAAAGGCCTGCAAGAAAATAAGTACATTTATGCAAAGGGAGAAAACACCTGAAAATTATCAAAGGTGTGAAGTCTCAACTGCTTTTAAATTATATTTACAGCACATGCTGCACATCCCATTAATGCATGAAATAATTATGATGTAGGGTTTGAACACTGGTGGATGTTAAGCGTGTCAGGCTATACCCAGCTCTGCTTATACTAGAATTTCAAATTTCTGGGTAGAAATAATATCATGTTGATGGAAGCTTCAGGACACACAGAATCAAAGTCTTGAGAAAGGTAGAAAACTAGCTTTACCTCACAGGAAAATTTATGGAACAAATGTGAATACTCATTGGAGGCTGAGATGTTTAGATGTTTCCTTTCTGGCTTTTGATAACCTGGACAAGGACACTCAGTTTTTTCAGAATTTTGCCACTTTCTATATGTTTCAGGTGTTTCTTCCAAATCTGATTAAAAACACATCCATTCAATCACAGATATTTTTCAGAATGCAATAGCTGGAATTCTATTGTAGAAGAGACAGCATTGCTCTATGAATTTGATTCTGTGTGTTACCTGACACTTAGAGATGCCCTTTGACACATCAATTTGAACACAAATTTTAAAACCAGGCAGTAATTTCCAAAGTTAAAATTCACAATTTTCAGAATTTAAAATTTTGATGTTTACTGTTATGCTCTAAAAGATATTTCTAAACAGCTGAAGTGCTGTATCTCAGATAGAAGTAATGAGCTGGAATAAGTTACCTTCCTTCTCCTGTTATTAATTTGCATTTTGTTTTCTTTCTATTATTTTCCCCTGTTTTTAATTTGCTTCTTCAAATCAATAGTTTTCATAATTTCAAATTCTCATGAAAATTCAGATGAGAAAGTTGCTCAGAACTTCTGAAAATTCAAAGGTTTGGTACCTTGCATTGGGACAAAAATTGGTACCTTGTGTTGAGACAAAAGCTCTTGTAAATTTTGGTCTTCTCACTCTTTGCCTGTCTTCTAAGTCATGTATGAAACATGTATGGCTAGATCCTCATCAGGAGCAGTGCCATATAGGGAAGATAGAGAAAGGAAGTTGGAAGACGTGGCTCACTCAGAGCAGGCCACTGTGTGATATTTGGATAGTCTGAAATATTTAGTATTTTTTTAATGTTTTGAGAGAAAAGGATCTTGTTCTCTGCTGTTATTTTCATGAAGATGCCATGTGTATGCTTGTTTGCATATAATTGGTGTGTAGTGAAAATGACACAGCTGCTGTAAATAGCACAGCTCCACTGACTTCAGGATATACAAACTGTGGATCATTCCATGATATCTACAGTCTATATCTACAGCTCTGCAGTTGTGAGTTTGAAATCAGGACAGATACTGATGTTCTTTACAATTTTGCAAGAAAGGATTGATAACACTTTTCCCTCTCCACATTGAACCCTGATGCTAAATAAACTCATTAAGGTGACTAAAGGAGAAAAACAAAACAGCATCACCTTGTAATCAAGCTGTTTATCTTCTGTCTGCTTCAGTGGAAAGAAATGCGTACATTAGTTGTGTATGAATTTATGCATATTATATAAATATACACACATTAAAAGCAGCATCTCCTTTCCTCATTACCACTTATATGTTTTGGCAGGCACTACAAAACAAACAGGTGGTCTGTTATGAACTGATAGTGTTGTCAAAATCTGAAGAGCTGAGGGAATTCAGACTGAATTTGCATTCAGCCAAACTTAGCATAAATGTTATTGGCACTTATTGCAATGAAACCTGTCAGAGGTGGAAAGATTTGTCACTATGTCTGGCCAAGCGCAGGAGGTAAGGGAACAGAAATATTTCTAACTCGTTTGTATTTCAGGTTCTTCCCAGTGGAAAGCCACTCTTGTTCTTCCATGTTTGTTTGTGAGGCATTCAGAGGTTATGAAATGTAACAGAACCTGGCCAGTAATATCACAACAATGTACAGACATCTGATGGAAAACCACAACCACCAGTCACCACATGTTGTGTCTGGATGCTCTCGCTAGTCCTGTGTCCTCCTAATATTGAATCCCAGATGTTTCAAGGAAAGATGTGTTCCCTGAATGTATTTACTACAATGGTTCTGTGCATAGGGAGAAAATTCCTTCCTGATTCCACTAGTTTAGGCTGATTCCACTAGTTTAAGCTCATCACATCTAGATAAGTAGTACCTGTAACAGTCCCACTTCAACAACCATTTTCTGTTTCACCTTATGATGTGTTTAATTTTTTTTTTTTCTGAATAAGTGTTGGGGGGGAAATACTAGTCTTCATGGTAATTTAGCACAGATTTCATGTGTTAATTATATTGTGAGTAAAAGAATTACTCCTTTCATAATACTTCTTAAAAGCACACACCTTCTTGAGACATCACAGTGCAGTGCAGAGTGCCAACTCCTAACATCACAGGCAGCAGTGTATCACAGACAGTCTGTGCACAGCCTTGTGCATGCCAGTGAAAATGAGGGGATAGAATGGAGTCAGTACCTGGAAAAGATTGATTTACATCTTCTCAGCATGAGAAATTATATATCCCAACAAATAGCCTGGGAAGAGCAAAAAACCTGAGAAGAATTTAGACTGATTTCATATACTCCCTTTCTTTAGTAGTGGGCAGGCCTCAGGACTGAAGCTGAGACCTATATTTAATTTTCCTAGAAATCACTATTAAAAGACTTTTGATAGCTGACCTTCGACGAAATTTTGAACCTATTCCTTCATGTGTCATACCACTACAGATTCATCCACAAGGAGTACATTTTTTTACCCTTTCCATAAATTAACATGTTCTTATTCACAGAATATCAGGATCATGGATGGAGCCTGACTTTCCTTTCTATGCACTGAAGAGTTTTGTCAAGAAATTAGGAGCTGCATATTTTAACTTTGGACTGCATACTGACATTTTTCAACATATGTTTATGTCTAGCATATCCAGTGTCAGTCTGCAAAACAACACGATGAGTGCTAAATTGCCAAGAAATCCTCTTTAAACTACATATGTATACATGCAACTCATACTTATATGAGTGAAGAACTCCTTTAGGAAACCAAGACATGCATCTTAGATAATTCATTTTTTCAGTTAAAATTTCATTTAGCCATACAGCACCAAAATAGGTGTTTCAATCTTCATGCACATGATCATTCATTTACAGGGACAGGCCTTGAAACTAATTTCATGACAGGTTTCAAAACAATAAAAATAAAATAAATCTTCTTAAATACAGTCATAAATACTGTTACATAGATGGTTTCACACTTAATCTTATCAGGTTACTAGAATACTAATTTATTAGTAGAGTGGAAAAATACATGACAAGTTTCAAAACAGATATTTGCAGATACTGCACTATTAAACATTTTGTTTCACTATATCTGTTATACTTTTTTTATCACCTTCCCTTTTATTCTTTCCTTAAAATGGTCAGAAGAAAAATCAAAATACAACACAGTTGATGTCTGAATTGTAAATTAAATGAAAAGTGCAGATCTGGTAAAACCTGTAGTACAAAACATTGGAAAAAATACTGTATTTTGTTTACAGGATGCTTATGTTTGGAGATGTTTGAAAGTGGCAACCTTTCAAGGGAGAAAAACTAAAAAACCTCCATAGTTTACATAAAGCACTTTCAGGTTGCATTTGTTGCTTTCTGGTTTGGCTAACTTTTCGTGTAGGTAATGATACAAGTGAATCTGGTGACTAATTTTTTTAGTTTCTAGCCAGCCAAGAGCTTTCCCAGACTTCGGTCCTGTCCATCTCCTCCTGTAAGACACCTAAAAGATGAGGGAGAAATAAAGGACAAGAGAAAGAGGTCAAATGATGAGGGTTTTAGTTCATTTGGGATTGGCAGTCTATCCTTTTAGGAGTTAAAGCACAAATACTGTAGCTGCTGAAGTGCCTTTGATGTTTCACTGATAATTGTGTGAGCAAAGAAGCGTTCCACCGTAACAGGAGGCGATGGTCTGGCCCAAGAGTCCTTGCAGAGGTGCTCTGCAATTTGTAACAAGGCTCAGAAACACAGTGCTGTCCCTGTTCCCCTGAAACCCGCTGCAGACAGAGCAGTTAGTGTTCACAAACACACTGCCTGGTTTATGAAATGCTCCATGCAACTGTAAACAGTAATTTTGTTCTAACTTGGGCAATGTGCGCAAGGTAGCAATCTCTGGCACAGCCCTGTGCAGTGAAATCTGAGGAATCATGAAAAGGAAAAGTTCTCCATGTAGAAATGTATATATAGTTCCAAGGCATGATCATAGCGTGTCCTGTTTTTATCAAAAGGGAAACATATACTCCTGGGGGTCAAAGGCCTATTTGTTAACCAAATGCCAGTTACATAGAAACACTTAGGGAAAAGAAATTCACATGAACTGGAAAGAAACTGGAAAATATTCATCAGTGTATTGAATCCCAGCGAATTAACCAGCTAGAAAATGGATTCTGGATGGCATGGTTTTTCTCAAAGTTTACCTAAAACTCAGTATGAGTCTCCAAATCCAGCTGCCTAATCACTGAGGTATTTGGGTTACCTGGCTTAGTTTTATTCTTGAGGTCAGGGGTGTGCACTCAAAATGAACCTCTTAATCACCTGCACCATATTTTTGTTCACATTGTGAAAGCCTCCTAATGAACTCAATATGGATTCTTTCAGATGAAACTAAACTGTACGTACAGCCTCACATTCCTGCCACTAATGGGCATTTAGCAGCCAGGGCCAGGCTACAGACAAGCCAAAGTAAACCCCTGAAACATGTTTAACATGGTTATGATGGCTTCAGCCACAGCTTTTCCCCATACAGATCCACTGCACTGCATGACATAGGCTCAGTGAACTTCTCCTTTCTCTGAACAAGTGTGATGATAAAGGGCTGCCTTTCATTTCTAATTCAGTGAAAAAAATTTACAAAAAATTACAATTGCATGAATATTAAGTGGAGAGAAGCATTTCCATGCACATCAAACTTAGGGACAACTTTGTAGCTGAGGATTAAGACACTCACTTCACTGTAGGTTAAGTGCAAGCAGCTGTGTTAGTGTCCTGAATTTTATGGTTCCCACTTTTAAGTAACCAATTGACCACAGACATAACAACAACAGCTACTTGAGTCAGCATTAGGAATGCCACAAAATGCTATGTACCCAAAACCTGGTATTTTAGCTAGCAGCTAGGACTTAATAACAACAACTGAACAAGGTGCACTTGTCAGTTGCAAGCAAGTCCAGATGGCACTCACAAAGTTTTCTTCTAGGAGGATGAGACAGATCTTGGGGCTTCATTTAAAGTACTCAAAGAAATGTGCTGGCATGACTTGTGCTACCTTGTGTTTGCCAGAGGCTGAGTGTACATGAAAACAGTGACTATAAGTCAGCTGATATTCTTGTTGCCTCGTTTACTTGCTTGTATGTCTGGATGTTTGCAGAGGTATTCAAATTGGACAACTGTGGTTGCAATGTTTTGCTGCCCAGTATCAGTGGCTGCTTTGTTGCAGGAGTCATTAGTCAAAAAGGACAGTTGAGACAGGAATCATAAAAGCTAAAGACTAACACAAGCCCTTGAATTTGATACTGGATAAATATACAGCGACTAACTGCATTTTAAGTGTGTGGAGCAGTAAGTCTGGTTTGAACTCAAAGCCATCATCCCATAAGCACTCAGAGTTGGAGAAGGTAAATTTGATGTACAGCAGTCCATTAAATAATCACCCAAAACCCCTTTCCACAGAGAGAGGGTAATTTAAAACCAAGATAATTTTTCTTCTCTTCAGTCAAGAAGTTGAAGTAGGAAAATCAGGTGAACGACAAAATGGGTTCATCTTGTTTCCTCTTGTCTGCCTCCTGAGAAGCAAAGCATGTACTTGATAGAAAATATGGAGGTTCACATTCAATGAGGTAGAACTAGAATGGCAAATTGGGTCAAAAATCCATTTCTGGCTTGAAAACCCTCTCTAAGGTGGAATCCTCTAACTTGCTGAAAGCATTGTGCTGATGATATCTCATCTGGATTTGGAGAATCTGAGCTGCTACCTTGAACATTTCTCCTTTCCTAAGGCAGCCACATGGCATGAAAACACCCTGGAAACCAGGTATATCCTTAGCAGCAGCTACAAGTGGGACACTAAAAAAAGTCAGAGCTTGAGTTCACTTCCATTCATCAATGATACTCATAAAAGTCACTGTATTTGTATTCTAAAAAAGCAGAAGTGGCAAGAGTAATCATAAAATTCCATCTTAATCTTCATAAATATTATTGGCTGCTCCACTGAACACTTCTGAATCCCTGTCTTCCTAGACAGTGGTTAGGTTGACTTCCATGAGCATGCACATTTTCTGTTCTTCATCAACAAAGATCTAAACAACAGCCAGGAAATTGCAGCTTCTTTTCCTGCTGTTAAGAATTATTCTAGAACATGTACAGGCACCCCACAGAGCATTGCTGTCCTGTTAGGTCACCTATTCTGACTAAGATGATTTAGTGATGATTGCAGACAGACATAGGAAAGTTGATTTAGAGGTGAGACTGTGCTGTCAGCAAGAGAGGCCAGAACTGAAATTTGAAGAGCTGAATGTATATTCAGGAATGCCAGACTCTGCCTGTATTATTTTGTAGACTTATTGAAATTTTTCATATAGAGACCAGAAGGTGAGCATCATATCAAATGATTGCATAATCTTCCTTTATGTGTGATGTATTTTTGCTCATTTTTGTATGATGAATTTAAGAATCCACCCAAACCCTGACTTTTCTTTCTTCTTTGTTTTCTTTTGTTGTGTGTTGCTGTTGAAGACAGATACTCAAAATCAACATCAGTTACATAAAGATACACAAAGACACAAAAGGAAAAGAAAAAAAAAAGAGAGAAAAGAGCTGGGCAGTGGAGTCTGGAATGTCTTCAACCAAGCTATAAACTTACATTGTTAAGAAGAGCCAAACCACAGTCACTGCTGATTTAAAGGAACACTCGTACTCAGTGATCATCTTCATGAAGCAGAATGCATGCAAAACAAACATCAAGGTTTATAAACAGAAAGTAAATAAATGGTGCCCAGTGTTGGTCAGCACCAATTCATTTATAGACTGCTCCTCTCAAACCATCTGCCATTTAAGCACAAAAGCACAGAAGAACTTTGAAACTTCAACTTTTATTACAGAGTATGAAAATATCCCAGACAAGCTGAAACTGAACCCCTTGTCTCTGTATATTTGTCTCTGTATATTTGTGTGCATACGCATGTGCTTTCTTGTTGACATGTATTATTATAGAGATGAGCTTCCTACAGACATTGGCCTCCTCTTTTACACTGGCTATTTTGAGACCTAGAATAAACCAAGCGACATTTGCAGACATCAGTAGTCTGATCCTTACACAGAAGGTCATCATGAACCTCTAGTCATCTAAAGAGCACTTGAATTTTGCCAGGTGCATATGAATGTGCCTGACCTTCGCATTCCACTCTTGCTCTTGTAGATTTTCTTTAGTTCTGAATGAATTTCCCCAAAGAATTGTCTACAAAACAATGAAAAAAGCAATCACCTTGGGTGACTGTGACCCTGGTAAGAGGTGTCTACTCAATGACACCTCCCAAGAGCATTGGGAGGTGTCATTGAGTAGAGCTAATATTTCTCACTGATTCTACATATTTTCCTATATAAAATAGAACAGGGTGCAATTTATTATCAACCCAGTCAAAAATGTAAAATATTTCATTGCTCTTATGTTTAACTGAACAATATAAGGAAAAAAAAATGTGTACAAGTATTAAAGGTACAACCAGGAAATGTATATTCCAAATGTATATTCCAAACCTATTTGAATTTATTCAAGCCTCCTGCAGCAGGCCTTCAATTAGAAATGATAACAAAAATGTCTCTTGACTTCAGAATAGAGTTAGCCAAGCTTCCATACCTAGCAGATTTGATCAAATTATGAATTCTGGAAGATTTTTTAAAATACATTTTTAAAATTACCTTTATCATTTTAAGTTAATAATTTGTGAATAACTAAAATGTGTTTTATTCCTCATATAATACCTATATCCAGTTCAAATATTTAGAAACAAGAACTGTTATGTCAATAATAATATGATATTAGGGTGGTAAAATGGTGCTCTAGACAGGATTCTTTTTAGAAAAAAAAGAAATCTTATGACTTAGCTGGTGGTCCTCAGCATTTAATGGCGCATGTTGTTCTGAATTTTCTGTTTGCAGCTGAACTGCTGCTTGGTTCCCTGCAAAAATGAGCTGGGGAACCCAGTGGAATTCACTGGAGTTTTCTTCCTGCCCATGAACCTAAATATCTACAGAAAACTGAGGCATGTAGAAGGATGGGACATGCCCATATCTCAGTCCTGAAAGATACTGTGACTTCACAGGGGTTTGCAGTGCCCTGGGCATCTGGATGAGCTGCAAGGTCAAGCTGGGTTTAGGAAGGGCCAGTCTTGCAAGCAATGGATGTTTGGGGAGCTGACATTTCCTTTTTATCATGGCACTTCAGTCTGTATGAGAAAGCCAAGTGCTACTGTCCCACAGAACCTGAGGCACAGGATAACTCCACTGATGTGGGGCTTGTGCCCAAATTAAGAACATCTGCTAGATCCGCCTGAAAAAAGTAGTCATTCTGAATTTGTGTTACTCTCTCCATTGCTGAGTTAAGATTTGATAACATTAAACAAAAAACACACAGAATTCTGCCCTAATTTGTGCCTCCAGTGAGGCCCAGTCTTTGTCTGGCAGTTAGAAAACCACAGGAATATTTGACTGCATATTTGTGATAGTTGCAGCCTATTAGGGAGATGTTGAAGGTTGCTGACTTGCTGGAACAGGTGAGATCCACCCTGCATATAAGAGATATAACAGCAGCCATAGGGAGAGGAAGGAAGAGAAATTCAGTATTGGAACAGATACTGTGGGAAAAAGCCTGTTGAGGCATCTTTCAGTACAGTCACACTGTTATGAATTATTCTTCCTCCTGGTAAAAACAAATTCCAAACACCCTGACTTATCTAACTACAATGAGTGTCACAGTGGAAATTCACCCTATTCTTTTAATATGAACATATCCAGCTGGGAGTGGAGGAAGAAATATAAGCTTAAAAGAAAAGAAAATGCTGTGCTTGTAGTATTTCTACCACAGACTTAAGCTAGAAAATACTGCATATTTCTTAGAAAATGTTGTTTGCATGAGGTCTTTAGCATAATTTCCATAATTCTGAATTCTTATTCATTTGAATACCATCCCAAATCAGGTTTGCAAACCTAGTCAAATATCTCTATAACTATAAATCTGACTGGAGTGCTACACCTAGCCCTTAAATATTCATTGCTACAATTAAGTAGTTGTGTTACATGAAAGAAAGAAATGGATAGTGGCCAAAATGGTGAGTAGTTAAATTCCTACCCAGTAATTAGAAGCAGCGTTATAAAATGTGGATTTTTCTGCAAAACCTGACACCAGCTCAGAACTGAAATGTGTTCCAGAAGTGGAATACTGAAAACATCCTCCTTCAAATCAGATTTTCCTTTTTCCTTAGAAACTTTTCCCCTTGTCCTGTAGTTAATCTCACCACTAAAAATATCTGAAAAAATATGGATTAGCATCTTTCCTCCTGTGATACTGAAGAATTGTTCTGGAGCAACAATATGAAGTCTAAATAAGCAATCATTCTTATTCAGATCATTGCCTGGAGTTGGTCAGAAGTCATGGAAAGAGGAGTTCAAGTTACTGGACTGTGAAATATCTTGGTGAAAGGAATGTAAGCATTTAGAGCCTGGCTCAATAAATACCTCCTAGGGTAGGAAACAAAATCAAATGAAAATCCATTAATCTGTACCAGGGCTGAAGACAGCATCATCCCAAATCTTAAATTACTTCCAGCAAGCCATCAGCAAAGAATCCAATCTGTGTAGAAACTGCTGGAGACTTCCAAAAGGCACTTGGCCCCCCAAAATGCATCCATTATACATCTGGTGTAACAGGACATTGAATTACAGATAGTCCAAACCAAACCATACCGAAAATCTGACAACTTTTTCACAGATTTTTAGGTGAAGTTTCAGACAAAACCCAGAGCAGTATCTTAGATTTTTATTGCCGTACAAATATACTGTGCAGTGGCTAGGTGTGGTCTATTCTTAAACCCATTATGGTTATTTTACTCTACCATAAATAGCAACAGGCACAAATGTTTACAAATGAGACTTTGTTCCCATATCCCTGTCTGTGCCTTGCCAGCTTCCTGGAGGGAAAGTCAGTGATGCAGAACTTTATTCACTGGAAACTTTATGTGCTTATTTGCAAACGAAACCTTTGCATGTGATCTGAAGCCGATGATTTGCCTACAGTATGTTGTCATCCCAACTGTGTTTGTTAACACCAGACTGAACAAATCGGAGGGAGTACAAACGGCAAAAGCTCAATTGAAGATTGAAAACCTGAGTGTGTCTAAAGCATTCACTATTGTTTATATACAAAGTCACATATTATATGGCATGACATCCCTTATGCCTATACAGCAAATGAAGATGGAAAATAAAAAGTAGTAACTTTTATACACAGTGGGCTTACAATCATTGTAGGGCTAATTACTGCTTTATTTTCCTCTGTAGTAAGAGAAGCTTTTGAAAGAGCTTTTCTGATTTATTTGAATGCATGTTTTCTACTACTTAAAATTTATATGGTGGGCTCACTCCTTTTTAAGGATTTAAGATTTTCTTCTATTTCATCCTGTGAAAAACTGGCAGTATCACATTGCCTGAAGTGTCTTATGGATGAAAACATTAGTTTGCTAAGCCACTTTTATGCTCCTGCTTCTTTCATTTAATACCTATAAATGTTGCACTTCCCTCAAAGTCCATGTTTAATCCAGATCATGCGTTTTACAACTGCTGTTTTTCAGCAATCAAGTGCTCTTGCCATTCTATACTAACATGAACTTTCCTACCAAACATTTCAGAAGATCCTTTCTTGCAAACAAGCAGCAATGGAGAAGGACTGTCAAAAACAGAGCTCACTTTTTCATGAAAAAAGCCAGATAAAGGACACTGATCCCACTCTGGCATGGAGATCTTGTGGCAGAACTCTTATCAACCTCCTTCCTCTTGCTGGCATGTGCAAACCTCTGGTGATCAAGGCCACATACCATTATCTTCACAGCACCTTAATGATCCTGGCAACTGTGTAACTGAGAGCCATTTGTTGCCCTGAAAACTTCTGTCTGTTCTAATTCAGGGTCAGTAGACTGGATCAAGGCACTGGTGACACTCTCACATGGATTCCATGTAGGACACTTGACTATGGTTAACACCTAACAAGGGCTCCAGATTTCTCAGTTGAAGGACCTCATCATCATGCCAACAGAAGACATTGACTACAGCTGGATTTCAGACAGGATCTGTGAAGTGCCATGCTTGGAAAAAGTTTAACCCACAGGTGGAAATATAGCTATGCCAAGAGCTGTATGGAAATATAGTTGTGCCCAAAAACACCTTCCCTGTTGCTCAGCTGTTGTAAGAGAATTCATGCAGCACGCCACTGCACTGACATAATCATATTGCCCCTGGGACCCTCTGCAGAGAGCTGTACTGTGTCATAAAGATGGGGCAGCTACTTTAAAGCAGCTCAAGTATCTCTCATGAGCTTATTCCTTCTGAGGCAGGAATAAGGGTTCCCAGGCTGCAGACACAGTGGATGATCCATGCCACAGTGGGATTTCTGAAGTAAGCAGATAAAGTAATTTAGAACTCTGTGGTTAATGAAAACTCCTGAAAATGAGTTTTGAAGTCTGAAATGTGTCAGAATATTCTGCTTATATATCTGCACATTGACATACTGTGTTTTTGGAAACATCCTGTTACCATATCAAGGCCAAAAGTGGCAGTGATTAACAAAATATCAGTACCCTACATATTCTGCAGACTTTGAATTTTCCTCCCTTAACAGTCTTTTGCTGAAGCATCATACTGCAGTGTATCTAACCAGTAAAAGACATTGTACCAGAGAGAATAGGAAGAAAGGATGAACCTAAGAGAAGCATATCTCCCCAACCCTCCTGATCTGTAACATCCCACATATCAGATCCAACCTAACTAATCCTAGTTAGAGGAATGAATTTGATAGATGGGTTCCACAAGAAATGTTTCAGTTTGAGGTACTGTATTACTTAAACTCATAGGTTACATTGGTTTAATGGAGAATTGGAGAGAGAGCACTGACTTCCTTCTTTGTTTATACAGTAAGGCAAAGGTTTTGACTTTATCTTTAGACACAGTTGAGTAGCAAAGGATAATTTTAGAAGCCTTCAAAAAAAAAAAAAAAGGATAAATACAAAGAGGAAAATATCTGGAAAAACAGGGACCTATATCTTAGGAGAAGATTCTCTTTCTGCAGAGAGCCAAAAGAGAAGGGACTCCAAAAGTGTCACCCCACCACCCCACCAGGAATTACAAAGAATTACAGGACAGCAGTCTTGAACATGAAAGCCTGTTTCACCATTCTGCCCTTGCAACTTTTAGATTATTATACTTATCTAGACCTGGATCTACATTGTCAGTATTCTCTTCAACTTATTTCTACTAATATGCTTTTATATTATTCCTGTTTCTTGCTCCTTGTTTCCAGGTCACCCTTTCTCTCCCACCTTCAGTAAATTTCCTACTGACAGAAGGATTTTTAGGCCTTGCAGCCTGGAAGAAGTTTCTGAGGGCTTGAAAAGATCCCCCTGCAATTATTCTAATCAATGAAACTACAGAGACACACATGTGGAGAAATGCTAGATCCTTAAAAAGCCTAGAGGCTTTTATCCTCTTAGCCAAGAAGTTATTTTGTTTAGGTCAGTCAGATCCTTTAGCAAATTATTGCTACACTACATGTCCAAATAAAAGTAAATTTCATCTGAAAGGTCCTTCTGTCAGGACCTACTTTTATCTAGAATTCCTATTTTAAAGCAATTATAATTTAAAGCCTTGAAATGAATGTTACGTCCTTATGAAGTTATTATTCTTAGCATTTTCAGAATGAAAAACATATCTGCTATAAGCTCCACTTCTGTACTTGCCTACATTTCAGATTCAGATCAAATCAAAGGCAAGTCTAAGAATGACCTGAAAAACATCTACATGTGTTTTTTGTTTGGATGAAATATGTAAGGCATCCTCCTGAAGCCTACGTTTGCTTCCACTGCTAGAGCCACTGAGTGAAAAAACATAAGGGAGACAAATGGTTGCATAGTTTTTGTTTTTTCTGTTTATATATCTACTTACATTAAAGCTAGAGATATATTTAAGTACTGCTATAAGCATTTGACAGGATAAAGCTGTAGTCTGAAGAAAAAGCTCCTGCATTAATAGAGATCTAGCAAAGCAAGTAAGCCACTGATATCTTGTCAGCATTGGGCTACTGCAGCTATCCAACAACAAAAGCATGACAGCCTCCAGAGCATGCAGGGATTGTATCCAGAGAACATCAGTTTTGTCATTAATATTCTTTCTTAGTTGAAATATAGTACACATGAAGGGAAAGTGAAATGGTGAGCAGTAGCAAATGCTGAGTTTAAGCTACTAAACCAGGAATGTCTCCATGTTCCTTTGGGTAGGTTGTTGATCAGACTCCTTTTCCACACAAAGAAAGGAATTGGCCATATGATATATTGTGTGCTTATTCCTGTGCAAGAGGGCTTCACACAGTAGATACTGGAAATTACAATCTACTCCAATAATTCCTTTTTTTCAATCATTAAATCTCTAATTTACTTACCTGATGAAAGTTGGCACAACCTAATTGGGACTTCTGTTTCTTTGCTATTTTGAACTTTTTTTCATGCCATTGGGTTTCCATGCTGATTTACTTTTAGTAATATGCTCTGTGAATAATGGTGATATGATCAGGTTGTTGTGGATGGAATATTTTTGTATGAGAACTCTGATGATACCAAGTGTCACACAGGTCTGTCTTTTGATCTGCTACAACACAAACAGTACCAAAAGGACTGCACCTGCCCAAGCAGAAAGGGACGTACATACTGAACTCTCATTAAATTGACTGAAATTGATTATAGACTTATGATTTTAATATTGGTGAGGAAAGGATTAAAAAGACCTAATTTTTTGTGATTCAAATTGAACAATAAAATGTAAGTCTAATGAAGAATAACTACTGTCTTCATATTTTCAATAACCCATTTTCTTTTAACTCTGGATTTGGCAGTTTTAGCTCACACAGGTGACAGACATCAAGAGTGTAAACACAACCTTCCATTTCATTAAATGTTTATTGTCTTATGTTTACTCTTGATGTATCAAAGCTAATCCACTTAGAAAGGTGCATTTGTAACAAAATACCACCACAAGCCAAAGTCTGGGTTACAAAAAAAAAAACTGTTGGGGAGACAATGGGTTACAGAAGAAAATTTTTGGAGAGAGATCAGTTTTGCTGAAGTTGATATCAAAGCCAACTGATAAAAAAGTAAATAAAAATTAAATACTGTTGATGCATGAACTGTAATATTACTAACATATTATTAAAAAAGTAATTTAGTAAAAAAATCCATACTTAGGTGACTGCTTTGGTCAAAGAAATTATCCATATGGAACTCAGTCTCTTTCCTACCTTCCTCTAGTGCATCATTTATCAACATGGAAATCTCTCTCACTTATTATCCTAATTTCTACCTTAATGAGACCATCTTCAGTTGTAACCCTGACATTTGGAGCAGTGGATAGAGAAAATTAAAGAGTGAAAAGAATCACAGGAGGAGGAAAGGTTACTGCATGTGCTACTAAACATAGAGAAACTACCGTAAGACATCCTTGCAACAATGCAGAAGCATTTTCAAAATAGCTGTCCAAATACTTCTCACTCTTTGACCTGGTTTAATTATGTTGTAAATGAGTACAGAATAAAAAGTTTTGGTACTAAGTTTTGAAAGGCATTAATGATAACCTATCTGCTCCCTTCCAATTGAAGTTCCATTTCCTGCCAGATGAACCATGAAGTGGCAATAGCTTGGGACAATTCTTTTGATATGAGAGTTCTTCTAGAAACAAGGCTTTGAGAGAGAGTGAGAACCAGAGAAACCCAAAAAAGAGTACACAATGGAATTGATATAATAAAGGACATATTTTGTTAGAAGATTTAAAAAAATATTTAAAAGGAGTTAATATATTACACAAATAAAGCTGATTGATTGCATTTGCAGTGTAGTTAAGCAATTTGAAGAGCGCCAGATCAGTATTCTTGTTCTATAATGGCCATGATAACTCATCATATTTGCTTTCCTACTTGTAATCATATTTTATTTTCTTTACTAGAATTCTACAAGTAATTGCTAGTGGCATATAGACTAAGTCACAGATGTTACAACAAAAGATAAAACAAGTACACTAAATGTACATTTCACATTTACACCCAACAAAGGTTGTCAGCTGTTTCTTCTTTGCAGCTGCTTAAAGGTCCTCTCCCACTGGAACAACTATCCATTGCACAGATTTAGAAGTTGGGGAAAATTAATTCTTTTAATTGCCAATTAGTAACAGAGGTGGTTAGTGTGAAAACAAAGACACTAAGCTACCTTTCTCCCAGCATCACCCTTCTGCTCAAGATCAACATCAGTCCTTCATTCCCCAGCTCCTCTACCTCCTCCCCACTAAGTGGTGTAGGACAGGTAGAGAATAGTGGTTTATGGTCACAGAATCATAGGATCATAGAATGGTTTGGGTTGAAAGGGACCTTAAAGATCATCTAGGACCAACACCTCTGCCATGGGCAGGGACACCTTCTACAAGATGAGGTTTCTCAAGGCCCCATCCAACCTGGCCTTGGATACTTCCAGAGATGGGTCATCCACAGCTTCTCTGGGCAGCCTGTTCCAGTGCCTCACCACTACCACAGTGGAGAATTTCTTCCTAACAGCTAATATAAACCTACCCCCTTTCAGCTTAAAAGCATTACACCTTGTAATCCATAATAGTTCTTATGACTTGTTATGGTCAATCTATAACATTTCATCTCTGCTGCTCCTTTCTTCTCATGAGTCCTCTTCACGGACTGCAGTTCCTGCAGGGAATATCCTCCTGCTTAGTTAGATATGGGGTCCTCCGTGGGCTGCAGGGGAATCTCACCTATTGCACATGGAGCATCTCTTCTCTCTCTTATTTTTCTGAGGTTGGTGTTCCCAGGCATGTTTCTCACATATTTTTTTCCCCTCACTCCTCTCTGCTGTGCAGAGGCTTGAACCTGTGGCCTGGATGGGGCAGTCCCAGCCTCTCATCATAGAGGCTATCCCTGTCTGAGGATTGAGAGAATAAAGTCTGTAGATGTTATTTTATGTTTTATATATGTTATAAGTATGTTTTATATGAATAAATTAGATATTTTATTTTGTCCCTTAAAAGGTCAACTGAATAGAATAGAAAAAAAACAATGGAACTGAGTTCTTTGTGGCTGCTACAATAATAAATGGTGCCACATTTTAAACTTTACAAATGGTAACAGTCACACACTATAAGAAATAAGAATAACAGAGGAATGGAAAGAAATAATAAAAAGCTGTGTATCCTTCAGACCATTTGTCCATAAGGAGAGTCATAACTTGTGTTTTTATCAACTCATCCAGAACAAAGAAACACAGAATCATTAAGGTAGGAAAAGACCTCCAAGGTCATTTAATCTGAACTCTGACCGAACACCCACCACCATATCAACTAAACCACATGTATACAGAAAAGAGCAGGTTTTGATATGGTTCACATGTTTTATTAGACTACTTGAATTCTTCAATTTCTCTCACAGACTAGGTTCAAAGACATGGTTGTCTAGACTGCATAAGAGACCACAAACTATGTAAGCAAACAGTAGATGAAACTACTGCCTCATTCCTGCCTGTGGCCTTCCCATTCTCCAGATGCCCTGACCAACATCCTTCTGGGTGTTTGGGAAGGTACTCAGAGCTAACTTTTACCACCCAAATCTCCACAGGGCTGAAATGGCAGAGGATAGGCAAAAGGCAAACTATGCACCATATTGTATGTCTCAGCCCAGTCAACAAGTCAAGAAGAAGCAAGCTGAGATCTGGACTAAAAGGCAAATTTTCTTCCCCTGAGAGTAAATGTACATCCATCTGAATACAAAACTTAGAAAGCAGTGTAAGTGCAGCCAGGAAACCATTTTGAGTCTGGTCTGAATGCTCTAGTAATGGGTACAGACTGAAGAGATATCTCCCACAAACCATGTTGTTTACATGTCTGATGAACATCTGGCTGATGCTCAATGACCGTGAAGAAGAACTCACTCCAGAGGAGGAAGGCAACGGGGAGAATAATATTTAAGATGCATGGCTGCTTCATTTTTATATTTTCACCGCTTGGTCACATAAATGTAGCCCCAGTGAGGAAGTGGTTATTGTTCAGTCAAAAAAAAGCTGGAGCCACTAGATGACATAGGAAGGATTCAGACATCTGAAAATGCTGAAATAGTTTTATGTTCTTTCTTTTCAAGGCAGCTGAAACAGATATTCCTGAGATAACACTGCCAGAGAGAAAACAAAGTTAATGCAATAATCTCAGCTACACTATGCACATTAGACACATAGTCTACCACTGCAATGCTGATTATGCTGATATCTGACAGAAGGAACATCAGAGGCACAGGACAACTCACCTCTGCTGTGTGCTTAAGCCAGGGTCAATTTTAGCAGTAGCCCAAACACTTTCATTGCTTGTCAAATTTAGTTGTACAAATCTGGTGTTTCTCCTGCTGGCAGAACATAATAGACTGTGTTACCTATAACACAGCTTTTGAAATGCTGCTTCATCAACTTCAAGTGCATTTCTGTTAATTGTGAAACCATTTATTCTTGTTTGGAAACCCATATACATGAGCAACACTAATAAAAATAAAAGAAGAAAATAATTTCCACAGAAAAATCATGCTAGCAAAATTAAAATAATATATTGAAACAAACCAAAGTTTTATCAATCAACTATCTTTCTCATTTCTCTTTCAGTTGCACACTGGCTCAAAATTATTTTGGTTTAAACTGCTCACAGCTATCTGCACTTTGTTCTTTTAAGGAGGCACTGCCACCTTGGGTTGAGGGGCTCTGCTGTGCCCTGTGGTTGGATCTGGCTGGAATCTCTGGGCTCCCCTCCCAGAGCCCACGGCCTCTGCCTGGCACTGACACCCAGCATGATGAGGGGACACCAAAGGGACAGAAGGCAGCTCCTGCCTGGCAGCTGCTCCCCAGTGATTTCTGCAATCACGAGAACAGCTCACCTGTGAAGAGTGGGCATTGCCACATGAACAGGGATGCATTTCTGAACGACAGATACCCATAATACAACCAGGGCTCATGGTTATTACAGTCTCTCCATGAAAGCACTATCTCCTATTTTACACTTCAGGTAAGATTTTAAACATATATGGCTAGCTGTTGCATTTTATGATCTGTCAAAAGGTGGTAGTATTGATGAGCAGCTCACAACAGCTCCAAACATGTGAAAGCACCTTCTCTGATGACAATATATTAATGAGATGATTTAATATGACAGATTTGGAACATCTTATCTGACTGATAAAAGACAGATTACATCTGCTTCAGACTATTTCTACTGAGAATGTTAAGATGAGATTTTATACAAGCCCATATATGAAGAATCATTTACTTGAATGTTCTAATGGAAAGTGAGCATGAGAGATCAATTACCCCTGGTAACAGTCTGTGAAGAATCTGCACCAACCCTTTCTTTCTATTGTTCTAATTAATTCTGTACTTTCTTAGAATTTCTGTATATAACTATGAAGTCACAGTGTATTTCAGTAGCATCTCAATATTTAGAGATATATAAAAAGAAAATAAAGACTTGAAAAAAATTTAAGAGATTAATTAATATTTTCTTTCCTTCTTAATACTTACAGAATATTCAGTAATGTTTATTGCAGAAAACAATCAAAATAATTCTTGTTGTTTAACACAAAGGATAATAACCTTCAATAAATAAACTAGATAAAATAATACAGCATTCAAAATATGGGTTGGCATTTGAGTTGAAATTCCGAGACTTTGTTTTTTAAAACTCAGGAAAAAGCTTCTCTTGGAATTGCTGGGTCCTCAGTTTTCTGGCTTCCCTGACCTTTACAAACTTTGTCTTGTTCCTCCATTTGGGAAAGCATTTAAGCACTTCATTCGTGTTTCATTTTGGATAATTTTTAAACTGTAAAAGTCACCAGATCTAAAACAAATACAAGATAAGAGAGTACTTAAGTATTCAATGGAAACCTGGTCAGCATAGTTCTTAGACAAAAAGGGGGAAAGTACAGAGAACCCGGACTTTCCCCTCTTTAAATCTTGACACCATCAGTGTTGGAAATGACTGGATGACAATCTCTGCCACAGGTATGTCAGCCTCCACCTTGCAAGCAGCGTGGCTACAGACCTCAATGATTGTAGATGAAGACTGCTTTGGGAATTCTCCTTTCTCCAACATCGAAGAAGGTTTCCTTAAGCAATGAAAGGGAAGAAAGGTTTCAGGAATTATTTTATGTGTATAGCAAAGACACAAAGAGGATATTTTAACTACTTTCTAACGGAGAGCTAAATTACAGAAACAAGCCCATTAGATTTGTAAATTAGAATGATAATTTTGTTGCCAGCCTCTTTCTCTTCTATCATTTTCTGTCTCATTTATTCCAATTCTTCAATAAACAGCAGTCTTGAGAAATCTTGGGAAATGCTCAGAGACAGGAATTTTTTACCCTGTCCCCAAAAAGTATCCTCCCTGTTTCTTCCTGTGTCATACCACCCCTCCCCATTCCCCTGGAAGACATCTGTCTTTTGAACTCAGCTGAAGGTGAGACCAGCTTGTCTATTAGGAGGAAAGGATAAAATTATTGGATACTTTTTTCACAGAGTTCATGACTGGGTATTTAGTAAAGTTACAAAAACATCACTAGGGAAAAGTGGCGAGTGTGTTAGGGAGAGCAACCTCTGGAAAAAGCACAATTGCAGAGTCCAAAATGAGTGGGGAAATATGTAGCACAACACTTATGGAAATATGTACCCTAAAGAAATAATAGAAAGGCTTTGAGGGATGGGAATTTCTTTCTACTTATTCTAGACAATTGTAATGGCATTCTGGATTTCTGTGCTGTTCACACATGGGTGTGAAAGGAAATGCAGATTAGATTTCTCTCAAACTCAGCCTGTTTGGATGTATTGATTGCAAAGCTCCGTCTCCAAACCAAGTACACAGGGTAGTGCTGTTCCTTACCCCCCCAGCCTTCCTGTCAGTAATCCTGCAGCCTGCCTGCTGGCCAGCCATCTCTTTGGCTGGCTCATGGCATAATAAAGCTCCCCACGTCCTTCCAGTCTGGCTTCAGGGTGCCAGCCAGCATTTTGCGCATTCTCTAGGCAAGCTGTGAAACCTGTTTTGAAGAACCAGTCAAAAGAACATTGAAACACAATCGATTACCACAACTGGCAATCAGGAACAGCACAGGGACCTCAGCAAAGCTTCAGTTCAGACAATGTCAAAACAGTTGTATCTGCAAGGCTAAGAGTTCAGAGAGCAGCTGCACCCAAAGCACAGTTCATAACTAGGAGAAAAAGGAGGCTCTCCTCCCCTCCTACCCCTCTGCAAGCTTCTGCTGCTAGCAGAAATCTCACCTGATCACACTTCAAGCTATTGCTGAGTAACAGGCAGGGAGACATGAACTGGCAGCATGTGAGAGTACAGGCCAGCTGAAAGGAAAGAAAATGAGTCTGAAAGCAGAGGCAGCAAAATGGAAATGCAGTGGAGGATGAGGATGGAGTGAAAGGATGGAGAATATGGGAGGTGAATGCTGACTTTTAATAATTCAGTACAGGTATAATATGATTCCTACAGTATGTTTCACTCATCTTAGGTACGTTAATTCCAGAACCTGTGGCAGTTTTAGACCACAGATATGATCTGAAGCCCAGACATTTATCAATACTCAAAAATATTTCCTTTATTAATTTATTTTGCACATAAAATCTAAAAGGTGAACAGAATCACTTTTATATTTTTTCACAGCTTTCTACAAACATTTTTCCTTCCATGCCTGCTAAATTTGGGGGTTTTTTTGCAGTACGTAGGAGCAGATGTAAATTTCATCTGGTGTTTGTTTTCTTGATAGCTACCTCCTCCCTAAGCCATCAGAGAGTTTGACTTGGGACACCATCAGAGGCCAAGGCCATCTACCCTCTTGAACTAAAGTGACTTCAATTCTGCCTTACCTATGACCTGATATCTGCAAAGAAACCAGAGAAATAAATGTTTGGGGCTGGCAAAAAACCTGCCTATTCAACATTCCCTGTCTTCCTCTCCCTAACTCATATCTGCATTGCTTGTTTCTCTTCATTCTCCTCCTAATATATCCCCTTTTTTATGTTTACATGCATTCAGCATACTGAAAAATTAGCCTAAAATAAAATTTGCTTAGTTCCCAGCTTTTTCTTCAACCTATCTTCAACCTACATTAATACAAATGTAAACTTGATTTTTCCCTGTTGGGCCTTTGTAATCTTTGATTTTGTTGTTTGTAGAAGAAGCAACCATTTCTGTGTACAGGAAAGCTAATGAAAGCATGAAATATTCATACTGCATCCCTAATTGTATAATAAAGTGGAACATGTGCTGTTATAGTTGAAAACCTCCAGTCTAATTAGCAGTAGCCTAATAAATGCTTAAGTGAAACATAAAATGTTTAGTGCTACTCAACTAAATCTCTTTCCTCATTCAGTTGTATTTAAAATGACAGTAATAAGATAATTTAAAATAATACAGAACATATGTGCAAATATATGTTCTTATTGTAAATATCTAATTATTAACTAAGGAGTTCCTTCAGGGTTTCATAATAAAAAATTGGCTTGTCCCATTATTACTTCTACTATAAATTTGTGGCTTTTTTATTTTTCTTTACTTTTTTTCAAGTTTAATTTATCATCAGCCAGTATAATTTTATGTATTGTGGGAACACAATATACAGTTGGAAAAGTCTATTTCAACTTTTTATTTACTCTGGAACCCTGGAAAAATAATCTCAAATTTATCCTTTAAATCTAATGAAACAAAACGATTTTGAATAAAGAAATCTGAAATACCATGGTCTTCTCCTTTTCTTTTTCAAAAATCTCTGCTAAAAAAAATCTTTATGTGGTTTCCAGGAAATATTTCCTCTGTAATAGGTAGGAAGACACAGAGCAAAGTGACAGTTTCTGTGGAAGAGCCAGCAGTGCAAAACTAAAAAAATGCTTATTCGTTTTTTCAAAGGTTACACACAGTTTCAGATGAAGAAAAACATTTTGGACTATGCCAAGACGCTTCTACATTTCAGATATCCTAAATAGAAAGTTTGTCTGACTATCCAAAATACCTTCAAACACAATAAATAGAATACATTTATTCCCCCATTGACTAATGTAACCACTACTGGAGCAGCAATTGGATAAAAATGTTCCCCTTGGCCAGGGTTTTCTACAAGTGTCTATTACATTGATTATTTTCTCTTTCTCAGAATTTCCTGATATCAATCCCTGAGACACATTTCAAACAAAATTAATCTGATGTAACAGAGAATAATATTATTTTTTCTCATTGCAATGCTTCAGTGTGCTTCATGTATATATAAGCTAATTGCCTCCTTTACTTGTTATTAAAACCAACAATAATCTCGATATTATGACATGATAAATGTAGTATTTTATTTTCTGTCATTATGGGGGCCATTTTTGCTACATTATATGGTTTTATGTGCAATTGTAACAAGGTAAATATTAGCACCCTTTGGAAGTGTTGGCATTTCGCTTTCCTTATTTATGCAATCAGAGTAAATTGGATTGACATTTAATATTGCCAATTTACTGACATTTCTTTCTAATTTATTTCCCTTTTTCATGCACTGTGGAAAAGTGTACTTCATTGTTGAATTATTTATTCAAAATTAGGAGTTGTTTGACATCGAAACAGTGTGCCACTTTATCTAAGTGAACAAAAAGCATATTGATGAGGAAGTACATTTACATGATGAACATCTAATCTATACCTTTGTGAAATACTTCAGGATTATTCCATCTAAAAATCACAGTGAGCATGACAAATTTCTTTTTTTATTATTGCTTTAAGATGTGGGTTAAATTATGTGTCACTTGCAGATTATACTGAAAAAAATATTGACTTTCCTCTCTCTAGAATTTCCTCAAGGTGCTTTCCCTCCTTCCTCTTCATAACACAGAATGTATACACCTATTTGATTTGAAGCTTTATGTACCATAGGTAGCACTGAATTCCACTACAGGATAAAGTACTGAATTCAGTACTCACAAAATCCTCTGGGGGACAATTGCTTTAAATTAAGAGAGGTCATGCTTTGCTGAAGTGCCTTTTCAGTTATTTTTAGAATCAATAACAATTTTTAGGTAGTTCTACTCTGTTTAGTATTAATTTTTGTACGTGTATACAATTTTGATGTCCCATAACAAGTAAAAAAATTTATAAAAAGAATCTTCCACACAATAATCAAGTTGGACCCACTAGGAAAGTTCTACTGACAGCCAAAACTAATATTCCTCTTGCAATTCAAATTAATACCAACTTCAGTGGCAGGTTTAATCAGATTAATAGGCCACGAATGAATGATATGACAAAGGGCCTTAGATCTTTAGTTGTTTAAAGGATCCCCAGTCCATTTGAAGCTAATATTCACTGCAGAAGAGCAGGAAGAAGATTATGAAACAGACATAAGATGTATTTAAAATGTAGCCAGGAAATTACTGTATACTTCTCTAAGTCCTACGTGCAGACCAGTCCTTGGGTCTCCCAGAAGCCAGGAAAACCTCCCAGGTTTGTGTTGTCACCAAACTTGCTGAGGAGGCACTCCAACCATTCATCCAAGCTAGTGATGAATAATTTCATATTCTGCCCAGTGTTGAGCACTGGGGAACACCAGCAGTGACAGCTCCTGGCCGACCCTGTGCCACTGACTGCAGCCTCTGGGACCTGCTGGTCAGCCAGGTCTCAGTCCATCTCACTGCCCACCCACCCCGTCCACACCTCCTGACTCTGTGTGTGGGGATGTGAGATTTGCTTTCTTCCAGTCACCTCTCCGAATCGCCACAACCATTCAAAGCCCCTTGGGAGTGACCTTGCTATGGTGCCCACCAGCTCTCCTGGCATTCATGGATGCATCACGCCCATGGACTTGTGGATGTCAAGTTTGTTCAGGTATTCCCTAATCCAATCCTCCTTGAACAAGGGAAATCTTCATTTCAACATTCCTTTACTCTGGCATCCTGAGCCAGAGGTTTCTGAGAGCTGGTTTTGTTACTGTGCAGCATTCAGAACCACCTCAACAGGTTGGAGAGATGGACTACTGCTTTTCTTGTTCTGAAGTTCATCTGTTTTTCTAAAATTCATATGCTTTTAAGAGTGTCCCAGCTTTTTGTCATGAGTAGCATACTCTTACTCTTGAATTGAAGAATTGACAGCTACAATCACATGGCACTCCACATCTGTAAATACATGCAGGCACATATGCCCCAAACCTACTATCACACCACATTGTTTGGGAAAAAGACCTATCTAGAAACCGATTCCTTCAGGAAACTGTCTTCTTTTCATTATTCACTGCAGGAAGATATATGCTTTTCTCATCAATCTTACTGTCTTTGCTTTTCCAAAAGGATTCAGTGAGATTGCAGCTCACACTGTTTCAGTTAACACATAACTGTTTGTTCCTTCCCTTCACAGTGGTGGCTTTTGCAGTTAGTCTAGCAGTGCCTAAAGAAGCACTTCAGTAGAGAATAATCACAGCCAGATCTTCTACCTAGCAATGTTCTACCTATCAGTACAAATTTTGCAGCAAAATGAAACACATATAATTTAAATGATAGTTATAATTTGTTAATCCCAAATAACTCCATTTTTCTAAGAACAAATCAGTAAAATACAGTGAGGTTGTGTATTTTCATGTGACATTTGCCCAGCCACTGCCTGGGCATAAATTTTGTGTTAAAGAAAAATTTCTGATAATAACTGATAAGCATCTAATATGAACTTAGCATGTGGTTAATAAATTATTATTTTAAAGATATGACTACAGAATTTGACAAATAACTTTGTCATTTGCAGCCATAGACAGCAAGTGAATATAATACATTTTACTGTGGTGTTCATAATCATTCGTGGCACGTACCATATACACCTGTAACACACTTGAATCTTTCATTAATAATTGATGAATCCTAAATAAATTATGTATACATTTACCTCTGTGTAAGGTACAACCCTGAGGCTGATGATAGCCATGAAGAATTGAGTGTGAATTCTTCAACAAATTCTCCTCTGTTAATCCAAATTTTCTATTAAGAAAAGGTTATTTAATTGCAAGTTAGGTAAAACAATTGTAAGCCTCTATTATTACAACAATGTCTCTTTCAGGACTTGAAGATAACGATGATAGTCCCATTTGCAGCCAGCTGCTTCCCTGAGGTTGCTGTGGTATGAAATGTGCTTCTTTATGCAAGTGAACATTTATGTGCAACAATAGCAGTCTGGAATTGCTATATTGAGCTTAAATAACTCTGAATATCAATGTTTAGGAATCACAGTTGCATATTTTTCTCAATTAATTATTTTTCTCATTTTTCTCATTTTCTCATTTCTCATTTTTCTCACTATCCAGTAAAAGCATAGTGAATCAAACTGTTATGATTGAAGATGCTTCATTAAAAAGCCTTTAGGGTTCTTTATCAAAGTTCTATGTTTCTTGTTAAAAAAATTAATTTTGGGTGCATTAAAGAGTTTATTTCCTTCCTTCTGTGAGTGGTATCACCTGCCTTGATGAACTGACTGTCCTGCAGACCAGTTTCTGATGCCTGAATTTTCAGGTTCACCTGCCACCCCACACCACTGATCCATTTTAAGAAATGAGGCACCTTGGTGTCACCTACCTGCTTCATATAAACTAGGATTCAGAATCTTGTCTGTTTTCCAACAAATGCCAACTTAGAACTCATTTTTCTTATTATTCTTGTGTACCTAAATTACAAAATCTTTCTGTGGTTCTTTTTACACACCATCCTATATCAGGAAAGAATAATGGTATTCATCCAGAATCACCCTCAAGGCTTTTACCATGGTGATGGAAACCAGCTGTTTGACTCCTAAAGTCTCTGGAGGCAGACATACTTATTTATTTAAAAGGTATCTAGATTGCAGAAGAGTCAGAGAGGCTGTTATGGCTGATCAAATAAAGCAAAAATGATTTGTTTAATAATTTATTTGACAAATATGGACAAAATCTGGCCAATATATTGTTCATCAAATAGTGCTTACACAACTAAATTGAATAAAACAACCCTTAACAGCCATATGCCAACATACATAAAAATCTCTTTCTGGGTTATACTGAAAAGAATTTAGAAGAATTTCCGTGAAGGGACAAAGGGACAGGTTCACATAATTTAGGCATTTCAGTTTATCAGTTCTTTAATAAAATTCTCTCTCAAAACCTTTAGGTAGGGAGAGCCCATAAACATCCTGTCTGTCACAACTATACCCCCTAAATAACTAGCAGTACTCCACATCTTTCCAGAATTAATTTATCTTTATCAGATCTAACCAGGTTGTATACATTTCACATTTAGGATCACAGACAAGGTTCTCCATTCTTGTTCATGTTGAGGACCCTGTTCTTAGAACATAATTTTGAATTCCTCTAGAGACAGAGTCCAAATATCTTGAGGCCGTTTGCTTTTATTCAAAGCTCAAGGGAAGGAAATGTGACCTCACTCACACAAGAACTTGTGCTTTAAGGGTACAGGAAAGAGATATTTTTTCTTTCTAGAGAATTAAAGCACTTATATCCTAGTTCCCAGGAGAGGGTCTTTAACTACTCTCGATTTTGCCAGATTGAGAATGAAACAAATGACAGCAAAGCAACACAATCATTGGTATCCCTCCTTAGTCTTAGTTTTTGTCATTATGCATAGGCTGAAAAACTGCCCTATAGAAGTTCAGACAGGGCCAGACAATGTGCTCTGAGGAAGAAGCAGAAAGGAGTGTGACATGATGTAGAAATGCAAGCAACAGCCACTTATGCTTACATATTGCTCTTCTTTTTTCCTTCACCACTGTTATCCTCCCTCACAAGTAAATCTATGACTGGTTAAGGTTACTCCTTTGCCAAAACAGGTAAAACCAGCCTAGTTTTTCACTGTGGTGAAACTACATAGTTTCTATTGAAAATTCATCTGGAAAGCTTAAAGTTGCAGCTGAAAAACCTGTGTGCACAATGTTTGTTAACGGTGTACTAGATGTCTCAGGTATCTGATGGAGGGAACATTAAAAGCTATGAGATTTTTCATCCAAAAGTCCATTAATAACATTAATAAAATGTTAATCTTATTTTTACAGTTCATTGCTTCAGGTAGGAATAGCTATTCTCTCCTGGCTTGGACATGAGGGACACCTTGAAAATCACAAGGAAAAACAAACTTAAGTTTCCTTCCGTGGTTCATGTGGCTTTTTCTGGGGAGCACTTTGTAGTACACTGTCTTGCCTTGGATTACTTTAGGTGATACATTTGGGAGTGTCAGGCAGCACTGCACCTTTTTTCCTCAATCTTTGGGAAGTAAAAAGTTTTTCTGTAGTTGAGGTACATAACTATGTAGTTAAGACCAGGAAAACAAGATGAATTCATAAACTATCTATCTTCTACATCAATCTTATTTTGAAATAGTGATTGACCTTTGTTTCAAACAGTATGTCACTAGTTAAATTTCTTCCCTTTTTCCATGTGTTGAGATACAGGTACAATAACTTCACAGGGCTTATTCAATACCTATGTAGTGTAAAATTTTGCATGTAAAAAGAATTCAGATTAATATCTCAGAATATTTAAAGGAATAAGTGACATAATGGGTTACATTATGCCAGGGCTCTTTTGCCACAAGCAGTGTACGAAAGAGAGGAAGGAGCCCAGGAGCTGCCTACCTCACAGCAAACATCTGTGCAGTCATCAGGAGGGAGAGCTTGCCATTCTTATAGACACATCTGGTAGCAGATTTTCTTATAAAGGAATATATATCAGGCAATGACAGATCACTTGCTGAAAGTAACCTCCTGAGCAATGTTTGGCTTCTCAACAGCTGTGTTTAGTTGAGGATTCCAGCTGAAGGTAGCAACATTTGCAGACACTAGAGGCTGAAAGCTGGGATTAAATGATTAATAACTTTCTTTTATTACTCAGCTGGATGATTCGTATTAATTGCACTGAAGCAGATTTACATACAGTCTAGATTTACATAATAATTTGATATAGGTATATTAAGTATTTACTTTAAGGGAGGATTGCAGGAAGTGTCCTTTCTTTACCTCTGCCCATCATATTCTGTCCAGCTTTCCACACACATGCCGTATTTTTCAGTCCAATTTCTTCTCTTTCTAAGCTAGTATGAATGCTTAGAAAATATGCACTTCCAAAATAAGATCCCAGAAGCTCTAGCATCTGCTGCATTTCTAGTAACCATTCACTTCAATAGCTAATGCGACATACATCAAGGGAAAGAGAAAGGCAGATAAGGAATAAGGTAAATTTTTCATTTTCAGTAATTACTCCAGTGAATTTTTTTGAATAAAATATTTGCATTTCTTTCATTTTGCTGCAAACTCCTAAAACCATGCATGAAATTTTAAAACATGGAAGGACAGCTATAAAAAGTGAAATGTATATAAAAATTTGAAAAAACCCTATAACTCAGTCAAAACATACAAACAAACAAACACAAAAACAGAGAAGAACACCCAAACTGACAAAAACCCACAAAGACACTTTTAAAGAAACACCAGAATAAAAATCCCTTGTCCTACTCAGCCTTTAGCCAGAGAGCTTTCTGCTTGGACTCACTATTGAAGATAATCCTATTATTTTGAACACTGGTAAAAGCAGAGTGATTTGGGGTTTTTTTTAGGTTTTTTTTTGTTTGTTTGGTTGGTTGGTTTTGGAGGGTTTTTTTGTTGTTGTTTTTTTGTTTGGTTGGTTGGTTGGTTTGGGGGGGTTGTTTTGTTTTGGGGTTTTTTATTTATGTTCAGTGAAAAGAGTCATGTGCTTAATTGCTATTCATAGTTGAGGTTCTTGCTATTTAGAATCAGGTGTTTTGTCTGCAGAAGAGATAATTGCATTTCAAATACCTGCTCACACCAGTTAGACTACAAGCACTTCTTCACCTTGCAATCTTGCATGCTTTTTGATGTGAGACTACTACTCTGATGTCCCAAAACTGAGTCCCAGATAAGGGTTCTCCTCTGGTTTTGCTCTATCTGGTGTAATTTTTCCCCAGGAAAAAAAAAGTGTGACTAGCCTTTATCTGTGTCTGCATGGAAAACTGCAGGCAGTTGAAAAAGAGTCAATGTGACGAAGGCCATCGCAGTATCAACGCACTGCTTGTCCTGAAATAACATACCCTGAGAGGAACCAGAAATACCTGCTTGTGTTGCTGCAGTAAAACAGCCACGTGATTTCTGGATTGATGTCACACTTCTCAGGTCCTGCTGGCTCAGGGGTTGCATGGAATCTGTCTGCCTGCAATGTCCCATGCAGATGTGCCTTTTGATTGACTTTTTCCTTACACTAACTTCAGTGCAATTTCCTCAGTCACAAGCTTCAGTAGGCTGAAGTTTTCAGAGTATCTTGTTACCTTTTGTTTCTAATTCCTCTAAAGTCTGATTATAGCGCCAGCTCTTCTGCCATACCAGAGAAGTCTACTAGCATTTTATCACTTTTAATTCCAACCTAAATATTATTAAAGAAATGCAGTACATTTTAGTTGTGGCATATGTAGACTCCATATGTATTTTTAAAATGGTTTGTTTTGACTAAAATATGTGTGTTCACACGACTATCACATACCTATAAAGCACAGCTCTTTAGCATGTCTACATCTTGTCATCTTTCCTCAGTCACCAGTGCAAACTGTGGAAGTGATTCAGGACATAGGATAAGAAGCTGCCTTCTTATAGCTGCCTTCTCATACCTAGCAAGAGAACTTCTAATTGAGTTCTCTTTTTTCAGTAACTGAAGCACTCCCACATTATTCATTTCCTTGGGGTTTGGGTTCTGTTTTCAGATTTCCAAAATTCTCTTTTTCCTTAACCACTGCCATGTGTCTCAGCAGACATGTGCATGCAAGGCATTTAATAAAATGGAGTCTCTTTAAGTGATGATATGTCACATCTTGGTTTCAGTCTGTTGCATTTCATGGTCTTGTATCAGAGAGGAAATAAAAAAAAATCTGCATCTATTACTGAATATCTTAACAAATTATATGAGTTATCTTTTAATTAGGCTAAGTGCTGTCTGTAAGTTTATGCAATGTGATCTAGTTTATAATGATATAAGTACTCTTCTTTTTGATTTAGTCTTTTAATAAAATCTGTAACAAAAAGAAGCATCAAGATATTTCAAAATAGCAAAATCTAATCAATAACAGTTTAGAGACTTTACTTTAGATGTAGTATTTTATTTCAAGTTATTTAATATTTTCGGGACATGACAGTGTTTGGACCCCATAACTTCTCCTGTAAGCAGGAGATGAATGTAAAGTCATTAATTTTAGAATTCATTTAAGCACACAGCATAAGCAGTTCCCTGCTAAATCAAACATCCTGATTTTAAAAAACAAGTATCTTATGTTTACTAAGGTAATAATGTTCCAGATTCTGCCAGCGAAGAAGTTCAAAAAGTCAAGTTGTCATCAAGCACTCCCATACCTTTATCTGTAGCTACAGAGAAGAATGTGACACACAGGGTTCCAGATTGTGCTACTCCTGTGTACCTTGTTCTGACACAAAAGTTGCCTCTTAGGATGTGTGGTCTGGCCTGCTTTCCTTTCTTTGCAAATCAAGGAATTGGTGTTAGAATTGCCTTATTTCCAGGTCTTCTCCTAATGTGGAACTGACCTGTTATTTGCTGTTGCAACATGTATACCATCTGTTTTCATTTCCTTCCTGGCAGTTTATGTATGAGTTTGGAATTCATTATGCATTTCTTACTACAGACACTGATTTCTACCACTCTAGTTTTAATGTTTGTACGGGAATATTTGCAAGGCAATTTTTTATATTAGAAATTAAAACAATTACAGATTTAATTGCAGGCGCTACATCTGTAGATTGGAGTCTTTGTTTCTGGAAAACTGATGTTTTAATAGGTTGGCACTATTGTTATGACTAAAGACTAAGAGCTTAAGCAACACTTAGTAATTTATTAAGTAGATATAATTGGAAACAACACTAAAGATGAGCAATTATTCTTTAAATTTGTACTAAAATATTTTCAAGTCTTACACTTAGTTCATAGTTTTATAATAACCCACAGTTTCCCATGTGACAGTAGAAAGTTAATCTTCTGAAGCTTGCATGTTTGGTTTTTACCAGTAGACAATGTAAATGTAAACCATTGCTTTTCACAGGATTTGTACATCTTTCAATCTGAATTAAGAGCTAGCTACTTAGACTAGAGTCAATAAAATAGTTACATCCATCACTTCTCTGAACTCTGCATTTCCAGGTTATCAAACATTAAAAGGAAGGATTATTTTATATCAGAGGTGCTTGGTTAAGAGAACAAACTCCTTTCATGAACACTACAAACAAGTCCAACAGGTTTATTTCTTTCCCAAATGGCTAACAAAGAGCAGAATATGCACAGGACAGGTTAAGGACAGTAGTTGTCCTCATGACAGAAAGGATCAGTAGGAAGAGTCCTTAAACACAGGAGATTATTTAGGAAAAATAATTTCAAGCACATCATAGGATGGTGGGAGTTTTGTGTGTTTATATGTGTAGGAAAATATACATTTTTAGAGGAAAGACAAATCTAAAAGAGAAAACAAGAAAAAACACTTTTTCTTTTTGCAGGCCAAGTAACATCAGGAAGCTTTCCTGAGTTGTTCTCTGTGATTTTGGTTTTACAGAAGTGGTTGGTCAGTACAGTCAGCTTAAGGGAGTGCATAAAGAAGTGACATTTGCAAAGACCTTTTCAAACATTCCCCGCTGGCAAAGTGGAATATTGGTACAGCAAAGGAATGTTGCAAAGAGAAGGAATAAGCAAAGGAACACAACTAAAATAAAGGAGTCTTTTTGCATAATTTTAGTACACCAATGGACATTGTAATATTTCTTGAGGGAGAGAGGCTCATTCAGGACAATTTAACAGCATTTAGTTCCTTAGATGTAGTTAGTGGCATATTATGCAATCAATTCCTTCTCTGGTAAAGCCCTTCCCTGCTCTCTGGCACCAGGACAGTCTTGTATAAAATAATTGTCCTGGGTTCAGCTGGGAGAGAGCTCATTTTCTTCTCAGTAGCTGGTACACATCTGTGTTTTGGATGCAGTATGAGGATAATGTTGATAACACATTGATGTTTTGGCAGATGCTGAGTAGTGCTGACAATGAGTCAAGGAGATTCAGTGTGGGTCAGTGTGTGCCATGTCCTGCCTGTGAGGAGTTTCACAGGAAGCTGGGAGGGAGCATGGCTGGGACAGGAGACCTGACCTGGCCAGGGGGATGTTCCACACCACAGAACACCATGCTTGGTATAAAAACTGCAGGACCAATCGTTACTCATCTTTCCTTTCTCTCAGGTTTTATTCCCATCTCTCTCTTTTTTATTGCAATTTTTACTATTATTATCAGTATTATTATCATTATTAGCATATATTTTTAATTTAATTTTAAAACTTTTATAATCTCAAGCTGCAAATTTACTTTTTTACTTTCCCCCCCCCTTTTTTCATCTTTTTGACTGAGGAGGACAGTAAGGAGAGAGTGAGTGGCTGCATGATGTTTAGTTGTTGACTGTGGTTAAACCATGACAACTTTGAGACACAGTTTGACATAATAAAACTTGTATTGGTATGGTTGTTTATGGGTCAAAATCATTAAATTGCTCTTGACTTTAAAACACCTGTCAAAAAAGTGCCAAAATCCAGTTAAAATCAACCCATCTTATCCAGGTCAGTATAGAGCTGTGTAGAGTTTTCTCTGGTAATGAAGAATGATTTCTTAAAATCACCTTGCTGAGGAAGGAAACGCTTTCTATAAATAATTCTTAAGAGAGAAGCTACACAACACAGCTAAGCCAATCAATATGAAAAGGTCCTGCTCCTCTTCTCTTTTCACTTTATTTCCTGGTTGGGTTGTTTTTCTTTTTTACTTAACAATTTGACTCAACACAGCACTACACACTTTAATTCCAGGGTGTAAGAAGAGGGATTTTATTTTTTTTTTACTCTTTTCATGACAAATCCCCTCATCATTAAGCTCCAGAGACCATATAAGCAAAGAATAGTGGACTGATGGAAGGAGAAGTGAAGATACCTGCTCTTCATTTCCTATAGCTGCACCCTAACTGTGTCTGTGGGTATCACCAATGTCTACTCTCAGTGCTACGTGGACCTGACACCTTGTATGTAATAAACCTTGGAACATATTAAACTGAAAAATCAATTATAAGCATCTCTGGTCCCCACCACATCACACATCCTTTAGAACATCTGAATATCAGAGATGTCATCCTTCTGTATTCTCCCTGTTAGTGAGAAAAAAGGTCTGATCCCCTCTTTATACCATTTACTTTGATGAAAATGATGGAAATATGTCCTTCATTATGTCTTCTCATCCTGTTAGTCACAGGCATCTTTCCAAATCCTCCTTAAGGATGCACCACTTAAACAATTACCCATACCAGGGAATGGAGAGAGATGGTAACATGGCAGGTACTAATAAGTCACAAAAGTGCAGTCCTCAGTGGAGAAAATGGTAAGGTAGAGCAGAGTGAATAATTTTGGCATATGTTTTCAAAACTTTTCCACACATTTTCTTTGCAATTACAACAAATATCACTTTGAAATTAATTTTTGCAAAACAGTTTTGGTTTTTTTTTCCCTGTAGGCTGACAGAACCATCTACAACTTGATCTGACTCTCATGCAAAACCATGATTAACTTTAATTGGTGATGGAAATTGATTATAGATTTTGTCTTAACGCTGACACATCCAGTTGCTCTTAGAAGAGACAGACTTTATAGACCTCCAATATTGAGTCTATGTTTACAGATGATGAGAGATAAGGATATAAGAGAATCTTATAAGAGGGTTAAAAGTTAAAATTGACAAGGATCTATGGGCGGCCACAGACATTGAAGAAGACGGGAGAGAGGAAAGAAAATATACTCCAAGGGTGTGGTTTCATCACTGGATTAAGGAGCTATGAAACTGGGCTGCTGCTACAAATAATGTTCCTCCTCCCTTCCTGAGATCCTGCACTTGTTAGGTCAGCTCTCTGACTCAGGTAAAAAACAAGGGATTAATTTATCTGCAGTCAGCTCTCTCCACTTTGACTCACTGAGAAGCCTCACAAACCCAGTACTGATGCAAGGGATGATTGTGCAAACAACCCTAAGGGAATATGATGGAGTTTCAGAAGATCAGAAACGCTTGACATTATTGTCAAGATTAATGCAAACAAATAGTGTGTTCCTCCTCTCAGGAAGTGACTGGTTTGTTTCTCTGAGGTTTATAGTCTCATCTAATTAACTTTAGTGATTTTAATTTCTTTTCTCCATTTTGAAAAATCTACATTGTGATTTGTTTTAATGGCTATTTCATAAACCGTATTTATTATTTCAAAGGATTTTGTTATGCTTTCCCATGTGCTGCTCACAGTTTAGCAATTCTGAATAACTGGCAGAAGACACTTGATGAAAACTATGAGATATTTATTCACAGCTTCACCTTTTTTTATTAAACCCTGGAATCTGTGGTGTACCAGAATTTGTCTCAGTTGGCAAGTGTCACTCACAGTGGCAGGCCACAGAACAATTTTGCCAGCCTAGAGGAATCATGTACAGGGGAAAGTTGCCAGACATGATCCTATGCTGCTGACCTTCACAGACCCAGTCTAACACCTTTGAAAACCATTGAAACTTCCCAATGTATCAATTCCCATGAACTGGAAAAACACAAAAATTTCTTGATGGTCAATTTAAATTAAAAATAGTCTATAATTATATTAATTAGCAATTTTGACCAGGCTTCTGGCAGCTTTAATTAACTATGGATGCCAATAGGTCCAATGAGCTAATAGGGATGTCAATGACTTGCCCATTTAAGACTGCTCTATGTTTGCCTATTTTTTCCTTTTTTAGCTTGACCACCCTTTTCACTCTATCCTGCACAAAAAAATTGTGGTGAACAGACTCGGATAAAAGCATTTAATATCAGCTAAGTTCTCTGAATAATAACTTACTTATGTAATTAGGGGAAATGGAATAAATCAGTCCTAAAGCCACAGGGTAATGACAGAGGACTGAATAAATTTCCCAGGTAACTTGGAGTCATAGAAGATGGTGTCTCAAAACCCTGATCACAGCAATTGAGCAAATTCATGAAGCAGAGGATGTCAAGTTACTATCTTGAAAACTCTATGTATTAAGAAATCCTTAATATTAACTTTACAAATTCAGGTATCACTCTATGTAATATGCTACTAGACTTGTAAATTAGCTTCTTATCAAAACTTTGCTTTTCTCTCACACGTCTATATTTGAGAAATTCTTCAGCTTTCTTGTGTCTATCTGAGACTATGAAAAGATTTTAAGTGTGGCTAAATATTTAGGGTTGACATAAGTGTTTCACTGCTGTGACTTGAAAAACCAACAGGATGAGACTCCAGAGCTGCACTCAGGAGTCCGTTCTGTGATAATTCATCTGAAATTTTCTCATGTCTGAACATTTTGACCTGGCAGTGTCTGAAATCTTGAGGCACTCAGATCAGTAAGGACACTCCAAGTCCTATGTGCTTATATAGGTGCAGTCACTTCTGGCATTTCCAACTTCCTTTATTTTGGTCATAGCATACGGTAGAAACTCAAACCAATCTTAAAAGCACTTAAAAGCACTTCCTTGGCCACTATGCCCACAGACTTTCTATTCCTTTTATGTTTTCCTGTCTAAGTGAGTTTTTTCTCTCAGTCACAAATAATTTATCACCTGGAAAGAGTACAGGGACTTTATTTTTTAATATGAAAATGAGTTTACAAAGTATATTCAGTTTGTCATTATAGAAACAAACAATTCTTTAACACAGTCTAACTACAGAATTTGTTATTTCATAGTTATGTAGTTGTGACAAATTCAAAAAAGCGCAAGATGCTTCAGTACAGCTTAAGAATAGCTCCAGAACAGCTCTGTCCATAGCTGTGATAGAGTGATGCCAAAAAACTAGCATCTCAAGACAGTATTATCCTTCCAAGGGCATAGCTGCAGAGCAACATTATGCAAATAATAAAGGAAAAATAAGTTTGTTTTAATTAGTGCAACATGGGCTCAAATACCATTAATGAGCTATATTTAATTTGCTAATTCAAACTTCCAGCATGACAGGAACTTATTTCAAATTCTGCACTGAATTCTCAAATGCCTACTGCTAGGCCAGAGAGAAAAAGAAAAGCTTGTCTCTGCCTCCAGTGCAGCCATTTCAGGATAAGATTGGTGGACAATCTGAGTGTTTTGTCCTCTTGGTTCACCCTTTCCGTCCTGACTCTGTGAAGGCCTGTGCTAAAGGTTTGCCTTGCCTCAACATGTAACGATCCAAATTGAAGGTTTCTAAGCAAAATATACAGGTAAGAGACACCCCCTGAATGGCCACACAATGGAACATCACGCAGTGATATTTGATGCAATTCCAGATAACCCATCATGGCTTTTGGCACAGGGTAGGTCCAAAAGCAGTAGAGACTTAAAAATTTGAAGCTGCAGCTGAGCTAAGTTACAGGGACTTTAATTTGTTTCAGCCTAGAAGTCCTCGTCCAACCACAAACCCTTCAAAAGAAAAGAAAATGAAATGAGATTTTTCCAGCTTCATAAGCTAAACATATAAGAGGAATAAATCATCTGGAGTACACAAAAATAAATAGAGCCTAGTTTGTTACTGATTTGTGTCTTACAGTTGGCAAGGATCTGATTGGAGATGTTCTCCTGTGTATGGACAGAACCGGAGTCTCTCTCCCACCCTCATATTCTGCCATATTTAACAAATGGAGAACTCACCCTTTTCCTCTGTAGGAAGAAATCTGCAGACTCTGTCTTTAGTTTTCTCAGCTATTTTGTTAAATATCTGGAAGCATGAAGTTGTCTTCAAGATTCCTACTACTTTGTAAAATTTATTTAAGTCAGTTATCATTTAAAAGGATTTATTTTGTTTGAATTTTGGAGGCTATTTATTAGTGAGGAGGAGAGAGACAGATACTTCTTTAAGGATATATTTACATAAGCTGCATCTTTTTAGTACTTAGGACATAGCTTTGTTTTCCAAAAATTGTACCTGTGCTCTGAAAGTTCATGATAGCTTTAAGATAATGAGCATGACATCAGTACATACAAGCAAATGTGGAGTCAGTAATTCACATCTAAACATTAAGGCATATCTGAAATGCCTAATTATTATGATAATAAGTTCAAATATATAAGTAGAGGCAAATAAGCATAAGTAGACATGATAGTATATCTCATGCTGAGCTGTTCAAAGATTATCAACCTGTAGCACCAGAGAAAAAAATGTTACAGACTAGTATTCACACCAGAAACAAGAAGAAATATAAATTTATTGCCAGTCAGGAAGGTAATCAGAACTGAAGCAAGAAAAAAATTTGATAAACCTTGAGTTAAATTCAGTTCTAATTTAACATAGCAGACATTTTGATAATACAACACAAACTGAATCCTTTGATAACTCTTAGAAGTTCCAGTTCCACTTTTTGGTATGAAATACATCAAGAATAAAAAGTGTCTGTGACTTTTAGTCATCTTAATGAAGCAGATAATTCACGTCCATCTTTTTTTTATTATTACCTTTGCTTGCACCCCAAGACAAAAAGCAGAAAAAAGATTTAGAGAAAAACTTCAGTCAGGAATCTGGGCTTAGTATCCTCTGAGAGTATCCTAAAAGGTACCTGAGATTTTTTAAGCAAACCAAGCACTATCATGAAATTTCCAAAGGCTGTGTTTAATTTTCTAAGTATCTAGAAACCCTAATCTTAGATTTATGAACATTTTCAAGGACTCTCTTGAGTCCCATAGAGACTCAGGCTGGCATTGCTGAATTCTGAGACACAACTTAAATAGGTTTATTTGTCTTGCAGTTCTTTTAGAACTTCATCTCACTGAAAAAAATGGAAATTCACCAACTTTGTTTTCTGCTTACATTTATTAATGCAGAGTGATGGATTCTGTTTATACTAGGATAGCATTTCTCCGGCTACAGTAGAATTTTTCTTCAGATATTTATAAAAATTTTAAACACTGTAGGCAAGGCAGATATAATAATGGGAAAATAATATAATTTTCTGTTAGGTTAAAAACAGATGATGAAATTATTCACATGGAACAAATTAGAAATTATTTGCATCATTTGGCAAACTAAAAAACTAAAGTTTTACTGCAAAATAATTTGTTTCACCTGATTCTGACAATTAAATCCTACTTGTATATTCTCTTTATTAAGTTAATATATCTTAATTATAAGACCAAACCCTGCCCCAAGAAACCCTTTGGTATAAACATATAATAAATTCTGCAAATTAAGTGTTTAGTTTAAAAGATATGGAAATTAAATTACCAGTCTCCTATGGTAACATAGGCTCTCACTTTCACAAACTAACTGCTCAGGAGCCTTCCACAAAGATTTAAATGTAGATTAAAAAGATAAGGGTGGTAGAGAACTTTGAATGGTTAGAGAAAAAGGGAGATTTCATGGACCTTCCTGGCAGACTGGTCTGGAGAGGTTTTGCAGATAGAGCAGCCTGAACCTACCAGTAAAACTTAATGACACTTGTAAGACATACAGGGCTGATACCATCTAGCAAAGGTCCTTTCCATCAGGCATTTCAGCTAGAACTACTATCAGTTACTGCAGTTTTTACTTTCATTTTAGCCACTCTTTGATGTGTTTATGGGTGATAAGGGAGAGAGGCAAATGGGATTGATAGATGATAGATAGACAGATAGATAGATAGATAGATAGATAGATAGATAGATAGATAGATAGATAGATAGAGATTTATTATTTCTTATACTATATAAAACCACAAAGACAAAAATGCTGTAAAATATAAGTGCCAAGACCAATAACTGAATGTCTTTAAGCATAGAAGTGTTCCCAAGGCAGAGAGGTAAAGTTGGGGGCCAAAGATCTGCTTCATTTCCTCCTTGTCACCTCTGTAATCTTAGGCATGTGAGTGATCACAAAACAAAATTAATTACTTAAAAGTTTTTGTTGATAAACTGTATATTTGTTTAAGGAGCTCACTGAAGATGGTAAAATAAGAGTTAAATCATAGCAAAAGGACAAAACAGAATCATGCATTCTATTGACTATAACCCAGGACCACAGCAACTTGACATGAGCAAGCACTCTGAAAACAATTGCAAAACAAACGGCAACCACCAGAATTATCAAGTCATTTATCTGTGAGTCCTGAAAGCAATTAGGGAATTCCATACCCACAAAAGGCAATTTAGCACTTTCAGTTTATGTGACTGGTTACATGTGATATTTTACTTCATTCTACAGTAAAACTTGTTACAAACATTCTTACTTTCTTACTATATGCATTGAATGGAACTAAGGAAGCATTTCAATTATTAATAATGATGAGTAATAGGCTACAGCTTATTTTCCCAGGTCATTTACCTCTTTTATGTGGTGATGAAGAAGAAGTTTAATTTTGTCACTGTCATTACCAAGACAACAACAACAGAAGCACAGTAAGAAACTTGTCTGTATAATCAATCTGATGTTTTAATATGCTTGGGTTGGCACATTTGACTCCAGTGTATAACCTTGAAATAAAACCAAAGCTGTATTATACAGGCTTTGAATATCTCAGTCTGATTGAAAACTACATATCATAAAGTAGTTTTAAAAGCAACAAATTTATTTAAGAAATGTTTTAATAGTTAGTAAAAGTCAGCAAATTCAGAAAAGCTCTTTAGGTAGCTAGCTCTATTATAAGAATTTAAGGCCAGTCTCTATGGATTATGAAATTAATCCCAGAGTAATAGGAGAGTTGGGTGAGGCTGCTGTGTGACCTTTCTCAGTTATTTATCAATGGCATTGGAGATCTGGAGAGATCCCAGTCAACTGGAAGCTAGTAGATGTTTTTTGTACTTCAAAAAGGGCAAGAGAAGACTCTAGTAATTATAGGCCTGCAAGTCTTACTTTGGTGTCTGGTAAAATTACAGACAATTGTTCTGTGAGGTATTGAAAAACTCATGAAAGACAATGCAGTCATCTGTCAAAGCTGACATGGGTATGTGGAGGGAAAGTCATGCCTTACTAAGTGAGTACCCTATTATGAGTATCCTAAAGTTACCTTCCTCCTAGATGGAGGCAAGATACCAGATTTGTTGTCGGGTTTTCTCATTTTAATAAAGCTTTTTATACTGCCTCTCACAGTATCCTCCAAGACAAAATGTCCTGCACGTGGATAGACATATATATACTGCAATGAGTGAACAACTGGATGAAGGGTTGGGCTAAAAGAGTTTGTAGCAAATGGAATAATATCTGGCTAGTAGCCAGATATTACTGGGATTCCACAGGACTCAATTTTAGGGACTCTTTTATTCTCTTCCATGTTTTTATCCATGACCAGAACAAAGGAGTTGAATGCACACTAAGTTTGCCAACAGTACAAAATTTGTATAAGTTGTTGATTACCTTCAGGAGAGATCTTGATGGATTAGAGCCTTGGGCAGGCACCAACCATATGAAATTTAACAAGGACACCTGCCAGATTCTGCACCTGGAAGATTGTGATCCTGGCTATATGCATAGAATGGGGGGACAAGGACAGGAGTGCAGACAGGAATACGGGGGCTTTGGTTGACAGAAAACTCAATATGAGCCAACAATGTACCCTGGCAGACAAATGGTCCAATCATATCCTGGAGTGCATGAAGTGCAGTGTAGCTAAGCAGTGGAAAGGAGGGATTGTCCCACCATACAGCATTGGTGCAGCCTCAACTCATGTCCTGACTGCAGTTTTGAGCCCCACAATATAAGAAGGATATAGAAATAGTGGAATATGTCCAGAGGAAAGCAACAGAGATCATTAAAGGACTAGAGGACAAGACTCAGGAGGAGTGGCTGAGGATATTTAGTTTGTTCCCCTTAGAAAAGAAGAGACTGAGATGTAACCCCATTGCTGTCTGCAATTTCAGACACAAGGTGAGTAGAAACAAAGTGCCGATCTTTTATCTCTGGTGTCTATTGATGCATGTGAGGGAATGGCTTAAAAAACTGTATTGGGGGATACATCTATTCACATTGGATATTAGGAATATGCAATTTCCTGAGTAGGTGGATCAATCATTAGCACAATCTGCCCAAATAAGAGTCCACGGCCCAAAGCTGGTGTTTGTTTTTCAAGGTATGTGTGTACAATTGATATATGTTTTTACCTCTAGGTTTTTTGTGTGGAATCAAGATTTGGACCTTATCTTCTTGTGTCCCATCCAAATCAGGATAATCTATGATCCTGTTATTCTAGTGAGAGTCCATACACTTCAGGAATTGGTCCTTAACAATTTTTAGTTGTCTGCTTTTTCTCAGCAGATTTTGTGTTCATGGATGCTGTGGATGTGGGAAAGACTACACAGATTTTCTGATTCCTCTAGGGAAGGAAATTTTACTGTAAATATGCCACCCTCATAAAAGAAGGATTGAGACAGAGGATGAAACACAAAATACCAAGGTCTTGATCTGGAAAGCAAGTACATTTTTTTTCTAATAAGCAGAGAGAGAAGAAAGAACAGCCTCATTGCCTGATGAAAGCAGCATCAAAAATATGGAAATAGGAAAGAGATTCATCTAGTTTTCTACTCTTTCTGACAGGTAATGTGAGGTATTTTTTAATTGATCAGTTTTATTTACAAGATTATTAGTTACTTACAAGGATTAAACTCTTCCCACATGATGAACAAGCATTTAATGGGATAAATAAGTTCATTAAAGCATTACTGGCCCCATCCCAGGAAATTATATTGGTTATGCTCTATTGTAGAATCAATATTTTGTTTTTTTAGTCAGTGATGGCAGAAATCTTGGAAATCCTTGCTATGTTGCAGTTAACAGACACTCAAATAAGAGAAGAACCACCTAGTCCAAGTCTTCGCCAGTACAGTGCACTAAGTACTTCAGCAACCTGTCCAGTCAAAATATGTGTTAGAGAGAGAGATATAACATCCCTAAATTCTCTCTCAAGAGTCAGTTTCACACTCTGATAGGTGTCAGGGTCTTGAAACATACAATTTATAGGAGTTCTGATAGGTACTCAACCCAATACTGTAACTTTCCAGAAATTTACTTGCAGTTTTTACATAAATTCAAGACCATTTTTAATTGCTTCTTTATAGAAACATAAATAATCTTAATCTTAAATAATCTGTCTGTTGTCATAGGTTTTACATAATTTAAATATTAATAGACTCCATGTTTTATCTTGACTATTAATTAAACATGCTAAATATATTATCTAGCTTTTTCAGTCTTTCTCCCATGTATCATTCTCTCTATCTTTTTTAATTGTGTTACTTTTTTGCCATTTCCTTCAGATTTGTCAATATTCCTCACTAGTAGAGAGACAGAACTAATTGTAATGATTTGGGTGTATGTTCTAAGAAGTTACATCTCAAACATTATAAACTTGTTGATTTAAGTGTGATGATTTTTGTCAGGAAAGGATGGCACAGTGGTTTAAATGCTATCCTGGCCATCAAATATTTGGACTTTTTTCTCTGAAAAAGCCAGATATCCTCTGTAATTTTAGGCAAATCCTTCAGGGTCAAATGCCAATGAGGTCCTTAAGGCAGACCTTTACTGGGCTTTGTGCAAAAAAAAAAGAGGGAAGTCATCAAGATCTCAGGAACTTGAACCATTAGAGTTACACAGGCTTAGGTCAGTGCTGCATTTACAGTTTTGAGACATGGATATTTTCCTAAACATTCTTTATTAAAGAAGTTAAGAAGCTGTAAATTTTCCTGGCTATCAAGTTTATTTTAAACTATATTTTATTCCAATACTTTGGTGATTAAGATGTTTTTTTCTGAAATCAAAGACATTTTACATATTCTATTACCTGTATTCAAACCCCAAATCCTACTTTGTTCCCTCTTTTCCCTCTGCCCTTTTTTTTGGCTGGTAAGTTTTAATTCCCTCCTGCAGTTGTGGCAAAGATTCATTTTTAGTACTGATTAAAGCACTCAGCTAGGAAGTACTGTCTACACAGAGGTGACTGAAGTTCAGTTTCTTTGGCAGTGAAAATGTTCCCACCATTTAATTAGTGGGGACCAGAAGAGAGACAGGGTAGGAAGCAGAGCTGGTGCCGTGCATTAATTCATCGTATTAATTTGAGGTCAATCAGTAGCTACTAGGAAAGTCCTCTGCTGGCTCTAGTTCCTCATCTTCCTATATCCATAGGTTGCCCATGTATAAGATAAAAAATAATAGTATATTCAAATAATTGTCTTAAAAGCATTTTCTTTGCAGAGCTAAAATATGGTTGAATGTTCTTGAGATTTTGAGATACCACTGTACTATGGAATGAGGGATAATTAGGACCCTTCAAGAAATGGTAGCAAGCCTAAAACTCTCTTTCAAAGCAGAGTTAATTAACTTTCCACTTTTAATTAACTTTTCACAGTTTTATGGGTTTTTAAAATTATTCCTTCATGTTAGTCTCTCATTTTATGTATACACACGATCTATACAATGAAAACTCACTTATTTTCTGCTATGCTGAAACACAATTTCCTGAACTGTTTGTTTTAACTGGTTTTTTTCTTTCTAGCTTATGTTTCCATGGGATCCCATCCCATTGTTTTAATATATAGATCCGAAACAGATTAACAGATACTCATTTGTGAGTTTCATTAACTTGACATTAATCCCCTTTTCCAGTTCATTAACAAAGATGTTAACTACTACAATACTTAACATTGATTCCATTCCACACTATTATTTGTTTCTTCCCATTCAATACAATGCCATTTACTACGAATATTCAGTAACAGACCTTCAAACAAGGTAATACAGGTAAAACAGATAATACATTTTGGTTACAATAAGATGCTCTGGTCCCTTCTCCTGAAGATTTGAGAGCAAGTAGAAATGTCTGCTAGAAGAACTCAAATTACTGCATTTGCAGTTTTGACTAAATGATCTCAGAGTCATTAGAAAGAGCAAAATATGAATGTTCAGTAACTAGAGTTTCAGAAGAATGTCAATCTGCTCCTGAAAAGATGCAGGGAAATATTATTTATTAAAAAGTCCACTTCTAAGTGCAATCTCTTATCCATACTGTGCCATGCTGTACTATCAGTATCTTTTTTTTTCATAAAACTGTCTAGACATCTGCTAATGTTCATTGCTTTGATGACAACTTATTCCATATGTGTCCTGTCTCAAAGAAATTGCACTGCCTGAAACTGGCATTTCTTCAGCTTTCTATGCTTCAGATATTGTGCATGCTCTTATTTTGAAACTAAATACCCCACTCCTTTCTTCTAACCTGTGAACTGTTTGAAATTCAAAACAACACATATGCTCTAACTTGTCAGTTTAGTGCTTTGATACCATTCTCCCCTGCATTTTTCCTCCTGCACCTGTTTCCGCCATAGGACACGGCACACAGAGGTATCTCTCTGACAGCCCCTCCCTTCTGTCTACATGGCTTTTCTCTCTTGCCCTCCTTCATCCCTGGCTTATTCCCTGCCTCCTCAGCTCTCTTTCTTTTACTTCTGGCCTCTCGTACTAGGCCTCTCCCCAACATTTTTTGGTTTACTCCCTCCTTTGAAATGGGAGGACAGGAGGCTGGCAAGGTGTGTGTTTGAGAGCAGAGCAGCTGTGAGGCTGCAAATCCTGCTCTCACCTGCTGAGCACCAGATGGTGCCTCAGGAGGAGCTTGGGCGGCACAGCGAGAGCACCTGATCCTCTTGCCACTTGCACTTGATTTGCCCAGATGCCTTGATGGCTGTGAAGGAACAGCTGGGCCCAAGAGGGAAAAGGATCCAGGAGGGGCAGCGTCTGGAACAGCAGTGTGTCTCCTGGTTAAACCACTGCCCCTGCCCACAGCTTTCTCTGTCAGCTGCATTTGCAAGCAGGGCATCAGTGGATAAACCCCTGCTCTCCCCTTCAATAAGCCCCTGCCCCTCAACAAGCCAAACAAACTTGGCTGCTGGGTTTAGTTATAAGTCAACCATTTTACAGAGGGATCTGTGTTTGTATTTGCTGTTACTTTGCAGTAACAGCAAAGATGTAAAGTGAGCCACTGTTCTAAAAAGGCTTCCATGAAAACCTCTCAGCATTGTTTGATGCCCTGAAGAGGTTTCTGGTGCTAACATGACTACAGCTCTCTGAGTAATGCTTTCCTTAACAATATTGCCAAGTGTTAATTAAAAAAGAAATGAGAGTTAGTTCTTTGACCTGATTGTAGTCCTGCATTAGAATTGAGTTTGCCAAGTGAATTTTAAAGGAAAAAGAAAAGCGTATAAATCCTCTTGTGCTTTAAAACGACATTGAAATTTTATATATTAGGTATCATGGCCCAAAAATGTCTTGAAAATACAAAAAAGAAAGAAAAGGACTGGTATAACCCCTATGCCAATTAATACTTTTCACTGGATATTAATTTGTGGGCATTAACCCCTTTTAATTGACCTTTGGACATATGATTAAGCAGACAGCGAGCTCTGCTGACCAGCACATATATAATTATCTAATAGCAAGGTGAGGTAGAACTGGTTTAATCTCATTTCATCCCTGAGACTTTATCACCATTTGGCCTAGTTCCCTTTATCCAGAGATAACAGCCTTATTTGGCAGTGAATTAAAGAACCAAGTAGCTTTGCATTGTAATATAGGTCAAACAAAACCAGCACATTTGGTGTTGGGTTGTTTGACAAGCAAAATGCCTGGAGATTACTGGGGGTGGGAATAAAACAGTTTCAAAGGGCTGTAGAAGATTTTTAGTCTTTAAATAGTGCAAAAAAAAGGTCAAAGATTTTAGTTTGAGCCATTCAGCAGGTCCAGGGGCGGTTCATTGTGCCATCAGGCCAGAAATCAGAATTTAAATTCCAAATTGTCTGGCAAGGACTTGGAGCAATGTGAAGATTTGGCCAGTGTCTGGGAGATTTCCCCTCAATAATTTTAAATGAAGTCTCCTATTTGACTCAGGAGTAAAAATCTGCATGAGAAGGAAAGTGAGCCTTTCAACTCTTTCAGTTTCCTCATGAGTAGTAGCACTGGTAAACTTGTTCGAAGAAAGCAAAATATTATATCTGAGATCATGTCCCCATGCTCAACTGATCTTTTCAATAAAAACAACCTGTTTTCTCACCTACAAAATAATCTAAGCATTAGGTTATTAGATCCTTACTGGTCATCCTGATTTTGTTCTCCGCATATCCAGTAAAGACCCCAGAAGTGATTGAAGAACTTCTGTGATTTTCAAGATTTGTAAAGTCACTTCTACCCGTGGGGTACAATGGTATTAACTCATTTGATGCCACACTAGGTTATTTCAGCATATGCTCAATCACATGAAACTAAAAATATTCCAGTGACTCATAAAGCACTTAGCAGATTTTATTAGAATTTTTTGCTTTATCATTTCTTTAATAGTGGATGGCTGCAGGTATTATTCATGAACAGCAGATAAGGTACAGTGTTACAACTCCCACTCATACAAGCTTTTTCAGCTTCTATTGCACCAGTGACTGTCTGTACTCAGTAATCTGTCCCAGACAAGTGTGTTGCAAGTTTTGTTCAGGTTTACTAAATATGACACTGTTTACAAACTGATCTGCAGAAGTGTGCCAAAAAATTAGGAAAAGAGGAACTGTAGGTAAAGTAGATTTGGAGGACTTCTCCCTTTAATTTGATTGTTAACATAAATAAAATTACACTTCTTTCTGGTATGGGGATAGAGAAAGGGAAATAGTAGTATATCTTTGATCTGTTGCTGGGACAATCTCATTTTTGGGACTTATACTGATGACCATTAAAAAGAGCTATCTCATATCCAGTGGGAAAGCATTCTGTGCCTCCCCTCAGAAAACTCAGTGGAAAGAAATCTTGATAAGCAATGGGTTGATCACTTACCCAGAGCTTTGCTAGGAGATTGGATCTAGGACACGTGGCTCTTTGGAGTTTAATTCTTCACTGACTGTCATCCATAAAACTACCTTGTGTCCTTGGTTGGAGGGGATGCAGTGGACCCTCCACAGTCTTGAGTGTCATCTGAAACTCAATGCTTCATGTGTGTATACGGACACTAAGCATAAACATTGGGTTAAATTACAAGCACAAGCCATATTGGTGATTCTGGGTTCATGTGGGAAAACACTTTCCACATATCCACGTGCTCTGAAGAAAGTGGTATCAGCTCCCTAAATTTTATTTGGACAGCTAAATACTGATAGTTCTGCTGTGTCTGCACAAGCACAATTTACTATATGGATGGAGATTTAGTGGGGCAGGAGGTGGTCTCTAGCTCCATTGAAGTAGCTGTGCAATGGAGTAATGTTCTCCAATTATGCCACGTGTTGTATGGAGGCGGCTTGTGGTTGCATTGAAACTCCTTCAGACTAATTTAACAGAAATAAAAAAGGGGAGGACATAAAGCTGCCTTCATGCATCTATGCATGTTTTTAATAGAGAACTAGGCTACAAAAACTGACAGAACAGGAACAACAGAAACAAATTTAGGATGGAACTTTAATTTGCAATCACACTATTGAGGCTACAAAATCAGAAAATAAATAGCTGTGAAATGTACCCTAGTTAGACAGGAGCAGTAATGTAATTTTTGGAATTCAAGGAAGCTTCATTATTTTGATTTATTTTCCTATTTCAAGAAATGATGATATCTAATTCTGCCAAGTCTGATATCTTTGTGGCCTCTGATATTGTAGTGTAACATTTGGTCCTCAAGATATTAATCAAAAAATTTTTGAATCTACAAAGATATTTTAAATTATTCTGTCAGGAATCTAAATGCACAATAATGCCAATAAAGATAATATTTTTTCAGATTTTACTTCTATTGTTTCTGAGAATTGGGGAGCAAATGAGTGTGTATAAGGAGCTTAGTGTCTATTAGCTGCTAGGAAGATATTAATGATTTTGTTACTAGATTTCAGAATTATGTTCCTCAGTCTGAATAAGCAGATAGATTTAGGTAGATAGTTTTGATACCACACACATAATCCAAGGGATTTAGGGAGCTTCTTACATTACCCTGTGCGAATGCAATATAAATACCACTCATCAAACAGCACAAGTTTAGAAAGATGATCCATGCACATGGTGGTAATAGATCTTAATGCGGTTCTTTTTGCACAAAGTAACACATTTCTTGTTTATATGAAAATGTAATGTAGAGAAACTTTAGATTTTGAAATCCTCAGTGATGAAAGAGAATCAAAGTAAAGTTCATCAGACCTACGTTAAAGTGCTAAGAAATGTGTCTGATAATCTGAATTTCTATGTAGTTTCTCTTGGAGTCTATCAGATAATGAATGGAACTTCTACAACAACGCAAACAAAAGTAAAATTTGAAATATGGCTTTAGGAAGAAATGTCAACATATTTAGGAAGAAATGTCAACATAACAAGATTAATTACATAAAAATGTCATCAGCATGAAAAGAAAGACTTGACCCTTCCAAACATCTCCAATTTTTAAGTTAAAATCATTTTGGACAACTTTTATCTCTCCCTTTTGCTAACATTCAGGTAAACAAATGACATTTCTGTAAATGATTCCAAGAAAGTAATATCGGGCCTATAGATTTTAGTCATAAAACAAAATATATTTTGTGACATGGGAACTGCCTAAATTCAAGACTCACATTCCAGACTAAGACATATAGAGCTAATGAATACACATCATGGCTCACTTGGGATGCCTTACAGCTTCACACTGCACTTCCAATTTCTACTCCTGTAAGACTTTTAAGAACCAGATCATGTGGCTAATTCTTGAAATCTTACAGCCTCAAAAATGAGCAAGTTCTTACGACTGCTCGTACAGGAAACGTTGAGTACTTCTGTTTATCCTTTGTATATACAGAAGCGTGCAGATTTTAGCCTCCTGTTTTGCACAGCATGAGAGCAAGGCAGGGATGTAACCCATCTACTGTTCTGAATCCAGGGTTGGGTCCTCTGGGTCTGGGTGAAATGTGGAGCTTCACTCTCCAGTGCACGGAGTGGTGCCCACTCTGCAGGGACTCACTGGGGTGTCCATGGCCTGCCTCCTGCCTCAGTTCCTTGCTCCTGAAATTTGAGCTCTGAACTGTCCCAAAATAGGGTTGGGTCTCATTAGTGTAATTTGCATCTACCTTTTTCCCCACAGGAAGTTATGCATACAGATTTATTTCCTATGATTCAACCTCAAAAGACCATAAGTTTCTACACAATTATGCAGAGGACTGAATAAAAAGCTTACTTTTATTCGGGAATAAATGTCATTTTACTTCAGTCAGGACATGAGAGGGAAAAGGTAAAGTAATATGACAAAAAAGACTACAGCCATTGAATAAGAAATTTTGAAATTATTATGAAAGAAAGAAAGAAAGAAAGAAAGAAAGAAAGAAAGAAAGAAAGAAAGAAAGAAAGAAAGAAAGAAAGAAAGAAAGAAAGAAAGAAAGAAAGAAAGAAAGAAAGAAAGAAAGAAAGAAAGAAAGAAAGAAAGAAAGAAAGAAAGAGAAAGAAAGAAAGAAAGAAAGAAAGAAAGAAAGAAAGAAAGAAAGAAAGAAAGAAAGAAAGAAAGAAAGAAAGAAAGAAAGAAAGAAAGAAAGAAAGAAAGAAAGAAAGAAAGAAAGAAAGAAAGAAAGAAAGAAAGAAAGAAAGAAAGAAAGAAAGAAAGAAAGAAAGAAAGAAAGTGCACAATAGGCCTTGTAGTGAAATCCATATTTAACTGGATAAGCTAAGGTTCATAAACCCAGATTTTTAGAAATTTGGAGCACTTTCTTTCTGGTGCTCAGCTACCTAATCTTAAATTGGGCTCGGGAAAATATTTATTATTTTCAAAGCTATAAGCAAAAGAATATTTACAGTATTATTAAGTTCTGTAATACCCCAAATTGTCCCTAAACACCAGGAGTTCACAGATAGCCAAACTGTGCCCACATTACTCATATTTTGGCTTCAGGATGTCACTATGAGATTTCTAGATTTCTACACATCTTTCTGCAGATAGCTTAATTTAAATCTTGTCCAGGAGTTCAAAATAGAGCTGAAAATAAAAGTTTGGTTTATTTTGCCTTCTAAGCAATCTCAGAAAAAACATTAGGAAACAAAGAGAGGCTGAGAGTTTTAAATTCAGTCCCAGAGGAAGGAAAATTATTTCAGGTTTATAAGCATGTCAAATCTAGGGTATACTGTCATTGTTGAGTGACTCTCCTACACACATTCATTTGGCTCAGAACTCTGAGTGATGCTGTTGTTCATGTTATTCATTTGTCTATCCAGAAAAAAAGAATAAAAAAAGGAAAAAGTAATTAATGAATAAGGTTAAAGAATAATATGGTGCATAAAAAAGGCTCTCATCTTTGCAGAATAGAATGTAATTGTTGACCTCAGTAGCCAATATTGCTCATTTTTTCCAGGTAAACCTTTACAATTTGCCATCCCTTTGATTATAAAGTTCACTGATTCCAACACCACTCTTGGTTGTGCTTCACTCTGCAATATGTCACATCATTTGAGGATGTTCAGCGCAGATAATTAACAGGTGACCTTTAAAGTTATCTCTAAAACTCTTCTAATTTATTTTAACAGAAAAAAAGTAATAGTGCATGTGTAAGCCATCCATGCATCAAAGCCAGTCATCTAAAGTAAATTCCAGTTCACCTTTAAGTATCAAAAGGTTTAAGCCTATTTACAGCTTGGATTTACTAATATTTAGAGAAAAAATATAGTTTGGCAAATCCTGTCTGAAGTTAAAAATCACACAATTCAATGTTTGCCTTTTAAATGTCATATTGAAGGAAGTTTCTCTGGCGGATAAGAGCACAGTATGATGGTTAAACCCATTTTCTTAAGAATCCTTGAGAATCAAGATAGAAAAGTGGTGCAGCAGATCAATTCTCATGCTTAAAGCACACATTTTTGTAAATGAGTGTTTTCCTTCCCTTTAACCAGAACTTTTGACATGAGTAAATGTCTTGAAAAATTATTTATTTGGATTGCACTGCACATACTGTCTTCATGATTTAAGATCCACACATTATGAGGAACATAAATTTGCTTTGAATGCCTGTTTTTCAGTAAGTGCTTGATTTTATATATTTTTTTACTTCAGGAAATTGTACTAATGTAATGTATAAAATTAATGTAATAACTAGTAATTTCTTTTAAAAAATTTTAAAAAACATTGCATTAACCTGTTCTTCCTCTTTTCCTTTCATATTGTAATAGCCATCATACAAACATACTCAGAGACACGAACACATGGACTTGTTCTTATAAACCCTAAATAGCTCAACAAACAGTTACATTGTTATGCCTATTTTATTTATTTATTATTATTATTATTATTATTATTATTATTATTATTATTATTATTATTATTACTATTATTAAGGACCCAAAGTGAAAGGCTTAGGCTGAAAAACAATTTTGCATGTCAGACAGTTTATGTACTTTAAAACCAGGGAAGATCCAGGATGTTGTAAATCAGCACAATGTTTGCTAATGAATGTTTGCTCCTTCTTTCATAAAGGCAGGTCCTGTTCCAGAGTAGCACAAAGGAAATTAAATTGTCCATGACTCTTGGCCCTTCTAACACCACCTGGATCTTCTGCTTTTTTTGCACTTACCTGGATTTCAGATAAGAAGATGAAGCAGTTCTGTATAGCTGTGATGCAAAAAATATAAAGAACTGCTCTAATCTGTTCTGACTGCTACTGAAGACATTATACTTGTGTTATTGGCCAAAAGCTGCAAGATCCTACATTACTGGGAAGGCATCTCCCAGTCTGAAGGGTTTTGATTCCTTCAACCTTCTTCATTCTTAAAGACAGATAAGAAAGACACGATTAAAATATTATCTGTGTGTGATGCGAAGTACTCGATTCAAAACCACTGGAAATCCTGAGAGTTTGTGGAAAATATGAGCATATACTCATTCATGAGAACAGTCATAGCTGTCTGAGATTTCTTGCAAAATGTAGATAATTAACTCTTTCTAGATGATGATGATGATGATGATGATGATGATTCTCTGTGATATCTTGGCCTCTGTGATATATACAATAGATAGAACCACCTATCACTCTTGTTTTTTATCAAGATATCATCCTGCCTTATTGATCTGTTTGATAGGGGACATCCAGGAAAAATATTTCCTGGCCCTACTGACTACTAATAATGTACCAGTTGAATGTGCAGTATAGCTGCACACTAGCAAGGTTTCTGCTGGGCTGTCTTCAACAGCTGTGCTTGCTTTAAACACTGGGCTTTAGCAAATACTTAAGAAAAAGCATGTGTTGTGCATACCTACCACTCTGGCTTGATGTAATATAAGCTTGTGCAATATAAGACAAATTATTTCAACACAGCACTCAAAGATTTGGGTAAAGTATATTCAAATGCTTCATACTCAGACCAGTCCTCCTACTATGCCAGTGATGTCACCTTTAATTTCCTTTCAAAGAACTGACATTTCTGGTTCACAAAGTACCAAAGACATTCTCAGACCTAAACAAGTTCTAAAATACATGAGACCAATATAAGCAGTAAGAATAATGCCTGTAAAAACAAATGAGAAGGGTTTTAATGAAAACCTCTGCATACATTTCAGCATCTGAGAGCCTTCCTAGGAATTAAATTTACAAAACAAATTCTCTTTACTCAGTTTTCAAAACAGTTAATTATCAACTAGGAGACCAATGTCTCACCACATGCAAAATGCTAGGAAACTTAGAAAACAACATTAGTGTTTTAGATTAAATTTCATAGCTCACTATAATGTGGCTATATTCTGTGGAAGTAACAATTTGCAGTGCTCTTTTTCAGCTATATAAATATCAGCTGCATTTTTTGCAGTTTTAGTCATTTTCTCTTTAACAAAAAGAACAATTTTTATCACAGCAATTCAGAAATAGATTTATATTTTACTCCAAGCTGTGTCTTTTCAACTGAAGACCTCAAGAACAATAGTGCCAACTCAAACCTGGAGGGTTTAGTATAGGGTCTTGTTTCTATAAGTATGTCTGATAATGGATACTGAAGAAAAACACACAAAACTGCACAAGTACAGAGAATGAGTCCATTCCTTCTATACTGTAGACAGAAATGGCTTAAGAGCTTCTTAACTGGTGATTGCCTGCAGACCATCATCTTTAGCTGACACCAGTGGACCTCTTACCATGCATTTATTTAATTTTTTTCTGAATCCTCCTGTATTTTTCACCTTATCACCTTATTTTTCAATAATAAGGCAAGAAAATTCATAATTTCTTTATTAATTGGATGGGAAGAATAATTTTAATTGTATTAAAATTTTCAGCATCATGGTATTGTTGATGCACTTAATACTGAACAAGAAATGGTGAATACTTGTTTTTTATTCATTCTTTCATTTTATAATCTCAGTCATCTTTTTACTAAGTAGAAAAGCTCCAGTTTGACTTCCATTCAAAGGTTAGCTTCTCAACATCTCATTTAAAAAAGAGGTTGCTATTTTTAGTTAAGCAAAATTGCTTGTCAAAATAATTTCAGCCTGACTTCCTAAGAGTTTGCATTTAACTTGTTTCTTCTTCATTCATTATTTTTTAGGTGCTGCCACAATTTACAATTTCTAAACTGTATTCTTCTTTTTGGGATCATCTGTTAGAGTGCCAATAAACTCCACCAATCTTTGTGTTCTTTTCTTTACATTTGGGTAGAAATGGTGTTTTGTTTTTTTTATTTGTCAGTCAGGGATATGCATGAACACTGAACAACTGATGTGCTAATTGTAAGCAGCCTAAGTTTCAGCTGCTACTTAGAATGGCTTTGTAATTAGGATTCTCATTTTAATCTCATTGCCTTACTTGAAGGTAGACAATGCAGTGTGCATTTTTATGTCTCCTTTCATCCAACTGAGATGATGAATTTTACACTTCACACTCACTATGAGAAAATGGCTCTTTAACAGCTACATATAGAACTGCACTACTTAAAAGAAAATCAAGGATTACTACTGTTCTAAGATATTTTTTTAAGTATTTTCTCCTACTAACTGATTTTTTTTTAACACTTGGTCTGTGCACTATGCCTCTTCATTATATTAATCTTATTTACTTGGGTAAACGACCAACCTAAAGAACCAAGTTTACAACTGCTATTCCTTTACAGCTTCACTAATTCCCCTTGATATTTTGAAGTCATAACTGTTTTATTAATCAAATTGCTGACTTTTTAAATCTCTGAACACTTCCTATTTGGGCAGGAATTTAATTGATCTTAACTGGATGATACAATTTGACAGTATAAACTTATTTACTTTAATGAAATAATCCTTTTTTTAGTATATATTGTTCACTAGAACGATATAGAAAAAAGATGCATGTTCATGTCAACTGACCTACAAGGTGCATGGAACTTACCCTGTCAGAGCAATCCCAGCCCGGATCACAGCATGCACAGCTGCCTGGAAGGGCAGGACAGCTTTCTGATGTATCTGCAGACAAAGCTGCCTTCTGGCACTTAAGGAGCCTGGAAAGAGTAGGTCTAATGTTGTGCTTTTCCACTCAGTGAAATTCCCGTGGGAGGTGCTTCAAGGGCCAAGCAGAAGCAGCTCTTCAACCATGATATCTGGGAGAAGACACACACACTGCTGTGTCTCTACAACACCTACCATGACACACTGAGCATCTGTCGGGTATAACAAGGGTTTTGACTCTTTGCTCCTGTCCTTATTTAATAAATTGCAAAATAATGTAATTAGGCAATTAAAGGATCAAGAGTATGCATATGATATTTCACATCATTTTTTTGGACTACCTTTACAGTCAGGGGGTGCAAGATATTCTCTCAGTGCATATGGAAAAGTAAGCCTCATTCTGTCTTACAATCTATATTAAAATTTTACAAAATGTACAAGAGTATTCTGTGTTCAAAGGTTGCTTTATGGGAGAAAGAAAGAGGAATTGTCCAGTGGTCAGGAGAAACAGAAATTTAAGGTATAATTAATGTCTTCCTTTGCAATTTTTTGGACACATGCTGTAGTTTCTAACATTCTTATTCTAGCCAATAACATGTTGCAGCACAATGTTTTAAGAAAATGAAGGCAAAGAAATCTGCTTTCTGAGTTATTATTATTATTATTATTATTATTATTATTATTATTATTATTATTATTATTATTATTATTATTATTATTATTATTATTATTATTATTATTATTATTATTATTATTATTATTATTATTATTTTACATATCTTATAACTTTCTGCATCAGTCCTGGACAGGCTGAAGCATATGAGTCATAGTGTACGCTTGATTTTCAAACTAGTTTTTAAAATGATTTGTGTAATTTCTGTTCTTAATAGACCACATTTTGTTCATGCTTTTGACAAGCAGCAGCTGCCCAGTGTTGCAAAGGCCCAGTTTCAAAGCAGAGGCATGAGGGCTGAGCACTGGAATGCTGGTGTGGCTGCTTGGTGCTTCAGCCAGAATTCCAACTATTTACTGACAGCTGAGGTGACTAGGAGTCCACCCCACATAAAAGGGGTCTTCTCATATTTCTTAGAGAAGACAATTTAGCATGTATGTGCACATGTTTTTAATGGTTCTCTTCTGAAAAAGAGAGAACTTGCATTGGGTGAGACAGTGTGCACAAATGTATTATTTATGTGTAGTGCTCAGAATGGCTTTTGAGAAACACACAGACAAGCATGTTCCAGGCCCTTAGGAGCTTACATGTCAGGCCCTTAGCAGACCTGACAAAACCAGTGGGAGCTGAAAACAATAGATGGAGAAATGAAAAAAAAAAAAAAAACAGACAAATGTAGCTTTCAAGATCAAAGGTAAATTAGATAGTTTATCATATGAGTCCTTACAAAATATTTCTTTATGCTGCTAAGTAAGCCAGTCCAAGCCAGTGGCATTTCCTCCTGTTGCCAAAACCCTTGGAACTACTTTCACAAACATCTCTGGTTTTCAGTCTCCAACATGCACAGACTCCTCCCATGTATGTGTTTCCCCACTCCCCACCCCACTCTGGACTTCACATCCCATGAATATAAGCTCTCTGTGCCTCTTTGCCTCTTGAGTTATACCAAGGGCTGTGTTCCATTGGCTAAAAAAGGAATGCCACTCTGAAGAACGTTCATACCTGATCCCAGTGAATTTGGATGTTCAAAGCCACGTCAGATGGGACTTTGAGCCACCTGGTCTAGCTGAAGGTATCAAAGCTCATGGCAGGAGGGTTGGAGTAGATGACCTTTAAAGTCTCTTTCAACCCAAGCCATTCTATTATTAAAGATATGTCAAAACAGTACATTATTTTTATTGCAGATTAATGGGGTTATGTCACTTAATTGCCATGATGAAGGTTCAGGAAGGACAAACCATCAAAGCTCTAATTTTCTACTAGAATTAACAATACTTTTAATTATAGTTTAAGCTGAGCCTGACAATTTTAATGGTAAAATTGTAGAGATTATTGGTAAACCTTTAAAATGAGTAGGCATGGTTTAGGTGCAGAAGAATACAGAATACTGTTTTCGTAATAAATAGTGAATATTTTATGGAAAATGAAAAAACTATGTCTAAAATTAGCCCTAGTGATGTGACTTCAAATATTAGTGACCACTCAGAATGTTTACAATACCATCAAAGCCCCATTAAGAACTTTTCAATAAAAATGCAGTACTCCTAAACTCCATAAAGCATCTGAAAATCAAGGACTCTTCCCCAGTAGTTCATCCACAGCTTTAAGAACAGGCTTCAAGATGCTCTAGAATTCAGCTACTGATTTCTATGAAAGGTAATTAAATAACAGAAACATCCAAAAACTCTTGATTTTACCTTCCTTTTTGGCACTACACAAATTTTTAATATTTTTTTAAAATTTAGGCCTCAGTAAGCCTTCTATAGACATCCCTCATATAAAATTGCATTAAACACAGCTGTCTCTGCTGTGCTTTCTGGGAAATACTGCAATGGAGAAAATGGCTATTGGTTTTGTGGTGACAAATTATTGATCACACATGTCTTATGAATTACTTGACATTATGGATTTTTGCTGAGACCATTAAGGGAACAGCCTCAAGCCCTTCATGTCCTGTATATACTGACAACACTCTCACATCCAAATTTATGTGCATACCACAAATGACCACAAAGAGAAAACAAAAACTTAAAAAGACAATTTTGAAGCAGGAGGTTTAAATAAAGGAAATTAGAAAATAATTTTAAAATGCTTAAAAACATGCAAATGTGTAACTAGCCATTCAAAAAGAGAGAATTAGATGAGTGTCCCGAATGTTCATAGTATTTCTAAACAGATAGCTTAAGACTTCAGGCAAGTGAAAAAGAAAACAGTGGTACTAATGTATGTCTTTCTTCCTTCATCGGAAATCCTCTGATTTTCAAAATCTTTTTCTTGGATATGAATAGAAATAATTTGCAGCTGTATTGGCACTAAAGAATTGGGCAGGTAGGCTGTCAAGACCTCTCTCCTAAGGCTCAGGTCAGAAAAAACACAGAACTGATTGTAATTTATGCTCTTGACCTCCTGTAAACCCTTGACTGCCAAGCAGCACAGAAAGAAAGTCGCTGATTGCCCCACAGGTTCCACTGCACCTGAGGGTCTCAGGGTAAGGACGCTGATATTCTGACTACAGTCTGTGCAGGTTTATGAGAGGGACTTCCTTCACATTCTCCTCCATCTTCTCATTAAAACTACAGCTCTCAAAATGTAGCGTATAGGTCATGCTATAGAGCAATACCATGTGTCAAACTGTCATATTGTATAAATCATGAGCTTGAGCCTTCATTTTATGAAGCCACATTTTCAGTTGTTTATAACCTTGCCCAATTCTAACTGCTTATGTTGAACATTTCAGCAATGGGAAATTTTACCAAAACTATTCCAGTTATTTCTCACAGCATTCAAGAAAGAATATGTTACAGTTTCTTCTAGGCAGCAAAGAAATGAGGCTTAGCTCAGAAGAGGCAGCTGTGGAATTCATATGAAAGGAAGATAATGTAAGATAATTTTTTGTTGTTACCCTATTGATTGATTGATAAAAGCCTATCAATGCCTCCTTATTTGCAGAGAAAGAAGCAATGACCTCACATGTGGGAGACACTCACTTCACACTTTTGACATCTCTTCAAGAGATACTAAAAGTACTTCACTTTACATCTCTTGAAAGTCTCACTTCATACATCAGTAGCTTCCTTCCACTAACTCCCAGAACATTCTACCTGCATGAAGGACTAAAACGAATATGGAGAAAACTAATAGCAACCAATCTGTAGAAAACTGTTGGTGCTTCTCCTGAGATTTCATTTCATCTCTCCCTTTGGTGTTTTGCCCTCCTGTTGTAGAGAATCACTGTAAAAAGTGTTAGACCCAAATTAAGAAAGACCAGGTTAGATCAAGAGCAAAAGAAGGATTTTCAGTTACAGGTAGGGTGTTGGAGACTGATGGAGGAAGGATAATGCAGTAAAATCTTTTCTGCAGAAAGCTGAGTGATGGGAGCACAAAAAAAGAAAAAAAGTGGAAGTTTCAGAAGAAGATATCAGAAGGGAAATGGGGCCATGTGCAGAAGATGAAGTCAGAGCCAAAACAAAATGAAAAGGTCAGGAGGAAAGGGGACTGGAAACCCTGGGGAATAAGGAAATTACATTCTATAGCATCTGTAGGAGCTTGAGATCCTCCTCCAGCAGGTCACCTAGCTGACAGAGCAGAGAGGGGGTACAGAGCAAAGACCTGGAAGTATGCTGGAAAAAATAATTTGTGGATTTGTGGAAGATCACCAGGAATTTTAGTTGGTTATATGAACATATTTGTTATGACAGGAGCTTCAAAAACCGTCTTATATTTTCTTCAAGATTTTTGGCCTAATTTAGTCCTCAGGGGTTTTGCATTTATTTACCATGGTATGTTCATGTTGTTCTTTGGGAAAGTAAATAGTATAGCTTATATTTTTTTCTTTCTACTATGCCCACTCCCTCTTTTGAGCAGTTCCTTGTACTAACTGATTATAACAAGATTTCAGATGGTTCAAATTGGCTAAGACTCCTTAACATGGGTATGTTTAAATCTTTATGTAAACCCTACACTGTTTATAAAGTTTCTTAGAGTCTTGGACACAATTGTTAAAATTTGCTGAATATTGAGAGTTATTTTATGGTAAAATTTCACTCTCTCATTATGTTTATTAAATTAGTAACAGGCTTCAAAAGAAATTACATGATATCACATGTACAAGATGACAAGCCTTAAGTAGAAATAGTTGTGTAGGAGGTTCTCTTTTAAATGTGAATATACTAGTCTTAGCCCACTAAAACTACAGAGTACAGGATAATTTTTTGTTATGTTATGCAACATTCTTTCAAACTATAGACATTTGAGAACCAGTTTTCATACACAACTCTTAAGCAAATACTCATAACCTCATCCTGCAAAGAGAAACTCAGTAAAAATTATTTAAAATCCATATGCTATATAAGGAAATTTACCTGGAGACATTCTTCTACCTTTTACTGAAAATAGGCTATACAAAGGTGTTGTTAAAGTGCACATATCCCTCACATACTGGAAGCTTTAAGAGGGCCCAAAGCTATTTATAATTTCCAACTTTGCAGCCCTATTTTAATGCTACTTCCTTTAACTTTTGGTCTGATTCCCAGGACTTTCAGAAAGTGAATAGACTATCTGTGTGTAAGAGATTTTAGATAAGGCTGCAACTGCCTTCATTCTTTGAATTTTTTGGTCTGCATTTCCTGCTAATGTGATTTGAATAAGCCAATTACATTGAAATTTGGTCCGTGGTATGCAAATGAGTTCACGAGTGTGGATCTCTCTCTCCCGTGGATTTAAGTGGTGAGTGCAACTGGTGTACCTTTGATTGTATAAGGGGTCTGCACAGGATACTGGGGTCATGTTTTGTGCTCTTTTCTAAGGTTCCATTTGCACTACACTGGAGGGAGATTTCAGGAAAATAGGACATTCAAATAAATAAAGAAAGCCTTTAAAAATACTGAATTGCTAAAAGTATAGGCTGAATTTTACTTTCTAGGTGCAGGCTGCAAATGTGAGGTTTAAGCACTCATTTACTATATGAGATCTATAAAATATGCCCGGGAAATTATCACTGACAGCTTGATGAAAATATTCCCAAATGCCCATTGTGTACAGTAAAACACTGATCAAAAGCACTGCTGTAAGAGTTATATTATTTAACTCTAACATCTCTTTATCACTAACATCACGTGCACAATTAAGCCTGATTCACACCAGCCAAGAACTCCAGACAAAAATTATTTATTTTTCAAAGTCATGGAACTTCCTAAAGTGCCAGTGACCTTGAGACAGAATAATTTTTCAGCAAGCACTTCTTCACAGGATGGCACTGACAGCAGTTTTACTTTCTGTGTGTTGTTACACTTTCTTCACAGCTCTGAAGTGATTCCAGATGAAGCCAAACAGTTGGGATTTTTTTCAGTAAATTATATTCCAGGCAAAGAACAACAATCTCTGTTCTCACTGAAGGAGGCATTCCTGAGACACCACAGTAGTGCTCTATGTGCAAATGCTGAATTCCACAATTAGTCTGTAAACAATAGAGATGTGGGCTAAATGGAGAGATTTGCCAAATTTGCTGAGGTAAGGGTTGCTAGAAACAAGCAGGAGTAAATATAAATGCTCTGGTATGTGAACACCTACAACAAATTATCCACTCCCTCCCAAGTTTAGCAGGTTGAGTTCCCACATTATAATGCTCTTAGTTTTGGGAGAAAGCCAGGTATCAAATTCTGTTCTTGAGAGGAAAGAAGGAGACCAAACCACTTAGTGTCTGAGATACTGCATTGAGAATTGTACAATGTCATTTTATATAAAGATACACAGCCAAATGCTGCACAACACAAACTTGATCTCATCTTCCTTTCCTTTCAAAGGCAAAGCACACAACTGCAACTACTTACATAGATATGCAGAGCCTTGAAATGAGCAGTTTGAGAGTAAAATCATGGACACATTGGAAGAAAATATGGATTTTATTTAAAAAATTTTGAGGAGAGTACAGATATTGATTATATTAGAAAACTTTAGAAATAGCATATATATCAGGAAAATATATTTTTTTAAAGTACAGTTATTTAACATTCAGTTATTTTAACTTATCTAAATGGCTGTAATAATGCACCCAAAATAAGATGATTATAATGACCTTTATGATATCATGACAAAACCAGTTTTTCTCCCATAACCTATAAAATTGAAATATGTGTGGAAAAAAATTCAACAAGCTTTTGCAACAATCAGTTTAAATCCCTTAGAAATATGAACATCACTTGCCTTTATTACTAAATGAAAACATATTCTAAGCCTCCAACCTTAATGTAAATTCTTTTCAAATTTCCTTTTGGTAGTTATGAAGTACCCTAGAAAATGTGTGATTACAAAACAAGCCTGTTTTACATAGGAGGCTTTCTGACACCATAGTGACAGCAATAACACAAACCTCAGAGTAAGTAGATCACTGTTTGCTTTCTCTCTCAGTTTCCTATTTGTGTTCCTTGTGGGAAATTTATGTCATTAAAAGCAGAGCAAGGCATAAGAGGCATAGAACACTAGTGGGAATTTTTATTGCATATCCATTCCAAAAAACATTAAAATTATTTTTACCTCGATAATTTTTTTTGCCTAAATAGCTATTTACTTTTTTTTTTTAATCCAGTGTCTCTTTTTTTTCTAAGATTGCTTACGTTAAGTCTCTTACACACATGCTTTATGATAGCAAAAAATCAGCTTTCCAAAAGTTCTAAACCCAGTGTCTGAGTTGTTACACACAGAGCCTGAAACTCCTGGTGCGAGCTCACAGCACTTATACACAAATGTGTGTCAGGAGTCCATCCAGCAAAATATCTGTCTATCCAAATAACTGTGACAAGCAACACAGTCAGAGCCTTTGAATCAGGACTCAGCTTTCCGTTAAGTACATTTTTATGTGGTAGGAAAATGATCTCTAGATCTTAGGCAAAAGAAAAAAAAAAGACGCTACTGTACTCAGACCTCACAAGGAGATCAAGACTCAAGAAGATGACATTTGATCTTGCACATACTTTTCTCCAACTTCCCATGGCCTTCTGCTGCAGGAAGTGCTCGTATTCAAATCAGCAGGACTTCACACATGCTTAAAGACAGGCATGTGCACAATGGCTTTCTGAGCTTGAGGCCATCCTTTAAATTTTTATTAAATAAGAGAAGCTTGTAATCTGATGTTCAACAGTGGCCCAGACCTCAAGGACTTCTCAGCTTTTACTCAGTCAGTGACTGTTTGACTGATGACTTCAGGGTTTGGCAAGACTGATATTTTCAAAAAACTTCCTGTAAGTATGTCAAAGCTGATATGTCCTCTGGTTCAACTAAGAGGATGGCCCTGAAGGCAAGAGCACTAAATCAGTTGCAGATTAGAGCCAGGTTCACTTATTTGACATACAAAAGCTGTTCCTAATATAAATGGCTGGGAAAAATGCATACAGTATGACAGAACTAAATAAAGTTCTTCCTCAGTAACAATAACTGCAACATAAATTTATCATTAATGTAATGTGGGCAATACTCCTGCTGTACTCCAATTCAACTTTAAATACTCATAACCCATAAAATTACTAAACAGCATTCCCTTCCCTTCCCTTCCCTTCCCTTCCCTTCCCTTCCCTTCCCTTCCCTTCCCTTCCCTTCCCTTCCCTTCCCTTCCCTTCCCTTCCCTTCCCTTCCCTTCCCTTCCCTTCCCTTCCCTTCCCTTCCCTTCCCTTCCCTTCCCTTCCCTTCCCTTCCCTTCCCTTCCCTTCCCTTCCCTTCCCTTCCCTTCCCTTCCCTGTATTTTTTATATGGTGATAAGAAAACTTTCTCCAATAAGCTACATGTTACTCATGTTTATGACTAAAAATATGCTTAATTAAAGTCAATGTCAAGGATAACTAATGTTCTTTAGCACTTTGGAGACCAGAAAATATAACTCTATCAAGATATGAAATATACAATTATTTGTGTATGTATTGGATAAGATAGCTTGTGCTCACACCCACCTTTTTCCTCTCTTCTGCTATTAGTTTCAAAATCAATTTAAAGTGCTTTCTGCATCTGAATAAATTGTACCAGAACTGTCATTTGAATAATGCATAGCTTCCTACTGAAACTAAAAATATTTAAATCATGGGAAAAAAAAAAAAAAGAGAAAAAGGATTTTAAGTGGCTGGAGGCTGTCCTGCAAGTTGCTGAAATGAATTTCTTACCTTTATGTATTTCCAGATCTTTGGCCAATACTTTTCATGTCTAGCCCCATACAGACATCTCAGCCTTCCTAGAGTCTTGCCACAATGGGAACACCTGCTCTGATCAGACAGGTTCTGTTTTGAATTCATTCTCCAGTTCACTTCTACACCAGCAAGACAGTACTTCACAACACTACTTAAATTCATGTGCATTCTGTGTACCTGTCTCCCTCACTGAAACAAATAACAAAGGTACAGAACAACACACCTCACTTGAATGTGTAATTCCAAAACCTTAAGTGGACCAGGCGTGGAAAGGAGAAGAGGAATAAAAGATACAAATACTTCATCTGCTCAGGTTAAATCTCTGGGTTCTGAGAGGAGCATTTCCTCTTGCTAATGTGCAGGAAACTCCAGCACTTGAAACTCCACATCTTAGAGAAATTCCACAGTTTTTAGTTTCAAATCATGAATTTAGAAATCTCAGATTCTTGTGCTAGAAAAAAGCCTGACTGAACAAAATAGAGTCTTCCCTACATATGGTACATGAATAGGTCCAAGGGATGCTCCCTTTCCCTCCCATTTCCTCCTGCTCCCCATGGGCATACAGGGGTGCCTGGGACCTCTCCCCTCTGTGCCTGGTCTGGCAGGATTACATAGCAAATGCAGGAGGGTATGAGAGCACCACAAACATGTGCCTTCTCTGAAAATTTGAATAGACCCTATGAGACTTATTTCCCCACAAGTGAATTGCAATCAGATCTCCGTTTCATAATTCAAATAACAGCTTATATAACAGGCATGTAGTCTGAGGTGGTGAACTGAGGTTTTACAGTAAGGGGACATGTAATTTGTTATCAAGAGATTAGCGAAGAAATCTCCCCTCCTCCCCCCACCCTTTTTTTGCAATAAGGTCTCAAACTATCAAAACCTTTCCATTGTTACAACTTCAAGTAACACAATCATTTCACATTTCTTAACTAATGAACTGCACCCCTCTCCTTCCCTTTCTCTCCCCCTTCTGAGAAATGCAATGACATCAGGAGATTATGCTTAGTTCAAACAAATCAGGGAGATACAAACTGAAAATATATTAATTCCTTCCTGCTCAACAGATTAGTAGCATTTGATTTGACATGACTATAAGTTTACACTTCAAAGAATTTTTAAAGTAATACCTTCTAAAAAAGGAATGAATAAAAAAATGTTCTTGCACATTCCACATAACTAGATGATGGATGATTTTTTCAGTATTCACAATCTATTTTCATGCCTTGGTGCTAACAGTCGTGAACAAAAATCAACTCCAGTATTGTAACATTAATGGGGAACAGTCTGGCCTCCACCTAACCCTGAAGATAATTATGCTAAAACAATAGTGATGAGCATCCAGCTAACTAGCTGTAACAAGGAAAGACTGCTGCTGCCATTCATCAAAAAGGCCATTGGGATAATGAGGAGAGATGGCTACTGAAATATTTCAGCAGGGGAGGCCATCCTGCTGGGAGTTTCTTTCATAACGCCAAATTCTATCCATTTAAAAAGCAAACAGCATGCTCTCTTTGGTTTGTTGGGTGATCTTGGGAGCAGAGACAGAAGTCATAAAGTACTGACCAAGTTGGAATAAAGAGCTGGAAGAAGCACTGAAGGAGAAAAAAAATGTTGTAGTGTACATATCATTGTAATCTTCAGCCTCCTGAAAGGACTAATCCTAATTATGAGCAACATGACTGCTGTCAGTCAGGAAGAGCAAATCCCTTGCTTTCTGTTAGAAGCTACTAATCTGATTATTTATGTACAATTCTGGAGATAGTTAAAGAATGTGCATCTCAAGGAATCTGAATATCCTGACTGGACAGACAGTAAAACATATGTTTAGAAGAAGTGTTTTGCTATAAATAAATAAAATAGCAGATAAACCATAGTTTCCCAACATATTTAGACATCAAACTATTGAGTGAATAAAACAGAATGAATGTTAACCTATATGTCTGATCTGGTTTGGTAAGTAGTGTCTAATAAGACATCCAGTTCATCATAGCAGAGGTCACAGATGATTTTCTAAAATAACAACAAGAAGGAAGATAAAATAGTGATGGAATTTTCAAGTAAAAATTAGAACAAATGTGTTGTACTGTCTTGTGTTTCCTATCTGAAGACCACTTTTCCCATTTAAAACTGGTATTTGCAGTGATAGTAAAGAAATGTATTTTAATTCGTCTGTGAAAAATATGCTTTAAAAAAAGTGGTTTTCATAAATAAAAAGGAAGCAAAGGAAATTTATGTCCTATTTTTCAGTGACTTGTGCAAACAGAGGTGCTTTCCAGAATAACAAGCAAGGACCACATTCAAAATTTCTCCAGTGCCATCCATTTTCAGCTGCTGAAGACAGTGAAAATCTCAGCACAGCTTCAGCCCCTCTGCTTCTAGGATGTCAGGGTCCTCTCTATCACTGGCTCCTCACACAAGGGTGGATTTACTTACTTCCTTGAAAAGGTCACTTAGAAATCCATGACTATCAAAGAAGATAGAAATAAAAAGACACCTGGAGGAGAAGGAAATTCAGTAGGATGTTTCTAAAAGAAAATGTGAGCCCAGTGAACCTAATCTCCATGGGTTTCTTCTACAGTCTTCAGAAGGTAAGAACCTCCTCCACTGAAGTTTTTCAGAATGGGATTTTGGCAACTTTTTCTGGAAGGATCTATCTTTCTGCACAGGCTCTATGAGACTTATGGAAGTTGGCTTCAGTAGGCTAAAATTCATCTCTTGTCATTCTCTGTATAATGAACCCACCCAAAAATTATTCTATTGAGGAAGCATCTATTCTCTTCCATTTCAAAAGAGAAGCATCTTGGGATGCTAGAACTTATAGCTGAAAATTAGAAATCCTTCCGAGGGCAAAATTGTCTTTTAGATTGTGATGGACCATGGTGTCAAAAAGGGTTTGTATTCCTTCCCTAGAATTCAAATAAGCACATCTTTTTCCAGTACTGTGAGTCATAGAATCATAGAATAGTCTGAGTTGGAAGGGACCCAGAGTGATCATCAAAATTCAGCTCCTGATCCTGCACAGGACCATCCCAAGAAGAAATAGAGTATGACATGAAAACATGTAACCATATAACAAGGAACAAATAATTCTAAAATCTAAAAAACTTTTGTTATATGTAAGGGTGTTCAGTTGCATTAATTGGATTCTGTCACAAAACTGTGTGTTTCTACTGAACTTTGTTCATGCTGAAGCCATTGCAAGAGGCTGATCATAATGTACTTGGTTTCTCTGAGGTGTTGGAAATCAGGAGAGAGCACCGAGCTTGCTGAGTACCATTAGACAGCAGATTAATAATGTTATACCTTGGATAAAAACTGTTTATTGAAACCAGGTACAAACAGACTTCTTTTGGCACAGTGTGGGGTTTGCTATGTTGATCAACATTTCTAAGTTGATGAACTCTGCAAAAGACAAGCTGTTAAAATTGTTTACATTGTGTATTCCTTGTACTGATCTGTGACTTAGTGCTATGTGAAAAATGAAGAAATAGAGAAGGAAAGATTATTTGCCTTTCTTTATGCAATACATGATCATGACTAATTTGATACTAGAACTGGAATCAAAGGAGCTTAGTAAAAGGTTCCATATCTAATTCTTTCCCACGTTCAGTCTTACCTTGATCTCTGAAATGCATTCATTCTCTCCTTAGGGCATGAATACTTGCTATTTACATGTCTGTATTTTTGTAGGAGAGACAAATGAGGGCAAAAATTCTCAACAACAAAGTTCCACAGTGAAGATAGACAATTTCGTATTTCTAGCCATAGTGAACTCTGGGAAAATAAAATTCACTGCAGCTATGTGTAAGTGGTCACAGAAGTACATATTGTCTCAAAACCCAGCATAATTTTACTATAATAAAGTTAACTGTCCCTAATATTTGGAGCCAGTAACAATAACTTTTCTACTGCAATCATAGTCTTTTGGACTTTATAGCATTCAAACAGAAAACTAACAAACCCCTCACATTTCTCTTTGCACTAATGACAAAAGAACAGGGTGGTGCCATTTTGGCAGCACTGCTGGATTGCACTGATCTCTGCCATTTTTGGCAAATAATGAATCAACTTGGCCCCTCTGAAAACCTTGTGTGAGGTTAGAGATATGCTATTAGTGTAGAGCTAAAAAATACTGCTGTGGTGTTTACAGAAAGCCCTCACTCAGATTATTCTATTTGAAGTCAATTAGAAAACTCCTTTGATCTTACTGGCATGGGTTCTCACAGCAAATACTAGACAGTTGTTATCACCAGCACTGAAGAATGCAGCTATCCTGGGAGAATGCAAAGGCTTGTTTTAGGAGCTATTCACTATCTCAGCTGATGCTCATTGCATATTTGTCTGTTTCGTAAAGTCAGATCAAAATCATTGCCTCTAACCATAATGCAGACAAGCAAAGGTTGTCAAGGACCTGCCAGTTTTCACAGTACAGTTCACATATCTGCTGGGCATTGTGGTTCCACACAATGTTATTCATTTCTAGTATACCTTCTGAAACATTAACAGTGCCCAGCACACCACTGCTTTGAAGAAAGCACCAACTGAAGAACAGAAAGAGAATGTAGATTTTTTTAAAATTATTTTTTATTTTGCTTTTTCCATTTGTTTTAATTGCTCCCAAAACCTCATTTATGAACTTCTTTCTGTTCACTTTGGCAATATTGAAAAACACCTAACTGTAAAATTTTCACTTATACTAGTCTTCCAAACCAAAACCAGGTTGCATAAACTTATCTGCATCTCTCTATCACTATATAAACCCAAAGTCACCACATCTGGAACATGCTTGAGAGACAGAACAGGACAATATTAAGATCTTCCATACCAGAGTGCAGGGAAAATGTATGTGCAAGGGAAATCTGAAAGCATTCTGAGGTAGAGGTGTTATCTTCTGATTTGCCTTTTCTGAGTATTTTGTTCAGTGCATTTTCATGCTGCTCCTGTTCAAAGTATTTTCCACCAAATGCTAAAGCCCACCTTGCCCACTCAAGGGAATATCTCCAGCTACAAATCTTCAACAAGAGAAGCACACCTGATGCCACTTCCATTCCTTCTGCAAGTATAATATAACATGAGATCAGATTTGCATTCATTTTCTCATTTTCTTTAGCAATATACAGCATGTTCCTTGTATATTGGCTATATTGCTTTGGTCTTCAAATCAGCAGCTCTGTTGAATATGGCCCTTTCTTTCTACAGCTTTGTCTTCTGATCCTGAACTCAAAAGAGACTTCTCAGTGGGCAGCATCATCCATGTTGTGGAATCCTGCTCTCAAGACATTTTGCAAAACATGAAGAGCAAACTCAAAGGGATCAGAGGCAGAGGAAAAGGATTTTCAGGTTTTGTAAGGTAGATATTGGGCTTTTACCACTGCCAAGTTTGATTCACATGCATTCTGATTTTATGAAGTGAAAAACAGTGGTTGATTTCAGTCTTAATTCAGTGTTTCCCTTTATAAGTCTAAGATTTATATTCACAATGTTTTCTTTATCTGACTTTTTAAGAACACTCTGTTATGTTTCTTATACAAAAGCCCCTCTTTCCTAAATTACTGTGCTCTGAGAGATCAAATAGTATACCATGATGTACAGTTCTTTCTACATACCACCAGATATCTCTGAGGAATTACACTGAGACATCAGCCTGGCATTTGAACATTAAAACACAAGTAATAAAGTTAGTAACAAGTCCTGTTAGCTAGAGAGCCAAAACTTTTCCACTAATTTTTATGAGCCAAAAATGTTGTATAATTCAATTTGTGTCTCAAGTACAGATGCACCACATACAGTCATCTAGCATACAATTTACTACTTCAGATAATGCATTTGTAAAATAGAATTTTATCTGCTGTTATGTGAAAGTTTCAACATCCAATATGATTGCTGATAGATAAACAGTTTGCTTTATTGGTTCATCCTTGAATATACTGAGTGACTTTTGTTAATTTCAGAAAATGTTGTGCATCTGCTTTCCAAAATTATCCCTCTGCCTTGGTTTCCTCTATCACTGATGATTTCTGGGAATATAGACCAACACTATAATTTGCATCATGAAGCAAGAATGGACTTTTAATTCAAAAATTCAAATGGAATTTTAAACTGATCTAACATTGCACGCAAATTCATTAAGTGTTCCACATTTTTTGACTGTGTCCATGGCAGTGAGATGGGAAATAGATAACCTTTAAGATAATTTCTAGTTCAGGCCATTCTGTGATTCCATTCTGTGATTTTCCTACATAACAAACATTTTAAAATTTTTATTTAAATTTTAGAAGTCTTTCTGGAAACAAGGAAGATCTTTCCATTGTAGGCTGTAAGATCTGCTTTCTGAAGTATCATGTTCAGACAGATGTCTGTCCATCAGGCTCTGGAGAGCTGAATGAGATATTTATAATTACTTATTTTGCTGGAGAATTAATAAAACAGAAAAGAAAGCTTTTTATCTTGCAGTGGACTATTTCAACTGTTGACTAAAAATTTAAAACACTGATGTTTTTAAGACTAATGAGGGGTTTGCTTTCACATGTATTCATGCATCTGATTGCTGTTAAACTTACTATGTAATTAACTTTAATAGTAATGAATAAAAAGCAAATATTTAATTTATGCTTCCATTCATCAGCAAAAATGAAATATAGCTATGGGTAAAACATACTGAACATATCTTCAACAGTTTATTGCAGCACAATAAAACTAATCCTCCTCCCCAAAGAATATCACTTTCTTGATAAATAAAAATATGTTAAACTTCACAAGACAATCCTATGAATTTTTAAGACAATATGTTCAATGTTCCTTATCAGACTATGTATAACAGATAAATCCTCTATCTCCCAAACCAGAATAGGAAATACTCCACTTATCTATTTTTCCTCTCACTTCTTTTTGTTCCTTTTGAAAAATGAATATATGCTTCAATTTTTAGTCAATAGGAAAGTATTTCATCACCTATCATTCCTTTTACACATTTCTTATATTTGAGAACGCAATTGAGAATTTTTTAAAAAAAGAAAAAGAATAAAAATATGGGTAAAATATTGTGTTTTTTTAAAAAAAAAGTAAAATCATGACTGAATGAAACGAATTTCATCAGACCACTGTCTTCCAGAGTCTAAAATGTAAGTTATGGGGAACTTTACTCATAGAATTAAATTTGGAGCTTTGTTACGGAGATTTAAATTCTTCTACTACTAATTGCTTCACTGATTGTTCTAGAATAAAGAAGCAGAAAGGAAAATGTGTTTGTTTTACAATTCTTAACTATTTATAATTCTTTGCTTGCTGACAAGCTAGAAAGCAGCTTTTGCAATGGGTAATTTCAAAGCTTTTATCAAGTCATAATGGCATAGCTAGCAGAGTTCTGCTCCTGTTCCTCCATGGGCACTGACGCTCCCAGGCGTGCAGAGAGCTTATGGATGCATCTATGAAACCAGAAAAGGTGCATTAGACTCCTGTGCTGGCTTTGAAAAACTTGTTCTTTCACTAATTGGACTAAGACTTACATCAGACAAGATGTGCATGTCCATTTGGAGACAGTCTACAGTCCAGCACTCTCTAGACTGAACACACTATCAAAAAATATATTTGCCCTTTTGCCTTTTCACTGGAAATCACATTAAATAACTCAAATATCCTGCTCTGGTTTGATCTTTTTGGGTTTGGTTTGGGGTTTTTTTGTCTGTTTTGTTTGTTTGTTTGTTTGTTTTCTTTCTCTTTATTCATTTCAGTAAAAACAGAGGCTACTGTAAAAACAGTAAAAACTTTACCACAGAATCCAAGGCAGCATTTCAACCAGGGAACACACAGGGTCCCTCGCACCCACTGAGATGTCTGACTGCTCCTTATTTCTGCTGATTTGTATCCAACAGAGCATATAACCAGCTCAACCAGTTGATTCCTCTGCTGAGACTGCTTTCCTGAATTGCAAGGAAAAAAAAAAAACAGGGAAGAAAGAAGTAAGAAAAAATATTACACATAAAGAAAAAAATTAGATATGCATTGGAAAGAATATAAAAAGTCAAATTTAAAAAAAACTTATAGAATGGCATACTTTTTAATTGCTTAAGTGTTTCTCATCTCCTTTAAATTGATGTGGATTCTGTTGAGGAATTAAAAAATCCTAATTTAACTCCACCACAAATAAATGAAAACAACAGAAAATTAACTGCAGTTTGTTCTATATTTGATGTAAACCTTTCAAATTCCCATCATGCTCTTTAGGACAGCATTTATTATTTAATTACACATAAAGAGGGGCAAGAGGTACATAATAGTAATGGGGAAAATGGGTACAAAACAAGTGACTCAATGATCTTCAAACTGTTCTTCTAAAGCAGAGAATATTTATTATATATTATTATAGCTATTATGTGATGATTATTATTACATTTATTAGAATATAAAAGTACTATTAAACTATTGCAAAACTGACACTAATTGCTAATTCTGTGTCTGTGATCTGTCAAGAGTTGAGCTGTTTCCGGATACAAATTCAGGCACTTTTTGCCACTCTTACAAACTCCATGTTAGGGGTATCCATGGGACAAATTTCCCAGACTAAGCTGTGGGGAAGATGGTGGGACTTCTGCTGGAAAATTCTCTTCAGTTTAGCAGAACAGAGTATGGTATGTAGGAAATCAATTCCCCTTCATTCCCTTGCCAAAGAGGGTTTTAAATTTCCATCCTACATGAATCATATGAGATTGATGTTTTGCTTAACAAAGCCACTTTACTTCAGTGGCATTTGAAAACTGAGGTATTGTGTACACCCAAGGATAGTAATAACAACTTAATATAATCTTTTATGAGTCTTTACACTCAATAGTTTAAAAAGTACTTTTTCAAAGATGTTCATTTCATATTGCTGGACTAAAGACTATGAATATGCCCAGGATGTTTTTCTAGCCAATATCAGGACCAAAAGTAACACCCCAGCTTCCATGCTGACCTGCTGCACTGAGACTGGACAGACAGCCCTTGGAGAACAATCCCCTCTGGGCCATGTGGTGTGCACAAGATGTTGGATAATCACTAATTAAGAGGTTTTAATGAGAGTAGTGAAGATTGAAAATTTTGTTTTGTGTTAGACTTCTGAATTTCAACAATTGTTTTCAAACTCTGAAAATATTTCAGTTTAGTAATGTTTAATGTTTTCTTTTTGTAATGAAAATTTTAAAGTGCACTATTTGTGTTGAGTAATGTTTCGCTTTTTAAGAGAAACTTAGACATTCCTTAAAAGAAAAAAACCAAAATATTTTGTTTCAAGAAGGCTGAAATGCAAATAGATTTAGAGAAGTGATTGTCCATGTTTATTTTTCAATGGAGATGCATGAAAAAGATAATCCCTTATTAACCTGCAGTTTATAATGCTGAAGTTTTGCTACTGCAAACACATGCAGGATTCCTATTGTAGACAATAATCAAGATTTGCAAAGCTGCCTGAGGAATGTAGGCCTACAAATTTAATGGAAGGTCTACAAGTTTGATGGAAGTCATGCAGCAAAATAGCTCAGAACAGCTCTGGGCATTTCAATAAATGTGTGTGTAATATTTTAAAGCCAGAATCTGCTTCATTGAGTTTAACTAAGGTTTGGGAAGTGACCCTGGATACAGAATGAGCAGTCAAGAATGACAGAAAAACAGGAAAGCTACTTCAGATCCTGTTTCAAAATAGACCTACAAAGATTTGATTTTTCAGATCTTAATCAATGATCTGAAGAACTGAAAGATTTCTAATCACTCTTGAAAGTCAGAAAAGGAAAACAAAAATTCTCATCCTCAACCTCCAACAACTACACCTGTAATGACCTTTTAAGTACTAATAGCAAGTCAAAAAACATGAGAAGGTCTTGAGAAAAAAAAATATAATCAAAACATCAAAGAGAGTGTCACTTTTACTTCCTTCTGGAAAAAATTGAGTTGGATCTTCTTTGACCTCCTTTGTCTGTTTGGATTTTTTTTTGCTAGAGTTATGCCAAGTTATCTGAAGGTCTTTTACAGCGTCAGAGACCCTGAAGAGCTGTTATCCAGAGATGCTGCAGATGTGGCTGGATATTCACTGCTACAAACACAGCTCTCATCAAATTGCATGACACCATCCTGGATTCCCAGTCCCCAGCAGTGCATGAAAAGCACAAAATATTAGAAAAAAAAGCTAACCACAGTATAACAGACAAATTTTTAGCATGTCTGCACTCATGCCTTTAATTTTGTCCTTGGTAAATTTTAGAAAGTCATTATGTACAATGTGGCCAAGTGGTTTTTACTGTCTAAATTATGGCCAAAAGAGGTGAAATCTGATTCATTATTAGGAAGGTGGAGTCACAACATCACTGGTTGTTCATAAATCCATTAAGCTCCTATACAGTATCCTGCTTTGAAAATGCATTTCCCAAGTGTTACAGTCTGCTTGTTTATACTCTCCCAAGTATCTCTGCCAGGTATATTACTGAGTCAATACATTGAGAAACAGGAAAAGATTTTTAAAGGGTTCCTATCTACGCAAAAGTCTAATATGTCTTAAAGCACCTCATGAAACAACTGCTAAACAAATGATCTCTGAAATGTCAGTGTAGTGTTTGCATAGCAGGTCACTGCATTTTAGTAGAATTCTCACAGCTCTGACGTGCGTGCAGCCAGAGAAAGAAGTTCCCATAAGAGATTATCGCAGGAAAAAGACTCATTCATGTATGCAATTGTTTGTTATCAATATACAGCATGTACTCTAATTTATTTTGACTTGTTGGATTTGATTCACTGCTTTTGCATGTTTGCTTTAAACTGGGTAATCAAATCTGGCTGTGTACCAGCTGAACTTTTTGCCTCTATGAAAGTGTGCATTGACCATTTGGTGGCATTTCTCCAAAGGGAAGTACACACCTTTCTCACCAATGTGACCCTTCCACCTTTCTCTTCCTTTCCCAGAGCAACAACTGAAAATTTCTTCAGAAGGCTCAGCAAGTAATGCACCCATCTCTAGTCAGACTAAAGAAAAAGATATTTATTAGGACATTTGCCTCTTTGCCTAGACAAACATAGTGTATGCAGTCATGCTCAGGGTGTGTCTCTCCCTACCTAGGCAGACGATAAAGTTAGTGATACAGTTTGGAGGGTAAAGGTCTGAAGGCAAATGAATTTATTTCAACTATGAAGATAAATGGCTAGGGGAGGCTAAATGGATCAGAACTGCCAATAGGCATGTTTGAGGGAAAGGCTCAGGTGCAAGACAAGAATTAAATACAGCAAAATCTTCATAAATGTCCTAATTGAAGTGTCTGTCCCAGCTGTTAAAGTTGGTGGTCTAAAAGACAGACTTTTGTAAGAAACCACACTTCATTGCTGCCATTCCTCACAGCATCACTGGAGCTATTGGTTTGGTAACAATTGTAGAAGTAGAGTCTTATTTGTGGAATGGAAAATTATACCCCAGAAGGATGCTCAACATATTAGTTGCAACAGAGAGACAGACTTCTCCTTTTGGCATCCTGATGCAGGGAAAGTGCAGAGGACACCGCCTGGTCTCTGACTGTTGCAAAATATGGCCTCTTGAATGTGCTATTTATTTTCTAAAGCTTTTTCAGGAGGCATTGAGGAAGAATCCTGCCTGCATTCTTTCTGGAGCTCTGGCTGAAGGGTAGCAAGCCTGAGCATAGTCTCTATTATGGCAAGCTTAGTCATTAGGATGGAGTCAGCAGCACAACCCTCTAAGCAGGTTCTGTAACCACATTGCAGGATCTGTATGGAAGTGGCTAAACCTGCATGGGGGAAGAGACTTCCTACCTGCCTCTGTGGGTCACCTTTGTCTTGGCTTTACCTCGCCAGGGTGTGAAGTGCACAGACAACACAAATCACCAGCTGCAGGCCAGATGTCACTCAGGCAGCCTTTGATGTGAAAGTGTCACAGGACACAGCACATGCCTGGGAGGAATTAAACCTGCAGGGGCAGCAGGTGAGTCAACTGGAACCATGCAGAGAGACCATCATGGTGGCTGTGATACCAATTCACACTCATTTTAAAGGCACCTTGTCCCACTTCCCCTTCTCTGTAAGACAGGAATACTGGTAAAGGCTTCTGTATTCCTCACAGCACTATTGTTAGAAATGGATCGTTTCTGATATCACACTGCACAGAAGAATTAACATTGTAAAAGAACTGGGCATAATTTTAAATGCATTTTTTGTGTTATAACCTGCCTACATCCACAAGGCACCATTACTGAGCATGTACATCCACTTGCCAACAAACCAGCTCTAGCAAACATGTACCACATTACCCTGGATGATACAGTGCTCAGAAACCCCATGGAGACAGCAGCTGCATAAATTCTATCAGAAGATGCTGTTGTGTTCCAAGGCATTATCAACTTCCTCTGCAAAGCTGGAAAAACATATGAAATGTAGAATTCCATTATTTTGTGTTACTACATTTTCACTGAAAATAAGACTATTTCAATTCCCATTCCTGCAATAAATTCATATGCAACAAATAAATGCTTTATTATCCTTTATGATTCTTGATTATTTATTGCAACTAACCATAAGAATTTTTCTTGCTGTATTTTAATTTTTTTTTTCACTTGTTTGGATAATCCAGAAAGGTGTTGGATTTTTTTTCCTGTCTGACAGTGGTTGTTATGAAAGTAGGTGGGTGGACTGGGGGTAATTAGTAGCTTATACTCATCAATATTTATTCTCATTTATTCCAGAATTATGCCAAATTTTCTGTTGTTTCCATTTTACATATGAAATAAAATATTTTTGCTGACTAAAAGTAGGCAGATAAGTAAATAATGTGTATCCTAAGTATCGTGCAGAATTGTAAGCAGATGAAAAAGAAAACACACCAAAACAATCAAGCCACGCTACAGATATTGCTCACAATTTCATTGACTCACATTTAAAATCTGAGACTTTCAAAAGCGATTTCCTTTGCCATGAAAGAAAACTACTGTTGGTTTTGGCCTGTGATACGTTTTTGAGGGAACATCCCCGTGTGTATGACCACCATGGCACAATTTGAACACCCTTGTGCCTCTCAGTCCCAGCCCAAGGACGCTGCTCCGTGTGCGCCTCTGCCAGGGCTGCCTTGGCTGCCCACGCCGGCCCTTACACAACAGCAACACCCATCCTCAGTTTCGTGCTTCTCATTAGACAACACGGTCCTGCCAGGTGGCACTGTGTTTTGGCTCCTGCACACACAGCTGTTTTTACTACTCAGGGTATTTGAATGCTTACTCCACCCATTTGTTTAATGAGACCTGTAATCAGCTTCAATTCCAATAGGTCATTAACACCTCATCCACAGCAATATGAAGCCGAAATTGGACAGGTTTGTTATGCCTGTTACAGCATGCAGGGGTGATACTTTCTGCAGGTTTTAAAATGTCTTTATTATAACTCATGTTAGTAATAACTATGAGCCATTCTCCTTCCTACAGCAGCAACAAAAAGTAATAACTCTTCTTGTCTTTATCCTGTGTGATTATGCTTTGAAGTCTACATCTTTTTCCTAACTTTTGAATTTCATTTCATAAATATATCAAGCAAATAAAAGCACTATCATGAATGAGTCTCAATATTTTGGTCCTTATAAGAGAAAAATGCAAAAGATTAATAAATATATAGGAACTACATCTGGCTTAGTGCGGTTTACTAAGCCCCACTTAGTAACTGGTGGAATGAAATGTGTCATATCTATTCTTGTAATCATTTGACAGTACCCTAATTTCCATGACAAAATACTGGGCTGAATGTAACCTGTGTGGCCTTTCTCTTGTTCTTAAAGGACAGGAAATAGTTGTTGCTTAACATCTGAATTCCACCTGCTAAATGCACCTTACTATAGGATGTAGCACCAGGGAGTTGACATTTCCAGAGTGGAGAGTGGGTATGTGAATGACACACCTTCATTCATGTCTCTTGTTTTCTTTTTCCTTTCTGGGAATAAAGATGAGGCTATTAGTATGGTATCTGCTTACGCCTGAGAGAAAATGGGAGGAACGTGTCAGAGGCAAAAGGGCGGGATGTGGAGAAGGAGATAAGAAGGAGATATATATCCCCAAAAAGTGATTTGTGCAGTAAACTGGGAAACCACTGTTTCTTTACATTGAAAAGTTTTAGTATATTTTCATTAACTTCAGCATTTTGCTATGAACTGCTGCTGTTACATGCTATACAGACGGAGTCTGTAAATAAGGGTGAGAATTAGCAAGTGCTTTGAATTTAACAATGGGCAGAGAATCAGCACTGCACGCTCCAAGCCCAGCCCCATGCCCAGGACTTCTCCCTCGCCTGCATGCTGCACCTCTGTATTTTACTGGCAGATTGTACAATACCTGTATATAGCTATACTCAGAAAGTGACTAAGATCTATAATTGAGAGATAAGAATGGATGCTCTTTCAGTGGTTTTTCATCCTGACTTCATATCTGTTCACTTGCCTCACTGGAATCAGAACTAGCTGAGAGAGCTAGATCCCGCCAGGAAAAAGTGAGCTGATTTCCAGCAACTGAACATGTGGCTCTTTTCCTCTAAGGAAAAAATATATATATATATTATATAGATTGACATTCATGGTTTTTTAAAAGTTGGCCCAACGTAAGACATTATTGTGCAAAAGTTTGTTGGTTTTTTTTTTTTTTTTTGTTATGTAGGGTGCAGAACAGGAATATAGATAGTCCAATTGGAGTTTGGCAATTGTCAGTATGACAAAATCTAGTATTAATTTTGGTCCATTTTTTCAGATACCATAGTGAAAAGGCCAAGGACAGAAAGAGAAGATGGAGCTCCACCTCTCACTCCCAAATATTTCCTCTGTGTCACAGTTCAGCTGGTCTGCAGGGAACATACAGAACTCTCTGACTTCTCTGGCTAAGCCTGTAATTCACCTAAGTGCTCAGTCTCCATTGGTCTCACACTAATTCTTTTCCCAAACTCTAAATTTATTTCATAATAGGGACAAAGAATTATTCCTGGAAGTATAAAGAGAAAAGTATGTCAAGACAGACTTACTTTGACTATCTCCCTTTAGCACTTTTGTGTAGCTGTAATTGAACTGTCCTTTTAAAAAGTGTGCCCTGTATTTTTATTTTTAAATTTTTTTGGCGACAATTCAGCTTGGAAATTAAATACATTTCTGTCATTCAACTTTTCTGCAGATTTGCAACTGTAATTAATTATTTTATTGCACTTCAGGTTCTTTAGAGCCCATAACAAATGGTGTATCCTTGGAAATATAAGGAGGAGGTAAATGGGGTAGAGTTCACTTAATTTCTGCTACATACATTATAAAGACATATATAAACCTTAAGGTAATGATATGGGTAATTTTACCAATGAAACATGAAATTACCTGCCCAATGGTACCAGGCAGACTTTTCTATGTTCTTCATATACAAAAGCAGGCAAATAAGTTGGTAAAACTATGGATTTGGAAGAATTGTGAGGATATGGGTCTTGGAACTCCTTCACAATGTTTTCATCTGCAGATTCTAACAAAATGGCTTATGATTTTGACTGAGCTTTATAGGCATGGTTACAGTAGAACTATAATCAGTATAATAAAAAAAGCAGTGGAGAATCCACATCACCTGCAGCATTCTTGCTTCCTTCTTGTAGACCTAAGGCTGTTTAGTGGAATGTTTTTAATTAGAAAAAAAAAAAAAAAACCAAACTATTTACCCATTTAATTTGTTAATCCTATAATTAAACAAAAAGAGAACATTGTGTTTTTATAGTAATCATGTGAAGTTGGATACAGTTTGTTGTTTCACGACTTTAGCTCTTCCTTCAAGTTCCCAGATGGAACTTCAGAGAGAAAATCCAGGCCTCGAGTTTAGTACTTCAGCTGCCACAACAATAAGTGTAGGTTATGTGACTCAAAAAGAAGATGTACTTTTTAAATGAAGCAGATACTTTTTGCACTGTTTGAAATGTCCCATTGGCAAGACTAGACTAGTTTAACCATATAGAGTGGCAATGGTCCAAAAATACTAATCAGCAAAGGCAGAAAATTTGCTTAATTTGGGTGCAGATGGCTTGGGTTTACATGATGTTGCCAAGCTATTTTTATCATTGTAGTCTAGGTCTTGGCCAAAAGTTAGGAACAAAATCTAAGCACATATAAACTTTAATGATCTTTTAGATTTGAGCTGAACCCAAGCTTTGTTGACATTTCCACATCTGAGTTCTGAAGCTCTCAATTTTAAGGTATTTTAAACCATTGCATAAGTTTGTGTCTGTAAATAACACTAGGGAAAGTAAGCAAAAGGCCAGTCAGCTCTAAAGATAACCTTAACAGATTTTTTTTCCTTTTATATTTCCAGTAGAAAAAAAAAGAAAAAAACAAAAGAAGAAGAAAAAAAGAAGCGTAACCATATACCATTATTAATGAACAACAAGGTGTGGTCCTAATTTCAGTGGAAGAATGATGGCTTATTTGTAGTGAAGATCTGTCTCTTAATTTAAAACTTCACTTAGAAATTACATTGGTGGTTAGTCAGAAGATGGCCTGGTTTATAACAATGCTATAACAATGGTTCAGGGTAATCTGTCTATTCATTACTGATTGATTCTGTTCTGTTTTGGTGACTCTTATATTTATCTGTATGAAGAAGCTGAACAGTTGAGTATCAGGTTTGCCTGTTTCCTGTGATACTACTTTGAGTTCATCTTGATCTGAAAAAGTACAGGATTGGCCCCAGGGATAATTAGAAACTTAAATTTTCATGGTTCTCTATGACATGAAACCCTGTGAAAAAAGTGTTCAGTGGGTCAGGACCAGACCTTTGTTTTGAGACAGAGAGGTATCTGAGCAATAGGACATTGACTTTGACAGCTCAGCAGGGCTGGGCAGTAGCTATGCCCTGAGAGAACCCCATGCAGTTTTTAGCAGGTAAGGCTACTTTGTGAGAGGGGGAAGAAATGCATTACAAAAAATAGTAAATATTTTTAAATGTCCTGCAAAATTCCTGGTGACCAAAAAATTGATGGCAGTTGGACTAGTTGGTCAATGTAGGTCCCCTCCAACTGAAATATTCTATTCTGTTCTATTAAGTAACTAAAACCTGACTGTGATCCACAGCGTACACCCATCTTGCTCTGTTAACACATGAGCATATGCATCTTCCATATATGTGCAATTCTGTGAATGGGTGAAGTGCAACTGTTAAGGGGTTTCTGGACATATAATAGCAAATGGCTTAAAAAACCCATGAAATTGAAAGTCGTAAAATTTTACTTTAGATGCAAAAGTTGGAAGGTCTCATGAGATGGCTATGAATATACAGTATGCATAAATAACAAGTTAAGGTCCAGAACTTGTTCAAATGGGTTTTTATCTCCTTACAGCATCTTATTACATTAATAGGTACTGGAGTCACTAGGGCTATTCTAATCTTTAATGGTTTTATACCATATGGTAATGAAACTACCAGCATGCTTCACAGCCCCACTTTCATCTTGTGTTCATTGTCTACATATATATTGTTGTCCAGTACAGATATCAAAGGTATATCACAGGTATGCCTTTTGGCATACCCTTTTTTAAAATGATGAGACACTTCCAGAGGAAAAAGACAACTCACTTTGAGTTAAGATAATAGAATATGACTCCCATTATAGGAATAACCTCTTTCATCCTTCTTGTGATCTTGTGATCACAGGGTACTGTGATGATGACAGGGGAGGGAATGCACAGAGATTGCACTCATGTGGGAGAAATGCAGCACTCTGTGTTGAAACACCTTCTCTAAATAGTGCTCCAGTATCTCTGCAGAGAGCACAGCTCATCCAGAACGCAAATCTAACAGACATATCTGTCAGTACAGCCACTTGTCTGAGAAAGGAGCAGCAGTGTTTACTTTTTTTTTTCTCTGTTCTGAGGAGTAATTTATAACAACAATATTCATTCTGTCTAAGCAGTCTCTGGCACCAGAGTATGCATATCAGCAATTGTAATACAGTCATTCACTATTGGCACTTCAGGCCAATAAAGTTTATTTCACTTGGAGTGCTGACATGGCTGTCTGCAAACAAGGCTCTGAGAACTAAGACAGCTGGAATGTCATTAAAGAATATTGACTCTCTCTCTTCTTTTTTATCTGTTTCCCTTTGGTGGAACTTTAGTGCATTTAAGAATGCTAGTTGCCTCCCACAATATGAAAGCAAAACAGGTAAAATCTATTTTTATATGTTCCTTTATGTGTATTGCAAGTAGCATAAATTAGTGAAGCAGATTAAACCATGAAACAGATTTGGGGAAGAGTACAAAGATGCCCAGGTGTGCCCAGATGGTTACACCGGAGTTTTCATGAGGGCTTTTTGTGAATTTAAAACTGGCAGAGAAGGGAGGGGCTGATTATAAATAATTTAGCACCTTTGGCAGGATCAATATGACTAATTTGTTATGGCTGCAGAGCTAATTCCTATTCCTTTGTGAACTGAAGCACTGAAAAATTGAAGTAACAATTTAAAAGGAAAAGCACTTATAGGGATTAAAGGGAACTGATTGATTCTGGTTTAGTCTTTAAAAGAATTAATAACCTAAAATTAGGGTGTTCTTTTACAGTTGTAGTATGTGCAACTTGAAGAACTTGCTAGAAGGGGTTTCTGAAAATCAAGCTTCACAAATGCTGCACATTTCAGTTATTTAAAAAGCATCCTTGCAACAGCTACACCCCTCTGGTTTGGTTCTGGGACAGCTCATAGGAGGAGTTCCAAACACTCCCAGAGCTTAATACAGACTACTGGAATGTAGGAAACTGAGTTCTAGGAAAAAGGGAGGGAGTTTGAAAGAAACTGGTCTTTGTCTCCCTTTCTTGCCTGAACTATTCAAGTAATTAAACAAACTTCATGCCACAGTAATGGTGTGTGTCCTTCATAGAGGTTTCTGTGCTGGCACAGACACCATAGGGAGAACCCTGAAGAATAAATGTCACAAATGAAGTTTCATAAGGGCAGAAAGCCACACCCTCTCACTTAGGGAGAGGTGAAGGGACCAAATCCATGGCTTGGAACTTCCAGATCCTGCTACCAGTGGGGTTCCTATCCATCTGCTCCATCTACTGCCTAAAGCACTCACCTATGCTCGGCTCAGAGTCTTGGGTGAGAACTTTCCCAGCTGACAACCTGTGCATCAGCAGTCCTTTCTCTGGTGACAGCCATCACAGTCACAGGGCAGGCCTGCTGCCATGCTCCTTCTCATTGATCCCCATTTCCATGACCTTTGAATTAGCATTTCATACCTCCAGGTCATTCCCTGTGGGACAGAATGCCTGGCTCCCTGCTATTGTTGTGGAGGCATCATCTGCTACATAATAATGGGAAAGCACCTCTCTACAGCATGGATTAAAAGGAAACACAGAAATAGAATGTTTTATGAATAATGAAAACAAAACACAGAAAAAAAAAAGACATGGAACAATTGGATCACACTCAAAAGGAAATTTTTAAGAGAAATTAATGGTGAAATTGACCTCTTGTAATGTTTACAGCTATTAAATACAGAACAGAATATTATATTTGGCTCTAGGAAATAGGAAAGAACTATTACCCAAATGACAGTTTAGAGTGTCCTAGAGTGGGTTCTGTTTCACACAAAGGAGAAAAAAAGGTGAAGAATTCTTAAAAAACCTTTAAAGAATTCCACTAAGTAGTTATACTATACAATGCAGGGGAATTAAAACTTAAAACAGCTTGAAGAAATGCCAGTATGGACTTGCACTACTTGGAGCAAAAAACTGCATTACCCTGCCATAATTAAAACACACGAGTAAGATTTAAGTTATCAGGCACTGGTAAAGGACTGTGAAGCACAAAATATTTCAATGTTTCAATGTTAGCACCTGAATGCTGGAAGGAAGGGTACACTAGGAACAGTTTCTATTAAAAGGTTCAACAAGTTTTTTGTTGTTTTTTTTTTTTTCCAGAAGGCTGGTTTCTGGGTGGGAGGGAAGGGGTTTGTTGTTTCTTGTTTTAATAATTGGTCAATTAGTAGAGAAGACTGGACATTTGGACCCTTTTCTAATGTTTATCCACTTTATTTGCTTGCAAGTACATCATTAGCACAAACATGTGCATATATACATGTCCTTAAAAGAAGTATAGACTGTTAAAGCTCAAAATCTCCTGGCTTTGGCTTATGAAGTATGCAGACTAAGACTCTGTAGATTGTCACAGTTATGTTATTTTTCATGCAAAAGTAGTAAGTATGTAAGTTATTAGAAATACGGGAATAGCCCCTGCAAAATAAAGCCATTTTCATAGTACATGAAGTAATTTCACTTCTAATTGCTGTAACAGTGGGCTTAATAGATTTCCTAAATAAAAGAAAATAAATTAAAATAATTATTTATAATAGTGCAAAATTATCTGGGTTTACACAAGGATAACCATGATCCTTGGTTATATGTAAAAAGCATTCTGCTTTCCACATGCACCTTGAAATTGTATAAAATTGTATAAACAATGACACTGTGCAAGACAATGGAGAACAATGATTTTGAATTTAGGATAAGAGTAAACAAGAAGCCTTTCATTGACAGAAGTAAGGGAACAGATATTGATGGAGAATCCTGTCCAATATATCTTCTAATGAATAAACTGCAATTATCAGAAATACTAACAGCAATTTTCAGAAATAATAGATTTTTTTTTCTTCAACTTTACAGAGATTTTCTCATATAGTCACTGAATATTCTTTGTCATTTGCGGTTCATATTAAGCAACTATACATTGTTTGTTCAAAATATTAAATGATTAAATAAAGGGATTGGCAGCCTTCTAGAAAGGGTTAAAATTCTGAGCTAATTTTTTTCAAATTGCTTACCTTCCAGGATCGCCCTTACATTTCAGACAGCTAATTCTGAAGTTGCAACATCCTTTCACGATGTTTCTACCTTTTATTCTGTACTCCATTGCAAAAGTAAAATGTAATAACTTCAACCTTCAAAACATTTGCCTAGAATTTTTCTTATGTCTGAAGCACCAAGTAGCAAATTAAGACTATGACTGTCAGGCCAACTAAAAAGGCAAATTCCATGCTGAGTTCTTCTCAACAGTACTCCATTAGCAATTTTTTCCTAATCAAAGGGCCTCAGCTGACCTAGTACTTCAAGAATCCCACCATGGAGATTTTAAAATTTTTAGAAAAATTGATTACAGCAAATAAATTTACCAGCAGAAACAGAACATTGATTACTAACAGAACATCCCAAAGCCCTTGTGTTCCAAACAGAGAAAACTAAAAGGCTGAAAAAAACTTACTGGTAAAATTATTTCTGACTACATCTAAACTAAAATACAACATTCAGCATGGTGAAAAGGTCATAAAAAAATCTTCAAGATTTTCCAATGGATGCTGTTTGTCAATAGCAAAAAAAAAAGCCCAACTGCATGATGTCCCAAATTCCAGGTGAATTCCAGCTTTTGTTTGTTTTTCTATTAAATGTACCAAAATGACCTCTGGATTGTAGTGTTTCTAGAAACTTTGTTTTGAGTGATCTAGTCTACATATATAATTAGGAAAATCAAGTTGAGTCCACGGGGGGTTTTATGCAGCGCATTGAAAATGGGCATAACTAAGTTATAAAAGCTGCTAAAAAAGTTGTATGTGCATGTACTCAAAAAGGGAGTAAATAATCAGTTACCTATTTTAAATAATTTTTTTTCCTTGAAAGTACATTATTATTTTAATTTGCTCAGGAGTTTTCCTTGAAAGGAAAATTACTGTAAAAAGAGAAACTACAAAGGCAGTAGTAGTAATAAAGAGAATAGCAGTAGAAATAGCAGTAGTAATAAAGAGAATAGTAGAAGTAATAAAGAGAACTACAAAGTTCAGTATGACTTCATTGTATTGTAGTTCTCTTCTGGTAGCTTTTTCATATCCTTTAGATAAGTAGTATTTAAAGTAGTAGTATCTAAAGTAACTCCCAAGTCTGTCTACAACCTGAAGACAAAGTGCTCCTCTCATGCCTACAGCCCATAATATAGCAGAAGTGGTGCAGGAAGCTGTGAGAGGCTGGAGAGGCAGCAGAGACAACCCTGTAACCCCTGGAAATAAAGCACCCAGGGCCTTGCAGAGCTGCTGTCATCTCTTACGTGAACTATTTCTGGAGGTCCCATTCCTCTTGGTTGGGGATACACCTCTTGCGACTGAGACACATGAAGAATTTCCTGTGCAGTTCATAGGACCAGTCAGGTTGCACACTCCTCTCAAAAGAATCTCTGTGTAACCCCAATTTTTTTTTTTTTTAAGTTATGTTTAATTTTAGCTCTTAGGAAAGGCCTACAGTAGACTGTTAGCCAATTTTGCTTTGTACTCTGCTGTGTGAGTATGTTGAGGCACAATGTATTTATCCTGGTAGAAAAAAAGAAATCACTAATTACCAGAAAGACTTAATTGCAGTTCTTTTAAATCAATATAAAATATTTAAATTATTTCTATTATCTCTACCTCACAGAATCCTTTCTCTTCAGTCTATTTTGTTAGCATTTTCAATTAGCGTAAGAGATCAGATCAATAGATCAGTTTCCATATATAGAATCAGCAAAGCAGGGTCTTCTAAATTACACTGCTGAAGAACAGCCCTTTTCAGCTCATTAGACCAATTACAGAAAATTTTATTTGATTCATGGGCTTTATAACTTTTTTCTCAGATGACAGAATTTTCCTCTATCAAATTTAGCTTAATAGTAGGTTATTTAGAGATAAGTAAAGAAACAATCTTCAGCTTTCCACCAGAGACTGATAAGCTATTTTGTCTCACTTAGCTCTGAGAGTGCTGAGAATATCTTCACACTTTCTAAGGCTCTGGATTGTGCCATAAAAGCAAAATCCCATGCTGAGTGAAAGCCCAGCACTGAGCCTTAAGGAAGCACAGAAAACATACTGTAAAAGGGAAAAGGAATTAGTTACTCTAATCTTCGGCCCGTCATGGCTTTGGATCCATTGTCTCCTGATAAGGAAGGAAGCTGATTACTGTATCCAGGAACACTGGCCAGTCTTTGACCATTCATTCCTCATCCTGTAAATGTGGGTAAGAAATGAGAAGATGTTAGTCCTACACGTGGTAGTTAATTTTGCTTTTTGCCCATTGTAGTTTTATTCCCTTAGTAACTTGCAAATCATTTCATCTCCTACAGCAATCCCACACATTATGGTATGCAATGCATCCACAAGGAAGGAACATTTTTCACCATAAAATGATTGTTCTTGATAGAAATCTCCCCTTGTAAAAATTCTCTGCTCAGGAAGGATACATAATTTGTGAAAGAAGGAAGCCTTTTTCAGTAATAGAACCTTGGAAAATGTCTCTAATTCTCTTGAAAGCAGATCATTTAATCTAACCAACTGTTGCTGCAGAGCTGTAGAAAAGCAAGTATTTCTGGGTAACTTGACCAGAGGGAAAACAATTAGGCTACATTACTGAACTGTAGTAATATGTTTTCTTGGCAGCAGACCTTCCTCTGTGGTTACCGCCACGTATAATGTACCCTCTTGAAGGACTAGAGGCTGGAAAAACAAACAATTCAGAAGTGCACTGCACTAAGTCCCACACACTGAATACATGTTTGAAAACTGTATTTCAGTTGTGGATTCATAAGCTTGCTTTACCTCATTTCACATGTACTCAGACCTGCTGGTTCAGACACTATTTTATATTAAGAGAGAATTGGGTTAAATTTTCAAAGGTCAGCTAGATCATTACTGAATTCCCCCTATTCATTGGCAAAATGATGGAAAGAGAATCAGTGAGGAAGTGTGACAAAAAGATTGGTGAATAAAACAGGTATAATGGTTGTACAAGACGCACACACTTGTATCTTATAAGTACTTCTTCTACGCCTAAATGTGCATGAATTGCTGTTAGAACTTTATTAAGACTGAAGCATCTATTGCTCAGATTTTATAATAAACACCTTTAAGATTACCTACTCAACTCTAATTCAACCTTTTTGTATATTTATATTAAGACATTCATCATAATTACATGACTATGTGTTACTATTTTTAAGGGCATTTTATTGCTTAATGCAAATGAAAGAAGATTGTTAGTCATTTGGGAAAAGGTCTAGAACTGTGGTTTGGCTTAACCAAGTGTAGTTATGAGTGCAAAAGACCAATGGCTCAAGTTTTATCTACTTTGAAGAATCCTTATCCTACATGTAAGCAGAATACTAATTTTAAAGTGAATACTTCTTATGCTATTAAATACTAGAGATTAGTACTTGATCATGTCACAAACATTCCTAAATTTGCTTCTACAACACCCCTATTAACCAAGGCCATTTTAACCTCCAATTTGCAAATGCAAGACAGGATGGAGGAAAAGGGATCAAAGGTCAGAACACCCACAGTAGCTTAAGGTGCCAGTTTGCGACACTTATTCCATTTTCCAAGAAGCTGATCTTCATGTTTTTCAAGTTCAGGTTCCAGTAAGTTTAGTTGTAGTTCTGACTGTAGAGAATTTCTTGTAGGTCCTTATGTCTCATGCTGAACATGTAGAACACAAGGACATGCAAGTAGTGATGACCCCAGAAAAGTTTTGGGTTGCATGACTTGCTCAACATCACCACAGATGGGAAGAATGAGAGAAGAAATGAAATTCCTCACAACCATATTCAAAGATCTGAATCAGGAAAGCCTCACTTTTCTGTTTGATGTTCCATTTTAGTTACTAGCAAACTCTTAGTAATAAGACCTGATTCACTCTTTGAATATGCCTCATGTACTAAATGCTCAAGGGTTCTTGGGGAAATGACCACATCACTAAACACTGTTTCATAGTGCTTATGTACAAGCAGACTGAGTTAATATTACCCTAACAAATTTATCTTGGAATGCTCAAACTTCTGAATATCCTAAGTTTTGGGTTTGTTTTCTTTCTTTTATGCAGACATGTACCATGTATGCATGTCCATGTTTTGTGTGTGCATGTGTGACTTTGTGACCAGGTTGCCGCTGCAACCTGGAAACAGAGATGCTCCCTCTCTGGGCACCACAGTGCCCATGTGCCATGTGTCCTGAGCGTGGATTATGGTCAGGAGCTAAAGGAGTAACTAAGACATAGCAGTTGCAGGTTTTTAGGCTCTGTGCACAAGAAATAAGTGTAAATGTCACCCACAAAAGTGCTTCTACTAGCAGATAGAAGAAGAAATTTGCTAATAGGAGAAATTTGGAATTAAAATCAAGGGTCCATCCTGGACTCTAGCAGGATCTTCTGTTCACTCCAGCCATAAGTCAGATTTTTGGCCCCCTCCAAGCATCCTATTGCCATTTCACCATCCTGGTTTCTTGTTCCTGCCCGTTTTCCTCTTTACCCTTAGACCCAGATTGGCTCATTTGCTGTTTCCTTGAGTCTTTTTTGAAACTGCTAAAGAAAACCAACAAAGTCTCTTCTGTTTTACTGTCCCTACAATCTCCTTTTCACAGACTGGTTTTACAGTCAGTTCCCACAATACTTGATCCCTTACATTCTACCTAAGTTTTCTAAGCAATCCTGCTTCCAGCTGCTGTAACATGTGGCAGTTTTATCCTTTGCCTCAGAAAGCTGTCTAATCATTCTTTCCTTGTCATTCTTTTTCAGCAAACCAGATACCATTTTCTCCTCTGCTTCCTTGATTTGTGCTGTTTTTTCTTGTCAGACCAACCTATATGTTGTCTCTTCACCAGCTTTTGGATGCAATTGCCCACTCACCAGACTGCAGTCTCATTCTTCATTGCAAACCTCATGTAGCTTTGTTTCCCTCAGGCATCCAGTCTCATGCTTGATTAGTCCAATTTTCTGTTTTCTGACTTTCGATCTCAATTCTCCTCCTTCCCAATCCTATTGTTGGTTGTACTTATTCATTAATGCAATCTTATTCCTCCCTCACTCTCCTGCCTGGCATTTTCCTTTATACTCCTGGAGAAGAGCCTGAGAGAGGGCCAGGGGCAGATAAATCAGACTACACAGGATGGGCAGGTTCCCTGTCTGTGGTTGTGGTGGTAGGCTCAGTGTTCCTGCAAAGACACTCACATAGGTGTGATCATACACAGGTACTCTGGATAATAAGTCAAAGCAGATTCTGCCAAACACAGATGCAGGAGGCAGGAGTACTGTCCACACATAAATGTGCTTATGTGGTGAAGAGTCTTGCACAAGGTGAACAGTCTTGTAAAAAATAAGATAAAAAAAAGATGTTAAGAAAAGGGAGAAAAAGACAACAAATTTATAAATAATTGGCTCTTCCTGTGCTGTATGACAGATTAAGTACGTAGAAATCCGGATGAGGATGCAAGTACAATGTAACATGTAAGCACCTTGACCTCTATAAAAAAGGGGGTAAAAAATCTTGCAGGTCTCAGAAACGCTTGGTGGTGTTGTGCCAATGCATGGTGAGAGCATCCAAGTCAGACCTGTCTGTCAGAGTGCAAGTATGTAAGAGCTCTGCCCTGCACTCTGGGCTTTGTCCATGGTCATTCTCTGAATAGAAATTGTGCTGGAGCTCCTGAACAGAACATCTGCCAGCACCAAGGTTCCAGAGATTATAACAGTGAGTGAAGACCAAACTGTCAAATGCTAAACAAACAGAACAGATAAAAGCAGCTATTTATGGCTTTTCTGAGTTTTCCCATTTGACCTGTAAAGTCCAGACAGATTTAAAACATAGACAAATCTGTGCAGCCTTTCCTGTGGGTGGCAAAAGGAACATCCCTGATAGAAAGACCTTTTGCTGTTCCTTCAAATAACTTTTACTTTATTTCAAAGGAAACATTTCTCTTATTTAATATGAACAAAGAAATGTATTTTCTCAAGCTTCATTTTCAGAAATATCCAAATCATTCTGACTTAAAATGTATACAAAAATAATGTAATTTGGCCTAAGAAAGACAATCAGCTTTTGAAATGTCATCTCAATTATTTAAAACACAACAAAATTATAGGTTGCAGACTGCAATAACTTATAATGGGAATCTTAATAAAAGACAGCGTTACCACTTCCACCTCTAACACTGAAACTAATTTAGTGTGTTATTTTCCTAGAGGGTGTTTTACCTATTTTGCAATTGTTTCTACCTTTGGTTGGTTTTCTAGCTTTTATCACTACTGATGAAAAAAACAATAAACAAAAACAGAAACAACTCACTGTTTACATTCAGATTTCAATCACAAACAGGTCCATAGTTACTGAAAGTTGGGCTGTAAAAATATTAAATAGAAACAGTTGCCCATCTGCATGGCCTTTAAAGAACAGATTGATCTCTTTTAGTAAATCAAGTCACAGAAATTCAATAGCAGCAAGAATCTGCAACATCAGCGAATTCATATTTTTTTTTCCATATATGAAATTTTGGGGGATAGAGGAGGTAGTAAATGTTTCAATTTCTTTTTTCTCTTCTAAAATATTTTAAAATAATTCGAAATGCTTTTGAAATATCTTTCAATAATCTTCTTTTGAAGGTCTTGTCTACAAAGGGATGGCACAACTCTAGCCTTTTCATAACTCACCAAAACTTTCCCCCACAGTTCCTCACCCCAGCACGGCTTGTGTTTCAGCAAAACCAGCTGTAAATCTCACATAAAACTTTCCAAAAGACTGTCTTGCCAGCACGCTGTTTCCATTATCATGCTCCTGTTCAAACCTTGACATGGCCTGGGTTGTGGGACCTGGTCAAACTCTAACAGCTGGATGTAAAACAGCAGAGAGTGGAAAATCAAACAGTAGGAAAGATCTGAAGAACTCTGGGAAGATACAGGTGGCAGAGCTCTCACAAGCTGATAACCTTGGAAGGTTCTTTGCTCTCTGTCTGTCTAAAACCTCTTTTATCAGTTTTGCTCAGGGATCAAATACATTGTTTTGGAAAAATGAAGTCAAAATGAGATGGAAAATAAACCAATGACATTTGGAAGATTAGAACACATTTAAATGCTAGACTTTTTGTCTGCCTAATTTAAATACCTGCTTTCCCTCTCAAAATATATGTGTATATATACACATGAACATATATACATATATGTATATGCATGTATTATTTTGTTTATGTAAACCCTCATTTGCACACTGATAGCATAGTCAATTATTTCCAGTGAAAAACGTTTGAATTTTTTTTCCTCTCAGTTGTACCTATTTGCATGTGATATCAAACCTCACAATATTTAATTTAGTTCCCTCAAAATACTCCTTAAAGGGTGGGAATAGTACTCCTGTGGCTGGAGAACTAAAGAACAGAGAGCAACAGTCTAAGTGATTAGGAGAATGTCTCCAATACAATAGGAACTGAAATAGGCTGAACAAACACTTCAAACAGTTCCTGGCTTTTGATATTACAATAAAGGCACAATGAAATGTCTCTTTTAACTTAAATATGAGTAAATGTAACTTAAAAATTACTATTCCAGAAGTTAAAATCTTATGATTCAAAGTGATTCCTAAGGCTTCACTTTTAAAAGATTTAAATCATAAAAAATAAGTAGACATCTTTGCAAAACCCTCTGAAAAGTATACAAGTCTTTTAAAGAATCCTTTTGTTCTTTTGAAGACATATTTTTTCCCAGTTGCATCCCCAAATCCTCAAGCTCCTTCAAAATTTGTCTCCTATTCTCTTAAGAGAAAGTTCATTATTTTAAGACTGGATCTAATTGTTGCTGTGTAAGTCCATACCAATAAGACTGTTCAAATTCTATTTTATTGATGCTGAGAACATCAGATAAAGAAATTAAACCTTGTTATTGCTGAAAAGGGCAAACAGCCATAGTAAAAACAGGAATAAAAAGGAAATTAGGATGATAAGGGTTTAAAAATATCTTCCTACCTGTATGCTTGAAATATATATTCTTTCCTGCAATATCCAAATGTTTCAATTACCTTACATAGGAGGTTGTAGATGTTGTCCATTGTTACCTTTTTAAAAACTCCAGAAGCTTGAGAGGTTGTTGTACTTGAGAGGTTTTTGTACTACTAGCTGGTGCCTATGGGCATTCTCCTGTTCTGTCATAAGGGACTCTGGTCAAATCTGCTGCATCTGAAAACATCTTCAAAACTCTTTTTGTCTGAAAGCTCTTTACCCAGACTTCAAGCTTTTTGCTTTGCTTTTTCACCAGAGGGCAAATGAAGTACAGAGTCAACGAGAACCACAGCATTCTCAGAGACTGGGACCTAAATGGCCCCAGAGAGGGACCAGCCTGAAAATTAAATAATCTTTTGCTAACAGATGGTCTTTCATGTGATAGATGAAACAAATGGATAAAGGAAGATGGTAAAGTTAAAAAAGAGGCTCGCTCTCTTAAATCATTTGTAAGGCAGGTAGAGCATTTTTCTTTACATTGCTCTCAAATATATTAAAACACTCATGGAAATAAATTTTTAAAAATACAAAAAAAATGTCACTGTACATTTGTTTTGTTTTTCTTTGACTTGTTTTCTGAATCCAATTTACCTGCATTTTTAATCTGCTATAAAAGTACATTATTATTTCTATGCATATTTTTGGTACTCTTCTCCCAGCATAAGACCTCTACACAGTGTTTATCGAATGCTTTCTATTTACTCTATTCTGAATGAGAAGTTCAGAAGTACTATTCTTTCATCCTACATGATAACACTAGTTAGCCCCAGCCAGCTTCTCAATAAAAGCCCAAAGTGAGGTTATCCATCCTATGTGAAGTTATGCAGTTATCACTGCTGTCACCTGTCTTGTTCAGTGTGCACATGAGGTTGGGTGGGTAATTAAAATTAAAATCTCTACAGCATTGACAGAGATCAATGTTCCTTTCTCAGCAAAACAGCAAACCCAGATGGCACAATGTCTTTGCCTTCACAGTGTCTGGGTGCGATTGAAACTTGGCACTCAGATCAGATAAAAGAGAGATAATTGATGGGGACAGGAGGGGAGGAGGTGGGCAGTAAAAAGGAATGTCAGGAATTGTGTTTTCTCCTATAATCATAACCATAGCTCATCTTTCTCAAATAAATTAATAGGATAGAGCTCTGCCATATAACTTATTGTAATTATTTCTTCCAGTACTTGGGTGTTGAACACTTCTTCTATCTATGGGCAAAATTACTCTTTATAAAGCATAGTTTTTGCAAGATATAAAGCATAGTTTTTGCAAGATAGAAGAAAATCCTAACCAACCAGCAAACAAGCACAGGTTCATAGGTGCTTCAGCATGTGGCATGCTGATTCAATTCTGTGCATATTTGGGATGTGTCTACCCAAGAGACAACTCTTTAGTGCAGCTGTTAGGGCAGCAGTGAATTCTAAATTTATAACAAGAGCAATTTCTACACAGCAGACAGACAAATGCTTGGTTAGGAAACATGGAGGTGCTGCACCCATCTCCCTGAACATCTAAAGGGCTGACTTGATAGATGGACAGCAGGCTAGTCACCAGAAAATGTGTGTTCCTCCTTTAACATTGTTCACTATGAATTTCCCAGTGGAAGATTTTACACAGTGTGAGCAATGGAGACATAAGAAATATCCTTATCTCATATGGTTTTAAAGAAGGATGTATTAAAAAATAGTGACCTTGTTATTAAATATTAAATGTTTAAATATATTTAAATATATTTAAATATAAATTATTAGTGAATTAAAAAATAGTGACCTCATTCCTCGGGCTATTCTGAAGTGGCTAAACCCAGAGAACTTCTGCTATCAGGTCAAGGCCTTTGAATGACTAGTCTTTCTTTCCAGCAGCACTTACTCATTCAGACTCAACACTGTTGTAATCCCATCACACAACTTGTATCCTGCTATCTTGGGACTGTCATGAGCAGACAGACTCCTGTCTGCTCCAGCTGTAATGTTTGTAAATACCCTGAGTGAACCCTTAGCCTGTGATACAGCCTGTATTGTCCTCATGCCTGTGAATCCGTGAACAGTTCTCACATGTATCTCAACATAAAAGGTCTTCAGGGAAAGGAGTCTGAAGCAAGGACTTCCTGAAAAATTCAGCTGACTTTACAAAAACACTTTCTACCACACAAATTATGAATCAACTTCAAACTTCACCAGTTCATATTATGTCATCATTCATCAGACAAAATTTATGCAGTTGATATTTATAGAGAAGTATAACTGCAAAAGATACAATAAATGTGTTGGTCCTCTATCACACTGCTCTTGAAATAGTTAAAAAAAATCAGTGTGCACTAACCTAAGATGGAGGGACAAAATTAAAATATACCAGTAAAAAAATACATTCTTTTATACCTACATGCTACTACACCTTTATTCTACACCACTTTTCAAGTTAATTATCTCTCTCCTAGACCATTAATAAGCAAAAAGGATTAAACATCTACATCAGCAATATTTTTCTGCTTTCTATGACTTTTAGCTAAATGCATGTTTATTATGTAGAGGCAGTAGAGCATGTTAATTTCTCTTGAACAAAATGACAATCAGCAAAGAAGAAGAGGAAAACATGGATAATGATGTGTATGTATCTGCTTATTAATGCTCTGCATGGAGCGTGCACAAGAAGCATTTCTGGTAGCCCTGTGTGAAAGTTACTGCTGGTGCACACAAATCAGAGGTACAGAGCATTTCAAAGTTCAGTAATTGACTACAAAGTCTACTTCTGCACTCCCTCCTGGGAGCTCATGAGGACATGCATCTGGCACAATGTTAATCATATTTGTTCTGACACACAGCAGTACACCATTTCCCCTGGCAGATTACTTTCTATTACCCAATATAAAAATGGCTGACATCTTCAAAATGCTAATGAGAGATATATCAATTTTTTTAAGAGCTTGGATGGCTTCCAAGTATTTTTAAATGTACTCAACAGATTGTGAAATATATTCAGTATATGGTTATAAATGCAATTTGTTAACTTTCTTTGTTGTTGTATGCCTTGTAATCTACACTGGCAGAGATTAAATATGACGGGATGAGCAAGTACTCCTGAAATATTCGTGTATTCTTTTGCTTAATTGTTTGTTTTACTTCAGCTATTTCTTATGCTCTAATTGAACAAAGTATATCTTTACAGTTACTACATCAGCTTGCATCACAAAGAAGTCTGGTCCATTGCATTTTAAGCTGGAAAATGAAACTATGATTGGATTACAGAAATAAAACTCTAAATCAATTGGAGTGCGGAAATACTTTTTCTTTCTTATTACACTGTGGTGAAAATGTTCTAAATTTATGCCTCTACCTATTCTCTTTTAAACATTTTCCTAATAGTATATCTTCCAATTCAGGGGTAATCTGGTTTTATTGCAAGCTTTATAATAACTGAGACACCAATGGCCTCAGCTGAGTATAATGAGACACACTCATGAACAGATTTACCTTCCAAGATAAATATTTGGGATTAGAGCTGTGATATACCATTCCTTGAACAAAACTATGTAGAGATAGATGCAAAAAAAATTGCAACTGCAGTTTTTTGTCTACACATTCTAATGTGACTGAAGTTAAATAAATAAAGCAAAGTGAAGCAAAGTGGGGAGGGATGGGAAGGAAGGAAGGAAGGAAGGAAGGAAGGAAGGAAGGAAGGAAGGAAGGAAGGAAGGAAGGAAGGAAGGAAGGAAGGAAGGAAGGAAGGAAGGAAGGAAGGAAGGAAGGAAGGAAGGAAGGAAGGAAGGAAGGAAGGAAGGAAGGAAGGAAGGAAGGAAGTGTCGGAAGGAAGGAAGGAAGGAAGGAAGGAAGGAAGGAAGGAAGGAAGGAAGGAAGGAAGGAAGGAAGGAAGGAAGGAAGGAAGGAAGGAAGGAAGGAAGGAAGGAAGGAAGGAAGGAAGGAAGGAAGGAAGGAAGGAAGGAAGGAAGGAAGGAAGGAAGGAAGGAAGGAAGGAAGGAAGGAAGGAAGGAAGGAAGGAAGGAAGGAAGGAAGGAAGGAAGGAAGGAAGGAAGGAAGGAAGGAAGGAAGGAAGGAAGGAAGGAAGGAAGGAAGGAAGGAAGGAAGGAAGGGAAGGAAGGAAGGAAGGAAGGAAGGAAGGAAGGAAGGAAGGAAGGAAGGAAGGAAGGAAGGAAGGAAGGAAGGAAGGAAGGAAGGAAGGAAGGAAGGAAGGAAGGAAGGAAGGAAGGAAGGAAGGAAGGAAGGAAGGAAGGAAGGAAGGAAGGAAGGAAGGAAGGAAGGAAGGAAGGAAGGAAGGAAGGAAGGAAGGAAGGAAGGAAGGAAGGAAGGAAGGAAGGAAGGAAGGAAGGAAGGAAGGAAGGAAGGAAGGAAGGAAGGAAGGAAGGAAGGAAGGAAGGAAGGAAGGAAGGAAGGACACTGTAAAATGATCAAAACATAGTGGTATATACTGTTTTGCAGAGGACCTGCAAGACATTAATTTTGCAACATGGCTAAAAATTTAATGTAATATTGCTTGTTGTGACATCAATTCTAGCAAGAAGTGGAACACTCTACAGCAAATTCAATCCTAAGAGCTGCAATATTGTCTTTTTTATGTTTGATGTAATGAACAAAGTAGAACAACATAGTAAAAATAGCTTTTTGTTAGAGATAATTGTATTATTTCCAAGACTGTGAATGTGTTGAGAAAGTGTGCATCCTTCAGAATAAGCTTTAATTATTATTATTACAACTCCAGGAAGTGGTTTGGGGTTTGTTTCTGTTTGTTTGATTGTTTTGGGGATTTTTTGGGGTACTTTGGTTGGTTGGGCTGGGGTTTTGTTGTTGTTGTTTGGTTGGGTTGTTGTTGCTGTTATTGTTTTTAATAATCTCAACAGTAATGATGAAAGCATCACAATCAGTAGAATAAATGCATAAATGGCAGAAGAAACATTACTTTTAGTATAAGTGAAAGATGGCTGCTAAAAAACCACTAAATGCTTAGCCAAGGCAATAACTTTGAGCTACATCAAAAAGTAATAATTGTGTCCACAAAAGTGTGCAGTAAACTAAAGAATTGGCTCCTGAAATTATCCTGTAGAACATAATAAATAGTTAAATTAGTTTCCTATTGTAATCATAGTGGAATAACAGGTTTTTTGAGTGGTGTAGACTGAATGAAGACTGCATCATGTAATTTCTTAGATTGTATGTATTCATTCTGAAAAAGCACCAGTTATAGGCAAAAATATTCTGCTTTATTTCTAAAGGCTCAGCTGTACATCTCAAGACCCTGACATACAAACATTGCCACATTAGGAACAGAGTTTGTTTTTTGTACCCTAAGCCTTTCCTAGTGGTCTCTCAGGGGCTTCTGCATCAGTAACATCCTCAGAGGACAGAAATTAGTGTCAGCACTTCAGCCACCGCAGTTTATAACCCAGCATATAAACTCAAATTTACCTTCAGTACGCCTTCAGCTATAGCTTCTGGCTGCACTCCGGCCCTGCTGTGGTGTGGACATGTTTTATTGATTCTGATGTGGGAGCAGGAAGTTAGGGCTGGTAAAAGCTTCATTTGTGTTGATAGGGGTTAGCAAAATTCCCATCAGCACATCAATCTTTCAGATCTGTTGGTTGGTGCAGACTGAAATAACAGTTCTTTGAAACAATTATTTCAGCTAGGCCAGAGATGCTTCAGCAGTTTTATTGAAGCCTTATTTTAATAAACAAAACCCTGTGAATATGTTTTTCCAGAGTTAAGGAGGTGAGGAGGGGCATCTTCCTAAAGCATGCAGATGCTTTAGGTCTCAGTAGCACAAGATCAGTGACTTGTCATGAAGGAAGCTGCAGCTGTCACACTGAGAACAACCTCTTTGCCCTTGTGATGATGGGACAAGAAATCACTTTGCAGCATAAAGAGAAACATTATCAATGGCCTATAAATGGATTTTGATAAGTAATAAAGAGAAGCTTTATTACTTAATAATGTAATGCAAAACATACAAGATGACTAGAATATGTAAAGCTAAGAACAGGGGTGGGGACACATACCAAATGCATGACTTCTCTTGGAAATGCATGAAATTTCTGCTATGCCCATGGTATAAATCGGTCGGGGATGTTCCAAACACTTTGCTAGAAACCTCAGTTTAGATTTTTAGTCCAGAAAACTTGAAGCTGAATCCAGACATTAATGGGTTGCGCCATCCCCAAAAAGAGAACAGTGGGTGTCCATATTTGAAAAAGACTGATGAAAATACATTGATTTACAGCAGACAAAGGCCAAGACTACTATAAAGATTTGTTAATGTCCTCACATGAAGAGTAAATAATCACAGAAGCAACCCAAGACTGAGAAGTCCTATGACACACATTTTGCTCCTTTCCAATAATATCTAAATTTCAGACAAATATTGATACTCAGCCACTGAATGAATTTTAAAATATCATGCAGAACACCAAGTTCTGTGAGAAGCTGAAGAAATCAGAGGTGCAATCAAACAAAATGCTCTTCAAGAAGTGCCTCTATTTTACTTCATAAAGTGTGTTCCTGATTCTGATAACCATCTTTATGCTATTTTAATATGTGATAACACCAATAAAAATGAGATATAACAATAAAAAACTAATTGATTTTAGTAACAAGATTACAATTTATCCTGTATATAATTTTCACTAATACAGACCTGGTGTTTACTGTACAGTTGTTTTTTTTTAATCAGTTTTATTCTTTTTTTTTCTGGGCGTGTTAAGCCAGATACACAAACGATTATAAAATATTTATGACAAATATAATTTTGACATTGCGTTGTACAGTTGTGGCCATTGAAGGTTGTCATGGTTTGACCCCAGCCATCAACTCAGGATCACTCAGTGATTCACTCACTTCCTTGCTGATGGGAAGGGAAAGAGTCAGAAGGGTGAAAATAAGAAAACTTATGGGTTGAGATAAAGACATTTTGATAGGTAAAGCAAAAGCCATATGTGCAAGAAAAGCAAAACAAGGCATTAATTATTTTGCCATGGGCAGGCAGGTGTTCAGCAGGGCCCCATCACATGTAATGGTTACTTGGAAAGATAAACACCATCACTCTGAATATTCCTGCCTCCTCTTCTTCCCACAGCTCTGTATTCCGAGCATGATGCCATTTGGTCTGGAATATTCCTTGGGTCAGCTGGGGTCAGCTGTCCCCTCCCAACTCCACTTGATGGTAGAGTGGTGTGAGAAACAGAAAAGGCCTTGGCACTCTGCAAGCGCTGCTCAGCAACAATGAAAACATCCCTGTGTTACCAACACTGCTTCCAGCACAAATCCAAATCACAATCCCACACCAGCTGCTGTGAAGAACGTTTGCTCTGCTCTACTCAAAACCACCGGGGCTGTAGCACACTTGGTAGAACTGTGCCAGGAGAAGAGCAAATATAAACTGTTGGAAAAGTAACAGGTAGCTGCTGACCCTGTCACTAAGTTCACCTAATTTGCTGATAATTTGTTCTTAAACTCTGTACCTGCTGAGTATAAACCACTGCCTAGTTGCAGCTGTGAGATAGACAAATTGCTGCAGAAAACAAACCAAGTCCGATAAGGGAACTCAGTTGAACCCATGGTCAGCTGATTACCTGTGATGGGACCTCTTCCAGTTCATAGAAGTTTTGGCACCTGGATAAAGTACTGAAGCATGAGAAATGCTTATCTTACAAGCTGGGTGGACATTTTTGCAGTAGATAAATTATTTAGTGAAAGTTGTCTTCTCTGCACTGAATAAATTATGTGAAATAACTTGATTTATGTACAAATGTACAAATCAAATACTGTTCATTAAGTAATGTATTTGAAAAGTAGTAACAAACATTAATTGAACAATCTCCTAAGGATCATTTTTGCAGATATTTGAGCAATTTTGGCTCTGGTCATGCAAAAACTGCTTTCTAAGGATAGCACCTATATTTATATGGATTCCAACTGAAATTAATAAGACTGAGATTATATCTACTACTACTGTAATAAAATAAGATTGCATGTCTTCTCTTGCACCAATGTAATTACAAATGAAATGGTCATTTTTAGTACTACCAAACACACTTAGGCTGTGTGGCAAGGAAATCACATGCAAACTACTGTAGTCCTGAATTCTGGTACTTCATCCACCTTGGCCAAGTATGATTTTGACAAGGTACAGTTGCAATATCACATACATCTTCTATATAATTTATGCATTAATGACAGTGAATTCCATGTGTAGATCATGTATTTTTACCATATTTTTGAGTCGCTGTTAGGATTTGGGACATCAAGCTGTCAGTAGAAATACATGCTGCTGGAGACAAGCGGTGATATCAGAGCAGGGTCTTCAGTCCTTTGAGTGAGATGCAGGCATCCTAATCTTGTGGGGCTCAGAGCATTCCTTACTGTGTCAGTCATCAAGGCCTCCAAGGAGAAGGAAACTGTGGAATAATGTTTATAACCATGTGGATGAGCATGTGACACGATGGGAAATGAAGCAATGGAACAAAACATGAGTTATCAGTGCTTCTTGAATGCGCTTTACTCTTGCTTTTGTGCCTGGGGGTCCCTCCTGGACAACACTAAATAAATAAATAAATAGAATGCAGAGTTAAGCAAAAGCTTAAACTATAAGGCTGAGCAGAAGTAGGTGTTTATTCACCTGTTTTTTCTTTTGTTGTCCTCATCTTCAGAGACTTAATATTTTGTGGGGGATATATTTGACCATTGGACAGAGGTGTGGCACACAGTTAACATGACATCAACTTGAGTGCAGAACACCTAAAGTTGATAGAGGTTCAGTGTGTCAACAGAAAGATAAAAAAATGGAGTATTAATTCAATGACTTCAACACACTCTAGAAAGGATGCTGATATTAATATCTCAGTTTTACAAGTTGAGAAAATGAAACAAAATTTGACCAGTTTGACCATCTTATGCAACTATCTGCCATTGTAACATTAGATAAAGATTCAATTTCAAGATTCCTAGCCCATGATTTCATCAATATTTTCCAAAGGAAAATATTGTGGAAATCATATCTTGGAGAGCAAAGCTCAAATCCCATCTTTGTTTCACCCTTTGCTTGAGGGAAATGAAAATTTCACTTTGCGAAGTGAGTGGTCAGTTGAAAAAATTACAGGATATTCTGATTTGCCAAATTTCTTCTATTCAAGTTTCTCCATTCTCCACAGATAATCAAAGTCTTCAGGGAAGTCTTCTACTCACTGCAGTTCCTGTGTCCATAGAAAGTTTTAAGAAAGTTCATATCAGAAGGTTTTTGACACAGTTACTTATCATACATACAGGCAGGAACTTCTGGTTCAGTATCCAGTTCAGATCAAACAGACTTTATATTTGAATCTGAATCTCTTATCTGCTACGTGCATACAAATTTTAATTACCCTGTTTTTTAGAAAGGGTAGTATCCTTGCATGGTATAGAAACTATTGAAAAGATCAGAGAAGAGTGACTTCAACATGCTTGTTTTAAACAGGAAAGAAAGTTGAGTTTTCCTGCTAAAATCAGAAAATGTCAAATTCCACAGAGTTCAAAAATTATTTCAGAATAAAGGAAAATTATGTGCATTCCACAAAGTATATGGAGAAAATATCTAAATTCACTAGAGGTTTGTTCCTTTTGAAAAATAACATGAAAACTTCTACTGACACATAAAGGACAATTTTTTTGACAGTACTGACTGCCTACCCAATGACTATAGATTTCCTAGATTTATCTACATTTGAAAGTATAAATAGTGACACCTGTTATCCTGAACTGTGGCAAAAGCCACAGAAGAATACAAATTCTGTGAGCATTCACAGAGATTCACTGCTTCATTGCTTTAAAATTATTTACTTCATTTTCATCTGTTAAGGTAAAGACATTAAACTCACCACCAGAGTTAGGTAATACTGGAGAAGGAAGAAAACAAATCTCAGACTTCTCATCTGACCTGCAGAAGCCTTTGCTGCTGCTCCACAGTGTCTGCGCTAGCGTGACTCACGGGGAGCCATGGCTGATCACTCAATTAACATTTCTTGCTCTTGCTGCTGCACTAGACAGCCCCAGATGTTCCATGAATAAAATAATTGTAGTGTCCCTGAGAGTGTCAATTTTTATTTGTCACTTCTCTTTCAGCTGAGAAGAGGAATCTCCTAGAGCTCATCCCAGCTCTTTTAAAGCTGGTCTGGCCACCTTTTTGCGTGTGGTTTCTGTCCTGTAGGATACCCATAAACAGAAGATACAACATTCAAAGATTTGTTCATTTCACGGTCATGCCAATGAAAGAACAGATTTGTATGCAAGAGACTATTTGCAAATTATATTTTAGAGTGGTCAAACCCTAAAAAACATTTAGTACTTGACTCCATTAATTACTCCCTCATCTTTTCCAGGATTCAGACCCCTGTACCTGCAGTCTAGCCAAATAAATGCACAAGCTGCTCTCAAGGGTGTCCTGATCTGAGCTGTAGATTTCATTTCTATTCTCTGTTTTACTCAATATTTCCCTTTTGTAGCAGACAAACTTGAAATAAATTCAATGCAATCACAGCTAAAATATATTGAAGAAGGCTGGTACTAAGTTCTAAACTGTGTTCTTCCAAATAAATAATACTCATCAGAAGAGACTGATGTTCCAACATTAATTAATTACTTTTACATTTATAAGAATTCTTTTAGATTTCTATGTCTGAATAGCTGAAAATTCTATAGAGAGCTGTTATATCATATTATTTAGACATTCCTGATATGATGCCATAGATTTTATTTGGCATGTCATTTTCTCTTTCCAAAGAATGTAAAAGAATCAAAACAGCAATAGCTAGGAAACCGCTTTATTGAATAGTAAAAAGGTCTAAGTGGGACAGAACATAGAAATTCAGAATATATGAAATGTAAATAGTCAGGATGAACATGAGAAGGAAAGAAAATGAAAAAATGTCTGACACCATATTTAAAATGGAAAGCTATTATTTTAACAGATTTTTAAAAGAAATTTTAATGTAACCATTTACATAAGGAGGAGTTGTCACTGGTGGTGTGAAAATTTCCTGACTGGAAAAAAAATTAAGTGCCTATATGATAAGCCTGTAAGATAAGCTTTACTGTTGTTGTATTTGAGGAGGGGTGGAAAGTGTTAGGAAAAGCTTTCCACTTACAGGACTGTTTATTCTCAACTTTGGTTCACTAGTTTAAATGTCACAGTAGAAGGTTTTTATCTCTACCTGTGTGAAAAGTGCAGGCAGGCATTTCACTTAATCTTCAGCTTGTTTCTGTGCAATGATTAACCTGGGTAAAACTTTAAATAGCTATTGATCATTCCATTACCTAAGCACCTAATGGAGCAGGGGTTAAGTTTATGGAAAAGTAACAAAGTTTTGCCTGGTTTTATCCTCTAGATTCTGTTCTCTGAATATGTTGTCTCAGATCTACAAATGTGTATGAACTTGGGTGTAAATTATGTCCCTGAAGCCAAGGATATTATTTACTTACTTAACATCAAATATGTATTTAAGAGTTGTGATAGATGAAGGTCATATCTAATATAGCACAATCAAGCTTAAATGAAGTTAGTGTTAAACTTTATACTAATTTATAATTCCTATTATTAGGAATTTATAATTCCTATAGAGGAGTTTAATTTTCATATGACAATTGAGAATATTTTTTTTAGTGTTTTTTGTAGATTGCTGCTTTTTAACTTCTCTCTTTTGATCAGATATATGTTTTAATTTTGGAGTCAGATGGTGTCTGAAGGGCAAAAAGTACACACGAAACTTAAACCAAAAAGTTACATTAGAAACACTTGCAGGCTTCTTCTGCATCATGAAACTGTGAAGTTCACTGTTATAGTGTGAGTGTTCACAGACATGGTGTGAGGATATTCCTTTTGCTGTAATAGCATTTATTATTCCTAAATATGCTACTGGGAACTCCTAGTTTCCTTTATATTTAGTGAATAAGACCAAGTTTTAGAACCAGACATCTAAGAATATCTGGAAAATATTAGTTTTCTCTCATTTGGTAGTAGTCAAGACAGAATGGTTTACTCATGTTTAATCACCTTTATCACCTTTAAAACTAAGCAAGAGGAGTTCAGTCAAGAACATCCCATCATCTTTCTACAGTGATCATTTATTTAATTACAGGTAACAGTGAAAGGGATTAAGCAGTCCTCAGTGTTCATGACTGCAGAAGACTGTATGTTCTTGCTGGTATTTTTGAGCCAATAAAACTCAGTTCCTATACTACTCAAATAACAAATGGGTCACTCCACTGCTAAAGAAGAGACCTAGAACCTACTGAGATTTAATGTATGATATGTTTTTACCTGAGAGTAGAATTGCTAACTTGTTAACCTTTTTCAGGGAAAATTGAGAAATGACAATCTAGTTAAATAGGATTTGGTTTTCCACTCTTTTTTATAATCAATGTATTCAAAACACTTTCTCAGCTATTATTCCTAATGTTGCTATACTGTAATCATATTTTACACAGGAATAGATTAAGCTGTAGCTATTAAGGTTCTCTTTCTCTGTGAAACTCCTATCCTATAAAACCTGCTTCATTGAGTAAAGATGAAAGAGTAGGGTACTGGTTTTTCTTCCTAATTTTGGTAATGACCTTTTACACTACAGAAGTAATACCTACAGCACACAGCAGTGGTTTAGATGGGCAGGTTTCAACTTAATGCCTCTTCTTACAAAATGAGCTTGGGAACATCCTAAAATCCAAATCTTTTATACTTCTATCAACGTATATGGCCACAAACTCCCTATATTTTATTTAGTGTAAGAATGGAGGAATTAACTTAAAGAGATCCATTTCATGTTCTATCCAAGAACTTTATTAAAGTTTAATAATACAAAAACTGTGTTTCATTGAATGTATCATTACTTCTACCTTCCATCATTCTGTCTCTCTCCATTCTTGTCAAGCCAGGACATCACTGGAAGTGCAGAGTTTGTAAGATTGATTTGTGCTTGTGATACATTCCTAAAGGGACTACCAATCCTTGATTTAAAAGAAATTTAAAAGTTTTTAACAAGATTTCATTTAAATCAGTATTGAGAATTGAGGAATGAATTCAGATCAGCATTCAGATTATTCACTGTATTGCAAAGATGTGAAGGGGTGTGTTGGAGGGAGAGAAGGAATCCTCACAATAGTATTCTAGAATATGAAATATGTGTATTCCAACCTGCAGGTTATCTGCCATTATTTTTAATCTATATGGATTTTAAATTATAGTTCAACTGTTACTGAAGTTGTTGTTATCAGTGGAGATTCTATCAGTACTATAATTTGGATTAATGCGTTCCTCATTGCTTAATTGACTCGCAGGTTTTGAAAATGCTGCAAATAAATTGTAACTGCACTTTCCTAAGTGCAATGTAAGCCATGCCACCATCTAAATACAGCAATGTTACTGTTAAAATTGCCAGCACTTATACTTTTAGATATGAAGACTTATGTGATAAAATACTGAAAATACATTTCCCTTTTAATTTTAACTTGTTATGAAGAAAAATACTAATTGTCTAAATATACTTTTTTACTAAGCATAAATTATGAAAACAAACAAACATAACTGTTACCTGTTGTTGCTGGGTTTGGGTGTTTGAGTTGTCTTTGGAGTCTTTTTTAGTTTAAGCCACTTATAAATCACATTATGATTAGCCTAAAAATCCTAAATATGAGAAAAAAATTATAACTATTCAAATGGCTCCTCTGTACTAAAAGCTCAGGTTTGCTTTCTCCTGCTTGCTGGCTGCATATGCCAGTTATATCTTGTCTCTCAGGCAGTAAAGTCCTTGGAGCAGGAACTCTTGTGCTCTCCTTTAAGGGGCCTACACAATGCAAAACCTATTTGATTTAGCCTCCACATGCTCTGCAGTATATATTGTTTATAATAATATTCAGCTGTAAGAAATAGGTGATTAAGGTAATTTTTATTTTATACATGGCTTTGGGAAAGACATAAAATTATCCAATTTGTGACAGCTCAACACAGTATTTAGGTGGCATTTGTTTCTCATTTTAAGAAAGGCATTGATACATAAATTGTTAGGGATTTTTGAAAGGATGAAGCAAAATATGTGTGCCAGACAGTCTGACCACTGACCACAAGGCAGTTATAATGCTGGTACCACCTCATCAGCCCCAGCTCCAATATTTGCTGTTGTAAGAACCAGCTGAGCTCTAGATCTATAAAGTGATCTAAACTTTCTTGCACTATGCACTTCTTAGCTTCTAAAAGTCTTCACCTTTCCTGATATAGGAAAACAGTTTAGATGTTCCCCTTCTTTATGGACTTGCATTTTAACAAGAGAGTTTTGCTTCTTCCATCGTGGAAACAGTCTTTTTATTCAGTTCTCAACAATGTGGGAAACTTTTATCAGTGAAGCAGGTTTCATGCTTCAGTAATACAACTCATAGGCCTGAAGTACTGATTTTTTTTTGCAGAAGGAAGAAATTATAGTCTTTTCCTTCATCTTTTTGGACTACAAAAGCTCAACTAGTAAGGAACATTAATTCTTTCAGCTATCAGCTATAAATGTTTTCTTCTATGAACCATTTCCACATACTTGTTTCACTAGACCTGAATGCACTAAATCTTTTGGCATGTGTACATTTACAGTAAATTTGCAAAAGATGTGCTAGTATCTGTGCATAGAGAGAGAGACCTTTTAAAGAAAATAGCAATACTTTGAACCCTGTGGAATCAGTCAAGGGTTAATTTCATGTACATGAGTGATGCTACTAGCTGATCAACTTGTACATGTTTATGATCAGATTTCTCTAGAGCATTTATTTGCTGTAGCTCATCCTAATGGGAGATATAAAAATTACCATAAGCACTCAAAAAATTTTAATGGATACAGAAATTGCTTTGAAATTTAAACCAACAGTAAGATTTGCATTTCTGTATCTGGTCACACCCAAAGAACTAGCAACTATTCTTCAAAGCTGTTAGCAGAATACCCAAACCAAGGAAAAAAATTGGTACCACCTTTGACATGGATTGTCTTATTTTTGGAAAGTCAGCACAGGACTGCTCATTCAACTCAGAACAAAGTCTAGGACAGATGTAGTACTTGGCTTAGGGAAAACAGCAAAAGTATTTGGCTCAAATATTTATTAGTGAATATACATGCATAAGTAATGATGCAGGAAGCCACACATAATCTTCATTAGTTGTCTGCTAGATGTAAAGAAGCCATATTCTATGATTCTATACTGAACACCTTTCTTTCCTCTAACTAATGCCAAACTGCTTCCTGTTCATGGTAAGTCTTTGAAAGAAAAAGAAAAAGGAGAGGTGGTAGTCTCCATTTACATACAGCAGCATTGAACTGCAAGCTGTAGACCACAGAGTCAGAATTATTTGAGTTGGAGAGGAACTTAAAGATGATCTTGGTCCAACCTTCCAGTCCTGGGCAGGGACATCTTTCACTAGACCAGGTTGCTCAAGCCCAATCCAGCCTGGCCTTGAGGAATGCAGGAATGCAGAGCACACAACCTCTCTGGGCAACCTGTTCCAGTGCCTTGCCACCCTCACAGTGAAGAATTTAGTCCTGATATCTAATCTAAACTTCTCCTCTTTTAGCTTGAAGCCATTACTCCTCGTCCTATCACTACATGCCCTTGAAAAAAGTCCTTTTGCACCTTTTTTGATGACTCTTTAGGTACTGGAAGATTATTATTTCTATCATCAGTCTTTATGGATGCTTGTGGCATCTGAGCAGAAGGAAAAGGAAAGGATGTGTTCTCCCTCTGTCTCAGTCCTTCCTACAACACCTCCCAAATCACCTGAGCAGAGCAATGAATTGGATGGAGTGCATTCCTATCAGGTTTGCAGCTGGCAGCAAACTGAGGGGAGCTGCCAATGTACTTGAGGTCATGGCTGCCATCCAGAGGGGCCTTCTGCAGAAATGGGCTCAGAGCAGCCTAATGAATAAAAGGACAAATGCAAATCCTTGTACCTTTTTAGCTGTGAAGAGGCCCTTGGAACAGTGCAGACAAGGATGGGGGACAGATTTGTAGAACAGCCCCTGGAGATCCTGGCGGACATTGGGTTGGGTGTGAGACAAGAGAGCCTGCTCTGGCAGTGAAGGCAGCCAACAGCACCCCAGACTTTTGTGACACAGCCTGTCAATTAGGCAAGTGATTATCTCCATGTGCACAGAACTTGCTGGGCTGTCTTGAGCTGCCCAATTTGGCCTTCCAATAAGGAGGACACAAATATACTGGACTGAGTTTGGCACGTCTTATTGGCAGGGCAACATTTGCCTTGCCAGGAGAGGCTGAGGGAAGCTGCTTCATCCTCCTGGAGCAGAGATGCCTTCAGGAGGAGAAGGCAGCAGCCCTCAACACCTACAGGGAGGGCACCAAGAAGGTGGAGGGCAAAGGATAACAGGCCCTGTCTGAAACAACAAACCTATGGCCAGATATAAGAAAAAAACTGCTTCATGATGAGAACATGTTCATAAAACTTCTATGGTTACTTATTTCCAAGGCCAAATTAACCAAGCCCTGAGTAATCTGTCTGCCCTTTCAGCTCATTCTGCTCTGAACAGGAGGCTGAACACGACATCTCCTGAGTTTCCTTCAACCTGACCCATCCTATGAGCAGCCTGAACCAACAGGGCTTACATGAGTGAGAATGGTTTTCACCAAGGAAAGACTTTGTGGTCTTTGGGAGAAATTGGAGTGTATAGTTTTTTTGTTTGTGGGTTTTTGTTTTGTTTTGGGTTTGTTTTGTTTTGGGCTTGTTTTGTTTTTGTTTTTCTGTTTTTTGTTTGTTTGTTTTTATGGGTTTTGTTGTTGTGGGGTTTTATTTTGTTTGTTTCTTTGGGCTTATTTTTTTTATTTTTGGGTTTTTCCCCTGCAACACCTCTTCTCTGTGGAAAACAGAAATTTGCTGAGATAAAATGGAATACTGTGTCCCAGAGTTTTGGCCCCAGCACAGGGATGACAATTATCCATGCATGTCTCTGGACCCAGCAGCTGGAGAGTGCTTCCCAGTCCAAAAGTTCACACACTCATATAGGAAATAGAAAGGCATGGAAAACAAATTTGTAAATTTGGCTGATGATCTTGGTGCAGTGTGGCACAGTAGCTGCTATTTGAACAATCTTCATTATTAGAAGAGAGACCTGCAAGCTGCACATAAAGGATATAGGGAGTCCTGTTGCTATATCAAATTGCATACCTATCCACATCATAAACATATTTTTTTTAATTCTGAGCCATAATTGAACTTCCAATATATTTTCTGAATGTATATTATTTTATTCTTAGTTGTAATATTACAGAATTTTGAACAATGATTTACTAGTCATATGATTTTGGCTTTGAAAAAAAATTTTATTCTCTCCCTATCCCTATTTGTCAACAAAATGCATTACAGTATAAACATTTTTCTTATTTAAACACTTAGTTTAGCTACTTTTGATAGGGAAAGCTAATCCACTAACCTATGCCAGGCTATTTGTGTTCAATCTGGGCACACAAGCCTAAAGTAAATTTATTTATTAGTTTGATTGCATGGGGAATTTAGTATATATCACTTCTGTTTAGGAAATCACTTAGCTTACAGAATTGGCAGGACATATTTTCAATAAACAAAGATGTCAAGTTGTTTACTATGATGACATTGTATCCACCTGAAACATACAAAGCAAATTTCTGGAAAGCTGGAAGTGAAGACTGCTTGGGGTTTTTTGCTTTGGCTGGTTTTTTGCAAGTGCAGCAGCACTGAATCACAAAAAGAAACTGATTTGCATGTATAGAGAAGGCAATCAGATGGGTGTATCCTCAAATGACACCAGCATTGGGTAGTGCATCATAAATGGGATGATTAAATGATGGCTGTAAGTAAATGAAGCAATACATAATGGGTTATCAGAAACATTGTAATGACTGACCTAACAACACTGGCGTAGACATGAAGGTAAGTCAGGATGCATTTAGAGGTGGCATATGACATGATGTTATTATTAATAGTCATTTACAAGCTTTATTAGTCATTTTTTCCAGAAACTACTTTTGAGCTTAAACAAAAGTTTGAGTCTGATACAGAAATTTCTGGGCAAATGTATCATCTGTATTACACAAGTGGTCATATTATTTAGATTGGTCCCTTCTGGCCTGAAAATCTGCAGCTTGACAAATGCATTGTAATTAACCTAATGAGTTGCTTTAGGTATACATGGTAGTACAAAAGCAGGCTACGTGTAAGCATGCAGATAGGTGATGACCAGAATGGTGTGTTACCCTCACAGGTTTCTGACTCTGGACATCACTCTGTTGTGGCATAACAAAGAACAATTTTTGAACTGTGAGGCAAATGTTTCTAATCCATTCGGGTTCTTATCATTTGAACCTAAATGTGTGGTGGTCATTCACGACTTCTAATGAAATTGGGAAATGCAGATACTTAGTAGACATAAAAATCATGCTCATAAAAATCAGTAGGTGTCTATTTCCAGAGATAAAGTTGGATGATAATCTCATAATTAAATTAAGAATCCTATCCAGTGTAGGTCTGGTTTATGGTACACATAAAATTTAATGGAACATTAAGCAATGGACCAATTTTATTTAGTTCTGCTGGTATCTTATACAAAGAATTTGTGATTTTGAAGGCATTTATGGCCAAGCAAACAGAGCGTAGACAGCATGCAGACTTTAGCTGCTTGGCTGTTCTAATGGCCTCATGCAGTGGGTTAAAAGGACAAATATATTTCATTGCAGTTTATTCACAGGTAAGTTGATCAGATACACATTATCTTATTCTCAGATAGAAATACTTTGTATGGTCTTAATTATTGAAACAAACTCTACTGAGGGCTAATCAGATGAGAGTAGTCTAGGCCAATGTAATGTTGCTTCCCCGGGCCTTTTAGAAAACATCTGAGATCTTGTGAAATATTTAAACAGCTTAATTAAATAAAGCAACATTTAACTGTGTTAAAATTGGAGCATCCTTTCTTTAAGGAGTTTTTTGCAGAGGATGTTGGAATCATCATTATCATTTTATTTTAACATTTGAAATAGACTCTTTGAAACATGAGTTCACATTTTTTCACAGTTTGAACAGTGTTAAAAATGTTGTATGCCTCAGAACTTATCTGAAGTAAACATAGCTCAAGAAGCAATGAACATATTTATTTATGCTAGTTTACATTGTTTTCACTGTACTGAAACCTATCCTAATGGCTTTTACTGCTTAGTTGTAATTTCTATTATTTATTGCAGCTAGTAACATACTTTGTTACTCATATCACCATGTTCTTCAGTTTGATCTGTGGATTGAAATTTTCCCCGTTGTAGAACAGGGTTGCATTTTGATGCTTTGCAGACAGTTGATGTAGGGCAGAGAGTAAGAAGGAAAAGGTTCTGACTTTTCCCGAGCAGAACATTTAAGTAGTTGCTTGAAGTTAATTCCCATTTTAAGTGGCTTACCCAGAAGTTATTAGCTTAAGTATATGATTCAAGATAACCTTTTACATGAGTGATGAACTGAGTCAGTGTTTTGAAAATGTGGAGCTGAATTTATTAATGCATTATATAAACATAACAATGTATTTTTGTAAGATACATTTATCAAATGAGATTAGCTGAATTGTAAGTAAATGGTATTCTATAGTCTCATATCAAATCTGAAAAGATAGAGCCATAAGTTAGTCACAGAGCAATACAATGTTCCTGAAAGGGACTGAATTTTATAATGTGCTTCTTGAGCTCTCCAATTCGGAAAGCAACTCAATTTCCCATTAAAAATTAGTTAATTTTTCTGGTAGGAATTGTACCTGATAGGTACCTAGGTAGGGAGGACAAGTATCAACCCTAAAGGAAATAATTTTAAGCACTATATACAATCTGATCTGTGACTATGAAGTCCCTTTGGCATTAACATTTTGGGAATTTAAGAGTAGTTCTGAATGACCATGATTAAGTAACAATGATTAAAGTCTTATTTGTTTTTTAATTGGTAGCCATAATGCAAAACAAGGGTTAGTTCTATCCTTTAGACTTAATTCTCATACTATAACCGATTCATGAAGTGTTGCTCTACTGAAGTCAGATTTATTCTTCATTTACACAAAGAGAGAAGAATTAAGTCCTATAGTGTAGCACAGACCTTTGGTATCTTAAATTTACTATTTTATTTTTACTTTGGAATGCTCAAATGTATTACCACTTCATTCTTGTTCCTCTTCAGCACATAATTCCTGTAAGCATAAAAGAAATGTTCTTCCCTCAGGATTCTATCAGAAAGACTATCGTAGCCGAAGACTGAGGAGTTATGCAAGCACAGACAATATGGATGAGCTGATACACATTTTATACTTTCAAGTAAGAATAAATGGGTACCCCTACCACATCGTTGCACAGGTTGCTAATATCGTGCTACAATCTTGATCAGGAAGGCTTGAGAAGCACTTATTGATTTTTACTGCAGGACTGCAATTACTGCTAGTCTGCTTTTTGTATCCTACAGGATGTTGTGCTAATGATTTCATTGCACACAGCCCATTCATTTCTAATGATGGCTTCATTTGAGATTTGAATGTTTTCTACTACATTCTTTCTTTTTTCACATAGTTATAGAATAACACACAACATAAAGCAAGTAGAATATATATTTCAAGCCATTATTTTTCTATTTTCACAAACTTGCTAAGTGGAAGCAATCACTTAATATTTTCTTACCAAGAAAAAAAAAAGGTCAGCACTGACCTCTGCAAATCTGATACAATCTATATTTATTTTAGACTGGATAACTGAAAGTGATTTTTCATGGGGTGCTAATCTTCTGCTACATAATAGTATGTGAAAATGTGCTCCAGACAGTGAACTTGTGTCTCCCTTAACAGATGCCCCACTGAATTCTGTCACATTTAGTATCTCAAGGACATATTGTCTGCTCTTCTCAGGTAAAATAATATCTTGCTCCATGAGCTGTCCTCTTCATATCTGCAGACTTGCTATTGAATAAAGTAGTAGGTGAATATAGCAGTGAGAATGCTTCATATCCATTGACCATCATTTATTTCTGCGTTAAGTATTTTAAAAAAAAACATAAGGCCTTTTTTTTTTACCCCAGGTGTTAGTGCATCTGCATTCCAAACCCAAACAGTATGTCTTATTATAACCATAACAAAATGCTGGATGATAAGAGGTTTCACTGCATCTGGGTAAATCACTGCACAGAGTCCCCCATAATGTCCCTAAAACTAGAAAAGAACAATTACAATTCCATAATTCTACTAATTCTTCGTATCACGGACAATATTATGACTATATTCATCTGAACTTGGCTGCTTGGCCTGAAGACAGAAGTTAAGATGATGAAAAGAGTAATATTCACCCTATCAAAATCTAAGACTACACTTTGTCCTTTTTGTACCAAGACTTGACTTTTCACTCCTGTTCCAATTTATGTACACCAAACAAATTGGATTAAACCAGATGAAAAATTCTCAAGTTTCTGATCACAGTATGTGGGGCATAATTTGTTACAGGATTTGTATAGCATAAATGCCAAAGGTTACTTCATAGCATTTTGGACAGCCTTCTGGTCCAGTTAATGTCAGGAGAAGTCAATATTCCCACAAGGTCATAAGTGACCTGCTGGCTAATTTAGGCACCTAAACCAGAAGCATAAAGTTATACAAATGTAAATATTCCCCCATGCCACTTCAGTCACTTGCATGATCCATAAATTCTACTCTGAACATATGGAGACAGAATAGAAATCTGATGTGGTGTTACCTACAGTCAGAAAAGCTGCACCATTTTATTCATTTATTTCACTCCTCTTCTTTCTAGTTTTGTCTGGTCTATTCTACTCCATTCTGTTCTAATTATGTTTATTTTATATAGTATATGTGCAAAAATAATGAATGCAAATCTTATGTACTTTTACATATAAATACTTAGAACCACATATTATACAGTTACTTATATTCTTATATATTGCAATATATTCTGCATACACACACCCCTCCCCCTAATATGTATTTTGGGTTTAATGTTCCAGCCTTTGAGGACACATCTGTAGAATTAGATTTCAATTTTCTAATTTCACCCCTCCTTCCACTGAGAAGTTATGTTACAGGAGAATGAAGAGGTAGAAAAACACTGTGACTTCAAAATGAAAAGCATCTTTTTCTGCTTATTATCACCTCATATAACACAGAAAACTTTATTAACAGAAAATACACACTATGTATTTCCTTAAAGGAGGTTAAGTCTTTGGTGGATAAAGAAGAGAAGCAGGGTAAAAAAGAAATTATATGTATGAAATGCATGACTCCTTTTAAACTGTACGTATTAAGACCAGATGAGAAAGTAGAAGGCAGCATCCAATTGAGAAATGAATTAGGGAATGACAAAGTGAAATGACTGTATTGCAATAAACAAAGAACAGAGGCAGGAAGTGAATGAAGCATCAATGAAAATAGTGCTAAGGTAAATGGATGCCCCATTACTGAGGATGCTTACAGATGTAATCTCTCAAGATGACATTCTCCAGAGAAATCTTGCCTCCAGTAATAACAGCCAGGCAGTTCTTAGCCGAACTGTTTGGATTAGAACCCCCTTCTCTGTCAAGGCCTTAGAGTTTTCCCAGTTTTCCTTGACTGGTAAAGCAGTTGTGGAAAGCCCATATGTAGACAGACCCCTTTTTATTATTATAAAATATTATTTATTATATTAAGGAGATCTTTGTGTTTTGAGGCTGACATTCACAGAGGGAAAACATATAAAAGTGTAAAGAAGACATTGTTGTAAGATTTTCAAGCAGTAGAAGTGCCCCTTATGGCAGGGTAAGAGCAATGGGCCAGGCAAAGAAAATGGAAAAGCCAAATTATTGGTTGGCTAGAGAAACATCTGTTAAATCTGTAGGAGAGCAAATGAGCAAGAAAGTTACTTAGCATAAAACACAAAGGCTTTGTCTGAAATTTCTGAAGAATGTGTTAGCCTGGATGGTGATTGTGAATAGCCTGCTTTACTAGAGTGGCCTTAAATGTACTTTGTAAACAAACATACTCCCCTGAAAAGTGAGTCTTGGCAACACAATAGGTGTTACACCAAGATATTAATTCTTGGCATGTTCGGACCATCAGACAGTAAATGCTGAGAAAATGGATCTTGAGTATTCTTAACTGTAGACTGCCAAGTTGCCCCTCAAAGAACAGCTCTTACAAATATGCTTGAAAGAATCAATAGAACAAAACACTTATTGCCGTTATTAATGAAGACTATGTTGCACTAACAAATCTTTTGAAATATTCCTCTTTTGTTTCTTACATACAGCACAGACTAGAAAGCATGCCCTAATATTCAATTAGTCCAGTGTTTTTATAGGCAGGAATTGAAGGCTTGAAAATGGAAATAAATTATTTTTAAAGGAAGTAAACCTCTGATTCTGAGCAATACTATCTCCAACACAGATTTCATTTCTCTAGTTTCAATTCTTCCTCAGGAAAATCAACAGAGAATTTCTTAGCTGTTAAATTAAGAAATGTAATAAAGAGGCAAATGACCCAGTATGATTTATTAATTTAATTTTTTTAAAAAAATATTTGTATTTCCAAAATTCTATGGTACAAGAAGAGAAAAAGCCTCTTGTCTGAGTTTTAGAAATGACAACCAGTGTTTCCAGACTGTAATTTATATTTTATAGGTCAATGTAAAAGCTAAGCTATACTGACAATATTCTACTTCAAGGAAACGTGGATATTTTGCTAATGATGAGACGTTCTTCAGCTCCAGACTCACAAACAGATCTAACCATAATAATGACCTGTGGAAAGCAGAAAGTTGTTGATACTGGCTTCTTGAAAATTTCATATGCCCTCAGGCTTTGCCCGGATGTTAAGCCCTTAGGTGAGATACAATCACTAACAATCACTTCCTATTCTTCCAATCTGCTTGGTCAAAGCCACGTTTCAGTGTGGTGTTTATCAATTTATGCATCTGATTGGCAAGAACAAGATCTATATTTTTAATGAGATCCGAAATTTATTCTGAATGATATTAAACTGAATCATGGCAGATACGCTGGTGTTGGCTCCAACATGAACAGTGTGAAAAGGGAGCGAAGGATTCCAGCCTTGAGCCTTCTGGAAGAGACCTTCTCAGCTGAGCCCTCTGCATGGTGTCAGCCCCACGACAGCTCAGCAAAACTCAGGATGAGCTCAGAGTAAAGTTGCAGAGCCTGACATTGGAAACCTGCACAGTGGGAAGTAGGTTCCACTGCAAAGGAATGTAGGAGCCTGATTTTTTTCCTTGGCATGCTGTTGACTCAGAACAGTCTTGCATCAAAGTAGTGAAGACGTGAAGAAAGTTTGGGCTTGAATCAGGATTCAGCCTTTTTCATGTAGCTTTTTGTGGAGCAGCTAAAGCAGTCTGTATTCCCATAAATCATTTCAGATGTGTTCTCTTCCTAAACATGAAACATTTAGCAGCTGCTGCCACTATTGATGACCTCCTTAAAATAATGCTAAGCAACAATATTAGCTTTATTGTGTGGCAATACTGGATTAGTTTATTCTAAGACAGCATTTTTGCCATATAGGATAAGACCAGGGATTAATATTATTTTATTTTCTGTAAGGAAATGTGACAAATTATTATTTCATAATAAAATTTATATGTTTTCTAATAAACACACTTTTTTTTTGTTTGTTTAAATGATAACTTCCCATCTGCAAGTTATCAGTCTCTGTGCTTTCCTTTTTTTATGAATTTCATGGTTTATTTCACTTGACAAATATTTACCTTTTATTAACCACTACAGGCTGAGTCCTTGACAAAATGAGGCATTTCAACAACAATCTTGACCCCCTCGTAAAACAAAGTTCCTCTCAGTATGACGCAAATCTTGGCCTCTTCATCAGCACTTGCAACACAGTTGACTCATGCACCTGACTCTTCCCATACCTGTTCCTCATAAGATTACAAGTTTCATTCTCCCAAATAAAAGCCAAGGTAAAAGAAAATAAAGCACAAGTCCTAACACTCCAGTGAAAAGACAAACTGCTAAGAGCAGCGTGAAGCCTGAAGCTTCTCTGTTTTCTCTGTACTGATGATGTACTCCATTTTCCTTCCATTTACTTCACAGAATTACGGAATATTCTGAGTTTGGAGGGACTGGACCTATAAGCATGATCCAGTCCAACTATTAAGTGAATGGCCCATAAAGGAGTTGAACCCCCAATCTTGTGAACCCTGTGCTAATCTGCTATGCTAATCTTGAAGGCATTTTTCAGACTTGCTGCTTTGTGAAAGTATTACTAACACTTAAACTGATTTCAAGAATTCTGCCAAAGAGAACCTATGTTTTTGGTGAAAATATTTCTGCGATAAATTCTTGACTCTTTCACAAGTATATAACATGCTCTGGGGTGGATTCAGGTTGCCTACATGGGGCCAAGCCTGTGGCCATTTAGTAGCCTTTCTCATAAAAAAAGATAATGTCAAAAAACTGATATCACTTTACAAGGGCACCTGGGAAATCCACCTACATTCAAGGTAGTTCCTTATTTTTTTCCCATTTGTTTTCACTGTTCAGACTAGCAGAATTTCCTCATGTAACCTCAGGTTGATTTCAGTATTTTATTTTCAGGGTGGAGCACTACTATGATTATTTTCGGTAAACTGCTGTAGAGTGAGATTGTGAAAGAGAGGGTGAGAGTACTCAGCTGTGTAATTCTGGCACAATGAGCAGTTTCAAGGGATCAAAATCTTTGCTGTGATTTAGAGTGAGTCACTTTGGAAATTGTCCCATTTTACATAGAAATCTTCCTTTCCCCCTTTGCCTTCATTCATTTCCTAAGCACTGCGTACAGCCCGTTGAAGTTCAGGCTCTTGCCTGTAAGCCACATTGAAGGCAGGTCAAGAAGCAGGGTCCTGCCTGCAACACTTTTCCTTCAAAACAAGAAATATTAATTCCTTCTTATTTCCAGGATATTTGAGGTGGTATGAGTTAATGAACTGACTTCCTTAACATCTGGGACTTTGAAGACTAAACTTATCCAGTATAATCACAAAATATTCTTACTGCACACAATGGATACTGTGGTGTGATTTATGCCTTAATAGAAATCTACAAAAACTTAACAAGAAAAGTTGTTGGGCAGATATGTTTTCACTTTTTTTTTTCCTCTCAATAAAACATCACGAGTTCCCACTACTTACAAGTTGGGGCAGCTACATATCACTCCATTAAGTTACTCTGGATCATCAGATATTGTCAACAAATATATGTGACCTGGTTGCCTGCAGTATAATTCAAGCAGATGTTAAATCCTAGGAAGAAATTAACGTGTCAAGAAAAAATAAAAAAACCCCTAAATATATCAACAACAACAACAACTAAACCAACCAACCAAGCAAACAAAAAGCCCCAGAGAAAAACAAAGGAAGAGTTTATAGATCAACCATTAAGAAATTTCAGATTATTACTGGCTGGTAGAGTGACCATCATTTTTGAGAAGCCAGACCACTGTCCTACAAAGAAAACTGCTGGGCACATTCTATGGAGAGTATTAGAAAAAAATCAAATGGCCATTTGATCTAGCAACTTTTAAAGGGAAAGAAAAAACATTGGAACAGATTGTGCTGTCTCAATATACATGAACTTCAATGCTATTATTTGTGGTATCAGTGCAGCAAGGTACCTAAACTGCTGTATAACTAATACTAGGAAAGATTAATATCATGTCTTGGATGTCCTCAGCACTGTGAATTACAAAATCTTGATTTCGAGTGTGCTATTAAACAATATTTCTGAATATTCACTTTCCAATTACATTTACTTTCCATCTCGACTCTTTTGCAAACTAAGTAGCACTTCATCTTGTAGGAAGTCTTGTCAAAATGGGTTTTTACTTATAAGCCACTGTAATTAAGATAAATAAATGTTGGCTTTCCCTAACAGAGAAAATGTTCCACTCTATGCCATCCCTTCCTATTTTCTCTTAGAATCACATGCTAATCAAGAGTGCCTACAGTTCAGCACTTGAACTGATTGCAGTCTCAGTATTTAAAACCAGATCTTCCACCTGCCAGCTTGTTTAGCTGAATGATTTGTTCACATTATTGCACCGCTTGTACTTAACTGTTTTGTGGGGAGCTTGCTGTTGATCAACAAAAACTTCATATAATCATCTATCCGTGTCATGTTCCAAAGCAGTTTAAATAAATGAATATAGCCATGGGTAGGATTGCATTGTGCACCCAGACTGGTTGTGGAACAATTAAACTCACTCTGAAAGAAAACCGATAAAGATTTGATTAACTTTTGGTAGCAGATGTCCACCTGTATTTCAACTTGAAGTAGAGAAAAAATAGTTGGAAAAGACTAAATCCATGGTCTCCCACATCAACCACCTACATTTCAAGTTAAATATATATAAACAAGTGATTTCTAGCTCCTGATGTACAACATTTTCAAAATCATTAAATGGCCCAGGCTTATAATATGTTAGTGTAAGTATTACAATTATTTTCTTTTTCAAAAGCATATCTATTTGTACAAGCTATAGTAATTTTAAAGGATTGTTTTTATGCTGTTGAGAGTGCATTTTTTTCAATTGCACTGACAAGTAAAAATTTTCTTGCAAAAATATTACAGTTCCACTTTCCAGTGGAGTACTTTTTCCATATGAAAGTGTGCACAATCACTTTCTCTTTCACAAGATCCTACAATACAGATCTGGTCTGGGTTCTGGAATCTGCAGCAATTTCTAACATTAGTGATTCTAATCTCCAGGATCCCTTACTTCTTCTTCATAGAAATATGAAATCTGAATTTGTCCTACAGAAAGTAATCTTTGTTCCTTTCTGCATGATTCTCTTGGCCGCAACGCTCTGCTGATGTATTTCTACAAAGAAGAAGGATGATGAACTTTATTCAGGCAATCCAATAGAAAAGTAACCATGATGAAAAGAACATGAAAATTTAAAGGAAATAAAAAAAAAAAAAACAATGAACAATTCTGACTGCTTACTTTACAGGTCTGCCAGTCTTTGGCAACCTAAGCAGTTGCTGAAGAGAAGGGGCCGTGATGTCTATTGGACCTGGCCACTGCAGACAGTCTATTTAATTAGCCACTGCAGTGTTTGTATACCTGCTGCTTTCACTCTGTTCCATGTTCCAGATTTCTTAGAGAGATATTTCCCATTATTTAGCACAGTTAGGAGTAGCCATGGTCCTTTGTAGCAATTCAATAAGAGGTTATCATGGAAGGCCGGGCTGCAAAGGGACTCGAGAAAAAATAGGGTAATAACCTTCTAACTACAACCTGCACAAGTCAGCATGGAAAACAAAATCCTTTATTCCTAGCAGAAGACTTTGGAGTTTGTTTGGTTTTTTTCCATCTAGCTGCAAATTTTGCTAGGGGAAAAAAATCTGAATTTATAAACTGTCCTAGTGACAGTCAAAAAAAGGAAGAGAATAAAAAGGTGAGGCATTCATAGGGATTTTTCAAAAAGGGAGTTTGGACTGGAAAGGGAGTAGTCACAATCTTCCTCATCTCAAGAAGGCTTGATGCTACCAAAAGAGAGAGAAAAAAAATGTTGCATGCTTCCAGAAAAAAAAAAAAAAAACCACAACAAACTAAAAATGCACTACTTGTTTAAAAATAATTGGAATATATTGTGATCTTTCAGCAATTTTCTCTCATGTGACACATTTCATAAACATTAATTTTTTTCTTTGACATTTCACAAGCAGAAGTGGATTTCCTTCTTCCTTACCTGTCTCACGTGCACACACATATATGCATACACATATACACACACACATACATCTGTAGTGAAACGTAATAAACTACCATTGATTGCAGTAGAAATTAGATGTAGTGGGATAAAGCAAAAATAGCATCTGCTAAGGTAGATTTTACCTGTGGTCACTAACAAGGCATTTTCAATATAAGTACTTGATGAGTATCTCTGAAATAACTACAATCAATTGCTATCCAGAAAAAATTAGCAGTGCTGCAATGCTTTACTAAAACAGCCACATGCCTGGTTTTAAATATTTTCATAGACCTGCAGAGTAAAGCCTTGTGTCCCACTTCATACTCCATTCCCCACCGTGAGTGCTCACAGCACTTCATGGCCTCTCACGTTGCTGACGTTAATCGTGCACGTTTGCACATCCAAAGGCCTTTGCTGGGCAGAGCAGTTCACAGGCCAGTTGCTTCATTTCATCAGTGTAATCAGTGTTACATAACAAAGCACAGGATAAATGTTAGACAAAGGTTGCCCAAATATACAGAGCTTTAATCCACTGAAATGTTAACCTGATAGAATGCATCAAAAGAAGGCATCCACTGTAGAGAAGGATCAGTGATATTCTACACTGAGGTGATCAATACATAAAGAGCATTAAGTGTGGAGTTGAAAGAAATCTAAATTACTAAATGCCAAGGGGCTTGCAGAGATTCCCAGAAGCTGTCTTTCAGGTCCCCACTGACTGGATCATATCCTGCAAGTATCTGTTCTGCTGCTCACAGCCAAGGGCCCATGATTTTCAGGTGAATTATAATGTTTACAACCTCCTGCTAAGGGTTTGCACATTCTGTACCCAGTTTCATTTATTCTGACCCAGGAAATGCTGTGAACTGCGAGGAGAACAATTAAAGCATTAATTGCCAAATCAGTTTAAGTTATCACTTAAAGCTGTTCCAGAGGTCAGGTCTAGCAGTGTGCTCTGGCAGTGGTGGAGGCTTAACAGCACACCAGGCTGTATCAATGGGAGGATAGCCAACAGATGAAGGAAAATTATCATCCTACATTACCTGGCACTTGTTAGGCTACATCTGGATCCTTGCATCCAGTTTTAGGCCCCCAGGACAGCAAAGATGCTGATAAAGTGGAGTGGGTTCAGCATAGGGGGACCAGGATGGGTGGGCTGGAGCAATTGACTGGGGAGGGGCTCTGCCTGCCCAGCCTGGGGCAGGATTGGGACTGACCAGCACCCATGGACACCAAGGAGATGCAGCAGGGATGAAGCCATAATCTGTACAGTGGAGGATGAGAGAAGGACATAGACCAAACCTAGAGGGGTTCCAGACAGATATAAGGAGGTGTTTTCAATTGCAAGGATAGCTAAGCATTGAAACAGGCCGTGCAGAAAGGCCAGGAAATCTCCCCCTTCGTCAGAGCTGGCAAGGTCCTGAGCAGCCTGCTCTACTTTCAGTTTTGCCCCTCTGAAGCAAGAGCACTCTAAGGTCCCTTCTAAACGGAATTACTCTGTCATTTGGCAGTCCAAATGAGACAGAGAATACAGTAGGTCAAGTAAGAATGACAGTGCATACAGCAAATGATAGACGGATGGACAGAAACAAGCAGTTTTAAAACAAAACATTATTGCTACGAACAGTGCTTTTATAGTCCTTACCTTATTGTCTTTTTTATTCATTCTGAATGAATGACCACAGAAAACACTTCAGTGCTAGTGTTAAGAACTAAAGATTTGTTATTTTCTTCAAGACAGAGGTCTGGGGACTTGAGGTGAGGGGGTTCTTTGTAGTAGGAGGTTAATATTATTCAGAAATATTAATTTGCCAGGATAACTTTCATTTAAAGCTATTAAAGAAATCCAGTGGAGCCACAGTGTAATACTAAATGAATTCATTTGGTTTTATTTTAAATAGATTAACAAAGACAAGATTAAAACCAGGACAGTTGAGTAAAGATGGAAAACAGGTGGTTACCTGTTATTTTACCTTCCAAGCAAAATCTCTGGTGAAACTACATACAGTCCAAGTTTTAAATTAACTTCTAGTGTTACACTCTGTGTTACACTCTGTCCTTCTTCTGCATGACTGAAAGATGCAATTGTTTTCTGTGGTTTATTTTTCCCTGGTATATTTCTCACTAGCTCATTCCTTCTTACTTTCAGTAGGCTTCCTGGTTCATAATTCACAAGTCATCTGCATTTATAGAAGACCACCATTTGAAGCATTATGTCCTCTGATCTTCAAGCTGCTAAATTTCCCCTCTCCTCTACCCCAAAGATAGACAGGAGGATTCATTTATTTTGTTTCCAAAATAATGTTTAGTAACTATGAATATGATGTGCAGGGTGACATGAGGGATTCCGTGACACTGAATTTATATTAACTTAGAAATTACTGAAAAGTCCAGCTTGTCTAGAAAAGGAGGTAAAAGTCATCAGTTTGACATATAGGTGGGATCCATGCAAATGTGGAGTAAACATAATAGGCTTGTACATAATAAACACTTTTAGAACAAGTTATTTTTTTTAGTGTGTTAATGTTTTGATCCTAGTTTGATGAAGCTATAATGTTTATTTGGTACCAAATTCAAAAACTCTTCTAATTACAATCTGAATCCTGTGGCCAGGTCATGAAGCAACAAACAGCACAAAAGCAGCAACAAGGGTGTATGAGCACGTCAAAATAAAGGTGCAATAAGCATTGCCACCTTAGGTGCAATGGCCAAATAACATAAAAATAGACCTGGCAGCACCATTGCATAAATGCCTGCATGGGATAGAAATTTAAGCATGTAACTATGAAACTCTCGTTGTAGAGTTTCATAATATGCTAACATTCTGCACCTTCAGCCTGATCAGAAACCAGTGGCAACACCTCCCAGCTGCTATTGTTATCTTATTTCAGCAATATTCAAGAAAGCATAGTCAGACTTTGGCTTGGGTGAAATAGCCGTACCTTGTTTCAGTTTCAGTAGAGAAACAGGGTAGTTTGCTCAGGGGAAACTGTTCTCACCTGCTGAGATTGGAATAGAGGAGCTCTGGCAAACAGAACTGGAGGAGGGAAGCACTTGCACAATACTAGAAGCAGGGGAGGTGGGGATCTCACTGGACTATTTTGGCTTTGAAATTTGCACTTGTATAAATATGCAGTATATGGTATAAGCTACGACTCCATTCTGACTAAGCCATCTGGCAGACAAACCAACAATTTTTCTGAATACTAAATTCAAAGAAAACTAAGAGGTCGCATATTTGTTGGAATTTTTTCTTACAACTAATGAAACAACAGAAGTTACAAAATATTTAAAAATAAAGGAAACCACACCCACAAATGATTTTAAAGGGAGAAACTAGTATTTTGGGGATATTACTGAAAAAGAAATGCCAACCTGTGTTTCTGTATATCAGGAATGCACAGAATATTCACTTGCAACAGCTAGTGTTGCTTCTCTGATTTGAAACATGTGCAGAAGGGTGAGAATTTTTAAATCTGGCATGTTTTGTTGTTAGTTTTTTTTTTCCTTTTTCCCTGCAGTGAGTTTTATTGCTAGGTGAGTTCTTCTGTCAGGATCTCTCAGCTCCATTTAGCAGGTTTCTACACGTTTCAGAACTTGAAAGACTCACCCAACGTATCATCAGCGTTCCCATCATCAGTCACGTTTACACTGGCTTAGTCCCAAATCAAACGTGAATGTCTTTTTTCCTTCTCACGTTTTTTTTAAAGTTTCTGTAAAAGAGATTAGTCAATAAAGTAAAAAAAAAACACAACAAAACAAAAAAAACCCAAACAAACAAACCCCAAAAAACAAAAAAAAAAAAAAAAAAAAACCCCAAACCCAAAACCAAAAAAAAAACTCAAAAAACCCCCAAAACCCAAAAAACATAAAGCTGCAAAAGCTCCATAAACTTAAAACAAAACAAAACAACAAAACAAAACAACACCAAAAGTCAAAACAGAACCAAAACCAACCCACAAAAACCCCACTCACTTCACTTTAAAATAGTATGTAAATTCATTATTTCCATCTTAACTCTTTACAGTGCAGAAAGGAATAAACATCTAAAAGAAGCAAGTAAGAGATGCATCAGAAGCAGAACAATGTGGAGTTTTTGGATAACAGTTTAAACCAAATAAAGTCATGTAGTTCAGCTCACTGTTACTGATTAAATGTATTGGGGTTACTCACGAATATCTTCTTACTGGCCCCAATTCAGCAAAGCACTACACATGACTAATTAGGAATATGAGCATGGAAATAGGATTTAAACTTTAGAACAACCATATTGGGGGGTTAGAGCATTTTACTAAATAAGGGCTTGGAGCCTTAGCCAGCAGCTTTATTCATGTAGTGTTTTACTCTCTGTTTGTGGGAAATGTCATCCCTTCAGTCTCATGACTTTTGTTTCTCTTGTGCTCTTGTATTCCACATGGCAGAGTTTTTATTTCCTCCTACATGCTGGGGAAGAATTTGAAGGAAGAAGACAGTCAAGATGTATTTGGGTAATTTCTATGCTTATATTTTACACATATAGCAATACGCTACATCATTGTTTACACAATTCAGTTATTTCTCACAGAGTTTGATACAGTGTTGTGAAAGCATGCATTTTTTTGTGAGTGCCTCACTACCAGATATGAGGGCTAGAAATGAGAGGAACAATACTGTACAACCACAGACTTCTGAGAAAAAAATACACTGCATTAAAATGGCATTGTATAGCTGCTTATTGTTTCTAAACAATTTCCAGATGAAATCTGAAAACAGGGTTTTCCTAACTGCCAACTCTGCAGACACAATGTGGGAGAGTCAAGCAAGAGTTATATAACTAATTAAAACCAAATTAATTTAATCAAAACCATTAGACACTCATTACTCATGCAACTGCATCATCTTTTCAGTTTACCTTTATCCTCTCCCCCCAGCTGTATTGGTTACACCCGCCTCTTGTTTCTCATCTGAAAATAGACATTTTTTTAGGAAAGGAAATGCATCTGTCTGTGTACCAGCACATTACCTGTCTTGATCTAGATCAGGCACGACTGTAATGCAAATAAAAACATCAGTGGAAAAAGACGAATATAAACAAACTACATTGGTAACTTGCTATTTTTGGACATTATTCAAGACAACTAATTTGAATCTTCTCAGCCACTCATTTGGTAGAGAAATATTTTCTTAGAACTTGTGGTCAATCATAGTTTCTCTCCATACAAAAAAAAGAACATTTTAAGATGACATAAATTTACAACTTGAACAGGTGGATAAAGATATTTTATTCAGCCAAGAAGTCAACTTCTGAAATCAGACACCTTCGAAACTGGGTGAGGTTTTTTTACAGAGCATTGAGAAACTTCATATTGCTTCAGAACTTTGAAGATTAGTTTTATTGCAATGAAAGCCAGAGGGTTTGCAAGTGAACATTAAGAACAGACAACATTTATTATAAAGAATAAATTTTGCAGACGCTGTACATAATTTCTACTTTGGGATTATTATTTAATGACATGACGGAAAGAAAGACTTTGCTTTTATTTGTGTGGTGTTCTGTCTTAGAATGGATGCTCAAGGCAAAAATCTCACTTGTAATGCAAGGTGTGCCAAGTAGGGAAAAGAACACAGGCAGCTTCTTCCTTTTCCTCATGCAGCCATACAGGTTTGGGGCAGGATGGTGCCACATGTACTGAGAGACTTGAGGAGCAAAGGGGTGACCCACAGCACCCAAGTGAAATTAAAAATGTGGGTCACTGTACTGGTTTGCTGGAAAGGACCCCTCTCTCTCCCCCTCCCTCCTTCCCTCTCTAAATGCCTTTGGGCATCTGCCCAAGGCTGTGTCTATGCCACACAACAGAGGGACATGATGGAAACCTCAGGAAGGGAGACTTAACTGAAAGCACACTAGGACATTCCCAGGTTTGTGGCCGTGGAGACACTACAGGTGCAATAGTTTATGCTGAATCCAGAGCACTAAAGATTGCCAGAAAAAGATTTCAAAAGAAATGGCTAATACTATCAAAAAGAAATGCCCATGCTAACCCTGGAACAGGAAATGAGGGACTGGGAAATATGGAGCAAGGGTGCCTGGCTTTGTAGTGTACAAACTTGCAAATTGGGAAGAGTCAACATCTGAATACTGAGAAGATCAGGTTCTAGTTGTGGCTTGGCCACCTCCAGACACAAACACCTCCAGTTTGCCTTTATGAAGCCAGCTCAGAAGTCTTTGCATGATATTCCCAGAAAGCTTCAGGAAACTTTGGAAAGGATGGAGATATATTTGTCAGTGCAAACTCATTTGCATGTGGCACTTGGGGATATATTTTACTGGTGAATGTCAATGCTGGTTTAATGGTAAGCCTCGATGAGCTTAGAGGTCTTTTTCAACCTTAACGATTCCATGGTCGTATAAAGAACATGTTGACCGTTGTTCTAAGTACTTATGTCATGAAAATTAAACTTAAAATCTGGATTCATTGCACTTTAAAAAATCATTATGATCAAAAACAGTTGTGTTTGTTCTGTGAAGAACAAACATAATTATTTGACAGAAAGAGCAACCTGAACTTCTGCTGTATTTACTTAACTTTTTCTGCAACACTTTTCTGCACCTTTTGATAGACACAAACCTTAACCCTGCTGTGTTCACAATTACTCAAATGACTATTGTGTCTGAGATATAACACAATTCCTCCTCTCTGTCAGAAAACCTCCAAATCAGAAAACTCTCATGTCAAAGTCTGAAAAATTGTATAAAAATTAAGTTACTAAGTGAAAGCTGAGACTTATTTGTGTAATAAAGATCTGCATAACAAAGCATTCAAAGCCATCAGGGATATTGTGACAAGGTATGGAATTGGTATAGAGGCATGAATAGCGGAACATCCTTACTCACCTCAGTGCCCAAAAGGAATGGGGAAACATAAGGACTGCATTCTGCATTTGCCAACAAATTTTGTAGCCAAAAAGCCAAAGTGAAAAGTCTCATTGGGCTGTTGGAGCAAGACTTCTATAAGGCCAGTCATGTCTCTCATTTGAAAAGGAATCCTGAAAAGAGGAAATAGTTTACTAAGTATGTTATCCACATTCACCTAAATTTTCATCTTTGTGGAAAATACAGGAAAGATACAAAACAGATCACAGGGTCTTTCAGAAGTTATGAAAGAAGCTGCTGTTACTGAAATATGACCCCAGTTGTCATATTCAAGAAAAAAGAAACTGAAAATCATAACATATCAAAAATTAAGAACTACCTTCCTAATCTGTTTGCAATTTCTTCATAACAAAATGTTATAAGTCTGCTCTTGTAAAAAATTTATTAAAAATAGGAAGAGGGGAAAGAACATAAGAGACAACTCATAGTTCTTTCTTTTCATTGGAAAGAGGGGAAATCAATCATTTCACAGAAAGAAATCAGTTCATGTTAATATGACTATACAAGTGTACAACTGTTGTGAGCAAAACCACAATCTGGCCCTGTAAATCAAGTTGAGACTGTTTATATTTACCCTATTTGCTTGGAACATTTCTCTTTCAGAGTTCGTACCTCCCTTAGCATTTAAGGCACTCCAGAAAAATGGTCTTGTCCGTAAGAAGTATACAAAAAATTTGTCTAAAAGTGAGATTTGAGGAATAGCAAATGTCCAAATGAGAAGTTTGAACTTATGAAGCCTTTGCCCAGATTTTATTTGACAATTTCGATGCTAGTGAGTAGTAGCAAAATACCAAAGATAGTAAACTCATGTGCTGTTATTCCCTAGGCAGCTCAGAGGGGAGATGAGCCCTTACCAAAATTATTGTCACTGACACCGCTGGTGGATCTCTAAATCAAAGACAAAAATATGGTCTTGTGCAAAAAATATTGCTCTCTTTCTTAGTTTTCATTTTTGTTGTGGAAGCACTGTAAACATCAAAATGGACCAAGTAAAGACATGGAATGGAAGGTTATTGTTCCTAACAACCAATCTCAGCCAAAGAGAGAGAATAACTGGTCAATGATGCTTCTCTGATTTTTGATATGTCACCATTCATGCACAATGTTTTATGCTTCCCATATGCTTTACTGTATCCACATTGTAATAGTACTGTAATGTTCTTTTTTGGAGGGAAAAAAGAAAGATAAATTTCGGGTAAAAATATCCCTTGTGCAGGAGCAGTGAGACCAACAGAAGGAAATGCCATCAGGGCCTAGAACTTCATGGATCGCCTCTCTAAACACATAACCATCTTATGGAAATAGGAAAAGTGGAACAGGGCAGAAAACTCCCTGCACTCATGGAACTGAACTTCCTGAATTTCAGCCATCAACTTAGCTTTAGGATCTGCAAGCCAAATAACATCACTCAAGATTTGACTCATGGAATGATATCCCTATATGACCATGGAAACATATTTGATACTGTTTGTGATAGGTATGAAATGCTACAGTTTATGAGTTTCTACCCCTTTTACTCCACAATTACTATTTATTCTATCATTCCCTTACTCTGTCATGTGTATTATACAACAGATAGAAAAATAATTGGAAAATTTAGAGTTTGTCTGTGCACATTATGTTGGATGACATCAAGAAGCAATTTTCAGTATAACTGAGTCGTAATTCTATTAACCACTCTGTGTTTTAGGATTTTGAAAATGACAGATCTGTAAGAACTTCATAGCCACTTTTACACATGTAAATTACAGCTGTTTCTTCAGGTTGTTTTTACCTGGTTTAAATATCATAAACTTTCAAAGTTGCTATCTCCCTCTGCTACTAGTTCCTCCAGAAAACCATAAGTAATTTTACTTTCATTTGTGGGTATGAAAATTAAACATGATAAAGTAATTTGAGGTCTTTGCTCCACTGTATTTATAAGCCCATATTTTTTTTTTTATTATGTGATGAGACTGTTCATTTAATCCAAATCCCCTTGAGGGCCCCAAGCCAAACTTTTAAGTGCTGATGAGAACATTTCCTGACTATAGGTAAGGATTTTGTTCTCTAGGCTCTTTTTGCTGCCAGTTCAGAGACCTGACAGCAGTTCTTCTCCTTTTAACATTTTAACATGTCTCTATGTTTTAATTATCATAGAAGAAACAGAAAACCCCAAAATAAATCAGGTTGTATACAATTAAGCCATAGGGAGGAACTCCAATTAAACCTTAATGGGCAGTAATTGTTTTCCTCAATATTTCAAAAATAATCATCATCCAGACACCAACATACGGAATATCTAACTTGTAAAATCTCTCACTTTTCATCTTCTTAAAAGCTATTACAGAGGATGTCTTTCCTCAGAATACCTAACACCAGTTTGTGACTGATTGTGTTTAAAATATGAGGGGTCTTTTTCATATCTAGGACAAGAAAGCTTGGATGATCTTCAACAAACTATATGGAATATAGAGATATATAGAATTTATTTACATTATGGAAGAATTAAATAATATATACATAAGCCTTTATGCACTGAACTTTTTGTGTAACAGAGACACATGTATTGGCCTGAGTCTTTAAAATCAGAGTTGAGCTAGATGCAGTTGGACACCTTCTGTCAGGAATTATGATGGCTAAGCAAGTCTCCTAGGACAAGACAAAGGACAGAAGCTACATGGAACAGAGGAAATACTTATTTGGAAATCATAATGTGGAAATTTACTTGAAGCACACTTAAAACAAATACATCTGAGAAGCTGCAGTGCTCTGGCTTTGCTTAAATGCAAAATTTTGCAGGGAATAAAGGGACAGAGAAAGATGTGCTTGGTAAGTGCTGCCTCTTCACGCTGGGTTGGTTTGCCAACAGCGCCTGACACTGATCTGATGCTGGGGCCATTACACAAAGGCTTCCTTTGCTCCTGCACACTGAACAGACCAGGCTTACAAACCCTTATTCAGCACCACAGCCGTGACAGCTGCCTTGGCCAACTCTTCTGGGCATGGGCTACTGAGGCACAGGGAGCTGAGCATCCCTGAGGGGAATGCTTCTAGGACAGACTCGTGGCTTCTCGCTGCCTGTGCTTCTCAGGCTTCCTGCAGTGCTTATTGTAACCAAGCCACATGTTTAATGTGAGCCCATCCACCATAACAGCCACTTTTCAAAATTGTTTACACCTCTGGTTTACACAGCATTCTGCATCAGTGAGTATCACCATTTAGTCAAGCATTGTGTGGGGAAAAAAAAGTTTATTATTTTTATGTTTTGTTCTTGCTCATTTAATCCTGGTTATAAAGGACTAAAATACAAATCTGAAACTAATGTTTAATGGGAGCCCAGCAACCTCTTTGAGAAATAGAGGAGTGAAGGTGGTCATCATCGCAATTCCAGTAAGATTTCCAAAGGTCTGTTTGTGGTCTTACATTTATTTGAATCAATTTCAGACACTTAATTAGAGAATCTGATAGCCTATCCATACTGAAAACACAAACCAGAAAACTTAAGAAAATGTTTACACCAATTTCCATTTACTCCAATGTCCACTTTGGAAATTTCTTTGCATTTATATAAACATCATGATTTTTCAGAGATTGTACCTGAATGAAATAAACAATTAAGTGAGGACACTTCTTTTGGCATATTTATGCTACCATTATTCAGCTAGGATAGGGATGTTGCTTAGTGCAGTGATTTTTAATGTGCCAAATTTACTTAGCTATGCTGGCATAAATTTAGCATATAGACTAGGCTTTGCTTTTATTTCTTTCCTTTTTTGTTTTGCTTCATTTAGCTCACATTTCCTTTTAATTTACCTAAACTAAACTAAAATAAGCCTCATGTACACTGGGGAAAAAAAAGTGTTTCTACTCATTTAATTAACTTGTTTTGAAAACAAATGCTAAATTAAACAAGGATACCTCTTTTTAAAGCACACAGCAAAACATCAAAAAATAATTACAACAGGGATAACTTTGTAAAATATGCCATGAACACAGTATAGTAAAACTGCAAAGCTTTGAAAAAATGTGTGGAACTCAATTTTATGGGAGACTGTTTGTTCTCATTATATGTTAAGCTCATGAAAGAAATCTAAATCTTGAAGCAGTGCAGTGAGCCAGGTCTGGAGAGGTGCTGACGTGAGACATGAGGAGTGCAGGCCATAGAGAGAGGGCGCTGCCACAGACAGGATCAGGGGAACAGGGCCGAGCCTTGACAAACTCATATTCCTCTTCTTGCATATCTATCAGCGGCAGCCTTTGAACTCGTTTTTGCTGAGTGCAAAGATATTCCCTGTCAGGCCTTAACACTGTACCATTATCTGTTTTAAAGACTCATCTCCACTCCCACTGTTTTCTTCTACAATGCTGGACTTGCTGCTGTAATTACTGTAGCAGCTGTCTGTGTCACAAGTGGTTTCTGTAAGTTTGCATAGCATTTATCCAAAGTGAGGCTTTGATACTTCTTGGGGTCATTATTATATCACAAGCAAAGAACATAATCAAATATTTATGTGGCTATTCCTTTCCATGTTAAATCACATTTTATTTTTAATGAAATTTTTGAGCCTCAGTTTATAGCTTTAGTAAGATCACTCCAACATCTTTCTGGAGGGTAGCAGCTTTTTGGTCACTTGTGAAAGGCAGCTAGGGACAAAACAGTGTTTGACCCAGAGAACTCTGAGTATGACTGTAGACCAGAGAGATACGTGAAGAACTTAGGTTAACTTTAAATATTGACAGAATTAGATTAAATTTCTATTTATGTACCCTAAGATTTTTTTCCATGGTACATGTTATTTCAGCATGACAAAACAAACTCTGCAGTACTGTAGGGCAGCCAAATAATAAGGAAAGTTTTCTTGGTTTTTGTTCTTCAAGAATGGTTTTTCAGACATCTGTCACAGGCTGCTTCTTTCATATCTGTCCAGTAAAAATGCAGGGCTTTTCAAGAGTGTCAGACAATTAGGAAGTTTCTATGAACATTAGGGATTATATTTCTGTAGCAAAATTGCCTGTGTCTATAATTAACAAAACTCATTTAATCCAAATGTGTGCACTTTTGCCTTGAAAAATCAAGTACTTCTTTGTTTTTTTCTTTACTCTCCAAGCTAGCTGAGATATTTCCATGAGTTAATGACTTACTTTTGCTGTTACAAAAACTGAATTGCTTGCCCTTCAACCACCTTGAAGTACACAAACAGCTATTAGCTTACATTAGTCATTAGCAGCACACAGGTCTAGGCCCTTTGTGCTGCACTGAAATAGATATATTGGGACATTATTATGTGCTTTGAATTCTACTGATTTATCTAATTCTGTGGAAATTGGAGATTACTTGTCATACCACGTATATTTGGTAACACTTGGCTTCCAAGAATAAATGAAAAAAGAAAAAAGAACAACTCTATTTTTTCTTCAAACATAAGAAATCTCTTCTCTCTGTCCACAATATTAGGCACACATGCAGCATGCAAAATACCTGTACCATTATTTATGACCTTCAGAAATGCTGATACAACAGCATATATTCAGAGTCGAGTACAAAACCACCTCACTTCTATTGGACTCCTTTAACAGAAGAATTATAAACATAATGACTATGTACACACTTGATAAGGACACTATTATGCCATTTATACTAATATATGATTATATCAGCATAAACACTGCTTTCAACATATACAGAGCACAAGACACACCTACAAAAATGCTGCAAATAAGACTTTTGTCAATGCACAGCTGCCAGCACTGTGGGGTTTGCAGGGTATGTGCTTTGCTGTTCCCTGTCCTTCCCTGTCCTTCCCTGTTCCATGTCATTGATCCAAGACGTACCGAGGCACAGAGTGTGTCACAGGTCTGTACCTCAGTGTTAAACACCTACTTTAAAGTACAGATGGGTCCCAGACTTGTTCTCACACCTGAAAGCAAATACAGGGAAGGGGCTTTCGCTTCTCATAGCTTCCTTCCTTCTTCCTTTGAAGTTTTGAAGTACCTTTTTGATAGTCATAGCTCATTTTTCCTCTGCTATGCTTTTGTTGTCAGAAACACGGAACTGTGTGATTAATAGTATGCAATTCCTTTTAGAGAAGGAGTTCATCTCTTAAATATTTGCAGAATACCAATGTCCATCCTACTGATCTTCAGTATTACAAAAAAGATTAACAAACTAAAGAAAAAAAACAAGGAAAATCTGCACATGCTATAGGCATTCAAAGCCAGTTACATATATCTACCTGGTTATCATGGCCTGAGATGAGGAAAAGGGCTTATACCATGGGGTACATCCGAATAAAACACCTGCTAGTGCAATTTTTTGTAGTTGTTCTTGTGACTATTATTTCACTATGTACTAGTTCTATAATACTTTCGCTGACTAACATTATCTTCAGGACTTGCATTGCCTTCACAGCTGTAAAGATTTATTTCTAAATCTATAGTGAGTGTGCCAATTTGCTTCATTATAATTTATTTTATTTAGCTACATCTAGTAAATATATAACAAATGTATAACATTCTTTATTGGATAGAAAAATAATGAGCAACTAAATTTAAACTGATGCATTTTGACATGTATCAGCTCTTACAAAAGCATTTTTATTGAACTTCAATTAAGTTAATTTAAAAGGTTTAGCAGCTCTTTCTAGTACTGATTATACACCATAATATTTATTGTCATAGCCCTTGTGCTTCTCCACATTCATGTTTAGTATGGTAGGGATAAGAATGCAGGTGACTGGCATCTCAGGGGAAGCAAGGTGCTGTGTAGTTCATGTTCTTATATACACAGAAGTGCTCATAGTGTGAAAAGTATCTCAAGGTTTTACTTTACTTTCTGGACATGGTCATTGACCTCCTTTGTCTTCCATTAAGCAATCCCTCTTATCCCCTTTCTCCTCACCAGCAGCCTCTTCAGAATGGAAAATCTATGGAAACTTGTTCTCCTTTGCCTGCTCCTAATGATCACCGTCAGCAATGATGGGTTTGTGAAGAACATGTAAAGCCATTTATTTATTGGTTTATGTATATACTTTCAAGAATAGAAGAAACTGCCTAAATCCTTTCTAATAGAGCATGCAACCTGCTAAGGTTGCTTCAAATCTTAAATTAGCTTAAGTTAATCAAAACTTACCTTTGCATTATCTAGTTTAGAGAACAGCACATGACTACTGTGAAAGCCCTCAGACATAAATAGGGAAAACTGGCTTGTTGGAACTCCCATAGAATAGATGTAATTAGATGCATTGCTGAAAAGATTGGAACCTATGGTATTTATAGATGATATATTTTCTCAGCTCAGTGACTAAACACAGAAGGGCATGAGACAGAGCTGTTCAACCACACTTAAGTTTTTATGCTATTCCTCACCATGAATTATTATGATAAAATATATTTTCTAAGGGAATAAAAAATAGTCATTCCTTCCTATAAAGGTATCAGGAAAGTATGAGGAGCATCTATAAATTTTTTTCAATAAATTGTCAAGGACAAATAAGACATTTGCCGCACTGGGGGTGGAAGAATAAATAAATAAATAAATAAACAAATAAATAAACCCTCAGTAAAAAAGATTTGCTACCAAATCCTGATTCTGAAAGTTGGAGAAAAATACAATAACCCAAGCAAGCACATATTTTTACTTCTGTCTAAGCCTAGAGGTCATACTAAATAGAGTAGCATTTTTTAAAAAAATATTTTACAATAAATGGAAAGAAATGTTTCAGTGTGAGGAAACATTTTAACTAATGTCATTCCAGCCAAAAAACTCAAGAAATAAGAGAAATTTTTGAACTCTAGTATCCCTTTTAGGATTACTAAAGGTTTTCTGAGCCAAAAGCTTGTATGTTTTTGAAGTATCTGTTGCAATGAGAAAAGACTTTATGTCTTCATAAAAGATATGCTCGATGGTAAGTTGGAAACAACTTGGCGACAATCTTTCTCTTATAACTTGCCTATGGAGTTACTCCTTAAAATCTATAAGCTTCAGTAGTCTCAGGGGTTCTCTGTAAGATAATATTTTAAGTGTTGTATGTTTATGTTTAAACATTGGATTCAATATTTCTTCATTAATATTTACCATGAAGTGATTTTTCTCAATATGTTGTTGGTTTAAGTTAGATTAAAAAAAAAGAAAAAGAAAAATCAGTCTTTCTGCCACAAAACTGTGAAAACTAAATTATTCTAATATATTCTTGTTTTCACTTAAGATTAATTTCACTTGTGCGTTTTTCTTATCAAAATTGAAGAATTTTGTTTGTTACTCTAATTCTTCAAAGTATTTTAGTGTTGGAATGTAGTTGTAAAATGTGCCCTGATCATCCTCCATCTATTTCAATATTTATTTTTGCTCCTACTTTCTTGACACATGCTCCTGAAACATTTGACTACGAGAACACCTGTGTTGATAGTATTAGGAAGAGGAAGATATTCCACTTCTCATATCTGAACCACAAGGTCTGCAAATTTCTAGTGAAAAAATAAAATTAGTAGCTGAAAAACTCCAGACATTTGTTTGCTTCAGTTCACGTCTCAGTGTCCGATAGTTGTGAGAAGGGATAGACTGGCGGTCACTGGTCCATGGAAATAGTGACATTGCACTCACCAAAGTGAGTTGACTCAGCCAAATCCAGTCCAAAGGAATCATCTGCTCTGATAAAGCATATTTTCCTAATATATTCAGAATTACAAATTCTAGGACTGAATACTTTGTCTCTATGAATTTCTGGATACAGCCACTTGAAAAAATAGGTTTTGGTCCATTGAAACTCAAAGTTCTTAAATGGGTGGAATAAGAAAATATTTGGGTTTTTTTTTTTCTTATTTTAGTTTTGGTGATTTTAAATGGATAAATGAGTAATTTATTTTTCCCAATTGCTTTCATTTTAAGAACACTTTGAGCATATTTGAAAGCAAATTATTGTTTCAAATTACTGAAGTAAATTATATGGAATTACCCTTTTTGATCCTGGAAAAATTGTCTCAAAATGCCCTGTTGGTTCTGATCAATCATCATGTGTCCATTTGGGTGACAAAAAAACCCAAAAAAAGGTAGAAAAAAAAAGATTTTTAGGTTAAACATTAGTCAGGAATACTACTAGAATCTGTGAGCTTACAAGAAATCTAGACATCTGCTCCAGGTATTCATCTGCTAAGATCTTGGGCATTAGGATTGAGAATTGACTGGGTCAAAATACATTCTTCCTCTTCCCTTGATTGGTTCCCAATAGAAGTGTCTTGCATTATTATAAAAATATAGAAAAAATGCAAGGTAATACAGGACTTTTGTAGGTGTAGTTATAGGCCATATTTACCTGGGACTATGAAGTTATAGCAATGTCAGCTTTGATAAATGTGAATTGAAATAAGATGAGGATGTGGATTTTTGCTTCTTAGTCATCTACAGTTACATAAATAGCTCTGTGTTTTTGGAAGAAACAACAAACTCACTACACCCCTCTCTCTGGATACAGAGGAGAAATCTTCACCATGTGGAAAACATCCCATTCGCACCAGAAATGATGTTCTCACAGAAAATTCCAACCAGTTCCATATGTTTCCTCATAAGAAAGAGTTATGTTTAAAAAACCATTTTTCATGTATTTCTAAAATCAGTGTGTAAGTAATATTTCGCTGCAGCTAGGACACATGCAGAGCAAAGTTCATAAGCAAACCAACGAGCGTTATATTTCATTAGATCAACAAGTACTGACGAAAAGTTTTCACAAGGCTTCAGATACAATTCATACTTCAAGCTCAAAAAAATACCTGCAGGAAGAGGATAACCACAGTATAATCTTTTATAACCACAGTTTTACTTTATTTTGCTTTTATTATGCTAAGTAGTCTTATATAAAATGTTATTTCTATTTATAAGCTTTTCTGTGTTTTATCTCTCAGTGAGACAACTTGTGTTAGTACTTCATAATGAAAACATGCTCTTAATCATTAATTCTGGGAGAAAATAATAATAATTCACATCATGTATTTCTTCTACAGAATTAAGTACAGTTTGAATAAATTAATCATTTTGTTTATGAAATTTTCTTTATGATGACAATTCTTCATTCTTCTGCTCAGAAACAAAGCAAAAAAACCCCAACCAGACAATCAAAAAAACTCGTTTTAGTGTCTTAGTAAATAAATAGAATATTTGTTTACTTCATTTTCTTATTCCAGGGTCTTTTTGGTAACTGCCTACCAAAAAAACTGTCATTCAAGAATGAAAAAAAAGATATAGAAATCTATATTTTATTACTTTACAATTTTCACTCAATATTTTTGTCCTTTTTTACATAGATATCATTTTCTCATTTTCTAAACATAAGAAAACTTTGTATGTGCATTACATTTTATGTTACAGAACTTGGTACAATGTTAATTTGAAGTATGACTTGTGTCAAAGTTGTGTACAAGCATTTTGACAGGTTATTTTTTTCCTGCTTCATTCCATTTTCTCAAAGCTGGTATATAACAGTATGTTGGTAGCTGCATTTATGATTAGAACTATAGTGAAGTTCTTGTTTATGTGATTATATTAGCAGCAATGGCAAAAATAACTGACTATTTATTGGTAATTGTCACCCTGGCCCGTATTGGACTTCATATTGGGAATAATTTTTTTTTACTATTTATTTAATATTTAACTCTGGTTAAGAGCAGCCCTCCTCTTCTACCGTGGGTATTTACATAGGTTTATGGAATGTGGCTAGGGTGCTCAGTGCCTTACAACATTGAATCCAAATATTCTGCAGCAGTCACAGCTCCCTGAGGTTCACAGAGCCAGACTCTTTCCTAATATGCAATGTACATGACTAGTAACAGAAAATTATGGACAAAATAGGGGTAGCATTTTTGAGAGTGTGCACAGGGCCAAAGGGCTGCAGGCTGTTGGTATCCTCTTCAAGCAAACAACACTCGGCTAAACTCTAAACATAACCAGACTCATATCCTAACCTGGACTACGAGATTCAAATCTCAAAATATACCAAAAAAAATTTAGTTCTCTTGGGGAAGTCCTTCAAGCAAGGCACAAACTAAATCCAGTTCCCACATATCACAGTAGGAAATAGAACTAAGAAAACGCTCTATGAGTCCTACAGGATCCTACAGGATTTTTGTGTCCAAAATCCTGATAATCTCTTGTGATTGGACACTTCCTTTGCAGTGTAAGGGAGTTTGTCTCTCTAGAAATTGTCCACAAGGAAAACATCTTCCAGCTCTGACAATTACTATCACTTCACTGAAATAATTGCGGTTACGCTGTTTTGCAGCAGTCAAGGGTTTGACTATTTATACCTGATATAAAATAGTGCATATATTTATGCAGCTCTCTTAGGGCCTTATGAATTGCATTCTTTTGTATTTTGCATCCACAGGGACAAAGAAAATTTGTTAATTGCTTCTATTTTAATCGGCTGTCTCACTGAGGGATACAAAGAAATGGGTTTCCTGCCGCAGGAGAAAGCTGAGCAGTAACACTGACACTGATGGCAAAGCCAGGTGGATGTAGTGACTGTGGTGCTGAGCAGCTGCAAGTGTTTGCCACCATCCCAGCACCCCTGTAGACTGAATGACTAAATGGGGGTTAACAGCAATTGGGATAAACAGGAATAATGGAATGACTGCAGAATTTCTGTTCCCTGCTTTGTAAATAAGTGTCTTGGTTTCCCTTCTGTCTGCCACAAGAGGCAAGTGGCGTTCTTTGTTATCATGAGTCTATTTCCATACTGACAGGATACTTGTGCAACTCCCTCAATATTGTTCAGAGAATTTAAATTGTTGATAAACAAATTCCCTAATGCCTTTTGTAATAGCTTCTGAGACATTTTTTTATGTGATGGAGGTGAACGATTAAGAGCAGTTCTCTGATATCAGAATAACTCCATGGTTTTGGAAAGTTACAGCAATTTCTTCAAAGTTCCCAATTTTCCTATGCAGGGCGTGTATTGAATTCAGCAATTCTTTTACTGGCCAGGACTGAAGCACCTTAATCCTCTGCAATACTTAAAAAGTGCTGTTGTTTTGGGTTTTGTTGGTTCTTTTGTTGGAGTTGGGGTTTTTGGTGGGTTTTTTGGTTGGTTTATTTTTGTGTTGTTTGTTTTTGTCTCAATGCACCTTCAGTTCTCTTTCTAGATACTTTAATGGTTATTGTATTCTTTACATTTTACAGTTCTGTGATCTGAGTGCTCATTCAATGTGATCAAGGTGATCATCATATTAGGTAATGATTTTCATTGATTGATCTAGGTAGGGAAGAGCAAAGAATTTAGCAGACTTTTCTATTTATCATTACTCAGTGAAGCATGAATACAGTCTTCTCCTATGATACAGCAAAAGTTCAGGGCTATGCAGGATCTCTTCCTTCTCTTTCCCAGTGTGACAGATGTCATAAACTGTCACCTAAATCTTATTAAGCATAAGATATATGGTGTTAATATTTCTTTGACTATTTATCTTTAGAAAGAACTTGTACTTGTTTTTATATTTTTGTTTTGTTTTTTTGATGGTAAAAAAGTGAAAACCTCTAGAGATTTAAATATATCAATATTTCCACTATAAATAGAAAATCCATTAGATTTAACTTCAGGCAGTGGAGTTCATTTTCTGCTGCGAAACTTCACTGGTTTTGGAAAATGTCTCTAATGTTAAAAAGAAAAGTGCAGCTTGTGACACTAATACTCAAATAAAATTGTTTAAATAGTAAGATAATTTTCATCATGAAGACGTATTTTTACCATCGTCACAATTAGTATCTTGCCATTTTGTACAATAAATTGGAGAAAGAGCAGGATGAGCTAGCCCTGTTAAAGTTCCAAAAGCATACAGAAACAGAAAATGTAGATCAACTTATTATCATTTTATATCCATAGCTGTCATGTTAAGTTGCCCCACTGCAAAGTAGTAAATAAACAAAGCATATTATGTCAGAACTTGAAAACTGTAATACATTGCTCTTGATACTCTAGAGCCCTAAGGCAATATTACAATCTGCAGTTTCTAGCACAGATATTTACTCTGCAATAAAGTGGTAATAGAAAAAGCTCACAAAGACTTTTGCTCTTTGGCTTCTTGGAGTTTGGCAGGCTGTTCATCCACCTGACACAATTAATCCCAACAGCTAGACAATGGAACAACAGCAACACATGAACTTTTTCTGAGAACCACTTTATCATATGTGCATAAAAATATTTGAGGGCTGGGGAATGGTTGGACTGAAAGTTCAGTTCATGATTGTTTACAATACAGCAAACTTTAGTCTAAACGGAGACTCTGAATAGCTTTGCCATCTGTTGTTTAAAAAAACGAAAGAAAGAAAGAAAGAAAGAAAGAAAGAAAGAAAGAAAGAAAGAAAGAAAGAAAGAAAGAAAGAAAGAAAGAAAGAAAGAAAGAAAGAAAGAAAGAAAGAAAGAAAGAAAGAAAGAAAGAAAGAAAGAAAGAAAGAAAGAAAGAAAGAAAGAAAGAAAGAAAGAAAGAAAGAAAGAAAGAAAGAAAGAAAGAAAGAAAGAAAGAAAGAAAGAAAGAAAGAAAGAAAGAAAGAAAGAAAGAAAGAAAGAAGAGAAAAATGAGTTCCATTTGCTTCAAACAGCTACGGGGTGGTCAAGTTAGAATACTTGGCACAGGAGATGTTTAGAATTGAAAAGGAGTGTACATCTGGTCCCTGCTCACAGCTTATTTAACACATCTGTAGCTGCCTTTGTTATCCCAAGCTCTGAAATCTGTTTCTGCCGTTCCTCTTTGGGCTTGCTGCAGCCAGTCCTGCTACCAAGAGCAGGGATGTGAGGCTGCCCTGCACTGTCTGTGGCTATGGCAGGCACTCCAGGCCAGGAGCTTCTGCAAGTGCAGCTTCCCCTGCAGACACAGGCTGCCAGAGCTTGCCCAGCTGCTGAGGCAGACACCCCTGCTCCCAGGAAAAACAGTGCAGGGAGCAGGGCCCCTGCATGCTAAGCAGGAACCAAGCTCTTCCATCAAAGTCTCTTTTTTATGGCTACGGTGGCATTTTAGGCTGTGGATGGTGTTTGGATTCTCAATGGAAGCAATTTTGGGCACCAGTGACCTAGAAGAAGGTGACGTGTAGTTGCCACTGCCATCAGGAGTCCTCAGCTTGGCGGTGTGAACCCAACTGACCCCACAGCTGGAGAGGTTTCAGTGGTGGCAGAACCCTGCACACAGAGTCACAGCTTGGCCTTAGGAGGGTCGATAGCACATCATTTGTTTCTGCACTGGAAGAAATCCCAGGACTGGAAGACATAAGTAGAACCAAGGTAGATATTTCAGGCTCTTGAAAAGCCTCCTGTGGACTCTTGTCTGAAACCAACAGTTTGAAAATCTCCTTGCAAAAGGTCTGAATATTTTCACAGATTTTCAGAAGTATATGTGTTGGTGAGTCATACCCCACACTTGAGGAAAGCCAATGCTGCTTGTCTTCCATTGTACTTCATTATTATTACACTATCAGGAGAACATGGTGAGCATTCAATATCATATAAATTTACTAGAATACATAAGAATACAAACCTTGCAAAGTTAGCTATCTTTAAATTTATCTGGCTTTCAGCTAATTTTGAAGAGTAAAAAAATTGAAAATTCAATCAGGCAAAATATGTTGCAGATACTTTCTGTAAACTTTTTAATGTAAATCACCAGACTATTCTAAACAGACCTTTTCCCCAGGTGATAGATAAAATAAAGTCTTCATTTATCAAATAATTCAAGCATAATATAATAAATCTACAACTTAAAGTTTAAACTTTTCATCATATTTTAGAGACCTAAGAAAACAGGATACTTATAAAAAATAGCAAATTATTTTTACTTTGATCAAATATTGAATTTTTGATATATAGAAGTTTCCAGAGATTAAAACTAGGTTTAGTATTTTCCTACCAAGAACTTTTTCCATCCCTACTCCCCTCCTTTTTTTATTCACTTACTGGCCTGCTTGGCTGTGGTCTAGACTGAAAATGAAATCAAATTATACATGAAGGTATAGGTCAACATTTCTAGCTCATTCTTTTTCACGAAGGATTCTTATGTTTAATTCAGATAAGGTTTGGCAAAGTTTCTCTGTATCTCAGCTGAAATAAATAAACTGTCAAATTTATCAAGGCTAGACCAAAAATAACAATCCTGGACAACAAATACTGAAGAGGTTGAGGGTCTTGTGTTTGCGCTGCTGTTCCTGGGAAGTCAGATCATGCTATTGTAGTTCCTTCCCCCCACATCTCTGGCAGGGTACATCCATATCTGCTGCGTGGATAATAAATGTGATTGTGTGAGAACCTCATAAATGTGATGCAATTCATGCCTGGCTAAAAACCCCCACTTTGCTGTAATTCTCTTGTGAATGTTGAACATTGAATGGAGCTGCAGTTATTTTCATCATGTCTTAGGTTAAAATATTTTGATCTTGAGGATGGACCATTCTATTGTGCCACACATTCATGGGATCATTTAGATTGGGAAAGACCTTTAAGATCATTGAGTCCAACTGCAAACCTAACACTGCCAAGGAGGAACTAAACAGACACCCTGCAAGAGATTGCCAGTGCAAAGAGCAAAGTACAATAGGATTGCTGCAGATGTCCAGGCTCTGGAGTAAGTCTGTGAGCCAAGAAAATAGAGGGACTGCCTCCTTTGCCGTTTGTCCCCCTGTCCCAGACAGGGCCTTAAAGTAAAATTCAACTCTCATATATGACAAGGAATCTGAAGGCATCGAGTGAAACACCCTTACATGCAAACTTGACCCATAAATTAAACTAGGCATGTCTTTTTATATTATTAGTAAAATATATTATTCTGCAATTACTGATTAGCCACACTCTAATCCACTATTCAGTGTTGCTAGAACCTGGAATTAAAATATATCTGAAACCCAGTTGAGCCAAGGATTTTCTTGTTGCACTCTTTTGCTGCGTAAGATCTCTGACTATGTAAGGTGTTACACAAACTTTTAATGATGATCCTGTTTATTTAAAACATTTTATTCTTTTCTTATAAAATTTCTACGTTATACAAGAAAACAATAATAATCTCACCCTTTTCTACGCCTTTTTGACAGTTTGAGTAGGACTTGAGGGATATCTTAGCCTCAAATGGAAAATATTTGCTGAAAAATCTGTTGAATTATTAGGAGATACATAGCATTTTACTTATCAGCTGGTGTAAAAAGTCATTAATCCTTTACTATAATTTCAGATATCCGGTGTTAAGAGTAAACTAAAAAATTGCCCTAACTTAAAAAAAAAAAGTTAAATGTTGCTTGATTTTAAAACTTGCTGTTCTTTTGAAGTTGTTATATACGCCTCTACTAAAAGGAGAAAAATTTAAATACCTGGAACTTTCTTCCTGTTTTCATATGTCTTGTTCAGGAAGACAAATTCCTCAAATCATTGTGTAACCTATGTAGCATCTATTGCATGTAATCACTACCTGCAACAATGCTTTGGCTGGAGCACAAAAAGTTCTTACCCTTGGGATGAGGGGTCAGCCCTTTACACACAGACTGTGAGTAGACTTGCCAGCCCTGAACCTCACCCAAGATCTCCAACATAGGTTTTACATTTCCTGGTCAGATTGAGAATTGTGTTGTTGGGTGCCTTATATTTTGCTTTCCAACTGGAACAGACAGTCACAGGATAAGAGAAGAGATGCCTTGGAATATTATTAACCTCTATCTGTCACTGCCTAGCAAGTGATGGTTCTTAAAACACTTATTTGAAAACTCTTTTTCAACTTTCATCTCATTATAGAATTCATGTGAGATTATGGAATTCATACATGTGAAAAGATGCTCCTATTGCTTTTACAGGGATTTTTTTCTATTGCCTGATATTTATTTCATCTTGAAATTTATTTTTACATTGAAAACTTTTTTTCTATATAACCACCTAATTTTGAACTGCTATTCTGTAATCACATGTGCTCATGTAGCTCAACCAGCTCTATTTTTAATGCTTACTAAGAGAAATCAAACATAGCGCTTTTCAGATGACATTTTGCTTCAGAGCTTTCCTAGCTTTTTGGGGAATTTGAAGTCAATGCATTTCTGGCAACAGCTCTATCATTGGATGAATTTATGAAATAATTCAGGCTGTGGTCCCAGTGAGAGAAAATGATGCTATCCTATGATATGAAATCAGTGCTTCTGCAGAAGCATGTTATGTTTTGCAGAATCATGAAAAAATGTATGAAGGTCATCTAGTCCATCTGCTTGGTTTGATCTGCTTTTTCCTATGGCAATCCTGGAAGATGTTTGTCTAACCTTTTTGTAAAGGTATCCATTGTCATCCACAGTAAATGGTTCTTTATTTCTCCAAGGAAAGTGTATGTCCATTTTTATGCATGAGCACATACAAAGGTGTGTTGGGTGAAAATTTGAGCCTCTGTATGCCTCATATGTCATAGCTAATTTTTAGAAAATTTTTTCTATGAAAGCTTTAAAAACCAAAATTCTGACAGATGGTCATTTTATCTGTGTGAAAAAATCAGTGATCAATAGCTGTATGTTCATGGAAGAATTAATAAAACAAAATAGAAAAAGAAAATAATTCTCCAAAAGAAAATAATAGAAAGCAAGACTGGCATAAAATGCTCTCTTTTATTTTCATTAGTTTATTAGTGATGTCTGTGTTGACCAGATATATTGGGACAGATTCTCATTTAGGTCTACATATAAAGAGAAAAATTTGGTTGATATATTATGTTTCACAGATCTCTTTTTGAAATATTTTTCATTGAAATTCAACATATTCATTCATAAAGATGAGCAGTATACATATTAGTAGTGAGTACTGTGTTCTTTAGATTATCTCTTTAGAAACAATTTCATGTCATGGATGACTGATAGAGAAATACCAGGCAAACTAAGCAGAGGAAGAGCACCAATAAAAGCAATTATTCCTGTCAAAGCAAGTGGGATTGTTTCCAGTTATTCATAGTTTAGATTCAATCAGTGCATGTCTAATTTAAAGTCAGACCTTTCCATCCTGTGTTGTGCTTCTGGACTTTGATTCCCTTTATCAGTTGTGATCATGACAGTGTAAAGACAACGAAGATCATGCCTTACTTAAAACAGACATTTAGTTCTGATTTGTGTTTGCTTGCTACTCTGCAAAAGTGACCACTCACAGAAGTCTCTTGAGGGAAATGAAATACAGTTGTAGCTTGCATGCTAGTCTCACATTAAGCCAAGAGACTTAAATCAAAAAAATTTAATGGAAGACAAGTACAACAAGCCTAATGGGTTATAGAAAATTTATCTACTACCCTATCTAGAAAAACCCTACTCTTTATTCCTGTGTATCGCAAATCCAGTTGATTGAAGCCTACAGCAAGTTCCTGTTAATTTGGAAATGTATTTAACCAGAATATAATTGTGGGTAATGCAAAGCTGGGTCGCTGTGGCTGGCCTGAAATTTGTTGTCAGCAGGAAGAAGATTAATTTCATTTACTGTCTTTGTCATGTCTCACTGGCTTCCTGTCTTTTTAGCTTGTTACCCCCAGTGGGCTGCTGCTGTCACTCTCAATTCACTTTCTACTCAGTTATTTGTTATCTGATGGATCTGTCTACACATTTTCCCAATACAACATTTTTCCCATCCTGAACTGGAACTGTTATCACAAAGTCTACACTATGAGAGAAAACTTACGCTGAACTTAAAAATATTAAGAAAAAAATAAAGAATTACATTTTTATGACTCTACAACAATGCTCCTGTCCAAGTACTCTGGCTGCCTGAGGAAAATTGCCTTTTTCCCTGTATTTTTTTCCATGTAAATGAAAGAAGCAGTGATAAAGTATGAAAGCATGTATTTATAGGCTCCAGACCTTACGTCTCAGTCCCTGCATCTGTGAGGAGGCCCAAGAATAACAGGAGTGCTCCACAGTGTTCAGAATAATATGGTACATAGACGAGGAATTGTTAAGAGTATGTTTGGAGTATTTTAGTTCATTTGCAAAGTGTTCTGGAATCAGAGAACATGGAGTGTTCTGCCAGCAGTGCTGAGTTTTAACAGGATTGCCCTGTAAGGGGACATTCATATTTCAAAATGTTTATCATATGTGTGTGTACATGTGTCTGTGGACATGCAGTTTCTGTTACATCAGGTCAGGCAGCGACATTATCTCTGCCTGACCTGATGTAACAGACCTCTCTCTTTAATGCAGCTCTGCAGATGCTTAGGGACAAAATGGGAGGACCAGGGTCAGACTGCCTTGCTCCTTCCCAGGGGACCAAAGGAAAATCTATTGTACCATTTTATACCCTCTGGCTGCAGATAGGGTATGTTTAAGTACTTTGCTAAATTGTCCTTAACAGCTGGGCTAAATGAGTGCTGTACCACGCCAAGTGAGTGACAAAAGGCTAGCCTCAGTGGCTATTCTTACAATAGGGGTCTTAACCCTATAGTTTCTCCTAAGGCTAAGAAATTTTTACAACAGAGAATGACCTTTTAATGTGCTTAGAAAGCATACATGTTTTGTTATAAAAGTAACTTCCCTAAAGTACACAGGAACAAAAGTTGTGTAATCAGAGATGTCCCTGCCTTGTCATACCCTGCTTTGGTGTAGGACAGAGGCTGTTCACCAAGGCCAGTTTTGGTGAAAGGCTCCAACACTATAGGCTGCTTTTATTGCCAGAAGAGACAGATATCCTAAGCAGGCAAGCCAGAGAAATCTTGAAATTGCCTCCAGGAGAGGTCTACCTCTTACTGTTGACAACAGCATCAGTCTGTTAATTCTTTACAGTTTTATGTACCTCCAATGCTGATCAGCTATGTGACATTGATTTCAGGTGTGTTTGTGATTATATTTATTTCAGATTGTCAGAAGATTAGAAACAGTTGAATGATTAAACATAACAGTGAGAGAATATGAGAAATGGGTAAGGGTACAATCATGTTTTCCCATGACCTTCCAATTTTCAAGTAATTTGTGTCTCAAGGAAATACAAAATTATCAACAGTTTAAACTTCTTTAAAATCAGCCCTGAAAAGCACTATAGTGTGAGCCCATTTTCTGATTTTCCTTCTAACAGTATAAAGTTCTCATTTGGGGATGTGCCCACAGATATATCCTGGCAGGAGTAAAAGAAAAAACTTTGATTATCATAGAACAGTTGGATGGGACCTTAGACATCACCTAGTTCCAAACTCCCTTCCATGGCTAGGAACATCTTCCACTAGACCTTGTTGCTCAAAATCCCATCACAGCTGTCCAGTGTCCCACTGGATGGCATCCCTTCCCTCCTTTGCAAAAGTCCAGGTAGATGACATAAGTTGCTTTTCTCTTTTCCGCCAACACTGTAACCACATTGAAAAAGGCCAACAAAATTTGTCAGGCACAATTTGCCCTTCATGAAGCCATGTTGCTGTCACAAATCACATCCTTCTTTCCAGGAGCCTGAGCATAATTTCCAGGGTGATCTACTGTTGTCGGGCTTGCAAGGGTTCCTCAGGGTGAAGAGATAGACGAGAATCTTGACTCCATGATCAGAAGGCTGGATTTATTATTTCAAGATATATAATACATTAAGACTATACTAAAAGGAATAGAGAGAAAAGTTCAGAAGCTGCTAAGCTAAGAATAGAAAAGGAATGAATCAACAAAGGAGCTCTCTCTGATTCTGTCCCAGAGAGAGCTTGGTCTTTGATTTGCCCTTAATTGTAAACATGGAATATGAGCCAATCACAGGTGCACCTGTTATGTTCCACAGCAGCAGATAACCATTGTTTGCATTCCCCTTCTGGGGCCTCAGCTTCCCAGAAGAGGGAAAAATCCTAAAGAAAGGATTTTTCACAAAAGATGTCTGTGACAATCTACTCTGGCTTGCCAGGCAGAGACATGAATCTCACTGGCCTGAAGTTCCCCAGGTCTTCCTGTTTTGTTAGTTTTTATTTGTTTTTTGGGTTTTTTTTAATGGGATTTATGTTTCCCCTTTTCTAGAAAGGAACATCTTTCCTGGATTGCCACAACTTCTCAAATACAGTGGGTGGTGGTTTAACCACTTAATATGGCAGTTCCCTTAGGATCCGCAGATGTGTCTTATCAGGTCCCATGCATTATGATGGATGCAAACTCAGTGAATCATTTGCTTTGTAGGAAGAAATAAAAAACATACAGTCCAAGTGGAGAGTTCAGCTCATGCCTTGGCTGTTGCATGGGAGGCTCAGTCTCCAAACTTAGTCATTGCCTACAGTAAGCAGAGTGCTATGTCAGGAACATTTCTAAAGAGAAAGTAACTTAGCATTGCTAAAATGCAAAGGAAATTCTCTCCCCACTCCTGGAGTGAGGGGAATAGGAATGAGGAAAGCCCTTGCACTAATTCTGGAATGTGAGCTTGCAATACACAGCCATTTACAGACAGCTGTGGCAAAAACCCTCTAGCACTACTCTCATAAATTTTTGCTGTTGCCCAAGTCAGCTGGAAATTTTCTGCCTGAAAGTTGAGTTTTACTGTTCTGTAAAAACAAACAAATGAACCTCTGGTACCTCTTCAAATAAAAGACAGATGTTTTCTATTACATCAAAGTGGTAGCTTTACTACCGTGAAAAAATGCTAGCTTACTTTTTCAAAAACATCAGATACATTTATCAAAGAGAAACAGATGCTACAACTAATTTGCTTTGTAGGTGAGGTATGGTCCATGCAGTGCCTTTTTCAACATGCATCAAGTTCATAAGTACATTCTCAAAGTATCTTGGATGGTGACGGTAGCTAACAACACCAAACAAATGGAAAAAGAGATCATTTTTCAGGCAAAAAGAATATAGAAGGAGCTATAAAAACCAAAGCATTAGTTTTTAAATTAAAACAGGGAAACTTAAAGTACAGAAAGAGCATAGTTTGAAATTATTTGACAAATCTGGAGACCGTAATAAATTGTGAAATTGGGTTGTGCCCTTTTATTTCCATTGCTTAATACAAAAGAGTCAATGTTGATAATATTACAGAATATTGCCCTGTGACCAGAACTAACAGTTATGAGCTTTAATGCACTATTCAGTTTCACTTTTGTAATCTCTGTAATAACTTTAGGTGCCATTCATGCTGTTAACCCACACACAAACCAACCACAATGTTTTTTCAAATTATGGTTGACAGACTGTCTTTGTTTTGCAAAGTTTGGGCAACCAAGCAAACTCATATCTTTCCAGTATTTTTCTACAACTGTCTATTAATTTGTTTGTCACTTTCAGTTACCATCAACAACATCATTGTTCAGCCGAGTAGATGAGGATAGGGTGGTAGCTATTTCCTGAAGTTGTATTTTCACCACACTTGATGCAAACACGTACAGGAATCTCTGATCCTATACAGATGAAGGTTTCATGTTGGAAAATCACCTAATTCCAATTTAGGTCACCCCATAATAGTTTGTTGTTGTTTTTTTTTTTCCTGCTGTATTACTACAGGCAAGAAGAAATGAAATAAAATATTGTTGTAGAAAACTTTTTGTTAAATCTGTGTTGTTTGACATATGACAAAAATGTACCTTGTAGTAACAGATATTTTTAAAATAACTGTCAGGGGATAGAAAGGAAAAGTCTACAATATCCACAATGACATCTAAAGAGTGAATTTAATTTATTACACATACATTTCCCAAATGAAAATCAGGCTCTTTCATAGCAGCCAAGTTCTGAGAAGGACTTATGAAAGGACTGATCTCAGCTGAATAGCTAGAGTTATTTTCATACAAGGAGTCCCACAATATATTTATATATATGTGTTTATAAATCATTTTGGGCAGGCTTCATTACCTTCCAACTGGAAAACCAAATTACTAGCAATAAAACATTACACTAGACTAAAATATTATATTATATGGGTGGCAAACACACCTTTATTACAAAATGACATTTTAGAATACTTTAAAGCATTTGCATTTTTATTGTGAGTGCTTGTTGTAGCCTTTCATCTATAAAACCAATTTCCTCAGACACCATCAGACCTTTTTCTAGAAGTTTCATCACATATTACAAAACCTATTAAATTTTTTTGATTTTAATTCTTGAACTGCAAAATTTTGTGGTTTACAAATCTGATATTGCTGGGAAATTCCAAGGCTAGATGTGAATATAAAATCCCAATGGAAAACTGGAAATGTTTTCTTTCCCAGAATGGGAACCTGCACTGGCAGAGTAAAGAAACAAGACATGAATTTTCTGTCTTGCACCTTAGGAAGGTATATCACTAACATGTGGTTTGGGGCTGCTACTATTTGAGGAAGTAAGGGGAAGACATTTTTACCAACACAGTTAAAAATATATATGTCTAATTAGGAATTTGGGAATTTATTTACAACCACATAAAAGAATAATAAAGATTATGGATGTAGTAAGTAATGCATAGAATAACAAGAAAAGTATATCTAGCACAATACCAAGATTTATCTTTTTTAAATTGTTAACATAAAATTGTACAAAGGTGATACTACTATCCTGTCTTTTCTCAAATCAAAGACATCTCTATTTATTGTAAAAAAACACATTCTAGGTTGTTTGGGTTTGTTTGGTTGGTTGGATTTTCTTCTTATTAAAAAGTACAGGCAATATTTTGCTAATAACAATGTAAATTGAAAAGTCCAGTGTAAGAGAATTCACAGATAACAAAATAATATTTTCTGAATCTCTTCTTTTTCCATTTTCATATCATGAGTGCAATGGCAATGGAAACTAGGAAAACATTTGTCATCATGATGTTGCTTGGCCCTGGGCAAGTCAGTCAACATCTCCACTTCTGTATGCTCAACAGTGGAACAGAGATAATAAAGCTGTATATATACTGTAAATCCCTGAGAGCTGGATTACAGCATCCTGCAGAAATACTTTTAGAAGGGATTAAAAAGCTTTGCAACGTGGCCCTGACACTTCTCAAGTATTGCAAGAAGCGCTGTGCCTCAGAGTTGGCTGTAACACTTGCGTTAAAAATCTGCAGTGCCTGGTAGTAAGGTTTACCAATTGTGAATGGTATCAAGGAAAAAAGTCAAGACCTTCCCACTCATCTATAAAAAGGGTAACTACACATCAGAATTAAGGTCATACAGTTGACCCTGGTTCCCCTTTTGTTCAATTTCTGTACCTGTCCTCCCACGAGAACCTTGGCATCAAGTGCATGTGCTGTAACCTTGGGAACCTTTACCCAGTGCTTTCCCCCAGAATTCCTTTACCTCACCTCACCTCTCCTTTTTCTTTTTCTTTCTATCAGGCTTTTGAGACTGGTAAAAGAGCAGTGCAGAGCCATCATGCCAAGGATAAGGCTCATCTTCTTATATGTGTCTTAGAATATGCTGATTTCCTTTATGAATTTTGCATGAAGAACTTAATGTAAATGGAAAATACAATTACCTTCTCTCATAAAAGTGTTGTGAGTATTAAATAGTTAATGACCATTGGGCTTTGTTAAGTATCATTTTGCAATTTTGATTTCTCAATTCTAAAGTGTTATTCTAGTAGGTATTGCATCTAATTATCTGTCACCCCTGTCTGGAGCAAAGGTCATGTATTTTGGCTGGACTACTATTGCAGAATCTCCTTTGTCTCACAGCAAGGGTGTTACCTAATTTGGGATGAAACAATTAAACACTAAATGTTCTTTTCAGATCCCTTTTCATACTTCAAAATTTGAAGCCAAGCTTTGTTATTGCATGGGATTCTTTTAAAATAAATCATTTGAACCTCTAATGAAATTCTGGAATTTATGTGACCAATAACTGGTAATATTATGTGACCAATACTGGTAGTAATACCAGACTGGTATTACTACCACCATGACATCTGTATACTTTTTTTCTGTAGGAACTTAAGATTTCTTTTTAGGAACAGCAAACTGTTTAATAAAGCAGGTGTGTCCATTAAAGATGCTTAAGAGCAGGAGCAGGAAAGAAAATGCTCGCATTATGTCAAGGAGCACAATATCATTTGCAAATTTTATCTTCTTTAATTGGGTTAAAACTTCCTTCCCTCATTAGACCTTGCTTGGACATTTTGCACCACTAAAAGTTTTGTTATTAAAAACAATGGCGCTACTTGGCACTACTTGCATAATATAAATTAAGACTAAATTCGATCTTGAGAATATCTTGAAAAGAACAAGTGTCCATTTCTCAGAATTACGAAAATAGAGAATCTATTTACAAACCTATAAATTTCAAATTAAAAGTCTGGATTCCTTGCATCTTAGTGTATTACAAGAATTATATTATTAAATTACATGCTGAGGAATGTATTTAAGAAGTTACTTAAGAAAAAAAGTAGAGGAAAACAGAACGAATATGAGAAGAAACAGTATCCTAACAATAAAAATCAACTTCCTGTTATCTAATTGTAAAATAATCTGACATAAGAAAACTGGAATAAGATGTACAACAGCTTTTTATTAATGTATAATTAGTTAAAAAATTATTTCTTTCTTAGTCTACACTACGAATATGCTTTTTTCTCTTTAATTTAAGAAACAGAAGGGTTTTTTCAAAAGGGAATTTCTGAATTTAAAATCATGCTTCGTGATGTATGAATCACATGTACTCAATCTTTAATTTCAGATTTTTCATGGGCACTGTTTTAAAATTCTATTTGTAAATATAATCAAAATTCAATACATTATTCTGGTAGAAGAATGATCAAGAGTGAACACCCAGGAGCCTGGAGAGTGAAACCACTGAATGGCAGAAACCAAGAAGGGCTTGAATTAATCTGCAGTAAGAATCCTCCTTCTCCTGTGAAGAAAACCAGTTCCAAATCTGAACCTGGCTTCTAAAACCATCTCTCACTTTTATACTGAGCAAAATAAATTATAAAAAATTGGATGAGTACTATCCCTAAGCACTGATAGCAAGGACATGTGGCTTCCTTACTGGGGCACAGCAGTGGTCTAACCCCATCTTATTGGCATCAAGACTCCATGTGAGGGTGCTGAGCTGTGAGGTTTGGGTGGAAGGGTCCCTCTGGACCTAACAGAGCAATCTTGGCCCTTTGCTGCTCCAGAGTGGTATAGACATGCTCTCACACATTTCATGTGTGGATTGTTTTGGGCCCTCTCCTTTAAACACATCATTGCACCTGGATCTTGGATTGTAGTCTGATCAGCAATTTAAAAAAAAGTGCAATTGAAAGATAGGAATGCTGTGCCTCACTTCCATTTGTTCTCCGGATTTTCAGAAATCCCAGACAGATGTTTTCATTTAATATAAGAAAGACATGGAAAAAGTAAAAATCACTGTGTTTTCAAGAAGAATGTAGAACACTGTGTTGATTGAATGTTTTGAGCTTCCTTTCATATACTGTTGAGTTGCCATTTCACCAATAATTTATTTTAAAACAGTCATCACACAGAACTCTTCAAATCAAGTCGACGACACTACCCATAGTATTAATGACTAATATGTGGTATTTAAACAGTGCTTGTACTCTTGAAAGCATTTTACAAATATTGTTTAATGGTTTACTGAAGAATAGGAAAATTTTGGGTGGACTATGTTAATGTATAATCTTTGAATTAATTAAGATTTATAGTGTCAGTCTTGCTCTTGGCACAATTCTGAGTATTTTTGTTGGAATTTTCCTAGGATGATTTTCACCCACCTTATTTGCCCATCTTCCTGGAAGGTACTAGTTTTAATCTGAAATGTTAATGTCTGGAGTAGCATAACTTCAGATTTATTCTATGTTTTTTGTTTTTATCTCTTAGATACAGATCTGCTTTGCAGGTTTTGGACACACAACTGAAAGCAAAAACACACAATTCATCTTGGGCAATTTAAAAATTGTCCTTCACATAGCTGATCAGCAATAGCAACGGTGATGGGGCCTCAGCCTCTGCAGCTGTCTGGGGTCAACAACAGCTCCAAACTGGGAACACCAGTAAGGGCTGAGGGCAGAAGTGGGAAGAAGTATGTGTGCAAAGAGTTCACAAGGAAAATTTCCAGATTACAAATACTGCAGAAGAGCCAGGAAAATCACAGAGCTATAAGAATGAACTGTGCTCCTCAATTATCACCTGGAAACACAGTGGAATAAAATATTACCAGAAAGCTTTTACCACCTGCTGTAGCCATTCTCAAGCTATTCTTGAGACAGAGAATGGCTGTAGAGAGGTCTCAGGAAAAACTCTTTGGTGTGAATAACAGCCAAGGACACTGTTCTTTCAGAAGTTCCCAGAAATTCCCAGAAGAATAAACCAAGTAGGCCAATTTTTAGGTTTTGGGGTGAGTTTTTTCGGTGTCTGATCTTTATCCATCTTAACCCTGATAAAATGTCTAAAGCTTCTGCTCTGAGGCAGGCTGAATGCTCCTACAGCTGACTTAAATTTCCTTTCTTATATTAGATTTTTGGAAGATAGATTGATTAGATAGGAAAATGCTCTCATCTATTTCCTATCCACTCACAGATCCTCTCTTCTCTTTGACATTCCCTTCTGTCATTGAACATGTGTCACTTTAAGTGTAGACAGTGATCTGAGGAAACATCCCCGCTTGCATGTGCTAAGATAGACAATCTTATTTCTACCTCTTTGTACTTCTTTTACCTATGTGTAAAGAGCCTTTATCTGCCTTTTTTTTAATTTCATAGACTAAATGAACTCAGTTGACTGATAACTTATGAATAGCCACCACTAATGGCCCAAGAAGAAGTGGTTTTTCTTTTCGTAGTAGTGCTACACTGCACTTCAAATCTTTTGTAGCTATTTGTCAAAATCTAGATAAATTACTCTTATAAATAGAAGTTGTTATCCTAGGATTATTGTTCTGAAAAAAAATCCAGTATTTTAATACAGAATTTTCACTTAGGTAGTGTACCTCTGGCTTTCTATGTAGTGGATTGATATTGCAGTGCATCATCTAAAATATTTTGCTATTCCCAGTGATGAAAACGAAACAGTCACCTGGCAATTGAAAGAACTTCCAAAATGAGATACCAGGTAGGAGGCAATAGTACCTTTATCAACATATGTAGGCAGAATACAGGTTCCCTTAGGAATAAACATAGATCATATCCTTTCTTTTGCATTCCCTTTTGTCACAGATACTGTCCTTATAAAGATACACAGCAATATAAGGAAATTTTATTTCTGCCTGACCATTTCAGAATTCAACTCATTACTGCAGGTTTGTTGAAAAAAATATGGGACATGTTAGCTCAAAAGAACAAAAAGATTAAAAAAATTTCTGAGCATTAGTCTACATTTTTTTATCACTATATTAAACAGTTGGGTTTTTTCCTAAATTTTACAAGCATTTGCTTTAACACATAATATAAAACAGTCAGTTGGTAAGGAAATACTGGTTTTCAGTGTCATACTATGTCATTTTCCTTCAGACGGAGAATTGCCCGTTTAATGCTTCTGCAGAATCTGGTATACATTAATTTTTCCAGCTCCTGTCCTTCTGCCCTTCATGATCACAAAATCATGAGATTTTTTTAACTTGTGCTTCAGAAAGTTAAAAAAAAACAGGCATAGTCTTTTTCTGAAATCTTCCCATCATAGCTGAACACCAAACAAGTGACAGGCATCCATTAGAGCAGCACTCTTTTCCTGACTCATTGAGTGAACCTGTTGGAAATTTCACAATGGCATTCACTTGCCAAATAAAAGCATGGACATTCTTTTTCTTTGTGGTTGTTACAAGGTTTTGTAATCATTGCAAAAGATTTATACCTGTACTTATCCTGAAACAATCTGTTGCTCCACTCCAAACATGTAACACATATGCTGTTTCTTATACTAATATTCTTTGTCTCCTGCTAATCAATCTAACCAAATCAACTAATCAACTAATCTAACTAATCAATCTAACCAAATAGATTGAAGACTTTTTTTTCTTGCGTCAGCTGAGTTTCTTTCTTCCCAGTCTTCCACATAAACTGAGATAACAGGTAATTATAAGCAACCTTCAAATATCTTTTAACTAACAAAATTTTTATATACCTGCCAGCTACTGTTAGTTCCAACAAAGGCAATTATTCTTTTCTAGCACAGAAAAAAAAAAAAAAATATTCATTATGCTGCAGTGTAGTTCAAAAGTCCGAATTAATTTTCAAAGTTTTGTGCTTAACATTTAATTGAAGTTTAGCTGACAGCTTTGTGGTCTGATCTGAGTACTTGTTCTAGCATGATGAGTCTTCATCATGATATGCATGATGAAGATGATGATGTTTAGGAGATACCAGGCAAATAAATATGTAAAGGCTTTGTGCTCTTTCTTCATTGCTACTTCTTGGCATTAGTCCCATTCCTGTGGCAAGATCCTACACCTAGTCCTCTCATCAATGGACCTACAACACTTTAGGCATAACATAGTTTCTTTTCCATCACACCTTTGATGGTACAAAAATGTCAGAAGTCCATCTGTGGAATGAAAAAAAGAAGATAGTAGAGAGAAGGGAAAGAACTTGTATGCAGATTTGACGGAAATTTAAATAAAGCATCTACAGAGAGTAAGGTTTTCCTGTTGGAAGTTACTACCTTACTACCTGGAGTGCTTCTTACTCTCAGTACTCTGTGTAGAGAGAGCTGATATTACAATATTAGTTCTAATTTACATATTTCATTCAGATGGGTAAAATCAAGATGAATCAGGGCTTTGGAACTGATATTTTCTATCACTTATGTTGTAAAGCAAGCTTTGGAAACACTATTGGAGTTCTCTCCTCTGACATGCTCCACCTTCAAAAGAGCGTGGGCCTCAGCTTCTAATAGCTCCAAACCAGTATTTTCCAGGTTTTTCAAAGATTTTCCAAGTGTGGATTTTCAATACATCCACCAGTTAATACGCTGAAGTTTTCTCAAAAAAAAAAAAATTAATCCCTCCAGTTTATGAACGCAATCTGAGTTTCTCTGAAGGTATGGTCTTCAGTCTAAGTACTAAATGTATGACCTTTTGTTGCCAAGTTGATTTGTTTGTAATAACAACAAATTCTTATAAGACAAATGGATACAAGACAGAAGTCTGTGAATGTATATAAAGTTTCATTTAGGTAACAAAATTCTGAATTCTTATTAGAATTTTTTCTATCTGCGCTAGTCTTTAAAATAAAAACGTTAAGCTTGGAATGTTTTCCTTGGAAGGAAACCAACCCACCAAACAACCAAAGAGTTTCCCCCACTTCTTTCCCCCAGTGGGCTGTCTGCAGATATTATTATAATGTCTACAGATACTGTTATAATTCAGCATGACCTTTCAGATCACTGAAATGCGGGAGCAGCCGTGGGGAAGGTGGCGGTGCTCCCTGCCCCGAGCGCCTTGGCAGCGCTGCGGCCCCGCTCTGCGCGCGGCTCTGCGCGGGGAGCTTCCATCACCCAGCGCTGGGCACGCCGAGCTGCAGCACCTGCCTGGCCACAAACAATAGCTCCCAGCCCTGCTCACCGCTCCCTTCGTGTACACACACGCGTCGAAAAAATAGAAACTCTGGCTTCGGTGCCAGCCCAGACGTGTATTTCTAAAGGTCAGTTTAATTCATCAGAAATAGTTGAAAATATGCCAGTTGAAAAGATGCTTTTCCACTGGGTCTTTTTGCTCTTGTGAACAAATGTTTCCTAATGTTAAATACCTACATAAAGGGCAAGTTCTCTCTGCAGAACTGCACAGTGCCTATATGACTGATAGTGGACTCTCACCTCTCACCTAGACTTTTCTGCTGCACTGAAGTAATAGTCCAAATATCAAGCTCAATACACTTCATGAGGGACTGGGGAGATATGTCTCTTTTCTCACCAATAGGAACTTGGAAATAAATGGTGGTATTATCTCCTCTTTCACAATCTAAAGCTAGTGTTTTAGCAACATCCATAATATCAACAGTCTGTCACACTGTCTGGCACATATGTGCCACGGAAGTACAGAGGGGATTTGGAGATCTAAGATGAGCACTGGCTGGTGAGGTGCTATGTACTGGAGGACACAGGCTGGAGCACCTTATTTTGACTCAAGGTTCACACCAATGCACTAAAACTCTGTCTCTGTGTGAGAAAAAGGTAATACACCAAAGGCATGGGGGGACAATAAGCACAAACTAGCTAGGAGTTAGAAATCTTGTCTGCTTGGCATCCTGCCCAAGACTCTGGTTAACTCAGAAAAGGGAAGAAGCCAGAGGGACTTCAAATTTGTTTCTGGGAAAAACATAGCAATGATGGCAAACACAGTAATATGAGCAGGAACTACATATTTATTTGCACATACTTGTATATATTATATAACAGTGCATTACAAACACATTAATTTGTAAAGACAAAGGAATTGCCTAATTTTTAATCATTTACTTAATGGAATGTTTCTGACAAATCAATAGTATCTGCATGATTTTCCTGTAGATCTGTTTGTTGGGGTGTTTTTTTTCAGGAAGGTAGAGCAGCAACTGAAAGAAAAAGAATGAAAAATTTATCTTTAATAAAAAATGGCTATTATTTGTTATCATTGTATTGTTAATTTTTTCTGCAATTACCAGAGTTTCAAAAGAAGTAGATATACATAAGAGATGTAAAGACAAGCAGCAGAACACAGGAAATAACTTTGGTAATAAGAGTTCATCTAAATCTTATGGTTAGGTCTGAAAGGGATCAAAATAAAAGGTCACAGTACCATTTTTCTAATAAGTAAATATGCTAGAATATCAACTACAGAAAACCATTAGATTTAGGTGCCATTAGATTTAATTACACAGGGCCTCATATCAAAAGCTAAAATGGGTTACACATTGCTTAAGATTTCTGTATTTTTGTTAGCGAACAGGGCAGTTAAAAAAAAAAAAATTCTTCCTGAGCAATAGAAATACCTGAAGATAGTACGCAGAAGCAATCACAGATTCAACTCCTGAAAACAACATTTTGTATCCACCGAAGTAACCACTTTAGGAAAGGTGGTGCAGGATGGTTCAACCAGTCCTCAGGTGACTCTCATGGTGCAACCAAAGACCAGTTCTCCTCCCAGCTCTTTCCAGCTGCTCAGCTCTGTGCCTCCAGGCCCTGCCTGCTCTGCAGGACAGTCATGCCTTGCAGACACTGCTTCTCCTGAGCTCCAGCACTACTGCACACAGCGCCTCTGGGACAAGCAGCATGACAGCAAACACACCACACAGGGACCCTGCCTCTGTTAAGAGCACTCAAAGGAATTTTGGCATACCTACAGCTTTCACAAGGATAATGTTTGGTATATCACCACAACTTTTCAAAGTATTTAGATAATTAGCTATTCATAAAGGCCATTTCATGAGCAGAAATAGAGAATGGTCCTTGTCTGTCTGGGATACCAACATCCTTTAGTGATGAGTTGGCCATAGGACTCCAAATAGAGCAATTCAAAACCTAGACTGAAAATTATTGTGAGCAGGTTTTAGTTTCATTGCCTTCTATGATTCTTTAGCATAACTATTCATATGTCTATTTATACTCGTGAACATGTCCTGGAATAACTTTGCCACTATACTACAACATCCCCATTGTAAATATTTTCCAGCAGGAACAAGAGAAGCCAGTTTCCCAGCCAAGAAACCAGACTTCAGCAGGAAGTGATCTCAGTAGGCATATCCTTCATTTCTGGAGTTATTTGCTTGAGCCAAAAGTCGAATGAGGACACATCTAAGCACATAAAGTAGTGTAAAGAAAATGTGCTACAAATTAAAAGGAAATCAGTCAACAGAGGATATACAAAGTACATTAAGCTCTCATTCTTTTGTCAACAATACACACTTTTGCAATTAAAATAGCAATATTTTCTAATTAACATATTGAAATGATAAAGCATTATTTACCTCTAAAATTCTTTCAGATATTCTACTGTGATCTAAACACGTATGTGGATTAAGGAGTATGTTTAAAAAAAAGTGTGTCTTCAGATGAAGTTTGGAAAATCTTGTACAATAGTGTGAAGCACAGTAACTTACACACTGAATTCCTGTCAGGATGCAAAGGTCTTTCCTTTGCATGTTCTTTATGCCCCAGACAGTATGCAAAAGGTAAGTTACAAAGACATTTGACAGTGATGACTGCAAACCTCAGAACATATAAATATCTTACTGATTTGTGACTGCTCCTTTTGCTTTTTTGCTAAGATTAGATGACAGTTTATGAATCAGAGCTTCATAAGTATCTGACAGTTTTTAAGGTATTTTTTTTAAACACCAGGATTACAATTATTTTTCCATAGGATATCTACTTACTTAGTAGTTATGATGGGAAAATACTTCAAATACTGCAATTGATACTTTGTGGTTTCTATCACTCAGTATGGAGCCCTGTATTTCCTGTACATCATGCACCTTGTAATACATTATATCTATTTATTTGTGATTTTTTTTTTTGTTCTGTGTATAATGCCTGAATATACTAGAGATGGTCATAAGCACACTTGACAACACCTCTGTGAGATTTACTGGCATTATTATTTCCACACCTCAGGGACAAGAGTACTATTGTTAAGAGTCCAATATATGCCTTAGCAAAGTGTTTATCTTCATCTATCTTTCACCTTGTCCTTCACCCTAACCTCCCTGTCATTTCTACACTTCCTTTAGATTTTCACAGCTGCTGATTCCACACATTGGTGCATCCTCCCTTTCTAGGCAGCAATACCGGAAACAAAGGGCAAGTTCATATCTATTTTCCAGTGGCTAATATGACAATAGTTCCTGACAGCTGAAAGAGGCAACTCTAAGGAAAATTCTGCTCACACCTTCCAGTCCTGGATTTTAACATGCCCAGCTCAAATTAAATATTCAGAGAGTTTCAGAACACCAATAGTCCCTATTGTGAATGTAGCTCTTATGAGACACTTGAGATTTAAGAAGGTTCACAGTTTGGACAAATATCCACAGGTGTCACATCAAGGGTATTTCTGACATCAGAATGACCTCACTGCATTTTTTGAGAGAAGCTATTACTCAGTGCAATACTTACTGACATTGGTAATTAGATGAGGTTTACCCATCCTCAAAACCCCCAGACAAATCACATTTGACTGAAACTTGTTTCCCCTTCCATCACCAGTGTAATTACAGGGGAGGCAACATTTTAGTTCAAACAGTTAAAGTTTGCAGACTTACAAGCAAATGAAATTCTAGAGTTGAAATTATTGAACAACTTTATATGGCTTCTGTGTGCATTCTCCGTAAGAAAGTGGCTAAAACAAAAAAGCTAGAAAAAGCATAAAAAGTGCCGAAATAAAAAAATTAATTTGTCTGATAATTGTAGAAGAAATAAGTCAGAAGAGAGTGAAGAAGTTAATAAATACCTTTTACTGAAGTCTTTAAAGAGAATAGAATTCCAGTTGGAACATTTTGATTTTAAATTTTATTTTCTATCTAAATTTTCCTATATTATTGTAATATAATACTTCACTCTTAGATACTTGTATGAAACATGTATGTTCTTTTTTGAATACATTTCATGCTTTATAGATTAGACATAATTGTGTGAATACATTTAATCATTAAAACTCTTAAATGAACAAAGATTCATTCTAAATAATAACATATTTATAGCTAACTTTCCAATACAGGAATAGGAACTTTCCTAAGAAATACAAAAAAAACCAAAAATGTATTGTACTAATTTTCAACATAACTTTCTTTTTTTATATATTTAAGGAGCAGCAAATAATTTATAAAAAATCAGCAAAGAAGGTTGGCAGAGGGTATCACAATACTGAGTTGTGACATCAGAACTTGTTTCCTGCTGAGGAACAAACACTTCCTGAGTGTTAAAATTTATACAAATGAATTTCTTTTGACTTTATTAATTTAATCCAGGTTCTTATTGATGGTGAAATAATATGTTAAATTATTTATTCCTCTAGAACTTCCAGTCCAAAACATTTAAAGCGTTACTCAAATCTTACAAGAATCTATTGAGAGCAGAAACCAAAAGTGTATTTTGATCCCTCATGCAATATTTCTGATAGCTTTTTTTTACCCATAATCCATATTGAGCAGCTGTGCACATCAGTAGTGAGAAATCTATTGGTTTATTATATCAATCCCATAACAGTATTTCCTCCTGGCATTTAGTTCCAATGATTAAGCAGCAAAAAACGGGAAAGGGGTAGGGAAAGTGGAGCAAATACTTTCCAGAAAGCAAGAAATAATGCTTTGAGATTTGTACATATTCTGGAAGATTAAAATAAAATAAGTAAAAGATAAAGAAAACAAAGCTAAATGCTCTTGCAATCCTTCTTGTTATTCAAATGACTCTTCATGGAAATTTAATTCTGTCCATTTTTGTCCATTCAAGGGCTTAGGGCTTGACTACACTGCAAACTAAGACATTTTTACATTATCAGGAGTCATAGCTGTACTAGTTTAAGCTGGTTAGTACAGATAGCAACAGGAATGAAGACACATTCATTTCAGAAAAGTCTATATAGAACTGCCAAGAGCTATAAGAAAATATCCATGTATTTTTCTACTGCTGAAGTTTGTGGCTTTTATTATTACTAAGTAAATTAAAACCAGCACAGGTATCACTCTCATCTGTTCACTGCACAGATGTACAAAAGCAGGAGTACAGAACCTGTCCCTGAGTGTGACAACTCATTTCAGCTGCAGTGCTTCCATCTATCTCCCCTCCTCCTCAAAGGCTCACCAGATACCAACCAGGAGCAACAGCACATTTAGTGCTCTGGCTCTGGCAAGCTGCTTTCTAATGCCGCCTTTCCTGGGAAACTATGGTCTCCATTCCAGGACACAACCTAATTGCAAGTGTAACTCTCACATGGCATTCAGCAGTTCCAGCAGTCTCATAGGGCCCAACAGAACAACAGGCTGCAGAAAGATGGTGTCCAAAATCAAGCTGCAATTCCCAGAATAATTAATCTTTCACACTGCCACTTCATTTTCAGTGATAAAAATTCTGTTGAGAAAGAAAGCGGTCAGGAAAAAAGTCAAAATACTGTTCAAATAGCAACATGCCACCTCTGGCTGCTCTTTTTTCCAGAAACCGTACAAATGGAAAGATGTGTTGCTTTCACATAAATATAGGCACATGTATAGGCAGTAGATCAAAATCCAGTGTTTCCATATGTGACACATCCAATCAAGAGGAAAAAAAAGTATCATCATGGACTTCAGAAGCCTCCACTGGAATTAAGGAGGTCTGCTCTGGCAAGAGAGTTGGCCTACTGTGCCCTCAGTCTGCCCAGAGATTGTTGCCTTGAAGAGTTTGAAGGCTGTTCATAGAGCATAACATTTTGGAAGGAAATCAACGCTTCATTCTCTATTTAGCTATTACTATATATAATGATATATTTTCACTTCACAACATATATACTTATTATTTTCATTAAATAAAATCATATCATTCAGAAATCTGTTTGTACAGTTTTAAATTTTCCTATCAACTTCTGATGTAAAAAAAAAGTCTATCTTCACTAAGTTATTACATAGTAAAGTCTGCCTTTTCTACATATAGTAACTCGCTAAACAACAGAGGAATTATTTAGTACTTGAATGAAACATATGCACAGGCAGAAAAGAATATTAGAGAGGAAAACAGGATTAGAATCTGGAAGAAATCAGTAATCTGAACTAACTAAAATCTAAATACATAAGAGTAAGAAAATGTCAGAGACAAATATCAAACAGCACAAAAAATTTATTCTCAAAAATTAAATTTCTGGTAGCTAAATAAAAATTTGTTGGGGGGGGGGGGGCAAATGGGAAAAATCCACCCAAATTTACTTCCTGTGGAAATGCATATGAGATGCCTTAAAGTTTAAGTATACATATGGGATAAATTTATTGAAAATATTTTGAAACTAAAATAAACAAAGACATAGGGTATGGATGAGACCCTTGTAGAAGAATGCCCGACTTTTAACTCTTCTCCAAGGAATTTTGGGATGTTGATACTAACACTCGGATCTTAGAATGAGGTCATATGTTTCTATACAAGCGACTAGTCTTTCTGCAGATTTAACTGGAATATCAGAGCACTGTCTATGCAGAGGTTTACATTTGCTCTAAATTAGATGTGGCACCACTGAGAATCATGACACGTTTGTAACCAGCAATAAATTTGCAGCAGTTACAGAGTCTCTCTTTCCCCAGTCGCACTTGTAAATATTTCCTTTGGCAGTAGACTGTGAAAGAACCCATACTCAGTATTCAAGATCATGATGAAGTCATACCATACAGAAAAATTTCATAGGAGAAAAAGTGAATAAATCATCATACCTGTAAAAATAAATAAATAAATTGATATATTCACAATGATATACAAAGCAGGTTGCATCTAAAACAAGTAAATATTTATGTGAATCTTGTAGACAAAGATTGAAATTTAAACTTGTGCAAGCAAGATTGTCCCCATAATTTATGGTTTTCCCAGATAAAGATCTAATTTTTAGCAAAAACAGGTCACTCATTGTTTGGATGGAAACCAGTTGTTACTCATTATTATGCTGGTTATGACTCAAAGAGGAAAAACGTACCCCAGACAAAATTCAATGATATGGGTGGAGCTCTCCTTTGAATTCTTGGTTTGTTTGAACTCACTACTCAAGTTAAACTTGGGGGATATGAATCCGCATGAAATTAAAATGTTCATCTGTACTTCTTTTGAACCAATTTGCTATGATTACACAGGCTTTTCTATAAAGCCCCAAAACAGAAAACTATTTCAAAAATGTCCAAAATTCAGAATAGAGATGAGACATCTGCAATAAAATTTCTGGAATGCTCAAAAGTAATTTCACAAGTCAGAGAATACTGTAATCCAATAAGAGGTATTAATTTGCTCTAAAACGCAGCATGTCTCTAGCTTCTCTCAATTCACTTAATGCATACAGAAGAAATGCTTTACTGAGCTGGGAGTGAAGCTAAGTAAAACCCTAGCTTTAGGAAGATATTTTGGAAGTTGAGCCATTGTCCAGGTGAAACTGAAAGCTGTGTCCAAGCAATCCTGCGCCCCGTTCTCTTCAGAAATACGGCCCTTGCAATTCCTTTATGAACCTGAGTGCATATTAGTAAATCAATCACACTATGTTTTATAGCAATAATATAATTTTAAACCCACCTGAAAAGTATGAAAGATTACATTTTAGTTAAGATTTTAACTGAACTGTGGTTAAGCACATTAAATATTCTCAGATGTGAGAACTGGCTTCCCTATGGGATTAATGAACAAGAGAGTTCAAATTTGCCCACCTGGCCCTTGGAGCTCTCATGGGCTTTCTAAGGGCCAGGTGAGCATGAAGGGTTTCTAAGTGCAGTTGTGGAAATCATGTCACCAGCACAAGCTGGCTTGCTCTGCATGGCTTGTTCTGTTCAGTTATGTAAGTCATATAAATTCAGTTATATAAGTTGCTAATGTCACTTTAATGTACTTGATTTCATGTATTAGGCCTAGACATTTTTTTTCTTTTTTTTTTTTTTTTAATCCAGTAAGGAAAAGTTTTTAATTGCAACAATCTAATATTTTTTCCTAATCACTTCAAGCAATAAGTTCTGAAGACTTTTTGTCTAAGTCTACATAAAGCTAACCTTTCTGTTCCTTAGCAGATGCCTGGAATTACTAAATGCAGCACATAAATTACTTGAATTATTCTATGCAACATGTTTAAATACCACCAGTGGTACACAAGTAACAGAACACATTCTGTGCCTGGAGCAAGCATCTCAAGAAGTTTCAGAGTGCAACTGCTCTATGTCTTTCCATGATGATGACAAGCATAACCATTTGTCAGAGAAGTGAAAATGTACATCAAGCCATTGCCAATTTGTGAAGATAGCTTAGAAGCAAATAACTTTCAGACTTTTAGGTTTTAATGTGAATGGATAGATGAGAGTGAAGCAGATGCCATAAATATGAATTTTCATATAAAGTAATCTCCAATTCAGGAAAATTCCTAAAAAGCAGTGGATTTGGGAGATTTTAAAGATTGAGCAGCACAGTTGTGTGAGAAACAGTGGATTATTTTGATTAGATAAATTGACTTCTAATGATCTTTACATGAAAAGAATATGATTCACATGAGCTGATCTTCACATAAAAAGAATATAATTAGAAGACACCATTGATCTATAGTATTTTTCTGTCTTCATTCTCCCTTTATTTCATATGAGAACTAGATATATGTACATCCTTACTTATTTTGCAGAATTACCTGTATATTTATATTTATATTAACATATAGAACTTATTTGGCTTTAACTTTATTTAATTTCACTTAATTTTCCTCCTTCCCACTGTATCTGTATCTTGCCTTTTGCTGTTCCTTGTGACTTCTGCATTTCTGACCATTTTCTCCTCTCTTCTGGCTACTCATTTCATAGATTTGTTCAGTCATTATCAGTCTTTTTTTTCCACATGCAGCTACATCTGGGTGTCTTCTGTTTCAGCATCTGGATCCAGTAAACTTTTCACTGCGCATTTTCCTTCTCTCCGTGTGAGATCAGAGACAGCCCCTGATGGCAGTAAAAAAAATAAAAAGAAAAACAAAACCCAAGAATGCTCCAGGCTACTAGGCATCATTTTTGATTGTCTTTCCTCAGAAGGTGTCTATTCATTTGAGTGTGATTTAAAAAAAAAGATTGGTTCTCCTGGGCAGTAATGACAGATCCTGGTATAGGGTCTTGCATTCTCAGTGGCAGCTAACTGTAATGGTTTATGTAGAGATCATTACACACAGGTCTTCTGAGTAAATAATGATGAATATTTCCAAATTTTACTGCATTTAAGTCTCAGGTGTTTACATGATTACATTAGTCTGCGGAAGCTAATTTCACCAGCATTGTCCACTGGAAAGATACATTACTCCAAAGGGAGTTGAATGTCTAAGCAGAGCAATATTTTCACAACACTGTGTATTTAATCTAACAGTGAGCTACAACTGGTGATCAAAAGGCAAAGATATTTTTGCTCCTCCTCATCTATACCTGACAAAACTCTGTGATGGGTCAGTTTTGTGGTACTGAACTAACTAAAAAAACTTTTTCTTGGTTTTTTTTTGGAGTACCAGTTTCCAGATGCACCAGAGATCTGATTGATCATACTCCCAATTGTTCAGCCTGGCAAATGGATTGAGCCACTACAGACAGGAAGGTTCAGCCACAGCCAAGATGATGAGTGACTGTGGTCACATCCTGATGGTTGCTGATAGTTAAGTCATTGAGGAAGGCATTTCTAAGTCATGCAAATAATGGCAAAAATATTTACCATGGAAATATTCATTAAATATCCCAAATTTTGCCAACATAAAACTCTAGCAAGTAAAATATCTAACACTGAAGATGTTATACATTACATGTATTATACCTTTTATACAGAACTGGAAAGTGTAGGATATTTCATCAAATAATTAATGATATTTCATCAAAAATAGCATATTTGTCTAAATGAACACAGTTCAACCAGTGTCAATATATTAATTTGTAAAGTAAATTATTAATTTTGTCTTGCTTTAGAATACTAACAAAACCTAGTTGAAATAAAAATTTGGTTTATGTTTTCTTTTACTTTATTTATGTTTTACTTTTACTAGACTGAGTAATGTCAACCTCTACCTTTCTCACTCTACCTTTATTCATGTTCACGTCTCAAGCTATAAACTCCAGGCACAAAACCAGATTCAATAGAGAAGCGACCTGGCATTATTATTCAAATTTTATAACAAAGCAATTAAAACGGGATGACAAAGAAAAGCAATTTGTTATTTGGGCAGCTTGGTCCTGGTGTCCTTTGTTATTTTTCACATTCACTTAGCAAAAAACCTGATAAAATATTAAAGTAACAGTTGTTATTAAAGATTAAACTCCTTTACCATTTGGGCAAGACCTTAGATCCCAAACTGCAAACATGTAATATTTTTACTGAAATCAGAAGATACAATCAAGGGACATTCAAGTATTGCAAACTGAGTATGGTTATAACCATTTGAAAACTGGATCCAAAAGAGGTCATGAACATCACTAGATACTCCATCCAGGCATTAAACAAAAAAGGAAATTAAAATACAGCATTCTTGCTATTTTCCAGGTATAAGAACAAGGGCAAGAAAACTAATTTCTAACAGACCTTACAAATTATTTCCATCAAATATTTTAGGTCAAAAAGAAAAGGGGGAAAACAGAATCATCTATCATTTTTTAGCAAGTCAGTTACTCAGTGAATATAAACTTTACAGAGCTTACAATCTCTCAAAGACTTTTTTTAATTTTCTTTTTACCCAGGTAAGTAATGCTAAAACTTTAAATTTTTTTATTTAAAGGAATAATTTTCCTTATTCTGTAACCAAAGAAGGGAAGAATAGCACAGAAGCTCTTCTTGTAAATATTTTCTATTTGTTTTATTTATTTGTAAAGTTTCATTCTCTTGTGAAAAACACGTGCATTCCCATTAAACTCATATCCAGCTTAGGAAAGGTACTTCAGCTGAAATTATGTTGAAACCAGGAAATTGTATCTTCCTTGTTAAAAGCAATTTAAAAATATTATTTGTCTACAGGACACAGTGACTGCACAAAAGCCAAGAGTCTACTAACATTGCTCAACATTGAAGTTCCCAAGAGTTAATAAAAGTCTTGCACAGGTTTGGTTTTCAAAATACAACAAATACTAAAGGCCATCTTCTCAGGTAACAGCATGATTATAAATGACAAATGACATGAATGAAGCAGAAAGTTCTTCCTCAGCTGGAAAAATTCCCTGTCATATTTACATTTTGTGTTACCAAACTTTGTGTGACCAACTGAGTTGCAATCCAAATGTTCCCTTTAAAAGCAGAAAGCACTAAAGCTTTGATATTTATGCACTGCAAGAGAGCAAGAATCATAGAAACACAATGTCTCTTAGGTTGGAAAAAACCTTTAAGACTATCAAAACCTACCCTTAACCCAGCACTGCCAAGGCCACTGCTAAACCATGTCCCTAAATGCCACATCTGCACGGCTCTCAAATACCTCCAGGATCTGTCTGGTAAGCATTTGACTCTCTACAGGTCTTACCCATTTATAGTTACACTCAATTCTATTGTCTTCAACAAATGTTTGACTGCAACACATTTCTTAACCTAGGCTTTGAAAGTTTTAGTACAACTCCTTTATTATAACTTTTCCTACTGATTTTAATAAAGTTTCAGATGACTTCTGTCTTCATAACCATATCCTTTTCTACAATATTTTAACCATTATCAGCCAACTACTACAAATTAAAGGATGTAATATGAGATCAGGCATTCTAAATTAGTCAGTACCAAAACCAGTTTGTAGTACAGAACCTTAGTCAGTTTCACCATTTGTCAAATCATTTTGTGGTTCTCAGTAAGGTCACCTACTCCATGTGGAAAAATATGTATTTTAACAGAAAATCTTGCCCACTGTAAATATACTTCAAAGGAAGGAGGTGGGAAGATGGCTCTATTAAATTATAAAATTAGAACATAATCATATTTTAAAGGTTTTTAAACATTTTCATTTTTAATGAGCAGTGACATTTTCTACTTATGACCTTAAGTATCAGTGCGCAGGAGAAGCTGGGGGCTGGGTAAGGGGCAAGGGGTTTAAAACAGAGGTTCAGCATTAACTTTGCATAACCCAGGGACAATGGCTGAAGCACATGTTAATCACCTTTTTTTCCATATTATTGCTCTCAAAGTGATGAACTTCCATAGCACCCCATAGATCACTGAATGTGTGTAATCCTCCCACTTCCAAAACACCACAGGAGTTTTTTCTTGGCACTTAATGAAGGCTTTCTTCCTTTAATTTCAAAACTAACACTACTTTTCTGGGGGCCATAGGTGAAAATTTTCACTCTTGCAAGCCATAACATAGTACAAAACAGCTGAACGGAAAAACAGCTTGATGAACGGAAAAAATAGACAAACAATAAAAACCCACAAAAAATCTAAAAGGAGAGCAGCTGCCTAAAGTTAGTAATCTACACATATTCTAACAGTTAATCAGACAAATAAATGATGTGTTAAAATGTGTTTAAAATTATAGATCAAAAAAATAGATCAGCCTCTTCTAACCCTGTTGAGAAGTCATATTCTATCAAATAATACATTACACAGTTCAATCTGTGATAGAATAATTGGTCTGAATAACTATTCATGCATGAAAACATAAGAGGAAAAAGAATCCCCTTTCACTTAATGAATGCATCACTAGGTGCTGCATGTCATAATTTACCCCTTCATTCATCACTATACCTGCCACTTATTGAAAGAATTGGGCAGAGAAGTAAAAATTGTCCTAAGGAATTTATGTAAAGAATTTGAATACAGCCACATGCACGGCAAAAGTTAGGAAAAAGAATACACTTGCAATAGCTGCTGGATAAAGGGGATGCTGCAGGAGCACAGTAAGATCAGCAGCAGGGAACACCTACACCTGCAGAGACAGACCCAGGGTTCAGTGCAACCCTCCCACAACCCCTTTGGTCAGTGTGGCTGCAATTCTGGGGTTTAACCAGTCTCTCTTACATGCAATGGCTTCTTTATAAACCACAAACAGTCAGTTTTGCCCTGTCTAAAAACAGGATTTCTGGCATCTGCTGGGCAGTGCTGTCGGAAAGAGCCCTTTCTGCAGGCCAGATCACCAGTGCCATCCACCAGCTCTGTAAAGTCTGGGTATTTCCTAACTCCTATATGCCCCAACCCTTCATTTCATTTCAGCCCAACCACCTTCCAGAAGGGATTTGTCTGTGCTAGAGTCAAAACCAAACTGTGGTTTCAACCTTATGCTCAAACTAACAGAGAAAAGGATTTATATTAAAAATTACTTTTACTGAGGGGTTTTTAAAAATAACAATTTGGGGTGAGAGTTAAGAAATATGATGAAGGGATTCTATAGCTAAATGGATGTTAATATAGTTATTTATGAGATTTCTGACACCAGTTCCAGGTAGGCTGATGACAGATAAGTCTGAGAGGTAGTGGTGAACATCAGCTTTTGAGTCCATTGTGTGATAAAGGTTCATATGGGCAGCAAATGGGCAAAAGTACTGGAAGTCTCTAAATAGTGGATCTGAAAAGGAGATCAGAGAGAGTGGGTGAAAGGTAAAGGAGTTTGCCAGGCTAACTTACAGTGAGGGCATTCCTGCACTGGAATACAGGCAGCAGAACTGCAGAATCCTACATGGCCAATATTTACTTTAGCCACCGCAGGTGACATGGTGCTGGGCAGCGTCACACCACGGCTGTCTGCTCTTTCTGAAGATGTCACCTAGGCAACTTCATCACAGGAACCTCATAACTAAGTGCCATAGTAAATAGTGTCAGGTTAGTTTATATAGTACACACAGCAATGGATGCCTGCTAAGCAGTCAGATAGAAAAATCTGCCGACTGTCCTAGCTCTCTCTTCATGTTCAAACACCCCCTGCACACACAAAAGTTTTCACAATTTGTTACAGTACTGACTCTGGAAGGATTTTCACATTAGAAAATTTTGGAATGTTCAAACAATCAATCAAGCAAACGAACAGAAATATTGAGCCTTTTTACACAGCTCAGACACAGAATAAAAAAGCCAAAAATCTGATACTTTCTGGAAGTCAGGAATCAGATATATGTCATGTTTCATGGAGATTCTGCATCCAAGTACATGTTATTACACATATAAAGAGAACATTAACACACAGAACTGAGCTCAAAGCATATTGGCATTTTAGGCACTTTGCCAATGACCAGGAAGTTAAGAAAACAGAAGGAAAAAATCACATTAATAATATTTTACTAGAATTCTATGAAAGAAAAGATCCTGAAAGCAGTGAATCCACAATGACAAAGGCTCTCAAGAAGGAAGCTACAAAGCCAATAATGTACAAATGAAAAATAATGACTTAGCTGTGTAAATTATTGAAATCCTTTTAGCAAGCCAGATGAACAATCAATGGCACACTACAGAAAGTCTCTCTAGTAATACACATGGTTGCTTAAAGATCAGTCAAAAAGAGCAGAGCAAAAGCAGGTCAAAGCAATTACCTGCTGAGAGAATTATCTCTCTGCTGTCGCATACTATAAGTTCATCTACACTGAGGATCTTAAAAGAAGTACAGAATCCTAAGGACGTGGTGAGAGAATTGTTTGCATGTTACAGTGGTATTTAAGTACTGATTATGCCTATTAAAATCTACTAAAGGTAAGGTAAAGCTATAAATCTAATACATTATGAGAATGTATTTCCTGAAAACATAACACAAGTGAGAGAACAATTAATTTGATAGAAGCTACTCTCTAAAACTTCCTAAAATCTCAGATTCCTTCTGTTTGGTTCCTTGAGGGGCCAACCACTGCCCACGGTTTCACCATACTTTTATGGAGTGGGATGACAAACATGGTCACTGCTCTGCAGAATTCTACACAGCCTGGCTCACAAGCAGCCCTCAAGCTGCAGAACATGATTCCCTTTTGTGTTGATTTTGATGAACACCCTCACCTATATATAACTTTTAATATATTTATTTCTCTTTTCATGATGATTATAAATGGCTGTAAAGGTGTGTAGGTGTTCTTTGAAGTACTCTGTCACTGCACTATTCTTTTTGACTTATTACTGCATTTACTACCATTTTTTACACATTGAATGAATCCTGATAGAAAATTAGGTGTGTTGAAAGGTACAACCAGCCATACCTGGAAGCAGCACTTGCCTGAGCTTTATATTGCTACTTCTGAGCACAGAGAATGTTTCTAGATAGGGGTAAAGCTCAAAATATTGGTACTGTGAGGAAATCCTTTCTGCTTATTTCTCTCTTAAAATGTTTGCTTTTACACTATTACACCTACTTTGAGGCAATTTCTTCTGTATTAAATACAAACAGAGTCAGAGCAGATAAAATTATTCAGGAAGATATCAGGCATAGGATAGCTTTTAACTTTGCCATTGAATTAGGGATCACCTCTACATTTTCTCATACAGAATTTTACACTGAGATAGATAACTCATATCTCAATGCACTTTCATGGGCTAGTTGGGTAGTTGATATCTCAATACCCCTTGTATCTCAATACCTATTTATGCCTAAATATTTACTTGAATTCTACACCCACTACCTATTCTGGAAAGGATAAAGAGCAAATGGTGAGATTTAAGACCTATTAATGAAGTTAATCACATAATAATCATTAAAAAATCATTAGCACTCCCAAAAATCACAAAATATTAGACATTACCTTCAAAAATCAAACCTTTTGGAATGAGAAGGCATCTGAATTTATACAGATAAAACTATGGGTAGTGAAATCATTAGCATTCCCAGATTTCTCCTTTTACTTGTCCCAAATGATTCTCAGTTTGCCACCTTCACTCATCTATTTTCTTCAGCTGCAAGTTGATTACTATCCTACCAGTAAAATCTGCTTATGTCTTGAATTAATAAACACTCATCATTTCTGAAGGCAAAGTCTTGATCTGTCCAGCTGATGCCTCCCTTCTTCAATATGCTACTTTTCATTTACAGCTGGTCTTCCTGTTAAATCTGTTGATGACTGTTCAATCAACAGAGAGGAAAAACTGTGGTGTTATAATCATATGCAATATATGAGTGGTAATGCATTTCATAGGGTAAGATAGGATGAGCAAAGTAACATTTCTATCAGAGCTTGTTATCATTTAAAAGAAGAAGAAAATTTCAACATAAAATGTTGTATCTTGAAACTCCTTTCCAATGAATCATGTGTTATCACAGTTTTAGAATTTATGTTAAATATATTTAAATTAAGAAAATTAGTATTGGCAGAAGCTTAGTCCCAGTGATTTTGTGAAACTTTAAGGTCCTGAAAGTACTCTTCACTGTTATAAATATTGGCTACAAGAGCTTTCAGGTTTTCTCTCAATGTATTTTTTGCTTGGTTTTTTCCATTCTGCTATATCTGAATTATGACTATTTTAGCAGCTTCTCACCTGTGAAACTTCCAGAGGTTTGTTCGGTGGTGTACCCCAAGTAATGATTTTTCTGACATTGAAAAACTCCTACTTCTGTCATTCCCCAGTATGACATCAGTTTATGTTGCTCTTGAGCCTGTTCTGTCATACCTGGGGGTATGCAGAACTAGCAGCAATAATATGATTTAAGCATTGATAATATAAATCTTGCTGTGTTACAGTAAATGAGTATTTTTAATGCTTATTGCTGTATCTTTTCCCAATGTAACCTTTACCCTTCCAAATCAAAAATAGCTCATCCATAACCACAGAAGACAAGCTGAACTTTCCCACTGAGAGAGAGTTTTCAGTTCAGCCTGCAAAGAACGTACCATATATTCCAAGAATGCATTCCCTTGCCTCTGCTATTTTAAGTGCACCTTGGGAAGCTATAATAATTACTGTGCTCATCAGCTGTAGTAATTGCAGGGAAGAATGTTCATATCAAACAGAGTTTACACTGCTATGGCAACACAGCCAGTAATAACAGTGTGGACCATTTTAGAATGGGGATCCCCAGTCAGAGATCTGAAGCACTTGCAGGTGCAAAAGATTTTTACATGTGCCAGAAGTACTCCTCTAACAGCAAAAAATACAACAATCTGTGGGGAAAGAAACAAATACAAACCAAAATCAATGAAACACCAAACCATGCAGCCTGTAAGGGCCTATACTAAACTGCCCTGGTTTGCTGTTTGAACATGACTTGTGAAATCAGAATAATTGACAAATAAAATAGCCTGTAACTGATAGAAATACCTCTTTCCACCTTTCTTGCAGTGTACTGCAGCCTAAAAAGCAGTGTAAACTATAATGGGATGTGGATGCTAAATTTAATCACATTCACATCCTCTTTAAGGATACTTCAATGTTACAAGAGCTACAAAAGAAACTTAGACTTATCTACTTGTAGAAGTTATTTCAAAATAAAACAGAGTGCCACTGTTAATGTGCAGTGGCTACTCTGAAGTAGATTCCTATGTGGGAACTCTTATTCTGCAGAAAATTTCCTTTGTTCTTCTTCAAAATTTACCTTAATCCATTAGAGATAACAAAAAAAAGTCTCTCTTTGCAAGCTATTCCAATCAATTTCCCAACACAGCTTTTTACTGTAAGTGCAATCAAACCTAGTGACTGAAAGTACTGGTTTTAATGGTCTATTCTAATGCTAGGACTTGCAGGAATAATGAAAACTTGCATTATTAGAAATAGCATAGAAATAACAAAAGACAGTTTTCAGAAACAGGCAGCCAGTTTTTGCTCATTTGGCAATGAAGTCCGCAGCATGACTTCATTTTGAAAGTGTTATCCCTTGATGCAAATTTTCAATCATAGATATTTTCACAGAGCATAAAAAGTGTGGTTATGTGTTGGAATCCTTCCACAGCAGCCCATTAACTAGCCAGCCTTGCCTGCACCTGGACTTTTACTTCCCTTCTTGTCCTACAGCTACTGTTTCCTCAGTCATGACAATCACAGGCACACTCTTTAACAGAACTGTGTGATTAAATTTCCACATATTCCAGTTAGTCTCTTTTTTACTTTAGTGAATTATTTGAATGGTCTGGTTTTGATCACAACCTAAAAACAGGCTGAATTTGTAAAACAAGGTAACTGGTAACCTTGGCCAAGATGAATGTGTTAAGGCCATGGGAACTAACTACTGTTGACAGGATCCTCCTCAGACTTCCCCAAGGAAAATTTTACAGTTAGTGAGGAGCCAATTGCAAAGTATAAGCAGAAAAATGGATCCAACAGACAACAGATTGAGACTAGAAGGTTTTGCCTTTTATGTTTGCACCTAAATGCCATTCTGTCACCCCAGCCTAAACAAGGAAGGTGATCACAGTGCCCTTAGGAAATGGGCACAAACCCAAAGTATTGCAAAGACAGCCTGCTCTCTCTTTCTTTAATTTCAAGTTTTAGTTCATCCGAATTTCATGAATGTGAAGTTAGGGCCAAAAGCACTCAGGGCATTTTGGATATGAGCTGCACTGCTGACTGTTCACTCCAGCAGAGCTCTGGGAAAGCCCCAGCACCAGCAGAGCTTCTGAACATTATTTCAGAGCTGTAGGCTTCACTCAGAAACCTGTAACAGCCCAATGCTTTCTTCTCATATTGCAACTTACAAACAAGTGGGATTTTTACTCACTGCTTTTTGGTGGCCATCTCTTGCTATACATGCCATGGACCACAGGAAATTAGCCATATTTGAATGTTGCTCACATTCTGACAATAATATGGATAAGGACAGTATTATGGATAAGGACAAGAGGAATAACCTACACTGATTTCACAATACGTGACTTCATGTCACATTTGGGTTCTAGTTCTTGATAAATTACCACAGAATGAGAACTGGATGTTGTATGCTTGATTTCACTGAATATTTGGCTTCTAAGACTACTGGATCAGATTGCCAGCTTTGTACCTCTGTATTCTGATGACTCAAAGAAATATGGCTTTCTTTCCAGTGCAGATTTCCTAGTACAAAGGAGTTCCAAGTGGGAGAGCAGAACTGGCTGTAGCTATACCAGACAAACATATACACATAGCTGAGCATTTCAGCATATTGACTGTTCTGGGGAAGGTGTATAGCTAGACCTGTTGTAAATCTTTGGTCCTTGAGAGATTAGTGTAATAAAAGTCCAAAGAAGTCAGTAAAATGCTTAGATCTGCAATGCAGCTGATCCAGAAATGGTCTTGATCACCATGAGGAATGAAAAATCTGCAAACAGACCTCTTTTAGTCACCAACGAGGAAAAGACAGAGATCACACCATCAGGTCCACCTCGTTCACGATAATTGAAAGTTCTCCAAAATCCTTCAGAATTTTAATTAAAGAGAAAAAGGAATCTTGTTATAGTATGCTGGATTACTTTAGCCATGGAAAGATAGTTGCTATTCTGGTATTGACTGAGTTCCTAAAATAAATTCCTAAGTTTGGCTTTATGCTTCACATTATTCTTTAAGCTGAAGATAAGAAAGAGATACAGATGATTGGATTGAGTCTCAGCCTAAGCAGGAAAAAGAACTTTTAGAAACAAAAAGGACTCATAGAGGCCGAAATATGTCACTGTAACCTTCTTGTCAGGCAGAAAAGAAACAGATCTACCTATATTTGTATTTACATTCTCAAATTAAGAATAACATAAACTATTGTAGGCCTTGAAAATTCAAATTGAACATTAACTATTTGTTTAATTACTGATTATTTAGCCTCACTTATTGCTCATAAAAAAGAATTTATAACTGTTCTCCCATTAATATAGAATAAAATAATTTTTATTAATATAAAAGACACATTCTTCAAGCAATCAAGACAGTTATTTTGTCTTTATCCCTTCCATTTTTTCTTTTTTAAGCCCCAAAAAAGATTTTCAAGATTTTATTGACTTAAAAACTACTAACTTACTAACTAACAGGTCAGTGTGATTCAACATAGAAAAAGCTTTGCCTCCCATCAAAGTCTATTCTATTCAGGCTGAATGGTTTAACACTTTACTTCTAAATTCCTCATAGCACGGATAGCCATTCATGTGTCCCTGCATACCCTTTTATATCATTACTAATGTGGTGCTGTGGACTGTAGATGCAGTTCTTGAAGTTAAGACCTGTGCATTTGAGGTCAGCAATCTGAATTTTTTCTAGGTTTTCTGTTACTTGCTCCAATGTCACATTACCAGGTAGAACTATTCAAGTTTCCATTATCAGGAATGGAAGCAATTTCTTTTTTTTTTTTTTTTTTTTTACTTTATTCCTTGATTCATCAAATTTAATTTTTTTACAAGTATGACTTTAGGAAGGAATTTTCTTTGTCTGCTTACATGTTTCTGAGAAAAACTTTGCCTACATGTTCAAAACTTGAGCAAGTAAAAATCTTTCCACCAGAGAATTCAAAATACAAATTGTAATACTTTACTTTTTATTTGTTTTTCCCCATGCAGCTTTAAACAAGTAATATTAGTTTCATTTTTAGAGGAATAAATTCCTCCATGGTATTCAATGTTCATGTTTTCATTGTCCTTCTTCTGCTCACACTTTGCCTGAGTAGATTTTAAAAAAATGTACATAGGTTTCATAGCTATGCTGCTCTCTAATAATTCATTAAATTATTACCCACTCTGCTTAACTGAGTCTTTCTTTTTGTCACAATGTGTGGGAATGAGCAATGTGCAACCACAAAAATGTCATTCAAATAGGCAGCTAGGCATAAAAAGACAAAAAGGCACACATACATAACATCAGATATTTAATTACAAAAAATAAAGATGAAGTTAAAATTATTTTAAGAAAAATTTTTAGGGAGCAGAAATAAATACAGTTAGTGCTACTGAAGACATCAGTAGGTGTAAGCATCTTACATAAATGTTAGTCTGTAGTGTCTGGGCAGGTATTTAACTGTGATTAACGATTTCCAGGAAATGTTTCCTCAACCTCCCTGAGCTGGTGGCTGTCCCTCTCCTGATGTAAGGCTGAGTGGCCTCATTAGCCACATGGGAGAGCAGGCCAGGCCAAAAGCGCCCTCCTTGTCCCAGAATTTGTCACCTCTCCCGCTCTCCAGGCTGAGCTGCTGGTGTTGGGAACAGTCGCACCTGCGAGCCAAGGTGGGGGCCCTGAGCGAGTACATCCTGCCTCAAAGGGGACAGGACACCCGTGGGCCCTTCCCTGGAGCCAGCCTCTGAAACGACCATCACAGGCATCACTGCACCCTCCAGGCTGTGACCAGCACAACCCTGGCAGGGCTGACAAGTACACTCTGGAACAAAAAAGAGGCATGGAAACATACGGTTTGGTGATGAAATCCTAACTGTTGTCAGAATTCAAGTGATTCAGAGGTGGAATGTTACCCCTTATTATTAATCAGTGCATTTTTAACGTGGATACATGGGCGTGTATATGTGTACATATACACATGCATATTCATTATGTACCTGAAGCCATATTCTGCATTCACTGAGGATGTTTTATAATTAAAGTGTTTGCATAATTAAAGTTCTTCCTTGCAGAAATATTTTCTATCCTTCTGCAGCAAATGACAAAATGGGAAAAAAGGAGGCAGAGTTGGCTTATCTTTGAATGATATAAACATTATTTGATGCTTTGAAGAATCCATTTATGGCAGTTTTTAAAGTTTGCTCTATTTAAAATGTGCAAATATAAAAAAATTAATCTAACCAAGTTCCTACTTTAGGCACTATATGTTAGTATCTTTTACTCTTTATTTTAATGCCAGTGCTTAATTAGGAGAGGCATTAAAAATTCCTGATATTTATTGAATGAAAAAAAAATCTAGTGCAAATACCTTTTTTAATTATTATGGTATTTACAGACATAATATAGATAATAAAGTCAAACATAAAAATTAATAAGTCTATAAAATGAACCAAGCCTATTTTATACACGTAAAAATAGAAGGTTATTTACAAAATTGACAAACATAACTGATGAGAACAGCATCTGTGTTAAAGGCTGATTTAATTTTACTTTTGTAATATTCATTTAAGATTTTACCCCTTAATCATGTCATTGGTCTGGGCACAGCACTGTAGAATGTTTTGTGACATGCATGTGACAGCTTAGATTATAATGTCAGACCTAACTGGGTGGTCTTGGACAACTCATTCCTGAACTTGGTTTTTTGCACTGTCAGTAGTGTGTAGGGGAAGTAAAGTCTGTTGTTTAGAGGTTTCTTGACTAATAAAATGGAAATGTTCATCCTTATCTGTTATGTAAAGATGCTACAGGGATTTGGCAGCTAATATGTGCAAACTGCTGCTTGTGAATATTAAAAGCAGACAGTTATGTGCTATTTATTTGGTTTTACAGTTATATAAATGACTTTATTTATAAAAAGGGAACAAGAAAATATTCTGTGGTCTTTTTAAAAATGAGACCTTCTCATGTTCCAGAATCATATTATGATGGGAGTTGGTCAAAGCAGATGATTTTAGAACTGCAAGAGTGTATGCACTAATAAATATGCTATGCATGATGTAAGCTGGGTTTTTCTAATCACATCTCCATTTATTACAGTTTTTAAAGCAGAAAGCACTAGAGAGTTCATAACTGTGGGAAATATCAGTGACTAGTAATTATGAACAAAAATAATAAATACTTTTCTCAGTTAGGGACCAAGATGTGAAACAATCGTTAATTTGTATGGATTTGGAAGAACGGTTTCTGGTAAGTCACACATGTATTGTGCTGTCAAGCTAAAAGGAAGAGATCCAAGTTTTAAGAAGAATTTGTTTCATCTTGTAGCCTGGAACATTTACAAACATTGCTGTGCCATTTTCTCACTGGAGCTCCCCAGTTAGAGGCTATCAACTTCACAGCAAATGCACATGAACAGTAAATCACCTGCATCAGTACAAATGACCCTTCCAAACTATTTTTAGTTTAGATACCTGATATTACACTGCATGGGATAAAAACCTTCATAGCCTTGGTTATCTGTGGTGACTTTAGGAGCAGAGAAGTGGAACAAAGAACTTCACTGTGACCAGTTAAACTACTTCAAAGGGCTGGCAACTGACTGCATTCCAAAATTTTACATCTACAAGCAACTACAAGCAGACTGCAAAGAGAGAGAAAATAATTATTTTTGAAAAAAAGGTTTAGTTAGTTGCAAATCTTCACTAAAAGTGATGATTCTAAGGAAGAGCAATAAATTATCCCAATCAGACTTTGATAATCTTATCGTTTCACAGACTTTTGAATTATCTGAATGACAACAGTGAGATCTCTCAGATGAAGAGATGGTTCTGGACCAAGTTGCTTTTGATGTGGGAATCAGAAGAAGAATGAGAGAGGAATAACAGATCTGGCAAAAGAACCAGCAGAGGAAACTTATTCTTGCTACTCTTCCTCCTGCAATCATGGCCTGGGAATTGTGGCTGGTTTGCTGCTGCTGATCTTGTATACCACCAGGTTAGGTCTTAGAATAATTATTTTGCATATTGCAAAATAATAGTAACTATCCATCAAATCTGCTGTCCCCAAATTTTAAAAACCTGGGAAGAAAGAAAAACATTCAGCTAAAATGAATCTCTTAGAAGTAATCAATGTCTGGGGGTGGTGAAAAGCTTATAAATTACTCCTGATCTTATAAATTGTCCATGTTCTGAAATTATTCCACACTGAAAATTTGTGTACTGTCTCTCTATTGGACAGATAGATTAACAGAGTTTGTATAAATTAAGCAGGCAATCAAGGATATTACTATAGTTATTCTTGTAGTTTTATCTTATTCTGCAAAGTGATGTATGAGTAGTTGTTATTAATGGTGACACAGATATGAAAAATAATATTTGTGTGTGTGCATGTTAGACATTAATATTTTGGTCTTAGGAAATTTTGATTTTCACAGGGAAGACTCCATCAGCCCATCTGAAATATCTTCTGGAAACAGACTGCAGTAAAAAAAGTAATATGGTTCAGGATTGAGCGGATGACTCCGGCAGGCTCTGCGTGGCACAAGCCAGGTGCTGCCCTCTCTGATGGACACTGTTCTACCACCTCCAGGAGTTCTGGGGGGCCAGAGGGAGGCTGATGGAGGTGGTTGCAGGCTGGGTGTGCTCCAGGGCCCAAAGGCACCCCAGGGTTTTCTTACAAGTATTAAAAGGAGCACATTTTGTGTTTTATGGAGGCAGCCCTTGCAGACCTGCTGTCTCTGTGGTAAACGTCTCCGTAAGTTTACCCAGCACTTCCAGTCTGTTTATGTTCTGGTTCTTGTGATCATTTACTCAATAAATACAGTCATAGAGTAACAAATCTACTGCTTAGTCTGATTTCTTCAGCTACTGAATAAAAAGTATTTTTTTTCCGTAAGGTAATCTTTTCTGAAGTTCCATAACTCCCACTCCTGTCCCACTCTTTACCATCAGCCAGGAACATTAAATGGGTCCTAGCAGAGACCTTTCAACTTCTAGTGGAATCAGAAATACTTTGTGGTTCAATTTCTGTTGCTGAAAATCTCAGATGTGCGTTTCTGAAAAATTAATAACTAGAGAGAAATCTTCAAAATAAAAACAATAATGCCCCCAATTAGCTTCTCTGAAATCTAAATAGTCTGTAAACTTCATTCAGAGCCATAGACCTGTCTTTGAGATTGAAAAAAAAAAATAGGACTTTGCCAAAATTTCAATTTCCTTACATCACCATACACTATGATTACTCCTATCACTGTCTTACATGTAATGTGTGTGCTGGAGCTGGCAATTCATCTTAAAAACTCAGGTAAATGTCATGGTTTAACCCCAGTGGCATATAAGAGTACTGTGCAGCAGCTTGAATGCTCTCCCCTCTCCACTTGTAGGGAGAAGAACTGAAGAAAAAAAAATAATGTCATGGGGTGAAATAAAAACAGCATAATAACTGAAATAAAGTAAAATATAAAACTAATAGTAACATTAATTATATTAATAGCAATAATAATAATAATAGTGGTAATATTAATAAGAGAAATAACTGAGAAAGAAAAAGGATGCGCAAGAGAAACAATTCCTCATCACCTGCTGATGGATGAACAGTGTTCCCAAGTAGAAATTGGCAGCTTCCATGGGCCAAATTCCCTCAGTATGTAAACTGGGCATGATGCTCTGTAGTATGGAATATTGCTTTGGCCAGCTTAGAGCATGGTCTCTCTTGGCTTCTTGTGCACCTGCTCGCTGGCAGGGAGTGAGACACTGAAAAGTCCTTGATTTGAATGAATACTACTTATTACTAAGTCAAACATCAATGTGTTATGAACTTTATTCTCATACTAAATCCAAAATACAGCACTGTACAGCTACTAGGAAGAAAACTCCTAGCCAGAAGCAGGACAGTAAAGAACTGAGATTTTGTGGCATTAAAAAATACAAAGTTCTTTAAAGATGGGAAGACTGATTAAAGGTGTACCCAGAGTTTGTTGGCTTTTTATCAGTATTTCTTCCATACAGGCAATGGCACCCTGACAGTGTCCATCCTACCACCCCTGTGTGGAGGGACAGACACAGCCACTGCTGACTGGTACTTTCACAGAGCTTACTGCTCTCTGCTGCTTTCTGCAGCTCACTCAGTGTCCACCAGCTGTACTTCTGACACTGACAGCTCAAGTCAGTGCTTGCAGTTAGGTTGGGTGGATGGAAATGTCTCTGCACTCAGACAGGAAGGCACTTTGCAAGAAGTTTACGGAGCAGCATGATCAGACCAGCAAGGAAAACACCAGGCGCTGGGTTCCCACCATGTAAGTTGTGAAGATTTATACTTGAAAGTGGTTCTGGTCTGGTCCTTCCCACTGAATGTCCATTAGTTGCTGCAGTTCAGTATGTTCATTCCTGGAGCACATCTCTGAAGTTATTTTCATTCTTTAGGCTGCCAGAGCAGAGTGGGCACAGGCAGTTTTGATGGTCCATCTCAAAAACACATTTCAAATTTGAAGAAAAACACTTAACACAAATGCATCCATATGACTCAATTCTTCTTCCCTAATATACAACCAGAATTGTTAAAAAATGGAAATCTATCCCTCCCAAAGCTTCTTTAATTTTACTCCCTCATTGTTTTCATCTCCTGTTTTTTTCAGAGCTGTTTGACTACAGGAGTATTTGGGCCTTTTTATACACTACTTCCCTCTGTATATTATGTGAGCCTTGTATCCCCTTTCTTTTCTCAATATGTTTGCACAGTTATCATCCAACTGCATAATGCTTTGGCAGAACAGCTGCTGTGTCCAAGCTTCCTGTATTAAATCAGCACTTCTGAGGGTGGAGGCTAGAGGTTTTAAAAAAGGAGGTGGTGTTCAACGGAGGGTGGCACCTATATAAAATATGTTTTGGGGTTTTTACTGAGGAGAAACAAACAAAATTAAACTTGTTTTTGTTAGGTCTGAGATCAGAGAATGAAAAAAAAAAAAGCATTTCATACATACTTGAACAATAATTTATTTAGCTTTACTTTAATTGCTATACAGTCAATGCTTAAATGTTACAATCCTTAGTCACAAAGGACTTTAAGGTCATGCTGCAGGCAAGACTCGTTCCAAAACAAAAGTGGCAAAATACATACAGCATTTTGTGCTCATGCCCTATGCATTACTTGAATGTCTTCCTGGAAACCTTGGCCAAGTCTCAGTCATTCTGAGCTGGACATTTGCATTGGACAGTAAAGTGAGCCAGGTGCTGTGCTAGCAGCATCCCACTCCTGTATGTCTGTGCTGCTGAGCACCCAAACCCTAAGGCTACAGCAGCTGATACTCCCTACTTGTCTCCAAAAACCTTGAACTAGTTTTAGCAATGTTTTAAGTTTTATTTTAGAGATCGAGCTTTTACCTTCTAGGAGGTTCTGTTCATAAGAGCTAAAGGTCTATCCTAATAAGGACATTGCTCAGGATTTTTCTCAATAATCTGTACAGTTTTGGTGGGCCATGCTCACTGACATAGCTATAATTACAGAAGATTTATAAAAGGAAATAGATTTATTTGTAGATTTTTTTAAATTATCCTTCATTTTCTTGATTTTCTCCAAAGCACATTATGTCAAAATAACTGTCCTGCCACTATTGGCCTGAGTGTTTCTGTATGAGTACATTTCTGCACCTTGACTGAATGCTTGTAAATTTTCAAACAGAAAAGCACATATTTTTCTTGTAAATAAATTTATTTAAAACTGAAAACACATTTTAGGACTTTCAGTGACTTTCTGCTTATAAAAGTCTGAAGACTCTGTCAATAACAAAGCACTTAAACTACATACTCTATCAAGCAGTTTGTTGGTTTTTTCCCCATAAAATTCAAGATATTTAGGGCTGTAGAGATGAAATGTTGGGTTTTGTGGGTGTCTGGCTGTACAGTAACATTGTAGATTGAAAACATGATTTTTTTTTTCTTATATGACAAAACTTAAAAATTCACTTTAAATATTGCCAGTTGAATTCATCAGAATAATGTTCTTCCTGGCATGGAGAAAACAGAATTTTTTTCCATGGGGTAGCTGAGAATATTCAAGGTGTCTGGCAACACTTGATGGAAGATGAGAGAAGTAAACCTTTGGGATGGAAAATATTTTTCCTTCATTGTATGGGCAGCACTTTTATTTTGTACTCCATGATGATAGTCTTACACTATCACGCACTTTTAAGCCTTTCCTCATCAGGATCACAGGAGGGAAATTGCAACACATTCAGACTATTGCAGCATTTGCCTTGAAAATCACTTTGCCTGTAGCAGGGTCTAAATTACAGGAGACCATTAAGTATTAAAAGTCTTGTACTCATCCAATGTTTAGCTTTTCTGAGTATGTACCTTCATGGCAGCAGCACTAAGTCAGTCAGGATGCTCACCAAGGTTTTCTGCCAGTTCCTCAACAAAACACTCTGCTCATAGCAACACATTACCAGCAAGGGCACTGTGAGCTAAATGAAGATATGGGCATTTCAGTCTCCAAAATTTGGCTTAATTATGACGCAGGAACCTGCAAGGATCTTACATGAGTCTTTAAAAAGAAACACTTGTCTTCTTATTGCAAAGCTCCCATACTTTCTCAGTGATTTCTCATGATCATCTCCTCACAGCACTGACTCCTTCTTCTTCACAGCACAGCCAACAAACTCCAACATCTCTTCTCCACCAGCTCACCCACTCTTGTAGCACTCGTTTCTTATTGGACACAGCCGTGACCTTTAAGGGCAGGCCTGTTCCTAAGCTTGGTAATTAGTACAGCTGCAACTCCTCAGGGATGAGACTACTTTCTGCACTCTATTTTCTTACATTCTAGCCCTTCACAAACACTTATTTGACTGAGTCTCCTCCGACTACGTCAACTCATACCACTGTCACAGACATCAGCCATGTTTTCAGAATCCTTATTTTGCTGTTTCCTTCCAGTGGTAGATGTTTATAAAGCACGACTGGCAAAGAAAAGAAAGAAAAGGAACTGGAGACCTCTGCACTGGAGTTTGGAACCCAGTGTCCTGCTCCAGACCTCCTGACAAGTTTCAAGCCTGATGCACACACCATGTTGTAAGGAGAGAGATAGATACATGGGAAAGGCTAAATTTTGGAGGAAGGGAAAAGACACTTATGGAGACAGAGTACCTTTTCACCTGTAGCTTGATGGCAGATAATAACACTTTTTTCCAAGAAAAGAAAGCACTTTTATATACAATTATTTAGGTGTATTTAATAGGAGCAGTAATGGGGAAGGTTACAACTTCCTGTTAGTACTGCTTAGACATCAGACAGTCTTGTTCTTGTGCTTGTTACACAAGCACTGTGTAGCTGTGTGCCCCATCATTATTAGCCTAAACTAAAAGAGCAGTTTTCTGTCATATCCAAGTGGGGTTCCAAGTATAAAACAATACCCAAAATTTTTAGTTCTGTGTGCTTTTATTGCTAATTTTTCTACATCTAGGAAATTTTTCCAAATTAAGACATGGGTTACAGTAAATTTTGGCTTTTCACAGGAGAAAAACCATTAACAAGGCAGTAAATGGTGAATAACCCAGTGGCTGATTTCAATGTAGCCCATGGACATATGACATTAGTCATAATTTTAGAAAGAATGGCTTGGTTTAGTATCTAACTTGGTAAGGGCATCTGCCCACACTAAGCTCATGGCAAGAATATGGCTATAGAGAAGAGTGACTCAATTTGTAGTCAGTAGGAATGGACCCCATCAGCGCAAGATAAAAGGAAGTTGAGTGCCTCACCCTCCCAAGCCCCTTTGAATGTCCCAGCCACTGTTTTATTCTGCCAGATGGGTTGATGACAAGTAGCAATCAGAAACTCTCTGGCTTAGTGCTATTAAAATCATGACTGGAGAAATTTGGAAAAAAACCCATTCTTTTCTTCATCAGCATTCTTTCATTGCATTAAAATATTCTGTCTTTTATGAGTTGAGTCATAACAAGCTGAGACATATTTACTACTTAGACAATTTTTAAACATTATAGAGTACTTGCTCAGAATATTACTACCATGAGCAAGACAATTGACTTTTTCAACTTTAATATGAATAAACTCCAACATTAGTGCTGCAACAATGTAAATGACTGCAGTACCTCTTCCATTAATAGTGCTCAACCAGGAAATTACTTTAAATTATGGTAGCTGACATGTATATATCTTGTATTTATGACTTCTCAGCAAATGCAGCTCAGAGTGGAAAGGCACATTTTACTACTATAAGAGTGAAACGTCCTTAGTCGTAGGGTTTATTTGTTTGTTTAAAATAGATGAGATACTACATCCCTCCTACTGAATTTCACCACAAGAGCTGTTAGAAGCCCATCTGAATTCAGTTTTCCCATCCTATATAAGGATCCTTCTGGATTAGATTTATTGATGCCTTCCCTCAATTGCTCCAACACACAGCAGTCTCCTCTCTGATGATGAGAGCTAAAAATAGTTTCCTCTTGAGCCCAGCTCAGTAACTGCAATATCAAACACACAGAGAAGGCAGATGTGCTAGCTGGTAGCTGAATGCTCTCTTTCACCACTTCCAGCCAAGAAGTAAGGCCTCAGTGCTGGGATCAGAATAAGAATTTAAATCTGAAAAACTGGTGCTCGATGTGCATGGTAAGTTGCTTTTGAACAGTGGGAACAAAGTCAATTACAAACAAACAGGCAACTCTAGCACAAGTAATTAACTTTGGTGCAGGAACAAGCGAACCCTTCAAAATAAATAGACTAAAGGGTATGTCAGCTCATTGACTAATCAGTCCAAGTAACAATATTAGCAAAACAGAGTTATTTAAAATCTGCAGGCATCTTTTCTAGATTCGAAATGTATATTTTGGAATATATTTTTTATTTCTTTATTCATTATTGCCTGCCATAGTGAGAGGAAAGAGACAGCACTCTCTTAATCTGTGAGTAATCCAATTGCAAATTGGAACTGGGTTACCTGGTAAGGGGGGTTGCAAGATATATGTGGAGCCAACTGTATATATGTTTTCTTCTCTCTATTTCTTCTACTGATCAATAAAAGCTCTTTAAAGTGAACAAGTTCTTCCCAAAAATGCAAACTAAATAATATTATTTCTATGTTTTACAAATGCTGCAAATGCTTTGCAGTTAAGCTCTGTGCCAGGATTCTGCTTCCCTGGATCCCTACTTGTATAACACAATTAGACATGGACAGAGCACCCCAAATGAAAGCACAGCCAAGCATCCTCCCACATGCAGACATGCTAGAGTTCTTTGGACTAAATATTCAGAGGTTAATGCAACTCCAATGACTGTACTTTGGACATCTTATTCAGATTTTGCTCACATCAATGTTTTTTGCCTAAGACCCAGCTTCAGCATCCAGCAAACATCAAGACTGCATTTGTGTTTGATCATACTTGATACCAGGTGTACGTAAATGATGTTTATGTCATCTACATGACACCTACTATCATTCAATGGTCCTGTGCAGAAGGATGGGACACTCTGTCCAACAGATCCAACATGCAGAATGATTACACTTGGCAGTATGAAGAATAACTGAATTTAATTCAACCCATTATTTTAGAAATCCTTTAGTGTGGATGTGGGAACCCAGGAAATTCCTCTAGATGCCCTGGAGAGCTCAAGACCCTGCCCAGGGGGCTCAGAGACCTTGGCATAGAGTCTAAGACCCCTGTGCCTTTGATTTAGCCCTTGGAAAAAAACAATTACCAACCCTATATGAAGAATTACAAGCCACAAAAGTTTAAGTAGAATGATAGCGAATTTATCACGGGGTGAAAAATAGATTTTTTGGGGTTTTTAGAAGGGGGATTCAGGGGGCAAGGTGGAGGGATCTGGGTGTTTCCAGCCTTTCTTCTTCTTCATGGCCTCCATCTTCTGCTGTGATGTTGGCAGTTTTAGATTGGTTTAGAGTAGAAGCTCACTGTCTAACATAGGTGATAGGTATTGGAAAGTGATTGTAAACATTGTACACGTAGTTTTTAGTATAAAAAGACAACACCGCCCCGGGGGCAGGCAGAGTGCCTGGACTGTCTTGCTGAGCGAACCTTGGCAGGTCAGGAGAAAAAATTTTATAGGTAAGATGCAATAAACAACCTTGAGACTGAGAAATGAAGAGCTCTGACTCCTTCTTTGAGTGCCAAGCTGGGAAAAGAGACTTTAACGTTTTTCGGGGTCACTCTGACCAGCAGAGATTCTGAGATGTGCACAGCAAAGGAAGGCAGACTACACAGAATCAAAATTCTACATGGAGGTTCCACAGAGACAAGGATGACACTGAATGCCCTAAATGTGTCTATATGAATAAATTAAATTTTACTTGTGGCCTTAACCTTCTGTGGTAGTAAACTGTTAAAGTATTCCCCAGCAGAGATTTGGTACATTCCAGCTACTATAACCCCTCAAATTCTCTGATTTTATTCAGCTGACGTAACTAGCCAGTGACAATTGCTGATAAAACATTCATCCGCCTTCTTCTGGAAGGGAAGCATGTTTACTAGAGCTTTGCCCTGGAACCTAGAACATTCCCAGACATGTTTAATTCACTTCCATAGCCACAGAGTTTGTAATCATTACTTCATTTTACATTAATCTTTTCAATATCTTGAATTAGGATACCAAGATAGTTGGGAGTACAATAGGATTCAGGATTTCAGAGAAGTTTTGCTGCCTCAAAAAAAGCAGATGTGTCTGAGGCTGATGATGTGTCAAGCTGTCGTGGGAGAGAAGTTAAGAATAGGTTGCTGGGTAACAAAGGGTTGGGGGTACGAGAACTGGTTTTGAATACATATCCCCAAGATAAATTTCATCATCACACCTTAGGCAAAAAAACCTTCTTCTGGGGCTACTTACTGTTTACCTTTTGGCTGTTTTTCCCCTGGTTTCCTTTTTACCTGGGAACATAGCCAGGAACCTGCTGCTAAAAAGATAGGCTAGCCCTGCTAGCCCTGGTCCAGACCTGACAACTTGGACCTTTCTTCTCTGCCCTGCTCCAGTGATTATGCTTAGGCTTTGCTATAAACTATGCCTTGTACTCATAGCAACCTGAGGATCCATGTCATCCCTTTCCTCTCATCACCTCTCATCCCTCCACATTACCACTATCATTACATGAATCACATGCATATACACACAGAAGAACAGATCACTTCTTCCTAATTAGAATTGCTTGAATAAAACTTGAGAAAAAAGTCAGTAAAATGAAGTGAGTGTAGTAGTTTGCAGCTTATGTGTGTGCTTGATACTTAATCAAATTGTCATTGATTGTGTGTAAGATTTCTGCTAGTACTCCAAAAGCTGGAAAACTGGAAGTGATCTTTAACCTGAACAGGTACAGAAATACCCTTAAGATGCTTGTTCTTAAGATGGAAGGGTTGTCTTTTGGCCTTCCATAGATAGCTGCTTTTACACTGAAGGACAGAGAGAATTCAAACACCAAACATTGCTGTAATTGTCATGGAAGGAAATGGCATCCCTGAGGTGTTGTCAAAGGAGGGCAGACAGCAGGATCTTCAGAAAGATGCTGATAACGGTGTCACAACTCACACAAAGGATGACCTCCTGAGGATGAAAGCAACTATCTATTCAGCAGTGCCCATCTGAAATACAGTTATGCAACTTGGCATTGAGTGGCTCAAATCTAAACTGCCAGATGATCCAGGAATGGTTGGACATGGTGTTAATAAGCACAGAGCCATAAGCCAAGGACTCTGGCTGTGGACAGCCACTCTGTTCTGTGCCACTGGAGATCTGCTCCCACCTGCTCTTCATCACTCTGACCCTAAACTCATTATCTGTTCTACAAGGCTGTGCCTATGGGTGTTGCCTATTCTGTTTCAGTCAAAATGAGACAATGAGGCAGCTTAGCTTAAACCACATAAACACTACTGCTTAATCTTTTTTAACCCAGCTCATTTGAAGTGCAACAAGTCACAGTAGGTTTATTTTGAAATGTCTGATAAAAAACTGAGCTGACTGAACTATACACCGTCCTGCTCTCCTGTTGTTCCACTGGTGGCCTTTGGCAGGGACACAATCAAAACTTCCCAGACGCTCTAACACCAGAAGTCCCTCCAAGGAGAAATATCAGATGTGTGTGCCCACAGCCCTTAGGATACATACTGGTAAAATTTCTTCCAAGGGCGGCTCTAACCTTTAGACTAGATTAAGCCAACTGTGTTACTGCGAAAAAAGAAAAGAGGAACAACACAAAATTCTCAGAAATTCCAATCTCTACCTTCATTCTTCTTAGGAAGACAATCTGTCTAGTGATATTACTGCTCAGAATACAACTACTGTAAAATGTCCTCACCTGTTTCTGAGAAAATGTCAATTTCCTCTACATCTATTACTTCTAATATACAGACCATAAGGCTTTTCTGTATCACAGTAAATTTATCTGAGCTATCTGCAATGCAGAAAAAAACATAAATAATTTTCTAATGTTGTTGTTTTATGAAGTTATTCAGAGGACAGGAAAAAAAAATAAACACTGCCTTGTAGACAAAGAGAGGATGGGAAGCAATTTATCCTCTTACTTTCCTATTATGTAACCAGTTCCTATTCTTAAATGCAAAAATAAAATAAGAGTAAATTGAAATAAATCAAATAAATTACATTTCACAGTTGCAAGCTCTACATTATGTCTTGGCTGTAATAATATACATTATCATTAATGGCTTTCACTTTAGAGTGCTGAAAGTCAGATTTGTTATTGTCATCTTCATTCCTTGACCTTTACTATTGGCATTGCTCACATGAAAGTATTAGTCTGCTGTCACACTTCAAGAAATCATGTAATAAGGTCAACTATGCATCACTCTAAGTCATCTAAGGCTATTTTACCCTATTTGCTTTGAGACAAATGTGTAAGACCACTGCAATTACCTACAGTGATAGTTAGACTTCATGCTATATACCATTCAGATTTTAATTATATTAGAAAATACTAGTGCCAGGGGACTAGTGTAACATTTTATCTCCATGAATCCAATATCCATTTAACTGAGATGCAACAATGGACAACATCAATTTCTGAACTGAATACTTATATTCTGGTGACATGTATAAGTTAAAAAAGATTGTTATCTACCCTCCAACTAAAAGTGCTTATCTGCTTTTTGGTTTTGATACTCATTAGGATTTGCAGGGTTTGGGCGAGTAATGAAGGTTAGGTTTCATATAAGAGTTCAGAATTGAGAAAATAGTTTTATTGCTGAACATTTAAATTCCTACAGAGATTTGTTGTATACTGCAGTATATAAAAGAAATCTGCATTAAGAGTATGCTTTTCCTTATATTAAGGAATATGGCAGGAGAAAAAATTCTTTGTTCAGCAGCCACTGTCATAAAATAATATAAATGAAATTACATTACCAAGGGTAATAATTTTGACAACCTAAGAAGGCAACCACATTTTCTCCTTATAATATATAAAAGATCCCAAGCACTTGAGTCTCAGTTTTTTGAGCTCTGGTTGTTATTTCTTATACTGAGGATGGAGGATGCTTTTATTCTGTGTTTGAAAAGGAAGAAGACGCATTTGCAGTGGCAGTGGTGAGTGGAAAGGCCTTCCTAGGGAGCATCAGCAGCTGGCTGGGCATTTACATAACCAGAAGAGGTCCAATGCCATATAGACAGTTGGTACCTCTGCTTTGCAAATCAGAATGCACAGAATCTCCATCAAATCAGAATGCACAGTGGCTTCAGCTCTTGTTGCTAGTCCTAAATAAAACAGCCAGGCCATTGGATCACTACTTATCATCAGCAACACAGGAAAAGGTCAAAACCACTTGGTTGAAAGAACAGCTCATGGAAAAAGGGATTGAAAACATATCGCATGGGGTTTTCCCCTTTTCTGATCTTGAAGTTCTGAGGTCAAATATTGATTCACTACTCAATTGCCTAGTCGAGGATTGCCTAGTTATTTATGTTTTTCAGCAGCTAGAGATATAAACTACCAGAAATGGTATTCTGAGATTACCTATGCATGCACACATCACAGGGTCAGAAAAAAACACAAAATTCCTTTCTTGTTCAGCTATAATAAAAAGGGAAATTCAAGCAGCTTATGTAGCTCTTACATCCACATTAATAGAAAGAAAAATAACAAAAAGAATTTTCAGGAAGGGACAATAAAACTAGATGCTAATTTACTAAGAGAGATTTTAAAAATTTAGTCTTACCCAGAAACAGTGTAACAGAGACATAATGTCAGATTGAATATATGGGTGTAATATTTATTATTTAGTGTTTACAAGATAAAATTAACAACTGTTAATAGAATTAATATCAGGATAAGAAAGAGGAAGATCAACCCATGGTGTGTGAGCATTTTAGGAATGGAATCACTGGCACTTTTATGCCACTCCCAGTAGCAGATCAGTGTATTGAGCCCTTAGGAGCATTCTCAGAAAACATTATATATTCTGCCATGGAGAGCAGTCAGTTCAATGCAGGGAAAAGCAACTGCTTTTCTACCTCTGATTTTTATGCCTGTTAACTTTCTTTCCAGTCCTGCTGTGGAAAGAACTCTTGGTAATAAAAGGCATTCAATAGAAAACATAAATTCCTGTAAAGTTACTTATAGGCTTTGTAGAAGAGAAAAGGCAATTATTTTCTTCCCTGGAAATAATTAATCAAGCTTTCTGTAGCAAAAAGTGTTGAAAGCACAAAAGCACACATTTTTGCAGAAAATGTAAGTTCTCTCTGAAGAAATGGGAATTATTACACATTTGTTAATGTTTATACTGTTGTCATTATTTATTTTTGCTTTCATAATGATGCCTTATTTTTGAATGGGAAATTACCTCTGTTTTCTGTTTCTTGCATTACTTGTGCATAGCAGCTGATCTGATAAATGAGCAAAAAGTGGTTTTACAAGTGTACTAACATTTCTGTCCCCTTCCCATTGACCCAGTGCTTTCATTTTTTAACCCAGTTCACTGAAGGCTTGTTGCAGAGAGCTTAGAAATTTTGATTTTTCCAACAATTGTCTCTCCTACCCACATGGATATTGCCTATGACCCAGTGAATTAAGAAACCAGCAGGTAATGCTGATCCTTCATGAGGATCCTGGATCCTGAGCAATTCCTGAGCACCTCCCATTCCTAAGTCACATGGAATGACACAGACATGATACAGGGCTGGTCTGGATTTGCTAGGCAGCTGCAAACACCTGTGCTGGGTCTCTTACTTGCATGCCCCGTCTGTACAAAGAAAGCTGTGGGACTCCTGATGAGCTGTTATCCTTCAACCCATGAAAAACAGTGTAGTCAGGCAACTGCATAGTATTAACATTATTTATTCATGTCTGGATCTCCCAGCTAAAAGCCAGGCTCCAATCTGCCAATTGTTATGTACACATCATGGTAAAATAACATCTGTAGTGAGGAATCTACAAACAAGGCATACTAAAAACAGCAAGGAAAGAAGAGGCACATGTAGGAGTAACTTGCTTTTGTCTAAAGTGCAAAGTCAAGATAGAGAAGTAGGTCATTACCGTGGTTAATCAGTAATCATCTAAAATACAGCTCACTGACACTAAAACTTTTCTTTTTTTTTTTTATAATATGCCATAATTCATTTAATAAAAATACTTAGAAATTAGACTTATTTGCAATGTGCTTAGTCATGGCATTATACTTATCAAAAGACCATGATTACATAAGGCCCACGTGTCAAAATTTATATTATTTAGTTATAAACATAAACATACATCTTCACATAGTCAAAACTCTTTATTAGAGTAACTTTTTATCAGAGGGCATATCATTCTGTCTACATAATTCTGCTGCCAAATAATATGAATGGGTATTTTGCACAGTTAATACTGCATGAATTTGATGTGCATAGATTAATGAAACTTCATATTACTTTACACTAAGACATCTAACCTAGCTCATGCTTTATTTCTCTGGGGACTACAATCAAATTTTGCATATGGCAGCCCAATTCATGCCTGCTGGACATACTGATTCAGTATTCAAGGGATACTATTTCATGCGTTTCATCTAGCACAATTCAACTGGAGTAAATACAATATACAACTTTGAGCTGACAACATTGGTCTCAGTCCAGCAGAAGATATGTGCAGTCTTCCAGATCATTTAAATACCAACAGGCTGGATTTTCTCATCACACAGCATGTCTGTGTCCTGAGGGAGATTTCTCTCACAGTCCAGTTTCATGATCTGTTTAAGACAACGAGATACAGTGCTGTGACTGAAAAGAGCCATCCCACCCTTTTCTTGCCACCAGCCTGCTCAGTTTCATGACACCATTCCCTCGGGCTGCAGGAAGCATTTGTGCAACTGCACTCAAAACTAGTCAGGAACTGGTGTCAGCTCAAAAAAAAACCCAGCACAATAAAAATGAGTTGGATTCCATGGACCACAACGAGAAATTGCAAGAGATTGATGCCTTTTCCTGGTCTTAAAAATAGAGAACCAGACATGGTTGAGGGATAAGGGGTTTTTACCTGGGTATTTTAATAAGGATCCTTATGGTGCCCCATTTTGCCAAGATGGGATGAGCCACAATGCACACGTGTGATAGATCACGTATACCATTTACAGACCTTGAAATTAGCATATCTAACAAAGGTGCCCCAATGGGAGGCCTGGATGAATGGTGTGATATTCCCCCTTCTGTGTAATTCCCCCCTCTCTGGGCCCAATCTCTAGTTTGCAGGATATATTCCACAGAGGACCTTGGTTCCTCAGGATAGCATGGGGTTTTCCAGCCTCCTCCTATGATGCCTTTAGGGTGCTTGGTCTCCTGGCCTGACAAAATACCAGGGCTATGCTAAGTTATCAGACTTAAGGAATTACAAGTATGCATGCTAAGAATACTGAGGATACATAAAAGGTATATAAAAGAAAAGGCAAAATTAATCTCAGCATCAAGATGAGGAATAGGTGGAACTGTCCCCTTTGTTGGATGATCATCCATAGCTTAAACATATTTACAGTCTTGGCTTATTTAGAAATTTTCCTAAAAATGTGTTTATTTTTAATAAGATATTTTTTATTTTGCCTACAGATATAGTATCTCAGGTTATCTGTTCCTCAAAGCACTCTTCCTATCCCATCTCATAAATCCATTCATAAGTCTGTCCACAAATTATTGGCCAAACTAAGCCCATGGCACATGCCTTATTACAAGATGTTTGTCTACCAGACACATGGCAAGCCCAACCATAGGGCTTCTCAACTTCATGACTGGAATTTTTCAGAATGTCTTATATTAAAAGTCTCAAGTTACATGGCAGTCAAAAGTGCCCTCTCATTTTTGGATGTCCAAGATTTTGTATTCATTCTATGTACCCCCATCTACACATCCAAACCAAGGGATATTTCACTGTTTCTCAGCTTATCAAGAGAGGATGTAGAACTTAATAGCGCTACAGCCACCAAGTTGATTAGTGCTAAAAATGTTTTCTTTGTGTAATAAAATTCCTGTAGAGTACCTTGGAAGTAACTCTTCCCTGTAGCACTACTAGGTGTGTTGTGTCCTGACACTGTCATTTCTTCTCCTGCCAGCTATGAGCTTTTCATCCTTTCAGAGCTCCCAGTTCTGACTTCCAGGCCTGCCCAATCTTCTTTGCAGCCTCTCCTGGCTACTGGCTACTGGCAATGATTCTTCATAAACTTGAATTGACTTTACTTCTCTCAAAGTTATAAATTCCAGAGCACTTTTTTTTTTTTTTTTAACAGGAGATCCCAGAGGAAATCATATCTCTTTAAGAATTGAAGAGGAGGAAGTCCCATGCTTTTTATGATGACTGCACTAAAGCTTGGAATAGCAATTTATAATTCATTGCAAAAATGACTTGTCCTTTCATGGTGAGTTGACATTGGCTGCCTGTGAGGTGCCACCAAGCCACTCTCTCAGTTCCCCTCCTCAGCAGGACAGGGAGAGAAAATAAGATGAAAAACTCATGGGCTGAGAATGTGGAAACATTTTTTCTTTTTTTTTTCTTGTTTCTAATGGTCAGTATCACAAGAAGCGTTGATATAATTATTGAACAGACACTTCTTTGTAAAGCACCACAAGCTTAAAACTGCTTCAGTAGTAAGACTTCAAGATCAAAGTTAAAAATACTTCATTTAGTTGTGATGACAATTCTGTTAATTGAGCAATTTCAAAGGTATGTAACTTTTGCTATTGCAATTGCTTCTTTGTAATTAGGGACTTCTCAAAGAGCTTGGTTTCTCTCTGCAGATCCTTTCAACTGACCACTCTGTCAGCCCCATAACAAGATGAGTGGGAAGCTGGTCTCCTGAGAGAAGAGTCATGCCATGTTGGTTAATCCAGGCTTCTGCTACCATAAACCAGTCAGTTCTGCACAACAGAAAGCCCTGAATTTTCTCAGCTGCTGTCTTTTACAGTGAATCAGCTGCAAGCAGATCAGCTTTTAGAGAAAAATATATATTTATGCATTTTCTAATGCTTATGATACATATAAATTATGAATACTCTGGAAATATGTTGGTTTTGTAACAGATGTCCCATGTCAAAGCATTGATAGCTTTTAAATGGTCTTCCAGACTGCAATTACAATAAACAGCACTATATTGTCACTTCCATTAGAGATATTAAAAAAATTATTAAATTTTAAAAAGATCAGCAAGAGTTCCTTTGTATTAAACTAATTCTCTATGTAGCTTGAATTTGTGATTATCTCTGTTACATAAATGATGTCATATTCCTATATTCCTCAATTTGGACAAAATTCCCATTATCTTCAATGAAGAATTCAAGATTGGGGTGCTAAGAGGAGACAATGGATGAACAGTGCCTTCAATATGCAATCTGAATATCTTGTATTTGCCAATTGAGTGTCCAATGACGACTTACCATTTACAATATCAATTTGTTTTTCAGAACTTTATTGCATTTACAGAGACGGAAATAAACTTTGGAGGAGAAACATACAATAATTCTTCTCTTTTTGAAAAAAAAAGCAAAAAACAACTTAGTAAAGAAATAGTCTGAGTTATGCAACACCATCTAGAAAGAAGTTATTTTATCACTGCTTGAAATAAATGGTCACTCAAAAGGGCATAGTCTGGAATGTTTGCTTGCAATTCTAGTTCGAGCTAGTAGGATAATGCTTGGCAGAGTTCAGCTGTCTTCATAATAAAATGCTTCTGCATAAATATTGCTCATTACAAATTAAAAACAGTGGTGCTAAAACTACAAATATAAAGAAAAAAGACAAAGAAACATCTATCTCTCTTTGAACAAAAGTTGACAAAAGAAAGATTATTTTTAAAGTTTATATAAAATTTAATTTTCAGTTAGTGTTGTTACTTATTACAAATGAATATGCAAAAATAAAATTACATGAGTTAATCTAGTGGAAGAAAATGCATCACAGTTATAAACAGGAATAATAAAAACAAATGCCATACTGCAATCTTCAAAAAATTAAAAATGTTTATTATATTATGATTTCACATAAATAAGAAAAATATATATGAACAACAGTTTTCTGTGGAAATATATTTCTATTTGGTTTCCAAAATAATTGCTAAATCCATCTTTACTAAATACCTTTTTTAATTAAAAAAAAATCACAGTACAAACAGTTCAGTGTTTCATTGCTTGTTTGTATGTTTATATGGTTCATAAAAATGTATATTTGAGGTTCCTGTGGTGTTTTTTCTTGCTGAAGACAAGATATTCTTCAAAACATATTGCTACTTAGATTTCAAAAATTCCAAAAGACTCAATTTTTCACGTTTTATCTGACTCTGTGAAATTTGGCTCACTATTTGTTGATCATAAGGATTTATACAAATTATAGGGGTGAGAAATTTTCTTATAAGTGCATCACATCTTAGCACAAATTATGAATTATTTTAGTAATTTCCCTGTCTCTTAATGTCTCCCTTTAAAAGCATACAATGATGAATTAAGAAGGAAAGTAGTAAAAACAACTCTTTACCTCACATTTCTCATACCCCATCCTGAGACCAAAACCTCATTTCCTTCAGCGCTATCTGTGGGATCCAAACCAGGGCACACATTTCAGAGCTCTGCTGCAAACACAGAGAATTCCTACAGCAGTATCCATTGCAACCTACAAGACCTCAGCCAGAGCCCACTGAGGCCCACTGCAAGCTTTCTACTAATTTTGAAGGCCAGCAGATCAATATTCCAGTTTCCTTTCATCCTGTATCTCCCAAGCTGTGCTCTTTTGTTGCAGACATCCTTTATGAAAAATCCTTTCCTTAGGATTTTTCCTCCTGAGAAGCTGAGAGGCCTCAGGAACAAAATGTAAGCATTGATTATCTGCTGCTGTGGAATGCAACAGGTGGATTTGTGATTGGCCCATGTTGGATGTTCGTAATCAATGGCCAATCACAGCCCAGCTGGCTCGGACACAGAGTCTGAGACAGAGCCTTTGATATCATTCTTTGCTATTCTATTCTTAGCTAGCCTTCTGAGGAAATCTTTTCTTCTATTCTTTTAGTATAGTTTTAATGTAATATATATAATAAAATAATAAATCAAGCCTTCTGAAACAGATCCTCATCTCTTCCCTCAACCTGAGACCCCTGTGAACACCGTCACACTATTCCCATACCGTTCTGGAAACACCATCAATTCACTGACCACTGACCATCTGAATCCTCTTTCCCCATCAGTGCAACTTCCTGGCTGCTCCAAAGGATGAATCTACTTTCTTTGTGTTGCCCAAATTCTCAGTTTCACAGTGAGACCCTTGGTTTGTGCTAGTTTCTGCACTATGCATTCATTCTCCTGTTTTAAGTCCGGCAGCAGAGCCAGTGTCTCCAGCCCAGCTGCCATGTGCTTACAATAGAAACCATCAATTTAATAACTGAAAACTTACTGACAGTGATCCACTTTGCCCAGCCTTACTTAGGATCAGCCTCACTCACCCAAGAACCATAAAGAGGAGCAAAACCAAAGCAGGGAGATGGGAATCCAAGTTTCCATAGCCAACAAACCACCTTATCTCAGGAAAGTCTCCTGCCAGGCTGTAGGCAATTACTAGAAAAATGAGCAGTTCACCTGCTAACAAGGATAGCCTGGACATTTAATGGGAGGGAAAGCTTCTAGCCCATTTTCCATGCCAGATACAATCAAAACCACTGAATGATGGAGCAGTTCGCTATCTTATGCAGGAGAGGAAAGATTTGATTTTGATAAGGAACAACAGAGAAATTCATTTCTGTGACATATGCCGGCATCAGATATAAGACTTTGAATATGACCAGAAACTATGCCTTACTTTCAGGAGTTTTACCAGCCATAACTTTTTTTTCAAATTGGAAATATTATCTTGGGAAAGTACCTTAACTTATTGATTGAATCATTAATATGGTCTCTAAGGAAGCTGGCCAGTCACATCTCCTGTGGCATGCAGGGGCCATAAGGGCTCCCTCAGGCACTGAAACCTCTCACTGTGGGAGCATGGTGACAAGGCTTCCACATGTGCCTCCTTTTCTCTCTTGAGCTCTTTCCCAAGGCAGAGAGGGATCCTGCTGGAGCTCCTCACCTTCCCTGCTCTCAGCAGCCCCACAGAACACTCACACTGTACAGACTCTTGTGTGAGTTTTGGCTCTGTGGCATCTCAGATATGAGATGGCAATAGTCCAAACCTGGATGTAGCATAATGACACCTTTCCTCACACATGCATTCTGTGATAGGCCTTGGACTTGCACTACATAACCCAGAGCACTTGCACTAATATATATAACCCCCATCTGGGCTTTACTCTTAGGCCTTCTCAGCTTTCAGATATGGGTCTCTTACAGTAAACCACTTGCTTATCTAAAAATTCTACTTTAGAAGCTCACAGTCAGGAAAGACACTGTGAACTTAGCCCTGCCTTGTAAAGCAAGAATTAACCTCTCTTCAGAGGGAATTATTTTTAGAATTTATTCCAGACATGTTTAGTCTGCTTCAAATATGTTTGCACTCTCTCTGTCTTCAAAAAACATGATGTAAATATTTATTACAGATTCGTGATTGTAGGGCTTTTTTCTGATTGCAAGTGTGACATGCTAAATCATATCTTTACATCTTCTCATACTTAGGGAAGGGAATTAGTATAATTTCTTGACATATTTATCTCTTTCAGATGGAACTAGTTAGAAGTGCACTTATAAATCGTAGACATTTTCCATTAACTTAACTTATTACAATAATCATGTATGATATTACTCATATAAATCAGAAAAGAAACCAATGTTGGCAGTTTCCATTTCTAAGAATATTATTTCCTTATTAATTGCTTTCATATAGTCATGGACTCTTTAATGAAAGTCCATGCATATTTCCAGAATGATTGGTAATTTATAGACCATGTTAATAACAATCAGCAAAAAATATCTTCCTGAATTTGCCTACAGATGTGGAGAAGTACAGGGCCTGATCACACCCCAGCCATCTCACTCTTCAAGCCCTGTTGCTGTTGGAGAAGCTTTACATTGTTTTGCAAATGGACATATTGAAATAGTGTACATCTACCCTCTGCAATGTGTACAGATGCACAGGCAAAGAGATTGGCCTGTAATTGTGCAGTTCTATAAAAAATGGAATCTATGCATTTTGCGTTATTGTAGGGAACCATAACTAAACTGACCAGAAATCTTCCAATGCAACATTTTTGTCTCCCCAGAAAATGCCAGTTCAGTGACATCAAAACATTTCACAGACTTCTTGTCCAGTTTCTGCTTTCCCACCTTCCTAACTAGTAGCATGGAAGGTTCTCAGAAGGAAAAATTCAACTGGCAAACCAGAGCCACTTTAAAAGCTGCAAGCCCTCAAAAATCTGTATTCTGATCCCAAGGTTTTTCTATGAGGTCCTCAAAAATTTGTCTTTTATAAAGTAATGAAACCAGTCTTCACAGGTTCCTTAGGATTCCATAACTTTGGGAGATAGATGCTTTTCTGCAAAGGCAAGGATGTTGGGAACTTCACAGATGTTCCACAAAAAACAACATTATTTTATTTTAAGGACTGATAAACTCAATTGCTTTTACCTTGCTTTTATTGCTATTTTCTTTCATCTTTCAAATGGCATACAGAGTTACAGTGACTGCAAAGAATATTCTGGGTGATCCTCAGCAGATCACTTCACTTGCTAGAGCCCTATTTGCCCCCCACCATCTTTTGTCTGTCTTTTGTATCGAGAGAAATACTGTCTCCATCTCTGTTTGCATGCCATGACTGGCACAGGGTTTTCTGGGGCTCTGTTCGTGTGAAAAGGAGTTTTCTTCATTTCTTTTCAGAAATTTGCAGTAGTATTCCCAAGTGAGAATACTTCAACATTCCCAGCTGACTTTGCAGTAGTTAAACCTTTGAATAAGAACACCAGTAGCCTCTGGAATAGCACCAGCACTGTAATATCTGTAACCAATGCAAAGTTGAAAAATAAATAGGTTACTTTAGATTTCTTGAAAGGGGTCAGAAAGATAACTCTAGTGGTAGAAGTCTTCTGTATGAAATCTTTATGCCAGCTAAAGCCCAGTGAGCCCCAGCAGACACTGCCCCACAAACACTTCCCAGCCCCACCTCGATGGAGCCAGGGTAATTATCTCACATTGGCTCCCTCCGTGTGCTGGGCTGCCAACAAGGGCAGCAGTTACTGCAAGATGTTGTGGTGGTTTCTGCAGCACAGACACTGGTCTGCTGGAAACAAGCAGTGCACTATTGACACGGAGGGAAATGCCAAATTGCCCCAAATTGCCGTACGCAGCCACACCCGGAGCAGGCACGGGCTGGTGCTCGGAGCCTCTCACATACAGCAGTGCTTGCTGCCTGAAATACATCCTGTATTCAGCTCCTCCATGCTCAATAACGGCTCATTATGGATCAAATATTCCTCTTCCTTCATAAGAATTAAATATTGAGAAATCATGGCTTCTGCTACTGCTGCTAAAAAAGGGGGATTTAACGTATTGTAGAAGTAGTGTTTTTCACAAGCATATGTAATTGCTGGTTAGAGGCAGCTTCTGATTAGTATTCTACTCCTGCTTTAGCTTTTCACCCAAGTTTTTTGGGAGTGTCATTAACCTACTATATAATTTGCTTCTTTGTTCATTCAGCTCAATCATTCAGTTTACTGTCTTGTGGAATTTAGTCATTTTAGTATAACATTTTCCTGAGAAATGTAATTAAAAAAAAAGACAACTGACAAGGCACGTGAAAATTTAGAAATGCACCATGAGAAAATAAAAGAGAAGCCTTATCCCTATTGTCAACTTATCAATTCTACAGAGTAATCCACTATTCTTACTACATTTCTAAATGGGATAGGAAGAGATGAGATAAATGAAACAATGAAACAGTGAACAACAGCAAAAATAGACTCTTCCAAAGGCATGAATATAGATGGAGAACAATGTAACTGAGTTGATTCATTTATAATGAGTTTAGTTCTGCCTTTCTGATTCCACTGGAAATTAATACTTAAATTTTGGAAGTACCATAAAATAATGCTTTCTTATCTTTTATTTTTGCACCTGTACGTAAAGGAGAAGGCTCTGGAGGAAAAGACTATGAACTCATGATTCTCTGTTTCCACAGAGAATTTGTAACATGAGTATGAGCATAATCAGTCCCATGTATTCACAATCATGGAACCATAAAATAGTTGAGGTTGGAAGAGTCCACTGGAGGTCATGTCCAGTGCCCCTGCTCAAAGAAGGTCACCCAGAGCCTAGAGCTGTCCAAGGCCACATTCAGACAGGTTTTGTACTTCTCCATGGACAGAAACTCCACAACTTCCATGGGTAGCTTGTTTAAGTGCTCAGCCACTCTCAGAGAAAAAGTATTTCCTGAGGATCAGACAGAACCTCTTGTATTTCATTTGTCCCTGTTGTTCTGTCATCAGATTCCACTGAAAGGAGCCTGGCTCCATCCTCTTTATCCTTACCCCTTACACAGGAATCTCCCCTGAGCCTTCTCCAGGCTAAGCAATTCCAGCCTTTCCTCATAGAAGAGATGTTCCAATAACATAATCATCTCCATGATTGTTTGCTGGACTATTTTTATTATTCCCCATATGTATTTAAAATTACTATTCATTAACAAGTACGTGTCATGGATTGCAAACCTTTTAAACGTATTTTTCAAAATCTGGTTAATGATTCACAATTTGTCCAAGCACTGTTCTAAACATTCTCCTCAGAGCTATGTACTGCTCAGATGAGGTACAGCTAAGTCCCTGATTGCAGGCTGGTGCAGTTGGAGAAACCCAGACCCTGAAAACAGGGAAAAAAGGCACGGAGATCTCCAGCTTTGTACTATAGATTCACTGTCCTGCTCATGAAGCCAGCAAGGGTGGAATGTGAGATAGCCTCAATTCACTACACCAGAAGGTGTCCCAAGCACAGTCCTGTGCTTTAATAGCAGGTTTAAGAGTAAACTTGATTATTCATCACATCTATCCTGTATTTATCAGGTATATTCTTTGGACTGGATTTAGAGCTAGTGGGACATTAAAGGGGAAATTTCTTTCCTGCAGTTATAGGCTGCTCATCTGCCTTTCATATATTGTCAGACCAACAGATGCCATGCCATCAAGCTGTGCAGACACGACAGCCAAAGTCTGCACAGCCAGATCTTGAGACATATCACACGTTAGGAAACCTGTGGGACTACTCATCCCATGGGACTACTTCAAGTACAGGGCAAACTTAGCCTTTGAGCCCAAGCTGCAGTCAAAGTACAATCAATTATGTCCATCCAAAGTATATTAGTCCTGAGAGCCCTGACCCTCCATCCCCCTCATGAAGCGTATTTAAAGTCAATGTTTCTCATTTAATATATATTCACTAAGGGACATGGAAATTCTTTGGCCATCACCACACACAGCAACATCTGATACGACCTGAACTTCAGCTTCACACAGCTGTTCTCATCTCTGCCTTCCCTCATCTCTCCGGTCTCTTTACATCAGGATGGAATTCACCTTTTTTTCCCCATCAGAACCTGCATGAGCAGATTCTCTAATGACATTCTAACATTGTTAGACATAGAAAAATACAAAATACGTCCTGATCATACAGCAGAGGGAATAAACCAGTCAGATTTGGTGTAATGATTTCAAGGAACTATTTACAAACTCACTGAGAGCAAACACCTTTCCATTAAAATCAGTAGGCTCCGGATAAGGCATTGGATATTTAAGATTACTCATGGCACTTTTGTGTTTTTTAAATAGATTGAGAAGCTCTTAAGAACCTGTTAGTCTTTAGCTTTGTTGATTCCTAGCTAAATAATAAGAGATAGCTTGATCCCTCTTCATGCCATATTATTGTAAATATTGGCGTCCTTTGAGCTGGGCCAGGTGTTTCATGCAAAGTGTGTCCTTATCAGAGTGCACTGTCAAACTTACTTCCAATCTTCCTTTAAATTACAGTGCAAGTCCACAGTGTGAAAGTCTACAAAATAGTAACAAATTTACCCACAAGGTCACATATCCTTCAAATTACAGCCTTCCCATAATAAAGTTGCACCTAAGAATGGGCATTAATGTTTTATGTGCCTGTAAGTAATTTCAGACTGCTGATATGGTGCTGCCTGCCAGTCTTCCTGCTGCAGACACTGATTCAGCACAAAGTCTAACAGATTCAGCACTCAAAGGCATCTGTAGGTATGTGTGGAACAGTGTAGGAAAGAAACACTATGTTTTTGTTTTGTTGTTTGAGGGGGTTTTTATACCAAACATGTAGATTTTCTTTTCCAGTTTCAATGGATTTAATTTATTTTCATTTGGGAACAATTTTTGGTTGGGGTTGTTGCCTTTTTTTTTTTTTTTGACCTTAGCTTGCTCATCTCTAGAATAATAATTTTTGAGAAATTTAATATCTCTGTTTTCAATGCATTGGCATAGTTCATTCTGCATGACTCAACTTGGTTATGCAACAAATAAGTTTAATTCCAAATAAAGGGTACTGAGATTCCTCAGTATATATGCTCAGTTCTTAGAAATATGGAGGAAAAAAAAATTACAATTTTAGTTTAATTTATAAGATACTTTTTATATTATCCTAAAATTTTTTATCCATTTCAATAAGTATTTCACTTGTACAATGTCTGATTTGCTCTAAATGATCACAGAGAATGTTGAAAATATAGATGTAACTACTTCTAAAATTGGGTATTATACTAAAACAAATTTAGAATAAATAAAATAAAACCTTTCCTTAAAGCAATATGAGCCTATTGATTATATAGTCATTTTAAAAATCCCAATACTTTAATAAGAGTTTCTGGTGATCAATACTGATGAAAAACCATATGTTTTTTATGCCATTTTAAATAAAACATCAATTGTATCATTTACTGCAAACCCAAAGAGGACAAAACACACAATCCAGTTTATTTTATGGTTGGTAGCAAACATTGGCTCAACAGCTCCATTCTCTTATTGGACATGGGCAAACCACCTCTCTCAAGTCACAACATGCTGAGAATATTAGACCATTCCAACATGGGATGAATAAATTAAACATGAGTGAATGATGACCACAAAGAGGTAGAATCTTTCAGAACATTAAGACACATCCTTCAGAATCCATATCTGAGAGAAAGCAGAAGAAAGAGAAGAACACTATGGACAATAAAAAAACTACTAAATTGGGAAGAAGTCATAAAAAAGTGTCACAGGCGTTAAAATATATATATAATATCAATGTATAACAGAGACATGGCCACTTGGTTTGTTAGTATTTTTTTTATCTGACTTATTGGTCCTTTGGCTTATCTGACAACATCTGTTATGTCTTTCTTGCCTCATTTGCTCATAAATAAGGAGGTAGTAATTAGTTTAATATTTTGTATATGTTACTCACTACTGTCACTATATGTCACAAGCTGCCCAGTGAGATTGTATTGTATTGGGTTATGGGATTCTTTCAGAATCCCTGAATCACTGCAGATTCTGGAGGTAGACCTGGGCAACTTGAAGTGACCCTTCTTCAGCAGGGGGCTTGGACCAGGTGACTTGTCAACCTCAAACATTTTGGGACATAATGTTAGCACAAAATTTTGCTTGGTAATACCAAAACTCTCTCACATTACAAGTAACAGAAATTAGGCCTTCCCATATGCTACAAAATGTACAGTTGCAGGTTTCAGACTTCAGATGATTTTACTAATTATTTGCTCTATCAATGTCAGAATATATAAACAATCTCATAATATTTCCTGTCATCATCTTTAAGTTAATACAAAGCTCAAGAAGATGCACCTGTGACAGTGCAAGGAAATCAAGTTCAAGGAAACCTTCTTTCCACATAAGGGTACATTAAAAACAGCCATGTGAGCTCCCTAAGCAAGAAGGATCATTTATGCTCAGAACTTGTTTGACTCAGATTCTGAAAAGCAGAGCTTCTCCTGGGAGCATGGAAGAAATCATAGTATAAATCCTACTTCTGCCAAGGACAAGATTTGAGGCTAAAAAACATGACAGTCAGGAAATACTCATTTTTTCTGAGACACATCTGAAACATGTCTTACTTGTCAAGTGTAGTTATGATAAGATTCTGGTCACCAGGAGTTCTTTCTCTGAAAAAAACCCCTACCAATTCATATTAGAGTTGAAAACCTCTGCAGTGGCATTACCTTGATTATTTCTCTTACAGCCTAGAAGTAAAAGTCATTAAGGTCTTTTACTGACATAGTGAACCATATCTGCCTTGCAGGTCACAGTTTGAATTTCTCAGTCTGAATGTAAACAAACACCAACATGAATCCAAAATTTTCTTACCTTGTACTTTACAGTAAGATCTGAGCAATGCATTGCAGGACAGTGTTCTCCTTTTCATTAATAAATATGTTCTTCTGCCATTAAAATCAATATGAGCTGGAATTAATTTCAGTTGGGCAGCACATTTCTTGGTGATGCTCTTTGCTGTGGTGGATATTTAATGATCCCTCTGCGTATTTCACTTCTTCCATCTTCAGCTGATTATTCTGTCTGGCTTGGTAAAAATCTCAGTACAAGCTGTATTTCTGGGAACCACAGTTAATTTTGAATGCTAAGGTTTCTCTCTCTCTGTTTTTAACAATTAAGCCTTCTGTTGTATTGGGTTTTTTGTTGTTGTTGTTGATGTTTGATTGGTTGGTTGGTTTTTGATTTGTTTTTTTTTTTCTTATTAATAAGATTGTTTTGCTTATTAATCAACCCTAAAAGTTATGGGAACTCTTGCAGAACATTCCAAGGGCTTCTGTGCAGTAAGAACAGATGTGTCAATAATGACTACCACATTAAATCCAATGGCTTTGCCCACATCTATTACCCCCCCCTTGTCTATAATTAATTTTAAAATGACAAAACCCAAAGATATTATTTTTGGTGTTTTGCTTAAGTTCTGGTTCTTCAAGCACTGAAAATAATAGCAAAATTCCCCAATTACAATCAGTGGAGGATTTACACTAGCACTGCAGTAGCAGAAAGGGCTTCGGTTGATTTCAGTAGTTCGTTCTTACTTAGACAGAAGATTTATAACTCATCTTTTTGCAAAGACAAAGTGCTCATATTGTTAAGGAAGAGTAAATATCACCACAGACTGAAAAGAATCCCATAACCTAAAAAATATCCTAGCAATCATTCTACAAAGCAATAATTATGCAAAGTTCAGGGAGTTAATATCATACAGTGTCTAATTCATGGCCAGAGTACAGAAAATTATATTTATACTCAGGTTGTGTTTTAAATACAGAAGGATCTGTTTATAATCACATCATAGACAGTCTTGAATTCAAGTCTGTTCATTAGTTCCAGCCGTGCATATGGGTAGCCAGCTTGGGAAAAATAATTGTCATCTACAGATTATTTCAGACGTGTGTTTAAGTGAAGACTGTTTATACCAAATATACAGGGTCTGAATGTAAACTACAACCTGTGCTTAAGGCACTTGGCCCACTGGCAGTTTCACCATGAACATGTATAAACTGATGATTGTGTGAACTTGGAAACAGCGAAATGAGGTACATTGCTGGGCTGCTCCTGGATGGAGCTACTGACAGAAGCTCTCATAGATCATCACCTACTATAAAAGTCAACAAATTCTCTTTTGATTTATCTAAAGTTCAAATTCTCTTTTTTTTTTTTTTGGGGGGGGGGGGGAGTAGTTGTGGTTGTTGTTGTTTTGGGGTGGGTGGTTTGTTGGTTGGTTGCTTGCTTGTCTTTTTGTTTATTGCTCTCTGCAACTTACTAACTAAGGCTATCTAACCTAACTTAGCTGTCTGTAGAAGGAAAGTAAATACACAGAAACCTTTCTCTGGCACTGGAAGCAGCTGGCAGATCCTGGCCAAGAGGTCAAAAATGTCTCCAAGCCCCCACATGAAAACTGCCTGCTGCCAACAGTCTGACTGGCCCATGAACATTTCTGTCCTGTGCCCAGGAATTGCTTAGGGAAATACTGTTCAGCTCAAGCCAAAAACCATGCTGGGGACTGTACTAGCAAATTAATGATGTAGAAAATTTGAGTTCTAGAGCCTGGGAAAATTTCCTGAGACTGTTTCATTTACAGTGTGGCTGTAGCCTCAGACCTAGGGGCTTCCTCTAGCCTTTTGTCTCTGTGGAAAAGCCAGGTAAGTTGCTTGATATTGTGCACTTTAGGCAAACATTGAGCCATATGGCACTCCAATTAAATGTAAACATCTGCTGCAGCATCTATTGTTAAGAAACTAAGTAATGACATATCTTTCTGTCTTTACCGAAGTGCCAAAACATAGCGCTTATGGAGTTAGTTTAAAGTGACTGGTACTTTTCTCAGTGCTTCTGGATGGTACTTTTCTCAGTGCTTCTGGATCACTTTTCAGAGGCACCTAAAACCCTCCATTATGTCTGCAGGGAGAAGGAGGTTGGTGTTCCTGCTCAGCATGTCACCCAAACTGCGTGCTCCTGTCTGAAACAGCAACACCACAACTGCAAGGCACTCTGCCTAGGGATGGCAAATGTTGATCAGAGTCAGCAACATTATATAAATTGATTTGGAAGACTTGAAGCCCAGCATATCACTCCACAGCACTTATAAAAATGTGCTAGTCTCCAGTAAAAAATCTGCCCTCCCAAAAGGTACAGCGGAGATCCTTCCCAGGGCTGCTGTGGGACTCGTTTGTTCATGCTTCTGAGAGTTGCTGACAGTACACATCCTTCCTGCAACCTGGTACTATAAGGAAGAGTTTAGTTTTCAATTACTTATAATAGTGTAAACATGAGCCACACACAGAGTCAAAATTAATGTCACTCATAGTCCTTGCTCAGTGTTACATTCCATGCAAAATGCCTCATGCTGCCAAATGACAAACCCATGTTCAATGCATTGCACCTGATAATGCAAGCTTTCAAACAGTTTTCTAACTAATTTTGACTGTAAATGACTACAGAAAATAAACTTTGAAAATAATTACATTTTTTGCAGCCCAGACTAGTGCCTAATTATATTCCAAGGAAGTAGTAAACTCTTCTATCACTGATGAATGGTTGGCAACATCGTTTATTTTAATGGATATATATTACTTTGAACTAAGTCTTTGCCATCTGTTCTGCTCCATAATTAGGAATGTAAAAAGAACATATTTCACAATTACATCACTAAAATGTATAATGTATGTGTCTTTCATGCATATGTATGCTCTCTGTACAATGTAATATACATCTGTGATGGTTTTACCGTGTTTCAGAAATAAATCAGGATGGACAGAAGCTACTTAGTCATTATCTAGTAATTTTCTTGACTGTCAACTTTGTTCACAAAATTCAGGACATTATGGTAGAAAGATTCTACTGTATAAGCACTTTAAGCAAGATAAAAGTAAACATGTAAAAAATGGGAATACATCTAATAGAATAATTTTAATTTCAGTGTGTTTAAAAAATAAAATTATCAAGATGTAACTACATTTTCGTAACCATATGTTTCCTGCTGTTTAATGGACAGCTCTAAGATTTTACTTTAATCTCTTGGGATGTATACGAATAGGAAAACTGAAATAATGATTTGTGTAGCATTAGTATACCTTAATGCAAATAAGAAATCCTGGGGCAAACTTGCTTCACTTATATTCCTTATAAAATAGTATTTTCATACTACTCTGCCCAGAAGAACAAGAAGAAGGCGAGAGAGAGAGAGAGAGAGAGAGAGAGAGAGAGAGAAAGAAAGAAAAAGGAAGGAAGGAAGGAAGGAAGGAAGGAAGGAAGGAAGGAAGGAAGGAAGGAAGGAAGGAAGGAAGGAAGGAAGGAAGGAAGGAAGGAAGGAAGGAAGGAAGGAAGGAAGGAAGGAAGGAAGGAAGGAAGGAAGGAAGGAAGGAAGGAAGGAAGGAAGGAAGGAAGGAAGGAAGGAAGGAAGGAAGGAAGGAAGGAAGGAAGGAAGGAAGGAAGGAAGGAAGGAAGGAAGGAAGGAAGGAAGGAAGGAAGGAAGGAAGGAAGGAAGGAAGGAAGGAAGGAAGGAAGGAAGGAAGGAAGGAAGGAAGGAAGGAAGGAAGGAAGGAAGGAAGGAAGGAAGGAAGGAAGGAAGGAAGGAAGGAAGGAAGGAAGGAAGGAAGGAAGGAAGGAAGGAAGGAAGGAAGGAAGGAAGGAAGGAAGGAAGGAAGGAAGGAAGGAAGGAAGGAAGGAAGGAAGGAAGGAAGGAAGGAAGGAAGGAAGGAAGGAAGGAAGGAAGGAAGGAAGGAAGGAAGGAAGGAAGGAAGGAAGGAAGGAAGGAAGGAAGGAAGGAAGGAAGGAAGGAAGGAAGGAAGGAAGGAAGGAAGGAAGGAAGGAAGGAAGGAAGGAAGGAAGGAAGGAAGGAAGGAAGGAAGGAAGGAAGGAAGGAAGGAAGGAAGGAAGGAAGGAAGGAAGGAAGGAAGGAAGGAAGGAAGGAAGGAAGGAAGGAAGGAAGGAAGGAAGGAAGGAAGGAAGGAAGGAAGGAAGGAAGGAAGGAAGGAAGGAAGGAAGGAAAGAAGGAAAGAAAGAAAGAAAGAAAGAAAGAAAGAAAGAAAGAAAGAAAGAAAGAAAGAAAGAAAGAAAGAAAGAAAGAAAGAGAAAGAAAGAAAGAAAGAAAGAAAGAAAGAAAGAAAGAAAGAAAGAAAGAAAGAAAGAAAGAAAGAAAGAAAGAAAGAAAGAAAGAAAGAAAGAAGAGAGAAAGATTATAAATTTTAAAATTTTAATTGTCTTTATTTATTATGACTCATTTCTCTTTTTGCTTACATGCCTATTGGTGGAGTTACTCTTCATCCTTAGCAGAGGATAATCAAACATGGATTCTGCATTCAGCAAAAGTGCCATCAACTGAACAGTATCTGGGCATTTCTTATGCTCAGTTGGAATTTGGAAGCTAACATTAATTTGTTACAAGTTTTCAGTAACAATGCATTTTAAAATAGACAGTATTAGACTGAAGTTCAACAGAGATTTATAAGTGTTTCTGCAAAAGCTATGGAAATGATTTTTTAACCATATGCCAGCTTCCTTGTGCCATCATGTCCTGAGACTTACGAAGCCAAGTTAAAAGCCCTTCTCAGTCCAACAAGCCCTAAGTGAGGCTATGTAAAGTATCTCCAGGGTCCTACTATACTCATGCTTCCATAGAAGGATATAATGATTTTAATATCAAGTAGAATATTTCAGGTATCAAGTTTCTACCTAACACAGGCAGGACAGCACATGGGAAATACAACAAGTACATGCATCACAGAAGAACTATGGTACTGTGGTCATTCTAGGAATCCTTCACACTAAGGATAAACAGTGGAATGAATCATGCTTTCCACTTCTGCATACTGTGTGTTCACTGTGTATTGGAAAGTACCTTGTTTAGATTGTACTGGAGATTTGGGATAATTCTGTGAGGATTCTGTCTTATTGTCTCAGCTTGTATGCCATTAGCAGAAAGGCTTGTGCCCCAAGAGAGACTCATTATGAGAATAAGCCAGTCTCTGGGAATCACAAGGCTTGAGATTGTATCTGACACTGAAGATGACAGCTTACCATATCTTTCCAGTGCCTCTGGATCAACCAAGGTCCATGTGTGGGTAACTAGCAGTGCTGTGATTGTGTCTGGTCAAGTGTTGCCCTAAGGTAGTCAAACTGACTGAAATATGAAGTGATAAATATCTGAAAAGAAAGCCCCTTAATTTCTGCTACAGAATGGGGGAAAAAAAGAGGAAAAACAAAAAAAAAAAAAAAAACAACCCACAACCCATGTTTCCTGTTCAGGAAACAATTTGAAAGTGAGGAACAACTGCTGCTGCTCTGAGCAGCATAGTGGGTATGTTGATCATTTCTGACTTCAGAAATCATTGTCATTGTATCCAAGAGTACCATCAACAAGCTCAGGAACATGTGGATAGTTTTCTCTATTTAAAATGGATTTAGGAAGCAAAAGAATTTTCACAATTGGTAGATTACTACCCTGGAGGTCTCAGATAATTTTCTGCTAGGTCATTGTTTAATCTTTTTTAAATAGTGCATCTGCAATGCATACTACCTCTCCAGGTGTTGTGCTCTCACATTTTATAAATAGACCAGCTGACTCAGTACTACTCCTCTATATTTTCCTCATCACTGATATAAAAGCAAGTATCCCTTACAACCTGTTTCATGGCAGGGTTGAAAGAGTGATGTTTGAAAACCAACAGAACAAAGGGTGAGGTCAGGCAGCATCACGCGCAGAATAACTGTCTGGAGGTCAAGAGATTTGGGTTCCTGTTTAGACTCTTGTCATTGGATTCAAGCTGTTGATCTCAAGGCATCCACTCACTCCTTACCTTTTGTCTCTATTTCTTGTTTTCAGATTAGGGAGGGAATTTCATCTCATTTGGCAAAGGTGACAGCTGAAAACTGGAAGAGCCCTTTCTCCACACTATGTATTGACTCATTCTGATATTAGAAATGAAGCCCCATAAGGCAGCCCCATGGGGCACCAAGACAGCTACCTTCACTTGGTGTGTGATTTTCTATATGCCGCAGTCTCCTAGGATTAATTTCCTTTTTTTTACCACTGTTAAAACCAAAACATAAAATTCCTATGTTTAGTGGCATTAAGAGCTGGGATGATTTTGATAAGTATTTGCCAACAACTTTAAAATAATAGCTGTGGGTTTCCCAAAAGTTCAAAGCTGCTGTTTGCACCTTTCAGAAGGTTTCAGTGACAAACAAATAGTACCTTTGGCAAAAGAAGCAGCTCATCTTGCTGACATCTATGTATCAGGGATGGATTTGGGCAAGGGGACTGTCAGCTTGTAAATGATGCTCAGTTGTCTCTGAAATCACTCACCCTCAAATTAGATTTTTCTAGAGTTTTTGAGGTTTTTGGCCTGTTGAACAATTAGAGTTGGCCATAGGAACAGTAATCTAACTCTTCCCAGACTTAGATAAGAGCAACTCTTGTTCCAGTTACTTTTCTTGACGCCATGAAAGATGTAGATCAGAGGCTGTATTATTTGCATCACTTTATTTAATGGTGCTCTGGCTACAGGAATTTTACACCAGGTTGGCCCTACAGACTGTGTTATGCAGACTCTACTGTGAGTGTGTTACACTGACAAAGCAGTAATCTTAACTGAGTGTTGCAATGGTTAATGAGTGCTGTTCACAAAGGGTTTAATACCTACTACAGCTTATCCCTTTAAACTGAGACTGAAAAAAATATCTGTTTCATTTTGCAACCATATTAAATTTTTCAAGACTGTTCTGCTTCTTTCTGTGACATTTCCTACAGAGCACTATCAAAGGACATAATTTTTAAGCAGGAAAAAATATGCAGTTATTTATCAATTCATAGAAATATTGTTGCTAAGAGATTATTATAAATCACATGCACCTCATGCACATCCCAGCAGGGGACCCTTGCAAGGTTCCAGGGCTGTTGCTGAAATACAGCACTCTAATTAAGAAAATGCTCAAGCTCTGAATATTCCAGAGGTGATTTTCTTTGTTTTCAGTCATCTTCTGACATTACAAGAAAAATGGTGATTAAATGGGAAACATTTAACTTCAGGGTTAAGAGGATAATCCTACTCTACTTGTTCAGAATTCTGCTCAGAATTCTCAGCTCCAGATCACTCGCTGAGCTTGTTCATAATTCTGACCTCCAGATCATTTTTTCTGTCGTCAGTCAATATTTAATCTTGGAGACTGATTACAGAACACAGTAGTGAAAACTCTAATGTGAAGTGGCTAGGCTTGTAAATACAGCCCTTTAAAACCTCCTTCCCATTTCTCCTTTAAATTTTGTCTAACAATACTCTTAATTTTTCTAATAACAAAAGTCATATTAAAATTCTGCTGGAAAACACAGGCACAGACCATAAACTATCAAGCCTCATTCTTTGGTATGTGTTTGCTATACATACACAAAAGATCAATAAAAGAATTAAAGAGTAGACATAAAATATTTTTATTGAGGTCTTGAACAGAAAAAAAATCATGTTAAATCTCATTTTAATTATTTTAAGCATGACTCTCCAAACTGACTATCCTATCAGCTTCTGGGAGACTACTGTCTTTGGAAAAGACTTGCAAGAATAAATAAATAAAAGTCACTGAATAAATCCAAAAAATAAAAACAAAAAAAAAAGTCAAGCTTGTTAAATATCTACAACCATAGGTTTGACCAAAACTGTGGGATAATGTCTTGGAGCAGGCAAACACTTTTCTACTGATTTTTTTTGATCTTTGGCAGAGAGGTGAGACAGACAATCTGGGGAAAACAATTACATTACAAAACCATTACAACAGGATTCAACAGCATCTGGTTGATCCAAGAAAGGTATGAACATGAGGAGAACAAGGTGTGCACAACTGAGATACTGTTTTGAGCAAAACAACCACTGTAGACATGGTTATTCCATTTAAAGAGAAAACTTCTCTATGCTCAGGAAGAGTAAAGTAACACTTCACTAGCCTTTAATCATTACATTTGGATTACAACAGCACGTAGCATGAGGAAAAGAAATCAAAACTGACTTTGGTATACAGTTGAGTAACTCAGAGGTTGCTAGCCCAGTCTCTGGCACAATGACTCCAGTAATCCTGTTCAGGGTGGTTATTGCAGGGCATCTGCTTTCCAAGTACGTGCATTGGTGCTGTGCTACAGACTCACACATATCTGCAAACAATTTCAAATATACAGGACTTTTGTCAAGACCTCTGTTCACTATTTTGACTTATCTGAAGGTATGTGTATGTTTTACAAAAAGTCATTTATTAACAATAGGGTGATTTAAGGACAGGCTACAGTCTGAAGTTGCCCTTGCACCTGCAGATTGAAGTTCGACTCTTAATCTTAATTGATAATATTTTGATAGGTGAAGAGCGCATATCAGAGTGTGTGTGCATGTACACGTGGGATTTTTAAGACACAAACACAAATCTTCCTGTACAGTTAGAAGCTAAAATGTCTTATACTAGTCCAAATTCTGTCATTACTTTAAACTAAAGATCAGATTCTAGTCAGATTCCATTGTTTATGCAAAACAATGCCATAGTAATGATGTAACCTGAATGTTAAAAAATCAGTTTTAAAACCCAAGACATAAATAGGAATATTATCGGAGTTAGAGGGTATATAGTGGGGGGTTTTCCAGTTTTATGTGCATTTATCTGTGTAACAAATATTACTTCTGCAGTTGAACAACTGCCAAAAACAGGTAAGAAATTTTCCTACTCTAGATTAGACTTAAATATCAATTTTCCATTTTCTCCATCAAACTGAAGAACATTTTCTCACTCACAGAATTCCAAAGAGATTATGATCGTTCTTCAGTATTTTCAGGTGCTTTTTTCATCACAAAGGAAAATATCCAAAGTTATATATTGATATTTAGTAATAGCTTTGACTAGAAGCAGAGAGTACAGGAGTGCTTTTTGTTCTACAGCCTTCAAAATCTATTATCAAAAGACAATATTTGAATCACCAGTACAGTTTTTTGTTATATAATATTATATAAACTTATTAAAGTGACCAAGTTCATCTTAACAGTAGTTCTTTTTTTGCCACCCAGAAGACTGTCCCAGAGCATCATTCTTTTTTGAAAAAGTCTTTCTAATTCAAAGTCTAAACTGATTTATGACTTTTACCTTGGGCCATGATCATCCTTATCCCTTTTCCACCCACTAGTAATTAGCTCTTTGATACAAGAAACATTCCAGTCTCCCTTAGATCTTCTTTGGCTAGCCTACGTGCAACAAGGTGGAGTTTTTCTTAGAGTAGCTCTTTATTTCTTCACTTACCCAATTGGCTTTGTTTGAGCCTTGCTGAAGGAATGACTGCAGCATGAAGTCATTCCATGAGAGACACTGAGAGGAGCAGAAATGCTATATAAATATTTTCAATGAAAGCTCATATTTCCAGGAAAACAAAGTCAATCAAGTGCAATCATATTAAAAAAAAAAAAAAAAAAAAAAAACAAAAAAAAAAAACAACCCAAAAAACAACACACAACAAACAAAAAATACCCCAAACAAAACAATACAAACAAGTTCTCATTTTCTGGTACCCCTAAAAGTAGCTAAGCAGTTTCCATGAGGCAACATAATTTCTGCTATTGGGAAGAATCAGCAAAAAGGAGAAGGCAGTATTTCCACTAGATTTCATGTTCTTCTACATTCTTTTCAAAAAAAACCCCCATTCCTTAAAATTTCCTATTTCAGGATGACATTACAGTGATTTCTGAAGTTTACAAACTTTTTATGTTTATGTGTCCTATTAAAAAAAAGTATTAACTCCTTTACAAGCAAACCTTGTTAATGTAAAGGAACATCTCCTTTCAAAAGCATTGATGAAGAATACACAATTTCCCTTTCCAGTCTGTTTCCCTTTGCCTTATTCTAGCTGTATAAAGGTGGAGGTGTTGGTCTAAGGTAGTTGGGTAACCAGGCTGCTCCTACAGTCAGAGCAGAGATACACATCTCAGCAGGGCAGTTCAGTAGGTGCATAAAATATGTGCCCTAGGCTTTCTCTAGACTCAATGCAAAAAAGACAGACACATTCAAAGATCTACCATAGATGAGGTTGTCCCGTTCTCGGCTGTTTCTGATGGCCTGGAAAGGCCCAGGGTGGCCTTAGGCAGCCCGCGCTCCAAAGGACGAGAAGAGTCTTCAGGTTTTTTCTCGGTCTTCAGTGTTTATTAGTTTTTATCTACAAGATTTTCTCTCGGCCCGACAGAGGTCTGCACAGCATGTCAGATCAAAGTCCAGCCACCAGACACTTCTGGCAACATTCCAGGACCCCCGAGCCCCCCAAGGGTTATCTTGGTGACTCTGCACATCAGGATCGATGTGCTGAGATCCCACATGAGGTGAATCTCATTTTCTTTCTTCCACCACCGTCTACAAGGTATAGGAAGCTGGACTGGATCACGATCTGAACAACAGTGTTCATTAGCAGTTGTTCCAAAATAGCAGAAGCATGAATGTAACTCCAGCACAATGCAGATCATCATTTGGCCCCCGGTGTTGAGTAACTCCCATACTTTCAAAATGAAACAGTTTGCAAACCACCGAAACTGCAAGCCAAAACTTGCCAGGTTGGCTTGTCATCAGAAGAGTTGTTGTGGGAAAGTGCTTAGGGAATATAAATCTGCCAATCTATCCCTTTACTCATAGTAAATCACATCTCTCTCAGTGGCCCTAATATTAATTCTGGTACAGTAATGCAAATTAAGAGGATATTCCTGCATGAAGAACTGAATTAAACTAAAGGCCTTCAATTTTTCTCCAGTTACATAGTGACAGATGCCTGTTTCCATTATAAATGCTTAATTCTTGTAAAAGTAATTTTCTTCATGCAGAAATCCTTTTATGGCAGCGTAGTAAACAGTACAGAAATGCTGCACACACAGCATAGTTTGCATATTTAGTTCATTATATTGCCCCAAGGTCTTTTGGACAATTCTTCTCCTATATCTTGGCACTATTCAGACTGTGCTCTGTTGCTTTAACATTTGAGTTTTGCAACACTCCACATCTATTTGTTGTGTACCCTAGAGTCAGCTTAAAATGTGCAAAGCTTTCATCAAAGTTGGCTTTGATTTCTGTTTTAAGTTCTATTTTAGATAAAGCATTACTTCCTGTTTTAAAAATTATATATATATATATATATATATATATATATATATATTTGTGCCTTGAGGGATTTTTGTAAGCATTGGTGTTAATGAATAATCTGTGTAATTAGAAAATATGTCTTAATTTTTGGCAAATTACTAAATCCCCACTCTTCCTTCTCCATTGAAAGATGAACTGTTTAGAAATGAAACATTAGAGTATTTACCAACACAATTAAACAGTGTGTAGTGATCTCAATTAGTATATTTTACAAACAGAAAATAGCTTTGACTCTTTGATTGGCCAGCTAGAATTCATTAACATAATTGGCATTCACTAATGGCAAAATTTACAACACAGCAATAGTCTACTGAATCTAGCATAATACTATGCCAAAAATAGGAAAAAACAATCTATTCAATTTATAAGACAAAGATATTCAAAACACAATTCACTAGACAAACTTTCCTAATTGCCAACTATTTCTTTCAGGTCATCTTGCAGGCCATCCCAATGTCAAGTCTGAGAAAATGTCACTCCTTGCAATTCAACAAATGCAAAGTGGTTGTACAGTTTACACAAGAAATCAACCTGCTTTAAACATGCAGCACACAGGCATGGTATAGCAGACATTTAAATGAGAAGGTAGTATTATAAAACTACCTCTTTAAGTCTCTGTTTTGAGCACTTTCATTCCTCCAGATGACAATTATTTAAAAAATATTATTTTCTATTCTAAAATCCTCTTAAATTTTGTGGAGTTGAAGGACTTCACTTGATGCAAGACCTTAATGAAACCAGAAGGGTTCTAATTCTGATTTGTTCCTTTAAAGATTCTTTGAGTGACTAAAAAGGGGAGCAGAGACAAACACAAACATAATTTTAAAAAATCCACTATATAACTACACAATGTCAGATAAATCAGATTAAATGAAGACTAAAAGAAAGAAACATAACTTGTTTAAAACTTGAGCTAGATAGACCCAGAAATATAATAAGCTCTAGTTTCTATTGATACCGACCCAGAAGGTCCCTTTTCCATATTGTGCTCTGAGAAGAAAAATATCATTAAAATGAGAAAAAGAGAAGATGATAAGGACAGAAACTTCCTACACCCAGTAGTTTGCTGAGAATGTGCTGAGGTGGAAAAATTCTTCAAGCATTAACACATACAGAAAGGGACCCCTTGTTTACAGTAAAAAAAAAATAAAAATCAACAAAACCCCAATTCTGAAAAATACCAAAGGGAGAAGGACAGGGTAGGAGAGGGGGCAGTTCACAAATCCTGTGAAACCAAAAGTAGAGTTCACAAGGTTCACAAAACCTCAAAACAACACAAGGTTTGCCCATCCCTTACCATTAGTCATCTACGAGAAATGTTCCTGCCTGACCTCTGATGAATCTGCATAGTTGCTCCTCTGCTTCTGGATATGGTGCTCTGTGTTAGGCTTTAAGGAGTCTTCCTTACTGACTTTAAGGAATCTTTGTTCTGAGAGTGAATCTACATCTAGCAAAAGAAGAACAGGTGACTTTACTGAGCAGACATGGAAAAGTTTATGACTGAGGAGACAGATGAGATTCTCTGTGTGGTATATTGGAACATAGCAAAATCCTGCAATAAATTAGTTTTCAGCAGCACCACTGAAGCATGGAACTTTGCTCTCCACAAAGGTGAGAAATATTTCAGTAGCAGCAAACATACTGACAGCTTTCCCAAGGAGACTGACAATTCACTTTATTTTTATCCACTCCACTCTTTTCCCTGCTATTTTGGGACTTGAGGAGATCTAGACATGCTGTAAGAGGTCCAAGCACAACAAATTTGTATGGGCTCATGACCCAGTTTCACACACAGAAGTAGTTAACAGGGTTGATTTTCCTTTTCAGCCATAATTTTAATGAATTTACCTTTGTCTGCAGCTACTATTCTACACTAGAGACAAGAGAGTTGCATCACGCCTCAGGGAGTACTGGGATAGAAGGAACCAGTTTGCTTCCTGGAGCTCCACATTTGCATTGGAAACATGAGGTGTGATTTGTGACACCCCTAGCATAAAGCACTATTTCCTTCCAGCAGGAGCAACCACTTCTGGTAGCCTGTCTGTGGGGGAGATGAAGGTGTGCTCACATGGACTGACAGCATATTCCTTTGAAATACTTCCAGGAGATCAAACCTGCACATTCCTAAACACAGCAGATACCATCCTGGATGCACAAAGGCAACAACACAGTCTGGAATGGAGTGAAAGGGACAATTTATTTCCAATTAAAAAAGGAATACCATAAGAATTTTCTCTCAACATCATTTGCTTCCTAAGGGACAGATTTTTGCAGTCGAGATACAGCACTTACAATTTACCCTCCAAAGTCTTGCTCCTAAAGGTATTAGAAATCAACTTGACACCAGAATTCAACAGTGTGAACATAGAAACTCTCTGAAGCAGCCTTGTATCCTTGCTCAGTAATAATGGGAAAGGGTGGAGTCACATGTTTGAACAACAAAGTAAACTATGATAAATAAATGCCTGAAAGAAAACACCCTGGCCCCACCTTTGTCTGATTCAAATGAAAAATACCAGTTTCACTCAAACCACAAAGGCACACATGCACACACACACACATACAAACACTGCAATTCTAAGTTCCATGATTTGATGACTGAAGCATTTCGAACAGGTGAATTAATACATCATTGAAAACACTGCCCTGTTAATGAGAACTTACAGTATTCACAAAAAGCATTTCTTTAATGCTTTTATTTTCTAAATATTTTAAAATTTCAAAAATAAATTTCAGATTTTGCCATCTCTATGTGTTCTTAAAATCCTATGTAAACATTTTGCATTGCTTTTACTATAGTTTGCTACAGTGCTGACTGCTTCCCTTTGATATAGTGTCTTCCTCAGTCTGTGCCTTGCCTTACTAATAGATACCTTGCTCCTTTGCTCTTTCTCTAGCAATGAAGAGCATCTACCCTACCTCTTCATTGTATTCCCTGCTTTCATTGTCTTTCCTTTCTGTCTTGCATGCTTATGTGGAAAGGCCAAATACTTTTCTTCACACTTTTACATACTTCTTCAACTTCTCTCTCTTCTTGACTGCACACGGCCAGAAAAGTGAGAAGGATCTCCCTACTGAACGACAAGCTGCCAAGTCACAGAGTAGCTGTTCTCTTCCTGAAGCCATATAAAAATAAATTATAAGAACAGCCATAACAGGTAAAACCAAAGAGCTCCTTAGCCTTGTGTTCAATTCCCAACAGTGACGATTAGCAGGTGCCTAAGGGAGAGCACACAAACAGGGCAAACATAGAATATATAAGTTCTGTACATTCTCACAGCTTCCAGAAATCTGTGATACAGAGATATGATCATGTCTTCTACCTCCAAAGAGGCTGGAGAAGCCTATGGAGACGAAGAATGAAACATGACTCAGAGAACATGCTGTTAAGTGAAGCACAACTAACTTGAAATAAGGAAAGAAACTGTATCTATAAATTAATTAAAATATTAAAAGTTGCTCCAAATAAGTCTACTTCAGGTACAGGATGCAGTCTAGCCACAGAAGATGCAGCAGACTGAACTCTGTAATGTAGCTGTGCAGAGTTAAGGCTGACATATTCAGATACACACTTAAAAGGAGTCCTTAACCCACTTTGGTCAAAATAAGTAAGTTGCCTTAATGGATTTAAATATCAGGTCTTGATAACACTTTTGCCTGAAGTGTGTTAGGGAATACTCACAGATCTACAGTCTAGTTGCATTCAGAAGAGAAGCAGTAAGTTCTTCAACTGGCATAGGCAGGCATGACTGGTGCTATCAATCCACAGCACTAGAGAGCCAGGAAGGAGAGCAAATATACCCCGTGGCAGCCAATGGTTCCCAGTCTCCCATCATCACACTGCCACTGGAGATTGCTACACCTACAGTTTTGCAAAATGGCATGCTGTAGCAATGGACAGTCAGTCTCCTGCTGGTAAAGAGAAAATTCTTTATGGAAGGTGGGTGCCATTAGCAGAACAGCATCAAGGCTTTCCCATGACAGCACTCCTTTACCAATTCTTCCTCTCTAAATTGGGCAAAGTCCTTCCTAGCTTTCTTCAAGCAATATCAGCCTTCACATTGTTAAATAAATTATTTGAAATAACTTATCTGATTGTGTCAGAAGAAAGTAGAAAGAGCACATGGAAATTTCCAGCTGAAGTCCAGGATAAGATAAAGTATAACAGAAGGAAACAGTATGCACCTGGAAAGCCATAGTAGGTTATCTTGCCTCAGTTGCAATAGCTATTTGTAGAGCATACATGCAATCATAGACAAACCAGGACAACTCAGCATGCCTTTACTTGAGGCATTGTCAGTTAGTACAAGTTTTGATCACTGATGCAGGTATTGATGGAGAGAAAAAAAAAAAAGGCAAAAAAAAAGGCAAAAAAAAAAAAAGCATAATTAAATGACACTTAGAGAAAGAGATTTCCTTCCCTCTCCAAGTCAAACATTTCTGCTCCCAGGCTGCTAGTCATAACTAGCACAATACTGATTGTGGTTTACCAGATATAGTTTGCCCCAGTTCCTCCAGTGAGGTGACAGGAGATTGGATTTTATGTTCAATGGTTCTTTCTGACGTTTTTTGCTTATTGGATTCTATCTGCATAGCAGAGAACTTGGGCTTCTTCACAATTACAAAATCTGGAAACTGAATGTTGCAGTGTTTTGGAATTTGACATTTGGACAAACAGATTTCATCCTACTAATTTATGGGATCTGAACAGGATGTTTAGAATTTAAGAGAAGAAGAGAACTAAAGTGGTTCCATAGTGAAGGATGGGGTACACCACCTTTCTGATTCCACAGGAAATTCACCCATATTCCTTCAACTTCCTCCAGATTTGACAATCCAAAAGGAATACTTTGTGGTGTAATAAGTATTTGAAGCTTTGAGACAATGTCATGTGGGGCACCTTTTAGACAAGCATGAGCATCAGCATAAAGGTGAAGCTAAAGATATATATAACCAACAATGGAGGCTGAACCATGATACCTTTGGCTTAAATAATCTCTTGCTGTCACTAAACAACACTCAAAAACATAGCTCCACTGCAGCCTAAGTGAATCTAATTGCTGGCTCTTGCAGTGCCATCTTTGTCTTGCTGCTCCTGATCATCTTTGATGACTGACTTAGACAAGGAATGTTTAAATGCACTGAGTCTGGCTATTTCTTTACTAGTCTCGTTCTATAATGACAAAAGGCTAAATCAGCCATGGTTTTACTGCATGCTAACATCAATGAAAGAAAGCACTGGGAATGGTGTGGGTAGAAGCATGTAGGGAAGGAAAAAGAGCACCACCTTCCACAATAACACCTAATCACAGTCCAGTCAGACATACTAAGGCCCATTAGAAAAATAGATATTCTTACAGGAAAACTGATGGCCTCTGTTCAAGGAGAGATCTACAGTTCTAGCAAAGGTGTTACTTGTGAAGATAGATGAAATACTATGATAAAGATAGATGAAAAGGATACTATTATCCTAGAACTTCACATACTTTAAATAAACATATGTTTTATGTAACTGTAGAGTGATGCTATCAAACCCTAACTTTTCTGAGTGCCTCAGCATCTACATTCAAAAGTCTCCTCTTGATTTCTCAGAGCACAAGAACTTCAAAGCAAATCCACAATAGCTTAGACATCTTAGGATGCCCTTGAAGAGCTTACTCCAGCCAGCACCCAGAAGTTTGTGCACTACTGTGCCTTCACACCATATCAATGCTCTTTGGTCTTTATCCATTCCTTACTTCTTAAAAATCTCCACAATATCTGAAAGACAGAAAACCCTTTTTTTTATTGGGTCAAGTCACACTTCCAGGCATCTGCAGCAGGACTATCCTGGAAGGCTTTAATGCACAATTTCTCTCTTGTTCTTCTCTTTCATACAGAAGAAAAATAAGTAAGACAACCACTTTGCCAGAGCAAATTATTCTTACAGCAAGACCAAAATCCTTCGGTTGATGGCATCGATACCTTGCATACAAAATATTTTAGGAGAGCCTTTTATGTTCTTCACAATGCATAATCACATCTTTGGGAAGAATACATGTCATCATGAAAACAAGGAGGAGGCAATAAAGAACAGTTCCACACTCAGATATCTTGAGACAGAGAGGTCAGAGGAGAGGAACCCTATTTGCTGATGAAGCTGTGGACGCAGCTCTTCCCCACTGGTATAAGAGCAGACACACCAGGAACCTTTGGAATTAAAGGCAATTTAATAAGTTTACATTTGCAATTTACTGAAGTAGTATGTATATTCTGTAGTAGAAACTTGGTCCATCACAATATAATTCTCATCTTGTTGACGGTATGAAGACATAATGAAGACATCCATAGTGAATTTTGAATACCAGATTTTTGCTGTCTTGCTTCTGTATGAAGGAAGCAGTGGGCAATATTTTGTCTTTTTCTGAACATTTAGGGATACATCTTGATACACAAGTGTATCAGATATTTCTGTTCCTTCATAAATTATGAAAGCTGATTTGCTCCTTGGTATGACATTCAGTGTTACTAACATGATTATGGCATTAAGAAAAGACTCATTCCAGTGACAACTAGTCTAAGAGGAAAGCTTTTCCATTCAATTCAATGCATTCTTTGATTCCTTATCATGCTCTTAAAGCACATCATGCCAGTTTCATGTTATACAGCAGATGTAATGTGCATTATGGCAATGTTATCTGCAATGCAACTCTGAAACCAGATCAAGCAATGAATTGCATTTGTTCTTTAATCTTTACATTGATTGTTATTTCCTGTCAAAGGGCAAAGTTCAGCAATATGGATAACCATGGACCAAAACAAAACAAAACAAACAAAACAAAACAAAAAACACCAAACAAACAAACAAAAAAACAACAAAAAAAAAGAAAAAGAAAAAACAACCAACCCCAAAACCAAAAGTGAGCAAAAACCAAAAAAATATAATTTGACATAACACAAAAAAATGAAACTAAGTACAAGATGTGTGACTGTACTCATTTAAATCTATTTTTTAGATATATGACCCTCAAGGCTGATAAATTGATATTCTTTTATCTCTGACCTGAGGTGAAAAAGAGGTAAAAAATCAGGCCCCTTTGTTCCAGCAAACTTAACTATGAAATAGGAATGATAAAAAAACAATGGGACAGCAAAACCACAACTGTACAGATGTGTCTGCAATTCTCTCATTTAAATTTCTCTGACAGCAATAAAATCCTTTTTAATTCAGTGGAGAAAAAAAATTATTTGAGAAATTAGAACTGAGCTTGAAATCCTTGTGCGGTGAGAACAAACACAAAAGTGTCAATAATAATACAGCAATAAATGTCATCAGACACAACAGCTTCTCTTAGGAATTAGAAGCGGTCAGGCAGAACTGGTACCTCTAAAATTTGCTGCTCTTTACTTGCACAGAATTTAAATAAACCATAACTAGATTATATTTTTTATAACATAAGACTTATTATTCTTGGGGAAGTTCTCAGCTAAAAGGATTCAGCCTTAAGATGCTTTATGTTAAGCATCAGACCAACAAGTGCATCAGCCAGCTTTGTCCCAAGAGTGGCAGTGGCCGTCTTAGGGGCAAGGCACAAAACTGCAGGGAGTACTAAATATTAGATCTTAATTTGGTGCCTCAAATTTGTAAGTATTCTCAGACACGTAGTTTTTACACACCTAAATATGGCCTTCAACACTCATATCATGAATTTAAATCTTCTGTTTCACTGCAAAGTTCATCTTCTAGGAAACAATATGAAAAGTGCATTGATTCATTCTCTTCTTTTTGACTTCAGGACAGATTTGTAATTATGAAGGTTTAGATTTAAACTTCAGAGACTACCTTCAAACCATGTATTTCACACATTTTCAAAATGTAGGAAATTATTATAAAGTTTCTCACACTTCTCTTTTTCTTAAGGAGCCGTAATACAGAAAACCCAATTTCCCTGCAGAGAGATGGCAAAGAACAGTAATTAAATGTGGAATCAAAAAATGTAAAATATTATGTTAAGAAAACCAGGTAACAGGGGAAATTAAAACTATAGGCAGAAAATTTCTGCATTCAATAAGTACAAGAATTAATTTTTAATAAAATTTAGGAGTAAAAGAAATCCAGGCTCCTGTGAATTTGTTACAGAGCAGCATGAATATAAATTACATCAGAAAAGGAATTGTACAAACAATTGTAAATGACAACAAAATTGTAAATGATGAGGGAAAAGGCAGAGGTGTTCAGTATGTTTCTGTTTTGTATCTGGAACACAGCTAAGTGTGCTCTTGTACCATAAAATAACAGTGATATATATTTCCTTTTCCAATATTAGCTAAGGATGATATTGAAGAGAATCAAGTAAAAATTAGCACAAAAAAGATAAACAGGCCTGAGTTACTTTCTCCCAAAAATCATAATTCATCAGGATCCTTGAGAATTTCAACACATTTTGAAGACATCTGATGGCCTTTTGTTTTGCCTTTCAGAATTTTTTTTGCCAATGCTTCAAATTAGAATTGTTATGGTGCAAGGGAAACTAATGGTACAGCTGCAACAGGACATAAGTTAAATGGGGAATTGTTAATGTATATTATTTAATCTCACCAAATACCACTTCTGCTTCTAGTATCATAGAATCATTTAGGTTGGAAAAGACCCTTAAGATCATTGAGTCCAGTCATCAACTGCCAAACACTGCCAAGCCCACCATTAAACCTTGTCCCTAAGTGCCACATCTACATACCTTTTAAAAACCTCCAGCGATGGTGACTCAACCACTTCTCTGGACAGCTTCCTTCAGTTTGTATTTATATGGTCTAAATTTATGCAAAGGCAGTACATAAACGTGTGAATTCCTGCTGGCTGCCTCTCTGGAAGCATGATTGATATCTCACTGAAGTGTTACAGCAAGATGACTGCATTATTCCTGAAAAATTGACTCAAAGTTCATTGCTAGCCCACCTAACCAAATGCATCAGGACTTCTGAGTGAAGCAAGAATAACAAGCAAAAGACACAGAGGCTCTCCACGTGAGGAGGTAACCCAAACTCTTCATAGTAACAGAAGCCACAGTTCTTAACAGAAAGTGCTAGATACCTTTGTCTCTGACCCTAAATAGAACTGTCTGCAGTGGTTTTCTCATGTATTCTAAATACAAATCCTGGACTACTTAATGTTATCTGACTTACTATCACAACCAAAGTCTTCAGAAGCAAATAGCTGCTCCTGCTATTTGTGGAAGACGGAGAGTGGTGCATGTTATCAGTTTCCTTCTTGAGTGTCATCCAGAAAAAAAGGCCTACTCACCATTCCCTAAAGGCCTACTCACCATTCCCTAAAGGCCTACTTACCATTCCCTACCTTAAGAAGTGCTGGATATACCTTTGGCTTTTCTACTCACTTTCTTGCAGCCAAGCCATTCAATCTTTTACAGTTTCCAGCTCCATCAACTTAGCATCTATCCACAGCTTCTACTTTAGTACCAACTAAAGAACATTCTTAGTGGCATGTTCAACACTACCAGCTCCTTCAATGCCCTTTTTCCTCTATCTTTCTTAAATGCAAATAATTCTGTTCCTTTTCACCTCATATGACATATGCGTTTCACATCTTACTATAAGTGCTCTTTTATACAACAAATACAGAGATAACCTGTACCAGGATTTAGAGTCCAGTATTCCTCCATCACACAAGACTACCCCAATCAGGAAGAGCACAGTCACAATGCTTCAATTGTGATTTCATTTAAAATTTAAATACTCAAGGCTCTAGAATAATGAACACTGCCTACCGCCACTTTACTGTTGAACATGCCCCAAATAAATAAAAGTTATTAGTGGACTCCACAATGGTGTCCATGGAATCTTGTGCTCAAAACTACACACCCTTCATTAACCTGGTACTCAGACCTCCCTCAGAAGCTACAGCTGCGCCATGTCTTAGTGCCAAGATTCCAGAAAATAGATCCTTCCTTCTTTTATATGGCCTTAAGCACTGAGGTATTTTAGTACTTTCATCACAAAACAAAGTTTCATTCAAAAGCAGATGTTTGTTGTTGCCCACTGCCAAACTCTATTAGGTACCTTTTTAAGACATACACTTCTTGATGACTGTCCGCAGCAGTACTGAGAGTTGGTCAAAAGTGACTGTCAAAAAATTCAAGTAATACACGATCTTCTTCAACCAGGGTGGACTTATTGTCTTGTATGTCTCATCTTTGGCTGCTAAATTGTGTTATCCTTTCTTGTTTTTTCTGAGGACATATTTTAGATCAGCCTAAGAGACTTACCAGCTTGAAATATGAGTGAAGTCTTTCTATCAGAAAGTGCAACAGCATGGTAGCATATTTTTTGCTAGATTTTCGCATTTAGAAAACAATTTAAAAAATTATAAGACACTAATTAACATAGACTATTATATTCTTTATGAAGTCCATGGAAACATGACAGAAAATGAAATATTATCATAAAGTTACTACACTACTGCAGATAAGACACACACAGTAAGGTGTCCTTTGATCATACAGTTATGTGGTTTATGGTACATATTTTAGTTATCTATGAATAAAACACTGAGCAAGGACAGTTACTACATTTTTGATTATAATACAATTACTGGAGTACATTCAGCTGAACCTTGATCAAAGATCATTTAAGAATACTCATTCCTTCCCTTCTTTTGTTATTATTATTTCAATAGTACATTAACAAATCAGGTACCAACTTTTTTGTATATGTTAAATGGAACCATCCTTCACACAGACTTAATCTAACTTCAAAAAATAAAAAAGGCAGCCTATTCTGGCAAGAGTAATAACCTTCTCCTCCACGTGAACTTCTGTTTTCAATTACACACACTAGCACAGTATTGAGGATCCTCAGCTTGCTGGAGATGCTGTCCCGTGTCTAGTACTAACAGCAGTAGCAGTGACTGGTGGCAGTTCTGCAGAGCACTACACGTGGGATGCGCGTGCAGGAGGGGAGTTTCTGCTGGTTAATAATTACATCCCTTTAGATTAGCAAAGACCAGGAGCACCAGTAGGCTGTCAATCACAGAGCAGGGGCACACCCATACAAAGTAATCTGGTGGTTCCCTCCTGTATATGGTTCAAAGGACAGATCTTATTTCTGTAATTACAGTACCTCCATAATATTCTTCTCGTTACAGAGTTGTTGAGAAGCTGAAGAGGTGAAAGTGGAAGTGGAAGCGCACAGGTGGTGATGCTAAGATAGTAGGAAAGATCTGAATATCTCCTACTGCTGAATTTTGGCTCATCAACCATTAATTAGGAACTTATGTAGTCATAAAACTGGTTGACAACTTAAACTGTTATGCCAAAGTGCATTGACCTATTGCATTTGAAATGTGAACTTATTCTACTATGTTCATATTACAGCTACCATATTATTATAACAGTTCTTCATTTAACTTGCCCACCAAGTGTCCTTTATGTCTCCTTTAAATTACCCTTCTTGTTTTTAACATTAGAAATGTATCTATATATTGAGTAAAATTAGTAGCATAGGTCCACATAAATATAATATTTGGGTACAATATTGGTATTATGTTTGAGCATAAATTTAGTGTCGAGATTCAAGAAAGATCAAGTGGAGAGTTGACAGCTCAGTATATTGTCTCTTTTTGCAAGACTTCAGCAATTTTATTACTTATTATTAGAATTGTTAATAATTCTAATTATTGAAAACCAATTAAACTTTCCTATCCATTCTCAAACATAGAAGGGCATATTTATATTGACACTGTTATAATGAATTTATTATTAACAAATTTTACTGGGAGTAGAGCCTTTTGGATCAATTCACAGATACAATGGAATGATCTAAATCTTATAACTGTGGTGGTCACAACTCAGATAATGCTTTCATATCTTCAAACTTCAAGGGGGAGGTAGAACACAATCCAGTTTCATCTGTACTCCAATATTTCTCTAAAACTCAAATGCAGTCATAAAACCAATGGGGGTTTTTGCTTCATCCCATACAGCAATGATGCAACAATGGCACAATAAATGTCTCTCTAAATTTTTACACAAAATCTTTAGATCATATGTTCCAGTGTTTCTTTAATTTTGATGGAAGGATTATGTATACACCTACTTTTGCAACTTGGTAATTTTACAAAATAACAAATAGAAGTAAACCTTGGGGCTTTTTGCTATTATGTATTTTTTCCCTCCTTGATTTTATTTGGTACATGTGGGCAAACACAAAACTCATTGAACAGTTTGTGATGTCTTACTATTTCCATTAATACATAGATTATAGGTTGAAAACCACTCATTTTGACTATCCCATTAAACAATCATTGAACACAGATCAATTTTTCACATCATTGCAGCAGTTCAAATATAACACTACTGGCCCAAACAAAAGAATTACAGGAGCAAACACAGGAATTTATTAGGAATTGCCTTGGTACACAAACTACTCTACCACTTTGGTTTACTCTATATAAAGATTCCAGAGCAGGCAGAGGTGGATCATATTCCTTACTCCTTGCCTACATTCTTTATTCATTAATTTGCTGATGACAGTATCAACTCATTCTGCAAGACATAAAGTTGTTTTCCACACATTGAAATTTGATACTTAATAGCCCTTCTACTATTTTTATCCTCCAATTATAACTTTGAATATACTTGTTATCACTAAAAATACAATACTCTTTTTAATCTTGTTACATTCTTGGTCTTTGTGACTTGGCAGTGAGTTCCATGGTCTAATTACAAGTTTTATATATAGAGGTAATTACAGGTTGGGTTTGGGTATTTTTTCAGTTTTGGAAGTTACCTTTTAATTCTCCTTGATGTTTCTCAGCTCATGTTAAATGAGAGAGAACACAGTCATCTGATCTGTGGTACCTAGACCATTATTTTACTGTATCCCCTTTCTTGATCTTCCCTCTAAAGTGAAAAAAAGACCTAATCTTTCAAAAGAGTTTTTTTTTTCATATCCTCAGTCATTCCCATTACCTTTCCTTGATCCCACTTTAGTTCTTCAATACACTTTTTGAAATAGGGAAAACAGCTGCTGAAGTTGTGCAATCTCTCCACTGAATACAAAGTCCCACCTGCAAAACAGTGAATGATAAGGTCCTGAGAGCCCAGTTCTGTACAGAGCCATGCTTTTTGAATCATAAATATTAATACCCTGGAGACTTTCCAGTCTGACTTCACTTGACTCAATGTCATGGTATCTAATGCAAGTTGTGTATCAAATCTGTAAGTTCTTTATATACACAAACATATCTTCTTCCATTATTTTAAACTCAGCTTCAATACCAGGTCTTCAGTTATGGGAGAACTACATCCACAGTGAGGCTCTTTAACCCACCTGTCCTTTACTTCTAGAGTTTGTTGTTTTCTCAGTTCTCGGCCTGGGAAATGCTTCCTGTGTGACATTTAAAGAGCTAACTAACACCAGGTGGGGAAAAAATAAATAAAGCGCAGATACTTCTAGACTGTTGTGGAAAGAGATCAAGTAAACAAAGTAGATTGAGCTAGTAGAGCTTCATGTTTTAAGACACCAGTCCTAACCATTGCATTCTCTTTGGAAGCCCTTTCAGTTTTCAGCCTCCTTTTAATAGTCCCTCATTATCGGTCTCACTAATGCTTATGGTAGGAGTCAACTTTGACTGAACACATTCAGGATATTGATTTATAAAGGAAAAGAATGTGCAATATATGAAAATGTACAGTGTATTACTGAAGAAGTTGTCAATTTCTTTCTGTTCATCATGAGCCAGCAGTGTCCTGTTCTGGGCCAGTCATGTTCTGGGTTGCATCAGGCACAGCATCATTGACTGGGTGAGGGAGGGGATTGTCCTGCTCTGCTCTGCACTGGGACAGCCTCACCTCAAGTCCTGGGGGCAGTTTTGGGTGCCACAACATAAAAAAGACATTAATCTATTAGAGATTGTCCAAAGGAGGGCCATGAGGATGATGAAGGGTTTGGAGAGGAAGCAGCTGAGGTCACTTGCTCTTTTCAGCCTGGAGGAGACTGAAGGAAGACCTCACTGCAGCCTACAACATCCTCATGAGGGGGAGCGAAGGAGCAGCCACTGATCTCGTCACTCTTATGACCCACTACAGGACTCGAGAAAACAAGGTGAAGATGAGTCACGGAAGGTTTGGGTTGGATATGAGGAAAAGACTTTTCACCCACACGGTGGTTGAGCACTGAACAGGCTCCCCAGGGAAGTGGTCAAAGCACCAGCCTGAAAGAATTCAAGAAGCATTTGAAGAACGCCCTTGGGCATATGGTGTGAGTGTTTGGGTGCTCTGCCCAGGGCCAGATTATGATCTTTACAACTCAGCATATTCTACATTCTATGATTCTCTAACCATTCATCATTTCAACAACATGTTCTTAAATGCAAAGAAATAAAGAGAGGTTGTGGCTTCACAAGACACTGGTCAAAAGAAAAGCACTGGAGTGGCTGAAACAAGTGGCCTAACAACTGACCTGTAAGACTTGGCAGAGTCATTAATATTTCTTATATGTCCTAATTTTCAAGTAAACAGGGAAATATAGCAGAAGCCTTCCTTAGCAGTACAGGGTATATATGACTGAGCTCAAACAACAAAATCCGAGCATATGGAAGGTGAAAGTGGGGACACAATGAGTAGGAGGAGCACAGGAGCATTTCCTGAGCATGCAGGGATGGAATTAGAGGGGCAATGCTTATATGCAGTTAAAATTGAGGAAGGATCATCAGGGTAAGGACACTTTTGCGACAAAATAAGAGACTGAGTAAAATCTAGGCCAACTGCCGAATACAGCAGGTGACTTTGTGACACAGCACACGGGCATTCGTTTTATCTGCTTCTACTGGCATGGTCAGCTCTCAGGGATGCCAGAGTTCCATGTAAAGTAGCAAGGATCAAGTCAGGGTCTAATTAAACAAGATAAAAATGTCATACACGTCCATGGGATTGGACAGGACACATCTGAGAGTACTAAGAGTGACAGAAAAAGTCATTGGAAGGACACTCAGTCCCTTGTGAAAGGTCACAGTGATCAGAAGAGGTTTCTAACAACTGGGAAAATGTTACATCTGTCTTAGGAAATTGCAAAAAATTGCAAAAGGAGGATCTGGGTGGTGAAAAGATGATCAACCTTCTCTCAGTTGCTGGGGCACAGAGCAAGTACTCATAGAAATCATTACCACAACATCAAAAATGTTATTGAGAACAGCTATCTCGAATTTCCCAAGGACAAACTGTGTTTAGTCACTCTGATTGTCTTCTACAACTGCATTACAGGCTTCCCTGGGTGAGATTAGAGTAGGTGTTACTCCCCTTGCCTGTGAACTTTGATAGTTCTGCAGCCAGATTGGGAAGATATAGGTATACTACAAGGTGCATTAAAAACTGACCAGTTCATGGGCCTCAAAATGTAGCTAATAACTGTTTCAACTCCAATTAGCAGGTGACTCCAAGGGATATTTCTTAGGATCAATAAAATGGCTGATATTATTTAACTTTTTCATCCGTGACCCTTGGAAATACAAGGTGACAACAAATCAAGGGGGCTGTTGATATCCTGGAGGGTACAGCTGCTATTCAAACTAGTTGAATAAGTGTATAACACACACATCTGTACTGGACTTCCAAAACGAGAATGCCAGGATCCCACATGTGGGACAGGACACAGGCAGGGAGAGTGCAGGCTGGAACTAACGGTTCCACAGGAGAAGACCCAGAGGACCACAAACCAACAAAGCCAGCAGTGTGTGCCTGCAGAAATGAACACTGACCACATCTTGGAGTGCCACAGCCTGCAGGTCAAGGGACATGATTACTGCCCTCTCTTCAGCACAGATGAAGCCACATCTAGGGCACAGTGTTCAGTTTGTTCTCTTGCCAAATGAAAGAGAGACTGAAGAGAATCAAGCTAAGAGTCATTAAGGGAGCTCTGGCATATAAGGAGGTCGAGTGACCTAGAAATACCAATATTCTTGTAAGTTTAATGGACATTTACTGCCAGAGCATTCTTAGCAGTATTCCTTATGGTCACATTATGAGAACAGATGCATTTTTTTAGTCCCATCCAACACTACAATGGCTATATAAGTACATATTAGAGGCCATTAATGTCACTGGTGCAGTACCTGATGATGTGCCACAGCAAATTTTGAGCTGGGTTCCATACAGACATTAAAAGGTAGCCTGAAGGGAGTACTGCTCTGCAAGCAGAAAATTCCATGGATCTTCCATATTCCTGTGCCTGACAAACTCACTCCTGCTCAGGGACTGTTGCACAGAAAAATGAATCCTAAATCAAACTGGCATCCTACTCATGAATGATTTTCCATTTATAGTCACAAAGCCACTGTTAAAGTGGCCAAAACTAGTTTATAAAATATTTCTGCAGCTATAATTGTTTAGGACCACTGAACTGCATGTTCCAAGCCAGATCAAAAGGAGCACCACAAACCCTGTGTAAAGACAGGGTAAATTCCATGTCTGGGATCCATCTGTAATTCTGTCAAACCAAGAGTGCTTGTAGCTGTTTACAAATTAAATGTCTGTCTGCCAAAATTAAGTGAATGAAGAACAAATACCCCCTTATCACCCTTTTTTTTTTTTTTACAGTAACTATCTTGTTTTCTTTAATGTTAAATGTAAAATAACCTCCCTTTCACATTGATGTGAAAATACAAATCAGATTGGGGGTTACATCAATGCCAAGATTGATCCCAGAATTTTCAGATTACCATTTTGCTACAAATATATATGTGGAAAGATATGTTATTTTTTTTTTATAGCTGACACAGCTGAAGACGTAGCTTAAATGCAACAGGATTTTGAGGGAACTGTATTATTTCCTAAACAGGTTCAAAGTGAATGTATCACCGATTTACTATAGATTGGCCGCACACAGAGATGAATTTAAGCAATTCTAAATATAGTTGGAATTACAAGACCTGATGTTTTTAGGTTTACAGACTAGTGATGCATGCATGATTTTTCATGCCTGGTCATATTAAAAAAAGCACGAATTAGTAACAACTTGCAGTGTTAATACCATAAATAACTAGCACTTACACATATTACGTGTATTAACTTTTATTGATGTGATTTGAGAGAGCCAAAAGGTAGAGTTTAACAAAAATTTAAAAAAAAAAAAAAAAAGGAAAAAAAATCTTTTTTATTGCTTTATCTCATAAACCCATATCATTAGCTTTAAGGAAAAAAAAAATCCATAGACATGAAACCTCCTGAATTCCTCAGCTACTCAATACCTCAATGGTTTGTTTTGGAGCCCCTGCAAATTGGTCTGTATGACAAGCAGTAACTTTAATAGGCCAACAGATCTATCTTCAAAAAATACATCCTGGGACATGAAGGGTTGAAACTGCGCCTGCAAACTTGACCTTTACATCAGCTGGTCTAATCTAATAAAAGATATTACTTCTCCCTAGAAGTCCTTGCTTTGTTTATGGGCACGACCGCCCGGGATTACAGCAGTGCTATTATCAGACAATGCCAACTGCTAGGCTCTCCCCGAGAGCCCGGCTGGGAGGGGCTGCCCAAAACGCCCCCACACCGGGGATCCCCGCGGAGCTCCGCTCCCTGCAGCTCCGCCGCCGTTCCACCTGGCCCGCGGCGGCTGACAGGGCCGTGGTGGGTGACAGCGCGGCGGTGTCACCGGCCTGGCGGTGACAGGGTGCGGAGGGGCGGCCGCCGAGCTGTCTGCAAACGGCGGGGTGCTGCCGGCCGGAGCGCCAGCGCCTGGAGCGCATCTGGGCTGGGCTCGCAGTAGCTACTGGAGCGTTCAATTAAGATGTTGATGCCCACCCAGCATCGCAGTCAATTTCTAAAGCAGTCGCCCACAGCTTTGCTGGACAGACACTCGGCAAGATGCCCTCGATGCTCTCGGGCTTCTCCCTCCGCCTGGGCGCCCCGAACGGTCTGGGTATCCCTTCAGAAAAGGCGGGAGCCGCGGCGGAGCCCGGAGCGCGGTGCCCGGCGCGGCCTCAGGGCACAGGGACCCCCGCGGCCTCGCTGGCACGGGACGCGCCCCCATTCCTGTTGATGCAGCGCCCCCTGCGGGGCGGGCGGCGGCGGCGGGCAGTGGAGCAGCTCCGTGCCCTCTCCAGGCGCGGCGCCTCGGTGGGGCGGGAAGCGCTCAGCTCCTCCGAGCTGCGCCGCCAGGACTCCGGCGCCCGCCGTCGCGCCGCACCGGCCCCGCGGGGCTTCCGCACAGGGGAGGTGACTGACAGAGGCAAGCGCGGAGGGCAGGCGCCGGCGTCTCCCCGCGCTGGCACGGGGCCGAACTGCGCCGAGGCGAGGGGGCAGCGCTGGGGAGGAGGAGGAGAAATCGCCGCTGAGGGCGAGGGAGCGCGCCGCGTGCTCCCTGGGGAGCACCGGCTGGCAAAATGAGCGGAGTTCGACCACCATGCCGGGGCTCCTGGAACCCCAGGCGCGCTCCGCAGAGCCGCGGCCCACCGTGCCCCGGCAATGTTGCCGCCCCGCCTCCGCGCAGCCCCGGACGCGGCGGCTCGGAGCGACCTTCCCGCAGCCCGGGGCGGGGCGCACCCGGCGCGCCGCGGCATTCCCGCCCTGCCGCCGCCTGGCCGCGCGCCGCATGCAAATGAGGGCTCTCCTCATTGGGCCACACCGGGAGCCCTTTGAAAGGGCGCCCGGCGATTGGCCGCGCGGCAGCGTTAACGCGCACGGGAGAATCTCCCCCCCCGCCTTTTTTTTTTTTTTTTTTTTTTTTTTTTTTTTTTTTTTTTTGCCGCTAATGTGTGATGCGTTCCTCTCAGACGATGTGTAACTCTGCGCGCCGGTTACTACAGATTAAGTAGTTCCCAGCCCCCCGCCCTCCCCGTGTCCGCCCGTGCGGTGGGGCGGGATAGGGCGCTGCAGTCACGGCCGCCACCCCGCGGGGGCTCCGGCGCAGAGGGGAGGGGGCGGCGGGGACGGCGGGGAGAGGTGTTTCCCCCCCTCCCCCGCGGAGGGATATTCTCGGCGCTCTCGCCGCACTCTGCCCGCACCAAAATATTGGGAGTTAAGAGGCGGCACGGCGGCGCCGCCGGCTCAGAAGCGCGCGGGCAGCTCGGCGGCGGCGCGGTCTGTCCTCCGCCCGCCACGGCTCCACTGCGGCGCCCAGCCCGCTCCTGCCACCGCGGCCCCCGCAGGGGCGGGCTCCACGCGCGGAGCCGAAGCCCCCGGACTTGTCTGCCTCCGCGGAGAGCTATAGTTCTGCCTGTGCCTGCCTGCGCCCCGAGCGGCTTTCGCCGGGTGGAAGAAGAAACGCGGGAGCGGCGCGTTCGCTGATAGCGTTTCTCCGGAGGACTTTGTGCGACTGACACTTGGACTACTGCCGGCGGGGACGGACCCCCAAGGACTTCGTGGGTTCCCGCTCCCGGCCGAAGAAGGAGCCGCGCAGAAGCTTTCGGCGGCCCGCCGCCCTCCGCCGGCTCCGGAGAGAGGAGAGCCGCGCGGAGCCGAGAGGACGCCGGCGGAGCTGCCGCGGGGAACTAACTCGACGTTTTTCTCCCCTCCTCGGAAGATGTTGCTTTCCAAGTTCGGCTCGCTGGCGCACATCTGCAGCCCCAGCATGGACCACTTGCCGGTGAAGATCCTCCAGCCAGGTACGAGGCTGGGGTGTCCCTGCCAGCGCCGCGCCGGAGGGGCGCGGACCGGCCCTGCGTTACCGGGGCGTTGGGTTCGGCGTCTCGCAACTCACGCAGCTGCGTTTATATATTTTTTAAATTTTTTTTAACAGAAAAATATTTTTTTATAAAGCCTTGGTCGGAATCAGGGCAGCGCACACAGTATGGTTCTGCCAGGCAGAGCGTTTGTGGGCTTTTATTTTTTTACATTATTTATTATTTTTATCATTATTACTGTTATTATTATTTTTCGGGTGCAGCGCGGTTGCGGACATTAACGCGGCATTTTCCCTCTTGTTTACGCAGTGAAAGTGGAGAAGGAGCCCTTTGATAAAGTCTACCAGGTGGGCTCCGTGCTGGGCAGCGGGGGCTTCGGTACCGTGTACGCAGGGAACAGGATCGCCGACGGGCTGCCGGTGAGGCGCGGGGCTCCCGGGCGGGGGCGGCGGGCGGGAGCGTGGCGCGGGAAGCGGCGGGCGCGGCCGGCCCGGCCCTCGGCGGCGGGGCGCAGGCTGAGCCCGCCCCGCCGCTCACGGCGCCTCCGTTCTCCGCACTCCGCAGGTCGCCGTGAAGCATGTGGTGAAGGAGCGGGTGACCGAGTGGGGCACCATTGTAAGTACCCGGGGGGGCTCCGGGGGTGCCGCGGGACTCCGCCGCGGCGAGGCCATTGTGTGGGCGGTGGGGCCCGCCCCGCTGGCGCGGCCTCTGCGTCGGGAGGGAATTTGGCGGGGGTTCGCAGCCGCAGCGCCGCGCCCGCCCCTCGGACTGCGGCAGCGGCAGAGGGGGCCCGCCGGCCGCGCCCTCCTCCCCGCCCTGCGCGCCCTCCCCGCCTCCCTCCCCTCAGCGCGGGGGTGCCCCGGGCCGCGCCACCTCCCCGCTAACCCGCGCCCCTTTTTCTGCCCAGAGCGGCATCATGGTGCCCCTGGAGATCGTCCTTCTCAAGAAGGTGGGCTCCGGCTTCAGAGGGGTCATCAAGCTGCTAGACTGGTACGAGCGGCCCGACGGGTACCTGATCATCATGGAGCGGCCCGAGCTGGTGAAGGACCTGTTCGACTTCATCACGGAGAAGGGTGCCCTGGACGAGGAGACGGCCCGCGGGTTCTTCCGGCAGGTGCTGGAGGCGGTGCGCCACTGCTACGGCTGCGGCGTGGTGCACCGGGACATCAAGGACGAGAACCTGCTGGTTGACCTCCGCACGGGCGAGCTGAAGCTCATTGATTTTGGCTCAGGGGCCCTCCTCAAGGATACAGTCTATACCGATTTCGACGGTACGTGCCTCCCACCCTTCCCGTGCCCCTCCCGAGGTGATGCCCTCCCCAGAACTGCCGCTTAGCCCCCTTCCAGTGACCAGTCACAGCAAGCAGAGCCCCTGGTGCGGGGGTTCATATCAGGTCTATCGGTAATGGAAACCCGTGGACCCGAAGCCGCTTAGGGGGTGTTCAGTTGCGTAGGAAAGAAGCGATTCCAGGCAGTGACGCAGCAGTTTATGTTTCCCTGTCTTGGAAAAAGCGGGGTTTTTTTCCTAGAGGGCGATCTGTTTACATGGAGGTTTTGCCAGTGTCGGATGTTTCCATGCGTGGATATGCAGTTTTTATATGCGGTGGTTTTTTTTAACTCGGAGTGGTGCCTCCCCCGCTCCCATCCTGCCAGTGTCCTGGAAATCCCGCATTGCAGATTTTAAAGCGATGGGGACAAATGCACTCCCTCGAAATGATTTGCCACAGTGGCTGGGGTCGATGTTTAGAGGTGGGAAAGCTGAACACAAGCCAGCGTGTGACCAGGGGGAGCGTTTCCCCCAGTCCTTGGAGTAGCACTGATGTAACCGGGGTCCCGCTCCCCCCGCCCCAGCTGCCGCGCTCACATCTGTTTGTTGTGAAACCCGAAGCCCTGCCGCACGTGACCCTCGCATCACGAATTCCCCGTTTTGTTTGGTATCCAAGGAGCCCTCGGACCCTGGAGGGAGGGAGGAGGAGAAGGGGGGCGAGTTGGGAAAAGCTGCCGCATAGAAGCCCCGGGGGGAGGCCTTAAAAACATAGAAACCGTAAGCGGTCCTATTTTGTTTACTGCCCTGTGGAATTGGATAAAGCAGATTAGCCCCGTGTAATGCGGGCAGACCTGAGTTTCACCTTCTTGTCGCCCTCTCCTCCTCCCTGCCAGCCCCCTTTGTCCTTTTGTGTCTATTTTTGGTGTGATGCTGCAGACGCCACGTGGTCAGTGAAAGGGAGCTTGCCTCAGTAAACAGTCAGCTGATGGGGCTGTGTTATTCCTTGCAACAAAATAGAACAACCGGATGGGCCAAGTCTGTTGATGGTGTAACCCTGCAGATGACCTGAAATTACACTGCTAATGGCTTTGGCTTGTGAAAAATTTAAAGCTGTTTAGTTTTCTGGGTTTGGTGTTGATTTTTTTATGGGTTTTTTTTTTTTTTTTTTTTTGGTTTTTTGAAATTCCTAAATGTCAAGTTTTTGAATTTAACTTAGCTCTGCTAGAAGGAGCTGAATAATGGGGAAACACTTTAAACCTTTAACTCTAATTGTGTTGTTGTTTTTTTTTTTCTTTCAGGAACGAGAGTATACAGCCCTCCAGAGTGGATCAGATACCACAGATACCATGGGCGGTCAGCAACAGTATGGTCTCTGGGAGTGCTGTTATATGACATGGTTTGTGGAGACATCCCTTTTGAGCAGGATGAAGAAATCTTGAGGGGGCGATTATACTTCAGGAGAAGAATTTCACCTGGTAAGTTCTGCAGAAGTCCATTTGGTTTTTTTGTTTGGGGTTTTTTTTTTTTAATGGTCTTGTACTCATGAGCTTGTGTGGGTGGATTTTTGTTACTGAGGATTGTAATTTTTTTTACTTTTTTAGTCTAATACAGCTTTCTTTTTTTGTTACAGAATGTCAACAGCTGATCAAATGGTGCCTTTCACTGAGGCCTTCAGACAGACCAACACTTGAGCAGATTTTTGACCATCAGTGGATGCACAAATCTGAAGTAGTGAAGTCTGAGGACTGTGACATAAGGCTACGGACCCTTGATACTGATGTATCTAGCACAAGTTCAAGTAATGAGAGTCTGTGAATTACTAAGGACCTCGCACTGGGAGGGGGAGCTTCAAGCAGAAAGACCACAGTGCTGCTGCCAATACATAGGAGGGGCTAGAAAAATGCATTCATTATTCTGTAGTTGAATCTTTGTCTGAGGGACTTGATTTTGTTTTCCCCCTTTGCTGGTTTCTGCTTTGGAATGAGAGATTTCCTTTGGAAACGCTGATGTTTGGGAGTTGCAGGCCAGTACTTAGTCAAAGACTGACCTTATTAAGAAAGCAGTGACCTCTTGAATATATGGTAAACTTTTTTGCTCTCATAGAGCCTGGACTAGATTTTATTTGCTTTTGAGTGCCTTTTTGAAAGCTGCTTCAGTGGGACTTTCTTTTTTGAGCTGTCTATGTCCAAAGAAGATCCAGTTCATTATAGGAATTTGCTCCCTTCAGACTCAGTGCTGGGGGAAGCAGCTCCTATGATGCATTGGAGAACCTGTTCGGTGATTGAATGAAGTAGTCCCATCCACTGGTGATGGAATACTTGAACACAGACATTTCACTCCTGCCCCCTGCCCTTTACAAATCCAACCCACCTCTGCTGCTCAAAATATTTCCTATAGCCTGCACAGAATATGAACAGGTATATCGGCTTCTTTATCAGAAACATTTATTCATGTTTCCTTTTATCATCTCTACCATTGGGCATGAGAAGCCCCTTTCTCAACTCCCCCCAGCCTTTTGTCACCCTGCGAGTCTTAAAGTATGTATGGGCATGTTGAATGCACAATCAATGCAATATTCAAGGACTTCTACTTTTTTTTTTCCATACCTGTATAATGTGTTTATGTAAACTTGGTTTTTCCCGTGTACTATACAGTTATTTATTGTTTGGATTTTAGAAGACCTCCCACAGTTTTCAACTGTGGCTATTTATTTGGTTAATTTATTTGGTTAGAGTTATTCAACACTGTGCTTTCCCCTCCTTCTCCCCATGGGAATTCTAGTGGTTTGCCCATGGCACTTTTTTTTCTGCATTCCTGTCAACTTTTGGTTACAAAAAAATAAAAATAAAAAAAATTTCTGACCTTACCAGTTTTTTGTTGGAAGATGGGAAATTGTTGTACAAAGTCTAATTTAAGGGAAATAGAATGACTTTTTAAAGTTAGTCAGTATGCCTTTTGTCTGGTATTATTGTACCAGAAGTGTAAAGTAATGCTGTTTGGAAGGGTTTTAAATTATTGACATTGTACAGTCTCCGTGCATTGGCTCTGGAAGGTAGAGTGGCAGAGTCATAAACCTTAATTTATTTTAATAGCTGTGTTTCTGTGATCTGGTTGCATTTATGCAGCTTGGATTTGGATTTTTTTCTTCTGTTTAACGGTGTGAAATGTATGGAGATCATATTTTTTATACAGGTATTTCAATTAAACTTTTTTGTATATAACAGTTCTGTGTTTGTGTACTTACTTTTACCTTCATTGTTACTTGTGATGAGCTGGGAAACACACTCTGTTACCATCTCAACCCTTGTTAGAGGCCTGCAGCAGCTGAGCCAGAGTTAGGAGAAGGTCTATGCCATTAAGCAGTGACCATTGTGAAAGAATTAAGCAATCCCTCCCCTGAGCTCTATCTGCTCCTCAATCACTGCGTTTGATGCTGGACTGAGGAAGGAGTACAATACAACAGCACTAATGGCCTACATAAAAGGGAATTGGCCCTGTAATTGTGGGACTTTTACCTCTGTAAACACTGAATATCAGTGTACTTGTCCTTAAGTATAACAAGGAAGGGGTTCTGTAGCTGCTGGTGGTTACTGTTTTCACAGTTGATATGTTTACTTTCCATTACATTCAGTTTCCTTCTTCCCACTTACACCTTCCTTCTCGGGCTGGGTGAGGACTTCTGGTAAAGGGACTGCATTCTTGGGGATCAGGGTGATTGTTTTCCTTCAACTCCTAGATTATCAAAGACGGGTGTGTCTGTCACTTGATGGAGTATGATACAGTGGAGCATGTGCCATTCTCACCTACAGCAGAGGACAAGAGAAATGTCCTCAGCATTTATATCTTCACATCTTGGGAGTCAAGTCCTGCAGATTAACGATTTCATCCTCGTTTCTCTGTAGCCGGAGACTTACCTGACTTGGTCTTGTTGCGGGGGCGGTAGTGATTACAAGGTTTAACTACTGCAGAGGGATCTACGAGGTATATTTAAGGATGTGTTCAGTCATTAAAGGAGCTTTGTAGTTGTCACAGTAAAGGGCTAGGCTTAGAATCTTAGTTTCATGTTATTTCCCTTTCTGGGGATCTTTCTGCCAGCTCATCTGCTATTATTTTGGTTCCCTGTGGGTAATAGCTCACTGGCATCACATCAAGCTCCTGATGCTAACTAGTTTAGACTCAAAATGCCAATAAATAGCAGGAGGTAAATCTGAAGAAAAAAAGACCATTTTTTAGTCTGTGCCTTTTTCTGATGACACAGAGGGAAGGTGTGTAGCCTTTTTTTGGCCATAAAAAGGAAGGTCACATTAATCTAGTTGGGGAAAAAAGTCCTAACCATACTTCTGTCTATCAATTTATTTTCTATGTTTTCTGATTTTGTTCCTTTTTTATTTTAGACTTGTTCATCCAGTTTTTAATGAAAATCTGTATAAATGCTAAACCTAGTCCCTGAAAAACTCAGTTCCCTATTGTTGGAACTCTTCACTGAAATAAAAGATTGCTTAGAAAAAAATCAGAGTGTCATATGAGAAGAACACTTAAAGTGAATGTTTAGAGTTTTGCTTTAGAATGAGAAATTCCTTTTGCTTAAGAAGGGAGGATTCAGGTATGCTACAGGAGAGATGATCCCAGCACCTAGTGCACTTCTTTAGGGAAACATGTTTCTAACCGCAAGAGGTCCCTGGAGAAATTCCAGTAGCTGACAGTAATTAACATCTTCCACTCCAGTGACTTCACATGTTCACAGCTGTTCAGAGGGATGGCAGCAGGGCTGTATGGGTGAGCTTCAAAGGGCTACCAGAAAAGCGATTCTAAAAACACATTTGTAAAGCTATTGTTGATTGCTGAGCCGGGGACTTTCAACATTTCCACAAGAGCTGATTACTTTCCTTAGCTTCACTGAGAATCAGGGTTGAAACGCTCTGTTTTGAAACATAAAAACTAGGTTTTCACCTTTTGCTACTGAGGCAAAATACATTAAAAGGATAAAGGTCAAAAGGACACGGGCACGAGTGCTGACTCCCCTCTGGGATTAGCTCAACATAAAAGGTGCACTTTCAGTGCTGCACAGGCAGCTTTGCTTGTGAAACTCCCCTGCACACTAATAGAAGCCATGTGGCTGAAACACCATATTCTGAAACTAATGATTTGTAAAAATAGCTTTTCATTACAGTTGAAAGTTGGAAAATGATGTGTTAATACAGTTCCATTAGCTGAGTGTTTCTGCCAAAATGAGCAAGTCAGTGACAGCTCTTGGTTTCTCCTGTGCTTCTATCTGATATTAATACCATTAAATGTTATTTCTTTGGGATCATCCTCTTCATACTCTCTCCCCACCACCTTGGTTTTCCACAGCACAAAGCTTGAAAAATAAAATTCAGCAGGTCATTCAAAACACTATAGTTTAAATCAGGGCCTGTTTTAACCTTGAAAAATTTATTTAACAATACTCATACCTATGCATGTATGCATGCTACTGGCTTCATAACAGATATTTAAAATAAATTCTAGTACTGAAATATCTTTAACAATGTAATATTTTGTGTAATTCATATCCTGAGTAAAGCTCATTTCCCTCAGTGCATAAGCATACACTGTCTTCTTTTTTTTTTCTCTCTTTTTGTTAACTGAGCTTATATTTACTGAAGCAGCTGAATAAGAGCCCTTTGAAAATAACTATCAAAAGATGTTAGGAAGATTGACCAGGGTGTGTTCCAAACACTTATGGTTCTCAGTGGTTTAGTGACCTCTGTTGGTGAAATTAAAGTACATGTTCCAAAAATGATTATGCATAAATTGGGGAGATTTTAAAGCACTGCTGGTTGATATTTTTAGATATGAGTGAGTATGGCTGATACTTAATTATCCCATAATGCTTGAAGGGATATTTCACTAAAAGTGAAAAATTTTAAATTGTTACAAATGCAAAAATCTCAATAAAAATGGGGAGAGGGGATTATGTATTCAAAAGGTTGTCAAATCTGTATCTGATGTTACAGTGCTAACCTGCCTGGTGTGCCCCAGTCACCCACATGACTCTTGGCGTGAACATTTGCAGCCATATTAGCCCTCATTCTTCCACTTCATTTCAGCAACCATGAGAGTCACTTGTCTTCTGGCATGCAGATGGGCAATAATTCTCAGCGGTGTAACAACAGAATGTTGTGGCCCTATCAGCCTCATATTAGTGGAATTTTTTCTACTAACAGCAGTGATGCCACAATTCGTAGCAGAGGTCAGGATGGCAGCGTTTTAGTTTCATTGCAATACAGTTTTTGATACTGCCCCAAAATTTTCTCTGCTTGTAAATTTGCAATTACTGAGTTTCATGTGATTTAAAAATTTAATTTGTTTTTGCCTACAGCATTTCTTCAGGTAGCTAATTTGCCAGAGACGTATTAAGCTTTGATTATATTGCAGAACTGCTGAACAAAGTGATAAGGAGGCCACAAATCCATGCAACTAAAAATTAATTTTCATCTGAATAAGAGAAGATTCCTAATTATTTTCAGAGAAAGTTTGTCTCATAACTGGTGAATTCATGTTATCATTAAAAAATGGGTCCACATAGACATACTAGCTCTTTTTTTTGATGAAGAGAAGTGACTAGAGAACTCCAGAGCTGAGGTGTAACTCAAGGCAAAATGCATCCATTAAATTCTTGCAGATATTTTGTTAGCTTGCAATTCCACCCCTTTTCTTCCAATAAATTTAAAAGGTATTCAATCTTTCTGTCCTTTACTTCCCGTAATTATTATTTGTAATACAGCCTGGCACACTCAAGTTTTAAGAAACATTAAGTGGTTTGCCATACTCTGATAAAATCGGCATTTTTATATCTCAGATGCTGGGATTTCCTTTTCCTTAAAATGCTGTGAAGGAAATTACTTGCCTGCGGAAACATTCTGCTTACATAATAATATAAATTCAATATAGGTCTCAGATTAGCTGTGTTTAAGCTCTAATTAATATGGTCTTAGTAAGAACGTTATCTATTATGGCTAATACTCTGCTAATTGACACAAACCATTATGTAAAAAGCTGCTTATACTAGTCCACTAAGAGAATTAGTGAGATGCATACTTTGACTTGCACTGTTTCTCAGGTAAGTGTGTGTTAAACATCCAAATTAGAATTAAGTCATAGTCAGAAAAGTGACTTGTGGATCAATATGATTCTTTGTTTACTGTTATTGACTCAGCAGTCACTGTAAGTCTCCAATTAGGAGTACAGAAAGATTACAGAAAATTATACTGAAAATTGAAGTATTTTGGTCAATTATGTACAGAGTCATGAAGAAAGTGTTTTATTATTTTATGAATAATTGTCTGTGTAATAGCTAGGTGGATTTTTTTTTTTTTTTTTTTTGTCTGTAGGTTAGTGCTACTGAAAAAAAAAGCTCTTTTGTAGAAATAAAAAAAGTTTTGCTTGAGAAATTTACTCTGGTAATTATGAATGGACTGGTTTCAGGGTTGAAGTTTCTCTCTCCCCTTTTCTGCTTCCTTTCTTTTATGACAGGAAAGTATAAGCATCAAATATCAGTCTATTTGAATTAAAATATATAAATATGTTATAAAATATTGGAGTGATGATTCTCCATAATGTTTTTCTTTTCCAGAATTTCCCAAGCCTAATATAGTCATGAAAGGGAAAAGTCTCTTTCAAGATCATCCTATGGAAAGATGTCCATTACCTGTGGGGAAATACTCCTGTGTTCAAGACTCCATGCAAAGATTTTGGGGTGAACAGAGGGGAAGGGAAGAGGAGGGTAGTTAGTTAATTAGTTAGTTAGTTAGTTAGTTAGTTAGGTAGTTAGTTAGTTTGTTTGTTTGTTTGTTTGTTTATAATGTCTAAGTAATATCAAAATCCTTAAAATATTGAGATTTACCCGCACAGAAAAATGTGAGATCACTGCTTTGCAGAGGGAAATTTGTCTATTGTCTGGGCAGATATAAATGGATAAAAAACTTAATCAACAGGAAGGCAGATTAAGTTGTGGTAAGGAAGAGTTTTATATCTGTAAGGTTAGCTGAACACCAGAGTAAGCAGACTGTGTAGTATAGCAAATAAATATTTTTAGAAATGCACATTTTTCAGAAATCATCTAGAAGATACAGCTATTTTAAAATTACCTTGAATTTCTTCAGCCTAATGATCGTGAATTACAAAGACAAATTTCAGTCACAACATTCATCTGCTTCTCGAACCAATACAAAATTTATTGACAGTGCTGGCTTTGCTACTGGCAAAACCAAAACTTTTAAATGCAGATTTGACCTAATCAATAGCAGTGGTGACAGATTTTCTCGTGATGGTGAGGCTATGGGGCCACTGACCTTTTCTCATTGCCAGCGTCAGCTAAATTGTTCCTCCCAATATCCTTTCCTTTTTACTGGTGCATTGGCATTGAGATCAATAAACTGATCTCTCTGATAGCAACCCAGCACAAGTGAGGGAATATGCACAACCTCTTGGGTCTGGCATGTGATGGAAGAGAGCTGGTACTGCTGAAGAAAGAAAATGTGTAATAATAAAATTTTCTCTAGTTTGTCTTCATCAAGCATACCCCCTAATTTCTATTCGATAACTTCTGCAACAAGGAATTAGTAAAGAACATGACAAATCTTGCTATTTTTAACCTCACATGCAAATTATTTTAAGTGGCTTTTCTTCAAATCAGATGTTGAGCATTTGTTTGTGAGGCATCAAGTACTGATGAAGTGAAAGAACTAAGGTCACTCAGAATCCTACACAGGTCAAAACTTCATTCATGACCATATTTATATATCTCAACAGTATGCCCTACTTTTTAACCAGCTTCACAGGTACATTTGCAAATGAGAAAATACATTAAACATTTCAGAATTGTTAATCAATGATGATGCTTTATAGCTATTAATGAAGAAAATATATGTGGCAGTGAGAAAAAGTAATGCAAATGAGTTATCATGATTTCATTTATTGTTTTATCTCAAGCTCTATGATTTTCCTATTTTTCTGCCATTTTGAGTCTCCTCAGCAGGCATGAGCTCTCTAGAATATTTTTATCAATATTCACAGTTTAATATGTAGGATTCCAGTGTACTTACTTAACTTCTGCAACTGATCTTGAAAATCTTGGTTAGTCCCTATCTAAACCATGATTTTTGAGTGCATTTTAAAGATGCACTGTTCCTAGTTTAGTGTTTGTTGTGGTGATGCACTCAAGTAGCTCTAATAGCTGAGGATCACTACTTCCCCTGACAACTCCTAGCCAAAATACTTTTGGTGGTATAAGACCCAATTCTGCAGTTCTTGTCCAAAAATTCCAATCATTTCAAGAGAGGTTATGTCTGTGTGATGACTACAGAGATATCCCTTAACTTGTCAAAAAAGAGTGTCTGCCCTAGAGAGAAAATAAATAAGAAAACCTGAAGTTGTAAAGGAAACCTTCCTGCAATGCTGAAAAGCAGTAGAAAAAGGAGAAAGCCCTTCTGTCTTTCAGAAGTCATAGCTGCACCTCTCTGTAAGACAAGTGTTATTTGGAAAGCAGGGGCAAGGTAACTTGAAAGAAAAGCAGAGCATAAAAATTATCTCAAAACCTGAGTCCTTGATGGCATTTTTGTTAATACCACAAAGAAGGCAGTTAGTTACTCACACTTGAAATTAGCTCAGTTGGTTAGATCATGCTAACAAACACCAGTTCTTTTTCCCCATGTAACTGCCTGTTGGTGTGAAAAAGGGCTCATAACAATGTTGATCATAATTTGTACCTCTCTTTTCCTCTGCTGAACAGACTTTCTATGTCACCAACTAGTGTCACAATCCAACTCCTTTTATGGCCTGTGACAAACTCCTACTGATACAGGTGATGAGAGCAACATGGGTGAGTCACAGTTTCAGAAAAAATAATACATACTTTCATATTCTTTGCTAAGTTACCTCCTTAGTATTATTTTAAAACTGTCATCATGGCAAAAACTGCAGTGGTGCCAGTAGTTCTTTTCACCCAGATAGTTTTCAGAATCCTTTAGAGACTTCATTCACTGATTATATATATATATGATGGCAACTTTTGTTTACATCTCAGTGCCATCTTATAACTTTCCTAATTCCAGAACAAAGTAATATAGTTGACAACACTGAATATTTAGCCAGCTTATTAACTGACATGAAATTATTTATTCTTTCTGACCAATTTTTGTTTTCTTATGCTGAATTACTTTGATGGAAATTTCAAATTACAAAAGCTCATTTATATGGCTATCTATATATATATTTCAAACTCTTACAGTAGGTTTTCTATAATGAGCAGATTAATTAGTTCAGTTGAAGCTCACTGACAACTGAGCACCAGAAATGGTGGTCATCAAGGCAATATTAAAAAGTCATAAAGAATCCCTGGACAACACAAGAGTATCAGAAGTGCACATTTAAGTTCTCCCAGATCTTGCAGGTGGCCAGTACAAGCCTTGTGTGGCACTGGTGACAAACTGGAATGGAAGATTCTTCAAGAAGCATAGTGATAAGGCATCAAATGACCTGGTGCTGGTTTTCTGCAGGGAAAGATTACCATGCCCAGAGGGCATATGTTTGTTCTCCAGTACTGTACTTCTGCACTCCAGCTGCTAAAATTGAATATAATTGGTTGCCAATTGGTTCTAGACCTGGGAAAAAATACAAACATTTGTGTTGAAATGAAAGTATCTTGACATATCTAGATGAGCATTTACAATGCTGTTAACTGACTCAAGTTAATGCAATCAACTCAGAGGAGCAAAACACTCCAGAATCACAGATGTCAATTAAGAAATTGTCTAATCAAACTTTCTGCAAGTACATTTTCCCAGGTAAGTTTTTGAACTAACACGTCTTTGAGAACTATAGATAATAAAAAGTCGTTCATTTTCTCTTTTGTCACTAGTTTTATATAAAGCCTGTTTGGGAACATTTTTTTGAGTGCCTGTTACCCCAATTTAGCTGGAATAGTTTCAGTTTTCAACTGAAACCCTGGTCTGGGTAGGTAGATCAGTAGTTACCACACCCTGGTGTCTGGTTCTTATGTATATTTCCATGTAGATTTGCCTTAGAAGGTGATTTGCTAATTTAAAGAGCAATATGGGGTATGAAAGGGTTATGTAAATATATGATTTGCAACTGCAGTAGTGGCCATTTTAAATAGGTAAATGTCATTTCAAAAATCACATAGTGAAGAAAAGTTGCAATTGCATCTTTGTCTAAATACAGCTGCTCACTGATTACCTAAAACTATGGAGCAGCTACTTGCAACAGATTTACCCTGCACATGCATTTCAGTCTAACCATCTCAAAAACTGACTGGTGTATGTTGTACAGATTTTGACCACAGGCTGGCCTGCATATGCCACTGTAATTTATACAGTTGATTACCTTCCACTTTCTCAAGGATATTAACTGGCATGAACCTTCATTTTTTTCATTTCCAGTAATTAATTCCCTGTAGAGAGTGACTGAAAATGCTTAACAAAAGCTTTTAATCAGAAATTATTAGAGTTGTCCTGTCAGCCGACTGTTAATCACCATGCATTTTTGTATAAGGAGTGAAAATTGTATTAAATCTTATACTTAATTAAAACATATTGTCTCCATAGCAGATTGGAAAGTACTGTCATCTGTTTAGACTTGCACCCTAAGATTCATTAAGGGTTGGTTTCCTGCAATATGCAGGCATTTAGAAATTCCTTTTACTGGGCACTGAATGAAGGTACAAAGGGTGAGGGTTGTAGCACACGCAAGAATTCTTTTGTTGAAGGTCTTCCAAACCACCCCAGTAATGCAGACTGACAATGTAGTGAAGGAATACTAATGAAACTGAATGGGATTAAAACTAGAAAGTGAAGAATAATGAGGGAAAAAAATTACCTTGCTGATTTTGGGATTCATTGTGGCAGTCCGGTCTTGTGAATTACATGGGCACTAGAATTTTGTACAATCATTCCTGTTTGAATCTTTATTATATAAATAAAAAAAGAAGTGATTTTTTGAAAATTTGCCATTTCTGTGGAAGTGACTACAGCAGCTTGTTGAAAGCTAAGGAGACCTGAATGCTCTGGTGTAAAATATTCCTCTAAAGATTCAGAAGGAAAAATATGGGAAAATGACGATGACCTGAAGGGTGGCTGTGGTGAGCTGGGGGTCGGTCTCTTTCTCCGGGCAACAACAGATAGAACAAGAGGACACAGTCTCAAGCTGTGCCAAGAGAGATACAGGCTAGAATTAAGGAGGAAGTATTTTACAGAAAGAGTGGTCAAATACTGGAATCATCTGCCCAGGGAGGTGGTAGAGTCATCATCCCTCGAAGAGTTTAAAAAAAGACTGGATGTGGCACTTGGTGCCATGATCTAGTTGAGTTGTTAGAACATGGGTTGGACTCAATGATCTTAAAGGTCTCTTCCAACCTAGAATTTCTGTGATTCTGTGATTCTGTGATTATTGTTTATTATTACAGTGGGGTGCAAAGACTTGCAAAACGTTGCTTGTTTTCAATGTTTTTTTAATACATCAGCATTCTGCTACATCATCATTGTGTAGGAACATGTAAGAGGTGAATATCTTATTACTGTTTTCTGGGAAGAATTTAATATCAGCCCCAAGTTCTTGCCAGAGTGTGGTAGACGCTGCTCTGTTCATCAAGATGACTGAACTGCAGACAGTCATTTGGCCAAAACTGGTATTAAGTGTTGGCTTGTAAAACCAATCTTATCACTGTGTCAGCTGCTTGTTGTGTTTTGTAGAATCTCACTGTTATCCAGCTTGACAAGTTTGCTCTGCTCCTGCCTGTTCCTTGCCCCAGGGATCATCTTTAGCTACCTGGATTTCTTATCTCTTCACTACTCTTTACCATTTTCACACCACACCCTTTGGTTTCATAGATCTCTTGACTATCTCTTGGTTACTCTGTCTCTTGCATCCAGCCCCAGCTTCAGGGATTTGCCAGCAGCTTTCATGTCCCAGGTGTATTGCTGCTGTGAAGACTTTAGAGGCATTCCCTGGGAACATATGGTCAGATGCAGCAGTAACAAGTGCAGTACCTCACTGAGAGCCAGATGCAGACATGGATAAAAAGCCATTAATGTTTTATATTACTCCTATTTATCATTAGAAGCCGTTGATTAAGTAAGTAATATGACTGATCTCAGGCAATTAATGCAGCTTTGCTCTGAAGCACTTGCAGTCCAGAAAGACAAACAGCATGTAAAGTGTAAGGGGAAAGGGATGATATATATTTTTTGAAACAGTACCATCTATTTTCACTGGCCCTCTGCCTGGCCATTATTAACTCACAGAACTTTGTAGGCATCCAAGTTGGATCTTCCTGCTGTTACTGGAAAATTTTTCTTGGCTCAGGTATGGAAATAATTTCCTTTCAAACTCAACACTATGTTGTTACAATATCCATTTTGATAATCTAATGGTCAAATGTGATGATTGTCTCTTGGAGCACCTCACAGGGACACTATTGTTGTGTGATAGAGACCTTACATCTGGGAACAGCCTTGCTTAGGGCTTCCCAAATCTATCCCTTACAAGGCCATGTGACAGATATGTGCAAGGCTCCATGCCTTGTTCGAAACTCCTTGACACAATCATGCAACTTCTGACTCTCTGCACTGCTGTGGCATGACCCTGACACTGCAAATATTCTTCTGTATTATGCAAGGGTTTCACTACAGAAGGAGGATTATGTGAGGTCATGGCTAGAGTCTGATCCTGCCTCAGTCCCAGATGTACAAGCAGAAAACTGTTGAGTGGATTAATATGTAAGTGGCTTTTAGAGGCAACTGCCCTCTTATCTGACATTGCTGGGTGAACAGATGCTAGATGTTGCTAGATATTGCTAGGTGTTGCTGGATGGCCCCAGTCTGTTCAACAACCATCTGCATTAACTTATACTATAACCTTGGACAAGAGCAGCCAATGGGACCAGCCCACCTTTGTCACACACGTGGGCTTATTTTTACTTCTTTAGGCATGTACACATTACTCTATTTTTATCCCTTGACAGCATCCCTTGATAGCTAATCTCATCTCATCTCATCTTCATCAACCAAAAAAAAAAATCTAGTCAGAGGAACCATATCACTTCTAACAGGAAACTGTACAGGCCACAGTTGATCTGCTGCAACAGAAGACACAAAAAAGCAGAAAACACTGATAAAAGTAGGTGTGTAATGTAGGTCTTTCTTTCAAGCTACACAAGTGGACTTCCTGGGCAGAATGGAGCTGCTGGAGGAGTTCTTTCACGGCCTAACTTAATGTTTCCAGCTTCATTTCATTAGTACTCTAGTATCACAAGTAGCAAAATCTCATCTACCACGAGCATAGGTGCCTATGAAGCCTACATGCCCCTGTTGGAGCAAAGGGTTAAAGAGTCATTCAAATATCTTGTAAAAACTATTACTGCTGATAAATATGAATTCTGTGAGGTTTTTGCCTATAACTGTCTTGTTAAAATCAAAATTAAGCCATACCATATTGTCAGGTTTCCCCTCCATCTCCTTACCCATTGCTATTCTCACTCTTACCAGTTGGTAAGAGTGAAACCTGCTTTGCTTTGCCAGCAGTTATCTTGCTAAGATGGAGAGATAGAAAGAATCTCAGGTCTTGATTATCTTGACTTTGGAAATTAATGTTGCCATCAAGTGAAGTGTGAACATAATGAAAGCAAACTTGACTTTCAGAAAATCAATGAGCTGGAGGCAAGTATTTACATCCTTATGGACTGAAATCAGGCAAGTTCAGGGAATGTAGGAATAACTATTTGTTGTATATAACACGAGCACATCAGTGCAAGAGTCTTCCCAGATGTGCTTTGGATCACCTCTAAAGGGCTTGGGAAGGCCTGTGGAATGGTAATTAGAAAACTGACAAGTGGGCAGATGCAAAAGCAAACTAAAAGGTAGATATCTGCTTTAACTGCATGAGCTGTTGGGGCTGGGGGAGACCTAAAGTCTGATTAGAACATTTCTGCTCTGTGACATTTCAAAAGAAAGATTATATCTGCCTCTGCTCCCCAAAGAAAGGAAAGAGTGACCAACGGCAGAAAAGCTCAGAAGGTGAGTGGGAACCAAAGGATCTCGTGCTGCTGGTGGCAATAGTGGACACAGGGTGAGGAACATTGACGGGGACACAGTGCAGAAGAATGATGTCTCGGAAAAGTCCATTCATCATGGGTTTAAGGATCAGTACTGCAAAGATTTTAAGCTCTAATAGCTCATAATATCACTATCTAAAGTTCTGTCTAGACTTGGGAGACCAAGGACAGATTGTCCTAGATTAGACTGGTTTCAGGGAGATTAGATAAAGTCCTTCGATTTTTTTTTTCTTTTACTTGTGATATTAACGAAATAGGGCTCTTGGGATATCATTAGATCAGTTAGCACCTGCTCAGGTGCAAATGTGAAGACATATGGAAATAAAGTACTTTGCCCTTAGCAACATCAACAAACTGTATTTTTCCTCAAAAGGATTCAGTACGTGCTAAACTGTCAAGGCCAGAGATCTCTTCATCCTGAGTGCTTAGGGGTAAATGATTTTGTTAACTTAGATTTCATTTACGTCGCTGGATCTTGAGCCTTTCCAGACAGTTAAGATAAACAAAGCTCCTACAGGTGAAAATGAGAGGGAGGAGGTTCCAGTAACTCAATCTTCTCTCCAGCACCTTGGGGAGTCACAATTTTAAGGCAACTAAAGTACTTTTGTACTACTGCAGGGCATCTAGTCAGTCTGGAAGGAATCAACACTTCAAGAGAACTTCTTCAGTAGGTGTTAAATGCTCCCATCCTCTCGGCAGGAGATTTTTTTTAAATGAAAACACCTCTGGGGATGAGTACAGGAAGAAAACAATGCAGTGCTGAGGGGTGTAAACGCCTTCATTCTCTTTGATGGGTCCTCATCCTCCCTGCCTGGGATTACTTGCTTACAGTCCGTGATCCTGTCAGGTGTTAGTAGCTGACACAGCGAGGCTTTGGGGTTGTTTACATCATGTAGTTATGTCATAGCTGTCAGTGAAACGGTAACAGAGAGAAGGGCTCAGGCAGTTTTAATATACCAGAGACCCTGGATCCTGCAGCCCCTGCTCCTTGAGAACACCCAAGGCTCAGTGGAAATGTTCAGCCCTCCCTTTTCCTCCTCTCTTCCTTCCCCACATGCATCTTTTTTCTGAAGAGAGAAGGACCATTAAACTGAGATCAGACAGGGAGAAGGAAGAGAACTTGGGATGCCGGCAGTGGCAAGAGGATCCATCAGATCTCCTTCCCTGTAAAAGAAAGATGTGCAAAGACTCCCGGTTTACTTGGGAAAGTATGTAGAGAATCCATGAGACAGCCAGAGAGGCAAGGACCTTCATTGCCTTTGTTTTCATGAAGGAAGACAGATATTACACACACACACACACACACACACACACACACACTTCATTCCTAGCATGCATTGGCTTTGACAGCGTGTCCCAGATTTCCCTTTTTCCATGACATCCTCACCTTGTCCTGTCTCATGTTTTTGCCTCCTGAACTCCTCTTCCTGCTTGCGAAAATATGGGATAACTTTACCCAAATACCCTTTCTGTCTCAGTGTCTTTCCTTTACTGCCTGCCCGAACAAACAAAACCACATAAAATTCCTTTTTAATTTTCCAAACTAGTTTAAGTACTATTTGAGCTGTATTTCTGACTGGGTTAGTCAGTTAACAAGCAGTTATGGTGCTTGTCAAAATGCATATTGCTAGCAATGGAGTGAATGATTTTAAAAATCAATGCAATTTTAGGAAGCAATCTCCTTTGTCCTCTTCTTAATACTGTTACACTTCTTACTTCTGCTGCCTTTACTTAGTATAAGTTATTGTAGAAACCCGGACAAGAAAGATGTTATCTCTTTCTGACTCTCAGTCAGTAGAAACCTTCTCTGTATTATTGGGAAAAAAAAAAAAAAAGAAAAAAAAAAAAAGCTTGGAGATATATTCTTCCAGCACTTTCATCTGCATTTGCAGTAGGTATCTGAATGTCAGGGTCACACCTTTATTTTAGACTTTTTAGCTGTTAGCCAAATAGCAGCAGTAGAATTTGATCATTAGATACTCAAACCCAAGAAAAATGACCACATGGTTACATGTTATTAAATGTTACAAGGAAAGACGAGAAGAAAACAAATCCCTGCATATCTGTTCAGTACTTAGAGAAATTTCATCCAAAAAATTCAATTAGTTCCTTGCACGTGTCACACGGAGCACATCAGTTTCACTGCTCCAAGTCAATGAGGCTGAGAGACCTCAGAGCATTTAGGGAGGAAGAGGCCGGGGTTTGGTGTGGCAGCAGCATCATCAGCATCCCTCTGCAGCATTTAGGGAGGAAGAGGCCGGGGTTTGGTGTGGCAGCAGCATCCCAGCATCCCCACAGGGGCTCTGCTCAGGGAGGTGACTCCCAGCTCCTCCCCAGCCGTGTCTAGACAGTGACAGCGACAGTGCACAAGCTCCCAGCACTGAATGAGACTTCAACAGCTGCACCTAATCATGTTTTTGATCTACAAGAAAATTAAAAATATATGAATCCCTGAATCTTAGGTGTGAGAGAGTTTTGTTTTGTTGTTTTGGTTTTTTTTTTTCTCTGAAGAGAACTGTCACAATAAAAAAGTAATTAATAATGTATTCTGCTGTTAGCGTCTTTATAAAGAATTGATTTTTCTGGCACGAATTTGGGTTTTTCTCCAAGATAAGTTGCTCTTTGAATAATTTACAATACTATCCTAGAGCAAACTGAGATTTATACCAGAAACAACAAATAATATTTTTAAAGGTAAATTGAATCACATGCCATTATTCTTGTGTAAGGTTCTTTATTTAAAACACACCTTGCTCATTTCAGCAATACAAGTTATAATTAAATCCAAATACTTAATTTATGTAACAATAGAATTACTACAGAGAAACAAAACAAAAAGAAATTAAAAGGAGGAACAAAAGTAGAATCCAAACAAGACTTGTTTGAAGAAAAACTGCATTGCCCCCTCCAAAAAATGAAGCAGTTCATTACACTTCCAACATTAGGACTTGGCAGACCTGATACTAGATCATCTTTTTTCTAGTAAAACAAGCGTTTCAGAGGAACACAAATCACCTTTCTAACAGCCCCAAAACAACAATGCCTTTTTAATGGGTACATGTTAAAAAGGCATATGCATGATACAAATTTCTTCATCATTACATTACATGTTTTCTCACTTGGCCCTATAATTTTGTGACCTAAACAGTGCCAGCCCAGCCAGTCTGACATTTAGTAAAGGTTTTACTTGAGCCCAGCTTAATTACCCTTCAGCTCAGTGAGAGAAGTTATATGGCTATAAACCACAAACGAAACATACATTTATATTATCAACTATTCCTTCATAGGACATTTTAAAAGAGCCTTATAAAGCTTATTTAATTTTTTGAAGTGAGAAATATCAGTTCTTCATTTAATTTTTCCTTATGAAATTTGTTGTCAATTTGCACTGGTAAGATGTCCATGAAACCTACAAGTGGCCTACAAGTGGAAAAGAAAACTCATACAGGAGGCAAATTTCTTCTTTGAGAATAAATAGCAATATTATGGTGGCATTTATCAGGCAGGAGTAAAGACAGTATTTTGTTTGCTCTTCCACCTGTCTACATTAAGGCAAGAATTTATGGCTTCTATTAGCACATATTTTTCTGGATGTACATACACCACTGGCTATCACAAAAGTAACTAAAATGATTTAAAATACAGAAGCCAAATACACTTAAAGGTGATGTTCAGGAGATTGTAAAAGTGAGTTTGTCTTTGCTTCTTATTTAATATGTACTAAAATTACATAGGAGGATTTTTTAACTTCCATTTTAACAGGTTCAGAATAAAAAAAATATATAACAAAATTTAAATATTTTTTAAAAGCACAAAAATGCAACATACTATACGACATATGATATATCTACATATTTTTGTCACTCAAATGTAGAAATAAATTGTTTACCCAGACTTTATATATTTTTGCTCTTGTATGCAAAACAGCATACATAACATAAACTTGCTTGTACTTGAATCTCATACCCAGACTTAAAAACGGTAATAATATTTCAGTCAGACATAGAGATAAAAGTATATCAAAATGTATGTGCAAATGCTAGTTTAAGCAAAGCCTTTGTCAAAAAGAGAATCTGAGGTTTCTGACCTGATATAGCTAGTAGATAGAGCAGAAAAATTGTCAGAGTAGCAATTTTGCATTTGGGCGTTAGGGAACTGCAGAATTATGCTACTTTTGATTTTTTTCCATTTGCATGGACACCTTGGAAAACCAAAATTTCTAAAAATCTTTGTTTTGGATATTTAACTTATACTTACAATAAAATAAAATTCTCCTGATGAGAGGATTGTCATTGTCTCTAAAAGAAGAACTTAGTCTATTAATCACATTTAACTTCTGTCCAAACCACTGATGTTCCCTTTAACCAACATTGTCCATGGCTATATAATACTCCTTTTCTGCCTTTTCATTATATATAGAAACAAAAGATTTAGTTGCATCTATTTCTCCAAAATGTGATCAATAATTCTAAATGTAGTCTGTTACTTGGTTGAGATTAGCTTAAAACAGCATAAGTTGTACATAATGGGGACTTATTTCTATGACAGAAATTAGTACTTTGAAAAACTTGTGTGACTGTGTTAGGCATCACGAAAGCTGTATACTTTACAAATCACCCATGGTCTCAGAAAGCACAAATATTTGTAAATAAAATGCCAATTTCTTTTCTTTATTGCCCCCTTATAAGTACAGAAGGAAGTATGTTTGTTTCCTTTCTGGGGGAGCAGAGTAATATTTTTTTTCTGTATGTTCTGTATTTCCTATATTTATTACTGTTTCTAGCCGTTCACTTCTGAGTATACGACAAAATATTTTTTTTGCCCTGTGTTAAGGATCATGACAGGAATCTTTAATTAATAGCAAGTTGCACTTGAAGCCAAAACCAAGGACACGTGATGTGAAACTCTGCATTCTTTGCAGTCCTGGGTGTCCAGTAGAAATTTAAATTCATGGCAGCAGGCTGTAATGCTGAAGCAAAAGAAACACAGTTTATTTGGGCTCTGGTCCTGCTTACTTTTGAAAAGTTCTGTATATTTTTTACAGAAAAATGCATATCTTCTTGTAGAAGGAATGAACAACAGAGTTTTCAAGGCCAAGATCCGTGGTGCCACTACAGAATGACAGACATTTCATGTCAAATCCCGGTTCTACAACTCAGGAGGAAATGAAGCAGCTTTGACACTTATATATCAAAAGCACAGAAAACCCATGTAAACACATACTCAGAGTAGAAATAAGAATGAACAGAAAATATTTTTAATGGTGATAGAGAGATGTTGGCAGCTAAGTACCACGCAGCTGCTCACTCATACCTGCGCCCTCCTGTCTCAGTGGGATGGGGAGGAGAACTGGAAAAAAAAGGTAAAAGACATGGGTTAAGATAATAATTAATTAATTAAAATAGTTTGACAATTGAAATAATTATTATAATTATTATTAATACTAAATGCAAATAATATCAAAAGAAAGGGACGCAGCAAAACCAGAAAGGAATAAAACCCTAGAGAAACAAGTGATGCCCAATGCGGTTGCTCACCACCTGACTGATACCCAGCCTGGCTTGAGCAGCTATTGGCCCCTCCTGGCCAACTGTCCCCAGTTTAAACACTGGGTATGACATTTTATGGTGTTGCATACACACTTTGGCCAGTTTAGGTCAGCTGTCCCAGCTGTGCTCCCTCCCAGCTCCTTGTGCAGATCCTCGCTGGCAGAGCATGGGACACTGAAAAGTCCTTGACTTAGGGTCAGCACTACTCAGCAACAGCCAAAACATCAATATCACTGTGTTTTCATTATTGTCATACCAAATCCAAAGTACAGCAGTGTACCAGCCACTAGGAACAAAATTAACTCTATCCCAGCCAAAATAAGAACTATTCATAAGGCATGTTTCTGTCTTGTGATTTTAGCCCACTGTAAAGGGAACTTTGCTGTTTTGCTGGTGTCAAAACATACACATAGCTTTTGAGAAGACAATGAAATGTGTTTTGCTGGCAGAGTCATTCACAGCATCATCAATTCTGTGAGTGTTCTCTGCGTCCTGCAAATACTGAGTCAGGAAAATGTCACTTCAACTGTGTTTACATCCTTTTATGCTCATTTAAAAAAGATTAAAATAAAGGTATCAAGCTTTCTAAAATGGCAAATTTGAAAAAAAAACAAACAAACAAGTTAAAATGTTTGCTGAAACATATTATTTCTATTCATTTCTATACCTTAATTTTTGTTGCTTGATTATACAGATCAATCTGTCACAAAATACATTATCATGTGAGTTGTGTAAATAATCAAAAATAGAGAAATTTTGAATATTGATATTCACAAAAGAACTCTGATGAATTACTTCTGGACTATTTTTCAAGTAATTAAGAAAAAAACTTGAAGTTTCTCAATTCTCTTATGAATATTCTGAAAAAGAAAAAAAAAATCACTCCCAACTTTTTTTTTTTTTTCACAGAATCACCAAATCAATTAGGTTGGAAAAGACCTCTGAGATCATCGAGTCCTACCTGTGACCTGACACCACCATGACAACAAACCACGGCACTGAGTGCCCCCTCCAGTCCTTCCTTAAACACCACTGGAGACAGTGATTTTACAACCTCACGGGCTGTAATGTCTAATCTTCTTTCTGTGAAGAATTTCTTCCTGATGTCCAGCCTAGACCTCCCCTGGCAGCTTGACGTTTTTTGTCCTTGTTCTGTCACTTGGTACCTGGGGGACGAGGCTGGGCCTCACCTGGCTATGCCCTCCCTTCAGGCACTTGCAGAACGTGATAAAGTCTCCCCTGAGCTCCTCTTCCCCCGGCTGAAGAGCCTCAGCTCCCTCAGCCACCCCTCTCAGGGCACAGGACATGTGCTTTGTTCCACTTCAGTCACAAATCAAGAGATTCCTTTCCAGCTGACATCTCTGACTGAACACAACAACTGCTGCTGAGATTTACTCAGGTGTGGCAGATGAAAATCAGCTGTGTTGGGATCAGTCAAATGAAACAGACACTGCACTGCTACCTAGAGAGCAGATAGAAGGGCACACACTGTCTCTTTAGATAGAGCCCTACCAAAATGTGTGTCAAATAATGACAACAAAAACTTCAAAATAATTTGTACATTAAATATTTAAACATTTGCTACAGAAAGAAGCAGGGATATTCAATGTGTGTTGTTGGAAAAAGATCTCGAATTCTGTTGAACCCATTAATTTGTGCAACTAATTGATGTTCTATGAGTGGTATTCATTATCACTGAGAATACAGCTCTATGTTACAAATGAAATGCAATTATAAGAGGTTTGCTTTTCTTGCATTTAGAAAAACTTTCCAGTCTGTGTAACTTTTCCTTTTGCAATATTGAATACTTTTGCTTTAAGCATAATATGTAGTAGCTTTTTTGTTTTAGTTATTTAAAAGGAAAACCCAAACCAATAACTATAGGGTCATATGCAAAGACCTCTCCAAAAATGTGGGACCTTATATGTGTGTAAATGCAGGTTTGTTTGAACTGGACAGAGATCTCTTGACACATGTCCAAACTCTAAATGCACTAAAGCAGATTTGCTCTTCCTTCTGTGATCTCTGCATCTCCCCTTGCCTGGCATGCCACTACACACACTGCAGGTCTGTTTAAAATCTGAAATATTGCAAATTCTGCCCTAGATTTAAAGTTATTCTTTTTTACAGGAAGGTTGAAATTATCTTCTTTATTATGTGAACATGAAAATAACAAATCTTATTGTATTAACATTTAGACCTGTGAGGCACATTCAGAGCATGACTTTGCCTCACTTATCCAAGTTTTATATAGTGTGGTATGTGCAGTCAGTGTAGTTTCTGCTCCTAAGGATGCATGTGCAATTGTGTGTGAGAGAATGTGCCTCTGATTCTTGAAAGGAGAGGAATCCATTTCCTTAAAACAAAAAGCCCACACTAACCTATTAATAATAAAAAATCCAAAAGATTCAAGGGTAAGGGGCAGTTGTCTGTCACCCTATGATTTTTGGGATGGCCATTTTTGGACACCTATAACCAAGTTTTTAATGGAGTTATTTAAGCAAGAATTTATTACTTCAGTCTCAGCAGTGGATTTTGCACAAGCATTTCAGATATCTGTGCAGCAGTTTGCTAAGTTTCCTGTCACTGGAAACAATGGTGTCTTTGCTTCCTTTTGCTTGTGTCTCTGGAATTGCCTGCCAGGGAAGGATTAGCATCCTGAGCTAAAGGAGATAGTGGCATTACCTCTTTCTCTTTAGGATACCACTGAGAAGGAAGGGTGAACTAGCAGCTTGCAAAATCCTTCCTTGGCTACTGACTATCCCAAACTCCTTTGCTCCATCCTGTTTTCACATGGTCTCACCCATTTTCAAGGTTATGACCACTTATTCAAATTCAGCTCCTTCTTCTGCACTCACATTTCAGTTTTCCCCTCCTGTTCCTCCATCTCCCCTTTGTGAGCAGGCTTTCTGCCACTCCGTGTCCACAGCTTGGGATCCTGCCAAGACAACTGAGACAGCAAGTCTGGAAATTGCCTATACAGCCTTGCTTTGCTAGACTGGAAAATTTTAAAAAATACTCTGGAAAGATTTATACAATGGATTGGCAGCTGATTAACAGAAAAACACACCCAGGAGCCAAAATGAATTTTGAGTACTGTAGAAGGACGCCAGCTTAACAAAGCTATTCACAGGACAGGTACAGGACAGGGACCAACTCCACCAGCTTCTGCCACCCTCTCTGGGGAAATCTGATGACTGTGGTGAGAAACAGTCCCTGTCCCTGGACGTGATTGTGCATTGTAGTAAGACCTGAGGGTGAAAGAGTAAAGGAAACAGTCTCATGAGCAATACATTTGTCTCTTTAGGCTTTTTCCTTCTTTGAAGTTCATGGCAGCAGTTTGGATCTCATTAGCATTTAGAGTAGGTCAGACCCATACCACCACTCCGATGTTTTTAATTGCTCAGCAGAACATTTTTTCATCCAAAGAAGATTTAAGTCACGTGACAAAAATTTTCAAATCCATCTAACTTCAGGTAGGTTGTCTGTTAAATAATACTCTACTGAGATCAAAGGAATGGACAAGTGATCCCTGGATAGCAAACACATCTATGGCAACAAAAAGGTGCATCGTGTCATTAAGATATTTTCAACTTAGTTATTTTAATACACACAAACAGAGTTAAGTCCAGTGTTATTCTTAATATGTCACAAACTTTGTCGCTTTTTTGTTGTTCCTTGTGAACTCCTTGATTTTCAGCATTGAAAACAGAATATTACAAGCATTGTAAAACCACCAGCAGTATGTTATCAGCCATTATTGTATTTTGCGCTCCCCTGTATTCTCTAGTGCATGTTTTGTTTACTACATTACAGTAATTCTAAGTGATTCTTTTGCAATAGCAGTAGGAATAATTGCTCTGATTTATATTACTCCAGTTCTGCAGTTTTCTCTTAGTATTTTCAAGCAAAAACCCATTTGAAGCACTGAACCAACAATGTCTTTCTTATTTCTGCGTTAGTTTCGAAAATACTGGATTTTGCTGAACTGAATGTTCATAGATTTAAAATATATTAATACAAAACTAAGTTAAAACACACTGAAGTTTTCTTGCCTATATGTAGCATATTCTTGGAACTTTTTAAGGACACGAAGCCTCAACCAGGTATTTAAAAGAATTACTTGAAGTTTTCAATCAGACTTTTTTCAGCAGAAAACTGGTTTCAATAAAAGTTGTTCTTGTAAAATACTGACTAGCTTCAGCTAACTTTACTTTTAACAACTGACCTCTGAAAAGTAAAACATTCTCTTTTTCAGGCAAAAAATATAAAAACATTGACCCAAAGTAAATTGGAGAAAGTTACTGCTTTAGATAAAAAATATGTTGCTCCTTATTCCCTGGTATGACTTCGAGTTGTCTTCCAAATGATAACTAGGCCATTCTCATGTCTTTGTATTTAATTTCTACTTTCTACTTTGGGAAACATATCATCACTTCCTAAAAAACTGAAAACTGCCTAAAACTAGTCAGAATGGACTCTTATTTCTGCGGGAAATATTCTATATTTTCTTACCCCCAAACCAAGAAGTCTATCAGATAAAAGTCAAAACCTCACTGACACAGATAGTGTAGTAAGTTATTGACAGTATTTTTCAATGAAAATATAATTAGAACTTACTTTTCCTTCTATAAAAAAAAATATATGTCTGTTGTTACTTCTCAATTTTTCTTCCCTCCCTGTAGATTTAAATGTTCCAAGCTGTGTGTTATTTTGCAAAATTTGCTGTTGGTAATGTCTGACACTCCCATGGCCTTGGGATGGTCAGTAAAACAACTTGTGCTCCTTCTCTTATGGTAGAGGGCACAGCAAAATTCACTTTAGAAGTATGGATCATTCCATAAGGAACATGAATGTAGAGATCTATATCCAGATATCTGTGCTTTGCAGGCTTGGGTAACACAGAGAAGTAGTATTTTAAAATTTAATTTGGAGAATATGTATTTTCCTGTCGTTAAACTTCTCCTGTCGTTGTGCTTTCTCATTTCAAAGGACAGCAAAGTAAATTTTTGTAAATTTCTGGAAACAATGGAATAAGTTTTTGCTTTTACTAAGACTTAATTAGATAATTCAACACAATATTAACCTTACTATGAAGCTTTATAAAAATTTTCATCTCCAAGGACCTTTCCTGTTCAGATATATGAAAGTGCATCTAAACCAATAAAGCCTGATTCAGGAAATGATGGGCTCATTTGCATCCTGGCCAGAACATCAATCAATAGCTTTCATTTTGTTTAAAGGCCAGGGGCCAAATTAGAGTTTAAAAAGTCCTTGTAAAACCTTTGGGTAATTTTGAGATTGAATCTAATGAAAGATTAATGAATACAGGCATCCATTTCTAGCCCATCTATTTACATATGACTTCTACCTTAAGTCCTGCTGAGTGGCAATCAAAGTGAATCAGTCTGTTTCTGCAGATAGTGCTGACTGGCTAAGAATAGCTCCTGCTACCATTGCAGTCTCTTTTCTGTGCTTCTATCAAAAGTCTAGAAAGCCAGATGTAAGAAGGAACAGCAGGTGCACTCTGTGTTTATCACTCCTAAAATTTAGCAGAATTTCCTCTCTAAGTATTGGAATCATAGTAAATGGTAGGTGTGGTAATATCACCACATAAAGGCTCCTACAAGCTACAGACATGGAGAAAAATTTCCACAGGTGAATGAGAGCACAATACTCTTTGAATGATGAATTTGTATTTCCAAACAAACTGCTGAGTGTATTTGCTTACATGATTCCTTTTGCAGTCATAATCACTAGATTGACTAATCTGAAGTATTTTATTCTGTGTAATAAATAGATCTAATTAATTTCACTTTTCAATATTATTTGAGCTGCAGAAAGAACATATATTTTCACTACTGCTACTTTATTTATTTTCATGAAGCACATGATTTGCTTTCTTTTTAAGGGAGAATAAATGTTCCTGATCTGAAATTTTCTTATAAGAATAGCAGCTGAAGTTTTTGTTTGGTCTTTTTTTCATGTGAAAATAGTTATTTTGATTTTACGTCCCACACAAAAAGAATAAATTGTCTTTTTTGTCCTCCTACTATTTAACTAAACTTAAGCTTCATGAGAACCCACCCCTCAGTTTCCTCTGAATTATTTTTTTACTGTGGAAATGTTACTTTGAGGCCCAGAAATTATGAGAACCCTTTATTTTCTAGCCTTTTTTCTCAAATAGTGATGTAATATCTTAACATGATGAAAATATTTTTTAAGTAACCTTTTTTTACAGATGCTCTTTTTTGTTGTACCTTCAGAATTTAAACTTTACATATAAAATGAAAAAAAAATTCAGAGCACGCTATTTTTTCACCCTTTCTCCAGAAAATTAGATGATGTATATTTGCTTTGTCCTGATCTTCACTGAATATCTTAGTGTACCTCAACTGTTTTCAGTCATTCCCTCTCTTTCCTGCCAGTTCCCAGTCACTCTTACCCTCTGTGAATCATCACTCTAGGGACTGAGGGCTCCTGCTAGTTTTGCCTTGGCAAGTCCCTTTATTGTTACTAGATGCTAATCAGAGAAGTCACTGATATTGAAGAAGTGATTTTACAGAGTTCTATGCATTCTACTAGAAATGAATTCTTTTAATAGATTTAGGGATTAAATATAAAAAGAATAAAAATTCTTCCCAGGTATCTTTTTGAATTGGATTAACGATCTTGAAACAATAAATCGAAAGCTTTACTCATGCTGTATATACAGAAATGAAAATGAATATTCTGTGGCATCTGAGCAAAAGAATGTTAATATCTTGATTTGTTCTAGAAAATTTAAGGCATTTTAGACCAGGCTCAAGAAAAAGTACACTTTAATTGAGACATAGTATACAGATGGAGGAAAGCTACAACAGCAATGTACCAGCCCTAAAAATTCCAAAGATTAGTAAAAAAGCAGAACCACATTCAAATTCCTGATCCAACTGGAATTTTAGAGTTAAGAGCATGAGAGAAGTAACCACCACAAAAGTATTCTGCATTAAGAATTACCACTGGCTCAAGGAGCTCTCCTTGGAGTTTCCCTCTCAAGGCTGCACAGAAGAATCAGGTCCCCAGGCAAGGGAGGATCTCCCCATGCTGGGGGGAATTTGGGAGTGTCAGGGTAAGATTGCACACAGGAACCCACACCCAGTGAGTGAAGAGGTGAAGCAGCCATGGGCAGATTTTTAATGAGATAATCAGGAGACCAGAACCAGAACAGGTTCTGTTCAATGAGATGCATCATTCTGTGACTATCCTCAAGGGCCCAAAAACCTATGGATTGATCCTGGCACTGCAAAATTCTGTGCAGTAGTGACTTGTGCAGCAAACAGGCAGCCAAGTCCCATTTGTTTCCATGGAAAAGCACCTCTGGATTTTTCCTTTGTGAAGAAACTGAATTAAACATATATGAAAGAATACAAATAAAACACAAAATCTTTAGTAAAAAATGGAGAAACTCTCAGTATAATCTTCCTTCTTATAGCTCATTGAAGCTACTCTTATTTTCTGAGGGTAGATGTGGTTTCTCAATGTGATTATATAAAACTCCTAGAGCATTTTGTCATGACATGTAAATATTGCTATCCATAAGTTACATACTTGAATTGTCTGAGGGAGCCACAAGGTCTAAAACAGCATATTGTATTAGGAAGTTCTGAAATCTGTGTGATCCTGGCATCCAAATTATGTTTGTTAAAGCACTAACCTGTTCCACTCCAAAGCTCAAAGAGACAGCTGCTTAATGTGTGAAACAAAAGACACAAAAATGCTCCTCTCAAAAATACACAAGTCCCTCACATGTATAAATGAAGGGTGCCCAAAATATTGTGTACAAGAAAAGTTCTGCTTCCCTGTTGTCAAGGTTTGACACTGGCACAAGGCCAAATGCCCCCATGAAAATACACTTTCTCTGGTGTCTGCTGTGAGATTTTGACCAGGAACAAACAAAGCAGGATCTCACTTGAAAAAAAGAAAAGTTTATTAACTAAACTACAAAAACAATCACTAAACTACACACAAAAGAAAAAGAAAAAGACAAGGAAAATGAAAACCTCACAAAAACACTCTCCTCCTCCTCCCCCCTAAATTCCCAATACAATACATCTTCCAAAATCACCAATTCTGGGTCCAGCACCACCCTTTAGATTGCTCAACTTTCAGTTCCTCAAGAGGAGAGGGAGTCCTTCCGTGTGTCGTGGTGGCCTTTTCCGTCCTTGTTCCGGTGCTCTCACCACCGAACAGGAACCAGGGCTGCTTCCAGGGTTGTCTTTTTAAGGATGCTTTGTCCAGTTCCAGAAAAGCACAGTATCTCACCTTTGGGACATCTGTCCCCCCCATATTTTATATACCCCCTGGGGCCGAGGGGTACCCACACTGAATCTTCTTTGGCTCTGGGACATTTCTCCCCCTGGACTCAGTCTCTGTATCTCACGGAAACATGGCTCTGTCCATGGCTACACAAAAGAGTCCAGCATAAAATGCCACTCCATCTTCTCCATTCTTCCAACATCTCTCACTCTCTCTCTCTCTCTGGTCCAGACCTTCATCACTCGTCTAGGAAGGGTTAATGTTCTGTAAGGTTTTCATTGTCCAAGAAGGGTTAAAAACTCCTCCCAGCGGCTGGACTCCTGGCTGCACCCCCCCCATCTCCTCAGCCAGGCTGCCTGCTGCCAGCACATGTTTACTAAATTTCAAGGTAACGGCCACAAACACAGGCTGCACTCTCTCTCTGTCTGTCTGTCTCCAAGGGGGGGAACAGGCTGCCCATTGCTTCCCAGCATTTCTGTACTTCTTCCTTCCACCCTTGTGGGGGCAGGCCTACCTCTCCCGGGCCGGGCCGCATGGCTTTTCCCCTGCCCCCGCCCAGCCAGAAACTGGGCCGGGGGAGAGACCCAACTCCTTCCCGCCAGAAACCCAAAGAGAGACTGCCAGGGGAGAGCCCTGCTTTCACCCTGTGTGCTCAGAGGTGGATCCAATGCCCAGTGGTTGGGCCAGATGGCAATATTCAAATCTGAGCACCCATTGGCCCTATCTACAGCATCCCAGAAATCCTGTTTCCGGGTCAAACCATGACACCTGTGATCACAATTGTTTTCTCTGTGTAAGCAGTTAAAAGCAATCATATGCTCAATATCTCAAGCTCTTACTTGAGACCTTGTCATCTAGCAGAGATAACACAACACAATCAAAAAAGGCAGACATTTGACAAGATGATGTGCTGGAGCCTTGTCTGCTCTTTCCAACTACATTAGATTATTTAAAAGAAGGTATCATCCCACCACTGTCTTCTCACTGTTCTCATTGCCTTTTGGAACTCTGACACCGCTCTGCCAGGATTACCTCCCTCATACATGGAACTTGTTCACTTTATCCAGGAAATGAAGTCTGGTAAATAAATACACAGACTTTTAGTGACAGAGAATTTTTGCAATTAATTTTGAATAAGAGCAGAAATATTTTTAATCCCAATTGTCTTGAAAAGTGAGCAACAAACTAAATCGAAAGCTTTTCATGTCCTTTTGCCCTTTTCTTTCAGATATTGCCGTTTACCTCCAGATATTACATCATTTACCTCCAGACAAGACATTTTTCACCTAAGTGATTCCAATAACTGAAATAAATAAGGTTTATGAAGATGATATTCTGTGAACCATGTAAATGAATTTATCCAAACTCAGAGCTCCACAATGTAGATATAAATATCTGACCTTGTTCTCCCACAGACTTTTTTTAATCTGTGGAAAAAAAAATTCTTCTTGCATGTTATTCATCTCATGTCAAAGTAGGCAACCAAAATAAATCAAATTAATTGGACTCTAAATTGTCATTTTTATCAGTGATATAAAGGGATGTTAGGGACACTATCTCAGATGTAGAAAGCTACAAAGTAGAAATTTAAAGTTAGGTGAAATGAATCTCATCTCATCAGAAAATGAATCCTATAAAAAGTGTCTATTTAAGAGCTAGTCTTTAGAAGAGGTTGTGACACCCAATATTTTACTATCTGATTTAATTTGATGAACCAATTATAACTTTACAGACTTCTGCAGTTCCTCTTTCAATTGTCAGCTCTAAAAAGCCTTTGTATTATAATTTATTTGCTAATCCAATAAAAATTATTGCACTTTGATCCCTGTCCTCTTCTCCTCTCCTCCTCTGTAACTGAAAAGCTTCTGCTCTTCATTACTTCTGGTCCTGCTGATTATATTAGCTTTTATCTTACAGAATTCTGAGGTTGATACATCGACATATGTGAAAAGCCATAAAAATTTAAGGTGTCAAGGAAGGAAAAACCCTTTCCTTCCGGATTTCTTAACAATTTAAAAAATGCTGCTAACTTTTCAAACTTTAGTTTAAAAACAGAAGATGTTTTTTAGAAAGTTATTAAATTATATTCCCAACTGTCCTGGTTTCAGCCTAAATCAGTGGGGTGGGGCACGGCCAATCTCATAATGCTACTCAATACCACTTTAATCATTGCCAGGGTGGGGAAAGAAGGACTTTCCCTTCTGGTGGGAGAAATAGTGGCATGGTGGGGAAGAGCTGGTCAGTGTCTGTCTCAGTTTTCCATGTAAATTGTTTCATTGTCTTATACGTTTTATTATTAATATTGTTGCAGTTACAGTTAGTTTTCTTATTTCTGTTTCCAGCAAATTGTTCTTATCTCAGCCCGTGATTTTCAGCTTTTGTGCCTCCGATTCTCAACTCCATCCTCGGAGCAGGAAGGGGGAGGGCAGGTGGGGAAGGAGCGAGTGAGCAGCATCTGCTTTGGGACAGTCTCCGTGGGGACCCGGAATTGGGAAGCGCTGATCCGAAACCATGGCAAGGGTACCTCAGCAATGCGAGTGTCATTTCATTTCATCCTGCTAAAAGATACATTCGTACAAATGAGTTAGTTAAAATGAATTGTGGCTCTAACTTGGGGTGATTGTACTCCTCTCTAGCTCTGCCTCTGTGCTGACAGAACAGCTGCTACTGGAGCTGTAATATCTCTGCAAAAGGGTTGGCAATGCCTTCTTTCACCCATTGAACAGCAATGCTTGACCCAGAGCAGTTCTCTATAGCTCTGGCAATTTTACATGGAAATAAATGTGTGGCTGGAGTGGACTGTGATGGGCAGGGTCTTTTAAAGTCAGCTTTCATACTGAAGACAAAATGTAGTTTAATGCTGTTATGATATTGCTCAGGATTTCCCTGGAAATGGAAATGTCCTCAGATGATAAATAATTTCAACTATTTTTGGCACTCATAACAGCATGAGATGAGAAGGGCATCCTCCAAAGACAGCTGTCTTTATTACTTAGGAGGAAGTCTAGACAACCCTGCTACATGCTGTAGTTTTGAAAAGCTGAATTTGAGAGGTAATCTTATTATAAATCTTTTATGATTAATTTGAGTATGCAGATTTAAATACCCTTGTGAACATATAAAAAAAGTAAATGTACAATAAGAGTTCATCTGCTTGAGAAAGGAATTTAGCGGTGCCTGGTGAGTCATACACATACTGCCAGAAACTAGCATAGCAATTATTTATGTATTTCTGTATTTTTCTTAGAAAAATGAAAATAGGTAACTGTGCTAAGAATTAGTAGATGACACTGAAGCCTTTTGGAAGACAATTGGTATTTTTAACTCTTTAATTGAACAATAAATTAACCTTGCGGTACCTATATCAAGACCAGAGCTGGACTTTTCAGATTTTTCAGAGGAAAATACAACACCTGCACAGGGAAGTACTCTGTGAGACAAACACACAGAGTCAGCTTTGCAGGCTTCTGGCCTGGGTACCAAGGCAGGAGAAGCCTGTGCCCTGCTCCCAACAATGCATGCAATGATTAATACTCTCAACTTCACTGAAAGAATCTGCCATGGTCAGGGGCTCCTACTGGTCAAGCTAGTACATCTCTAAATGTCCCTTGTGATGATGCTTTCAGGTCTTCATTTACTGCCCTCCAAATGTGTTGCTGTAGATTTCCAAATATTTTGTATGTGTTTATCATAATAACTAAAAACAGTTACCCTGGACTCCCTAGAGGAGGCCAATGATATAACTGCTTTATTTAGCCACACAACTTTCACAGGAAAGGGTAAACACTGGACATTTCTAAGGGTTCTGTATTTGCTGCCCCAACACAAACTTCTGGAATCTGAAAAGTTCTGTTCCAGACAGACAGAACTGCAGCTGGAAACATCTTTGTAACATCAGTTCCATTGCTTTAGCTTTCTCAAACCCATGTTCCTACTGATTTCATGAAATGGTAATTCCTGGTATGGTTTATGATAACTGAGTTCCAGTTTCCCTCCCAAATATTTCATCTTTTGTGGGAGATATTCTCAGGCAGAGTTCTACTCCTGTACCTTCAGAGATAGAAAATCAGACTGATTTAATGTGCATTAACATCACTGAATTACTCCTTTGAAGATATCTTTAGTTACTTTAGAGACCGAACTCTCTCACTAAGTGAGTGTGTAAAACTAGATCTTCCACCTGATGGAAACAGAAATATATTTTTTGCTTTGCTGCCTCAAAAATGTCAAACTTCTACAACCAACATGTATCCATAAACAGTGACTGACTAAATATAGAGTCTGGGAACATTTGAGATATTTCTGTGTTTGTCACGGAGTTGATGGGACCAAAGCCAATTGTTGTCTGCATGGATATACATCACAGTGACTTTAGGTGACTTCAGTCAGAGGTCAGACTAGAAAACTCACCTCTGATGGGAGTTCAGAACTGCAGAACCAACCTGGAAACTCTTTAAATATCAGCAAAATCAGAGCCTAAGGCTTTCATAAAAATCTCACACATTTGAGTGAAAAAGTTTCAGAAAAATGAAATCCACATCTAAAGGCAGAAAAAAGTAATGGGAATTTCCCTCCAACTTTGAGACAAGACATGTTTCCAGTTGCAGATACCAAAGGTAAGTCATTGCCTGTTTGGGATCTCAGAAGCTGATTGAGCAGAGTGTCAGGCAGAGACCAGAGGTAACTAAGCCAGGCCTTGATTGCACAAATAAAGTCAGAGCTTTCTGCCATTAGAGAAGATGTTTAACATTCTGTAATTTTTTTTTAAGATGCAATTTTGCAAGTCCATTAGTGCCCCACAAACAAAATTCTCCATATTTTTTTCTTTTCATTACAATTATTATTTGTTCTTTATCTGTGAAAGTCAGTACAGTTGAAAGGAAAACACACACCATGAAATAGTTTTATTTTCCAGAGCCAATGATGGTCATATTACATTTACCCTGTGGTAGTTTCACATTTAGTTAACTGTATTTCAGTGAACACAGATATTTATTGCCCCTTGAAGAAAATACTGACCTCAGGTTTTCCTTGGTCAATAGTTTGTCTTACAGAGAATTTAAAGATCTCACAAAATGTAGATCTCTGATTATTATTTACATGTGCACAACTCATAGAAATCCAAATTCATTAAAGTGATAAGTTCTCTCTTATACAATAAAGTATATTTGTAACAGAGTAATTTTTTTACTAATTCAAGTGTTTACACATGTTAGTTTTGTCAAATACTTGATGGTCTCCACTTACAACTTGATTGGTTAAGGCTTGATCTCACTAGAAAAAATTTGCAAGAACATTCATGAATGTTCACAGTTGCAATATTCTGATTTACAACAAAGGAAATTAGTTTAATCTCCTTTCTGATCAGTCATAATGTCAGATATGTTTTCTCTTATTAACATCCAACAAGTATTCTTAATCCTAGATAATTTATCATGAATTTCCAAAATTTGATTTTAATAGTCTAGATATTTGCAACTTACTATAGCAACTGTTAAAGTTGATGGATGAATAAATAAGGTCTTGCCCCTGTGTGCAGGAGTGGCTATACAGCCTCCTGTGAGTGACTATGGTCTTGATTGTATATGAGCAGTAACTTTTTTTTCTCATTTTTTTGTTCTTATAGTTTGGATGGGTTCAGATCAACAATAAAAAAATGTTAGTTACACATTGAGCAACTAATTGCATTGGGCAATCTATTAGCCCATAACTGTAAACTCAAAACTCTTATATTAGGACTTGAAATACATTTAAGTAATCAATGGCATTAAAATATTGAAATTGTCTTTATCATATTTTCAGAAGATTGTTACTATTTCAACTTTTCATTGAGAAACATGAGTGACTTCCCTAGAGAGACTTCAAAGATTAAAAGAAGTTTTCAAAATGTGAACCCCATGATAATAACTTCTAAGTGGCAGTGCTGACTGCTGCGAGCTATGAGTCTGCATATGGATACTTGAAATTATATCCTACATCAAAGAAGCTTACACGATGCATAATGGTGCTTAATGTTAGAAGGAGATCTCCTCTAGAGCCTTAGAGATGCTGTAAAGGCACAAAAGCTCAAAGAAATTCACATATTTCAGGGAGAATAAAATGTAGAGTGATTTCTTAATGTAGAACATAAATAGCAGAGTCACATTAGCTGTTTTCTGCAGCAGGGAAACCTTGCACTTTCTTTCTTGTAATACTGATTTTCCACACATGCTGAAAGGGAAAGTTACTATTTGTACATCCTTCTTGGGAAACTGAGAAGTCCAGTCATCAGGAGTTACAATTTCTTATTTTACTTTTGAAATACACTCTTAACATTTCAAAATCAGGGCCTATCTGAAGACACCTATGTTGAAGACTTATTCCACAGGAAGGAGCCAAATTTTATTCATAGACTTGATCTAAAACTGTTTTTATTTTGACAGCTCATCCCATTTGTCCCATCTGAAGCAGAACACATTGTTTTAAATAAAAGTAATGGAGAATAAATGGAGTTAAAAGCTTCTGAGCAAAGTTCTGCCCTCAGAGAATTATTAGGTTAGTTCTCCTGAGGAACAAGGCTAAAGAAAAAAGGAAATTTGGCTGTTCCTCACAGAAACACTATTAAGATCACAATCACAAGCTCTTCTTATGAAAGAGATCAGCTTGACTAAATCTCCTGCTCTTCATTAACCTCAAACACAAAAAGGAAGCATGAAGAAATTGAAACTAGGTCAGTATATCAGGCACAAGGATAAAAGAACAGTGTAATTATATATGGACGAAATTAGGAAAACCAAGCTGTGAAATGTGGTACAATCAGAAAAGACCACAAGGAGGAAAAAGAAAACATCTGTAAGTACATTGCTAGCATGTGGAAAATCTAGTGGAGAGCTGACTCAGTAGTCAGTGGGAGGAAACTGTAGTCACAGACGTCACCAGAAGGGCAAGAAGGATTTGTGTTGTTCCATTTCGTTGAGGCTGTAGCTGCAGTAAATTAGGAATGAGCAGCAGTGGTTTAATGACACTGGGGGCTCATGGCACTGTACCCAGATGAGCAGGAACAGTGTAAAACAATCCCTCTGCCTGCCAGGCCCTTCCTCTGTTCCAGGTCACTCTCCTTCAGCAGGAACAGCACAACAAGGAAAAAGCAGCTTCATCTGCTCCAGTAAATGGTTTGACATCTTAATGCAAATGAATCTCCACATCTACTTCACTGAAGTACTTGGGATATGAAGGTAAATACTGGAGTAGCCCTGAGTCCTTATATGTCAGTATTTAATTCTTTTGGAGAGACTGCAAATAGTCCTATAAACCACCTTAGATAAACAAGTTGTTTTCTGTTCTCTTTGAGAGCTCAGAGAAAGGTATGAGAACTCAAATTACTAGAAAGGGTAAATATAATGCCTAGTTTAATAAATAGGAAGGCAATGGGGGAGTAGAGGAAAAGAGAGACAGAGAAAGAGGAGATAGAACAAGAGAAAGACAGAAACAGAGAATTATGGACCAACCAGCTCAAGTTCCTGGAAAAACACAGGGACAAATAATCAAACTGTCTGCAAGCACCTTGAAGATAACAAATGAGATGAACAATAGCCAACAGGGATTTGTCAAGTACAAATTGTGTCAAATCAATCTAATTTTCTTCTATGAGAAAGGAACAGATTTTGTAGAGAGAAGGAAAGCAGAAGATGTAATATATCTTGACTCTAATGTAGCTTTTGATTCTCATGCAGCATTCTCATTAACAAGTTAGGGAAATCAGGTCTGGAGGCAAATTCTGTAGACTGGTGCCAAAAAAAAAAAAAAAAAAAAAGAAAACCACAACGTTAGTTGACATTAATCTGCAGTCTAAGAGGAAAATGCACATATTGAACTGCGATCTTTGGAAGGGTCTTCCTCATCCAGAAATGTTCGATATCTCAAATTTTTTATGCACTTATACGAGGTAGAACTATTAACTGCCAAATAATACTCATGGAACAGGTGCTGGCTCCTTAAGGGAAGACCCAGGTGGGTGGACCAGAAGCTGAACACAATTAACAAGAGTGTGTTATTGCAAAAAACGCAGGTTTCATGCTGGAATTTAAAAGCAGGAGTAGAGGCTGCAAAGCATGAATTAATCTTTCCACCATGATTAGCCCTGGCTAGAAGTAGTTGGATTACTATAGCTGGTCTGGGGTACTTGAGGTGGATTTGTGGCAAGCTCAGAGGTGAGCAGCAGGGTTCACTACAAGGTATAACCTGCCAGGGAACACTGGAGGAAACAGAGTTGCTCAAAAAGGCTCAGGAGGATGTGATAATAATCCTGAAATATCAAAAGTTGTTGAAAAGTAAAAATAAATATTTTTTTCTATTTGTCCAGTGTTGACAAAATTTTAGGTAATGGGTTTGCAGCAGTACAAATCTAATAGAGACCCTGGGAAGAAGCTCAGTCTCAGGGACAGCCACCAGTTCCAGATTGTGAGGGAGGATGCACAATCACCCTCATCTGTAAGAATGTCAGCAGTGACGCAGTTTACCAGGTCCCACCTTGGACTAGATGACCTCTGAATGTCCTTTCCACAGCTCTTTCCTCATGAGGAGAGTACATCTGAAGTGGGGCTGAGAGCCAAAACAAATCAGGGGGAAGCTGAACAAGAGATGTAGAGAGGTTTAACTATGTTAGAAGTTTCTGTAAAAGAACAGAATGGAAAAATCATACTGTGGGCTGGGATAAATATGGGCAGTGTGCACTCACAGTGACAGGGAATCACAGACCAAAATTTTCAGCAATTTTTTAAATTATATAAAAATATATAAATATTATATATATATGTAAACCATGTATCTCTATAGACATATTAAATAATCTTAAAGCCATACATTTATATTCTATATTGCTATATGTTGATAAATTAGAAAAAAAAAATCCTTATGCAATGCACTTTTTATTATTTATATATATGTAATACATTTTATATATATGTTTTTTATAATTTAGTTTTTATAACAATGGTTGTACCAGTCAAAATCATGAAGAGACAGATAGGAAAACCTTTTTTCTCAGGCATGTGATTGTAAGTCCCTCTGAATTTAGCAGTAATTGATGTAAAATTTAGGAAGAGCATTCTATAAAATAAGGTTTGTGCATTTTGTTTAGCACCATTTTTAATTTTGAATATTATCTTTTTGGTCTTAAACAAATAATAATGGGTTTTTGTCAAAAGTTAAGTTTTAAGTATTTATATCAATTTTTTAAAAGTGACAGAAGTGTCTGGATATATGTGATTGTACTGTCCAGTGTTTAGACACTTTAGTAGAATCTATTTCTGAACAGCATTAATTCCTTAGATTTTTAATGACCAGAGCCAAGATGCTGCTATCTCCATAATGTCTCCACCTTAGACACTAAGATATTAACTTCAGATGTAAAACTCTGTTAAAAAGGCTGTCCAAAGCCATGTTTTGATATTTTTTATTGCTAGTTTAAGAAACATACCAGTTTTCAAGGTTATAGTACTTTCCATTTGCAACAATTCAATACTAAAATTGAACAGAGCTAAAATAATTTCCTCTTGCTGACAATCCTATCAGCAGTACCTTTTAACAACTAGTTTATTTAAGATAACAGAAATTTCACTGAACTTTTGCTGAGCATGAATATATCTTGTGATCTACTATATCTTTTCCTACCCAGAAAACTGAACTGCAACCAGTAAATATCATATTATATTCTGTAATTTTCATTTTTCCTTACTTGTCCTTTTTCTAATGTAAACTTTTAAGAGAAATCTGAGGGTGGATATGCTAAAACTGCACATTTCTGGAGGACATTGGAAAAAGGTGTTGCATTTAAACTTCCTAAGGTCTCCACTGAAAGTAAATTTATAGGTGACACTTCTTTAGGTTTTCTCCTTTTCCAGAAGCTAACCTTCAAAATCCATATTCAGATAACCTGTACATTGAAATGCTGGGAAGATGCAAATTGCTTTAACATCAGTGACTACCAGGCCATACAGATTCAGTACTCTGAGAATTTGGTTTGTTGGTTGGGTGGGAAAAGCTGAAGATACAACTTCTTTGCAAGGTCACTCAGGTGCTGTGTGCTGGAAAGGGGAACAGATACCAAATGAAGCCTTTTAACATGTTATGCAATATTGACCAGAGTCCTAATGTTTTGTAGTAGACTTGTCCGACCACGGAAACTTGAAAGGTGTAATTTTCCCACTTGGCAGTAATGCTGACTCACTGGCTTGGTCTAAACAAGTCATTTAAGCTTCCTTGACACTCAGTTTTTCTATCTGTAAGAAAAAGGTTGTGGTGTCTTGTAACAGAAATGGAGAGGAATAGAGTAATGAGAGCACTCCATCAGCAGAAATGGTGTTAGTATTAATTACCCAATGACATTATGTAAAAACACTGAGTAGGTACTGTCATCTGTTTTCTAGCACAGCTGCAACACTTCTTTTTGGTTTCTCTTCTTACAAGACTACATCATTACAGTCTCTGAAAGCAAACATTTAAAGATACTGGTATCAAGCCAGGAGCACCTGACTGAGCTCTAAAATATTAAAGTTGACAGAGCACAACTGATGTTGAAAGACTTCAAACACATAAACTATAGAATAAATTGCTGACTGTTCTTGTGAAGCTTCCTGCCATTACATTTTTTTTGCTCCTCTTTCAAAATAAAATCCTTCATTCCTACATTTATTTCTCTCCAGGGAAAACAATGAGGCTTGGATTGAAAAATGCATTAAATCCAGCGTGAGGCATACCAATACAAGATTGCAAATGCTATGGCCACACTACAACCCTGATTTAGTGTACCAGTCTAGCAATTCAGACTTCACCCTGAATTTATGACAGACTGACTCTTTGCTGCATCAAATATTCTCCATTTTTAAGTATAAATGACATATTATATTTTTTTGCCTAATGTAATTGCAAGGCTGGCACATGCCAGCTTTATTTTAGTCTATTCCTATACTAAGAAGTGATGTAGTAACATATAAATCTGGTAATCAGCTGGATCTAATGGATATCTAGCCATGTCACACCAGAGAAAGGCAGTCAGGTCAGGAAAGATTACAGAGACATATTAAAATTGAACAAAAAGGGGTAGTTTCTTGCCATATGCATTTTGCCACTGTTTATAATTCACTGAAGACAAATATCACTTCCAAATTTTATTCCATTTAGTTACTTATTTGGAATCTCATTTTGTCTCTGTTGAGATCAAGTGAATTGAGCATTTTGCCTCAGCAGTGTTATTTTATTTCTGTTAAGTCACATGCATTTCTAATATGTTGAAAAATATGGCCTGAACAGAAGTCACTGGAAGCAGTCTGCTCAGTCACTTACCCATACTAAGGGGCATCCCAATTTGACCTGAAAGTTCTCCAAATGCTTTGCACATGCCTGGGATGACTCTGTGGTGAGCAGCTGTGTTTCTATTTCTTGCCTGCAGCTGATCAGGGTCCAGAAATGAAGCAGAGTGGCATGCAGGTTCCCAGCTGGGGCTCCTGAGCTCAAAGCAGCCCTGGCACACTGACCACAGGCAGGTGCACCAGGAACACACCAATAGTGTCTGCTGTCTGGTGCAAAACTCACAAAATAATAAAGTGTCAGCTACGAGGGTTATCCCCTTCCACACAGCAAATGAGTGCCCCAGGAGGATGCAATGTCAAGTGGTAATAACAACCACTAAGGCTTACAGCACCCTCATGTCCCAGGTAATTTGTGTTTTGCCATGACAGGATAGGTTCCCCAATGTCCCAGTTTGATGCCTGACTAATCCACCTGTGACATGCTAAGGTAAGTCCTCATATTTTGGTATCTGTACAGGGATAATGTAAAATTCTGGATGAAGCTGATAAGAACCAGAGCTGGATTAAGGAAGCCATATGTAATGGCAAGTGAAAAGAGATGGAAAATGAGCCCTTAAGTGTGCACACTGAGCTTCCATATGCTCATGCATTCCAGTTATCTAGCCTGGAAGAGAGGCTGAGATATGCAGGATTGTATCTGATTGCTTGCAGGTTTGTCACCATATATCCTAAGAACTGAGCCCTAGGGTAAAAAGTTACTGGGTTCTGTATGTAAAATGAAAAAGAAAACAAGATAAAAACTGGAAGTTTTCTTTGTGAATATAGATGAAAATATAAGAGAGCAAGGGAATATACAGTATTTACTATTGACTGTTTAGGACACTACAAAAATTAAACTGGGAATTATTTAATAGCTGTGAGACATGCAATAAAATATTTGTCAAACAAAAGCGAATGTCATTTTTATGAAGATATAACTTCTTCCACAATATATCATACTTTGCCAGCTTATTATTTTGCTTTTGTGAACACATCTGCAAAAAAAAAGTAGATATTTTTTCTCCTTTGTTAATAATTTTTTATTACAATTCATCATGAAATACCTAGAGATAGAAACTTTGAAGATTAAAAGCAGGTTTGCTTTAAATAATGTATAAAAATATTTAATAATATTTCTGGTTTATACATTTACATATTTTTTGATATATGAAAATTTGTTCAGGTTTATTATCCAGCAATAAAAGTAAAATAATTCAAAAGAGAGATGTGATTTTTCTTTATTGACCTAACAAACAACTTCACATATTGTTCATGGCTGTACCTGCACTATAATCTAGGCGTAGACAGATTTGCTGTTATTGGTGACTCTTGGTAACAATACAGCCACTGTTGGGGTAGCTCATCCCATTTTTAATTTTTTGTCACTTCTTCAGAGAATGTTTAAAAAGTCTTCCCAACTCACAGCTCCTTCACATGCAGATGGTTGTGCAGCCACAGGATGGGCTGCATCTGCCTGGCTGAAAGTGTCCTGGAAAAGAAGGGGCGGGGGAATAGATATCTACTTTTTCTGCGGTAAAATATTAAATATCCTTTTGTCGTGTGTTGGAATTGCAGGTGGTAGCAAGGGGATGGGAAGGAGAAGTTGAGCTGATATGTGGATGTGGCACCCCCACTGCTGAGGCAGACCTGGTGCCACTCTTTCTGTGACTGGAGGTGCAGCTCCATGAGTATTGCCTTTAATGGCATAGCTGAGATTGTGCAGATAGAGGAAATGACCTCTGGAAAAGACTTTCCAAGCACCCCTCCTTTGGTGGGGTTATTTTGAAATTCCTTTGTTATAAAATGTTTAGTTTATAATGCAACTATCTCAAACAGAGCCAAACTATCACCAACACAGACAGGAAAGGCAGAAATCAGCAGGTAGGGTCAGTTTTGGGCTGTGCTATTAAGAGCAAAAGTTGATTTGAGTTACATCCAGAAAGGTAAACTACAATTAATTTATCCCCAAACCGGTCTGGCTTTGTACTTCAAACTTTAAATTCTGGAATCAGGACTTCTTGCGGAAAACAGGTAAAACTGGTTCTTGGACTTCAGTCATGCAGGTATTTCACAGGTGATCACTGATATATTCTAGCACCTGTGCATACCAAGAGTCATTCCTGATTCCACAGTAGGACAAACTGCCCCTAATTATGCATATTTCTCTACAGAAGCTAAAGGAAAAAGCCCATCTTATAAAGTGATTTGATGCTGAGCTTTATTGAGTACTAAGACTTCCTGACTCTTTCTTTCAGCTCTTTCTCTTTCCTAGGCCTGGAAGAAACACAAATGCATGCAAACATGCTGGCACAGGAGAATGATCACCATGGAAAGAGGAGACAGGAGAATGGGGTGAAAAACCCAAAAAATGCTTTTCTGTGGATCTCCCAGGAGACATTCAGATCATTTTAGCTTAAGCTCCAGGTGAGCTCTGACTCTTTTGAGATTGCTATTGCCAGTGGATATCCTGCTGCTCTTCTAGGGGAGCCTCATGCCACACAGAGCTCAGCTGGCAGAAAGGACCATGTGCCCAGGCCTCAGCACCATCCTCTGCAGCCCATACCACTCTGAACTGACTCTGATTCAGGCTTGTGCTTGCACCCCAGGCTGAGCTGAGCAGCAGCTGTAGCAGGGGAGATGGTGTGTGCTGGCTGCTGGCAGGTACAGCCAGCTCAGTGAGACTGGCAGAGGCAGGTGGATGGCAGGGTGTACCCAAAAAGCCCTGGAAATACTCAGATCATCCATCTGGAGGTACCTTAATATAACTTAATTTTAGGCCTATTCAACCCTAGTAAAGATATCTACTAATTTCATTAAAGCAGAAAATAAACTGTATGTATAATGTTTCTGTCGGCTTAATTTCCCACCTCATTCCTTTACTTGCTTTCATCAGTACTTTGATTCTACTCCTACCATCTTTCTTTCTGCTAACTGTTCCTTCCTTTTTGTAAATTATTTTTGGATTTATCCAAGAGATTTAACATAATACTCATCTTCACATGAAGTGGGTTTGTAAGTGCAAGTGCTCTGAATGTAAAGGGGACAAATACCACACCAGCCTGTGTGGTAAGGGAAAAAAACCTACAGAAAATATCTGTGCTTGCCATGCAAAGATTCATGGCTACTTTAGGACAAGTGGTTCAGTCAGCATATTTCAGCAGACTTGGGCTACTTCAGTTCACTGTTTGCATATTTTATACCAAGTGACCTGCCAAATGTCAGGAAGAGGTGAACAGGGAATAGAGAAATCAGTCAAGGTGATGGATGAGATGCAGACTTGATTGTTTATTCAAATCATTCCCACAACGAATGAGCCTTACTGATTGCAGACATCATTTTGTCACAATCATTAGGAGAGGGCAAAGGTGAAAGGAATTTAATGACCAAATTAGAGCTATTGAACGGTGCCAAATATGACAATATTTTAAAACTCTGAAGCAGAAGACTTTTATCAGTGGCCCGCAACATTAAGAACTCCTTTCTCTAAAATTTCAGTTTCTCTGTTTTGTTTGCTTGTTTGTTTTTCTCTTCAAAGGACATATCCTGTGATTTGTATTCCAGAGTGTTTCTTCAGTAGCTTCCAGTTTCCCTCCAGGACCTTTCCCTTAAAAGAAACACTGATTCTCACTATTCCTTCCCAATATCTCATGGTGAAAAAAATCAAAGAAAAGTTTATGCAGCATAAAAATAAAGCAAGAAGAGAAGGAGAACAATTTTAAACAGTTTCTTGATATTTTCAGAACCATTGAGAGACTCATGAGTATGTCAGACTAGATGGTAGACTGAAATATGATTCAAAAAATTCTCTTGTTGTAAATAATTTATAGAAAAATTCCCTTTACACCATCTTTTTAAGTGGCTTGAGTTTATTTTTGATTAAATAAGGACAGTTACTCCCCTGAGTTCATTTTGATGGCAGGTGTTTATTGTGAGGCAGGTTGAATTTGGACTTTTGCCACTACTAACTTGGAGTTTCTGCTATGATCCATAAGTTCAAAATTTGAAAACAAAGGTTTGAAAGGATGCCCTTGTGTATATTCATTGATCAGAGAATCGCTGGGAGTTGCTGGCTTTGTGCAACTGGAAAACAGATGACATCAGGGTCCATAAGCTGGACCATATGCAGCACAGTTCAGGACTGTTGACATTTCCAGGATTTGTCCAGCTTGAGGAGTACTGCATAAAAAAATCTCATCAGTCAGAAAAGACAAATTCAGAATGAAAGATGTATGAGGAACATCCTTTATGATGATAAAAGTGGAAATCCTTTCTTATGAGAGCAGCAAGAACATTTTGTGCTTTACACCTTGAGCACAGCTGACATGATTTCTTTGTATACACTTATGAGATTTACTGGAAGTGGGTCAAAATTACTAAATTAAATTATTTTTATAGCAACAGCTGGAAACAATTAATCCAATTGTATATTTAGACTTCAAATTAAAGTTTTCTAATTTTAAGAGAAGTGAGATTCTATACAATTTTTCAAAGACCTCCTGAATACAAAAGACATTTCTTTAATAATTCTGTTTACAAAATATATTGCAAAATTTATTTTCTTAAGTTAATGAGGCACAAAATCTGGTAACCCACCCTTTAGTCTCCCTGTTTTCAAGAAAATCCCCCTAAAAAAGTATAATTTAAACTATTTTTTATACAAAATGAAAAATATTAACCATGTTCCTTATTTACTTCTCCTCTATGCAGGTATGAAGGCCTCTAGCTCCTTGCTTGGCTGGTCTTTAAACAGCATATGGTCATGGCTTCAATAAATTGTCCTTTATGTGGACAGGAGTGGGATTTGTCCAAGCATTAGTTAAGGCTTTTATCTCTGTAATGTATAAATTTAACTCCACTTTCTGCTTTAAAATAGCATTAACATTTTACAGAAAAGTGTACAGGTTATTTTCAAGTTTGTCTCAAAAATTTTGTTTTGATTGCACTGTCAAAAGGCATTGCAGGGATTGAAAAAACTCCTGCAGAGTTCCTAGTGATTACTCTCTTCACCAGGTGTGGAAATAAAGAAGTAATATGAATACTGAAGGTGAGAAGAGGCTTCCAGACCCTTCATTATGACACGTTTTATGAGCTTTTCATTCTCACAGACAATCTTAGAAACATGATAGAGCTCAGAAAATATTGATTTGCAATGTGTTCAGTAGTGATGACCAGAAGTCAAGTTAATGCAGAGTCAGGTTTGGCAAGCTAAATCTTGATGAGTACTGAAGTAAAACATTAGCTCTTCATTCCTTGTCTTTTGTTTGGCTAATCAAAGGCAGAGAAATATTACTCCATTGTGAAGCTTTATTTTGTAAGCCATAGGGGAGTATCTGAACACATCAACAGGTAGCAATAATTGTCTAAATAATGCACCAACTTGTAAATACCACTGCTCCTTTTATTCCACTTATGTAATTCAGCATACTTGGACTTTGACTATTAACTACTGTATTGAGTTAGGAACAAAGTAAAAATCAAAAATATGTTGCTGAACTCTTAGTCAGATTCCATTGTGAGAGTCTAAATAGCACATCATGTACAATTTCAGGAAAATTCACAGCCAAATAAATAGAATGCCAAAAGTAAAATAAACAAAGAAACAGTGAAATGAAAATAGCACCTGCAGTAAAAATGACAACAGTTATTTTGTAAAGGCAGTTATTTGAGTATTTTTATATCATATATCATATGGATGAGAATGGTCTTCCAGTGTTCCAGCATAAGTATGGAAATATGCACTGCAGACATTTAGTCATTTCCATTTCAAGCATCATTAAAATAGAGACACAAAACTGAGCAAAGAAGTTTCTCTTGAAGTACTCATAAGGTGGCTTTGCTTCTTCATGACCTTACCCAAAGATATATATTTGAGAGCTTACATGCATTGTACCTGTTCAGCTATATTTCAGCAACAGTATCACATTACAATACGACTACAATAAAAGATTAATGACTGCTGAACTGTTTATGCTAATGATACTTTTATTATGAGTAATGAACTGTTTCCTTTTCCTGTTTCACCTTATCTCTTTAAAATTAGTTGTATTATTGATAGGATTGCTTCTACAAGAAAAATAATTCCATTTAGTAGGAGGAGTTGTTTATTTAGTCCATATTGAAACATTCTCTAAAGTCTGAGTTTAAAACACGTGGTTCAGATTCTTATGCACAGTAATTGAGCAGATCAAGGACAGCTCATCCAAGATCCATGAAGAGTCTTCGGATTTATCATAGTAAAAATACCTGACTCAAGTTTTCCCAAATTATTTACCACAGCTGATAAATTTGTTAATCTCTTCCGTTCCTAAGTGTTGTTGGTCCATTTCTGTCTAGTGGCCACACCATTTGCATCTTTTCACTCAGTTCTGAAAAGCATATGTTCAAAAATCAGTTCTGAATCCCTTCTAAACTGACAACAATTCATACACAGAATTCAGCTGTCACGCATTTGATTAACACTGAATTGTTTATTTCAATCATGTCCATTTGTGTACATGATTGGTGTTTGTTGGTTCATAATCTTCAAACATTTACAGGTCAGGAGCATCTTGCAAAAAAAAGGCAAATATTCTAGATGTATATTTCTGCATTTGTGTTAAAATTAATTTTATTTTCTGGATGCATGAGCACAAATCTGAAGAATCTGTTAGTTCTCCTACTATTTAAATTTTTTCACACTTGCTGCTAAACAAAACTATTTATATCAGAGATTTTATTTGTAATTACTATATTTCTCAAACAGCTCTGCTCAGTATGTGCTAACACTGAATTGTAAGTGAGAAAAAATTGTATATGAAAAAAATACCAATTGTATATGAAAAAAGAATTTCCACTGCAGTGCTCTAAGCAGAGCAACAGAGCTGGTGAAGGGTCTGGAGTACAAGTCCTATGAGGAGAAGCTGAGGCAGCTGGGGATGTTGAGTCTGGAGAAAAGGAAGTTCAGGGGAGACCTTCTCCCTCTCTACAATTACCTGAAAGGAGGTTGTGGTGAAATGGGAGTTGATCTTTCCTCCTAAGTGAAGGGATGATGGAAAGCAGCCTCAAGTTACACCAGGAGAGATTTAGATTGGATACTAGAAAAAGTTTCTTCAAGCATTGGAACAGGCCTTCCAGAAAAACATTGGAATCATCATTCTTGGAGGTATTTAAAAGATATGCAGATGTGGTGCTCAGGTATGTAAATCCAGTGACAGACTTGACCATATTAGGTTAATGGCTGGACTTGAATGTAAAGATACTTTCCATCCCAAATGACTCGATGATTCCATAATCATCTGGTCAGGATACAGGGAAGACAGAGCCAGACCTTTCTCGGAGGTGCAGCAACAGGACAAGAGGTGAAAGACATCAGTTAGAGCACTGGAATTTTCCATTGTATATTAAGATTAATTTCTTAAGTCATTGGGATAGCCAAATACAGGGACAGACCATGCAGAGAGAGTATGGCATCTCCACCTATGCAATTGTTCAAGACTTGACTAGACAAGTTGATTTGGTTAGGTGGGCTCTGAGCAGGGAATTAGACCAGTTGGTTTCATTAGCTCTGGTCCAGTCTGAACTATTCTGTGATCTCACATTCACTTCAAACACTTTCAGGACCCATTTCCTTTACGCAAGTGCCTATTTGAACAAAACTTATAAAAAGGTAGTTATCTCTAAGTGTTTTTCCCCTATCAAGCTGTGTTGAAATTAGCCAAGAGGCTGAGCGCAGACTTTCAGAAAGTGATTGCGTGAATCATGTTCCACAAAAACAAGCAAAAATGTAGTTAATCAAATGTTGGCATTTAGTTCTTTAGAATAGCCCTATCCAGGTTTTATTTAGCTTTCTTCCATCTGAAAAAGTAAAAGATTCAGAGAACAAAGCATCATTGTTGAGAACATTAATTTTGGACTCTCCTAGCTGGGTCCCAGTCAAAGCTTTCTTTGTTAGGTAGTAAAACCTTCTCATTCTCTTACAAAGCCAAAACAAAGTAGAAACAAAGGTTACACATAAGGGGATAAAGAGACCAAAACCCAGCTGACTTCCTTACTGCAGCTTCAGAACAAATCACAGACCAGATTCACAGGTGGTGTCAGCCATCCCAAATCACCTAACCATCTGGTCCCATACACAATCTTAAAAAATAAAACCATTTATAGAAGAAAGGAATTAATATGACAGGTTGGAAGCACAGTGCTTCAACATTTTGGGAGAACTACATTATCATAGCCTTAACCCTGGAAGTCTTTGTACATTTGAGCCTAGTCTTTTGGCTGTGGTAGCTCATATAATCCTTTCACATAGGTATTCAAGGGCTTGATGCTTCAGTCTCTACCTCACCATGCTTCAAAATCATCATAGATCAGCAACATGGGCGACAGCATAATCTATTTCATTCTGGCTTTTGCTGACTTTTGCACTTGAGGAATTCAGGCTGTGGAGCCAAGTGTGTGTCATCAGAGCAGTGAGACATGCTCCATCACCAGGACAGAGCAGCTCCAGGCCACACAATAGATAGCCTCCAGTGGTTTCGTGCTGTTTTGGAGATCCATTTCATTACTCTGGAAGCCCAGATTTGCTGAATGGCTGAGCATTGGTCACCTTAACTTCATACTCAGAAGGGCGTTATGGTCAGGGCTTCTGGAAAGACAACAAGTATTCAAGAGGAGGCAAAGGCCAAACCTATCCTTTTTGTTTTCCCCTATTTTCTTTCCAATTAGATCACTTACACAGTTTAATAGCCATTTTATATTATTTACAATACTAAAGATAGTAAAGATATTCCATATACATAAGTGAGAGTCTTAGTGCAGGTATATCCTTTTTTGAATTAGGATTGCAAGTATGTGCTAGTTATCATACTAAAAGATATATCAACATGATTAATACAATGCTGACCTAAACAACATTGTTTCTGGAGTAAAAAGAAAGGACAAAACCTAGGGTACTTGGAAATACGATGGTCTTTTCACAGTCCCTGTGCCCTTCACACTCTCCTCTCTTTTCGAAACAAACACAATGGCAATGTTCTTAAAGATGGAAAAAAACTGTGTGATTTTACCAAACCCAACCCTAATTCACACTGGTATAAGGAGAAAATCAGTATTTTTCAACATGACATTTCAGCATAAGAATCTGTATGCACTTTATGTTTTAAAACTTGATGAATAAACTTGATTATAAAATGATCCACAAACATATACTAATCATAGAACCAAAATGAGACATTCAAGTCAAAGAACATCTTCTGTGTATTTTGAGTCACATAACTGTAAAACTTCCACATAAAGCACTTAAAGGCTGATTTTGCTAACCCCAAGCTGGACTCAGATTTTTACTAAGTGTCTATTTACAAAACAACACACTTGCTACTGCTGTAGTAGGAGAGTTTGTGCTATATTGGGAAAGTGTTGTTGTGCACTTTATCACTGTTATATGTATGAAGCTATTGCAGGCTTTAATTTTAGGTTTTCTGAAAAACTCAGAATTCTTTAACTTCAAAATGAAAACCTTGAAGAGAAAAATCATTTAATATATTTATTAACATGTATGTTTCAGAAGCTATTGTGGTTTCATCAATACCAATACCAGCCTTATACATATACTGCCCCTCATCCTGTAGTTAAGCTCTCCATGTGGTTGGTTGCATGGAAACCTCTTAAGTAAAGGCTATCAACAAAATTTCTGATAGAAAATGGGAATAGAGTTGGCTCCAAATGCATGAAGATTGGGTATTTTTATTTAAACAAAAGCAAAACAAAACTGAAATATCCAGGGTGGTGTTTTAGGGGTGACAATGTTCACTGTTGAGTGGGTGCTGTGAGTAGAACCAGAGGACAGAAGGGAACAGGAACATTTACTGAGTGTGATTCTTTCCAGAAGATAATTTAGAAAAGGGACTTTATGAGTCCAAACTAGCTCCTGACTCATGAGTGTATGTGGAACAGGAGAAATCAACCTGCAAGTTTAAACTCAGCTGTAAGTTGCTGATTTTGGGACAATTTAGCTTTTAAACAATTTGGCTTTACTTGCCTGCTTGTTATTGCAGTTAGCATTGCATTCAAGTGTGCACATATGTGTCTCCTCATGTCTTGATGAGAGCAAGAAAGCAACTTTATTTTCAGAGTTTAAAAGGGTGTATTTTTTACTGCATGGTTATCAGTTGTGCTCGCTGTGGCATAAATGAAGGTGTGAGCAAAGGTGCATGCAGTTCAGAAGCACTCACAGTTGCTCTCACTCCAGTGCAGAAAGGCAGAACTTGCTGAATGCATTTGGGCACCCAGTCACTGCTAAAATGGCACTGCCTCCACTCAGGGGGCATCTAGGGCTTAAAGTCTGCAGTGATCACCTAAGAAAGGGACATGCTATTACAGAGAATAAGTTTGGGGTAGAGCCATGCCAAGTCAGTTATCATTCCTGAGTGGCTGTTTCCAGTTCACTCTAATCTCAGTGAAGAGAGAGTCTATCACTAATAGACTTCATGGCAAAGAACTCTATTTATGCATTAGATCTTGTGTGGTTGTCAAAATAAGATGTAGGGTTAGAAAATGTCGCATGAGCATTGCTTGATATTTTTAGAGGAGGGAAGTGAAGAAAGCAATGAAGAGCTTTGAACCCCCTGGGTTATATGACAAAGGATACTGGGATGTTAGCTTTTCCACTGGGACATTATGATTCCTGAAGTGCTGGTAATTGTCAATAAACAGAAGAGAAGAAAAAGGCTTATACTTTTCTCCTGTAAAAAAGGCCCAATAAGTTACATGAAAGGGGAAGATAATATTTCAGTTAAATCTATAAGACAATCTGCAGAAGAAGGAAAATACAAACTAACATTCAGGTATAAAAGTCCTTAGAATGGAATCTGATAATCAGAGCACCCACAATTCATCTGATGGATACACAGAAGGAAAGAGTTCAGTAAGGATCATTTTATATCTATCACACATCAGGTTTTCTAAACATCTGCAAGTGCTATTTCAGACTTCACAGATAAGTATTGCTTATCTGCTGTAGTGTGGATTGAATGAAAGGTGATTTCAGGGTAAAGAATAATTTCAAGGCAAACCACTAACATCAAGGTATCATTTCTGTGCAGTGGAAATTCTTGTAACCACAGATCTGCATTGCTCTTGTGGCACCTGTCACTTTGGCTCTCAGAGAACAGATTGGCATGAAGGGTCAACTTGCGGGTTGGCATATTAAAAGTCCTACATGGAGAGTCAAATCAGATCACTTAAAATAAGTATCTATCAGTGGTCAGCTGACTATTTCCTTGTACTCCCCAGACTCTATTTCCATTGACAAGAGTGAGAGTTTGCATGCTTTTCAGACAGAGAAACAAATGGTATCCAAGATTGCATTTCAGGAATGCTCTGAGGAGCTGACAGAACAAGCAAAGTTCAAGAAGAGCTTTCAGCAGCCAGCATTTGCTAAAAAAATCTTTCAGGCACTGGCAAAGTGATTTGTGATGAATATCAGTAAAGTCCAAGGGCCTAAGTAACTGTAAAAGCGCAAACAAGCACATGCCTATGTAAATTAAATACGGCACAAAAAGCCTGGAGCTGGTGGTGATCGAGTCTTTTAAAGAAACTGAAGCACTTTAGTGACTTCAGCACAGCTGGGTCTGAGCCAGGCACAGCCTTTCCTTCTGGAAGGGTGCACCAGGGTGACGGCAGTGCCACCGTAACAGGATGCTGCTTCTCTGGACTCGGGTTTTGTGTTTCTACCTGGCACCACAGCTCACAATGCAGGCATATCCATTTGGGACCTGGGGCTCCTCTGTGATTTATAAGCACACTCTGTGTTTCTGCCTGAAAGCAGGCACCAAAAATCTAAAGTAAGAAAGTTCTGAGCAGCCAATTCAACCACAGCCAAGCTAGGAGAAGATTTTCCTGTGCGAGGAAGAGTACATCTAGTGTACTGATGAATGCAGGGCAGGAGAATCCCAATTATTATAGCCAAAAGCCCCAGAGTCAGAAAGCATGACAGAAAGGGTGACTTGTATTCATGTACTGAACTGTCCATCTGAAGGAGAAAACTACTCAATTTTCTGCTACTGAGATTTTACTGCGTTGCTAAAGATGTTTAAATATCCATTTAAACAAAGATGAAACTTCATCTCCTCCTCTTGAAACCATCTGACTACTGAATAAAAGAGGAACATTTCCTCCTTTTTCCCCTGGGGGTGATATCTAGGCCAAGACTCTCTTGGCACTGTAGAGGTTCCTCAGCATGAACATCAATTCCCCTCAGTTTCCACTGTGCGACCTTTTGACTGGATGAGTCACTGCACACATACATGCATCCAGGCTGCAAATGGCTCTCCTCACAAGTCCTGGGAGAGGGCAGCCTCCCTATTTGTGCAATATGGCACACAGCCTGCAGGTATTCTAGATCTGCTGATCAGATAGAGAAAGATTCCTACTGCAAGAGAAGCAGGAGCTCCCAGATAGACACAGAGGAGTAGAGATTTTGCAAAAAGTATTGTGCATATACAATGAATTCTAAAGCTTCCCAGAAAGTGCAAGCACAACAGCTTAGATATAGAATAGCTACCTGATATACAACATATTCCTTCTACTCTTGTGACAGATGATGGAGTATGGGTAGACAAACCCCAAACTAAATGGTTTCTACATGTAAACAAGCTATTCTTGTCACTGAAACAGATTTTCTGCTCTACTATTAGATAAGCTTGGAACAGGGAAAGACTAAACACCTTGTGTTCTAGGAGGCTGCTTAGAATATAGGTGTCTCCATACTGCTCTCCTGCCCTTGTGGTTCTAGCTTGAGGTGTCTGGTTTGCATTGCACAGACATTACTGTAGAATAAATTGTATGTATTTCCAGGTACAAGTCTTTCTAGTCTGAATTCTCAGGCTAACAGCAGTCACTGTATCAGCACTTGTTTCTCCCAACAAGTGCATTTGTATATACAAAATATTGTCAAATTTCAGCTTAGCTTGATTTTGAGAAGTAGCAGCCACAGAACTAACATTCCTAGAAGTTTTGAAATATGCTGTAGTTGGTGAGATTCAGGAAAAGCCTTCATCATATGCAAGTTTCTAAGAGAAAAAGAGTGTCTTTAAAACACAACAAACTCAGAGCACGCCGCCAAGCAGAAGGTAAATCCAAAGAAAATAAAACTTTGTTTGTTCTAATGGTAATGCCATTACTTATTCTGCAGGACAAAATGCCAGGCTGGCCAGCTACTGACATGACACTGCTGAGGACAGACATGGCAGGAGTCTGCAAAAATTGTCTAGAAAGTTCAAGATCTTCCTGATGGGAGGAGTTGGATGTTTGATGTATTTGAATGTAGCAGTTCATATCAGTTCATATCAGTTACACCGCAGTAAGTAATAAGTTTTTAATACAAAAAGCAGAGTCAAATGCAGCATTCCAGTTCCAGCCAAACTCCTATTTACTTTGAAAATTGAAAGAGATGACTTAGTTCTTGTGCGGTCTAATGCTATTTAAGTAGGATGTTGTGCCACTTTCTCACAAGCCCGAATGATCATTTGAACACAAAAGTAAAAATAATGGTCAGCTTATCTGCAGAAGCCAAAGAATTAAAAAAAAAAAAAAAAAAAAAAAACCAAAAAAAACCCCCCAAACAAAACAGAGAAAAACAAGAAAGTGATTCAAAACCAGTTCAGGGAAGAATCTTTTTCCAAACAAAATGCTGGTACATTTTTAATTTAAGGACAATGAAAACACCTCACACTTATGCTTGATCCTTCTGATATTAACTCCAGCATCTGCCAGACTAGGACATGAATGCAATATATGGGGAAATTTGCAGTTATGATGCATTTTTTTCAACGTGGTGCACAGAAAGGTGCTGACCCTTAGTAGGATCGTTACTTTCAGTGAGATTTCAGCAACGTTTTCTTTTTAGCCTGGAATTCCGAAGCAGAGCTATTGAGGGACAGCAGATCCCAGTGCTGCCTGCTAATTAGGAGCCCTACAAATGTAGGTCACAAAAACAAAAGCAATGCTTTTCCGGGAGAAGACAAATGTGTGATTTGTGAATGAAAAGCCAGGAAGTTTTAAAAGTGAAACAGAAGTAAATTCAATCAGGCTCTTGTTACAAATGAAAGCAGTGAAAACTCTCAGCCTTTAGCACTTGAAGAATAGAGAAGATTTTATTAACCCTTTGGTCTTCGAGATAAACTGAAACTACAGCCAATTAACATTAAAAATATATTTTCAAGTGCTTACTAAAGTGAGGAATTTGTTTTAGAAATATCAAACAATCACAGAGCCAACCATTATATAGAAGAAATAGGAAAATAGAGGCATAATAGTCTCTTGTTCCCCTCGTTGACATTAATCCACACTTTGCTAAGTACAGCTGTAGTCTGGCTCCCTTGTTCAGTACAAGACAAACTTCAAACCTGTCACTGATTATTTAAGTTCTTCCAATTTTCTTTAATTGTGGAATATGTATTAGGTTGGTTAAGCACTTTCACATGTGAAGGTCCTTCCTTGGGAGAAAGGCGAGTGTTTGTTTTTAATCACAATAATAATGTCTCCACTATGTGACTTCTGAAGATGCAATTATTCTCCCTTTTAGAGAGCCTGATAAGGTTTCTGATTATACAGCCTCAAAGATGATAAAAAGATTATAGAAGAGAGTTTACAGCAGTATGGTTCTAATCCACACATGCTGAATAACTGCCCGTTATTAAAAATCTGACATTCTATCTTACCCCTTACTGAAGTCAATGTAAGGGTCTTTTCCCTTATGTAATTTATATGTAGACCGATTTACCAAGCCACGTCTTCCTTCCCAGCAAATAAGATTTCTAATCATAATAAATGTCATTACTAAGTAGCACAGTAGGATGTTAGTTTGTTCTGCAATAACAATGCACTTGAATGGAATTTAGGGTACCTGTGTCAGAGATAACCCCTGCACTTGCTCTTTCTTTTTGCTGAGCAGAATTTTTTGCAAATGTCCATTCAGTACAATTTTTTCACCTTCTTAAACTCAATGAATTCTTGCTTTTTGCCATCTTAACAAAGTGACCAAGAGTTCTAAAAAACTGTTACTCTTGTCTCTCTTTTCCACAAGCTTAGCTTTAAGAAGTTATTCTTCTGAATTCCTTTCCATCATTAGTTTAATTGCAAAATTTAATTTTAAATAACAGCTATTAAAAGGCATTGATAGGTCTGTCACAGAAACTACAGTAATCCCCCTCCCACTGTAGTTACTTCAACAGCTTAAAATATTCACAGTCAGAGTATAACCTATTTTATCAGTATATAAAAAGAAAAACTTGGCAAGTAGATATTTAAATACATAAACTCACCATCTCTTCATCTTTTTTTTCCATTAAAACAGTGTTTCAAGAGCCAAATTATTTCATAGTCCTATCTAGAGTCCAGTATTTATGGGTTGCAACACAAGATAACTGGATTTTGTTGTGTGATACACCACAGCTTCTGATGTTAAGAAAACTTCCAAATGCCACAAATTAGTACCAAAATTCTGCTTAAGTCCAAAACGGTGACTTTCAAAACCCTTTGCTCAGTTGCTGCCAACCCTGGGGGAAAATGCTCTGACTGAGTGACTATCTCCCAAGACCTAAGTGAGAACCATGGGACTGGGCTCTGCACAAAATGCAATAGAAGACACATGGGGTTTTTTAACTGACCCAAAATATTTCAGTATTTCATTAGATTAGAGCCCTCTTCTTACAAAAAAGTACCTCATTTCCCTAAAAATGCTCAAGAACAATATTTCTACACAAATGGGGAATATCTTGTCCATTATCCCTATCAAATGGCCTGAGAAATTCTTATGGATTGTAGGGGGTCACATGTTTACTTCTCAGTAATTATGCATCTATAGAATACTCCCTGTTCCACACACAGAATTTGCTTTTATAAAGACCCTGTACTCTGCTAATAGGATATATATACACAATACTTTTCTTTATGTTTTAAGAGTCAAATGTATAATATTTTCTTGAAGTTTAATTCCAATCTGTAATATACAGATAAATTTTTGAGACACTGTTAAATCACAAACAGCCCTACAGACAGACACAGAAGATGTGGCAAATTTCTTCCAAAGAAAGCAGCAAACAATTATCACATGTACGTCAGGAGCACCATCAACAAAAAGAACTGGGGATATAAATAAAAGTCCACTGTATAAAACAGAAAGATGGAATCAAGCCAAAATTTTAATATTTTGGAGGTATTTACTGTAGTACAAAATATTTATACCTTAATCTGAAAATAAAAGTTATTTTACAAAGACTTGGGATATATAGAACAATTAGTTGCTTAATGAAATTAAACTTCACTATTTTTAGAAATTTAATTTTTAGTAGCGCATAATGCTATAGGTCTGTAGATAAATTAATGTGGTAAACAGCAAGGATTATTTTTGCCTTCTGACTTTAAAATGGGAAAAAAATTATTTTCAAATATTAACAAAAAACCAGGAACTATATATCCTTAAGTTATATGAATGTTGTGCAAATAGAGACTTTAATGTAACAAGACTAATAAAGAACACACTTTCATTTCCAGAGGAACATCTCAGGAAAACAAAAAGGAACAAAAAAAACTCTTCATGATATAGTGCAACACATCAGAGCACTAAGGAGGAAAAATAATTCTGGCTTGGAGTTTTGGGGCATTTTAATTTTGTAATGAGTCTTGAAATAAAGTAAGAGGTTTCAAAGGAGCAGCTAGTAGCAGAAATCATTTTGAAAGATTAAAGTACAGCAGTAGCATCTTTCACATTTTTCTCTTGAAATTTTCATCATTCATTCTAGCAAAAGCATTTCTCCTTAGAAGTTTGACCTTATTTTTCCTTTACCTTCTCTCCCCCACATTCTCATTTTTTCTCAGACCAGACCAAGGAAAATGTTATCCATTTTCTCTTCCAGATGCTCAGCCATCTCTCTCCTATCCTTTGCTTTGATCTGTTACTATCCTCTTCAATCATTGCCTAACCACAGAGCTGCTATTTCTTTTGAACTTCAAGTTGAAAGTAAACTGATGTACAGATTAGGCTTTGGTGAATCTCTTGCTTTGTTAGAGATTAATTTTGGATCTTCTGGCAGATTGAGTTTTTGCGTTTTCCTCTTAGGTTCAATCAGAATATGATCTCTTATGAGAGAACCCCTTAAAATGTAAGCTTGTAACTGATCTCGACCTGGGCAAAATATGAAAAGATATTTCTTCTTTAATACTGTATTTCAGAATTATTCAAATCTTCATTTCTATGTGAAGAAATATTTTAACTTCTGTATTATAATTCCATAAGCTAACATCCTCTGCATGAGGGAAAAGATCCCTATCAACATCTCTTAAATATTCCCATTGCCCTTAAAACATGAGCACTCTTCCCAAAGTTTCCTCATTCTACTATTCAAAATCCCTCAAAAGGCTGAAGTTTTCAGAAATAAAGTATTTGTTTTCAGCCTCAACAGGAGACAAATTTGAATTACATCTCTCATTGAATTGTCAGAACTGTGGAGAAAAAAGCTGCCATAAAAATAATTTCTTTTCCATCTTTCCTTATTCTTCTCCCTCACTGACTAGTGCAGCATTTGGCCGTTTATGGGCATAGGCATATAAGAGTTTGTTTCTTAATATCTCATTTGTCTCTTGTCTCATTCTATTGTCCCTTGGTTACCAATTCTCTTTCGAGAATTTCTTTAGCATAAATTACACATGAACTAATTAAAGTCCATTAGAAATTTGTGCTAATAATACTTCCTGCCGTCTAGATGTGCAAAATGATGGCAACCTCACCTTGTACTCTGCACAGATATTTTCAATTATAATTGAAAATTGTACTTTTGTACAAATTTCAATTGTACAATTGAAATTATTACAACATGCTATGGTAGTAACCCAACCACCAACCTAACCACTTCTTAAACTTATAAAGAGATGATTCCATTAAACTGGGTAAGGATGTATTTCCTTGTATCTGCTAAAGATTGTATTGCTAAAACTTCTTTAATGTGATGTCCATATTGACTTCTTCTCAAGAAGAGATTAGGAAACTGAAAGGATCAATCTTTAGGAGTTCTTACCATTGACCTAACCTTGTTCATGTTATTGATTACAATTTCTTTTTAAATATTTTTTCACCCAACTAAATTTTTTTCATTTAAGATGCCATTTGTATTGAAATTATTATTGTGAGTGAGCCTATTTTCATAAGCTCTTCAAAGTCATCCCTTTTAATTCTACAACAGAAGGCCAAAGGAAAGCTCTTTGAGACATCTACTTCATTTGCTTTATCACTTTTTTTTTGCTTATCAAATGTTAAGGGAGCATTTTTTTAAACGTTTTTTCCACACTCTAGCTGCATGTAGAAACAGTTCTTTTACCAGTAAACATTTACAGATATCTCATTGCAGAAGTGGGAGGACCTTTCTTAGCAATGTTGATCAGTGGGCTACCTTCACAGGATGGTGAGTTGTTATGTCACATGTTTAGCTAATTCTATTCTTAACAAATAAATAAATGTCCCCAAATTAATGAATTCTTAAGCATGACTACATGTCTGCATGTCTAAACAATTATAACACTTTCTCCAGATAAAAAATTTCTCATGAGCAGCAGTTTTCCTATACAAAGAGTCCTTGAGGTCTTATAGTGGTAAATAATTAAGAAATAAGGACTGTGTATCACTTATCAATTTGGTGGATATGTGCCTTTCATAACACAGCAGAATTATACTGTCATTTCATAGGTCAAGTATATATTAGACTTTAACCTTCTGTGAAAAAGAAAAAAAACAACAAAACAAACAACAAATCAAAAAGCATATGCATGAATGGCTATGTTTGTCAAAGTCTGAAAAATTACTAGATTCTCCTGGGAAATTATGTCAGTTCCTACACAGTTATATGTCACCATTATACAGTAGACTTTTAGGTGAGAAATGAAAGGAGGATTCCTCTGCTGACAGGTAGTAGCCATTAAATCTCCAGGCAGGGAAACATAAGTGCTAAAATGTTCTATGAAGAGGCAACCAAATATCTCAGGTCAGAAAATGAGTCAATCTCAAAATCTTCCAGCTAGCAAAGCAGCTTAGAAATTTTCTTTGTCACCTCTTGTCCATTCTCTGTAGCACATTTGGCCGTTTCCTCTCCCAAAGATTTCAAATAAAATGAAAGCATAGACAGAATTTACATCCAGACATTCAGTCAAAAAATTTCCTCTGCTCTTACCCCAGAGACCTTGAACTAGGCAGCTGTAGAAATCCTACTTGTGGGTTTGGACTGTCCTCTACTTAGAAACCCTGTTTTAGCTATCAAGTGTTCATGTTTCTATGAAGCTTTTCCCATTCCACCACTAAGTCTGCTTTTCCTGAAATGGTCTGTTTTGGCTTCAGTCTTTACCCTGATATTTGACAATTGACTCCTTAATTACTTCTGTTAGAATAGCTGGTAGATTTTTAACTTCTGAATTGCTATAGTATTGGATCTCATTAAGTCAAGGTGCAAGGTCAGTAAATGCCCTCCTTGATTTGATATCAAATACAATTGAGTACATACATTTAAAATAAAATATAAGAGGTGTCTTATATGCCCACATAACTCTATGACCTTGGTGTAAGAAGCATGTTGCTAAACCCTGATAAAGGGGATGAGGACATGAGCTACTGGGAGTCTCTCTGCAGACTCAAGGCAACTCCATATGGTACAGGTGTTATGATCCTGATTCCACAATGACTCAAATACTGAAAAATGACTGACTCTTAGAACCTGTGTGCTTTGGAATGGACTTTCCACTGCACTGGACCAATGTTATGCTGATATGAGGACAAAGGAGTCTTTACTGTCATGGCACTAATATAAAGATGAAAAAATAAGAAGCACAAAAGAAAGGATTATGCAAATCTTAAACTGCCACAGACACAGGAGAAGTGAGAACATATTGCAAACCAGAGTCCTCATAGGCAGAAACAGAAAAAAGTCCCAATAAGTACTAAAACCAGCCAACCTAACTACCAAAGTTGTTCCTTAATATTAGCAAAGAATATAGACAATTCCTCTGTTTAGAATGAGTAATGTAGTAAATCTGTCAAGACTGTATCACAGTTTGGATCCCATGCCATTTTTCCTATACAGGAAGAGCAGCACTACAGGCCATGAGACAACTGTCACAAGAATAGGTCAGGAATGCACTCAGACAGATAATAGATAGGAAATGACAAGTTGCCCTCCCTGATTTTGCTGCAGTACACAGGACTTCACGTAGATTACTTCCTCTTCATCCTTTCAGACGTGATCACATTGTGCTGGAATAACCCCAAAGAAATACAAGTCAGTACCATTTCTGATAAATCTCCAGACCATAATTTCCTAGATTAGCTAATGAAAAAGTACTTTATAACTTGTGATCATTTAGAACTGACATAACTCCTAATTAAAATACAGAAAACCAGAAAAGAACTGGAATGTTTTCAGGCATCTCAAGAGTGAAAGGAACTATTACTGAAATGCTTATCAAAATGATTTAATTTATTAGCTGTTTCACAAAAAAGGACCAATAATTTTGACTCAAAAAAAAGGTAAAAAAAGAAAGTTGTGCATCCAGCTGAAGTAATTGAAAAAATCAGAATTCATTTCATGCTTAAGTGTCTAATGAAAATCTGAGAGATTGAACAGCCACTGCTGAATACCTTGATCCATCTCTTGACAGTCAGTGATTGGCGCACTTAGGTAGCCCAAATAAGTGCTAAGTTTCTGTGTGAAGCCTGAGATGCCATGGTTAACATGACAGTCTTTCCCATATTGGTACATTCCATGCTGTAAAATGGTTCTTATCTCCTGCTACAGCAAATGCTTTAAGCTGCCATTGAGATCAGTGAACCAAAGGCAGTCAACACACTTTGAGGTGTCCAGCATGTCTAGGATATAAAAGCTTGTAATACATATCTGTTACTATCAGCCTTTCTGTTTGAGGCTCACATGATTTCAGTGCAGTAGCAAGTCTCTCCCATCTCTTTTCCCAGATTTGCTTCTGGAGAATAACAATAAATCTTTAAGATAACTACAGACATTATATTCACTTGTAAAGAAACATCTTAGATGGGGCCTGTTTTAAATTTGGCATTACTTCCAGACTTGACTCAGAGTTAGTACAAGAACCTTGCTTACAGGGATGACAGCAAATGATTCACTCAGTGCTGTTTTGTTGATCCAGCTGTAGGGCTGAATTAGACAACAGGCTTCTAGAAAGACAGAAAAATATGATTTTACAGCAGACACAGAGTGACATGCCTTGGATCTACCAGGATGACTCACATACTTGCAGTGAGACTTGCAGTGAGAAGTAACCCTTGCCTTAGTCAGTTCACAAATTAGCAATGATTAATCATGCATAAAAAAGGCTGGAATGACAACAGCAAAATACATCCCAAATAAAACACAAGTCCTTCCAAAAATACTTGTGAGTTTTTAGCATATTCATGTTTGTTATGGTTCATTCAACCTACACCCTGCCACTGCTGTACTTGCTTGTCAGAAAATGTTACTACAATAAAGAATAGCAAAAACTTAATTTCAAAGTAATATTTATAAGGTTTCAAGTATGTTTGACTTCAAATATGAATGTCAGATTTAGGTCTAGAAATTATTCAGAAAACTGTTTATTCTATTAACCAACCTTTTTCAATTATATTTTATGCTGCACGTGTAGCATAAAATAAATAGTAATTTTGCATCTTCCCCTGGATCTTAATATATTCAATAGATTAGAAATGTGTAAAAGTGTTCATCATAACATCTTGTTCTTCTTGAGAACATCTATCAAAACAAAGAAAGATTAAATAAGATTAGCAAATAGCAACATGTGTGAGCTCTCTATACCTGTGGCTGAAAGAACTACCCTGATGATTTCTGTAACCAGAAAACAGATCAGAGGCCACGTCAGGACCAATCCATAGAGCTAAGAAGATTGGGAGAGGGGAGGTGAAAGTGGAGGAGGTGGAAATCATTGCATTTTTTAGAGAGAAACATGAGGAAACTGCAATCTATTCATAGCTGCAGGCAGATGGTTTCATGCCCAAGAAGAAAAAATCAGCTCTGTTTGTCAGGAAAGAAATAAGCTGTGAAATATTCCCTCAGCTCAAGTAATAAGTGGGGTCAGGGTAGAAAAAATAAGACTTATTTTACATGGTTTTTCCTTACAAAGAAGCCATGTGAATGGCTAGTGCAGGTATTCCTTGAGCTGCTACCCCAGCCCAGGGAGCAGCTGCCTCCCTCTCTGCCGAGGTTTCCTTCGCACTCCTCATGTCCCCAGGACCATGGCACAGCTCTGCCTGCTGGAGCTCAGGTCCTGTATAAGCCTAGAAGGTTCTTAAAATCAATTTGTTCCTCTGTTTAAATGCACAAAGATACTAAGGACTGCCTTATCACTTACTCAGAGATGCACTGGCTGAGGGTATAAAGCTTCTACACTCCAGTGGAAGCTGATAAAAGGCACGAGGCAGCTAAAGCAACCCTAACTTCTTAGAGAAGCCTGATCTATTAGACATGCTCAGGTCATGCACTGACTTCCACACAACAGCCTAACAGAACAGACTAACATTTACAATGTGAGAAATACACACTTTTGACTCCTTTTGGCCTGTGGTAGTTTTGAATCTGCTGATCCCATTTTTAAGAAGGTGTTCTTACTGCAAGGCTGTGAATAGCTGAAGATGAAGACTAATCCCTATCCCTGGAGATACCAAAGGTGTGGTGCTGAGCAGAGGGAAAGTGACACTTAAGGGACTGAAGCAAGAATGATCCAAATGGGGATTTAGCCAGGAAAGGTAGAGTGTCTTAATTTTTAATAGCATAAATTTTGATTCAAAGAGTAGGTTATATTACAGGACTCTGGGATTCTGAAGATGGGGAACCAGCACTTTCTGAAAACTTTCCTCATTCACATTCTCTGAGAACTTGTAAATGTCATGGCCACTGTTGATACCTGCATGGTTTTTGACACTTCATCTACTGACTGAGTGTTTTGTTATCTATCATAGCCTGTTCTCTATCACATCCAGGTACCATTATCATAATTCATTAACTAGTTCTTGATTAAATCAACTACTCTTATAAGCACAGTGGAAAAAAAAAAAGAAAGCATTTTTGCCCCAGAGAAGCTGAGAAGGAATAAAAGGTGTGAAGAGAAATGATGGAGCCTGTCTTGGTACTTGCTGAGGGCTCAGCAGGAGTGCTGGCATGAGAACCCCAAGACTGTACCTTGCATTCTGGTCTTTCAGTGTCTAGCATACATTTCTTTGTTTCTATTTCCTTTGTTGTGAACACTGTACAAAGATGTGCATTTGCAAACTTTACAAATCCTAATTTGTATGTTTTTTTTTTTTTTCTGTGGTCCCAAAACACCTGTTTAAAATTTCAGAAATAAGAATGGTAAACTCTTTTGTTTTGGGTTGTTGTTTTTTTTTCGCATTAACTTTTCTAGAAATAGTTGCATGGTTTATTATCTATTGCATCACAAGCTGGACAGAGTACTTGAAACACTGCATGAGTTTGTGTGGGACTACATAAAGATTTTATGCTACGTGGCATTAAAATTCCTTGTAGACTTCAATTCTGGACTTCAAAGTATCTTTTCTGTGATGTTGATTAGAATTAGTGCAGTGACAGCTGGCATGATTTAAACCATATAACTTGAATTTTGGACATTGAAATTGCATTTGTGACTACATGCCAAAGGCCTGAAGTGAGAAATGCTGGACTTGGGATGTAATTGATTTCCAGCATATTTATAAAAAAAATCTATTAATGGATAATGTACATTTATCCTTTTATACCTTTTAAGGTACATCAAAATACCATCTATTCTCATTTAAAACACACCAGACTCTAGTGAACCAGACATTTGAAGCTTATAAAAGCCAGCTACTGTTTGACCTAGTTTCATTACAAGCCTGAAACTGCCCATTACACACTTAATGATGAGTAAGATGAAAAATTGAATTCAATCTACTTCACAGGACTTGAAAAACCATCCAGACAAATCTCGTCCAAGAAAAGCAGCTGAAATGAATATGCCAGATTGTGAACTCCAGTGTCTGAGGGAGCAGCTGACACACTCATTTTTCTGCCCCTTCCACAAGTGTCACCTCTCACTAAGTCCCAGCTGTGGGGCAGGTGAGGCTGTACCTGAGCTCACCTCCACTAAATTCACCAGCTCCTTCCTGCCGGAGTAGGCAGCCTTTCAGTCACCTTTCCAACAGCAGCAGCAGCAGTGGGGCTGTCATGCCCAGGTTAACAAGCTCTGCTCTCTCAGCAATGGCTATTGACTTGGGTTTAATATTTCACTCACCATGATTGCTGTTTTCGAGGATAACTCAGACTCATTACTTACTACAGCCTGTGATACACATAACTGTACACTCAGGTATGAAATAGTACATTTAACTACATGAGACCAAAGTCTCTTTCTTCCACCAACATAAAGAAATAAAAGCTCAACCTTTCAGATTCTTCTTAGCTATGATTGTGTGATGGAAATGCGCCTAAAATCTTGTTTAAAACACAGAACAAATCAAGGTCTACCGCTGATGAAAACAGACACCCAATCCTAGGTTTGCACTGGTATGATCGAGAGCAAAATTTGTTCTGGAGTGTCAAAGAGGTATCATAATGAATTAAAGAGTGCAACCAATTTAAAAGAAAAATGCTCATTAGCATGAATAGAAAACCATCACAGCAGAAAAATGCCAGCACTTACAGCAATACATCAGCTATTCCCATTAACATAGTAACTAACCATTTCTGGGTAATATGATTCATGGCTAAACATAATACTGAAAAATTATATCTTCCATTCACATGACTAAATTAGAGCTCTTCTGTATCTTTATCACCTATCTCTGCTGATATTTTATTGAATATTTACTGCAGACAGCGAAAAAGGTAAAGTTGTTTTCTATGCAATGATATATATATACATATATGAGTTCAACTGATCCTATATATAAACAAAATAAAAATGAGCAAAACCAACTCAAACCTTTGGTTTCAGAGATATTCTCCAAAAGAAGTAATCTCTAACACTGCTGGTTTTTGAGCAGACTGATTCCAGACCAACTTTGAAAATCCCAGTCAAAGCACATAGTTTTGCAATAGACTCATCTGGATAGTTTCTTAGCCAAAACAATTTCAACAAAAAGGCTGGTTCCAGACATAGCGTATTAAATAACCCTGAATTGGCAAAGAGTGATGCATACATTCCATCTGAGAGTCTGATGCAGCTCCGGTCAGTTGAGGTAATGTAAGTTCAGCTTCACAGCTAGAAACTATAACAGCATTTTCAGCAAATTGTCAAAACAATCCTTTTGTACCTTTGGTGTTGAAGTTCATAAAAAAATCTGAGTAGATAATGTACTGTTTCAGGCTCTTTAAACTTTTAAAAACAAAACAGCAGAAAAGTTGGATGAGTGGTTACAGTGAAAGCAGAAATAAATGTGAGTGTGTAATTTTATTGGCAGACAGGAGTATATGGTCATCATCAAACAAGATCCTGGTTTTTCCCTCAATTATGTCATAGTTCACTGTAATTTTAGTTGCTCTGTGGGAGCTGCTCACAGACAAGAATTAAAGCAGTCTGCAAACTATAAAGATGGGACAAGTCCTCATCTCCTCAGCCTAAATTATTTTTTTCCTTCTCATGGCCTTTTCTCTCACAGCTGTGGCATAGTTTGAAAGTGGCTTACCTATAGTTTGAAAACAATTTCTGTAGGCTGGTAGAGGTGGATGGTGAAGTGCCAAGAGCAAAGCAGGAGCCAGCCCTGCTCCTGGCATCCCTCTGCATAGACAGAAGGAGGGAGGGCAGGGGCTGGAAGACAGGGATCTGGCCCAGCATCCTCACCCTCTCTCATCAGGATCCTTCTCTACAATATTACTCCTAGAATATTCTCCACAACTCTATCTTTCCCACCTTCATATTTTAATTTTTTTAAATCTTAACATATCCTGAACTCTGGTACATTCAGTGTAGCCACAAAATTTGGCTTAATGTTAGCAGTATAACAAACTTCTGAAAAAAAGTAAGAAACTTGGTATTGCCTATTGTGATGTCCAGCTAATATCTGCAAAACCTTGTGTTAATATCCCCTACCACTTATTATTTTCAGCATGATTCAGGGCCAATCCAGTTTTTACTTAACTGGATTTGTAGTAGTAGTTTTCTTGGATCCTTGATGAACTGGAAGGACTGAATACAAATACAATGCAATAATACATATGCAAATATGCAACGTTTGCTTTGGCAGCCAAGAAAACAAACCCCATCCTGGGGTGCATCAAGTACAGCATAAACAGCTGGTGAAAAGCTGCAGTTATCCCTCTGCATTCAGTGTTGGCACAGCCTCACTTTGTGCTCTGTGCAGTTCTGGGCATCCCAGAGGAGACATGACACTGTTCCTCCAGCTCACCCACAAAGATCTTTAGTTGAACTAGTGAGTTTCTTTAGTCTTTTCCTTAAAAAATTTATATATAGAGAGAATATTTCAGACAACATCATAATAGAAAGAATCTTTGCATCACTGGTAACAAAATTTCACCTGCTTCTAATGGTTCTTGAAGTTGGGTCCAGAGAGGTGCATACAACCAAAGGGACAGATTGCCTACTTGTCAAAAGATTTTTTCCACAGGGTTTGAGGTGTGCACAAAGGGTAAAGGAAGAGAATGAGGAAGACAGGTGCACAGATCAATACAGATATTTTTATTCCATGTGAATCTCAAGGGCACTATGTGCAGCACACTGATTTGGCTTCATGTAGTTTGAGTAAATTCAAACTAGCATAGCTTGCATGGCATAGGTAGGATGTGAAAACCTGTCCCTGTGCCTCTAAGAGCAGAACAGGCCTCAGTTCACACCTGGGCTACTGTGACCCCTTCTTGCAAGGCTAATAGGTTATTGCTTCACTACTGATTTAATTTCTATGAACTATCAAAATCAACTCTTCTTGTTACAAAATCTCATACTAAAAAAAAAAAAAAAAAAAAAGTGGCAAGGTCTAACTCTGACAAAGCTTTGAGCAATATTGAAAAGACAGACCAGAAAAAGACAGGACTGTAAATTACATGTGATGAGTGGTGGTTCTTCAGTGGCTCTTGCATTTAAGGTCAAAATCTGAAAACAAATGTTTACAGCCATTGATATCATTAATCAAACTTAAGCTCTCAGAAGTATTCGTGCTTTCAGTTTGAAGGGATATATTTTAGTGCTCTTTGCAGATCTAGTATAGTTTGCATGCTTAGCACCCTGTAAATCTTTCAAATGCAAAATGGAACATGGCTCAGCTTATGCACCTCATTTAGAGTCTGTTTATATTGATACAAAGAATAGTTTCAGTATGTCATGAGTGTTATTCTAATGCCCTTCAGAAATAATACCTGCATGATGATAGATATTAGAAAAATTTTGGTTATTTTGGTGTGTACAGAGCCCTTCAGCTCACCACAAAAAATGGGAGAGACAAAACCATATAAATATAAGAGAAATTCACACAAATGGAAAAGGGATAATGGTTTGAGCACATATACATTGTAAGACCTCCATCCATCCCTGACTGCTGTGTTTTCTTTTTTAAATTGTAAACTCTTAGGGACTGGCCCTCAACAAATGAATACCTTGACTAGAATATTAGAGATCAACCTTGTTAGGGACTCTAGATGCTAATGTAATAATACAAATTATGTAAATAAGTATGACTTGTAGTCCTTAATCTAGGAATGTCACATTAAAAAGTCAATCACTGAATAAATCTACAAGCATTTGTGGAAGCAAAGGAGAGTCTAAGACTTTATGGGTAATCACCCTCTGTGTTGGCAGATAGAGGTGTGCCTTCCTCCTTTTTTTCCCTGTGGTAGCACAAATCCTTCCCTCTCTCTGTGAAGAAGCCCAGCTGCTGTGGAAAGCCACCTCATGGCTGGTGTCCACCAGAGTGATTTGCCACCAGGAGCTATAGACTCAGTCCCTTCAAGGAGGAGAGTATCTGGGATGGTGATCAAACTGGCTGGCTCCCACAATGGAGAATAATTGTTTCTGAATGAAAACAATAACTTCTAGATTTTCCTGGTTCAGCGTGTCAGACACATTCTGAACATGCCTGGTGGTTCACCCAGGAAAATTAGGAGGCATTTAGGTACTTCCCTAGACATCTCTGAACTGCCTAGCAGAAGGTAGGGGCCCAAATACACAATCTGGGACATGCCCAGGCAGGCAGAGGCTGGACCTGGAGCTCCCAAGTGAGCTGATTTCAGGTACTGCTACAGAAGCCACCCAGACTGCTCTCTGAGAGTTCAGCACTGCAGGGCTGTCCTGTTGCCAGCCTTGACACAAAATCAGTAACCTGAACCTTGGTGTGGACTCCCAGTTTCTTTGCTATTCTTGCTGTGAACGTATTGTAGTAAAACTAGACCTCTGAATCAGCTGAGCTGGAAGAACTTAAAAGATCCACATGCTAGGACAAGCTAATACCAAGGCTGTCTGAGTAATGGAAACACTGGGTAAATGCTTGCAGAGCGTTTTACTACTTGCAGTCCATATAAGCTGTAAACAGCTTATATGTGTCTAGCATACAGAGTTTCCTGAATAGAACAATATATTCCCACTGTCCTTGAAAATCCTTGCATGTAAGATGGTTTTCCTCAACTATCCTTGTGCTGAAATAGATGTCAAAGCTTCTGGCACTCCATCAAACCAAATAATCTATTTCCAAAGTAACAGCCCATTTAGCATTAAAATTGGCACTTAAGGGTTGATATAAAATGTAAATTAAATGTAGGATATGAGTAAATGAGGCTACTCTTGTACTTCAATTTTTGTATTGGCACCAAGGTTGATAATTTTAAGCAAATCATAAGTACTCTTTCTCTTTTTAAAAGTATGGTTTTCAATTTCATTTGTGGCATTGCTTTCAAAGCAGAGAAACATCACCTTCACTACCAATTCACATGAGAGTAATATGACTATCAATCACAGTGGCTTGGAAAGAGCTGGTAAGATTTCAAATCTAGGGATAAAGAAAAAAGAATTAAATTAAGTAATGCTAGAATGAAGCAATCAAGATTAAATGTGTTCTCAGCTGTTGAGTTAACCGGTTCTGAGTTTTTATCGAACAAAAGGTTAAAGAAATGAACCTTTAACAGCAATTATTTCAGTTTAATGGCTTTTTTAAGCTCAAGCTCACAGCAGCTGAATTTCTTCTGTCACTTAAAGAAAAAGTAAAACACCTGACATTATCATGTCTCATTAATGGCTCTCAAGAAGTCAGTTTAACACTTGTGATGATTAAGTCCAAACAGGTTTTGTGATTTAATTAGAACCCTAAGAGTTTTGAAAATCCCATATAGTAAGTAAATTTATGGGTTGGTGATTTAAAAAAGGCTCAAAAATCTTGAAATGAATTATCTAAATGAATTAAATTAGACATAAATGAATTAAACTGAAAATAATGAAAATATTTCTTAAAATGTTGAGAAAGCTCAAGAAATCTTATTTGGTAAATGCTGTCCTGGGAGAAAAAAATGTCAGTGCATGATAAATTAATATCCTTGATGAAACTAGTGTAAATTCAAACCACAGTTGTCATATCAAAGAATTTCCAATTGAAATTTGAGAGCTCACGGCTCAATTCTCTTAAAAAATATGTAACATATTTTCCTGGGTAATTGTTGGCTATTTAAATTCCTTCACCTACCAGCTTCCCCCCAGAACTAAAATTCTTGTAATTGTGGTTTTGCCTTGCACTGTGGAACCAGAGATGGGGGGCCAGAGCGGGGTACATTTGAGTCAGGGGCCTCATGATGAACACACCTTGGGGTTGTCCTGGAGAACAGACTGTCACCTCCATGTCTTAGGGACAAAAAGGACTAAAGGACATCAGGGCTTCCAGTGTTCTGCTCTGAGTCATCTGCCCCAGAAATCAACACACAGCCCAGGGCTGCCTGACTACTGTGGTGTCTCTCCTGCTTCTCGCAGCATTTGTGTGGGCAGCTGGTTCACTGGCAATGGAGCAGGGCTGCCAGGGGCCTGCCAGAAGGGAGGAGGCCAGTGCATAAACTAAAACTGGTAATACAAACCTGGCATTGGAATCACATGGGGTGCACAAGGCCCAAACACATAGTTCCTTCTGAGGTTTATTTTAATGGTCTCTCTCAAGAAAAGTAAGACAAATTAACTGAAACACGTGAAGTTCAAATGGGGCAACTAAACTTCAGCAAGCTTCAATGTAGATATTCCACCTAGAATTCTGTGCCTTAACCTGGTTTCAGACTTTTGTATAGAGTGGTTACCTCAAAAATGAAGCAGGGTTCAAAACTGATGTTTATTTCTTTGCCATCCCTGACTTTGCCTTTCCATCCTCATCTCACCACAGTCCCCACACTGTCCCATAGGTGTAAGATCTTGATGTGCTTCTTCACCTGTCGCAGCCTATGCAGTGCTGCTCACCCAGCTCAGGCACTGGGGCCCACCCAACCTATAGGATCCTGCCTGATCTTTCAAATCCCACACGCTGTCCCATCTCAGCCTCTCCAGCTGCAACTTCATGAGACAGACTTAAAACACCAAATTAAAGACACAGCTCTTTTGGGGGGTAGAAAGGAAAAGGTTCTCTCAGCCATGGAGAGAGGAGAAGAAGAGTAGATGGCTTGGTGCATTTTCATGATTTGTTTAAGGACATTCACAGTGCCAACTGCACTGACAGGCACCTGAGGTGTTTCTTCCCCCACCTCACATCTGCCTCAGACTGGGGCTCACGTGGTCATCTGGATCAGGAGCTGATATGGCTGAAAAACAACCCTGTAAATGAGTGAATGTGGAAGATTTATGTTTAACCCAGGTCACTTATCTAATCAAGTTCTCTTCAAAGCCCTGCAAATGGTTGTACTGACAACATGAGGGAGTGATGGAAGAGTGAGAATGAGTAACCGGAGGTATGAAGTAGTAAGGGTTGCTTGTGCTGCATTAGATTTGAAATAAATGTGGGTCAAATGACAGACTTAGTAGTTGGGTTTTTTTTAAAAAACTTTCACAAAGGAACATCTCATATTGGAAAAATATTAGGGAATTTGAAGAAATTAGGTTTGTCTTGTTCACAAGAGTTCACAGATAGATTTCAAAAAGAATCAACCATCAAGATCGTCAGCTTTCCTCTTTCAAACTTGTCAGCACCACACTCTCAAATACCTAAATCATATCATTTTCCTCTGAGCACCAAAAACATGGTCTCCATTTGGTGCCCAAGAGTACTAAGTATGCTTGAGAAATGAGACCCCTGAGGATAGGGAGTGTCTGGCTGCTAATGTGCTTCTTCAGTTTTCAGCATATGCCAAGAGAAGAAGGGAAGGAATGAGCCAAGAATCCCAAATGCTATTTCCCCATGCAACATATTCTGCTGTAAGGATGATGCTGAGCTTGACTTCAGAATTCAAAAATCTTGCCATTTTCTTTCCACACTTGATTTTATTGCTTTTTGGGCTCGTTTTCAATACAAAACAGTGACAGAGCCAGTTTCTATAGTAGCTGCAAAAAAGAGTTCCAGAGTCAACCATCGTAACATGTAGCTCTCACAGGAAAGTGCTGGGTGGCAAGTAAAAATGGGGAGGAAAGGTGAATCCACATACATGCTGTTGCATTAAAGAAAGGAGTAGGTTTGAAGCAACATTTTATGACTAATCAGTTGAGAGTTTAATTTAGAGCAACCAAATATTTGTCTAATAAACACAAGGCTTGATGCTTTTAAAAACAATATCATGAGCATGTAGGACTCCTTAAATCAACATAAATGGAGAAAGTAAGTGCAGGAATGAAAATCAAACCTAAGAACCAAGAATTACATCCCAGAAAACCAAAGAATAAGTGAACATGCAAAATGTTACCCAACAAATCAAGGCAAACAGTATCTGAGTGTGGAGGTTCTGAAAAGTCATTCACTACATTCACATCTTGGAGGGAATGTGAAAGGCTCCAGCCAAGTGGTGGCAGAGGTGGTGATTTCATCTTCATCTTTCAGCCCCAGCACTAGCTCTCAGTCTTCCCACACCACTCACCCTTTTCCCATGGCACATCCCCAGCCTGGTCATGCAACCAGGGCTTCTTGGGACCTGTGCTGTGAATGAGATCCTTGAAATATTCCCTTTAAAAAATAGTCTGTTTTTACCTCAGTACATTTATAGGTCAGACCAAGTTAGTCCAGTGGAACTTAGGGACATGATTTTCTGGTGGATTTGGCAGAGCTGGGTTAATGATCAGACTCAATCCTTTTACAGGTCTTTTACAACATACATGATTCTATGATTCCATGACTTTTTGTCATAACATTCTCCTTCAATATCTCACTGCCTCAGGCCTTAATTTTGGAAAGGATCTCATTGAATATGCTTGAGTCCCACTGATGCAGGGCATATGTCTAAGTACTTCCCTGATCAGATATGTGCATATGTGGCTTCTCAGATTGATGTCTTAGATCATAACTTATTTGCAAAATACATTATTAATTCTCTGGCATGTTTTGTGAGAACAAGAATAAACAGATAAATAAATAAAGACAAACAGTTTATCTATTTTTGGGTAAAGAGAATTTTTTTGGCTAATCTTCCTTTGCTAATTTCTGAATACAGTTTAAGTGTATCTTCTACTTCTATTTTGGGTTTTTAAAAACAAACAGATTAGAAGAAAGTTAAAATTATATTTCATATTTTTAAAGGTTATTAATTATTTTTTGCTATAAAAAGGTAAAATATTGTCTCTGGCAAAATGTTTGTAGGAAGCACTTGGCTGTTTTGGTACAAGTGAAGAGTGATAAAGTCTAAATAAATTCAATAGACTTGACATATTCCTCTTTTCTACATTATTCAAATAATAAAGACCCCATTTACATTCTGTCAGAGACCTTAACAGAAGGCTGTCAATTGTGACAAATTTCACAAAGCAATATTTGATGTGTGTTTGTATCTTTTTGTGCTTGTAGCTGTCATGGAGTGACTAATTCACAACCAAAGCTTTATTTGATAAATTTAGGATCTTGATTATGTCAAATATCCATGTAGAGAATTCAGTTTTGAGGATACAATCAATTATTCAACTTTCCCAGTAATCGCTTTTTTGAACCATTTAATGATGCAATTATTCATGGACATTGAAAATCTGGCTGTGTTGTGTAGACATGGTTACTCACATCACTCAAGTGGGATCATTTTGCTCTGATGTTTGTCTGGGCATGGGAAAGTGTCTGGTGATGACTCTCCCATGTGCACAGGTGAAATATGTTCCAGTGTTCTGTAGGTGTGAGCTTTGAAAATTTGTCATAACCACATATTTCAACTTAAAAAGTCTATTGAAACTTGTGTAGGAAATGAATTTAAAAAAAAAAAAAAACTAAACTCTATAAATAATCCACCAAAAAGTGTCAATTTATCAATTATTGGTTAGACTGTTTAACCTTACTTGTCTTTCAGCTATGCTGCCTGAACTTATCCAAACTCAGACACCTGAACAAGACGTGTCCACAGCTGGAACATCTGGTCTGACTAGTCACTACACACAGCTTTGCCCCTTGGAAGTGATTTGTGTCACCCAAGACCCGAGCTGCAGTTGCCTCTCCCTCTGAAGTGAACATGTTGAGAGCCCACAGCATCCAAGCCCCACAATGAGAAGGCTCAAACAGATGCATGGAGTGCAGTGTCCTGGATTAAAGCAGCACCTGAGCAGCTGTGAGCACCCAGTTGTCTACTATTTTATTCCTTGGTTAACTAGGGCAGTACTGTGATAGCTATCAAAAGTGAAGTAACAGAAAATGTTAGCATTTGGAGGCTCTTTTGTAAGGAAGATCTAGCCTCTGAGCTGATCTGGTTGTCTAGAATAAGAGTTCTGTAAAAGGATTCTAGATCAAAATCTTAGAAAGGTAACCAGGCCAAAGGTGACTTTGGTTTATACTGCTTTTTCATGTGATCAGGCAATATGTCATGTATTTGTAATGCAACAAAGTTTTACTCTTGTTTCTGAAGTTCAGAAAAAGGGAAAAGGTAAAAATTATGGAATGGTTTTGGGGGGAAAAATAAAAATTAAGCAAGCAGAGCAAAGTTTTGAATGGCTAACAGAAACATGGTGTCTCAAGTGCGTTCTCTGCTTTTAATATTCACTGGAAAAGCCAAACCACAGAACACAAGAAGCATAAGAACTTAGAACAGCATATTGACAGAATATTATAAATAACTATATGATTTTGCTTAATTAGGCATCCTCTTTCTCTCACAGTCAGAGGGAGGACACTGGTGTAGACTGCCTTTCCTCTGATCTGACATTTGTTTCTTTAAAACATTACTTTTAAAACAATCAACAATCAAATGGAATTTAAGTTGAAAAAACATTACAAGACTGCACCAAGGTCAACCCCCTCTTCACTGAAAAGATTTTCTTCATTTATCGAATGCAACTTTAGTTGTTCATTGGCTAAATTATCTCCTTCATTGAAGTGTAAAGTTCATAAGGAAAGATGATTAATTCATGAATGTATTGTTTATGCTGTCTTTACTAAAGAAAGTATTCCAATTATCATTTAAATAATGGTATTTGACTTTAAAATGGAACAAATATGCAAATATTATTCTACTGCTGTTCTGAGCTGAGCCATTATATTTCAAAATCAAAAAAGAGTGGGCCAGTTATGCTTCAATTTATAGCTGTGTGATGACAGAGCTGATTTCCTTGTGCAAGGAAAATTACTTTGTGTTTACCCCAGCGCAACAGATAATCAGATGTGAGCCATTGGAATGAATATCTCTGGGAAACTTTGACATGTTATCTTTGAAAGTATGATATTCACTTACTGTTAGGAATGAATGATTTAAATCACAAACTTGGGGCATTACTTTCCTTGGGCTGTTACTCTTTCAGGACATAAACCTAGCTTTGAGAGAATTGCCAGCTATCTCAATTTTCATTAATGAGAGGAACTTCAATCTAGAAATCCATGCAAAACACTACAGATAAGCCAGTAAATAGAGAAGATGTGCTTTCATGCAGCAGCCATTAAAAGAAAACTCTGCTCCTGATGAGAAAACTTAAACCACCCCAAACCAAAGCAACCTCCACCCCACAGGAAAAGTCCTGAGGTCAGCAATTCAGTACTTTGTTTTTCTTGATCTGTATGGCTGCATATTAATAACGTCGGGGGGTGGGGGCATGTTAACTATGAAGGAATTTGGGATGTTTTCATTATTGCTGGGCAAATAACTCTTGAAAAGTAAGCATCTCTTTTATGCATAGATCAAGTGAACTTGGCAGCAGCAGTGTCATTGATGCTAACAGTGTGTGACAGGAAACAAACCCATGTGACTGCTGTGTTTTGTAAGTCGAGCTCTTGTGTAAGATTCCGGTACATTCTTTTCCAGCTATTCTCTCAGAAATTTGAACTTTTAATTAAAAGGCAACATTGAAGCATGTCCAGCACTGACAGTCTTAATGCTGTTTCTTCTCCACATTAACATGCAAACCAGCTTCAGTCAGCATGCAAGGAGATCCTGTATAATTAGCTTCATCGTCCATGATGAACAAATATGTGTTTTGGGGAGGGAGAGGATGTACCAGTGTTTTCTAATCATATGATCAGGATTTTCAACTCCTGGTAGACATATAATTTTCTAATAGAAACTCTAATGACTATTTTATAAGTTAGAACAAAGTACATGTATCAAATTCAGGTTGTTTGTTAGGTTATATGAGCTATCATAAAAGCAAATCAATTGACTTAAAATATTTGAAATGTAACACATTTTTAAAGTAAATATCTACTAAAATTGTAGCCAATATCAAAATACAAATACATAGCCAGATACTGCTCTCTGGAAAGATGTTTCATATAATATGCACCATCATTTAAGACCCTAGAATCCAGGTCAGTAATAAGCACAGATGTATGTGCTTGTAATCTTTGTGTATTAAAAATATTCAATAATATCTAATACAGATTTTTAGTAGTACAAACATAAGGACTGATATTACATGACACGGTAAGTTTACTACATCAACTGCTGACTTTAGTGCTAGGTTTGAATTCTGAAATTAATTTTGAATGATAAATTAAAAACACATTAGCTGACATGAAGCAGAGAGTGAAAAACTAAAATGTATATTTTATTATGAAGCTCAATATTACTTTTTCCTGTGGTTTGGGGGTGTATTTTATATGCTACTCAAATAATGAAACACTTGACAAAAAAAAAACAAGGCAAAAAGATCCCTTCATTTCAATTTCTGAATTAAACATCCTGTAACGGCAACAGAAGATGATAGGATTAGATCTTGATTTCCAGGCTCACAATATCCACATTTTTCTTTTCCATGGAAGTAGTAATAAAGTAGTATGAAAACAGAATCTCTTTCTTCTCAGATTATTGAGTAATGTTTCAGAATTGAATTTTTATAGTGCATTCCATAAGAAGCAACATTGCAAAACAAATCCAATATTTTTATAGTTCAATCCTCAAGAAATAGACAATCATTTAAATATCATGTTTCCACCTCCAAAGACAACTACCAATCTTGTGGAGATCAGTCTAGACGCACGTAAGTTAATATATGAAGAAAGCAGTAACTCAAAGATATCAGCATAGCCATTGAAATTTCTGGATTATCCACAGCTCATGCAGAAGATGACCTGACAGTGTTTGCAGATATCTTAACAGAAACAATGTAAAAGAGAGTATTTGACAAGAAGATCATGCACAGGTACAAAATTATCTATCTGTTTATATGCCTCCATAACTAAATCATAAGCCAAACACTTTTTGTTAGATGTTCCCTCATGGACACAAAATTTATACTCATTAGATATTTCTTTATCACCCAGATTTGCTTAAATGATGGTTTCCTGTCAAAAGGAAACTTTTTTGTTTCCTAGTTTAGTTCAGCCTCATTCAGAGCAAGATGATGGATCTATTCCTTACTCTTCTTTTTGGGTTTTACCATTTAACATTATTTCTTCCTCCAGTTGTCCCAATGATTTCTGAAAACTCAGTTCTAGGCACTGCAGATGAAGGCAAAGCCTCCATAGAAGTGAAATTCTATTACACAAATGGCTTATCCAAAACTTTTTCAGGTGAGTAACAGTCTATCTCTCTATTTGGCTGACTTGTAATGAAACCTTACTAAAAACATAAAATGGAAGATTGCTTCAGATGGACATTCATTTCTTCATTATTTTAAAGAAAAAAGATGTGGAAAGGAAAATTTCTGTTATCACAAAAGAATTTCAGTATATTCTGAGAATATTCATAAAATATACAATCTGCATTATAATGCAGTGAATTCATCAGTGTACAGATATCTGACAATATATCTAACAGGAAGACTTATTAATAACTTTAAGTGGCATGGATTCTCTTGGCTTGATTCTACAGAAAATGAATGCCTGATACATCTTGGAATCTGACTCACCATAGACCAACACAGTGAGGAAGCAATATCCTGATAGGTCATGAACTAAAAGCTATCTAAAAAGTAGTCCTGATTTTCTTCCCTTCGTAATTTTTCAGTCTTTTTCTTACTGCTGAGAAATACAGGCTTTCTCTATTTGATCTAGGCATTCACTGAAAAATTATATATGTTTAGAAAAAAATTACATTTTTTTTTCCCCAGAACAAGGGAGAGTATGATAGAGTGCTGAAGTTACAGTTTCAACATGTACTGAAATATTCCAAGTTCTTTGTCATTTCCTATCAGAACTGATGTCATGGTTGCTGCCTTCTCCAAAACTCCAAATAACCTTCGCTGCTATTAGGAACACAGCTGAATATACACACTTGATCTTCAGGTAAAATAAACCACTAAAATTTGCATTACATGGATATATACAATTGAGAACTCTTTGACTAGTCTCCTGGCTGCATCTAATTGTGAAAGACTCTCATGAAGAAGTTTCTAAGAATAACTCTGTTATCTCTGAAAAGCTGAGCAGCTTGGCAAGTGCTGTTAAATGCTCTTTCAGATGCCTAATACATGCTCTACCCTGTGGGATCTTGACCAGCAGGGTGAAACAGGTGGTGTTCATTACTGATGGAATATCTTCAGAGAATTTAGAGATCCACAGAGTTGATTCTAAACCTGTTCTCTCTCTATGCCTGATGAGAAAAAGTATATTTTCTGATAATCTCACATTTTAGTTGTGAGTAACACAATATTAACCTGATAAATGTTTAACTCAAATGCATATTTACAGCATCTGTTGAGAACAATTGTAAAATCAATTAAAATATTAAAAAGCAGCATTTTTTATCATATCAGTTTTAGAGGACCTACTTTACAGGAGATATCTACAGGAGCCTCTTGTCAATATGTATAGGCAGTGATTGTCTAATTGGTCAAAGGTTATTTTACATTAGACTTCATAAAGATTTCAGGCATTTCAGAAAAGAGAATCTTCTAGAAGACACATTTTTGCTCTCACAAAATCCAAATTAGTTTGTTTCAACATAATTGTAAATTATTCTCATAAGTAACCACTAAATGGTGGTTTTGCCACTGGAATTATTCAAACTGATTCAATCAATGCAGGAAAACATGAGTTCTCCTATCCAAGTCCAAAGGCTTGGGTACACTGAGACTCCTGAGGTGCTTGTGCATAGCACAGGACCAGGCACATGGTGCCTGAGTTATTCTCCAGTTGTAAAGTGAATGAAAAGATTGAAATTTGATAGATGCATTCCTGTTGTGTTTCTGAAGATATTCCGCTATTTCTGTTTTACTTTGGGAGGTACCACTTTCATTCACCTGCCTAACACATATGTTATAACACCTGTTAAAACTGAAGATCAGAGTCTGTAAGAGGAGTCACAGGTGAGGAGCTCTGTCAGAAGCCATCTCACAGGAGCCTCATTCCCCACCCTGCCACAGCCACACTCAGTGCTGGGAGGCCACAGGGTCAGCTCTGTCCAGGAGTTAATTCAGATTCAAATTAACCACTTTTATAGCAAGTTAGTTTTACCCTGATGACTTTCTTGCTCCAGTTCACTGTACAGTTGCACAAACTCTTATGTAACTGAAAGGGAAGAGAGTGCTTGTGGGCAGGAGGGGAAGGAGCTGTGATCTGTGAGTACAGAGTACAATGAGCACCAGAGGAGCTTTATGTCAGCTCATGGTGTTGGTGAAAGTAAAGCAGAGGCTCATCCTTAATAGGTACCCTGCATCTGACTTCCCCTGAAATTAGTGCTCTGAACCTATCTGACTTTTCAAAGGTCATGTAAAATGTTTCTAATAGTGCACAAAATTAACATAATTATGCTGGCTAGAATAGGTGAAAGAAGCCATTTCAATCCTGAGGGCCAAGGAAGCTTTATGCATACCTTTGGCAATCCACATCTTTACTCAGTAGTAACACCAAGGAAAAAAATAAAAAAGAACTGTGGCTGCAGGCTGCATAGAATTAAGAAATAACCCATTTGAGAATTTTTCTGTTAATACAATATAGTATTTTCACTGAAAAATTCCAGGTGTTAAGCAGAAGACAAAGGCACACAGAACTTTTCTGGCTTTTTGCTGAATTAGCCATCAAAATACACTCCCAAGACAGGCCCACATTTTGAATCTTTGCAAGCACAACTAAGCCTATTAGGAGCAAAGATATCTCAGGGCTTTATGTTTATCAACATAATATGCAAAAAACCTCCAAACCCTAGCCCTAACAGGTTCCATTTAACAAGAAAACATTGGGGTTTTTTTCCCTGTGATGCTTATTCTGACAGTGGTACTGGTAAAGGAGCTCCATCTCTCGTATGAGCTGTTCCTGCACTGGAGGGAGGAGGGATAACATTAGCTCTAGCAGTGCAGCTATCCCTTCTGAGCACAGAAAAACCTTAAGGAGACAAGATATGGCAGGAGGGCCAAAGTAAAAGATTCTGTTGGGCAGGTATCTGTGGAAAAGCAAAAGTCCCAGCTGTTCTCTGGCACAATTTGCAAGTAGCAAAATTTTAAAACTGGCCCAAGCTGCCCAAGGTTATCTCTTCCTAATGCCTATTCACAGTGGGATTCTACTGAAGAAGGTGTAGAAGTCAGTTTAGCTTCTTTAGCTGAATCCTTTTCCTGTGTAGCTTGAGCTGTCCTGCTTTCTTTGTGGTACAGCACACCTGCTGATGCTGAGGGTCCTGCATGGCAGAAGCAGGATGGCAGAACATTTCACAAAGAAATGCAGCCCAGCTATCTTGACAAGTGCTGCATGTCAAGCCAGTCCTTCAGTCCAGTTGCTTCATGGTAAAGTTTTCCTTTTTCCTAAGAAAAGAGAAGGAAAATGAAGAACCTCTTGAATTAAAGACTTGTGTGTCACATGCAGATGAGAAACCAGTTTCATCCACTCAGAGACAGCATGTCTGTCCTGTGTCTGAAGGAGACCATTATGACAGAACAAGATCTGAGATAGTCTCAAAATACTGATAGAAACTGCACTGATTCTCATAAGTTAATCATGTCAGATCCAGTCAAGTTAATTAGCAAACAATGTTTCTGTTCTGTGATCATCTATGTTTTATATCATTCCCTATTTCCACTAGCTGCTGGGAAAATATTAGCAAGCTTAACATTGAGGATGAATTCTGCTGCTCATAGAGCTTTTTTTAGCTTAAAATCCATGTGACAAATCTTTTTTAAGGACTTGTCAGTCACATTCCTTATCCATCCAGCATCCTTAGCATCAAATGCATCATATACACTCAGCCAGGGCTGTGCTTAGCCTGGCATGAAGACACAAATGAAGAGTAAGTAGGGAAAATTTTTTCATATCATGTTACTCTGTAAGAAAGATATCCATGATAGAAAGTCTGTTTTGAATATTAAAAAATACAGAGGCACATCTTGTCTCCACAAGAATCAACAGTAGTTTCAGGAAGGACAAGTTTAGACTTAAAGACTCTGATAATTAGAGTCATCTCTGTTGATGATATTTTTGTATGGATGAAAGTATTATTTGTAAGGAAAGCTTCCCTGAAGTATATGCCCTGCCACGTGCCCAAAATCCCTCACCTGTACTGATTTTATGTCACTTTAAAATTGTGAATGCTTTTAATGGCTATTGCTTCTGGACAAAAGTACTAGGTCATGAGGAATAAATATTGTTTGCTACTACTCAAAATGATTCAAGGACATTTTATGTTTCTCAGTAGGCAGTTATACTTGTCACATCATTTATTTTATCGGGGAAAGCTACAATTTTCCAGGTTCTTTATGTTTTATTATATCTCATTTAAAGGAGGTAGAAATCAATTCTTTTTTTTCTACATGTGAAAAATAAATTCCAAACAATTTAAATGTTATTACTTTATTCATACCTCTGGAATGATTAAATGGGGCACAAACATTGACAAGACAAAAAAAAAAGAAATCCCAGAAGAGCAGGCCTTTTAATTTACTTTTTATTCCCTGTACACTCTAATTAGAGGTATATGACATATTATCAACTGTGCCTTTAAAATAAAAAGCATTTATTGAGGCCAGCTCTAGAGTCTGTTAGGGATTTTAGGTATGGCTTCTAAAAAGACTGTAAGAGCAGTTTACCCTGTATAATAATATTTCCATGGAAGCTGGCTGTATTTTTCGTTTTCACCAAATGCCACCACTTTTTCCTCTGCCCTCCTTGGCACTGCTGCCTGCACCTCATGCTGGACAGTCTGCAACAGATATGGCCATACAGAAAGAAAAATACATAAAATAAATACATGGCCATACAGAAAGAAAAAGGGACTTGGGCAGAAGTGGAGTGTAGTGGGACTGTGCCTGCAGTGCTGTGTAGGAAACTCTGCAGTGAGGGCAGAACTGAGGAGCTGCATGGTGCCAGAGCCTGGCAGAACCAGTGACCTGAGATCCAGCCCTCCCATCCATGTCAGGGGCAGAGGAGCAGCTCCAGCCCTCCCATCCATATCAGGGCACAGGGGCAGCTCCAGCCCTCCCATCCATATCAGGGGCACAGGGGCAGCTCCAGCCCTTCCATCCATATCAGGGCACAGGGGCAGCTCCAGCCCTCCCATCCATATCAGGGGTAAAGGGGCAGCTCCTGCCCTCCCATCCGTGTCAGGGGCACAGGGGCAGCTCCAGCCCTCTCACCCCATCCATATCCAGGGGCACAGGGGCAGTTCCTGCCCTCCCATCCATATCAAGGGCAGAGGGGCAAAGATTAATGGGGATTAATGGGGTATTTCAGGGTAATTTTAGCTTGATTCCGTATTCCTTTTGACATTACTCTCTGACTGCTTTGCATGAACATTGCTTCAGCTGAAGTCAGGCAGGGTTTGAGGTACATGCTGACTCTGTTGCTTTTGATGACTGAGTGCACGTTCAGCACATATTTATAGAAATCCCTGTGGAAGGGGCTGGATAAGCCACAAGGGCCAGTCCTCAAGACAGGAGCATCTGAACTGTGTCATTCACAAGAAACATATTTTGAACCTGCTTTAAAAGTCCCAGACTCTCACTCTTCCTGCCCAATGATCAATTCCTGTGTCTCTTGACCCTTTTCATTAAAGCTCCTTCCCTGGGATTTCCATACTTTGAAATGCAAGCCACCATTTCTTGTCCTGTAATGGATACCACAGGGAGCACACAGGTCCACTTTACAGCAAATTAAATGGAAAACCCTTTCCACATTCCATTTTCTGTGTTCTGTGCAGCAGTGCAAAATCTTCTACCATTTATTGTGGCTTTTGGTACCTTTTTTTCATTGTTTCAGAGCTGTTACACTGAAACCTGTGTGCGATAATCCAGCTGAGACTTTACAAATGTTCATTGGTATAGAAAGATTATTTTATATGACTGATGATGACCTAACCTAAACCAAGTTTCACCGTTTTGCAAAAGTAGGTCAACACTGCCTTAATATCTCATAGAATCTGGAGATACAGGTGATTCATTCTCTATGAACTGATACCTCTTCCCTTGCTCATTCAGATATTTCTTTTTCACCCCAATATGTGGCACTTTACCTCTTACCATACAAAGAAATCTTGCAATTTTGGCTAGGCTCTCCCTGGATTTACAGCTACTCAGCAGGTCAGGTTTCTAGATTTTCAAAAATATGAGAAAATGTTCTTGATATTGCAAGGCAATTGTGATCTGTACATGAGTCCAGTGCTTCTACACTTGGCTATTCCTGCTGTGATCACCCAAATCCTTTGGACACATCTAGCACTCCCCAAAGATGCCAAACAGCAAGTCAGCACAGATGGGACTCCCAGTGCTGTCTCTATCTGGCCAGATCTGCAAGAATAAGGAACTTTGTGTCTTTTCCACCTGAGCACTGAAAACCAGCTTCAGACAATAATGGAATTGACACATGTACATATAAACCACTGGTATTTAAACCTGAATTAACACTTCTTCTCTGCAAATAAGCATGCCCCTCACTATGACAGCTATGTTTATCGGGTGCTGAAAATACTGTATGCAATATAGACAAAAATAAAAAATTCCATCTAACTCATTACATTAATAAGTGGAAATACCAAAAGTGGTATTTCCACTTTTTAATGTAATGAGTTAGATGGAATGTAATGAATTAGGTGGAATTTGAGATTTGGATTCAGGAAAAGAATAAAAATCAACTAATGTCAATCATTTTCAACTCACTTATCTCAGATTTTGTTTTTTACGACCCATGGAGTAACAAGTGAATTCAATTTTTAGATGGGATTTGAGTGGGTTTGTAAAGTGCCTGGAATTAGCTTGTCCTCTATTCACTGGGAAAGTGAACAAACAAACAGAAGTCAGGCCATTAAAATGAAACTATTGCATTAAAATGAAAACAAGTCAATGAAATATTTAATAGAGAGACTGGAACAACAATTCCTGCAATTTTCAGGTACCTATATATTAACATGTCTGTACCCATGAAAGTGTGTTGTTAGACATCTGTGGATTACATAAATATCCTGGCTCTGACTTGTGATGTTTCTTTTCTATACTCAAAAATGCTTGGCTCTGCACAAGAACTGTGCTGTACAAGACACAGCCACAAATGGTGAGAATGTTCTCACTCAGTACCAGCTATTTATAATTTCACTGTGCAATCTTATCTAGCTTGTGTAGTAAACCAAGGAAACATATACAGAGAGCTTTGGCTGGAATGAATCTTTTCCCAACAGCCTTGGAGGAGATGTGATCAGTTAACTTAAAAGAGATGATTAACTGTTTGAAGGTCAAAGCTAAGTGAAGTAAAACCTGTGATGTTTATAACAGACAGGGAAGCAGACTTAAGAAGGTGTGTAAAATTAAAGGTACAGTTTTGGATTCCTGCATAAGAATTGAAATATACTCTATTTACAAGTCCAAGAAAGTAGATGAGATGGTGATCCAGCGGCACAAGTACATGTAGATTATATACATTGCTGCTCAGCAGAACAACTTCTCCTTGCCTTTTTCTTGATAGATTTCTCAGCCCTGCATTACTCTGTCATCACGAGCATTTTTCTGTCAGCACATGATATTTTCTCTACATGTCAGTGACAAACATGTTAGCCCCATTTACACTACAGAAGAACCACACTTCATTGCACAGGTGAGAAATAGATCTATTGCCATGCTGCTTTATTGTGTGGCAATTCATTTTTTGGATTTGCTGATGTGATATGCCTACTAGAGAATGCAAAGAACACACCCTGAGGAGGGTAATGTTTTCTGGAGAACACTGTAGCAAATCAGTGCATTGCCTTTGATTTAACAGAACTGTACCAGTTAATGCAAGAGAGGGTTCCATTAACAGGACTCCTGGGTAGGAAGGAAAGCACGTGGTCACTCTGTGGTTACTATCTGTGGTTCAATATCAGCTAAATATCTGCATAAGTAAAAATAATTTCAAGAAAAATCCTCCCTTGTTTTCTCTCTTTTCTTTTATAAATTTATGTGTATGGGTTAGATGCACAAGTTCTCACCTGTTTTGGAGCTGAAGTGAAAATGATTAGAAAGAAAGAAACAAGAAGAAAAAAAAAAAAGAGCTCAAGATGAAAATGAAAAGCAGAAAGCCTTAGCTGGCCCTGTTGGAGACTGTCTTCAAACAGCTCTCATGCAAACCCCTGGTAAGAGAGATTGTTTTAGCAAGGTGATTTTTAAAAAAGAGTTGTTACTATTTTTAACCATTCAGTGTATCTCTTTTAAGAAAAACTCAACACTAGACAAAACAAAACCAAAAAAAAGCAAGAAAGGAAGCAAGCAAACAAAAAAGCTAACCTACAGCAAGGGATGGAATAAAAAGTGTATTTAAGATAAAACATAAAACCAGCAGAAAAGAGACTGATGTTTGAAAGAAGAGGCCTTGGGAGAAAGCACGTGGAAATGTAAGGAAAAGCAGAGCACAAAAGCTACAGCAGTACAAAGGTGAACTAAGAGGCTTGGTGTGCAGCTGGGAGAGAACAGAACCAGGAAATGTGCCAGTGAGTGGAAAAGATTAGTTTACTGTCTCTGATGCTAAGAACAGGGCAAAATCAAATGGATGACTCAAACCATGTAAGAAGGCAGATCCAGGAATTTTCAGGTCCTAGATATTGAGCTGGATACTATCTAATCAAATATATTTGAATAAACTCAAATGGTTAGACTCAATGTTCCTTTGAGTCTAATCATTTCAGACTCTAATTTAATGTAGGTTATTTTTGTTCAGAAAGTGACTCATTTATGGAACCAACTCTCAAGATTCATGGGTCCAATTCTGAGCAAGAACTGTCATGTGGAGAAGAGGTGAGGAACCACACACCTCCCTCTTCCCAGGCTGTTCTTAGCTCATTCACTTCTCTGAGCACTGAATTCATTCACAAATTGGGAACAACTCCTGCTGTTACTTTCTAGCACATTTAGTAAAGTGCTGAATCCCAAATTAGTAGTGTGGTGTAGCTAGGTTTTGATAAATGTTCCTATAAATTTACTGCAGCATTCCCTGCTTAGTTCACAAAGGCTGCTCCTGTCAAAGGTAGAAGTAAGCTTGAAATTTAATAGTTTTGAAGAAAACATTTTAAGATATAATTTTCTTCATACACAGCTACAACAAGACCCAGGTCTGTTTACAGAATGATAGCATTAACTTTTACATGCAGTTAATATGTAGGCTTTTAGTTAACCTAGCAATATTTTGCTGTGTGGCTGATGCATTAACATGTGTATAAGTGAGCACTTGTCCATAAGGAATTTGTCAGACTGTCACCAAAGACTAAGACAGGTAGAGAAGGCTCTGGGTAAAAACACCTGGGGATCACAGCAATCACTCTGAAGGGAATTAAAGCAATAGATTAATTGACCATAAGAGCAATATTCCTTGTTCATGAATCTGGATTTCCCTTGGCTGCCAGAATTGTAGATGAAAGAGGAAAACATTCTTGACCTTCTCTGTCAAATAAAATGCTTCTCCCTTTTCCTTTGTCTGATTTACAGAAAAGTGGATATTTTTTTTTAGTGATTTAGAGGGTCTAAGAATTACAAAGAAAAGGTTTCAATAAAATAGTACCCAGGTTCTCATTTATTCTGCTATGTCCTAACCCATAAAGATAGGTAAGAGAATGTTTCAAAAGTTTTCAGCTTGTATCCTTGTAGTCTACCACACTTCCTGACTTCAAAGTCTGGGCGCACCAGTGAGCCCATGAATGCAGCACAAATGCTGGAAATAAAACTGCATGGAACTTTGGGAAAACAGCACTGTCTGGAGAGAGGTGAGATGTGCTCAAATCTTTGCTCTGCCTGTAACTCTGTGCACTCCTTGGCAAGACAACTTGTCTGGCTTCCATTTCTCTATCTGAAAAATATCCCTTCACAGGAAATTCAGGTGCTGTCATTAATTAACCCCTAATTAGAAAAACATTTATATAAGTGCTCTGTTAGACCTTTTTCTAAAGAGCAGTTAAAACATGTGCTTAAATTACATCCTGGATTAGAGTTTACCCCTTACAAAATGCTTCATATCTAAAGACAAAAGATGGTACAGAAGAGTTATATAGATAGGGTTTATTCATACAGAAGAGTTATATAGATAAGGTTTATTCATACACTGTTCAGTAGAAGAATAAAGTGATCATTTGACAGGGCTGTTAGCTTGTTTGCCTTTTTACTGATAGTGCTTGCTGGCTCTTTCTATGTGCGTTATTTCTGGATCAATTATTTTAGTGGACAGAGCTTGAATAAAACACAGGCGCAACAGGTCTAAGCTGAGAGTGAACTGTCTGACCTATGAAATATTTTGACATAACAAAAATGTTCCATTTCCATATCACTAGGAAACCAAAACATTTCAAAGCATTTCAGCAGGGGAAGCATGTCTATGGTAAGGGCATTTCTCTGGGGTGCAAGAGATAAACACTCAAATTTGTGCTTTCTCACTCTCCTGCTGACTGGACAGGTAGCCACAAGCACAATTCTGGAGTGGATCTTCCCTGTCTCACAAAAAAACTCTGCCCTCCTTTTCCCTCTCTCCACTTTTTGTTCAAAACTTTATTTTCCTCTGATATTATTGGATTTGGGTAAATCTGTATATTCTGACCAAGTCAGGTTTCTTTAACAGATCTGTTCTCTCAGACAACTGGGTCTCCACAGTCTCACTCAGTCTTTGGTGGGATCTCTGCTCTCACCTTGACCTAGTCTATGTTCAAACTGCTTCTGTGACTACAACATCAAACAATTCTCTCAGAGGAGAGATAATCACTAATAAAAAGGTTAAAGCCTTTCTATTTGTTTTGGGTTCCTATTTCTGTCTCATAATGGACTGCAAGAGGAGGAGAGAAAAGAAAAAATAATATTGGTGTTTATGGTGGCATGTATTCTGTTTCAGAGGGATCAGTATCATCAGCAAAGCCAGGTGAGATCTGCCACTGCCAAATAATAAAACCTTGGTGGGCAGGTGTTCCACCAAGCTGGATTGGCAGTCTCTGTCACACAGAGACTTCCAAATATTTATTGAACATTTACAAGTAATTTCTTTTCTTCGAGTTGCAATAAATGGACAAATAAAATACTGTAAGTGTTTTGAAGCATCAAAACAAGGACTAAACACTCAGAAACAGCTCCAACTAGTGAAAAACACAACAGTCCATCTGCCCAGCAATAGACGTTACTGTGAAAGCACCACCCTTTGTCTCTACCCTCTGCACCAAAACCTACTGCATGGAGAATCATTTCCATCTCCTCACCCATGAACGAGATACAGCTCCAATGCATTGTCACCACCATGAGGAACTCCTGGGCTCCAGGGGATACAAGAAGTCCCAACCATACTGGCAGTGGGACTCTTTGGAGACCTCACCTAGGAGTACCCCAGGTGGCAGAAAGCAGCTCCATTTTAGTACAGGCACAGCAGGACTGGGAATATCAGCTCTGACAGGCACTGGCAAACTCTCCTGCTAGTTCTGTACCCGACCAGCCACAGTGAAATGGACTAATGGATAATCATCTCCATCCTCTGGCCCCCCAAATGATGAGGTACAACTCTGTGGTGGGTAAATCTCAAGCATGTCACATGCTGGGTGTGGAAGTTTGGCTGCATCGTCCTTGGGCAAGAGAGGAACATCCACAGCAAGAAGTAAAATCAATTTATGAAGGCCAGTTCAACTTCAGTGAGATCTCCATACACTGAAAAGTCATTTTAAGTGATATACAAATAACAAAATCATTTTGGGTACAAATTTGAGAAAAAAACATATACATAAATATGTGTACATATATATGAGTGTGTATGAGTGTGCCAATTGAGAGAAGAAAAGAATGGGACATCATTGTTGTGATTTTTACTTTTTAGCTACTTAGATCTCTTTATATCTATAAATATACATATAATTTCATATCATCAGTGATTATATGAAATGATTTATATATATATAAATATATATATGATTTCATATCATCAGTGTATATATATATATATATATATATACACTGTAACACAAGCCATCTTATTGAAGAGATTATTCTGATGTATTTTTCATTTTTGAATTATTAGTAAGTATACAGCAACTATTCAGGGAATCAAATGGTTAATTTCTTCCAGGAAAAGTAAAAACCCCAAGACTAGGAAAGGAAAATATTAAGCAAACATCATATAATGCTTGGATCCTAGTGCATACCAATGCTATTTTATTTCTCTACTGAATTCCTTGTAAGAAAATAAAGATAAAAATATACCTCCACAAAAGATTTGAAAATGTCTTATGGTGAAATAATCAAAATGCTTTCTGTTTACTAAAATAATTTATTGGTTGCTAGAAACACCTTAGAATATATGAAGTTAAGTCATAACTCTATTGAAGTAAATTATATTATTAATAAACATTCCTGTTCAATTCAGTGAGGAACAGGACTTCATCAATTGCTCTTTCATCATTTTCTTTAGATATTTTGGGGGCTTATTCTCTCTGATTTCCACAGACAGTGTTCCCAAGCTTACTAAAATTAGTGCAACTCTCTTCCACGATCTCTTGTCATCCCAGTGCTTCTGGGATCAGGCCCAGAAAGAGTAAGGGACGGCTCTCTGGAGAAAAGATAAAGTGTATGGAACTGGGCCAAAGGAGAAGTCTCAGGAAAAACACAGGGAAAAACCATTGCACAAGTCAGGCTGAACCTTCCCTGGAGCAGCTGGGTCAGCAGGGCTGGGGACGCCGTTCTGAACCCAACAGAGCCTCTTCCCTTCAGTGAGAGCCAACATGAGAAACTGGAGAAAGTTTAACTCCCCAGGCTCCCTGAGCCCTCCCCACAGAACTTCCCACAAAAAGACATGAGGAGCCTGTAGATTTCATATCATCAGCTGCTCACTTGCATGCAGCATTGGAGAGAACTCAATCAAGTACATCAACAGAGACAACACCTAAAGTTTTCTAGAATATTTCTGTTCCCCAAACAGATACTTAAGCACCAAGGATTTAATTTCTTTATTACTGATATTTTCTTTAGCTACTCTACTATTTGCTTTTAACATAGTAAAAACAAGTTAGTGGAGGGGAGGTAATATACCATTGGGTATTATTCAGAGATTTCTTGTAATCTCTAATATACAAATATTGAGGGGGAAAAAAAAGGAGAGAATACTTTCTTATATAAGAGAATACAAGATATAAAAGACATTCCTAGTAAGACATTCCAGCAAATATTTTAATGATGTCATTAATGGTTTTTCCTTTAAGGAAAATAACATCACTAGGCTTCATCTCTATGTATTACTGCTGAGTTGCTTGTGCTTGTTCAGCAAAAACAGTTTAAAATAGTTCAGCATCTATTTGAACTAGATCAGCATCCACGTAAACTGTATGACTGTCATTTAAATGGCTGCCTGTTTGGTTGAATAGATGGTACACTAGTTGCCAGCTGATGACAGAAACATATCTTGCCAATATTTAATTACAGCTTTGGAAAGATTTTTTTCTTTTGCAAATCAGAACTGTTTTGACATAGTGTGTTGTCTTGGATGCTGTTAGTATGTAACATAGCTAAGGGTTTCAGATAACTGCTCATTAGTAGAAGACATGTGAGTACATGATTCACATGCTGTTAATTAAACTTGTTAATAACTCTTGAAGCTTTTTTGTGTAACTGGCAGCTACCTGGGAACTCAGTACATGATAGTTTGCACCTGTAAATGTGATGCAGATGATGTGATTCAGAAGACCATCTGGTGTAGGAAAATCTGTTTTCCCCCAACAAAGAATGGGGAGCACTGGGAAAACAGTGTCCCAGCCTGGAAAGGAGACTCTACATCTCTCTCTATTTTCCCTTTTCTAAACACAAAGATTTTCCCTTTGAAAGCAAGTATTAAGGAAGTTTTTACTAGCACACTGACAACACATAAAAACATAGATGAACAAGAAATACAAGAATTGTTAAATGATGCAGCATCACAGGCCTGTTTACATACTTGCAAATTAGAGAAAACTTGAGAAGACCAGAAAATATTCATTAATTGTTGAATAGTTTAATCCTGAGTAGAACAGTTATTTTCAGTAATATTCAGCGGTTTATTGCACAAAACCCAATTTGAGATAATTAGCAATGATCAATCTTTCTTTCATTATATCCCAGATTTGACTGTAGCAGGAATTCAGGGTGTGTAAGACAAACTCAACTGAAGAAACATAAATTGATTAAAAATCAGATAAATTCAATCTATTTTGTTTAAGGCAGATATCATAGTGTACTTTCATACATAACAAAACAGCTCATGGAGAACATATATGAACAGCTGAATACTGAAAAACTAGTAAGTGGGAAAACAGTAAAGAAAAATATAACAAATGCCAGTTCCTAATAATTATATGAAAGTCTGCTTTGTAAGTAGTAATGAACATAGTCCATAAGTAGTAAGTACTAATGAAGATAATCCATAATCTCACTTTGTACAGTGAAGGTAGAACAAAAAAATTGTCTGCTAAATCTGAATGGTCCTACAATACTCTCCTCCACAAAGAAACAAAGTTGAGCCTTAGAAAAGGCCAGTTAAGGGTGGTAACTAGGCCAGAAATTAAGTGAAAACAGTAACAGAGAACAAATAAGAGAAGACAAATACAGAGCTACCAGGTAAAGGAGCATATTTCCTTCTTCCTTCTGCTTCTCATGCAAGCAAAACACTATCCAACACTCACCTACTTCAGATTGCAGTAGGCTGTTTATTCAGAGAGTCCTAAATCTCTTCCCTATATCTGAATTTCCTATTAATGCCTTTGGTGGACATTAATATTGCACTGCTTTCATCTAGATGTACACTTTGAAAATGGCTGAGCCAGACAAATGCTTCCCTTTGTGAATACATTAGAATCTGTGTCTGGGAAAGCAGACAGTCACTACCATGTTTTGCTCCATAAAAGCAAAGCCTGCATTTTGTTACCTTTGGAGGAGGCCTACTAAGCATATATGTTGCACCAGCTCAGGAAACAATAAAATGTTAATTTGCCCATTGGATTCTCATTTAATCAAATGATTAAGTGATATGTTTTTCTTATTGCCTGGATTTCAAATTTCCTTCTCTTTCTCTAGCTTTAGGCATTGCTTTTCCCTTTTATTGTTTCTCCTAATGGCTTATTTTCTGCTGGTAGATATTTCATCTCTCCCTCAGTACAGCTGTGTTAGTATATCTATAGAGATATATGGGAAGCTTTACTGGATTTCTAAAAGATTCTGTCTGGATTTTTGGAAATAGTGTCCTTTGCCCAGTGAGGTATCTGCTGACAGGAATAAGGGACATGTTATAAAAAAGCACAAACATGCAATATGATTTCAACAAAAATTAAGTGCTCAACAACTCTCAAAAATCTCAGAAGTCATAGATTGCTGATAGACTAAATGCTCTTTACCTGACCAAGCCACTAGAAAAGTGTTTCATTTCAATGAAGGCAGCAGAGATTATTAACTGTGGTTCTTCAAGCCAATTGCTGGGAGGTGACAACCCCAGCCCTGCTTCTCTCTAGTCAATATTCACATTTGGAGGAGAGGAGAGCTCTCCTGGCCATCCCATCCCCGCAGTTCTGACCACTGGCTGAATCTTATTTGGCAGCAGAATATCAATTGGCAGAAGAAAAACAATAAGCAACTATACAAACTAACAATAAATATATCAACATATACTAACTCCCTCAACAAATTCAAAAGATAATACAAAATACTATGTTTTGCTACAACGTAGTATCTGAGAAGCAAGAGCAAGGAAATGGAAAACAGCTACCTGTGTATACTCAGCTGAGGTAAACCACCACAACTTTCTTGAAGTAAACTGAGTTACAACAATTTATAACAGGAATTTGAACCCTGCCCAGGATAAAATTACTGAGACATTTGGATTTCCTGTTTCTTCCTGATTACAGAAAATGAAGAGCAAAGTAGCTGTGCAAAAGACCTGAAAACTGCATCCACCTGTATGCAATTGACCTAATGATAAAATTCACCATGTCCCTTTGCTAGAAGAAAGGAAAGTGTTCACCATCTTGAGGCAGCCACCCAGCTGTCCATGCTTGAGGAAATCCTTTCTGACCAGCAGACTATTGATTCTGAAAAAGGCTATATTATCATAAATCTTGAGTGACTTGACACAGGTCAGTGCAGACAAAATATTAACCACTCTAAAGTGCTTTAATGATTCTCAGACTGAAATTTAAAAAAATCTGATGTACACTTATCTCTAATATAGATTTTTCTTCCTTGCGTTTACATCCCTTGCTCACTTTTTCTTTCAGAAAATTGCATCTATGGTAGCCCACAAAAACCTTCCACCTGCAATCACAGGAGTAGGCTGCACAAAAAAAGTGATGAAGTAGGAATTTCTCTGTTGGACAAAGTAGATTTATTATTTTTTTAATTACTTCTGTGTTGTCAATTGAATTAATTAATCCACGTCAAATGGTGTGCTCCTTCCCTGAATATCTCTTGAGATGTCACCTAGCAATAAGTGGTAGTTCTAATTAGCAGAATGATAAATAAATAAACCAGTTCTAAATAGCAGAAACCAGAGTTCTGGGGATTTCTACTTTGTCAGGTCTAAAACATTCAAAATACCTTATATACAGGTCCTTCCAGCACTTACAAACTGGCATTGCCTGAATGAATGATCCCTCTTTCTCGTGCTCAGCGGTGCTGTGTTTGGAGTGCCATACTCCCATGGCAGTCCCACAGCTGGTGTGTTGGCATCTGGAATGTCCTTTCCCCCTGGGATTTGATGGTGAGGGCAGACCTAAAGACCTTTCCTCATGGTCTGCATTTCTCCTCAGGAGATGGTAACACATAGAACACCACTATGGTCCATTTTTCACAGGGGGCTGAACAGATAATGGGCTGAGCACCACACCTGTTTCCATGTACCTCAGAACAAGAAACCACTCAACAGGGAAAAATCATCTGAAGGATTTTGTAGTTTTAAGACCTTTAAGGTCTGATAATAGCATGGGAAAAAGTGCTTTAGGCTTCTTAAGTTCAAGCATATCCTGGCTGAGAAGATAGTCTCTCAACTCCTTTGATTCTGAATCTGGGGTTATTTTCAGATGGAGCTATTTAACACACCAGAATGAATTTCTTAAAATCAGCCTTTTTCACAGTCTCTCACAAGTACTTACTGTGCTTACTCACTTTCTTGCAGAAAATTGCAATCTTATTTAATTGTGGCTAAGAAGGATTGAAACTTAAAGGAATGTTCATATAGTGGACAATTTAGCTCCAGTCTTATATGAGCTCCTCATTCTCTTTTTCCATTATCTTCTCACTCACAGACATTAGAGAGAATTCCTTAGCGCTGTAGCTTCATATTCTGATTGCTTATATTTAAAAAATTAATCCATAATTTTGTCTATCTGATTAGCTTAAACTGTGAGAGAGTGGCTTAGCATGAAGCATTTACACTATTGTTAGAGGCATTTATGGTCCTGTTTTTTCCAAGTGACCTAATGAACACTATGCATAGGCTAGAGCTGCTGGTTAGTACTGTCAGAGGAGAAATCTCTCTCTCCATTCACTCTGCAATCCCTTTCCTGAAAACAGGGGTCTCACAAAAGAATCTAAATCAATTCTGATTTTTAAAATATTTTACTGCTTGTAAATTTGCCTCAGAGACAAGCCCCATTTCTCTGCAGGGCTAGTTTGAAATCCTGGTGAGTGTGTCAAATCTTCTCTGTGACCAAGATAGTCTTCAGATATGTAAAAATACAAGGATATTGTCCAGAGGGGCATTTTCTCTGGAAGTATGAACAATCAAATTATCACAGAGTATGGTAAGCAGAGGAGAACAGGGACACTAAAAACAAAGAGCAGAGACACAAACTGGTAGCAGAGAGATGCTTTATGCTGTTCTATGTAGCTTATTCTATAAGCTATTCTGTTCGTAGTATATTTCTTGTTTTTTAGGATTGTTATTTTTTTCTGCAGAAGGTCAGGTAGTTGAAAAAAAACCCGAAGGACAGATAGCTCTGTAGCAGAGGTCAGTAAAAGAAAGGTTGCTGAATTCTTAGCAAGAATTAAAGGTTTTGTCCTGAATAGTCAAGTGTAATTTTTGTCCTTGAATAGTAATTACAACTTGACAGAAATACCAGTTTTTTCTAGATGAAGATAGAAACTAAGCATTGTTTATGAGCCTACACTTCTCGAGTAAATAGATTTCCCCTAATTTGCAATTCTAAAAATACATTTAAACCTATTTTTACATGGCTTCTGTTAACACAGGAAAGATCTAGTCAGGCAGTTTTTGACAAAATTTATTTTTCTTGAAAGGTGTTGTTTCATTTAAGCTGAATCATTAATGAGGCTGAACAGCTTTTGAAGATATGTTCAGCGAGGTTTTTGAACAATAAAATTTTGACCTATGTTTTGGTACAACTAAATTTGGAGAAAACATGTTCCAAATATTTTGTTTTGACCTGAAAATTCCAAACCCCAAAGTTTGCTGTGAAGCAGAACCTGCATCTTCTGCTCTGCACAGAAGTGGTGAGAATGCACTGCAGAACTCTGCAGATTCCTCTGCTGCCTGCAGTTTTCGCAGCAGTTTTATTACAGAGTTAAATGAGCTGCATTTTAATTGCTTTCTAGGTTAATACATCCAAGAGCAAACTGCAGTATCTTGTTTAAGGTCTGCAGAAGTTCTTCTTGAGAACTGTGTTAAGCAGAGTAGAAATGGAACAAGAAAATGAACAAAAATTTCTCTATAGATAATGCAATATTTCCACCTGGCTTTCTATTTGTTCTCATGGATTATAAGTAATTCTGGAGTGATAGTAATAATTTTCAATTGTTGCAATTTGGTTTTCTTTTTGTCTTCTTTCCTTTGTTTTCCCAGTGGGAGTTCATATTAGCTACCCTTTCCATAGAGCTCAGGTGGGTTGTGACAATCCAGCTCAGACAAACACAATTATTGTGTCATTAACAAATCTTGCAGTAACCTGCTGTACAGAAATGTGGAAAGTTGTACCATTCAAATATATAATAGATACAATATGTTTCACATATAATAAATTAATGAAATTGCCAAAAAGCAAAATCAGTCAAACTCAAGAATGCTATTTGCATTTCTGACTGAGCAGTTTGGGCTTTTGCAGTAAGATAGCAGTCAAACAGAGGGAAAAATATGTTTGATGAAGTTCCATGCTCTGTATTGTTTTGTGTTGCTTGATTTGTAAAATAAAGCCACAAGTCAGGCAGACTGGTAAGTGCTGCTAGTGGGAATTTTCTGAAACAATTTCACTAGTAATGATTTTCTAGATCATGGTGGGTTGTGTGAAAATGAATTATTTTATTTGCTATGCATGCTCCCTTGCTCATGTTTTATGATATTTGAATGCTTCCAAAGTAGCCATTGCCTGGGCTTTTAGTTCAAACAAAATATAACACTCAGATATTCAACAAGCGAGAGAACTGAGCTCCTCTTTCATGCCTGGAACAAACTCCCACGTACTAAAGCCAAGGGTTAAAGAGTGAGGTGAGAAAATTAATAAACTACTACTGCATTTTTGTACTAATGAAAGCTTAGTTACTATTATGTGTTTTTCCAATAATTGCCCAATGCATGGGTTGACAATTTAAACTTTTAGAGGTCTGATTATACAATAGAGAAGAAGGAAAGGAAAGGAATATTAGTAGGAAAATAGAGAAAGCATAAGACATAGTGTACATTAACTCACACATCTAAAATGTAAATGTCTAGGCCTGAACAATTTTCCCTACACCCTTTCTAGTCACTGAGGAGGAACAGGCAGGGACAGATTCCTCTCGCATTCAGATAGTGATGAAAAGACAGCTCACAGGCATCATCCTGTTGCTCACCTCTTGCTATATGGAAAAGCTAAAATGACCAAATGAAAAGCTGAAATGACCAGCTGTCAGACATTTACAGTTAGATTAGATTACTCTTACCTTAGCTAACCAACAGGGCTTTTTTTTATGGAACAAATTGTGTTTTAATGGAACAGCTTGAAGTTTGTTGAAGCAATAGTTTACAAGGGAATGGCACAGTTCCTTCAGCTGGGCTTTTTTCTTTTGAGACTTATCTTTACTCTAAATACTTTAATTTTATAGTCAACTTAGTAAATGTTTTGGGATTAATTAGTATGTCTGTCACCACTAAATTACAGCTGCACTATCACACATGATACCCACTCACAGAGCTGAATAGTTAGCTTGACTCAGCACATTCACACTACACCACTTGTGGCAACTTCGTTTCCCTAAATGTAGCTGTAGAGTGAGGCTTTCAAACGATCTGTGACTCTTTGGTCACCAAAGCAGAGGAGCAGGGTGACTTCAGTTAGTTAATGAACTGTTCTTGCTCAAGTTGCTGTGCCACTCTTGCATTACTTTTTGCATAAAGCTCTTCTGTAACCTCTCCTGAGCCCCAAAACTATAGACCACTATGCAAAAATTACACTGGGGCAAATATTTAAAGCTTAAAAAGGTGTCACACCTGTATTTCCCCATCTCTGCTATAGTCAAACTCCCATCAGACAGTTGACTGGGACAATAGCATCTCCTGTGTAATTCTTGTCAGTCTGGAAAAGCTTTCAGAGAAATTTCCCTGTATTCTATCACTGCCTGTGTTAGAGTTCAGCAAATACATCTCACTATAAAAAACTCCAGAACATTCTTTCTGAAAAGGTGCTTTGAAGTCTAAACTTTTGTCCGTATTTTCTAAATATATAATCTTTCTATACACCTTGTCCTTATGTCTTCACAGATTCTACTTCACTAGTACTATTGCAACTCTTACCACAAATCTCATAATGCATTTTTTTCTTTTCAAGGAACGGGAAAATTAAGCTTCCATTGGCATTAAGAGGACTTCACAGGGCAAAATTATTCTCACTTTAGGAAACCTGAATTTATTTCCTGAAACTTTCATTCACGCTTACCGAAAACAAAATTGTTCTGTCAGTGCAGCTTGGTCTGTGCTGATTTGCGTGAGAGTGAATACATCCCCAGCAATGCACAGCAAAACAGCTCACGGCAGCAGGCTGACATGTTGTGTGTCTCCAGGCAAAGCAAGTCTTGTGACAGATCTGAAAGTTCACTACATAATTCAAAACATTGCTGTAAGTATAGTAAATAAGCCATTAAAGAAAATTCCTCACTTATCACTTAAACTCCTAATGCAGCTTAGCAATTCATACATTCATTCTCTTCATTGCTCAGTGGTTACAGCTACACCACACTCCACTGAAAACAGAATGAGCAGAGATAGCAATCAAGCTGACCCAATGGGAGCAACCTGATTTTTATTGTTTGGACAATACCCTCAAAAGATTACAGACTCTCTTAAGAAGAGAAAGAGTTTCATGTTATTTCTTAGGACAAATCCCAAAGGATTTGATCTTTCACTCAACCAACGGGTCACAGATTAGCATGGTAGACATTTTCCTGGTTTCTAGGATTTTCAGTTTTATTGATGGCTGAGGCTATCTTCTCAGGATTGCTTCACCTGTATGGATCAATTTATTCTGAGAAGCCACGCTGGATATGTTCCTTTTTCTGCGCTCAGCTGGCAGCTGCAGAACTCTGGGTGAGGCTGGAGGGGTTCCAGCATGCTGTGCTCCACACACCCCTCACACCAGATAGGATTGCAGGAGGTCCTGAATCACAGGGTGAACCTGAGCATGTTCCTTTAAAGTTTGAAAGGTCCACATTTCCTAAGTGTGAGGCTATTTGTTTAATAATACATTTGTTTTATCTCTGTTTTCACACATCTCCTGATAACTGCCTGACAAGTTCCTAAGGGAAATGGAGCCCAGGCTGGTTACAAAGGTTGTGAACCACAAGGAATTATTAACATGAGTCCCCTGAGTCTGGAGCCTGTGATTGCCTGACTTTTGGCCTGCAGCATGTTCCTGAGAGACAAATAGTGCTCAGTGGGAGCACAGCGAGTGACCTTCCACCTGGGGTATGAGGAGGCCTGACAGATGCTCATGTGCCATGTGTTATTTGTGACACGTGGCAGCTCTGACTGCCCTTCACTTGCCAGCAAGATGACAAGACCCAGAAAAACAAGGAGCCTCGCAGGTTTTGGGCCTGATGCCAGTTGTAGAGCTGAGTTTGATGGAATAACTCGTTCTTTTACCAGCTCATCTCCTGACCCTAATTTTCTTTTACCCTTTACTTCTGGAAAAAGTACAGAGGAGTAGTCATTCCTCCTCTTTCCTTCACATTGCCAAGACTTTTTAAGGTTCTTTATCTCTGGACATGGATCCTATTTTTCTGACGTTTCCCATAATAACTCACCTCATGCCTGCTTTTCCCTTCTTCAGTCTTGCACGTCTGTTTAGGAGCGCGGTGTTCCTCTGTGCTAAGATGAATTTCACCCTATTCATCACAGCCCCATTAGCAACCTTCAGCTGCAGGGACAGGCATCTGGTGCCCCTGTCTTTCCTGGGGACAAAGGGGAGAGTTCAAGCACCAAGCACAGCCCCAGGAATGTGCACAGGAGACTCAGAGCCCTGGACCAATGTGAGGCACACTTTCTTTCTCCCTTTCCTCAGAGGCTAAAACTTTGCTTGTGTGAGGAATGCCAGAAAACAGAAGCAGCCTGGGAAAAGCTCCAAATTGCTGCTGCCACCATGCAAGTGGGAGGGGATATGGAGAAATAAGGGAGCCCTTTAACCTAGGCTCTGGCACTGCCAATGTCAGATCTTGTCTTAGTCAACAGGACTACTAAAGTTACTAGAAATGTTGTCTCTTTCCTTTTTAGATGTCAAGGAGGAAATTCAGCTGAATTAAATCTGTCCCATCCTGTTGTTTATTGCTCATTACGCTATCACCTTGTGTGCTCTGTCCACCCACCAGATTCCACAATCCTTTTCCACGTTTTTTGGGAACTTTAAAAAGTTGCTTTTGGACCTCATCAAATGTTTTATTTTTACACAAGTGCATGTGATTGAAGCCAGCATCTGCAGTGCAGGTGTTTACAGATGTTGCTGTAGTGGCCTGGAGTACCCTGGTCCTGGACAACCCTCTGAGAAAGCTCTCACATGTTTTTAGAGAAGAAATAAACTTTTTCTTGTATACATAAATCAAATTCAAATATAAACCACTGAGAGCTTTGTTGGCCTTGAACTAATACATCCAGAGTTCATACACTCCAGTACTATATAAATAAGAACAAGATTTGAATGTCCTATTTTGACTGCAATGGCCTTCAAATATGCAAGCAGTACTTGTGAAGTATGTGCCTGACATTTAAGTCTGTCAAGGTTCCTGGATAATTTTTTCCTTTACTTCCTTGTCCCAAAGTCTGCTCCTCATCAACTTTTAGATGCAGTTTTCTCTTTTTTTCCCCCTTCACTTCTGAAGATGCAGAATAGAGTTTTTGACATGCTTTGGAGCTTTGAGGTGCAATGTATCATAGTTCAAATCTACAGCTATCAAAGCAATGTTAAATGAATGTTCATATTGGAATTTGGTGCAATTAAAAAGCAGCAATAAGTAAAAATAAAACAATGCAAAAATGTATTTTACTTAGGATAGGAATATAACTTCTGGGGCAGGGGGAAGTTTCTAGCTAAAAGAAAAAGGATAGCAGCTCCTGGTTGATGGGCAATCTTTACAGTCTTTGCTGAGACAAACCCTACCTCTGTTTAATAGGAGGGAGGCACCACACAAAAGCAGTAGGCTAGTTCACAGTCATGCATGCTTGATTTACTACAGGTCACAGATCATGTGTACAGGAACATGTCCTTGAAAGGGCAAATAAATTCACTAAGTTTTCTGATTTTACTCTGGCGTAGTAAACTATTAGCTGGGGTAAGAGATATTTAGTGCATTTGTACTTCCTTAGGGAGAAATCTGAATTCCATTTCAACTGTTTCAGGGTGATCAGTAGAGGAGGTAGAAATGAAGGCTTTCAATGCCTCTCTATTTTTATATACTGGCAAGCTAAAAAAAAAATCTAAATCATAATGGAGTTTTATCTTTTCACATAAAATATGAATCACTTGAGGATGATACTTGGAACTTAAAATTCACTAGAAGTCAGAAACATCTGCTCACTTACAATATAAAAAAATTCACCAATATACTTCAAATTGTGAACAAAGTAGGCTTTAGAGTATGATTTCAAACATACAATGGAAGAATCAATGAAAAGTTGTGATGGTCTTCCCTGCTTGAGAGCAAGGCAAGGACATTATTCAAATGATGGTTTCCAGACCACTAGTTTTTTGGGTGATGAACTCTCTTCATACACCTATGAATGTAAAACTAGGTTGGAAATTCCACTAAGTAGCAAGCACTGAAAAGTACTTACTCTGAAACCTCAAATCTGAATGACCTTTGAGAAAATATAGGCCACCCATAGGATTCAGGAAATTACAGTGGTTAAACCATCATGTTTATTAACTTTCACTTGATTTTTGTTCATCCTGGGTGTGCTGCTTTTGGTCAGGGTAACTTGGGGCCATACCATATTTGGGTACAGAAGAGGAAACACTCATCTATATTGCACAATAAATAAAAGCAATACAAGACAATTATGTTGATCTGTTGCAAGTCTAGAATACTGTCCATCCAAGATAGATTGAAAGCTATTGCATAGGAAAAGGTAGACTAAATCATATATACCTTCCACCTGGTATATCCTGCAATTTCTACAGTGAAAAGCACATGGTGTGACTCTTGGGGCTCCTGAGCATGGCCAGGAGTTGGGCCAGCTGATCCTGGTGGGTCCCTTCCAATTCTGATATTCCAGATATGCTTCCAACACAGCATATTCTCTGATTCTATGACTTCATTGCCTGTACTAAGAACATAAGCAACAAAATCATATATTTATCCTTGAAGGGGATATCAGGTCATGCTCAATGTAACTTGGCAGGAAGCATTCTGAGGAAGCACAATGTTTTTTTCTAATTGGAAGATGACTGTTTTGTGAGGTCTTTTACTTCATACCTGTGGTCTGGGCTTAACTGACACTTCAATGAAGATTTTCTTCAGCAATTGCTTTGTTTCCTCTCTGTGAAATGAAGATTCCTCACTTCTGTTAGCCCAAACTATTGAGAATGGAAAACAAGATTTTTCCCTCAAGCGTACAAAAAACCCTTAGGACAGGACTCAACTGCAGTCCATGTCAGCACATGCATAACAGCAGTGGTTTTGTTTATTATCTGCTGGCTCCTCTCAATAGGTTTTCCTGAAGACACAGGGTAATACATCACAACAGGTATTTAGATTGTTTCAAATGATCTGCATATGGGGTGAAGCAGGAGAAAAAATCCCAATCACTGACTTGTTAACAATCACCTTTAATTTTGACCCATGAAACTGTAAGTGAGCCCAGAAATTCCTGTGCTCAGAGTACAGTGTGGCTGGGCTCCCAGCACTCCACCATGGTGCCTGATTCATCTCAGTCACCTTTTGTGTGAAAGCTCAGAGCAGTAGCAAATATATAGCACATATTTACATTATGCTTCATCCCTGTTCCTTTTTCTTCCCAGAACATCTGTTCATTGCTAGCCAAAGCCCCAAAAGGCTCAAGAAAAGCAGACATAATTTTTGAAGATTTTCTAGATGCTTATTCCTGTTAGGGAGTAATTCTCATTGCTGAAATTTAGCTTATGATACCAAGCATCAAACAGTACAAGTGAAATGGATATAAAAAGAAATAGCATTAAGTACATATTATATTTGCTAATATGCATAGGCACTAAAAATAGGCTAAGAACAATTAATCTAGGGTTTTAATATTCTGTGGTGAAGATTCTGTCTCAGTTCAAAACTGTACTGGATTCAATACAGATTTCCTGTATAACAGTATAACTGAGAGAATAATCTGACCTGTTTTGTCTGATTTTTGGGACAGTGCTTATAGCATTGAAGTCCTCAGAACACAAATATGCTGAGATTTAGATAAAAGAGCACCACCTTAATCCATCCATCAATCAAGATTGTTTAATACATTCTTCTGTCATTTTAAAAAAATATTATTTTTCTTGGCATTGTCAGATGTTTTCAAGATGTCTGGAAAGTTAGGAAAGTTACTCTGTATGGTTGTCACCCTTCTCCAAGCTACTGGATCATCTGCTGTGGAAGAAAAAAAAATGACAAAATTTCTTTGAAGGATTTTCAAAAGAGAGAGATGCATAGTGTATCTGAATAATAGCTATTTGTGGTATTGGAGCCAGGTTGTGGTTATGTATATTTAAATTTCAAGAGAGAAAGGACAATATTTCTCTTCATGTCAGTTTCCCCATTAACAATAAATAAAGGGTAGTTAACAAAAAGAGGAAGAAGCAAAACAGTGAGGAAAATACGTCAGGTTTTCTAAAGAATTCTTACCACTCCTTATATAAGACTATAACTTGAATCAAAACAAGTTGAATCAATCAATCATCTGGTTTAGAGCTCAATAGAAGAGAATAAAAGGATTGTTTTAGTCTTGTTTTCTGTTTTCATCATCCACGGTCATTCCATATGGAACATAGAACAATGGTAGGAAAGATCTGCATAACCACACCCCTTTTTATTTATTTTTTTTTTCCCTTTTCTCCTGGGGGTGTGGGAAGGGGAGGTTGCTCCTCTTTTTCTTAGAAGAGAAAGTGACATTATGGAAAATAAGGAAGCAAAACCCTGCTGTACCCATAGTAGATTCCTGATTCAAGAGGCAGGAAGTTGTGACTCTGCCTGTCCCTTAGCAGTCTTTGTTTCTCTTGATCACCTGATTTACCCACAGGAATGAGTAAGCTTTTGTTAGATACTACCAGTGATTCACATGATTAAACATTTTTTTTTCACTTCCACAAAACAAAACATAATCCTCCAACTAATTAATCTTGTTTACCTACTTGGCAAATGAATCTGGGTTGCTCCTCTTTTTCTTAGAAGAGAAAGTGACATTATGGAAAATAAGGAAGCAAAACCCTGCTGTACCCATAGTAGATTCCTGATTCAAGAGGCAGGAAGTTGTGACTCTGCCTGTCCCTTAGCAGTCTTTGTTTCTCTTGATCACCTGATTTACCCACAGGAATGAGTAAGCTTTTGTTAGATACTACCAGTGATTCACATGATTAAACATTTTTTTTTCACTTCCACAAAACAAAACATAATCCTCCAACTAATTAATCTTGTTTACCTACTTGGCAAATGAATCTGGGTGAAGGTGCAAGTGTGAAATAGCTCTCTGACTGTTAATATTTAGTGTCTATTTCACAGCAACTAAGTAGTTCCCCTGAGACAAAGAGATAATAGGCTTGTTTAAAGTATTGTCCCTAAGCTTTTACCCACTATAACCCTGATTTCAACAATAGTGATTCTTCTTTAGGAATCTGTAATTTCGATGGTGAGGGAGTAATATTTGTTATATAAAATGATGAATACTATCAGTATATGAATGTTTAGGTAGGATTTAGCCCTCAAAAGAATACACTAAAATAGAGTTATGCAGGCATTAAATATGTGTCTAAACTGGCCTTGTAAATAATTGAGACTTATTCACTACTGTCCATGAAAAATCAAGACTGATGAACCAAATTTAGGTGCCCAGGTGCCATCTCTCGTGTCTGGATTCCTAAATGCAGCTTTCCTTTGTGATGAGAAGTCTGTGCTTAGGGTGGGATTCAGCTGCCAGAGCAGGAATGTGTGGTGTGTTACCTCACTGATGGGACAAACCTTGCAGGAGTGGCTGACACTCAGAGTGCTGTGCAGCCCTTCAGAGGGGCCTTGGCAGCTGGGAGAGATGGGCAAAGAGCTTTGTGAAATTCAAGAAAGGCGAATGCAGGCTCCTGCCCCTGGGGAGGAATAACCCCCACACCCAGCACAGGCTGGGGGCTGGCCTGCTGGAGAGCAGCCATGTGAGAAGGCCCTGGGAGCCCTGTTGGACACCAAGCTGTCCCTGAGGCAGCAGTGTGTCCTGAGGGCCAAGAAGGCCAAGGGAACCCTGGGGGGCAGTGTGAAGGGCACTGCCAGCAGGCCAGGAGGGGTGACCGTGCCCATCTACTCAGCTTTAGTGAGGCTGCCCTGGATGCTGTGCCCAGTTCTGAGCTCCTCAGCACAGGAGAGTCGTGGAGCTCCTGGAGAGGGTGCAGGGGAGGGCGCAAAGATGATTAAGGGACTGAAGCATCTCTCTCGGAAGCTGGGCCTGTTCAGCCTTGAAGAGAGACTGAGAGGAGACCTCATCAATATCTGTCAGCATCTGCAGGGAGGTGTCAGATGATGGACCAGGCTCTGTTTGGTGCTGCCAGTCAATGGAACAAGAGGCAACAGGCAGAAACTGATGCACAGGAAGCTCCACCTGAACAGGAGGAAGAACTTATTTGCTGTGTGGGTAACTATGCACTGGAACAGGTTGCCCAGGGAGGTTGTGGAGTCTCTCTCACTGGAGACATTCAAGAGCTGCCCAAATGCAACTCTGTGCCTTGTGCCTTGGGATGATCCTGTTTGGGCAGGGAGATTGGATCAAATGACCCAGCGTGGTCTCTTCCAATCTGATCCATTCTCTGATTCTGTGACTCTGTAACTCTGTGTTGCTACTTTTGCATCAGGCTGTCCTTTTCAGAAGAAGATTGTCTATTATTCTTCTGTCACATCCAGCCCTCACTGACTAGCTAAAAGCTGAAGTTTCTGACAATATGCATATGACAATATTTTGAGGCAACTGAATTAAGCCTTTCACAGACTGGAGTTAGTAACACTTGTGCAAAATTTGGAATTTATCAAGATGAAAATTAGTGTATGCATGCTGGTATAAAAGGATCCCAGTTCGAAAAGCAATTTTAGTGATTTTGCTCCATATTACAGCAATGGCTTATATAGATGAAGTTGGGACTATCTCCAGGCTATGGGGTTAGACAATGCTGGTTAGGGTGATAGTTCTGCCAGCCTTGTGTAACCAACCCATCTGTGGCCCTATCAAATTCTTCACTGAGGTTTTGGATTTGTTCAGCCTCCATCTACCTCACACAGAAATGTTGTTGCTAACTTGGGACAGCTGAAACTGACACAAAAATCACAGTAATCTGGTTTCATTTGTATTTAAATTTTTCATAGCTCTGTTTACTATTTTATCACTGCTTTTCAGACTTGTTATACACTACTAAGCAAAATCCCTGTTGTTTTATTTTCTTTGTTTTGTCATTTTCCCAGACATTTATCTGCTGTTTTCTTAGCATATAGTGTTTAGTCTCCCACAGACATTTAGTCTTTATGACACTATGAGCAAACATAACAGTATAGAATCTAGTATACAATAATTCAACTGAAAATAGCTGTGATACCCTGCAGATATGGCTAGCTAGAGCAGTGTCCATCTGCTGGCCCTTGTTTGTTTTCTGATGGTCACCAGAGGTCAGTTCAACAATGCCTCCATTGATCCCTTTCTATCCATTAAACTTTCACTACTAAAAGAACAAAACTCTAAACATACACACAAAAGAGAGAAGGAAGAATGTACTCATTGTGGTTCAGCCGGAATTCACAAATACAGAAAAGATCCTCTCTACTGCTGTTTCCTCCTGCAACTTGACTTCCGAAATAGAACTATCTTTTTGTGCAAGACACGAAAAACAAAAATGCAAAAAAATCCCACCAGAAAGCATGTGACTTCCAGAATTGCCTGTAGCTTTCCTGGCACTGGGTTGAGAAATATTTCTTCATCTCATGTTGCATAATCATCCTTGACGCATTGTTTGTTCCAGCTCAGTGCTGTTTTCATCAGATAAGAAACACAAATCTAATGGAATATGAGGAGTGTCCCCCAATGGTGTATGAGGGATTTTTGTGGCTTTTTTTTTTTTTTAAGTTTCATAATTATGAAAGGTATTTAAAAATATGTGCTGGAGCAGATAATTTTTGAAACCGTAATTCTTGTTAGCTAAAGTTCACAGTGCACATTTCCTGTCTTTTTCCAGTAAACAGACTGATTACAGCACGCTAAGATCTCATTTGAATGAATGAATAAATGAATGAATGAAAGGAAGAGCTAGTAAAGAACAGAAGGAATCTATATTGGACATAACAGGCTCCAATGATAAATTTGATTTAGGTAACAATTTATCCTGTAATGTTTCAGTGACACACTCTAAGGGATTTATTCCAAATCCCATGAAGTTATGTAAGTTTTTTGTTGTTGTCAGTGGGTCTGGATCAAGTTTCAGAAGTTTCAGAAGGATTAAATAGCTGCTTATTACTTCTTTTTTATTCATAAAGAAAATAATTTAATGCAGGTAAATAATTTAGTGCAGGTAAACCACTTCACTGGATGATCATTTCTTGAGCCTTATGTCTGTCATGTCTGTCATTGCTCTCTTTTCTGTTCTCTGTGGAAATATCTGTCTAACATTCAGCATTTATTCTTACTTCCAACCCAGATTGCAGTCATGATTGCTCCAAATTTAATATAGAAATATTCCTCTTACACACACTCAAGGAGCCCTGTGATATCCTTCACCTCCTTTCATTTAATATTATGATGATTGATTTCTTCATCTTCCTTGCCACTGCATCAAAAGCTCTATTTAATATTCCAGAGCATACACTTTGCTCCTTCCATGGAAAGACTTCTGTTGGACACTATTACATACCTAGCACAGAAACTGATCACAGTGCCTCAAGAAAACATGAAAAGGCAAGTTGCACCTGACTCATAGACTGATCACTGGTTTTCCACTTGTTTCAGTGTGGAGGGAAGTAAACTGACTCAATTTACAAATTATCACAGATTGTTCCCTCAAGTTCAAACATAAGGACGCATTTAGTGAAGCTTATGGGATGTGCATCTGGCCCTGATACTTGATATTTACAGTAAAAATCCTGAATGATAGAAAAAAAGAGTAAGTTTCAAAGGACTGAAAGCATTTTTGAAGATAGGACCAGAATCCAAAATAATTTTAGTTATTTGAAAAAAAGGCATGGAGAAAAAAAATGTCATCCTTGTAAGAAGAAGACCGAAATCACACCATTAGAAAATAATGGAACAGAAAGTGATAAATAAGTGTAACTTTAGGAAAGGTGGTAAAAACTGTGGTGAGTTTCTTTAAAGTCTGTGTGTCCAGACTACAAATTTCACATGTGTTTTTACAACCAAATGGTTTTAAATTTCAACAAGGGATCTTAACTTAAGATGTCAAGAAGAGGTTCCTAACAATGAAATAGTGAAACCCTGAAATTGATTGTGTGGGATGATCATGAAAACTCCAGTTTTGAAGGTCTTTCAGGATAAATTAAGTAAGGTGTCAAGAGTCCCATAGACAGAATTGATCTTTTCTTGGGCAAGGAAACTCATTGAGTGATTTTCTGAGGGGTTTTCTAGCTCAATTGTATCAGTTATATCATCACTATTCTGACATTGTTTGAACTGCTGAATCTAAGTTCTTCATCTTCTTTTGCTGTCTAGTCATGCTCTGTCTATCAGTGTGAGACAGGTAAAATAATTATTCAAGACAGGATATTCAGACCTCCAATTTCTGAAGGAGGGAACATAAATGAGTAAAGAAGATTAAACAACATGGGATACCGTTTGACAATTTGAGATGGAACTTTGCATTGTTGCTTTGGGAAATCTAACACAATATCAAGGAAAACTGATAAAACCTGGAAAAGTGCAAGTCCTCTTTAAAAAAAAAAAAACAATGGAGACAATAAAGGTAGACAAGTAAACAAGAATTTTGGTCTACATCATAGGTGCTAACATCAAGGAATTGAAAACCAAACAATTCTTGAAAAATACCATGAAGTTATGAAAATGTTTACCATGTACCAGCATTGTGAAGACCCAAGTTTGAGTAGGTCAGTACCTTTTTTTTGTTCCTTGAAATACTTAATTTTTATTAAAGATGATATGGCCACCTTGAATAAAGAAACCTTTTTCCTCTTCACTATAACTATTTTGTTTATGTAACAGAATAACTGAAAGAGAAAGCTGCTAGTTCATGGGCAATTCCAAAGGCTGTACTCAGATTAGGAGAATACTTCTGTAAAAGATACTTTGGTTTTACTAGAGAGTGGCATTTCTGAACTTCTCTTTCTCTTGTATAATCTCTTTTGCAAGTCTTCTGCCAAAGATTCAAGTAAACTGAGGAGAGTGATGATTGCATAGGGAATAATATCGCAACTGTTTTAATCGCAAGAAATTCTGACTGAATCATCCTGGGTTTCTTTTATTGCTTTCCAGGGTAGAGGTACCAAAACCAATAGCTTGGAGGGGGTCCTCAAGTTTACACCATCACGCAGCCTAGCTATCCATCACTGTTTTCAGACACTTCACCAAGGAGCCAGTCTCAAGCCCTAGGTTCTCAAAACCTCTATGTTTGCTGCTCAGCAATGACTGAAGTCCCTGGGCCTCAAAGTTTTCCTTGATAGTCCTGCAGTGTCCTGGGGAGATGCTGATGATGACTCCAATCATGGATTTGCTCAGGTACCAGCATTTTTATGGACCATAAATGTAACCCAGTCAGAGGTCTCTACAAATCTGTACTGTTTCCAGAGTCCAAGATGGGTTGCTTAGCGTTGGCTCAGGAAACTGTGTGCAATGCTGCATTATTTCTACCACTAGCAAGGAGTCACACATTACCCTTTTCTCTCCCTCAGAGAGGGAAAGAGCACATGTGTGTTCTCTGAGGTGTGTATTATCTAGAACAATGCACAGGAAAACAATAATAAGACTTTCGACACTATTATTTTCTAAGTAGACATACAAAATTATGATTAATTACAGGGTGATTCTGATTTGCACACACCTGAACAAAATGTTCTTAGGGCAAAAATTCATTTCCAAACCCTATTAAAATCACATTACAAGGTAATTTTTACATTAAAAAAGTGAAAAAAATAAATGTAAATAAATAAATATCGTATATACCAGGGCGAAAGAAGAACAAATGTCATGGTTGGATTTTAAGCTGGGCTTCAACTGTTTAGTCATTTTGATTAATTTAGATGCTAGAAAACTGATTGTAGTGACTATTAACCAAACTCCTCCAATTTGCAATCTCTGCTCTGGTTTTGGAGAGTACACAATGACAGTAAGGCTGTGTCAGTGCTGTCCCTGTACCCATGGGATGCAATTGATAGTGTCAAACATGTAAATTAGAATAGTTCTATACCGTGAGGTTCAGTTTCTATAGGTCTTTATGTTCACCTTTATTGTACAAGTACACAACTGCACAGAGCACAGAGACACAGAGCAGAGGTTACAAAGAAAAATTAATAATAACCAGAGGTTAGCTATTCTTATTTCCAAACTTTGCCTGCACTGAACATGAGAACTAAGTTGCTTGCACGGTGAGCAGGTGTCCCTCATGCTGTCCTTCACTTCTTTGAGAAGGAGGTCCCTATGAAGGGACAATTCTCCTGGTCAACAGACCCCTTTCCCTCTGGGAAGGGCTGCCTTAAGCAGAGGTAGAAAATCAAGCCAGCTCTGATATTGGAACACACTGAAGGGGAGGCCTGAGAAGTGGGCCAATTTTATTTGCTCAGCTGACAACATGATAGTGGTTACTGTTAAAAGGAGCCATTGGATGATATAAAAAGGTTCTCTACATTCCCTGCCAAATCCTCCTATCAGGCTTCCATGAGTTCATATCAGGTCACTATGAGATTCTTTTCATCTCATAACACTGAACTCATTAATTTCCATGACTGATCTGAAACAGTAGCATGTACGGAAAAACCCCTAAATTTAGATGTATGACTAATCTGCTTTTGTTTTCCCTTTCCTGGATCCTCTTTCACATACAAAGTGGAATTTCAGCTTTGCTACAAAACATCATTTTGCTTGTTATATTTCCAGAACATTGGCCTTATATCTGGTGTTCTTTATTCATATTGACACTAATTGATACTAGCAGGGCTGTGACACTGCAGTAAGTTTTCCCACAGTAGAGGCAAAAGCACTGCAGGTTAGGCTGCCAGCCAAGGCAGTTAATGCTTCTCTTTGCATTCTTTTCAGCTCCCCAGAGAAGAGCTAGTTTGTGGACACCTGGCACTTAAAGGTCCAGGACATTATTGCCACTGTTGTTACTTTAAAATACTTACCTAGAAATGGTGTCACTGCACAATCATGTTTCAGAAGCTTAACATATGAAGGAAAAATTATCTGAAAGTCTTCAGCTACATAATTTGTGATTAAAGCTTTAAGCTGTTTTAATTAAAACTATTTTGACCATTTAAAAAAAATGACCATTTCAGACCACTTAAAAAATTAACACCAAATGCACTCCTTGACCTAGGATTGATAAAAATAACAATGAGATGAACAGCGAATATTTTTCTGTGTGCAGATATTAACTCCATGCAATATCAGCTGAATGTATGACAAACTTATTTTTCTGCCTTTTACTGTCCCCACCTGTGCTGCAGTTCCAAGACTTCAAGTGGGGAGTGAGAATAAATGGCTACCTGGACCATACATATCTGTTTACAAACTTGATATGCCCCATTCCACATAACTGAGCTTGTTGATTAGTTGCTGCCCTAGTATCTGTGTATACAGATTTATGTGTGTGTCCTCAGAGTAACTCTAATAGAAAAAGAGTCTCAAAGCACAAGCATTAAGTCATGTGATGCCTTTTTATTTTTGTTTTCCCATCCCTTAGATCAAAATGTGAGGATATAAAATTTGACCTACTTCTTTTCTGCCTGACCTAAAACAGCTTTTACATGCACAAAACAGACTATTTTCTCCCAGACAATCAAATTTTGGATAAGTTCCCAAACACAAATAAAGACATTCCTTTGAGTACAATATAAATATTGACATAACAGAATTAATCAGAGGAAAAGGGGATCCATATTCAAAGGTCAGTCTTCTAATAATCCTAAACCACACCAATCCCAGAAAGAATGAAGTGTTTATTAAATAGAGCAGAGAATTGAAAAATCAGTTCCAGATTCTATACCTGATCAGTGGGGAAAGTAATCTTCCTCTTTCCTGGCTTTTAGACCCAAGGTTATCCTGCTTCAGCACCAACATGCAAGAGTCAGGCCAAGCCAGAAAAGTATACAATAAAAGACATGGAAATGATCGGAGATAAAACAGAGAGCAAAAATAAAAATAATTTAAAAAATCATTCACCTTTTCACCCTAGAAGAGTTTTGCTTTCTGCAAACATCTGTGTTTGACTTCTAAACTCCTTGGGAGCCAAGGGTTCTCTGCATACATACAGACTGGCAGCCAGAGCAGCTTGGTCTCTAATGCTGGGATGCATCTAGCAGTCATTGCTTTGTTAAAATTTTCAGGGAGAGGTGGAGGAGTGTCAACCCAGTGAGTGGGCTTCAAACATACTCATATTAAGACCCTCAGATAATACAACCTTAAGCAGCATCTCTTTAAAGGAGTGGGTGTTGGGACAGCCCCCTCTGACACATGCACATGCTCATATATGCACATGGGGACAGACTCTCTATTTTCCTTTTCTTAAAGTCTGCCAAGTGATTGAAGATCTGTCAGCAGATGTGAGGCAAATTCTTTCCTCAGGCAGGCAGGGAGCTCGTTGTGCAGTTCTGGTTGTTCACTGTAAGATATGTGAGCCCAGAGGGAAGGACAGTCACCCCAGGCACCCTTTCTCTGTGTCAGAGGCTTAGATCTGGCCAGCCTTGCAGTCTCCGCCCTCACAAAATCCTGCATTCCCACTTGACAGTTGGAGATTATCCTCCCTCTGCTTTTGTTCATGACTGAGATTGTCCTGAGAGAAAGCAAATGTAGGAAGACCTAGAATACTAATCTGAGCTCATGTCACACAGAAAAAACTCATGCATGACACTGCTAGTCATCCTCACTGTTTGCCTTTTAGCACAGCCTGGCTCAACTTTTGTGCAGATCAGACCACATTTGACCACATTCTCAGTCTCATGCTATATATAGGCATTGATCTGATGGGTTGCACCACAACTTCTCCCCATTTATTCAGGCAATTCCAGTGAGAAATAAGTGAACTTCACAAGAAAAGATTCCGTAAAGGGCTTTAAGAATACCACTGTTGGATAAAAAGTGACGCAGAGCCAAGTGGTCTGTTACATGGATATGATCAATCTGTACAAGTTGGTCTTAGATAGCAGTCCCATGCTTGGCTTTGCGGTCTAAACCTGGTCAGTGTCTCCCAGTTGTGACTAAGCTCCCACTCTGAAACTGTCCCTTGAAAAAAGCACTGTGTCCATTTATAAAGGTTTACATTTTCTTAAAAGTAATTCCTGCCCAGTTCTTTGAAACTGTCCTCATGCCCACTCTCTAGAAAGGGTATGACAGGATGAGACTGTGATGGCTTCCTGCATCTCTAAATGAAGAGCTCAGATTCAGGGGAGGGATCAGCTTTCTCTACTTGATAGCTGTAAGCAAATTCCACCTTAGAGTGAATGTCATTCTGGGGTGCCTACCTTGACTTCTGCATTCAGTCCAGAACTTCAATGCCCTTAACTGTGGCTGGGTCACCTTCTTGACCTGACTCCTAAAATACCAGCTGCCTTAGCATCAAAGGTCAGCGCAATCAGGTCTTTCATCAGCTCTAAACTTGCAGAGAACACTATGAAACATTCACTAGGAACAGCAGGAAGAACATTAGGACAGCAATGGAGCTTTACTCTGGCTTTAGTTTCACCTGTGTTCATGCTGCTCTGTGCATTGCTGGCACCCAGCAGCCCTTAGAAGTGAGTGTGCAGGTGGCAGCCTGGCACAGGACAATGGGGGAGTTCCCCCAGGTGCAAGCAAAAGCCCAGGCCATTGTGTGTATTGGTGGTAAGAGGCAATGTGTGCTGGTGAACTCTACATCCTCTAACTGGAATTTCCCCTTCAGTAGAGAAATCCACAGTGTCACAATGAATGCATTTTTCCAGGTCTTGTGAGCCGTCAGACTGATTCCCTTTTTTTTGTCTCTTATAGCAAGCATTAATTGTCATCTGAAAATATACCCTTTATTTCATTTGGGGCTTTTGTTTGGTTCTGTTTTTACCTGTCTTTTCCCCTATCTCCTTTACTGTCACTACCTCTTCTGCAAAAATATTCTTCCTCTTGATAGTTTGTTACTGAGCTATTAACACCATTCCAGTGTTTGGGAAATATTTAAGGTGGTTTGTTGTCATTATATTACACAAGTTCTATTGTCATTACACTGCAAGGGTTCCATATTGCTAGGGTTTTGTACCTCCTTGATGTTTCTTGTAGGCAGTTCCTCTAGGCACTGCCTCTCCCTTGCCCTCATAGCAGCCAACTAACTCCAAGTCACCTCAACCAACCAACCCACTCTTTTATAACACTCTTCTTATTGGCTACAGGTGTGGCCTGTTAAACTCAGATCTGCTCCTAATCCTTAATAACTGGCTCAGCTGCCACTCTTTAGGGGCTAAGATTACTTTCTATACTACCTTTATTTGCTTATGTTCTCTCCCCTTACAGTGGTTATGTAAATATATCACAGAATTCCCAAGAGGCACATGTCTGCTAGGTCTGTGTGATCCCACCTCCTCTTGGTACCTTGGTGCTGGATTATGGCAGCGCCGTGTGGGGCAGTTGTCCCTCCACTGTTGCCAGGTCTGCTCATCCATGAAAGACACACTCTGGAGATACAGGAGTGAGGGGGAGGCTCTACATGCTGCTTACTCAAGGACAGAGCTGAGACTGCAAACTAGCGAATTTATCCAGTGTATTCAGAGTCATCATCTATCTGATCCATGTGAAAGTCTGAGGCAGAGCCTTTTTATTTCAAGAAAAGGAGGCATACAGTCAAATTTGGAATCTGGCCTTTTTTTACCATGTGTGTTGATAAGCAAATGGACAGAAGCTCTTCTTTCTTCATGGTCATCTTCACTTTCTGTAAAACTTCTGTAATACTTGAATTTCCTGCAAAATTTATAACCTTCAGCAATAGACTCAAAAGGAAAAGATTAAATTCACCAACACCTTACTGCTATTTGAAGTACAGTGATCTTTCCTGGACACAGGGAGTCATTGTCTTCATCACTTCTCAGGAAATGTGGTTGGAAAATTATAATATGTGCACATATTATAAATTATTATAAATATCACATTGGGATCTCCTATGAAAGATAAAATCGTCCTTCAAATTTTTTGGACATAGTGGGGTTTTTGGTATGTTTAATAGTTTTTTGAGCTTTGTTCCAAACTAGCTGCTGATGACAGGGTTTGAGGCAACCACATTTTACTGGGCTACCATAAAGAAATCATGACCAAAAAAAAGAGAAATTACCTCAAAATCCTTGATACTGCACAAATTATTTTTTTTTTTAATTTGACTGAAAACATTGTCATGGCAAAAAGAAACTGAGGACTGTGACAAGAAAATGGGATAAACCCTGACAAGTCAAGAATAGAATGAGTTTTACATATTTGTACTTGCCTTAAAGGCATTTTAATTTGCAGGAAGATTACTCCATTGTCAATCCAATGCAGAAAAGCAGTTATTAGTGGCTAATAACCAGGGGCACAAATCTTTTTAACTTCAAGATTTTTAAATACTTGGCATAATGTTTTTCAGATTTTTAAATTTACATCTAAGTAATACATTCTAAAGTTCATCAACATTATTTAGAAGTATTTGTTAGCATTTGTCAAACAATTTTGCTTTAAAAATAATCCTTTTCTTTTAAATCTGGAATGTATAGTTTCAATGGTTTTTTTGTGAGATACACTTTTATTTTTCTCTTTAGAAATGTTCATTTGAAAATTGATGCATCAAACAAGAAGATTGATAAAGGAGAAATATAAAACTTTTATTTGACCTGACACCAAGTTCGTAGTGCTGTTATCAGTTATATTTTAAGGAGAGGTTCTGCAGGGTAAGGCACTAAGCTTCAATTTGGACCCCTTTCCCAGTCAGTCTTGTTGCCAAAAGGCTGCAGCAGAGAAAAGCAAGAAATGGGGATTTTTTAAATCATGACTGTTTTGACCCAGAAATATTTTTTATCCATTTCTGAAATCAAGATGAAAAAAAAAAATGTATTTAATAACTTGTTTGTTATCAAGAATGGCAAGTGTATTTGATTACAGTTTCTTCCATCAATACTCAGATTCAAAGCAGCAGAAAAGAAAAAAAGGATAAATTATGAATCAGGAGAGTAAGTTTTATTGACACCAACAGATCCAAAAAATCCTCTTTGCTTCTGTAAACTTCAAGAAACAGATAAGTGAATGCATCAATGTACCATTTATCTTGTGTCTGAAATGAAAATTGGGTTTAATAGGAAAAACAAACCTACCATCTTCTGCTTAGGAAGTAAAAAACAATCCATTATATCATAATGTTATTTGTTTGAGGATTATGAAGCAGTATAATTCTTTAACAAGATCATGCTGTGTGCTCTTGATGTGGAGAACATTGCTAATTCCATTTTGTCTGCTCTCCCACACAACATAACTTGTGACAAAGTATTGTGTTGATTTTTTTTTTTTTCTGGAGAAGTCAGAAGTTGGTGTAAGTGACTTTAACCCCTTCAAGTAATAAAAGACAAAAAATACCGATGAAGCTCTGCCACCTTATGCTTGCAGACTGGTGTCAATAATAACATATCAGCCACAGGAAACTTGTGTGATCTCATTAATTAGATTTCTGCTCCATCAGTGATTGAAGACAAAGAAAGCAAGAAATTAATCTTTACCATCAAAATGCAACAGGAAAAAGGAGTCAGTTGACCCAAGTACAGTCATTACATGTCCCATCTTTGGAAAATACTACAAACACTTTCTAGCACAAACATCTTTGCCCTCCTGTGGTGTCAATAGGAACCATTGTCTACCATAAGCTGTGGGCTGTTTCTTGAATATGTTTAATGGTAGTGCTGGAGGGGAATTTATATAAACTGTGCTGGCAGGAGGGCACTGAAATGTGTGTAGAAGTTCTAATGGCATGCATAATGAGAGCAGCTGTATGTCAACATGCTGTTTCACAATGCTTCTTTAGGTCTGCTCATGCTCCTGCCTGGACTTTTCAGACAGATTTCTTGTGCATCGTTTATTTCCTTGATGCCTGAGGGGGATTTAGGTGTAAATCCCAAAATTAAAGGTAAGCATTGTATGCACATTGCATATCTAATATGGAAAACTGATAAGCACATAGCTCATCATTCCTAAAATGGCATGAAGTCAGGGAAGAAGTTGAGAGCCAGAACTCCCAGAAAAATAGTTTAAAGTGGAAGAGTCCACCAAATTGGAAAAGTCCAGCAAGCTGGAAAAGTCCAGCAAATGCAGCAGAAGTTTAATCTATGCCTATGAGGACAGACTTGTGGAAACTCCTATTAAAAGGCTGCTGTCCATTCCAGAGTCAGGTGGCAAATACCCTTCTGTGGTTCTTTTGACATCAGATTACACATTCTGCAAGCCTTAAAGAGAAGTCCCACTCCAGTACAGCTGCTGACTCAGACTGCAGGGAGATAGGGTTTCTGTTTACAGAACCAACGTGGAGCTGAGGGGACGACCCAGTGACATATTGGAGTTCATCTGGGGGAGTAGGGCTTGAAGTGACACTGCATGTGCTACACTGCCAGGCTGCAGATTTATAAAAAGAAGTGCTGTGAAGCAGATGGTTCACTTCCACCACAGACACCATTTTGATAGGCACAACTGAGAAGTAGATCCTGATGATATGCACATATATGCATATATACACACTCTGTGTGTATGTGAGTGTTAGCTAGCAAGTGTACCTTGAATACAGGCTAGGATACAGCACTTTTGCCTTTGTGGTTTCCTGAGGTTTCTGTTTCTTCTCTTTTCTTTTTTTTTTAATTTTTTTTTATAAGACAGAACATGCCTTTATGAACAGTTTTATATTTCAGCAATACACATCTTGCAAAATTTCTGTTCTTCCACTGCTCACTCACCTATGTGTTAGCCACTGGGGAAAATCCCTTTTCTCATCACCTCAGCTCAGAGGAGCAGACCATGGGCTTTGGAACAAGCCTCAAAGAAAATTCAGGGATTTTTGGGTGAAAGTGGAAAGCCACAAAACTCTTGGGAATAAAAATAGAGGTGTGGTTGGTAGGGGATAACTAGGAGTTCCTAGAAATTGTAGGCTTCCCCTGTCCCCCATCAGAAATTCAAGCTGGGGAAGGATTTATACTTTTTTCTTGAGGTCTCATACTCCTTTCCCTCATCCCACCCTTCACCTCAACTTCTGGTTCACCCTTGTCAGTCCCTTCTCTATCACCTTATGGGAGCATATCCAGGGGTTTTCTGGGAAGGCAAAATGGGGAAGGAGCACTCGGGAAATATTGAAGAGTTGTTCGTTCGTGACAGACCATGAACAAAGCAGTTCACTGTCTGGCTCCCCCAGTCCAGGCTTACAAGAGTAAGCCTACTAAAGCAGCAACAAATGACACAAAACAGTAATTTTAAGTATGTTGATAAAAAGTTGAACTATAAGAACTACCTCACCTGGTTTTGCCTTGCAATTCAGTGCAGGGATGGTAAAAAAAAACACTTTGTACTCAAAATTTGGGTAAAGAAGCAAATCCTTTGGGTGTGGCCTCAGCCACATATGTCTACTCCTTGGACCAAAAATGGAAAAAGGTAATTGATTAATAATAAATTTCAAAATTGAAATGGGTCTCCTTAAAAAAAAGTTGGAAGCTAACAACTAAAATTGATACTAAAAAAGCCACACTTTAAGGACTATTTCACAAAACGAAATTTTGAAAATGCTTTAGTATGGGTCATATGACTAAAACATGAATCAAAACCACTTTGCTTAACTCTTTTGTGGGGTTTTATTCCTTTTAAGTTTGAAATAACAACCATTAAAAAGATGAAAAAGGGCTAAAAGTGACAGAGAATATTTTTTCTTTTTTTTTATTTCAAGATCAAATTTCATCATTATTTACATGTGATAACGAAATCCTGTTAGCTCTCTTTAAAAAGCTTTTTCTTCTGAAATCCAAATTTCTAAATTCAGGAAGCAAAAGCCATGTCTAGCCCTCTACCTACAAGGAAATGATCATATTCCTGCCTGGAAGCTGTATGTTGGGTTTTGTGTGACATTTGTGTGACCACTTCACCAGGATGTAGTCAGCATGGCAAGCCAGTTCTTTAGCTTATGTCAAGTGGTCCTAACACTTGTATTTTCGTTTCCTTGAGGTGCTCTCTCTCTCCTGACATATTCACTTGCACTGTCCCTCCTGAAGCATAAGGCTGCCTGTAAAGTAAGGAGCATCCTGGGATTTGTGCAGAATAGGTTGCATGTGCTCACCCTGAATAACTCCTGTGTCGCAGACATCTTTTTATGAAAATCCTTCCTTGGGGTTTTTTCCTCTTGAGAAGCTGAGAGGCCACAGGGACAAAATGTAAACAATGGTTATCTGCTGCTGTGGAATGCAACAGGCGGGTCTGTGATTGGTCTCATGTGGATGTTTGGAATCAATGGCCAATCACAGTCAGCTGGCTTGGAAACAGTGTCCGAGCCACAAACCTTTGTTATCTTTCTTTTCTATTCTTAGCTTAGCTAGCCTTCTGAGATGAAACCTTTTCTTCTATTCTTTTAGTATAGTTTTAATGAAATATATGTCATAAAATAATAAATCAAGCCTTCTGAAATATGGAGTCAAATCCTTACCTCTTCCCTCATCCAAAGACCCCTGTGACCACTGTCACACTCCTGTTTGTGAAAGCCAAGTTAAAATACTCAAGAAGAAGGCAGCTCACCTGTGAAAATGAGCAAAAAAAGGAGAGAAAAGAGTAGGAACACAAAGTCTGCTGATAAGTGATGAGCTGACATGCGAGTTTAGCTCCTTCTCATGATGAAAGCCATTCCCATGTGGCAGTGCCCATGTTTCTGTAAGGAGACACCCCACCTTTGCACCTCAAGCCCATCTGGCCACGTGCAGGGCAGCAGAGCAGCCACAGCACCCGCTGGGAGCTGCACAAGGACACAGGGGCACAGTGACCGCCTGAGAAACTCAGGTTCCTTTGGTGGGAATGAACAGGGAGGGCAGACAGGTGCAGATATACATCTGCTCCAGGAAAGCATGTGGAGAGTGCCAGGATAACAGCCACATTCCACAGGCACCGTGATGCATTTCGGAAATGCTCTGTGAGTGCTCTCACAGGGACTCGTGCATACGGACCAGCAGAGTCACACAAGATAAAGCTCTGGGAGGCCAGCATGTAACTTTGACTCTTTAATGATCTTTAATTACAAACTTTCTCCATTTGTACTGTGTTTGTTCAGTTGCTGGATACCTTATGTTCCTTTTCAGTTCAGAAGAACTAAAACTCTGCCTTGGGGTACTTATCTCAAATTCCATTCATAAACCACCCTAGAGATCTCCCTCATGGCTATCATTAAACTCCCTTCCTGCACACACAGGCAGCAGGTATAAAATTTAGAGAACCTGAGTTTAGTGCCTGACTTTGCTAACAAGTTGAAGTCATTGTATATCACTGTAATATTGTATGTATCACTTATGTGCTTGCTTTTTTTCTTTCTTATCTTTGTCTTTAGAGGAGGTGTTGATTTTGGTCTGTAGCATTTATGCATACATTGGGTCAATGCTTTTAGCAAGAAGGTATTTTTTAAAGCAGGAAACATCAAAGCTGGAGGGCACTTCTAGGCAGGGATAAAGCCTGTGACAGTACTTCATATAATCTGTGGTCTCATGAGTTTAAGATGCACAGTATTTTATGGTGCATAAAGGTTGTTGGGAAGTCAATTTAGTCCCGTACTAGGAATTTTTTTTTTGCCTCTGCATTATACTATTCAGATAAGATACTGGCTGTAGCTTCCCAATAGAAGCTCAGAACAGATATCTAACCTTGTGATTTATCCAGGTAATTTACACTACTTGCTTATCTTGACCCATTTAAAATCAGCTTAGGTATCCTCACAAGAAGTGAGGATATCCCTTTGAACTCCATTGCAGTCTTACCCTGAAGAAGATAAACAGGTAGCTATACAGAGCCTCTCAAGTTCTGGTCATGTGGCATAGTAGGTAACAACATGACTGTAATATACATCAATAGCAAAAATGATGTGGGAAGTAGTTGGGTTTGGAATTTGGGGATATATCAGATTTGGGACTGCAGTTTCCTTTTTACAATATGTCTTTCTCTAGTCTACAATATTTAAATAAAAAACTGTTAGCTGCTTCACTTTAAACTCACATATAAGTATTTTTTTCATAATTTCACATGGAACACTCGTGGACAAACATCAAGCATTGAAATACATAAACAGCAATCCATGAATTTGTTTTCTTTTTTCCATCTATCTTCCAACCAACTCAGCAAATTCTTTACATTTTTATAAGCCTCATTCAAGCACAGAAGGAAACAGCATTATTATAAGAAATTGTGGAAAGGGAAACTGTAATGACACAGGCTTGACCTGGATTTCATAAAAGGAATTAAATTACTCCAGTTATTTAAAAGCATATGTTATTCGATTATCTAAATCCATATAAGGAGCAGAATTTCTGTACTAAGTTTCTTTTGACCACAAAATAGAAATAAAATTCTTATCCCTTAAATGTTAACATCCTGATTTACAACCAGATTCACCAGGCACATGGAGGGATAAACAAGAGAAGATGACAGTGTCATGAAAACCTCTGTGTTGTAGGCAAGGACTTCAGTCCAGGATGTATACAACAGAGGCTAGGCCAGCCCTTCCCAGCCCCAAGGAGACTGCAATCAGCCTGTGGACAACTGCACCCATGCTAGGGCTCCCATGGAGCCAGACAAGTGGTTATGAGCAGTCTCAAGTGACTTCAGGGGTCCTACGGCACTTTCACCTTGGCCTCTACTTCAAGTCCTTCAAAATAAATCAGAGTGGCACCAGGCATAGCCATCTGCAAAGTGGAGCTGGGAGCAAAATGCCAAGAGGGAATTGACCTTTAAAAATCCTTTGGAAGTAACCTCTTGATCATCACTTAGCAGAGCACTTGGATGCAAAATCTGGACCCTTATGTCCCTAAAAAAATTTCTTAAAACCAATTTTATGGACTAAAATTATTACTGCAAATGTGATGATTGGCCTAATTTGCCAAGAGTGGTAGGAATTTATTGTTCCTATGAGGGATGATTGTCTTCATACTGGTAACTCTTTTTTTCCCCTAAAATTGTCAGACAAAAGCATAGTTCCTGCAAAGGAAATTGAAAATATGGCTCACTGTTCCCCATTCCCAGTGTTTACCCAGCTCTCTGCACACAGGGCTGCCTGTTCCTGCTATCTCTCCCCCAAGCAGGCTCGCTGTTCCCAGAACAAATGCAGAGCAATAGTTTAGAGTGGCTGACAGGGCTTGAGCGAGCACTGGCTAGGGCTGGAAGTACCTGCCTCCCTGAATAACATTAGCATTGATGTTTGCTGGTGTCTCATATCTCCTGCTCTCTTATTACAGCTTTGTCAGAGCTGGAAACCACTGAAGAAAATACAACCTAGTGTGTGAAAGTGCCATGGTTTAGCAGTGTCATAAAGGTTTTGGAAGAACTGGCCAAGACTTCGCATACAGCTTTCCTCATTTTAACAAAGGGCAGAGCCTAGCTGAACAATTCATGTGCAAGCTTTGCCTTAAATTTCTTCTTAGCTATACATGTGCATTCAAAATATTTTTGCAACTAGAAGATGAAAAAGCCACCTAAACTTAAGGAGATAAAAGAGAGGACAGATGTTATTGATGTTGTTTAGTTATGCGGGGGTCTGAATAAGGATTCATCACATGTCATAGTTATGACTGCTTTGCTATCACAGAGCACCAGATCTGAGAAATTAAATTCATCTTTTGGGAATGAGATGCTGGGAAATTTCATCTCTTGCACTTTTGAAGCAGTAAAATTAAAGATAATTAAATTTGCTATGATGAATTGGCACACAAGAAATAAACAAATATTTTGTCCCTGAACCATGAGTTTTCCTCCTAGAGGCAGCCCCATGTTTTGAATACCAAGATGGATTATCCAGGTTAATGGGAGAAGAAGGTCTTCCATTTCTGCTGCACTCACTGGAAACTGTGCATACATTGTTCCACAAAACGGTGAGATTTTCAATCAAAATATGCTGCAGTGACCTATTTTCTCCATGCAAGTGCCTCACCACCTCAATGTTATTCCTGTCACAGGGACTGACATGTTTTGCTGTTGTAGTCTCTGTTTGCAGATCCTCTCTAACGTGCTAGGTTGATGCTGCTTCATCCAGGGATGTCTCTGCTGGTCAGTGGAAGCCAAGCCCAAATGAGAATCTGAGACATTTAGTTCAGCCACCAAGTGTCTCTATGCTTTTCAGCTGTTTGCATCCAGCTTTTAAACAATATTTTTAAAAGTATTAATAATTTTGTCCTTTACACAAACCCACATGTTTTATTGAATTGAAGATCCTGAAAAAACATGAAAACATGACAATGATAAAACATGACTGGAGTGAAATAGTAAAATCCTTGTTCTTAAAAAAATTGCTTTGGCTTCTTTAATTGCTTGAAGAGTTTGGGACTGCAGCTTGGCTTTTTACCACACAAACCATCTGCCTGGCACTGGCCTAGTGCTGACTTCAAGGGACAAATCCTGACTGACTCACCACTGATGAATCATTGTCTCACTTGGGGATTTCCTCTGAATTGTTCCACTCCAAATCATCATGAAAAGGACATTCTACTCATTCAATAGCATAAATAAGAATCAAGAAAAAAAATTAAGCAATATATAGTTACAGTGGCATAGTAAATCTGCTTAGTCCCTGAGTTTCAATATCAGTTTTGCTAAGTACAATGCTTTTGGCTGAGTTTTTTGGGTTGTTTTGTTTTGGTTTTTTGTTGTTTCTTTTTCTTTTCTTTTCTTTTCTTTTCTTTTCTTTTCTTTTCTTTTCTTTTCTTTTCTTTTCTCTTTTCTTTTCTTTTCTTTTCTTTTCTTTTCTTTTCTTTTCTTTTCTTTTCTTTTCTTTTCTTTTCTTTTCTTTTCTTTTCTCTCAAAGGCCTTCACTTAGTGTGACAGTTTTACATATCACTTTAATCACTTCAGAAGTTGTCTATTTATATAAGCTACTAATTGTTCTCCCCTCAAGCAGTAGCACTGCTCTCTGAGGTGTGCAGGTAATCGATCCTGCTAAAGACATGAATATTTCCACTAAAAGCCAATCTAGAAAAAGTAATTAGATCAACAGTGGTAAAAGTGGGGGTCTGTTGCCAGGCAGAGGAAAGGCAAGAAATGAGGGCATTGATATTAAGAACAATTAGAAATGAGCAGTGTAGGCAGTGTAGCAGAGAGAGGCAAGATGAATGTTGTGGTCAATGCATGGTATCAGGAATGGGAAGTGATTTGCAGATAAAAGGAATGACAGAAAAGTAAACAGCAATTTGGATGGAACAGAGAGAGTCCAAAAATCTCTCAAAGATCTTACGTATTACTCAAGTGGGAGAATGAAGTGTTTTCTACTACTTTTATTATTATTATAGACTGCAAATTATCTTGGGAGGGTCTGCAGCTTATGATGTTTGTATAAAATGTCATACAACATAGTTGCTGTGTTCTGTAATGTAATACAGAATAGTTTGAAAACATGCTGCATGTATTAATGAAACAGCATACCTTTACCTTCTGTAAGGGCAATTTTCCAGTTCTGGCTCAGTAAAATGTTGAGGCAGCCCTAGAAGATCCTCTTTTGGGCACATCTCTCTCAGCCCACATTTCTCTGCATTTTGTTCTGTTGCAAAATAAAATATCCACAGAAAATTTGAATTGATTTTCCTTTGCATGTGACTATTAAACAATGAGGTTATATCATATAATATTGATGTTTTCAAAAAATTAATTCTGGTTCTGTAGCTTTTGGCAGCTGGCAGTATGTGTGAGCCCTTATACCTGTGTTTATGCTGAACACACTGTGCCTCAGCATGGTTCTAAGGTGGTGAATAGACTGTGAGCACTGAAAGGTATTGCCTCATAGAAATACCAAATGTTGAGATCCGTATTTACGTAATTGCTGCACATTACATAACAGCAGAATATCTACTAGTTGGCTTTTGGTTTTGTTGTTAATTCTTTCTCTTAAGGGAAGTGTCAAATTTGTTCCTGTTTGCTTAGCTGATTTAGAATAGGAGGTCAGTTCATGCTGAACTTCCAAACAACACAAAGCTAAAAAGGTTTCAAACAACCAAAGGCCAAGGGTTAACAAACACCACTGGTTCCAGGCAAGCCTGTGGGCTGGCAGGAGTAATGTGTTACTTAATGGACAAATAATCCCAAGCAAGGATGCCCAGTGGATTAAAACTGCTTGCAAAAATGCTACTTTATGAAACTAAACAGGAATATGGTTTGTAAACTGCAATTTGCTGTGACAAATGTAGTACTTGCTCATAAAATAACCAATAACATTATAGAATTTGGGCAACCAGGGGTGTCAGAGAAGTTTATTGTCTTATCATAAAGGTTTACATTTTAGTCTCTTACTTTTTACAATGCCAAATACAAAGAAGCTCTTATTCTAACATAATTTTATAATTTTATAATATTTATCTAACGTAAATTTAAAAATGTGAAGTTTTGCCTCTTCTTAACTTTATTTTTTCTTAATAGTAAGAAACAGCAATAAATGCATAGCCAATAAACAATCAACTTCCCAAATTATTCCTATATTCCAATGGCCAAATGATAAACCTGATTTTAACTTTGTGTAAAAATCATATGGGTATCCATTGAAACTACTTAAAACTGCCTTCACTTTACCAAGGATGTGTGCAAGAAGCCTTTAAGATAGTAACAGAAAATGAAACAATATCCAATGTCAGCTCTTCTGCTGATTTTTATAATAGCGATTCATTTAAAGTGAATATTTAAAGTCATTCATTATATGTCAGGTACTGGCAATATATGTGGTAAAACCTTTATTTCTAGATTGTCCAGAAGAGATTGTAGGTGGTTTACCTACGAGTAGCAATAATCAATTTAAAATATTCAAAGATATCATAGCTTTTTTTAGTGTGGACACATACTGTACTTTTGGTACAAAGTCTGGGGCCTAATGAGAGTCTCTGGCTGCCCTCAGTGAAATTAGGATGGTCACCTCCTTAAATGTAGTACTTGCTATCTGCCAACTTCCCTCTTACCTCTCTCTACACTCAGGTGCTCCAAGGAAAGAAATATTCACTGTGGAAGAATATTATGTCCAGATAGAAGGGGCAATGACATATGTCTGTAAAGCAGCAGAAAAACTTTCTCATACACAACTATTTCTGGCTACCTGTAAGAACATTTTGGTGTTCAGGAAAAATTCTCTTTCTAAATACCAACCAGATTTAATAACAGTAGCAAGTAGTGTTGGAAATTAATGCCACAGAAGATATTCAGGGACTCCTCTGATTGCTGCTGTATTCAGGCTCAGTTCCAAGTCTGTTACAGTTGGTATGTGTAACTTACAGCAATTAAATTAACCTTTCACTTATAAAAATTAATACATAATGAAACCAAACAGAAAGCAGGGGGTTAATTTTTAAACCTATTTCAGAATAATTATCTTTTTGTCTTTTACTTCTATATGAAACTTTGTCATATTGCAGATTTTTACGGAGTTTGTCTATTTTCCCATTTTCAGATCCAATGAGTGTAGAAAGGCAACCATCAAAATCAGGCAAGATTTGGCCTTTTTAATGTGGGCTCTGTATTTATGCTACAGAAACTGGTTTTCAGTTAGCATAGATTCAAATTTATTAGCAGGGTAATCAAATGAAAAAGTTACATGAGGTTTGCCCAGCTTGCTTTCAAACAACAGAAACAGAGCTTCCTAAATTATATTGAATTCAGCCCAAGGTTTTGAGCAGTTGCTGATCCAGGGATGAACATTTGCAGCCAGGCCACAGCACCTCCAGGTGTGAACTGGAAACTCTGGGAAGCACATTGCCTCATCCTTGATTTATATCAAATCTTCTGCAGCTGAAAGAGACACCTTCAGCTGTTCAGGTCAGAATGGATGCAATCATTTTAACCCTACTTAGCCTGGATAAGATATTTGATCTAGTTTCCAGTCAGCAAACACAAGATTACATTCTCAGCTGGTGTCCACCAAACTCAGTGGAGCTGTGTCACTTTATACCAGGTGGGGAATTAGCCTGGGCTTTTGTTTTCTCTTAAATCAAAGTTAGACCAAACCCAGACCCTCATCACATGGATTTGGGGTTTGTTGACAATCTGTGCAGGTGTTGTCTGTGGTGACCTCTGTATTGTCTAAATATGAGACAAAGCAAAATGCCTGTGTTTGTTATCCCTACTTTTCAGCACTGTAGCTGCACAGACACAGGGTCAGCCAGCCTGTTTGTCTATAGGCAAAACAGTGGGTATCTTACAATAGAGCTCACATAGGGAAATAAAGGGAAGTGATGAACATCATGTGAACATCTTATGAAGTAGATGAACTTTAAAAAAACTAAGGAAAAAGAAATAATGCTTATCTTCATTAGAAATTAAAAATATCCATTTTCCAAAAAGTATTAAATAGAAGTTATTCTGTAAAGATAATAATTTGTTAATAGAACATAGTATAAATGTCTTTTTAAAACCTTAAAGGAAAAAAAATTTCCTTGAAGAGGGAGGACATTTCATTGCAACTAATGTATTAATTTCTCAGTAAAAGCCAGAATCAAATACACAAAGCCACTCTGGAAAACACTACAACCATTTATGAAACCTCACTACTCTGCAGACTCACTATCTGGTTGATACCAGTAAAAGATTTCTGTCCATCCATCTCATCATCACTAAGGTAGGCCAGCTGAGCATCACAGAGAAGCAGCAACCAGGAGCATAGTGTCATATTTAGTAACTGAAAGTAGAAATCAAAAATGATTGAAAATTTGTGTCAGTACACTTTGGAGGATAATCATATTTTAAGAACATCTCAATCTATTTTCACTTTTCAGAATAAATGCTATTTTCTATTCATTGTATTTCTTTAACACTTTTACACAGATACATGCCGGCTTGTGTTGATGCACACATGAAAATGTATTAGGATCTGTAAAAAACTTTGGAAACTTTTGAGTAGAGAACATAGCATTATATGCTCTGTCATGAAAGCCTGAACTGGCATTTGCCAGTATCATCAGGGAGCTGTGAAAACAAAAGTAACTTCAGAAGAAGAATGAGAACACGTGATCTTGAAGTCCTGCACTCGGGTTAATTGAATTCCAGTAGGAAGAAGCTCATGTGTCACTTTTAGTCACTTTAGTCTTTTTAACAGTGGAAAGAGCCAGCCCCTGAATAAATCACAACTCAGTAGTTTTAAATGAACTACAGACAGAAGACAAAAACTTTGCCTTGTGAAATTCCTCATGATATCTGACTGTTGCTTCACTAGTACACTATTAGATCTTTGTTGAAACATTTAAGAGAGTCATACATGGGTCTTCTGGTTTTTCCTAAGGGATTCAAGGTGTCTCATGATTCAAGGTCCCTTTTCTTATCAGATCTCTCCTTGCAGGAATAGTCCTCTAGGGCATCACAGGTTCTGCATTAAGTAGTGCTTTGAAATCCTCATGCTAAATTTCTCCCTTTCCCACAATTCCTCTTTGGATAAGTTAGACAACTTACCATAATAAAATAAACCAAGTTTCTTTCTCCTAAATTCTTCTTATGGCCCAAACACTGTAGAGCAAGGTTGAGTATTGCTAATTCTGCTGTCAGATCTCAAGAAAACCTGTGATCTTTGCTGCAGCAGAAAACTTCGCTGAGCATAACAGTTGGGGATTTAAATAATCATACAATATTGTGGGTTGGAAGGTACCTTTAAAGATCATCTGACTAGGCAAGAATGCCTGCCCTGCAGACTGCTCCACCTGCCCTGGGAGCACAGAATGTGTGGCTGAAGTGCTCACAAGGATTTAGTTTAAAAACCAGTGGGACACCTACAATCCAATCCAAGTCTCACAGGTGACTGTCACTGGCCAGAGCTCATGTACGGTATGAAATGAAAGGATGATTTTGCAGTGGGAATTTGAGGAAGTGGGGGCCCTGCAGATCTCTCTACCCCCCAGATTTATGGTTTAAGGATCTCATGCAGCTCCCAATCCACAGCTTTTCTTTCACATTAGCTATGTGTGTAGCATGTGTTTCATCCATCGCTGGATTTCTGCAGTTATACCAAATTAAGAAGGGCTGACATGCCTTCTGCATTTAACATGAGCCAATTTTTTCTCCCCAGAAAGGCAACTGAACCTCTCACACACTTCAGCTGACACTGGGCAGTATCGCCAGAGCGTTTGCAGTATTTCCTAGGAATTCCCTGTTGGTCAGAAATAGCACAGCCGTGCCAGTTGCTTATCAAAGGAAAAGTGGCCAGGCTGGAAAGCCAACCTCTATAATAGAGAACAGCAGATTGTGGCCTGCAAGCAGAGTGCCATGTGTCACCAGCACTCAGCACCTAGGTGTGCAGCCCTGCAGCACAAGCCCAAAGAGAAGAGCTAAAAAGGGACTCTGAGGACAGCTATGGCAGCTGCTTGCACCCCCCTGCACTGCTGGCTGCCACAGATGGAACCAAGTGGTCACATGCACTGGGCTGTGGAAAGAATGTGTGCTGCCTGGGACAGAGAAGTGTCACTTGGTGTGACTTCCCCACAGTGTTTGACAGTAGTTAACAGAGCCGTCTCCCCAGCTGACCCCTGAGCACAAAGGTGCTCTTGATAAAAGCTGTACCCAGTCTTCTCACAGTGCATCATCTTTTGGATGTCCAAGGCAGTTATTTGAAGCTAAACAGCAGTTCTTCAGGCTATATTGGACTCTGGTATGGGAACCCCCAAGATACCACTAAGTGGTTCATTAATTCAGTGAAGGAAAAATTTCAGCCTTGAAATGCATCACAGTAATATTAGAAAGATCTTGCACCCAAAAGCATCAATCTGGGCAGACTGCCATGGTCATAAGATCAAGGAAAATAATACCAGAAAGGACCTCAAGAGGTCATCCAGCTCATCTCTCTACCCAAAGGCAGGACAAACTCTATCTGAATAGTTATTCTATTCTTTCTAGTCTCTCCCTGGTGATGGACATCCCATGCCTCTTCTGAGTAGCCTCCTACACCAATGAACTGCCCCTAAAATGCTAAACATTGCTTCAGCTAAGACTATTATTTCTTGACCTAGATGTGTCAGACTTGGTAATATTTATATTTGAATTTATCCCTTAATTTTCTACAACAGGTTTTTTATATATTTGAAGATGACTACCTCCCACCATTTTTTCCCTAGTGTAAGCATAACCAAGTATTTCAACTTTCCTTTCCATGGCAGAGTCCTTTAGTCAGTGACCTGACCATTGTTGTTCCTTTCCTCTAGACTCTATTTCATTGTTCTCACACTCTTTCTGCTTTCAGATAGAGCTTGGTGCAGACATGCCCTTGAGGGTTCTCTTAGGAAACATTTCATGAATATAGTTTTCTCTATAAGCAGAGGATAAGCAGAGAAGCAGAAGACAATGGTGAGCACTTGTCACAATTTTCTGTGGAGTGTATATAACAGTTATGGTGCCCTTCCACTGTGGCAGCTATAGTTTTGTCAACTAAAACACTTTGAGTGACCTATGTAGGAGTGACAGCTGCCACAAGGGATGTGGCTGAGATTAGCCACCTGAGCACTCAGCTTCCCAGGAATGAACAGTAAACAGCCCACACTATCACATCCTTCATCCTCCCAGACCACCAGATTTAAAACTCAACTGGCCATGACCATCCAGTCTCTGTTAAGTGCCTGTCAAGTCTTCACAACATCTATTCAGGGGTGTTGAACAGTTACACATCCATGCAGACTTTTGGTGAAGAGATATTTGATTTTTTCTAAAAACAATTTTCTGCGGACGTGTTCATAGCAATACTGAGGCTACCTTGTGAGACTACCTTTCCTAATGGTAGTCTTCCTTTTCCTTTTCCACATTTGTGGAAAAGGAACAGCTAAGTAACAACGATTCTTTGCTCTGAAAACACCTCACACAATATTGAATTAGAAGTAGCATTATGTGCTTTATAAGACTGACTTGGCCAAGCAACATAATTCAAACATGGACTATTCACAGTAAATCCCCAATTCAAAAGAATGGCAAAAAGATTTTACAAAATAGAAAAAAAAATAGAAGGTGCTTCTTTTTACTTCTTTTACCAATGTACATATCCAGGACATATCACTTCCATACTGCTCTGAGAAGGCACATGGCTTGGACAGAGCCCCAGAGCCTTGGGGCTGGAGTAAGTCTCAGGAAAACACCCACTTCTGTGTCAGAGCCACACTCATGCATGTGAGGATCACAGTGGCTTTACTATTATTATTATTATTATTATTATTATTATTATTATTATTATTATTATTATTATTATTATTATATTTATTTTACAGTGAGGAAGATAAACCTTCCTGAGCATGGATGAGGATGCAATGTTTAGCTACAAATGAATTTACTTGATTAGAGGTATTAATTAGATCACTGGGTCATACCTGTGTTACGTGTCAAGGTCAAATGCTTAGATTTCCCCGGAGTCACGGATATAATTTGTGTAACAGCAATACCACAATGTAGACTTATGAAACACTTTGTGTTATTTTAACAATGTAGCCCTAATCACATGTATAACTTTAGAGTCTAAGAATAATTCTTCTTGTCCTTAGACAAAATTCTTCTGATTCCTTTCTTATCTCAGCTTGTCTCCTCTCTGCTAAAAGCATGCCCAAACACTTTGTGTCACATTTTTATTTATGTTATAATTAAAACATCTTAATAATTTCTTATGGGGAGTGGTCTTGTTCAGTTCAATATGTACTCAGATGATTGCTCTCATAATTGATTGTTGTACATTGTTATACAATTTTCTAACTCACTATTATAATCTCACTTCTGAGACTTGCTTCCTTTCTAGTTGCTAGTATAACTTCATCATATGACCAGTTCCTGACAAATCATTTGCATCAACATAATTTTAACAATGTTCTTGCTTCCCAGAAAAATAAACATATAGTTAAAGGTTAACGTCTTTGCATCATTTTCTTTTAAGATGGAGCTTCTTGTCCTGATTTAGTTTTGGGGTTTTTTAGAACAAATGAGTGTCAGTGAAATCATTTGATTGCAGTGAAAAATACAATAGATGTATATTTAATTTTTTCTTTTTTTTTTACTTTTTTTTACTCTTCATAATAATATAATAATCAACATTACTATCAGAGAAGTGGGCTCATGGAAAAAAAAAAATCTTACTGGAGAAATAGCAAGTAGAGGTAGGTGACACCTGGGCAATTATAAAGAAGGCTGGAGAGACAAAAGTCTCCAGCAAATGACGTCCAGAGAGGAACACATGAGCCCAGGCAAGCTGTATGTCCACTCCTCAGTCCACATTGACTTTGCACCTTAAACAAGCCCTGAGAAGTGATCTTCTGCCTGGAGACTCTCTCCAAGTCATCTGCCAGCTGTGTGTATGATAAACACAGTTCTGTGATCACTCTAAATATTGAAAATCTTGAATCCTCATTGTTTTCCCAATAATTCCTACTTTGTTACTTTTTTCTTGCTGAAGGCTCAGCAACCAAACATTTCACTGATGTTTTCAGGGTCTTTACTGCTGCCTCCAAGAGCAGAAATAGCTAATTGCGAGTAGATCATTGTGAGTGAACAATGAAGGTTATTATTTTTCAGTGTATAACTTTCCATTTATTGACATTGATTTAATCTGTCATTTCATTGCTCAGTATCGTGAGACTGATCTATCACTCCTCACATCCAGCTTATGCTTTTACTATCCTGATTAATTCTGTATCATTACACATAAAATTACCTGTCAGCTCACCACCTTTGCACAATGTTTTTGTATTCAAATCCCTGGAGTGCTGAATAGTGCTGCAAGTTCTTTGCTGTGAAAAATTATTGTTCTCCCTGCCCTTTGATTCCTATCTTTTCACCTAGTAGTTTGGAAGTGTGTTTACCCCTTTACCCTATGACAATTCCATTTCATTAATGTTGTTGTTTATATATTTTTTAAAAGTTAAGTTAGTAAGTTTAAATCAGCATTTTCCAAATAATCCTTGTCTTCTTCAGAGGATTGCCATAGTTTTGCAAAGTATGGCTTTTTTCTACAAAAGTTGTTCTGATTCTAGATCAATATATTTCATTTACCCTTTTGTCTACTAATTATTTGTAGTTAGAATTTCTACCAATTTTTCTGATAATCACATCTGACCTACTGACCTGCTAGAGCAAGGAAGAGCCCTTTTTGATGGCTGATTGCCCATTTGCCACTTTCTATTATTTTGGTGTCAAATTGCAAGGTATCAGTCCCATGGACCCTTTCCAGTTCACCATGATCCAGTGCTCAGATTTTTACCTGTAGAGAAAATCTGCAGGATAGGCAGTTCCTTAATCTTTCGCATAATGACCATAAAGCAAGAAAAAGGAAAAAAAAGTAGTGTGTAGTGTAGAGGCTTGTGCTAGTCATTCTTTACCACAGTCTTATTCACTAATGAACCCTTTCTTTAATAAACTCCTTTGCTTCTAAATTGTTTTAAATGCTTCCTCTTCCTCCCCACCTTTTTTCCCCCATTTCCTTTTTATTTTTTTCTTTTTTCTTTTTTTTCTTTTTTTCTTTATTTTTTTTCTCTTTGGAAAAAGATTTATTCAGTTTCTGAGGGAAGGCTTTTTCTGTTCTTCATATAATCCCCTGTCCTCTGCTGTTCAATAACTAGTTTAGGGAAGAAAAATTGAAGAATATTGTCCTTTTAGGAGTGTTTTTTATGAGTAATGCATGTTTTCCAAGTTTCTAATACTCTAGCCTTTTAGCTAGAGTATTCCTTTTAATTACTTTTCTCAGTTTAACACAATGCTATTCTTTAGTGGTCCATATTACACAAGTAGGATGAGAATTTTTGCATGTTTGTTGATTACTGTTATTGTATTTTTTCACACTTACAAGGACATGAAATTTGAATATTCTGTGTCCACCGTTGCATGGTGCATTTTGGTAACTCTTATGTTTTATCAGATATTGTACATTAAATTCTGAGATATAAATCTAGAAATAGTCCTTATTTTTGTTTTTTTGACTTAGAGCTGCAATGTGCAGATAGTTACAATGATGTTTATTGTGAGTAAAGTTTATCAAAGGTTCATTCAAGTTTTCTTTTAATAATTAGACTTCTTAATTGTGCTCTGATTTGTATGTCAGTATTCTTTATTGTGTCATTGTTTCTCTCTTCCCTAGTCCTCTGTCTTAAATGAGAAGAATAGCATATATTTGTGCTGGATTGAAATTAGGAAGACAAAAATTCTATAATTTATGAATTATAACCGGGAGATGAAATGATAACAAGATTCATAGAAGCATTCAAGATAAAAAATAAAAAGACAACACCCTTCAAAAACATCTGGTTTCTGCATACAGTGCTGTTGCAAATATTGTGCCATAACCATCATTAATGTTTATAGTTTTTATTTTTAACATTTTGCTAATGTAACACACAAGTTGTGATAGGCTTTGTACATACATTTTGCAAATACTTATCATTAGAGGGGAAAATATATTGTAATATATATATATCTTACTATATATTTTACTATATATATCTTACTATACTATATATATAGAGAGAGAGAGAGAGAGAGAGAGTAAGAAAGGGAAAAATGTCATAGATATATTTCAGAACTTGGTCTTTTTCCATATTGTAAAAGTGAGATATACCTGTATTTATACTTCTATACAGAAATTTTTAATTGGTTGAATTTTGGTTGCATTTGTAGTCGTATTGAAAAAAATTTGTCTTAAGAAGCAATTTGCAGATGGCGGAAGCTGAAGGCCACATAGGAGAGGAGTCCCAGGTGAAGCGATTTGCTTGGGAGGCAGTGCAAACAGAAGACAGAAAAATTAATGAAGAGAAAAGTGGGTCTGGAGCCACTGGTGCAGCAACAGGGAGAGGGACGATGGAGCAGAAGGAAAGAATGGTCACACAGGAAAGGGGTGAGCTCTGTGCAGACCTCCAGGCCAGGCACTGATTAGATGCACCAGTGAAGAAGCATAAGCCACTGAAAGAAATAAAAGGGAGTTGAGTCAGATGGATGAGCCAGACAATAATCTTTTCAGTGAGGTGAACTGGGGTAAAGCAGAGAGATCCCAGCATGGCCCTGCCAGGGAGCAAACCCAAAGAACCCCCAGTGGCAGGGAGAGGCTCGCTGGAAAAGGCAGGGAAATGCATTTATAGTGTGGAAACTGTGCAGCTCAGGGCTTGCAGAACCACCCAAAACTCAGACGACCAACATAACTATAAAGCCAGCAGTGTTATACTGCAGGTGATTTGGGAAACTGTAAAACATCACTGTGCCATGTAAAATCCATTATCCTGTGTCCTGATGTGCAATGATGTAGCCCTATGTTTTGACATATTTGATTTAGGAGACTGACTTAAAACCCTATACTCTTATTATAAACGACTGTAACTTAACAAACAAAAAGACGTGTTGTAAAATACTTGTATATATCAAAAAGAATATCCGAAGGCAGTTTTCAGGCAGCTCATAATTTCAAAAGCCTATTTCACAGCACTGGAGATAGTTTCATAATGTATGGATTAAGTTCCTATATCTACATATTCTTTGACAATATACAATAAAGGTACTGTTAAATCTCAATTTTTCTCCGTCATTATGATTAAAAGCATATATTTTATAGGCAGTAGGAGACAAACCAACATATAAGAAAGGCATGCTTTTGAATCATTCTTGGTATTATTTAATACTCTGAAAATGGTACACTTATTTTTGCAATAAAAATCAGGTATTGTGTAAAGGTTTTTAGGTTCCTTAATAATTCACAGAAATTGACTTTAGATTTAGTTATAAGAAGTTTCAAATAAATTCTTGTTATATATTTTCTCTATCTTACCTTCTAGAGAAGCATTACAGAGGCATTCATCTCACCTCATTTTACACAGCCACAATGTCAAAAAGTTCATCTAATCTACTTGTATATCTTCCTTTTATTTTCAGTAAGACATATGAGCATTTCCAGAATGCATCTCCTCCCAATGAAGAGATGCAAAATGAGTCAGATGAGTCACAGCACAAATGTCTATTCCTGGGAACAGTTGCCAAAGGAAGCCTTGGTCAGCAATTCAGATGCAGAATTCTAATGTGTAAATAACTAAAGGGAGATGAAACCTGTTCTGGAGGTCTAGAGACACCAACAGCCAGGAAAAAAGGGGGACATAATGAATAATAAGAGACTTTAGAAAGAAGGATGGATGGGTTTTCTCATGACAAGAGTTACAGGAAGGGACAAATCTAGGAATGAAAATTCATATTTAAGTTCCTGAGATGAGGAGTCCAAACCACAGATGACAAAAGCAGAAAATGGCCAGTGAAGTTTCATGTCAAGCAGCAGTGAAAGGAAATGAGGAGCCTAGCACAATGCCCAAAGAAAAATGTGATACTTAAAAAATGGGATAAAATGGACAAGTATCCCTTTGCTGAAAACAGGGAGACTGGGCATACCTTCTATTTTACTCCTCTAAAGCGAAATTATTTATGCTCTCCTGTAAGGTCTGTTGGAAAGAAGAAAGCAAAGAGGCTGGAGCTCCTCTGCCCCATCAGCACCACTCAGTGAAATGTCTGCACTCCCAGGCATGGGGCAGAGTAACAACCCTGGTATGATGCAACTTCCCTTTCAGTGACCCTGCTACCTCTCACCTGAAACCCATTGTCACTTTATTAACAGCCTCAGATCTCTGATTTGCCCTAAAACTCCTCATAATCTAGGGGAGTGTTTTTTCCCTTTGGCTTTCTCTGTGGTCAGCTACATTATTTCTATAATAACACCCTTTATGAAGATCCTGATTTTGATCCAAATTTTCTGTCACAGTTGTGCACTTCTTTCCTTATGTGGGCTTATTTCACATCCTTAATATTAATTAAATGGAGAGGAATGGGTTTTTTCACATTAATTTCTTTTCTCACATTTGTTCCTTTCTCTTTTCTCCGGTAATTGCAGTAGGATTAACTGCATTGTTAGAGTTCTGAATACAAATAAGAGGGTTTTTCCCTTTCTTTTCCCTGACTAATTTCTATTACTGCAATCACAAGTATTGTTAACAACATTAAAGCCCACAGCAGATGTGAACCAGGCTATAGTGAGAGAATATTTTGATTCCACAAAAAGGTTCAGTGCTGAAACATAATGTTCTTGCTTCCCAGCTATTACAGGGCAAACTAGCATGCACTTTTGAAAGTTAATATCTAATTTTCTAGATGTCTGCTGCCAATCTGTTTTCATTCTACTTCAATATAGAAGGCAATGAGAAGGGATTTTGCAAAGATTACTACTGGGCTCATTATTATTGCACAAGTAATTCTGGAAAACAAAATACCAAAACTCAGCTGATGATGACATAGTTATCCAACAAACTCAGCTGCCCAGAACTCAGAGCTTGGAATGAGCCCCTAGAGGGGACCTCAGTCTCACACCCTTACAATGTAAATAAGCCCAACTTATCTTTTATGTTATGGCTTTAGTTCTATTGCAAAATAGGATTTATGTAGGAGCTGAAGGGTTATGCAGTGTTTAATCTCTCTTTTTACCCCATGTTTGGAAGATAAAGTAGGCCAGGAGTGACCATGAAAGCTGCTGCCATCTCACGGCTGCAGAACCCCTTTAAAATGCTGCCTGAAAGCAAGCAGAAATCCTTCCAGGCATAAACTAGGTCTCTGTCAGGCATGAGGCCATGGGCAATTTAATGCTCCTGGTGCCTCCAGCCTGGGCCCTGCTGCCCACAGAGCCCAGACACTCACAGGGCTCTTGCGCGGCAGCTCTCAGCTCTCCTGAGCTGCTCCCTCTGCTGTCCTGCAGGCAGGGAACCAAGCAAAGTACCACGACTTCTGCAACACTGCAGAAATTGCCAATATGTTTGTACTTTCGGAGTCATTTCCCTCTACCAGAGGAGACAAATGAAGCTGCTGGTTCCAGGATGGAATAAAGGGGATTCCTTCTTACTGGGAAGACTTCCTGCAAAAATTGGAGGTTGGCTTTGCCCCTACTTTTACTAGAGGTGATTTTCTAAATATGACCTGGAACCATGTTTGAATTCAAGCTGACAAATTCTTTGAAGTTTTATAACATATGCAGTATTTTGTTTCAATTATACTCCAGATCTTATCCAGCATCAACCATTTGATTACAATAATATCCACCCGAAATGTACATTGGCATTTCAAGGCTGAGGCTAGGAGAATCATGAGTTTATTTATTTATTAACCAGCAGTTAATAAAGAGGAAAGAAAATTAAAAGAAAAAAAAAATCAAACAAGTGTTAGACACCCATATAAAACCCATAAAGTTGCATTAAATAATTGCATTAAAATTGAGCCAAGTTTAAAACAGAAAAAACATTCTGTAATATGCTCTCTACCACAAGTGGGTACAAGCTTTGCATGTTCAGTAACCCTGAATTGCTGTTTCCTTTTCTAATTAAGGAAAAGAGCTTTCTAGGGATGTCCTCAGAACATTACAAGATGCTCTGAGGAGATGCCAAATCATAGTGGAAATATGTTTGTTCTCAGTGTGAGTACAAGCACTTGAGAACCCAGTTGTTTAGAGGAACAGAGATATCAGATGCTGGCACAAATGTTTCTATATTCTTTCAAATAATTAGGCACCCCTAGATGTTTTAGTCTAGGTCAATTCTTTCAAACACTCAAGCTAACAAATTTAATAAAGTCTAGGGCCTCTATGAAGAAACATTTACAGGACCACAAACATATTTCAGGAGATACCTTCCCCACTTTGGAGTGGAGCTGAGCCAGCAGAATGTGTGCACACTCATCAGTGCCCTGAAAAGCAGAGCAGTGCCGACAATCTCTTCCTTGTTTTGACAGCGTGCTTTAAGCAGAGGCTTAGTTATCTTATTTGTGACATAGGTCATGAGATAATCTTTTCCCTTGTGTAGGATAAGAGGTCTTGTTTAAGCAGAAGAAGTTGTGAAGGGCAAAATAATATTTGGTAGGTGGTAATGGCAGAGTCGGAAACTGAAATATTTAATTTTCAGCTCAGTAAAACTTCTTTAACAGAAGGAAAGACCATCTTTCTAATTCTATATTTATCTACCTCCAACACCTTTCCCTCCCTTATCTAAAGGTCTTTCCTTTCAGAGGAAAAAGTTTGTACATGAACTAAAAATTATAAGATAAAAATATTTCTGGGGAGAATGTATGTTGTGCTTGTCACACAAACAAACTCAACACAGTGACTCCCAACATGAGATGTGACATTCAGGTGCTCAGGCTCTCTAAAAATGCCATGCACGAAAGGGAGAGCTGAAACAGCCTCTCCCTCCTACCTGTGCAAAAGAGAAAAAATTCATGCAAATGATATACTTTATTTCTGTCTATAATAAATATAAGTGAGAGCAGAATAAAGGTGAGTCCCTCCCCAGAAATAGATGATTTAGAAGGCCCGTGAGCTCTTTATCTCCCTCACATAAGCTCACATTTCAATGCCACAAGGTGTATGTTAAATTAAGGATTCCTGTCTGTGCAATTAGAGCATTTTAAAGAGTTTGTTCAGCAGTTGTTGAAAATAAGTATCAGCTGTTCTGGGCAATTAAATTTCATAGCTCAAAATGACAGAAGGAGATTTCTCCATCAGCACAAGCAGTAGGGAAGAAGGTATTATCTGATCTTAGAAATTATTCTTGCTAAAGGAAAACTGGAAGGACCATTGTCTCTTGCCAAATAATATTATTTTTTAAAGAAATATTAATTGATTTTATATACTAGAATGATGAAAAGATGCTAAAACTGTTAGTTGCTCCACATGGCTGTGTTCATATTAGAAAATATATTTAGGTTTTCAGGAATAAGAACTTTCATCACCTGTTTGTACCATTCCCAGTAAAACTGAGCTCTAGTACCTGTTGATGGGCTCTGTAGTCTACTGTAAGACTGATTATTTTACCAATGACAGAAAATCTAGTAGAGCTATCATGTTTCCTGAGTTTTCATGAGCAGAAAAAGAACTTCAATGAAACCAGCTACATCCTCCCTAAACCACAGGTTTTCTAAACATTATATATTGTTTAAAATTATTTGGTTGATCAACAAAACAAAGTCATCATATGTTTTTTCATATTCAATAGCTCTCCAGATGGGATGATTAAAAATGTGCTGTAATTACATGATGTACAGAAATCAACATTATTTACATTAATTGCATGAAACCATGACTAATACAGCAGAAGGTGTCAGAGATGCTTTCTGGCAGCAGCTACTAATTTGTGATCCAGAAAGACACGTGCAATATCTATCCAGCCTTGTGTAACAGTTCCACGTGTCACATCACCTTTTGGAAATACCTAAGACACACACAAAAAGAGATGGCATGCACAGTTTGAGTCACAGGCAAAGTGAGATCTTGGACAAAAAGCTACTCTAAAAATAAAAATGAGGTATAGGATCTCAGTACCTGCTCAACCCCAGAGGGAGAAAAAGAGGAAAAAAGAGGTATAGAAGGCCTCTGCTAACTGGTCACCCATAAGTCAGAATTGGCAAAGCAGTAGAGACTGAACAAGTAAAGTGACATGTGCCCCAAACCCAGGGTGACAGTGGGAGTCCTGAGCTTCATGAACTGCTCTGGGGAAAAAATCTCTACAAAGATGTGGGTGCTTAACACATTTACCTCTGTAACTCTAAAATGTTTCTAAAACTTTGCTCTCCATAGACGGAAACCATATCGTGCAGTTTATGAGGGACAGGGCTGCCTAATGCTGCTGCACCTGTGCCCTCACCTGGCTCCTGCAGGACACTTGGATATGCCAGGCTGAGCTTGGATCACTCCTCACCCTCCTGACCTTAAATCTCAGAGCAATTCCAACTCCCACATCAGGTAGCTATGACACACCACCTGAATTTAGCTCTCTGTTCCCACTCTGAGCACACCTCCACGTGTGCTGCTCTCGGCTCACATCCGCAGCGCGCGCTGTCACCTGCCCCTGACAGAGAGTGCGGGAAGAAACATTCTCTGTTCTACTCTTTGCATCTTAATCTCACAGTTTATACTTTTTTACATTTGTTGTACTCTGGGCGTAAAGATCAAGCCCAGAATCCTTGATTTTTTTACAAGAGAGTGCCTTTTGTGTTTTCCCTATAATTTCAGGCTAATAGCTATTCTGCAAAATTTACTGTTTTAGTCTCCCTGTGCTATCTTAGGATTTGCATACATAAGTCTTATCTCTTTTAATGGTGGTGGGAAGGATGTGCACAAATCCCCACATAGAGAGATGAAATAATGTGACTCATAAGGCTTATTTATTTCACACTGGAAAACATTTTATAGCTATTGTAATAATCTCTACAGCTCTGATTGGGTATGTGAAAGAAACAGGGACTCCATATATTGCTGTGTAACTTCATTTAATGATTACTGTAGAATAAAAAAAACCTTTGCCATCAAAAAAAAAAAGATTTCAAGCCCTATACCTTATAATATATACATTACATTTTTTGACTGCTAATTAGTAATCCATTTTTTCTATAGATATATAACATTATTTTCTTTATATTATCTTTCATACAGTCTAGATACTGTGCATGCCATTTTAAGTTAATAAAATTAGACTCCTGCAATTATTCTTCACAGAATCCAGTGATAGTATTAATAATTCCTTCAAATTGTTCTTCCAGACAATGTAATTTCTTCCAGTAAAATGTACAACATGTTCTCATTGAATATTTCATTAACTACTTCCCTTAGTGCTCTTTGGATTATCTTTACTATGGCATCTGTGTATTTGTGAAATATTTAGAGCATTGCTTTAAATTTCTCATATTGGGTGTTGACATATGGATTTTTCACCTTTTACTGGGTTGCAAAGTCTGATGTATGCATTGAATCACAGGTATGTAGTACTCATTTGAATTTCTACTGTGATCTTTTTACATTTCTTTTCTAGGTGAGCAGATGAAAAATGTGGGTCAAGGGTAACTCTTAGCCAAATGGCAGTGAACAGTGAAAGCTGAACCTATCTGATCTGGTAGATGTCTGTAATCACATGAGCTGAAATTGCTGTGGATCAGATGTCATTCTATTTGAATATTTGGAGAATCAGCAAAGTGAACTTGCTGCTAGCTGATAAAGATTTGTTAACTACAGTGGTTAATTTTTAACTGAGGGAGGGGGTCTAAAGGTATAGCAAGTTATTAAAAACATGGGTTTTTTAAAAGTAAAATGCTTTTCTGGTTTTCATTATCTGTTGACAGCAAATCAATACCCTAGGGTATGTTCATATATTCATGGATTCAACAAATACTCATTCTTGAATTTTAGTCTGCAGATAAAATTCAAGTTAGATAAAATTCTTGAATTTTATCTAACTTGACTAGGAAGCAATGGTTAATAGGGCTTAGAAAAACAGTGCAGACTGAAAACATTTTCTTTTCTGAAAAACAAAGGGGTTTTACCCCTTGCCCTTAATGAAGATAGTTGTTCAAATATTTAAGTTTCTGGACGGACTCTGAGGGCTTAACCAGTAGATGCCTCAATCCCAAGTGTGCCTCCATCCATGTTACACCATCCCAAAGAAAGATTTTTGCAGGCATTCAGAAACAGAGGAAATTTTTAAGTTAGACTCTAGCAGAGATGTGAGCTCCAAAGTGGGAAAAGGAACAGAGGATCTTTCAGTGAAATTACATTGCCTGGAAGAACAATTTGAAAGAATTATTAATACTATCACTGGATTCTGTGAAGAATAATTGCAGAAGTCTAATTTTATTAACTTAAAATGGCATGCACAGTATCTAGACTGTATGATAGATAATATAAATAAAATAATGTTATATATCTGTAGAAAAAATGGATTACTAATTAGCAGTCAAAATATATAATGAATATATTATAATGTGTAGTGCAAAGCAAAAGAGGCAAAGAAGCAATCAGAAAAAGCACAGGGGATCTCTGTGAGGGAGGAGCATCTGAACCCACTGCTAATGGACACAAAGGCATCTCTCTGAGCTCCACCTTGCCTGGTGCTGGAGGGCACTGGCCACACTGCAGGGTCCCCCAGGCACTGCAGCCCTGTTAGGGTGTCCCACTTAATCTCTTCCACTCTTGCTCAGCCCTGTGACAGCTCATCAGCACAGTGAGATGTCTGCCCAGGCCTCCCTGCAGTTTTGTAATTGGGGCTTATAGCAGGGAAATGGATCCTCACAGTCTGGGATCCTGCAAGCTGTGGGGGATGCTGAGGGACACCCATGCTCTCACCCCAGCATGTAGGCACAGGGTGCCAGGCACCCCTAGATATTTGGCTCAGTTTCAAAGTCCCAGCAATACTGGAAGGTTTTCCATGATAGGCAGGACTTAGGGAATTTACCAAAATTTTCACAGAATAGGGGTGCTGGTCCCAGCAAGCAGCACATTTTTGAGCAAGTTCAAGTGTTGTGTGGTACATGTGAAGGGAAACTGTGGAAAGCAGACAGGAAGGACCTCAGATCAAGGTAGAGAAGAGCCAGCAGTTGTCCTGTGGATTGTCATCTGGGATGTAAGCAGAGTGAAGGCAGTGCTGTAGTAAGGCAAGATTTGATAAGATGGGATTTATTCTGTATTATCTGATTTGCATAGGTGGTGGAATCCTGCTAGTCTTTTTGGCTTCAATATTTAGATCAGGGATAATGTATTATATGGAATGACAAGCTGTGGGTTGAAAACACAGAATTTGTAACAACCATTTTCCAGAATGCTCCTTTGATGCAAATGCTTATTTTGATACACCTACACAAAAAGAGTCATCTCCATAGAAACCTCATGAACTTTATGTCTTAAATAACTACTTTAAAGGACTTATCTTGAGAGTTATTGAGGACACTCAGCTCTCACTGTCTCCTAAAATAGTAATAACTCTGGAAACTGCAGTGCTATTTTCCACTGTGTATTAACAAAAGTGTAGACATTCAACTCAGATTAATGTAGAGTTCAATATTTTAATAAACTGAAAAATAAATCTCTTTACATGGTCAAATCTTCTTTAATCTATTTTGTATATTTTTTCATCTGAGCACATTCAAATAAAGCACATGCAAACATAAGTGATTTTCCACTGTATTAATCATTAGATATTGGTCTCAGATAGTTAATATTTTCTCTGTAGTCAGGGAGAGAATAGGGTACCTGCAGACAAATATTGTGCCCAGTTCAGATTCCCTCTTCTCAGAGATTTGGTTCAGCATCCTCATCCAGGATATACTGACATGAGAAGGAACTGTCACGACTAAACTTTTATTTCTCCAAAAGCCACTTTGTGCTTTGGCCAGTAGATTTATGACATCTTATATTACTCATACTATGATACTAAATACTATTAGCTCAAAACATCTTGATTAAATGCCGTGCCTTTGACAGTAAGCGAAAATAAACCCCATCCTTCTGATTGCCATTTGTAACTCTGTTAACAGGTATCCTCAGTTAATACTGATATCGAGTGATTATCCTCAAGCTCCTCAACTACTTTGAGAGTTTAATCTTTCAAAGTGGAGATTTTCCTTAGTCTGGAAGCAGAGTGAATCATGCTAAAGTCAAATCTTACACTGCAAAGTGCCTGAACAGAGGGAAGCCTGAACAGAGAGGGTAGCATTAACAACAAGAGGTGCAGAGGGAAAATAACCTGGAAAAATAACCTGTATTTACTGCAATGGCTTCTCCCTGGTTCCTGGAGGCCTAGAGAGGTTCTAGAACACTGTGCCTTAAATGACCTGTACAGTAACTCTCAAAGGAGATTGAGTGATCAGATCAGATCACAATGCTTTGGATCATAATGCTTTGACCCTGCATTCTGTATCTCTGTGAGGTGATGCTCTGTACCATGTAGATTTACTGGCAAAGGTCGGCTTTTGTTTTAGTATTAGGTCTGTGCTCTATACCCCCAGCAATGTGTACACATACCTGAATGTTTGCAAAAAGTTCATGGCCCAAATGGATCACTGATCAGTGATCAGTGGATCCCTGAATACATTTTTTGGGAAAGACCTCTGGAGGCCATCTACTCCCAGTTCTGCTAAAAGCAAAGTTAATTTCAAAGCTTTAAGCAGGTTTCTCAGAGTTATGTCCAATATGTCCAACTATGTTCTTTTTAAAAGAGTTCCAAAGGATGAGGCAGCCTCTTCAGACAAGATGCTCTGGTGCATGATGACTGTTATTGTGAAGTTCCCATTTCAAAGCAAATAAAAGTATAAAAATGAAGAAGAATAAGCTTTTTTGCTGGCCACCTCCATGAAACAAAAGCAAAACAAACCTTTTGTTTCAAGCCAGTTTTTTTTTTTCTGTTCCTGAAAAACTACACAGCATAAACCTGAAGCAGCTAAAAGGAATGTAATACTCTTTATCAAGGGAAAATGAACAAGGTTTGTAAATAGGTACAGAATTGAAGACTGTCTCAGATTTACTTATCAGCAAGGATTTCCCTCAAACTCCATCCTGGAGTCGTTACTCAGGAATACTTCCCCCAGTGACAGTGTCACTATTCAACAAGTATCAACCTCCCTGGAAGAAAATTGGAGCAGTTGTGCCCTGAAACCATGAATTCAGAAAGAGAGTAATGAAATGGATGTCTACTTGGGATTAGAGGGCACTGGAGAAGCAAGTGTTGGTGATAAGTATGCAGAAGCTTATCACTGCAATATCCAAGCAATTTTGGAACATATGATCATTTAATGCAGCCTTTATTTTAAATGATGTAATAAAATGTACATTAAATTAGAAAGAGATTTTTTTAAATTAACTTGTGATTTGATTGCCTGGGACTTTTTCAAGGATCCCATTGACAGGCTCATTTCAAGAAAGTATTGAGCATTGGGAATTTGGAATTGCCCATCCCTTTCTATTTGTTGAGAGCTATGCATCCAAAACCACAATTCACTTTATTTACAAAGAGAATTCAGTTTGTATGCATAAGAATACCCACCAGTTTGGCAAAAAATAGTACTGGGCAGTAATGCTCTTTATGAGGAGCTTCAGGCATCTTCTTTCAGAGGCAGCCACTTCACTCTTTTAATACAGAGGATAGCAGCCTTCCACAATCCCCCACAAATCCAGTCAATAGGTAATTTAATGTGTAACAAGAGACTATGATGTAAAGGGGAAAGGCTGGCTCTGCTTCAGAAGTTTGATGATGCATTTTCTGCAGTCTACTGTTGCAGAAGCGCATTACGCATTAAATGTTACCTTTCAATTCCACTAAAAATGAATGTAACTTTTAATTATCAAACCAAAAAGGGAGTGTTTTCCTTGATTTCCTTTCCCTACCCACATCAGTGTTTTATATAACATTCTACCTGCTGGCTATCTCTTCTTTTGCTAGAAGATAAACTGTGAAGCGTCTTTCTCATATATTTGTTTTCAGCCCAATACAGCAGGAGCCAGGGGCCTCTGGTTGCTGCACAAAATGATCCTGATAAACATTTGTTTGGATACCAGGAAATGTGACAGCAGTAAACACATTTTTAAATATTTTGCCCTGCAGTTAGAATATATGTTTGTTCATCACAGCAGAGCATGTTAGCTGAGGTTCAGTGACTCACTAAACTGTGGTCATGTGGGCTTTTTGTGAGCTTGGAGTGCAGACAGAGGCTGCTCGTGTCTGCCTGCAGTGCATGCATGGATGTACCCCGAGTCCCTTGTGGATCTCAGTCTAAATTCTAGAGCTGCACAGATAATGAATCTTTGTCAGCATGGTTGCTGAGTCAAAAACTCTGTCTGTGTGTATGTTGTGGAGGGGGGAAGCCAGCAATGTGCAAGCCACGTTGTTTTGTTCTGCTTTAGTGCAAAATGCTTCATTTGAAGGGAGCCCTCGAGGTGAAATGGCTTTCTTTCTGAGAGTTTTGAGGAACTCTCCTACTTTTGCAGGGCTGCAAGCTTTGACCAAATAGTACCAGCAAAAGTGTCCATAAGTGCAAACAAGACCAGCTGCTATCATCAGGAGAAGCATCTGGATGGCTGAGCCTCACTCCAGGCTAGAGAAGGTGTGAAGTGCAGCTGTTACCTCAGGGGAAGCTCCTCTGATCCACCAGCTGCATCCCACCAGCACTGCACATTGCTGCAGTGTCAGTGCAACACTTTGGGATATCCCTCCTGTTCTCAGTGTAGAGGAGACCAAGAGTAGATGTACCTCCAGACCTTCAGAGTTTTCCACCATGTGATCCAAAGAGTGATCCAAATTTCAAAGTAGGAGAGCCACTGCACAGCCCATCTTTTCCTCATACACTACTAAGTATCTCTAAATGCATCTACTTCTAAGTAAGCATAACTCCAGATTGCCAAATTTCTCAAAGCCACTCAAAGAGAATTTGTTCTGTCTTATGTTTTCAGGACAGATTTAATGTTAAAACTACTAATCAGGGCCCATTCCTTCTTCATCAGCTGTTTTTCTGATACGGCTGTCACAAGAGATGGGCACAAAAGCCACAGCTTGTTTCCAGCCTCATGGAAAGGAGGTCTGGCAAATTAAGCCTAATGTGCATACTGCATTCCTAGTACACTGTTCAGACACATCTGCCATGCCCTAGAGACAGCCCATTACCTGTGCTGGGAGCTTCATTTCAGTGTACTCATGATACAAATTTGTTTTGAACTCATACAATAAATCTCAGTCTTGAAGACTGTTGTTGTATGAGCCAAAAACTGTATGCAGCTTGTTGAAATCAGTTTGTGGTTCAGGACAGCTACTTGATACTCTCCTTGGCATCACTGACCTCTTTCCCTTTTTTATTGCTGACATCACATATAAAAGTAGTAAAAACCAGTTTCTGACATTTCCAAACTACTGTTCTTAACAGATTGCATCACACTTCCTACAGACAGAGTCAATTGTTTGGCCAGCCCGAGGCAGTCTCAGCCCAAGGCTCTGAGGGTGCTGGAAAGCCAATGAACTCAGCACCCAGCATGATTTGGCCTTGCTACAACAAGGTGACCTGGTGAACGAGCAACCTGGCTGCCAGCAGAGCCCTTTGGGAACAGGTGGCAGCGGGATCATGTAATTTCCTTTCCACGAGCAGCCTGGCAGGTGCCCTCTGAGCCAGACCCAGAACTTTGGTCTCTGGCCAGCAAAGGTCTGTGAGTCCCTACTATAAAGATCAAATGCAGTCACCACAGCAAAATTAAAAAAAAAAAAAGCCAAACAAGCACCTCTGCCCTTTTCTCCCCCACAAATATACTAAATACATGTCTCAAAGTGAATGGGCAGCTGTGTGTTAAAGATCAAATACCAGATGTTGCAACTCAGTTTTCTTGCAATGCTGCAATAACAAATAGCAGCGAGCAAACGCTCAGTAGGGAGAGAGGAAACAAGAAACTGCCATATGAAATAGCTTGTTCCTTCAAAACTGAATGGAACAAAAAGTGTTGTTTGCAAAACATATCAGAAATGGCAACAAACTGGGAAGATTTCTTTACAACCCTACATATAACTTGAATATTTTTTGAATAGCATAGTTAGACCTCTTATGACAGCATTTAAATAAAACAGGAATTCTACCTCTGCGTGATCAAATAGACACAATTCCATGACGTAGTTTTTTGAGTTAATAAGTTTTCCCAAAAATTTATACACTCAGCTTTCATGGGCTTATCTTCAATAGTTTTTCCCAAAATTACTAGGAAAAGTTTTCAGACTAATTTTTTTTCAGCTAATATTTTTCAGCAATTTCAAATCCAAGAAAATAGAGAAAATGCAAAAATGTCTGCTTATCTTTAAAAATTGTTTAAACCTCCTTACTTATGAAAGGTCATACCACTGAGCAGAGTCCTAAGTATAGTGTGATCATATTTGCAAGAACATACTTTTTCCTATCCAATAAACTGACAAACCTAATCTAATCTGTATTGTGTAATTATAAAATCTCCATTCAACAGAGCCTTGAAAGCTAAGAGCAGAATTCCCTGAAGATTTGGATTACAAAGACCACTCTCTGTTCCCTCAAATGCCCCATGTTTCTATTTGTCAGCAAATGAGTGGGGCAAAGACCTTATGAAATTATGGTGATTGCTTAATGAAATACAGAGCACCATTCACACTTGCCAAGGGATTGCATGAGTGAGCTACATTCTGGCATGTAGTTGTATCCTAATGTCTACTCTCTGAATAAGACATTTTTAATAATTTTGTTATTGTTAAGATGGTGTAGGTAAAGTGTTTGTGCTGAGCCTATGTAAAAATCTATCAGAAGTTGAGAGGGTAATATTTGCATTGCACTATGCTGCAACAGGAGAAGACATTTCAGGTAGTGCCACACAAGCTGGGTCTCAAATTGGAAGCCGTGTAGCTGTAGCAGCACAAAAGCTCTGCTGGCCATAAAATTATGCTGATGCAGTTTTTCTGAGATTCACTTGTGTCAAACCTGTACATGGTGCTAAACAGACATATTTAGACTCTATCAAAAACAGCATCTAAACTGAAGTATGACACTTGCATTAGCAGACAAAGATAAACATCAGTGCAAGGTACATCTATACCTTGGCCTATCAAATGTAGGAAAACCTTCCTATGTATTCAGGAAAGATCATAATTTCCTAGGTTTGAAATTGGCTTTTGGGAGAAATAGGGCTGAAACTTTCGAGAATATATAAAATAATAGTCTAGAACTTAATATTTTTCAGAATGCTGAGTGCCTCCAAACACCAGTAAAAGTCCAGATAGCAGATATAAATCTGAAAATAATGCAAAAATTCAAAGACTTCCCAAAAGGTGCCTAAGAAAGCTGAATAACTTTTCTTTAATGAGTTACATCGTACTCTGGTGTTAGAACAAGTGCGGTCCAAGCCACATGACTACTGTCCTCCCAGCAGATGAATGGCTGAATGAATGAATGTATGAATGAATGAGTGAGTGAATGAGTAAATCATTACAAGGTCTATTACAAGCAGAGTTAGTGTTATAACGAAGCCTGGAAAAAGTCTTAGATTTCTTACGTACCTGGTTATGTTTAAAGTGAAAAAGCAGCAGTACAAAGTCTTTTACAAAAAGGTTTTCTTGTGAAAACCTTCTTCAAGAATGCTTACTTTTATACATAAGATTACTCAGCAAAGACAGATCACTTTGTGTTTTTATCAGCAGTGAAATAGAGTCTGTAAATAAATGGAAGGAAAACAAAATCTTCACCCTTAAAATAAATTTGAAATTATTTCATCAAAATTAAAGTTTTGACAGCTAAGATATTTGAGTATGTCAGCTCTGTAATTAAAAGCCTCTGTTAAAGTGAAGCAGGTAATTCAGACTTTATTTCTTGCTTTGCCATACCAGAATTGTGTAACTCAACTTTTCTGTATGGGTTTCTGCAGCTTTGTTCTATCTGTGCCCTTGCCAGGGGTCATACATTGCTCAAGTCTCTAATAGCAATTATGGTCTTTGAAGCATTACCTCACTCTTGAAATTAACTGAAAATGGTCAATGCATTCATTAGTGTTGCAGTCCCATAAATGGAATTTCTTAAGCTAAATACTCACTCCCAGAACAAGCATTGAGGCTGAAAGAGACTAAAGATATGTACAGATTCAGACACTTCTGATATTTACAAAGCCCCAATCCTCAATCTCTGCTTTTGACACTCAGAAGGTAGAGGTCTTTGTGTTCCAGCATGGAGAAAGTCTACATATCCCAAGAAAAACTCCCACTGACTTCAGGAACAGTCCATACCACAGTGCTTATTCAGTTACCTGAATTTTAGAATAAGAAACCACAACACACAAGAAGAAGGTATTTTTAATGTTGTTTGTTTGTTTGTTTTTCCCAGTAGCTCTAAAATTTCCAGAAGGCAGAGTGAGTGTTATGTTGTTGGAATCCAATGATGTGAGCAGTTTCCAGATCTAGGATCAATCTCTGAACAATGGCTGAAACATTTCATTTATGTGGAGGCACTTGTGCAGAGAAATATGGACACATATTCTTATACAACATTCTTCAGAATCACATAGATTGTGAGAGCTGAATCATTACAAAGGTCATATTATTTTTGTTACTGAATATCTCAAACAAAAGACAGAAATTTGCAATAAATTTGCCAGTTGCATTGCCTGAATTAAATAAAAGCTATAGCATTCCCTATAAGCATCATAATTTGAAGTAACCTCAGAGAAAGCATTACTCCTGGAGAGCAGTTAGCTGCCTTGAATAGCAGAAATTGTGACAAGTAGCAACAATTCCCCATCCTAGTTGTGGAAATGCTCAGTTCACTATGCAACTATGGCTACTTGAATGAAATGCTGCAGTGATTAGTAACTGTATGCTTCTGGAACATAATCAAGATAATTTTGAAAATAGACTTCCTAAATTCCTCAATTTTACAATATAGGTTTTTTCCTATGAGTGTTATCATTGCAGTTCTCATCTGCTTTGCATTCATGAAATGAAAAAAAAACCACGAAATAATCACTTTTCTTTTTTTTTCCTTTTTTTTTTTTTTTTTTTCTGAAAACAAGGAAATCTTACAGTTCTAGAAAAGGTCAAGGGCCTCTTAAGTCTTCAACACCTAACACATCAAGTGACACTCCCCTGATTAAATCAAGTCACAGGATGTGTGCCCTACGGGTATTGGTTAAACTGTTCTGGAGCTAAGTGGATTAGACTGGCATCCTGCATTTTACTTGAAAGTGCACTATGCCAGAAAGGTCAACAATATTTCAAGGAAGTTGTTAATTGAAATCGACCAAAGGAGACAACTCTCTTCCTGGAGGAAAGCTTTGTCCAGCCTAGCTTTGCCTTCAGGATAATAGACATCAGAACTGGCATTTAGGCATTTTGATCAGAATTTAGCTGTTGATCAGTTTGCACAGCAAAAGCAATGATTCATGCAGTTCAACAATTCTCCCCAGATCTTCAGAAAACTGCAGCATTTTTTCTGTATTTCTTCATTATTCTTATATAGGAAAAAGAGTATATTTCATCCTGAATCAGGATGATCTCTGGTTGCAAGATTTTACTTGTTGTAAGTTTGTAAAATTGCAGATATGACAACTTCTATCATGAGTGTCCAGCACATCTTATGGGATGTTCATATCTTGTAAAATGGAGAAATAACTTAGTTTGACTGCAGTTGTGGTTATTCCACATTTTTGGGAAGGGGGAAAAACCTTTTATGGGTGGGTGGGTATAATGGTGGATATAACGGAGAAAAATAAATAAAACTTCGTGTACACACTTTTTTCATCTATAAGAAAAAAAAAGGGTTTTGTCAATGTCCAGATCTCAGCTGTGATTCCCTGTTCTCTAAGACTTCACTTTGTAAATATTACTGCTTCAGAGGGAAACTGTAATTTAAATCAGATTCAATGAAATCTTGGAATTGTTCTCATTTCTTCATCAAGAATGCTGCACGTAGCCAGATAATAACAGAAATAGATGAGAGTGCATTTCTATTAAAACAAAATATTCTTTTTCCAACTTTTATTTTAAGTAGAAGAATCTAAGCCCTTATTATTTCCATGGAATCTGAATGCACCTCACAGAGTTCATCTCTCTTTTATTCCATGAGCTGAAAGTGAATGATGAGAGAGAAAAGTTGCAGCACAATATTAGAGACTGCTGCCAGACTTCCAAAAATCACCTGTCCCCTAAAGGAGAGTACTTCACTCTCAGTCACAAGATCATCCCAGTACAGGAGTTACCTAAATGAAGTAGCAGTGCATGTAAGGGTCATTATAAGCAATCACTTACTTAAGTAAGTTATTAATATTACTTAAGTAAGTTATTCTCCACCTGAATATGAGGAAGAATTTCCTTCCTGTTCGAGTGACTGCACACTGGAACAGGTTGCCCAGAGAGGTTGTGGAGTCTCCCTCACTGGAGATATTCAAGAACAGTCTGGACACAATCCTGTGCCCTGTGCTTTGAGTTGACCCTGCTTGAGTAGGGAGGTTGGACAAGATGACTCATTAAGGTGGTCCCTTCCAACCCTACCCATCCTGTGACTCTGATTCTGTGATTCTGTGATTCTGTGGAGTGTACTGTCAGACATGTCTGTCAGCCTCTGCCATTCACTGTAACTACTTGCCAAATGATTTTAGGTTTCTATAAATTCAGTCCCATATGAGTGAAAAGAGCCAATGTCAATTGCTTATACCATCACTTAGTGGTGTCATGGCTCTGTTCTCTCCCATGCCTCAGCAGGAGCAGGCAGCCCATCTTGCAGGTAATCTGCCTGCTTGCCACCTGACATGCAGTGTTCCTGCACTTAATGCTTTTGTAGGGCTCAAAGATCTGTCTTTACCTTCATATTACCACGACCTTTGCCTATGACTATTTATTTTCTACAAGTATTTGTCAGAAAGGGGAAGGCGTCAGTACACCTGTGCTTTAGTTCCACTTCCCTAAATACTCCAGCTTAAATTATGCTTGTTTATATGTTCCATACCTCCAGTGTGGCTTCCTTCAGAAGGACAACTTAATGACAAGGATGCTACAACTTACTTTTAAATACTAACAATCTTCTTATATCCAAAGTCTGACTAATGTGTGGGAGCTATTAAATAATTATACTAAATGTTAGACTTGAGTGCCCTTTCTAGCATATACGTGGGTGAGGATTCTTCACCATTGACATTTGTTGGGACAGCAGATTTTGCCTCTGAAAAGAAATGAAAAAAAAAAAGCCACTGTTTCTAGAGAAATGGTTTCAATGGTTTTCAAACTTTGTTTTCAGGAAGCACCCAGAATAGTTTGGACAATATGAGTCAGAAAGACAGAAGCAGTTTAAGACATCTCTATTGCCAATTCAGCTGGGAGCATCCAAACACCAAAGCTGTTCCCAGATTACCGTATTACTGTTTTTGCAGTTTCTGTGTGTCTGGAGACATGATCAGTGACTTCTCTCTGATAAACACTTCAGCACTTTTCCCTAGAAAGCTGTGTTAAGTCTGCAGTGATCTGTGCAACACATAAAATTAGAGAGCAGTAGATTAGCAGTCGTGCACAAAACACAGGAAGAGCAACTCATGCACATGGAACCAGGCTTAAAGTCAGCTGTGGTCTAATGCATGCACAGAGCCTATCAGCAGGGCTCCTAAGGACCTCTCTTTCCATAACTGTGGCAGCATTGCGACTCTATTTTAAGCTATGGCATTTATTAAGATAGTTATGGACGTTAGGATAATGCATTTGCAAACATATGTACACACATAATGTATTTAAGTGTGCAAATTGGCTGGCCATTGTGGGCCCTGCCCTGAGAGGTGAAGAGGACAGGGCCCACAATGACAATGCCCCTGCACAGCTGAGAGAAGGGAAGAGTTACCGTCCCTTCAGTGGCAAAGGGTAACCAGATTTCAGGTCTATCTCAGGGTGCTTTCCACTCAACAGGGACACCCTGTAAGCCTGTGGGCATGAAACAGACCCAGCTGCACTGGCACTCCCCACTTGTGCCTATCTCCACGTGATGCCCTCTGAGCCACCACACACAAGCTCTCCTGGTCTGAACTGCTTTCAGGCATTCTGCCACTTGCTTCTGCAGGCCTGACCCCAGTGATCCCTGCTCCAAATCACATGTTGGTCACTGCAATCATCTGAGTAAAAAAAAAAAAAAAAGCCAGAGTACAAACTGGAATGAATTCAAACCTCATGTGACTATGTCCTGTTCACTGTATGCTTCATTGACTTTAGCACAGACACACTGTACTAGCCACAGATATTTTGTAAATACCATCAGCAGCATAATTTAAGTCTGTTCAGATGAGGGTGGAAGAATTTTTCTTACATGGATGGTACTTTTAATGGTCTGGGTTTTGGAAGATAAAAAGCTTAACACATACTTTCCTGAGAACACAGTGAAACCCTTTAAAAACAACACATGCAAGAACTGAAGGCTGCATACTGACAAAAAATCAGAACTGTATGTTTTATTACTGTAAACATCATTTTAACATGCAAATACTTATAAATTAATAGATAGAAGTAAGTACTCCCACTTTCTTATAGAAAAGATACTTTAAATCATTGAGAAATACACCAGTTCTTGGTTTGTGTTCCTCATGATGGCTTTTTTCCTATAATCCATCTAAATAAAAATAAGCCTTTCATTCCCTTACCTACATTGGAAAACACAAAGAGTTAGGAAGCAAAAAGAGTTTTATTGCATGACAAACAAACAAAGAACAGTAAAATATGGTCACTCCTGGCAATGTAAACAATATCACCAATGTACTGGTACATTGATCCAAAGTCCTTTCTGGTTTGCACTGCTGTTAATGTAGTTATTCCGGGTTTACACTAGTGTACCAAGGAGCAGAATTTGTTCCATTCAAAGATCAGTTTTATCTTTGGATCAGTTGCTGTCCTTTCTGAATATCAGGCACTGTTTTCCAGAGGCTGGCATTTGAATGTTTAACAATTTCTGTGTCGCATGAGAGAGAAATGAGTAAATACGTTAACTCACTGCTCAGTCAGCTCATCAGTCACTCTGATTAAGCACATTGACTCTTCCAGCACTAAGAATATAAGAAGGAGGATGGGGCTCATCCAGTCATCATCAGCCATCAGAAAATCAGGCATCTGCTCTGATAAGTGACTGCAATGCAACCAGAAGTGAGGGACAGGGACCTTGAGCAGGGGAGGTTGTTATACCTCTCCTAAAATCTTAGGAAGGAGTGAGTTTACCTTTGGATTTATACATATATTTTTTTTAAACAAAATTTCTTCACTGAGAATAATCTGAATTTGTGACAAGGTCTCCCTTTTAAATGGCTACACTTAGAAGATCCAGGTCCCACCTGAAAATGCTATTGCCTGAGTTCTTAAGGATATGAAATCCTTAAAGACTAGGTTTCAAATTCTGGGCCACTGGAAGCAAATGGACTGAATCACTAAAATTAACTAAAAAGGGGGAAATGGGAATGGAAAATTACCAGGACACAAGCAATACCTTGGGGTTTAAGAGAGTTGCTTGCAAATATAGCACTTCAGTGAACTGATTGCCAAATCTGTGGTCAGGAAGACATTCTTCCCCACCTCCCCAAGCATGTTGTTTGAGATCTGAATATTTTTGCTGTTGCTCCATGAAGAGGGCATGTCCCCATGACCAGTATCGGGTGACTCCAGCAAGAGTGCAGACTTCTGGGCAGTTCTTCTACACCATCTCTAAATGTTTATGATTAGAGCTTAGCTTGAAGGTGATGAAACAAATAGAAAATTGAAAAAAAAAAGGCTACTTTTTACAAAAGTTTTACAAGCTATCCTTAAACCAGCACCTTGCTTCCACAAAGTGCAGAAGTAAAGGCATGAGGAAGTTTCTTTGGTTCATAAATTTAATTGAGCCATAGTTGTGCCAATTTTTCTGACTAATTGGGAATGATGAGATGTTGGCAAGCCCTTTAAACACTGCCCTCCCACACATGTAACTCTTCACAGACCAAAGGCAGGCACCCAATAATATATACAGATATTGACACACTACAGTTTTTATTTAGGCATATGAAAAAAGACAACTGCAAGGGTTTTTTTAAGTTGCCCACAAGAATTATCCACAACAAGAGTGTAATGAGGAAAAAAAAAGATAGAGGGAGAGAGAAATATAGTCAGAAATTACTTTCTTCATTTGCCATTTCAGAAATAAATCAAAAAGGCAGAAACATTTTTCAGAATTTCTCTTCTGGTTAGGTTGCACCTGGCTCACAGGCTACTGTTAACCATTCTATTGATAGAACTATCAATTAACAGCCTTTTCTGACATTCTATCACCATAGATATTGAAAATCTCTTAAAGCAAAAAATTAACATCATGTTTCCATCACACATTTTCTAGTTTTGAGTTAAGACTAATCCACGTGTCTTCATAACTGACAGAAAAATCCAAAATAGCTTGTTATTTATCAGATTTTTCTGGAGGCAGGTAAAAACAACTGCCTTGTTTTCAGAATAGGAAAGATAGAAACAAAGTAGTACCATAACCATCAGACTGTTTACTAAAGGGTCTCCTTTGTCAGGATTTTATTTGTCTCTCCATCACAGGTCTAAAGTTGCTATGGTTTGTAGCTGGGACAATAGAATTGCTCTTAGGCATTTTCTTGTAAGATTTTTATTACCGTTTCTATCCCCAGAAGTTAAGAGCTGGTTTGGAACCCTGTGGTCAGGCCCAGTTCCCAGTTAATGCAAGGCACCTTACATTCATGAAAATGAATGAAGTTAACTCTCTGAACACAAATAAACATTTGACCCCTGAAGAGCACAGCTGAAGAGCCCAACTAAATCACTTGTAAATGAGCTAAAACAGATGTTCAGTACAGATCTGCAAAGAGCTGTCAAGAGCTGCCCAGACCCGCCCTTAAAGTGGCAGATGGCCTGATTGGGATGGGATGGGATGGGATAGGATAGGATAGGATAGGATAGGATAGGATAGGATAGGATAGGATAGGATAGGATAGGAATAGGAAGTGCTGAATTACAGCATCTCCTTTGAAGAGGTGTTTTGAGCTCACTGACTGACTCTTAACTGGGAAGACATTTACCACATACCTTCACATAATGTGCCTGATAGATACTTCCCAGTGTCTCCTTAAAAATTCTAGTGTTCAATTTCAATAGGAAGGTATCTAAAACTCTTTTTGTGTTCTTTGATACTTTTAAATATTTTATTTTCTTTCCTTTATATTACTTCTCTCTTAATAGATATTATGTGATTAACTTCTGCTTTGCAAGACTTTAGCAAGGATTTCTGGATAAATTATGGAGTGTAGGTACAATAGTTTGAAATTGACTCTTCCATAGAATAAGATTAGAGGAGGGATATGGGATTTGAGACACACTGTTAATTCACAGCTGAATTCCCCATTAATAAAATATTAATTCAAATTATTTCACTATGTAGAAACTAGAATTCTTCTCAAAATAATGATGTAAACCTGATGTACCCATCCATTGATGAAGGTAAACAGGTAATATTAAATGAAAACCAAAACACTCGGAAACCTCATAAAGTGTTGACTACTGCACAAGTGAGACACTAATATTTTACTACTACAGTTTTTTTGTACTGCCTCATCATTTTCCTTTGCAACTCTCACCCTTCATTTGCTGTGTTAAGGCTGTGAATTGTCTAGCATGGGAGCTGGGTCTTTGTTCTTTGCAGGGAGATCATATCAATAAATTGTAGGGTTGAATTTCACACTGTTCCCACTGCTGTCAATGGGCATTTTACGTGGAACTCTTTGTGAGAAGAGTATGAGTCATATAGCACATTTCTGAAAACTCCCAGCACTCCATATGCAAGGAGTAATAAGTCCAGTTTAGACTGTTCCTTTTCCCTGGCCTGCTAACTTTAATTGCTTTCAGCAGAGGAAAAAAGAAAATTTCACAACCAAGTTTGCAGTTGACATTAGGTTTCTCATTTTTAGGTAACAATGCTTTTGCAAACTATTCCTGTTACTCAAGTTCATTAAGCTGAGTCTACAGTATTATTCATTCTTGTGCTCTTCTGAGAAGACTGTGAGGTCTGGTGATTTTGGCAACTCTTAGAAGCAAAAGGTTAAAGTTCCAGTACAGGAGAGGAGTTGATTCAATGAAAAACCATGACTAAACCATCTTATCCTCTTGTGTCACAGCCAGCTCCACTGAGTCTGGGGAGAAATGTTATGAAGCATGACTTTGGATTAAACTACATGATTCAAACACAGTGGTTGATATTTCCAAAGCTAATGAGGGAAATCCCCTCAATAACTTTGGAAACCTCAAACACTTTTAACAGATCTATTTACATTTTATATGTAGAAAGCATAGAGTACTCTGCAGATTGTTCATTGCATGCGGTGTTCATTACAAGTGCAGGAATTTGGTGTTCACTACAAAATACTTGTTTCATATACTGCCTTGTCCTTTCATAGTGCCCTTGCAAAAATGTCATTGTCAATGTGTTTTAATCATTATTAGAAACCAGCATGTGAAAGCACAGTTAAACAGAACTTGAATCTTTAAAGGTGACCTTCAAGTGTTTCTGCATATGCTGTGTTGGAGTGAGTGAATCAGGGACATCTTCTTTCAGCTCATTTCAACTTTCCCCAGTTGTTCTGCAGTTATTTACCAGGAGGATTTGCTCCAGACGCTGCACTTTGTCCACCTGCTTATTTATAAAATATTCAGCTTACTTTTCAGGCAGACAAAATATAAAAGCATTGGCTGGAGCTGGAAATCCCTGCAAAACCACACTCTTCCCCCTTCATATTCAAATTCAAGGCAGGCATAGCCTGTGAATGATGGAGACTGTCCGAGGGTATAACTTTGCTTACAATGGAGGGAGCATGAATCAGCAAAGGACAGGCACCCACTTCTGTTTGAGACTGATTTACACAAGACCATAAATCATCCAAATGAGGAAAGCTAGAAGTGGAAGTCAGGAATGCCACATGTGCCATGACACATGGGGCAATACTTAAAGAACATCTTACAGAACGATTCCAAGTATCAGCACAGCTATCCAGAATAGGAACCTGAGTCAATTAGGGCCACTGGACCCATGCTTACAAACACTGCAAATTACTCACCGTCACACTGTGGTGATTATGGAGTTTCAGATGTAGGTTATTAGCAAGGTTTTCTGACTTAATCCTTCATTTACAAAGTAATGTGTTTGCCTATTGTGAGCTCAGCCTCACAGTTTTGGGGCAGCAATTAATGCTGTCTCTTCCTGAAACACTCACTGGAGGTCAAAGCTCTGGAGGAGCCTTCCAAAAATTCCCTCTGCCTGGACACTGCTGCCACCCACAGTTTAAGGGACAACGGATTATAAACCCATATTTTTTTTCAGCAGCTTTCAGAGCTCTTCCAAGTCTTGATGATTTTTCTGAGCACAGTGATTGCTTCTCCCAGCAGAATTCCTTGGCAGTCAGGTTTTCACACAGGCAATGGGCACACAAGACTAACCTTCCCAACCCCGATACTGATTGTGGAGTGCAAGCCCATCTTAGCACCTCAATGCAAATTGTATTTACAGAGCCAACTGATACACAGCCTATGAAAACTCCTTGCTTAAGTTGCCATCATATCAAGGAGGGAAACTATAGATCAAAAAAATAAGAAGTGTAGTCATATTTAACACCGATTAATGTCTACCGTAGATGAGAATTTATCTGTACTCCCAGTACAATTTTAAAGCAAAGCACAGAGGTTTTGCTGCTTGAATTCCAGTAAAATTGTTTGAATTTTTGCCACTAGAGCCTTTCAAGACTTCTTCTGTTTTCCTTAAAAGCTTTATAACAAACAGTGTATGAGTTGTTCTCTGGGATATTTCAGTCCCCGCAAGGAAACAGTGAACTTTTACAAACTATTTGTATCTATCAAAAAATAAGTGCCTTGCACAAGCTGCTACCCGTGGGTCTCTGTTTAATACAACTGCAGGGACCCTCAGCTGTGGGCCAGAGTACACGAGGAAGGAGGGAGGAATATTTCCTCCTGAAAACCTGAGTATGGGAAGGAGTCACAGGAGGCAGATTACACAGGCTCTCAAGGGAAGCTGTAAACCCATGCAGGCCAGTGCCTAAATGCTGTAATTTTGCACACAAAGTTGAATTCTATTTATTTTTCTTATTTGCCATTTTGTTGGAGCAAAGTTAAACCTGAAAATTATCTATTGCAGAACAGATCTGCAAGTACAAATAGAACATCTTACTGTTGTTTATTTGTCACAGCATTTGGGCTTCTGTTTTACTTCTCTGAAGTGCTGGAGAAAATGATCTGAAGATGACATGAATCTGTGAAATGTCTTAATAACTGTCACCTTTGCAATATTTTTCCTGTGTTGCCCCAACATTAATATTTGTAGTATTATTATTATTATTGCTTTGAAAATGTTTTAATATGAATCTTTTGGGAGATATTTTGGAGTTAAGAAATACAGAAATGCACAAACCAATATAAAATTTCTTAAAAATGAAGGGTTGTAAATGTTGAGCATTGTAGTCCATCACCTTACCAGTAAGGCTTTTCAGACTTCTTGCCTTCTATATATTTAATATTCAATCCTATACAATCTTTGTATAATGTACAATTATTTTACCTCAGCTTTCTAGGCTGAAAACATACATCATTATGTGCTTTGTCAATTTCAACTAGATTTAGAATTGAAACAGATTCTTGCTCTAAACAGTATAAATCTACAATCTGCATGCTAAGAGTCTGACCTTATGAGGGTTTTTTAGCTGGATTTTTTACCAATCCAGTAAACAACCAAAATTTGTGAGGTACTGAGTCTACTGTGGCAGGACACTAGGCATAATTTAAAATTACTTTGCATTAGCCTTTGACTGTTCTGATGGAAATAGGCAAACACTACTCTTTGTGATTTACTAGATCATACTTTGCACAGAAGAAATGGAGATTGGGCTGGAAGTAAAACATTTATCCACCTTCCTCCTGGAAATGATCAGTAAGGCTATTTTCCTTATGCAGTGAAAAAGTCTGCAAAACTGCTATGTGGAAAAGAGATTGTGACCTCCTCCACTGCATGTTTTTAAACTGAACGTAAGCCAGTGATTTCAATAATAAATCATTCAAGGAGGAAAAAAACCCCACAGAGCCTAAACCAAACCGCTGTGTTTAAAGAAAACTTATTCAATGTTATGGGTTAGTCAAACAAATAATGTGTGTAAGCAGCACAAGGAGTTCCACACATGCTTTACTTCGGAGTCTGCAGACCCCACACTGGCAGCTCACTGCATGAGTGATGCTGCACAGCAGTGGTTCCAGCTCAGAGAACCTCAGAGGATTAGAGCTGGATCCAGCTGATGCAAAGGCACTTATTTCCTTCACATAAAGGAAATGGAAACACAGCTGAAGAGCAGTGTGGAATTCACTCAATATTAATAGGGAAGAAATCCCAAGAACACAAATTATGTATTTTTGCTCATATTCCTAACCTGGGCCACTCTTTTTTTTTTTTTTTTTCTGCAGAAGATGAAAACTCATAATTTAGATTTATGTTAGTTTAATGTGACATTTGAGATTTTTCATCACCTTTTCTTGTAAAACTACACATGCCTGTTCATTAAGACTCTTACTCGATGCTATAACATCATGTCTGTACTAAATAAAAATGCTTATTTATCTGATTGGCCATCAGAGTTATCTATCAGCATCAAGATCCTCATTTCTGGGAAATCAGTTTGCTCAAGAAATTTCTTGTTTCATATCAAAGAAAATAAATCTTTCATGCTTCTAGGAGCTGTCTGTTAGCTGGTAGAAGCAATTCTGCCAGTATTCTTTGCGTTGCTGTGTGGTGTGACCTTGAATAGACAGATACCAGGTGTCCACCATTGTGGACACTCCCTTCCTCAGCTGGACAGAGGAGAGAAAATGTAATGAAAGGCTCATGAGTCAAAATGAGGACAGGGAGAGACCCCACACCAGTTACTGTCATGGGCAAAACAAACTCAGCTTGCGGAAATTACCTTAATTGATTAACAGTCAAATCAGAGCAATGCAATGAGAATGAAAAATAAATCTTAAAACATCTTCCTCTCTGCAAATTCAGAGCAAGTTCATTCCCAATTTCTCCACCACATCCTCTCCGGTGGAAGAGCTCAGCTTTGGCCAGCAGCAGGTCTGTCTTGTTTCTGGCTGACATTGGCCCCATTGGACAAATGGGAAGCTTCTTGAACCATCTAACAGAAGCTGCTCCTATTGCCCCCCTGCTATCAAAACATGGCAAACCCAAGATGTACTGGCTCAACATCTCACAGTGAAATGACACTTGAACATATTTATTTAAAAGAAGATAGTTAAAATTTTCAAATTAAAAAATGAAAGAACATTTTGGTGAACAGAGAGTGAGGAGCTGCTCTTTAAGCCAAGATTAGGCTTTGTGAGTATAGCCTGGTGTTTTGGGGAATTTGCTAGGTAATGTAAATAATCCCAATCCTTGTTATGAAATTGCTGTGTTGTTAAACACTTCAATACACAGATAGCCATCAGAAGATTTTCCAGTGCCTCTCCCCATCCTTTTGGAAAGTGTTACAGCACAAACAAAAATGTCATTAGCAGTGGATGAACAGCGCATGAACTAAAGAGAAACCCCAATGGAAAACCTGTTTTTCTCTAGGGAGGTACACACACACACAATAGGAAAATCCCTAAACCAAAGAACAGAGAAGCTGTCTTTTGTGTCAGAGGGATTCTTTTTGCTGAGAGCACGGTACAACAAAGAGAAAGAAAGACCATAGAAGAGAAAAGGATTCAGGAAAAAACTTCCATGTGAAGAGGGCACCTTGACCCACTCTTACAGAACAACAAAGAAGAACAAGTGTTTCGACCCAAAATCATCCTGTCATAGCTACACCAAGGAGACAGCAGTGAAACAACCTTCAGAGGTTTCTGTACTCTTTGATAGTATCTCTCCAGCTGAGTAAACAGTTTAAAGAGAGGTTCCAAGCACAGGAATTTGTTCCTCTGCATTTTGCTATACTACCAGTATGGTTCCTGGGATGGGTCTCTACCAAACTGTAGGCTCTCCTGGCATGGGGGTGACCTTTCTAGCAGGTGGTTTGGATGGAGATTTTTATTTTAAGAATGTTATGTATTGCTATATATTCTGTTTGCCCTGGCTGCAGAGTCTAAGAACACCAGAATTTATAATTTTATTGATATACATGTAGTCTTTCCTTTTGAGGGTCCTGAGTGCCTCCCCAGGCTCCCCTCTACATTGTAATGAAGAAGCAGGCTTGTTTAACATGCCATGCCAGATGTTCATCAGCAAGTTCTTATAAGCAGACTGGTCTTCACCTCATTTTTTCAATAGCAACTTGGTATTAATAAAAAATACAAGTTAAATCAGAAATATGTGCTCCCACTGATTGTCTCCCTTGCTCCCTGTGAGGGTGGCCTTGTAAAGCTTTCAGTGGAAGGGATAATGCAAAGATCTATTTGCACCCTGGGATAGATGGATGCTCCTGTAAAGAAAAGGCAACATATGATTAAAGAATGCTCTCTCTATATCTTAACAACAGTTTGGATACCATGTTTTAATAACCCAGTTTGGCCTCTTTCATTCCATATAATTGTTTGTCTAGACTCTCAAGATTCATAGTACTCTTGAACACTTATATGATTTCTAATTAAGAAATAAATGGCTTCCAGGAGAGTTACCAAAATGGCCATGTCTATTTAAATATGCAAGAAACTGAACTCAGGCATCCCAACACACCAGGGTCCCCGAGATCAGCTTCAGGAATAATGTGTTCTTGATGCTTTACTGGAAATGCACTCCACCATTATCCAACATCACACTAAACTCTGCTTGTGGTCCAATGTTGAGCTTCCAAAGCTGGTGGACAATTCTTCTACCTCCCACTATCCCACTGTCATTTAGGATCCTGCTGTTCTAGTGCTTTACCCCCACCACAACCACCCCTTCAACCACTGTCCAAAGTCAGAGAGTCTGATGGGAGTTTTCCTGGTGGCTCACTGGCAGTGCTCTTCTTATTCTTTTATCTGTACTTGGAAAAGTTGCCTTTCATACGGGAAAATGTTGCAGCTTCTGTTGTTTGTTTAGATCCACAAATACATGGACATTTCTTCAGATGAGCCGAATCAGTTAATAAAGTTCAAGTGGTAAATGAACAGTTTAACAAATTACTTCAAGTCTTACATCTTTGTTGCAGCACCCTTTCTCTTCCTTGCCAAGCAATTCCTCCTCCATAAGTTTCATTATTTCAGCAGGCCAGACCATAGCTAAAAATTGGTTCACCACCAGGATGGATACTCTTTTACTGGGCAGCTCTTTGAAATCCAAGCTAGAGGCATGTCCATTGACCCTGGTACCACCAGAGACTGGGGACACTTGGGCCCACAGATGTGACAAACATGAGAGAACTGAGAACAAAATGTGTCAGAATGACACACTGGGAAGGAGATTATCCATTTCTCACAATTTCCCCCATATTTTATGTTCTAAATTCCTCATTTGTGCCACAAAAAAACCCTGAAAACTCTACTGTGCCTGTGGTGCGACCTGCTTTCCTTGTGATACATTAATTCCCATCCCATAGTGCATCAAAAGGTGATAAAAGACTTACATGGTCTTTTACCACAAAAGTGCAAATTGTGAGGACATGCAGTGCTGGTACAGACTCTCTGACCTGTGCTGCTCCTGCAGCTCAATTTTGTTATCGCAGGTGGTGAATCAGCAGAAGCATGCGTGCCAAATTCTGTAACACAGAAGAAGCTTAAGTTAAATCAAATTCATTCATTTCCCATAATACAAATGAGCTGGAAATGACAGAGATAATATTTTAAATATTAGTCTGAATCACACCCCAAAACTGACAACACTTAATTTTAAGGGGACAAACATTTTGTACCTCTGGGAATATGCATAGTGGAGATAGTGTAATGCCCTTTATTTAGGACTGGTTTCTCACAGCTCACAGCCTGTTATCCTGTTATTTAGATGACTAAATCACAAATGCACGCTCAAAACTCCAATTTAGAATTGGCTTGGCTGTCTCTGTACACACTGTATCTGTCATGCTTAGCTGCTGCTACTGTTTTGCTATCAATATAAATGAATCATCCTCTGAATCACTTCAGATTTTCTCTCAGAGATCTTTTAAGAGCCATTATAATACTGTTATTCTGAATGTCAGCTCTCAATGAACCAGAAGGTCTGATGTCAGTGGTAAGACTCACCAATAGCTGGAACAGGCTCCAAATATCACATGGTAAATCAGATTTCCAACAGTCCTCTTTTTATTGCTTTCTCCTTCCTCTGTGACTTCATCTCTTTGCTTCTCCTCCCCGGTATGTCAGATTCATAATATTTTGGGATGGCAAATTCTCTAGTTAGTGAGTCTGCAAAACACTATAGCTGCCCACTTTAGCACAGATATTACAATAAGTCTGAAGAGTGAATGTAGATTCCCATCCCAGCTGGACCAGGCACCTTCAGGTTCTTTGAAAACACATCCCAGAACCATTAAAATATTGAAGTTTACAGGTTTAATAGAAACTGGTCAAGAAGCATTTTCATTTGAACTTGCATTCAAGTTTTAAAATCATCTCTGATTCCTAACTGTGTCTTCATTCATCAGCATTGATTTCTTACTAGATTCTTCTGAAAGACTGGACCTTTGTCTAATGCTGTTCATAGGAGAGACATTTAGCATGAAAGAACAAGATTAAATACTTGACAGAATTAATTTCTATCAAAGCATGCATTCTTCCTACAGTCATATATGTCAAACAAATTTATTTCAATTATACTTTAAATCTGAACAGAAAATAATGTGAAGTGATTAATTAGTTATATTAGTATTGGAATTAGTACTTAATATAGCAACAGTTTGTGGCTTTTTCAGTTTCCGAGGTAGAACAGTATTGCTTTCAGTACACCAAAATTTCCTTTAGAATTAAAAAAAATGCTTTTTTTCAACTAGTCCCACATTAAAAACAAAATTAAATGGTGGAGCAACCATCCCAGCGAAGCGCCTTTGCTTTTTATGTAAAACATAGAAGAAATCTTGCCTAAGGCAACAATCTATGACATAAATGCAGAATTGCTCAGAAATACAAGACTGCAGCCAAAGAAAGTTAGTGTTTCTAGGATGGTTATGCCCACATGGATTATGTCCAAAGGCCTACCAGGACCAAAGAGTGCTGTGAGTGGCGACCTGCAGCTATCAGGGCTGCTGCTCCTTGTACAGCACTTGACAGCCCGCAGCGTGGCTGGAGGGTCAGGCTGGCACACAGTTTGACCCACATCAGTCCCTCCTGCTGTGATGGATTCTGTGTCTTTGTCACTGTCCAAGAGGTATCTTTTCAAATGACCAGCTACTCAGACCTCAGCCAGGAACAAAGAGAAAGAGCTCACCAGCTGGTAATGCTCTTTATCCCATCCCTCGGTTCTAAATTTCAGTTTCTGCAAGCTTTACACGGCACATGGTAAGAGGTTTCATTGTGTCTTCCATCACTTTGAATTAACAGTGATAATAATAACACTTAACCTTTGTAGAGTTCTTTCTGTCTCCGCAATGCTTAACTAACATTAGCTAATCACATTACAAAGGCTGGGCTTATCATTCCTACTCTTTACAGTGCCATGAATAATCTGATAATTATTTCTTTAGCCAACATAAACAGCTTGTCCACTCTTCTGTCATTTTCTATTTTGCTTAAGCTATAAATATCTGATATTAACTAAAGAAATGATGAAGTTTTTCAGGATCACCCTACACTAAAGCAGATAATTATGTTAATATGATAGATCTAAAAATGAATATAAGCATTTTACTGTATTTTTAAATACCTATATCCTTAATTATGAGCATCTGCTAAGGATTATATTGTTCAAGAATGAAAATGTGTGAATTACTTTGTCTGGAATCTGTTCATATCAATTATTTAAAAGCACTCTGTATTTATTGCTTCAAACATTAAGTACTGGCATACTATGCCAATGGCACCATACTGTAGCAATAAGTATAAGTAAGAGTAGGCAGAGACTGTGGTTTAAGCAGCTAACAGGTAGTATTCAAACTCTGTTTTATTGTTGAGAAGCACCAGACTGCGTCTTTCCCACACCCTTCTCAAAAATTTATAACTTCATGCTTCAGATAATCAGCAGAAGGTTCAGGAAACAAGAATTGCAAACTTACCACATTTTATCCAAGGTTAACTATTTATGTAGAATGATCTCTCAGAAGCAAAGAAATTAATTTCTAAATTTAGGAGTGAAATTAATTTCTTTGACAGATACCATGTTTTTATGTGCTCTCCTTATTCAGTGGAATAGCACTATTGCATTATCTCATGAGATCTACCATGTTTTAGGCCATGATTGATTGCCAGTCATATTGAGAGTCTCAGCTGAATGTAATGCAAACTGCTTGCAGTGATGGTGCATCTTCTTTGGAGTCTTGACTCTTGATTTCTCTTTTAAGACCCAATTGCAGTGATGGTGCATCTTCTTTGGAGTCTTGACCCTTGATTTCTGTTTTAAGACCCAATTGCTTTGAGTCTGCACCCATGGGCCTCTGTACTTCATAGTTCTTGTATTATCAGTCCCCAGCTTTATCCAAGATACAACACGAACTAGACTTCAGCTTTATTGGCATATGACACCGAATCAGTCATCTCTGGCCCAGTCCCTAAGAGATGAGCAGATCCCATCATTATTCCTTTATTAATACTGTTCTGCGTGCGTGGTGCTTTATTTGGAAAAGATGAGTCACTGCTCCAAGAGATCTCACCCTACAAATAAGATGTGCCACGTGGAATGATGACAGTAAAATGACTGGGGAAGGAATACATTTTAATATATGAATTTATTGAAAGATTTTGTGAAAAATTCCCTTTACATTTGTATCTTTTTTGTCCAACAAATGCTATTCAAAAGCAAAAGATAAGGTGCTATGGTCAAAATGGGACTAGGCCCTTTCCTCTTGCAAGCTCTTCTGTAAGTACAGAAAGGACAGAACCTGTTCAGAAGAAGGTCTTGTAGCACTTTGTCAACAAAATTTTTCTTACCTACCAAAAGAGATACTAAAATGAGTAATGACTCATTTCACTAGGCACTGAACTTCAGCCCTAGTGGGAGAAGAATACCAGCCATAATCCTACAGGTCTGAAACAAATACTTTTACACATTTACAGGTACTCCATAAACATAAGTGAACAGTTCTCTTGCTTTAGTCTGTGAAAGAGCATCCTCCCTCTGCACCAGGGCTCAGGGATCTGACAGAAAACCTATTCCAGCCCTACAGGTGCTCCTTGTGGATGTTCCCGTCAGCCACCCCAGTACCTCAGCATCATCTACTGATACAAACCCTACCACCAGAAGTCAGGACAAGGAAAGATAATTTTTACTTTGAAAGGCAAATCTAGCAAATATTTACTGGGGGAAATGGCAGTTTTGACTGTCCAGCCTGTACATCGTTAATATCTTGCACACCTGTAATAATGGACAACAGGAAGTACTTTATTTTCCTAGGTATTCCTTGTCATGGTAAAGATGTAGTTTGATCCTTCCAGCCAAATTAGCACAAAGCAGAGTATTTCAGTCCTTGTCACCTGCGTTGTCACACTGCACACCAGCGGAATATTTTGTTTAAAACAAGTTTTTGTTGAAAGCAAGAAGGTACCTAAGCCCAGCAACCGTGAGGGTCAGGAGGAAGCCGCTTCCTGGGAACACCTGGAGTCTGGGACCACCGTGACCATCCATGACTGCTCAGGTAGGTAGGGGTTTTAGTTATGAGCAAAGGAAGAAAGGGTGACATTGAAAGGAGTCACCAGCACTCATGGACAGTTTCTGCATTGTTGTGTTGTACTAGACCTGCAAGTGCTGCACCTTTCCACAGAGCCATACCGGGCTCCTATCAGAGATGGCTCCTATCAGAGATGGCAGGCTCTGAGGGAGGCAGAGCGGGATGGCAGCCGAGCAGCGCCGGCTGCTCCATTTCCTCAGGCGTGTCGGGAAGGAATTCCGCCTGGCTCAAGGCACGGCTGAGCTGTAACTAAGGGGAGCGTGTTCGTCTGTCTGGAAGGGTTCCTGCACCCGAGGCAGCCCACATGGAGCGCGGCGTTTCCCCGGACCACCCCGCCTGGTTTGAACGCGTGTGCTCGCAGAAAGCCGCGTGTGACAAAGGCGGTGAACAAAGGGATGACTGTGGCAGTGTCGGGAATGCCGGCTGCTCCCGGCCTGGAGCAGCACCGCTAATTGGCCCTGGGCTCATTCTGTGTTCTTACATTGCCACCCTCTGACGGCCCGGTGGATTGAACCCCGGCCCTTCAGCCCGCTGCTGAGGCCTGAGCCTGAGCACAGCACACGGAAATGCATTGTCACTGCCATGCTTTACTTCAATCTCTGGCTTGAATCTCTTGACTTGAATCTCGGGTTCTTTAGTAAGTCTTCCCGGATATTTGTCATCTATTGCTGTATGAGAAAGATTTGTTCAAAAGCTGATTTGGGGATGTGTAGCAGAAAGATAATTCAGCTCAGCACAAAAATCCAAATCAAACTCCATGAGTGTCCCAGAGGAACCAGAGATGAGGAATGGTGCCACTCTGTGCCTGATAAATGAAACTAAGGCATTGGCTATATGGATGTCATGCTGTGACTCCAGCCAGCATTGAAGTATCAAGCAGCCATTTGCTCACTATCCTTGTGCAGAATGTGGGAGAGATTCAGAAGAGTAAAATATAAGAGAACTTGTGGGTTGAGATAAAGATAGTTTACTAGATAAAGAAACACAAGGAGTTCATTCAGCACTTCCCATGGGCTGGCAGGTGTTCAGGATCCCCAGGAAAGCAGGGCTCTATCACATGGAACAGTTACTTGGGAAGACAAACACCATCACTCTGAACTCCCTCCTCCCTTCTTCCCTCAGTTTTATGTGCTGAATGTGATGCCATATGGTCTGGAATATCCCTTGAGTCAGTTGGGGTCAGCTGTCCTGGCTGTGTCTCCTCTCAAATTCTTGCACATCCCCAGATTATTCACTGGTGGGGCAATATAAGAAGTAGAGAAGGCCTTGGTGCTGTGTAAACTCTGTTCAGCAACAGGAAAAATATCCCTGTGTTGTCACGCCTGTTTTCAGCACAAATCCAAAATATAGCCCCATACTAGCTACTGTGAAGAAAATTAACTCTATCCCAGCCAAAATAAGCATTTATTGAGGAATCACAGAAGTGAACAAAATGTTAAAACCAAACTGCCCAAGTGCATTGTACACAGACACTTTGAACACTAATCCACCTACAATAATAGCATCCACTGCTGCTGTTGAAGCTGTTTACCATGTATTGGGGGATACATTTTGTCATCCTGACCTACCTTCCCACCAAGAGCTTGCCTGGGAAAACATAACATTTGTATCTGTGTGAATGTCAAATTATATAACACCTAAAGGGCACAAAATGCAGGGCACAAAGTAAACACATTTGCTCATATGAAATGTGAAAGGTAATTTTACATAATGATTACTTTCAGCCAGAATTGCTTACATTTGAGAGAGCACTGCATGAAGGATAACTGAAAAGCAAAAAGCTATGCATATGTTTTTGAAACAGGGAGGATTATGTATGATGTGTATGGCGTCTTACTTGATACCTTCTTAAATCATTGTATTAGCAGAAGAGAGCATGGATAAACTGGAAGGAGCACAGCAGAGGTTTACCAGGACAGTTAGAGGCACAGAACACGGTGTACAATGAGAAGCTGAAGGAACTGGTTGGACAATGCCCCACACAATCTGGTCTAGTTTTGATGAACTTCTGCCTTTCAGAGTTAGACCAGACAACTTCCAGAGCTCCTTGACAACTTACATTTTTCTGTGGCTAGGGTGTACTTTCCTGGGCATGTGGACCATGTTGTTCCACCATGTGCATCTTGGGTTTACTTCCTAGATTTAGTCCCTCCCTATCTCAGATAAAAGTGGTGCTGTGAGGCAGGTCCCTGTTTCAGCACCAGGAAAGAAGTGTGTAAAACCCACCAAAAAAGATTTACTGCAAATATGGAGTGTTGGTCCTAAGACAGAGGGCTCTTTGCTACTTTTTCTGTCAGGTTGTTTCACCAGAATGTGAAGTTTTACATATACATTCTTCTGTCTAGAGAGGAGAAATTATACAGCTTTTTTTGTGGCCACAGAAAAAGGCAACAGAAAAACCTCTTTTTAAATTTTTAATAATCTGTTTATTTTCACAATACAAATCTAAGGCCCATAAAATATGTTATATATTACAACTTCACTTGCATGTCGCCTTAACTTTGAGGTGAATTTTGGCATAGTACCTATAGTGGATACAACTCAGAAATAAATATTCTCCCAAATAACTGTTGAGGTTTGAGGTTGTGGGATTTTTTTTTTAATTTGTTTTGTTTGGGTTTTTTTCTTTAATAATTCCTCTTCTGTGGCTTTGTTATACCTCTGGAAAGAACACCTGAATCGTCAAAAAAGCATTCCTGGACAGAGTTTATATGAAACTTGAAAATAAATGGAAACCCTTTAAAAAAGTATAGAACATTATTGTGAGACTGAAACTCTAGGAAGTGGCACCATCCAGTAATAAAGGATAAATAAATGAAACTACTAAAAATAGCTTGATTTTCTTTGTTTATAAGAACAGGTGTTTCTGTTTATTCAAGGGAATAATGACTAGATTTTTTACACAATGTTTATTGCCACAGTATTTAACTACAGCTGAGAAAATCCTCAATCACAGTTCCATTTATTTACTCATCTAACTTTACATTTCTTTCTAAAAAAATTTGTATACTGCAAAGCTATTTAAGCATATTGTCAGAAAAAACAGATGCTGAGACACCAAAATTAGAATAAATTCTATAGTTAATAAGAAAAATTTTGGCCGAAATGAGAAATAAATTTTACATCTTGAAACACCTATTAAGGGAATAAAATAGCTCTTCTAATTAAGAAATATCAATGAATGAGAAAAATTCAAATAAATAATAGAATAATTCAGGATAATCACATGCAACATTTTAATGAATAATTTTAAAGAAAAATCAAAATTAATTTATTTGAAAATAATGCAGAGTTAGAAAATACTAGTAAGAAAGTTCTTAGACTATCTTAAGCGTTAGAATATGAAATATTATTCACATATCATATCCAAAATGCTTAGCTTCAGTATCAGCCTTCTTTGTAGCATCTGATTTTCTGTCATCTGTAGCTGGAAGATTAAATTGTTCTCCATTTCTCAGTTTGAAATAAACGTAGATGTATGAGGAAGAGCATATTATCCAGCAGAAAAGACTACAAAGGATATCTCTGTTATGGTAAACATGGCTGAAGGAAAACCTAGTGAGGCTGGAGAGCATTATGCTGAATAGATAGTCATGAATTAAAAGCCTTCTGTCTTGCATTGTCTACAGCTGACAAGACACAAGAAGAGAGGAGACAAGAAGAGACTTAGCTTCTTCTCCACTAAGAGAAGCCAACAGTGAAGAAGCAAAACTTGAGAAAACATGGGGAGGTGGGAGGAAATTGTTTCACTTTGCTTTTGTTTGTGACTATCCGAACCTATTTTGGATCAAATTAAATTAATTTTCCCCAGGTTAATTTAATTTTGTCCGTGGTGATAACTGCCAACTGGTCTTCCTGTCCTTGCCTTGACCCACATGCTTTCCATCCTATTCTCTCCTCTTGTCCTGTTGCAGATGGAATAAGAGAGTGGATGAGTGGGTGTCTGACCACCATTCAAAGTCAACCCCTTGCAATTACAGAGGAGAGCAATGTAGTACAAGAATAGTAAGCAATAAAAGACACTGATCTAATCAGGACTTGAGTGCTAGTGACACATTCATTCAAATAACTTCTTCTGATATTAGTCTTCAGTATTAAAGAAATTACTTCTGAGTACAATAAATTGAATAAATACATCATTTAAGTATAATAAAATACAGCATTCTGGAGACACAAAGAGAAAAGAAAAAGGTTTCGAGATTGATAGCAAAATGATATTCATAACCAGAATAGAAAAAGTTGCATGTCCAATGTGATTATTGGAATTAATTTTTTCTGACATCCTATGGTTTTTACTGCATAGTTTTAATGATGTATTGAACTTTTTTTTTTTTTTTTTTTTTTTTTTTTGTGAAACAAAGTTGTCTAATTTTGTTGTCTTTCCTAAGAAAAACTCTGGTCCAGAAAGCATTCATCATAGCAAAAATCAGTCCAAATTTCTTTTGCTTTGGAAAGCTATGAGCACGGGAAAGCAGAAGGTAATAGTGGAAACTGTTTTGCAACTGTAACTATAGTGGCCTAAAATGAATGCCTGCTCTTATGTGCAAAGATGTCCCAGGTGAATAGTTGTGCTTTAGAAAGTATCATTGTGCTCAAATCCCAGGCAGCTGAACAAAATGTCCTCGGTGTTTTCGCAGCAGACAGCACATAGTCTCTGTGTTGTTCTGAAATGGCAGTGAGTAGGTGTACACCAGGGTGCTCACATGGTTTCCTGTTTGGGGAGGTTTTTGTCTGATGTTCATTTTAACATTCTGCTTTGGGTAATTTTTCTTCTTAGTTCTCTAAAGCACGTAATTAAGGAAGAGGGTTAACTGGTAATTTAAGTTTAAAATTCTTTCTAAAGTGTGTGCCAGCTACCGAGAAAACATTTGGGAAAGCTTCAGTTTTATCCTTACTTTCCGGAGTGGGCATTCTTCCAGCCACTGAATCAAGAGGCAGGAAAACCTTCTTAGAAAACCTTATCGAGTCAGCACACATTCTTCTGTTTCCACATCAATGTCTCCCAGATGCCTTGAAGCATCAGTTTCAACAGCTTCCAACATAGCCCCCAAAACTGGCAATCTTCTGATGATGTTAGGAGGGGAGCACTGATATAGAATCTATGCTGTTCTAGCCAGGGCTACCAGGATCCCACCACATCATGCCCTACACAAGCACAAGGAGAAGGTCTTGCTCTACAAGAGCTACAATCCAAGAATGAGAACAGGAAAATTATTTCCCTCAAAGGGCTTAACTAAAAGAAAGTTTAAAAAACTAGAAGGACAGACATGAATACTTTTTTTCTGTGTTGTATATTACCTTAGGAAAGCACATGCAACTCTTTCCTCTCCAACAGGTGGAAGGGGTTCACACCCTCCAGCTGTGACATGGGGATGTGTCCTGTAGGTGTGCTGACCTCCTTCCACTAAGCACACCCTTGGTAAGTTCACAGATGGCACTAAATTGGGCATTGATCTGCTGGAGGGTTGGAGGCTCTGCAGAGGGATTTGAGCAGGGTGGATTGGTGAGCCAAGGCCGATTGTATGAGGTACAACAAGACCAAGTGTGAGGTTCTGCACTTCCATCACAATAACCCCATGCAGAGATACAGAGTGGGGGAAGAGTGGCTGGAAAGCTTCCCACTGGAAAAGAACCTGGGGGTGCTGGTTGACAGTGGCTGAACATGAATCAGCATTTGCCCAGGTGGCCAACAAGGCCAATGGCATTCTGGCTTTTTTTCAAAAATAGTGTGGCCAGCAGAACCAGGGAAATTATTGGCTCCCTGCACTCAGCACCAGTGAGGCTGCACTTCAAGTGATATGTTCAGTTCCAGGCCCCTCAATTCAGAAAGGAAACTGAGGTGCTGGAGCAAGTCCAGAGAAGGGCAATAGAGCTGGTGAAGGGTCTGGAGAACAAGTCTGATGAGGAGTGGCTGAGGAAGTTGGGATTGATTAGTCTGGAGAAAAGGAGGCTCAGGTGAGATTTATCACTCTCTACAAGATCTGAAAGGAGGTTGTAGCTAGGTGATGGTTGGTCTCTTCTCCCAAGAAACAAGTGAGAGGTGAGCAGAAATGGCCTCAAGCTACATCAGGATAGCTTAATGTTGGATATGAGGAAGAATTTCTTCACTAAAAGTGAAGTTGTCAAGCATTGGAACAGGCTGCCCAGGGCGGTGGTGGAGTTGCCATCCCCAGGCCTGTCCAGGTAACAACTGGATGTGGCACTTAGTGCTCTGGTCAAGTTGTCTGGGTGGTGATTGGTCAAAGCTTGGACTCAATGACCTTAGAGAACTTTTCCAACCTAGATGATTTTGTGTGATTCTGTGATTCCATTATGTTTTTTCTCACAATTACCAATTGTTGCACACTATCCCAGCTGAGCCCATGTCCAGTGTGGGGCAAGATTTGAATGGCCTACCTGCCTGAGAGCATGCAGCAGCATGGGCAGTGGAGGTCACGAGCAGGAATGGCAGCACGGACCTCACGTAACCTGAGCAGACCTTCACTTCTTGTGCTCTCTGCTGGAATGAGTCAGCGTGGCATTGGCATGAGCAATCCTCAGAGTCAACCAATGGCACACAAGGAAGGAGAGGGAGGATTCAGAAGTAAACAAATATTTAGGCAACGGAGCCTTTTAAAGTTCAAGATGCTTTGCTTATACTGTGTCTCAATGGGAAAGGAGAACTCAGCCGAGACTCGAAGGAGATTAGACAGATAAAAGTTGAAAAAGAAACGGGAAAAATGTGTCAAATCCAAGCAAATAGGACAAAGCAACAAACTGTCAGACAGAAGCAGAAGACCAGCAGTTATCAGCATAAAAAATAACAAATAAGTAGTCAAAAATCAGAAACAAGAAAAAAAAAAACAAACATTCACACAGGCAGACTGAGTTCAACTTCCACTATTTTTATCTAATTCTGGTGTCCCTGTTAATCAGATTACAGCTAAACCAGTGTTCTAAGAAACACAGTGAGGAGTGTCAGGACTCAGCTCGCTCCAGGTGGTTCTATCACAAGGTTTGTTGCAGGGTGGGAAATGTGCAAACTCATTTCACATGAAAATATGGCAATTCCACTCTGTGTGAAAATATCAGGAATCTGGATGCACAAGTCTCTTTCCTCCAGCATGCTTTTCCATGAGAGAGAGTTATCCAGCTCTACATTTTTCAGCAGTATACCCACGAGGTTTTTCTACTGATACACATATTTTGAAGATCAAAGATAGCACATGAGAGAAAAGATATTTATTTCACTTACAATATCAAAATGTAATTCCCCTGACCTCTTCAAGTTTCATAATGGGATTTGTGTGACCAATATCTAACATCTGTTTTGGGCTTCAAATGGACATTTTTATCCGTGGAAATCTCTAGCTTAAAGACTTGTGATTCGACACCAGCTGGAACAATAGCAAGCTCAAATACAACACAAAGTTCTGTTTGGAAATCAAATGACTGATACTGGTCACAGTGTGGATGGAGAACTATGAATATGCACTCATTCATGTTAGGATTGCCTACAATACAAAAACTTAAAGGCAATGTTTTTTTTCCCCAAAATATTGTCTGAAAACCAAATTATTTTTTTGGCTATATCCATGTACTCCATAAAGCAATCTTTATTAGTGAAGGGAAATATATTTTACCTCTCGCAGTGTGGGGGAAGAGAAAAATTAAGGTAAGAAGCAGCTGCCTCCCCAAAAAGACAGTAGAATAATTATTTTGCAGAACAAGTTCCTTGCAGAACAAGAACAGTGTTGTTCACATGAGACATCAGAGCCAACACAGCAGACTTTACTGGCATGAGCAAGGGGAGGGTGCACATGGTGCTTACATAGTCCATAAAGTGGTTGCATAGCAATTCCTTTGGTTATTGGGGTGATGATGTTAACTAGAAATATCAAAAGGCACTTTTAATTGGCAAAATAGTTTTCAGTCCAAAACAAGGCTAACAGCTTGCACTATTTCTACCTTCTAGGTAACCCCTCCTTTTTCTTTTCACCTTTTTCCTGTTATTTTTTTCTTTTGTTTGTGGTTTTTTGTTTGGTTGCTTGGTTTTTGTCTTTTGGGTTTTTTATTTATTTTTCTGTCATCCCAAAACTTGTCTGGAAAGTCAGGGAGAAAAACACCATTTAACATGAGAGAGGTTCATGTCTGTATTGTCACACTCTCCTGAATAAAAATAAAACAAAGGGATTGAGTCATTCTCAATGGAAAAAATGGTGCAAACTTTGTGCCGTAGTGGTGTGTTCAATTTTTAAGGGTTTCTACAAGCATTCCAACAGGGCTCTTGTGAACATTGTTAGAAACTTGAATAACTGTCTTACACCAATAATTCAGCAATTGACATTTCCCTAGGTTTAATAATGATTTAGACAGAGTTTATTGGGGACAACAGAGTTTACTGGGGACAACAGGAGAACACGATAACATAGTGGCTCCAGGAAAGAACAAGATGACAGCGTGCAAGATTGCCATTTTCTACCCCAATTTCTCAGACCTCTCCCCACAGCCACAGCCAAGGTAGCCAACTGCTATTTTCCCCTCACTCAGTGTCTGGGTTGACAGGATTCCCTGTGGATCATTTTATAGGGCTCCATGGGTGATTTCAGCTGAAGTGACACAAACTCAGTGACACAGCCGTGCTGCGGCTGCGTGGCAGCTGCTCTGCTCTGGCCTGCTGGTGTTCTCATTCAGACCCTCAACTGCTGGACACATCTCCCATGCATCTCCCCCCGAAGTTTCATACATTTTTCAGAATAGAATTAAAAGTCCTTAGTAAGCCCTCTGCCTACAACAGAAACACTTCCTAGTCAAATGTCATTTTTTTCCCTCATAACCCATTTCCAGCACACCCAGGGCCTCCCATACCCTGGGCATGTTTGCCTGTAGACTTTTAAGCATGAATGCCAACCTTATATTCACTTCAACAGTAACATTTCATAGCTTATTTTTAAACAGAAAATTTATAAACTGTTACATAACTGACATGCAACAGAGGCCTGGTCCTTCCAGTAATTCCCTTTTTCAAAAGCAGATGCAGGCAGAGCATTCATCAGCTTGGCAGGAAGCTTTGTACCTCTCCAGGCATTCTGGGCTGCTTTCTCCTACTTCAGTGTTGGGTATTAAGAGTAAGCTCATCCTCTTTATGGCTTCAGACCACTGGGTTTACAGACATTTACGGCAGCTTTAGTGCCTCCAACATTAATTATAGGAAGCAACATAAACAAGTGATTCCATGCATTCCCAGGAGATCTGTAAGTGACAGGGGTGAAGGTTGTCCAGAGGCAGAAGTACATGGATGACAGTCTTGCTCCCATACAGGAGCAAACCAGACTTTGTCACCTGTAAGGTAGCTGCTAACATGACAAAAAAATCCAACAGCTCCAAAACAGTTACTGAAACTGATTAGTACTTCTTAACCTCCCTTACATGGTGAGGGCAAAAAATAGGGACTAAAGTAGTAAACAGTCCTACCTCCCACCCCGCCCCCAGCCTGCAGCAGAGTGACCAGAGGGATTACAAGGGAGAAATGGAAATTCCAGGTCTCCCCTGGCCACTGACTTAACGTTTGTCTGTGTGACTGTGTTTTCCAATACAGAATCAAAATAGTTTCTAGTAGCAACTAGTTAAAAACATTTGAGAACCTGATGGTAATGAACTCACTCTCCAACAAACAAACAATAGAGTCATCAAGTACTACAATTTCAGTCCTGTAAATATAACACCAGTGAATATTGGTGAGCTGCAATCTAAACACCTCACTCTGGGCTAATACCATTCTTTAGAAAACAAACACATGCAGATGGGATTTGTTGTCAGAATAGGATCAGGATTGTAAATGAGTGAGGTCATTCCCAATAATGCTGCTGTTGTAGGAGCAGGTCCTTGGTAGTTGCTGGGAGCAGCATGTTGTTTATTATCAGATAAACACATAACATTAGTCTTCCTCTGTTTCAAGAAAAGAGAGCACACAACATTTAGTGAAAGAGTTATGTAGATTACTTTTCAAACCTGCAAGGGAAATGTCTCTCCTTTTACAATGAATTTGCATAATAAGCACAATTCTTTGCCAAAGAGTGATAAATACAAATCTGTTGTGACACAGGACTTCTGCTTCATTCACCTCGTTATAATCTCAGGAAATTGAGCCTTGTTACACATGGAAGCAGTGGAGCACAGCAAGGCAAAATTGCCTCCCAAGGAAACACATCTGTCAGGATCAGTGGCAAAAGCAGACTCCCACTTGTCCAGAGTCTTGAGGCACACTCCCTCTATTTATCATGTTACAGTGTGGAAATTCTTTGATAATTAACAGTTAGAGATAGTAGGAAGAAGTAAGAATACTTGCTCTTTTTCTTAGCTAATGATGTACAACAAACTATTTTCATTTTTTCAAGACAAATATGAAAGTAGAAAAATATTCTGTAGAAAAGATCAGAACTAGGTTTTCAACTAGACCAAGTAGAATCATGTTCTGTGAGTCCAGAAGAGCATACAAGTTTCAGATTTACCTCTCCATCCAGTTAACTTCACTAGTTTTCCTTAGTTCCTAAATCCATTTCATAATAAGAAGATATTTTTTCAAACAGAAGTGTTAAGCTGAAACCAAAAGAAATTTGTGTCCTTGATAAAAATGTGCTGTATGAATATGGGGAACAAAAGTCCCTGTCCCAAAACGTATGGTAGATCACAATTCTGTGCTGAGACCTGTATCCTTTATGATGAGCTACCTAGAGACATACTTTATGACCTAGAGAGATACTACCTATCTGTTGGTAGCTACCTGCTTTGAAAATTAGCCCAATTATTCCTGGATTCACCTGACCTCATTTAATGGATGAGTCAATGAAAGCCAGGTGATATAGGGGAGCAAATGTTTTCATTGTGTGCCTCTCTCCCCACCTGCTGTGGAGGAAGCCAAGGTGCCTCTGCTTCTTACTTTATGTCCCATACTGTACCCAGATGTCATTGAGACGTAACTGTGCCCAAATGCCCAAATGACTCAGATTGGATTCTGACTCCAGCAGATTGTCACATAGGAAACTCCAGCAGAAACAAGAGTGCATCAAGATTTTAAAAAAGGGTATAAAATAAGGTGAGAGGAGCTTTAGCTAAGTATTCCCATTAACTGGATCCTTCCAGATACTCAATTTCTTTCTCACAATTTACCTCGAGACAGAGCTATGATAGAAAGATGTGTTGGCTAGTAGCATCATGCACATCAAAGGGTGAAAGCTGGCTGCCTGTTTGTGTGCTTGTCCAGACTTTCTGCTGCAAAGGACTGTACAAAAGCTAATTTTTTCCAGGAGGGACAGTGATGAGCTCTGACCAGGCCTCTTGGAAACTCATACAACTCATACTTCAAATGGGTGCAGCACATTCTTCCATCCCATTCCATATCTGGCTGGATCTGCTACAGGCTGTTTCCATCTTTCCTCACATCCAAATATGTCCAAGAGTAGCCTCAGTGGATGCAGCTATCAGCTCTAAAGAATGATGGAAAATTAAGGTTTCTGAACAATCCTGTTGCTTCCAAAATTGCACAAGGCCACACTGTAAAGATGGCTGAGCTTAATATTATGAATGCCAGTGGAGCTTAAAGATTTTTCTGCTACCTTCAAGGGGAGTAACTGTTGAACTCAAACTGAGAGAGTGAGGCAAAGCCAGAGAGACACAGAGACAAGACCTCATTTAAGAAATGACTGACAGAGAAATTGAAGGGAAGCTGGGAAGTTCTGTCTAAAGATTCTTCTGTGAAATAGGATCTTACCTGCTTGTAAATAATCATGCCAGCAAATTTACGGACCATATGTAAATTCTCTCCAGAATAGGTGCAGGGCCAGTTCCAGGCTAAGTATCTTGAGAAATTAGTATTCTGACACTTTGACAGCCATGAGTTCAGGCTCGGGGAGGAAAAGACAAGGCAGGACAGACAGACAGCTGTCAGGACGTCAGTGAATGTGGGCTTACTGCCTCTGAAGAGGGCAGACACCCTTATTTCCCATCACTAGCCCATAGCTAACAAAAGCCTGCCCCTTCTCAGACCAGTGTGAGTCAATGGGGATTTTGAGGTTTGGCTGCCAGCGCAACGTGTAGCCGGCCCTCAGGTTGTTTTGCTGTCCTCTGGAAATGCATCACTTTCCAAAATTCCATCCCCTGACCAAGCCTGGTCTCAGCCTTGGTGCTGTGTACTCTGTCTCCACACATATCTTTTTTTAGTAACATTTAACTTAAGCTGTTTGATTTGTTAAAGTGAAATCAGATCTATCTCATTACAGACCATAGAAATGAGAAGGGGCCTAGATGAAAATCCAGTCTAGATCTGCAGAAAGAAGCCATTCTGCACTGCTATAAAAGGTATGGTGAACACGGGGCATGAAAAACAAAGTGATCTTAGAAAGGTTTGGGTTAGAAGGGACCTTAACAGAACATCCAGTTCTAATCCTCCTGCCATAGATAGGGGCACCTTACAAGAGACTAGATAAAAATATCAAAGAATTATATTATTATATATTTTGACAAATACTTTGAAGTGGTTCAAGATGATCAATTTGAACATTAAAAAAAGATTCATTCTCTGGTGTCAAGATTATTCAACCACTAGCTGAAAAAATCTGCTACTACTAAAATTAATTTAGCTCAAAATTGGTGCAGGGGTTTTGGAGTCACCACAATAAAAAACAAACATCAGTTAATAACACTTGCAAAACGAGGCTTTGTCCTGCAGAAAGATTGAAAAAGATAATTGCTTTTACATGAGGAACTAAGCACAACTACATTAAATCATAAATTCACCAATAAAAGGCAGTTTGGGCAGAATTATTGAGGAGGAATGGGGAGAGAGGGATGCCCAAAGCTGCTGAGAGCAGGATTCCCTTCCATTTTATTGTGCTGCACACTATCCCATGAAGCAGAGTTCATCTGCTACACGGAGGACATGTCCTGCATTGATTCCTGTGGCCATAGATGCACCCAGCCAGCAGAGTTCAGAGGTGGCTTTCTCCATCTGTCCCAGCCACAGCTAGAATATAGAGATCTCTAGATTTTTATTTTTTTTCTGATGTAATAAAAGAGGATGAAACAAAGATAAACTAGATGTTAGATGTACTTTAAATATGACATGCATAAGGCAAATGAAACCAGAATTCATTAAATACAAATTCTGCAGTGATCTGTAAAGTTAATGCCTCAAGATATGCCCTGGATATTATGTGTAACTCCTTAGTCACCCACTTCTGGAATCCAACCTTTTACACAAAGAGTATAGGGAAAATTCAGACCTAGAGGGTAGGTGTGTGGGGTAAGAAGAATTAAATGCTAGATGTTTGCTGCTAATGTCAAGAGTGTTAGCAACGTATCTTGCACCTTCGTCTGAATTTTTCTGTCATCTCATTTTCTGTTGTATTTTGCAGTGACAAATTTCTTTTATTTGTTAGACTTCAATGCCATCATATGTGCATCTTTACCTGTCTATGTGTACATTTTATTGTTAATTTGAGGTCAGTTTGTAGGAAAACAGGAGTAGTCACACGGTTCTGAGCCCCATGATAGGTTCAAGCCCCACAGAAAATTACTACCTTGCAAGATGAGGCATTTTATGCAACAACAGCACCATTGTCTCATCACTTATTATTTTAACTTACTTAAAAAGGGTCATATGCTTGCTCTCTGGCTGATCCTTTGGGTAAAGATTCTGCACTGTGGACAACAAAAATTATATATACATACATGCATATATATATATATATATGTGTGTGTGTATGTGCATGTGTGGACATATATACAAATTTTTATTATTATTTTCAAATGTACTGCACATTCAGAAGAAACTTAAGCCATAGTGATTATATAGCAGGTCTATTACTGGATTATCCCCTGATTCAGTACATTTGAAATAATATAAATATCACAATATTATCAGAAGTCCTGACAAGAGCATCAATTTTAAATTATGGAAACATTTGGATGGCAAGCTATTTACAATAGACACAGTGAAGCATTAGAAATATTAAATTATGTGACAGGATGGGGAGAAAGGAATATGATCACCAATTTTTTTTCCAGGTATTTTTCCAGACTGATCTTCTTGCAATACAGTCAAGGGTTAATATGGCTATATCTCAAATCTTGTTTCAAAATTGGGAAATTTCATGTGTTTTTGCCTAGGACACACTTAGAAGTGTCCTCCTAACTGTTTAGCTAACATCTTGCAGTTAACAGTCAGTTTTATCACAAATGTAAGTTTGCAAGACCAAAACATTGAAAATGAAAATACTAATAACATTTGATGACTGTGGGTAACACACCAACCTTTCCACATTCAGAGTTTCCTAGCATTGACTTCAAAGGCCCATTTTTCCTGTCAGAAATATACCATGAGCTTTACTGCTACATTTAAATTTCTCTCAATATCTCTGCAAAAGAAATGAAATTCTATGAGATGCGGAGAAAGTTATAATTCTGATTAAAAGATTTCCCTCCCTCACCTTTCTTTTAACTTTTTTATATTTGACAGCCGAGTTGTGAAAGATCAATGATAGAGCTTTGGGCTCAATTATGCCATCAGATAAGGAATATATCTCTAAGAATCTCTAGCTAATTTATACACAAGAGATGCTTAAATTGGTTCTCTTGTGTAACTTAACATGCACTGAAAGTTCTGCCATTGGGAAGAACATCAATCAAATCAAGAAGATCCACGCAGAAAGCAAGAACAGATGGTAGATGATGAGTGCTGATTTTGGAAAACAGAGAAAATAATATAAAAGAGAGGTTATTTCCTACTGAGCCCAAGCTACTTTTTTTCTGTTTGTCACTGTTTGATACGTAAGCAATTCTTCCTGTTAGAGATATTCTGTAAAACTGATGGATTAAACACGGTTTCTTAATCAACCACTCAGCAGTATCTAGATGACAGATTAAAATGACTCTGAAAGTTGTACATGGGGGTAAGTATGTGATACTGAAATCTGCAGGAACAGAGGTAGCCATCCCATGTCACTCTCAGGGCATTGCTGCTCGTAATCCTCAAAATTTGGAGTGTCAAGCATTATTAAAGTAAATACAAAGTAAATTAATTTGAAGTGGGAAGTGCATTCTGTAAACAGTTTATACTGGTCTAAAACTTCACATGAGTTTCAATTTTAGGGTTATAGATTTGTGAATTTTCTTCAGACACTGCCTTCATTATGAAAAATCTCAAAATTTGGTATAGATCATGATGTGTGTGTGGATATTGCATGATAATACTCTGCTATGAATGGGAGAGATTAGAAAGAAATTTTCTTTATTGTCCAACAAGCCTTTTTTTTAGTCCCTTCCTCTTTCTTCTGCAAACAACAAAGGAGAGAGTCCTAGGGTCAATAATAAAGCTGGAAGCTACGTGATCTGCTCTCCATTCCTATTAACTATGCAAATTTTTTCTCAATTATTTGTACCTGCTATTCCCTATGCCCCAAATTTCCTTTAAGCCAATATCTGCCATACTGGCTTTCACTTTAAATCTCTCCTTGAAAGTGGCACACCTTGTGAGAAAGGTGTTGTAGAAGTGTAAAAACAACCCAAGAGCCCCAGAGTGAAGCTCCAGGTGTCAGCTCCTGTGGGATAACAGCTCAATAATTCACTGTGCTGCCAGATAAAATGTTTAAATCTCAGGAAAGAGTCATATGAATGTTTCGATAAATACTTACTCATAAGATGTAGGAAAAGAAGAAGCTGTTATGAATAGCCGTAATGTCATGGATATTTCAAACTTCACACTGCCAGTGGGAAAAAAATCTCTGCTATTTCTGAAAACAAGATAGAATAAAAGCAGCATCTCAGTGGAATAAAAAGTTTGTCTTTGAAAAATAATAGGCTGTAAACAAACACTTAAGGAGCTTTGGAACATTGTGTTTGTACTTCCACCAAATATTTAGCAAAATGTCTGAGAAGCACTACAAACTGGTTTAAACAAATTCAGGCAAATTTTTACAGAGTCATAAATCAATAATGTTCTTCCAATATTTGAATATAATAAGAGGGATTTATTAGCTGTGGATTGATTCTATGAGGAATTGTTAAGTGGTTAATTGGAGATTCAGCAAAGAATTTAAGGTTACAAATATAAGCAAGAACTGTTAGTGCATTTATTTCTGTGTCTGCCTGACCCAAAAGTCTTGTTATATTTTCTGGAAACATTTTAAATCTAGCTAGAAAATGTAATTGAGTTCTTATTGTAACCCTGTATTCTTCTGAGTTAATTGACTTAGTACCTGGTCATTTGACTTAAAAAACATTTGCTGTACATGGCACTGGCAAGGTCTGTGTTTGAGAGACTAAAAGTATTGGCTAACTGAGAAATCTTAGAACAGTCAGTGTGAAGTCATTGATGAGTAGGGCATTTTCTACCAAATTCCTCCAGATACTACTTTTTGGTCCTGTGCTCTTTTACCAGTGATGAAAACAGGGATCAATTGCCTTTTCTGGCCTGTCTAGAAGACACAATGTTTGAAAAGGTAATATAATAATTGGGATCACAAATCACTTAAAAGAATAATCTTAATCATATGCCTAAAAAGTCAAAAACAAGCAAAATGTGTTTTAATTTGACCTGTAAGCAGTTCATTATGGGAAGTGGTGGCCTCACCATGTCTTGAAGTGGTCACTTTAAGCATTTTTATATATTTCATTTGGTTTCCTTGGAAAATCCTTAAAGACTGTGAATTTAAACTTTTATGCAGCATGGTCATGACAATTTGGCTGGGAAATATCTAATTATGGGAAACTAGGAGTCCATCTTTTTGGAGAGAAAGCAAAACCTTCACTGCCTTTCAGGTTCTCATAATTCCTGAGGCTCTGTAGTATGAAAATGCCTGTAACACATCTATCCTGCAACACCCTGGAGAAATTGTGTTTCCTCAGATAGTTGGAGGTACTGTGGTTTTGCCACTTGATGGATGAGCAGCAGCTGGCCTTGCAGACCACAGAGGAAAAGCTGAGGAAGAAAGAGCCATAAAGGATGTGATTCAAGTAGAATGAGTTCACTCTCAGGTTTTGCAGCCTCATGGAACTCTGCAGAACAAACTCATAACCGTATTTCAGGTTAGGAGCTGATTTCCATGGTTGAGGTTTGCAAGGCTGTGACAGAAGGGGCCCAGGAGAGCAGCAGAAATGCTGTGGGTGATGTGAGAGGCCAGCAGACACCTCTGGCACGGTGTGGGATGCAGCCTCCACGGGCACTGGGAGATTGTCCCTCAGTGCCAGGGCTGCACACCTTGGGGCTGAGGGACAGCACTGGGACAGCACTGCCCTTCTCATGGAATCAGCCCCAGCTGAGTGCACAGAGGCCATCAGGCAAACAGCAAACAGACAGACAGACAAACAGACAAACTGCCTGCCCTCCAGTTCTGCACAACCATTCCACAGCCTGCCATAGCCATTCTCGGTTTCAGACTTTCTTCTGGTCTTTCCTGCTTTCCTCACTAAAGACAATAGCTGGTGGATTGTGTAAAGCACATCCAGACAAAAATTAGATAAAAATAGCATTGGATACAACCTGTTCTCAGAAACCCAGGTGCTTGGTTGAAACAAGAGAAAAAAAGTAAAAGCAACTGGAAAAATATTTTCCTCCTGAAGTCTATTTCAGCTAATTTGTTTGTGTGTAGTAATAGCAGATAAAAATTCAGGCTGAAGTGTAGCTTTGAAGCTGGCAGCATCTCTCAAATTTTATTTTTTTTCCCTAGCAGTATCAGAGACTTTGATTTGGAATGTACACAACAAAGGTATAATCTTTCAGATTCAGATTGAAGAAAAACAAAAACATGATTCTTGTCATGTGAAGCGGTAATATTGTCCAGGCTTTTGCTTTTGTATCATCCAGAGTTGGTCACCCGGGATACAAATTATAAAGCTCTAAATCCTACAGCCAATCACTGTGCCTTTTAAGGGGGTGTTGGTTTCACGTGCTGAAGTGTGTGCACCAGTTTATAGCAGCTAAGAAAAGCTCCTTTCTGCTTGCCATAAACTGAGCTGACTCAAGCCACTACAGTGAGGTGGTTGTTTAAAGTGGGTTTCGCCAAATGTGGCATCTTGCTCAACATCTGGTTCTAGTTAACTTCTCTTCTGAGGTTTATGTGTAAATTGTTGTGTTGAATCCGTATTAAATATCAAAACAGGGCTGACTATAAAGCTAAAGTTCACCTTATTTGTGCACAGAAAGTGACTACAGAACAAATACTATTGGGCAGCTCATGCTTGGAGAATTAGGTACTATCACATGGCAATTTTTGTCCTTAATCTGATGCTTGCAATTTTTGCTAGAAATGCTAATTTAAGTATCCTTTGTAACCATGCTTAAGGCTGCATTGAGGTCAGCTTTCCCTGAGATCTGTTATGCACCATGTTACACAAAGTAAGTTTTCGTGTACTCTGACTCCATGTAACTTCTTTTCTGATAGAATCAGAAACCAGCATTTTTATGGAATAAATCTAAAGCATAGTGATTTATTTCAAAGTTTTATGTAGTTAACCATAGTATATTTTTACTGGAAAATCATATTATGTATCATAGTTTAGCAACTGATTTAGTCTAGTAAAAAGCTAAACATAATGCATACATTTATGCCTTCTTCATCAGGTTTAAGGCAGTTAAGCAAACAGAATATAGCCTTTTAGTGTACAGTCTCATCCTACTTCTGTACTGGCTGTTGAGCAGTTTTTAGTGATCTCAGCATTATGACACCTCATCTCATCCAGACAGCTCATCACTCTTGTTCAAGTGGACTGACCTTAACCTAATGCAGCATCAGATACTCAGCGGCAATTAAACCAGCCCCTCCAGAAGATATTACAATGCATTTTTCCTAAAATAATTCAAAAACACGTTCTCACAAATTTCATATCCATAGAATTGACTTACAGAACCCAAAATCAAGGTTACATTTTATTTATAAACTTGCAATGTTCCTTTAATTTCCTAATCTGCCCATTTGGGGCATTTGATCATGCCTGTTTCACACCACCATCAGCAATGAAACAACATAATTAATGCAGCAGCAGCAGAACAGGACAAATAATTTTTGTTGCATCTTATTCCTATGTGTATGTCCAGCAGCTGCAGTGAATAATTACTTCCTGCTTCTGTGGTTCCTCCTTCCTTCTGAATACAGGGATTTCTGTATACCTCTGAATTTTGCCTCAGCTGGCCACTGATTTTTTCCAGTAGCTGTTCTTTCACCCAGTTTTTCTGTATTACACTTCTGACCTGAAAATTTACATCTTGCCTCACCAATTGCTTATTAATTCTTAATTTCACCGATCAGTGAAAAATTATCTGAAGGGTACAAGCAAGAATGATGCAGGCACTTGTCAGTGGTCCTGGTGACAGGAGCAGAGGCAATGGGCACAAACTGAAACAGAGAAGGTGCCATTTGAGCACAGGAACACTTGTGTGCTGTGCATGTTACCCAGCCCTGGCACGGAGTGCCCAGGGAGGTTGGAGTCTCTCACCTTACAGATAGCCAAAATCCAGCTGGGCAGAGTTCTGGGAAGCTGGCTGTGGGTGATCAGGTTTCTTTTCCAAAGGGAATCAATGAGGATTTTCATCATTGGAAATTAAAACAACTATCAATCAGTGATTCCTTAAGGGATGTGGAAGCAGAGGTTGTTAAAACTATGAATAAAAGTGAAACAGTAAGTGGGATTCCACAATGAAAAGAGTGAAAGGATTTCCATCCTTTCACTGTGGCCCTTGCCATCCAAAACACTTTTCTGAGGGAGATCCCACCACAGCCAGCAGTGCAAACCTCAGCTGTCTGGAAAAAACCCGGTCAGACTGGTACAGTGGCCATGTCTCAGAAATATCTGAGTAAAATGAGATCAAGCTTTATATTATAGGACTGTCCATTCCTGAAGATTAATGGAGGAGGCTTTTCCTGCTCTAAGCCCATAATTTTGTCTCAAAGAAGTGAAGTGTCTTTAAAATGTTATTGAAATAATTACAGATTTTTTTCCTGTCTGCAAGCTTCAGTTTTCCTAAGACAACTTGTCTTACCCCAGCCCTCATCAGAGAGGCTGGATTTTCTGTCATTTCCTTTGGTGGGTGTTGAACTTCCTAATATAAGAAAAATTGTTTAATTCTTAGCAAGTAGTATTTTAAAAACACAAACACAACATAATTTTATATTTATAGTTCAATCTCACTAGGATTTCAAGTTGCTTAAATGGCCTGTAAATATTTTGGTTTATACCATGCCTAGAATACTAATAAACTGATAATGTGGTAGTGTCTGACTATAACATATAATTCAAAAAATATATTTTATAAGCAAAACTGTGTAAGTATGGCAATGCATACTAAAACCAAAAAATATCAATATTAGCTCTTTTCTTTAGAACAATAGTATATACAGTATATAGTAGCTGTCTAGTGCAAGAGAAACTGAACTTGTGATTCAACTGAAAAACTAGTTGATCTGCAAAATTTTCAGTCTAAAAAATGTGTGTATTACATTACCATCTTGTAAACCTCTGAGGTATGTCACTCATTATATATTACAGAGGCACATCTGCTTCCATACCTGGAAACTTCCTGCTCTTTGAAAAAGAACCTTAAAAATTCTTAAATGCTCAAAAACTTTTACATGGTAGATGAACATCGCCAGACTGTTTAGTGCTAATGATTTCACTGGAAGTATCAGCATGAAAAAGGCTTCACAAGGTAGATTTTCAATAATCCTTAGTATCAGACAGGTCCTTCAGTTGTAAGCAGAAATTTACTTGTTAATTAATTATATTATTAAGAACGTGGCGGTTTGTTGGCACTATCTCCTACTGATTTTTTATTTTTTTCAACAAAAAAGGGTCTTACAAGAACTGTCTTCATAAAATATGTGGCTGATCTGCTGGATAGAAATACACAGCTACAGTAGACTATACTATAAGAAATGTCTGTGTCTGGGTTTGTTTGGTTTTATTTTGCTTCCAGATCATTACTATGAGAAAGCAGCAGCTTGAGCCTAATACAATTGCTCTGGTGGTTTTTATAAAGCTCTTACCATTATTGAAATTGGACTCGCTATTTCCCCCAAGCATATGCCTGAATAGCTGAAAGATCTGTGCATCAGAGTGGAATTTAAAAAGGAGTAGAACAATATTTAAAATGGTGCATAGAATAGGGGATATTTTTTTGCCTTCTCCTATAATAATGTAAGGTCAGTCAAGAGACAAGTGATTTTTTGTCCTCACTGGAGGTGAAACCAGGTGTAGATGCAACTTGGGCTACAAAATGATCCTAACAGAATGTTTAAGTTTTTGGAATCTGTTGTTACTCACTTCTAGAATAACATTGTAGAATTAAATCTGATTCTCCAACTTTTATGGAAGAATGACACCAGTGTATGAGCTCCAGAAAGTCTGCAAGTGCAGGAAGTGTCAGATCATCTTGTTCTTCAGACTATAAACAAAAATCACTATGTCTGAGAGTAACTTAAAAATAGAAAAGGGCTCTGCATAATTGTAGGCTTTTACAACTGACAAAATATTGTTCATTTTAATTAGCCTCTCTCCTACACTGTCGCCTGAAAATATTCTGAGACCTTAGTCATCTGCCTAAAAAGAAGCAAAATATTAAACCTACAATTTCACATTATGGAATAACCTTCTACAAAAACATATTGAACCGGTGCATAACACTGCAAACTATTTTGCTGGCATGGAGTACCTACTTGTCCACAGTATTTTCATGTGGAATAACCTGAAATTTGCGGTAAAAAAATGTTCTCTGATAAATATCCTATCATGGAACAGAATATAAACCTGGTCTGTAAATTGATCAAGGTCTTTACTGTATCAGGTTAAAACACAGTTAAGGTACACAACTGTATTATTCAGAATGCAGCATAAGATGGGAAGGACACAATTTATGGTTCTTTCAGGAGTTCATGAGGTGTAATAACCAGACACTATAGCATAAATTAAATATTTGGCGTATAGATTTTATTTGCATACTCCGGGCTTTTTTTGGTTCATTGTCCAAAGCAAAAGAAAATCAGAAAAAGTAAATAGTGTGGAGAAAAAATAATTCCATTTTCTATTGCTTCTGTACTGTACATCGCAGCTACAATTGCACATTAACTATTCTGTTTAATCTAGTCAATGTGTGTCAATCAGAAAGGCTTTCACCATTTCCTCTGGAAAAATTCTCCAAAGGCTTGTAGATTTTGCTGTCACAGAGGTTATCCAGAGAGTTAACTTTTGTCCTTCCTCAACTCCATGCAGTTATTCATGTTTCTGCTCTCCTTCAGTCTCCTTAAGTGATTCCTGCCCTTTACTGAGAAAGCCTTTAGAAATTTGCAGAGAACTAAACATCTGCTCCTTCCCCCTGCCAGTGAGGATTTTCTTCTGTCAGTGATGCTTCTGAAAGCAGCCTTTTCAAAAATAAATTTGCAATAGGTTGGAGATTAAATTGCACGCTGTTGTACCAGCACACCTGTGATCCTGAGCTAGTCTTGCATCCTGTTGTGCCAGATGCTGGATGGGTGTGATGATGGTGGGCATGAAACCAGAGCCAGGGACTTTTCACAATCAGAGGAACTTCTCAGCTCATACTTTACCAATGTGACTTGTCATACCTAGATCTTTATTCCCTGGATCATTACCCCCTTCATGAAGTGAAGGGGACCACAGCAGACAAATTATACCTTCAATCTGGATCAGTGCTGAGGGAAACTTTATCACTCCTAAGAGACACAGGACAGGAAGGACAAGTGAGGGAACCCAGGGCTCTTGGACTTCAGCTCTGGGGTTGAAGTTGTCACCTCATGTGGTTTGGTTGGGTTCATTGTTTTGGTTTGGGTTGGGTTTTTTTGTTAATAGGAATTGGAACCTTTGCTGATAAAGCTTGATTCTCAATGAAAAAATGATGGACAAAATGTCTTCCCATGCTGAATTCCCCCACCTATCCACAGAGTGGCTCCCAGCCCAGAGCATGCAAACTGCTGTTAGTTATTGAAAAGGGGTGACTAATGCCATAGACAATGGGTGGGAGGGTGGAAGGGCATGATCCCAGGTTCCAAAGCCTGTGTTGCAGGTTTGTGCCAGCCTCAGTGGCAGAGAGATGACAGGAACAGCTCCACTGAGTCCCTCTGGGGCAATGGGGAGCAGCGCAGTGTTGCACTCCCAGCATGGACCTGTGGGAGCTGGTGAACCCAAGAGCACCACAGGCACCCAGCTGGTGGGTCACACCAGCCCTTGGGAGGCTGTCTCTGCACTTCTCCTTCTGTTGGGTCTTCTCCATTCTGTTGCCTCATTCAATCCAGTCCTGCTTTCCCATGTGAGGAACAGGTGGCTGTTTGCTTCTTTCCTTGTCTTGGTCTCGCATCAAGCACACAGGGGTTTGCAACCCCTGATGCAAATGCCCAATTGTATTTGTTATTCCCTTTCCTGCAGTTGTTCAGCCCCTGTGTAACACATCTCCTCCCAGGACTTGCTCTAACCAGCAGTGCTGAGAGAATTCAAGCCAACAAAAAGCCTTTGAGAGGTCTGAGATCACAGTCAAATGAGAAAGGGTGAGCTCTGCTCTCCAAGCCTTAGCAGGACCCCTTGAAACTCTCCCACCTAGAGACCATCTAGTTACAAATGCACAGGAAAAGTGCCTGACCACAGTCCTTATGTGACTAGTTAACTTTTTTTTTCGTTATAAATTATTATTCCTCATGGGATTCATTATGATTTAATTAGCAAATAGGTTTTGGGATTTTTTTCCCCCGTTAATACCGTGTCTCACTATGTCAATTAAAAAGAAAATTTGACTTCAATCACATAATATAGAGCTGTTAAAAATTGCTATGCAAACTTTTATGGGAGAAAAAGTCTTGAGGGAGGAGGTAATACTATGACAGTAAATCATAAATTTATGTTGAAAAACAGCACAGAAATCAAAGAAATAACCTGTGTTCTTTTTGTGACACATTTCTGTGTATAATTTTAAGATGTAGTCTTGAAATCTGGTAGCAAGATTAGTATCTTTTGATGGTTTGGGTTATTTTCTTCCAGCTTTCTTGTTCTAATTATCCAAAATGGAACCAGGAAAAAGTTTTCATAATTTTCTCTTAAATAGACTAATAGAAGGGTTTACCTCAGTGCAATTGCCTACTTGCACCATTTTAATCTGACACACTGTTCAGAATATTTTTTAAAGCCAGCTGAGGGAATGGAATAGGTACATTTCTTTGCAGCAGTGAGTCAGTGGAAAGAGACACAGTGACTCCAGGGGAAAAAACTTACATGTTTCATTGCCTTTTGAGCAGTTACCCACCTTGTGGAGATTACAAACTTGATAGCCCACATTAACCAGGTACAGAACTCTTTTTAGAAGCATGCTGATCCTTTTTCAGTGTGAGGCTCTTTTCTCTTAACTTTACGGTCACTTATTATTTCTCGTAATTGAACAGAACACCTCTGAACTTATAACGCCTGGAAGATGACAGTAATATTCTTCTGCAAATTATATACTTTGGATATCTGTACACTTCCTCCTTTAAAAGGAAATTTTCACAAAGACAACAAATTGCAGGAATTTTCTGGTTTAAATTAAATACTCCATCTTCAGGATTCCAAGGAAAGTGCTGAGGTGAATCCATGGCTTCCCCAGAGCACTGCAATGATGAATAAAAACATACTGTAAAGCTTGATATATAATCTAAACTCCCTGCCTTCAATCCATGGAAGGTTTCATTTCTACTCCCAGTCCAAGAGATGTGAATAATTTTATTATCTGTGCATATGCAAAATCCCACTAGGAGTCAATGCAAACATAAATTTCCCCATGTGTTTTCCAGAACGTGAAGCTCTGCTCATATCCATGTGCAGCCAAAAAAGATTTTGGTAAAGAGGTAGTAATTTTAAATCAAAACTAGAAATTAATCAATCTGTTTCATATTTCCAATCAAGTGACAGCTGTCCTTTTTCACAAGGAGAGAAGCATTCCAGTGGCATTGTACTCTGTGTCATGGACAAGATCTTGTTCTCCACTGTAGTTTTCACTGAAAACTGTAAAAGATGCTGGGGAAAAAATTATAAATGTGCTATTATGAAGTACTTAATTTATTAAACAGCTAAAAAGTACTTCTATAATTAAAACTAGGTGTATTCATATTGACATGTTTTTAGTGTGAGAAGTATGCTTTGCCTAGTACTTCTTTTCAGACAAAAGGAATCCTAGTTTGACCCTCAGTTCAACATTCCCATGCCTTCATTGCTTACAGCAGGCCTTTGAAATTCAGTGAGAAGAAAGCCCTGAGGATGAATACCTGTAGTGTCTCATGAAATTCCATTTGTCTATGTCCCAGGTACATGTGTGGTGTCATTCCCATCTGTCAGCAAAGCCATGGCAGCATGCCAAAATAGCAACTGAACAGGAATGCTCGGACACACAAGAAAATAACCAGAAACACCTGCTACGCCAGGAGCTCTGTGCAGGAAACCTCCCTTGGTAAAGAGCAGGGAGGGAAATCTAAACCACCTTCCCTTCCTTGCAGAGTCTCCCTCAGATGTGTCGCATGGCCTCAGGGTCTCATTGTGAACAAAGAGCTTTCCCACCTTCTCCATATAAGCAGAGACCCAAAGCAGGATTTTTCAAATATTTTACAAAGCCAGTACAGGGCCCAAATATATCTTCCCTTGCTAAGATATTCCTCCAGACAGCTGCAGTAGTTATTCAGAGTTCAGGCTAACTGTGGATGCTCAGAGCTTGATAATACTGATAACATTTGATAATAACATTGCCACATGTACTAACAACAGAATTATTGCCAGCCCATGTGAGAGACCTAGGAGATGTATCTAACAACATTAAAATAAAACAATGGCACTTGTTGAAAACTCAAAAATCTGTCAGCTAAAAAAGGACGAAATTAAGATCATCTGATATTTTACTTCAGTTCTCTTATAGCTCTAGCTGAGACAATCCTTCATGACACGGCATGGTGAATTCAGGAGTCTTCAAGAGTCTCTGTCCTCTTACACAGGTGAGATATTGCAAAGAATGTCTGAAATTGGGATGACCATAGCTGGTTACCAAACGTTTCCCTGGCACATTTCTTCCAGAAAGCTGGAAGGATTCTCCAGGAGGAAATCATCACTTCTGTGGCTCCTGCAGATACTGCCACACAGAAGAGCTCAGTGTCTGGAGATCTACAAGCAGGCATGTGGAAGCTGGTCTGGCAAGGGCTTCACAAGGCCCACTTGCTGGAAAAAGCTCAGTAACAGTTGTTATTGTTGAGCACTTAAGGATAAAATAACACATTCCATAGTAAATGGCTGCAGAAGGAAGAAAATCTTAAAGAGGGCTGGGGGGTATGTTGAATTTTGCAGTTCATTTAAACAATTTTCTTCCTGTAGATACATTTGGAGTTGATTAAGGTATACAGAGATATTTGGCACCCTGACTGCAGTGAATTTCCCTTCAAGCAAAGTAACAGTTCTTTTACTTCTTTTCATTCACTGAGTTCCACCAGATATAAGAGAACAAAGTGTACCTGGAGCCTGAAAAGGGCCCCTATGTCTTAAAACAGTGCAAAAGCCCTCTTCATTAGCACACATCATTAAACATTTCATACAGAAAGGCACCATCTGCACTTGAAAACTCTGGGACCTCGGCACAGAAGGTACTGATTGCCCTCAGCAAAGAAGGAGAGCATTTCTGACTGAACCTGCTAGACTTGGAACTGAGGTTACTTTGCCATTATTAGGGTTTTTCTTTGTTGTACTGACCACTTCCCCCCTGATCTTGCTGGATATCAAGAGCAGTCTCCAGTTGTTGCTGGGTTCCTGAGGATGGGAAGTCTTGGACTAGTTGGACAGTAGTGTTTGAAATTCATCAATTGTGTGCATCCATTTCCCCCCTGTAATCTCACAGCATCAGGCAGCTGCACCCTGACACCAAAGCAGACACTGGGCTCAGTTCTGGTACTGGTTTCCCATTCCCAGCTCCTGATTGCTACCCCAAGAGCAAGAAGGGCAGGGCCAGTGTCACCAACATTGGTGCCCCAGCTCTGTCCGGCATCACTGTGGCCACGTCAGCAGGTAGAATGTGCTGCAACCTTCAGGGTCACACTGCTCATGAGCTGTGAGCTCACAACACCCTGAGAGCTCCTCAGAACTGACTGTCAGGCCAAAGAGCTGCAGCTGAGGGACGTGGCTACTGCCATCGTTTTGTGCTGAATGAGAAAATGTCTGGTTTTTCAGGAAACTGATCACACAAAACAAATTTCATTACACAGAAGAAAAAACACGTTCATGAAGATTTTGTGTTTCCTTAATGGCCAAGAAACCAATTATAATTAGGGATAAACCATAGTTATCCCCACATTCCATAAAGATGTGAAAGGATTTATTTGGAATATTTGTATCATATTTAAATATCCATAAGCTTACATCAGAACCATCGTATATACTGGTAGTGCACACTACAGAATTCTGGGAGTTTGCCCTGTATTTTTGTAAAAAATAGTGTCATATTTTTAAGAAATTCCACCCAAAAAAGAAAACTCCTAATAAGGTTCACACTATTATGTTTAATGGTGTAAATTACTGGAATAATACAGATTTCAAAAATAAAATCAGTATTTGAAACTTGTAAATCTTTTATTCAAACCAAAAAAGATAGTCTTAGTGAAAAAATTCTAAATTTATGAAAATAATTTTTCCATATTTTGTACAATCAAGCTAGAATTACTCATTTTCACAACAAACTAAATATTTTATCAAAGATGTGAAACTACTTCAAAACTAAGAGATATCATGTCTAATGCCATGAAAATTACCTTCTCTGAAAATGACCATCTTATCACAATTAATAAAATTATCAACTAGGGGTTGTATATCTGGCAATGCCATCTAACCCAAATGTGATAATTTTAAGTTTGTTCATGGTTATCAGCCTAACTGTCCCTGTGTTTTGCTCTCTTCTTTAATGCAGGACCAAAAGATAGATAAAGCTTCTCAGCAGCTCTTTTGTTCTACCCTTCATCTGCCCAATTACTTGTTACAAACTCTGGGACTTATCTGAAATGCAGAGAATGTTTTTTCCTACATCATTAGTGTGAAACTGGTTTATATCCCTCAGAAATGCTTCAATTTTATTGCTTTTTAAAAATCATTATTGTAGACTCAATTATTTCCATTTGTAATTCTGGAAGTACTTATTGACGACCAAATTACTGACATCCCTTTCTTCTGAGTGCTTTTGCCTGCCTAACATCTGATTGCAATGATTCCAGCACTGCTAGGCATTTCCAGTGTTTTATTCATAACAGTTCTTTATAAAATTGTGGGGCCATGTTTCACAATGTAATATTCATTTTTCTTATGTGCCTTTACTTACTAAAGTATATTAACACATTTGAAAAACAAAGGTTCATAAACTTTCCTGTAAAAATAAGTTTCTTCAAGACATTTGGTATGTTGCTGTAGTGCATAGTCAGTCCTCATCATTCCTGGTAAAGAGAGAATTAGCATTCTTTCAATCACTTATCTTTATAAGAATTAAAATTCTTTCCAGGATATTTGGTTCTTAGGGCATTTTATCACAGCACGTTTATGTTATAAACATGCGCTTTCTTGTTAGGAATGACATTAATTTTCCAGTTAGTTATCAAAGCAAATTACTTCTAAATTTATAGCAGTCTGACATAGATTTACAGAATTAGAGCATAAATCTTCCTTGCTATCTTCAAAAACATAGGATGAAACGTGCCTTTGCCCAGTCACAGTATGTAACCAGATGTGCTTGTTTTTTTAAGAAAAAAATATTCTCTCCCTATCTAAATCATATGTGTCTGTGATTTGATGAATATGTTCCTTCAATTGCTTCATCACCTTCCCTACAAAGTTATTTTCTAACAGGGAAGACAAGGCACTGGCAATATTGAACTGTCACTCACCAAATTTGTACTGCACACATGAAGTGACCTTGAATTAGTGTCTAAAGCAGCACTGCTGCTTCCTCAGAAGGACAGAACTAAGGAAGTTAGGCTGCCATGAGGATAAAGAGCATTCTACAGGGCAAGTTTAGTGCAGGAATAACACTCTTTATTATTTTAGTACCAAGATGTCTGTCTCTTGATTTCCCATTTCTCTCACGAGGTTGATTTGGTATTTGCTGGTGATTCATTATTAGTTTTCACTTGCTCAAAGCAAGGAAAGCTCTCTCACTCCAGGACAGAACAGAATTCAAGCAAAACACTTCTCCAGCACTTCTGAGTCTCAGCTGCTCTTTTTGCTGCAGTCCATCTCTGGCACTATGCTCACAGTCATGCCTTTGCTCTATTACTAATTTTAGCCTTTGGATACTTCAGCTGTGAGCCATAGCCTCTTTTTAACCACAAATTACTTTCTGGGTTCCTATGGGCCTGTTCATGTTCATGTTTTTCTCTTCTGACTCTCCTTTCTCCCAAAGGGGAGTGAACCTCTACTATCCTTTCATGCAATGGCCTTTCTTCCTTGATAATTGTTTTCTTGTTTTCCTACCTCCATTTCAGCCTATTTTCTCTCCTCAGTAATGTAAGTACTGACTTTTTTCCTTAAAAACATTTTTTCTAAAAATACCCTCCAGTGAATAGAATTGACTAGACTTTTGACTGAAAATTTTCCCTATTAAAATTGAATTGGTAAACTCAGTAAAAAATTAGAGAGACAGAAAGAGGATACAGAAAGTAAAATATGAGACATGTTATTTAACATTTTCAGGGGAATATTTCTTATGCTTACCTTAGAAATGTCTTTTGGACAACATTTATGCATGATATGAAGTCAAAGAAAAGTGAAGAGTTATTTCAAATACTGTAATGGTCATCTCCAATATTGATATTAAATGGACAATATTGATGATCAACTGGCCATGTCATACTGAAGTCTAACCCATAAACTTTTTTTTACATTTCTATTTTCTTTTTTCTATTTTCCATTGCTTTTTCTCATAAAAATATCTGGTGCATCTCTGATTAGTGCTATAATAATACCTGTTATTGTGATTATATGAAAGCAAGATTTATAAATAAATTATTATAAAGCCCTAACTCCAGCAATTATAGATATAATGTTTTGAAAAATGGAAGCAAGTCAAATATTTGACAAGAAGTTAATCAACTGGAATCTCTATGGGAAAATTTACTGTTCTATTATATGTAAGTACAGCCACACAAGCACCATACATACATGTGTGAGTAGGTATCTATGCAACATCTGAATATCTAGAACATTGAAATTCCAAACAAAACATAGAAACCTCTTGATCTGTCATCTCAGGAAGCTCAGAGCTTAATGAGTGAAGCATGAGATGCAATGCAGAAAGTAATTACTCAGAAGAGGAAATCAAGTATCATTTCCCTTCCTGATGTAACCAAAGATAAACTGACAAATGTCACAAAACTTTACTAATGTATTAGGATAATTTGCTGCTCTTGAAGCATCATTATACTAGTGAGTCAAGGGGCATTCTAACATTAAAATACAAAATTTAATATAAAAGCTAAACTTTGCAGAGCCTTAGCTTCCATCCAACTGTGGCAGTGTTAGCTTTATGGTTGGACACGATGGTCTTAAGGGTGTTTTCCAGTCAAAATGATTCAGTGACACTAGTAGAGGTAAATAACTAAAATGGCAATCTGACATTTTTAGAGAAGATCTGAGTGGTGAGCTAGCCAGCAATTTTTCATTAAGGTTATTTTCATTAAAACAGAAAATATCTGTTCCATGAACAGCCATCTTCTAGTGGCTGTCTTCATTTTTCTCTTCTATTACTGATGACAGCTACAGCTACCCATGCCACAGACCCCTGCATTTCATTTTGGGGAAAGTTGCAAAGCTAACAGAACTCCCTGAATGGGCATCAGCAGAGAGAGCAGAAGGGCAAAATATTTCACATTTAGCTGCTGGTAACCCCAGCTGAAGACTAATATTTTCACTTATGGAAAGGAAGAGGAAAGTGAGCAGTACCTTCTGGGCAGGCAGACAGCTACCAGGCCAAAACTCTCTCCAAATACTTTTTCTTTTTTTTTAAAAATATCCTTCTGTTGAAGTAAATAAAAATATTATATGTGATGTTGGAAGCTGGAGGAGGGAGGGAGGTCTGTTCATCATACTTTTTACCCCAGTTCTGGAGGCCAATATATTCCAAACATTTTTATTAAGCCAACTGGATTTCTATTTTCCAAATATCTAACTATTTGGTCAGATTTCCAACCATGTGCCAAACATACCTCATATATTTACATGGGGTTTCACTAGAGAAAGATTTGCCTGGTTCACAAAAACCAGCCCCTCCCAGAAATCGTGTCCCACCCAGTCAGGTTGCTGCTCTCCATCCTCCCTGCTCATTCCTAGCTCCAGGAGGACCTGATCCTGCTTTTCTCACTCTCCCATGCCCATGTGGCCCAGACCCCCCATTCCTTCATTCTGCTGATCTTTCATAGGCATTTACTTGTGTTTCCCAGATATCACTGTTCTTTACTGATAGGGAAAGGGTTACTCACTTTTTCCCTTTTGATTTTTAAGGGAATATCAGTGGTTAGATGGAAGCCAGAAACAAGTATGTGATTTATATGACTTTTATAACAGATTTTTCTTTATAGACCAGTACCATTTCGGTGTTTCATATAGTGTTAAATTTTATTCTACTGAAAATTGTGATGCATTTTTTTAATATTTGTTTTATTTTATCTTACCAATATGTATATGAACTTAATGTAGATGAATTTTTGTCTGATCATTAGCTGTCAGAATTATTTTTTTGATAAATATAGTTTATTTTTGAAATCATATTTTTTAAAAGAATTAACAAGGAGGGGAACACTGAGGGGAACTTATACAACATTTTGGGCAAAATAAATCAGGGGGCTTGATGATTTTCCACAAATAACATTTTGTGTAGTACCCACTGGAACATGAGCTGTAAAGATGCCTTCCCTCAAAGTAGCTGCTGTGCTCTTCTCTCAGTGCAGGAAGAAAAGATCACCAGCTGCCAGAATCAAGCTACCACAGTAACAAGTAAATTTTTCAGCACAAAGATCTTATTTATTTAGTTTATCACCAGGCATGTAGAAGAAAAGAAGATTGTCAGGAGTAGTTAGCATGGATTCACCAAGGAGGAAGCATGCTTGACCAGTCTGAGCCTTCCATGATGACTTGGCAGGATGGGTCAGTGAGGGGAGAGCAATGGATGTTGTCTACCTTGACTTCAGCAAGGATTTTTTTCTCACACAACATCTTTGCAGGCTTAGGAAGTGTGGGTTAGCTGAACAGACAGTGAAATAGATCAAGAACTGCCTGAATGACAGAGCTCAGAGGACTGAGATCAGTGGAGCAGAATCCAGTTGGAGGCCTGCAGTCTGTGGCATTCCCCAGGGATCAATACTGGGTCCAGTTTTACTCACCCTGTTTGGCAATGACCTGGATGAAGGGAAGGAAAGAGCCCTCAGCAGGCTTGATGATGATGTGAGGCTGGGGAGAGTGGCTGAGACACCTGAATGCTCTGCTGCCATCCAGTGCGACCTTGGTATGCTGGAGAGCTGGGCAGGGACAAAATGAGGTTCAACAAGGACAGGTGCACCTGGGGAGGGATAAACCCAAAGACAAAATGAGGTTCAACAAGGACAGGTGCACCTGGGGAGGGATAAGCCCAAAGACAAAATGAGGTTCAACAAGGACAGGTGCACCTGGGGAGGGATAACCCCAAGCAGCAGCTGGGGGCTGACCTGCTGGGGAGCAGCTCTGCTGAGAAGGACCTGGCAGCCTTGGTGGATGATGAACCCTCTGTGAGCCAGCAGTGTGCCCTTGCCACAGGAGGGCCAGTGACATCCTGGGGTGCATTGGGAAGAGTGTGGCCAGCAGGCTGAGGAAGGAGATCCCACCCTGTACTCAGCCCTGGTGAGGCCACAGCTGGAGGGCTGTGTCCCATTCTGGACTCCTGAGTACAAGACAAGGAGCTACTGGAGAGGTTCAGCAAAGGCCACAAAGATCATGGAGAAGTCTGGAGTATCTCTCTTATGAGGAGAGGTTGCAGGAGCTGGGCTTGCTTAGTCTATAGAATACTGAGAAGGAATCTCTTTAATGCATATAATATCTCAAAGGCAGGCACCAAGACAGTGGTGCCAGATTCTTTTCAGTGCTGCCCAGTCACAGGACAAGGAGCAATGGTCATAAACTAAAACACCAGAAGTTTTGCCTCTACACAGTGAAGAACTTCTTTACATTGAGGGTGGCAGAGCACTGGAAAAGGCTGACCAGGGATGTCATGAAGTCTCCCTGTCTGGAGATATTCCAAACCCACCTGGATGTGTTCCCTGTGACCTGCTCCAGGTGACCCTGCCTTGGCAGAGGGCTGGACTGGGTGACCTGCAGAGGTCCTCTCCAATCCTAACAATTCTGTGATTCTTTATAGGTATTAGCACAAACTTACTGTGATGACAGAGAAAAACTATTAGAATTTCAGAGTGAAATAGTATTTCTACAATTTGTGGACAAGATATCAGTCAAAGTGCTTGACATTAAATGATTTCCCCCAAAGCTGAAACAAACACAAGGTCACTTATGTTGATTCAGTGGATGGGTGACAACATTTTGGTTTACCACAATTCAACTCTGTTTGTCTGTGAGCCTGGTCTTCCACTTATAGACATTGTGTTTCCACCTGTCCCACTCTTTGTATTACTAACTTTTCAGTGATGCTATTAATATATGCTATTAACATTTTCACTATGTAAACCTGCCACCCAAGTAGTACTCACTCTGTGGGGACAAACCATTCCAGTGTACTGGTGGAGAACATCAGTAGCTGTCACATTTTATGAGCTTCAAATTCATTATAAAGTGGGGTATTATTAGTTTATTTTATATGTATAAAATCACTAATTCAGAAAAACTAGTGATGTGCATTAGTAATGCACATAATGTGCATTAGAAAAACCAGGAATGTGCATTACTGTGTGTTTACCACTATGGGCCCCAACACAAACAGATAGCTCCATCAATGTGCAAAAATAAACATTATGTCTTGAATTTTTTATGGAAATACAAAATTTTTATTCCATGTGTTTTATGTCATAATACCATCCTCAGAGAATCTGTTTCTTACAGATTTTAGTCATTCAGTTGAAGCTTAGAAAGCCTCATCAAAGGCTGTAAACTAATGAATACACTCTTAAATAAGGCAAAACCAAACAAACATTGGCTTTTGCAGGGAGTGTGAATATATTCAGAAAATAATTATGCTCGACACTGCCAGAGTTTGACCTCCTGGAGCCCCCAAAGCAATCATGTACATGACAGAACAAGGGAATTCTGACATAATCTCATGAATATAACAGTTTAATAAATTATAACTTGTACAGTGAGCCGCAGCACATGGGATTTAGCTGCCCTTGGTTATATATTTAGAGCAACTCAGGTTAAAAAAATACAGCTCAGCTATGAAAACACTCCTTATGTCTTACTCCTGTGAATCAAAAAAAAAAAAGTCTGATTTTCTCAGAACTAAAGGAAGAGCACACTACCAGGTAGGTTCACCTGTACTGAGCAAAGTACTTCCTAATCCATCTCATCTGATACTACTGTTGTCATATTAACTGCCACAGTCACATTCCAAGAAAAAGACAACTTCAAGCATGGACCTGTATTTAAAACATCTTGTCCATTAACCCAGCAAGTAAAAAAGAGATTCCAAAACAACTTTTGTAGAGTCATTATGTCCTGTATTTGCAATGTTAAGGCAGTCTATAATTAGAGCACACAGGGACCAGTGACCAATGCACATGAAGATACTGTGAATAAGCTGAAGTGTTGTCATTATTTTTGCTCATAGATGTGAATACCAGGCATTCTGATGCTGTTCTCAGAGTGCAAATATTGGCACACCCTGCTCAAATACAACCACAGAAAGAAAACACAAAAGAAAGAAAAAAACCCTGCAAGTGTAGATGCCATATCTTCTCTCAAAGTATTTACAATTAATATGGTCACACCCAGCATGACCAGAATTGCAACATACACAAAAATCCCATGCCTCCTCTGCAGCAACACATTTATGTGTATGACCACTAACAAAAAGGCACCCATTTTTTACCTGCTCTTACATTGACTTTACTGCCCTCTCCCTTGACTTTCACGTTTTGCCCGTCTACAAGATCTTTTAGGTATCTTGGAGCAATGGCTGAACATGGTAGGAAACATTGGATTGTTCTTATTATTATTATTCACTAAGACCTGAAAGAATATCCTTAACTCTTGCTTTCCTCTTCAAACCAAACAGCACCTGCAGTACTAAACACTCAGCCACTGGACTGTCCACTTCTTCTTGGTAAAAAAAAAGCTGGAGTAAATATTATGTATTTGCAAAGAATATATATACAAGTAACAATATGTACTTGCAAATAAGATGTTTTAACTAATTAAGTGGGAGGAGGGGACAGCTGACTTGCAAATACAGGGCAAAATATGTGAACACAAGACAAAATAAATACACATTGTCCTAACAAAATCAAGATAGCTCCTGTGGATTGCTAAGTATGTCTGTATCAAAACACACTCTATTATTTTCACACAGATATATAAAATCTATCAGCTCTCATATGTTTTAGAGTTTGGTGAAATCCAGCTCAGTGCCAGGAGCCGGTTATGGGATCAATGCACCTTTGAAGTAGTGCCTAGGTTTGTGTTGACCTTTGATAAGAGGATAAATTTCACCCTGTGTCATTAGTGCTGCCCACAAACATAAAAGGGGTATGTTTGCCTTGCCTTAACATCTTTGATATTTACCCACTGCTTTGCTTGAGATATCAGGTATAAAGATGACCCTATCTTTCCTGACTATGCTGAAAAGGAGAGATATTTGTATTTAAAATAAGGTTCAAACCTAGGCTGGAAAGATAGTGCCAGCTCTTGCTGAACTTTTCCCTAGCATAGTGCAAGAAGCCAGCAGAGGTGAGCTGATGCAACTTTGCTGTAATAAAAGACTTCAAAACCAGACATTATTTATCAACCCAGAGGCCAAAACTTAGCCCAAAAGAGAAGGTTATGATACCACAGAGGTCAGACATTACCCAGTGACCGTGATACCCCACCAAGAGGAGAGGAAAAGCTCAAAGCCAGCAGTTTTCCAGCCATTTGAAGGCATGGGGCACAGTGGGTGAAGGCTAGCCTTGTCCATGGGTGCAGACCTCACTGTCCTGCCCTGGTCAGCCCACTGAAGCAGGTGGCTGGATTTGGCTGATGCAACTTTGGGCTAACACACTGAAATGGGGAGGAGAGGGAGTGGGCCACAGCTTAGGGAGTGGAAACACACAAAAAGAAACACACTTTAGATACAAACTCCTCTGCTGTCCAAAGGACACCTGGAAGTACTACCTGGCATCTCCACTGCTGTCCAAACAGGTAGGTCCCATCCCTTAATCTCAGCCCTGTCACTTCTCCCTACACCTGCTCATAAGCCAAAGGACTTGGGAAGGCTGCCTGGCTGGCTGGTGTGCTGCAGGCAGTGCCAGCTGCCAGCAGAAGAGGAGTCACTGAGGCCAGCCCTGCTTGTCAACAAAACAGGCCTTGACCCATCCCTTCAGCCTGATGTGTGTGGGGCTTCTGCATGTGACTGAGAGACACATAGACAGAGAGTGGAAAATTAAGGTGATTTGGGGAAATTGGTTCAAATTATGTTTGTGATCCTTAAGAAGGTGAATAAAGGCTAAGGTTCAAATTCCCAGTGTCCCACACACAAACACAGACCGTGAACTTCTTAAATGTGGAGTCTTTTTTGACAGAAAATTAAATACAGGAATATGAAGGTACAACTATACATGTTTCATAATGTGGTTCCTTAAAAACAGTTGCTGGTAAAACAAGATTTCTGCTACAAACAATGGGTCATATTGGTAGTCAGTTTTCTATTAATTATCAGTCCTCAATTTCAAAAAATAGGGGCTATGTAGGGCCTATGTCCCCAGGAGTTCCTCTGGCAAAGGGGTCCCTCAGAATCTGGAAGACTGCCCAATTACAATTTAAAGAAATTTACAGCAAGGGTGACTGACTACAGACAGAAGTCTCTAACAGCATCAGGAAAACAGAAAGGAAGGCTGTAAGAGGGTGATTGTGTGTGTCAGGGCACTTTGTTTTCTCACATGAGTGAAGTGAGGACAATTTTTCTTGTTAAGTTTTGCAGTGAGTGGAACCAAGGCCCTATTTGGTTTTTTTTCCTTTCTTCTTTTCTTCTCTCTCTCTTTTACTGTGTGCAGACTCTCTAGTAACATGAAAAACTTACATTGTTTATTATGGACTCTTTTTAGGCTTACATGTGGTAACAAAAAGGAGCCCTTAACTTAAAATTCTGCTTTGAGCAGAATGGGGAAAAAATGCAACATTGCCATTAGATCTGGGCTTGGGAAGCTGTAGATGTCTTCTTCCCTTGGGAACTAAAAGGAGCTGCCAGAGAGCTGTTGCACTGGAAATTCCAGAATTATCAGAGAATTGTTTAGGTCAGAAAGGACCTCTAATAACACTGAGTCCTAGCCATTAACCCACACCAAGTCCACCACTAAACACTGTCCTTAAGTGCCACATCTACATGTCTTTTCAATATCCCCAGGGATGTGATTCCAACACTTCCCCGTTCCAACACTTGATCACTATTTCAGTGGAGAAATTCTTGCTAATATTCTAAACCTCCACTGGTGCCACTTGAGGTCATTTTCTCTCATCCCATCACGTTTTACATGTGAGCAAAATTCAACTCCACCTGGCCAGAGCCTCCTTTCAGGTGGTTGTGGAGATGAGGGTGGGTGCTGCAGGAAGGTCACCCCTGAGCCTCCTTCCCTCCAGGCTGAGCACCCCCAGCTCCCTCAGCTGCTCCTCAGAGGATTTGTGTTCCAGACCCTGCACCAGCTCCGTTGCCCTTCTCTGGACACACTCCAGCACCCCAATGTCTTGTAGGGAGGAGACAGAACTGAGCACAGGGTTTGAGGTGTGGCCTTAAGTGCTGAGTACCAAGGGACAATAATTGCCCTGGTCCTGCTGGCCACACCATTTTTTCACCAAAGAAACCATGCATCTCTCCAAGTTGTCATCAGTTAGTTTCTCCAGGAAAGCTTTGGGAGACAGCTTCAAAGGCTTGAATAAAGTGCAGGTAAACCCTCTTCCAAGGGTCAGTTTGTCATAGAAGTACCTCCTTCCAAACCTAAAGGGGGCTTGCTGGGAAATTGGGGAGGGACCTGTGGGGTCTAGGAGGGTCATGTAGTGATAGGACAAGGAGAAATGGCCTCAAGATGAAGGAAAGTAGGTTTAGATCCAATATTAGGAAGAAATTCTTTACTGTAAGAGTGGTGAGACACTGGACTGGTTTGTCCTGAGAGGGTGGTGGACTCCCCATCCCTGGAGGTGTTCAGGGGCCAGGCTGGATGGGGCTCTGAGCACCTAGTCTAGTGGAAAGTGTTCTTGCTCATGGAAGGGGAGCTGGAACTAGATGATTTCTAAGGTCCCTTCCAACCCAAACCATTCAGTGATTTTACAACATCAGAGATCAGGATCAGAAGATCAGATCAAGAGTTAAAAATATTTTCAGGATCCAAGGACTTTTCCTAGCTCTCTTTCTAGTTTCTGGGAGTTGTCCATAGAAAGAGGTTGTACCATTGTGCCTGGAACAAGGATTGTTTGCTCGTGCAATCCCATCCCATGGCCATCATAAGTATTCCAATCCAGTATTGAACTGGAGCAGGAGAGTGGCCAAATGATTCAGAAACATTTAAGATTGATCATAATCAAGTCCATTTGCTCTTTTTTATTGCAAATATCTCCTGCCTGACTCACCTTCAAGTGTGGCTGAACCTTACTGTTCTACCTTTGCAGCTTCCAATCTGACCTTGTGCCTCAGCGGTGTGGCTGTGAGTCAGTGCCCTGCCCAGGCATGCTCTGGGAGCTCCTGGTTACCAGGCTGGGAGAAAACAGGGCAGCCCAGGGCATGGTGCACAGCCAGGAACCCTTACCACCCTAAACTGCAGGCCTCACCCATGAAGGGAATGGTCTTTGGCCTGTGCTATCCCATGAAAGGCTTCTGGGTGTTATCCTAGGCAGTGTAAGTATGCCAAAACTCTGGCCTGGGACTTCAACAGTTACAGAAAAAGTTCATTTTCAAGTATGCCAAAACCCTGGCATGAGACTTCAACAGTTACAGAAAGAGTTCATTTTCATCTAAATGGATCCCATAAATCCTCACAAAAGCACGTGAAAAAGTGCTCAGTTAAAAAATTTATTTGATTTAGGACAGCTCCTATGATTTCTCAAACAGTAAGGGAGAAATTATGTAGAGCAGTTAATAAGCTGACCAAGTAGATAAATGAATAAATAGATATGTTCACACACTTCTCAAGTACTAATAATGTAACAAAGCTCAATACTCATTAGAAATATCTGAGCTATCTACAGGTCAAAGAAAAACAGGTCTTCAGGTTGAGTAATAACATTATTAGAACTTATCAACATCTTAAATATTAATCATAGAAATATGACACTAACATTATTTCTGGAAAAGGAGACTATATTTTATGTAAAGAATTCTGTAGCTTTATCTCTTTCTTCTTACATTCTCAATTATTTGCTCCCTAATTCTATCCTCCATCAAGTCCAAGAACCTGACATGATTCTATATGTGATAAAAGCAATGATAACTTGAATTGTTCTGCATATCTTCATTAGCATCAGATCAAAATAATTTCAGATCAGTGTCAATTTCCAAGCAGTATCATCACGATGACCTCACTGCCTTGCAGGAGAACCTGAAGTGTTTGCAGCCAGGTCCAGCCCTCAGTGGAGTGGTGTCATTTCCTTCCTCTGGCTCACCTGCCCACCTTTCACCCTGTATTACCCAGGCTTCTTCATCTCTTCTAGGGCAATAAGCCCCCTGAGTTATATATGACAGAAATAGGCCATGGGTTATTCTTATGTTAGAAAATGGGTTATTCTTATAAAAGTGAATCCAAGTATTTCTGACACACTTTGGATACACACTAGCTAAGGCACCAAACATACTGTTTTTATGATATTAGCAAAATACATAATTAGAATTGTGCTTGTCCATGTTTAATTGACTGCTACTAATTTCCTTTACAAAAACAACATCAAGAAAATTATTTTGTGGAGGAATTGGATGAAGTGTGTCATAATATTTAATGATCTTACTTGTTCCAGTGCCTGAATTAATGACATGTCGCCTTACTGAAAGATGGATTTATGAGTGATTTAGCTTCAGCTCAGTTCCTCTGTTTATCATCTTTCACCACAATGGGAAATATACCATTCAAACAATTCCAAAATTAGAAAAATAAATAAAATTGATGATGACAGTTTCCCAATATAATTGTCCTGAATGTTTAATATTTTGACATCTGCATTATTAAACCAAATTGCTTCATTTTCATGCAGTGACTGCGAGTGGAGTTGTAAATCCTGCAAATGTCAGTGAACAGCATGTACATGAAACCTCCACTTCTTTGTGATGTACAGGCACCTCCTTGGGCAGATTAACTGTACCGTGGGCATTGGCGGATTCAGCACCATGAAAACAGCTGTGCTGCTTCTTCAGCTGTCTTGGGTCTGCTATTAGTGTTATGGTTTTCACATCATAACCTGTCTGAACTAATAATCTGTCCAGAGCTTTACTTGGCTTCAGGAAAATTGGGCAGACTTCATATCCCTTCCCAGAACAAGGAGTCCATAAGAAAACAAGGTGCAGTGAACCAATGGCCTCCAGACTTAGTTACTACATGTGAGCTTTGGTTTATTAATTTATTAACAGGAGTTGGATTTTGATCCTTGTGGGTACCTTCAGGAATCTCTGACTCCATGGTTATGGTTTGTATTAGACTTCGAGGATTTGGTGTTAGAGTGAGAGTTGCTGCTGGAAGCAAATGAAGGTGACAGCATTGGTACCGTGTTTTTCAGGATGCACTGACTCAGGTGGAGAGCAAATCTAGTGAGGAGCCTGACCTGGAAACTGATGCTGCACTCAGCTCTGGAACTGGCAGCACTGGGAAACATGAGCATGTGGAATGCCACAGACATGGCTCTGCATAGTTATAGCTTTACAGTGAGCAGGAACACAAACTCAAACAATTCAGTTTAGAATTGTACCTGGAAACCTTTTGATCCAAACACCTTCTCAAAGCAGGGCAGTTTGAAGATAGTCCAGGTTGCTGAAAGGCAGACATTGCATTGCACCAGTGATGTCCAGAATTTTCCAGTTTCGAGATGTCCAAGATTCTTTATGTTGAATCAACAAGGAAAATCACAGAATGAGTTCACTCTGTCCTTCAGTCTTATCACTGACAGTTTCATGTTAAAATATAATCAAACTTTCCTTATTCCTATGGAAATCAGTAACAGATTCAATGTCAATAATAATTCCATAATGTGAAATGGGTATAATTAAAAAGAAAATCAAAGCCAGATATTTTTTACAGCAGCAATTTTATGGGAAGAAGACTTCTGCCCCATGGCTTTTTCTTCAGTCCTCTTCCCTAAGGCAGAATCCAGTTTCCACTCAATAGCTCTCCAAGCCAAGAGTGGTGGGAAGGAGTCCACAGCAGAGTGTATTGATCCTTCCTGAATGAAGAAACTTTATGATAAGTTCATTCCTCTTGCTTCATTTTACTTCATCTGTCACCTTGTCAGGCCTGGGGAACACTTGATGAGTATCCTGGCTTTCAATGTACTCAGGGAGAAGGTGTGCTGGTTCTTTTAGGATGCAGCTTTCTGTATAACAGAGGTCTCAAAACACCTAAGTGTGTTCTGTCATAAAGAATAAACTACCTTTGTATAAACACCTACACAAAGGCATAACTGAATTCTAGGTTTGTGCAAAGTAGATCCAAGGGAAAGATTAAATCTCTAGTTTAAAAAAAACAAACAAAAAAAAAAAAACAAAAAAAAAAAATAAAAAAAAAAAAAACAAACCAAAAAAAAAGACCAAAACCACAACAACTTAGCTTGATACAGTTAATTAGAAAAGAAATAAAACATTTACTAAATGATAGTTATGTGTAAGTGTATGTAAGTACAGCACACTTAGATAACCCTTGGTAAAAGAGCTGGGAGCAGTCTTACCACAGCAGCCTGGGGTACCACATAATGGAGCTTACTCCTTGCAGCAGCACAGCAAACCTGGCTGCTCCTGTCCTCCTTACAAAACAGAATGCAGACAAAACATCCACCTGCATCATCCTTAAGTTTTTAAATCAAGACAGATTTATGAGGTGTGTAGACTTTCATTGCGAAGTGAAAGGCATCATGACAATGCAATCCAGTCCTCATAAAATGAAAACTATACATAAAAGTAGTCCAAAATCCCCTCATAGTTAATTAAGGAGAGAGCTTAAAAAAAAAAAAAAAAAAAGAGTGGGAAAATAACAATAACTTCAATGGTGCAAAATGGTGCAAACAAAATAACTCCAGTTTGAAGAACTACTAGTTGCAGACAAAATTGAGTTGAGGAAATCTGTTACGTCTGAATCTGTATACATTTATTATTATGTTTTCAAAGAAGCTTTGAGATCCTTCAGAGTCTGGTTTTGGCTCTCTTTTTGTTGCCTCACAAGTTACAGCAGCCAGGAAAAACTCTGACTTTCTTCTGGACAAGGAGTTTTCCAGATATTTGTTGAGGTTAAGAATCAGTTTTGCATGGACTTGGCCTAGAGAAAAGTGTTCAAGAACAGAATTTAAATAAGCTAGAATCCCCAAAGCAAAGATAATCAGAAGCTAAGAAAGTGTTGTGGTTTAAATAGAGAGTTTGAAAAATCCAGTGAGAGATGTCAGGCACATCACAAAGTCTCTCTGTCTCCATTCTCCAGCTGTAAAATAGAGATAATATTTCTTCTCTAATTCTCCAAGAGGTTATAGCATAAATTCATTAACATTTTCAAGGCATTCAGATGTTGGGTGAATATCTGAGAGCAAAGGAGGAAACTGTTGTTAGTGAATGAAGGTCTTATATCTTGTTATATAGATAAGTCTTGATCTCTTTTATATTTCCCATGGAAATTGCAACTTAATTCTGGAAAAGAATGCAAGGATAGAAAATGGGTTCTTTGAGAACTGAAGCCAGGGATCATTAATATCTCTAAGGGCAAAAAGGACTAATAACCTCTTAATATTTGCAATCTCAGCTCCTATCCCTGTTCACATTCATATTACTTCTTCCTTTTCTGTTGCTTTTCTATTCCCATTATTTATTATGAGTGGTAAAAGAACCCTTCTATGTAATATAATATCAGGTTATTTTAATGAGACTGTCTGAAATTTACTCTTGTTATTAATAAGGAAAGATAAGCAATGAAATATTGGTCTCATTGAGACCAAAAGGGTTTTGAGTTTTTTCCATTGATCTCAGTAGAGCCAGAACTTCATGCAGGAATCAATACTGACACCTTAGACACCTTGACAGCTCTGATATATCTTGGAGTGAAAGGGCATTGACTTTGTTGCAGATCCTAACAGGAGAACATGATTTCAATATAACCTTTTGAGGGTTTATTTTCTACCCAAGAGAAATAATTGGTACCCAGGATAAGAGTTCATTCAGCAGGAGAGTGGTCTCGTACACACTTGTGTTCTGATTCCCTCAGTACTTGAGTCAGAGATGAAGGCAAATTTGAGAGACCTTTTGGTCTCTTTCCTTCTAAGGTTGAATGACTGCTCATAGGCAAATAGTAGAACATATTAAGAACAAGGAGTATTGTCTGACTGGATAAAAACATCTCAATGTAGCTATGAAAAGTCTGCCTAGTCTTTTTAAATACTTATTTTAAAAGCTCAGAGATTCTTGTATTTGGTCTGAAGTGCTGGCTTATAAAAGCATGTGGCAGTCTGTAAGATATAAACAGCATCTACCATAAAGAATAAGTATTTGTAATGAATAGGTATTTACAAGGTCAACAACCAAAGGAAAAGAGGTATAACATCAAAACAATGAAACTGGAAAACAGTGAATAAAAGGTATTAACAGCTTTCCTTACATATTCTTCTTTCTTTTTTGCTTCTGTATCCAATAACATACATCAAGTAATGACTTATATAAATCATTGTTTACTGTGATGCCATTCTTTCAAATACAAGGAGCTAAATATATGTTCCAGATCATAAAGGGCAAGCAGGTTATTGTTCTGCTTTTGATGGAGGTTAATTTCCCAGAAACTATTTGCTAGGAAAATTATTTAAATACAGACATCCTTTAAACTTTTCAGAATTAAAATATCTCCAGCCTTCGAGCACCTATTAGATCAATTTGGAGACAAGTAGAACTCAGAGTTGTGATTGACACAAACCAAAAATGAAAAGTATTAATTTTGTGAATATCTATTATTTACAAAATAAGAATGGATATCAGGAATTTTCATAATTGCAAAAATACCAGTTACATTCACAGGAAAGGGATAGTGTTATAGTACATTTGATGCTCAATTTGATCTTTTCAGCACTGTAGATACCTGGGGCCCAAGGTATTTGCTGTCATTCCTTAGAAGTGTTCCAGTAGAAGGACACACTTGTTACCTTACTGAACTCTGTGTCTTGCAGGTTTTCTTCCTGATTTCAATATAAAACTCTTTTTTCAATACAAATACATAACAACCTGGGCCCCTTTTATTACATCTAACTTTGTAAGCATATGAAAGAATATGATCAGCTTTGTACAAATAAATATGTCAGTTTTATCTTTATTTGTTGACCACCAGAGAGCCAGTGAAAAATACTGTATATTTTTTAAATGGATACTCCTTTGATTTCTTATTACTCAGATTAATTCAGAATAGAATTTCCCATCTTTTTTCTTTTTAACATAAGTGCATCTCTAAGTTCCTAGTGGTTTTGGGGACCTGATTTGCCAGCATTGATGATTATGAAATGAACTAAATTTTGTCAATAGAAATACAAGAGGAAAATTTAAAGGGTACTAAAGGGTACATTTACTAATTAGAAAGGGATTGGTGTAAGATTTGTCCCTGCTGGTGAAAGCCTGAGATCCCAACTTTATTTTGACAGATTTCCAGTGAGTAAGTGTTGTAAGGCTTACTCACGAGTACCAGATGACCCCAGAAAAACCTAAAATCAGTTATGACATTCAAATCAGAACACAAAGTTCCCATGGATCTGTGCCCAGAAGCCGCTCCTGTGGATGCCCAGGAGTGTTTTGGTCTGGGGACCAAAGAGTTGCCCAAGTTCTGTAATAGCACAATAATGCCTTGTTACCCTGTAAAGCACAGTCACCGTGTTTTTGTGTACCAAAAATCTTGTTGCTACCTCACTCACCATTTTGTAGTTTTGCCATAAATAATTTAGTGTTTATTAATCACTCTGCTCTGCTAACTGCTGCCACTATCCCACTCTTCTGTCCCTCTCCTTTAATTTATTTAATTTGCCTTCCTAAGAAAAGAACTGATGATGAGGAGGATAAAAATATAACAACTCATAAAGAGGCAAAAAGAACACATACACTAAAAGATGTATGTCAAGTGTTCAATATTTTGTGAATTGATGAGCAATTCTAGAATGGTGGCCTGCTCTAAGAAAGGCTGGAAGAACTGCCTGGGCTCCACACGACTCAGTCCCAGCTTGCAAAGTGAGGTTCCAATTAAAACCTCATAGCAGTATGTAGATCATACCCTGAGCTGAGTTCTATAAGTCAAATGAGCATTGTAATTAGCATCTCAGCTGCTGAGAAATCAGCTTCTCTCCCAGCTGATTGATCAACCTGAGGATCTTGCTTCTGCCTCCCTGTGCTCCCCACAGCAGTCCCTGAAGCCCCATCGATTTGGCTTGTGTTCCTTTCATGACTCACTAAGGGTGAGTCAGGAGAGGGCTTGTAGTGCCAGCAAGTACCCTTGAGAGACCAAAACTGCTCCATGTCCTTCTTGCCAAAGCATGGTTATCTATCCTCTGAGAGAGACTGGAGGGGAAAATACCTTCTCTATGTTTCATGAGAATTCCTCCAGCACCAGGTGAGAGTCACTGGGAAAAATATATTGGCAGGAGTTAAAGAGGGAATTAGCTTCTGTCTGTCCCTTTTTTCCTCCTGCCCCTACACATGGCTGACTTTTCCTTGATGGACACACAAGCCAACAAGAAGTTCTGGTATGCTCCAGCCAGGGCTGTGATCTAGGTGAGACAGAGAATAGATCTGGAGGGTATAAGAAAGGTTGGTACAGCCTTAATTCCCATAAACCATCTGTAGAAACTCTTCACATCTACAGCATGTGCTGGACAGGAGGGGAGAGCAGAAAGAAGTATAGAAAGGCATTGACAGCAGCCTTATCGTTTTTGTTTTTATTGGAAAACAGTTTGGCCAATCCCAGACAGTAGGAACACCAGAAGGAAGGGATTAGCAAATCTATAAAGTCTGTCAACACAAAATAAAACTATACCTGGCAAGGAAGAGTGAATTTCCACATCCATACTTGAATTCAGTGTGGTGGACATTGTCTGGGAAGCAATAGGACACCTTAACATCCTTTACAGCAGATAGCTTAAAGCCAGTGAAGGATTCATTTATTTAAATGGCATTTGCAAAGAACTATGAAGAGGCAAGTGAGATACTTGCCAGGGAGGCAGCACTTGGAGTGATGGTTCAGTGGGGGTAGTCCCTTGTGATTTTTAAAAACCATTTAGACAGCTAAGAGCAGCAGGTGCTCAGTGCTAGTGAGCAGACAGGTTAGATTGCACTGCAAGAAAATAAAATACACATCTGTGAGGCAAGGTCAAAGCAGACTGACAGCACACAGATGCCCAGTGCTGGTCCCAGCTCTTGCATCAGCTAAGCCAGGATTCATCCCTGGAGAATTCAGCAATTGTATCTTGTGACATTGGGGCACTACACTTGACCTATTTAACATTACAAAACAGATGTAAATTGTATCTTTAGGAAATCCTCCCATTTGCTATTGACAAAGATCAAAACATGACTTCTGGGTCACATGTAAAAACCTCTAAACAGAACCTTAGACCAGTTAACACCAGCATGAGCCAGCTGCTATTGCACTGTTTGAAACAAGCAAACAAAAACCACTTCTTGCTACTTTTTCATAAGGGTTTAAATAAGAAACCATTTAAAACACAATATTTTACACTGAAAAAGCAAGAGAGCCATGTTTCATTAGGAGCATTACTTTTTGTAGTCAGAAACAGCACCAAATAGATCAAAGATATGGTTCTTTATTGATTAGTCCTCAGTGTGTGTTTAATCAGTGGCTGGCCTCTTCCAGGTAGGCTGAGACGCTCAGCAGTTCTTGGAAATACCACTTTGCTGGACATCAGAAGGTTCTCTAACTAAAGCCAGTGTTTTTAGTGAATTCACGTGACCATAGTCGAAATTATCAGCACACAGAGGATTAAAGATGTGTTAGTTAGAGACCAATGAACAAGCAAACAAAAACTATTTGCATTATATTATGATACTCTTAACCTTGATAGTCACCTCAGTCTTTTTTTTACAGTTATTTTCCATAGCTGATGAAACCAAAGCATACCTTCAATTGAATTTATTAGGCTCTGTATTGCTGTTTCTATTTTGTTTCAGCTATAGGAAGACAATCAGAAAAAAAGAAAAAAAAGTAAAAAAAAAAAAAAAAAAAAAAAAAAAAAAAAAAAAAAAAAAAGAAAATAAAAGCCAGTCTGAGTCCCATTTAAAAAGCTTTAAAAGCTTTACTCTTAACAAGGTGTTCTCCAATTCCACAAGTTTTAAAGACAAGTCCAGCCCCCATTTTCAAAGGCAATGTAGCTGATCCACAGAAAATGTTCACCCAAGTTTCATCAACCTGTGTTACTATTCTGATACCAGAAAGAAACTTTGACTGCACTGGCCACCAGCAATCAGACTACAGATGAGCACTTCCCACAAAGAGCAGAACAGCCCTCTCTCCACGTGACAGCGCACCCAGGACTCGTGTCCCAGGAATCAGGCTTTCACTGCTGCATGGCGCCAGGGCAGGTGGGCAGTGGCCCAGGCTGGAGGGACACAGCACCCTGACCCTGTCCCCTGCAGCTCTGGGGGGCCTGGCTCTCCCTTCACTGCTGCTGAGCTTGTGCTCATCATCCTGCCTGAGATAAGTTTGGACCTGATGAAGTTCATGCTTACATTTATACCATTAGTCAAGCTGCAACAGGTGCTCTTATAGTGGTAAGGGAGATTATGGGTGGCACACTCTCTTGTTCTCCCATAGATGTAGAATGCAACTTTCTATGAGCTGAAGGACAGGCCACAAGCCCATTTTACTGCTCTTAGCTATCCTGCATGCTCTCATCTGATGCAGCCTCACAAACTAACTGGAATTATATCATGTGTTTGCCATCAGCTGTGTTCTGCTTGTGTTTCAACTGCATATATTTGCAACTGAGGTATTTTTTCCCCCAAACTTTACAGAGTAGTTTTCTTTACAGAGTAAATTTTCTTCACACTTTTTAAATGTGAACTACCTCAAACTAGAAAGAAGTTTTGTAAAGGTTCCATCCAGTAAGGTCATAGATTTTCACATTCCAGTGAATAAGGCAGGGTCTTTGTGACCTTCTGGGTCAGAAATAGGAGCAAGGGGAGGTTGCACATAAATGAGGCAAAAAATGCAATCTTTATCTGAAAATTAATTTGGTACTTTTGAGACAAGAGTATTTTTTAATGTCCCTAGGGGGTTTCAATCTCAGGACATATTGCTGCTACTGCTACAGCAGTCTGCTCACCAGCTAGTCCCTGGAGGAGATGGCAACTGCTTCAACAAGAAACACCACCCAGACCATCCAACACCTCCTGGATCTGCACACAGCTTAATCAAGACAGTGCGGGCTAATTTTTCTGCTGTGATAGGGAAATCTACAGTGCAGGAGCTGATATCACTCCTGCCCTTGCCACAGTTCCACTAGGGAAGGGTACTTGAACATTTCATAGCCTGACAAAGGTCTGCCAGGGAGGAGGGTATTATTCCCTGTTTTGCAGCTCAAGACCTAAGACAGAGACCATGTGGAATGGCCTGCATGACAGAAAATCTGAATCTGAGCAGGGATTCAACCTTTCACATCAGGCTTGCCTTGAGTTTTGGAGGGGGCTTTTTTCTTGCATGGTTGGATAGTAACATGGAATTCCATACATCAGACATAAAAAACCAGGAAAAGGTAATTAAAACACTTCCCATAAGGAGATCATTATATTCTGATTGACCAAATCCTTTCTTGGGGAAAGAATACTACCTGGCTGCTAGAGAAGAAAATCAAAGGGACAGTCATACTGACCCTGCCACACTGAATGGTTTTCAGGAAATATTAAATGTAATATAATCATTTCTGGGGCACTGTTTGAGCTCAGGGCATAGGAAGACGAGAAAATCTGAAGTTGAAAAGCCAACTCTTCAAATGACATAAAACAGCCAGTTGAATTTGCATCAGTCAAGGTGACAGTTCAATTAATAATATAGGCAGCACTTCATTTGAAAATCAAAGGAACTGTGGATGTGTGTTTAGCAAAATACCTGTAAATCCTGTTTGAATAGAGGAGGGAGCTATGTTTTGTCTTATAAAGCAGGATTTTAGTTGCTGTGGTAATGTTCCTTGTATAACTTGTCTACATAAATGAAACTCAAGCCCTGTTGTCTCAAGCCACAGAGGATTATAGAGTAATGAAAAACAAAACTAAACCAAAGGAACCCAGTCAACTGAAGACTTAAAACTAAAATTTTAACTAAAAGTTACATCAACAGATTAACTCTTTTTGATGTTTTCATTTCACTAAGGAAAACAAACTTTAGAAACACTTTACAACTGACAAACACAGCACTGATGGTAAAACAATCCTGTGCAGCTGTGTCTGTCTCCTGCACCTGCCTCTGGCACCTTGGGTAGATGTCTTTCAGAAAAAACAGAGAGGTGCTGACTAACAGCTGGGGATGGTCATGAACAAAGGCTGAGGGGGAGGATTATAAGACAATTGGGCAGATTTGAGGTCAGATAATAGCCCAATCTAACAGTAATCAATGAACACATAGTAATTTTATTTCTTATAAAACTTCAAGGCAGTTGAAATTCATTTATGTTCAGCATTCTGGAAAAAGCAAAACAGACTTTCAGTTTACTAAATAGAGCTACACCATGGCCTATGTTTTACTGGCTTTATCACTATATGCAAAGTGTTGTACAAACATTGAGCCAGTGCATAATAAAGCAACAAGTCTGGACTGAGCATAACTGCCACCCCACAGTAAACAACCCTGGTCTAATCACCAAATATTATGAAGCCCTGGGAACAGCTTTTGGAAGACACAGCATTGCACTTTTTCCAAGTGGCTGAAGCTGTTGGTTGTGGCAGGGCACTAGTTCAGGGTCCTCAGGGAAATCCATTTGCTTCCCAATGCTCACGTCTTACTAGCTAAAGAGGGGCCAAAAAAAGCAGCAGCGAATGGACAAATGTCAGGATTGTGTAATCTACCATGTTATTTTTTTTCCCTCTTCAGAAAAAACTAGAGAAATTAACATAATGTATGGAAGCCATGAGATGATGTCTTATTTCTCTTAGTAGAGTGCATGGATTTAACTGTCTCTTACTGTAGTAGGATTTCACAGGCCATGTCTAACCATAGAGCTATGCTGACATGTCCCTGAATCTTTAAAAGAAAAGGACAATCCCTCTACTGCACCCCTTTGTAAAACACAAAATCTCCTGTCCTCATAGTGCTTACCCAGAATGCCTGGGGTGCACTGATCTGATTTTGCTATTAATCATTATCTCCCCACCTAATTACCTGCCTGTCTGACTAATTGCATCTGGGAGGCCAGTAACTGCAAGGCAGGGAGTTTTGTGTCTATTTATCTCATATTTGCACCTGACAAGTAGTTTAAACATGGGCTCCTCCCATGGCTGACATAACATGGCATAACATGACTTGCCACAGGAATTGCATCAAGAAGCTGGTTCCCTTCAGACTGGGTTATCAGTGTTGTACATGCTTTTTCCTTCTTTGAATTCAAAATTCTCCAGGCGTCCCTTGATGCTGGGATCACCTGGTGGCTCTGTCCAATGGTTCATGCAGATTTCCCAAGAGGAGCTGTGCACACAGGCAATGCTTGAACTCATATTTGAGCAGTTTTCAGCTATTTCCAGGTGAACTTCAGACTGTTGATTTTTGGTCTGCAACTTAGAGGCAACTTTAGCTGCCACACAGAGAACAGAGAAGTGGAGGCAGAAAAGCACAGGGAATCCTTCTCTCCTCCCCCATCATTTAAATTGGCTACATGGTATGGAAGAGACCCCTGGAGCTGAGTATGACCCAAATTCTGACTGAATTGAAGAAATTAGTGTGCTGCAACATCTCACTGAGAGCTGGAGATAGTGAAGTGGGGCCAAAAAGAACAAGAAGAACATCTAGCAGAATTGCCTCCATCTTTGGAGGCAATAAAACCTATACTGTACCCCCAGGCCCAACAGAGACTGGTCTGGCTGCTTGTTGAGGGGGAGGTGGGTGGCATTTCAGAGCTTGCTGTATGGAGACTTTTTTCATCTAATTTTGAGGCTGTTGAGGGAAGCATGAGCTAAAGGCAAAAGAATGTGGGGGGAAATATTTGTAGAAAATATTTTGTAGGAGCTTGCAGGATTTTTAAAAAATTTATGTGGTGAGCAAGCAGAGACTTATATAAGTGCCAAAGCTGCATTATCAAAATGTTAGTAGGTAAAACATATTAATAAAAATGCTGTGAAATGAAGAATCATCTGAATTTCTTTGAACACAGGAGAGATGCTAATAATGGCCCCTCAGCCCACTGCCAATATGCTTCAGGGCTCAGAGCTGCACATAACTCTGAGCTCCACAGCTCATCCCGTTTGTCCTTGCTTCCAGACTGCCAGAGTGCAGGTCAGTTCATGGTCAACAGCACTGGAGGCAGCTGACACATCCAAAAGAATCAGAAATGACACCTGATCTTCATCCATCATTGGCAAAGGATTATCAGCCAACACAAATATGTGCTGTGACTTCTGTTATCAAGTGGTTTGTAAACAACCATGTATTACAGACAGGATTTCAAGGGAGATCAGTGTTGCCCTATCCAGAAAGAAAAACAGAACAAAAGTGTGCTTACATGAACTGATGCAAATTCAGTGCTCATAGCATACTGAGAGTGGGATTATCCGGCCATCTACTGAAGGATCTGGGATCTGACTGAAGGATTTGGGATCAGTTTCCTACAGAGAAGAGATATTTAAGAAAATAATGAAGATCAAATTGAATTATATCGCTGTGTGGAAGAGTGTCTGGTTTAAAACTGGGATTTATTGGGTACTTTTTCTGTATGAAACAAGTTTAGAAGCACTATGTTCCAATCTCTTAAACTGTCTGTCATGTAGAGAATTTTCATATGGCGCAATTACTCCACAGATCAGTCAGAATTCATGTAATTCTGACTTTAAAGGTAATCTCTGGATTGTTCTGTCCAAAATAGGGCTATTTTAATTTATAAAAACAGAGAAAAAGGGAAAGGCTGTTCTTTGGACAAGGAGGCAGTTCTCTGTGTGTTCCTCTTCTCTGACATCAGAGCCCAGAAAATAATATTCCCCCAAACTGGTAACCCTAACTTTTCCCTCACACCATACTGGTCCTCAGTCCCTTCTGTCCCAAGCCTTAAATTTCCGAGTCCTTCCTTCCTAAAATCTCTTTCAAATGCCTCCTGTGTTTAGGTTCCCCTTCCACATTGTCCTTGTCCAAGGCCTCTGCTGTTTCAAATCACCTTTCTCCCGCACAAAAACCACTCATGTTCCTCCCCATCTCTCCTTGCTCAGATTAACTTCATCTCTGACAACTATTTTCCCATAACTTTCACTAACCCTGTTCCTCCAGAGGCAGTCCTTGCAATCCCCAAACCTCTAAAAACAGAGAAATAAGGCCTTCCCAATCCTTTTTGAAACCCAACCTTTCTTTCCCATCCGTCACCTTTCTTCTCCAAACCCTTTATCAAACAGTTCCTCAGACTTTTAGTTCCCCTTCTGTTCCCAATTCCCATTTCCTCTCCTGCAGCCCCTGTGCTCCACATCCTTAGTACTCCCAGACTCATTCCCACTTCCTGAGTGGTGCCATTCATTTATAACCCATGTATTATCCCCTGTTGACTGCCAAGGGATATTGCAGCCTTCTCCTCCAACCTTGCCTCCAGCAGAGCCCTCCCATTCCTTCTGTTGTCTCAGAGAAACTCTTTGGAGAGGCTGGGCACACACTTGGAGCCAGCTGCATTGGTTCCATCAGACATGAAGGAAACTTCTAGCAGCTTCTCACAGGAGCCAGCCCTGCAGCCACCCAGCTACCAAAAACTCGCCATGCAAAGCCAAGACAGAAGTAATTATTCAAGAAGTACGTGCATCATCAAGTTTCATTTCCTCCTCAGCCAGTGGGAATTAAAACTCATTTTTCCTCCTGCTTTGTGCTCTCCTTTTCATTTGGTTAGTCTTCTTTTTCCTGTGACTATTCCAACTTCAGCTCAAGAAACTGCAACAAAATATACAGAACAACCTGTATCTGAAGAGGTCTGATGCTCAATCAAGCAATGAAAGACTTGACATTGAACTTTCTCAGTCTAGTCAAGAAAGGCCTAGACACAAAAATTCACAATTTTCTTAGTATTAGAAAAAGCTATTGTATCATTTTATGAAGGAATTTTAAAACCCTCCTTCCGCTAAAAAAGTATCCTTAACTGTGTTTTTCAAGCAGCACGCTGTTCTGTGTCTTTGCTATGAATGTTCTGAGAATATATTCCAATCCAATATATACTTAGGGGAAAATACCTATTTCTGAAACCTGATCAAGTGTTGAACCAGCTGCTGAACTTCTCATACCAGGGCAATTTGAGATGGGCTGCAGAGAACTGAATTCTCACAATAGTAATGTTAAACATCAAAGAGGGGGTTCCCTGGTGAGTTTAGGTGTCTATACTGGGTTAGCTGCAGCTGAGCAGGGGAATTCAGGATAATAATTACACTCAGCTACACCCAAGTTTATCCAGAACTTTCTCAGCCTTGAGTTCCTTTGCAGATATGACCTTGTTTTGACTTATTTTTTTCCTTTTAGTGCTCCAAAATCTCTTCCAAATCATTCTCAGAAACACAGGAGTTTGAAGTGGTTTTCTGCTTTTTTTCTCCATACTTGGACACAAGACAATGGTTAAATGACCTCAGAAAGCTTTATGGGAAGGATTATGAGATGTTGTCATAGCAAATTACCAGCTCCTGATCAACACTGGTGTTGGCTCCTCACAAAAGCAAGAAACTCACGAGACAGGAAAAGCCTCTCCAGCAGAAGGGAGAAAGGAGATTGCGCTGCCAGAGCACTTTCCATAGTGCAGAGAGGATCACCAGCAGCTGGGCTGGCTCTGTCTATTGTCCTCTGTGAGGGTGGCACATGAGGACACTCCAACCTCCTCTCCGTGTGCCCAGGGTGCTGGGATTCCCTCATGTCCTCAGGCTGGGACCTGCAGCCTCTCTCTACAGAACTGTAGAGAGAAGGGATGTGGTTTTGACAGCTGGACTGACAACTGTCCTTTGGGAAGGGACTCAAATGAAGCATGTCAAAGTTGTCATGCAAAGGGTGGCAACTGTCAGATAACCATTGTCATTGATTTCTGTAGTTATGTTTTTTACAGTTTACATAATATTTTGACTGTGAAATATCATCTAATTGCATACTTCCCAGTGGGAAAAATTGTTATTTTTTCTCATTTTTATTCCATGTGCTAGAATGTTTTTCCCATAGTCTTTTCTTACACCTCCAAGCCTTGCTGTAGTAATTTAATAATTGATTAACAAGCACTGAAAACAGTAGAAGAATTTATTCCAACTGTGACATCCACATTAGGGGGCTTACTTTGGGGGCAGATTTGGCTTTCCCATTTAAAGTTTTAAACTCAGTTTTTTGGTTGCAAAATAGACCTTTTAGAGCAGCCCCCATACTGTCTAGCAAAATTCTGAAATAAAGCTGCAAGTCTTTTAAAAATCTGTTTTGTCTAAATGGCATTTTTAATGAGGTGATTTTTTTTTTTTGAGACTAAAAACAAGTGTGAGTAAAGAAACATTACACTGGGCTGTATCACTGAAGTCCCTATTTCTCTAATCTGCTTAAAGCCTAAAGAAAACTATTAAATTGAACCTCTCTGAAATAGAAACAAAATAATCTCAGCAATAATTATCACTCACTTCTGTATTACTTTCAAAAATAAATGAGGAAATATCTACCAGAACTATGATGTGCTGCAAAGAAGTTTTCCATTTGTTACCTCTCCAAACAGGATTCTGTTGCTTTTCTAGTCAAAGTTAAATTAAATGTTCTATAAATCCCTGCAAATGGTTTGCTTTCATTTCAGTACAAGAAAGATATCTACAGCACCAGTCATGAGAATTGGCCTTATGTGCAGTGACCACTTCAGACAGCACTCAAATCTCTCGCCTTTTGCTTCTGATTCAGGAAATGATGGCATGAACTCCTTACTGCCCATCTGATTCCCATGCATGTGATTGACAAAAGTGCTTGGTGCAAAGATGTGCCAGGGCCCATCAGTAGTTTCTACACAAATTTCAGTCCTATCCAGAAACACCTGTCCTCACCTCTGCCATTCATTCAGCAGAGCTCTGGGGTTAGAGGAACTGGGAATCCACAGAAACCATTTACCAGGTGAGTAAATTTGGTCATTTCAAACTAGCTTGTGTTTTGCCACACAGAAGATGCAAAGACTACCAACAGAACTGGAGAATTAAAGCTGGTTTATCAAGCCTCCCCCTATTTTACTACAGGCAGCCAAAGATCTTCCCTGATGTGTTGGTTATTTGCACTGACCAATGCACTGTGAAACTTATGTGGTGCCAGTAGCTCTGCTGGCAATTAAAATGTTCCTCATATGGATCCTGGAGTCTCCTATTTTTGAGTTGGTGGCAGGCAGACACTGGGCCAGCAGCGTGATGAAATGGGAGGCAGGAATGGGAAGGCTGTAGACAGAGTTCATCATGAACTGAGTGTGTCATTCTGTGCAAAGCACAACCACACATGCAAAATGCTGATTCCATCCAAACCCATAAAGCCTGACTGCAGACTGATTTATCTCTGCCTTTGCTGCTCCTTGTTGAGTCATCACAAGGCTTTCTTGTCCAGGATTAGACCTAATCCTTCTGTGACATCACCCTTTACACCCACTAATGTATAAAGTGAGGGCTGGACCCTGGCCACAATAGCTCCCACAGATTTGTAAATCACAGCATACATGAGACAGCTTTTTCCTGCCTGTGTTATAAAATATCAAGTTTCTTTTTTCCTTTTCTAATTTCTGCACAACGTCTTGATGTCACTTGTTCTACTTTGGCATTTTTACAAAGTGATATATAGCACAACCCAACATTTACAAAAATCACAATGATTTGTATTTTCTACAAAATATTTGCATTTCAGCTATAACCTCAAAGTTAAAAAGAAATTATTTTTCACATCTTACAATGGGGTTCATCTACCTTAATTCTAACATCTAGAAGTCTATCACTTCATGTAGAGGCCCTTTATTCTTCTTCCTCTTTTCATGCTTCCATTGCTCATTTTCTCATTTTATACTGTTCTTTTTCTGTGACTGCTTCCACTTCTCCATAAATTCTTTTTAGGATTCTCTCATTCCTGCTCTGGCACTACTATATCTCTTTTCTTTTCTTTTGTCTTTTCTTTTCTTTTGTCTTTTCTTTTCTTTTGTCTTTTCTTTTCTTTTCTTTTCTTTCCTTCCTTCCTTCCTTCCTTCCTTCCTTCCTTCCTTCCTTCCTTCCTTCCTTCCTTCCTTCCTTCCTTCCTTCCTTCCTTCCTTCCTTCCTTCCTTCCTTCCTTCCTTCCTTCCTTCCTTCCTTCCTTCCTTCCTTCCTTCCTTCCTTCCTTCCTTCCTTCCTTCCTTCCTTCCTTCCTTCCTTCCTTCCTTCCTTCCTTCCTTCCTTCCTTCCTTCCTTCCTTCCTTCCTTCCTTCCTTCCTTCCTTCCTTCCTTCCTTCCTTCCTTCCTTCCTTCCTTCCTTCCTTCCTTCCTTCCTTCCTTCCTTCCTTCCTTCCCCTTCCTGCCTCCCTCCCTCCCTTTGGTCTTCTTCCTCCTCCATTTCCCTCTTCTCCTCTGATGTACCAGCTCCCTTATTATCCCTCTTTGTCACATTCCTACTTCTTCCTGTCTTTCCTTTCTCCTTTTTTGCAAGATAGCCCTTCCCCTTTTCTTCTTCCTCCATTACCACCTGCTCCTCTGTGTGTCAGTTTTCCACTTTGATGTCCTCTCACTCTCACAGCTCTCATTCCCTCATTTCAACCTGCCTCTTCTAAGGCCCTGTGTATCTCACCATTTCTGTCTGCTCGTGCTCTATCATTTGAATTTGCTTGGTTTTCTTTAATGGCTTCTTTTCATCTTCTTTCCTTCCCATTTTATAAGTGATTCTCCAGTGTTACAGGTTTCACCAATTCTGTGTGAGCCCAAAAAATAAAAATACCTGTCCTCCAAATTTCAGATACCCAAAACTCCTGAGAGGACAGCTTGAATGGTGCCAAAGCTCTTTGGCTTCACTAGGCCAATACATCACTAGGCCAAAACAGAAGTTTGAGTTTAGGTGGAAGGATAGTCCTTCCTTGTTCCTGGTCTTCAGATCAGGAAGGACCTTGTTGTGTGATCTCCCACCTGTGCACTCAGGTTTTCTTTGGAAGGAGTGCTCATTGTGCTGCAGATTGCGCTTCAGCCTGGACAACAGACCAGGACTGCATCCATTCAGCAGAACACATGGACACAGCAGGATTTCGTTTCCCCAGGCTGGGGGATAGGAGGGTGTAGAACTCAGGTAAGTTGTGCTTTGAGTTTCTCTGAGATGTACAATAAATTCTGCTTGTTTCACACCATACTGTCCATGTCCTAGGCAGGGTACAGGACACAGGAGACATCACAGCTCTTGCTCGAGAGTATTCAGGTGTTTCAAAAGTCATTTCTCTGAAGAATAGGAAAGGAAGAATCAAGAGGTACTCTGGGTTGTGTGAGTCTGAAATTGAGCAGTTTTCCTTTTTGAATGGGCCAAACAAGTTAAGAAGCAGTCCTATAAATCCTGGAAAGACTGGAAGGCTGCAAAACCCAAAAGTCTAGAGCAACATCGGCTTTGCATTTTACTGCTGTGAAAAACAATGCAGTAATAGAGGGGTTTCAGCTCCTAGGGCCACTTTCCACTCTCTTCCTACATTTGGAAGCTCAAACTGCTCTATCCATTCAACAGTCAGTCTTCTATCAATAGGAAAATACTCTTGGTTTTATTTGTTGCAACCTTATGTGAAAAAGAACAGAGTCTCACTTCCAGCAAGCATTAGGAGCTTCTGCCTGTCCTTGGGTTCAGTGTTCTCAGCCAGCAAAGAGAACTGAGCTCCTCTGTCAAGGCCCACTCTTGCTAACTGCTATTGCAGGTTATTGCAATCTGCAGGAAGAATCTGATTCTTAAAAATAACCAAAAAGCAATTTGTCATCCCATTAGAGCTTTAAGAAAATTTTCTTAAGCCAGTTATGCATATCACCCAAAAGCAATAAGACATAGATAGACATAGATCCTCAAATATATTTAGATTACTAAATCCCATTTGTTTTGGTATAAATTTCATATGTAATGGAAAGGACCCAGTCTGCCCAATTTTTAACAATCCCAGATCTATTAAAGAGTAAATAGATGTAGATAAGTAATTCCATTATAGCAATGGAAAAAGGAAGGGCTTAAAGGATAAGGCTAAGGTCTGAGACATGAAAATTTCTAGTCATTGGAACAGGATCAATTCAACTTATCCAGGGAAAAACCAATGAAAGAAAAACTGTTGTGCAAAGAAAGAATCAAAGAATCAAAGAGGAGTCTCAGGCTAGAAAAGAGAGTTATGTATGTGGCATGGCAAAACTCACTATTTTCATACTACATAAAAAGCCAAGGTAGCATTAAAAGGGGACAAACAGAAAAAAAAGGCCAAACTACAGATCCTGCACTAGCAGTCAGCAGGAATTTCTTCTCAAGACAATCTTCTATCTTTCACCCTGTCAGTTCTTGGCACAGAGATTGCAAAAACAGTCCACAATGCTCAGGGTTGATGAGCTTCCAGGCTGGAGACAACAGCCTGAGGAGTGATCTGTAGATTGTCTAAATGACACTGGAGACTTCTGAACTGAAGGGTCTCAGCACCTCTTCAGCACAGTATGACCACTTTGAACTGAAAAACTCTCAAAACTGATCAGACAACTGACAGCTCTGATCATGCAGACAGGCCTAAAGAGGCAGAGCAGTTCCCGACAGCAACCAGCACACCATGAACAGAGGCAGCCGGGAAAGCTTGGGACCAGAGAGCTGGTGATCCTGTGTTACTGCCAGGGATCTCGGGTGGATGCCTGTGCTGCCCCTTTCAATCACAGCTTAGATGCTCCTCTGGGCACATGGAGTCACTTCTTTGGACAAAAGAATGAGAACATTCCTTTTGCTGTTTGATTTTATTATTGAAATGCTACTGGATTTGGTCTGAGTTTCTCGTGTAAATACATTTAGCTGTGCTCAGCAAATTCCTTTTTTCAGCCCTTCCAAACAAGCCCTCGTTAACGCCTGGGCCTCCCAAGAATGGTGATAATGCAGCTGATCAAGTAATAGCAATACTGAAGCAAATTCTTCTGGAATTACCTTACTTTAGAGCCTACTGCTACTCCTCAGCATGTCTCTCCTAAAGAGTTATTTGGACTTTCACTCAATTAACTCAGCATCCCCCAAAGTGAGTAAGCCTCCAGATGGTCTCTTCTTTTGAGGTGGCTAAGATATTTTTACTGGGAGGGGGATGCAATTTCTTTCAGACTGCATCTGTGAGACATTTAGGAATTTATATTGGTACTCACAAAATAACGATGCCTGTCCTGAAAAATCATCCTGCTCTTTTATGACAGTCTGTTTTAATTGGCTGCCTACCTAGTGTAGCTGTCTTCTTGGCCCACACTTCTGCCTGCTCTGGGCTGAGATGTCAAAAATGGAAGAAGAAAATTAATTATTTAAACCTTCATGTAAAAAAGCACACAATTCTTTTTGTCATTACACTCATTTTACATTACTTTGTAAAGTTTACCATTTATATTAGTGCATTTTACGAAATCACTTTTAATTGACAGCACTGTGAGATGTCAAATTAGGAGGTTGCAGTAGGTCAAGCATTAGGAGGTTGCTCAGACTTAAAGATGGCTCTTTATTCTGATATTTGGATTTAGCACTAAACCTTTTTGAACTTTGATGTATTTGAATTCATGGCAAAGCTGATTCTGCATCATGGAATTCGGATCTGAATCAGAACCCTCAGTATCTACTGAAACTGCAAACTCAGTAACTATTGAAAAGCATTGCTCATGCTTTTCTACAGGGCTTTCTGAACCAAGCTGTCAACAATTTTTTTTTTTTGGGGTAATTGAAAACAGCCTCCAATATGGTTCCATCCTTTATTTTGGGTTTTTTTATTTTTTAATTTTTTGGGGGAGGGGACATAATTTAGGTTGACAAAATTCCTAAAAAAACCTAAAATGCTCTAGAACAGCCTTTGGCATATTTTAAAATATCACATAATATAATTTCCCACAAAACAGTTAAATTTACACTGATATTTATGAATGTCAGATAATTCTTGAAAATTCTTGACAACTCAATTCATTCTGGCCTTCTCCCAAAAGCTTGAAGTTACTTTTTGTTCCACTAACTCAAATGACAAAATTATTGTTTGAATAATTTAAAATAGGTTTTGGTTTGTATAGTTTAAAATGTGAACTGTTTCAGTTGAGATTGACAACAGGGAAGTAGAAATGCTTTTAAAAAGTTTCCAGGTATATAATGTTCTTTAGTTAAATAATATTATTTTCACAGTGTCTTAGTTTACCAGTCTCTCCAACCTCTATTTCAGAACAACATCACTTTAGTATCACCTTGGTACTAATGAAAAGAATTACAAAAGGTATCTTAAATACTCTGATTCATAATTTAGAATATTTGTCAAACTCTAGTATAGCCCCCATATTTTACACTGAAACCTGCACTAAATTTACACCAAACAATCTTTCTACATTCTTATTTCTGTGCTCTTTCATTTTTCTTTTTCTTTTTTTTTTTCCTAATTTATTCATCTCTTTGCTCTTACCTGAACTCAGGCTCCTTACCCTTGTTCACAGAGGCATTAAGAGCTGTTCTGACATTTCCTGACTGTTCTGGTTTTTGTGGCTGCCTTCTGGTATATCAAGGACATATAGAGATATATTAGGACAGAGTATTTGGTTTGAAAGCAGAAGTTTCATCATCAATGTGAAGAGTAGCACACTGACTTCCTCCACCTTTCCAATTGTAATGATACCATGATTGCCAATTTGAGAATCACAGGAACTATTTTGAAAATATAACCCTCTGCTGAAAATATACCTGGCTTTTTTTTGGCTAATTGCAACACAGAAACAGAGGAATAGGTTGAGTAGTCGATCTCATTTTTAGTTGCATAGCATTTTCTCCCACACTGCAATTTTCCCAGGTAATAATATCACCCTCACTTTGAAAGGGAGAGAAATATTTATAAATGTGTCAGAGCCCTAAAAGACAATTCTTTATTGAAAGCTAAAATTTGCTCAAGAACTTCAGTCATCAAATTTTCTGTGCCTTCTGCTACAGCACACTATTATTAAACTTCACCAGTGAGTATGAGAAACGTGACACAGTAACCAGTTACATAAACCATACAGATGCTCCTGAGGAAAGAGCTAATCACAAGCTCTGCTAAAGTATGCTGAGGTGAGGGTGGTAGGATCCCTATCACTGATATAAAACTCTTCTTGCCATGGGGATTGTGATTGCAACCTTTGCTGCAGATTTCTGAGTGGATAACTGGTAATGATGGTCCCTACATGACGGCAGCAGGACCCTGTCCCCACAGAGCCTGTGAGACAGGGGGGATCTGCTCCACTCTGAGTCTCAGGGGGCACTCTGAATACCACCATGATGCTAAGGTGGATACAGGTGGAATTTAACATCCACTCCCTGAGAGTGGGATGTCAGAAACCTCTATCCCAACATTAAGCTTTCTCACACCAAACAAATCACGGAAATTCAGCACTGAGTTGATTGAAAAGCATTTCCTAATACTGCAGGCAGCAAGTTACTGAAAGGCTTTTCACTGGAGAAGAAGTTCAAACCATCGCTGTAAAACTAAATCTTCAACTCCCTCATCTTATGCTATAATTAATGGAATCATAAAAATATTGCTACTGTGCTTCCTCTTCTATCCATGTACAGAAAGAAAAGTATTCATCTCCAGACCAATTTAGTTTGTATTTCTAGAAAAGCAGAATAAAGGCCTAGATTAAGACATGCTCCCATCCTCAACATGCTGAGTTAGTGATGAGTAGCAGTGCACTTAGTGTATTTGTGGGTTTGGAATTCTCTCCACAGCAGTTAAATGCCTAACTGTGAGTTAAAGTATCTATTCAGGAGGCCAAGCATTTGTCTGTGAGCTCCTTTAGCTCATTTTGCTTATCTGGCCTGATGAATTTCTGGGTGTTCTGTAGGGAGATAGAGAGGTAGGAATCTCACAGGGATCACTGGGAACTCAGCATTCCTGCAAGCCGGACCAGTTACCAGAGCAAACCTGTTTCCTCACTAATGCAGAGCTGCTATTCACTTGTTTCAAATAAACATACTCTCCTGCCCTTCCACACACTTTGCATTATTCCACCCAGTTTTGCTGTACTTCTCCAGGAGGCACATATTCTGCTCTTCCAGCTATGGACCTGAAAGGTAGAGCTCTAGACACAGATAATAAAAGAATGGGCTGTTAGTTTCAGATTTTTGTTGTTGCTTGTCAGGGGCTCTGCAGTGACAGTGCATCTGTCTTTGGTTTGACACTGCTCTCTGTAATCTACCCTGAATCCCACAGCTCTGAACCCCAACAATTTGCCATAGGCAAGTCCTGCATATTTGTCTTCTCATGGAAATTTGCACCATTCCATACCAGTTCTCCCCTACAGATGATCTTTGGATGTGATATCTAGAATCATCACTGTGTACTGGAGAGAGAACATGGCTCATTAGAACAAAATATCAATAACCATCACCTCATGGACTGGAGTGACAGACTAAATTCTGGAGTTCTCTACTTGCAGACAGGAATTGGTGGAATTACCTTCATGTCCATCTTTCACCCAAACAGTAAGGGATGCTGATATGTTTGGAAGGAAGGTGTTATATTGAAAATAAATAGCTGTGTGTTCTTGCAATGGAGCTTTTGAAGAACCACATCACTCAGGTGCAGGCTAAGAACTTTGAGGAATGCATAGGAACAATGCTCTGGGGTCAGCATGGGAGGGCAAATGGGACAGAGGGTCACATATCCCACTCTGCCTGGATAAACCCTACCTGGTGCAGGTCCCTGGAGGTGGGATCAGTGGGTGCACCAGCTGACATGCTCAAGGCACCCAGAGTGCACACCAGAGCTCACTTTCCTTAGACATTGTGTTAAGGAATTTGTGCCTAGTGTGCCACTGGAAGCATTGCGAGAGGACAGGCCAGAGGAAGATCTCTTGGTCAACAAGGTGAGAGCCCCAGGATTACTGAGTGAAAAGAATCTACACTGCACTCATGTCCCATCCAGTGATTGGGAAAGAGGCTTCTCCTGCAAAATGTTCCTGTGCTGACTTTGCCAGGAAGACTCCACTAAGCAGCAGTGTGATCACTTGGCAGAGAGTACACTATTCCTTCTACCCTTTCCAGGTCTCATAAAAATAAGAGTGAGCTTGTTGGTTCGTGTTGTCATTGCTCAACCATCCCTAAAAGTTGGGAAAACCTATCCACAGGGGAGATACCAAGAAAAAACTTTGAAAAAACCCAACCTTAAAGTAACTTGCACCATTATCACAAGCAAATACTTAATAAAAGCAAGGATGCTTTTCTTGCTTTTTGTGTAAGTACCAAGCAAAATGCATGCCCATTACCTTGTCTTCCATAAGCAATGAAAGAAATTCAGAATAAAAACATGTCCATTCTTTTAGATTAAAAACACTGTATCATTTACTATATCTTGGAAAAGGTCTGGTTTCCTGGAGATTCCTGGTAATTCCAAGGCTATAAATTTACATGTAACGACAGAATTTATAAAAACATGAGAAGACATAAGGTATCTTTTTTTCCAAAGAAACCATCAATTCCAGCTAGATTTCTTACTTTAAAAATGGAAAATTAAACCAAACCACAGTCATTTAAGGTCATTAGCCTGAAAAATTACATTTTCTTGGAAGTACTTCCAAGTGTAGTAGCACAAGATATGAGGCTCTTTCCTTGGCTGTTTCCAACAAGAGCTCAAAGGAGCTCTGCAGTAGCAACTTCCTGCAGCTTGCTTGTTCAAGGGGTTGCTCTGTGCTGATTCCATGCCCATTGTGACCTGGATGCATCTCAGGGCTGTTTAACCCAAGCTGAATGGCCAGGGCACCTCATCACAGTTCCTTACAGAAACTGCCCCAGAACCCGCAGGCAAATCTTCCTCTGTCCACAAAAGGATGCAGCCAAATGGCAAAGTGTAGCCACAAAAAATCCCCAGTAGCTGCTCACGGCAGCCTCTGGCACCCTCTGCAAAGCCAGCAGAGCACAGAGGGCTCCAAATGTGGCTGAAGTTGCTGCCTGCAGATTTTATAGCAATGGCTGTAGAAACAAAAACCCAGAACTAACTTCATAGAAATAAAATTCTCTCTCTCATTCTCTCTCTCTCTCTGTCATTTACTTTACAAATCTTCTGGAATGTAGTAGCATCCAAGTATTAGTCGTGCATCACTATCAAGCTGAGAGCTTGAGTAAACATGAAAAAAAATCACAGATAAGCTCATTCTGACTTGTGAAAGCCAAAAGTGAGCTGGGCTGTAACAAGGGCTAAGTGTGGCATGTCCTGTGATAAGGAGGAGCTTAATCAGGGAAGGGCCCTTGTTTTCAATTTGCCTATTTCCTTTTTCTACAACATTGACAATAACAAGGGCATAGAGGGCCTTTTTAACTGGAAAATGTCCTATGTCTTCACTGATTCAGGTACTTGCAGGGTATGGGTGGGACTTTCACAATTAGCACTACCCAATACTGTCCCAGTGTTTCAAAGTTTTCTGTCCCTCTGTATCCTGCATTGACAGGTAAGGCAACCTCATCATGTCACCCCATATTGCCACCAGGGAATATAGAATAAAGTACTAAAAAGGAGATTAACTTGGAAGAGAGCTGGCTGAATCTCTAAGCATGGGGAGTGACTAATGCCAGTGTGTAAATCAGCTCCATTCTTAGTGGCCAAATTCTGGTCTGATTTACACCTATGTGGATCCAGATAAACTCTGTGAAAGTGAAAGGAGGTCCCGTGGAGCTGCATCGCAATTAGACAGAAACAGAAAACCCCTTTGCTTAAATCCATCATGGTTTCAGGACTACAAAGAATTTGGGAAGACCCTTTTTTTAGGCTTATGAACTAATGAAAAAGTTAATCCAGAAAGAAAAATGTTTTTTAGGACTCTTAGCCAGTGACCAGAAACACAAATAGGGTGCTACTAGATTATTAATCTCAGAGTTGCACTCCTGGGAGAACAAATCAAAATAAAATAAAATAATTTTTAAAAAATCAAACTCTAAAAGACCAAAAGAGAAAATCAGAATAATAAAGTTTTCATTCTGTATAATGAAAACTTTTTATTTGTTTGCATTTTTTTCCTTTCCACTTGGAAACAAGGTGTGCTTTATAACAGGTAAAGAACACATTAAACTCATTTGTGTGAGAGACAGAGTTTTCTTCCCCACATTCTGCATGGCAAGAAGCATGATAAACTGAGAGCTACCCACTGGAAGTGACACTTTGCATCCCCAAATTCATAAAGTATCACTATTTTTTTTTCCTATGTACAACAGAGTACCAGCTTTCACTGCTTGTTTCATCATACTTCTAGTGGGACAGAAGACCAAAGAGCAGAATGCCAGGGCTGGTTTAATGTTTTTAGCATAGAAGGATGGGGGAACAAAGGTCATTGCTACTGGAAAAGAACAACCTGCTTCACAGAAGCAAGACAGAACAGGGAGAACTGGAAGCCAGCAGCTTTGTCTCTGGCTCCCGTGCTGCGCACACTGATGCTGCCTGTGAATTGTCAGTGACTGGAAGTCCCCACTGATATCAGGATGTGAAGAGAGAGATGTCAGCATCTTTTCCAGGGAAATAAAATGAGAAAGCTAAATCCAGACTAGTGTAGAGATTCTCTTCAGCAGGAGGAGGAAAGGAACTGCAGTGTTTCAGAGGGATCATATGTTTCTGTGAATTCAAGCTGTGAGAGCACAGCAGAATGACCTGCTCAGTCACAAAATGGCCCCAAAATCCCTGGCTGTTAGACAGAGCTGACAGATCTCAGCTTTCCTACAGAAACCAGCCAGATGCTGCAGTCTCTCATATGGCTAGCTATGTCAGGCAGAGCAGGGTATGAAATCCATGAGCCAGGAAAAATTTTGCAGTGTCTTCCTCTGCCCCACTTGTCTTGGTTTCCAAGGACTGAAATAGCTTCTTGTGAACAGAAACAAGTACAATCCTGAGACATAGGACACAACCACAAGAATTTGATATTCACAGCTTAGTTTCAATGCCAGTTCTCTTTCTGCTCCCAAAATTTAGACGTAATCAGCTCTGGAGAAGTCACGTCCACTCAGCTTCACTCTCTGGCCCTCAACAGCAGAGCAGTCCCATCCCTGATGTCCCAGTTCCAGGATCACTCTGTCCCTGGAAACAAGGCCAGGTGCTTGTTGGTAGAGTCCTGGGTGGGCTGACACACACCAGAGGCTGGGCTGTCTCAGGAGAGACCCCAACCCTCCCTGCAGCTCTGATCCTTGCACCAGTTACTCATGGCCCTCCAGAAGGCCAAAGGAGCAGGAGTCTGCAGCACTCAGCAGCACTGGCACTGACCTGTGGTCGCCATCTGTTCCCTGCAGCTTCTCCTCTGTCCAGTCACTGCAGTGCAGACCAGACTGGCACACAAAGTTACTGTGCTCAGAGGAATTTTGGCTACCAATGTGATTGACTTTCCATAAAACAGTCCCAGTCAAAATATTTAGGATGAACCCTGTAAAATTTGCTTCTGGAGAAAAAACATGCTCAGATCTGATGCAGTGTACTGACTTCTATAGATTGCTGAACAGTTTTGAAAATTCAACTAAGTTTAAATTCAACTAAGAAAAAGACACATAACATATATTTCTTGAGCCCTCTTACCAATTTTCTTGCTTTATTAATTCAGGACTCAGCTAACCAATTTCCTTTGTATTGCCAGCAGTTTCAGGATTTCAGCGTCAATAGTAAATGCCAAGACTTTCATGGTATCTGATATTTGAAACAGAGCTTTGGTTATGAGCATTTGTTTATGGAGTGCTTTCACTCCAAACTCCCAAATCACTGACCACCACAGAAATCCCTGCTCTGGTACTAACAGGAATCCCTTCCCTGGTCCTTGGCTTATTAAAACCTCTGGCAAGGCAGCAGCAGCTCTTAATACAGCAGCTCTGTGCTGCAGTCTGAGGCAAGAAAGGAATAATGATTTATCTAACTAAATTGCATGCAAAAGTCAGCTAGACAAAATATAGTTACTCACATGGAATTTGGACAGAGTACTCGTGTTAACACCCTAGCTCCTGGCCAAAGTGCCAAAGCACTTCTGGAAGTTAAGAGTGGCCAAGAACTTGGTTTTACAGCTCATCCAAAAGCCCATAATGTTTGTGTTAATTAATGGATTATAGAAGAATTACCATTTTAGTGACAAATTACAGCTCTTCATATGATTATTTTTTTTATTTTGGTGGTGGTGGTGGTAATGGTGCCTGACTTAAAATGATCTGTTATTCACTGCTGTTGGTTTTTCCAGTCCTGAGTGGGTTTAGTCCATTTAAAGTCCTGCAAGCATTCTTTCTTTTCTGTGTCTCTTGCTGATAAGAATTCCTACAGGAGTTGTTTATTCTGACAAAAAAAATCAAGACATACAGGTCAGGTAATTTTTCAGAGAGGAACTCTTAGATATAAGGGAAATGCAGATTTTGCACTCATCTGCAAAAGTTCACTGCAGTTCAAGGAGATTCTGTGTGACCTGCTCATGGCAGATTTTAGCAAGTCACTCATCTTTCTTTCTTTTCTTTCTTTCTTTTCTTTCTTTCTTTCTTTCTTTCTTTCTTTCTTTCTTTCTTTCTTTCTTTCTTTCTTTCTTTCTTTCTTTCTTTCTTTCTTTCTTTCTTTCTTTCTTTCTTTCTTTCTTTCTTTCTTTCTTTCTTTCTTTCTTTCTTTCTTTCTTTCTTTCTTTCTTTCTTTCTTTCTTTCTTTCTTTCTTTCTTTCTTTCTTTTCTTTTCTTTTCTTTTCTTTTCTTTGTTATCAGGCAAGTACAGGTGAAAAAAATATGTGAACAGCAGAATTTATTAGAATCTATTGAGCACCAGGAGAGACTAATTATACAGCTTCAATACAAGACTGACACCATCTGGTCGCTACAAGAGTTTGCAGGACTTAGAACGTTTGTGTGAAATATTCTTTTAATACCTGGAAAACTACAGTATCTTGAGATCCAATTCCAAGTGGCAATCCCCAGTGAGCAGTCAGCACCTGTGTGCACCCCATGGAAGCTGGAAAAGCAGAGCACCCTCCTGCTGGTCCTGCTGCTCCTCCATCACTGCTCTCAGGGCAGGTGCAGGTATTTCATCACCACAGCTCTGCAATGTTGCCAACTAAAGCTGTCCTCTAGTGTAAGCAGTTTCTAGTAAGGAAATTGATTTAGCTTTTTTTATATCTGCAGGGTGAACCTCTAGCTTTTGTAGTATCTTCCCAGGAGCTCACAAGAAAATGAGGTGAGAAGCCAGAGTGTTCTTTGAGAAACTGCAGCGTTTCTCCCAGTAAATCACCGGAGGCTTAAGCCAATGCACTTGAACAATGTACCAAAGTCAATGAAATTGTTCATGCTCTTAAACTGAAATTACTGGATAAGCACCTCTGAACAAGAGCTTGAAAAACAAATTTAACTAAATGCGACCCATTATTTACCCAATTCCTGTACTGAGCCTGGATTCACAATCTATGAACTTGATTCCCTCCATCAGGAAAGAAAAATAAGATAATGATCAAAATTACACTGCAGTTGAATATGAGATGACAAGAAGTAATTTCTCACTTCTCTAACTGCTTTTCCCCAGATACTTGCAGCTGACTTATTTGCATTTATTTGGAGCAGAATTGCTTTTTCTTTGCACTTTCCCAGAAAGGAGTTACACTGACTGCTTTCTTGAGCTTGGTGAGTCAGAATGAGTCAGACCGCAAGGCGAGAGAAGGGTCCCTGGCACAGAACTCCCTGCAGAGGGTTTCAGGAAGAAGGGAGTTTCAAACCATACATGGAGCTCCCTTCGTGGAGCTCTTGCCAGGACGCCACAACTGCAGCACATTTCCCCAGTCCGATCAGAGCAAGGGGAAATGGAATTAAATCCTTGCGGACTGACAAGGTGAACAATTGCGCTTTTGAGGAAGGAGCAGAGTTATGCAATAAACAATAAAGAATATGATCCAAAGAAACCATCTTTGCAATTATACAGAGAAACACTTCAAAGATATTGCAAGCAGATGGAGAAATAGGATTTTCAAAAGTACGATGTTTCCTTAATAAGAACTCCATCTGGGATTTAAAGTCTCCAGCTTTTTCTAGTTTCCATAGAAAACTATTTGCGTATCTTAACATAATATAGATTATTACCGTGTGTCCACCAAATTTACTAAAGGAGTGTTCAAACTCTACCCAGAAAAGGAATTTTCATTCTTCACATTGCGTGTTAGGTTCAAATTTGTGTGTTCAAATCAAAAAGAGATTAATTTTTTTTCCTTCCATGCAATTCTGAAAACTGCATACAAGGGTAAATAAGCAGGAAAGATTTGTGAAATCTCAAATATACTTCCCTTCCCAATAAATGGTCTAGCTTCCCAAATACGTCTTGGAAAACAGCCATCACCAGAACTACAAGCCAAAGCTATGTGAATATCTGTTTGTATCGTATGGTTGCCAAAAAATGATTAAATAATGAAATAAAAACTACTTTGACCTAAAATGAACTTTTGCTAATTCCTTGGAAAAAACAGACAAATCAGCAAAAACTATTTGAGGACAACAAACAAAAAAATCCCTTTTTTTAAACTTTATGTTTTCTTCATATACTGAACCTGCTACAAATGTTTGCATTTGTTAGTATAGGATTTTTTTTTCTGAAAACGAGGTAACTACTTTTTAATCAGGTTACCAGATTAAATACAAATGCTTCTCCCAGTGTTTGCTGTTCTGTGTCCTGTCCTTAAGAGACTTCAGTGCTTCTGACCGTGCCCCATTATTGAGGTTTCAGCAGCTCTGAGATGGAGTTAAATGCTGCTGTGGGGAGCTGTTATTCTGCACTTTGCTGGAGAGCACTGGGCTGGCCTGGGCCCTGCTAGGAAAGCATCTCTTTTCTGTCTGGCAGTTCCTTGCTGCATATATGTGCTATTTTCTACCTTGTATCAAAATGGATAGTGACAATTTATTAAAAATTCACACCAGCATTTCCACGAGTTCACACTCTGTTATTATCACAGATGGACCCAAATTGCAAAATCTGGATCCTGAATTAAATATTCTTTTGCTTTGGTATGCCAGATGCAAGGTCTTGCCTTCATTAAGGTAAAAAAAAAATAATAAAAAGAAAAAGAAAAAGAAAAGGAAAAGGAAAAGGTGTGTTCTCATTTTGAATGAGTTAACTAAAGGTTAAATCCTAGCAAAGGCATAGAAACTCAGATTTTATTTGGTTTCTCTACAGTCATCAGCTCAATGTGTCATTATTTGAAGCCTATAAACTGCCCTGTCTTCAGTGGAGTGTTGCTGTGCATCCACTGCTCTGAGTTATGGGTACCTATTATCTGTCTTTAGTGAGGAAAATGCCCAAGTACCTGAGCAAGGCCCAACCTCAAAAGCACCAGAAACACCAAAGCACTGGATGCTAAGATATTTATCATTTGGTTGTGCTGCCAGGACGCTGCACATTGTCAGAGTCAGTGGTGAGGAAGGATCCCAGGATGAAGACATCACTCACATCTCCAGCACCACGGGAGAGAGAAGGAATTCTCTCAGCAGCAGATGTAAGGATTGTGCTGCTTTGCATGCAGTGATAGGCAAGCATCACGTTTTGCTTTTGCTGGTTTGTGACCAGGACCACAAGTAATAGCATTTTTCACACTGTTACTTTTGGCTGGTCTGTGTGTTATAACACAAGGAAGAGAAAATGAGGACCAGTCAAAATGTAGCATGAATTAGATTATTATGATGAAAACACTTAAATATTGCCATGCACTCAACAGTTCTTCTGCACCCAGCAATGCTGGAAATAAGATGAGCATGTTTTGCAGTAATGCCAGATCCCATAATATCACCCAGGATCAGTAATGAGAAGGGCTGCTCTCTCTGAAGATTACTGCAATCACATCTTTCCACGGAAGGTTTAATGCTCAGCAGTCTGTTAGGAAGAAATGTGTTTTAAAACAGAGTTGGAAATAGAAAAGATGATTATGACACAATTATGCAGAAAGAGAATGGCACAGAAGACTTCATAGAGAGCAGTCTGGGAGAAGTCAAAACAAACAAACAAACAAAAAATGAAGCCTTTTTTTCTGTGTTACACCCAGCTTCTTAACAGATACCTCAGTGGGACTGCTACAGCTACTTCTCTGTATTGGTGTTTCTTCAGTCACTTTAAAAGATCCTTCTGTCTCTTTCTGAACATTTCAAATGGTAAAATACATAATGCTGTGTACAGCTAAAATTCAGTGGTTCAAAAATATTGCAGCCAAGGCCAAAATCTTTGGATTGCAGTGTCAGCTTTATGATAGTACTTTGTAGCACCAAAGTTATCTCTTTCCTCTTCATAAGCATTTTCTTATTTGTTATGCTTTTTTGTATGCCTTTTGAAGTCCAGACAATCTTACAGCATGCTGCATCACCAGACAATTTTTCCTTTAGAATTTTCTTTAGATATTTCCTGGAAGATTGTCATCATGAAATTTGCACTGTTCTATGATTTATGCTTTTTCCCTGTGCCAAATAGTTACATACTAATATATTAAAATATATGGTCTTAGTATCACCAAGCAGAAACACACAATCTATTAAATGTTGACTAAGTTTACCACATGAGATCATTTAAATTATGTTTAAGTGACTTCAATCCTCCAAATTCATTTAAAACCCAAAGAGCAGGCGTAAGTCCAGAAGCAATCAAGGAAGCCAAGACCTACAGGAGATCGATATAAAATTTAAAATTTAGAGTCTCTGAATCCAAACTGCTGACAAAGAACTCAAGCTCAAAAAAAAAAAAAGTTAGCCAGTTAATGGCTTTTCTAAGTAAACATCTAACATATTTTTTATCATGCAATGAACCTTTTTGATATATGTAATCTTTGCTCTTTTCCAGCTACTATCTGTCAGTGGAAATGTAATCTTTTATATACAAACAGATTAATGTTCTCAAAAGAAATTTTAAAAAGGCAAAGGAATCCACTACAGCAATCACTTTTTACTAACACAGTTAACTAAACATTGAACATTTGACAGGGGATACTGTGAGGACAGACTTTGTGTCAGAACACCTTTTCCTTGTTTTTATTTTTCAGCAGTGGCTAACTATAGAAGCAGCACTGCATCTATGCTACCACAATTAAAGTGGTGACAGCTTTTACACTATAAATTTCTGTTTTCAGGGGTTTGTAACTCATCTGTGGAAGACTGTTCCAGGCAAAAAAAAAAAAAAAAAATCTTTTTGAAGCATTAAACTACATGTTTAAAAGAAAACTCTACCTTTTTTCCTCAGCACAGCAAGCCAAAAGTTCAAAACAGCAGCAAAAGGATAAATGGATCTGGTCTGCTTTATTTTGCCTTCACACTGGAAGAAGGGATAGAGTTTATATGTCTAATAACAAACATCAATACTAGAAGAACATTACACTGATTTTGAGGCAGCATAGAGGCTGGTGTTCACTATCACAATTTAAATTATTTCAATTCATTGCAAGACAAGAATGTGTCCTAAGATTTTCAGAAACAACTATTTTAATTTAAATTTGGAGTAACCCTTGATTTCATAAGACTAATTATTTTGCCCCAAACAGATTGTACACAGCAAAAATTCAGTTTCATCAAGGGAATGTTTGGGAAATAAAGAAAGTGAAGGTTTATTTAAGTGTTGAGAAGAATGAAAATACTAAATCAAGCAGAAAATCAAAAAAAAAATTACCTGAAGTATATTACCTGAATCTTGTCACAAAAAGCAAAACAACCCTTCTAAAGCACTTCTATGTGTTGGTATTTCCATAGAAGTCTGTACTTTCGCAAGGTAAAACTGAAATACAAGGATAGCTTGAAAACAAAATCAGACAGGCATGAATACCAGAGAGACAAACTATCAAAGAGAGATCTCTGGCACTAAAAAAGCATCATCAACCCATCACACTGTGCTATTTAGCCACTAATATTTTTATAAGCTTTTTTAAATTTACTTCTTAAATATGTGCAGTAGTTTTGATGTTACATGATATACATTAAATAATAGGTTATGAATCATTAAGCCTGATGATAGTTTTTCACTTAGCATTTATGTTTTATTGGTGTGATGGAATTTTTTTGCAGTCTGTCTCTAATTATAGGAAGATTTTTTTTCCCTGTAGTTTATTTGACTTCATTCACCATTTCTCAACATATGCCCTATTTAGGATGTGATATAACTCAAATTTTGTGTGAAACCATGCCAGTTCTTCCATTTTAGGGCCAACTAAGGAATGGATCCCCTTTAAGTAAGTGTTTAAATCTCCTTTGGATAAATATCATAATTAAAATAAAATAATTACCTCTGTGGAGGTAAAAGTGATGCTGCTTTTGTAGGATAGAGCTTGGGCAGGTCATAGGAGACAGCCCAGGGATGGAATTCCTTCAGGGTGGGCATCATTGCTGGGCTTTGCAGAAGAAACTCAGGAATCTTGCACACCAGTTTTCTGTGTGTCCAAACTAATTCCGCATCTCTTCTTCTACAGTGTGTCACTTTAGACATTATTTATTTAGATATTATCTATTAATATGTGAACTTTAGACATTATATATTTGGCTCTTGTTGGTATTCATTTCTAAGCTATGATCAGAAATGCACAAATAAAACCATTTTAGTACTTTTAAAAAATTATTTTAGCTCAAGCAAATCCTTGGGTGGAAAATCCATATTTAACTTTGGCTGTTTCTTCCTCTCTTTCTGGCTGATAAATTTATGAAATATATGAAAATTTTGCACCCCACCTGTGTTTTATAAGCACAAAAGAAATCCACCCTCCAGATGCACACAAGCCAAATCCTACCACATCACTTCCCTGCCAAAGACTTATGCACTTCATGGGAATCAGAAGCAGAGCCCAGAACAAATCTAAATCATTCACTACTAATAATAAATATATACAGAGTTTGTGACTCCTCTTGGTCAATTGAAAAGGTCAGATTACTTAGTCTGTACTCTGACACATTTCATGTCATTGCATTTTATCAATTTACCCTTCTCAAATGTTTAAATATCTAAATTTAGGACTCTGAAAGAAATGCTCAAAGGCCCTGAGTCAAGTTAAGCTATATTTCACATAAAATCTTCTGCTCTCTCCTTATCCCAAAGTTTCCTGCCCCTGTAGCCAGGCAAAGGGGTAATTGTCACAGCCTGCATCCTGTTGCTCCACCTTTAAACAAGAAAGAGGAGGTGGGAATACACAGATGAATATACTGTCACCTCCAAAACCAGAAACTGGATCCAAATCTGAGCTCATCTTTTCAGCACTTGAGTCAAAATGCCCTGAAACTCACCAGTGATCCTGTTTACAACAAGATCAAAGTCTTACCAGTGTCCAAGGCTCTTTATATGATACAATACTGAAATTATTTCTATTGCTAACCTTGCTGTTATTCTCTGCATTTCCTGTGCATACAATAGTGGTTTCAAATACAATTCAAATGTAAATAGAAGACTCTTTTATCTCTGGAGTAAGGCTATTCTCTCAGAATACTGCAGAAGTCAGTAGGAGAATTTGCACCAAGAATAGTTTTTGGTCTTTCCATTGTTTTTGATACCTCAAACATATGTATTTTTTTTTTTTTATGTGGAGCATGTGAACCATCTTCAAGATAAAATGGTCATAGAAGGCCACTGAAGCAAGTCCTCCACTGGTATGTGCCTTCCTGTGACTGGAGCAGTGCTGTCTCTGCTGCCTGCCCTCCTTCAGCCGCCTGATTTTTGGCAGGTGATGTTTTGGGAGGTAGGATCTGAAAGGTGTCAAATGGGAGGTAACGTAAATCGGCAAATCTGGTTTTTCTAATTTCATGTGGAAACTTTTCTTCAACAGGTACCCATTAAAGACTCCTGTTTTAGCTTACACTGTGATCAGGCATCCAGAAATCAGTGCTCTGTCAATCCCTGCAGCACGACAGACTGTTTGTGTAAAGCCATGAGGCACAGCACACGGGTCAGCCTGGGTAATCACTGCCTAATGCTGAGTTTCCATGCACGAATCAGGGACCCAGACACCTTGGGGTTTGCTCATGGCAGGATGGTCAATGTCATCTTCTCTGTGCCTCCTCTCAGGTTCTTGAGGAAAGTTCTCTATGAAAAGCCACCAGGAAGAATTATTCCTGTGAGAAGGCTGTGTGATGTAAACTCCCGATGTCATGGCAACAGGCTAGTGAAGTTTTATGCTATTTTTGCTTTATTTCAGGCCACATGTCAATGCAAATGAGGATTTGCTCCCACTGATTAACGCTGTCTGATTTTTGTTGAGTCACCTCACAATAAAACTACTGATTTCTACTGGCTTAGTAGAAAAATAAAAGACAAAGCAAAATTCCCATAAAAGTCATCTAGATTAGCCCTGTGATTGAGGGTGGTGCACAGAGATTACAGTAATTCAACTAAAATGTTTTGAATCTACTTAGTCAAAATCCATGACAGTTCCGTATCCTTAGAGAAATTTATTTGACTGGATGTGTATTCATTTTAGGCTCTGGGACAGATTGATAAGTTTTTACAAAAGGAGTGAGTCCCAGATTATCCAAATGAATTTACAAACTGAAAAAACTATTTTCACACTGGGACTGAATCTTACAAATGTCTTTTTCTCATATATTAACTGAAATGATTACATGAAAGTTACTGAAATTAAAGTCATGTATCCCTGATTACTGTAGAGAAAACAAACAGCTTCTATGTCCACAGTGCCAAAGAGCAGAAGTATGGTGAGGCCATTTCTAAAAGATTTCTCATAAATTATCACACAACTTTCTCACAAATCCGGAAATTATTTCTCTTATCAACCCAGGATTATCTTGGCATTAGGTCAGAGATTAAGTCAAGCACTTCAAAAGTAAAAAGCTGGAAGGGGAGGGAAATGTCTGGAAAAGTAAATCTGGTTGACTCCTGCTAAGTTTCTGGAATGTCAACTATTGTTACAGTTGTACTTTGTAATGTGTGTCTCATAGATGCCACTGTTCTACATTCTAAATGGAAGATGTGATCCCTGACCCAACAAGTTTACATCTGCTTTTCTGTTTTGGAGAACAGAAAACACATAAGAAGAGGCCAAAATACAGAGCCCAAAAATCTACAGCAACCAGTCACACCTTAGTTTGATCATAACAAAGAACATCAAAGATTAGGTTTTGATTTTTTCTAAGAAAAATCTTAGGATTTCTTTTCCTAGGAAAAGAAACTGTTGGAGTTTTTAACTCATGTGTTAGACCAGGTGAATTAACAAGCTCAGAAAAAGCACTTGCTCTCCTGTATCCTATTTCAGAAGGATACATGAGCATTGCAAGAGCCTGCAATCTAAAAGACCACTTCTTTCTTTGGCCCTGAAGCTGCAGTGTACATTATTACCAACTTATTGGATTTTGTAATGGTAAGAAAGAAAACATCCAAGAAATACAAACCTGGAAGGTCCATCCTTTCTGATTACTGATCTTGTGTCCTTCCCTTTACACTAGTGCTGCATGGACTCCCATGTCAGTGACTGGTTTTGATGATGGGAGATATTGCAGTTTGTGTTTGATTGCTTATTACTGTCAGTAGAGGAAAACATGGGAGAGATGAGTTTCATAATATGAAACTGAGATAGTTTCAACCCATTACTGTGATGGTGGGTTTGTTTAAGCCAAAAGGTTATACCCAACTAGGACACCCTTAGGCAGGAACAGCTTCAAGTCTGTGCTTCATATTTAGATCCCCATCTTCCATCTTCTTCCCTAGGTGTGAAGGCATTGGACTCTCTTAATTACTTCAGTGGTGTTAAGGATTTACCAGCTCTGAGGAGAGACCAGAAGAAATGTCTTACATACAGATGTAGTGTCTCACCACTCAGGCCATAGATTAATCACAGAGGCATGGGAACGTGCACATCTGGGTGTGTGAACATAGGCACATTTGCAAGTGTTTAGGGAAGTCACATCTGTACACCATCAGGAGTCAGTGCCTCACTTTGAAACAACTTCAGAAATCCATGAGCCTGTCTCACGAGGGTGGAGGACAAGCTGGGGCCGCAGGGAATGTGATATTTGTTCATCATTCTCCTCATAGACTGTCTGCATTTATTTGTTTATTCTGCTGGCATTGCTCATGGAGGTCTTAAATCATCCTAAATGAAACATTTGAATAAAAATGCCTGAGATCTGTCAGCATGTAATTCCACTCTGTATTCTTTTCTAAGCTTTGCATCCAGCCTTCACAGTACAGATGCTTGCAGCCTGGTGTGTTATAACTTGCTTTTATTTTCAAATAGTGCATTTTTTCAACATTTCAGAGCCACACAACCTCCATCAGGACATAATGACAGCTGAACACAGGTTTTATATAGCTGCCTGATATTTAGAAATACAGCTTTCCAGGTGTCCAAGATTAACTCTGTGATTCATTCGCGGTTGAAAGAAGGAAGGTGGTGACTCTCCTCTGATGCACCATGGTTATGAAGAATATCTATTTTTAAAAATCTCTGACTAACCAAATTGTAAAGCAAAGGAGAATAGCTAGTGTGCTAAAGAATGACCACTACATAGGCAGGTCAGTATTGGAGAGCCACGGAGGTGTCCTTCACCACCACTCTCCATAAGCTAAGGCTGCATTGTCTACAAAATCTTCAAAGAGCGTTGGCAAAAAAAGACCAAAACAAAGCCCAACAAATCTTTCTTTCTTGTCCATTCTTTGGCCCTCAATCCAGGGGCAAGTGGAGCTGTGCAGACTTGCAGCAGCAAGGTCTGAGGCCGGCAGAGCGCCCCGGGTGTGCTGGCAGTCCCTCAGGACACTCAGCACAGAGCTGCTGCGTTGCTGATCCTCACAGGCAAGAGCACCAGCCCTGCTGGTAGACCAGGCTGCAGGCAGAGTTAGTGCAGGCTCAGAGCAGTGCTCACAGCAATACACTGCTGCTGTGGCCACATCAGCCTCTGCATCTAGTGCAGCTGTGGGCAAAGCCATCACTCAGAGCTGGATTGGGGCTCTCCTGACAGTCCACCAGTGCAAAATTTTGTCTTGCCTCAATAGTGGCAGGTTAAAGCTCAAGAGTCAGGAATTAAATGCTGACTTTGTTATGTCTGACTTACTGCTCACTGCTGAATCTACTGGAGTCTCCCTCACTGGAGATATTCAAGAACCATCTGGACACAATTCTGTGCCATGTGCTCTGGGATGACCCTGCTTGAGTGGGGAGGTTGGTTCAGATGACCCACTGTGGTCCTTTCCAACCTTATCCATACTATGATTCTGTATGATAACTTGATTTAGTTCCACAATATTTTTTACAAAAGCAATTTTTAAAGAGGGAGCATAAAGTAGATATTGAAATCAAATTTCCTAGTAAGTTCTGAAAACTGAGGTAACACTACTCAAATATAGCAAATGTAGTGCTTTTTTGTATAAAACTATTTGTAAATTGTGAAATGTAGCTATTTTTTATAATTGACTACTTAAGAAATGTAGTACAAAGAAACAATCATAGCTGGCCACCTGAGACAATAAATATCAATCAAGTTTATTCTATAACTCAGTGAGTCAAAATAGTTGGTCTGACATATTTTAACTGAGATATTGTAACTAATTTCAAGTGTGGTGGTAAGGAAAAACACTGCTTATGTAACTTTTCTAAACCAACTACTCTGTTTATTCTTTACATAAATTATATCTGAGGTCAAGTCCTAATGCTTCATTACATTTCAGCTTCACTTTTTTTTTAAATTTAGAATGGTTTTAATAACTGGCAGGATGACCCATTATCACGTTGCTCATTTACGCTTTGGTGGTCACTGAAAAGAAGGTTTTGGTGCCCATCAACCAGCAGAAAACTGGCTTAAATTTTGTTTAACCAATCACTGACAGTTTAGAGACAGGAGCTTCTAGTCATCATGCACATCTCTGCCCTTAATTCCTAGATTTAACAGGAATTGGTACCAATAATACATTGGTACTGTATCTCTCACCCAACTTAAATATCTTTCTAATGTCCTCTGAAAGTGTCTAGAATGCCAAGAAAAACTTGTCATGTTTCTATGATCATAGATAATAAATGACAGCTGACTGTAAGTCCAGATACTGTCAAAATCCTTTATTAAAATCTCCTAATTTAGCAAGCAGTATTATCCATATAAAGAGAAACAGTGGCATATCCTGCACTATTCCCTGAACTAAGGGAAGACCATTCATTTGTAATATTTGCCAGGATGGTTTTGGATTGGTTTTCTACCAGAGAAGGACACTAGCCATTTGATTCACTGACTGATTTCACTGACTCCAGTTTTTAATAGATCCCATGGAATACATGAGTAGCACCATGAGTATGGTTTGGCAGGGACATAATTAATGTTAAACATCACTTTTGATTGCTGAAACCTCTTGAGTCTTTCCAAGATGAGGTTCTGTTTTGAAGGACTTCTATCCATGCTGAAATGTGGACAGGCCCAAGGAAAACTCTCCTACCTGGAGATGAGAATTCCTTTCAGTTTCATGCAGCCCCATGGCATATCCAGCTCTACAGGCTGAAAACCCCGTGTGTAGAGCCCACCTGCCCCTGCTGCCTCCAGCACACAGTGACAAAGCTTCTTGCATTATTTCAGAGTGGCTGTGGGGTGCAGAGACAAACAGAAGCTGAGCAACAGCCTTGGAAGTGAGATCCTGAAGGCCAAGAAACTGCTGGAAGATCCAGAGCTGGGACAGCAGCATCACGGACAGATCCTTCCCTTTTTACATGACCCAACACAGAGGGGAGAGAGCAGAAGCACTACCATTATATGACCCAGCCTGAGATATGCAGCTCCCAAATAAAATGCTGTATGTATTAAAAAAGAAAGATAAAACAAAGATTAGTTGTCTCCTCAGACATCTGCAAGGTCAGTGTTGTCATTTCTGACCTAAAGAAACAGTTCCCACTGTGCTGTTCCTCATGTTGGCACAGGCCGTTCCCTCTGCAAACACCTGGGCTGACATAGCTCCATCTTTGCTTTGCCTCCACCAGCCAGAGTAGCTCCTTCTTCCAGCATTCTCAGCACCAGCCTACATGTGCTAACCCTCTGTTCTCACCCCATTCTTATGTCTGAACACTCTTATGTCTTCCCAGATTCTTCCCATCTGGGAAGGACCTATTAGCAGTAATTTAACACCAATCTCCAATCTCACCGATCTCTGGCTGAGAGAAACAATTTAGGAGCCATGGTGACTATTGATTAACATCACAGCTCTCTACACTTTGCCATGACTGCCTCATACAACATCAAACCCCTGCCAGGTGTGTTGAATTTACCTCATTATAGGTCACTGGATCAAGCACACAGACCAGTGTGGAAGCAGGAAGCAGGAACAAGGATTTCTTCTTGCTGAGAATGTACCTATAAATAGTAGTCTGTAGATTTAGACGCTTTTTTGCTTTCTGTTCTCTCATCAGTTTCACATTCTGCCTGTAGAATAAATGACCATCACCACAGTCTTGTCAGTAGGCTGTCAAGGAGTGCAATATCCTGGGAAGGACAATCTGAATCTCATCAGGGTGAGAGGAATATTAAACCAGATCTCCCCCTTTCTGATTAACACCTATAGTCTTGCAGTACTATCTGTTTTCCTTAGCTGTTATTTGGAAAATTCTGGGGTTTTTTTCTGTGCTGAACTCAATACTGTGTGATTGACAGCTGTAATTTGCTGCAAAATTTTCCTAGATTTAAGACAGGTGCCAGCAAGCTCCCACTAGGTATCACAACCATGCTCAAGGCACAAGCCACAGAGCCCTGACCACCCCTGCTAGTGCAGGAGGGGCGGCTGTGCAGAGCACAGCACTGTCACCTGGAGAGCCCAGGGACACTGAGCAGCCTGGCTGAGCTCTGCAGTCCCTGTGCTCTGTGTGGGCCGGCTGGCATTGCTCAGAATTAGCTGAGGCCGATGCCTGTGTGAGCAGGGCTGAGCAGGCACACACCAGTCTGGGGGGCTGCTGGTGGTGTCAGGAGGATGCAGCCCCTCCTGGATGCTTCCTCCCCCTGCAGCAGGGAGGGCAAAGGGGCACAGCTCACAGGGCTGAGCCTCAGCAGCCTGAGTGCTGGGACAAACCCAGAAACAAGCTCAGATGTTCAAGTGCAGTGCCATGGTCTCTGTCCAGCAGTGCTTTGAATGTCGTTCTGGCTCTCTGTTCGCATTCTCTCCTTAGCAGGGATGGTATGAGAAAAAACACTGAATACTGTGAAGCTTGCAGACATTTGTATAATGGGGCTATGCAGCATCCTCAGATGCATTGTTAGAAATTATATAGCACACTGGTGATTTCTTAGAAAATATTAGGTTTTTATTATTTTGTCTACATAGGTACATAAGTATATAGGGGTTAACACCCCTGAATCTTGCAACAGGCTAAATCTTTCTTTTCTATTTTCTGTCCTAAGGTGAAACCTTTTTTAAAGACGCTTCAGTAAATTACTTCATCCATCCCAAAGTTCTGTCAAGGTAAAAATTACATTTTGTTTCTCTCTTTTACATAATTAGAAGAGTAGTTTTACCATGACAATAACTCAGGAACATTTAGAGAGGAAGAGACAGACTGCCACCTACTAAACACACCACGCAAAATAAAAATACATACCCTATACCTCATAGCTAGAAATATGGGGTTTTTTAGTTAAAGGTTTAACTCCATATAAGCAATAACATCAGTTACTATAGACTAAATGGCTTAAATTAAAATGGCAATATCAGACTATGAAGTGCTCTCAAATAAGGTAAAAACCAGTGTGAAATACTCTTTCATCTGTGTATATGGTTGAATGAACAAACAATGAGCTTTGTTAGAGTCTGGCTACACCAGGTGACTGGTCTGGGTGAGTGCTTTTGTGTACAAATGGGGTCCATCCTAAGAAACCATCTGCTTCACAAAAATCACCATTAGTTACCTGACAGCATCCTGATAAAACCCAAGAAAATAAAAGGATGAGGGGTAAAGGCATAAGACTCTTCTCATGTCAAAGGATTGGAGTTAGCAATGGTCAAATGATGAAGTAGAAGGGAAAGTGTCAAAATGGACACCATGAAGCCTATTTCATGTGTGGTTCCCCTCAACATCCAGAACAGACTTAATAGATGCACTGTGGCGTTCAATGGTGATATGGCGGTGAGAAGTTTATTAACAATGTTTATTAACAAATTAAATTTCTTAAACCATATTTAGCTCAAGCTAAATATAATCATCACAAAGCAGTGAGGTGACCCCCAGCAGCCATGTTCATGTGCACATTTGGGGAACAGAACACCTCGAGGTGCTCCTCTCCTTTGTACTTCTCGATGGAATCCAAGCCTATGTCTGTGTCTGAGACTTGTGCCTGGGCAGTTCTGTGCCATACTGAATTCTTACAGCACAGCAGATTTTACAGATTTAAAAATCTTTTAGGGGTAGTTGATCACCTGGCAGTACTATGAAAAAGGATATTATGAATGCCATAGTAACACAATGAGCAGTGCAGTAAAAACTAACTAAAAGCTCTTCTGCATCAAAGATTATCAAGATGTCACTATTCTGGAAGAAGCACTAAAGAGTTTGAGAGCTGGTTAAAAGACAGAAAGCAAAAAATAGTGCTTAAGTTTCAGTTATAGGATGGAGAAAATACTGGAGTATCCCCAGGTAGAGATGCTGGAACTAGTTTTATTTAATATCTTCATGAATGACCTGGAAAAGCAAGTAAGCAGTGAAACCCCCAATTATCCAGACCTTACTACTACATGTAGTAAAATGCCATACCAATGGAGAGGAGACACAGAAGGGTTTCCCTCACCTGAGCAAAAGTGTAAAGTTCCCCTTATAAGAAAAAATCCCGTTCAGAACCAACTGCATCCACACTAGTACTCTTTACTGACACAGCTGTGCAGGAGAGGACTTCTCATGTGGGCAAGGATTTATGCCTTCATTGGAGAGGCAATTATCCATGAGATTGTAGCAATAGATGTTCTTTTTTCCAGGGAAAAATCTCAGCCTTCATTTTGCTATCAATCACGAATTGCCATATTTCAGAAAGAAACTTCAGACTCAAAGCGATCCTGCAGGTCTTTCTTCCTTGCTGGATGAAATTGAACGAAAACAAGTTCCAGAGAGGACTCCAGTAACATCTCCAGCTTCCAGACTGGATTCAGTAACTGATGACATCTTATTAGGTATGCGAATACTGTGTTGTTCACATTCATCATTATAAATAAAGCAATATTTTTTACTTTCCAAATTTGAAGAGTTATGAGGCTCTTTTTTTCCTTAGCCATTCAAGGAAGCAAAAATCTAATCTAATACCTTCATATTTTCAAAGAATAATGAGATCAGTTGTCTTCCATCTTAGTTCAAGGCTACAAGTTACTCCTGCCCAAAGCCTTCATCACTACTAACCCAGTGTTATACTAGTAGCTATTAGTGCAGAGCTGAAGCTTTGAAGTCTGTTTTATTTGGAACCGATGTCACTGAATTTTCAGTAGTAGGATTTAGCTTTGGATTAAGACAATGAGGTCATGGTGTTGAAATTGTGCAAAGTATTCAAAGAATACTTGTAGGTTCTTGTGCTACTTTAGAGAACTTAGGTACTTCAAGCCATTTGGCAGTAGCACAGGGCTTGCATATGACACCGAATTTGCAAAATATTTGACGTTTCTTGGAACAGCAGGTGGTATGTCTCACAAGCATTTAAAATTACACAGGATCTACATTCAGATAACTGAATCCAGATGCATGTGAGTCTACTCTAGAATGAAATAAACTTGAATTTTGGCAGCTTAGATTTAAACAGCTAACTTTTTGAGCAACTGGCGTCAGATGAACTTTGTTTCTATCATATTTGTTCATGTAATGAATATAGGTTTCTTCCACATTTTCTTATCACCTCACACTCGTTACACTATGACTTTAGGTATCAGTGATCTCCTGTTCCCAAGCGGCCGGGCAGAGCATGAGATCACAGCCCTCAGATTCACAAGCATTAAACATACACACCCTGTATGTACCTCCAGCATGGACAGCAGTTGCATGACTGTGTCTGCCGATATCTTTAGTCAGATCAGCCACTGCACTGAAATAAATTCACAGCAATGTTATCTTGGCTCTGGGCTGGGCACATGCTTACCCCAGCTGCTGCCCCAGCCTCCTCCCACCCAGCAGCGGCTCCACGAGTGGGCACGATCAGGCTGGCTGGTGGCAGCTGGCATTGCACTCGCACAGCCGAAGGGAGCCTGCTGGTAGGGTTTAAAATACGTGTTCTACAGCATGCCAGTGCAAGGCAGGAGCCAGTTTTATGACATTTGGCTGGTATGAAATGTCTATCCTCGATGCTTTAGGGAACGAGAAAATAAACAGCGCCAAATATGCAAATTGAAATCATTCTATTCCATACACGCATTTTACTAGTGTGAGAGCGTGCCTGGCAGATATGTCCTCAGCTAACCCTATAGCTAGGTAATTTCTCACTCCCCAGGCCGGACCTTTGTGATTTTCAGTGAATTTCATGAAATTTGTGTTTTGCACTCTGCCTTGAAAATTTTTAAGTTGGGTGTTGCTTATGCATGCCTGCAACTCACTGCGAGCAATTTGGAGAAACGTGGTAAGCAAAAGAAGCCCTGTCTTTCCACAGTGGTATGACTTGGCTACAATATCACTTGTAAATTGACATTTATATTTAAATAATGAACTTTGTGTTGATCTTTCTTGAACTCTTGCACTATAAAATGTGTATACAGGAGCACTTATGTGCAATGACTTTTTTATAGTTTTAAACTTTCAACCTGCTAAAAAACCTGCTGTAAACAAGTTCTTGGACTCCTGCATTTTTCAGTACTACATGATTTCTGCAACACTATTAAATGAAGTCTTTCATACTTTTATCTGAACTAAAGGTAATATTTACTGGAGCATACCTCTGTGGAATTTTTCAGCAAAAACCTCTTTTGCAGAGACTCTGAAATCCACTTCACACAGAGATGCTTCAGCAGCTTGGTACTTCACTATCGGATGTAAGAGGGATGTTGTGTGACATCTGAGGTCATGAAGCAGCTTACAGGCAGCATTCAAAAGCTTGTATGAACAAATCCAAACTAACTGTATGAACACAAGCACCTTCCATTTACTTGTGAGGCCTGACTGTGAAAGAGTTCCTTGTATCTGTGTGTGTACGTCTGTGCAGATGCAATCACTGGCAACCGGCCCTTCATGGCGGACCAAATTCAAACAGCAAGTGAAAATGAGGTCATGAAAAACAACCTGCTCTGCAGTCACCTCAGTTCTTCCTTTTTTCAATGAAGGAGATCAATTATGCCAAACAAGCAAGAAACCAACCATGGCAATTATTCACAGTCCAACACAAATATGTAACCAAGCAGCAGAGAAATCACCCCAATAAAAAGGCACAAAGACAAATAAGTGAAAAAAGGGAAATGGTCCATGTTGTTTAGCATGGATATGAGTAGGATGGGGTAGGATGTGCATAGCACAGGCTATAAAGCAGCTGCTCAAAGCCAGGGGTTGGAATTTCTACCATATCCTGGTTACTCAGAAGTTGTTTTGTAGTGTGGTTGGTGTAAGCTTAAAGCCACCATGACACCTGATGATGACTCTGAAGCACTGTCAGGAAAGAGAAATGACAATATCTGGGACTCCCTGGAAGTGGAAGAAGTAGCACATTTCCAGCTGTATTCAAGAGGCTGGGATGTGGCCTGCATGACTGTGAAGATTTCATTCCCCTTCTACCTGGGGTGATTCACCTCAATCCCCATCAGTGAGAGACAGGGTTTATTAGAGAGATGTGAGAGCTTAAAAGAGTAAACCCACGTGGATGAAATCCACTGACTGTGGTCACCTGGAGTGACTTAAAATGTCAAGTCACCCTAGGTGACCACAGAAAGCCACAGAAGCCCTGTTTCTCACTGTGGCTGGACCACAGTGCTTGCTTCCTGCCTCCTGGAATTTCCTTATATAAATTGGAGCTCAGGGGATTCCCTCTCCCATTGCTTTTATAAGAGCTGATCCCAGGCTGTGCTCACTTTCCCCTTCCTGGACACACTGCTGCCTATTATGACACTGCGCTTTTGACCTGCAATCCCCTGCCTTTTTTTTTCTTTTCTTTTCTTAAGAAAAGGGATTTCCAGCTGATTTTCTTATATCATCTGGTTCCTCAGAAGCTCCTAAACAATCTTGCAGATTTCTCCAGTACCTTTGTTTTTTTGAATATAACCCACAGATTAGAACTGCACAACCAGAGAGAGTGGGAGTCCCTGTTTGTTGGTCCCTTACCCCATCTGAGAGGCTCCCACCCGTCAGCCAGCTCCTGACTGGGAGCCTCCAGCCCAGAACCACTGTACACTCCGAGCTCCCATAGCTATGCCAGACCCTTTGAAAGCTTCACAGCCAGACACCTCACCCATCACAGAGGTCAATTCAGCCAGAGCTCAGATGAAGAAGCCTTCCAGTTGATTTATACAAACAAACAAATCTCCAGTATGATCTGAGGGCAGGGAGGGTGCTCTTGGAGCCTGGCCCTTGGCTTTGCTGCTCAGCTGAGATTTTGAGAGTGCTGAGGCAGTTAAATACTTTAAAGCCATCAGCATGATTCTCCATCTCACAAATGCTTGAAAAACATAAGACAAAGATTACAAGTTTTAAAGCAGGATGGAAGGTTTACTCAGATTAACTTAAATCAGTGAAACGTTCCTCAGTGACTCACTGGTTTGTAAGCTGGACTATTCCCAAAAGTTTTCAAGGCAGTTTTAGAGCTTTGGGGAGATATAGGGAACAATACACCAAAAAAAGTACAGTAAAGCAAGCTGTGAGGAATTAGGAAGGTGACAAGACTTTGGGCATTTTTGGACCATGTGCCAGGGACTTGGCACTATGCTCAGCCATAATAAAATATCCCACAAAAAGGGGAAGATGGTAGCATTTACCCTGAAATAAATGGCAAAGGTATTGTTGTTTTTACTACTCTATCTCTGTGCTCAATGCCCTTCTCTTGGCCCCAAGGGAAGCAAAGGATTTCATCCACGCAGGTTTACTCTTCTAAGCTGTCACATCTCTCTAATAAACGTACAGGACATGGAAACAACAGTGGACACAAACCAGGTGTCCCAGCTCTATCCAGAATCCACTGGATTAAAGTAAAGCTTACTTTATCCGCTGTTTCTGAATAAATATCACAACTGCATGAGGGAATGCTATATCCCAAATATATCCAGATAATGAATACATATTTGAAGCTTTCTCCTTTCCATAAAAACCATTTAAAGAAGCATCATTGGATGGGCTCTTCGTGAAGCTAATTGTGAGTATACTTGTCTTGGCATTATGGAAATGATGGGGATGTGCACGGGTTAAACTTTGCCTGACCAGATTTCATGCTCTCAGCAGGTTTCCCTGTGAACTCCACTGGAGCACTTGCAGGTCTCTGGAGCCAGGTGCCGAGGGGACAGGAGGGGACAGGAGGGGACAGGAGGGGTTTTGGGCCCCCCCTGCCCTCCAGCTGCGCAGGCAGGAGCTCCCACCGGGATCCCCGTCCGTGCCCTCCGCTCTCCAACTGGGGCAAAGGGAAAGCTCCAAGCACAACCTGCTCCTGCCTCTGCCGGCTTACCACGGACACAGGCCAGGCCTGGCAACGAAACATTAAACAAAGGCGTATTAGCAACAAAACTGCGCGCCCGTGAGCCCCTGAATGCCGCTGCTGGGCACGGAGCCGCGCTCCCCTCTAGCGGCTGCGCCGCTCCCTGGGCTCCTCCGAGCAGCGCAAAAACACCAAAAATCGGGTCCCACCCCGCAGGAGTGTGTGACACAGCTGTACGGACAGATACACCGCTCCCTGGGCACCTCAGCATCAGCTCAAAAACATCAAAAATCGGGTCCCACCCCGCAGGAGTGTGTGACACAGCTTACGGACAGATACACCCATGTGTGTGCTGTGCAGAGAGAGGTAAAGACAGGCACACGCAAGAAATCTTCAGTCAGGAATGTAAATGGTTTTGGCCCGAAGGATCATTATTTTAGGATCCGTCACACACAGTGTTTAATACATTTATACACATGCATATACTTGCATCTACATACAGACTTCTCGGTGCTGTTCCATCTGTGTTGGTTTGTAAATCAGCACCCTACTAGATAGCTTTTCCTTTTTATTTAGGCACTTGCTGTTCACAGACAGACATGAGCCAGAAAGAGATCAGAACAGATAAACATTGCATTCCCAGACTTCTTTCACTTTGCAAAGGGAAGTCCAAAAGCTCCCCAATAACAGGATGTAGGTTTCTCTGATGGAAAACACCCAGGGAAGTTCCCGAGCCTTTCAGTAAGCCCAGCAGTTTTCCAGCCAAAAGCTAAAAATGACCTGATGAGCAAGTGCCACCTTCAGTAAGGGAAATGGCAGCTGAGGTGCCTTGACATGGCCCACACAGCATATTTTAAGCATAGATTTGTGCATGATGTGAAAGCCATGCTTGATTTCTCCCACCCCCTGGATGCCACAGGTCCCAGATAGCAGATGCTGAGACATTCAAGAATGACATGTCATACCTTCCTGGCACTGCTCAGCAAGTGCTTTTCAGGTAAAAGCACATAAAGGAAATAACACATAAACACTGGCTTTTCCTCTAGTTGAAGAGAAGGAACAGAAAGAAATTTAACTGGGAAACTGAAGTAAAAAATTAGATTTGTGCCTGTGTAGAGACTTTGTGTTAAAATAAGCAATTTAGAAGGTGGACTGCACCCATCAATTAAAAATGTAGCGCTGCTTTCTGTTTGCTTACAACACAAACAGGTTTTGTGCCTTGCTGTCTTGGAAGACTGCTGCATTTCACATTATTTGTGAGTTACATACTTTTAATAGCAGCTAATGAGACATCTTGTGCAGAATCCTCTGTTCATAAACGTGATCCATTCCTTGCATGTGTAGTATTACATACCAAAAATAGCTCACAGCTCCTACCCATATTCTGAATATATCACACAATAAAAGCAGCACAGAAATAGAACTCGTGGGCAAAGGGAAAAGGATTCTTGTAATTCAGGCTCCTGTAAGTGCATTGGCATTGTCTTTCCTTACACGGTGTCATCCTATTTTTAGTAAGATTCATATCTTATTTAGTACTTGCAGTTTGAATGAGATGGAGACAGGTGAGAAAAATTGTTTTTCCAAAATGGCTGTAAGCTTCCAAAGGAAAAAAAATCTCTTGCAATTGAAATTAACCCTCACACTTTTACTAAGACTAATGTAGGGGCTTAATATAAAACCTAATCCCTTAAATTTATAGAAGAGAGCGAGAGATTTTCATGAGATTTCAAGAAACAGGACCAGTTCGTACTACAAAAAGTGGTGAGGATGCATGGTGAAGGTCAGGAGAGTAGTCATATGGTGAAGAATGTTTTTAGTGGTCACCACTTGTCACCCATTTTTGCTAGGGCTCCCAGTCCATCTGGGCTGGCCTCAGTCTTGTCTTTTCTACATCCCAGCCTCTGAAGTTTGTTCCTGATTTCTCCCTGGGCTGGTCCTGCTCTCCGTCCTAGAAGACTGGGCAGCAAGGGGTTAAGTTACCCCTGCCTTGGCATGTTGAGGAAGCCTGGCTCCACTCTCACCTCCCATCACTCCTCTCCACCACAGGTCTGGATCCCAGGAGTACAGATTTCTGATTTCTTCTCCAAACTCCTCAGCCAGTTCCAACACCCTGGCCGGGGGCACCTCAGTCCCTTCCCCTCGTGCCCCTGCCCAGCCCACGTCGGAGTTCCACCTGCTGCCTTGGTTCTGCTGTCCCTGCTCTCCCTCTGCCCAACCTTATCTTGCACTTTCTTGGTCTTTCACTTTCTTACTGTTTGTTTTCTTCCTTCAGAATTCATGAGACTCTCTACTATCCATTATTTTCTTTCTTACTTTACAGTCCCAGATTCCTTATGCAACAAATTCCAGGTAAAGCAGTAAATTAATCCAGCCATCATAGCAAACTTTATCCAAGTTTTTAAGTCCTGAGGAAAGCCAGGGGAGGAATGTCAAAGAAAAAGCTCCTAGAGATCCAGTGGAGACCTTGTTTAGCCTCTTTAATTTTATTAGGAGAGAGTTTTATATGTCTCAGGGGAGCCTGCCAAAGAACCCCTATGAAGAGGAATCACTTCTCTCTGCTGTCCTGGAGCAGAGTTGTGGAAGAATGAGTCATTTTGCAGATCAAAAGGTCTGGGAATTGTTCATGTTTACAAGAGACATGGATTCCAGATCTAAGCTGGAAACACACTGATTAGACAGGAGATCAAAGTAAGAACATCAAATACATCTGACCCAGATGTAACATGGCTACAAGGGCCTTTATGTTTTGTCATGTTATGCCAAGCCATATTTCCATTTAAAAACAAACAGTACCTTATCTGAGTAGAATGGGACATCACAGACAAATGCAAGTTTCACCATTTAGCTTAATATATGTAGTTTCATTTCTTTATCCAGGTGCTTGAATGCATAACATCTGTTGCTTTCATCCCTAATTCCCAAATGATCCACTGCCAAGCCACTAAGGATGGAAGTTTTACTGGTGCCATGTGCTCCTCGTTCAAGTATATGTCATTTCACTGTTGCTGCTGAACTGCTTTGTCCCCCAGGGAAACTTGACCAGAACTGCACAGAGACACCAAACAAACACATCCTGCAAAGCTGTGCTGGCCACGCTCACTGTGCACTCACCTGAGAGTTACAGGGGGATGAAGGGGAACGTCCCTGGGGAATCAAATCACAAACTCATTCCACCACCCAGCACAACAGGCTCCAGTGCCACAGCTATGAAGCAAGAGGGATAGCTGTGGTTTAAAAGCAGATATGAAAAACAGATTTTGTAACATTAATGCTTAGGTAGCTATGCATGCTTCAGAGTGACAACATGAATGTCAATCAAAAGGAAAGATCAAGAAATGCGAATGTGTAACATTTTTGATGACTTCTAGATTGCTAATCATAATTTTTGAATGATCAATTAGCAGCTACTGTACAGCAAACAATTACATACATAATGTAAGTAGCATAAAGTCTTCTCAGAGGTAATTTCTCCAGCATCTAAAGGCCTCATCCTATAAACTGATGCAACCTTGCTGCAGTTTTGCCAGCTAATGATCTGCCCAATTGCAATGAAAAGGGGTTTTATGTTTTTTTTTTTACTTACTCCATTCCATTAAGTTAATTAAAATAACAAAGTATAATCAGTCTAAGTTATGAGGTCTCGATATTTGGAGACACAGTGGTTTCAAATATTTGGGCAAGAATCAGCTGCAGCTTTAGGAGATCCCTGTCAGAGACATCTAATACATGTAGGGCACAAACTGCAATGTGCAATATCTGAACCTGGCATTTATGAAAACTAGTGCTTGAATCATCCTGCTAAGGACAGCAGTAATAATGACAGCTACTATTAAATACCTGAAAATGTTCTTTATAGTGTTTTAAATGACGTGAGGAGAATAAAGTTTCAAAGCACCTCAGTATCAGTCAGCAAGAGAGGAGAACACAGAGGATGAATGCATTATCTGCTGACCAGAGGCACTAATTACCCTGTCAGTACAGATGAGATCAACAAGCACTGGTGGGGCACTCACAAGGTAAAGCACCATTTAACAACAGTATAAAGTTTGTACCTAAGCAGGAGACCACAAGAAAGTAAAGTTCTTGTCATGGTCATTACCTCCTCAGCTGAAGTGAGAATGAAATTTATTTTGAACTCTTCAGTGATAACCCATGACCATTTTCATCATTCGACTCCAAGCCAAACACAACCTAATTAATATAAAGCCTGGAAGGAATCCTAAAACCTAACAAAATTCTACAGATAATCTGACTCCAGGTTGCAGTAGGTGAGGCTTATCATCTAACAGGCTGAAGTTTTACAAAAGATGATGAACACAAATGCTTGGATTCAAAGTGGAAAAGAGAGGGATATGCCATTTCCTGCTAAAAATGTTTTGTCTGACTCATTTGCTGAGAGTCATCTGCAGGACTTGCTGCACTCACCGCTCCGTGTTTCAAACAATGCAGATCTCCCTTTTCTTAGGGAGGAAGTGGAAACAGGTGGCTTCAGTTTCTTTTGTGGGTTACATTTGATGAATTGATGCATTCTGCAAAAATCTAAGTATTGTATGTGTGTTATAACATAAAATACAATGTATACTATACAATACATACATACATACAATACAACAATGATGTATTCTAAAAATATAAGCTTTTCTTTCTGTTCTTTTTTTTCAAATAAACACTCAGCAAGTGCTGGATGACAAGAACATGGTATTTTTCCAGTGTAGCTTAATTACTCTGAATGAGAGAACAAGGAATCTCCTTTTCCCCTGTAATTTCAGCAATTTCTCGTCTCACTGAGCAGACACACCTACCATGGCTTTGCCTCGTTGTAAATGCAGGAGAGGAGCATATCCTAAGAAGAAAGTAATTTCCTGCTCTGATTTGGTATAAGCAATGAGTCTCTAACACTTCACAGGCGGTTTTTATTGGTTAAACTATTCCTAAAGCTCCCCTGAAAGCAGCTTTGCAATACAGAGGTCTATTTCTGACTGAAAATGCCTGTGTGGGTAGGGGCCATTTATGGGGTTTGGCTGACTCATCCAGGGCCTTGTGAGGAAAAGTTCCACTTGCCATGAGTGAGGAGTGGGCAGACTTGGAGCATGTGGAGAACAGGGATGTGCTTCTCCCACCACCTTTACCCAGCCAGAGGTCAAAGTGGCTCCTACCAGAGTTTATAACAGCACACAGGTTACTTCCAACTCAGCAGGGCAGGACCTGCTAAGTAAGTAATGGTCATGTTTCTAATTAAGGAACAAACTTCTCCTGCTGCTATGCTGTATTAATCAAATTTTGGTGGTTTCTGTGCAAAGGGAATCACTGTCTGCCCTGATGGATAAGTCAACACCCGCTTGTCCTGACCTGAGTGCAACACAGACATCAGAAGTACCTAGAGCTTCTGAACCCAAGGTTTTGGTTTTGAGTGAGGTCACAAACAGCCAGGTGAAGATTTCTCAGACCCAGCTGCTGTGCACAGATAAAGCTGGCTTGAGGTCCCCATGGGTCAATGCCAAACACAAGTGCTGATCCAGAGCCAACACATGTATACTGAGGAGTCCCTGGGCACCTCTTGACCCTTTCAAACAGCCCTGGCAGGGTGGCTGTGGGCTGTGGCAGTGGGCAGCTCATCACACAGTGCACCCAAGATGTTGTAAACTGGATAGGACAGCAACACTTCAATCCTTTTTGGAGAGACTTGATAGAGGAACAGGTAATTCCTAAATAGTCCTAAAAGCCATCACTCCTGGACACCACAGATTTTGTAGACACAAAGCTGAACAAAGAAAATTCATACTTTTTATTCAGAAGACTTGGAAGATATTAAGCAGGTGTTATCAAAAATACCAAATAATTTAATTGCAACATATAGGTCTGATCCCAAAAGATACTCAAGGCATTTATCATCTTGTCATAAACTATCCTATTGTAATTACATTTTTTGTTGGTTTTGGAGAAACTACTAATCTGGCCCAGAAAGCAGATTCTCAGAGACAATTATTACCATTGATAATTGAATAGAAAATTATTTCATTAATAATAATGGAAAATTATTAATACAGTTTACTGAATTGAGAGACATAACCAATATAACAATAGAATTTTATATTGAAGATATACTCCTTGCATGAGAAGCTTCACCCTGGAGAAATGGCATGTTATTTATTAATAACATAGCACAACACTAAAACTACTTTACAGCTGATGTGATTTGGGATTAATTATCATTGCTATGAACCATAAAACTTCCGCAAGCATAAATTTTTATCAATGTGATAAAATAGGTGTTATAAAATATGTCTGTCAGTTGCCTGAGGGACATTCAGTGTCAGAAAAACATTTTCCAATTAAAAAAGGACACATTTTTCTGATTTTTTTCCTTGGTGAAACTGCAATGCAGATCTGCCTTGAAAAATGTGTGCTGATCCAAGCCTCATTTGTATCCTCAGTCTGTGGTAACCTGCATTCAAAATGGTGCAGTACTTCAGAGCCAGCCTTGATTTCCATCATGGCATACCCATTTCAATAACATTTCTGCTAATTCAAGCCAAACTAAGCCTCCCTGCAGGACAAAAGACTATTAATTCCTACACCAGGAGGGACTGACTTTGTTTGCTGAGTGATATTGTTTTCTCAGCTTCACTGGGGATATAATAGTCTGACTTTGCATTAAGTCTCCTGACACATCCAGAACAAGAATAATCATCAAGGTAGCAGCATTTTCTTCACAAGGGGTACTAGCTTTTGTATTCAGAATTATCTGTGTTTTACTTGGGCAGCTGCTTCATAAATATTTCTACTTGCAATTTTACTCAGCAGACACCCAGGCTTTGGTAAAGGTATATAAACAGGTTGCCAGCCCCACTCAGTACTGCTTACCTCTTGAGGAGAAATCTGCAGTCACAATAAACAACTTGGGATATCTGTGTGGAGCACCTACTGTGGACTGGCACCGTACCAAGAGATTTTCAGCCACCCCAGCCCAGTGCAGTGCTCTGGAAGGAGCTTTCTGAGAGGCATTTGGCACCAGCAGGCCCAGGGATGCAGCTACCAGTGTAACCCAAATTACTGCTCCCCTCACACTCAGTCCTTATTTGTGAGAACTTCCCACGTGAGGGACTAGCTTATAAAGGTGTTTTGCTTTTTCTTACATGTGAGCAAGCAAACCCATCTGCTATTCAATTTATCCCTCTGTTTAGCCTGTACTCTTGTGTATCTTTGGAGCTGAGATTTCTCTTTGCAAGAGAGCCAGAATAAATAAAGTTTTATCTGTTATGCTATTGTCCAATTATCTAATTCAAGTATTCAGACAGAATGCATTTATCTTTCTTCTCTTTTGATCTTTTGTTCTTTTCTGAAAGCTCATTCTCTTCCATACAAGGAGTGGTATCCACCCAATGACTAGGGTATTCTCCTTGCAAGAGACCTCTTTAGAACTTTGGCAGAAAGGTTTCTGTTTTCACCCATTCCTTTTCAGTGCTCTGTTGCACCCATTTCAGTGCTCTAAGGTCTCAGCCATGGTCCAGTTAAAAACCCTGGGTAAGGCTCCCACTGACTCACAGCAATGGCAACTCCTGACTTACAGAGATATCCCCAGTGACAGGGTTGGCTGACTAGTTCCATCCCTTCAGGGGTGTTGAATTGCTGTGGATCATCCCAGTTTTTACTGGCAAAGGGAAGCATCCCATCCCTCTCTTTAGACACCAACAGAAGTGAGGTAAAACAACACTAAGTGTAGGAATAAAGTAAGCAGCAAACAAAGGCCTTTGGACTGCTGTGGTCTGAGGAAGGAGACTGGCAGCAGATAAAACCAAGAAGGGAGAGGAGAGAAATGCAGCAGGTGGCGAAGGGAGGGGCAGAGAAAGCCTAGGAGTTAGCCAGAAAAAAAGGATCCTCAGCATCAGTTAATCAGTATAACCTGCCATCTCCAAAATCTGTTCTGTGTTGGAAGGCATTCTTGAACTTCTCTCTGCCTGCATGCGCAACTTAAATAATTAGCTAAATGTTTGTCACTCGCTTTGAAACTGGAGAAGGCTATGTAATTTTGATAACTTAAGCTGTGTTTGCAGCTGGAGAAGAATAATATTTTCATTTGTCTGGTTTCATTGATTTCCACTACAATATCAATTCTGAAAATCAGTTCCTACTCTAAACACTAATCCCTGTCTCTAAGAGCTTTTAGGTGGGAAAATATGTTGTGACTCCTACTAGTACTAGAAACAAGTGTTCTAGAAAATTGTTCATGACTTGCCACCACAAGATACATCCTAGCTGTGGAAGAATGAGAAGTTAAAGAAGTTTTTTGAAGTTTAGCATTTCTTAACAGGTCCTCATAAGAAAAGTTGGCTCTGTGAAGAAGAAAGAATATTTTATCCTGCTGTTATTGCCATCCCCTAAAAAGTTTTGGTTTTTCTTAGAATTGGTACTTTTTAGGTAAAATAAAGAGAAAAACTTTTAAATTTCATTTGGAAAAAAAAAAGAGATTGAGACAATATGCATTCATCATGTTGCATTTTATAATTTTCTGTTAATCTATTCTGTTCTTGCTGCGGGTATACAGCAGCACTAATTCCCTGAATAAGAGTCTGTCTAAATTCCAGTTATGGTCATACAACCAAACCTCATATAATCAAAAACAACTTTTTCTCCCTGCCTGTTATTTTCCTTGACTTCTGGCCAAAATTGCAGCTGCCTGTCCTCACAAAGTTTACATTAATTTTGAGATTTGTTTGAACTGATGTGTGTTATGCTCCACATCCAAAGCCTGGAGTTGTTTCATCATTTTGGACACTTCACACTGGGGTTTTTGAGTATTTCTCCCACTTCTGTAGTGATACAAATTTCACAGAAGCACTGAAAGCACAAAAGCACTATGATTCCTGTGCTCACTAGAAATGTTTGGTTTGCACCAGATACCACTGAGTTCATCCAAAGCCCAGGCTGCCACAGGCCTGTCAGGTTCTCCAGAGCAAGTCAGATAACCTACCGATGCCTTGAATGACTATGGGTGGCGGCTTCACGCATTAAATTCCCTAACTAAGGTCAATGCTTTTAATTCCTGAGTCTGGCCATCAAATTCAATGAGAGGCACCAGAGACATTCCACCCTCTGCATGAAGAGATGTGCTCTCCTACCTCACACTGGGATAACAGTGCCCAGGCCAGTTCATTAAGTACAGGCCTGCACAGAGGATAAAGCTCAATGAAGAAAACGATTCAAAAATCGCACAAATAATTTACAGGAAGGCTACATCTAGAACTCAGGAATCTCATCTCTGTCTGCACTCCACCATGGATTTGTTTACAGATATGCTATCTGAACATCCTATGCTTTAAAAAAGGTACTTCAAAGATGGACCTGGAAAAACTCAGAGCAATCTTTGTTGAAATCTCGCAGAATGCAACAGACTGATGCCTTGGTGTGCTGCCATTACACACATTGGTCATCTGTCCTTGCTGACAGGTGTCAGTCCAGAAGCTCTGGAGACATGTTCCACATCTCTTCCTGGGGAAGAACTAAAGTAAAATGTCAGTGTGCTACTGGAGTGACTTTGGTGGCATGGGCCTGTTCATTCCATTTCACTGGTGCCACCTTTACCTTATATTCTGCGCTATCCTGGTTTTCAGAAGGTTCTGTATTTTGTTCTACATGTCATCACATCTATTTTTTCCTATAGCCCTATTCAGTTTTAAAAAAAAAGTATTGTTGAAGCTCACCTAGTTTGGATGCTTTGGCAAAAATCTTTTGCTTGCTCCTTATTCATAGAGAATAGCGGGATTAAAAGTGATATTAGCAGTGACAAAACTCACCAGTGAATGTCTCCCACAACTTCTTATTTTAACAAATTCCCATCTCTTCCTTCAACCTGCTACTAGGAATTGTAAGAGGATTAAGGCTTTCCTGTATTTCCTTAAATACAGTTGTCATGCTTATTTTGCAGAATTATGACTTTTCTCCTCCTTCTTTATACTTGTAAATACAAGGACTCAAGAAGTGTTGCCTGCCCATTGTTTTACTGGTAAACTCAGAAGCCCGTGATCCTGTGATAAAATCCCTGCCTATTCCAAAGAGCCGTGAAACCTTTTGTCCCAGCATGAGTATTTCCTGGAACCATTTTTAAGTTCAGAAATAAACAAATTTCCCATGAAAGTTTATTCAACTGCTATTCAAAGAACACTAACTCATATGGCTGCTTCTTTCCAGTACTATGCTTCTAACTCATATAAACACTGTGTTCTTACTTCATATTGAGGGAAGTCCAAATATTATTACAATACAGAATGCAAGCCAAAATGGAGCATGTACCTCCACTGGTGATGCTTTCCCTGGTAAATATCAGACTATTTTCAGAGTAATAGCAGATAACTCTTCAGAAGTACTACATATTCTTGTTTATAGAATTCTTTGAAAGCTGGCAGGTTTTTAAATTGCTGTTAACAGACACATAAGTTTACAGGATTTGAAACACATGCTCTGATATAGCTAAACTCAACAACCATGGATGTTTCCCGTGGAAGTGTGAGATGTAGAACAGGGGTCAGCATCTTTTCAAGTGCACTGTGCCAGACTAGTTTTTTTCTCCAACTAGAGGCTAAGTGCACTTGAAGAAGCTCAGTGGCAGCTAGAAAATACTGCATCTGAAGGGATGACCTCTCCCCCACTTCTGTCATTTTATGTTGTTGACCCTTGCCTTAGATGGAAACATTTCAGCCACATGCAGGCCTCTCTCTGCAGTGAACCCTCCAGGCTGATGCTGAACCCTCTCCTACTAAATTTAAACCCATCAGTTACAGACTGAGATTAATCATAACCTTAAAATGAAACAAGTAACAGAAAACTAACCTCACCTTTCTTCAGGTAACAAGCGTGGTAACTGCCTGGTCTAGACATACTCCAGCACCTAATTTCCTCTTTGTTAATCTCTTACTTTTTCCAACCACGAAATCATAAAAAATGAAATGAAAGGAGAAGTACACTAGACTGTGACCTTCACAAAACCATACTTTTTTTTTTTGCTGACCCTGTACATTTTCACAAGGTTTTGGGAAGAAATAGGTAGAATTTAATTGACTGTAGTGTACGGTGAAGGGTCTTGTACAAAACACTCCTATACTGCCCCTAATGAGTCCCCAGCTTTCATCAACTCATCTGGCTCATGTGGTGCCAAGTTGCAGACTGATCAGAAAAGTGGTTCCATTAGTTTCAGTGCTCTGACAATCCTGGGAGTTCCAGATGAACCAGCAAGAATTCTGCAAAGGTCCCAGGTGTTTCTTGCCACCTCATTGCTGTGCCTTGTGATCTGCAGAAAACATACAGCTGTAGACAGCAGGAGTAACTTGTGATATAGCTGACTGGCAGAGGAGAAGACTGAAGAACAGTGAGGGAGCAACAGTTATGCTTTAATAATCTCTGTTTCTACACATGAGTAATGACATAAATATATTTGATTTTTAGAGAAAGATTATGAGCCTTTAAAAATATAAAAGTAATACTTATAAGTAAGGTTTTCATCACTCTGTCAAGTTAAATGTGCATTTGTGCCTTGTACCTTGACTATCATATCACACGAGAGATATGTAAGTTATATATATGAAAGACTATTTTTCTTCTTGACATATTATTTTTCAAAGAAAAGATAAAACTCTGTTCCTCTGTTGTTTTCTGAATAGACTAGAAATCCATGATCTAGTTTTGCAGTTTAACTTGTAGTAACATTGTGTACAAATCTGTAATCCACAAGCCTACAAACTAAGCTTGCTACATGATTCCAGTAAATTCATTCCATTAAAGGCAGCAGAACTATTGATTTGAATGAAAATGGAGCGTAAATATAAGAATTCATAGAAAAATGGGATCTAGCTGAGATGGAGGAATGGACTGACAGTGCCTTATGAAACTCAAAAAATGACAAGTCCAAATTGCTGCCCTTTGGAAGGAAGATCCTCTTGGAGTGACACCATCTGGGGACTGAAAGCTGGAGAGCAATTCTGTGTTCAAAAGCCGTGGGAGTCCAGTGGGCAGTGGGATGAATGTGAGCCAGCAGTGCCCTGGCAGCAGAGATGGCCAGCAGCCTTTTGGATGCATTAGAAGGAGCAGAGCTACTAGATCAAGGACTCACAGCAGTGCATGGCAAAAGGGCAAGAAACAGCAGGTGTAAGTTGGAACACAGCAGGTTCAACCTGGACACACAGATGAACATTTTGCTTGTGAGAGCAGCTGCCAAAAGAGGATGTGCAGTCTACATCCTTATGGGCTTTCAAAAGTGGGTGAGGCAACTACTCAGCTCTCGCAGCAACCCTGCCTCAGCACTTGTTTGGATGAGAAACAACCTGGAGTACCTTCAAGCCTGAATTTCCCCGTTTTTAAGATTGTATTATACTGACAAGATCTTGGTTTGCTATGCTTTTGGAAAAGCAGCAGTGTAGGTTTATTCGGCAAAGTATGTGGCCTATTCAACACTTTTACTTAAGTACAACGAGGCCCATATAATTAAGGGCTCACAATTTCAGCCCCTCCCCTCAGTACAGTAACTCTGAGGCAGGAACCTCCTGAGGCATCCCATGTAACCTATTCTGGGAAGCTTAAGAGTACCCTCTGCTGGCTTGACACTGAAATTGTGAAAATCTGCAGCACAACATACTGAAACGGCATGGCAGAGAGAAACTCCTTTCTCTGAGCAGCACAGCTGTGCATCTCTGCATGGGACAAACAGCCGTGCTGTAGCATTTATCACCTACAAAGGGAATGCCTGAAGCAACACCGCACCACAGGCCACAGAGCTCTTTCCCAAACAACTGGAATTCCAGAACTGTCCCATTAGAATGACTGTCTCGTCAAAGAGCCTGTAAAGTGCCATCTGTGTGAAAAGCTTTAGCCTAAACCAAAACTTATTCTAGGGACACTCTGTTTTGAACATGAACAGTGTGCTATTAATTGATAACAGAATTATGTCCTAAAAGACACAACAGCTTGTGTCTTAATGATTCATCTTTTCTCTCTTGCAAGCTCATGGGAAGAGTTTATCCAGTTTCTACAGGCCACACTGCAATAAAATTTCTTGTTGCAAAAGTTGACATCAGGCAGGAAGAATTTATTTTAATTGCTGCATATCTTATGATGCATAATGAAAAAAAATTTAAAAGCTATGAAGTACTTCAACTGGCAGTTGTTTATCTATGGAACACAGGTCTATATATACCTACCTATGAAAGTGTTTCTTTATGAACATAAGCATTTCAATGTAAGATGAGTAAATGAAAAACGGGAGTAGAGACAATTCTTTATTTCCTAACCTAAATACTAAGAGGCTGCTGCTTCAGTCAAGGCTCTCGGCCCCATTATTAAAGAGCTCCAAGAGATTGTAACTGAAGGTGGATACCTCACCATCCCTTTCTGGTGGTAGTTTCTGATCTTCTTTGCTTTAGTGCTTAAAAATGTGACACTGCTTATTCCAGAAACAAAACAAACAAAAAAACCTTGAAAACCTGCATGTTTCTTATGCTAAAGGTCAAAGATGAGTCTCAGTTCCCTGAACAGGTTCCTCTTCCACCTTTTGCAAAGGACTATCCTTTGTGTCTCTGCATTACCTCAAACAAATGAGGCATAATCACAGCTGCATGTGGAAGAGTTCTTCTTTACTGTGCTAGTAATTAAAAATAATTACTATCAAATGATAATATATTCTGATAGATAAAATAATGTGGAATGATAGAAAATACATTACCTCAGCAAATTTTTAATTAGATACTGCATTTCCAAATGGCATAGAGAGAATAATTCCACACTGGCGAGGGAAGAGCAAGATGACCCACAAGATCTTGCTTGTTAGAATACTGACTAATTGATTCACATATGCCTTTTTTGGGCAGCCATTTTTATATATGAAGAAAGAAACAAATAACAAAACAAAACAAAAACAACCCAAAGAACAAAAAACCAAACCAAACCAAACAAAACCAACCTCCCCTTCCCCAAATAAGTAGGACACTTTATTTCTTAGTTTTAAAGTATGTATTCCTTCTTCCTCCATATCATTAAAAAAACAAAAATAAATAATTTTTTTTTTAAACTAAGAAATACTAAAGAAAATCAATGTTTGTTTGGTTTCTATTTACAGAGAATTTCTTACAGGTATGCAGCATGGGAAAGAATAACAAGAACTGGACCAAATTCCTAGAAGCCACTGAAAAAATTAGTTTGAACCAGAAATGATTTTATTTAAGGAACTTTTTCTTTTTCCTCAAAAAGATAAATTTGTCTAGTGGAAGTATGATATCTATCAAAACTCCTCCAGAGATACAGAAGGATTTATGAAGTTAATATTTACCAAATACACACTCTACCAAAATCATACACTATGCAGACATCACAATTTGCAAAACAGGAAGCACCACCACCAAAGTATCCATAATTTTTCAATATGCTTAAAGACACTGACATAGCAGCCCCAATAAGTATTTGAAGATCAAACTGTTTTCTTTTTTTTTTTTTTCCTTTTGGTTTTTCTGTGCACTGTGAATACAGAACTCAGCAACAGAAACACATTTTTCTAGCTGCACAACTTTCCAGCTACTGCTCATGCAGTTTCTGCACTGGTGGATGCAATGCTAGATGTGAATCCTACACATCAAATGCTGTGATGCAAACTGGGGGACAAGATAGGGCATATCTCTAACATAAAAAAGATAACCCTTAGTCCCAAAGAGCCTACAGTGACCCCACTGACTGAGACTCAATAAGAAGGGCTGGGTTCAACAAAAAAGCACCACTAAGCAGAGAGACATTTTTACCTCAGCAGTAGATCAAGAAATGTAATCAAGTACTATTTTGCCTTCCAAGCAGTAGCAGGAGTGCTTTACCATAACCCTTGATATCAGAATGGTAGACATGGGCAGTTCAGGCATCAGTATGAGGAAAGCTAAGGCAGACAGCCCTAGACAGAAGAGTCCAAGGCAGTTGGCTGATTTTCAGTGATCACTTTCCCTAATCCTGATGTGTGGGAAATCAAGCAAAGGTGCAGAAGCTGACAAGAATGAACAATGAGCTCCTGACTAAAGCCATAAAAAGGAACACACAGGGTGGAAACAGTGGCAAGTGACCCAGAAGGAATCAAGAAAGTCAAAGTCTGCTTGGAGAAGAACCAGCAAGGAACTTGAAGAGTATTAAGGGCAGCTATAGGTATGCCTGCAGCAAATGAAACCATGAAATTAGACAAGGTGTGAAGCTGCTGAAAGGGATGAGAAAAATTCCATTTTGATGCACGGAAAGGGGAAAAGAAAAGCACAGGCAGTTGCTTTGAATAATCTCATTAGATTCCTTTCAGAGCAGATAAAATACAGTCTTAGGCAACAATCCATAGCAGTCTGGTAGACAGAGGGCAGGGAGGGGTATCAGGAGGTCAGCTAGGACCATTATGGACAACTGTCGTCTATATTATTTCTACATATGATCCAAAACTTCTTGGATTTATTAAGGCTTTTTTGTTGTTGTTGCTGGGGGTTTTGTTGTTTATTTTTCTCTCAACACATTTTTTTCAGTTGGTCACTCGTTAAGGCAAATTTGAATTATTTGTGTGCCTAACTTTGTGCAGTATTAAGGATGGTCTGAAAGTAGCCTGAAGGGCAGGGTGTACCCTGATCATCAGCGAGAATTGTCTCCATATATCCACATAGTGCCATATACACCAAGAACTAGAAGTATGATTTGGTGATTTTCACATTCTTGGTGTTTTGGAAGTTGCAAATGTCATTGTTTGACTCTTCAACTGACAACTGCCTGACTGAGCAGTACCTCTCCCATACATGTTAGGATGATGTATGATCAGTTTTCATAATTCATAAAAGGTCCTGTGTTTATACAGTATATCCCATATATTTTACAGTCACCTGTGTCCTGGTCTTGTATATAACTTACAGACTTTGGCACCTTTCCTGAGAAAGATTATGATTTGAACCCTTTCAGGTGATAACTAACTTCTTGAGTTACCTAAGTCATCAAGGTGTTCTGCAAAAGAGAATTCATTTGCCCTATTTAGGAATGGATAGTATTACACTTTGAAGAGAACTCAGTGTCTATTACAGAATTCACATCAAAGAAAATATTCAGTATTATGTACCAATGTTCAGCTGAAAACATTTCAGCACATACCTTGACTTCCAAGTTTAGGCACTGCAGGATTGTTGTATACTTGAGACTGCTTTCCTGGTCTTATTTAGAGCCTTAATTGGAACATGAAGATCTCTAAGTTTGTTTGCTCCTGGAAAGTGTTTCTGGACCTTCTGTGGAGTCCAGCTAACACAGACAAGAGAATCTTGTCCTTTCAAGTGCCTAGATACACTGTTGAGTACTACTTCCCATGGCAAAAAAACAGTTTTAGGTCAAGAAACTCCAAAGTAGTAGCAAAAAAATCTAGGAAAAGGGATGCTGCTTCCAGTTTGATACCACAGTATGAAGTTTACAAAATAAATCATAGGTGTGGGTCTAGAAGTTCACCTTGGTACTTATGACAGAAGTACCTAACCAACACTTCACTGAGGCAGGCACAAATCTTCTTTGTTGGATTATCTCAGATCACTTCTGAAGTATTTACCAACATACTTGTATAGCTGGACATGAGACCTCTACTTGGAGACAACCCTAAGTCCAAAGTCTTGTATCACATAACCAGATGTCCTTACAATACAATGAAAAATTTAATGGAAACAGCTTTCTTTTAGCACCAAAATATTAACAAATAGAAGAAAGCATTGGTAGTCTAGACTGGCTTGGTTAACAAAATGCACTTTACCTTCATGGCCAGTTTCTGCCAATCAGTTCAAATCCTACTCCTCCACCCCCTCCATTGATTATAAAGGGCAAAACCCAAGACAACTCAGAATCCAAACCCCGCTGTATTCAAGGCAGATAGGGGAAAAAAAAGATTAAGTTCAGTCAAAAAAAATTTTTGTTTCAACTTCTAAAATGGAGCAGTAATTACAGTCTGAAGAAGTAAAAGGAGAACACAGAACAAAACAAGGGAACTAACTCTTTCAAACTTAGCATCGAGAGGGCAGAAGACAGCAGCATAGTACCAAATATTTATCACATACATACCTTGGCCTATATTCCTTCAGTGGAAGCTCTAAATAGTTGAATTCACCTTTCTGGACCCCACAATAATTTAATGCAGAGCAATATGTGCCTGTATTTGGTGGCAGGAGAATGGGAGAATTTAGGAAAATAGAATATTTGTGACTCCTAATATCCAGGTACTACATCTGTATGTTTTGTAGGGAACACCACTCTGATTGATGGTTCTGCTGTGGTAATGGAAAGCTGCAAGCATTTTTCTCCAGAACTGAAAAACAGCCTGGTTGTATCAGACTACTCATTACTTTTGCAGGTCAGGCAAGGAAGAATTTCTCCTCTTTATCACCACAGAAAAACAAAATATTGAAATTTTTAGTTTTTATCAGTTCATCTCAGTTGGGCTTAACTAAGACAATTTAGTTAAGGCTTTCTATCCAAAGCTTTGGCAGGCGGGAAGCAAATGCTTCCACAATGTAGTTAAGAACCTCATCAGGTATCCCCAGAGCCCCAAGTAAGTTGAAAGGTATTTAAGAGTAGCAAATTCTTCTTCATAGGGAAGCATTATTTCAGGCTTGTAACACCAATAGAAGAGTTTGCATTGGACAGACAATTCCCTTGAGTATGAGCTGATGGTAGTTTCTAAACCAACATTTCCTGTTATGATTAACGACCATTCACAGCACAACCTGCAACACCTGGGAGTTAAATGTGAGTGAGTAACACAGAGAAGCTACACTCCTGCAGGATCCTTAGGGCCTAATACTACTGTAACTGGCTACATCTGTACTAAAAAACCCTAAAGATCCTTGAGTTGTATTCCATGTGCTTCCCAAACTGCCTATTTTTTCCTTTCTTTGATTTAGTACTCATTAAATACAATGCCTACCCTTCAACTTGCAAGTTTTTGTAGCAAATAGGCCCATCTTAGACAATTACAGCTGAGAAAGCACTGAAGATTTCATACTCTGACTGGCAAGTTAAGAAACATCTAGATAAAACAGTTAAAGAAAACTGTTACAGATACTTTAATACCACTAGGTATTTAAACTACCATGCACAAGATCAGCTTAGACAGCTTTTAAGCTAAGAACCCAACAGAATTGGATTTTGTACAATATTCACCTAGGTGAATCTATCTATCACACACACAAATCCTCCATGCACTGTTCACAAACTGAACTGAGACTTAGCTTGAACACAAGTCCTCAGAAGTATATAGAAGCTGTCTGATCTATACTGCTCAACAGAGTAGGTCAATGCTATTCATAGCCTTTTTATGTCCCCTTACCTCCGAGTTTGTAACCTCTGCATAGTCAAGCCTAAACTGTGCTCTTCTTAGCTGTATTCTACAACCCCTGGTATCTACCACCACAATGTATTCTAAATGTTACTCACTTCCACCAGAGACTGTTTGTGGATGGTCCTTATTTTAGTTACAACTGTAAATAAAAATAGTCCTACAGGATATATCCATTTTAGCTCTTATACTTGCCTTTAGGCTTAGAGACAACACAAGTTGTATCTAAGTAAGTTGTGTCTATGCTATGCTTATAAGCTTTCCCTCTGAAATGGCACAAGAGACAAGATGAAAAATTTATTGTAGTATGCTTGCTCTGCAGCAGACAGGAAGCTATTACACACAGCAGTAGGTTGTAGTCAAAGTCCTGAATTCATTAATCCCAGACAGCACTCACATCATAACTATGAGCCATTGCAGGCATGTGTTAGCCAAACCCACTTTACATCACCTTCTAAACTAGTTTACATAGTTGATGCAAATATCTGTCAGAAAGACCTGTTTACCTGCCTTTGAAAAGTTGACATAATTCTTCCTTTAGAGGAAAGTGTGTGGGAGAAAGGGTGTTGTTGGGTTGGGGGTTTTGTTTCATGTATATTCCAATACAACTGTTTGAATTCAGTGCTGAACTGAAATATGGTTTACATGGTTCAGGAAGTTTTGTTTTTTTGGGGGCTGCTTGGGTTGCTTTTGTGGTTTTGGTGTTTTTTCACTGACTTAAAAGAAAAATAGACATGACAACACATCAAGGTATTAACATATTAAAAATTTTAAGGCACATTCCAACAAAATACACTTTTATTGAATGCAATATTAGGCATTCTATTTTGTTTAAGGGAACAGTGCTTCCCTCCCCCCCATAGGGATTCCCTTTGACAATTTCCAAAAGCTGTATTTCAATTACAGAAATATTTCTCATGATTAGAAACAACAAACTTCAGTCTAAATTTTCCTTAAATTATGAAGTGCAACTAAATTCTTCCAGCAGATAACAGTTTTCAGTAGGCACTAGAATGAGAAGCCTGCAAGTTGTTTACAGTTGCTGGGTACAGAGTTATGTTCAGTCAAATTTTATACTAACCCATCTAGAGTGTTGTTTTTGAAGAATTATATAAAAAGTGGGATTTAAGAATAAAGAAATGCAGCTTAAAGAGCAGGTTGTCACCATTTTAAAAAAAGTCTTAATGGCAACCTGTGTATTTCATACCACTTCCACAGTATGTCAGCTAGCAGAGGCTTAGTCCAATAATTTAAAACTTCAGATAGGAATGTCTTTTGGTTCTGAATGCAGATCATAAGTCAACGTGTTCAGTATGTGAAGGCTCAGCTGTTTCACTCTCTACTTCCTCTCCTGTAAAGTTAAATAGCACAGTTAGAATCTACAGATCTACTATCAATTATACATATATAATTAATTATATATATATAAAATTCTGATTTTGGAAATTAGGATTTTTTAAAATAGAAACCCAAATTAACATATTTATCAAGACCAGAGAAACAATTAAGTCATATATATATAACACCTGTTTGCACCATTCTCCTAACCTAAGCCTGTATTTTTTTTTTACTATATGAAAACAAAATTTTTCAAATAAATTGGTATTATACTATTAGTGGAAGGGAAAAAAAAAATCAGCACAGGCACTTCTAGGCTTTTGTTTTCAGCTATTCACAGTGAATTTCCTCCTTTCTACACAACCTGTCAATAGCAGTTTTGGTATTTGAAAAAGTAGGGCAAGTCTTATTCAAAATTGTTTTTATACTACAAACTGCTCAGTTCAAATGTTAAAACAACTTTTAACAAAGCAGAGCAATTTTATTATATTGGGAAAAGCATTATCTAAACAAAAAAACCTAAGTCAATTTGTCTACCTTTTATTTTACTTTTAGTTTAAAAATGTCAGACCACATTAACAAAGGTAGTAACTCATACCCTGCACATCTGTATTAGAGAAGATTCCAAAGGACTAATAATGGTAAGCACTGAGAGTAAAAGGAATGAACTGAGTGGCCTTGAGCAGCAATACAACATCCATCATTACACCTTTTTAGTACAAGATGAAAAATCAGCCTTGGGGATGGAAATGGGGGGGGGGGGGTAAAAAAACACCCAAAGAAGCTAAGAAGTAGAAAGAAAAGGTATGAAATTAGGTGTCTCTCATCTATTCTCCTACCACTCCTGCAAAATAATCCCATCTTTCTCTTTGGAATTGTAAAAGAGGCCTAGATGGAGTAATGGACATTTAATGTATGTAGTTCTGTCCATATGGCTCAACACATCCTAGAAAAAATGATAGTTTAATTTTTTTGACAAAGTTATAATTTAAGTGAAGCTGAACAGGTCCCTATGACTGACAGATTAATGTCTTCCCCATTTTCATCTTAACACCAGCTCTGGCACTTACATGATCACAAAATAAACAAATTCAGCATTTTTATCCAGCAAAAAGAATTTGTAGTTCTTTTTTCAATTTGTAATTTTCAGGGATTTCAATGAATTGAAGATTGCATGCAATCAGATAAACCCTTAAGTCACTATAATTAATGATAAAGGAAAGAAGTGGGGAGGACATATTCATTTTTATGATGTCAGAAATTTGCTACCTCATTTTATGTAACAAAGACAAACTCTTAAGGGACTTAAAAACACAACCTTGACTTGAGCAAAAATGTAGCAACACAAGAACAGAATGTTTAAAAACAAACTATCTTTAGGCAAAAAAACACACATCAGAGTGTGGCCTGCACTATAAACTATTGATACAGACCACAGCTGTGTGAAGATGAGAAATAATATAGAGGGATTCACAAGTAACTAGATCCTTAGACTTATATAAAACTTCAAGTTGTTGATACAGCATGTTTTTTTAAGTTGCCCCTGAAAAGCTACTTACCTGATTTTACAGTTTGAACACATGTTCCATCCTTATCTTCAAACCCTTCTGAACATACACACTTGTAACTACCTGACGTATTAACACAATCTTGATTCTCTTCTGTGCAGACCTTTTCAGGAAGGCTACATTCATCTATATCTAGAGACAGCACAGGGAAAGAAAGAGTCCACTGCTGTTACTTTGTTATAAACCTTATTTGTGCTCAGTCATATAAACCAAACTCTATTCAAATATGAAAAACACTGAGGAGCAGAATGCTGCTGCAACAAATGTAACATCTGTTAAAATAATCTAATTGTTAATATTTGAACTGTTTCAAAGTTATTCCGATAACACCCAGTACTGCTGTTTTATAATGTTTTCCAAATCCCTGTACAGAGAAATGTATTAAGTAGTTATGTTTGTCACAATTAGGCAATTCGTCTGAACCTACTGAACATTTCCCCCACAGTCATTTTCTATTTATGCCATCAATGTATAGCTAAAGGGAACAGAGCTTGTAAACACTACACCATCACAGTTAATAGCTACTTCAGATTATGTATATGTCTTGTGCTTTTCCACAGAGGAAGTCTAATTTCACATTCTAATTCACTAAGAATGAATATAATTTGAACTTGGACATTGATGGATTATCACAATGCCTGCCTTTCTGCTACAAAATGAATAGAAACACAGATCTGATGAAATGGTAAGTAACTGACAAAGACTCATGTAGCTGTTTCCTGAAGTTACTATAAAATACCTTGTTCCTTTGTACAAGTGATTCACTTTATGTCCTGTCAAGCATATCAGCTCAGTAATATAAAGTAATTTATTGAGAATGTCTTTGCAGCTAATATCAGAATGACTGGGCTCACTTTGACAGGCATGAAAGCTGAAGCACACAAATGTGAATGCACCCATGAGCTCCTCAGCATGGCTAACCATGAGTGAGCTAACCAGCGTTCTACCAGGTACTGCTAAATCCACCAACCTGTACACTTCTCATCTTCCTTTGCGTATCCAGATGCGCAGGTCTTACATTTTTCAGAACCTTCTCCTGTGCAACCTACACAGCTGGCATCACATGCTAAAGATAAAATATTTTATGCATTAAAAAAATTGTCTATCTGGGGTTTAAAATACCACCCTAACGTCAGACAGCTTACCCACACAAGGAATCATAGAATGGCTTGGGCTGGATGTTGACCTTAAAGATCATCTAGCTCCAACCCCCCTGCCACAGGTTGGACACCTTTCACTACACCAGGTAGATCAGGGTTCCATCCAACTGGTCTTTGAACACATTCAGGGACAGGGCATTCATAACTTCTCAGGTTCAGTGCCTCAATACCTTCACGGTAAAGATTTTCTTCCTAATATATAATCTAATCTATTTCAGCTTGAATACATTCCCCCTTGTCTTGCCCACTACATGCCCTCGTAAAAAGTCCTTCTCCACCTTTGTTGTAGAACTCTTTAGGTACTGAAAGGCTCTGGAGCCTTCTCTTGTTCAAATGGACAATGCCAGCTCTCTCAGCCTGTCCTCACTGGGAAGGTGACCCTCTTGATCAAGACTTTCACAGCTGTCCTCTGCACCCACTCAGGCAGGTCCATGCCTGCCTTACCCTGGAGGCCCCAGAGCTGGAGGGTCTCACAAAAGCCAAGCAGAAATAACCAGAAACCTCTTTATTTGCTCATACAATAGGTCTAAAGCCTCATCCCATGCCCAGTGAGGATCAGACCACACTGTACCAAATACCTATCAAGCACTTTCTAAGCATTACCTCTAGCATTAGTTTAGGATTCTAGACAGTAAAATACAACAGAAGATTGAAAAGAAACCTTTGCATGAGAAAGATCCATCTGTGTTCAAACAATATTGGTGATCTTTGCAAGGAGAAGCAACACATTCATCTAAATCTGAAAGATAAAAGGTGACAGGTTACCCAAAATAGTAGTTATGATTAAATAGACAGATTAATACTTGAATGCTATAAACTGACTGCACTGAGAATAGTTGTTGCAATGAGTTTGGGGTCAGGTGCAACATGGGAGACACAGAACTAGCATGGTAACAGACACAGTTTTGTTCAGCTTAAACATGTATTAGAAAATCTAAACTGATCCTCATACACTTTGTGATGACAATAAGAGATGTATCAGAAATTCAAGAGGTCAAATTAAATAAACTTTCAGGATACCTGCAATCCCTGCCATTTTCAAGTCATGCATTTATGCAGATATCATAACAAACAAGCAGACACACTATTGTTCTGGAACACTATTTTCTTCTGTACTCCTACACTACCAAGTTACAGAGCTTTTTATATGACTAAAAAATGTGTACTATTGCACATACATGCACCTCTTAGTATTCTACAGAAAGCAAACTGGAACAAACCAAGTTATGATTAGGACCAGTCAAGCTGAAAACCAATTCTACTGCAGAGTTGAAACATGCAAGCCTTATGATTTTGAGGAAAGGGTGCAACAGTATTTCATTAAAAAATTCAAACACAGAAAGGCTATTTTAGTCCCTCTCTTCCTGTCATTGCTGTCACTCTCCTCCTGTTGCTGCACCCATCATTCCTACTGATTACTCAATTGATTAATAGTTCATTAGTGGCAATAACTATCTGTAAAAACCTCAGTTGTACAGAAGACAGTACCAGAGCATCTTAAAACTGCCCTGGGAGTGCTCAGTAGTTGCCTAAGCAGGTATTGCAAGAGCTGTAATTTAAGACCAGCTCTCACTGGAACTTTGAAAAGGAAGCAGTGTTCACATAATTTCTAAGACACTGTTTCCGGGCATTATGTTAGAGGTCTTTAAAGGGTCAAATTTAACCACTTAAACGTGCTACTCTCCCCTAGTGCATTCCTGCATTGGGAGTATTTTTAGTGTTTGAATTTTTCCTGAAGTATTTCACACTTATCTCCTCATAACCCAACTTAACTGCTAAGACAGAAACAGATAAGAAATTAACAGAACCACTGATCTTGATGTCTCCTGGTATTTCTGTCCAACAACAGGAAAAGTCAGCATGCATGGCTTTTACTGAAGTGTTTGAACTCTATTAGGGTTGAGCATTTATGAGAGTTATGTGAAGGTAAATGTGCAATTAGTACAAATTATGTAATAAAGTCTATATGAATCTTCTACTAATTGACAAAAGAGCTTAAGTCAGAAGCAGGATATTGTTTAGCATACAAATAAACACCAAGAAAACTCAGGTCTGAAAAGAAACACCCCACTTGCTGCTCTATGAATCCCATTAAACTGAAAAGACATGCAGAATAGTATGATAAAGGTAACATCATCACCAGGCAATCAGTGGTGAGAAAATACTGCTTTCCTGCAGTATGAAATAAGTGAGGAAGAGAGAACTAATAAAACTGTAAAAAATCTAAACTGACAGATCATTTCCATAAAATACAATAAAACTTGGACGTGATGCCATCTAATCTTATTAGCCCGTGTTACAACAAAACCTGTTTGAAGTCTGCCAAGCATTACTCACCCACACAAGCTCCATCCTCATTCTTAATCCAGCCTTCTTTACAATCTTGGCAGTCCTTGTTACTCGAACCAGTACAAGTCTTACAGGCAGCATGGCAGGCTGAGAGGAGAAAACTTCAACCTGAGTTTTGTTGAGAGATCCCAAGACAAGTTTGGGCACACAAACTCTCACAGAAAACTTTATTTAGGATTCAGTGGAAGCCATCATTTTTTAGGAGCTTGAAACTCCCGTTCACAGGCAGTACACCTCCATAAGATCAAGATTTAATTTAGAAACATGCAGCTATCTCACCAAAACAACTGCCAAATTCCAAAATACCACTGGAAACCAAACCTAGCAACTACAGTTATTTGCACCACTGAAAACACTGCCATGAAATTCTAGTGACTAGAAGTGGCAGGTCCAATTTCTAAAATATTTGGAAAAAGGAGATCAGGAAGGCAAACTTAGCTCAGCCCCTCAAGGCTGGAACATGAGTTTAAACATCAAACTCTGAACTTCTCCACCTAATGAATCCTCACACAACCTACATTTGCAACTAGCTATGAGAGCAATGTGTGAAGTGATTTAATTCTGAAGAATTCAGATGGAACTATACTAGAAATCCAGCTGCATATTGTATACATATATATAATATACATATATAACACACCCTATGTAACATTTGTATGTTATATATTCTCATCTAAAACAAATCATAGAGAAGAATTACTACACAACCAGATTAAGAAAACCAAAAAACCCCAACAATATAGACTATATAAAAATAATCTTATTAGACCCCAGGGTCAGGAAGCAGCTGTTGCAGAATCTCATCAAGGGTCTAAGAAGAATTGAAAATCTGACCAATACATAATTTTATTCCTATGATCTGACTTTGTTTCAAAACTAAACTTAGGCATATCTAACTGGAATCTAAGTAGTCTGCAGTAAGCTTATCTGAGACATGAGGAAAATCTAGCTTTTAAAGCACTCCAGTATGTAGTAATTTCAGCTCAAAATTTCAGCAGTACTTTGGAAGCAGAGAAGCAGAGATATTTATAAATTCTTCTTAAAGCAGAAAAAAAACAATTTAAAAATCAAAGGCAGTGTGGAAAGATGACTTGGCAAAATCTTAGAATTGTCACTAAAGTGACTGTCAAAGCAAAAAAGTCTTTTATGCTTAAAGCTGGCCAAATTGTGTTTTGTTTCTGCATTTGTTAGTTTCAAATTTTGCTTGCAAAAACTGAAGCAGTAACACAAAGATTTAAGCATGTGTTAAGACTTCGTTACCTGTACAAACAGAATGCGTCTCATTTCTCAAGGAGCTGAAGTAACCACCAGAACAGTCCAAACAAAACTGTCCTGTGTACTCCTTCTTACAGCTGCATGAGCCATCCCCACCTCGGGTACCATCCCCATCACAGTGGCCATTTCCATGGCAAGGTCTTTCTGATCCACCACGACAAGCTAAAAAAGGATCAAAGGTATTTTTAAATCAGATGTTTAAAGAAATAACTTTCTACTCTCAGACACAAGCACCCAAAGTCCCTCCCTCTTCACAGAAAATAAAATAAGAATTAATTTTAAATTGTCACACTAAAGTAAGATACAATTTCCAAGAGTCTTTTTCACCCTTGAGAATAACTAAAAGTTTTGCAGTAAGGCAATGCTTAATAATATATTCAAGCATAAGGGAAACTCAAAGCAATCTCCAGGAAAGTTCAGTTATCAATTTGATTTTGGATAAAGACCATGGCTCAAAATTTTATTTATTTTCTGAGTTTCCTGGATAAAATTGGTATCTTTATTTTTTCTGTATCTCTGAGAAGGCTCATATTACATTTGTAAAAATCTACCAGCTATCGTTTAGATCAATATAGGGAATGGAGACTTAATTTTTACCAATATATTAAGTGGCCAAAATCAATCTCTTAATAAGGTGTGAAGTTTCAGAGATTTATAAATTTTACCAGCTTCAGAGGCCAAGATATCTCTCATCACTTTTGCAAAGACCTTACTTTCATCTCCCACCAACTTTTACCCAATTTTTCTCATTGCCTTTTTAACTGATCCTCAGTTGCAAGTTCATTTAAACCCCAGCAGCATTTGGGTTGTTTTACTCTGAAACTGGCCAAGGATTCTCGTCTACACAGATTCTGCAAGGCCACCTTAATGACAGACTTCATTCAGAGAGCCTTTAAGGATGGGTCAGGTGTGGATATTAGCATCAGACTGATTGTTTCTGCACATCTTGGTACCCCTGACAGCTCAGTACATTACTACATGCCCAGAAGACTTTTATTCAGGCAGGATATTCCCAAGGCAGCCAATCAACCATGAGGCAGCAAGCAGGTACATACTACACAGCAGCCTGTGTCTCATGCAAAATATCATACATCATGTGTTTGTCTGTGACAGTAAAGACTGAAACAAACAGGTAAAAAAACTGTACAACAGATACAAACTCTATCTGCTACTGAATTTTTCAGAAGTAAAATTACCGAGACAATCAGGTCCATAAGTTCCAGCAGGGCAGCAAACTTCTATTGTTTCAATGCAAAACCACTTAAACAAATCTGGATACTTCTTCTTTCTGTATATGAAAGATATTCATTTACAAACAAAAAGAACAAAGATTCTTTAAAAGCCAGCTCACACAACTGACCCAGCACAACACAGGAGAGAAACCTATTGCACATGACAGATTAGAAATCTAATCCTTCTGAAGATTTCAAGAATTAATTTCTAGAAGAAGACCTCCAATTTGAAAATGTCACTTTTAAAATACAATACTATTAACAAGCTCTACTCAAATTTTATAAATTATATTTAGGAAAAAAATGAAATAAGAGCAACAAATAAAATCAATTCTTCTTCATAGACACACATACATCTTTTTTTAAACACCTTACTTTTAGGGAAGGTTTAGATACAGTTTAGACAGTCTTAATTAAGTCTTTCTCTTATAAATACTTGCTGTATTTTTATCTCAAGTACACAGAAGACTACTTGGCTACTTGATGACTGGGTTAAAATTTCTCCTGTTTTTAGCATTGATTGAGTACTATTTTAGAAGACATTTTTAAAATTAAGAAGTTAGTTATGTGCTAGTTGAACACCAGCATACAGCCCCAATTAATTGAGTCCAGCTCCCTGCTCCTCACAGGACTTCCTACACTCACTGTGTGAGCAAGAGTGTCCTCCAGATGATTCCTGAACTCTGACAGGCTTGGTGCTGTGGGGAACCTGCTCCAGTGATTGATCACCCTCTATGGAACAACTTGTAAAAATGCCTAAGGTATTCATGGGCAAAGAAACTGTCTTTGGAAACTACCACAGAAACTGAATGACCTTTGGATACTGCAGGTTAAAGAAAGGAAGGCAAACAATCAATTGCATACACTCAAATGGTCTATTAAATACAGACACTTTCCAAAACCCAATGTATTTTATTAATAGTTTTTATTATTTTAGGAAGTTTACTATGCCAGATTTTCTAGTTAAGTTCTGCAAATTTTAGCCCAATTAAAGACTCTGGGTTGCATAGTTTACCTTTGTGGAAGGCATGTCCTATGAGGAGCACCTAAGCACTCTGTGCTTGTCTAGGAGGAGGTGGAGGGGGTGGCCTCATTGCCCTCTGCAGCTTCCTGAGGAGGGAAAGGGGAGAAGGAGGTGCCGATCTCTGCTGTGTTTGATGGCAGGACACAGGGGAAGGTTCACAGCTGCACCAGGAGAGGTTCAGACTGGACATCAGGAAACATTTCTTTACCAAGGGGGTGATCAAACACTGGGACAGGTTCCCCAGAGAGGTGGTGAAGGCCCCAAGCCTATCAGTGCTTTAGGAGTGGTTACACAATGACCTTAACAAGATGCTTTAACTTTTTCATCAGCCCTGAAGCAGTCAGGCAGCGGGACTAAGTGATCATTTTAGGTTCCTTCCAACTGAAATATTCTATTTTCTGCTCTGCTATTCTACTCTATTCCCTTCACTACGTGTTAACACATATACAATCCTGTATAGTTAGGTAAAAGGCTAAAGCAGTCATTTAGAAGAAAGCAGAGCATCAAAAAGCCTTATCCAGTTATGAAACATTATAATGGCAGTTTACCCTGTTGAATTCTAGCTAATTAGGAGTGCTGACAGTTTAAATTAGTGAAAAATACTTAGAAGAAATATGATTTTAAACTAAAAACCCCAAACATTAAGAAATCTAAATGTTACACTGCCATTCGTGCACTAATTATATTTAAGACTGGTATACAAAAAGCTTAGCTATAACACAAATTCCAGTCTAGCTTAAATTGCAGGTAGAAAAGTCAGCTGCTACTCCACCATCTGCAAGAGATTCAACTTCTACCCTGATTAGCACCAACTATTCTTTTGATTGCCAGGGGAACAAAATTGTAGTTTCAGGGAAAAAAAAGCAAGCAAACAAAAAGCCCACAAGAACCAAAGAGCCCTTTGCAGTTTTGTGACAAAGGAAAACATAAGGAACTAAACTTCAAAATTTTCCAATGTTAGTTTGCCTTGACACCCTACTGTCTACTACTAAGTGGACAGTGTAAAAGAAACAAGTGTAGATGCTTTGGTGCAGCACTGCTGGAACTGAAAATCAAAAAGAGCACAGGACAACAGCACATGATACTAAAAGTTAGCCTGAAACCAGCTGTACCCAATGGCAACTCTTGAAAGACAATGAATATATTACCCATACTGCTATTGTTCAGGCCCAAGAGTTAACATTATTAGGTCATCCTCTTAGATAATTTATTCACACAAAGATCTCCGCCAAGAAAATGATACTTACAATTTGAACCACCATTTCTCTATCAGCTCTTCATGTTCTTCTACCATGTTGTTACATTCAAAGTTACTACTGTCACACAGATTCTCTATGATCTCCACAAGACGAATTTCACTACAAGCAGAGAAGGAAAACTGTAAATTTAATTTAAATGTTCAATACAACTCAAGACCTGACAGACCAGCCAGACTTCAGTGAGAATATTTCATTAGTTTATGGGGTGGCATGAATTAGTTTCAAAACATCAGAGTAAAGAACTAATAAACATTACTTCGGTCAAAAAAGAAACCCAGACCCAGAATAATGATCACAAGAATGTTGTGACTTGCTTGCATTTACTACGTTTCTAGATTGTAGGTTTGATAGATTTTTAGCTTTCCAGAAAATTGAAGTGCAGTACTTCAATGTTCAACAACAAATTTAATGTATTTTTATTTAACACAAGCCAGTGAATCTCACAGCAACATCTCAGTGCTCCAACTAAGATTAAAAAATGAATTTGAAATGCAGGAGAAAGGTATCAGGTTACTTTTCTCCATGGTTAACCACCTATATGTACAGTAATCTGCCTTCTCTTTGGCAGTGCAACAGTGACAACTCTAGGGAGAAGATACTGCCTTCAATTCTAAATCAAGTATTTCAGTACTCTGTACCTTTTATGGCTAGCAATAAAATATTGACCATTATTAGATTCATTATTTTATGACTTGAATAGGTAAATAGAAAAAAACCCTACTATAACTAATAACATGTGGAGGGACAGAAGGTAAGAAAATAAAGATAGTGCAGAAGGCAGTCTCACACCTGAGGAGTTGCAGCTGTACCAATCACCAAAGATTAGGAACAGGCTGCCCTTAACAGGCCACAGCTGTGTCCAATAAGAAAACAAGTGCTACAAAAGAGTGGGTTAGCTGGGTGAGAAGAGAGCTGGAGTTTGTTTGCTGTGCAGAGATGTCCATGATAAATCACTGAGAACGTATGGCAGCTTTGCAATAAGATGACAACAACAACAGAATTAACTTTTGCAGTTTTCAGAAACAAGACGAATAGAGGCAATAATAAGGCATTGAGTTTTTACTATAATCTTTAGATTACAATGTTACATAACATTATAATCGTTAAGAATTTAAGGTCTGGACAAGAGAAATCTTAGCTGCCAAGTTCAATACTTAGTTCCAAACAAACACTGCTACAGTGAAGTTACACACAGTGAACACAAAAGGCAGCTGAATGAAAAGTACTGAGACAGCTCACCTGGACTCGTACTTTGACAGCGTCTTCTCTTCCCAAGCAGTGTTTCCACCACCGAAGTTTTTTTTAGCTGTATCTGCTAAACCCTACAAATAAAAGGTACCAGGAATTACATAGGGCTTGTTGCTAACAAAAAAAAAGGGCAATAACAAAGGCTTATATAGAAATTATGAAAAGTGCCATGCATAAACAACAGTACAGCTCTCAAGCTGAAGCTCAAATTCCTGAGTGAAAACAACAGCTAATGACAACATGAGAAGTGAGAAAGCCTATGTTATAGGGTAACATGATTAAATTTTCCTAATGTATAAACAAAGCCATGTTACAGTCTTTATTTACAAAAAAAAAGCCCCACACATGTGAAACTTTACACCCTTCTTCCTCAAGTCCTCAGGAAATTTATTATTTGTTATCATTGGAACAGAACCTCTACTTCATTCAGTTTTGATAACAGCCCGGTCTGCACCAAGTTGTAAGTTAAGCACACAACCGTACAAGAGGGCGATCAGCACAGCTGTCCCCAGTCACAGCCGATGCCACCAGACGACACCTGGCAGCACACCTCACGGTTCAAGTGCCGCGGCGAGCCTGCAGCAGCCGACACGCGTGTGGAGAGCACAAAGCACGGCTCTCCAGGGGCAGCAGCCCTCGCTGCCGGCGCACAATTTACTCTGCCACACGTAAGGCTGCTGCAAGTGGCAACAAATAGTGAATGTTTGGGAACGAAGCTTTCCACCAGCACTTCCTATGGAGCTGGACACGCTGCAGCGGAGCCAGCCTTTTGACACAAAAACATCTTTGGCGGCAGAGATGAAGGAGCTCTGCCGCCCATCCGCCTCAGCACCGCGACCGCTGCCGGAGCGGGACCCGCCGCTGCCCCATCACCGGGCCGGGCGCCGCCCGAACGCGGCTCCGGCGGAGGCGCTCCCGTAGCGCGGCCTCTGGGCACGGAGCCGGCCGGCGTTGCCCGGCTATAGGGCCAGCAATGCCCCTCGGCGCCGCAGGCGCGGAACCACCTACGCCGCTGCTCGACCCCACCGGGAGCCCCCGCGAACCCCAGACCCACCGCGGGGCTGTCTGCCCGCACCCCGCGGCCCACCTGGTTGAACCTGTCCACGATGCCCCGGCAGGTGGAGCATGCCAAGCGCCGCCGCTCGCCGGCGCCGCTCACAGGCAGCGACAGCAACACGGCGGCACAGAGCAGCACGGCCAAGGCCGCGCGTGTCGGTCGTGGCGCGGGACCCGGTGGCGGAGAGGGGCCGGGCCCCATGGCGAGGCCGCGGGACCCCTGGACGCGGAGCGGGGCCGCCCCAGCCGAGCCCCCTCAGCAGCGGCAGCAGCGGCGGCCGCGCTGGCCCCGCCCCGGCCCCGCCGGCCCGCGAGCTCCATTCAGATTTCCGCGTCAGCCCCACGCGCGCACCGGCCGCGGGCGCTCGTTGGTCGAGGCGGAGGAGCGAAGGGACGTGGTCCAATCAGCGCCCGCCACGCTCCGGACCAATGGGAGCCCCCCGCGTGCCCTGAGAGCCGGGCGGGGGGCGGGGCAGAGCTGTCAGAGAGAGCGCCGCCGCCATCATGAGAAAGGGCAAGCACGGGCTCCGTAGGGGCTTCAGAGCCGCCCGCCATTTGTATTCGGCAGCCGCCTCGGAGACCTTCTGCTGCCGGGGGCGTGCCCTGCCCTCACCCAAGATGGCCGGCGGGGGAGGCGGTCACGTGCTCGAGGGGCTGGCGCTGCCGCTCCCGCGCTGCCGGCGCCCTCTGCGGGGCGGCCACGTGGGCGCGCGCGCGGTGAGTGCGGGAGCGGCGGCGGGCGCTGCCCGGGCCGGCAGGGCGGGCGGGGAGGGAGGGACGGGGCAGCGGGAGAGCCGCCAGCTGCCCGTGCCTCTGCCGCTGCCCGGCCAGAGGGCGTTCCCGGGAGCGCCGCCGGGCGCTGCTGGGCTGCCGCCCCAGCTCTCCGCCTCCCGGGCGCGGGAGCTGTGGCGCGGCGGGAGGGAGGGAGCGCGGCCGGGCAGGGCAGCCGCCTCCTGAGGGTGTGCGCGGGGCGCGGTGCCTGCCCTGCCGCTGGGGCCCGGCGGCTGCAGGAGCGGCGCGTGGTGTTGGGCTCGGCCCGGAGCCCTCATGGAGCCCCCTCACAGGAGCGACCGGACACGGGCGGCGCTTCAAACCCGCCCCAGTGCTCACCTGTGGGGCTGGGCTGGGCTGAGCCGGGCTGATCGGGTGGGGGTCCGGGTTCCCCTGCTGGGACCGGGAACGATGGGGGCGCGGGTTGGATTTGGAGAGGTTTCAGTCGAGAGCATTCTGCAGGTTTCTTCCCCGGCCCCAAGAGTGACATTTCTTTCTCTATCGCCTCGTCGTAGCTTTGTGTCTGGTAGCGTCCCACGCTGTATTTCCTGCCTCAGCCTTCTCTTCTGTTTTTACCCTCTTAGTTTTTTGTGGTTTTGCTTTTCATTGTTTTTTTTTTTTTTTTTTTAATCTAATCTCGAAACTCATGTGGAAGTGTATATGAGAATAGTAACTGCAGTTTTTTCCCAATACAAGGAAAAGCAGTCCCAGCAACTAAAAGGTTTAAATCTGACCTCATTGATGTATCAGTTCTAGATCAAACTTGGAAGAGCTATTAAGACATAGGAAAAAAAGCCATGGAAATTTAGGATAATACAAAATGGGTTTTGCCGAAGCTACATCGAGCCCAAGAGGGAAGAGCTTGTGCTGGGGTGCGCTTGGTGGTTCTGCTTAGATTCCTCCGTGTGAGGAAGTGAAATGACTCTGCAGACAGATTTAACACACAATTTGACTGCCAGACTCTATCACAGCTCTTCTGAAGCATATGTGAAAAATGTAAGTGAGCTAAATGTGGTAGGTTTTTCACGGGAAGAGTAAAAAATCTATGTGAACTAATGATACTTCCATTGAAAAAGTATAAAACAGCAACAAACCATTTTTGATGGAAGTTTCTCAGCTTTTTTTTTTTTTTTTTTTTTTTAATGAAAATCCAAATTTTTTCCCACCCAGTTTAGTCCCAGGAAGAGATGAATCCTTTGTGTTAAAGACCCCTGCTCTTGTATGATTCAGTCTTGATGTAGATTCCTGGAGGGAGTCAATGTGACTGTGTTTTAGAGGCCTGAGGAAGATTCTTCTGAAATTTCCAGAATATAATCAATGGACAAACTTATGTGTATTGCTTATGATTATTCTCTAAGCTTCATTATTAAATTATTTTTATTAAGTGAAAAGCTGTTTCTGTGGTTTTGGCATTTAAAAAAATAAAAAAACTGTAATTGCAAGTATTTGCCTTTATATAGCAAATTTATTTTAATCATCAAATTCAGTGTTTACCTGTCTTGGTAAATTCCACTTGAATTTTGATGCTTGTCAGCTTCAATTTTCAACAGAGCAAATTATCTTGATTCTTGACAAGACCACTGAATTTATTAGGCTTTATCTCAGAAACCTGGGTGTTGTCTTCATGCTTTGGTTTTTTATCTTCTAGCATGTTTCCCTTCAGGGAATTTCAGTATTTATAATGCATATAATTATCTCCAGGATATACAAGTCGTGCTTACTTGTTTCAGACATACAAAAGGATTGGAGTCAACAAGATGTAAAAAAAAGGAAAAAAAAAAAAAAAGCTTGTAATAAACTTTGTGTGGGCTCTGTAACTTCACTTGCATTCTGATTTAGGAAGCTGGGGACTGATTACTCATGTGGTTATCAGCTAAAGATACCAGGAGCAGGCTGTGTTGTAGATCGGTCAGAGGATAATGAGTGCAGTATTTATAGGTGATGGTAACAGCTCATTGTTATGCAGATGATGCAGTTTAAAATGAATAAAAATAGAGCTTCTTGGCACTTGGGTTCTTTTATAAGGATTTATTGGGTCCTAAAATACCTGCAGTGTTAAGAAGCTGAGAATTGGGAGTCAGGAGTGCCTACCTTGCAGGTCACTATGCTGCTTCACCTGATGCTTGAGCTGCTCAAGTGCTGTGTTGCTGTGTGCAGCTGTGGATTGACCCTGCAGTGTCCATTTTTCTCTTCAGATAAGTTTGACCAGAATCATGAAATTCTTCTGCATTTATTGGGAGAATTCAGAGAGAATTTGTGCAACATAAATTGCCCTGTGCGGGGACTTAATTCCTGCCAGACACTTTTTGAGGTGTCAGTCCCATGCCTCTTTTCCTACTCTGTGGGATGAGGATTCGCTTGCAGCACAAACCACAGTTATCCATTCTTGCAAAGAAGTAATACTAGGCACAGGTTAAAAAGGCTGTTCTTGCTTCCTGGGGTGAAGGGTTTATTTAGGCTCTCTATCTGTCTTTGAGCTCAGGCTTAGAGCTTCAGTTGCAGCCTGCAGCAGAAGCAATCATCAGAAAAAGAGATGCAGTCAGTGAGGTGTTTAAAATAATATGCAGATACATGCAGTTTACAGGGAGTACCCAAATTTCAGCATTTATTGGTGCTCATTGTGAATACAAGGAACATGAGCTCACTTGTTTTTACTAATGAGCAGCACAAACATCAATTCAGGAAAAGGTAGCTCTAGGAGGCAGTTGCTAAGTGATCCCAGGAAATCTGCCAACTATCTTACATCTGTTTGATGGACATATTTAGACCAAAACACAGGAGAAAACACCTCTAACCAAAACCCCAGTTGGATCTTAAAAGTGCTGGTTTAGAATTTTTTTTTTCTGTGAAAACAGAGCAAGAAAAAACAAAATCTCTTGTCTTTTATTAAATTGTAAACTTAAAAAAAAATGGGAAGCTTAAATTGAAAGAACACAAAATAGGTTTGCTCTGGCATCACCTGGACACATGATTTTATTGTAATGATAAAATACAACATAAATACTTCCATAAGAATGGCTCAGCAGTGTTGTGAAGTGAAGCACCAGGGAGAGGGGCCCTTCATTTCTGGCTGGAAGTGTGAAGCAGGGACACAGAATGTCTCCTGCCATGGTGACACGTGTGGGTGCCAGGGGGGATTTGTCCTTCTCTGGCCAAGTCCAGCCCGAGCTGCTGGCAAACTCGGGAGATCAGAGTTCTGTTCTCAACAATTTCTCATCCTCCTGGATCCTCTCCCACTGGTTTTGGAGCCCTGAACAAACAAGAGAGTGTTCTAGAGACCATCTGTAAATCCAGTGTGCAGTTCAAGTGAGGGGGAGTTACAAGGCTGTCTGTCCCACTAATCACAGACACAACTGAGGTGACGCTCAGCAGCGGGGCAGTATGGAATGCAAAGCGTTGTACTTTCTTAAGTAGGGTCTATGTTGTCTTGAGGTTTTGTAGGTGAAAATTAAAACAATTATAGATGGTGGCATAAATTATGAAATGCTTCTAAATATATTTTGACCTTAATTCATTGAATTTAGTAAAAAATTTCCTGGAGTTTTTGACTTACTAGTCTTTGTTAGAACTTTTTGACTGCTGTAGTACATTTTCCTTGCATCATCAATCTTTTTTTCTGATGCTACACTTCATGCCATGTTATTTATGTAATTTGTTTTAATTTTCTTTTTAATGATAATAGAATATATCTGAATTTCAAACCCAAGATGGCTCAGAAGAGGAGCTCAAGTGGGCGGTCATTCCCATTGCTGCTGCTGCTGATTGTGGTGGCCTTTGTTCATTTAACTGTCTGTCCTTTTACAAAAGTGGAGGAAAGCTTTAACCTACAAGCTATCCATGATGTGGTGTACCACCAGCTGGACTTGGATAAGGTAAATTGAAAATAATAACTCAATTTTTGGACAGTGTTAAAGATGGCAGTTCCCTGCAGTATCTGTTGGATAAATGTGGTGTGAAAATGATTTATTTTCCCTTGTTTCTAATTTGCTTATTTTAAGTAGATTCTCCTTTTTGCAGTATGACCATCATGAATTTCCTGGAGTTGTCCCAAGAACGTTCCTTGGACCAATTTTTATTGCTGCTCTTTCCAGCCCGGCTATCTACATACTCTCTGTGCTAAGAATGTCCAAGTTTTATTCCCAGCTGATAGGTATGAGAACTTTGAACCCTCAGAGATGTCACCCATTAGAGCACCAGTTAAAACATAGTTGCTACATTTGGACCAATAGTTAAATTGTGATATTCTTTTGCTCAGTGAAGGAAAACCCACGCTGTGGTACTTGGGGCCGGCATGTCCATTCAGCTCCCTCTTTGGGAGTAACTAACAGCCCCCAGAAAGTCTTTGCTAACAAAGGTCAGGCAGTGTAGAAATAACAAGTGTCTCAAGTCTCTTCAGAGAGTTCCCCCCCATGTACACTTCAGAAAGGGTTGTTAACTTTGGCATGGAAGCATTGACCTTTGTGCAGAACTACCAGAAAAGTTAAAAGTGGATTAGAACAGATAAACTAAATGGAATTTTTTTTTGGCTTTTTGTTTCTTTGAAGGTAGTTAAATTGCGGTATCTTAAGTGTTAATCTTCAGAATGTCTTTCATTACATTATATAACATGGCTGTTCATCAGTGATCCATCTGATACTACTCTTTGATTCCTGTTTTTATTCTCCTGATAGTCCGAGGAAGTTTGGGGCTCAGTGTGATTTACACCTTATGGAGGCTGCAGAAAGAAGTTAGAAAACAGTTTGGAGCAACTACAGCATCAATCTTCTGTCTCATCACTGTTACTCAGTTTCATTTGATGTTTTACTGTACAAGAACTCTCCCTAATGTGTTTGCACTTCCATTTGGTAGGTATTTCATAGGAAAAAATTTAAAATTTAAAACTTCTTTTCAAATGTATCAGTAGTTAAAGCACAGGAAAAGTGTGGTCAGACCAAATTGACATATCTACTTGATTGATTTGTGTGATAACAAGACTAAAAAGCTTGAGATTTCATTCTCTTTTTTCCATCTATGCTTACGGTGTGTGTTCAATCAAGTTTTATTGAATCTGAGTGCATGTAGGTTTTGTCAGATGGCTTTGATTAGCTAGAGGATTGGGTTCACATGTCTAATGCATAAAGCATAGAGCTATGAAAAGGGATGAGGTATACCTGCAGTTCAAAGAAACCCTGTGAACTTCATCTGCATAGGAAAGGACTTTCAAATGGGATTGTAGAAGAAACTCCTACTGCACCATCTTCACTTTCCTCTTCTGAAGCTGTGTACAAATTCAGCAATTTCTATACTTATATTTAAAAAAACCCTAAAAAACCAATGTCAAGCCCTTCTTTACATACACAGTTTTCCCCCAGAGCTGATGAAGAGGAAGATTAATCATATGTGACAGATATTTACTGAGTCACTAAATGCTTCAGTGCAAGTTGTTCAGCTAACATTGTGAGGTTGATGTAAGAACCTGTACAGATGAGAAATGATAAATAAAAGCAGATAAATTGTCAGGTAAAGTGTCTGAATTGTCAGATAAAGTGTCTAGTAATGTCTCAGATAATTTTTGCATATTAAGAAATACAAGTTGTTTCATGATTTTGTACTTTAGTATTTCACGTTTTCCTTAGAATCCTGAGCACGTTACTATGTCGAGATTTAAGCTAAAGGAGACAACTTCATCTGTAGAGATAGGTTGTGTCCCACCTAATCATGTGAATGAATTTATAGATCTTTCTCCCTCAGCAGTAGTCTGTAGTCTCATTTATGTGTTTGAAATGGGTTTGTGTTATCATGAATATAGAATATACTTAGCCAAGAGAATAAACTAAACTGCCCAGCTGATATTGAGCAATAATAATTATGAATCATAGTTTGAGAAGCTTTTAGTACTCCCTTAAGGTTTGTTTTTCTTCCCCCCCCACCAACAGCAATTAAATACACTGCCTAGAAGGAGTTTCCATTTGTTCCTTCTGTGGTTACACTTTTCCTAATTACTTTTGCATCAACAGTATAAAGCTGTGCATTATTCCAAATTACATTTCTCTAACAAAGGAAGAATTTCTGGGCTAGAAATGCTGGGAAGACCAAGAGAGGCTTGCTGGGAAGTTAGAGGAACAAGAAGATAGCATTGATTGTTACCCTTTAGGAAATAAATAGTTCAGTATGTTGAGTGATGTGTTTTGGGGTTTTTTTGTTTGTTTTGCTGTTTTTTTTTTGCAGTGCTCCTGGCATTGACATTTTGGATACAGCAGAAGCAAAGGCCATTCATTTGGTTCTCAGCTTTGGCAATTATAGTCTTCAGATCAGAGCTCTGCATATTCTTGGGCCTCATGCTCCTGGTGACGTTATTAACTAAAAGAATCTCCATTTTCAAGGTGCTTTCCCATGCTGTTCCTGCTGGAATGTTTTGGTTGGGTAAGTGTTTGCTTGGAAGAAAGCAAATGGCATTAAGTTCAAGAGAAGACTGGAGTTTTCACAGATTCATCTGTTGAGAGGCCCTTAAGGGGTTTTTATTTGAGGGGTGGCAGTGGACAGAGGGCTAGTGGGATGTTGTGAGTTGTTATTGTTTTAGTTTGATTCTATTCGCTAATAATATGACGAGATTTTCTATTTCTTTAGAAGTTTCGGTGTGAGGGAATAGAAGTGTGCAGAGCAGAGAAAGCTACTGTGGCCTCTGTCTTTAGATGCTCACAGTATAATGTCCTGATCTTAAAGAGGCTGAGATATGCAAGTTGACTTCAGTACAATTGGCACCTGGCTGTAGCTACTTGTGCATATTATCACTTGTAGTATCTATTGCCATGGTGATAAGCTGAGTCCCAGGGTAAAATACAACTATGTGACAGAGATACCAAGCAGGGAGAGTTGCACTTCAACTCTATTCCATTGTTAAATTAAATTTAATAGCTTAAGTGATCTCCATGCTGGAGAGGTTGCAAACTTCCCTTGTCTCTACCAATCCATGGAAGACCCATGTGTATATGCACATAAATACTCTAAGCTGCTCCACCAGCCTCCCTAATTGAAAATGCTGTTGTCAGATATGTGATGATGACCCCTGGCAGCGTGCTGTCCCTTGCACAGAGTGCACAATAGAAACACTAAACAGTTATGCCAGGTGCATTTGGAGGCACCTCATGATGTAAGAGTTGGGAGATCCAATGGTAATTAATCACTGGCACTCCCCTTTCCTATTTGAGCAAAATCCTTAAATACTAGAGCAGTTTGCACAGAGCTGAGTGGAGGAGATAGGGCTGACAGTTTTGCTGCTTTCTTTTTGCCTTTCATCCCTAATTCTCATTCTCCCTCCACTAGTAGCAAACTTTGTGATTGTTTTTTTAACTTAACAAAAAACAATTGTAGCTTTACAATAAAAATTTATTTAGTACTATTTGAAGTTAACATGAGCTTCTTAGCGTTTGTTACATTTAATGCTCTTAGTACTTTTCTAAAACAAACCTCAATTAAAGCTTTTTTTTTCAAATCTGGGGTTGGAGTGGGGTGAATCTTAATTGGATTTGTGTCTAACATGCTTCTTTAAAGGCATCTGTTCAGAAGTGCCTCCCTTCTCTGCACAACAGACATATTCAGCCTTCTCTGTGGTTTTGGGTGAGGCTTAGAGTGCGTATTTCAGTTTATGTTGGTCTCAATGTGCTGTATGTGTTGTATTTGGATGTGTTAGTTTGCTTTTCCCTGGTTTTTAGTTCATGCAGATTTGTATCTCTTTAATTCTTTTAGGGTTAACAGTTGCTGTGGATTCTCTGTTTTGGAGGCAGCTTGTGTGGCCTGAGGGGAAAGTGCTCTGGTATAACACAGTTTTAAACAAAAGTTCCAACTGGGGAGTATCCTTTGAAACATCCAGAGAAAAAGAACACTACCAGCCATAGCAAAGTCTTGATGTGACTTACTCCTGAGACTCAGGGTGTTAGATTCTACTTTTCACTATTTAAAACTTATGAGACAGTGTCTATCCCTTAGGTGTTTCTGCAAATTGTAAGTCTCCTCTGCTTTTTCTTGCTTCTTTGTGTTCTACCAGTATAAAGCCAGGTTTCTTCCCCTTGGTGTTTCATGTTGCCCATCATTAGTGCCATTCGATGTGTCTCTGTTGGGTAATGAGAATGTAATTAAGCAACTGCTTTTAGTTCTCCAAAGATGAGACAGAAAATGAAAGGCTGGAGGAATGTGTACACAAAAACTATACTTCATATTTGCAAAATTTGTGAGTACTAATGTTACTTAAGAATACTAAAAAATAGTTACTTTACTTGTTAGCAGTGAAAGCATCCTTAACTCTTTTCACCTTGAAGACCTCTCCTTTCCTGTGGTATTTCTATTCAGCCCTGCCTCGTGCTTTGGGATGCAGCATAATATTTGTACCTTTAGGGGTAACAGAGAAGAGAACTCGGATTTTACTTTTGCCAGCACTGGGCTTTATTTTCTTGTACTCGTTTCTCCCACACAAGGAGCTGCGTTTCATCATCTACACTTTCCCTGTTTTCAACATAGTGGCTGCTAAAATGTGCTCACGAATGTAAGTTCAAAATCCTGTTTGTTGGTTTTTCCCCTCTGAAAATGCAGAAGGAAAACTATTAGTACTATTTTTATGCACTTTTTTCATCTTGACCTCTGGATCATATTGAAATATTCATGTGCTGTCGAAAGGCGTTTGAGGTCTTTGTACCCATTTGACTGCAGAGAGAAGTGGAAACACAGAAAAGCAAATGCTTTGGTGGGACTATTTGGGAAGTCTGGAGGAGAATTGAGAGTAGAGCCCTAATTTTACTGTTAGGTTATTACAATGCACTTTATTTACCAGAAAAGAAGACATATTCCAGTACTCCTGAGCTGTTAGCACAGTTTACTTCAGGAGTTGGTTCAATACACAAGTGAGGCTTGTGAAACATGGAGTTAAATATTTCTGTTTGGGTATATTGAGTAAACAAATTAAAGTTCAGAGTTAAACTTCTTTAAAAGAGAATATATTCATAGCTGAAGTTTTTAAACACAGAAATACTTAGCTGTATTGATAAGTTTGTCTTAGTTTTATTAATGAGAATATTCTAATTTAAATGTTACTAGAAGTTGATCTTCTAGAAATTGGTAATAAATATATGCCATACAGAGTTAATAAAATTTCTATTAATCTTTATTATCTAGAAGTGGAGTTTCTGTAACAATTGTGTCACAGTAGTCAGTGACCACTGTGAAAGAAAATAACAGTTTATTCTTCCTTGTTTTTCTCTTCCTCAACAGTCTGAATAACTACCGGAGATCCTGGCTGTACAAACTTGGATCATTCTTTATTGTAATCCATCTTCTACTCAATGCTGTTTATTCAGGAACATCTTTATATGTTTCACATTTCAATTATCCTGGAGGAGTGGCAATTCAAAAGTTGCATGAGCTGGTACCTTCAACAGCAGGTATGTAAAGCTGGCTTTGAGGTATGTTCACCTAATCTTAATTTCAGTATATCTTTTCATGTATTGCATACTACTTCTTCAAACTAGGCACACACATCATCTTTGTTAATATTTTGTTAATTTATTATTAATCAGAGTGTACTTGGAAGAATTTTGAAACTGTATTCTATTTTCTTTATTTATGTAGATGTCTCTGTTCACATTGATGTGGCTGCAGCACAAACGGGAGTTTCTCGGTTTCTAGAAATCAATTCTGATTGGAGGTATGTCCTGAATGAGGTATTTTCATCTGAGGCCAGTAGCCTGCTTTTTCTTTTTTTGCATATGCACAGGGACAAGTACTGCAAACACAATTTCTGGTACAGCATATTTATTAAACCAGTTTAAGAACAGTATTAATCTTCAGGGAATTTTTGATGTTTGCAGTGCTGCCATTTCAGAAATAAAGCACTGCAGGGTTTTTTCATTGTTTTGGTTGATTCTGATTTGCCTGTATAGCATAGAACATTTTGAAGGACAAGAGGAAATGGCCTCAAGTTGTGCCAGGCGAGGTTTAGGTGTGGTACTAAGAAAAAATCCTTCATGGCAAGGGTTGTCAAGCATTGGAATATGCTGCCCAGGGAAGTGGTGGAGTCACCATCCCTGGAAGTGTTAAAAGTTTGGATATGGCTCTTGGGGCCATGGTTTAATGGTGAATGTGGTGATGGTGCTAAGGTGACAATCTGGCTTGATGCTCTTAGACATCTTTTCCAACCTTAGTAATTCTGGTATTCTAAAGACATCAGAAACAGCACAAAAATTGTTAGCTTACCAAACTTTATGCCAATATGTTTAATGCAGCTAGGTCTGATACCCCACTAGACCTTGTGAAACAGAGCTTTCTTGGCAGAACAGTGTGCATAATTATTTGTCTGAATGATGTGTGGCAATGTGAGGCTTGTGTACACTTTAATATTGAAAGTCTGGTTTTATGTGGAGCACCTCTCATATAGATGGCATTGAAGCTGCTGCTGTGAACACATTCATTAGCTCTGAGGGAAGGCTGTTGAGTGCTTTGTTACTATGACCAGCAGTGATATATGGACACTTTGTAAAAAGAGTTAGAATATTGGAATGCATAGTAGGAGACATTGTGATGTGGCATCATGTGCTTTTCAGGATGAAAACCAAAAAGTAGGCACCTTTCTGATTTTTAAGCCTACCTCTTCAGCTGAAGCATAAGGTTTTAATTCAGATGAAAATTAACTTAATGAAAATGATTCATTAGAAGGTGACACAAAGCCTCCCTTCATACTGCACAAAACAAAAGCAACACAAACAGATTTTGATTTAAGAAGTATTCTGAGCATAGAGTTCTTTTTCCCCAGTCATTGTGTTCAGGATCAGATGAACATAATTTAATTACTGGTATGATTAGAGGTAAAAGTACTTTGGAAGTGAAGCAGAAGAAGGGGAGAATGCTTCCAGGGGAATTAGAAAAATCATCGATCTTGCTATGCCTTTTTATTTCCAAGCACTCTCATGATGATGGTACAGACTGTTAAAAGCCTTCACAATTACCTATCCACTGTTTATTTCAAATTGGTTTTTTGTATGCTGAATCTAGAGGAAGTCTTAAACCATTAATTGGGAGGAGACATTAAGCTGCTAGAGTACAAGGGATAGAATGTGCATGCTAGCTAAAATGTTTCAATATTCGGGGTTTTAAAATGTACTTAAATACACACACTACTCTGAATACAACTCTCCTCTCTCAGTAGTGCTTCATTCCAATGAGCTTTCTGAGTTGGTGAGTGTTGGATTGCTTTGGGTTTTTAAGGCCTGGTGGGATTGGAAGGTGAATGAATAATATCCCTGTCACTGATAAATGTTTTATGGTGTTACAGCTACAGAGCAGTTTCTCTCTCACTTCTAACTGTACTCAGCAAATCAAAGGCTAAAGAGAGGGCTGATTCAGCATAATGTTTCATATTAAAAATGTCAGGCAAAATCCACAACTGAGCATCATACACAGGACTGCCATTTGGTCTGACAGCACAGCAGTGCAAAGTTTATTGGCACCAACTGTCCATTTTCTCATTGTCCAAGAAACTGACATCCTTTCAGATGGATGGAAACTAACTTAACCTCTTCATTGACAGTATATGTCAGGTGGAAACAGATTAGGGATGGGGTGGCTGTAAAGGCTGATGATTCATCAGATAACTGCAGTCCATAAATAAAAGTGTCTTAAAGTTATCAGCTTTCAGTAGTGTGCTCAGATTAGATCTATTTGCCTCAAGAAAAATGCAAGCAATCTATTATTTTTCTTCAAAGGGTGATTGAAAGGAGCTTGATGCAGGTTCTTACATGGTACAGGTGTTACAATCTCGTCTTCAATTAGTGTAGTCTCTTTGAACCCTGAATAAATATGCTGTGTAAGCTTAAAGTATTTAAAAATAATAAAATTTAGAAATGCATGGAGCCAGATGAAAGGCCTTTTACTTGCTGATGAAGAAAATGTGAAATTAGTAGTTGGTAAGGTTGTTACACAGTAATGCTGTTCCTTCTGCCAGTTTGGATGTATCTACCAACCTAAGGGGTATTGTGATATTTTTGGAAATAGCAGGTGAAATTAGCATGCAATTCTTTCAAAAGTAGAAAACACCTGTTCAGTGTGCAGTCTAATTCTGCATTATATAGTGAATATAGTGACACAAATGAAGTCTGTCAGCCTGGGGTCCTTCCTGAGTTGCCAAAATTTTAGTTAACAGTTCACACAAAACCTCTGGTTTTCTGTAAAGTACTTCCTTCAAATAGCTTAAATGTTAATGACTTCCCTGTCAGGCAGCATTATAAAAATATCAGCAGATCAGTAGACATTTTTTTCAGGGAATTCAGGCCAATGAGAGGCCAGGCCTGCAAAGATGCAGGCTGGATTTAATCCTGGTGCATTTAAGGGTATGTAGGGCTGGGACTGCACTGCTTCTTTACCTGTGTCCACGTTTGCAAGGAAAGTCACAGCCTGAGTAAGATGCCTTTGAAATGTATGGAAGGATTCAGGGGCCTAAGAATGGGAACTCCAAGTGCTGGAGCTCTGGGAGCTCCCAGGAGTTCACAGAACAGAAAAGGTGAAGAAGGGGCACTGCTCTTCACTGAGGTTACAGAGCCTAACAGTGCTTTATGGAGTGTTTTAGAATGAACTTACCTCTTTCCTCTCCTGTGAAGTTGGTGGATTGAGGACTTGAACAGGCTGCCATGTCCAGTGTGAATATCCTAAGCTTTAAGCTATAAATTTTACCTGACTCTCCTCAGTGAGAGAACAAATAACTATTGCAAAGTAGAACCATGTCCTCATGAGACAGTGAGGGAGATCTGTCTCAATTCCTAGAAGATTAAAGGGGCTCATACAGCTCTTAAGAGATAATGAACTCCAGTTTTTGGCTTAGATCAGATGAAAACTGGCTGAAACTAGATCTTTCACATCACTGCCAAAAGCTAGATTGAACATAAATCCTTTTAAGAAATAACCCTAAATGTACATAATAAATAGTCCTAGAACTCAGTACTTTTTTTAAATTACATATATAATTTATATGTATTTTTGTACTTTAACAGTTTATAAAAGCTGACCCAAAGTGACCTGCCCAAACATGTAGTAGATCAGGGAACTGAACTTAGAAATAACAAGTGCCAAATTAGTACTGTAATTGCCAGGCTCCTCCTTTCCTCCAGCGTTCAAGGAGGTCTTCTCCCTGCTGTTCTCTGAGGCTCCTACTCTAATGTATGACTACCAGAAGAAAAGGGTTTCTGCTTAAGTACCACATAAGGTATTTTTTAGAATTACTAATAAACCCCACAAACAAATAAAAAGCAGCAAAAAACTCAAACCAAAACAAAACCACCTCCACGTTTCTCCAAATGCATTTCTTGTAGAGTAAAACTTAAAAATTGGTCCAGTTTCGTACAATCTTAGGCTTTGGAGTCCTTGCTCCACTGAATTCAAATAGACAACTAGTAAGAAATTTTCTAGGAGTCGTGATTTATATCACAATAGCAGCAGAAAGACTTGCATGGAATGACTGAGTCCCTACATTCTTCAAAAATACTATTTCCTCCTCTAGTACTATTTAATCAGGAGATGTAACTGAGGATGTTAGTTCATTTTTGTGTTTCATCTTGGATGCCTCTGCAGTAATAGCCATCTTTAATAGGTAAAGCAAGGAATAAAAATAAATCTTCTTTGTTCTTTACAGGTATGACAAAAGAGAAGATGTTAAACCAGGAGACCAGTTGATGTTTTCTTACACACACATACTGATGGAAACAAATCCTCTTCAAATATCACATTACAAGACAACCCACAGGCCACTGGCAAATATACCTGGCATCAGTAAAATTGGGTTGAACCTTACTGCACTACCTCCTTTTACTTTAAACTTGAAACCCAAATTAGTATTGTTGGAAAAACTTCCTCTATCATCTTGACTGTGAATTTTAAGTCTTTTGATGTGCTTTTGCTGATGATTGAACTATATAAGACAGCAGCAAATTGTCATTCCAGCACTGCAACTCAGCTTCTGTGGAGAGGCACAGAAAATCTCTGTACCAGCTGGTATTTAGCTCCGTCCTGTTTCTTACAAATAATACAGTGCATTCCTAGTCAGTGTATGCTCAGTATACTGAGTTGTATTGTTAGATATGTTTGAGAGAGGTTGCCTACAAGTTTAGTGGTATTAAGTAAAACCTGTCTACTTGGTTTGGTAGTTTGTTTCATCATGTAGCACAGGTATGTCCTAATTGTCCTGTACAAGATACAAAACCAACAGGTTTGTGCTAGGGCAATAATTTGGTATGTAATCTGTGTGTGCAAAGATGTATTACTTTATGTATCTGCAGGATTGTAACCCCCTCAGCTGTCAGATTGCCATTGTGAAACCCAACGGTGCTATAAACATAGCAAAGCCATATTCATCCTTGCTTCGTCCTAATACCTAATTGTGCCCTGTAGGCTACCAAACTAATGAAACATTCACTTAAAAAGCAGTTGGACTCTTGACAAGCACTGCTCCATAACAGATTTGAGTACTAAGGATGATTATCTTCATTCCAGCAGTTCATGAAAAAGCAGTAACTTGGATTTCCTGGGAAAAATAATCTTTAAAATATTTTTTCCCCTCTTCTACTGTAATGGTATCTTAATTTTCAGTGTAAAAATTACCTATGAAAATGCCCACTTTAAGATATGTGCTGTTTTCTTTTTATTAAGTTTGGAAAGGAGTACTCTAATGTGCCATGTGCTGCATTATGTAAACTAGGGTAAGATTGCATGCTCTGTAGTTTCTTTATTAGATGTTTTTGTTAAGGATGTCTGCATAGATTGCTGAATGGAACAAGCAAAAAAGGTTACAATTCTGGTTAGGGCCAGTTGTAATATGAGAGAAGTTCCATTAGTGTAGAATGTCAGAATCATTGAAAGTATCATGGGCAGAAAACTATTCCTTGCTGACTGAAAACTTGAGTAAAATATAATTATGGAATAAAGTGGTTTGGTTTTTTGTTTTGTTTGTTTTCTTTTTATTCTTAAATTTGTTTGATTCAGGAACTACCTTTACCTGTGTAGTTTCAGTTTTTAGGACCATGTTTTCTTTTTGTCGTCTAGATTATGTATCAGTGGAACTGATCTGGAGGGGTGGGGCCTGCTCCCTCGAGGGTGGCTGTTGTTGCCCAGGCTTCCTTGGCCTGAGCAGATCTGGCAAAAGCAACCTGCAGAACTTGTTGGTCCAGTCTCTGGCCGCTCTTGAAATTTAAATCATTCAAGTATTATCTATTTGACTTGTCTTTGGAAGAAAACCTAGCTTCCTCCAGAGCCAGTTTGAACATCAAACAATTCACTAGAGACAGAAGGAAATACATGTGCAAATCGCTGCACATTTGGAACCACACAAAGGCAAACTTTTAAGGATGTAGGTAGGCCTTCATGTTAAGGCTAATCATTTACTTCATGTAACTCCCCCACACTGGCATCCACAACTCAAGAACCCAAACTAAAATTTATCCTGCCCAGGTGAATACAAATGTCTGTGTGGTTGCTCCAGCTTTCCAAATCCCTGGCTGTCAGAATCTCTGCAGGAACTTGCTTCTATCACCTACAGAGAAAAAACCTAGGGCCACTGTGCTTGCAGAACAGGCATCTCAAGCTGTTGTCTGAAGTAGCACTGAAGATGTACACATGAGGCATTTGAAGAGTTTCATCTTGCTGAATTTCATACTCACACCATAGAATCCTTCCACAGACTTTGGTGTGTGTGCTACCTGTGGGACTTAAACCAGTGATGGTGTTCAGCTGTGGAGCTCAGGTCTACTACTGTTCACAGCCTCATCACCATGGAAATAGAAGCAATCAGCTCAAACTGGGCTTTTACTCTGTTTAGAGAAAGATAAAATACATACAAGGAAACGGGAAAGAGATACTGGATTGCAGTTTTGAAGAGTGTCTGAAGTTTATTTGTGTCCTGTTACATCTTGTACCTCCATCTGTGGTTATTGAGAGTGCTTAGTTTGAAAATCTGTAACTTAGGATTTGTAGCTAAAAGGGCTAGGTTGTGACCCAGGCAGTGCATGGAGCAGCACAGCACCTGTGGCTGTATGACCTCTGTAACAGCATGTATCACGGCAGGTGTAAGTTGGAAGAGGTTCTTCACCCAAAGGGTGGCTGGGCACTGAACAGGCTCCCCAGGGAACTGGTCACAGCACCAAGACTGACAGAGCTCAAGGAGTGTTTGGACAGCACTCTCACACACATGGTGTGTCTCTTGCAGATGTCCTGTGCAGGACCAGGAGTGAACTTTGATGATCCTTGTGTGTCCTTTCCAACTCATGTATTCCTTCCTAGCTATGATTCTATGGGTAACTGCCTCAGACACAGGCCATGAATATCATGGTGGCCCTCACTTGGAATAAGCAGGGGCAGCTGGCAAACTGGGATGAAGATTACTGCAGTTTTCCCCTAAAGGCTGCTTGAATAAAACAAGCAATCTTTGGAACAGAAACTAAACCCTCTCTCCTTAAATTAATTTTCTTGTCTCCAACATCTCTTGTGTTGCCTTTCTTTAGCTCCACAAGAACAACAGAGCTTATTTTCTCCTTTCATATAAATTAATATTCAGAGTACTTGCATGGAAGAAAAAAGTGAGTTTAAGTTTCCTTAAATACAACAAGGCAAAAAGGAAGTCTCCTGCTCCTTCTACAAACTTGGAATTGAGGTAGTACATGTTCTGCATTTGGGGGACATAGGAGGAAGCATCAGGTTAGAGAATGAATGGGGCAGGTAGGAGGACAGTGACTGAACACTTGGGATTTTTGAAGGGACTTTAAAGTAATAAATTTCTCATGCTTATTTAACTTCTTAAAAGAAAAATACCTTTTGACTTGACTGATTACAATAAAGTTCAGCTTTTCTTAACAAAAACAGAAATAAGGTGAGCATGTTGAATTAACTGAAGGTTGAATTAACCTGAATAAAACATGAAGACAGATAGTACAGTTAATCTAGAATGCTGATATACAATGAGATTTATTTCAGAGTGTCTTGTTTAAACTCCCCCCGGGGTCAAATGTTGTGTAGCATCATACATTGCTCTTTAAGTTTGACTTAATTTCTTGGAAGCAATGCTTGTTCCTGTAAAAAGTCCAACAGATTATTTGGACAAAAATATGTCACCATGCCATTTCACTTGAAGAAGGTGAATAATCAGTATCTTACAGCCTGAGATGTAGGACATTCTTGTTATAAAACTAAATAAAGTAATTGCATGAAAAAAATGTTGTGGAATTTGCCAATAGAGGACATTTCTGGAAGCTGAAAGTAAAAGCTGCTTCAAAATAAAGGTGAACAGATGACTTGCACCAAGAATCAAAATAACTAAAGATCAAGGAACAACTTACAGTTCACAAAGTCTCTAATATCAAGAGCTGAAAAAAATCAGACTATATTGATCTTACACCTGCCCTAAGTACTTGCTATGGGTCTTCTCTCTTGATCTAAATTGGGGTGAGGAGACATGGAGAATGGTTGTATTGGATCTGACATCAAATACATTTATGTGCTACAACTGAGGGAAAAACAGAGCACATCTCAGGTTGTAACCTTGTTCAGCCATCAGAACACAACCTCAATGCAATCTGTTTGTGCAGTGCATTCTGAAACACTGAGCACACTCCTTTTTCTTGCTCCCTGGCCGTTTCACACATCCCCTTAGTGAGACAGGTTACACATTCAGAACAAAGCATGAGATTGTGCTGCAGCTCCTGCAGTTACAGTTGTTCCAGGACCATTCTTATTTTCCTGGATATTTCTAGTTCTTCTAATGTTAAGAAACTTGGAAATGGATATAAGTTCTTAGCATTGGTTTGCTGTATCAATTTCAATGCAAGAGAGAGTGTTTCCCTTGCATCTGACAGGATTTAGTAACTTACACAGAAATTCCAGAAATCATAGCCTAATGTTGCTTGCCTTTACTACATGTGCTCAGACTTACATACTCCCATTCTAGCACCACCCTCAAAGAGCATTCCTTCGTAGCATTCAAAGGCTCCTTTTTGTACACGTGACTTCACTTTCTGTTTACAAGAAAAGAAGAAAACTTTTCATCAAGCTGAGCTTATCATTGATGTAAGCAAGAGTGTTTAGCCACAACTGTCTCAGTGAGCTGCTTACATAATTAGTCTCAACTATGCCAAAACTAATGTTAAGAGGCTGTTAAACAGTGAGACATGAAATGCATCACTATCTGCTTAACACATGACACCAAAGATTAAAAGGATATTTGCAAAAAGTCCTTATGCTAAATAACAAATATCTCTACAAAGGTTTTCTTCATTTCCTATTTATATATGTAGGATTTCAAAGTGTAACTGGTCCATTTTGTATGCAGCTACTTATTTTAGATCAGCTCTTTAGATAACCATAAGCAACTACAACTACTTTTTGGTTGCTGATTTCAGACCTTTATGATAGAAAGGGAAGCTAGTGTTTCTTTTGAAATTCTACATCTTACTGTTATAGGCAGTCTTTCACCAATTCTGCTTTATTTCAGCTACAGCTGCCCGTGGTTCTGTACCAAGGCTTCATCTGTCAGTTTGTGCCAAGTATAAGGTAAAAATGCTGCCTGAAATGGAGTCCACCTTCTCCTTTAAAACTGCCAACTTAGGAAGCTGGAAGAAGGCATTAGTTCATAGATTAAATAAAAGAGTCGGGGACAGCTTAAGCAAAGATCCAGTCCTTAGAACCCAAGTTGATACCTGAGTCGGGGACATCACCCTGGTTACTGTTTCTGGTTGGCATACTCATTTTATGAAATCACTTTTGGGTCAGCTTTGCAATAAAACTGGGAAGGTAAAGAATCACTGTTTCTTGTTGCTAAGAATAAAGTAAAAGATGAATATGTTTGTGTAACAGTAAAATGCTTAGTTTATAAAATCTAAGTAATCTAAAACTAGAAAGTGTAATTTGTTAATTGTATATTATATATATGTGTGTGTCTGTGTGTATTTAGTTTTCCTATGTTTGGAGGTAATGAAATGAAAATTTAATATGGTCAGGTCTGAATAATGGCAGGAAAAAAAAGCTACTTTAAAGGAGAAATCTCAAAAACTGTAAACACCTACTCTGAGCTGTCATCAATTCAATCAATTACATCCTTACGCTGGTCTTGACACTGCTCTAGTTGAGCTTTCAGTTCTTCATAAATTCAGAAGCTGATTTTGGGAAGCAAGGGGTTTTGGTAGTAAATGCTCACTGACTAAATTCTGCAAACATGTTTTCTTCCCTTGGACTTGGTGAGCAGGGAAAGAGGCCCCATATAAAAAGAAGCAAACACGGGGGAAGCATTATCTCAGGTTTCTGAAGCATAATGTACATCTCAATAGATACTTTCCATTATAAACCCTTCACAAGACCTGAGTTCTTTGAAAAGGCTGTTGCAGATCTCAACTTCTTCCCCTTCTGACCTTTATTACTACAAACTATTTTTTGTGTATAGTTGCCACACCTGCCTACTTTTAAAAGGAGCAAAAGCTTTAAGATTTTTATGATGACCAAGTATCATCTACACTTTACTTTCTATGCTAACACTGAAAAAAAGTCTGCTTACTAAATTTATTTCTGAAGTTGCTAATGTACTGAAAGTATCTGTTTAAGTATCACTGTGGCAGGGTCACCATGTTATGCATCAGAGAACTGTCTGCTGCCACAGGGATTGGTGCAGCACAATCTCAGGTTGATGAGAACTCCCACTATTTACAGCTTTGTCAGTCTAAGGGTAAGCACTGTAAAAATTGCTTTTTACAATTTTTAAAATTTTGGGGGGGGTCTTCTCTATTACAAATACGAGAAGGGTTGTAAAACCCTAAAATTTTAACAATCACTGAGAATTTACATTAAAAATAATAAGGCAAACCCAACATAAAACACAGTCACTCAACAACTTACCTCAAGCTTCAATGAAAGCTTTCAGCCCTTCTTTTGGAACCATTCTTTTCTGACAGGCAGCAATGCCTGATCTGAAGGACATGCTCCTGTAACTCCTATAGAAGGATCAAGGCTTACAACTGAAAACAGCAGCTTTATGTTCTCAGTTTCCCTTATTTTTATTTAAGAATTAAGTGCTTCAATTTTAAGGTCTTTTGGGCCTGCATATTATCTTAAAAAATTCTAACATAAATCTTTAATTCATTCTTACCAAGCTGACACTGAAACAGTGTGGTCTTAGGAACTAAGCCCTTTAAAAATCCAAATGAAACCAAAATGAAATAGGGAAATCACAGGTATAAATAGCCTAACTTGATGAAATTTTACTTTTAAAAATAGTGACTCGTTCTTGTGTTCTCAGGATGTTTTGACAAAAAGCATGACTATACAATTAATTATCTGTATGACTAAGAAGCCGATTTTGGACTACAAAATGCCATCAGTACAACTCTCCACACAGGGAGTTTGACAGGAGCTACAGCAAAGACTGCCTTCAGAGGAGCCAAGATTCTTGAGTCCAGAGAGCTGATTTTCAGGTGAGCTTGTTCACTGCCAGCATTCTCCTGGTTTGATGTGACTCCACAATGCTTCAAGTCATAGCCTGTATTTATGTTCAAGCCTTGAGTGAAAATTGTATCACTTGTTTATAAAGAAAAATGGTTTTTTATCCTCTCTCTTCTCCACTGGAGAGATTAAAAATCTCCTCTACACGGGTCAAGGTCATATTCACAGTTAAAATGTAGGAGGAAAAAACTGAGATAATAATTAACCAGTAACCATTTAAACATGTTTCCCAATATGCTGCTTCAAACTCACCTACTTCTAGCTACATATAAACTAGACCAAATTGTTTTATTACTGCAGGAAAAATGTGTGCTGTTCTCATTTAACTCTAGAAGAACAAAGAGATGCTGGCTGTTGATAGAAGTAAACATTATCTTTTAAAATACTGCAGGGAAAAAAGCAGTATTAGTCTTTCCCAAGTGCACTACATAGTCATTTACTTAAATTGTATAGATATAAACATAACATGATGGAATAACACTTGAAATACCTGAAACTGTAAAATGTTTAGAGAAACAACACATGGAAACCAGAGCCACTTGGGAAGTAATTGAACCAATGTTCCTGAAGTTAAAACAGTTTTGGAAAATGAAAAGAAGCAGAATCCAGGCTCAAGTCCAAAGAGCTGAATGGAAAACCTGTCTTTTCAAATAGCTTGTTCTGTGGTATATTTATGATTACAATTGTTTGAATTAATTTTTAGTCAATGGTTGTCTTAAATCCATCTGAAAATAAAAGGCAGTGTTGACTACCACTGGAAAATTGCAAATAAAATGTTTAATTTCAGAAACTGAGTTCACCATTTATAAATACACTAAAACATAGTAAATGAAAAATTAGATTAGGCATAGGTAGAGTATTTTAACAAAGCTACAACTTTTCTAAAAGGTCATAGGCAAATGATGACTTGTTTCCCAAAAATGTATTCAATGAAAACTGAAATTAAAAGATAAGTCTTTCTAGAGAAAAACTAAGGAGAATGTTCCTTTCAAATTAAAATGCTGGCTATTTTTTCCACCTTATTTGAAGCTTTAAGGGCTGTATATCCCACTTGCCTGATGGACACCAACAGTCAGGAATCAACCCTACTACATATAGTTCTAAGCAGTGCACCATATCCATAAGGCTATTACTGAAAACCAGAAGATCAGTTATTTCTGTACTAGGAGCTTTAAGAAAGGCTGTTCTACACAACTGAAATTACATTAGGAGTAAGGGCTCAATTTTTACAATAGGGACCTTATAGTTTTGATGCACTAAAGATTAGAAAAGGCTTCAGAATGACATTTAGAGTCTTCCTGGTAAGTTTCTTGCCTTTTTTGTATACAGCATTAAATAACAAGCATTAATTCACAAACTTTGAGAGAACTTCCAAAGACCTTTTATAAATACCCAGAATATTTCTGTAATTCACTTAAAATGTAAAGCCTGAACAGGAGAACCCAGAATGGGAAGTTTTACTACCGATTGCTGTATAAGTGACGTTCCATCTCATGTTAAATTTAAGATTTATTTTCAGATATTAAGTCAACAGTCTCCTGTAAACACATCTTCCTCAATAACTCTTCTTAATCCTTTAAGTACTTTAGGGCTTGCAGTTAAAAACATCATATGATAAAAAGACAGCTTGAACCCCATCTTTCACGTACAGCTTTCTTTTGACAACTACAAAACCTGTTTTCTTGCAATTAAAGCAATGTTCAACTAAAATACAGTACCTGGTTTATGGTTTTTACATAATAATTGAATAAAAAACTACAGAATAGAACTGTTTACATCTTTTTTTTTCTTTTTTTTTGCCATTCTATTAAAACAAATGACTGAGCTTTTTAAAGTTCATTTACAATTATGGATTAAAACCTACATAATTTTGTATAATTTGACGAGACAGGCTATCTCTAGTGTGAACTTTTAAAAAACATATATACAATATCTGGCCTGAAGTACTATGAATAAGGCACATGTAGACATATTGAAAGCTGAAAAAAAATGAATCTAAAATTTGGAATTATAGTCACTGATTAGATGTCATACATGGCCCCTACTGGAGCAATTTAAAAATCCAAGTTATAGATATTAATATCCAGTGAGCAACAACAGATTTAGTCTAGCAGTTTGTTCATTAGTTTCAATACTGGAAGTATATTAAAGGAAGATTCACTTTCAAAAAGATAAGCTTTTCAAAGTGTTCAATCATTAACCTTGACTGACTAAAGTTGTTGCTTTCATTGGATGTATTGAACAATCTCTCTGAAGGAACAATGCTTGGTGGACAACCCAAGAACCTGACAGCCAATTTTGACAGTACTGGCCAAGATGACTTTTTAAAGTTCCAGTAAGTTAGAGGATCACAGTTATGCTCAAGCACTTCTTCCTCCAAATAAGAAAGCACCATTTCCTCTGGTAACTTTGCTCTCTCTTTCAGGTCTTTTGTTTTCTTCATGTCACCCATGAGTGACCAGAGATTATCTTCCCCATAAGAGTTTGTAGATGGTGAACCTATATCACATCCATTGGAAACAGGTTTATCATCATCTGAGGTAGAACTCATTATTTCCAGCTCCCTGATTAAGTCTTGTTTATATTGTTCAGCCTCCTCTTCTGTAAATAACGATGTTTTATACCGGGGATCCAGAAGTGTAGCAAAAATGTACCTTGGATCATGAAGCGTGGAGGACAATCTGCTCACCATAGCTTCTTTCAAAGATTTCAGCATAGTATCTATGCCCATAGTTTCCTCAAAAAGCATTTCTATTTTCCTGTTAAGTATATGAATCATTGGAATCACTTGGCTTAGAGTCGACATGTGTGTACTCATCTCCCTACTTGCAGCTTCGAAAGGTTTGAGAGCGTGACACACTGACTGCATAACTTCCCACTGATCACAACTAATCAGCTCCCGGAAGCTGCACTCTATTGACATTTCATCAATTGCTCTTTTCTGTTCAATAAGGCGTTCAAGCATATGGAATGATGTATTCCACTTGGATGGAACATCTTGTATTAGCTGATGCTGAGGCAACTCATACTCTTTTTGCAGCTCAGCTAACTTCTCTTTTGCTTTTGCTGACCGATGGACGCGTTCACAGATCTTCCTTGCAATACTAAGCAAATTCTGAACCATTCTCTGGCTTTTAATAGCCTCATTTACAATTACATTAACAGTGTGACTAAAACATTGTACACTTGAGTGATCACCTTCATTTAAAGTTTTCTCTATGCTCTGATTATCAGTAACAGTAATCCCAATCTGAAGTCCAATTGAAGTAATCCATGTTTCCCACCAGTATTCTAGCTGCTTTTGAATACTGATTCCATTGTAGTCACAGTCGATCTGTGATACATTTAATAGTGCTGAACAATGGTAATCCTCACACTGTGGTCGAAATGAAGACTCAAATGTTACCCAGTGAGCAGTCAGGGTTAGATATTCTCGTGTTTGGTTGCTCATCCATATTCCAGATGTAAAATGGATCACTCCACTTTCAGCTTCTTTAAGATGTGAAATAATTATTTGTTTTACGTTATCATACATATCTGGAATTGCTGTCCTAGAAAAATAAGATGGAGAAGGTAAAGAATACTGAGGTTGCAAATATTCAAGCAGCCTGTTAAAGCCAATGTTGTCTACAAAAGAATATGGCTGAAGGTCAAGTGCAATCATTTCAGCTACAAGACTTGTGATTTTTTTGGCAACTGGATGAGAGTCACAAAACTTTTCATTGGTTTCGTCAAAATTTGAAGATCCTAGTAATTCTGTGCGGAGTGGCATGCGATTTTCCGTAGATGAGGATAACTCTGGCTCTGGGACATCAGTTTTCAATACATTGTTATGGAACCGCTGCAAATGTCTTAGAAGGCAACTCGTGCCTAGATTTGTTGGCTTTTTCCCCCTACTTATTATACGTCCACAGTGTGTACATATTACTTTTGTTGAATCTGCAGAACAAATTGAAAAGTGATTCCACAGTTTTGAGGTCTTCTTACTATTAACAGGAAATATAATTTGATTATCATGTGTAACCATTGTAGGCAAGTCAGTCAACTTTGAGGATGAACATTCTGCAGAAGCCAAAGTGGCATAAGGTGAATTTGCCAAACTCACATCGAGAAAGCTCTTTTGGTTTCCAATTACATCAGGATGGCGTCTATATAGGTGTCTCATTAAGCAGCTTGTGCCCACATCTCCTTTCTTACCACGACTTATCATACAACTGCAGTATCTACATACTGCTTTTAGACTGTCTGCAGGTGAGAGTGAAAAGTGGTGCCAGACTTCTGACTTAAGCCTTTTCATAATCCTTTTATTTTGCTGAAACACAGCAGTAGGTTCAAATATTAGTGGACCTAATCCCTCACACTGTTTTTCAGGAGATGAAACAAAGGAGACTTCCCCTATATCATCAGAAGATGACAGCATTGAGTCTTCCACTAGAGTATCTCCAGAAGTGAGATTAGTATGGATCTCCTCGGAGATTCTGTCTGGAGAAGAGGAAACAGAAGTTGGTTCTTTCATTAGTTTTCCAGGAGAGGATGACATAGAATTCAGATCACTGTCTGATGGTAGTAAAGAAGGCAAGAGAGTAGGAGGTGCAGTGTAGAGAGGTGGTATGCTGGTACCACCTCCATTCTCTTGCAGGACAATGGAACGATGGGCTCTCCACATGTGTCTTATTAAACAACTTGTTCCTAGGTCTTTTCCATTTTTTCCTCTACTGAATTCATTCATGCAGTGGATGCAAACAGCTTTAGAATTATCTAGAGGTGACAAATAGAAGTGTTTCCAGACAGCGGATCTCCTTCTAGAACCTGATGCACTCTTTGGAATTACAACTGTTTTTTCTGCTACATTCTCAACAGTGTCATCATATTGGTTGTTGGCTTGCTGTGGAGATGAACCAACCATGGCTTCTTCTTTGCTGCACTTTTCAGAGACTGAGAGGTCTGATATTTCTTCAGAAGAAACAATAGAAACAGATTCCTCAATTATTCGATCTGGAGATGGTATTTTAGAAGCCATTTTCTTGACCAGTTTTATGGGGGATAACATGGAACTGAGATCTCCAACATCTGCAGACTGAGGTGGCAGCAATAATGTAGATGAAGAAAAGGAAGATATACCTGGCATAGTTCCATTTTCTTGAATTAGTACAGTGGGATGTGCTCTCCTCACGTGTCTCATGAGACAACTTGTACTCAGGTCCTTTTCATTTTTACCCCTGCTAAATTCTTTCATACAGTACATACATATTGCTTTAGTGCTATCTCTAGGAGATATAAAAAAATGGTTCCAAGCAGGTGACTTTTTTCTGGAGCTTATGTTTCTGCTAGAAAGGAGGCTTTGTGTCACAGCTTCCATTGCTACATCATACAGCGTATTACTATACTGAGAAAAAAGAGATCCATAATCATCTTCATTTTCTGTAGACAAATATTTGCCAGAGTTGTTTGTAATGAAGTTCTTTTCTTTGTCTTCCTGTTCATCACTACTGTCTGCATGTTTGAAATCATCTTGTTCTGTCTTTATATCCGTTCTTTCAAGAGTACAGTTAATGCTGTTGTCTTCTTGCTCTACTTTCAAGTTATTGATTTTACCCAATACAAAAGTATCATCCATTCCGGGGAAATCTGCTTTACTCATGTCCATGGATGACAAATTCTTGCCAAGACTTCATTTATTAATAAATATAGATAATTTAAAAGATTATTTAAAATTTGATTAAAATTATGTATCTTGTATACTGAATGTAAAACAAAATGTGTGCATATGTTAAAATAATCTCTGGTTTATGAATTCCGTGTTGTGCATAAGCAAATATAATTAGTGATGAAAATGCATTTAAAAATTATAGACTTAATTAATGGAATCCCATTTTTTTTCCCAGGATCAGGACATTTCAGGTCATAGATGAATGTTCTCAAAGACAGCTACTGCTAAATGCTTCATGTTGTAGATATAATCCTAAAAATGGATGTTCCATTTTCTTGTTGAAGAAAGCCATTCTGTTCATCTTGATTGGGCAACTGAGATTCTTTTACACCATCTACAAAAAAAAAACAAAAAACAGAAGACAAAGTTGACTAAGGCACATTAAAGAACTACAGTAAAAGTGACATTAAAGCAGGCACTAGGTATTCTGCATGTTTTGATTTTTTTTTCTCTTTTGAGATAAAAACAATTCAATGTACTATTGAAAATAAAAGGAAAAATCCCAACATTTATTCGATACATTTATTGTGGGAAAATATGTGTCTACATATGCAGCTTTGGTTCACCTTTGACAAAAAGAGTCCAAGCATCACTTTCATATTTGCTCACACATACCTGTGCCTATCCTACATCATCATTCAACCACTGCACGCACACATATACCAAACTACACACACACACACATATCTAAACCCAAATACTGCATAGGTGTCTATATCTACTGATATATATGAACACAAGCAGGCATTTAATTATGTTAACACAGAAATATGTCCTTAAAACCAAATGTTGTAACACAGTCCTGAACATGTGAGCCCACCATTACTGACAGCAGTCTTTAAAAAGAAAACAAGTAACTTCTGTAAGGTTGTTCAGCATTGTCACACTAATCATTCTGCTTCTGACCACAGTCACACATTTGTGTTCATGCCATAACACTGTCAGACAACAATATGCTATAGAAACAAGCTACTTTTAAAGTTTCCTGATTAAAAACTAAAAAGTTTAATTTAGGACAACGGAGCTGTATAAATGCCATACAGACAGAGGTCTTCCAAAAGTGTAGCAACATCACTCAGAAGCAAAGACACACAGAGCTGCATATGCTGGGGCCTAGTGCAGCACTGCCAGCTCAAGTCCCTCACATGCCCAAAGGTTGCACTAGAAAGCCCCTTTACAACAAGACAGCTAATTTCAGTTGTGAGTTAAGATTATTCACTACCAATTCTAGTACAAAGAGCAGGTTTTTGACGTTGCATATGAAGTTGCCTACAAAAGGGCAACAGTAGCCTCAAAAACTGGAACAGAGTAGTCCCTCACAAATATGAAGAAGCTGTCTGCATTTATCAGTCACTTTTTTTTCCACCGAACTATGTTAGAATTTTAAATTTTGCCAAACCCTTTCTCATTTATTCTTCTGTGTCATTAATGCAGCTATTGATGCCTTCATTCAAGATAACAAACATTTCTGGCCATCACATTGGTGATGCTTCACTATGCACTGCAATTTTTGCAAACTAAATTTTATGGAACTCTGTCTCCACAGCTGAAGCCAAAACAGAATTTTAAATTATTTTAAACATTTCCCACAACTTTTATGTGTTCCTACAACACAGGCAGAATGGGGGTGATTCTTGGAGTGTCTTGTGTAGGGCTAGGAGTTGGACTTGATAATCCTCATGGGTCCCTTCCAAATCAGCATATTCTATGATTTCAGCAAAGGTAAAATGAGCCACAGCCACAAAACACATTAAAAAGGCTGTTTTTCACACTGGCATTTCCCCTTTGAATCAAGATCAATGTCATATTAGCTTTGTAACCTATTTTAACTAATTTTTCTCTGAAGTTTGTTAGCAAGAGAAACTAGAAACATTCACTTTCTGTGGATTTCTGATGTATGGAAAGCCTATCATTGTGATAACTTCCTTTTTTTTTCCAGTGCAAGGGAAGGGGCAGGGAAAAGGGGGGGCAATGGTCTTACTGCAGCTGTTTTAAGAGAAGGGAGATGAAGCAGTCAGAACACGCTAACAGGTAGGGAGCAATTCTGCTTTTCTTTCTGTGCGAGTTTTAGTACTTGTGCCTTTCTTTCTTATTCTCAGGGAAAAAAAAAATCTGCTCACAGTACCAAAAGATATGAAGGTTGAGCATGAAAAATAATGAAGGGAAAGACTTGAAGAAAAACCTTAGATTTCTAAAAGAAATTCCCTTGGCTTGTGAAATCACATCAGAGAACAATTCTGGCAGCCAGACTAAATTTACATGACTCAACATAAAATTGAATGAAACAGAAATTAGTGATCACACACATACTGATGATATGGGACGTATGTGGAACTGGGACAAGAGACAGAGTGTAACAGTCAACTTTTTAAAACAGCAATCAATTCAAGAGGATTTTTTTGTTTCATCTTTACTTTGATCTAATCTGTGAATTTGGAGCTTGTACTGCAAACAGGAAAAGCAAGAAAATATAATAAGATGTTGTGACTTAAGATCACAGAATAGAAAGGCTCTCAAGCAAGTGGCTTGATGCAGAGCTTACAGAGCATAAATTATGCATGGAGTGCCAAGTTACTATAAGGACATGACAGATTCCTAGCTAGATACACACAAAATAAAAGTATATATCCACTGGCATTGGGTTCTAATGAAGCTGTGTGCAATTTCTTTGACTCAAAACAGGTAATCACATCTTTATCCTGTGATTCCTGTAATTTCTTAACAACGAAAATCCAATTCTAGGCTTTAAACAGAAAAATCTGCAGAACCGATTTAACTGTCCCTGTCCTCATAAGCAGTTACTGCTTAACACAGCGAAGCTTAAAGTAGCTGTGATGGGAAGATTTGAAAACCTGATAAATAACACCATTTGCAAACTTTATAACCAAGCTTAACTAGATTGACATTCATTAACAACACATTGCCGGTGGTTAAGTTCTTAATCATTATCAGCCATTATCACTACATATTCAAACACTTAGGCCCTAATCACCTTATCCTAAATTAGCTTTGAGTACACAATACCACTGAGCTGATGCCATGCAGTTAAATACTGATGGCTGTGGTCCTTGACAGTCTTAGGTACTGAGGCAGAGGTAAAGAGGTGAGGGAGCTGTTGGGACTCTGAAGCAGGAACCACGGTGATAGACTTCTTTCTTCTGTATGTCTCCCTGCTGTCACTGTCTTTTTAATAGTCATACTCTCCTCCACCAAAAAATGTGGGAAGCAATCTCATCTGCTCCTGACCCTATTATCTTCATTTCTTTAGGACAAAAAAATTGTTCTTGGTCCACCAGAAATCTTTCCTGATTATTCTGTATCCTTGGTTTCTGATTGCAATTTTTACTGCTTGAATTGTTGATTCACATGGTTTTTGTCCTCCTTTGACCAATTAAACCTAGGTCTCCCTTTGCAGCTACATGTTATTTCCATATATATGCTTAGCTGTGAAAATGCCTGCAGGCTGTTAACAGAGTTATGCTATTAGCAGTGTTAAAAAGCACTTACAGATGGTGGTCAGTTACACTATTTTAGTGTACTTATGACAATGTAAGACAAGAAAAAAATATTTATATCTTGTCTATTCTCTACTCTATGGCTGTTATTTGTCTCTGGCTACATAGTATTTCTTTTTCTCGACCTTGTTGCTGCCTTCTAGAAATGAGCAGAAATAGCTGAGATTAGAGGAGACAATCACTTCCTGGGAAATCCCCAAAGCTGAATGCCCCTTAGAAAATTCTGAATGTATTTTTTTTCCATTTTCTTTCAAACATCTAAGAATTATTTTTTTTTTTGCTTTGAGAACTGGCCAAATGGCAGAGCTCAGAGGGCTGCAATCAGCAGAGCAGTCTGGTTAGAGGAAACCTAACTAGAATCAACCTGAAACACAGGAGGGACCATCTGAAAACAATGAAAAACTTTTCTTTTGACAGTGACAGAGCATTGGAAGTGGCTGCCCAGAGAGGTTTTGGAGGCTCCTTTGGAGATATTCAAAACCAGACTGGACAAAGATCTTGTCCAACCTGCTCCAGGTGAACCTCCTTTAGCAGGGAAGTTGGAGTAGATTACCTCCAGAGGTGCCTTCCAACCCCATCATTCTGTGATTCTGTTATGGTGTTACATCATGTAAAATTCAGTAAAGCTCCTTCCCTTCAAACACCCTTGCATGTCCAACTGAAAGATTCTTTAGAATACAGTCCCCAGAATACTAAGGGTCAGAAACATAAGGATGTTTTTCATCTCCTCCTCCCATGCCAACTCTATTCAAGAGTCAGTCTCTTTTAATAAGGAACAAAAAAGGATGTTTTAAAATTGTATAGTTGCCTAGAAGGAAGTACGAATTTGACTATGACCACGTTTACATAGCTTATTTACACTCGGACCCAAGCTACTCAAAATTAAGGACTGCTGCTAAACAAACAGAATATTCAAGAAGGAAAATGTTTTCAAGGGTACAAAAAGCTATAGGCAGTTAGCTCAAAGTGATTTATGCTTTCACAATGAGATACAGAGACACTCTGCAACAAAACAATCTTCAAAGAAAATAAACACAACTAAAGAACAACTATCTACTCAAATGCACTACACTGGACTATTAGCTCCTGAGCAGTAGTTTGCTGCGGTAAGAAGCCTACACCACATTTTATAGGATTTTCCATTCAAAATGGGATTACTGAAAGCGTGCAGTGGTTGACAAGAAGTGTCTGGAGAACGTGACTGATCCCAAGTGCCACAACAAACTGCCATGACCAGAATAAATCAGTGCTGAAGGAAGGAGGCAAAAAGTGAAACACTGTTTCAGAATTGCAGAGACATACATTAACACACGGAGAAGTATGAAAAGTATGCAAGAACACCAAACCATAAGCTGATTATTTTTTGTAAAGCAGAGAGTGGCCTGTAAGTTTCAAACCATTTTAGATTGAATAGTCAGGCAATAATCATGAACTTGATTATATCACAGAATCCTGATGGAAATAATGGTCTAGAAAAAATTGTTTAAAACAAAAAAAAATTACATTATTATTGAAGAGCATGTAGTGTAAATACAAAGACACACTTGCAAAATGCAAGGACAGTTTTTTTCAAAAAAGATGTGAAATGTGAAGACAGTGAAACTAAAAGCATTTACTAGTTTGAAAAAAAAATCAAAAGTAGTGACAGATTTTGGGCATAAGACCTACAAAAAACTCATTAACAGCAATTTGCACAAATGGATGTCAGTTTTATAATAGCATTAATCTTGTTTATTTTTGGAAATGTACAAGCATCATTAGAAATACCTCAGAGCAAGCAATAAGAAATACATACTTTAAGAAATTATTTGCTTTAAGTGCAATGGCAGGTGCTTTGCTAATAAAGGAATATTTGCTAAAGCAAAATAATCAAACAAAACAGAAACACACACACAAAAAAACCCTTCAAGAATCCAGAGAATACACATCCAAAATCATAAACAAATCAGCAGAATATATTCGTATAAATTTATAGTCCAGATGAACCTTACTGCTTTTCAAAGTTTTAAGTCCCTTGAAGAAGGAAAACTAAAACCAGTGCATTTTATCTATAGAAATTTCCTATGATAAAACATCAGTACTAGCTCACCTGTATGAAACTAGAGAGATTTGCAAGATACTGATCATTAAAAATGCAGAATTAGAAATGCAAAACTGGCATGTCAGTCACACTGAAACAAGGTGGGTCCTAGTCTCAAGGCTCACAGAAGCTCACAGGAATTGGCACAGATGTACAAGCATGAACTAGAGGTATGCAACAGTTTAATCTTGAATAAAGTACAGAAAGCCAGGCTTAATAGAAGACACAAGTCATTCTGGACTTCATGGGAAGCATGATTTGTAGAGAACTGATGGAAGAGAAAAGCATTACTTTTAAGTCACCTGAAAGGCAGGTCTTATGAAAACCAGTAACTGTTGTGGTTTTACAAAGGTTTTCTCTCTAACTTGTAAAACAACCTCTCGCATCCACAACCCCAAATGCTCTATCTGGACTCAAAGGAATGAAGTGTGGAAACAGCACCACCATAATTGAACACTGCTCCTTGTTGACATGAACAGTCTTCTGTGAGCTCCCCCGTGCACTCATGCCACTTGTCAGGACACGACTCAGAGACCTCTGATTTGCTGAGGTATAAAGATCACTCATGTCCCTTCATGTTACTGGAAAACTCAGGGCTTGGTGTAAGCTGGGGCCTAAATCAGTCATTGCAGGCAGAGAAAAAAACAAGGCGTATAACAGTATAACAAGGTGTATAACAAGGTATATAACAGTCACCATTACACTCTGAGTACTCAACTCTAATTACAAATGGAGGAATTTAGCTGAAGCAGAGACTAAAAAGATAAAAACAGACACTAAATCTAAACATTCCCCTCTTCCTTGCCTCTTGCCCCACAAAACATCAAATAATTTTATGGTGAACACAAATGATTTTAAGCAGTAAAACAAATCTTCTAGGGCCAAGTTATACTTTTCTGGTTTAGTGGACTCTTCTCTACATTTTCTATTTTCCCCACCATCTCTAAATTAATAATACCTCAGGAAGGTAGCAGCTCAGAAGCGAAAATTTTAGTCATTTGACTATTGTTAAATGGACAGCGTTGAGTTAAAATGAAACCAGCATACAGAAAACACTGGATGAACTCAAACTCCTCAAATTACCTTCTTACTCTTGAAAGATGTTTTTATTTGTACAGCTGTTTTCTTCTCTTGTTGCTGTAAACATGGGAAGTCAATGGGATGCTGTTTACTAATAATTTTCAAATAGTCCCTGAAACCTCAGAAAAGATTCAAAACTAAAAGATCCAGCTTTGTACCAGTATCACAACTCAAACTCTATATCATCTTGCAACACAGTGTGCATGCCAGCTCTGCCTGCGTAAAACTACACTGGCTCATACTCCAATGTGTAAAAGGTTGAAAATAAATCATGACAATGGTAAAACTGAAGACAAACAATATGATTTCCAAATTAACATAATTAAAAAAAATACTTTGGAACGGAGAAAAAGTGGAAACGAAGATATATTTTTTTAAAACAATATTTATTTAAAAGATCCAGTTCTTTATTCAGTCCTTACACTCACATATCTTCAATCATAAAACTTCTTAAAATAATTGAGATGCTTTTAAAATATGGTACATTACTATTACACAATATTATACATTTCATATTAATTAAAGTGTGATAGAAATAAGGATGTTCAAGCTACCATGTATATTATTTACATCGAGCTGACAGTTCTGGTATCCCTGTTTAGTGCTGTAGCAGGATGCTCTGCTTGGAATGCTCTGAACCAACTGGAACAATGTCTTTTGCAAACCTACAAGTGGTAAATGAAGAAGGGAGCACCATGCTGCTTTTGGTGTTGAATAACGCTGAGACCAGCCTGACTCATCAGTCCCAAAGCTAAACATCCTGATAGTGAGATGAAGGTGTGGTAGATCTGTTCCTGGATAAACGAACAAACAAGTGATACTACTGATAACTTGTCCAAAGCTGCTGAGCTGACACAGATGGAGACTTCTGACCTGACATCTTACCATCATCAGTCACTGTATAATATAAAAGTTCAGTCCCAATTTTTAATGCAGGGTTTTCTGACATAAGCCTTCTTGGAGTGTATGTATGGAGATTCTTCCCCTAAACAGGTAATATCCCTCGAGGTTACTCCTCTTACTCCTTGAGGCTGAGCTAAAGAGACTTGCCCAAGGTCATTGTTATGGGTGAGTAACATCAATCTACTTAATCGTTTTGCCAGCTTTGCTACAACTGCTTCAGTACAGCTGCCTCATAGTGCACTATAATAGTTGTTACAGTTCCTGCACTGTGTAGGAAATAATTCTGTAAATTATTTATATCTAATCATTAGCATAATACATCATATATATTTATACAAATATATATGGTTTGCCATCCTTAATCCTGCAGGACAAAGTTGCATACGGTTCAATTACACCTCTGTGATCCTTTACACAAAACCCGTTGAAAAGTCTGGGGCTAGACCGGATCCAGCCACACCCTGGCTGCTGTCTGAGGAGTTTGGAAAGCATGGAGGTCCTTCCTGCACCCTGTGACCCCACAGGAGGGCTTCTTTAACAAACTTGAAGCTCCCATTCCACTCAATGGGTTTTGTAAACAAGCTCAGTACTCAAATGTTTTATCAGACTCAGTGATGCAGGCTCACTGCACAGCATGTGTAAGAACAAAGCAGGTGTCTGACACAGGCTACTGAGCCAAAGCTCAACCTTGTTTCTGCAGAAATCAATCTTCATCACTTATCTGCCAATGTATTAAGCATATTTCTATTTGAAGCATCATCCTCCACCACTTGGACTTAAGTAACACACTCTTAAACATGTTAAAGCCCATAGCACAGAAATCCCCATTCCACACGGTTTTGAGCAGCATTTATCTTAAAAGTAAAATAAAAATGTAAAGCTACAACAACAAAACAATAACCCTGGTCAAAACAATATTACTCCAAACTTTCAGTAAGAAAACTAAGAAGAATGTTGCATTACCACCACACATAACATTATGTATCACTGGAATTAGTAGAACTATTCACACCTACAACCACCTGGTAAGCCTTTAATTGTTGCTATTTTTTTTCCTTATTGCACTAAAAATACCATCAGATCTCAAATGGGGCTATATCCCTTCTCATGTCCTTTACTAACTTCCCATTGCAGCACTCTGTAATGAAGGACAAAAAAACCCCCAGGTTCTACACATGCTAATAATTTGTCCCAGCTTCTACTAAGAAATTACTCATAAAAATCAGATCTATCACACTAAGTAAATCATGTCAACATTTGTCTAGGATCCAAACTGTCTCAAGTGTTGAAGTGTTACTTCTCATTATCAGGCATGCAATACTTGCAGGATATGTTTCTGAGCTATTGTTCACACCTACCAAATGTCAGATCTTTCATTTGTTAAAATGCCAATGTTTTAAGCAATAGTTTCATGAAAACTTTAAGCAGTATTTTCCCAAGCCTTACTCATCAGTTCAATGTTGTTACAGCAAATTATACATTTATTGTGATATTTTTATCCTTTATAATTTTGACAAATATCATATGCTGATATGATGGGGAAAATCTTAATGTTAAAAGAAATAAGCTGCTTTTCTTAAGGAAAAAAAAATATTTTTTTTTACACAGCTGAAGCATGTATTGTTTGGTTTAGAGCAGGACATCAAAGCTGCTTTTAGTATCACATGCTGTACAATTTGGGGCTGACAGGAGACAAATGAAGGTTGCAGTAACACAGCACAAGGGTAAAATAGAGAAGATAAAAATAAGAACAGAGTAGGAAAGATGCATCAGTATTACCACAGAACAGGAAAAGCACACAACCAAAACAGCAGTAACAACAAGTAAGTCAGAAAAGAATGAAAGGCAAAAGACTAAAGATTTACTCCACATTGCTAGAGAGCACAGCCTGCTTTCAGAAAAGCATCAGAAAATTCAAAGCAAAGCTCCTCTAACAACTCTCCTCTCCAAGTGACCAATTCTCTGCTCAGCCCATTAGACTCTTCTCTTTCTCCTCTCATGCAGCCCAAGCTGACCAAGTAAAAGGGACAGGATTAGGATAAGTGATTTTTGTAATGACTACTCTACCTTCCTAGCTTGCAACACAACAAAAACCATACACTTTTGTGGGTTTTATTCTTGTTAAATATCTATCTTTAAATCCAGTAAGAGTGAAAATCCAAGCACTTTAAGGATTATTACAGTAAGAAACAAGGCATTTGTGAAGAGAAAAGCTGAATAGGCAGGATGATGAAAAACAAAAAAAAAAAAGCAGTTAGGAGAGACACACCATGTTTTGGGTAGTCTGTTTTCTTGCAACTCTTGCTGAAAACATCCATGTAAGTAGAAAGTAGAAAAAGACCTCGCAGAATGTAAACTGAGTCCTTTGCAGAATATCTTACATTAACTTGTTACAACTAGAATTTTTCTGATATACAAAATGGAACTATTCGGAACTGTTAAACTGCTAAGACTACCATGCAGCAGGATTTATTTTCATGCTAAAGTCTGAAGATGTCTGTTTTAAAAACTTCTCATAGCTACCAATCAACCAAATTCTGTGCTCACATTGATGTCAATTAGTTCTATGCCCTCACATAAGTTTCAACAATGCTATTGAGAGGCTTTCCATGATCTATATAAATAATATCTGTATATGTGTAACATGACATAATACAATGCTTGTATTAAAACATTTATATCCTGAAATGCTTGTGAACTTAAAGGAAGGTTAGAAAGAAAATGCAATTCATAGTACCCAAAACCACAAAAACATATTTTCAAGAGTATGAACAGTATTAGTATGAATAGTATGAACAGTATGAACAGAACTTCAGAGGGATTTTTTTAAACCTAACCTTTATCTTTCTTTTGTCACAAAACTTTATTTCAAGTCAGAAGACACCTAATATGGAAAAGAAAAATTCCTTTGAAAAATCATTTGCAACTGAGGGTACCTTCTTTCTTCCTCATGTAATAAACTGAAGAAGCATGTCTAGATTTTTTCTGAAGTAAGGAAAAGATCATCTCTTTACTAAATAAAATAGAAAACAACTTTCACAATACTATCCAAGGTAATTAAGAGTTCAGAAACACTCAGTTTCACCACCCTGCCAATGACTACAAGAACTGTAACAAAAAACAAGAGGTAACCTTTAAAACCAAGCTTCCATATCACATGCAGGCATAAGGCACATGCCCACAATAGGGGAGAACATCTTATACCTCTCTCAAGTATTTTTTGTCATTCTGCATTTTCTAAGTAAACTGTACATTCATCAGTAGCATCTGACAGTTTCACCTGAAATCACAGTTTAAAAAAACCAATTATCAGATCTCTCTCCCTCTCAAAACAAACCTTCCTATTCATGGAACAGGGGAGAGGGAGGGAGAAATGAGTGTGCACACCTCTGTATTCACTTGTCAACCAGCCTGTTCCTAGCCTCCATGACAAGAGGTATTGTCCTTTTAACCTCTTTCAGAGATATATTCTCTTTGTCTTCTGCAAGGTAAGGTGAGATTTTGCAAAGACTTAACTGACTCAGACAACCAAGCTAAGGGAAGCCAACACTGCTTCCAGCAGCACCACACTGAGCACTAGCAGGAAGTACACTCTCCACCCCAAGGAGACAAATAGCTCCAATAGCTTCTTCTCCCCAAAAAAATGATTTATTGAAGAACCATCCTACTGCCATAGACAGATCTTAACTTGACCGAATAAGGTTTTACTCAAGGAGCAAAAAAGACAAGAAATTTTAAATTAGGAATAAAGCTTTTTGTAATACTTATTCTAACCAGTGCAGTTCATAAACTTTAATTAATGCAATGCAACTTGATTTTTAAGTAAAGTTTTACACACTACACGAGTGTCCTATTCAGAGCAGGATCCACAACACTGTTAGTACAAGAAAAGGTAAAGAAATGGATAACCCTTTCCATTCACTTTATTTCTATTATTATCATTATTTTAATAAACCTAATCTTTTCTGAGGAATAGAAAAAGGAAATAAAAACATTTAGAGAAAACTATGAGGAATCTTCCTCTTCTTTATGAGCATCATTGTATTTCCTGTCATAAATGGATTATGGTCTTCCCACAGTTCAGTAAGCCACTGAAGACAACTCAAAATCACTAAAAAAGGAAATGAGCAAAACCTCAATTTCTCCTGTTTCCCAGTACCAAAGCAAGGTTGCTGCTGACACCACAATCTGCACACTGTTTGGCTCCCTGAAAGCTGACCCACTCTTCCCACTGTTTCAGCAGCTCTTAGTGTAAGTCACAGCAAGTGACAACCTCCCATGAAATGAGTTTTACATTCTTGTCTTTCAGTTGTTTTTTTTTTTTTTTTCTTCCCATCTGTACATACGCTCCCATATCATGCTTATCATGCTTCCACCTTTGATTAAGAATAAATAAGGGGAACCACAGAGTAAAAAAACCACAAAAATTATATGATTGCCATGAGCTATGCCACATTTTAGCACTGGGATTTGCAGTCTCAAATCTTATATTAAGAAAAGTTGTTGTGAGCTAGGAGCCAGTAGTTGGGTGCGAGACAAACAGGCAGCAGTGTTCACACTGCTTTGTTCTCTCCCAGGGCACATCTAGCACTACTAGATCCCTTTAATCAGCAATTAGATTTTCTTCAATGATCTAAACTGCACATAAAAATTACTGTATAGCATATGCACTGAAAGATGAATTCTTACAGTGGATGCTAGAGGACTTAGAAAGGTAACATTGCTGACCTACCAAAATTTAAAATTTTAACAGTAAAGGTAACATCTGAATATCAGAGTCTTTGTTCTCAGGATACTGCAGCTCTAGATAAGTATCTGTTTTTAGGGTACCCACTGTCAAGAAAGTGCGGCTTTAATCAGAGATTAAGAAAGGACCTATCAGAACACTGAGTTTGCAGTCAACAATTATTTCATATAGGACTATAAATGAAGAAATAGTTCTTGAAGGTACAAAGAGCAGATACTCATTTTCATTAGACAGGTAGTACTAAGGTGGATTATTATCATGGGACTCATTTAACCTTGAAAGTCACAATGGAAAGGCACTTTAAGTATAATATACTACAGTGCTTGACATCATATAATGAAACCATGCAAAGCATTCGGTGACCTTGAGATGAGTATATTAGAATACAGCATTAACTACATGGAGAGTGAACTTTTGGATATTCTGGAAAAAAAACATTGTCCCTTTTGTCAGATTTCTTTACAGTGGTCTAAAACTGGCCTGGGAGGCTGGTACAAACAACAACTACTCTCTCCTGCTCTTCAGCTCTTCTCTGTGTTTGGAAAGCACTAGCAGCTCATTTTTACTTGGACTGATGAAGAACAATCCACAGGCAGATTCAGTATGTAACAAAATCTCCCACTTCTTCTGTATATGTCACCTAAGAAAAGTTTCCTTCAAGCAATGAATCTGAATCATACTTTTTATTTTCTCTTCCTACAGAGACCAGAGTTTTAGAGGGAAAGGCTGTGAAAGTTGGGGTTGCTCAGAAGAGAAAGCTCCAGCGACTAGATTTTCAGGAAGAGGAGTTTGTAAGAAGGATGGGGAGAAACTCTTTAGTAGGGTCTTTAATGACAGGAAAAGAGGTATGGTTTTAAATGAAAAGAGGGTAGAGTCAAACTAGATATAAGGAACAGATTTTTTACAATGAGGATGGTTAAATGCTGGAAGAGGTTTTCCAGAGATGCAGTAGATGCCTCATCTCTGGCAACACTCAAGGCCAGGTTGGATGGGACTCAGAGTGATATGGTCTAGTTGGAGATGTCCCTTCTCATGGCAAGGGGTTGGACTAGGTGGTCTTTAGAGGTCCCCCTATTCTGATTCTATGACCCCAACAAGACTTCCAAGCTCAACATTTTCTCCATCTTAAACATTTTGTCCATCTCCTGCTTGCATGCATGTTAACCAGTAATACAGATGGTTTAAAAATTGAACTATTTTATTCAGGGCACAGAGAGGATGGGATAAGAAATGAATACAAAGTTCTGAAACACTATACAAGAACAACATTTATTGTTACTCCACATACAAATGCTTATCTTCATAAGGACAATTTTTTCTTTATGGCATCTTACTCAGGTATCTCAGGCTTCCAAAAAATCTTTATTCAGAAGCTCAAACAGAATATATAATGTTTTAGTATTTTCAGATGAAATCCCTAGAAGAAAATATTAAAACTAACTCGCTCAGTGAAGACATAAAATCTGATTAAGATGCCGGTAATTTGAGTACAGCATGAATGCAGCATCTAAGTTATCTCCCCTTTTTAAACGGTGTAATTCAGGGTAAGGATGTATATATGCCAGCTGATACCACAGAGTAAGAGATGCCCCATAAATCATAAAATAGTTACTATTTCTGTACCACTCTAAAGATATCCAGGCTTCCAAACTTAATTTTTAAGGCTCAGGCACTCATACAAACCTCCCGCTGAATTATTAAGCTCCATACAAGTCACTGCACAGGCATACAATTATTCATTGCCTTTTTCCATTGTCTTCCTTTAAATTAACAAAAATAATGATACAAGACCCAAAACAAACAAGCTGCTCACTAGTTTATTGAGAAAAACAAACAAACTTACACATCTGTTCCACTGCAGGCAGGCGGCTTCATTTGAGGTTAAATACTTGCTACTCAAACTTAATGAGATGATTGTATCTAAGGAAAAGAAGAAAGTAATTACTTTTATTATTTTTTAAACACATTAACTGTCACAGTGGCGACTCATGGGATGTTTCAAATTTCTCTTTAGGCGACAGCTCCAGGAGCTGCACTTACATGACTCTCACCTTTTTTCAAATCTGTAGCGCTCACAGCTATCAAGAAAAATGAGACATTATCACTTCTAGAGCTCCAAAGCAAAATAAAAATTAAAAACATAATAAAAACTCCTCAGATGATTGCTAAGACAAAATTTAAAAGTAAAATTTTTGTATTTATTTTAGCACTACTCCATTTTTTAATGCTTATGCGGAATGAAACAGAGTTTACATTACATGCAAGATTTCAAAGGAGCTTGCTGGCACCGTTCCATGCACTACAGGATTCACCTTGTTGCACCTTCTCTTCCTAAGCTAAACATATTGCTTATACACTGCACCAACCACGTGTATGAATCAACATGCAATAGCACAGAATCAACACAAGATTATCATTCCCCACGTATGAGAAAGGAGCGATTGCAAGTGGAGCATATTAGATCACGTATTTTGACTTAGCAACTAAACAGACCAAAGCAGTCTATTGCAGGACACCTTTTCTGAGTTTTGCAACTTCAGTCCCACTGATCTCATCAATGTACAGACATGAGTACCATAGTGCAGAGGCCCCAGTACACTGAAAAAACCCAACCCAACAAACCAAGAAAACATTTTGCCACCTTAGAAAATCCATAATCTACAAGCATTCTCTCTGATATTACAGTGATTACTCTTCTTAACCAGACTGAGATGTTTAACACTACATAAATATACACACACACACATGCATATATATATCCACATTTAGGGGTTTTTTTTCTTCAGGAAGGAGATCACCTCTCAGAGGGCAAACAGTCCTGATGACTGGCTTAGTGTGCCTTATGAAATGAACTAGGTGTCACTTCTCTTACTGACATTTTTTACTTAAAAACACTCTTATAGTGTCTCTTAAGCAATTGAACACCTCCAGAGCTGTGCTGCTGGCTAATCTGACTGTTGAGATCCTGTAGCTATCCCTATTACAGCAACATTTAAATAATGTATGCAGAGGGGAAGGTGCCAGCCAAGGAGACACAGACCCACCAGGGGCACGGTGCTCAGCGGAGCAGTGAGGGAACTCTCCTCAGATGTGGATTAAGCTCCTCAGGCAAAGCAGGGAAATGAACCTGGCTCTCCCACATTCCTTGCAAGTGCCAGAGCCATCAGACTACAGGCAAAATAAAGTACAAATATGCATCTTTATGCTCCCTGATGTCTTCAAAAAATACCAGAAACCCTCAACTCTTCCATTTTCCCCCTCTCTAATTTGTTAAAGATGACAACAGTTTCAAGCCCAGCCAAACATTTTGTTCAATTCAAATTAATGTTTGGGTTTTCTTGATTGCTTATATTTTGTGAGAAGAATAACAAAGGAAAAGTAATTTTTTCTGGATCACAGATTATTTAGAGGCAGACACTGATTCAGCATATAGAATTACAGCAACAGGTAAGCAGAATAACTACTGAAAAGCCACTTAACCTATTTGGAGTAAAACAGGCACAAATTCTTTGATCATTGTCACATGAGATAAATACATTATTAAATATCTTGTCCCATGTATTTTGCAAATAATTGCAAAAAAGTATTGCTAAAATGTTTAACTGTTAAAAATTCTATTTTCAGCCTTGATTTCCAAGCTAATGAGTAAACCCCAGAACTGGCTTTTATATTAAATATACAGAAATTCTGAACAGCCACTGAAAAAATTACTTTAGCACATCACAGGAAAAACGTATCTGTAGGACACCAGTGAATGCAAACTAGAAGAAAAGAAAAGGAAAAAAACCCCAGAAGTCCAACAACCTTTCACACAGCTCTAACAAAAAAAGTAGTAACCTTCTAAACCTTCAGAAAGGGATTGTCCAACCCTACAAGTCTTTAAACAACAAAGGGGGAAGGGAAAGAGCTGAGAGATGGAAGGGACGCAACCGCGCAGTAATTGCTAAAGAGAGCACACAGGTTGTGAGTTTACATAAAGATTATAGTAATATAATAATATTTCTTATGTCAACATCCACTGAAAACCAGTCTTAGACTATAGAAAATACTCATACTTCACCTTCCAATATGTTGTTCAATATATAAAAAAAAATCACTATGTATCCTGAATCATCATCCTGGAATGAAAAGAAGGCCTTAAAAACCAAGTTATTTCCCTGTTGTTGCTTTAACAGCCAATCATATTGAGTTCTATCTCATCACAAAAAAAAACAACAAACCAAACAACCAAACCACAACCCCAAACCTAAACCAATACTACCATGATTAAACTATATATCACACTAATTTGGGACAGAATTCCTTTGCTTCAGCAAACAAACAAAGAAACAAAAAACCCTGAAACCAAACCAAACAAACAAACACACAAAAAGCACAAAAAATTATGATAAAAGCTTTAGTTTTTCTTACTTCTTGACCTGAGAGCTTTAAACTCTAGATTTCATTTGAAAGCTACCATTAGGCCACATATAAATTTTTTATTAACTGGCTGAAATGAAACAATTCCATAGCTGTAAATTGACCAGTACTGAGGATGCCAGTAACAAATACAAAATAAAATAGTCAAGGATGTGCAGAAAACAAGGCACATCTGTCATATAAGAACTCTTTCTTTGTGAAGTCTGTTTTGAAAGTATACACTACAACAGGTAGCACTATGTAAATTACATTAACTTATGTTGATACCACTAAAATACAGATCGTCCCTGCTTCAGAAAAAATGTCAGTCACAACGAGTTAAACACTCTGCTCCATACAGTGCAAAATTCCCCACAAAACTATCTATAATATTCTTTTCTATATAAAACTAAGCCAATACACATGTATCATCATGTTATTTACATATGGCTGATTATTTTAAGTGCTCATTACAGGGGCAACCACACAGCAAAACATGCTCCCTTTGAAGATTAAACTCTTTTAAAATTAAAAGCAAGCTGCAAAAAAACAGGATTTACAAACCCCCCCTGTAAATATTCTTCACTGTGAATGGCAATAAAATGCAGCAAGCTGTTGGGAAATACAACATGTACATTCTTTAATTCAAACTTCCTCAGAGGAAAAAAAAAATCTCTCAGAAGTTAATGTATTTAGGAGTCTAAAAACAAAAAGAGAACAAATTCCAAGAAAAAGGGAGAAGCAGACAGAAAGATCCAGAAGGCTCAAAGGCTACTTCCTTCTATAATACCCAGTTGTTGAAAGTATTTGATAGGATATTCTACTTTAGTGGATGGACAGTTTTAAAAAACATATAAAACTCTGTTGCCCTCCTGTATTTTCCAAGGCCCTAAGTGTTAGTGATGTGCTAATACTTATTGAAGAAGACCCCTTCTGCACTAACCACCTGTGACACTGGCTGTTCTGCAAACACAGCTTCTTGCTCTGGACATTTACTGTCTCAGTACAAAATCAGCCATAGCAAGGGGAAGCAGTAGATAGAGGCTGCAGCAGACAAGGTAACAGAAAGACAGCAAACCTTACTCTAAGCTCATCACCTGTCCAGCCTTCTGCTGTTCTACACTTTGCCTCTCACATTATCAATGAGGATGCTGTACCTGTTACAATTTTGCCTTACACTGACCTCACCAATGAGTGGTTTGGTTGCTTAAAGAAACACTCTCAAAGGTACTGGCAAAAGCAGGGTTTAATATAGATATGTGAAAATGCAACTTTACAGAGTTCAATGGCAAGGTTCACTCTACTACTTACTACACAAACTAAAGCATGCAAAGGAAGATCAAATAAGAAGCAATTTGGAATGATTTACACAAAAGCAGTAAGACTGCAAAGGATATGGGGTGGAAAGATAAGGGTGCAGAAGGATTTAGCAGCACTTAATACTTGAGTACTTTGACAATTACAAAGTGGTTTGATAATTTTCACAACAACTATAACAATGACTTAACTATGGATTCAAAATATTAACATTGGTACCACAATCAATTCACATACACAGAGGTAAATGGTGTATACACCTATTTATATGTACGTAAAGGCTAATATGAAAAATTCTTTTTGAATTCACTACAATATGTCAAATCCCTTTGCATTTCCCAACAGGCAATGGTTGCATCTTGAGGAACATGGAGATGGAGGGAGAGGGGCTGACAGTCCTTGAGTACCACAAACTTAAGGATTTGTGAGCTCTGGGAGGTGCTGGTCCAGGCAAGCCCAAACAACATCACTTAGGATTGCTGTTTAGAGGGTCAGAGGATGACTGACTTTGGCCATCAGTAACCCTCCTTCCCGACCATAAATCCAGTCAGTAACTAGTGAGCTTTTCTCCCCAAAGTGCAGTAACAATGGTACCGTTCCACTCGGGCTACAGCCAGGTAAATGGTTTACCAAGGCTACAAGAGGTAATTGCTTATCCTTTGTTTCCCACCTTCATCATGCCAGAGCTCCTGGTGTGATCAGGGAGTGCCCTGCAGCCCAACTGGTACAGTCAAGGGACACTTCACCACTCAGCTGGTTTGGTCAGGGCTCACCAGGAGCTTCCAAGAAGGCAGAGTAGTCACAAGGATGGGGGTGTTACACCACAAGAAGTAAAAGAGTTATTGTTATGTAACAGTACAAATGTTTAGAAAACTTTTATCCGAGATGCTTAGTTTAGATACTTCATTTTACTTATTCTCAATCAATTCTTACTTTTGACTGCTCTAGAGAACTCCTATGGAAAAAATTCCTCAACATCTGTCAAAGCTGCAATGTACTACAACATAAAGTACCAAAGGAGACACACATCCAACTGTACAAAAACTGTCAGTACCTTGCCTGTTGGTCTTATACCTAGTGGACAGCACCCAAATTTCTTAAAGTACACAAAAGAATTTATTTTGTTTTGAACACATTTTTTTTTTCCTCTGCAAAACCAGTCTCCACAGTGAATAATAACGAGACTGCCCTTGCCCAGTATTTGCACAAACACAGGCATCCTAGCAGCAGCACAGTATTTTGGGGATAGTTGATAAAGTCTTCCAGACTTCACTCCCCCCAGTATGTAAGCCACTAATGTCCTCTCAAGGGTGCATGCCTGCTCTTAAAGTGAAACACTGCACTGGTGGAGATAACCTTTAGAAGAAAAGTGCTGTGCTCATGCTCTTGAAAAGCAACACAGATACACATGTATAGTGGGGCCATGAAGACAACAACATGTAAGGGAAGTCTGGAAAGTACATTCATATTATGGGGGCTTGAAATACTTTAATTGCTTAGTATTATAGGTGTAGCATGACAGCTCATGCTAAATTACTGAAATTTCCCTAAGGACCCCCCCCAGAAACAGGACTGCTTCTAACACATAAGCAAAATAGAGAAAGGTCTCTACACTGCAAAGCCTAACTCTACTAAACTTAGCAATGATAAATAGAATCACCATTAATGCAAGACTCGTCAACCTTTCAGCACAATAATACATGTTTTTATACTTTTAGTAGGCTGTATATGCAGCAGACAACTTTAAGTGCATCGGACACCCTGAGAACTCCAGTAAGCATTCTAACACAAGCTCTCTAACATCAGCAGCTGTCTCAGTGTAGATCTAGACTCTGCAAAAGACATTTTTAAGCAAAAATTACCACGCCCCAAGCAGAAAACGAGAGCAGCACTACATGAAAGCTAAATTCTGCACTTTTCCGAGACACCATTATTGAGCGACTGTGCCCAGGAGGGATGGCTGGAACTTCACCGCACACACACAAGCACAGACGCGGTGCTCACACCGCGGCCGAAGCCGCTGGCGGGCGCCTGTCCACCTCGTGTCCTGTTTCTCGGGGGGCAAAGGCTTTTTAGGAATTCCCGGGCTTTCCGGTCCCGGCACCCGTGTCGGGAGCCCGTACCCGAGGCGGTCTCCGGTCCAGGGCTCGCACCCTGAGGAGGGGGACGGGTTCTGCACGCCGGGGCTGCCCGGGCCATCTTGGGTCGGGATGGCAGCGGCCACATGGTCAGCGCTCCCTCCCGGGCCCGGCTCCTGCGGCCCCGCCAGGTGGGCGCGGGCGCTCAGCGCCGCCGGGTCCCGCCGCCCCGGCCCGGCCCGGCCCGCGCACAGCCCGGGGGTTCGAGGCGCTCCCGGCGCCGCGGCGGACACCCCTCCTCGGCCGGGGGGCGGCGGGGTCTGCCGGGTGGCCCGGGACGACACCGAACCCCCGGGCACCAGCGACCTCCGTTCACCGGGCCGTCCGGGCCCCCTGCGGGGGCCCCGCAGACAATAGAGCCGGCACCGCGGGCCTGGTTCCCGGCTTCCTGCACTACCCCGCCGCCACACGCCCCCTCCCCGGCCTAGCGGCGCTGTCCCGCGGGCGTTCCCGGGAGGGACAAGGCGCCGCCGGGCCCGGGACGCAGGTCCCGAGCCGCGCAAGGCACCGAGGCCGCCGAGGCCAAACGCGGCGGTGGCGGGCACGGGAGGGGGAGGGGGGGTGCGGGACCAGAGAGCCGTACCGCCCTGCCCGGCGCCCTCCCGGTGGCGGAACAGTGCCACTCACCTCCCCGGGCGGCCGCCGCGGGGGAAACCGGAGGTCGCCGCTGCCGCCGCCCGGCCGGGCCCGAAGGAGTTAAGAGGAAGGGCCGGGCGGGCCCGTCCCATTCATTACCCGGCGCTTTGTCTCCGCCGCCGCCGCGGCGCTGAGCAGCTGCCCCGGCTCGGCCGCCGCGGGCGCGGGGCGCAGGCGCGGGGGGCGGCGCCACGCACGGCGCGCGACATGTCAGCGCGCCGGGCCGCAAAATGGCGGCAGCGGGGTTCTGTGCTCGGGGGGTGCGGGGTCCCCTCGCATCCGCGTCCCGGCGGTGCCCCGGGCGGGCCGGGGCCCGACACCGGCCTTCATCGCAAGGGTGCGGCCGCTGGTCGCTGCACTCCGCTTCGTTCCTGGGGCGGCTGAGGGCGGTGGCTCTGCGGGCGGCGGGCTGGGATCGGCGTGGTTCCTGCGGTGCTTCAGGCCCGGCGGTGCCTCCAGGGGCCTCTGCCGCGCCTTTCCCCGGGGGCCGCGGGCGGGCGCTGCGCATTCCCCGTGGGCCGGCCGGGAGAGGCTTTGCTGGGCATCGCTCCGCTGGGGCGGGCACGGACACGCTGTTCCGAGCGCAGCCCTCGCCCTGTCAGTAATTTAGCCTCTGATGTTCGTATCCGCAGTTAAACCTTCCTTGATGGGTATGCGTGGTCTGAGGCACAGCGGGTTTGGTTCTGAGCGCTGCTTTGATGTACTGAGTCTGCCTCGGGAGGGGCGCTTGGCGTGGCGCTCGAGTCTCACCTGAGCATCTTGGGGAAGGATGGTCAGGGCTGAAGAGAATGCAATGCGCTGGTTCAGGGAAATAGTGCCAGCTCTATGCTTAAGGTCCTGTTCTGGATAAAGCTCCTCCAGTTCCGGTGTTCTGTTGTAGGTCGGTGTTTTTCTTCTCCGATTGCAAAACATTGGTTGAGGTTATCAATGGACCGAGTGATCCAGGCTTTTCAGGAGGGGTGGAGAAGGGTGGTTTGTTGGTCCTTTTGATGTATGTAATTTCTCCGGAGAGCTGTGTGAGATACAGTCTGCTGTGATTATCACATTTGTTATCAAATTCCCAGTGGCAGTCGTAGATTTCACTTTCTTTGCCTTAAGTGTTGGTAAGGCTACAAGAGGTAATTGCTTATCCTTTGTTTCCCACATTTACTACTTTACAGTACCGGTTTGAAAACAATGTTAAATTTTAGATTAAGACAGTGTTTAGAGAGACCGTGCTTAAGCGAGTCCTTGCTTTTTGATCTGAGTTATTTTCATCAGTTAATTTTCTTTTTTCTTTCTTTGTAATTTGAACAGATTAAGTAAAGAGTATTTTTGTTGGAATATGTGACAGTATATGAAGAGATCAGTTGATAGCTTTTTGATTTGAAATAGTGGAGCTCTTCAGCATTCTGCCATATTAGGTGTATGTTTGTACTTAAGTACTGGTGTGATTTTCTAAATGGATTCTGCCAGTCAACATACAGTAATGGTCTGTTGTGGTTAATACTTCTTTGGAAATCTCATGTCAAGTTGGTTTTTTTTATTTATTATTCATGCACTACTCAAACTCCCAACAAAATAGTTGTTACACTGTGTGCAGGCAGTCCTTTGTTCCTTATTACTTTTTAATTTACGTTTTCTTTTTATTGGTAGAGTTCAACTGTATACGTGTGTATATATATGTATATTCAGACAATATTATATACATACAGTATATGTATTAGTTACTATGGGTGACTGAGGCCAAAGTGATTTGAGGTGAAGTTTCTTGGACTTGCTCAGTTTCCACTGCTCCAAAGTGCAGGTATGTGAATAGAACTGCTTAAACATGAAGTTTGATCTTGGCTAGATCTGCCAGCTAGACACAGTAATAGAGGTGTGAGAGCTTAGTTAAGAAGTCTCTATCATCAGTCTGTTGGCAGGAAATTACAGCAGTGATGATAGCAACAATTGTTATTATTAGTATTGAAATACATCACCTCGTAAAGCATCTTTTAGAGAACTATAAAACTGCAACAGTTGGAATGACATAGTTAATGCTTATCATAATATTATGGAAAGGTTAAATATCAGAGTATGTGGCTTTGTTAACTGCCTTTTTTAACAGCTGTGATTTTGGAGAATTTCACAATTTATAGTTGAAAATTTTACAGTAAATTAAAAAAGACTGGAAATTAATTTTGCATTTTTGCACTGCATGTTGCTCTTTCTGTAATCACCTCCTCTCTGTATCTCTTCATTTTTTCATACATCCTATTCTGAAAATTTCCTTAAGGGTTAGGGAAGTTGAGATTAATGGAAGTTAATTATTTCTTTAAATTATCTTTTAGGTGGCTTGAGAACCAATCAGTGATTCTGGATATAATCTACAGGTGTATATCACAGATTGAGTGAAATAACTGGAATTTTTCTGTTCTTCTTGTTTTACAAAAATACACCGGAAACTCAAGAAATCGGGTCTTAAAAATCTGAGCAAAGCTGGATCCAAGAGCATCTTCTCACAACCAACCAAGTTAAGTGATGAATAAAACAGAGGTGGTGATCTGGTGGCAGGCAAAAGAATGAGTAAGTAACTGAAATTCCTAGAGAAGGCTCCCGACTGCCAGCTTGTGGTGAATGTAGCAGCACTGGTGTGGTGATAGTCTAAAGATACAGATTTTCCATAAAGGTTGCAGTCTGAGGTGTAAGTGTGTAAAAGAACATAGTCATTTAGGAAGACAGATAATTAGTAAAATCTGCAAGGCATCATGACAGGAAGAACCCAAAATTTCCATTATTTAACTTCAGAAGAGTAATTTTTTTTTTCCTCCATTTATGCATTTACAATGTTGTTATCTGTTTCAGATATTGTGAATAAACATCTTTATTTGCATGGTTAACTGAACCTGGCATGAATTAAAAGTGATATGTTATTAAATGAATATAAAGAAGTAATTTCTCACTCCAGTTCCTGGAGCAAAGTGCAAGTATCTGGCTCTCCATGTTTTGTAGAATAGCAGAAAGCTAGGAGACCATGCTTCTGAGGAAATTGTTTGGGTTCTCTGGAAAAAAGCTATTACACGTTCAGAGAAGAAAGAAACCACTTATGTAGCTGTAAGTAACCATCTCTCTGTCATTCTCAGTACTGAGGTATACTTTGAACTTGGAAGGCTCTCAGGGAGTCTATAGCAAGAGCCTAAGACAAGTTGGAAACTAAATTAAATTCTTGTATCCTATCCTACTGTGACAGAACTTAAAGTATGCCTTCAATACACCTATTTCAATATTATGTTATTAGCCAAATGTAGATGTTTAGTGCTGCAGACAGAGTTTTGTGTGTTGTGGTCCCAGGGTCTCTCCAGTCATCAGGCTGTTCATCTTAATCTAATTTTATTACTTCCTCCATTCCATTTCTTTCTTGGCAGTAAACATAATGTTGGTACTGCAGTGATAAATTGATGTAGTTCTGTCTTTCTACTTTTGTATTCATTTGGAAACACTAAATGTTGATAATAACAGTGTAGTTAGTAGTGTTGATTGTCGTTACCTTGTTTTAGCAAAATTGAGCACTTAGTATTTATCTCCAAACCTGCTCTGGTATGGTTATTTTCACTCAAACCTTTGGTTTCACCTCTAGTAACTTCTGCATCAGTGATGCATTTTCCATATGGAGTCATGAAGATAAAAACTACATTAAGAGATAACAGTTCTTAAATAAGGCAGAAAGAATTACAGATTTTTGTATGCACTGAGGTAATACATTTAATAAAATAATCTCCTTTCCTCCTTGTGTAGACTCCAGCCTCTTCCAGGATCCTATCCAGGCAATGTCAGCTTAATGATCAAAACCTTAAAATAGAGATCAGAAGTACTAAATTTGGATGTCCGATTTAGTATCTGTCACAGGGGTATGATTTCTAAGAACTTGTAACATAGCAAAGTACTTATATTTAGCATACATTCCCATTTATTTCAGTGGGTACTTGGCTCTACTCATCAGATGCAAGGTGTCCAGGTGAGTGCACAGAGAATAAGGACTGAGCAATCACACAGTAGTTGGAGCAAGCATTCACTGCCAACACCATGGTGTGCATTTATATTAATTACCTAATTTGTTACAAACACAGCTGTTTAATCAGCATGATCCTCACTGTGTAGCACATCAGAGGTGTATGTCACTGACTTTTGACTTGGAGTTGAGCATATAATAGCATGTTGACAGGATTTGCTCATACTTGCCCTTCGTGTGGAGTGAGCATGGTGCTGGAGTATGTCTTTAGGAGAGGTCAGTTTGAAGTTCCTGTTTTAGCATTCCTGTTGTGCCTACGAAGATTTTGTCTACCTGATGAAGCCATCAGTATCAGAACTGATTTATATACATGAGTTTGGAAGTTCTCTTTATTAGGCAGCATCAGGCCTTTGCTGAGGCAGTAGCAAGTCTGGGACAAACAAAGTTGTGTAGGGCTCATTAGTACTTGTTAAATGGTACACACGTGTTGGGTTTCTCTGTACAGAGAAAGATTACAGGCCATGTTGGTTGCTCTTCCCAGTTGAGGCTTTTTTGTGGATGTCATGTGTTGAGTCCTTATTTCTGACTTATTTTTCACTTTATTTTTCCTTCCCAGATTTTGATGTCACCTTCTTGTGTCCTTCCCCATATAAATGAGGAGGCAAATTTTAATTCTGAATTAGCCCATCTATTTTTGGATTTCTTCTGTGACAAATGACTAGGGATTCTAACAGTTGAACTTCCTCCATTGCAAACCATCCTAATCATCTGCAGACCAGGTTTGTCCTCTAGAATGAATGAGGAAGAGATAGTAAAGTAATTAAGACTGGATTTGGGTCTCATTACTAATTGAATTTTAACTTAATCATACTAAGGCTGAAGTATTAACTCATTGTAAACATTGGAGATTGTTTCTTAGATACGTGTTTGTGAGTGAGCTAACTAGGAAAAGAACTTCCCTCACATCTCATATTACATTTGCAGGTTTTTAAGCTGACACCAGAGGAATTGAGAAAAGGGAAGTTACTCTAAGGATTTCAACAAATAAAATAAACTTTATGTATAATTAAAAACTATGAAGGCAATGAGCAACTTGTTTTTGCTTGGATGAGCACTGTGTAGCGAATGCTTTCCAGTGCAGAGGAAAGGAGGTAGGAAAGAGCGACAGTAGCAATGTATTTGCATAATATTGTTTACTTGTGTTATGCTATCTTAATAAGCTACTTGGTTTATCACAAACTCAGGTATCTTACGAAATCCAAACCTGATCAGGAGAACAACCACAGAAACGAAAAGAAATTGTATTTCTCAAAAATCATTGTTTATCAGATACAGTTATGGAGCATACTTTGTTTTCCCTTTGCTATGGCTGCATTTGACAAAATTGTTCAGTTCAAATAGTTCAAATAGGTTCTTTTTTTTTTTTTTTGCATTATCTTTCTGTAAATTCTGCCTTATGTCTGCTACTCAGGTTTCCTCAGTGTGTCTTGTGAAAAAAGAGGTCAAAATCCAATGTAGATTAGCCACGCTGTTTTGGATTTCTTTGCTGTGCAAGTATGATATTTTTAGAACTTTTTGCATAGCAATTACTGTTTTGTTTTTTGAATCCTACCCATTACCACTGACGTCTTTACCCCTAACTTGGCTCAGTTAGTTATGCTGTGTGAATTGACAGACACTCCACTTCTAAACATGCAGCTGCTTTTGTAAACTAAACTAATGATGGCTAATAACTGGGGATGCTGAAGAGGCACTCCCAAATCCTGGATTTACTTTACTGCTGCTCTCTTGTGCTTGTAATCATTTTCATCTGATCATGCAGGGAGGCACTCTGGGAGCTAAACAAAAAATGGGTAACTTGTTTATGAAGGGGTTGTTCTGATGGTAGTTATCCTGTGGCAGGAACAGCTTCCCACAAAGACCTTTGCAGGGGGAGTTACTATGCAGAACATAATAAAGGTGCCAAACTGTAAACACTAGGAATTGAATAATTGATACTGAAGAGACAATGATGGAAGAGAAGGGGAATATTATTCTCTTGATTATGGCTCTGTCTAGTCTACTCTTTTGGAAACAGCAGTATCATCATACATAATAGTGTCAATAACTCTGTTCCAAGGGTTTGTTCTTGATAAAATACTCTCAAAAATAGTAGATGATAGCTTTGCTGCTTGGCAGACCTACAGGTCAGTACATGGGCAGGCTCTGTGCTTGTGTTGCAGCATGTTGTAATTTGGATGCAGGTTTTTGTTGTCTGTTATTGGAGCATAGCTTACATGTTTTCATGTACATCCTAATCATGAAGTTTGGTTTTGCATCTTTGCACTGTCCAGAGGAGTAAGCTCAATCCTCACTTTCCACCATGCAACAGTTATGAGCACATCCTGTAGAGAGCACCTTAAAACTGCAAAATCCTGAAGGTATCCTTTAATGATGTATGTTAAAGGATTCAAGATAGTGGATAAGTAAAGCAGGCAGTAGGTTTCCCTGTCAATTGCCTATCTCAGCAAAGTGCTTGGTGTATGTCTCCATCAGCAAGTGACAGGATACACACCTCTTCTTGCAGTAGGTGACCCCAAGTAGTAGTTCCACCAAATGCTTAAATGGAAATGGGGTGAGGGCCTTTGCATAGCAGCTATACTATGAAGACCACGCTGTCAAATGATCTTCAAGCTTATCTACAGATAACATCCCATAGGACTGCTTAGCAGATGCAGCTTACAGAGGTATTTCTTAGCAAGCACCCTGATCTAGTGTGACTTCTGGTGGAGCTCTGAGGATAAAAGGTCTCTGGACCTTCATCAGTACCATAAAAGGCACTGACACAGCTCCCAGTGTTTTTAAACTTGTGTTTTGCTGAAGACTGTTCGTTTGGATCGACATGAGCTGTTCTGCAGGGTCAGACTAAAGGGTCTTAGCAATTCATAAACAAAGAACTGCTTTGGCTGTGAGAATGAAAAAGGTGGTATGTGCAGGAAGTAAGAGTTACTGAGGCTGTAAGAAACAAAAAATCCTTGATTCTATAGCAGTTGGTGAACATTATATACACCAATACTATTTAATTTATTCCCTCTTTTGTCATAATACAGCTAAAACTTCCAGATCAGAGGAGTGAGAAGGAAAATCCAGACAATTCTTCCTAACCAGAGAACAAGGAATATATTCAGTAAACAAGTAGGAGTGAAATGGACCAACACTTTTATATATTTGAAGCAAAAAATTTGATCTTCATTCCGGGATGGTCATCCAGGACTTTGAACCATATATCCCACTCAGTCTAGTAGGATATACCAGTCTTTCATACAAGATACCAATGATGACTAGGAGATGGAGCAGTGATAATGTGTATTTTTCAAATACACATTATACAAATGTGTATTACACAAATACACAATTACACAAATACAAAAATTTGCAAAGATCACCCAGAAGATACAGAGTGATTCTGCACCACCACCCCACGGACTGAAAATAAACAGCTGAAATCATGTGAGCACACTTCTGTAATATGTCTATTGATAAGGTTACAATATTTTCCACGGTGAATGCTGTTGTGGCTTCTGTGAGGTTTGGGAACAACCTTTCTTTTGTGAACTTGTGAAGTCATGCCCATGAGTATTCTACCAGTGCCACCTACCATGGCTGATGAAGTGAGATCTAAAAGCATCCCCGTGTAGGATGAGAGGACCACGGTAATAATGTTGTATCTCATAGATGAGTGTGAAGGTGTAAATTGTATGATGGAGAAGCCAAACTTGAAAATTTACTGGTGATACATTACCTTAAGGCATCATACAGAAGTATCACATGCAAGGTTAGGCAGATTTGTCATCATGATAGGAAGAAGACCCACATCTGTATGTTATGGCAGTCCAAAACCTTTCTTGAAATACAGGTTGTTGTAGGTTCTGAGGAGTGAGTTCCGAATCTTTCTTGTTCCTTCAGCAGCCAGCTGTCCGGGCCCAGAGAAGGATACAAAGTTGCATCCAAAGTAGGTCAGTACCTCTGCCAGTATTTACAGCTGCAGTGAGTCTTGAGTTGGCTTTTAGTGATCTGTGAAACAAAGCTGATACACTTTAGAAATATAGAAATGTGTCTCATTAAGTTTGATTCTATGAGAAAATAGAGGAGGATGCCAAGGCAGATAAATAGTGATTATGTTTCTTTAAATAGTGATTATGTTTCTTTGCGTGATCTTTCTTGCAGTGATTCTGTTGAAAGCTAGTAGGCCGAAGATCCTCCTTCTGTGAAGTTTTCCATGTAGAGTGAGTCAGCACTGGCAGTTTGTTTAACAGTTTGATGCTGCCAGGTAGGGGTGTGAGGATTCTGAAGGACTGGGACTGAAGCCCCTTGCACATGCTGAACTGGTGTGAAAAAAGGTGCTGAGGGGTCTGTTGCCATCACACTAGGGATCAGAGGGCTTCTTAATTTTGGCTTGAAATTGAACCATATGCTAGTAGAATTGTATTCTTTTGAGTAACCATGAGGTGAGGTAGAAAAGATGAAGGTAACAGATCTTTGGGGTTATAGGCACACGTGCTGAGGACTGGTCAGATGCCCCAGACAATACTACATACTGTTCTACATGGGCTAATGTACGTACACTTATAAATGGAGAGGCTGAGCATCCTGCTCTGGCAGCCTGTCATAAGGTCAAAGAGAAATGATTTACAAGTCTAAGACTCCAAATACAGAGTGTTTTGTTGAGCGTGCTCTGATGTTGTGCTGTTACTGTGAAATACTACATGAAGGAATGACATGAGGTCTGTGTCCTAGCCTGGATGCTCCAGAGCGAAAACTGCACACACCACCTTCTTACTGGGTGTAATTGGAAGAATCTAGAAGCATGAGTTTAGATTATAGAAAATTGGTTGAATGATGCAAATACCAATAAGGAATACCATGTTATCAAAGGGATGTCCAGGGACTATGGAATGCTGTAGCCCACCTGGCAGAAAAAAGCAACTTACTGTGAAAAAAGGCAGACTTGCTGTGTGTCAGACACATTAGAATGTGGATGCCATAAAGGTTTCTGTAAAAAACTTGTTTCCACTTAAAAAGTATTTGTACAGCTGCACAGCAGATACATGTGAATTATCCCTTAAAAGATAAACCAATATATTTCCTTATCATAATCTTATTAGGTTTTTGACATTATTTCTATCCATTTTTAATACTCTGCACACTAATGTACATGATATGGTATGGTACGATACTTGCTCTTTAATACGTTTCTATCACAGATTGTATTCCAGTGCAACAGCAGTAACTTATATCAGCATGTTGTAAGACTTCTGAGACAGGTGGCAGGATCACTAAAACAATTTAACTGGAGAGTAGTTCCTCACAGGGAAGTACACAAATGACCAGATGGCCTCCATAGTTTGTACAAACTTTCTTGTGTTGAAAGTTGAAGGTACTTTGTGTGTCTGAGCCTAAGGATCTATTCCTACACTGAGTGGACTGCACGAGTGTTTGCTGCTTTAATAGCTTGTGTTTTGTTCAGAGATCAGTGTGCTAAATGGTCCCTGATGAGGAAAAAAGAATTTGGAAAGTACTTTTCATATTCTACAAGATTTTCACAGCCTAGTTGCTTAAGCTCTCTGAACCTTAATTAATTTTCTACAAGCAATAACAGGTGTATCTATTTCTGATTCCCTAGCCATGTATTTATTGCAGGACAAACTGGTTTTTGAGGCAAGGAAACCTTTTACTGCTAGAGAAAACATAACAATGAACTGGTAAGTTGTTTTGCAGCAATTTAGCTGAGTGGATGTGAAATACTGATGAATAAAAAGAATCATACCTACTCTAAATCACTTGCTTTTTACTTTATGCAGGACTTGTTCTGGATGATCAGCACAGGCAACTGTGTTAGGCTGGGCCAGCTAAAACATTGTTTTCTAAGTATGTGGGTGCAGCTGCCTTGCGGAAATGTACTGTAGTAAAATCCTTCAGTTCTCGAATATGGCTGTAATGGCTGTCTAAAAATAATACCTAACAAAGGGTGTCCTTCGCAGGGGAAGCCAGAAATAACCTTTTTCTCTGTCACAAGCAGCAGCTTGACCCAGAGACCACGAAAGAGCTGACTTTCAAGCACATTTTCTACGTTAAGGAATCTTGAGCTTGGACTTCCCCCCAAAGAGATAATAAATACCAGTCGCTTCAACTTTTTAGCCTTGGTTTTGTAACGAGCCGTGTCCCGCGTCCATCCGTTCCCTGGCGCCCGCGCTGGGCCGTTCGAACCAGGGACGTTGTACCGGGGACGCGCGGCGGGTTCGGGCTCGGGCGCGGGCCCGGCCGGTCCGGGCGGGAGCGCGGCGGTCGCGGGGCCAGCGCGTTCCCGCCCCGAGCGCGGCCGGTGCCGGCCGGGGGCGCGGGGAGCGGCGGCGCGCAGGCCCCGCCCCGCGGCGGCGGGAGCGGCGGGGCTGGGCGGTGCCTGGCGCCCTCACGTCCCTTCCCTCCCTCGCTCGCTCGCTCCCTCCCTCCCCGCCCGCCTCTCCGCCTCCCCCCCGTCGGCGCAGCGCTGTGGTGAAGCCGCATTGTTTGTGCCGCGGGGGGAGGGGAGCCGCTCAGCCCCGGGAGCCGAGCGCCGAGCCCGCAGCCGGACGGCGACGCGCGCCGCGCCTCACGAATGCGCCGCGCCCGGCGGCAGCAGCAGCCCCGCACCCAGCGCCGGGTGACCGCCGCGGGCAGCGCGGCCCTCGTAGCGCCCGCTCGGCCGCCCGCTGCTGCCGGACGCGGGGCCAGGCGGCAGCACCGGCGGGGCCTCCGCCATTAACCCGGCCGAGCGTCGGCCGCAGCGGCGGAGCGGGAGGTCTGTCAGCCGCTCCTTGGCGGCTCCCACAGCGTGAGTAGGGCCGGGTGGGCGGCGGGGACGGGCGGGCGGGGGCTGCGGGTCCGGGAGCCGGCGGGTCCCGCTGCGGCGGGACGGGAGAGCGGCATGGGGGAAGGAGCAGGGCGGACTGGGCACGGCCGCCTGCGGGGCAGGGCAGCGGCGGGCGGGCGGAAAGGCGAGGCGAGCGCGGCGGTCTGGGGGAGGGAGGGAGGGCGCCGCTGGAGCTGTTTTGTCAGCCGCCATATTTGTGGGCCGAGTATTTTCGCGGCGGGGAGGGAGTGACTGTTGGGAAGGGCTGGAGATGATGGGCCCGGGCAGGAACCATCCTGCCGGGGGCCGGGAGGGGGGAGCGCCGCGCCGGGCAGGAACCATCGGCGGCAGGGGAGGGAGCGCGTTGGAGGCTCCCTGGGCGTGGGCAGGAAGTGTTGGCGCGGCAGCGGCGGGGGCGGGCCGGGGGCGGGGCAGAGCCGCGCGCGGGAGGCTGGATGCCGGGATGGCCGCGGGCTCCGGCGGCGCCGGGCTTTTCCGCCGGGCCGCGAGAGAGCGGCTCTGGGGGTCCCGCCTGTCTTGGCCGTGGCCGCGCACGTTCGCTGGGCTCCGTGAGGCCCCGCTCCGGGCCGTGCCCCGGGGAATCGCTCCCGCTGCGCGGCTGGAGCGGCGGGTGGTGTCCACCCAGTGTGCGTGTAAGCGCTGTTTGCTTATCGTCCCTCGTTGTCTAGGACTAAAGACCATCCCTGTGTCTTTCTCTTTTTAATAGTCTACATGAAAGTGCTACTGAGAGTGCAATTCCCTAATCCATTGAGCAGGGATCCAGGGACTAAAGACAGTTTATTTGAAGAGGAGGAAGGTAACTAGGGCAGAGATTGTAATTTAGAAGTATATGGTACTGTACTTTTCGTGTTAGTTTTAGCTATCCTACACCTTGGTAAATAGCTTTTTTTTAATTTTATTTTTGCCTCAAAGCACGTATTTCACAGAAACGTTCCCTTGTGTTATGGGGAGGAAAAACGTCTGCTGGTGATTTCCTTCCCAAGTAGCTGATGCAATTCTAGGAGATGAGAGCTGTGGATAACTTTCCTGGTTTACATCCCGCAGTCTGTGAGGGCAGGACAGTGCATTAAAATAATCTTGTGTGCGGTTAGTGCAGTATCTTTGTGGTCGTTGAATGGAAATTTGTTTTAGTTTACGCTTCAAATTTACATTTTGGTCCTCATTCCTATTGATCTGCTGGATACTGGGAAGGGGGGCAGGGGTAGGACGGAGAAGTGCCAGCTGATAATTGCGTAGGAAAAGCAAACCAGTTGTGGGTCATGAATTTGCTATGCAGAACTCTGGTCTTCATCCGGAGTATTTATAGAACATTTGCAAACAAGAATTTTGGAGAAACAAAGCACTGCTGTGGCCTCTGGAGCATTTAAGTTATTCACACTAAATTTGCATGAAGGTCGGCCTGAGTACTACCAGTTTCGATTTTTTGTGCACTGCATTGTATTTGTAGGCTATCTAGTCTGTGTTTGAGACTGTAACTTCCTTCCTAAGTCAGATGTATTTATTGTTGAGTATTACAGTGTACCTAGGTGCTAGCTCAGTCATTTTTTTATCAGTCTGGTTCCTACAGTTCGTTTTACTTTTGCAACAGCTGTTGTAAATCTTTAAGCAAGATTAAAGATCTTGTGCTTTTGAGTATTTTCTTCCTATTTTAAATTCCTGCCTGAAGCCATGCTCGAGAATCTTGGGAACAGAGTGAGGTGGAGAGCTTGGAAACATAGCATTAATGTATTTTTCTGTGGTACTGGGCTAAGGTAGTGTGGACAAGTTACACATGTTTTTGATTTCTGAAGGTCACCTCTCATCCCGCCCTCTGAATTTTTCTGAAACAGTCTCTATCCTCAGGAGCCACTACAAACAGATACACAACCAGCAAAAATGTAGGAAGGGGCATTAAAAGTACCAAAGCAGGCTTTTGCTTCAGACAGAAGTGAAATGCAATTGTATGAGGTAAACATGCTGTAAACCTTGTTTCTTGACAGGTAATGTCATTCTGATCTGTAATAAGTTGCTGTACATGGACACATCAGTGTGTTTTAGCTGAAGAATCCATCATTACTTGTTCACAATAACAGAATTCAGGGCCATTGTAAAATATTTGGGTCTCTGAATTATAAAATCTGTATTGAAACTGGAAACAAATTTTTAGTTTTGGTTAAATTTCCGGTATGTTTTAGTGATTGGACCTTCTTTGGTGTTATTAATTGTTTACACTGTTTTCTACAGTTTAGAAACTAGTATGATTGAATCCTGTGTTGTTTTACAGAATTTAATTTTTAAATGCTTCTTCCGAAGTTGTTTGAAGAAATGGAACCTTTTATATTCTTCTGTTGTTTATAAAGAGCAGAACAGAGATTTGTCATGATTGAGCATTGACTGTTGTCTGAATTTCTATATGACATAGAAACTAGTAATAAGGGTTAAGAATGAGTTGTGTAAAAGTCAGATTTATGAGAAGCACAATTCTTGCATGCATAATAAAACTAGCTTAGGTTATGAAAAGAAGAGTGTGTTTGTGAGAGCAGACAGATCAGAGCCTTTGGGCACTAGTCTCAGGGCTAGTTGCCTGATCTAGTAGCGTTCTGTGAGAGGAGTTCCCTCAGTACTTTGAGGCCTTTAGAAACTGGCATCATAGACTTAAGCAAAAGGCAAGCAGCGTGGAGGAATTAATGTAGTTAGTTGTTCAGTGCTTGCTGTTTGCTTCCTGAAATGGGGATACTGGTCTTTCACAGCAGTTGTGTTTTGATTTCTCTATTTCTCCACTATTTTGGCAATACATGCTAACACTACTTGTGTTATGGTGAGCAGCCCTGACTTTAAATGCAGAGTTGAATGGTGAGGCCTTAATAATACTTTAGGCAGTGATTAAAGATGAAGGGATTTTTATGTAGCTGAAGTTGAATGATGCTATTTATTAATGATTTCTTGGGAAGAAGGAAGGAGTGGAATAGAATTTTGGACTTGACAATGTCAGTCAGGTTTATAAAATTTTCAACCCTTGAAAAAAAAAAAAAAGAAAAACCCCACCCAGTGTGAACATGTCAAAATGTATGAGTATGTATGGACACTTTTAAGTTAAAAGTTTTGTAACCATCCTAGTTATGGGGCTTTGGAGCTGTCTTTTTGTATGGTACGTGATCTTTTTGCAGTAGGTTGTAAACTTAAAAATTGTTTTAAAGAGCTTGGGAGTGGGTTTGTAAGCAGGAAGATTTCTATCTATCAGCAGTTGGTTAGAGAACAGCTCCTGAAGAATCTGTTGAAGGAGAGGACTGTGTGTACTTAAAAGCAGGGAACATGTTTTGGCCCTAAGTCAAATCTGCTTTACAGGTGAAATATTTACTGGTTGCAGTCCATACTGCACCATATTGGGCACTAAGAGTTCTGTCATGTTCTTGTCATGTTGTGAAGAATAATGGGCTCACTAAGGATTGAGGAAAGTGAAAAAAAAGTATAGGGCTGTCAAACTGCCCACTTGCCAAATGTGGAAGTATATGTGCTTTTCTAGCTTTTAAATATAGCTATAGTAGTTGGATTGATAACATGAATGTTTCCAGTTTGCACTGGAAAAAAATTCACAGAAAACTATTTTTTCTTTCACAATTGCATTAGGTCTTTTGAAGAGAGGTCTAGAGGACAGAGTCTGTAGCTGTTGCAAAAATTTTCAAACTGCAGGTGCCCCTAAGGTGTTAAGTATTGTATTAAAGGTTTTCTTACAAGGTAACAAATGCAGTGTTTTTAAATCTCTGACACATCTGAAATGCTTTTGTTCTCACGGAGTGGTCTTGCCGACAGTGCTTCTGGAGGGTTTCTAGCAAGGATTTTGTATAGCTGTGTTTACTCAGGGAAGCTGTTATTTAGAGCATCTATTGATCTTCAGGTTAAGCTTGTACGAAACTGAGCAGTCCTGTTGAGTAAGAGTGACAGCTTTTGGTTTTGTTTACTTTTAGTTTATATGCACAGAGGGCTATAGAACTGAAGGTTTTTCCCTTACTACAGTAAAACTAATATTTTAATATGATTATTTGAAGTTCATAGTATTAACTGTTGCTCTAATTTTAGGTAAACATTACCAAATGAGGAGAAAAGGAAGATGCCATCGAGTATCGGCAGCAAGGCATTCTTCTTCCCCATGCAGTATTAAGCACTCCCCGACACGAGAAACCTTGACGTACGCTCAAGCTCAAAGGATGGTTGAAATAGAAATTGAGGGTCGCCTGCATAGGATCAGTATCTTTGATCCTTTAGAAATTATATTAGAAGATGATCTTACTGCCCAGGAAATGAGTGAATGCAACAGCAATAAAGAAAATAGTGAAAGACCACCGGTTTGTCTACGAAGCAAACGCCATAAAAATAACAAAGTGAAAAAGAAAAATGAAGCTCTTCCGAGCTCGCATGGTATCCCTGCTACAACAGCTCCTCTTCCAGAACCAAAAGTACGGATTGTTGAGTACAGTCCCCCTTCAGCTCCTCGGAGACCTCCCATTTATTACAAATTCATTGAGAAGTCAGCAGAAGAACTTGATAATGAAGTTGAGTATGACATGGATGAAGAAGATTATGCGTGGTTAGAATTGATCAATGATAAGCGGAAAAGTGATGGAGTGTCAGTTGTTTCTCAAAATATGTTTGAATTCCTTATGGATAGGTTTGAAAAAGAGTCTTATTGTGAAAACCAAAAGCAGGGTGATCATCAGTCTTTAATTGATGAAGATGCAGTGTGTTGTATATGCATGGATGGTGAATGTCAGAACAGCAATGTGATCCTGTTTTGTGATATGTGTAATTTAGCAGTACATCAGGAATGCTATGGGGTGCCATATATACCTGAGGGCCAGTGGCTCTGCAGACACTGTTTGCAGTCCCGCTCTCGGCCTGTAGACTGTGTGCTGTGCCCAAACAAGGGAGGTGCCTTTAAAAAGACAGATGATGATCGTTGGGGACACGTGGTGTGTGCTCTGTGGATTCCAGAAGTTGGATTTGCCAATACGGTTTTTATTGAGCCAATTGATGGTGTCAGGAACATTCCCCCAGCCAGATGGAAGTTAACGTGCTACCTCTGTAAACAGAAAGGTGTTGGTGCCTGCATCCAGTGCCACAAAGCAAACTGCTATACTGCATTCCATGTGACATGTGCTCAAAAGGCTGGTCTGTATATGAAAATGGAACCTGTGAAAGAGCTAACTGGCAGCGGAACAACGTTCTCTGTGAAAAAGACTGCCTACTGCGATGTACATACTCCACCAGGCTGCACACGGAGACCGCTCAATATTTATGGAGAAGCTGAAATCAAAAACGGTGTTTGTAGAAAGGAGGGATCAGTCAGAACTGCTAGGTCTACATCGAAAATCAGGAAAAAGACAAAAAAAGCCAAGAAAACAGTGGTTGAACCCTGTACAGTTATGCCAACAGTATCTGCTCCTTATATTCCCCCCCAGAGGTAAGCAAACCATCAAAATATGAGAAACCTTTATTTAATCTATATCATTTTCAACCAGTGCTTTTAGATGCCACCTTGAAGTTTTTGTATGTTTTTTACGTGCTTTCTTTAAAGGCATTTTACAGAGAACTACTCTTAATTATGTACATTGCACTGTTGTGGAGTGGCATTAAAAATGCAGTAACTTCCTCAGAGAAATTACTAAGTGATCAAGTGATCTGTCTTGTCCTCAGAACGTTTGGTTTGAGTTTTTTTGTCAGACTTAAGTTCTGTTGTGTTTCCACTTGTCTTTCATTGTACTTCTAAGAATTAACTGCTGAATTCGGAATAGTAGGTGCAGCTGATCTTCATATTAAGGAAAAAAGCCAAGCTCAAACTTAATTTTATTTGTAATTTTGGTTTCTGAGCTTCTTTTTCTAATTTTAAAGGATCCAAAATGAAAATTACAATTGTGTATGTAAGTTTTGAATCTTGTTCATCTTACATAAATAAAGAATAAACTTATCTATGTAAGTTTTACAAAAAACCTTCAAGGAAGTATTTTCCTTGTGTAGCAGAATAACTACTCCAGAGGTGTTTCTGAAATTTATGTTTGTATGTTTACAACACCAGTATATTTGTTTACCTGTTGGATGAAATTCTTACTAATTTAAGAGCAGTAGTTTAGAAAGTTTCTCAAATAGGCAGCAGTTCCATGTGCAGGCTCATTTCCTGTCCTGTGACTGGACTCTGAATGCACAGAAGTGAGGGCTTTTAATGTAATGCAATGCCTTTTAAATAGCTGACTCCAAGTCTCAGGTAGGGAGCAATTAAAGCTGGTTAAATTAATCTAAATGAGTATGTGTTTGGAGACTGCAGTTCTTTCCTGTAATAAGTTTTGTTAATGTAAGAAGCTACTTATTGACTGACTTTGACAAACAGCCTTCACCTCCCATGCAGTGTTTACAAACATCAGATTGATTGCTCTGTCCTGTTAGGATTGGCTTGGTAAAATGGTTTTTATGTTCAGTGATGCACTGCAGAAAAACTTTATTTGACAGTAGGCCACTAATACTGCTCTTTAAACAGGAACCGCTGGCCATGGAAGGAGAAGTTGGTGTGTAATAGTTTGACTTTCTCTTAATTAGGATAATCTCAATTGGTAGTGTAGTGTTATTTTGTTTTGCTTTTTTGTGGGACACTGTAAGAAAGAACATGAACTAAGAGTTGAGGATTAGAAAGTGTGTTCTTAGTTGTGCCTCTGGCAGCTCCTTCCATTGGCAACTTTTAACAAAACCAGACCCCAAAAAGATGCTGTTGTCAGATGGCTTTTTTAAAATAGTCATTAGATGCCAGGATTACACATAAAAGGCATTTTATTCTTTCTTTTTTTTCATGTTAATGATTGACTTTCTTTTCAAGACTGCAGAGAAATTCAGTATTCTTCTATTTATGCATCTCTTCATATTTCTAGAAACAAGTACAATTCCTATACTGTATGTCATAAGTGTAAAAAGTGTACAGTTCAAAGGTATTTTAAAGTTGAGCTTTATTATAAATTGTTTGTCTTTGGCTAAGAGAGACCCTTGCTTAAGTACTCTTTGTAACGTGAACATGTTCAGTCCTAGAAAACTGATCCCTGAATTAAAAGTGAAACAAATGGGCATATTAAAAGGAAAAGTGATTACACTGCAGACCCAAATCTCTAGTTTTAGAACCAAAGTTGTCCCATTTCCTTTGGCTGTTCTTCAATTTTTGTCTGTTTAGGAAATACTTTTGTGTTTCTGTAGGAATTAAGTACATAAAGTATTAAAAAAGACCCATAAAGTATAAAAAAATTATTTGGATCATTTCACAGTAGTCTTCATTTATGTTATTCTTTTTCTCTAATCTGTTTATTAAATACTCTTTTTTTCCTTTGGAGCTGAAGCATGGCTTTTCAGAGGCCTTGAAGAAGAGCAAATAAGTGGTTTAATTTACTAGAGAATAAATATATACACTCAATATTTAAACACTAGTGCTTTATTACCCGAAGAATTTGATTTTATTATGTTTTCAACATCTCTGGAAATTGTAGCACATGTGGAGAAGCTTGGTTTGGATTGCTTTGTTAATACCTAGGGTGTATGCCTCCTCAGCACATTGCTGGCTCTTCAGAGTTGGTAGTTGGAAGAGTGTACAGGTAGGAAGAGCACAGTGGAGGAAAGTACATGCTGGATGCAGCCCCTGAGTACTTCTGGTGAAGCTTGAGGAAAACTAATCTGCAATTTGTGTTCAGTTTAAGGAGAAGGATTTGTATCCTTTTCTGGATAGGCAGAGTATATGAATGACTGAGCATTTTAGTAACACAATTTTTGATAATTCTGGTTTCCAAATTATCCCAATGTCCAGGATGTTTTAAAAAGACTGGGTGTGGAACAGCATACTTCATAATTTCTTCACAACTTTTGTAGCTTACGAATTTCTGGATCAGCTTACCTTAGGTTGAGTTTCTATGCTACTGCTTTGAATGACTTCTACCAGAATTTCTTCCGCAGATCTCATATTCTACACTTTTTGCAGTTAAATTATATAGATAGTGTCATCCTCTAGGTCATTTATAATTAATTATATGATCTCTCAGAATTTAATCTGTGAACTACTGATTTAGGGGTGCAGATCAGAAGTTGCTAAGCATTGATCCTTTGATGATAGGAGATAAATGCTTACCTCCCCTGCCTCCTCTTTTTTCTCTTTTTTTCTAATTTATTTTTAATGCTGGGCTTATATCTGTCCTGTTGCCTAGGTATTTTGGAAAGTCTATACCTGCGTATCTACTTCCAAAGGTGCTGTAGTTCATCTTGGAGCCTTGAGGTGGTTTCAGTTTTCAGTGCTGACCTGTAACTTGCTTAGCTCTGGTAATGATGTATGGGACTACCAGAGACCTCCTGTGCCTGGAGGTTGTGTGTCAGACCTGCCTACAGAGATGTGTTGTTTCTTTACTTGAAATTTCTGTTCAGTTCTTACTGAAATACCAAACTCTTGAACGTGGTGGCTTACACTGTACTGTTCACACTAATTCGTTTTTTTTTTTCTTTGCCTGTTTTTGGTGCGCTTTTTTTGTTTGTTTCTTTGGGTTTTTTGATTGTTTAAAGGTAGAAATGGGAATCATATAAAAGTTGTGTTCCTGGGAAGTGCCAGAGCAGTTGTGCTGTGTAGGAAGGAGAGTGGGAAAGGACATCCAAAACTTTTCCACTGTATGGGAGGGACAGACAGTGCCTGCTGCTCTTGGCAAGTGGTAGTCAGAAAGTGGCCTCCCACTGCCACCAGCTAGTTTGGCTGAGGAAAATGGCAAATTTGTTCTTGAAGTATGGTATATGCCACTAGGGATGTGTAATGGTTGAATTTTGCTAGTGTAGAGATTCCCTCAAAAATACTGAAGGATTTTGTTTAGACTGCAGGTCTAGAATTTTCAAGTTAGGAAATCCTAACTTTTGGTGTTGTCTTGGCAATCTAAATCTAGCTACTTCTCTCTGTCAGTTATCTTGCACAGACTCTGCTCAATTTCTTGTGTGTTTTTTGTTTTTTAATCTGCTGCTGCTCATCCTTGTCCTTTGTAAATGTTATCTTATTCAGCAATCAGGATGGATATGTGCAGCAGAAGTGTTACAATGTTAGCTGGGAAAACTACATGGTTTCTCTTATTTTTGATCGCTTAATTCTCTAGTACAAACAGCATTGGTTTTGTGTAGCCTCTTAATTTTATGTTCCAAAAAAGGCATTTAAAAAATTTGCTTGTTAGCTAGTGTCAATATTTACATTATTTAAAAATGCTGTGTAACTACAATATTGTAGCCATATACTTGGAGGGAAATAGAATGTGATATGAAATATTTAATCTACAGTATTTTAAAAGTATACACTGAGATACAGTGTAATCTGCTTTATTAAAATGCCATTCCTGAAGTACTGCTCTGTTAAATGGAGTCTGGCATTAAAAGCATATAAATATTTGCTTTCATCTTTAGTTTCTCTTTCTGCAAACATGGCATGTTTGTTATGTCTGAAATTAAGAAAACATTTGAAATGCAATACTTATATAGAAAGCAAAGAATAAGTAGAAAAGCCCCACTTATATTAGAAGTAGGAACACTGTATGTTGTTCCATGAGGTTTGTTGCATCATTAATGTTAAAAGAGAATTATAAGATTGTTTTGAGAATAAGGTAGTAGCCTTACTGAGAGCAAAAATTGCTGAGACTCTTACAAAACATTTTCAGCTCTTCTGACAGATCAGCATTTATGTGCCCCACCTTAACTGATTTCTTTATGTTGATCTTTGGTTTTATTAGGAGAAATACTGTTCCTGGTAGTAAGCTGGATTTCTGTTACTGTGTCTCAAGGCAAAACCAGTATTTTCTTTTGGTTTGTGATTTACCCAATTGAGCTATCTTGAACTTTCTTACCAAGTAATTAAATGTAGTCTTGTTATCTTAATACAGGAATATTGATTGTCTCTGAAAGGAAGTATGGACCAGAAAAATAATAAACAGAAAGTGTTGAAATGCAGTAGGAGGGGAAAGGAATATTAACAAAGCCTTCAAGACAGTGTTAGTCTGCATTCACAGATCATGCTTGTTATTCATTTATGTAGCTTGTGGATTTCTTTTGGGGATTTTTTTAAAACGTTTTTTAGGGTACTCTGGGTGTTTTTTTTTTTTTTTTTATAAGTTCAAAAAGTTTTCAAGGTGGGGGTAAAGAACAAGAAATGTGGCTTAAAATTCAGCATAAAAAAAGCTATTGAAAAATACTGCTGGGCCCAGCATTGCAAAGAACTTGGAAGCTGAATAAATCCAGACCAATGGCTATTAGCTCTTTAGCCTTGAATATACATGTATTTATAATTTACAGAATGGTGTGAAAATGCTTATTGTAATTGCAGGGGAGCATGATGTAGGTACAGCCGTGTGACTGTACCTAATACTTGGATCACAGAATCACCTGAGGGGAATGCCAGAAATCTTCACCTGCTGAGGTTTCTTGTCTTGTCACATTGCTTGACTTTGACTTTCTGTTACATGTAGAAACTACTCCTGATGTCATCCTGATCTCTTTGCTTAAATAAAAAAATAATTTTCCCTAAATTAAAAAAGCTACTGTGGTGTTCGCTAGTTTTGCCTCAGCAGTATTTAAAAAAAGTAAAGGTAACTTTAGAGCATTATTTTGAAGCTAGTTCATCTTGACACTGGTTGGCTTATTAAATAAAGATTAATTAATGTGTTCAAAGAAGTGTAACTTATTTAGTAAATTGTAAAAGTAGATTTTGAGTAAAAATACTTTTTTTTTCTTTTGTTTATTTTACGTGTACAAGGCCAAGAAGCTTAAAGCAAATTAATATGTTACCTCTGTAAGGCATTTCATTACTATTCTATGTGCTTTCTAAGGGGCTTGGTCCACAGTGATTATATATGTGATATTGCAGTTATGAAAACCAAGACTTATGTGATTTTGTTTTTCAGAACTTCACCAGTTATGTGAACTTCTATTCAGGTTTTTTTTTGTGCCAAGTAGAGTATGTTGTGATTTGTGCCATAGCAAAACATCTAAAGAATGCATTGTCTGAAGAGCTGTGTCCTGGCAGTTTTTTTATTCAATGATCAAGTTACAGAGTGGACAAAAAATTAGAAGATAAATACTGAGCTTTCCTTTTATTACAGATCAAAATGTGATTTTTGTTTAATACATCTGATATGAATTTAGCCCTTTGATATTAGATACCAAAATACCATGTGTGGTCATTATATATGTATAGGAACTTGCAGAGGTATATGTGCACATACAGTTTTTCTGAGAAGATATTTTTCCAGTGTGACAGAGTGGGAGGTTTTCATTGTTTGAGATGGGTTTGGTTTTGGTTTTTTATTTTATTTATTGTTTTGGGTTTTTTTCCTTATCCAGAGTTTTGGAATATGACCAACTCTAGTTGCTAGAGCAGGAAGAAGATAACAGAATTAACTGAAATAGCAGTGTTTTCTTACCTCTTCAGTTCACTGTTTTACTTTTCCTGTCCAAGCAAAATTTTACAAGCTGCTTGCTCAAATAGAAAAATAGGGGGTTCACAGTCATGTAAGGAAAACAAAGTGCTTCCTACATATGCATTCAAAATTATTTAAATACTAGTAAATGTTGAATAATGAATAGGAACCTGGAGAGGCTTTCAGGCTCCAGAAGATATATCAGTAGATTAAATACATACTGTTAGACTTCAACTTAGGAGAGGCAAATTCAGTCGCTAGATTTCTAAAACATAACAGTCCAAAAGGAATAAAACCTGCAAAGTAGTTCTAATTAAGAAAGTGTATTTGTTGCATGTGGATTCTGCAGACTTGTGTTGCAAAAGTTTAAATGAAATATTTTCCAGTCTTTCTAGGATTTGATATGCACTCTGTTAGGCACCTTACTTCTGCTTAGTATTAAAGGAATGTTATCCTTTTTCAAGAGGAAATAAAGACATGCAGATGGATTTTGATTTTTACATAGTTATTCATTTGCCTGTGTTGTCTTTCAAGTTGGTCAGAGCAGTTTGAGGCGTTTTTTATTTTTAAGTTAATAAGTCATATAGTAAGTTTCATCTTTTATTGAAGAATAGGGTAACAAAATTGTGGGTTTTCTCTGTTTAAAAAAAAAAGTGCATTGAAAGGCAAGTTTTACAATTTCATAAGTAGCTGATGCCACAGATTTCCATGAAAAGAGTAGAGAGAGTTTCATCTGTCCAGGTGGGCATCCTGGTCTTCAAAAACTGAAGTTTGTGGCTATGGAGCCAGGAGGAATAGTTGGTAAGGCTCCAGAATTAATTTCAATTCCCCAAATAAATTCTTCCTAACTTTTTATTCTACTTTTATGCTAATTGTCTTCCAGTAAGTGTCATTGGAATTACTATAATTATCTGTAGAGAAGTCCTGTATCTTTTCTTTTTCTTACAAGTCTGAGTACATTTTGTGGAACTTTGCTGAACAAGGATTGAAAATTCAAGTGTTCTGGAAACCCAGTTTACTTTGTTGCAACTTGTTCAATAAATTTTTTTAGCATTTTGTTCTGACAGGTTTTTAAACATATCTGCTATCTTTGTGTGGGCAAAGAAGGATATTTTATCTGCTCTGTAAAGTGGAACACAGTTTGATTGTTGATGGGTGTTAGCATAGGTCAAGAGAAGCTGATATGTTAGTGATACTGAATGAAATTTTACAGGCTGTAATACAGTTTTCCTGTGTTGTGTGTACCCTTAGTAGTGCTATGCTGAATAAAGGACAATGCAAAATAACAAACTGATAAAACTGGAGACTCAGGACAGGTATGGTAATTAAAATACTAGGGTTCATTCATGTTCAAAAATTGTTTAATTTTAATGGATATATGATCTTCCTTTGGTTGTTTGATTAATACAGATTTTCATATTGAGTTCCTTGTGCTTGATCTACTATAGTAATGTTGTCAAAATCACATACTTGCTCAAGAAAACGTTCTCTCCAGTTTGTATGTCAAAAACTTAAGAATATTGAGGTAAAATAATACCTGTGGAATTAAAAAGCATCTATGGTCTGTGCAGTGGTTAGTAAAGATAGATAAAAGAGTGGCTGATTATCTCTTATTGGCTTTCTGAAGTTAAACTGCCACACCGTTGGTTACCAAAAATACTGGTTTCACTTTTCCCTGTAACCAGTTGCCATATTGCCACAGTGAAATGTAACTGAAACTGGGAGAGGAAGTCACGAGTCAAAGAAGACAGCTGTGAGATTTGCAATATGTTAAAAGCACATATCTTACATTGACAAAATTTCTTTTATGCATTTCTGTAAAAGGTGAGGAAGCAAGGACTGAGTAACACACTCAGCTCACTGAATCCATTGACCAGTGCATTAAATGTCATCCTTTACAGGGCAGATTATCCATCCAGTGTCTCCATGTGAGGAGACTGTCGGTGCTGTTTCAAGGGTTTGGTTCAAAAGGGACCCTTGCCTGTTTAAAGTCAAGCAGGGAATTGTATGATATCCTCATTTGTAGTGCACTTTAGTGTTTTACAGGGCTGGGGCAAGGAAGTAATTCTGGCTCACTCAGTTGGCTGTGGCACAATTAAAACGGTTCTGAAAAATGTTTTTGTCACCTGTGTAGTTTTGGCCTGTAGTTCTGAATCAACAAAACCAAGAATCACTATGACTGCTGATGCTAAAACATCAAGAGGCTGCAGTGGTCATCAGCTTGAAATCTAACGTTCCTTTTATGAGACCAGCTAGATAGCAGCAGTCACTGAATATCATTGGAACAGTCATCTTTTAAAGAATTTTTAAATTCCTCTATCAATGTACTTTGTTTTAAATAACTGCTAAGTTGGGGGAAAATAATGGATTTTTTTCTCCCAGTAGTTGATATGCTTGACTTGCCTTTAGCAAATAATACAGAAAGCTGGGGTTTTTTGATGTGCTTATACTGGAAAAAATGCTAGTGTGAACAGATTGCTTAGCAAAAGAAGCCTTTGCTGAGGTGTTTTCTGTAGTTCTGGGAGGCGCCCCAAGTTCTCTAAGCCTTGCCTCTGAATTGGGGATTTATCAGTGTACTGACTGTAGCAATTAATCCTGTCATATCCAAGTCAGATCCTGGATTGTGAAATGATGATGTTTTTAAAGAGCTCTACCTTACCTAGCCCAAATACATGCCTTTTTTTATTCTTCAGGGTTTTTTTATTACATCTTTGATGAGGGGGAGAAAAAAAAAGGGAAGTAGAATGTATGGAAAATTCATTTAAGTGGTGGGAGCTTCAAAATCAGTACCCAGTCTGTGCATCTTACAGGGTTCTACAGCAATGCTGTCTCATTTCCCCAAAATAGTTTTATTGCCCATCAAAATTTAAGGTGCTTGGGACAGTAAAAGTGCCTGGAAGTATCAGACTAGGCAAAAGGATGGTTGAAGAGCTGTGGTCTAGGTAGTGGGTAATTAGAGTCTAACAGCAGATGTAACAACCTGCTAGCACTAAGTTCATAGTGTAGAGGCTGTGTAGATACCTGCCACGAGAAGAGTTTCAGAGCTCTGTATTTTGACAAGAATATATAGCTGCTACCCATGTGTTGTTGAAATGAAATACTTGGTTTAATTTAGAGATGAGCAGTTTCCAACTACTTTTAAAGTAGTCTCTGCACTCCAGATTACCTTCTGTCTATTTATATTTTGAAAATTGGAAAGGGTCTTCTGTGAACATCTTTCTTGAGCTTCTTTTAACACTCTGCTATTATAATTATATATGAATAGAATGGTTTGTTATGTGAATTGGCAAATGTACTTTAAGCTGTAGTTAAAGGTGTTTGCTTAGTCTTGCCACATCTGATGGGCATGAAGCCAAGGCACCTTTCTTCATGTTATGATTCTCTGATCTTTCCAAATAGCTGTGTATTTGGCTGTGCTTTTTTTGACTTGGTTCAGTAGGTTTTACCGTTTCCAAGAGATTTGTGAAAGCAATTATTTGACTTTGATTGCATTCTATAATTAATTGTAATTATGTTGTTTGAAGTTTACTAGGGTCACATCTGTTCTGCATTGAGTAAATAAATCTTTGTGGAGCCTGTGTCTGCCTTCCAGTGAAAGATGTACAAGACAGTCTGAAGTCCATCTGCAGACCTAAGCTTTAAATTAAGCTAGAATTTTTCAAGAATGCCTAACTAGCTTAGTTATTAAGTAAAAAAAAAGGCCTTGAGAAGCCAAAGGACACAATGGCACTGTATTTTAAAGAAAATCTGGGTTTGCTCTGCCTTTACCTGCTGATGACTGAAAACTTTAGCTGTAGCACTGAATAGACCTATTGCACCCTATCTTCTACACAGTTCAAAAAAACCCCAGGGATAGATGACCTTTGAAGTTGAAGTACACTCACTTGTATGTTAGCCTGAAAAATATTTAGTTTTCCCAGATATTCTTAAAAAACCATTTTACCCAAAGCTTACTTCTAACTTTACATTTTCTTTAGGTATTTTGACTGCTTAACTTTTATCACTTACCTGCAAAACTGCTTTCTTCCTAATACAAAAAGGAGAAAAGTAGAAAAACATTAGTATGTATATACAATTGTGATTCTTGTTTAAATGTCTCATGGTGCTGCTCTACAAATCAGATACTTCTTGAGTTAATAGGTGCTTGGTATAGTAAAAAATTTTGCAGAATATGCAAAAAACCCTGTGCTATCAATTGTGCCGTTTTGCTGTGGATAGTAGTAACATTCTGAGTGAAGAATTAACAGATTTCTTTTGTCATTGTCAATGTTTCTGTAACTGTTTTACATCCAGCTCTCTTTCCAGCTCACCCCTGCCCCCAGATGTTGGAAGCATCCCTTGCAATGCAGGGGATTGCTAGCTGGGGGCATCATGTATTTATTTTACAAGGGCTGCCACTGGTTACAAATACCATTAACATAGAAAGACAAAATATTTTCACTCTGTAACTATTAGCTTTTTCTAACTTCTGTTTTGCTGTAATTTCAAGCTATTGTAGGCACAAACACCTGAAGACTTGTTTCAGATAAGCTTTCTTTTCAATGTGTTTTCGGAAGCCACTGTCATGTTTGAGACTTGGTCGTCTAACATGTCATTATTTGAAAAATAGGAATCAGTATTGTTGTGTGTGATGTTCATAAAGCACTTTTCTTGAGTATTTGTAAAAAAGTATATGCATATACTTTTTTTGTTAAAAAGCAACTTCAGAGAAAATACTGATTAATTTTGATGAAAATATTATGTTAACTGTTTACATTGTCCTCACATCTTCTCTGTTTGGTTATTTTCTTGTATGTGTGGGCTAAAATAACAATTGTTCCTGTGTTTTATATTTTTTGTTTGGCTTATTTGTCAGAAATTTAATATTAACAGAGTAATACAAGGCTTTCATTGCATGTTTTTATGGAAGGAGTTTGAAGATCTATTGTCTGTAAAATAAACTACTAATCTTTCTGTAGATGGCAACAAATGATCTGATGATTTTCATAGTGATTTGGAGCTTTTTATCTGATTTCATTTTCAATAGGAAAATCAACTGTACATTCTCACCCCTAATCTGGGATTGCTCTTCCAATAATGGTTACAAAAAAATTGATTCCCTTTAGCTTTATAAAGTATGTTAATGTATTTGGTAGAACCTGCAGTGTCAGGCAGCTGTACTTGGTTGTAATTTACTGCTCAGAAATAATTGTATTGGAAGGGATCTTACTGAAAGAAGTTAGTAACATAGTGATTACTTCTGCTTTTACAGTATACATTCATATATATATATATATGTCTGATGTTTATCTTCCATAGATAAATATGTTTTATGCTCTGCTGTGAAAAATACAATATCAGTTTTTCCATGTTTTAGATTAAATAAGATTATGAATCAGGTGGCCATTCAGCGAAAGAAGCATTTTGTTGAACGAGTGCACAGTTACTGGTTGCTTAAAAGACTGTCTAGGAATGGTGTTCCACTCTTGAGAAGGCTGCAGTCCAGTTTACAGTCACAAAGAAACACACAACAGGTATGTGACATACTTTTTATTTCTAAGAAGAAATTGGAAATTTTCTCTTTTATTGAGTTAAAAATAAACTAGGAAGCCTAGCACAAAGTAAAAACTTCTTTTTACTCAGGACTGAATAAATTCTTTACCCTATTTTGAAGTGATATTACCTTTTTTGGGAATTGGGAATTATCTAATACTTTTTAATATGTGAGACGTAAAAAAAATTGTGCGGCTTTTTCTTTTGTTTTGCTTAAATGTTTCACAAAAATGCTGTCATCACAAGTATCATAATGCCATTATTCTTTGATAAGTGTTGTAGTTTTTTGGAACCCATTAATAAGTGTACTGTCAGATAAAAAAATAAAAGTTATTTTAAATTCATCAAAAGATGCAAAGCAGATGTCTTATTTGACGCTTGACAAAAATGTGGATTATAACAGGGTAAAGGGTTAGACAGCTAGTTTACAGTTTTCAAATTCAGATCTGTATTTGCCCACCTGTTTGGTCATAACAAAATGGAAGTTATTGATGAAGTTCAGACCTGTTTCAGCTTCTGGTTTTGCTTTTGACACAGTTAAGTGGGATTGTAGACAACCGTAAGTTTAGTTGTACACTCCTATGAATAAGTTGCTGAAAAACATCAAAACACCAACTCCAGGTGGTCTGTTTTGGTTTCAAGTTACTGGATAGCTTCAAAAATAGTGAAAACTTCTGAATTGTGTGGGTCCTTGCATGTAGACTTTGAAATGCTATGAAGCATTGTGATGTGGAAACTTTTACTGCATCCGAGTTACCTTTTTTAATGGAATGGAACGTGTAGGTGGGTGTGTTCTTTCCATTCTCCTGGCACTTGACTTCCTGTAAATAGCTTCTAAAATGGAAGAATTAATTTTATAATAATTTACTCGTATTAAATTGAATTTTTTCCCCCTCTGAAGTGGAACGGTTATTTTTGTTAGAATTGTATTTCTGTTTGCTGATTTTGTAGTCATAAAAAATACTGTGGTCAACACTGCTTCCTAATTACTTGATCTGTCATGTTTGTGTGCGTGTTTATTTTTTTAGCTTTTCTTGTGGAAAAACTAATTAATAATTTCCAGAATAATTGAGATTGGAAAGGTCTTCTGGAGGTGATCTGATACAATGCCACTGCTAAAGCAGGGCCACTGAGAGCAGGCTGTCCAGCACCATGTCCAGCTGGCTTTTGAGTTATCGCCAAGGGTGGAAACTCCACAACCTCTCTGGGCAGCTGTGTCAGTGCTTGGTCACGAAAGCACTGACAAGCTTTTCTGAAAAAAACAGGAGTCTTCAGATGTCTGTTCTTACTTTGTGCCCATTGCCTCTTGTGTTGTCACTGGGCACCACTGAAGGGAGCCTGGCTCCATCCCCTTGCCTCCTCCCTTCAGGTATTTATTATTTATGTGTACTGGTGAGATTTCTGCCCCTGAGCCTTTTCTCCTCCAGGCTAAACAGTTCCAGCTCTCTCAGCCTTTCCTCATAGCTGAGATTGTCAAATTCCAGCTACATGGACTCCTTTTAGGTGAACTTTAAATATAAATCAACCACTTGTTTATCTTGTTTTCATTGTTTCTATATCACTCTGTTTTGAAGTTTGATTAATTTTTACTTCTGCATGAGAGGTTCTGAAGAGTGATACCTGGCAGTGTACCTAATTAGTGTTACCTAATAATAGTTGAAATTAATTTATTCAGACAATAAAATTCTTTTAAAATGAGCATAAGTCCTTATAAAATACTAAAGGCAGGCACAGGAGTGTGGTGCTATTGTGGCAGTACAGAACTAGACCATTGTTAGTGTCCAAAAAATTACACAAGCCCATTTTCTTCTGGGATGGCATGATAAGGGTACAACATTACTATAAATAATTACTATCACAATAAAAGTATTATTGTAATTGATGTTTGATTAAAATAAAAGTGGCCTTGTTATGAGCATTTTAAAATTCAGTTGCCTGTTTATACTTCAGTACAAACAGTAGTTCTTTATTTTCTTTTCTAATTTGAGAATGATTCTTAAATAAGAAAATAATATATTTAAATAAATTGGAAGCTGTTTATATTGGTCTGTTGAAAAGTTTGTTCTTCTGAAAAGTAAAATCTAGTTTCAAGGTGAGCTGAGTATTAAATGAGTCTGTTGATGAAAAATAGGTAGTTAGTGCTTTTCATTGAGTAGCAAGTGTCCTGTGTATGACATTGTGTCTTTTCCAGAGCACTTTCAATAGCTGTTTATTAAAGCAGTCATAACTGCAAGGCAATTAATGTATTTTGTTACTCCCAAATATAAACAAATTTGTAACCAAGACAATAAACAGCACTGGCATAGATGTTGTGAGAACATCTTAGAAATTTTTAGATAGACATGATTATATTTTCATTTCAGTCCAGACGAGAAAATTCTTTTCTCTGACCCCTTATGTGAGGGGTCAGAATATCAAGAAACCTACATAGATTTTTCAGTTAAGCAAATATAAACAGTGGTGTAATAAGATTCAGGGTTTTTTTAAAATTGTTATTTAAAAGAAGTGTTATAATGACGAACCAAAACCCTGAAAATGGTTTCAGGATGTATGGTGGAAAGTAGTTTTGATCCCTCTCTGTTAGGTTACTAGAACAAATTTGGCAAAGGGAGAGGTCTTCATGATCTAGACTTACTTCCTAATAGATGTATTTCAGAGTTCAGTTATGGTATGGTTTTGAAGATCTAAGAGTTCTAAACCAGGCTAAAAGACCGGGACTGCCTCACCATTTGCAGGAGCAAGGAATGCTGTAAGAGAATGGTTTGTGCTCTCACTTCTCTCTCCACCTAGAGAAATTAAGGAAAGGTATTTGAGTACTCTAATACTACTTATACCCTCATTATTTTAGTTTTTTTCCCTGAACTTTCAGAACACTTGAATGAAAATGAAGCATGAAATATAAGTGTAGAAGCTTGCTGCTGCTGTAGTGATGTCAGTTTAAAGCCACTGTGAGAAGAAATAAAAGAGAAGGTGCTGATGACTTAAGATCACACCTGCACTGAAGATTTCATTAAGAACACAAGTTGCAGCCACTAAATGGTTTTGTCTGATTGCCATACAAGTCCAGCAGAGCATGCTAATAAAACTAATTGTATTGCTCAAGGTCCAGTTTCATCCTTGTCATTCTACTTTTGCTTGTATCATATTAAGTTACAGTCTCTCTGAGGAGTGAGGCTGTTCTCACACATTCACACCCAGCATAAGGGGGGCTATGGTGCTACATTGCTGACAGTGTTCCTGCTGGTGTGGAGACTCTGGTAGCATACTAATGGTGAGATGAGTTCTCAGCTGCTGCATGTTCTTTGTGTAGACTTAAAAATGTTTTCCTTTTCCTTCAGTATTAACAAATAGGTAATAGTCTAGTTAATACTTAATACTTATTCTACTTAATACATAATATTAGGTAATATTTCTAGGTAATACTATGTTCAGCAAGAACTAAGTCCATTGGAAAATCATAGACTCACAGAATGGTTTGGAGTGGAAGGGTCCCTAAAGATCATCTAGTTCCCACCCGGCTGCCATGGGCAGGGACAGCTTCCACTAGACCAAGTTACTCAATGCTCCACCCAACCTGACCTTGAACACCGTCAGGGATGGGGCATTAACAGCTTCTCTGGGCAATCTGTTCCAGTGTCTCACCACCCTCACAGTCAAGAATTTATTCCTAATATCTAATCTAAATTTCCCTTCTTTCAGTCATAACTCTTTGCTCCTTGTCCTGTCAGTACAGTTCCTGATGAAGAATCCCTCTCCAAACGAGAATTTCTTTATAAATTTTTCTTGTGTCATCAGCCAAATGAAACTTGGTGGTTGTCAGGACAGTTGTAAAAAGAAGGAAGAAGAAGAATTTTCCTACCAGAAAGCTCTATGTCAGAAAGCTAACAAATTTGAAAGAAACCCTTTATATTTTAAGTTTTTACTGGTTGGTTGTTGGAAACCAGTGCATTGTGCTCTCTTCAACTTTCACTGACCTTTTAATCTAATTAAGGTATTTGTTGTATGTCAGAAAATAAATAGGTTAGGGCAAAGGAGAGTTATTTAGCTATTAAGCTGTAAACTGTCTGCCAGCATTACTTTGCATAGAAGTGTCAAAAAATTGGAGGTTTGCTATTAATCTCCAAACCAGAGTGCCATTCAGAAAGGTAGTGTATGTGTGCAGAAAAAAAAAGAGAGGCAGGATGCTTTTGATATTTTGGGTCACATCTGCAGATGTGCCTATTAGAGAGAATGAAATTAGTAAAACAACTGATTCAGGTAAAATATTTTTATCTTATTTGAGTGCAACTGCACCTTGAGGTTTAGCCAAGTACTTAAGTGTCTGATAAACAATCCTAAGGCCTGCTGTAACATTATTTTTTGTTGCTCTATTTAAGTTTCCTGACCCACCCTAGAATTAGTACACTTTGTTGACTTAGCTTTCATCAGGCTGGGTTCTCCAATTTCTTAAATTATGCAGTTAAATAGAGCAAAAAGCAGGCTTTGAGTATTTGCAGGCAAAGGGATGACAAGCTTGCTACTTCTGGCAGTTTAATTTTGGTTCTGACAAACAGGAAAACCGAAAAAATTGTACAACTGAGAGTTGGGTTGCATGTCCACACATGAGGTTTATACTCAGAGATGAAGGGGTTTAGGAGAGTAGTGTTTAGTGGCAGTGTAGACTTCCTATTTCAGTGAGTCTCCTCAGAATTTTAAGGAATTGAAAATTACTGAAAATACTAATGCTATTAACTGTCAAAATGTACTTTGAACTATTCTGACCCCAGCAGTTAAATTATTGTGTCTGTGTAAAGATTTAACTCTTTAAAAGAAATTACAACTGTTGTAATAGTCATTGGGAAAGGGAACTAGAAGTTTCTAGCTCCAGTTTTTAGGTTGTTTTTTATTTTTTGGGTTTTTTTTTTTCTTAATGAAAAGAGGAACAAACTGTTATTTCCAGATTGGTATATTCTAGTGCAGAAATAGTTGATATTTTAAGTATTTTCAACTTCAGTGAAGTCAGAGATTTGAATAAAACTAAGTTTTACATTTACAAGTACATGAAGCAATAAAATACAATGCAGATGATAGAATTATAGCACTGGCAAATCTATTAGATAATGTTTTTAAACTTCCAGTTTTTGTAATTCTGTTTTTAGAGCCAACTATCTGAAAAATGGCACAAACTTCCTTTAGAAGACCTATGGTACTTCTAAATCATTCTTCTCTTAAGGAATTAATGACTTTTGGTGTAATCATTTGTAATGTTGTTTGATGTGTATTCCTCTGTCTTCTATATATAAAAGCTGATGGAATTTACTGGTTTTGTTTTAGGTTTTAGAGCACCCTCCTAGATGACTTAACAAGTATATATTTCATTATGCTAGTTATGGCCAAGCATGCAAAGTTTTGTATATCTCTCAGATATGCTTTTATAAAATACTAGTTTTTCAAATGTAATAATTTTCCAAAGCAGATGTTTCTTTTGTGTAATTGGTACTAATTAATATTAGGAATTCAGTTTCTTTATGGCCTCATTTTTGATGAATTAGCAATACCATTGGAATCCTGGAAGTAGTATTCTAGTATCCTTCTTTTTCCTTATGAAAAATAGTAAAGGCAAACAAACACTCTGGGTTTTGTATGTACTAATCAATCTAAATACTACAAGTGTTTAGACATTACTTACTCTGAAAAATGTGTAGATTAAATTCTTTCATCGATTTTCCAAAAGGGTGTATTGCTGAATTATTCATCTGCAATACCATTTGAAGTTACTATATTATCTAATAAACAGCTTTTCATTTCCTGTCCTTACAAGCCATAATTATTTTGTTTTGTTACAAGTGTGTCCTAGTTCTGCTGGGTGTGAGGGAGGTGGACTGTGTTGACCACATGAGTAATTTGTTTCTGCCAGGCTGGAACTTCTGAAGAAACTGGTGTTCACCTGGTTTGGATTTTAAAGTGAAAATCCTGTATTATATTTTGCAGCCTGTTGTATTTCTCGGTTGCTGTTTGTTGTGTTGCTTTTTCTGATGTCAATAGCCATTGTCATAGGATTGATTTCTAGTTTAGATTTTATTTTCAATTAGACCCTCAAGGAACTCTGGAAGATACCCTGACCACAGGTTTTCTGTTGTTGCAGCATGAAGCTTATGAGCAAGTGCCATAACTTGCTCACAGCAGATTCTCCTTTCATGTGCATATGTTTTGTAGTTGTATAGAACTATCTTATAGAAAGAGATATGCATTTTTCTTTTCATGAAAATCTTTTGATTCTTTTCTTAGAGAGAAGATGATGAAGAAATGCAAGCCTTAAAAGAAAAATTGAAGTACTGGCAAAGGCTGCGCCATGATCTTGAAAGAGCACGTTTATTGATAGAACTGATACGTAAGCGTGAGAAATTAAAAAGAGAACAGGTAAATACAGCACCTTTATTTTGGTGAAGCTTTTCTGAAGGAAAGATAATTTAAGTATTGTCACAATTTTTTCAGTAGGAGGACAGCTGTATTTTAATCCTTACATAGAGTCAAGTAACATGTACATCCATGTGCACTCAAACTATTTAAAATATATAAAATTTTCATAGAATGGCTTGGGTTGAAAGGAAGGATTAAGGATTGTGCAGTCCAACCCCTCTTCAATAAACAGGGAGATCTTCAACTAGATCAGGTTGTTCAAAGCCCTGTACAATCTAACATATTCTTTTTCCAGGAATAAGGCATCTACCACCTCTCTGGGCAACCTGTTGTTCCAGTGCTTCACCCTCATTGTAAAAAAATTCTTCCTTGTATGTAGTCTGAATCTACCCTCTTTTAGTTTAAAACTATTACCCCTTGTCCTGTCCCTATAGGCCTTACTAATCAGTTTGTCCCCACCTTACTTATAGACCTCCTTTATAAGTCTGGGAGGCTGCAATCAAGTCTCACTTGGGCCCTCTCCTTTCCAGCATGAGCAACCCCATTTCCCTCAGTCTTTCTTCAGAAGAGAGCTCCATTCTGATCATGTGTGTGGCCCTCCTCTGCACTCACTCCAACAGCTTTATGCCTTATGATGGGGGCTGCAGAGCTGGATGCAGCAGTCCAGCTGGGGCCAAACGAGAGCAGAGTGGTGGGACAGAATCACCTTCCTTGACCTGCTGGCCACCCTTCTTTTGATCCAGCCCTGGATGCAGCTGGCTTTCTGGGATTGCAAGCATACTCTGCTTGCTCATACTGAGGTTTTCATCCACCAGTACTCTCAGATTCTTGACAGGGCTGGAGCTATTCATCCCTCAGCTGGTACTGATACCTGGGGTTGCCACAACTGGAATTCGACCTTGTTGAACCCTGTGAGATTCCCATGGGGCCCACTTCTTGAGTTTGTCTGTGTCTGGATGGGATCCTGTTCTTCAGGTGTGTCAACTGCACTATTCATCTTGGTGTCATCTGCAGATTTGTTGAGGATGCACTTGATCCTTTGGTCTCGTGTCATTGTTGAAAATACTAACTGCTGCTGGTCTTAGTACAGACCTGAGGGACACCACTCATTACTGATCTCCATCCAGAGTCCAAGCCATTGATCACTGCTCTCTGAATGCAGCCATCCAGCCAGTTCCCCACCTGTGGAGCAGTCCACCCATTGATTCCATCTCTCTTCAGTTTAGAAAGAAGGATGTTTTTGAGGACCATGTCAGAGGCCTTAGAGAAGTCCAGATAGACAACATCTTCCATTGTCTTCTTAAAAGAGTTAATCCATCATAGAAGGCCACTAGGTTGGTTAGACCCCTGGGTTAGTTAGGCAGGACTTGCCCTTTGTAAGGCTGTGCTGCCTGTCCTGAATCATCTCCTTGTGTGCCCCACTTGGAAGCTTTGCCTTGTGAAGTTATTCATAATGCGCTCTTGCAGTCTCCTACAACTTGTTGTGCTACTTTTCCAGATGTCAGAATGGTTGAGTCCTCAGCAGGACAGGAGCCTGCAAAAGCAGTGCCTGTCTGTAGCTGGAGCAAGAAGGCTTTGTCAATAGGCTTCCCTAGATCTGAAATAAATACCAACCACAGGGTTTCTTCTCTCACCTTGGTGCTTAAGCTTTCAACCTGCTCCTGGCTTTCCTTGAGACAACTCCTCACAGTATATTCATTTCTCAGTGTAGAAGGCAACCCCAGTGCCCCTTGGTATGCTCTTGGCCTTCTGACCGACTTCTGACCATCCATAGTCACACTTCAGTCATGGGATTCATCCCACCAAATTTCAGTAATGGAAAATTAGAGTGTAGCTCTCTACCAGCACTGTGACCTCCAGCTCCTTCTGTTTGTTGCCCTTGCTGTGTGCATTGATATAGAGCAAGTATTTAAGAAGACATTCTCTTAGACTTGGAAAAATGATTGGTTTCCGAAGAACTGTAGAAGATTTGATCTATTCAGGTTTTCTCAATACATGTCCATATACTTAGTAGCACTTCTATCCTTCTGTCACAAAAAAAGCAAAAATAAAAGCTGCATCTGAAGTCCTACAGCATTCTACAGTTAACATTTCCAGGAGGAGAGATTTGAGGAAGTGATAATGCAGAAAGATAAAAGCTTACATGAAAACTGTGAACGCAAAATGTTTGCACTTAGGAGTTTTTAATGGTCCCTGTTTGTAAAAACACAATTTCAATTTTACTTTTGCAAACTGAACATTCATTGCAAGCTACTATAATTTGTCCTTCTGGAGTGCTTTCTGGAATTCTTTGCATCATTCTTGTGTATTCATGTATCACTTGCTTTACATATGTATTTATATATGTGTACTTTACATATGCATCTTTGCTTATACTTTATTTACATGTATGTGTTATATATGTGTGCACACACCTTTAATCTTTCTTTAAGAATTTACTTTAGCTATAGCAAGACTGTTTCATTGTTGATAACTCTTAAAACAGCTTAAAATTAAGCTGTTTTAAGAGTTATCAACTCTTAAAATTAAGAGGAATTGAAATAGTGTCAAAAATAAAAAAATTCGTAAGAATATTGAAGTATTTGAAGATGTTGATTCTGGTTTTTGAAATAATTTTCTTGGAATTTATTGTCTTTCCAATTACTTTTTAATTTAGTCTTTTGTAACCTGTAAATCAGATTCTCTGTTTAAACTTTAAACATAGCAGTACAACTGAAATTTAATTTGAAACATTACCTTTAAATTCTTACTGTTTTCACATTGTTGGTGAATTGTGAAGCTGTTACTATGTAGCATCTTTTAAAAAGACACATTTAAAAGTGGAACAAAATTCTTACATATAAAATACAAATTTGAGTTCTGGGAAGCTGGAGTTGAAGGAAGGAGAATGATTTTTTAAATTATTTTTTCCTTACAAAATCATGATGATATTAAAAGTAGTACTGAACTAATTTACTTAAATGTATTTGTATTTTATATCTTATCTAAAATACTACACTATTACTGCTAAACAACTTGAATCCAGTATGTTAAGGGAAAATGCTCAGTTGGATAACTGTTACTTCTTTAGGTCAAGCTGGAGCAGGTCACTATGGAGCTTCAGCTCATTCCATTCACTGTACTGCTGCGATCGGTTCTGGACCAGCTGCAGGAAAAGGATTCTGCTCGTATATTTGCTCAGCCTGTGAACCTTAAAGAGGTATGTTTGCAGCTGTGTTTCCTAGTGTTTACATGTGCCTTGGTGGCACTTAAGTACAGGAAACAAGTCATTACATACAGAGGTAGAAGCAGTGTTAACTTTTAATCTTTATTCTGATAATTAACATTATGAGTTATGGTCTGCTATGAAAGCCTTTTTATGCTCATGTAGCAAAATAATTTCTGGGAAATACTTGTATGGAAATACCCCATTCTTGTATAGAAATTTGGGTACATACTGGTACTTTTCAGTAAGATGATTTTGGTAAGGCTAATTCGAAGGATATCAAAAATTGCAACGCAGATACTGTGTTCTTACTTGAAGGTGAAACTAGACAGACTTAGAGTGTACATGTGTACATTTGTGGATATACTGCATGCACATCTGTTTATTATATTTAGAATCATTAAGGTTGAAAGAGACTGCCAAGATCATTGAGTCCAGTCTTGGACCTAATACCAGTATGCAGACTAAACCATATTTCAAAGTGCCACATTTCCATGGATGGTCACTGCGCCACTTCCCTGAGGAGTCTGTTCACTTCTTAACCACCCTTTCAATGTAGAAATCTTTCCTAATATCCAACCTGAACTGCCCCTGGTGCCACTTGAGGCCATTTTCCCTTGTCCTATCACTAGTTGCCTGAAAGTAGGAGTACATAAAACCACAGAATTCCCACGAAAAAGTAGTTTCAGCATCTATTAGTAGAGCTCAGACTTGTTACCTGAGATGCAGAATATTGTAATACGTAAATTTCCATTGGCATGCAAATGTTTGCAATATCTAGATGTGCAATTCTAAGTTACATCTTCAATTTCTTGTATTGAGTTGTTACAAGATACATATAAAAAGTGGATCAGTTACTAACTAATGTTTCTTTGTCTGTAATAAGACAGTTTTACCCATTTGTGTTTTAAATATTTATCCAAAGGTTCCAGACTATTTGGATCATATTAAACATCCTATGGATTTCTCTACCATGCGGAAACGGTTGGAAGCTCAAGGCTATAAAAACCTCACTGAGTTTGAAGAGGACTTCAATCTGATCATAGATAACTGTATGAAATACAATGCAAAGGATACAATATTTTATAGAGCTGCAGTGCGGTTAAGAGATCAAGGAGGTGTAGTTCTCAGGCAAGCCAGGCGAGATGCTGAGGGAATTGGCTACAACAGTGAAACTGGAATGCACTTACCAGAACGGCCTAAACTTGAGTCACCCCAGCCTTTCTCTTGGGAAGATGGTAAGATGTGTTTCAGTTATTTTGGAAAGCTGCATTCTTCATTGCATACAGTGTGTATGTTCCATATAGTTGTATAGGATTGTTGCTGTCCAGTTTGCTACCTAGATTCTCCACCCCCCAATTAAAAGCATTGCTTGAAAAAGTCTGGTGTTTCTATTCTACCAGATCTGTCATAAGACATCAGTGCTATCTGGATTCTGATTTTGGCAGTGTCAGACCCTAATTCAACAATTTACATGGAAAAGGTTTTTAAGTTGAGTGCTTTCTTTCACATGATCATATATGCTTGTAAGGCATGGGAAATGAATACCAGTGTTCATAAACTTCAGCACATTCCTGAGTAACCTACTTGATAAATTGAGCACATTTGTAATACTAAGAATTAAATAGGGTTTTTTTGACGTACACATGAGTTTTCTAAGGTTTGGCAGTGGAGAATAATTAACACATAATTATATGTGTTATATAATTTACACATATTATATGTTATATAATAAACACATAATAATATGGTTCTTTTATAACCATAATTTTGTCCTTTTCTTTAACAAGAAGCAATTAATCTGTTAAAGTGGGAAGGGTTAATTATGTCTTCTTCTGACCTTTTATTTCTTTGCTCTACTGCTTAGTTTTTGATCAAAATGCTGATTAAGAAAAATAGTAACTGTATAGTAGGAATTAATTTCAGTATTTCTGGCTATGATCTAAATAGTTTTTTGACAGTATTTTTTATTTTGGCATGCAAATTCAGTTTTTTCCTTTTGTTGTATTACTGTTCTGAGGATGTTCTGGGAAATGCTAACACGTTTTCAATTGTACGTGTTTTGACTTCAGTGGATAGGTTACTGAATCCTGCAAACAGAGCACATATGTCCTTGGAAGAACAGCTGAGAGAGCTGCTAGAAAAACTTGATCTCACCTGTGCAATGAAATCCAGTGGGTCAAGGAGCAAAAGAGCAAAGCTGTTAAAGAAAGAAATCAGCATTATTCGCAACAAACTCAGTCAGCAGCACAACCAAGCTCCTCAAATAGAGTCAGGTATTGGAAGTTTCGAGGAAGAAAGTGCAGCATTAGAACAAGACGGAGAAGAAGAAGGTAAGATTGTAAACCAGGTTTAAATGAGTACTGGTCTGAGCTGCTTCAGTCAGGTGCTGTTATGTGAGTAGTAGTGTGAATTAAAGAATTTGATTAACTAATATTAAATTTAAAATACTGATTTTAAAATTAAAATAATAGTTTGAAAATACGAAAATAGCTGCCTAATCACAACAAATATTTTGAAAGTAGGATGATCTTCTGAAGAAAACCTCCTTCCATTACTTTTCATGGTAGCAAGGCTTTAAAAACTTAGGTGTTAAAAAATGAAAGTGCAAACAATATCAGATGAAAAGCAGTTGGAAATGCCTGAGTGGAAAATATCTTTTTACTTTTGGAAACACACTTAAATGTCAAAATATGTATTAGGGATCATGTGAGCCTAGGTCAGTGGTAATGAAGACTCTGGCTGTTCTACTGTGTTTGTAGCCTTTTTTATTCACTACTCCAGACTCTAGGGAGGAGGGTGGGTAGGCTTTGGGGTTATTTGTTTATTTATTTATCTCTTTTAAATAAAGCTAACTATTGATAAGACTTAACAAATTTCACGTTGTAGAATCAAGTCAGCCACATCTGCCTAGCTCTTTAGAATCAAGTCAGCCACATCTGCCTAGCTCTTCCCCTTTTGCTTCTCTTCCTCCTCAAAACAGTTGTCTCAGACTGTGTCTACTTTTGGCTAATTGCCATTGAATTCAGTGAGAGCACTGTGCTGGAAGGACTAACTTAATATTTTAATTAAATTAATATTTGCATTTTTAGCTTTTAAATCGAATTTCTGAGATTTTTATTGCTCATTTTAAAATGATGGAAAGAAAAAATGTCACTCAAATAAGAATTCTGTTGACTTTGTTTCATGATTAGCTCTAAGGAACTAAACTTTTTCTTTAGGAGAGTTAAGAGATGTGTTTCATTTTTGAATAAGTGCCTTGAATAGGAGGAGGAAAGAGCTCAAGGGAAAGTGGAAGCATGATAATAAATAAGGAAATCTCTATTTGTTGTGGCTTGATGCTATCAAAATTTTTGAAAGGTGAAGTCAATTAAATGATTGTCCTTAACTGCCATTCAAACAGCAACTTAGTGTTTAGTTCCAAACAGAACTTGCTGGAGATTTGAGCATTGGTAGAAAAAGTGTACGTGAATCAGCACATTTTCCTGTTCTGAGTTTTTAAGTGTTCTCAAAATGTTTAATGGTTTGGATTTTTTAAATTTGGGAATTTTTTTGATCTTTAAGTGATGATGGTATTAAATACAGTTTCTTAGGAATGTGGGGTTTGGCATCTAATGAATCCACAACCTTTTTTTTATTTGTAGCTTAACATTTTGATGCCACAGCCTTTCACTTCAGCAGATTTTTGTGAAAAAAGTAGTCCAAAGTGAACAGTAGTGGTTTTCTTATATTTAGGGTAGGCTTTTAAAATAAAACATGATGAAAGACATGATCCAGGTTTGATTGGTATGGTTGTTATGGTTCTGATCTAGTGGAGAGTAATAATAATTAGTTCAAATTTCAGTTCTTAAAAGGAAAGTACGTACAGGAGTAAAGAAAACAAATTGCCCCAAAATAAAAAGAAAAATCCTGTGCCCAGGATCTCTGGAGGAGCTGACTTTGATAGAACTCTGAATTACCCTCTTGCAGTTCTGTTTTCAGTCTTTGATCATGTGAAAAATATAGTACCAGAATAATCCCATGAAATTTAGGTTTTATTTCTAAATAATTCTCAAGTGGTTCTTTAATCTTTCTGCAAATATTTTCTGATTAGTTGTAAGAAAATCAGAATTTGTTCACAAAGGAAGTCACCATGGAGATTTTAAAGCACAGGATTTTTTAATGGCTGATCGTCTAAATGTGCTTTTCTGACTACATTTAATTCTACAGTCTTCCTGAAATACTAGTTACCAATTCTAATACCTGTGTGCCTGCAAAAGATGTAAGCACAGTCACACTGTATTTTAAAATCAGGTATTTTTAATATGGACTCTGCTATTGTTTCATTAAACCTTAAACAACAGGGTAAAGATTTTTTTTTACACTTAGAAATCGTTGATTTCCAAGTAAATATTTCTGGGCCAAAACCAAACAAAATAAACTGCAAATAGAGAACTTAAACACTTTGGGATTTTACACCTTTTTTCAGGTGGCATAGAAAATTTGACTAATATTAAATATTTTATGTGATAAAATAAATCACATAAAATAAAATATAAAACAAAATATTTATTTAGCATAAATAGTACATTAGTGTTATGTAGTTACTCTAGAATAAGTATTTCCTTTCTTGTATTTTGAAAGACTCTTTTGGAAACTGGAAAGATTCTAGCATCTTTTTGAGTTGATAATTGTGGGTTAGGACATCCTAGTTGTATTAGGGAATGCTGCAATAGTGGAATGTTTATTTTCTTTCCCATTACTTGTGATGAAAAACTGAAACTACTTTTGTACCTCACTGTCATATCTCAATTGTCTTTTCCTAGCATGGATTTAGTGGAATTGAGTGGGACATGATCATACTAAACAATATTAAAGTGTGGGGGAGAAGGGGAGAAAAATGTTGGAGGGTGGTTTTTCTGGTTTCTCATATCAAATCTGCATTATCAAGTGTGTTATTTTTTGAGTAGAGGCTAATCAAGCTGCATGATTTTGGGGATGTTGGGTTTTTCTTCTCCATTTTATTACTTTTTCCTAGATTAAACAGATGGTCACAACTGTAAAAAGGTTTTACAAATCATGCCCTTGTATAGGTTTTGTAACACGTTTTAGTTCACTCAAGTAGAACAGGTTACAAGTACATTTTTTTTAATTGATTAGCTAATAAAATTTTTCATAGGCAGGTAAACTGAATATTGATAAGGTGAAATAGATAAAAACGTATCTTACAAAAAATTTTACTCGAATGGCAGTATAATTGCATTTAACAGATAATCATCCACCACCCCAACTTCCTAATGAAAAAATGTCAGTAGTTTTTAGTTAATGAAACTAACATAACTGCATGAGAAGAAGCAAGTACTTATCCAGGTATAAATTGTTAACACCAACTATAGATGTCTTCTTTTCTACCCCTGTTGCATTCCCAGTATAAAAGTAGGAACTACTAACTAGGACAGATTGTTGCTAGACAAGTTTTGGTTTTAAAATGTTATGCTTTGTTTCCAGACAACAATTTATTTGGTGGGCTGCACATTTATAGTGAGTTTTATAATAGACTTTATAACTACAGGTTTTCAAAAATCACACTCTATTTATAATTTTTTCAGGAGATAAATCTCCCCCTAAACTTGAACCATCAGATGCATTACCTCTTCCTTCAAACTTGGAGACTAATTCAGAACCACCAACCCTCAAACCAGTAGAACTCAATCCAGAGCAGAGTAAGCTTTACAAAAGAGTAAAATTTGATAATGAATTATATAGCACTTCCATTCAGAAAGAAATAAATGGACACACTCCAGAACACTTACTTGACAGTAATCTCAATGAGTCGACTGTTTCTGCTGTAGCTGAGTCATCAACTGATGTAAACAGACGTACATCCATTCTCTTCTGCAAATCGAAAAGTGTAAGCCCCCAAAAGTCTGCAAAGAACACTGAAACCCAGCCAACTTCTCCACAGCTAGGGACCAAAACCTTTTTGTCTGTAGTCCTTCCAAGGTTGGAGACACTTCTGCACCCAAGGAAAAGATCAAGGAGTGCATGTGGAGATTCTGAGGTTGATGATGAGTCCCCTGTAAAGCGCTTGGATACAGGTAAATGTTTACAAAACTTATTTGAATGGATACATCTGGAAAGTTAACATACCTGTTAGTTTTTACCTACATGTGATTGTTAATCTTCAGATTTTAGCACTTGAAACAGGTTGTCCTCGCAGTTGAGTAGTTACAGTTCAAAAAATTATTACTCATTTTTGTGTTGGCCCTTGACAATTAGACTTACAGAACCAGGTTTGGGTCCTTTAGTTTCATGATGCAGTTTTTAAGTACACATATTGGTGTATATGAAACCTGTAGGAAAGATGAATTGGCTTCTTTTTTGCAAATTCCCTCTTAGAACTACGTGGAAACTTGACATGTGATGCCAAAACTGGAAGGCTTGTAAGCAGGAGTGTGAAAAATACCTGTGCCATGTATGATTTCATTTTGCTGAGTGTTACTCCAAGCATATTTTTATATTATGAAACTGATGACTGTGTATGAGGCACTTTGTATATCCATGTATTTTATGGAAATGTTAAAACCCCCACATATAATGACACTTCATGTGTTTTTTATTTTTAGTCTGTGCACTTTCAGTAGAATTGAAGGTGAGATTATGCTCTTAATGAGACTTCTCTAAAGGATATTTGAAAGAAAATGTTATCTTGATACATTAGGGCAGAACAAACAGCTCAAGACATTAATTATATCTCTCAAGACATTAATGATGTCTTTTCTTAGCACACCATAGTTCTATTTATTTGAGAAATTCATACAAAACCTTTGAGGAAGAAAAGCAGCATCAGGAAATTACTTATGGATATTTCCTTAATGTCATCCATGGCCATTGCTATGACTTTAATATTACCTTTGAAATAAATAATCTGTTTCATTGTCATGTTGGGAACCCTTATGCAGGTATGAAAACAGTATGTGGGGATTTGCCTCTATGAATGAAAAAGATAGGAGTTTAATTTGAACATAAGGTGTGAAGATGTACTTCAAAAGCTGGGGGAGGGATAGAGAGTTTTATTTGGGGGAAAAGGGAAGTATTGTTGATTTTTAGGTTGTTTCTTTTTTGTGTGGGGGAAATTTGTTTGTTTTGAATAACGGAATTTTTCGACGTGTGGGGCATTGCACTTTTTTGGTTGGTTGGTTGGCTGGGTTTTTTTTTTTTGAATGATCACGTGAAGACACTAATGATTCTAATGCTGGAATCATAATATGAGAAGATTTTATGTAAGATGCAGTGAGGGGAAGTGTTTTTCATTTATATTTTGGGGGTTTGGTTCTGTTTGCCTGTTTAGAAAGCCCCAACTTGCATTCATTTTCCTAAGAGCTTGGAAAGAGCATGCAGATTAGATCTGGTACTTTAGTTCTGAAGTAAGTACCAAGTGAAGGCAGTGTGATAATACAAATCAGTTAATCTTTATTAATAAAATAAAAACCTTGGTTTCCAAATATCTTAATTTGCCAGTGTATAACCTAGATAATTTCATTATGTACCTGGACATAGATTGCATTTTATCATACACAATGAATTATTTTGTGCTAGATCACACTGGGAATTAGTCCTAATTTCTTGAAATTTTTGGGTTAAACATTGTGGATTTTTTTCTATAGGGGAAGAAAAGGTTTTAATTTTGTATGAAAACTAACTTAATTCTTAAAGGGGAAAAAAGGCAGATACGAAACCAAAACCCACCAGATTTCTGAATACATTTAAATTCAGCCATTTTTCCTTCTTTCTGGGGAGTTAGGTGTATGTAGAGCAAATATGCTTTTGACTATCTTCAAAACTTAACAACCTAGTCACAGGAATAAAATCCAGAAGTTAAAAAGTTTTTCTATTGTTAATTTAAACCAAAATTATGTAGTCTTTTTCTGAAGCTAGTAAAGATATAAAGAGAGTTAAATTTATGTGGAACTAATACTTAGGGGGCATTTATAGTTAGAATTTGTACTTGTTCAAGAAGAGTGAATTGAAACAGTTTGGCCAGTTAATATTCACCTGAAAATGTTCTATGATTCTTTAACAGTATCTTGTGTTTTAAGCATATATGGTTCATACAGATGTGGCAGTTTATCAGATCTTATTCCTTTGATTAGTTTGCCTGTTGGCAAGTAAACATTTTGCTTTCACAGAGGAAATTTTATTCCTCATGTTATTTCCAAATTTGTCTCCACACTAATTTAACTAATTTGCAGTTGGCAGCTATCTTGAGCTGCAGTTCAGCAGGAAACCAGCACAAATGTCAGATGCTTACCAAGATTTAAAAACAGTTGAGATTTCTTTGTGCATGCAGCTGGTATTGATTCATGTAAATGTCTGTATTATGATAAAAATACATTAGATGATGTATATAGCAATACATCCTTTCTCTTTGGTTATTTTTACAAAATTTAGTCTCGTGCTGTAGGTAAGAATGCTTTTATTCAGTAGAATCCAGCAGAGCTTTTTCTTCCAAAGCCATCTAATCATAGGAAAAGGCATGCAACAGGCTTCTTGTGTTCATTGACTGAGTTATCAGCTTTGGGGGAAATCCCTGCAGTTGAAAATGAATTATTGTTGCACAGTTTTCTTTGAATGGTGCGAATATTAGCTATCCTTAATTTTACCAAATACAGAAAAAATAATAAAAAATAACCACTTAATATGCCAAGGATTGAAATTTTTAGGTGGTTGAGAGCTGCACTGTCACATATTTTTTCTTTCTTACCTATTCATAGCCAGTATGAGGGTTTTTGACATTATTGAAGGATGTCTTGTTTCTGTCCCTTACTCTGCATTCTCTTCAGTGTTTCCTCCTTTCTTGTCACTCCTGTTTTCTTACATGACAAAATTCAAAGGAAGACTTTAAAGTTTATTTAGTTAAGTGAAACCACACCAATCTGGTTGTTTCCTTATTCTCATAGACTGCTTTTATTGTGCTCTCTTGACTTACATTTGGGGTTGATGTTTTTCTAGTTATTTTCAAGAAGGACACATGGAATCCACTGACACACTCCTGTGTAAGTGTGGTGTCCCACATGCTGTTGGTTTTCATACGTAAGGTTACTGAAATGCCAGCTCTTTTTCAGAAGTAGGGGACTATGGAACAATGAGAGTAAGCCTTTAAAGGGAACTGAAAGCAGTTCATTTCCATACTGTGACCTTTCATATGTGAATCTTTAAAATATATGAAGCAGGAGAGTAGTGTAATCTTAAATTTAAATTTTCTAGTGTTCTACATTATCACAGAATACATCTGTCTTTGTAGTTGCTGTGTTGAAACTGACAGCTGCATAGTGGAGACATGTTTAAAAATTTCCTATACATATTTGATGTATTTTGAGTTTGCTTCATATGGTATCTAGCAACAATTTCCAAAAGAAGATTGTTGGTTTACCTAGGAAATTTTGGTGACATCAGAGATTGATGTGTGATTCTTGAAGGTTGGGCATGTCAGGTCTTAACTGTGACAAGTTTAATGACCTTTCAAAATACCCATTGTATACTTACCTTGCTCTTTTGTTACTGAGATGAATCATTTTTGTCAGGGAAATATTTTGTGAAGTTATTATATCACAGAAAAATGAAATTGATTAGTGAATAAAAGGTAGATTTTACTGACCATTAAAAATTTGCCTGTATCAGTTGTGTATTAGTAAGATAGCAGATGGAACAAATTATTGTTTCAAGAAACCCTTTTTAACATTGTAAAATGCTAACTTATGATCAGATGAAATTTGCCTGTGTACTTGGTCTTATTAGTCATCTCTAAGTTTTTGTAAATTTAGGTTTTAAAATTCCTAGTTGCTGTTACAGTACTCTCTATTTTAATTAGAAACTAAGTATTTAAAATACTCTATCCTAAAACAACCACTGTAACTTACCATAGAATCAGGATTTCAGACAGTGATTATTATAGTGCAGTATGTTGTGTTTCTATTATTTATTGTCCAAATGCAGTAGTAGGAAATTTCGGTGACATATATAATTTACTTCATATTTTTGCTTCCAGCTACACAGAGTTTTTCAAGGTACTGAAACTCATGTTTAGATGAATATTTAGAATACAGATTTAGAATATGGATCCCTGAAGTGGAATATTCACACAGTAAAAAGCACAGAGTGAGGGAATTTATCATTTCTTAATACATCCTTCACGTACAGTTATCAGTATACAACAAAGATTCCTTATTAAATCTCTTAGTAAATGTTGGGTTTTGTTTTTGCTCAGCTATTACAAAATGATGGCAAGTAACCTGTATACAAATTCCATTTGCATTTGGTAGAATTTAATATTGTAGTGAGGACTGCTATTACTTAATTTGATATGATAAGGGTAGACATTGTGTCTGGAGTGAAATGGAGCACAGTTCATTTTTTTAATTCTTGAGTACTTGATTTCTAATGAATATTTGCATCTCTGGAACACAGGCCCGTTTGGCTAAAAGTCAGGCTTCATATGCACGGCGTTCATTACCATTCACTAAATGGAGGAAGTGAAAGTAAAACATGCATATCTAAGAAACTTACATCTTTGAAGTAAATAAAAAACTAAAATAAAGGTTCCTCAGTGAAAAAAGCCCCAAATTGGTATAATTTCTCTTGTGGTTAGCACAGACAGGAATGACAGTACTTGTGTGTGTGTGTGTGTGTGTGTGTATAAAAAATTTATATTCATGAATGAGGTGCAACAATTTGACTAAATCTATTTACAGATCCACAGTCCTGGCTTGTTGTATTGAAATGCATAGTGGTTGTTTCATGTGAAGTCTGATTTGAAATTTAATTATTTGAGCACTTTAGTGGTGTTCAAGAACTTCAGCTGCCTGACTCCAGGAGGTTTGGAAACATAAAAAATGTTAAGGTGTATTTGCAAACAAAGTATTAGAGATTGTGAGGAGGTTATAAAGGCCTAAAAGGAATTATTCTCTGGTTTGTTAAATTTGTCAGTGTAGAGACATGGGGAGTACAGGAGTCTGGCTGTTCAGTTGTCAAAACATGTTTGGTTAATTGGTCTTCTAGTAGGTTGATAGGCCAATGGGAAATGTAGGACCATTTACTAAGAAAATAAAGCAAATTAAAGAAAGAAATTAGGAGGAAGAAAAGAAAAAAGAACCCCATTGCATTTCTTAATTTCTTCTTGGCCCACGCACACTTAAGCCAGGAGTTCTGCCAGGCCTATGAAAATTTCTGCCAATTTAATTTCTGGGGACATTTTGAGAGATAGAGGAGGGGTTTTGTAATACACATAGAACAAAATAAGTGCATAAGGCAGAAAGAGGGGGTAGGAAGCTATTTTATGCCAATCAGCACTCACAAAGTGTTTTAAGAACATAAACGTTCCTTCTGGTTTTATTTCATATAAATAATCATCGTGTTGACTTCCTGACGATGAAAAATCCTTTTCCTAGTTCTTGATTTATGTTATTAAAATAAGGGGAATTTTAAGCAACATAGTTGAGAGTGGTGGGGGTTGATGAACTCCTGGATAAATGGCAATGTGGTGCTTTTTTTAGGGCTTGTGAGATGTGTGTATACATAAGGTACATTATACATTAGTATTCTGGAAATTTTTTTTGGGGTCTTTAAAATGTTAATATCTTTGAAAGTAAAGTCTTTTGGGTTATTTTTAAGATATTAATTATTAGCACCCAATGTACAATTGCTGTGTTTTCCAAGATGATTATAAGTAAATCTTCTGTAATAATAAACAAATATTTCTGGAAGCCCTTCTGTTTTTCTTGATGCTGTAGGAATTGTGGAGCCTTTTACTGTATTCTAGTGCTGCTTTTTTTTTATTTTTCTCTTTTTTTTTAATACTTAGCTCATTTCTTGGCCCAGGTTTGGCTTTGTAAAAAATTAAATGTCATAATCCCCTATGTGCTTCATTTGTGACATTTAAGACTATTTTTTTCTGTGTGGTACAGATGGTAAACAGAGCTGTGGGATTTATTGAAAATAGCTAAAAAGTTAGTGAATTTGGAGATCCACGCTGTATTTTTTGTAAGTTATGTTTTAATTTATTTAAGAAGATACTTGCCATGGTGCTGTGGCTTAGTGTAGATGACCTTCACCTTCAAATTCACAGGCTTAGACATGGTGAAGTCCCTCTTCCCAGACATACAGTGTATCAACGTGGATCAAGTGAGCCTGGCTGTTGGAACATCATAGAATAGTTTGGGTTGGAAGGGGCCTTTCAAGGTTATCCAGTCCAGCCCCCACATACTCACCCACAGTCTGATTTAAGAGGTGGACAATAGAAAAGGTTCATCCAGTGGCTCCAACAGCAGCATCAGGCACTGAACCTGGCAGGTTCAGTCACTTGTGGCCCTTTCTGCTGTGAGTGGAGAGAGTGGGACAGATTACACAGTGTGATTGACTGCAGGTTAATGTCTCTCAGAGAAGGTTTGTGTGTGGATTTATGGTTTGTGGTGGATTTTTTTATTTTCCCTTTTTTCCATTCAGTTAGAAGAGATTAGAATATGCATTTGCCTGCATAGAGGAATGCCCTTCATAAAGAGTAATTATGGTAGCGTGCACTTGGCCTTTGTATCATACCCACAGCCCAGTATTTGGGGATAGTTTAAATTGAATAGCTCTCTGCTGTGTTTCTCATTGTAGTACCCAGATGAAATTTCTTTGGCATGCACAGAGGAAGGGTACACATTAAGAAGATTTTTTCTTTCTTAACACAAAGAAACGTGTAATATTCAAGAATAGGTAAAATTGGAGCAAAGTTGCTTTGTTTTGTTACAGTGGTCATTGGTCATGCTATCAGACCATGCTATCCTAATGTGGTAATGTTCCCACTTTAATTGCATTTTCTCTTCTCCTCCTTTTTATTCTATTTTCTTCCTTGACTTTTCCTTTTTCCCTTCCCTCCAAAGCTTTCATAATGCTCAGAAATTACTTCCTAACAGCATGGCATTGAAAAAAAATGGAGACAAAAGCAGATGCTGAGAATTAACCTTCAGTTGATAACCATGGCTAACTCCTGAGTTCTCCAAAAATATTCTGTGTTGAAGATAAAAATACTTCATGTCTGAGGGGAAAAAAGCAACTATAGATTCATCTGATTAGAGATACAAAGATACGAACATGCAAGTCAGCCTTATTTTAACTCTTTTGTTCAGTTTTGCCTAAAAATAGCAAATCTGGGCTGGTATTTTAATAGCTCTTGATTATCTTCACTTGAGGATGCTTCATGCACTGTCAGGTTGACTGCATGAGCAGTGAAACATCTCATTTGGTCTTTCCAGATCCTGTCAATGAAGCCAGAAAGAAAATCTTAGGATAGCAAGCACTGTTGATTTTTGCTAGGCTGGAATAAATTTTTAATAAGAAGTTTCAGTCTCAAAGGACTCAGGTCATGCACTTCCTCAAGTACTCTGCAAGCTGTCATAGAAGGCTTGCAGAGGCTGCAAAGCACTGGATCTTTTATACTGAATCACAGGAAGTTGTAAGCTCCCTGCATGAAGTACCTCTCAAGGTAAACAAGGAAAATTAGGACTGGGAATGCAGCTGAGTAATTTACTGAAGTCATTAAAAGATTTACATTTTACTGTGGTCTCCTGTATGTCATCTCAGGAGTGGCAGATCTCTGCCTTGATCTTTCTTTCAAGTAGCAACTTCAGTTTCATTTTCTGTTCCCTATCTTAGAAAGAGGAACAAATTATGCACCAATTTTCCTAAACAGCTGTAAAAGGCAAGTAAATGCTAAATTATTTATTTTTAATAGAATCAGATTGCTTGACCTCCTTACATAGGAGTGCTCAGGGGTTTTCTGTCTGTCTGTTCCCTTTTCATTGGATAGCATACCTAAAAGTTGTGTTCTCACAATTATAGGGAAACCCTTACTTTCAATGAAGAAAAATCTCAGTTGATTAAAGCTCTGTGTGAAATTACTAGCTACAGGATTTTTCAAAAGTTAGTTCCATTCAGGAACATCTCGGTTTAGGAAATGGAGCAGCCTTTCTTTGTAGGTGTCAGGTCCTGCTGGCCTGCTCTGAAAGACTCCTAAGCACTAGGATTTTCATGCAGTGTATTGATAAATAATTATAATGCTTTTTCGTTATGCAACTTGTGAATTATTGATTTAAGTCTTTAAGAAATCTCTAAAGATTTTTTCATTTATATCAGAATTTTGTAGGTGAGAAAGTAAAAATCTTCAAATGGAAAAAGTTTAAAATTTTTTTTTTCTTTCTTAAAGTTCTTAACTGTTTCGGCATAAATCAGTAAAAAATGTTTGGAAAAAAGATTCTGATCTTAAATCCTCTTAAGTAATTTTTGCCAAGGTAATTAGAAGTAAATGGTCCTAAATATTACTGGCTTTCTATAGTCATTTCTGGATCCTGAATGACATGCCATTGGTCTGTATGTGATTCAGGCACTTAAAGCTTATATTTTGCAGTCATCTGTTTTACGTGTCATAAACTGTATAAACCAAAGCTGATTCAGGAATTCAGTTTGTAAAGTTAGTTTTGAATTTTTTAGATTTTGAGTGTGCACTTTTTAATGGCATTTTCTACTCTACTGCCTCAGTCTATCAGTCCACCACTGGAACAGCTGATACTGTCTTAGAAGTTGTAAATGTGGTTTTTTTTTTTTTTGAGAAATGTTTCTTCTTGTATGCTCTCTTTTTGTTTCAGAGTTTTCTGGAGTGTTTTCAAACTCCTTCACTAAGGTTGCCTCCCACAACATGCTTTGAAATGCCCCGAACACTCATTCTGCAGTACAGAGATCCTGTTGTAATACAGAGCAATGTATGATCCTTATCTTATGGAAGCTGTGGTTATTAAATTCTGATTAGTTTTCCTTTCTGTTGTGTAAATCAGATTTTGCTGTTGTATTAGAGCCTCCTCTGATTTACCAGAGACACTTCTTATTCTCAGATTTGAAGAAAATTAGTAGTTACAAGATGAATTCTTTGGCATTCTTTTGGAGCCTATCAAACAGGCCATTTATTGAGCCACCAAACTGTATTTGTTCTGTGTCACTTAAACCTTTAAAGGTTAAGATTTTCTGGTTAGGATCTTGTTAGGTACTGCTGTTTAGTGTGTAGGTGCCACATCATGAGCTCATACTGAGCTATCTTTGCTGCCTTTAGCCATGATCGAGTTTTTAAAAGCTTTATTTCCAAGGGGATTCTTCACACCAGGCTTTGTAGTCTTTGAGTAACTGTCTTCCATTTTGTCTGCATACTGAAGACTGTTTTAAGTACTGGAAGCTTTGCTGTGCTCTGATATTCATCTGTGTACTATGAAAAGAAGAATTGTGTTTAATACTCCTACTGCACTTCAGAATTTACCGTTTGAAGTAACATTTAGAGGGTTTCTCTTAGGGTCCTATGCTCTTACATGTGAAAAAAAAGCTTAATGGATGCAGTAACTTCTGATGATTTATTACCTTCAAGTATTCCCTTATCCTGTGTGTGCTTATCTGTATGTATAAATCCCCCTAAATCAGTGGCTGGCATCCCCTTTCTTACTCTTACTGGAGGTATTTTTAGCTACATTTCTAAACTGTGTTCTTGATGCTTATCATGCACATGGAGGTTGTATTCTGTGTTTTCAATGACTTTCAGTATTTTCTTTTTCAAGACAAAGGTCTGAATCAAAGTGAAACTTACTTAGATAGTCCCTATAGAAACCTTAGGTTTTAGTGATAGAATACATAGGACACTTGTGTCATTCTCACTGTCTCTGGACACTGCTGTAAGGATGGCTTATTTAATTGAAAGCTCTGTTTCCTTTCAGAGAGACTTAATGACTTTTTCACTGTCTTCCAGGTTCTCATATTAACTAATATCATGCTGGGTATTTATCTCTTTGGATCCTAATTATTTTCTATTATCCTCAACATGGAATGGAATTCAATTAAATGATCATTTTGGAACGCAGAAAGACAATTACATTTGAAGTAATTAATTTGGATCATGTTGGAGACACCAGCCATCCTTAAAACAAAAAACAAATAGAAATGAACACTCTTGGAGGAAGTCTTTGACACATATGAAACTATGCTCTTCATTCAATGTATTGCCCCATTTCCGTAAGTTACAAAGTTGTACGTGTTGTAGTATATGTGACACACACTGGTGGCAGAGTTTCACCAGTCCCAACATTCTTATTCCCAGAACATGTTCTGTGAGAGCAGATTAGCTAAGAATGCTACATCTCCATCCTCTTCCCTTCCCCAGAAAAACCAGTCTCATCTTCCTTGGAGAAGTGAAACCTACCAGAAAAAAATGCTTTTTTAAAATAAAATACACATTTTCCTCTACTGTATATATATTTTAATGGAGAGTAACATCAGTTTTCAGGGTAAGTGCTCAAGTCACAACTGGAAATGAGACTAAATAGTGTTTTGGAAGTGCTGGTTCACTGTGTGCAGTCATTGTTTGAATGCTCCCAGGTTTTTTAGTGGTTGAATTTCAGCCCTTCAGGTCTAGTTGTAGGAGAGCACTTCATCTTACATTTTGATGTGCTTGGTTTTGCATCAAGCTATGCGTAGTAGAGAATTAATTGCTTTAGAATATTTTTTTGCAAGTTCTGCTTCTTTCTTTTTGTTTCAGCAGAACTGTAAGGTATATTACAGTCTGAAATGTACAATTCTGTGTTCTGAGGCAGCATTTTGTGCATTTGTGGACATGCTGTGCTGCTCTTTGGACTATACTGAGCTTTGTTCCTCTGTCATGTTTTCCAAACTTCTGCTCTCTTTTGGAAATTACCTTTTCCTGATTCCATTTATTTAATATGGACAAAAGGATTCCAACTTGCTTGATGTAGGTAGTCAGTGAAAGTTTTAAATGCAGCCTAAGAACAAAGTGGCACTGTTGAGAAGTTAAAACTTTGCCTGATAAATACAGTTTTCAGTGCCGTGAGAGAGACCTGTGGAAAAGTATTAGGCTGATCATCTTTGCCTTACTTTTTTTCTTCTTAGTTAGCATTTCTTTATTTTCAAAATGGTTGTGTTATGCTGTGATTTGCAAGGCAGTAAATTTTCCATGTAAATAGAAGTTGAGCTGAAGATTAGAAATGGAAGTAACCCTGCATTTAAGAGTGATAGCAGACTTCATTGTTTGAGAATTCCCTTTTTAATTGAAAAAGGTTAAGTTCTGCCTCTTGAGAGTGGACTGCTTTTTTGAAGAAACTTAAAAACAGAGTGGAAAAGTAAAGGAAATGAACCACTAATTAAAGGCTTTTAGTTTGATCTTTAGGACTTTAGGGGAGAAGAGGAGGGTTGTCATTCAGTGGTATTGATGAGGAGGCAGTATGTGTAAGAAGCTTAGTATCTGACATAAAATTTCACTCCATGACTGTAGAGAAGGCTCATTTGATCTAACAAAATCATGAGCTTGTGGAATAGTTGTAAGCAGGATGAGTTAGGTCTCATGGATTTTCTTTATTTGGCCATCTTAGTTATATCTACTGATTCTATAAAATGTAACTTCCTTAAAGCAAAGGGAGATCTTTAATTTCACTTACTGTAGCAGCTACAGAACATTGGGTGTTTCATGATTCATGAGAAAATAGTTTTGTAATGATATAACAGAAACCAAATTGTGTAGTATATCTGATCTTTTTTTGCACATCAGTGCTCCTACCATAAAGCACTTAGGTTTTATTGCCTCAGTTTTTTCTGGCAAGTTACAAGGTCACCTGTGAACCACTTAATCTGTGACTAGATATGAGTGTGTTTTGTTTAAAATAAGCCTTGAGGTTTTCCTTTCTTAAAATAATGCCTGTTCCTTATACCTTCTGAAACATGAACTGTATAAACTGGAGTCTCATAGATGGTGTAAGCTCTTGTCATTTGGGGTTTGGTGCTAAGGAAAATTACTCCTGCTGATAGATTGCATGTTCTTTTTTTTTCATACTTCCACAAGCAAGAGAGAAATATGTCTGGGAAGCTCTAAATTCTTTTGCACTTTAGTATTCCTTTTTTGTCAAAAATATGTAAGTGGGGTTTTTTCCCCACTTACTGTAGTTTAACCCCAGCTGACAACCAAGTACCAACCAGCCACTCTCTCACTTCCCACTCCTTGGTCCTCACAGTGGGATGAGAATAGGAAAAAGGTAAAACCTCTGGGTTGAGATAAGAACTGTTTAACAATTGAAAAAAAGTAAAATATAATAATAATAATGTGAAAAAGGAATAAAACCCAAGAGAAACAAGTGATGTGCAATACTGTTGCATAGCACCCACTAACCAATGCCCAGCCCTGTGATCAGCCACTCCCAGCCAGCTGCCATCATTTTATCTATGGGGCATGGCACTCCATGGTATGGAATATCCCTTTGGCCAGTTTGGGTCAGCTGGCCATGGTCCCTCCCAGCTTCTTGTGCTCCTGCTCACTGGCAGAGCATGAGACACTGAAAAGTCCTGAATTAACTGTCAGCACTGCTCATCAACTCAAACTCAGTGTGTTATCAACCTTCAAATCAAAATACATCATTGTAACAGCTGCTCAGAAAAAAAAAATTGCTCCATCCCAGCAGAAACCAGGACACCACTGTTAGTAACTATTCTACAGATTCATAAAACATTTTTTACTCTAATCTGAAGTGAATTAAGTGAGTCATTAAACTCACAGTTTATGTTTAAACTAGAATAGGGCTGGACTGTCATCTCAGAGAACTGTCTCCATTGCTATAGTTGCACGTTTCTGCTGTATCCCTTGTTTTTTTAACTTCAGCAGTCAGGCAATCACATGCTTGCTTTGTCCACTGTGTTGCTGAAAACTGGCTCCCTACCATTTCTTGGCACTGACTTAATGACAAAGAGAAGCCACCATTGCCAGGGACTGAGAGTGCCAAAATATCCATTTTGGTGACAGCGCAGTCATAAACTGATTGAAATAATAAAAATACTGTTTTGCCCCTTTTGTCATAGGTGTGCATGTACAAAACCAATGTATGCAGAGATAAGCATCCAAGAAGTCACATTTGGCTTATTTGCACATTCTCTTAACACAGGTACTTCTTTCCATTTTTACAGTCCACTGGAAATGTGAACTGTGCCCTTGTTCTGGCAGCAGTCATTACTTGATCTGTCTTCCTGTTTAAAATTCAGTCTGTGATCTGACTTGTTTCTGCTGATAGCTGCCTCACATTAGCTAGATGCCTGAGTGATAACTTGAGTAATGTGTCTCTGGCTTGTGGCAGGATGAAAACAAAACAGTTTATACACCTCACTTGAAAGATAAATCTGACAGGATATTGAAGAATAACAAGTAATTTTTGCAGAGACATAAGAGATGTCCTTTGCAGAATGGTTTTTTTTAGCTTTTCATTTCAAATGCCATGTGAAATGTACTGTGATAACTTAAATTCCCCTATTCACTTTTTCATAAACCATGCTCTGTTTCAGCACAGTCTAAGACCAAACTCCTCCTCAATCTGCAGATATTTTTATCAACTTGGTGAGAATGAGAACAAGATTAATAAATACCACTGATGAAAAGTTTGGTGCTTGTCACTCAGGACAATGCTACCTTTATCATTTTTCTTCTGTAGGAAATCAAAGGCAAATATAGGAGTTACAAAACAAACACTCTCAAATGAATATTTGCAGTGTAAGCTAAATGACAATGAAGGAGAATACTTATATGTAAATCTCTCAGAACCTTGAGTAAATATACTCCTTTTTCTCTTAAAAATCTGAAATTGTGTTGATAATCCAAATGGAAGGTCTCCTGGGGTGGAGTGGAAAAACTCTGTAAGTCACTATATGGAAATGCTTGAAAAATTACTGGATTGTAAAAAGTAACTTGCTAAGCTCAAGCTCCTTAGTTATCAGCCTCCTTTGTAGCAAACAGACTGGAAGAATTAATAAAGGGAGTGCTGCCATAATTGTTTTACAGTAAAAGGCTCTGTTGAGGGGCATGTGAAGTTACATAACCTAGTTTGACTGTGTCTGAATGTACAATGATCATGATGGCCTTCAAGTCTTTGGTAGTGATAAGGATGGCTGGGATGGGTAGGTCTTTCTTTTGTTGGGAGTGGCATGCCCAGAGTTGAATTTGTTTTAAAGTGTTATTCTCTTTGTAGCCTACAGTTTGCAGTGGCTGACTGCAGGCTGGTACCATTGCCTTTAGCTGAGGGCATTTCTGATCATATTCTAGAGTCACTGTGGGATTCTTTCCTTGTTAGTCCTTATGTCCACACCTCCACATACACTCACACACTGGAAAGTCTTCAGAATGCTATCTTAAAACTTTTCATTTGTCTCTTTAATCAAGCTTAAAAATGGCTTAATAAGGACAATACTGTTTGTATAGCAAACCCAGAGCAGGATTGGCAACAGCCCATCAAATAAGTGGATTGTAATATAAGAGCCTTTTTAATGTTTTCATTACAATTATGATATTAAAATGTAATATCCTTTGATGTATGCAAACTTTTGTTAGGGGAAGGCTAATTAAAAACAGTACCATGCATATTATTGATTATTGGTGACAGAAGACAGTCATCATAGTGTCAGTCAGTCTGAATTTACTAAAATGGAAACCCTACCAGGAAGAATTAGATAGTGTCATGGAGAAATCCATATCAGTCTTTACTTCCAGGATTGAAAAGGATTTTAATGATCATAGCATTGCATTGAAATAAGCCTTTTGTTGACTTGGTAATCTGCCTGATTTGTAACATTTTATTTTCTTGGGTTTTTTCTGCTTAGCTTTTGCAGCGTGATTGTTTTAATGGTTGGAAACATTACTGCAAAGACTGATTTGTTACTCCTGTTAGTATTTCCCATGTTACAATCTCTGCTTGCTTTTTTTTTTTTTTTAATACCTTACCTAAAGGTTCATCCTGTTTTTAAAATCTGGACAACAGGAACTTTAATACTTCCTTGAAATTACATATTTTGTTAATATTCACATTCTTTTTCATCACACCAAAATATTTGAAGAGCAAAACAATAATTGTGTGCATTGTGTAAATACAAAAGGTTGTTAATGAAAATGGTGTGGTTTCCAGTTTGATGCAGTTTATTTTTTGTGTTATGCTGCAGGTCTGTCAAATGGTTTTGGAGATGAAAGTAAGGAGAGAGCATTAGATGATACTCCAGGAAGAAAAGTTGAACCTCGTCGCCGCTGTGCATCAGAATCTAGTATTTCATCTAGTAACAGTCTCTTGTGTAACTCAAGGTAAAACTGTAAATATGAAATACAGATTTGCGACTGAATATATCAGTTTTCTATAGTGATTGTGACCCACGTTGGAGGATTGCATAAATTATGGAAAAAAGAGTGTATTTCAGTTTTCTCAGTTATGTCAGATCCAAGTCACCTTTCAGGATTGCTGGGATTCTTCTGTTGAATTCAGGTTATTGCATATCCAGGCAGTTAGATTTTTAAACTGACTGTGCTTCTATTGCTCTGTAAAGATACAGGTATGTTTTTACATACAGTATCTTGGCTTAATTACCTTCCTAATCTGGAACACTAAAAATGTGAGTGTTTATTTTTGTGAAGGCAAGAGAGAAGCAACTTACAAAGCAGAGTCTTTTACACAAAAACGGTAGTTTGATAGCCTTGGAACTGTAGGTTGGCAGTCTGTGGGTTGCTGGGTAGGTACTGCAGTGTTGATAGTAACTCTGTAGCAGCTATTGACTTCTCCATGGAGTCTGCTGTTAAAGGCAGGACTGTCAGAATGGACACTTCTGCCACCATTGATGTCTCCATCACCAGTGGTGTATCTTCTGAAAGAACACTGATTTCTGGGTGAGAGGTAGCTGTCTCCAGTCCTGGGCTATGAGGATGGGACATACAGGACAGTATAGGGTAAATGTGTCACACAGAAAAAGAGGACTTTATTCGTGTGTTCAGGTTAAGGGAAAGGTGTTAATGCAGTCATGTCAAACAGGCTTTCAGAGACAAAGATAATTTACTATTGCATCTATTTTAAATGTGATATTCTAGATCAAATTGTCAGTATAATTGTTGTTCACATTCTATGATTTCTTGAAGAAAACTCAAGTGTGTAGAAAGCAAATTTCCCATTTTGAGAAGAGACGTTTCACAATTGAAAGACTGAAATTTTTAGTGAAAAATTAAAGAGACAATAGTTGTGTTTTCTGTGTAGTAGACCTATTGGAGCAGTGGACCTGTCTTTTGCTGATAACCAGGCAATTCTGTGTTTGAAAATAATCAGAACTTTGGCTTTTATGTTGTTTGTATTGTTTACTCAAAATATTTTTAGAGCTTGCTCCATTGATTTTACCCTGTACTGATGAAATGTAAATTCTCGTTCAAAATTTTGATTTATAGTGAACAATGTTAATTATCAAGTAGTGATTTTAATATGAATACTTTTGTAGTTTTAGTCTCCCGAAGTGTGGTAAAGGTAAACCTGCCCTGATACGGAGACACACACTGGAAGATCGAAGTGAACTGATTTCATGCATTGAAAATGGAAACTATGCCAAAGCAGCAAGAATTGCAGCTGGTAACTATAAATAATTGAATTCTTAATAGTAGTGTATAATATTTTTCCATTTATTAGACAGATTTTAACATTCTTATTTTTACTGCTTAAATACATCAAGCTGTCTCAAAGTGTTGTTGATATCCTTCCAGAAACTACTGAATTCTGCTTTTGACTCCTGGAAGTCTTTTTAAAGAACAGCATCTGACTCTGATTTTTGATTAATTTTCTCTTCTTGCTTGAGGAAATAAAGATGTTTCGAAATAAAAAGAGAAGATGAGTTTTCTTTTGCAGATCTTGTAAAAGAAAATTAGTAATCCTATGTGCTAGATTAGTAACCCCTTACTGTCATGTGGAATAAACTCTGACTAGGAAAAATTCTGAGACTCCTACTTGTATGTACACCTGAGAAGTCTCTGAGTCTGGCTGCATGCATTCTGTCAGCTCATGTATGATTTTCTATTCAGCATTAAAATACCATTTTCTTTGCAGCTGAGAATAGTGTAGATATCTTTCTTGTTAGGTGTCCTGAAGAAGAGAACTTGAACTGTTTTTCTATACCAGATACAGTTCTACATACATATTTTTTGAAACAGTCTGTAAATAAAGATGAATTAATTGAAACCCTCATGGCTCTAACTGACATGTGAATACTTTACAAACTGTTACTAACAGAGCAGAGAAACACCTTACTGTGCAGAGTGACTGTACTAATTTTTTTTTAATGTGATCACTTTAAATACTTTTTCCTTGCTATTTCTACTTTTAAAAGATCTTAAACCACTTTTATGGTTTAAGATCAACAACAAACCCTGGAATGTTTTTGTAATGTCAAGACAGAACATGTATGAGCATGCCACCTTTCATTATAAATGAGCAATGCCCATTTGAAATGCACTTTATCTCAGCAGTATTGCCTGACTGCTGAAAGAAAGTGCAGCTGCAGCCCCTGAACTGTATCTTGGTACCAGGTTTCCCCATACAAGAAGTGCTGCCTGACCTTTACAGCATATTAACTTGGATCACTTTTCCCCCTTTGATCACCACCCCCAGTGGTGATCATCTTGAAGTTAACTCACTCTTCTGATCAGTCTCTGGACTGTATCTTGGGGACCAGTTGTGGTTTTGGTTGACTGAAAGGCTTATGCCTGTTTCAGGCTTCAATCCATTGCTGAGCAGCAGAGAAGAAAATTGAGGATTCTCTAGAAGTGCACAGTAACTTACACTCAGTTGTTCATTACCCTGCTTTTTGAGAAGAAATGAAACACTAGTGCTGCTGCCTGGAAACCTGTTGACATTTTTGAACTTGACTGCAGGAAAGGGCAGGGCAGAGAGACCAAGAAAACTTGTTAAAAATAAATGGAAATCAAAATGCAGGTCAGAATTTAGGCATAAGAATAGAAAGGTGTACCAGTATTGCTAAGTTATGAGGTGCTAATCTCAGTGTGGGTATCCAGGTATACAACACTTGGAAATATATACTGTGCAAATTGCATCTTGAAAATCATCACTTCTGTGACAGGATTGTCATCACAGTAAAAGAAACTGTTATTTGAAGTACCATAATTTTATGTTTTCTTTGGAGCTTTTTCAAAGGGAAGGAATTATTGGAATTTGGCAAACACTTCCTAAGAACTAAGATGTTTTAGATTTGCCGTTTCTAGAAGTGTCTAAACTCTTGTTCTTTATCTGTAAGCTTGGAAAAAAAGTATTAATACCATGTAAAGAGCTCTTATGAATGCTACCTTGTTTTTATTGGTATGTGTGTGAAAGTTGGTATTAGTATTAGATTCTAAGGATCATGAGCTATTGATTAGGAAACCAAGAACTTCAGATTTGTCTGAGGTTTCATTCTGGAACATTTTAATTTTATGTTTCTTTGTTCTTAGAAGTTGGGCATAGCAGTATGTGGATTTCAACTGATGCTGCAACATCTGTTCTTGAGCCTCTAAAAGTAGTATGGGCCAAATGCAGTGGATATCCCTCCTACCCAGCTCTGGTAAGTGCCCACCTTCCCAGAAGTACAGTAGTGACTGTTTCTGGTCTGAAAACACCATGCACAGACTTAAGGTAATTGGTAAATTCCCATTCAGGTTGGAGAAAGGTGGCTTGTTGTGCCCTCTTTACTATGCACCGAGTTTGTAAAGCTAGTGGAGTACCAGATTTTAAGTCAATAATTTCTGCTACCCTGCCAGCCTTGGAGACGTGCAGTACTCCTGTGTCGTGCAGCCTTCTGTGGGTGGGAGGGGAGTCAGAAGAGTGCAAGTGAGAAAACTCTTGGGTTGAGATAAAGACAGTTTAATAGGGAAAGCAAAAGCAATCCACACAAGCAAAGCAAATTCATTCACCATTTCCTATGGGCAGCAGGTGTTCAGTCATCCCCAGGAGCACAGAGCTCCTTTACATGTGGCTTGGGGACACAAACACCATCACACTGAATGTCCCTACCTTCCTCCTTCTTTCCCCAGCTCTATATACTGAGCATGATGCCATGTGGGATGGACCATCCCTAAGGTCAGTTGGGGTCAGCTGCCCCAGCCGTGTCCCCTCCCAACTCCTTGTGCACCCCCAGCCTCCTCACTGGTGGGGCAATGTGAGAAGGGGAAGAGGCCTTGTCTGTGTAAGCACAGCTCAGCATTAACAAAAACATCTTTATGTTGTCAATGCAGTTTTCAACCCAAATCCAAAACATAGCCCCATACCACCTACTGTGAAGAAAATTGTCTCTATCCCTGCTAAAACCAGCATACTCGTCTCAGTAGTCTTTGTTTCTGTGCTATATATTATTTCTGCTGCAAAATGAGTATAAAAATACCCTTGATGCTGCAGCTCATTAAAGAAACAAAAAACTCAATAGCTGGAATAAACTGACTGATTGCAGCCAATTGTGAATGATGTACTGGATACTTAAAGCTGTTTTTAAGCAGAGGAGATGCATATATGTGTGTGTTAATAAAAGAGAAACAGACACAGTTCTGCTTAAATCAAAGCTTGCAGAGAAAATATTGATGAGTTGTTTGGCTTTAGGCTTTTGGGGTTATATGAACAGTTCATACACTGGCTTGGTTTATATACGAGTCTGGACAATCGCGATTTTAATATGTGTGTTCTAAAGACAATGTGAAATGTAATCATACAGAGTTAGGTGAAAACCTCTGGAGGTGGAATCAGAGCACTTGAGTTTAAGTACCCTCAGTGGGTGACTCAAAGACACCTGGGTCAGATGCTGAAAATTTGATGATTGTCTCTTGAAAGATGTTAGCGCTAGATTTAAACTGATGAAGACCAAAGCGTTCCTTTTCTTCTCCTTTATGTCAGCATTGGTGTGTCTGAGAGTGGGATAAGTTAATTTGAGGAGTTAAACCTCTGTCAAGAGAGGAAAATTCTTCTGATTTTTATGAGCTCCCCACAGTATTAGCTTTTTATTAATTTATTTCCCAAAGTTAGTTTACTGTGGATTAAGATTGGTGCCAGTGTGGATAGTGGAAAAGCAACAGGAGTTCATAGAGTAGGAGATGGGTGGAACAGGCATGGAGTAAAAACCTTTCTTTGGGTGGAAGCTAAACACTTCATAATGCTGTGAGCTGCCTGCAAAGATTTTTCCATCAGGATGGTTTGTTTAACATGAGCAAACATGTCTCTCCCTCAATTTTGTTTAGAAAGATGTTGTGACTGCAACTGCATATTTTGCCTAAGACTGAGTCATTAAATTGGATATGCAAGATATTTGAAAGTTGCACTTTTTTTGGTTTTGTTTTTAAATTTTTGCTCAAGAGTTTGAGTATGGAGCATGTATTTTACTGAAATACTTATACCTTAACATAGGTTAGTTCTTTAAGGTATATTAATTTCAAACCCTAAAATTTGAGGCAAGTTAGAGCTTCTAGAAATCATGGTTTGACATTTTCATTCTAAACCTGCTTGTCAGTCTCAAAGTTGTACTAAGTGGAATTCAAATGGGACTTTTAAGAAGAACTAATATGAGTGAAAAATGCTTTTTTTGGCATTTTCAGTCAAGTCTGCCACTAGGTCTCCTCTATGCCTGTTCAGCTTATGTCAAAAAGTGTGTGTAACACAAAGTCAATTTATATCCAGTGGCTGTTTAGTTTATTATTTATTTCTTATTAACTTCATTTGTAATACCTTCTTAAAATGAATTACATAATTTTAAAAATGAGGAACTGTCCTTTCTTCTCCCTTACAGATTATTGACCCTAAGATGCCTCGTGTTGCTGGCCATCACAATGGTGTTACTATACCAGTGCCACCTCTAGATGTACTGAAAATTGGAGAACAAATGCAGACCAAATCAGATGAGAAACTATTCTTAGTACTATTTTTTGACAACAAAAGAAGTTGGTATGTTATTGAAATGTATTGTTTGATGCAGTGACTTAAAATTTAAGAACCTGTGTCTTTGGTCTAGAAGAAAATTCAAACAACATATTTCCATGGATATAATTTCAATGGAAGTATAAACTGTAATGTTAAAATTTCATATTTGAGTCTGTTTTTGGACCAAGGTATATATCATCACTGAAAGATACCTTTTTATCGTCAGTTTGGAAAAAAATATTTCAAGTCATTTATAGTCTTTTTTATTTACAAGTGACTTTCATTTATTGACCTGGTGAAATTGCTTCATTGCTTCATAAGTTTTTTAAAAGTAATAGTCTAACATTTATCTCTATCATTGCTTTCTGAATTACAACACTTCTTCTCCCAATCTTCTCAAGTGCATTTTCTTTGAATTTTTAACCTCTCTTTAACTCAATGCTTTATTAACACTTTCTTTCACTTAACCTTTTCTATTTTTTTTTTCATTAAATCTTCTTTATTTCCATTTATTTTGGCATCAGCAATATGCTGTGTAGAGCCTGAAGGGGGATAGTTCACACAACAAAACATTCTCTTTCCTTCCCCCATGGTCTTCAGTTTTAGGGCTGATGGGATTTTTCTGGGGAGGTAGGAGGAGACACACAAGGTTTTTTGGTCTTCTTTTGGTTGTTACGATTGTTTATGGTTTTGGTGAGTTTTTCCTAGACATGGAAGCTTCTCATCTACCTTTCATCAAACTATCTATTTATTTTCTATGTTTTCTGTTGTCCCTCCCCTCTCCTAGTTTCCATACAGGTCAAGCTAACTGTAAATCTGTCCATTTCTCGTTTTTCTCTTGAATTTGCTTACTTTTAGCTATCAGTTTCCTCTTTAGATGATTATATGTGGCACTGAGCGATGCTGTGCCAGTATGCTATCACTTAAATAAGTTTCTGCTTAAAATTTATAACTGATGTTTACTCTTTTGCCCCTTAGACTTTTTGGCATAATTTTTCTGGTTTTCGGTTATTTTCTTAATTAATTGGTACATCATCATAATTATCTTCATTCAGTTGTTCAGGATTCCGTAAGATCCTGCATTCTTCTGCCTTTGTTCACAGAGAACATCTGCATTTAAACATATTCAGGCTTGTTTCTCATTTTTTTTCTCTTACTGGTGTTGCCAGTGTAATGCATGTTTCCCCTGGTCAGTTTCTTAATAATTGCTCTGATTGCTTCTTGATCTGGGGAGTCCTCTGCAGCTTGAATATGTGCAGGTGGTCCTAAATCATGTAAATATTGTGCAAAGTTGTCTCTAATGGGTACTCTGCATAGATGGACAGGAAAAGACTCAATACTTCTTCCAGCCCCTTTCCTCCCCTCCACCCTGACCCCACCAACTTGTTTTGGTAGTGATTCTTCTTATGTGATTATTTTAGCACTCATAATTCTATCTGTGTTGTGTCTCTTGTAGTCTTGAACTCCTGTTTGTGATTTTCATTCATTTGCAGGGTATCTGTCACCTTCATTCTGTGATACCACTGTCTATCCTCTATGGATTTTCATATTTGTTTCTTCTTCTTCTTCCCTGCTTATATCTGGAGGACTTGCAAAGCTTTCTTTTAAAAATACCTTCTTAACACTTCCTCTGATCTGTATTAAAACTGATAATGGTTAGACTGATGCTTTTCATGCTGTTATCATACTGTCTGTGTCCTTGTACCGACTCTTCGCATTTTATTTCTCTGTGTGTGCTCAATACAATAGGGCTCTAGTTTAGAGTCCTTTAAGAAAATGAAAATATTTCAAGAGCCAATTTTATTTATGTAAAAAAAATGTTTGAAGATTTGACTGTCTGATCTCCTGTTGGTTTGGCTTCAAATGGTTTCCCTCCCAGACGAATGTTTTTATACAAAAGGAGGGCTTCTGCTTTTTGCAGGATTGGGATTGCAGACTACAGTAGCCTTTCTTAAATATATTCATTAATTGACCTAACTTTTGTTTTCCTCAATGTCTTTAAGTTTGGAAAACAGGATTACCATCAACCTTTATGAAAATGATGTAAATTTAATTTATACTTTTAAAGTATAAAAGTATAAGTATAAAGTATAAATATAAGTATAAATAAGTATAAAGTATATATAAGTATAAAGTATAAATTAAAGTAAATATTTAGAATGCTTTAACCAGAAGAAGATGATGTAGAGCTTATTCTATTATCACTCCTCCATGCCCAGAATTTGAAGATATTTATGGAGCTTGAAACAGAAAAGTGCCCTGAATACAGAGCTGGTGGGATTTCATACTGCAGGGTAAAAGCATGCTAAAGCAGAACTTCCTTGCTAGCTGAGCTTTCCCCATAAAGAACAAATTGAGATGCCTGAAATGTAAGGCAAAAATCCATCATCTGAAAACTCCTTGTAATAATGGAAGGGAAAGAATGAGAGGAAACAATACTGTGTCAGGTGAATCTTGAGCCATGTCCATCGTTAGTTGCTGCTGCCTGTTCTTTTAACTGCGTCGGTATTTTAGGCTAAGATTTTTCTGTTGGTACTTAATCACTAAGTACGTACCACTGAATACATTCTCTGTTTTACAGAAGAGATTTTCTTAATATTTCACGTTCTTTAAATATTTAATGCAAGTAAGCACTATCTTAAAAGGTGTTTTATTGTTTTGTTTAAGGTGGTAAAACTGATTTGCGATATGAGAAGCATGGCATAGTAGCCTTGACATTTCTGGACAGACTTCTTGATTTTCTTGTATATTTAACAGATTTATTTTTTACCCTTTTCTTACAGGCAGTGGCTTCCCAAATCCAAAATGGTTCCCCTTGGGATAGATGAGACCATAGACAAGTTAAAAATGATGGAAGGACGGAACTCGAGCATACGAAAAGCAGTAAGAATTGCTTTTGATCGTGCTATGAATCACCTGAGTCGAGTCCATGGAGAACCAGTCAGTGACTTCAGTGATATTGACTAACAGAGATACTCTAGCAAGGCATGAAAAATACCACAGAGACTTGAACTCTACTAATGAACCTCTTTGTCTAAAAGAATGTATTGAAGATACAACCCCTTAATTGTTGATTCAGTGGCTGAGTTCTGCAAACTTGAAATAGTTGAGCAATTCTTCTAAATCACCATTGCCATATTGATTAATTATTTTATTGTGTTGTAGATTGGAGGATTTTCCACTAAACCTGTTAAAATGTCTTGTTCATAGTGTTCATAATTGTACATAAATGTATATTCAACACTTAACTTATTCTGATTTTAGAAGTAGCTCCTTAATTCCTTTTATAATTTTGTTGGGGAGGGAATTGGTTTTTGTTTTTTCCATGCTTTTTACTTTTTTTCCTTTCTTTCTTTCTGAGTTTAAGTTACCTAAGCACCATCTTCCAGCTTGAGGTGTTTAGTTGATCTTAAAGCCTAATATCAAAATGGCATCAAATATATGTTTGCCTAAATCATATACAGTATGGTGCTGCTTGTATCATTTCTTCCTTGGTCTGTAGCTTCTGAAAAAGACTTCTGAATGTTTGTGTAAATTGTTGCTCTTTGCACAAAGTACCGCATATTTAAGATTGATGTAAATTTACAGTTACAAATATGTATTTTAAGAAAGGAAGTTGCATTATTTTGGAGGGTACTTTGTGAGAAAGACATCAATAAAAATTATACTATGTACATCACTTGCAAATCACCAAAAACACTCCATTGTTGCCCAAAATGACTTAAGGTTCTTACTGTTTTAAACAAACCTGGCTTAAAGCCTGCAAGCACATTATTTCTTTCAAAACCATATCCCATTTATCTCCCATTGGTTTAATTTTGTTGATATGTGTGCCTCCCTGTGTTTTATTTATTGTAGAAAATGTATTAATTTGCTTTATAATGAAAAATAAAATTGACAAATATATTGATATGCATTTTTATACAGGCACATGAGAAGACAACTTGCTTTGGGAGAAAAATGTATTGGAAATTGTATAAAATAACTCGATGGTTTGTGTGTAATTCGGTTTTTTGGTAACTTGTAATCTTTTGTTTCCAATGAGGGGATTTATGTAACTTTTAATTTAGAACACTTTGGTAGCAATAGAAACTTTGGATACATTTTTGTATGGTACATGTGATGTATATAGAATTAGTACTTTATTTTTATTTTTAATAAGTAAAGCATTATGTTTGGGCAGGGGGAAGAAGGAGGGTGGGTTTCCAGAACTGCATTTTTATATTAAAAAGAAAAAAAAATAAAGTCAAGATATTGATTGTTGTAGCTACTTTATTCCTACCTTCACTGAGATACTGAATTTGTAACAATGAAAATGGCAAGGTATGTTTGCAATGTGATTTATAATGGCTCCATTATTTATAAATGCACTGTGTTTGAACTCTTTTGCAGTGATATCGTAAATACTGTACCAAGTTATATAATATGAAACACCAAATAATGCATATGAATGCACGAAGTATTTATGCCCAGCTTTTTTATAAAGGATTAGCAAATACAGCAAAACCAATACTTTTTAAATCTTTTTTTTAAAACTTCATTGAATAGCATACTTCATTGTTAAACCTGCTTGAATCTTTATTTTAAAGGGACAATTACTTTTTAAATAGTTTTTAATGTTTTTATTCTCTATTGTTTGTAATACCCCCGTAGAAGCTTGAAATAAAATTTCTTTCTCAACTGTAAATTTTGTCCTGAATTTAGCCCCTGAGATTTTGCTGCAGTGCCCATTTTCTTACTCCATGACTGAGCTGCTCCAGAGGCACTGGGCCAAGAAGCTGAATGTTCTCCTGTGGCACCCAGCATTGTCCTTACTGAGCCCTTTGCATAGGAGGTGTTGCAGTTAGCTGAGACTACAATAACTGCCTGTGATGGACCCTGGTAATTAGGGATGATGAGTTGGACAAACTTCACGAATGATCAAGCAAAGACTTGACAGCAGACACAGCTTTAGGGAGAGCAGTGATGGCAGGTACCCTGGAAGGACCATCACTGAGGTGTGCTGCTCTGATGGCCACAACAGCTACATCAGGTAGAAAAATTAAAATCTGGTTGTTTGCACTTAATATAATGACTCCAAGGATCTGAGATATAATCATGCTCTTCTTTAAAGGGAATGGAACTTAATTTGGGCAGTGTTGAGACTGTAGAACCACTTGTCATCATGAGGACTCTGTTAAAGGTATTAAAAAAAATACACTGCATCAGATTTTATTTCAGACTGGTTCTACAAAAGGTACTCAGATTTTGTATGTGTAAAACTAGATAATGATTCATAACCTCATTCTGGTGCACAGAGAAATGGACCTTTTTTCTGTCTTGGACCTTGGAAAGCTGAAATGCAGTTACAACACAAGTTGGAAGATGATAAGGATGCTGACACCTGTGAAATACAAGTGCCATTAAAAAGAAAGCATAGAGTTGCAAAATGATCCTTCAGAAGGCTTCCTACGTTCTCAGTTGCCTGCACACTAGCAACATTGCAAGGGGGGAAAGAGCTCATTTTTGCAAAAAAGAGCATTAATTATTTCTGAACTTTTTTTAAAAACACATCACCAGGGAAAGCTCTATTTCGAATTTTGCTCAGATTTCTGAGTGTTATTTTTTGACTTTTCTGTTTAGAGGTGGTTTCATCAGTTCTTGGAGAAGAAAGATGTGCTGCCTTCATCTTACAGGGGACTGTATGCACTTATGAGAATTATCAGCTGGAAAACTGTACTGATTAAAATAAGCTTGTTCTGCATCTTCTTCTGATGAAACTGACGTGAAAGGCTCGTTTATTTTTGTTTGGCTATGCAGTGGAAACTCCCAGGAATTCTTCCCAGACTCTGTCGAGAGGAGATTGCTGCAGTGTCAGTTGCTGTTCCCATACTCTCTTGTGATGAAGTCCAGTATCGTCCAGAGGCTCTTGAGATTGGGTTAAAGTTTAAAATAGTTACTCAGAAATAAATAAACAAAATAGAGTAGAAATTAGTATTCCAATGGAAAGTAAAACTGGAACACCACATTCTGGCTTGCCAGCTTCTTGGGGAGTGTTACAGTTATAAGTACAGGGTGTAAGTTTGTACATTCACTGCTCAGTTCTGGTGTGATCATTTCCTGTTAATAGAAGTGTGAGACTTATATCATCATTTGGAACTATGTGAAAATGTATTTCATTGTATTAAAATATGAGCAATTATTGTATAAATAGGGGGAAAATGTGACTAGAGAATAATGTTTTTTTTAAAAAGTTTGTTATCTCAGTGATTTTTTGGGGAATGTTTGTTGTGATTTTCTGTCTTTTACACTAGAGGGAGCAATGCACACAGACCATCAACGTCTACAAAATAAGTATTCAGTTTTTCCTTCTCAAAATGCTGCTATTAAAACTTACTGCTTGTAAACAGTAAGTCTTTTTTGCTTCTAGTGTTTCTAGTCCATCAGAAGTAGCTCTCTCTCTTCTCGCTGCAAGTGGGCTGATTCAGGAATGCTTAATTTTAACTAGAGCTACTACAAAGGACAAAATAGCTCTGGATTTTCTGGCTCTCATGTCTAATTGCCAGTGACAGATGAGTAACTTCTTATATTTTTATTTAGTTATTGATTTTGTTTTCACAGTTGCATTCTGTAGTGTTAGAAAATGACTCAGAGGTGGCTGCTGCTGGTAGCACAATGCAAGACAAACACATCGATTAACAGAAATACTCAAGTGTGGAGGTCAAGTTCCAGATGAGACAGTTGCTCTGTCCTGCAGCCTGGCAAGGGGAGGTTGTCTTGAGGATGTGTGCTAGGGAATCAAATAAATTAATCTCAGTCCTTTGATCATATGGTAAAAGTTCTTGCCTATGTGAGAACAAACTTTCTCACCCCCACTATATCTGTAACAGAAAATACAGAAGTGAAATGTAAATGGAGGAGATTTACTGTCCACATCCAGCTTAGCAACTTTGGGTTACCTTGTTGAGAGTTTTGTTTAACATTCAGTTGCTATGACTTGCCTCCTCCTTGAAAGATTTATTTCCTCTAAAACTTTTAATGTAGAAAAAGAGTAAATTCAAGGTAATGGAAGTTTGGAAAATAATATTTTGGAATAGCATGTAGTTAAAAAACTTTTAGAAAACATTTGGGAATTGGTATGTGATGGGGAGGGGCTGTAAATTTATTTTTACCTGCCTACTTATTCAGATTTTATTGGCTGTGCATAGAAAGTGCTATCAAATATCTGATGGTCAGGAAAGAAAATACAAAACGCCAGCAGCTGTACTTAAACACTATTAATGATCTTTTTCAATTGTTTCTATGTGTTAACCAACAGTGCATTGATTGCAGTCACCCCATTCTATTTTTTGCTTTTACTGCATGGAGAGAATAAGAATTTTATTTTCCTTTTAATAATTTAAAATATTATTTAAATTTTTAATTAATCCCCATGATATCAATATCTTCTCATCACGCTGCTGTTCTGCTGCCTTTGTGCTGCTCTTCTCCTTTTTATTTTCACAGTTCTTCCAAGCCCTACTTGTTTTTTTTGGTTGTTTTGATCTGTTTTGAAGTCTTCACTGCAGCAAGGCAGCACTGTCAGCAAACCAGGGAGGTCTCCACTTCCTGGGCTAAAGTGGCTGAAGTCTGGCTTTCCAGAGGGGTCTGGGGTCATGTGAATAATTTCCATGTCCAGTCTTTGGTTGCTCCTCTTTACATGAAATTTTATGTATTGATACCAACTTATCCCCTCCTATTAACCTTTGTTTCTGGTCTTGTCTCAGCTGTCTGGAGCCATTCTCCCCCATGAGGGGCTTCACCTTGTGAATTCTAGGGAGATGTAATTGTATTCTCTGTTCAGCTTCCCTGGCAACCGTCCCAAGTAGGTTTATTCTAAGATGGCTTAGGAATGTTTACTTGTCTTCCTCTCCTATGGTCATTACTGGGTCCTTCACTCCTCCAAACTTGGCTCTATGAGGAGGCATTTGCTGTCCACTTCAAGCTCTGAGGATAAGAATTTCCACATCCTTATTAAAAAAAACCACTCAAAGAAACCACATAAAAATCTTATCTCAATACATGGAAAGTACAAGGAGGACAAAGGAGAACCCACACCTGTCATTTTAATGGGGAAACAGTTGCTAATAGATGGTGCAAAGATGATAAAGGATTGGAGTTGATTGATGATTTGGGCTTTATTTGTCACTGTATTTGAGATTGTGACAGTTCATTCAGACTCCTAGTCCTTGTTAAAGAAATGTTGATAATACCCTCTTTTGTAATTTTGCTTTAGGGCCATGGAAACTTGTTGCTCATGCTCAAGTAGCTGGAGAACCACAGGAATATGAGTCATTTTTGTCAATAATCAGGGAACTATTGAAAAACATTAGCAATTTTTTACCATAAAACTTGTAGGATTTTGGGACTTTGAAGACTGTTTAATTTTTCAGTATGCAAAGTTCACAGAGGTGTTGTAGCACTGTAAATTACAGTTTGTAAGAAATTTACACTGTAAATTTCAGTTGTAAGAAAACCAATCATGTCTCCTTTTCTTAGGAGTTATTTAAAAAATAATTTACGATTAAGGTGTACATAAAGTGTTGCTGTTTAATATTTTGTTTAGAACTTCTATAAGGAAAATATAAGGAAAATAAGATAAAATAATCTTAATTGAAAATAACCATAAAAGTTAATAATTAATGTAATAGCTATAATATAATATTTATAATAATAATCTTAAAATTATGAAGATAATATGTTGTAGAACAAAAGGATCCACTTTATTTACCACAAGGTTTTCTTTTCTAATAATTCTGATTTTTAATGCTGCTTTAATTTAATGCTGTCTGTTGTTCCTTAGCTGCTCCTCTTTCGTTGAGAATGACTGACAGCAAACCAATACTTATCAGGAAGCATGAAACAGAAAGCACAAGATGTCAGACAGATGAGAGCAGACATTTGGACATTCCCCATCCAGGTGCTCAGTGCACCAGTGCTTCCCTTGCACGAATCACACAGTGCAGGAACGCATGGGCAAAGTGAGCAAACAAGCATCCTGCATGGATCTGACATGTGGCCATTGAAGCAGTGGGGTAGAGACAACTGGGCATTAAAATCCAAACAAAAAACTTAATTTTGTGACAGGAACCGTGCAATAGCAGGTCATTGTCCTTCATGGCCCAGAAGGTCTCTTCAATGCTGTGGTGTTAATTCTTAGTTGCTAAGCTGCCTCATGACAGGTAAATATGACTTTTTACCTAATTTTCTTAAGTCTAATTTTACTATCAATTATTTTCATTTCTCTCCCTCCAATTCATATGTTAAAATAAAGTCAGAATAAATAATCAGAATTAATGGTTCCCAGGATGAGAGAAGCAAACATGATGTCTTTTTTGCTCTCCTTATTGTTTCCTTACTCTCACATTCTGTTTATCATGTACTTCATGATATTTGGTACTGTTGTGGTGGTGTTTATACAAGCCATATCATTAAGAGATATAAAAATTCGAGTTTATTTTAAGATAATGATATTTTGTGTTAAAAATGTGTCATCCAATATTGTAATTTTTTTCTGTTTTTCAGAAGACCTGGAATGGAGTGAAAAACACTTCTCATCAAAATAGAGTAAGAGAGAATTGTTAGCAGTTAAGAGAAGTTACTGAATTTGATTTATCATAGACTATGCCTGTCAATCAGAAAATACAAGGAAAAGGTAAAGAAAACTGAAGAGGTAAAGAACTGACAAAAGTAAAATAGTTTTTATTCTAAAAGTCCTAATTTATAGGCAAGGAAAAAGAGGCTGCATAGAAAATGAGAGCAGGATTCTCGGTTTAGAGTTAGAATAAAAAAAAAATAAGGTCAAAGACAGTAACAGCAGCAGATAGTCACATGGCACCTCCTCCAGAGCCTTGCATGCCAGAGACTGTTGATGCTGCTTATTACTGCAATTGTTCAAAGTGTCTGTCAAGCCTCCCATGCTTCATATAAGCTATTTGCATAAAAATAAACCATTAGCATTTTAACACCTCAGCAATAAAAAGTTTTAGTTTTGAAAACTCTGGTCTTATTTTATTTTTAATAGTCAGTAGTTTCATTAATCTTGGTTAGTGTGACACTGTCTTCTGTGTCCAAGGTTACTAGAGTTGACAGTGATGTATTCAGTCAGGTTAGGTGTAGCTAATGAACTACACAAGTCTGTTTTATTACCTGTCTCTCTCAAAATTCCTTTTGGGGACAGCCTGAAGCTCGTATTAGCTTTTGTATTCAACAGTCTTTAATGTCAGCTATATGTGCACAATCACCAGTTAAAGAACAAACAGCCTTGAAAGTGAAAACAGTTGCAAGGCTGAAGCTGAGCCCGTTTAGCTGCTGTGTTTGCAGCAAGAGGACACGGGAAACCTTTGCAGTAGGTTTCTCTCAAGCACACATAATCAAATTACCATTTTCTTTTCTGATATTCATGGGATCTGCTATAAAAGAAGACCACAGGCTGTTTGGTAATAAGTTTAGACAACCTCTTACTGATTAATTTGATTACAAACAAAAGGGAAAACAGTTCCAGAGCAAGACAAAAGCAATACAGTGCTGCTGCTGCTACCATTAAATTAGTTTTGGTAAAACTCCGGTTGGTGGAAATTGAGTGAATTGTCCAAGGACAGTAGAAATTCAGATTGTCCAGGGCCACAGAGAAAGCCTGGGACAGAGCTAGGAATCAAACTGAACACATTTCTGCCTTAGTGACAAAATTATGTCTTTTTAAATCAGTTGATAGATTTGGAATTTAATCACTGGATCAGCTGCTCGGTGAATTTCATTAGGAAAGGAGTGTGTTGGGCTGACCCCAGCTAGCAGCAAAGCAAAGCAGAGCTACTCCATCATTCCCTGCGGGATGTGGGAGTGCAGAGGAAGAGAAAAAGCAAGCAAACTTGTGGGTCAAGATTAAACAGCTTAACAAGTGAGCATGGAATATGCCTTTGGGCAGTTCAGGTCGACAACTGTGGCTGCATTTCCTCCCAGTCTCCTTCCCCCTCCCAGCAGAGAGGCAGAGTGAAAACCAGAAGGACTTGGTGCTGTACAAGCACTGCTCAGCAGGAGCCAAAACAATTTTATGTGATCAACACAGTTCAGTCACAAATCCAGAACATGAGACAGTATCAGCTGCTGTGACATTCCACCCAGACTCCATACAAAAGTTTAAGATTTTTTTCAATTTGCTTTTGTTTTGCATCAGCATCAATGGTCTTGTTACAGTAATTTTTTTTATTTTTATTTTAAGGCAGAAGTCCTCTAACCTCTTGTTAGAATAGTCAACAGTGCTGTAGGCTGAGCAGCCCTATGGGATATGGGAGACAGATTCCCATTTCATCCCGTGGACACTGAACATGGGCTGCTGTTACCCCAACCAGCCACCCATTCTGTAAATATGAAGCCTTGTAAAAAAAGCCTTGTTGAAATGAATATACTTCAATGAAATTCAAAAATTTTACCAAAACCAGCTTAATAATTATATCAAAAAGTTTTGCTTCACTATTTTTATTTATCTTGGTGTCTTATCCACCCATAAATCTTGATTCTACCTTATTTCTACTCCTGTGTTGCAGATGTGAAACACAATATAAAATTTTGTCTTAAAAAACAGATACTAAGTGATCTTAATCTATTTACTGCTGTTTGACTGCTGGTACCAGTTGTTCCCAGTCTACAGTCTATATGGGTATGCCATGACAGTATTGAAATAAAGAGAAGTTCTACTGTGCATTTTGGGAATGCATTGGGGACTACTAAAGCAAATAGTGTGTGTAGTTAGAGAGTTTAAATTGATCTGTAATGTGTTTCAAGTTATGGGGTTTTACCAGTCTCTGCTTCATTTAGAAACTCCATTTCCATTTCTTTATGTGCTGATAAAAATATAAATGTTTTAACATTTAATTTAAGTTAATTTCATACTGCTCTATCTCTAGGCAAAAAAAGATGACAGGTTGTTAAGTATTATTCCCTAAATACATGTTGAAGTAGTAAAAAGAGAAAAAAATTCCTTATTTTGGAAAAGTGGAGGCACCATGTTTAAATCAAAGGATAGAAAGAAATTAGCACAGTGGTCTTTGAGGGATTTGAGTACTTAATTCTGATAGATGAGCTGCTCATTTAGTACAAATATACTACAAAGGGAAAGGAGAACCATGTTAGGCATAAGTTTTCTTGTGAAAAACTTTTCTTATAAAGACCAGCTTATTGTGAAAACACAGTAAAACTATAAACTGCACTTTCACAAACATAAATCATTTTCACCTAATGAGTACAACCTTAGTTAAATAATTTTCCCTCAGAAGTAAAATATACATATCTTAATGGGCTGAATTTTGCCCAAACTTAAGGCTTGGGCTAAAATTCATGTGTCATCAATGAAAAATTACAGCCATGGACCAAAACTTTTGCAACAAAAATCTAAATCTGACTCTCTTCCTCAGTTAAGGTTGTTTACTTGTTTGTTTACTTGTTTGTGTTTTGTTCCTCCTCCTCTCTCTGCTCACCCTTTATAATTTCTTATAATCTTTCCCAAGGGTGGAACTGTAAATGCAACTGCCTGGAGACAGAGATGAAGCAGACGTGGCTCTGTTTTCCATTTTCTGTGTTGCTTCATCTTCCAGGTTTCTTAGGGGCCCTTTTAAGAGTCATGGTCAGGTTTCCCTTGAGCTGATTTTCTTTCTCCTCCTCTGCTGTGAGAGGGGAAATGAAATTGTTAACTGAAGGAGGTGAACAAACTGAGCACAGCTTCAGCATGGGGCTTTTACCACTGCACCATGTGAGATTAAGAGGGTGCACAAGAACCAGTTTATGTGGATCCTGCTCTGTGCACCCAAACATGCCTGCTGAAGTAGGCAGGCTGAATTTTGGGCAACTAACATTTACAATTGCATGACAATACATATCAAATACGAAATTTTAAATCAGCTGCTTGGTTTCATTTCTTGTATTACCTACTTTAAAACAATACATATTACAGACAAATACAAGTCTGCAAAGGTGCTGATTTCCAGACAGTATTCTGCAACTAGCAGTTCAAACAGAAGAAATATACACAAATAATGTAAAGGTAGTTAAACCAGTTTATTCTTCAGTAAATATGCCTGTATTATGCATAGTAGACCTGACTCCAATTTGACATGTCCAATTTGTTTTGTTAAACTAATGCTTTTTAGACAGAACCCTCTTTTTGTATTATGGACCACTTGTAAAAAAATAATATATAAAATCAGTTCTCTCATTCAATTTATTACTATTTGCCATGGTTTGATTCATGCAGTTCACAAATGAGAGGGAGTTTGCTGTGTCTGTCCTTTGACTGTAACTGAAGTCACAGGGTTGACTTTCTGCTAGTGATGTCTCCAGGATAATGTAGACAATAGCAATATCAGTGGGCCTTTGACAGAGAAAGATTATAATGTTCTAAGACTAAATTATGAAAGTTAACTATTTAGAAGGTCATGGGAATCTCTAGGGTGGGACATAATTAAATCCTGACTTGTTCTCAGAGGAAGAGTTGCTGGCAAAGGATAAATCTAGGGCATTAAGCTTTAAACAACTTTTCAGTTTTAAAAAGTTTGTTTTATCAAAAAAGATCACTTGCTGAATCCCATGCTTGCATGAAATAGAGAAATTTTGACACTGGCTTTGAAAATTAATGTTCTGGAGCCTATTTAACCTATTGGATTGGATTGGAGTGGAGTGGAGTGACAAGGTCTTAGTAGCAGAGGGGCTACAGAGGTGTCTCCTGTGAGCAGATTCCAGAAGGTTCTCCCATGTCTCATGAAGACAATGCCCTCAGGTTCCCAGACACATCTGGTTCTGCCCAAGGCTGAGCCCACCAGTGATGGTGCTGGTGGTGCCCCTGGGATAACAGGTTTAAGGAGGGAGTGAAACAGCTGCACAACAGCTGGAAAGAGGAGTGTGAGTGTGGGAAAGAGCCCTGCAGTACAAAAGGAGTTGGAGGAGGTGCTCCAGGCAATGGAGCTGGATTCCCTGCAGCCCCTGGTGCCCATGGTGAGGGAGCTGTGCCCCTGCAGCCCCTGGAGGAGACTGCTGCCAGGGAAGGTGGACACTCAGAATAGGCTGTGACCCTGTGGGAAGCCCTCACTGGAGCAGGCTCACAGAGAGAGGAGCCCAGGCTGGAGCAGGTTTGGGGGCAGGACTGGTGACCCACGGGGGATCTATGCTGGAGCACAGCAGGAAGGACTGTGGGGTGGGACCCCGTGCTGGAGCAGGGTGAGAGTGTGAGGAGTCCCCCTCTGAGGAGGAAGGAGTGACAGGGACAGGGTGTGATGAATTGACACGATAGCCCCCACTCCCCATTCCCCCGTGCTGCTGGTGGGGAGGAGTTAGAGAAATAGGGAGCAAAATTGAGCCTAAGAAAAAGGGAAGGGTGGGAAGGTGTTTTAAGATTTGATTTCTTCTGAACCTACTTGGATTAGATTAACAATAAATTAAACTAATTTCCCCGAATTGTGTCTGTTTGCCTGGGACCTTCTGATCAAACAGCTGAGTACCCTCTCCCTGCAACTGCTGTGTGATATCTCCCTGTCTTTATCTCAAGCCAGGAGCCTTTTTTACATTTTCTCTCCCCTGTCCAGTTGTGGAGGGGAGTAAAAGAGTGGCTTGGGTGCCCAGTCAGATCAGCCCCCACACCTATCAAGGAAGCAACTCTGGCAGTAACCATGCGAGATGGATCTGTGAGAACAACTCTGTGCCCTGCTGGAGTTTGCCAGGGGATCTGAACACAGCCATGCAAATACTCCCACTGCTACCCTCATGTCTACAGTGCAAGCAGATACTCATGGTTTCTTTTCTGGTGGAGCTGCTCAGCTCTGGCAAATTTCAAACTGTTTCCACAAAGATTCATTCTGTAGGCCAGGGAAAAAACATGAGATATAAAATGTCTGGATTCATTTCTTCATAAATATTTAATGGATTATTTAAAGTGGAATAACCTTAGCAGTGATAAAGACCTTTCTCCTCACAGGCAAAATAACTAACCATGAGGATTTAAGCTTACCACTTTGACTTTGCTTTGGAACAAGAAAACTGTGCTGACCCAAACAGATCCTGTAGTCACCTGGCAAAGACTGTTAATTTCTGGGTTTCAGTCCATATTTTATGCAATATATTATGTACTGGGGGGCTTAAAATATGCTGAGAATGGACAGGTCTCCTTGCAGACTTTCTGAGGCTTTCTGGAGTGAAGGACATCTCAGCTAAGCAAAAACTCTATAGATTTTAAAGAACTTTTGGTGAAAAGCTTGGGTTTAAATCAGATATGCAATGTAGATACTTTCATTGCTTTCATTTATCTTGCTTTGTTATACAGTTTTGAAGTAAATAAAAGGCATTGAATTTTAATCTGATTTTCTCAAACTATGTGAATAGTCTTCTGAAACAAATAAACTTATTTATCTGAAAAATGTTGTTTTCCTAACTGACATTTCCTTGCAACAGAAGTCCTACCCAGGTATTCACTGAATGAGCACATGAGCATAGAAGTCTACCCATGGAAGGATTGCAATCTAATGCTTTAAGCTGCTACACTTTAAATGTAGAGCTGAAATGTGTTGCTGGATCACTCCTGCTGCAGAATCATCATAATTTGGGAATGTCATTTGGTGACCTTTTTATTTATGTTTTCCAAATTTGTTTTGTTTAGGCCATTTGAAGAGTGCTATTATTTCCCACTGTCCACAAGCCAACCAGCTAGAACTAACTTCTTACTTTTCCTGATTCTGAGGGCTGCTGTTTCTGCATGCTAATTCATCACTACCTGTCCAATGTATCAAAATGCATTTGCTGGTTTTCTGTAAAATTTACAGAGAATATTGAGTGACTTTCCATTAAATCAATATTTACTGGACTGATGAGCTGTAAATCCATCTGTCTGAAGCGTATGTGACCAACACAGCACAATTTGGAGGGATCTGATGCTAAAGCAGATATTTCAAGGTAGTTGCTCTTCTGCTGTTAATGAAGACTTTAAAGTGAGAACAGATCTCAAAGGCTGAGTGGTAACTGTTTTATCAGTTTCAAAATAGCACAGCTTTGCTTTCATATTTAAATAGTCAGCTGGAATCACAAGACTGCAGAACTAGGTAGAGTAGAAAGGACTCCTGCTTCAAAGGGAACAGAACAAGCAACAATTTCAGGTACCTTGAGAGCATATGCCAAATGAATCCATGCATATCATCTTTCTGCAATTATTTGCAGCTCTGTTGTTGAGTCTGAAGCAAAGACTTTAAAAGTTTACTGAGAAAGAAACAGTATGTTGTTCAGATGAGTGCCACCTGTATAATTCAGCTTCTACGTGTCAACATGTATAGGTAAACCCATATGATGTGAATGGGTTCACATAGGGAATTTTCATTCATGCTGAGTGCTCTGACATCTGAAGTGGATCAAAGCTAACAAATGGTTCAGACAGCCTCTAGCCATGTCCCAAGACCCTTAAAGAAGCCGAAGCACAGTTTCTGTTCCCCATCCTCCTCATACATTGACATAAATGAGGGGTACTGTAAGACATAAGGCTACAGAGAAAAGCCAGCAAGGAATAGTTTAGTTGTTTTAAGCTCTGCTACCAGTTTTGCAGACACCTGACAATTGCAGCTTTTTGACACTACTGGTCTGGATGATAGCCATGTCCTTCCCTTGCAGTGTGATAACACAAACCTGACTGCAGGGTTATGGCTTATATAAATAAGGTTTGTAGAAAAAGAGACCATATATGCTTAGGATGAGCATTTGTAATAAGGTGAGAAACATCCAAAGATCATTTTCTCCTCATGAAGTTGCTCTTCCAGTCAGTTCTTTCCTATCCCTTTCTTGCTCTTAATTCTCCTAACAGCAGCAACAGGAAAAGACAAAGCAGATCAGCCCTGCTGTCTTCATCCTTTGGGAGGTTTCATGCAGTGTGAAGCTATGTCCATGCTCAGACAACAGGAAAGATTTCATTTTCAACAGAAAGAGGAGTATCTGATAGTCCAGCCTTCTGGTGGTGTTTAACTCTGAGAAGCCAAAGTGAGCCTGCAACATATAAAAAGTAAATTAAAACAAAACCCAAACAAATAAAACAAATAACCCCCCACAAAAATAACAACAACAAGCACAAACAAATAAACAACTTTTTTCTCTTCTCAACTTTTGTGTATGAGAAGAAAAAACAGGCTTCAATTGATGTCAAGATGTTTTGAGTTTGACATTAGGAAAAAAGCTCCCTAATACTGACACTTTCACAGCCCAGGTTTAGGTGGCTGACAGATTTTGTGGAATTGTTATAATTTTATATATTAGCAGAGTAATTAATTAAACTATTTCAGTGCATTTGTGGTTTTTCCCCTCTTTCTGTATAATAATATTTAAATTGTCTTTTTCTTCAAATTCCTTATGGTTAAAACTTTTACATCTGATGTGAACCATTTTTACATTTCTTGTCTTGGCAGGAGGAGAACTCCTCAGGTAGTTAAAGATAGAACAATATCTAAAGTAAAATGTGTCCAAGTGGAAAACTCTAAAGGCACACATTAAAAAAGGACCAAGGTTTTAGAAATTTTCAAATGAAAAGACAAACTATTTTACAAGATGTAATTACCATCAATAATCAGTGACAAGTGACACAGATAAGTAATATTCTTATTCTTATTTGCTGGAGTTTTTGTTTGTGTTAAAAGAAGGAAAACATCAAAGCTAAATGACTCCATGGAAACTGCAGTTACTCACGCTCAAGGCATTTCACCTGATCTATTAAACACAAATATGTCTTAATTCAAACACTATTTTTATGTTCCTGGTGATATCCATATTTATAACATTGATATAAGTATTTATAACAAGTCTCATCACACTTCTTAGTATTTTAATTGTGAAATACTTAATGGTACTGACATTTAAAATAACATAATCAGTATTAGAAATAATACTGAAATTAATAGACTAGTGGAAACTCTAAGAACATCTTTGTACTTACAATGACATTGTGTAGCACTTTATTATAATTTTAATAGGAAATAATTTCATTATTATGGGTTTGCTATCAGCTCATAAATGTACCCTGAACAGGGAAGCTGTGTGTGGTTGAAATATAAATCTTTTATCCTGGCTTGATGCTGTAATTCTTGTTAGCAGTCTGATAAAAAATTTGCCTGGGAACATTTTGGAGGCTTACAGAAAGGAGAGCCTAAACTACAAATCTAGTTCAGCTGTCACCAAAACCTTATCAAACCTTTCTCTTCATAGAAAGTTTCTTACATCTTAACATCTGTGTTTCTTACATCTTAACATCTGAAAGTTTATTACATCTTAACATCAGGAGATTCCTCTGTTTTCTACCAGAAATTAGCAGAATATAGTAATTTGTGGGGTTTTTCCCATGTCAGTCTTAATTTAACTTCACATCCAAGTCCTATTTTAATCCTTCCAGTGACCATGCCCTTTTTACTTGCACACAACTTTTACCCAGAGAACATTCCAGCTATGATTTGAGTAAAAACTCCAGAATATTGACAACTTTGAAGAGAATTGTGTGTTTTCCCCCTTGAAGCCTGCTCTTTATGCTGCAGATTCTCTCTTTGATGGGTGATACCACAGGGACAGTTTTGTTTCAGCACAACGTATTGCCTGTTAAAATAAATCTAAATGAACACAGAGGTCACACTGAGCTGGTCCCAGATGTCCCTACAGACATATGTACAGACAGGTGGTTAACACAACCTCCTGTCCAAACCAGATCTGGAGGGATTTCTCCTTATTCCTGACAGATGGTCAGCTCTTCTCAGAACCTATGTTCATTTAAAATATTTATGTGATTCTAAGATGGAACTACAGGTTCTTTGGGTGCAAAACCATGATCCACCTTTCAAAGACAGCTTACTTGGGACTTTGAAATTAATTTCCTTTTCATGCAAAAATTTGATCTGTATTTAGTAATAGGTCTGATTTCCTGAAACATGAGTTATGCTAAGATTAGCAATGTGCAAAAGTGTATATCTTAATCTGAAACTCTAAGGTAAAACCATTATTGCTATGGATTTAAGAGGAACAATTTATCAGGCAGGTGTGATATTTAAAAAGAGCTAAGGTTGCAGTTACACTTGCAGAAAGACTGATTGGCAGGGAGGAGCAGTAAGGTGCTGGTGATCTGTGTGGGAAGGGGTCTTTCTTGTGATGTCAAGTGTTCAGTGTGTGGAGCAGGGTGTGCGTTGATTCTCTTTCCTTTTTAGTTCTCTGTTCTTCAGGTTTCAGCTTGTCCTCTGCTGCCCCAGAGATATTACTGAATTGTGAACTGAAATAATTTCTCCCATTGGGTCCCGCTAAGACAAGTTTCCCTGTAATCTGATTTATTACCATTAAAAAAATATCTGCTAATCTTTGTTTTCTTTTTAGCAGTTGCATAGAAGGTTAGGTGCCTTGCCCATAGTGTGGTAGGTGGTATGGCTGTGCTTGTTTCACAGAATCTCCTTCTGAGCACATCATCTCTTGCCTTCAGTGAGAGCTTCATACTGCACACCTTGGCCCTTTTCCTCCCTGCCAGACCCTTTGGTAAGTGAAAACTTAAAACTTAAAGCTGCTTTGCAAAGAAATTTTGCTCGGTCAGCTTCTGCACAGTGATGGTTTAATGTCCTTATAAATACAGAGGCTCTGTTAAACTGAGTGAAGCAGACCAAGTGTCTTTACAGAAAAATATATTTCTGAGAAACAGCTGGGACATTTTTTAATCAATGGAGGTTTTAAAGCGAACTCCAGCACATGGCTGCAGCAAACATATGGACCAGGAGATGATTGATACATGTACACAGAAACTCCCAAGAAATCCCTATTGTTTTGATAGATGTGAAGGACTCCCAGTAAGCTCCAGACTCTATTCTGCAATATAATAATAATAATAATAATAATAATAATAATAATAATAATAATAATAATAATAATAATAATAATAATAATAATAATAGCTTCTTTGCATGAATAAAGTGTGTTAGCCGTAGTCAATTGGCAGAAGTTTAGCCCTTGCTGAAACATGCTGTTGGTGACCAAGATAAAAATCTAAAACATTTCTAATGATATTTGATGTTTCCCAAAGGAGTAAACCCCACATAACCTGTTTTCTAGTATTAGTTTAAACTTTTGACATTTGCAGATTACTACTCAAATGTGCAAACAATGATTTTGCCCTCATATTCCTATTAATTTCATTGAGGAATTATTAACTGAGGTCCACAGCAGGATTCCGTACATATTTCTCTGTGCAGCACCAGGCAGAAGTGGAATTTTCATTAAGTGTGGAATTTTCTGTGTCCCTGTGTCTCTCTGGGTGGTATCATAAAGTATAAGCTACAAGTGGCTTATCTCAGGAGCTCACTGGTTTTATTCCTTTATGTTTTTTCAGTGGAAATACTGGTCTCCACGCCATTAGTATTGCATTAGGCAGCTCTTTAAAAATAGATCCATTTAATGTTCCATGTTGAAAGAAACATTGGGATGTTTCTTTCAACATGGAACATTAGATAGGTAATTAGAACTGGAGGAGACTTAGTGATTATGTCTTTAGTGTCAGTAGACACCTTCAGAATTTTGGATTATTCAGCTGATATATACGGGACACTGACAGTACATGGCCTCTTTAGACACCCATATGAAATTATTCTCTACAGGTACAATTTATTTTCCTTTTTATGATGTTTGATGTCACATCTGATGTTTTCTTCAAAACTGCAATTTAACAGAAAGGTGATAATGTAAACATGTCAAAATACATCACATGAGGAGGATATGTATATTTGTTATTGTTATGACACAACATCTGCTCCTGCTCATGTGTTTTGTATGAGTATTTTATAATAATGAAAAGCTGCAAAATTTGAAGAGAAGATAAAGCAATAAAATGTACAAAGCTTACTGCAACAGCACACACCACGAAGATATGGATTTTTTTGTTTGGTCTTATCTCTGCTTATGTCAATCTCGTTTGTGTTCACAGACTTAATAACAGCAGAATGGAGTCTGTGACCATCATTCTGCTAAGGTGCGAGTGTGTTAACAAGGGAGTGTCTTTTTTCAGCCAAATTCACACCTTAGGGGGAAGGGAGCCAGCCTGTTTGCTTGCCTTTCTTGTTTTAAAGGACTGAAATGCCCCACACATTGCTCTAGAGTGTGCCATGTGTGCTGTATTACAGACCTGAGCTTTTCAGACAGGCACGGATGTCCCTTGAGGCATTATGTTGTATGTTCTCAAATGCAGCAATCTTTTGTACATGGCCCATTCAAGGTATTAATGATTCTTTTTCAAAAGTGAAGCAGCATTTGTCTTCATTTAATCTAGACAGGAAGAATTTTAAAGCTTCTGAAAATAATGTATAAATAATTACAACTTGGAAAGTCAAAATAAATGTTCACTGTTAAAATTCGTCTGATTATCACAGACACAAATGGTTGAATACATTTGCATTTTTTCAACTTTGTGATTGAAGTTGTATGTGTTTACTTGGATCTCCTCTGTGTATTACCACACCAAATAAAGAGCAGAGTAAATAGAGCTGAGACAAAGTTAACTGAGAATGAGTGATCATTATATAAAATATTATGGAAAATTGCACTAGAAATCTCTTACAGTTAACTAGCTGATATTATATATTTAATGCACAGTTTAAAGTGACAGCAATACAGTATAAAATATTAAAAGAAAGCTTCCATTTACGAAAATGATGCTGTAAATTAAATGCAAATCAGGCTGATAGTAATTGATTGCTACTGGATTGCTGCTATGTGATTAGATTTCAGACTTGTTATTGTTTCTCATTTGTAGCTCCGAAATAAAATGTAAAATGTTTAAAGAAAAGTAGTATATCTTCAATAATGTCCCAATTTGACACCCTCTATATCATGCATCCCCAATATGTTGTTATTATTGACCAAGGGTCCCTTTCAACACAGGCTCATTGGCTTCTCAAATGAACGTGGCATTTTGAGGTCTCATTGTAAGCTATGCATTAACAGTACAGAGAAACTGAACATTCTGCAGAGTCCTAGAAAACATAAAACAATGCTCTTAGCTTTTATCTTTGGATGAAATAGTCTCACTGGCAGCAGATGACAGAGCAGGGAGCAGGGCTCAGCGTTCCCCATAACGAACCTGCATTCTCCAGATGTGCCCTGCTGTAGGGAATGTCTGAGATTTCCAAGCCCAGCAATCCCAGTCCAGCAGGGCAGTGTGCTTACAAAGCAGGCAGATTCAAAAGTATGGCAATGGTAAACCTAAGTAAATCAAACACACATATATACATCATATATCATTGGATATATGCTCTGTGGTCCCCATTATTATTATTTAAGATAATAGGGCTTTAAATCGTTCCTTATTATACTCATCTTTCCTTGAGAACAGAGTGTTTGTTTATGTGTTTTGGTATTTTTTTTAAAATCAGCATTCTAAAATATATTTAAGTAGGATGCAGACATGTTAAAATATTTTAGATCCAAATAGTGAATAAATAAAATAATTTATGCCCACTAACTTTTAAAGAAATCAGTTGCCTGTGTAACTTGATATGTGAGCAGTTTTCCTGTATTAAAGCTGCTTTTCTAGCTGAAGTCTTTTGGGAGAGAATATTACTTTACCAAGTCACCTTCTGAAAGGTTAAATTAAATTTTTATGTCTAAATTTATAAACCATTAATCATAGTCTTAGAATAGAATATTATGGGTTGGAATGGAGCACTAAAGGTCATCTAGTCCCAATCTCCTGCAATGATCAGGGACATCTTCAACTAGATTGCTCAAAGCTCCATCTAACCTGGTCTTGAATGTTTTTAAGGATGGGGTACCTATGATCCCTCTGAGCAACTTGTTCCATTGTTCCTCCATCCACCTTGTAAAAAATTTGTTCCCTACAGCTTGTCTAAATGTAGCCCCTTTTAATTTAAAACATCATTCCTTGTTCTGTCACAACAGGCCCTAATAAAAATTGGTCCCCATCTTTTTATAATCCCCCTGTATGTAGTGGAGGGCTGCAATGAGGTCTCCAGGCTGAAGAACCCCAACTCTTCCAGCCTTTCTTCAGAGCAGAGGTGCTTCAGCCCCCTGACCATCTCCATGGCCCTCTGGACTCTCTCCAGAAGGTTCATGTCCTTCTCTGCTGGGGACCCAGAAGTGGACACTGCATTCCAAGAGGAGTCCATCTGAGCCGTGTAGAGGGGCAGAATCCCTTCCCTCTCCCTGCTGCCCACACTGGTTTGGATGCAGCCAAGGGCATGTTTGGCTTTCTGTGCTGCACATTGCTGGGTCATGTCCAGCCTCTCATCCACCTCTCCTCCAAGTCCTTCTCAGCAGGGCTGTTCTCAGTCCCTTCATCCCCCAGCCTGCATAGATTGATAATTCTTGCACGCAAAAATGTTCCCTGTAATTGTAAAAAGTTGATGCTGTAAAATATTTATTATCAGATACTATTAATTTTTCGTAAACTGAAATTCCTGATTGTTTCAGGAGAACTGAACATCCTTAATTTGATCTTAAAGATTCATTGAAAAGTAATAAATTTTTTTTAGAGTGCAATAAATTTGCCATTGCTGATCACAAGATAGCAAATATAAATTGTAAAAATTTTCTTCTGCAGCTGCAGTCCACAAGATGGCAATCTTGGACTGAAATTGCCTCCACAAATTATTCTGCTGATAGTTTTGCTGCTGTTTCCAACTCTGGGAGCATGTTTGAAGCCTGTTATCCTGTGCTCATGTCTGGGGCTGCACTGAGAGCAGCCCTAAGGCACGTTCTGATGGCCCCAGTACCCTCAAAACCGGCAGCTCCAGTAGTGCAGAAACATATTCCTTTGGTCTAACCAGTCTTCACTGATATTCACTTTCATTCAGGCACCTAGTTTTGAAACAATCCTTTTAGAAGTATAGAGGCTGTTTAGAAGTAGGAACACCTCTTAACAGCTTCTGTATTTTTAATTCAAATGAAAGCCTCGAACACATTGCATATTGCGCATTATCTGCTCAGTATACGTTACTCTACCCCACAGCATTAAAACCTCTGATAATATTTTGGAAAATATTAACCTAAAATATGGTCCTCAGCATTAAAAAGCCACCACAGCAGCAGCTTCTCAGCTATGGGAACTCTTCTGTCTCCACTGAACTCAGCATTAGCACCGTGGTGTGCATCATGGTGTACCTCAGAAGGAGCTGCTACTCTCGCTCCAAGATTTGAAGGCATTATGGTAACCCAAAATTGTCTGTTTAGCAGGGCATAGTTGGTAGTGCAGTCCTAGGGCATAACTCAGCCTTCCTGAGAATGGTTTCAGAAACAGGCAGCAGGAGGCCCTGAGGAGGTGTTTGCGGGATGGCGTGCAGAGCATGAGCATCACAATGTGTATGAGCCCTGGAATTCTGGTTGTCTAGTTTTTCCTCCAGCTTAAAATATTATTTCAAAACGTGGACAATGACAAACCCTCATTTGCTAATCATAGTGGAAAAAACCCCATGATTAATTTTGTAATTTTTCTGTATTCATTCAATGAACAAGATGCACCTACTCATTACTATTTAGGGCATCTCATCTTTCCAAGGCTTGAATTTGGGATATGGAAATGTCAAAATTCAAGAATTAAATAGGAGAGGGAAATTATCTGAAAAGAAGCCAAGAGAAACAAGATTAACAGTTTTATCTTTTCTTACATTAGATTTTATTTATATTTTCTGACTTACTGAAGGCTTCTGAGTATTAAAAAGTGGTTCTATTACCTTTCTTTAGAGCATAAAGTGGACAAAGACCATTGTGACTTCTCTATCACCAGACTTAGTTAAAAGAATAAAGATTAGTGGAAAGGAAATGAAGAAATCCAGCTCGTTCTTCCATGTCCTTCAGAAAAGGAGACAAAAGCTGAGGCAGCCACAGAGAGCAGCGCAGGCTGAAGCCATGGTCTGAGGCACTGCCAGAACAAAGCCTGGCAGCAGTGGGTGCTGCCACATGGTGACAGGACTGTGCCATCAGCTCTGATGTAAATGCTTTCCTGGTTTCTCCTTTTTTACATGTTTTAATCTGCATGAGTCCTACACAGAGATGGGACTGAAGTGCCTTAAGTTGTCCCACTTTTTGATACCAAAATTCAAACTTAAAACTTCAAATTTCTTAAGATACCTTTTTTCTTTTTTGTTTCCAAATTTGCTTCTGATTTTCAAAATTTGTTGGAGGAACTTCAAACAAAACTGATTCTTCAATACTTCTTCCCACAAATCAAAACCTTTATGTCTATCACTCTCATGTATTTATGGCTATTTGGGTAGTTTCCACTTAGTACTATTTTGGTTATTACTATTCCAATTGAAATAAATTTTGCAGATATTAAGGTTTTATGACACATTAGACAAAGTATTTAAATATATATATCTTACCTTTTATCCATCACCTGCAATATTTTTTGTTAGAAATGTATAAGAAAAATTGTATTTTGCACATTCCAGCTAGTAGTTCTGGGAAAAAAAAAAAAAAAAAAAAAGGAGCTTACCAGAATGCAATATTATTGAATTATAGTGTCTTTGTCTTCCACTGACAAAGCTGACTGTGAGATAAATTTAGAATAGGCTACAATAATTTTTCCTTAGTATCTCAATCTTATTAAAGAAAGATCTGATTAAAAAATGCAGGTTAGACCCAATCCCCATAATTGTGTAAAAAGTTCATAAAAAAGGTATTCTAAATACTGAGAAAACCTACCCATGTAGTTTCTCTTTTTATCTCAAATGCCAGCAAAACAACACACCCACATCACAGTGTAGAAAGTTCACAGAAAAATTAGAGGTCTTGTCTTAGTCTTGTGATTTAATGGGGAGTTTTTCAATTGCTTTTAATAAGAGAGAGATAAGGTCTTGAGAATGTAAACAGTGAAGAGTTGTGTTAATTGCTTTTATTCTTAAAAAGCCCCAGCAGGAGCTCTTTTTTAATCCAAACTGCCTGAGGAAACATTATAGTGTGTATACACAAGCAGAGTTTCTTTTCTTCTTTTACCATTTCTTAGAACATTGCATAAACTACTGGCTTATATTTCTACACTTAAAGCTGTATTATTTGCAGAATAATTAAAATGAGACTGTTTCTCTGCAGTAAACACTGCACGATCAATATTATCCTTTTATTTATTGCATACACTATGAAGTACAAGAAAAAATTATGCTTAAAATAAAAGCATTTTAAAAGAGAAATCACCTCAGAGGGCATGAAATTCTGTTTGGATTTGTAGGTTATCACAGGGAAACTATTATAAAAAGTGTTATAATTAAAAAAATGTTTTCTTAAATTAATTACTGTGTAAAATACCCATTGTATTGGAAACTGAGATTTGTATAACAACAGCATGGAAAGCATTTGTTCTCCTGAACCCAAACTATAATACCACTTTGTTTTACTTTGTGGGAAGTGCAGAGTTGGGTGCAGTTGGATGTTCCCATTGCAGTGCTGCTCCAAAGTGTCTCTTGGCAGCTCTTCCATACACACCTTGGTTTCTGCTGGTAAACTGTGGGAACTTTCTCTAGACAAGGAGGAAGGGATAAAAAAAGAAAATTTACTAAAAGATTTTTTTTTTCTTTTGAAACTGGGGCAAGAGCTGAGCACACAAGGACCCCGTGTGTGTGCCATTTTGCTGGGAAGCTGCTCACCCACCATGGTGGCAGCCACAGCAGCACAGGCACCTTGAGGGGCTGTGGTGCTTCTGGGCTTCCAGCTTTTCTGAAATTCACCTCATCCTGCAGAGGTGAACCACCCACCCCTGTGGGAAAAGTTACGCGACACCCACACAGGTGTGGGACTGCGGCTTCCTACAAAATGGAAAACTGGGGAGTGTAAATGTGACCTGCTCACCGTTTGCAAACAGGGAGCAGCTCGCTTTAAGGACCGTGGCTGAGTAAGGGTCTGGTGGCAGGATCCCGTCAGACAGGGGGGATGGAAGCTGGTGCTCCTTTTGTTCCCAAGCAGTGAGTGTGGGAGCTGATCCTGGGCCATGAGCTCCGGCACTGTGGAGACCCCCTGACAGCAGGTGCTGGCTCATGCCAATGCATGAGCGTGTCCCAGAGGGCAGGTGCTCCTCAGCCTTGAGCAGTGACCACAGTTGGGCAGCCATGCAGCCCCTCTGCCCTCCCCTGTGTCAGAATTTTATCGACCTCCTGTCATTGGCACTGCTCTTCCTTCAAACACGAGCTCAAGCTCATTAGTGGGGCAGCTTGTTCTGCTTCTGCCCTGGCTGTGGCTGCTTTTTGAGAAAGTTGCAAACTATTGATGAGATGGGTCTCATGAAGATTTATTCCTTGTCAAAAATAGAGGGCATTAGTACACTTTCTAATTAAATTTCTTTTCTCCTCTTGGAAAGGCTTTTTGCCAACTTCCAGTATCATATTTAGTTAAGTAATCTGTGAGGATTTGTTATATTATTTACACTGGCATAAATTACTTTTGCACAAATTTGGCTAATCATCTGTTGCTGAGATTTTCCACTGAGTTACAAGCCATGGAGAACTGCATGCTGGCTTACAGTGAGGGTCTCTGGCTTTCCAAAACAGAGCCTGTCACTACAATCACCCTGAAAGGACAAGGGTTGATTAGTTTTCTCTGAGGCAATAGCTGACTACATGATGATGAACTCTAAAAGGTAGACGAATATAATTTGAGCTTTTATCTGGAGCTTTTGGGAACCTTAGCGGTCCCTCCTGCCTCTGAACCCTGACATTTGGCTCGTTTTCAAAGTACCTCACCCTGATCAATCCAAAACACTGCTTCAGTTTCTTCAATTGTGAAATGGGACTAACAGCTGCATTGCCAGCCTCAAAAACTGAAATATGATGAACAGCTTTCTGGAGAATTACTAGTTTGTTTTCAATGTTCAGGGGTTTTGTGGGGACTCTTGTAGGTTTTGTTTTCTTTTTAAATTGCCGTGTAAATTTTTGATGCCACTAAATATTACAGACATATTTTGTACTTTTTGTTGTAGTTAGAACCTTCCTTGGAAATAAGAAATCAAGACTGGACATCTTCATATATTCATAATATTTACTAGTAAAGTGCTGGAAAAAAATTCCGGCAATTATAGGAAGAAGATAGTTTGCAAAATTATCTGAGGACTAGCCTGCAAGAATCAAATTAATCCTTATTTACAGTCAAAATTTCAATGTGCCAATCATGATAGTTTGACTTCCAAAGAATCTAAATGGTACCATTTATATATAATATGGGTATACTTACTTTAGTGGTTTTAATATTTTTAGGTACTCTAGAATCAAGAGAAAAGTAAATTTCTCCTAAGCATACAGACACTGCTGTGGCAGAAAAAATTCAACTGGTTTCAATAACAAGATTCTTTTGCCTTCAGCGGAGTTTTCAGATTGACTCTGGTTTGGGATCTGGCCCAAAATGAAGAGGACTCATCCCAAATTAATCTGCTCTTTCAGATATTCTGTTTCTGAGATCTTCACTTCCCCAGTGAAGGTCAGGGCAGTAGGAGGTAAAATACTGTCATGATTAATATTCCCCACATCTATCTGGAGCAGAATGCCTAGTGCAGAAAACCAGCTGACCAGAGGGCATTGTTAAAGAAGGTGATGCATTCCTATAGCTAAAAGCACAAAGACTCTAGTGAGCAAAGTTTTCTTTTGTAAGGAGTAACGTTCAGGTCTCTGTCTGGCAAATTCTTATCATCTCACCTTATTCAGAGACAGAGGGCAATTGGTTTGAAGTAGGGTTTTTTTCAGTCACAATGAGATGTTGCTTAGTTTCAACGCTGAAAATAAAAAAATCTAAAGTACAACATGAGTTTGCTTAGTAAAATCATTAAAATTTATGGGTTGTTTTGGGGTGTTTTTGTGCCTAGAAAATCTTTAGAATGGTAAGATTTTAGCATTAGTAGGTAATACTGTTATTAGCTTCACAGCAATGTTAGGAAAATGCAAAAATTATCTTCTATATTTATATAGCTTATTCAAAAAGCTGCATGGGACTAAGTATAAGTTTGCACATTTTATCTGTGATTGAATACCACAGGAAACATTCTGCAGCAACCCTGGAAATGCCAAGACTCCACTGCTTTTCCTGGTGAAGGCTCCCTTAATGGCATGTACACACCAAGTACTCCCCTACCTGTGAGCACCTCATGATGTGTTGAGAAAAAAAGTCACCAAGTCACCTGTCAGATGTTTCCTTTGAACTCATTCCTTTCAGTGAAGTTTTTGATAAGAAATAAAAGAATAATTCTCAGTTTTTCATTTGGTGAAGAAAATTTTAAGTATTTTAAGTAGACTATAAAATGCTCTAAACAAATACAAAGTTCAAAAGTGAACTTTTTCAGTATTAACTTTTCTAATTTACTTTTTCCTCTGTTCCTGTTTCATAGGCTAACCAGTCTATTATCTAGATCAAAATGTCAGAGTTCCTAAAGAGTAGAGAGTTTCTAGTTCACATGAATGGCAGTTATCCTGCATTTAAAAATCTGTTATAAAGGGAAATCTGACCTGTGATGTCTGGAGAATAGCTGAATTGTAGCTCACTCGCTGCTTCTTTTCTTCCTTGTCTAAGTGGGGGAAAATTTAGGTCTGCTACAGTGAATGAAGCACTTTTTTAGGAAAGAATATGTACCAAAAAGTAATGTTTTCCCAACTAAAGCCACTGCTGTTAAGGTCAGTGCATAAAACACATTAATAACATTTTGATTGTTCTTCTCCTGGAATCTCAGAACAGAAGTTCGTGAGAACAGGGACAGAGCTAGTCTCTGGTGTAAGACAGTGCTCTGCACACTGAGGTTGGTGACAGCAGGCTGTTATGGGTTTCCTAAAGAATAATGGCTTGTGTTACCACTAGAGCAAGGGAGGGTGGGACCAGAACTTACAGTGCTCCATCACTGACAAATCTCGTGCATTAAATGTCATCAGTGACAGCCCTCACTCCTCCATACCCTCCTGCACCACCAGAGGGAAAAGACAAGGAAAGAGCTTTAGCCTCAATTTGTTTAAGTCAAGAAGAAGGACAGGAGCTTGATTGCCTCCCTGGAATCTTTGGGTACAAAGTAAAATGCAACGTAAATTACAGGACTCAAGATACCAATAAACATCATTTGTGACTATACTGAGCAAATAGTCTTTAATTAAATACATGGAAGACCAAAATGTGTATTTTAAAATGTTCCTCTGAGATCCTGTTTCTTCACATTCCAATTGTTTGAGAGGCTGCTGCTGGAGGAATCCTCCCCATGTTTTGTTCACTGTAAAGAAAGAAAAAAAAAGTATCGCTGAAATTCAGTAAATATTTAAAGGTTGACCAAAGCTGTAAGAATATAACTTTTATTTCTTTAATGGTTAGGCATATATTAATGACTTCAGTCATGCTAAGAGTCATTTGGAAATGTAAAGCACCAGCAATAATTTCAGGAAGTACTTCTAGTAGTAATTGTATATCCTCTCTATAATGATGCCGTTAACCTGAAATTTCAGCCCCTAAGCTTACCAGAGCTATTTATATGTTTATTTACCCCAAGGTACTAGCTGTGAAAATCCTTGAAAAAGCACCATCATTAGCACCCAATTAAAGAGAAAACTTGTGCTAATAATGCCAGGAGTTGCTTTTTAATGCTATGAAAAAGAAAAAATATTTAATGACTGTATTTCTGGAAAACTTTTGATGTTCATGATAATTAGTTCAGCCTAGCTACTAAATTAAGGGCAGTTAAAGTATTAAACAGACATTTGAAGGTTGCTATATTCAGAGAAGACCTTTTGCAATCCTTTGGCAGTGAATGGCATCCTAACCAATATACAGATTTAGTCAAAGAGTGTCAGCAGTGGAAAACCAACTCAGGGATTCTGTTTGGGTTTTAAGAGGCTTTGTGTAAATCTTAGATGAGGAAAATAAGTGAAATTATTTGAAAAGGCAGCTGCAGAAAGTTACAGTTCCTGCATCTGCAGAAAGTTACACTCTACATTCAAAATCATTGGTATTACCAATGCATTCCACTGAAGAATCCACAGTATATCAGTCTTGAATACTATTCAATAACAATTTATGACTTATTTCAACCACAATCCATTTCTGAACCATTCCAGTACGTGGAATGACCTCTCTCAGTAAAGTGACTTCAAGTGTCTGGTGCTAGTTTCAGACGGCTAACAAATACACATTTTTGAATAGTCTAGGTAAGCTTTTGATCTTCTCTCAGCCCAGTTCAAAGGGACAAAATATCTCATTTTCCAGATACCTAAGAGTTTGCTGTGGCAGAGGTGATCTGATGGAGTAAAAGAAACCGTGTTGAGAGGGTATGGTTCTTTCCAGTCCCTGGATTGTCTTACAGTCCAGAGGATGGTCTGGTACAAAATTAGGGCTGAAATTGCTTTGCATTGTATTAACTTTTTCATGTCCCTGTGGCAGCATTGCTCAAGGAGACTTGCAGAGATCTGGTCCTGACTTCTTCAGTGAAGGCCAGGGGCTGCTTTGATCATCTGTTGCACACCTAACTCACCTTTCACCTGATACACCTATACACAACAGATGTAATTATAAATAATGATTATTTTTAGTATATAAAAATATGACAAAAATTGAGGATTTTCTTCTGGTTCACTTAGAGAGCATTGCTCTCCCTTATCTGTGTAAATTACCAACACTGTCAGCAACTATTTCGTATTTTGCCTCAAATGTATTTCCATTCTTGTTTTTTTCTTGTAACTTTTTTTGTCTTTGACTTATTATGTTAATTCTTAATGGGAACATCTGAAGCGAAACATTTACTGAGCTCAGAGCTGCTGAAGAATGCATTGATATGCATGAACTTGCTAAAGCTATATCTTAACCCCTACAGAACAGATCCTTCAGGATCTACACAGTAGAGCTCCTAAAAACATATATATCTGTCCTTACAACATAAAGTGGTAAAAATGCCATCACCACTGCAAGCCATTTGGCTATTACAGTAAGGAAAGCTGCAAGAGTTTTGATTGTACATTTGTTAGAATATGCCGGGGTGCATTTTTGATCTAAGTCACTGCACTGAGCTAAAACATGCTGACCTTGTAGCCAAATTAAGAGATCAAAGTGTAAAAAATGCAACATTTCATGTAATAGGTATATCTCTCTGGTCATGGACAAAATGATAAAAACATCCAAAGATGCTTAAACAAAAATCAAGAAACTTCTGCCCAGCTGTATTCATGCATAGCCATGAGCCAAGGCGGCTGCTCATGCTCTGAGGGCCCGGCCCACAGTGAGTGCAAGGCCCAGCTGCAGCTGCTCTGTCACACACCCAAGCCTGTGTGGGTGTTGGGGAGCTGGGGTGTTGTCATCTTATTGGAAAAGTTCCAGACCTTCTCAGTGATTTCTCATGGACATCTCCTCACAGCACTGACTCCTTCTTCCTCATAGCACAGCCAACAAACTCCAACTGTTTTGTAGCACTTGTCTTCTTATTGGACATAGCTGTGGCCTATTAATGGCAGGCCTGTTCCTAATCTTTTGTGATTAGTACAGCTGTAACTCCTCAGGGGTGAGATTACCTTCTGCACTTTTTTCTTACATTCTATCCCTTCACACTGGGGCAGCCCATTGAGCCTGTCTTGAGGAGGTGTTTTTGTATGAGCTCTGTGGGCCAGCATGTGGCCATCCTGTCCCCTGCTCCGTGAGGGGCCCTGCCCGTCCCAGCCCGCCCACAGCTAGGCACAGCTGCATGGTGAAAATGTACTTAAGGCAGGGCACAGAAAGGCCATAAAGGCCAAGGAAGAGGGAAAAAGGTGTAAGAAACAGCTCTGCAGACAAGCAAGGTCAGACAAGAAGCTGTTGAATGATGTACTGCAGGTGCTCAATCAGATACTCCCTGGAGAGACCCCACTGGAGGTTGTTTTTCCTGCAGGACTGCACCCCGTGGAATAACCCACTCTGGAGCAAGATCATCAGAGAGGAGCTGTTATGTACTGATCAGTCCCCATTCCCCATCCCCTCGTGCTGCTCTAGGGCTGGAGTGTTATTTTGATCATTGTTTCTCACTTGCAAATCTATTTCAATTGTCAATAAATTAAATTAGTTTTTTCCAAGTTAGGTCTATTTTCCCCATGACAGTCACTGGTAAGTGACCTCCCTGTATTCATCTCCCATGAGCATTCTCATGCTATTCCTCCTCATCCTGTTGAGGAGGAGCAGTGAGAGAGCAGCTGGGTGGGCACGAGCAGCAGATGGACAAGGTCAGCCCACCACAAAAACACAGCAGAGGCTGCCAAGTGCTGCAGGTGCAGGAATGGTGGATTCACAAACACACACACACTCCTCCCAAGGCTGCCTGCTGCCTGCAGGAATGGCTCTGTGAGGGTGCTTCTGTGTGAATGAGGAGACATCTGTTATGTAAGTCAGTGCTGAATTAGGGATCTTCTCCTGTGCTGTGCAGCAGTGCTGTGTTGACAAACATACTATGCTTGGATAGGCATTACATGATAGTCAGCACTGTGGTGGAGCACAAGCCTGGAAAGTAGTCCTGTGCTTGATGTGCAAGATTAGCTTCCTGACATAGAAGAATGTTGCAAATTATACTGCCTTTCTTGGATGGGGTTTCAGTAAAAAAAAAAAAAGTGAAAAATAAATCCTTTAAGTGCATGTTCAGAACACAAGATTGTGTAGAAAATTTAGGCAGAAGATTGCAGAAACTGAATAAATCACCATATAGAAAAGAAATGAAGACTGTAGGAAGGTCTTTAAACTAGAATTGCAAAGGCAAAAAAGAAAATAGAGATGACATAAAAAGGGTGAAAATAACTAGAAAGGACAAAAGATAGAAATGGAAGAAGAGATAAAAAATGCATAATTGCATTTAGCAAAATGAGTAGGAATTGTAAAGAAGAACATGGACAATGGCAATAGGAAGAAAGTTGGCGAAGAATAAGTTGCTTTTATTTGACGATACGTCTGTTTGTTAGTTTCTGACTCCTTTTGGTAGATTGTTATGTGTTGGGCTGTATTGAAATAGCTGAGCTGACTGATTATTCAGCAGAGTCATACATTGGGATTATTTCATCCTGATAGCTGATAGAAGCTGCATTTGTTTAGCAAACAAGGCAATCAGCTAATCACAAATTATATCAGAAGTGTTTAATTCAGTTAAGAACAAGGGATGTATTGGCTTGTTTTCCTGGTGTTCATTCTATGTTTCATGAACTTTTTATGCACAGGAATTCCTCTCATGAATTCCAGTTATGAAGGCAATAAGAACTATTTTAAGCTTAGTCAAAATCTCTCTCTTATGTCAAGGGGACTTGTATTCACTAAGAAATAATAGCTAAAAACATTTACACTTTTGGTAACTCCTTTCAAACATAACAATATTGGAAACCCTTTTATGTTTAATATATTTTTAATAAAGAAAAAGACATTAGAAAGCAGATACAGCAGAATATGAGGCCTTTCCTATTTCCCCCATCTTGAATGGTGGGTCTAGGCATGGCAGCGACTGTCATATGACAGCTCCTTGGTTTGCTGTGCCAGGCAGGATGTAGCTTCAGATGAGAATGTAAGAGGAAAGTTTATGAAACAGCATCAACGAAACTCAGCCCAATTTTAAATATCTGCTTCTCAGTTCTGAAGCAGCATCTGAATATAAAGGTAAAGAATCATCTTCCTTTCCCCTGTCTGACATGAGTAAATTGCCAAGCATATTTTATAAGAATAAAATAAATGAGATTTTCAGTATACATGAATAATTCTGAGGAAGCCTGCAAAAATCCAGATGCCCTTATTGCTCTAAGCAAGTTTTGAAAGCCAAAGTAGGCTACCTGTCTCCTCATTAAACAGTTATTTTCCTGATCCTTTGGAAAGAACTATCATTTTATGTGATTCACTCTAGCATAGTCAGAGAGGAATGACTCTCATCACAATTTTGTAAGAGCAGGGTCCTGAAATTGCAATACCTGAATGGACTGAGCAGAGGGATGATGTGAAATGCACACACATTAATGCCTTCCCCCGATCCCAAAGAAATCTGTCATGTGGATGTTTCATGTTGTAGGTCTGCCCTCAGTGCAGGAGTTGATATTTCTGGCTGTTCAGAAACAGTCTCTGTAATGACCTTTTGTTATTTTCATGTTTCTTGCATTGAATTTGTTCACTCTGGAGGCTTAAGAGCCTTCAGATCTTATATTTGCATTGTATAGATGCTCTGTAGGTCTTTTTTCAACACTTTTACATCTGCAGACCTTCTCTTTTAAGGATAGTCTGACTTGTCATTTTGTCATTAATGGTTCCTCTTCTCATACTCAGAGAAATATAATTTTGAACTGTAAGCCTGTTGCTTACAAATACAATATAAAGAACCTACATGGGACAAAAATAATAACTGAATAAGAAAAACCCAAGTTAAATCTTTTAAATGCTCAACCCAAAAATGTTGTTCTTAGAAAAACAGAACTGGCTATCTGCCTACCTCTTTATTTAGAGAAACAAAAGCTTTGGATTCTTCTATAGTTTATTATTTCACCTTCTTTCTACCTATGGAAATTCCTGGGGATCCACCATACAAATGTTGTCATGGGCAAGGTTTAGTAATTTTGAGGAATGTCTAAGCAGACAAAAGGAATGAATCCTGACACTTATTTGCTTTTTGAGGCACTCTAAGCTCTTGCAGAGCAAACTAATATGATCTTCCTAGAGGACTGAGATCCAAGGTACCCTTAAATGGGATTTGATATCTTGCTGGTTATCAGATTTCTCTACTGCCCTAATAGACTGTTTACAGTGGAAAAAAAGGTCCCTGAATAATAGAGGGATGAAAAATTATCAGTCCCCATGATCATACGGTTTGTATTGTACATTTTGAAAGCAATATACACCTGTTAAATTGGTATGTTTTGCTGCATAATATTTTTTTTGTTTTCATTTAATGACTGGACCACGGAGAGGTAGTTGGGGAGATGAGGAATGCAGCAGGGAGGAGGAGCTCTCCCTGCACACAACGGAGAGAGTGTGTTGCAGTAAAGGTGACTAGCCTATGAAGGTTTGGACAGATTTGCTGGAGCAGGCAGCAGGGCTCAGACAGCATTAATGAGATTGTTTATTAGTACCGGATGAACAATTCTGCAACTCACTTGACAAACACCAAGCAAAAAGCACCACAGGGGAGCGTCCCACTGCCTTAAGCAACTCCATGATCTGTGGAACAAAATAATCACTGAAGAAAAACAATCTATTTTCCAACTATTGAGTTTTCTCTAACATATGAAAGTGCTTCTATCAGAATTTAAAATCTAGGCTAAGCCTGCATGAGATCAGGAGCTTTGTTTAAAAATCAGAAGTCTGTTGTTAAAACAGCAGCACAAACCTGAAATGTTGTGGCTGACTTAATAAGCTGTATATGCTGTACTGCAGCTATTTAATTTCTGGGTTTTTAAAGTTCTTTGATTTTGATTCTTAAATTCAAAAGTGTTACCTTAGCTACTGCATAGCATCAAATTTTCTTTCTACTGAAAACTGCTCTATTTTCCACAACTGTCTACTTTTCCTGCATGCCACAGTGTTTGAATCTGTTTGAAATGGATGCTTGTCAGGTAACTTCATGAGAGCCTTTTATTTTTTTTTTTTTAATACATTTCCTCAGGGTCTGCCTGAACTAAGCTTTGTCTGTAGCAAATACACTTTTTGCTACATGTGTACAGACACATTTCTATTCACATGAAAATGTGCATGCATAAATATGTTGACATATACATCATTTTTCTCTTTCCATCCTTCCATCCATTTATCCTTCCACACATCCATCCATCTATTCACTCATCCAGTTTAAGAGCAATTTCTTATAGTATAGGATAAACAAAATTGCAGGGTTTTCATCTTTAACTTTTTTTGTTGGTGATCCAAGATCAGCAGAAAATTAAATGTGAAAGGCTGATTCTGCTTCTTTATTAGGTAGGTCTAGAATATGTGACTAAACTGAAAGGAATTGGTCACACTATGTCATTTATATTTTGAATTAGTGCCAAGAGTGGTTTATTCAATTGGTTGCTAAAGTGATTCTATGATTTCTCAGATCATTTGTACTCAAAACTGAACCTTAGGGATATAACTGAAGGCATACCACAGTGTTATAATGGAAGGTATACCACAGTGTTATAGTGGAAGATACACCATTTTGAGGGGATGTGTCATTACCATATTCCTTTTCTTGTATTATGCTTTCTCTCTTGTGATAACCAGAGGCTTTCTTGTTTATCTTGACTCCATCAGTATGATCTGTCATTGTGATGATGATATGTTAAATACTGGGTATATTCTTCCTTTTCCTCTAGATCACCTGCTCCTTTCCTTCATCAAGAGACTCAGAAGAAATGTTGCCACATGAATTTGTACTCATACAATCTTGTCCTTCCACAACCTTGAAACAGACATTCTGGAATTCTCATTTGATTGCAGTTTTATGGGTTTGGATTTAAAATGTTTAGTACACCACAATTTTCATTGCTCTCTAAGGTTTATCTTCCCTGGACTCTCACAGGTATTGTAGAAATGATGCATCTTTCTGTTTAGAAGTATTGTAATTGCCAACAAGCAAACTGTCTCTAGAAGGAATGTCATCCCTACAGTCAGATCTTTCAGTGAGTAGGAATAGATTTGCAATACCACCAGTGCTGGTACAGGGAAGCCATCTATCTATTTGGAAAGCTTTTTTTTATGTGCTTCAACATAAAGCAATACCATCCAGTAAATGCAGAAGGCTGAAACATCTGCTTAAATAACCACTTGGTTATTTATTAGGAATGGTAAAATTATATCTACCTTGGTAGAGCTGAGGAAGAAGGAGTCCCTATCAAAACAAACAAACTTAAGATTTTACTTAAACAAATTTCTAAATTTATTTTCTACTAAAAATGAATTTCTGCCTCCATGTGCAAGGAATGTCTTATTTTTGCTCATATGGATATTTGACTATAGAGAAGTAGAACTTCAAATGACAATAAATAGCAGTTATTGTTTTATGCACATTCCAGGTTAAATGCTTTCAATTTAATGCTTTTTGCAAGGTCTTATGTGCAATACTTGTTGACTATTTAAAGCCATAGGCCTCATCATTATGAGGGTGGTGAGATCTGGATGGAACAGGTCACCAAGGGATGTTGCAGCCTCCCCAACCCTGACAGTGTTCAAGGCCAGGATAAGGCCTTGGGCAACCTGGTCTAGGGAGAGCTGTCCCTGCCTTGAAGGGGGTGGTTGAGACTGGATGATCTTTACAGTCTCTTCCAACCCTTAACATTCTATAACTTTGATTCTATGATTTATTGAACAGCTCTTAGATGTGGTCATCTCAGCCAGAGGGCCAGATGGGCTGTCAAGGCCCATAGCTGTCAGCCAGGTAACTGCACTGTGTCAGTTCAGCAGCACTCTGCAGGCACAGCTAATTGAGGATATGATGGTAAGGGCTGAATGTTGTGACTATGTCCTGATAATGATTCAAAATGATTAAAAAGCAACCACTGTGACTGTGTGTTGTTCATGAGCAGCAATCTAGTCAAGCCTTGTTTTGAACTTTGAAACTGGCCTGGCTTATCAGTCTCTTAAATATTTCTATCACAGTGATCTCTAATTTCCTGACTGGTGTGTATATATACATATATAAACACACCCTCCTGTATTTTCAGTTGTAATGCTAGTCCTGGACATCTAACTTAGATTTGGAGTCACCTCTCTGGAGTATCTACAATTCTCATCTGACTATAGAGAAAAGTTACATGAATTTCTTGGGTTTGGAACTGACTACCAGTCATTGCTGCACTGTTTCCCATCCCTGGAGGCTGCCTCTTCTAGGTGCTTAAATTTCCTTTTAACTCAGGCCCAAGTTGTCTAAACATAATACAATCAACACAGTTTTTTCAGGTTTATGCGCCAGCCACCTGTATCAAAAGGAATATTAATGTATTTCAGTGGATGTTTTGCTGGGAGTTTTGAATGTAAGCTTCTATATCAGGGGTGAGGAGAAAGCTCAGTCCATTATCTAGTGTGCCTGCAGCTAGGCAGCTGTACTTATTTTATTGAACCAAGTTCAGAGATTCATAGATCATAAAAGCCAGAAGGAACCATTGTGGTCATTTGCTGTGACCTCTTGCATAACACAGTCCATTGGAGATTTTGGAATTAATTCCCACATGAACTAAAGTGTTCCATTTAGAAAAATAGCCAATCTTGAAAGTGTTTCCAGAGATAAGTCTGCCATAATCAGTAGCAAATTATTTTAATGTTTTATTAGTCTATAGTGCTTTACAGTTGATCTGAATTTGGCTTACTTCATCTAGATCATTTGGTCTCATTACAGAATTACCTGCTGCACTGACGAATCTGCTATTGTGAAGTGCCTGTTTGTCATGTGGGTATGGAGACTTAAGGTTGCAGCAACCCAACCTTCCCTTTATTAAGGAAGGCTGAATGAATTAGCTACTGAAGGATGTGTATTGTGAGAGGTATTTTCTGATCAATAGAACTTGCATAAATATTTTCTGCACTCTTCTAATAATGCAGGCCTTGAAGCTGGACAAGACAATATCCCTGTAGGTGTTGTACCACTGCCAAGTACAGAAATACAGATATCTTATCTACTCCAAATAAATATTTTATTTAGTGAAACAGGATTTATGTGAATGGTTTTGATCTTGCTGTTGCATTTGAAGGTTGAATTAGCTATTAGCTGAACATGTCTCTTAATATCTATGTCTTCAGATAAAAAATAAGAGACAAATTCTTCTGTTTTTTAAGCATTGGCTACATTTGGATCTACTAAAAGCATTAAAAAGCACTCAAAGCCATACTGAATGCCTGCACTGCTGCTCATTTTAGCATGTGGTCTACTGTTAGTGTTAGGGACCTATCCTTATTGTTTGCCTTTTATACATTGTTGTCTTCTAGAATTAAAGTACCTTATTTTATGTGCCCTCTAAGTCCTTACTTCTCTGCAATTACAAATACATCACGCAGCATATATTAAAACACTAGCTGCTGTCCACTCTTGAGCAAATAATGATATTTATTTTACCATCTCTGTTTGGGGGATTAAATCTTTAGTGATCTCAGTTACCAGTCTCATAGAGTTCCTAACAGAATTGAGGTAGGTATTTCCAAGACTATATTTCTGAGCACATAAATCACATTTCTTCCCTCTGAAAAAGTTTCTCTTTCATTTTCTCTGATACCTACAGAAAGAACCAAGGGAACTAAACTAGCAGGTAAGGTGCATTCCTGAAGGTGGGAGCTGCTCATACTCATTTATAAAATTATCAACAAGTTTTAATTCTTTGATAGGTTTCATATTCTTTTTCCATTTCTCTGTTTTTGTAAGCAAAATGTGTTACATCAAAGGCCTTAGAGTAGTCTAAGAACACACTAATCAGTTGTAATTACTTCTGTTACTTTATGAAGACTTCCAACATGATCACAAAGATATTAATGAACATTCAAACATCATAATAAGGTTCAGCCAAAAATCAGACTGGAAAGAAAAGCATGATAACAATTGTTTTTGTTCATCAGTGTTATCTAGATTGCAGAACAGAGAAATAAAATTTAGAAACTAAAGAAAAGGGAAAAAAACAGAAAGATGATTACTTTTAGTTCAAGAAGGGTATTTAAAAAGTTTCAATACAGGGCACACTGAAACAATACAAAAATAAAGACAATTTAAGGGGGTGGACACTCCCAAATTAGTTACCTGCACTTTTTTTTTAACCACTCCCTTTTCACCAAAAAGGAGATATAAATATGAGAAGATATAAGTTAAAAAATAACGGTTTAGTAAAAAATGGAACAACAGGCAAAAAATAAATATGATAAACACCAGCTACAAAGTTCTTGAATCTCACAGACTTGGAACAAAAAGGAAAAGAATGGTGGATAACCCCTTCCCCCAATATGATGCCCTTCATAGGCAACTGTGTATGAGCAGAGAGAACGAAGAGAGAAAAACAACATGGCCAGAGAACCTCCACAATTACAAAAACTCATTCTTCTCCCCAGATAACAACCAACGGGGAACAAGGACAAAACAAAAAGAAAACCTGGAGTCCAAAATCTACCAAGTGTCCCTCTTATCTCTCTGGTGGCCTGAACTGGATCGGTAGCTGGAACCTGTGGAGGGACTTCACCTTCTCCTCGGCAAAAGCAGCACACAGCTGCCTGGGGTGACTGGGACTCCCTGCCCTCCCACTTCAACGCTGCTGGTAGGCTGGGGTGGCTGCATGGAGCAGGGATGTTCCACTTTCCTTGGCACGGTGCTGTGGCTGCTTGTCTGCCATGTGCTCACTGCCTCAGCTCTCCTGGCAGGAATGGGAGGGTGAGGCAAGAGAGCTCCTGCCTGAGCAAAACCAACCTTAAAAGAGCAGCACCCCTTTGCTGACATCGTGGTTCTGTTTCTGGCTGCCAGGTCTTGAGGGAGGGCAACAATTTGGGGTACAGGTAGTCATGGAATACAATAACATTTTGGGTTACCCATGTCTGGAGCTACTCTCTTCTCATCCTCCTTCTTCAGTGATTGCAGTACTTTGTTAGCCTATCATAAAGGTCAGCAGAATAATTCAAAATATCTCAGTGCAACATGGAATGGGCCTGACTGTGCTGCCAGATAACACTTAGCACACACCTCCCTCTGTAACACCCTAGTGCTTACTTGCATGAAGGCTGATTTTCAGGGCTGAGCAGGCAGCACAAACAAAGAGCACAAACAGCACAAACTGCTCAGATTTTGTGATGGTTCTGTGCTTTTGCAGACAGAGACAGATCCTATGTTATCTGCATTTTGAAGGACGCATTATTAATGTTCTCACACCTGGCACCCAGTTACTAATGTGGCATCTGGGCACTAGGAGGGCTAATGACCCTAAGAGGGCATTCTTGTCTAATTGTGCCACTCTGAGGTGGAGCTGTTTGGTGCTACAATATTCATGATGGCTCAGCCACTGCAGACATCCTCCTCTCTGTTCTTTAGTCTCTAAAGAGGTTGCATTTAGGCAATCTAAAGTAGCCACAAGCCTTAAACATTCCCCAGTGCAGTGCAGAGACAATTCCTTTAGAGAATTAGTTGAGAGCAATAGAGCTGGCACAGCTTTCTTCAGTGTTTTTGATTATTTAATTAACTTTGAGGCTATTTATCTTACTGCATTTAATTATCACTACATTTTCTAGATTTTTGCAAAACCCAGTTGTCTTGCCAAGGTGATTTTTTTTCATTTCAAGGGATCTGCTTTTTTGCTCACTGCAGATTTCAATGCCATTTGTGTGTGTGATGACTGAAGTGGCATTGGGCCACTAAACACATGAGCACAATGATTCACATCTTTCATGCTTTTTGAGAGAAATCCAATTTAAAAAATAGAAACATTGATTAATTATGCACATAGAAAAAGAAGACGTAAAAGTTCAAGGTGGCTGTGACACAGAATTTTAACTTGACACTGAGAATTTCTTTTCACCTGCAGAATAAGGTTAGAGTATTGTGGCATGTATCCAGGCAAAGCATGCTTTCCTGAAGTAACAGTGTGCTTTCCTGAAGCAAATTTTAAAAGTGATGAGAAATTAACAAAAACTTATTTCTGATTTTGCAGACACAAGCAAATCTTCATGAAAATTAAGCAATCAGTGAATAGAAATTTCATTATGTAGCATCTTTGAGCTCCTTAAGAATATGTATGGTTTAAGTTAGGAATATTCAACAGTCCAAAAAATACCATATTTAAAGACTCTTCTAATATTCCTGAATTATGAATAGTTCCAGGAAAGGTGGTGCACAGTGTAGAAGGGGAATCTACATTTGTCAATTCATTCTCAACCGAATTATATACTAATACTATTATACATAATTTGAATATTGCATCTTTTACTTTGTTCTTTCCTCCTTATGATCTAAAAGCATTTAAGAAATTATATTTCATGAAGTAAAGAAACCTGGCTGAGAATGAAATTTACAGCAGGTGTTGTAAACTCAATTTAAACCTCATAAAATAAATCTCTAAGGGGCAATTGCCATGCATGGCCATGTTTGAATGACATGGTAGCGTATTCAAAAGGACACAATGAATGAATGGCTACCAACAGATAAAAAATGCTAAAATACAACATAATAATTGTCAGTGAAGAGGCAGTGTCTTCCAAATTAGGCACCTTGGTGGTCCAGGGAGTGAACTTCTGCATCTAGCATAGGTCAGAGTCATTTTGTGGAAGTCTTTGTTGTTAAAAGCTAATTTGCCAAACCCAGAAGTCTTTCTCGGAAACAGTTTCAACTGAAGTTGATTAGAAAGGTTTTAGAGGAGACTACAAATGTTCCAAAGTGAATAAAGGCCCAAGCTCTATTTCCCATATGGTGAGATAAACCCATCTTTGCCCTTCATGGGCACTTCTTCAGACAGGAGAGACCCCAGAACAAGGAGCAAGAAGGGAAGCAGTACCTGCTGAGATAAGGGGACAGAGAGGATTTTTCTCTTGCCAAAGCTGAAGAATGGCTCCTGGCTACTCTGGACGCAGAAGCCTGAACTCTTGGTCATTCATTAAAGATCCTTCAATCTTGCACAGTTATGATCTGCCCGGATTCTCTTTTGTTTTCCCCTCAATCCATTTGAACTCTGGGGAGCTGCCCCAAGGAATTGCAAACAGTGGCATCCCCTTTAGCTCAGTTAAACTACTGAAATTTTAATATTGTGAATAGCAGTTTATTGTGCTGTCTAATAACTGTAATAATTCTCAGCACTTTCATATAGCTATTTATCTTCAAAGAGTATCACTAATATTAGCTAATTAATTTTCTGGTTTTCTTCTAAGACACAGTATTGCAGGCTGTGATCATTCAGACCACCCAGGTAATTATAATTTTCTTTGCATTGAAGATTATTCCAAAGAAAATTTTTGTTATTTTAGCAAATGCTAATTTGATCAGATAAAAGTTAACACTAAAGTGATTAAATTATAGAATTTTTGTTTAAAAACTTCAAGAGTGGCATGCTGGTAAATCCTTATTGAAAAAGGATTCTTTCATCTAAAACTTGACTGTTAAGTACTGAAAAATAGCGTTAAAGGATTGGTTTTGACACAGCCCAGGCACAGGAAGAATATATGGGAATCTAACTTTCATACTATCAGAAAATTATTAAATTAAAAAGTCCAGAGCAGTCTGTTGATAATGTTTTCCACAATGATTTTCAGCAGAGCAGTAAGTAGAAATTGCTCCTTTTCACTTAAAATAGGAAGTATAAAAAGATGCCTTTTGCAACAAATAATTTGGTCAAGATGTATAACACATGAGCCACTGTTCCACTGACCACTATTTACTTGAGTCTTGATTGTTTTTATTTTTCTAGTGATTATTGCTTCTTACTTAAGGGACAGCAAGTGGTTAAACTAACAGAGGTAACTATTTTTTCCACCCCTCCTTTAAGGTACTAAGAATTAAATAATAAAAGGCATTTGAAATGAGCAACAGAGCAGATTCCTTAAATGTCTTCTGTCTCCTCTCTCCAGGGACAAGCACAACAAGGTGAATCTCATCATTATTTGTCTTTTCAAGGGCAAAGCTGTGATAGACAGGGCTTAATGTGTATCTTGGTGGAATTGGATTTGATCCTCAGGGCTGGGCCAGAAGGCTGCTTTGTTAGATTTGTTAGATTTACTCTCTCTCCTGTGTTCTCTCTCTACCACAAACAAAATTACCTCTTGGAGGCCTGCATCAGCCTCAGCATCCTGAGACTATCTCCTCTTCTTGATTTCAGTCACATCTAAATCTGTTTAAACTGTCAACGTGATGATTTGTGGAGAGACAGGGATTAAGCAGAAGGGAGATTAACACAGTTGTCTGTCTTCTTTGAAATAATATACCTGCTGCCAGTAAGGGCATTCTTCAATTTACATAACTTAGCTCACAAGGAGGGCTTTATGGTTGTTATTGGGTTGCTTTTTTGCTATCAGCACTACAAACTCACCTGCTACCTGCACATTTAAAACCTTGACAGTCCATCTCTTCAATTCCTCTAAGACTGAGACATGCTCTCTTCTTTTCCTAGACTGAATGAGATTTTTTGGTATTTGAGTAATATATATTCAAATAGATTATTTAAGAAATATGTATTAAATTCTTCTGGACTGGATATGAACTTCAAATACGCTAAAAAAACACCTACATTCCAGTAGAGTCAAAACTCTGAACAATTGTTCTGAAATGGAATAAATATCTCTGCTTTTATTTCATTTGCTGAAAGAAGTTGGCAGATTACTTATTATTCTACTTGTCTAGGAAAACAAAAAACCATGCAGTATCTTCTTTAATACTCACCAAGATAATTTGCAACAGCAGTAACTAGAATTGCTTATTCAGAGTTTTGGGCTAGGCCTTATTGTGGTGGGGAACAAAGGACTGCAGAAAAGGAAAAAGGAAATTCTATCTAAAATCAGGAATAAGAGTATCTATTTTTCTCACACTTTATACCTTTTATCTTTATTCATTTGTAAGGGATAAGGCACAGAGCCTTTTCTTCTGTATACACAGGACTTTGTAAAAGAACCCCTGTTTTGAATTAGGAACCAAATTGTGAGGTAGCACTATGGGAGTTAAGGCGAAGCACAAATTTTAAGCCAAAAAATGGATAAATGTACTGTCACAGCCACAGAAGCTGGAAGAGCTGCATATGCAGGAAAAAAAGGAATAATTACATGGAAAAAAAAAACTAGTAGTCTCCTAGGTGTGAAACTTCTTTTTTTGGTACTTTATATTTTTATATGAAATCTCACATAAAAGCTGCTTCATGCCAGGTAGTGTGCTGTTCTGTTAGGATGAGGAAACTTATGTAGTTTTCTCCAGCCTTGCTTCTCTGGGAGTCAAAGCATTTGTGAAAACATCTGTTGCACCAGAACTAGGAAAGTTTTTTGTGTTACAGAGCTTCAGCTTCTTGCTGAGCACACTGCAGAGGAATGAAGGCAGAGGAACAGACAGAACTGGTCTTTTCATCCCCCTCTGTGTCTCACTGAAATGCTAAACAGTTCTTAACATGCTATAGGGTTGGGGTGTTGTTCAGTATGAAAAAATGAAGTAATATGAACAGCTACAAGTGATGACATAAATAAAATGTATGAATTAGTCCATTTCTTAACCTATTTCCTGGGTCAAACATGTTTTTGAGGTCTGAAGAATTTGCCTATTTTTCTTTTTGGTTTTGTTCAGACCTTTTACTTCATTATTATCTTTTAGTGTCTTCAGCTGTATCTATTAACCATGCCTCAAGAAACAGATTATTTTCTTGGACTTCCCAGCTAAACCAAGCAGCTGTAAGTCATTCAGATTTTTAGTCAAAAACTTTCAGATAGGCATCCAAACTTTGAGGTTCTTATAAGGCTCTAATTGCATATTTCAGATTTATCCATTTTTGGTAGAAATTCCAGAAGATGCTGCTTTTCTATATTTGTGTTAGCTCCATCTTTTAAATAGCTTTTGTGACATGAAATTTTGGTTACTTGACACTTGTAAACATCAGGATTTCTTTGAGGGAATAGAGACGCAGGCTCAGACCTCAGGTGTGCAAAAGTCAAGACACTGAGTTGAAAGAGATTATCCCAGTGATGACATTGTGAGGGGGAGCAGAGAACATTATCAGTGACACACACCATTATGCAAGAGCCTCAGTGCACTCCATATTCTCCAAAACCACACAAAGTTTCTGCAAATCTTTGCATTGGTTTCACTAGCTTCTGATTAATACCAGCACCATTTATGACTACTACTATTTTTGTTTTACCTATAAACTAGTGCTGGGCTGCTGGTGGTAGAAAAAGAATCCGATGTGAAAAGAAAGGCTATATCTTACACCGGCTTAGAAGAGGTATGGTAGAGACACATAACTTTACAAGAAAGGACGCACAATGATTAACAGAGGGAGAATACTTGATGAATAGATCCTTGCAGTAAAAGAGATTTGGGCAGCTGTATGTTTTCCAATACATTCTATCTATAGTAATTGTAGTTGCTTCTGTAGGTCAGATCTTATTTTTAATTAATTGAATTGCTGGATTGCTGAATTGGATGTTTTTAAGAAGGACAGTCTTAATTCTAGCCTTAAAATCTTTAAAGGCTTACTCCTAACTAAATAAATTGGTGAGGAAGAATAGGGCATCTCTATAAATTATCTTGGCATTCCACTTATGGGAGAAAAATTATCTGGAAATTACCTTTTATTGCCACAGATACAAGAAGAATCAGAAGTGCCAAAGGGATGCTGAGAAAGACTGCTGTACTGTCCCTCTCTAGTTTAACCCATTAGTTTGTTTAGTTTCACTCTTAGACTTTTCTGAAAAAAGAATTGAGAGAAACCTCTGGACAGAAAAATTCATTTTTTCCTTTTAGTGTGTGAAATTATGTCAGCTGTTGCCATTAAATCTATTATGTGAGAGGAATTAATATAGTTTACTTTCTGAAATGTTTGTTTTATTTTGTGCAGGTTTAGAAATATACAGAATTTCGTTTATGCTTGCAACACCTAATCCAAAACGGAGACAGAAAAACATTTCCTCTAAACGCATTTTGCAAATTTAATTGCTCAAAATATTCTCTGTGGGAATAAAAAAATTTGCATGAATGCCCAGCATGAAAAGACACTGGGATTAAATACTAAACAATTCACCTTACTGTGACTTCATATGAATGGGTTAAACATGATAAACAGTTTATGTATTCACATCAATTTAAGCTGCTGGGTGTATCAGTGGAATGAATACATTTGCTGTTGTTTTTTTGGCTCATCAGTAAATCTAGTACAAAATCTGATGCTATACCAGTTGGATTTATATTGCTGCAACAGATAGAGATTATTACTGATGCCAAGAAGACTGATTTTCTGCTGATTTGATTAGGACAGTAACTGTGCAAAGATACATATTAATATATTAGAACACTGCAGTGCCCTGGAAGCTTGCAGAAGGGAATTTTGTATTGGATTTGGAAAAACCAGATCTGTTGTTTCTGTATCTTACTGCATCTATCAGAAAATTCATACAAATTCTTTAATCAGCCTGTTCATGTGTGCTAGGAAATGGGCTTTCCATATTAACCAGGGAAATGTCAACTCAAGGCTATGGGGGCTGGTGCTAATAAGGTTAATGAATAGCTGGCCTGAAAAGCAACAGATGGGCCTAACAGAGCGGGAGTCTTAATGGCATTTGTAATGCCTAGGGTCAACTGCAGTTTATCTTCATTTTTTTCTCATTTAAAATATTCCAATGGAATAATAAAATAAGTTTGAATTTTCCCCACAGGGAGGTGAAATTTATGCAGCACTGTTTATTGAATATCAATGTGTTTGGTAATAAACAGAGGACTGCTGCACCACTGCTAGAACTGTAGTTGTTGTATATTTGCATTTGCAGAGGAATTTTTCATTTAGCTCATTTAAAACAGTACCCTCTTTTTATCAATTGCAGCTGCTGCAGAATTTTTTTTTTTTTTTTTTTTTTAAATTTGGTTTTGTTTTGCTGGCTTTGTTTTCTGAAGACAGCTAACATAGAAGGTCAATCTATGGTTGCAGATAGATACATGACCATTATGCTAAATTTGCATGGAGGAATTGTAAGGGTAGAGTTTGAATGCCCATATTGTGGTCTCCCCTAGGATGACAGAATTCATGCTCATTATAATAGAATGTCATATGATAGAATAGGGTAGAGATGACAAAAATATATACTAGAAATCATAAATGTTTCTGAGTAAAGCAGAAAATGTTTCTGATCAAAATATATTTGTCGGATCTAAAATAACTTCTGTGACCTTGTTGTCCTTCATCTCAGATACACTAGTCTTTAATCAGAAGAAATAATCTGCACAAGAGGCAATTGATATAGTCCTCTCTACTCTAAATACAGGCTCAGGGTGATGTTAAACTATCATTATAGCACATCTATTGCCTGAATTTAGTCCACAAGATTTAAGCTCTCATATCAGCTAAGGCAGTGAAATATAATGTTGAGGGAGGTTTTAAGACTTGTACTAACAAACAGTTTTTTGAATAAGCATTGCTCTTGGGGAAAAAGAAAACACTGAATTCTTATTTAGCTTATGCCTTCCCCAAATAGCTTCAAGTAAACATATGGATCCACTGTAGTTTTATTTATGAAACTCGCTTTCATACTTTGTAAATGCATGGAAATAGTTAAGAATGCATTTGAGTTTTGGGGCAAGACTTTTTAAAGCACTTAATCCTGAGCTAATGCTGCCAGGTTTACCATATCAAATGCTTTTGATCACCCCTCTTCTGCTTCTTTAGTGCTCCCTTCAAGTCAGTGTAAAAACTTCCCCTGACTTTAATGGAGGCAGAATTAGGCAAATACTGTGGGTTTTTGAAAATTTCTCTTTACGTGGATTTAAAAAGTATTATTAGATTATTCATGATGAAAACCATAGATTTAACTGCAAGTTTGGGCAGTTCAATGATTTCAAAGTATCTGATGAAATTTGTCTCATCCAAGTTTAGATGTTGGAAAATTAGGTGTCCAAGTCAAGGCCAGCCAACATGCTATTCAAGACAAATCTTCCTACTGAAGTTGTCCAGAAAAGAACAGAAGACATAATTAATAATTAATTACTTAATATATAAATTAATTCATATATATAATATGAATTAATTTTCCTACTCATTGCAAAAAAAAAAAAAAAGGATTTCTCTTATGATAATCTTGACATTTTGAGATGCAGGAATCTGCTTTATAATATTGTCAATTTAAACAGACACAAATGATCAAAATTTTCAGATGTTGGTTGAATTAACAAATAACTGACTGTATTTTGCTTAAAGAATATAATATTTCACATACATTATAGAATGTTTCAAAGCCAGTGTCCTGGAAGAGAAATAAATATATATATGAATAATTTACTAATTGTCCTACTATTTCTATACATTTGGCAAAAGTAAGAAAAGTACTACTGAATAATTTATATAATGAATTTCATAGAATTAGTCAAGTAATATTTAATCTGATTTTTTCACAGATAGCTGTGGTCTGGAGTAAAACTCATTACATAAATTCAAGACCAGAAACATCTAATTTTATCATAGAATGACTTAAATCTGCATATTGGTTTGTGGTAGACCTGTACTACTTACTGGTCTGGGAATAGCATCATCCTTGCACAATACTTTACAATTGCAACTAATTGCAAGTTCTGTAGAGACAGCATAGAGGAGTGGAATCTACTCACTTTCCCCTTGAGCACCAGAAAACTTATGTGCTTATTGAAAACGTGATTTTTATATTCTTTCATGTTTACTGCCACCCAGTGACAACCAGTCTGTTCCAAGTCTGGTTTAATAGAAAGCAGTTCCACTTGAATTCTGAAAAATGTCATTGCTTTGTTCCCTGATGTATCTTAAGAAATCACAGTTTTATTTAATTGTACAGATGACATCAACTTTTCCAAGGGTGTGGGTGTTTCCCTACCTGAACCTTCTGTCTTGAGAGTATTGCCTCTCCTCTGACTCACGTGGACATTTCCTTTATTTGAATTATTTTAACTTAAAATAATTAACTGCACAAAGCAGTTTAATTCATTAAAGGAAGAGGAAACTGAAACTTTCATGTTAAATTGAAAGTCAGGTACAATGTAGAGGTCTTGTACTTCTGAAGTTCTAATTGCATTCAGCATGAGTTTGGGGAATTTTATAGTAGGTCAGCTTTTTATATTTATCCTGCCTGACGACTTTTCAAGAGAAGAAAAGACACATTTTTTGCTAATGGTTATTTTTCAAATACTAACTTTAAAAAATTGTGCTCATTGATCTGTGTCTTATTTCATTATTTTAGATGGCACAGACTATATTTGTAAGCCTGTTAGGTGGTAAGTTTCAGAGAGAATTTCAAACTTCTTACTCCAGAAAATCAGTTGACAACCACATGAGAAGAAAGGATAACCAATTTGCTGAAAAAGAATGTAACCAATTGCTATCTTGTAAATAGCTGTAGCATTTTTAAAAGATAAGCTTTCCCTTTTTTTCTTCCCACCCTCCACCCTGATAGCTTTATGATTACCTAGAACTCTGCATGCATTAATTTAATGTATAAATGAACAGTCTTCTGTACACTTTTCTGTAGTTCAAATCTGGAAATTGTTTTGCAATAGAAAATAACACATTGCCATATGGAAAAATAAAATGCTAATGAAATCTGATAGATGGCACTGTTGGATTGTTGATAAACTAGGAGTCTGACTCCTATATTACTAGTATTCAGAGGATGCTATTGCTTTTTAAAGAACTGTTGCTTTAGAAAGTTTGATAGAAACACATTTATTTCAGCCTGTATGTGCTCAGCAGTGGGACTCAATGTACTGGTCTGGTTGTTTGTCTGTAATTCTCTACTTTTTATTTCTTCTAGGGCATCTCTGTATCCCATGAAGACTTGCTATGCTTATACCAAGGGTGTGGGTGTTTCTTACCTCTTGGCTTCTGGTTAGAGCAGAGATTTTGGGAACTTAAACTTTGATTCTTTCTTCTTTTGTTATAAGTCAGAGCATTAAACATGTCATTAAACATTCATTTCATCTTCCATTTATCCTTTTCTTTGAGGTCTTAAGAATGACAACCACCTCCTGTGGGATTGTTGGGTACTTACAGATGAATTGACTATGATTATCTGAAGCAAATTAAAGGCTAACTTGTCTACCTTCTGCACTAATTTAAGATCAGACAAATGCAAAAGCACTGTTGGAACTAGTCCAGGTAAATCCATTGGATTTCATTTGAACTAAAACCTAATGCAGCTTTTGCAGGAATATTAGAATGAGAATTTTCTTGATGTATCATCTGACATGCAACTTGAACTATAACCAAAAAAAAGATGCCAAACAAAGAGCAGCAATGAGATGATTCATCTATCCTTAAATATATAACAATGTTGTTGAGTAATAGCTACATGAAAGAGTTATTTTATGCACAAGAGGGATTCTGTTATTGAAAAAGTTTCATACCATTTGTGAATTCTATGATTGTTATGGCAAAAAAACAAAGCTAGACAGAGGTTGTTGAACATCTGTTTTGCAATATTCATTCTGTTTGTTCTGTGTCATTTATTCTCACTCTTCTTAGCACTGCAGTGAATAAAATTCCACAATAAACTTCTAATATAAGCATGTAGTATTATTAAAAAGTTGCTCAATTTTTTCTGTTTTAAAATTGACTACAATTGTGCAATTTCCATGATTGCAAATAATAGTGAATATACCTAAAATCAGTAAATGCACTCATCCACCTTAGAAGATCTAAGCAGCACACTGAAGGATGTAATGGATTTAGGAAGGCAGAATTGCTATAATTACAAAACTTGGAATGTATCATGCACAACTAAAATTTTCCCTGATGATAATGAAAAAACAATGCAGCAACAACATTAGTGATTTCAGGTCTGAGATATATGGGAAATACGGGGACAGCTCTTCCCTATTGTGAAGAAAAATTGGAAGAAAAATTGAAAGGAAAATGTAAAGCAGAAACTATCCCTGTAAATTTTCTCCTCATGGAATGCTTTTCTCCCTTTCATTTCTTCAAAAAGCAAAAGGTTTGTTCTGCTGGAAAACAATTACAGGGGCTGTTAGAACTCTGAACTTGAAAGCTGTAGGGAAGCCAGGTACGTCTGTGATGGTTCTTTGCCTGCACAATTTCTCTGTGTACTGAGCACCTTTTGTTCTCTGTCAGCAGAACATCAGGCAAACTCTTCTTGCCTGGTAGCAGCTGCTGGATCCAAGGTCTTGGGTCTTAAATGGTTTAGAAGCCCATGAAGGTGTAAATGGGAAGAAAGCACTATTATTTTCCTGTGAGATAGGAAATGGGATGCTCTAAGTCTTGTTTTAAGTCAAGGCTGCCCCTGGCCTGTGCATTTGGCCTTTGGTCCCATACAGGTTTTTGGCTATACACAGTACCTGTGTGAGAGCTGGAGAATTCAGATATACAACAACTTCTGCCAAGGCTTGTCCATTTCTTGTCTGTACATCCCTTTACACAGAGTTCTTAGGGGAATGAACTAATACTTAGTTATTTTAATAGATATCAGAGATTAAAAAAAAGATGCTAGTCAGGTACAGTAATAAATCATGAGGACTATACAGACATCTGAGTGAAGTACAATTTATTTCCTCTGAGTCAAGTCACCTAGAGAGAAGTAAATTTTATTTCAGCTAGAAGTATTTGTGCAGAAATAGAATATGGCTATTATTTATGTCTTAAAAGCATTTATAATTTCATGGCTGCAACAAGTTATCAGGCTATTCCAAGAGTACAAAGAACTGCACCTAATTCAGTGATTCTATTCCAAGAAAATTCTCTAATGGTATCACTTGATATAGCAAAAATCAGCTTATAGGAAGGTTTGAACTTTGGATGAAATTAAAAATAGTTATGCTGATGAATTTTGCTCCTTTTATTTCAGGGAATATTTTTTAATAAAAAAATTGGTGTTTAATAGATAAAAAATTTATTATTGAGGGAACATCCACTGCATGTGGTATAACTCCTTAATATAACTTTTTAGTGGATCAGACTTGTTCTAAAGTAATGAATCTAAAAAGTAAATCTACTGATTACTTAAGAAGTAATAGAAAAAATATGCAATTTTATCATTTAAGAGTTTGGTGTTTTGAACATTTGTGCTTTTAGAAAAGTAATCTGAGAAATGCCAGTTTGTGTCTGTTTTTCAACTGTGTGAATAAATTCCAAAAAAGGATATTAGTAGACAAAGATTTTAATCTCCACAAGCACATCTAATAGACACCTCTCACCTGAATGTATTCTAGATGACCAATTGCACCATTTGAAAGGCACTGATGTCTCAACTGCTTCCATAAGCAGATGCTTAATGTTCAGGAAAAAAAAAGTTGTAGTAGTTTTAAAAAAAAATCAACTCATTTAGGTAGAATAAAACAGGTTCTAGGAGTAATTGGGGACCACTTCAATGCCTGTAAGAATTCATCAAGGCAATCTTTTTGCCTAATGATCCAGCCATGGTTGTAAATTATAGCACCATTGTAGTTTCAGCTAGCTTTATTTTTAGCAAAAGAGAAAAAAAAAAAGATGCCTTAGTTAGAAAATTATTTGGTATTTAAAATGATGTTTTAGTAATTTAAAAGATTTGAATTATATTTACTTTCCATTGATATCTCTACTTGTCATCTCAAAAACATTTCATCCGTCCCTTGAAAGCAGACAAAGCTTGAGATGTTTTTCTCCTGTACTTTAAAAAAGGGAAGATGAACTTTCCAGTACGTTATGTCAGGGATTCAGATGATTTACTAGAGATTGCATGTTAGAATTTCTGTTTAGAACTTTATTCAAATAGTCATGCAAAAGTTTTGTTTACCTAAATGAACGAAAATGGTAAACTTAATATCAACATTATAACTGTGTCCCATTGCATATGAATGGAGATGACAGATTATAAATATTTCTAGATGAATTTATTGAAAGAAGATATTTTTGTCAAAAATGAAGAGAGGCTCAAAAGATGGCAAAGTTTGATGGTGCCAGGAAAATCATTGCTCTGTTGAGGACACAAAGCTGTAAAGCACCTCAGTGAGAAAAAAAGTGGAACTGTTAGAACCATAAACCAGAATTAGGTAGAAATTAATATATTTTCATTATTTGAGCCCTCTACAAAACATAAATAGCCCTTTCACTGACTGAAGGAGAATACTGAATGTGAGAGAGCTTCTTACAAAACTCATGATTTTGGGAGGATGAATGTCCAAAGACTTGGATATTCTAATATACACTTGATTTGGAGATTATCTTCCCCTTGAAAAATTTGAAATGCAAGAAACAATTTCTTGCTATTTTAAAAATTGTAAGCCACTTGAATGACTCTAAAAAGTACATCTACTGATTACTTAAGAAGTAAGAGAAATAATTTGCCAGTGGCAAACTGTATTCTGAAAAATTATCAGCAAACATTATAGACTGAAACATTGCCACTTCAGTTCTTTTTTTCTCTTAGGAATGCACTCAAGAATGTATGAAAATACTTTAAAAATCACTTTGGTTAATCTATGTTCTTTTACTAACTCCTCATTATTAGAAAAATGTGTATGAAAAACATTTGCAGAAGACATGTCTGCAAAGGCTGAAGCTTGAAATAAATGCCTCTGTTATTCAGACTGAACTGAATCAGACATAGCATCACACTTGCTAAGTATTTCTAGATTTTTTTATTTTCTGCCTCGATATTTTAGTGTCCACTTTCCCACTGAAGATCCAGGGAATATAACCACTTCTAGAAACAAGAGATTAAATTGGATTTTATTATTAAACATAAGCTGCTATAGGGTTGAATGATTAGCATTAAGAATACTCAGATGAATATTTAGTCTAACCTTGCCATGTGCTGCAATTTATTTTAGCAAAATTGTTGTATGGATTAGAAGATTTCTGCTTGTGATATGATTGGTTGAAGCAATAGAAAAAGCTGCTGAAAAGTTCCATGTCAATATTTTTTTAGTAGGAATAAATAGCCTTTGCGTGTTTCTCATTTTCTCCATTGTTTACTTTATACTTTTATACACTTATACTTAGTGATTCTATTTAAAAATAAAATTATGAATACTCAATGATTTTGCCCTTTACCCAGGCCTAATAAAACTACTTGGTTATTGAAAATAGTTTTTAATGGAAATCTTAGAAAAAACATACCATATAAGAACATAAATAATCTTTAAAAATAGGTGATTTTTTTCTGTGAAAAGGGAAAATATATAAAATATATAAAAATATAAGATTTTACAATGTTAAAAGATTTGCTCTATGAAAAGATGTCATCTCATTGTAAATAATGTCTCAATATGTCTTTCAATTAGTTATGCTTCAGTTTTGAGTATTAGAAAATCGATTGTATAGTGCCTCATCTCAGGATTCAGAATTGAGAAGGATATATTTGCTGAGCATTAATACTTCAGACTCTATTACTTTTTCATTTTTTAACCTTTTATGACTTTTCCATAAGAAAAAGAAAACCACAGTTGTTGAAAAATAAGGTATGGTCCAAAAAATAGAAACTCGTACATGACTGAATATTTGACACACATTGTCTTTATTTCTACTTAAGCCAGACTATGGAGTTGTTTTTTTTTTTCTGTTTTGTTTGTTTGTTTGTTTGTTTGGGTTTTTTGTTTTGTTTGTTTTGTTCATTTTATAACTTTCTTGAAGCCAAGGGAATATTCTGTAGGAGAAAATGGCTGTGCAAAAGTCCAGGCTCCCTTCATCCATTTGTGAGTCAGTTCTTGATCCTTGCTTTGCAATAAAACATTTAGTCACCTTTCTCCCAAAGCTTTACCAAGACAGGTTTGATTTTGGTGTAAATAGTGACATTATTGAGTGCCAAATAATCACTGTGACTCCTGTGAAACCTGAAAGTCAGTCATTTCTCATAGGAAGGCTGATTGATGCCTTGTTTTTTTCTGCATCCAGAAAAAGTGCCAATTATTCCCACTTGAACACACACACACACACACACACACACACACACACGCACTCATGCTACATCTCCTTTTAGAATTAGAAGACTACAGCATTAAATTAAAATTTAAAAGGATTAACTACAGATTAATGAAACAATTTGGCATGGAATCAAGATAAATGTGAGAGTTTTGAGATGGAGTGAATAGACCTGTCTGGTGAAAGTGAAGGAGGTAATGTTAGTGTGGGAGACACTTTGGGCTGAAAGAGGCTGAAGAAAAGTGGCCCTAGCCTGGGAATGGTGAAAGACCTATAGGACAAAGCAGGTCAGGGATAAGATTTCAGGATTTGAAGGAATAATATCTTTTGGAGCAAGAAACTGAATCCTAGACTGGGTTGAGTTGTAAGTGACTTACAGCCCCACCCTGGGTTAGGGCTGGTGTTAAGGCAGGTTGTTCACAACTTCCTTGGTCTGAAAAGATTTACTCTGGGCCCTTCTCACCTGGATGTGTTGAGAAGTGAAGACGAAAAGTCCCTTCTCCCCTGCAAGGGACTGTAATTCCTCCCTTACTCCTCAGCACCCCAGCATGTATGAGCACTTAGCACTGCTGTTCTTCTAGCCTTCCATGGTTTCTTTTGCTAGAATAAAAAATACACCTTTAGTTAGAATCTCATAGAAGTTTTGCAACCTTAAAAATACCAAAATAAACCTCAAACCAAAATGATGCATGAAACTTCACCAGTAAATGCCTCACCTTTCTAAGGAAAAACATATTAAATATCTTAAAGGGAATTTTATTGAAATAAAAGGTCTGACTTCCATGTTTTTGAAAACTGCAAGAATAGAGGTGATGGCAAGAAGTTGTAATATAGCTGCCAGGAGACCAAACTACTCTGAAGACCCCCAGATTCTATGAAATAACAACAGACACACAACATGAAAGAGTCATAGCAAAGCCGACAGATACACAATGCAGGGAATTTACTGATTATCTGGGAAAGATAACAAAACACCTGCTGCTTACTAAAGTCCACTAGCTATCAGCATTAAAGAAAAAAATCAAAATATCCTCCTCATCTGCCTCTATTTTGTGATTCACTTCCCCATAATTTTCACAGAGATATATCTAAAAGCAATTGTATACATGCTTTTTTGCATACAGAATGACACAAATGAAGGTTACTTAAACTTGCTATTCTGAGAAAAAAAGGTCCTTAATTAAAAATCTGTTTTAAGTAAGTTCCTCTATACAGAACCATTTTAAGTCTCTGATCTGCCTCTTTTGGAGATAGCATGGTACATTTATCACAACTTAAATGAAGGGTATGCTTATGGATTTTTCTTTTAAACAGCAAAATTAGAAGAGAACAAAAAAGGGCTGAAGTCATTTGTAGGGTGGACTTTTGTATCCACATTAATTTCAAGTCACACTTTTGTTCATGAATCTGAGTGCTGCTGGAATTCTTTTAGAACACTGCTCTGTACCTCACATGTGAATGAAGATATCAGCATCTAGACAGTGCTCAATGTGTGTGGAAATATTTTACTTTAATATGTTTAAAGCAGAAAAGCATAGGAAAACACCTCAATAACTAGCTTGCATGAGTAGAAACTGCAAATGCTCTTTGATCTTGAATACTACTGTTTTTTTGTGTCATTTTTAGGAAACTGTCTAGCCCAGCCTCATAAAGTCGATTTTCTATTCTGATTTCTTGTTCCTTTTTTTTTTTTTTTTTGTTTTAAATCTGATTGTTAGACCATATGAATTGAGTGGTCTCTGATATCTCTTTCTATTCGAGTGTCTTGAAAGCCATTCAGATACAGGTGTTTTACAGACAGTGGGTTGCATTCTACTGTTTGGGGAAAAAGTATTGTGTAATGTGTGTATCTGACAGCATAAGTCAATCATTTGTGATTCTTCTTCTGCAAGACATTGTGAGTTATTGTGAGCTAGCTGCTGCATCCAAAATGGATCCTCAAATATTAACCAAGAAAATCACAGGGTATGAGGTTGGATTAAACACTTCCTTAAGAATTCTTTTTCTATGAAATCCATTTTTAAAGTGTGTTTGTCAAAGTCTTTCAAAAAGATAAAGCTTTTTTATTAATAGTAGTCATTTAAACACGGTTGTAAATATGAATTCATTTATGCACTGAATTTCAGCTGTGCTCTTGAGTTGTAGCTTGTACCCATGAAATCTGAAATCACACTGATTTTAAGAACAGTAAAAAATTCCCACTTAGACTAGTGAACAGTAGAACCACAGTTGTATTAATAGCATTCTTGGCTTTTATGGTGTGAGCAATATGATGAAACCAGAGCCCCTAACTGGTAATTTTCCACAGGGGAGAGTTCTGGTGTCCCTGTCTCCCACCCGCAGTGGGAGCTGTGGGACAGCCCCTGTGAGGAGAGGATGGGGCTGCCCTGAGAGGATTCCAGGCTGCCCCAAAACAGAGCTGGCACTGCCCACAGCTGCCCCCTCAGCAGTGCTGGTGCTCTGTGATAACATGTTTAACAAAGGGTAAACCCACTGTGTGTCAGCTCTGCAAGAGGAGTGAGGAAATGTCACACAGCCAACGGTATATCAAGGTCAGAGAAGGAAGAGTAGGAGGAGGATTTTGAAGCTCTGGAGCAGAGATTTCCCTGCAGCCCATGGAGAGATGTCTGTGAAGAAGATTTATCCTGAAGAACTGTAGCTCATGGCTGGACCCACGCTGGAGTAGGGGAAAAGTGTGAGACAGAAGTAGCAGCAAATAGGAGCTTTAAAGACTGCTCCATTCCCTGTCCCCCTGCACCACTCAGGATGGGAAGATGCTGAAGAATAAGAAATGGAGATGTGAAACTGGGTGGGAGAAAGGTATTGTTTTAATTTTTATTTTTGTTTCTTGTTACATGAATCTGTTTTTACTTGCAACAAATTAATTTCCCCCTAGTCTTTATCTCAATCCTTGAGCTTTTTCATCATGTTTTCTGTGCTGTTGGTGAAGAAGGATGAAGGTGCATGTGGGTGGGCAGGTGCTAGTCATTGTCAACAACCGACTGCAGTAATGTTTTCAAGTTTTTCTTCTAATGTTTCTGTAATTGTTGTGGTTTAACCCTAGTTAATTGTGCCTAGTTTTTAAATTTAGTCAATAGCATGGAGCAGTCTTCCCACATTTGGAGCTCACAGGTTCAAATTACATCTGTAGGCAGAGTGACAGGGCAGGTCTCTTTCTCTTGGCAGTGTTCAAAGTGCCTTAACACCTACCTGTCATTATAGCTAGGCCTCACTGACTGCTTCCTTGACTGTCATGGAAATTTTAGATGCATCAAGAATAGAAAATTAGCATTAATTTACAATGAAAATGCTCTTTCTCATTTCCCCAAATGTGTTAGTGGGATTTAATATAGTTCTAGCTGCAGCTGCAAGCAGAATCCCTTACAATGATTGACTCTGCAGCTGGGTTTCATGTGCCCTGGGTAGGAGAGTTCTTACAGAGTTTCAATTAATTTTTTTAAAGGTGATCATGGTTTTTTGGCACACAGTTATGGAAAATGCAAAGTGGCTTTTTGGTGTCACTGTGGTTAAAATTAAATAGCTGCTGTTGAATGCTTTTATATTCTGGCCCAAAGTACTGGGTGTATTGTACTTGATTCTGTGTTATTCCTGCCTTGGCAGTGCCCCCCTTCTATCAAAACAGGTGTATGCTGTACATTACAAAATGTAGTTTCTAAAATTGGCTTCAGTGAAAAGATTGTCTTAGGTAATGTGCCCCTTATTCCACAGGCTCCCCAGCACAGCTGTTACCTCATTTGTAATATGTTATCCCTATTATTATCCCTATTATTCACATTACAGTAGTGCCCAAGAGCCAACAGAGAAGAGTTTTCTTTGTTCCAGATGTGATATATAGAATAATAGACACTCACTTGAGGAGCTCACAGTAGGGATGGCAGAGGCCTCAGATACCCTATAGGAGGTATGACACACTGTCCCAATCTGAGATACACCCAGAGTCAACGCAGTGATCTGTCCTGTTCTTCACAATAAGCCCCTGGCACTGCACCTGACACTGCTGTGAATATTCAGTCCAATTCCACAGCCAAGGGCAGGAAAAGGCACAGCACACACGCAGTGGTGGTGTTAGTAGATGTTCTGTCCTGTGCTCTTTGTTGCTTTTTCACTCTATTTCAAAATAGAAACAAATACATACGCATAGGTAGACACTTTAAACAGAGAACATGTTTAAAGGAATTTCTTCCTGTATTCTGTCTGTAATCAACAGGAGTTCTGACATTCATTGACTAATATTTGAGCAATGTGAAGTGCCCAATGATGTATTGCTGACATTCTGGATTTAAAAATAATACACTGTAACACTGAAATATTTCTGTTTGCTTTTTAAGTAATAACAAGAACAGTTATTAATATTCTGGAAAAGCACAACTGTGGAAATTTGGAAAAATACATAAACAGGATTTTAAAGGTGAGAATTATTGATGTCAATAAAGAAATTCTTCATCAGCGTTACCTGTTTATAAATCTGGGTAATCATTTTCAAAAGTACTTTTCAGATAAACCACCTAAATTTAGGGTTGAATTATTTTCTGCCATATTGGAAATACAGAAGAGATCATTCACAATTTTTTACAACTTAAATGGTTATTTAATGGAGAATGCACAAGATTAAAAGCTTTTTTCCACATTCTCCTGGGCATATTGATAAGTCATGCAAGTAGTTTTACATCCTGTAATTTTCTACAGTGCATGTAGAGTCACTTTCAGTTTACATGTTTTTTGGCGGTTAAAAATTACATTTTTCTTCATGGTTAAGTGTTTCTTTCTCCCTCCTTCCACATAAGGTTACTGGAAGTAATGGTTATATCCAAGAACGACAGTCATCCATTCTAAGGTGAGGAATTGCCCCTAATAATGGTTATTTTACATGCAACTCAATTTTCTTATTCATAACAGCAAGCAGAATAACAAGAATAACAAGATCTTTTACAGCAGCTGCCATAAAAACTGCTAGCTGTTAAATTAATCAAGGAGAAGACAGAGAACAGTTCCAAACTAAAAATGGTTCAAGTGCATGGAAAATTTGAAGAATAATTTTTTTATCAATTGTTTTTGCAAATGGAGGGTAGGGGGTACTACACAAGATTTCTCTGGAGGAGCTATCTGAATGGTTTTTAGTTTGGTTTGGTTTGGTTTTGTTTGGTTTTTTTTTCAAAATGATTATCTGTAGTTTTACTGAGTTTTTTTTAAGAAATATATTTGATTTATTATTCTTCACATAAGAGTTAAAGATTTTGTGACCATCTGATAAATCTGTTGATAAGCAATACAAACCTTAATGCAGCAACACTTATCAATACCCTAACATGTTTAAATTAAAGGGGCAACTCTCATTCCCTTCTTTCTTTTTAGCTCCAGGTCGGTTCAGCTCTTACTGTATAGGAGGAACATATATTTTTTCATAAACTAGAAGTAAATGTCAGATGATGTGTTTGTTTCACGTAATCCTTCTCTATCAAGTCTAAGTTTTCTCCTCTCCTAAGGGAGGATTCATATATAACTACTTCCTTATCTGGTGATTCACTGATATTGGTTGGAGAACATTATTTTATCTTTTCCATCACATTACTTGTTGTTAAACAGTGACATGTTTTGTAAGGCATGGATTGTGTTTGAATCAAAGTGCACAGCATATTTTGTATTTCCATGAGATATAAAACAAAGCTCTGGGAGATCAAATTTTATATAAAGTCTGTCTGGTGAAACAAAGTTTCTCTCTATTATTAAATGCCAGTGATTTGGCTTTGAGGAAAAATATCTGGATTTTGCAGGAAATAGTAGTAACCTGCCAGGTCAAGCAATGTTACAGTAACAAAAAAATGCTTATTTTTTATGGAGTTATTTAAATGTAAAAGAGAAATTAAGCAACTCAGTTTCATTATAACATACACATAAATACTTTTAAAATAATTTTGGGAAGGTTTTATTTTCTCTTTATTTAACTTTTTTTGCAGTAGGAGGCTGAGGACAAAGAACTAACTCAGGCAATGCATAGAATGCAGTGTGCAAGAGCCTCACAGGGAGAACAGAGTACAGAACCTCACTGACCTTACCTGGCCTTTTGTGAGAGTTTCCCAGTGTGTTTGTTTTAAGAAACACAACCCTCAAATTTCTAGTTTGTTTGAGCTATTTTATTAAAGCTTTTTTCTGAGGTCAGGTGAAATTCTTAATTTAACCATGAGGTTAAAGTACCATGATCTCTTCAAAGAACTATTGTAATAATACTGATGGGGAGGGTAAACTAGTCTTTAGATAGGCTATCATCTATGGTGGGGGCTACTTGCTTCAGCACAGAAAGGAAGTTAGGACAATGAAGAAGTCTAGAAAATGGAACAAAATCAGGTTTAAACGCACTGTTATGTAAAAGTATCCTGTTTTACTCCTTAAGAAGACTTTTTGTGCTTTTCTACTAAAAGAAGCAGAGAAGATCCAGTGTTAATGGCACTCAACATTTTTTCTCTAACTTCTTAATATACAGGGAATCCCCACTCAGTTTCAGAAGATATATTTAAAGTACTAAAGTAGTGGTAGACTGCCTGTGTTGCTGAATCAAATAAAAATAAAGAAAAAAATATTTTGTGTAGGCATACAACATACTTTTGACAGTTGGCCAAGCAGAGTTCATATAACTCAACTTCTGCCTGTGTTCAGACTGATTTGAGTGCACTTGCCCAAAGCTCTCCTGATAGGGTATGAAAGTGTTAATTCCTGGTTTTGTTGTCCTTTCTGGGGGGAATAGAAAAATCACAGATTTGGTTCCAGTGTAATGCTGGATCCATCTTTTTCCTTTGTAAACACTCAATCATATCAAGTGTATAGTATTTAAAGAGACTATAGATTCTTTTCAAAAGTTCAAAGCTTCAGATAGTTGACTTTTTTAATAGGCTTAAGCTGTATTTCATAAAATGTTTTAAGTCAGAATTTCTATATACAGCTGCAACTGCACCTTGTTCAAGACTTTAACCATTTAGGGCTTAAGTTGGAATCTGGTGGTAAAATGATGATGCATAGTCATAATTTAAATACATCAGTCTTTCAAATTTTCAGCCAAACACCTCTGATTTCTACCATGTGCATTAGGATAATTCTAGCAGAGCCTAATGAAAAGGAATGTCTGAGGTAAGTATTATTGCCCCATGGGGTGAGAAGCTACAAATCACTGCTTTATACAAGAGCAGTATGTCCCTACACAATGTCACTGCAAGGTTTCCAACCAGGAGAAACTGAGATACCTTAGTTCTTGTATAAACAATATGTTGTTTAATCAGACAGTTCCAGTTTCTGCTGGATATTTTTGTTGCAGTGCAAGTGTTTTTTTATGTATAGTACAAATCCCAAGCTAGTATGCTGCACAGGGCACAGCAGAATTCCTGAATCATCTTGTGTTTGTGTGTAGCTACAATTTCCCCTGCATTCCCAGTAGTGTTTATGGCATGGATGTTTGTTGATGCATTCTGTTTGGAGCACACTAATTTGAGACAAGCATTGAAATGGTTTAATCTTCTCATCTTGCTGTTAATTTTTTTCACCCCAGAATGGCTACAGTATAAAGCTGTATTCCGTAAGTGAAAGGACTTTGTTATTCAGGATGGAAGTTCTGAATTAGACAAGCAGGAATGTTATTAGGAGCAGGATGGTTTCACATGGGAAAGCCTGAAGCTGTTGTCTGACTTTTGTTGTTATACTTTTTCTAAAGGAAAACCCGAAGACTTTTGGAGAAAAAAAGAAGTGAGGAAGTGTTGGGTGTTGGACTGGATGAAAGACAAAGGATGTGTATGCAACCTACTGAGGCTACAGAGTAAATAAACACTCTTGCTTCAAGGCATGGTGAATGATGAATATAAATGTAAGAGTACTGTGGAAAATAGAACAGTACTCTTAGAGGATATGATACTGAAGATTGTTAGCCTTAGACATTGATTAGTTAAGAGGTTATCAAATTGTGACTTTAATCTTATCTAAGAATACTAAAATATCCATCTAATCAATCTAGTCTTCAATTTTTGCTATTAACAGTTTAATATCTGATAGTCCTTGCTTTGGGAACTATGTTTGTGGGGCTGGTACTGGAAGCTAGCTCTGTATAGTCTGTGCATTACATTTTATTAATTGCAGTCCTTCCAGAAATGGGGAAAAAAGTAGCAAAAAGATGAGCTATTTAGGAAGGGAACCAGCCTCACCACTTGCTGTGATCTGTTCTCCATGTAGGCATTTTGGCATCCACAGCTGCCATGTTACAGATGGAAGAGGATACATTCCTTACTATTGCTTACCTATATTTGTTTCTGGATTTGCTGCTCAGGATTTTTTGCACCTTTCCAAACTGCTGATGCTGTTTTCAAAACCTCCTTTGGTTTTGAAATCTCTACATTCCATAAATTTAATACATTTTGAAAAGTAATATGAGTTTCATTCTTACATTCTGTTCAAAGGAATATTCTTTTACTTGTTTGAAATTGAACTCCTACTGTTTTTATCAAGTACTCCCTGTTCTTGCGCTGAGGAATTTAGTCAATTTCATTTTGTATTTGTCTTAGCCACTGACACCCTGAGTCTTGTAAACTTCGATCATATTTTTTTTCCATCTGCTTTCCAAACTGGAGAGTCAGAATCTCTAGTCTCTCTTTGTAACATAGCTGCTTTATTGTTTTTAGCACAGCAGCTAATCTCCAACATTGCTATATCCTCATTGACATGCAGAGATCAGAGCAACACACCATTTGGGATATGGACAGCTACTTGTTTTTTACATGACATACAAATTATGCATTTGTCTTGCTCCCAATATTCTTCCAAATATCATTTTGGCTGCCATGGCATACAGATATCATGATTTTGGTGAACTGTTGATGATCTCAATGGCTCTCTCTTGAATTGCAACAGCTACTTCTGTGGTCAGAATTGCACAGACATGGCTGCCGCGGAAAGCTATATACAGACATGAAGAGAGACGGGGCAATCCGAACCACTGTCGTGAGCTGTTTGTTTAGCACATCAGTCTCAGGACAATGGAAACAGGATGTTAACAGATCTCTGATCCAAATGGAATGCCAAGGAAATGTCACATTACAGGGTAGCATAAAGCCATCTCAGCCTAAGTTTCAGTCAATCACACATAGAGCAAAACATATTGACAAAAATTCTATCCAATCATATGAAACACACCTAATGGTAGTTAACACAATAGGGACTTATTTTCTAACACAATGGCTCGTTGATGAGAGACAAAGCACAGAGACTCATTCATACTAACCTTCTAAAGATATACATTAAATAACCCTGTTGCAATCTATAAGGACAGATTACAGAAGTCAATTGTGCTATTTCTCATGTCTGCTCTACTGCTTAGAAAATTTTTCGCTGTATTAGCAATGTTCAAAAGTCTGCTGTCTGAGGCCTGCCTTTTTAACCACTTTCTCAAAACCCTCTAATTTTATGAATCCCAGCAATGGCTTCATTTATTTTTCCCTAGATATAATATTATCTTCTATTACTCTACAGTGAAGATTATCTAACACATCTATCACAATAACTTCATAGACAAACTCAGGAACTGTGGACAGGATGAGTGGACAGTGGGATGGATGAGAACTGACTGAATGGCAGTCCCCAGAGGCTCAAGATCAAAGATATGATCATGAACAAGGAGCAGCTAGGGGCTTGTCACTAATGGTGACCTCCATGATTCAATATTGGACCAAGTACTGTTTAACTTATTCCTGAATGACTTGGATGAAGGGGCAGATGTCTCCTCACCAAGGCTGCTGCTGACAGCTGGGAGGAGTGGCCAATACCCCAGAGTGCTGTGCAGCCCTCCCAGGAGAGCCTTGAGAGGCTGGAGAGATGGACAGAGAACCGAAATTCAGCAAAGGCAAATGCAGGGTTGTGCACCTGGGGAAGAATAAACTCATGTACCAGCACAGGCTTGGGACTGACCTGCTGGATAGCAGCACCGTGGAGAAGGAGCTGAGAGTCTTGGTGAACAACAGACTCTCCATGAGCCAGCCAGTGAAATCCTACCCCAGGGAGCATCCAGTCCTATTCTGTGCTTACACTGCTTCACACGACTTGGAGTCTGATTCTTGGCTGGACAGCAGGCACTCTTTTAATGGTAGTATGTATTTAGGAAGATGACTTGAATCATGAAAATGTGGCCCAAGTTGTCAGCCTACATGATCTCTCTGTTCACTTACAGCACTTCTTTAATATGTTTGTGTTTCAGTCTAGTGGCTTGACTGTACCACATGCAAACATGCCAACTCTGTTTTAAAACTAGCTTGCCTGGGGGCAGACAGCAGTTTAGCCATGATAATTGGGGCTCTCTGTACTCAGCAGCACCTCAGGTGTGCCTTTCATATCTCTTGCAGCTGAATCCTTTGGTACCTGAGCCTGTCTCAACCAAAATTTGCTACAAAATTTCTAGACAGAGGTGCAGAGTAGACTACTGGAAAAATAAAATCCGGGTTGGCCATAATACATTTTTGTCTGTTCTTTAACTCTGTGGAAGCTATTTTCATTCCTTTTGCATCTCAATAAGGCTTTTAACATATGCTTGATACATAATTGAGAGCACTAAAGGCAATGGCTGCAATGCATATAATAGCTAACCTGGCATTACGTGCTGGGGCATTAATGTGCAAGAATATCTAGCACTAACAGTTATAGAAGGCAAGCAGTCTTTGTTTTAGATGGAAATTGCAGTAAAATAATACAAGGGAAATGTTCCTTAAATAAAAGTTTTATTAGTTTTACCAGCACTCCACATTTAAATACTGTAAGTGATAAATTTGGAAAAGACTTAATGTTTTTCTATTAAGCCGTTATGACTCCCTTCATCTTTTCACAATGTAACAGTTTGCAGACAGAATACTAAAGTCAACTGTGGATCATTGCTAATTCTGTTAACAGGATGATTAAAATGACAGGAACATCTGCAAACAACTGTTGCTAGTATTATTGCTGTGCCTGAAAGCTCTACTGTTACTAAAGATCTGTCAGTGCTTCCATTACTAAATCTCATTGTAATCCTCATTGGGTTTAAACCTGGAATTCATATTCTCAGTCCAAAAGACAGTTTTTTGACAACATCTGGAATTAGCCATATTTTAGTTACAGAAAAACAAGAGATTCACAGACACTTGATATTTTTAAGATGCACTGTATGTTCTAAAAGGTTTTTAATGCTCCTAAAATGATTCAAGTCGGAAGGTTTTTATGAACATCACGCATTCTTGGTTAGCATGAATAACACAAAAATGTGACCATTTGAAATGACAAAACATATGAAGCATGTGCACATAGATTCTGCAGATACTTACACCTGTACTTGAATACTTAAGCATGAATACACCCTCCCTGTTGATTTAGTGAAGCTGTTCAAGCGCAAAGTTTAAATGAACATGCAGATTTTTTTGGTAGTCAATAAATTGCCCTGTTGTCCCTGCAGAACTTTATTTTAATCTCTCTGGAAGCCAAACTGTCTGCTAAGAATCATGCTTAATAGAGTCTGATTGCACACACTGATTAACCTCAGTAGACCCTGATTTCACTATCTAGATAACACAGATAATATCAATGTTTTTTATTTAATAGCCTACAGAAAGCCAGTGCAGAAGCCTATAAATGAAGTGGTGTCCTTTTTTGAATTACAGATTTGTATTTAATGGACTTTCCAGCATAAAGGCATATGAATATTCTTTTGATACATGTCAGAACTGTCAGTTTCCCAAGGACATTTTTATATATATATGGAAATATCAGGCTTTCTTTCTTTCTTTGGAGAAAGCAGGCATTCTTATTGGTTTTACTAATCTAGCTGTGAAATGCTGGTCATCTAAATTAAAAGACAATATTTCCAGAGATTCCTAGCCCATGAGCCAAAATAAGACTAGAAAAAAGACAATAATTTTTCCATTTCATTATTGACGCTTTGCAATAAAACATAGTTTTTCATAATTATTTTCAACTAAATTGTCACATTCAGATTCAAAGTATAACCTAATAAACAATGCAAATATAAATATATGAATTGTATTATAAAGCACTTTGTGTTAATAATAGGAGATAGAAATCTCTTACCAATTCAAATTTGTGTGCAATACTGCTGCAGATTTATTTTAAGACTGAGGATTTTAATGGATGACAATTTGTATCCAGTTCAAATGATAGCTGAGTGCAGCTGATACATACAGAAAAAATATAAAAACTATTGTTCTAGTCTGGTCAACACATTGACTTAATCCATAAGAGAGTGAAAAATATTGTCACTATATGGTTTTGAGTCACTAACTCAATTTTATTGGCCATATTTTCAATATTCAGGCAAATGACCCTCAGCCTTTTCTTAAATGTAAGCAGCCATGAGTATGATTTTATAGGGGAACTGTAGCTAATCCCTCTGCTTGCAGTTATCATCTAATCCTGATTCTCCTCAACCCTACATTCCTAGGAAGATGCTGAGCTTGCATACTTGTACTTTAAAGTATTAGAACAGCCTCCAGCACTGTCCCATAGTGAGGAATTTTGTCAAAATTGAAAAATTGAATCTAGTAACAGGCAGATTATTCAAATAAATTTTATTCCAGGTGAAATTAGAAAACCTGCAGTGTTTTTTGTAGCTTTAGATTTTTTTGCCATTTTGTGTTGCTCCAGCGACAGGAATTTAAAATCACACCTAAAAACAGTTGAATTGGTCAGATTTTCTTGTATGTTATATTTCAAGCTGTTTACCACTTTTCTTTCATGGGCATAAGATGTATTACAATTGTGTGATCATGAATACTTTTTCATGTAATTTCTGGATCAAATTTTGATAAAGTGTACTTTTGAAGTTTCTTCTTGATTCACTTTTTTTTTAAGCTAAAATGGCTTTAATAAAGGTAAAGTTAGTGAGGAAAATATCTAGAAGAAGAAACTGTAACCAATTTTTGATTCTTTTTAGTTACCACCATTTTCTTCACAGTTTCCAAAGGGTGCTTGCATTCCAGTGCTTTCCTATGCATTGGTCCTTGTGCTTTGACCCTGGCTTCAAACGCTTCCCTACCAGCCTTTGGGAACTTGAAACAAGGATTACAAGCATATTACTAAAATTTTAATTGGCAAGCAGAAACACATTGATGATTCTGAAATCTAAGCACAAAAATTGTTAGGAATAATCCTCTCTACAATGAAAAAGGTCCCAGAGCTGTTTTTTCTAATCTGCTTTCTTATTTCCAGGACACACTGTAAGTAGTGTTGTGCAAACAGAATGAAGGTATTCAAAGAAATTCTGATTTAAATTATCTTACTTAATGCAACTGGGTCACTAAGCTGCTTGGCCTTCATTTTGTTCCAGTCAGTTGTAACAAGATGACTGCAAAGCAGCTTTCTCATTTAATGTGGAAATAGGCGTTTCTGGTCATTGCTCATATCACTAAATTTGCTCTTAAGTGTGAGTAGCTTGGTATGCATCTTGTCACAATCCAGCTTTTTGTATTGGTGGTTTTTCTTCAGTGGAGCAGGAGGAAATGACTGCTGTGCTTTCTGGTGCAGAGGAGAGGGTGGACAGGCTAGAAAAAGGTAAAATCAGCTACTGAAATTTGAAGTATCCAGGATAAACCTGTGTTGTGACAATCCTACACAGTCTGGGTAGCGTACTAAATATGGGCATCCTAGAAACTGAGTTTGACATCAAATAATTTCTATATGGTTTTTTTGTTATTCTGTAGTTTGTTTGTCTGATTTTATTGATTTTTTTAAAAAACTGAATTATTCTGGTGGAAAATCTCTTAGATAATAGTGCACACTAGTTCAATCTGTGATCAAGATACATTTACTGTTGTTAAACACTGCTTTTGGGATTTTGGAGGGAAAAGTGCTTCGCAAAGGTAGGCATTATTTAAATAGAAGAAGTCTATTTTCCTTGTAACTACTTCCTTTCCCTGTGTAACTTTTAATTTCCTTTTTTTTCTTTTTTATTTTATTTTTATCAGACTTCAAGTCTGATACCAAACTATCAATATAAGGGCATTGCAGAATTGGTACTGTACTGTCAGAAATAGTCATATAAATGTACTGAAAGTTTATGCAACTGATAGTTGAAGTTTTATACATATAATCCTCATTGCAATTAAATGTAGACATGTTAAATGTTTTATATTTACATACATACAATAGTATAACAAACTAAAACACAAAAAATATGTTCATTTCTAAACAAATGCAAAATTATTTTTGAAAAAACAAGTAGAAAACTATTTAATACATTGTGTTATGCTGTAAGTAGATAATCACCCTGACTCCCAATTTGAGCTAAGCAATTTTTCACTGCTTTTGAATATGACACTTGAAACAAGTAATAAGTGAAGGATGAAACCCAAAAAGAAATCTAAGCTTAAACTCATGCTGATCTATATAGAGAGTTAGGAGCCTTTATGCTTTGATGTTGCTTTAATCCACTTTTCTCCAGTTGTCAGATATAAAACATCACGGGGCACATCATGAGCTCATGTAATTTGTTATAGTGCTATTGAAAGTTAATGGAGCTGAAAGGCCAGCTGAAGGGCTGGCCCTGTAACACTTCAGCTAATGTACACAAATCTGTAGAGCTGAGCTATTACAAGTCCCTTCCTCAGGAATGCCTTTCTCAAACACTTTCCCACTTGCATTTACAATGGATACATCGCGTCAGATTTGAGGAAAAAGGGTGATGTCTTCTGCTCATTAGCTACCATAGAACCAAATCACACCTGAATTGCAAAGTGTAGAAGGCCAACTTCTCCAATGCCTATTCTGGCATTCACAGTGCTCCAATTTATCTCATTTAGCAAACAGTAAGAAGCCAGCTTTAACTTGCAATGAAGTTTCATAGTGCTAGCAATGGGAGTTGGGCAATAGCTTGTAACAAATCACTACCTACTACCATACCACTGCTTTTTCATGAGTTAGAAATTGTGTCACTGCCTCCAGGACACTGAAGACAGCAGGAATTCAAAATCCATTTTAAACTGGACTGACAAAGAATCATAAGTCAGCTTTCTGAAGAAAGCTGGTCTTGTATCTGCTAATGTAACCAGGAGTGCTGTCTTTTTCCTAAAAATATACTTGCTGTACTATTAACAGACATAATTTTCTTGTATTTCATTAAATGAAATACTGAGACCAACAGTGTGACGCTCCACTAAACCATGTGCCTGATCCTGCACTTGTCACAAGAAATGTAGACAGGGCCACTGGCTGGGGGAAAGCAGTCCAGCAGAAAAGGACCAGGGGGTGCAGATCGACAGCAGCTGAACATTGGTTAGCATGAGTCCAGGTGGCCAAAAAGGCCAATGTCATCCTGGCCTGTGTCAGCAGTTAGTGTGGCCAGGAGGACCAGGACAGGGATTGTCCTCCTGTACTGGGCACTGGTGAGAGCACGCCTCAAGTGCTGTGTTCATTTTGGGCCCCTCACTACAAGAAAAACCTCGAGGTGTTGGAGTGTGTCCAGAGAAGGGCAATGGAGCTGGGGAAGGGTCTGGAGCACAAGTCTTGGGAGGAGTGACTGAGGGAGCTCAGGGTGTTTAGCTGGAGGAAAGGAGGCTCAGGACAGACCTTGTACTGCTCTTTACCAGAACATGAAAGGAGCCTGAAGCCACATGGGGATTGGCCTCTTCTCCCAGGCAACCAGCAATAGGACGAGAGGATATGGCCTCAAGAGGGAGGCTCAGGTTAGACATCAGGAACAATTTCTTTGCTGAAAGGGTTGTCAAGCATTGGAATGGGCTGCCCAGAGAGGTGATAAAGTCACTATCCCTGGATGTTGTGGTGTGTTCAGTTAGTTTATTCCATTGCTCCCCTATTTTATGTAATGGTTCTGCCCCCGAGAGTTTTCCCGCCTCAGTTATGCCCGTCATGTTGTTGCCATGGTTTTTCCCGCCCTGAGCTGTGTCAATCCCTTTAGTTATATAATCCCCCTCTCTCCTTATTTCTGTATATGTAAACTTGCCTCTCCTCCCTGGGCTCAGTCAATCACTCCCTGGCGCTCCCATTTTTCCAGAGAATTCTTCACCCTGGGAGTCAGGATTGGCTGTGGTGCCGGGGCCCCTCCCGTACAATGTATCCATTGGTTTGTCCTCAATGTCTATTATTCTAAGTTCACTCCCTCTTCTACCCCAATTGGTTCTCTGTAAATCCCTCCCTGTTTCACCCTCTGTTCGTGGTCACGTCCTGGTTGACCTTCGTTGGGTATTAAAGCTGACTGTCCCCAGAGAGTGTCCTGGCTCTTTTATCTCGTCATCCTCGCAGCTTCTCTACTTGGCCATTCCGGTGATCCCGTCCTGCAGGCACAGCCCAAAGCCTCAGACTCTGACAGGTGCCTGGATTGCAGTGGGCTGTTGGCCGCCCTTCCTGCTAGCCGGACGTAAGACCTAAGGCCTCGGACTGCTGCGCCTGGAGGTGTTCAAGAAATGGCATGACCTTTAATGCCATCGTCTAGTTGGCAAGATCACAGGTGGTGATCACACAAAGGCTGGACTTGATGATCCTGGAGCTCTCTTCCAACATAAGTGTTTCTGGGATTCTGTGATATTTTATTCTCAGGAACCTTAGACTGCCAACATGTCTGAATTAATATAATCTGTGGGTATACTCTTTGCACCCCTTCCCTCCTGCTTTGCAGGACATTTGGGTGAGTCCCAAGTATTGTGGTTTATAATTTCATCATTAGGACCTGATCTTTGAAGTCCAGCTTCATTAATGTACAAGTGTGTTTTCACTTTGACAGGAATATAGCTCCTGAACTTCATATGTGCTCTTTAATGAAAAGAAATGTTTCCATTGAGATTGTAACTTGATTTAGAAATTAATATTTGATGAGATTATAACTAGAAAATATAAATTGAAGTTTTTTTTAAATAATGTTTCTGAAGACCATTAAAACTTTAATAAATTACATAAATTTAGCATAATGATTGAACAGAGTCATACTAGCAAAGGGTTGAGTAAGGTTGTTTGGTCTGTGTCCCATGTTCATTATCTTTAAATACATGTGATGTTTCTGAAGGTGAAACAGAAAAAAAGAGCCAAGCTCAAGTGTTGTATATGTCTTGTTTCTCAGCAGCTCTCAATATTTTACAGAGAGAATAACATCTTGATAATTAAATTTCTTCCACATCTGTGCAATGGTGTCAGCAGGATATTGCCATATTGCATATGTTTAACAAATTACACATAATTTGTCTTTATATTTTCATTATGGAAATTGCATTCATATTATTCAACAAGAAGTACCACCATGTAAGAATGAGACACGGAAATGAAACAATAAAACTGATTTTGAATACTTGCAAGGTACATGCATTTTAACAAAGACAATAAAAATCTTGCTTTGGCAAGTTACAAGAGAAATAAACAAAGCTGACATTCTGACTAAACTTATTAATGAAAAAATTATTTACTTTTGTACTGTTGGAAGTGTTTATAGCATTAAAAGATAGAAAAGAAAATGCAGTCCAAGGGGAATGCAAAACTTCAAGGTTTGATGAGGAGTGAGACTTGATGGAACAGCAGTGAATATGCCACAGAGCTTAGGGGCATAATTTGAGTTACTTGAAACTGCAGGTTAAATTTAATTGTGATTGTTATCAATTGTTCAGTGAAAACTGTTTTTTGATAAGTAAACCTCTATGGGTTTTTTGGATGGGGAAGAGAAGTAAACAAACCATCCCAAGAATAATTTCAAACAGTGATTGGTTGAAAAAAATATGGCAAATAGTCTCTCCTCCTCTGTGTGATGTAATAAAACTGTTTTTCTTTCAAGTAGCTTTAGTCAATACCCCGTGTCTGTAACAAATAAAGAGATTTTAATTTTTTTCTGTTGCTCAAAGCTAACAAAGTACACAGAGCTGATACCTAGAGGTAAGGACAACAACACCTGAGAATACAGTTCCTTATAGATTAAGGCAGGTTGCTCTGTTTAAATATTTGCATGACTGCATCCTCTTAATTCTTATTCTATCAATTTGCATCCAATTTAGAGTGGTGCCTCAGGTGCTCATCGATTTCTGTTCTCTGTTACCAGTCTCCTTTCATTCTGGTACTAAATACAAACAGAACATAAAAAATGAAGTGTTCCCTGCAGCTTTTCCTAGTAAATAATTTTATTACTTGGCATTAATCTAGAATTTTAATTAGAGAAGAAGTATACTGATGAAGGCATCTCTCTCTTCATACAGCCAAAGATGGGTAGATACCACAAAGAACAGAAGCTAAATTTGGTGGATAGAGAGGAATATCTCTGATTTCTTTGAGCATGTATACACCTATGTTGACAGGCTCCAGGCAGCAACACAGCTTGACAGCAGATGATGACAGGTTCTGGTCTCAACAAGGGCACCTGCTCAATGATCAGCACTCAGAAAGGGAACAGGATTGCACGGCCCTTTGGAGAACATGGCTTGGCATGAGATGGAGTCTGCAGGAGTTATGGTCTCTGCACTGAGTCTCTAGTGCCCCTCTTGGAGACACCCTTGCTCTCTCCTCTTTTAGGAAAACTATTACCCATAGAAAATTATGGGTTTTTCTCATTGAATTTTTTTTTTTTGATCTTTGGAAAGCCCCAGTAAATTAACCTTCCTTTAATTTTGCACTTAGGAAAATTGTTCATGAACCATAGAAGAGATAATCTGGACTTAGCCAATGGTGGTGCCTTTTCCTATTTTATGGTCCTGGGCCTAAACTCTGGGAGTGGTCCTTTGGGGGTTAGGTTTCTTTCCTTTTGTTCCTTTTTATTTATAGAATTTTTTCCCATAAGTTGCTATGACACATTAACAACTGGGTACTTAAGAAAATAAATGGAGTGGCCAAGCTCAGGGAAGGAGAGCATCTGGATGCACTTCTCCTATCCGGGAGTTCCTCTCCGAGGAGGGAGATACCACTGGAACTGAGCAGGTAAAGGATGGGGCTGTGGCAGCTGCTGGCGCTCTTTCTCTCGGCTCCAGAGGAGGATGGTTGGAGCTGCTGCTTGGGGAAGGGAATTCACTGCTGCTGCCAGAGCCCAGCCCAGAGCTGCTGCTTCTGCCTCTGCTTGTGAGAGCAGCTACGGAACTGGGACCGTATTAACACCCACCTCACTAAACACGGCACTTGTCCCCATCTGTCCAGGATCCTGAGCTCACCTCTCCCTGCCCTGCTGGGAGCTGGGCTGCCGCTGCTTCTTCAGCTCTGCTCTGAGATTTTGCTGCACTGTAGCCCCTCACTCCCTGCCTGCTGAGACATCCTGCCAGCCCAGCGTGCTGTTTCCGAGAGCCCTGCTGGGGCACCGGGACCGGCTGCCCCAGGGTTTGTGAAGCAAACATCCCATCTCCTCCATCCCTGCCCGTCTGGGCCCAGCCGCCATTACCGTGTGCGCTACAGCGCCCCCTGCAGCCGTGCCCGGAACTGCACCGAGGGGAACGCGCCGCGGCCCAAAGGCCGGGCCGGGGCTCCGGGCTCTGTGTGGGGTCAGTGCCAGAGCTGTTGTTGTTTCTTTGCCTTGTTACACGCACTACTAAAGAACTGCTATTCCTATTCCCAGATTTTGCCTGAGACCCCTTAATTTCAGAATTATTCAGAGAAAAGGAGATTACATTTTCCATTCCAAGGGGAGCTCCTGCCTACCTTAGCAGTCACCTGTCTTTCAAACCAAGACAATCCTCCTTCATTTTGTGCTTCTTTGCTAATGTAAAGTTGCCATAGCACTGCTCTCTCTCATGAGCATTGTTTTTGCAACTCTCTGGGGGGAAAAGGTGCATACCCACGTCATCCTACTCCAATGGAGAGTTACGATGTCAGTGGGGCAGGTGGTCAGGGCCTGTACAGAACTTCTGCCTATTCATGCCTCTGTATTCAGCCCTGGTGAGACCGCACAGGGGGTTCTGTGTCCCGTCCTGAGCTCCCCACACAAGAACGGCACTGAAGCAGTTCCAGCGAGGAGGGTTACCAAGAGACTTAGGCAAGCATATGATGTGAGAGGACTGATGCTTTTCATTCTGAACACGACAAGGCTAAAGGAAGAGTGCTTGTCTTTAACTCTTGAAGGAGAGGTTGTAGATGAAATAAAGACAACCTTGGCTCAGAGGTGTACGGTAAAAGGACACGACACACTGGGCACAAGCTGTAGCAAGACAACATCTAACTCAAGGGAGAAAAAAATACATTCTCCAAGAGAATGGTTAAGCTATGAAAAAGGTTGTCCAAGGCTGTGGAGTCTACATCTTTAGATATATTCAGAGAGTAACTTGACAAGGCCCTTAGAAACTGAATAGAACTTTTAAGTTGATCCTGCTTTGTGTAGGGAATGGATAAGATGACCTCCAGATGTCCCCTCCAGCAGAAATTATTTTGTTGTAGCGTGACCTTTCCCATTTCCCAAGCTGTGTAAGGACAGAATGGGGATCTTGCTACCTGCCTCAGAGTACATTCTTCCTCCCCCTCCTGGGTAGATTGGTATCCCACATAAAGTTCCCAGTGGTACTTCACCAACAGTTGAACAACAGAGATAAGTGAAAGATTATAAAGACCTGATTTTTAACAGATAGTCATCATTATTAATGAGCACAGCCTAAGGAGAGGAAAAAAGAAAGTCTTTTAAATTCAAACTAAAGTATAGAAATATTTTCACTGGCTTTGTTCTTTTCTTTTTGTGGGGAAAAGAAAAAAAAGTGAAAACCAGTGCTATAGCTATAGCTGTTTTCCCCTGCATATTTAATCCACCATTACCTGCATATGAATTGTGCACAAATAAAGAAATGAGGGACACGAAGCCGATTGTTAACACTTCAAAGAAGATTATTCATCACTATGGGAGGCATCAGACATACTCCACTTCTCCAAATCCTTGAGAGTGAAGATCTGCAGCTTAGAATTCAACCAGTGGCTTTCAGCTTTTGACACAGACTGCCTTTATGAAGTAGAATTGAAGGAATTTGAATGCTTGTAATGGATCCCTCTGAGAAACAGGATAATTGGTATGGCATTGGTCTGCTCTATTCCCTCTGCCTTTAGGGTAACTACTACATTCTCAGATTTCCCTTAAGATGAAAGGACTTTTGCTGACAGATGCCCTATACATTGAATGCATTGCTATAATCCAAACCTGTATAAGGAGGAAAAATTTTCAGTTCCCCTTGAGTTTTAAGAACTGTGAATCACATATCTGAAGAGAAATAACACCTGTCTAGCTGTAACTCAAACTGATTTCCCCTTTTCTTTTATTCACTACTGTTAAATCAACACCTTATAGAGGAAGAAATTGCTAAAAGCTACATTGCTCAGATGGGATGTTCATGTGCATCACCTTTTGTTTCAATGGTTTTTGGATGTTTAGCTCCAATTTTCTCCATTTACCCAAAATACTGTTGTCTGAATATTGCTGCATTAGGCTGTGAGAGCAGCTGAGCAGTACATGGAATATTTAGCATCCTTTCACTTTGGTAAAAAGTATTTTCTTCTTTTCCGTACTTGTCTACTTTTTCTTAAGCTCCATTATGTTTATCTGGTTATCCTTCAAAACATATTCTTCTTACTAGTTCTTATTTACACTTTTTTTACTTTGTAGTTTCATTTCTATCTCCCAGTCAGCTTTTTGTCCTTGACATTTGCATGTTGCATTCTGACCTTATCTATTTATAGATTTCTTCTTATTCATTCCTTTGTTTCTGTTTTTCTTGTTTTATCTTAATCCATCTTTGCACCTGCCCTTTTTCTCTTTGCTGATACTCTAATATACTTTCTCTTATTAATTCTAACCTCTCCTTCCATGCAGAAAATGCCTATTTGGTATTTATCTTTGGAGTGACAAGTCTATTTCATACCCTACATCCATTTCTGTTTTGCCACATAACCTTTCTAGGGAGGATGAGAATATGTCAGTTTCTTGCTTTCAGTTACATGTGCTCCATACCCATATATTAATTTCCCATTTTGCTATTTCTTTACTACTGCTGTCTTGTTCATCTTCTCCCCTGCAGTGAATGAAATTCCACTGTAAAGTCAGCTATCAATAAGAATTATATACTGATTATGGTATCATCTTCAGTCTGATTTGTTTCTATTATGCTTAAGTCAAAAAGGTCAGGTAGAAATGCAGAGACATTCACAGATGAGCAGAATGTTGTGTTTTTGCTCTATACACCAGTACAGACTTCAGACTGGAATTGTAGCCTGCATAGATTTTGAATGATCCAAGGAACTGAATAATTAAATTAGCCTGGCATTATCATGAAGAACCTTGAGAAATGCAAAGGAAAGCCAACCAAAGCAAAAGTGTAGAGTGTTTGCCTTTTTGAAGATAATATTTCCTTCCCTGAAATGTTATTTTATACAGTCAGGATCTCTGCTGGGTTATCTACATGAAATAAAGTTTTGTTTGCATCTAGCTCAGACTAGGTCACTTTTTGAAACAGATGAGAAGGGTTTGGGTTATCTCAAATGTTCTAAAATGTGCTTAGTATTAGAGTAGAAATAATAGTGATCTCTCAATATATATGAAGTTCTAATGTCAGGAGACCAAATTCTAAATCCAATCAAGAAAATAATTTCACTTCACTGCTAGTGATTGGATAATCACAGTGGAGTTCAGAACAGAAGTCAGAGGCAAAGAAAGATTTGTAAGAGGTGTAGAGGGAGAAAAAGGAGATGGCAAAGAGCACATTTCTATGTCTTGACAGGATTTTTCTTTGTTGATTTGTTTTTCCTGACGTAGACGTACTCTTTTTTGTGATTTGAGTTTCTTTATTTTATCAGCATCTTGCTGGAGTACAGAAAATGCCCTTTTTTTGGTTTTTTTTTACTTTTTTTTTTTTTTTTTTTTTTTTTTTTTTTTTTTGTTTGTTTGTTTGCCTGAAGTACAGTGTACTTTAAGGAATGGCTTTCAGAGAAAATGGTGCAAGTGCATCACCGAACTATTTGCTAGGACAAGTAATAAAGATATTATAATAATGAAAGTTACTAGAGAAAAAGTCTATTCCATCCAAGAAAATGTATAAACTGCAGATTTTCTTCAAAAAGCTTTCTTGTAGTTTCATTGTTAATTATAAGGCAAGCATTGTTTTGATGTTCTAAAAAAGTACTCTGAGCAGAGAATGAGAACACAATTACACTCTTCCGTCTCTGTAGACAAAAGTATGCTTGACATTAGAGCCTAAGTGCCAGAAAACCTATACTCTGTTTTCTCTTCAAACATTTCAAGGATTTCTACATAGCAGTTTGCATGGTGCTATGTTTTGGATTTGTGACAAAAACAAATCAGAGACACCAGTGTTTTAGCTATTGCTGATCAGTGCTGACTGGGTGCGGCCTTTTCTGCTCCTCATGCTACTGAGGAGGCTCGAGGTGCACAAGGAGTTGGGAGGGGACACAGCCAGGACAGCTGACTCCAAATGTCCCAAGGGATGTTACAGGCCATATGGTGTCATGCTCAGCGTATAATCTAGGGGAAGATCATGGAAAGTGGGACATTTGGAGTCGAGGTGGTATTTTTCTTCCAAAGTAACTGTTATGTGTGGAGCCCTGCTTTCCTGGGCACGGCTGAACACCTGGCTGTGCATGGGAAGTGGTGAATGGATTCCTTGTTTTGCTTTGCTTGAGACCACAGCTTCTCCTTCCCCCAATAAACTGCCTTTATCTCAGCTCACGTGTTTTCACACTTGCACCCTTTTGAGCCTCTTCCTTAACCCACTGAGGGGGACTCAGTGAGCATCTGTGTGGGGCTTAGCTGCCCTGGTAAAACACAGCCAATACTGCAATCACAATGCACTTCAAGATGTGCTTCCTTTATTGAGTGCCTGAGAAACAAAAATATGCGATCCTTTCACAATTTAATTATAGTAACCTGTAATAATTGTGGCAAATAGGCTAGTAATTTGAACTAAATTACAACAGATAGTCACATAATCAAGAGACAAAGGCAGAAAAACACAGCAGAAAAAAAGAAAGGAAAAAAAATGTTGAAATACTTCAGAAGATATTTCAGTCTCCTCTCCCTGGTGCCTTTGTTTTCCTCTCCTTCCATTATCTTTGGTCACTTGTCTCGATCATGGCTCTTAGAGGTGTTCAGACAACTGACAGGTCCATTAATTCCTTGTGACCATTGATTCTCATTCTTTCTTTAAGGTCATTGTCAGGAAGGTATAAAAATTGGAAAGCTCTTTGGCTCTTGAGGTGCTGGTTTAATACATTCTTTTAGAAGATGTCCAGTTAGATGTTTTAAATTTACACCTACAATACCATATAAGAAAAGTTTGAGCCTTAAGCTGTTTTTTTGTTTTTAATTTCTTCCTCCCTGAGTGGTAAACAAAAATAACTGTTAGAAGAACTGAGAAAATACAGACCACTGAATACTCCCTCTTTGTGAAGTCTTATAGACCTCTGTCAGATTATTAGCATTTTTCTTTAATAGGCACAGCAGTAAATGTATTTTACATTATTATTATTATTATTATCGTTGTTGTTGTTATGATGTTAGCATCCTTGAAACCTCTATTCCATTGATTAGATTTGAGCAATAATTTTGAAAGTTATTAAGAAAACAGTAGCTACAGAGCATGAATATGCAGCCATGTGGTATGATCATGTGAAAAATTTGGAAAACCTGTCTAAAGCAGACAATATTTCAAAGCTCACAGAAACTATTTCAGATCTATCCAGCTACTTATTACAGGAATACTTGGTGTTTGTTTCAGTACCCTATTTGAAGCACATCAAGAGCATGCTGTCCTTCCAGTTTCACCCAGCTCAGTTGTACAGTGTGACAGCTCACTCAAGGTCAGGAACACAGTGTGTGCTCTCTAAAGTACAGGGAAAGGGTTGGAGAGAAAGGAAAGGAATAGGGAGACAGATTTCCTGGTTCAGGTTTGCACAGAGGCTTCTGACACTGGGATGATTTGGACAAGTAATGTCCTGGCTTTGGTGACAGGGAGAAGCAGCATGGGCTTGGAGATAAGAACTTGGTCAAATGTGACTGTACATCCCCAGGCTCAGTCCCATGGCAGTTTGTTTGAAGGTAACTTTAATGTATACTTCATGATCACTGTTTTAGTAAACTGGAAAAGATTTCTCTCTTTAATTTTGTCAAACTTTCCGTGTGCCCTGCAAAGTCTTGTCACTGATCCAGTCCTAATTCTTAAGTATGGAATCCTTCAATCATGTCCCAAAGTATTTTGTTGCACTTTTGATTCATATTATTGTATAATTTTGGAATTGCATCCAAATTATATAGCTTAGGACTGTAATAATAAATTATTGCTGACTGTTTTTTCATTTAAAACTAATGTTACAAGTGGCTTAGTTACAGTAAAATTTGTATTCAAGTGCTCAAAAACATTAATCCTAAAATAAAGAGCTAATTTAATAATAGATTAAATGAACACATGATCTGCTTCAGCACAGTAGGTGATCAATGTTTAATACACCCTTGCTAGGTTTATGTAAAGTCTAGTCACACCCTTCATTAAGATATGTTGACAGAGAAGTTCATTTAGCTGGACAAATACCAGGATTCAAAATCTGACTCTTAATTATGTTGTATTATATATGGTGAGTGAATAAGAGTGTGGACATTAGCAGTGAATAAGACTGTGGACAAATTGATTAACTGCAATTAAAATGCTTGTGCATCTGTAAGTCTATCCTACTTGTCTGAAAATGAATACTGCTTTGATGTGCAGCAAAGCATTTACCCATAAGCTAACGGTATGCAATGCACACTGTAATTAGCAAAATGCATGCTTTGTTTTAATTGCTTCAAACATTGGATCAAACTGCAAAAAATATTACCTGAATGATTGTAACATGTTCATTTTCTTCATCATAAATTTTGGGTTGAAAAATAATATCTCATCAAAGAAACTGAAGATTGGAAAAGAAAACAAGGGCTACTTTCTTACTGTACGTACTAACCTGTGGTTATATCACTGAAAATATCATGATAGCAACAGTTTTATTCATAGGATCTCATGAAAATGCTACTTTCTACAAAATGAAGTATTATTAGAAATGTCAAATGTGTAAATGGATTTCCATTAAAACACCTCATAATTACACAGATTTAGTTTCTGTTGGTAATAAATATGTATCTGTATGACAGAAAACTAGTGTTTGGGGAGAGCTCAAGTGTTGCATGGGTGCATATGTGTGTGTGTGTGTGTGTGTGCGTACACTTCAGAATAAAATCCTGACTAGTGCAGAAATGAGGCACTAACTGCAGCTTCACTATTCAAATAAATAACAGTTATCATTGCATCTAACCCTTTTGATAATGGCCACCAATTCCTTGGACAAATTGAATATTACTGATTAGATTCAAAAGACTGCAGTGTAATTAAATGAAATTTACATAAGAGCATCTCTACTCCCATTTAAACTGCATGAGAATTAAAGAATAAGGAGGCAGACAGAAGCTTCTCAAAAGACTTGTAGATACAGTTTTTCCAGACCTCTGCATTTAAAATAAGGTGAATGAATAAAATCCCTTGACTAATACAAATTCACCCTGTCTGCTTGGGAGAGAAAGAGGCACCAGAGACTATTGTGCATTAAGTGAAATATTTCATCACTTATTTCTGGGTAATCAAAAGAGCTTTAGCCCGAGTGTAAGTTTACCTCATTTGTACCCTCTCACTTTTATTCAAAGCACTTCCTCTTTATCTTCCCCTTGTAATAGAAACAATAAAAGAAAATGTAATTTATGCAGGAACGTAACATTTACAAAAGTTTTTAGATCAATAAATTTAGTTTTCATGAATGACACAATGTAAAAGGGATTTGCTATATTGCATGCATGAAAAATGCATTGTTTAGTAATCATTCTGATATTATGTTGTTCTAAATGCAAAGCTTGATGCAACTGTGCTATTAAAATATATTCCAAAGAATATCCCAGGGGTCTCTCTTGTCATTTTGGTTCAAGCTGGTGCATAAATTTCCAGTTGTAAAGAAATATTCTAAGTTAATCTTCTCAGGAAGTAGCTGAATGGTCCTCACGAGTCCTTGCAAGGCTTATAAAGACAGTTTCAGAAGAACTTTTTCTAGCAAGATGTGTATTATATGAATTCAAACACATAATTCCACCTGTAATTAAGTGAAACTGTATTCACAAGTCCAAAGCCCTAGAGTATTTCAATGTAGGTTTCACAAATCAAAATGGAATCCTGAAAACACAAGAAATAGAACTGAATGGATTAATTCTGTTTGAATTTTTATTGTAATTCAAGGTGTATTCAACCTAATTAATTATCTCAAAAGAAATCTCCTTTTATATACAAAACTGAGCTTTATCTAGCAAGACACACATCCTCTGAAGTGAAGCAAGATCTCTACTGGTGTAAATTTGGAATGTAAGTTCTGTCTTAGTGTAATTACATAGTTGAAATTGCCAAGAATTAATTATTTATCATTTCCCTGTTGCATTTTGTCTATGGGATGGCACAAATAGAAAAACTCTGGTTATTTTAGCAGTACTTCATCACCAGTGAAGAGTATCAGGCAGCCAAGGATTTTCACACTTGACAACAGTGATCAAGGAAACTAACACCAATTTATACCACGAAATATCACAGTGATACCGTGAGCCAATAGGCTTGGGGTTTTCTCTGAAGACAAAAACTGATCCTCTTCTGTGAAATCCTTCAAAGAATAGAAAAGAGACAAATATGTAGCTGTCCCTACAAACAGGACATTTGTTTTGAATCTGCTCAGTCTTTGCATATATTGGTTGAATATATTGGTTTCTCAAACCCAGAACTATTCTATGAAAGCCTAATTCAAGGAATAGATGAGCCATTATGAAAGCTTATTAGCAGCCCTTTTTTATCCCCCTTTAAAAAAAATTACTTTATTTTTACTTTTATTTTTGCTTTTTTTTTTTTTTTTTTTTAATATTATAGCACTGTTTTCTCTTCCTGAAAGGTTACAACATTTCATGCATCTAATTTCTTCCTCCTCCACCCTGTAATCCTTTTTAGTCACATATATGCCCCTTTTCTCACAGATATTCCCTCTAGCATGGATTATTTCCTTTCTCTTTAATCCTCACAGGCTCAGATATTGCACTTAACAGTCTTACACAAGTTTGCATAGAAAGCCTCTGTTTAGTTGATGTTGGTCACATGGCTGCCAGACTAGTTGGACAGAATTGAGGCTGGATAAAAACTGTGTATTGTGTAGCAGGGAAAAATTACTAAATTGACATTGTCATCGCAAATGAGGATTAAAGCCATTTGATTTATAAATGATGTAATTATGTGAGACTCAGAACTATACAGTCAACAAAAAAAATCCCAGATACACAAAGACTTACGAACACCTACCTCTTGCTAATACATCAAAGTTATTACTACCTCCAGCTCACACTCACACAGCACCACACTTAGTTACTCCCTGGCAGCTGCTTAATCCATTGATTGTCCTCTTGCTCTTGGAGACATGGTCTGTCTCAATAAAACAACCAGAGATTATTTAAAAAAAATATTAAAAGTAAAAATGAAACACTTTAAGAAAGGGAAAAATGGCTGTTTGAGAAGGAAAGAGAATTTTAGAAGTCATGACTGCCTATGTCATAACTGCTAATGCCTTATTTTATTCAAATACATGCTGAACTCATTAAAAATAGAGAGTAGAAATTGAGTCATCACAAAAAACAACTGGTTGTAATTTATGAACCCTATTTCTTAATATATACACACTCTTTTTAAAATCACACTTTACAGCAAAATTGTAATTGTAACAAGACACTCCTGTGTGGGAAATATGAAGAATTATTTCATACTTTATTGCACCAATGGCACTTGTCTTTAACTACATGCCAGGCAAGAAATGACATTCCATTATTTACATCTCACAGTGTCATCTTACTTATCCCACAATGTCTTTTGTTTCACATATTTTCCTGCATTCTCAGCATTTCACAGGCCACTCTGAATACAAAGGAACAATGCAATGTGAGTGCTCAAAGCTCTCATTGGAAGAGCATTTTAGACCTCATCCTGCAAGTGTTTTGCTCAGGTTTTTTTTTTCCCATAATTAGAAGAGTTGAAAGCTTATCAACCATTTTACAGTTTGTCCACTAACTGCTTTCATTGCACAAGACCCTTTTTGCTGTTTTTTGATTTTTTTCTTTTTGTGTGTGTTTAGCTTGTTTGTCTGTTTGTTTTTTAATCACAATGTTCTGGCCTGTTGGGATAGTGTAGAGTGCTTGTGAGGCTTTTCTATCAGAGTGTGCAGATGATGTGCAGGTGATAGAACTAACCTCACTCTGAAAGCCTGGTCTGAGGAATACCGCCACACCCTGAGCACTGACATGCATCAGAAAGATTTGTCATATTCTGAAGTTTAAATATAAGGCATTGCGTTTAAATTTGGAGAACTCATCTGTGTTCTCCAGATCATTTGTGAAGAGCAAATGCAATTTATTTAACTGGTAAAACCTTGCAGATCTACAGGAACAGAAGCAATAGCCATACAGATATAAGTGGTAACAAAATGTGTTGCATGCAAACTGATTAAGAATTGGTAAATCTAAACAGTGTTTTAAGTTGCCAGTATTCATTTAACACAATTTCAAAGAGATTTGGAGCTAAGCAGTTCATGATGTTGTTTTTTGAAACTAAGTAGAACTTATTACATCTTTGCCCAATTGCCCAGTTCTTTCCAGAGATATGTAATTATTTTTAAATTACTTAGACTTTTTCTCTGCTTGAAAGTTATGTTAGAAAATATCTATTGAATTTATGGGTTTGATCTATTTCTGTGCAGTTACAGATACACAGTACTGCTGTATTTGGAACACAGTTGTGTTTAGCTGAAAACAATATAAAAATAAACTGTAAAGTTACTTCAGAAGGAACTTTTTAACATGAAAATAATATCCTGGGAGATCTGTTGAATGACTCAGAAGCAAGATAACACTTGGTTAAGAAATGAAATTGAAAGGCTTGTTAAGGCAAACCTGTGTGTTGGAGCTTGGTTTGAAATATTACAAAAGCAAGAATAGTCAGACAAAAATATATACGTTTGACTAACCCAAGGATCAAGTAGCTGACTACCTGGGACATGGATAGATGATATTGTTTATCTTATGAACATAGGAAGAAATATTCCAAGTAAATAATAGAGATTGGTTTGTTTTCACACTTTAGCAATCCAGAGCAGCAAGAGACATACAATAGTATGTCCCGCTTCTTTCCATCAGGAATATTTTATTTTCATGGGATAGACCACAACTTCTGTATATAAAGCTCTCTTTTTAAACCTTCAACAAATTTTAGCTCATAAAAAATAGTTACTTGGATAAATATGAAATGCTATGTTTTAATAAATGTGACTCAAACCTTCACTTTTATTTTGTTTATCTTCATATTTTATTCTGTCTTTAAAAAGAAATGAATAATAATATTATTAAGATTATTTCATCCAATATTTAAAAAACATAATTAAACAAAAGGGATAATGAAGATCCAAATTAATTTCTGTGTCTGTTGTATTTTAAAACCAATGAAGTGTAGCACCAAAGGCCAAATCCTCTGTGCATTGATGGTTGTCCACTGTGCTCAGGACTTCCTGTCATGAAGAATAGTTCATAGAGAAACTTAGCACATTAATCTTTGTGGAGGGATAGAATGTAAGAGAATAGTGCAGAAGGCAGTCTCACCCCTGAGGAGCTGCAGCTGTACCAATCACCAAAGATTAGGAACAGCCCTGCCCTTAACAGGCCACAGCTGTGTCCAATAAAAAGACAAGTGCTACAAAAGAGTGGGTTAGCTTGGTGAGGAGAGAGTTGGAGTTTGCTGGTTGTGCTGTGAAGAGGGCTGGAGTTTGCTGTCTATACAGAGAAGGAGTCAGTGCTGTGAGGAAATGCCCATGAGAAATCACCTAGAAAGTATGGAACTTTTGGAATATGATGGCAACAAGTCTTTGCCTAGTACAGTAGTCTCTGCATTTTACAATGAGACATGCACAAATGTTAGTGTCTGAGAATGATAAAGTTGAGTTTTGCTAACAATACCTAAGAATGTTAATTCTTTTGGTGGTTTAAGATCTCTTAGTTACTCATGTAGCCAATTAAAAAGATATTTTCAACTGATGCCTGTATGTGAACAGTATATGAACAGAGATCCAAAGTCCCCAAACTCCAGCGCTGATCATCTGCTGATGGTGGTTGCAACAGAATCTGTGAAACACAATCATGGAATCATAGAATCATAGGTTTGGTTGGAAGGGACCCTAGAAACTGTCCAGTTCTAAACCCCTGCCATGGGCAGGGGTGTTTTTTATTAGAACGAGTTGCTTATAGCCTGGTTCAACCTGGCCCTGAACACTTCCATGCAAGGGACAGCCACAACTTCTGTGGGTCTTCTGCTGGTGTCTCATCACCTTCATAGTAAAGTATTTCCTCCTAATATAGAATTCAAACTTTTCCTCTTTCAGTTTGATGTAGGGGCCTGAATATATGTATTGTTATAAAGGAGTCCTTGTGAATATATATATGTAGTGAGAGTCCTATGTATTAGATAGGTGGGTCCTGTTGCTCTGGATGAGCTACAGCTGTGGGATCCTTGGTTGGGTAGCAGCTGTAGCTCATGAAGGCCTCTGGGATAAAAGGGGGTTGGGTCGAGAGCCCAGAAGGAGCCCCTGTGGAAACCATGAGGAACTGTGCTGCAGAGAGGAGCTGCATAATAGGACCAGCAAGAAGGTATGGACTTTAAGATGGGACTCCAGAAATATGAAATACAATAAGATAACAACAACAATTGGTGACCGCGACGTGATAAAGAACATGCAGCCAAGGAGAAGGTATGGAATCCCCCGGACAGCCGAGAGCTGTGGCAGCCGGAGAGCTGGGACAGTGGAAGATAGGACAGCCGAGAGCTGTGGCAGCCTGGGAGCTGGGACAGATATGGATATTGTAACTGTGTAATGGAGAAATTGTTAAAAGAAAAGGGGGGAAATGTAGGGGCCTGAATATATGTATTAGGTATGGAATCCCCCGGACAGCCGAGAGCTGTGGCAGCCTGAGAGCTGGGACAGATATGGATATTGTAACTGTGTAATGGAGAAATTGTTAAAAGAAAAGGGGGGAAATGTAGGGGCCTGAATATATGTATTGTTATAAAGGAGTCCTTGTGAATATATATATGTAGTGAGAGTCCTATGTATTAGATAGGTGGGTCCTGTTGCTCTGGATGAGCTACAGCTGTGGGATCCTTGGTTGGGTAGCAGCTGTAGCTCATGAAGGCCTCTGGGATAAAAGGGGGTTGGGTCGAGAGCCCAGAAGGAGCCCCTGTGGAAACCATGAGGAACTGTGCTGCAGAGAGGAGCTGCATAATAGGACCAGCAAGAAGGTATGGACTTTAAGATGGGACTCCAGAAATATGAAATACAATAAGATAACAACAACAGTTTGAAGCCACTCTTCCTTGTCTTATCACTACATGCCATTGTAAAATGTCCCTCTCTGTCTCCTTTGTAGGTGCTTTAGCTGCTGGAAGGCCATGCTCAGCTCTCCCCAGAGCCTTCTCTTCTCCAGGCTGAACAGCCACAACTTTCTCAGCCTGTCTTCATAGGAGACGTGCTCCAGGCTTCTGATCTTAGTGGCTCTTCTCTGGACTCACTCTAACAGGCTCACATCCTTTACTTGTTTGGTGTTCTGATCTGGAACAATTAAGAAGCAAGCTCTTTATTTTCCATGTTAGGCATTTGGAAACTTTGTTTTCTGAAGTTTAATATCATAGTCTGGGAATAAATCTTCAGTAATAAGTAGACAAGAATTTTTAATGAGCGATTATGTTATTTTTCTACAAAAGCTGTAAGGTTGTTAAAACTGAAGTTGTTCATAGATTCTGTTTCCACAGTTTTGATAGGCTGCTTTCTCAGCTGAAAATCTTAGTGAGAGACATCTGTTCCATATTACTCAGAAATACAGCAGCATAATAATGTAATCAATAATGAGTGGCTTACACATAATATGTGGGAAATTATATGGCTAATTTTCCTTATTCAATAGTCCATTGATTTATTACCTCTGATTTGGAAAATTCATGCTCAGGATTATGGCAGGGACTGGAGACCAGCCTTATATGTTTCCACTTTACTGTTATAACAACCAACAGAGTGTGATGGCTGTAGCCTCTGCATTTCTTATGTGCTTTACTTTGTATTTAGTGTGATAAGAGTTTGGGTTTGTAGAGAAATTGAAAATATTTTTTGAAAAATCCCATTTTTTCTAGGGATGAATTCTGAAGTACATGAGACAGAAAAGGTAGCAAAACAGGTAATTAATTCTACCAGTCCCTCTGACAGTAATAAATTTCCAAGAAGGAGGAAGATAGCTCTGAAGATGTTGCTATGCAACTGCTTTCAAATGTATATAAATCTGTTAGTTGCTGTTGTTTATTTTTGCAGCCAAAGGCAAAAGTAAAAAGTCTAGGCCTGGAATTGAGAAGTGTAGCCCACTGCTACCATTTGACATTATACATATCAATTTGACATTTGATATTATGTGGGTGCTCTTTGCAGCTGAGCAAGCTCCATGTTGAAATGGTTTCTCTGGTCAGAAACTGCAGCCACACTGTGGCATTGACTTCTATGACCTTTGAGTATAAAGCACAGTGAATTTGAATTAATTTGACCTCAGTTTCCCTTTCCCAAAATGTATTTAGGCAGGCTCACTCAGTGTCCCCAAGCAACTCATTCAAATGCCCTTTATCACTAAAAAGAAACACTTTATATTTTGGTTTTTTTTACTCAGGGGACCTCCTCTGTCTCAGCCTGACCTGCCTATTGAGTACAATAATACCCTTGAACTGTCTCTCACCCTGTTTCAGCCCATCTCTTTTCTTCATTTCCACAGCACAGTTGTATTGCCTGTGAATTCCCATTACTGTTCTTGGCTGAGATCTGCAGTTTCTCAGACACTGCAGGGAGAGGCATTGAAGAGTGTAATACCAGATTTAATGTCACTTAACTACTGGGAAAATTAAAGTATTGCTTTATTACTGCTTCTACTGCCAGCCCAGGGCGCACTAGGAGACCTCCCTTACCTCACAGGTGGAAGGAGTTTTGGCTGCTGGGACTCAGGACCAGCTGAGAGCTGGTGCTGCTGAGGGTGGCACCTTCCTGCTGTGACCCTGGGACATGCTCCTGGACACCATGAGGTGGCCGTGGCCAGGGCTGTCCCTCAGCCCAGTGGGGACACTTCCAGCTGAGACTCTTGCGCCATAGCCATGGGCCTGGTCGGGTCTCTGCCTGTCCCTGTCCCTGTCCCATCCCAGCTTTCTCCTTCTGCCCTGATGGCCCTGCTGCTGATGGGCTCTGGTTGCTTGGCCCTGCCCCGAGGCCCCTGGGGCAGTGGCTCCCAGGCCCTGTCCTGGCCCTGGTCATCCCAAAGAGCAGGCATTGCCTGGGGGTCACAGAACAGCTGCTGGTGGTGGGGGCCAGGGGAGGTCACCACATCCAACCCTCTTGTTCTGGCAGGACATCCTGGAGCAGGCTGAGGTCACCACATCCAGCCCTCTCATTCTGGCAGGACATCCTGGAGCAGGCTGCCCAGGGCTCTGTACAGCTGGGGCTTGAGGGTTTTAATACCTCCAAAGGTGCTGGTGGCACAAACTCTCTTTGGCTGCCCTTGCTGTGTGGTTTACACCTGGAAGTATTCAAACACCTTATATTCCCAGCATATGTCTGGGTGCTGAAAATTAATTTAGACTTCCAAATGAATCAAATCTGAGGATTTCATTGTAAGAAGTGTACTCTCCTCACCACTGTCTCTTCAGAATTTCTTACATTTCAGACATGTATTTGCTGTGACTTCTGCCTGCTTGCTATACCTCAGAGGCCAGAATATTTTTCTTGCCTGGAAGCAAAGAATCTCCTTCCCCAAAGGTATAATTTTGATCCCCATCTTAACCTTTTGATCTTAACTGCTTCACTTCCATGGGGTGATTTTTTAAGAAAATCGCCGTTGTGGTTTTTATATTTAAGAATTTGTTTTTATGGGCAAGAAACAGAAATCTTTAAAGCACATCTGTTGGATCAGTCCTTTCAGAACATACAGTGAGAAAACAAACTGTATAAACGCTAACATGGCTGGGTTAAGCTGTTGCAGAGCTACTAAGATTCTTCTGTATGTTTAGAACACATAAATAAATAATAAAATTCTAAAATCTGTATTCTACAGATTTTTAAGTGTTCCTTACTTTTTAAACTTAAATTTTTAAATTTCACTTTAAAATATACACACACACATATACATAAACATATACACATACATATATTTTTTTTCCTTCTTATTTCTAATTATACTATGAACTTTTCAGGACCAGATTCTTGAGCCTGTGTGAGATAGTAATAGCAAGCACAGAAGTCTGTCAGAAAGACTTGCATGGTTAAAGGTGGTAACTGAAAGCTGATAAAGTGGGAAGAACTTTGCTGGTCTTTCTTAGCTCTTATGCTGTTGATGTCTTGGTGGTGACTGTGAGTATCTTAAACTAGTCAAATAAATAACATTACTGGTTCCCATAATTTAGTCTTTTTCTCTTTATTTCTCCATAAAGAAGAATTATGACTATGGGACAGTGTCTTGGTATTTCTTTCAGTTTATATGTTCACAGAGAATTTTTTATGGATGCAAGATTAAGTGGATTTTTTATTAAAAGAAGTAAAATCACAGAAATTCACCTGATACTTGTGTTAGAGGATTTTGATGCTATCAATAGCTTTTGAGCCTGCTCTTAGTTCCTGCCCTGAGGGATTCTGATAGAATTGTTTTCTAAAACAATGAACTTCAGTTTTTTTCTCTCTTCCTCATTAGAAAGATTGCTGATTACAGATTTCATGACAGGGCATTAGTGATATTTTGGATTACTTTTAGATAGAAATTGTTTAGATTTTAGATTACTGAGGTACTTTGTAAACCAGACATTTTTCCATAGGAAAACAGTGAATAGAGTGGTAAGGCACAATTTTTACTTTAGTTTTGATAACTAGAAAATACATTGCACAGATAAAAGCATTCTGAGTGATCCTAGTAGTAATCTCTCTGGATAAGGGTATTCACAGATGTTGATTGTTGCTCTAGAAGAACTCCATTTTGTTAGGAAACCCATTGAGTAGACTAATTGTGGAGTAAAGTGTCAAACTGAAAGACTGCCTCATGGCTAGGAAAATCTGCAAAGTTGTTTTATCAGTTAACTAGTTAAAGATGTTCAATGAAGCTAGACAATAAACAATTAGTGGAGCTGTGAAGTGTATGGTCCTTGTACTAAATTCACATTGTCACTTTTGGCATCTTTGTTAGTTGAACAAAACAAAACAAGAACAATCCCACAAAAATACCCAAGTCTCCTCTCCACATGACAACTCCACCCAAAAAATCCAAACCCAAATCTCTTAGTGAGAATAGCAGAAAATACATATCTTAATACTACTCCTTTTCCCCTCCAGTAAAGTTCTGGTTGCTCCACATAAAAACTTAAAACTTTTTTCTTACCTTTATTTTCATTTTTCATAATATTGATCTCACATGTCACTATAACAAGTGAAAAACAAGTTAAAATGAACCTTTTTCAGGTGTTTCAAAAAGAAACTCAGAAGGGAAGAAGCTATAGAGCCTGAACAAGAGCCCAAAGCACCAAACATAGCTCTCTGATCTTCAGTGCTCTGCAAAAATTTAAGTTACAGAGCATCTGCTTCTTGTCTCTTTCTTACCTCTCAATCCTCACCCAAAAGCAGCCCAAACCCTTAAGTGTATAGCTTAAGGCTGAGATTATTCTTATCATCTGTGCTGCAGCCACAGGAAAGGAACAGACTTTATCACTAAGGAGAACTTGGAGATACCACTTATGTTTTTGACATCTTCCAGTAAAGTCAATGAGAAAATTTTCCTCTATCTATAGAAGAGGATCTATCTACTTTGAATATTCTCAGAGGTTTTCAAGATGTGAACAGGCAGGTGAACAAGGTTTTTTTTGCATTATTATGTCCTGTCTGTTCTTCCTGTGGGAGTAATTTGTACAATAAAGAATATCTTCATGTGTTACAAAAGTTTCACCTGTTTCTTATCATTGGCAACATATGAAAATACTTGTTTGCCGCTTTAGCAACTTCAGGTAATACCAAATAGAAAGTTTGCTTCAAATTACCAGATAATGGCTCATCCTGGGAGCAATCCAAGGTGTAGTCTTTGAGTCTTTTCATTCTTTCTTGAAAAGATGCTATAAGAACTTAATTTTATCACCAATGTCAAGATATTCAGAGTATAACAGATTATAGATAATAATTAAATTTTCAAATTATGGTTAATATTCCTATCCTTTTTTTTGCTGTGCAGCTCTGCCAGGTGGTTGTTCCATTTTTGCTATTAGGGAGGTTATACTTAAGAAAATAATTGGCTTATATGATAGCAAGTTACTGTTTCCTGAGCCACAAGGTTTCTTACTATCCTGTGTTTCTCTGATTCTTATGCTCTGGTCTAAGAAGACATTTCTCATCTGACTAGAGGATTGGAGTCTGTTCCTCAACCAAGGTCTGCAGGAAGCTCTGTATCTTAGGCAAGTTATCCCTGAGATATTACTTAAGTCTGTATAAAGTCCCATAGCACTAAAGCTGTGAATGTCCTCTGCTCCCTCAAAGGATACTAGGGCTTGTGAAACATGGATTTAAATGTAACACCTTTGGAATATTACACTGTGCAGAACATAACACCATCAGTTTTTCCTGTGAGTGAAACTGCTGATAAAGTCTCAGAGAAGAGGTAAATTTCTTCCTTCCTCCAGCCTGCTCCTGCCTTTGATGTCTTTTCTGAACTGCATACATTGACTTCAATTGCAAATCCAGCTCATTATGTGCTTTGAGCTATTCCCTTCAACAGAGACTTTTGATTAACCAGAATAAGAGTGTGACTCTCCCTGGTGTTCCCTAATTCATGGTAAGCATTAAGAACAAGTTGCTGCTGTAAATGACAGTGGATCAGACAAAGCTTTTATATACATCAGTTACCTACTACTGCAGGCCTTGTTTGAAATTCCTAGTGCTTCACAACATTCTACCATGCAGCCTTGTGTCACACTGTAAAGGGAGTATCAGGATGACTACACAGATGTTCCTGCAACCCCAACAAAACCCAGGCCTTTACCACAGAGACCATCATCTTCCTTAATGGATTCTATGCATAATAAATACAGACTTAATGATGAATATCTAAAATCACTCAGGGTGATAAGGCTATTTTTCATCCTCTGCATGTTGTAAAGGGAGAAAATTGAGAGACATATGCCTTTAAACTACAGAGGGAAAACTGCTAATTTCCTGTGTGTGCAGAATATTTTCATGGTTTGTTTGCTTTTATAAATATTTGTTAGCACCTGAACATATTTGAAGGATTGGACATGGACAATCATTCCAAATAGATAAGCCTATTTACAATAGAGATGGTGAATGTTGTTCTATTTTTCTATAATATTGTGTTATACTTACCTTGGAAGAATTTGGTCATCTAAACTTTACCATAATGTATGAGAAAAGCTGGAAATTTTGAAAATTCTATTCTGTTGCAAATGTTGAAATTTTTATTTTGATAGTAAGTAGTTGATGAAATAGTTATATTAGTAATTGGATTAGAAATTGAACTATTGTAAAAGAACAATATTACTTCAATTTATTTAATTTTAGGAATGTGATGTAAATAATAGACTATGTAAAAATACTGGACAATATTATGTTGTGACAAAAAGTGTCATATTTTATTTCATTATATTAATTTGACTTGACATAATGCACAGATGATGTGGTTTAACCATTACAGTACATTAAATTAGTATAAAAATTTGCACATTTTGACTTTGATGAACTAAGAGTGTTTCATAAGGTCAAAAAAAAGTATGTTAACACTAGCAGAATGTGCTACTTCTGCTATTTCATGTACATTTAAAAATTACTCAGGTAAAAACCTTCAATTCCATCAAATCATCATTTTCTAAAATGATGCAGCAAAACCTTTTCTAGCAACAGTAAAATACATGTGAGGACTGTTAGGTTAATGAGCCTCATCTCCTTTGTCTTTGTCCAGGCAATGCACCTTTACAGCAGCTGAGGGTCTGCCCTAACGTTCCTGTTCATCCTCTTGTCACTCAGTGCCTTTCCTTTCACCATGATGTAGGGAAAGTTAGCTCGAACATCTCAGCTTTACATTTTGGTTTTGGTCGCTCTGATCTCTGTCACAGCAAATTTCTTAGTCACAAGCCAGCTGCTGAGAAAACTGTCTGACACTCTCTGGTCTTTCTTTGATTCCTGACATTTCCAGTTCCCCAGAGGAATGCAGTTGTCATGAGAGGGCATGGTCAGGGGAACCAGGAGCATCTATTAGGTTGCCAGGGCCAGTCACATGCTGGCCTTTAAAGAGAAGGACTGAGACATGGAGCCTCAATTGTATTGTGCTGGGGGCCAGCACTGAGAGCAGGGATGCAAGGATGCACTTTTGATGGTCGGGTCTGCCAAGCACTTACAGCTTGTTGCACTCTGCAAAACATGAATGTCTGGAAAGAGAAGGTGAAGAAAAAATAAAGACCTGAAACACCTGATTGTATTCTAGTGATCTAGTTGTATGCTGCCAGGGTGCCCTTGAGTGATGAAGCAGGGACCCCAGGGGTGGCTCACACGGGCTGTTCAGTCAGGGGCTTCCCCATGCAGGGCCTGTCCCACCCAGCCAGGGGCAGGGAACACGCGGGACACTGGGACAGCCCCAGGAATGAGGCATGGCCTGAGGTAGGAGTGGCACATGGGCCCATGGGCAGGGCAGGGCTATGGGGACTGGAGCTCCTGCTGCAGCATTTCTGGGCAGGGAGAGACTTCAGGGGGCTGGAATGTGGTTCTGGAGCATGGGGCAGGATGGGGAGAGCCATGAACAGAGCTGGACAAGGACAATCGGGTGGCCTCCAGATGCTGAGAGTACAGCACTGTGATCTGTTACTGCAGGTATCTCTCTTATTAATTGTAAATCTTTATCCGATGACTATGGGAGGAGAAAATTCTGACTGTGGTCACAGGGGTTTTCAGGTGAAAGGAGAGACGAGAATGTTGACTCCATGTTCAGAAGGCTTGATTTATTATTTTATGATATATATATATATATTACATTATAGCTATACTAAAAAGAATTAGAAGGAAAAGGTTTCCTCAAAAGGCTAGCTAAGCTAAGAATAGGGAAGAAAAGAATGATAACAAAGCCAGCTCTCTTGGAATCTGTCTGAGATAGCTCGGTCCTTGATTGGCCCTTAATTATAAACATTCAAGATGGCCCAATCAAAAATCCACCTGTTGCACTCCACAGCAGCAGATAACCATTGTTTACATTCTTTTTCTGGGAACTCAGCTTCCCAGAAGGGAAAATCCTAAAGAAAGGATTTTTAGTGAAAAAGATGTCTGCAACAGAAAATGAAGCTTTAAATCAATGATAAAACCTTATTTTTCCTGCAAACTGACCTGAGTGAATTTTACAAACATTGGTGACAATGAAAAGAAGGCTTTCTTTAGTACCATCTAGATGTCCTTAAGAGAGATACCCAAATATTCTAAACAAAGTCCAAGTTTGGTCTTGAACCAAAGACCTCCATGCATTCTCCTCAGAATTTTAATTGAAACACCAATTAAGACAATGCAGGAAACAGCTACAAGCTGCCCATGGGGCCCTGAGAATCAACTGTGGTTAAAAGATCATCCTCTGGAGCTCACTGCTTCCAAAACGTAGGTGGTAGTTTAGCAAAATAAGGGTTCCTAGGATGTACAGTAGATGTCAAAAAAGACATACAGAACTGGAATTTTGTGTTCTTTTCTTTCTAGTAGATTTATTAAAATATGAGAGACTGTATCCGAGAGCATTTCATACAATCTCTCAATGTGATACAAAACAAAAATAAGATTTCCAAGAAACCAGCCTAAACTGGTTTCTAACTTCAGTTGATGGTAACTATAGGCAAACTCCTGTTTAGTGAAAGTTGGCATTTCTGTACTTATTTCATGGTAGGGTAATTGGGCTTCATGCAGAGTAAGACCAGGGCAGCTGGCAGGGTTCCCTTCACAATGCCACTGCCCAGGAGACAGACTCTCAGTTGTTTGATGCAGAATAGCTGTTGTCTCTTGGAAACAAATACAAGTTATATTCTTGTACAAGTAGGAGTTCTGGAAACTCATTTAAAGTTGTCCCTGTGCTTTAAAAAGGAAATATTGATCTATTTTAAACTTTCAAAATTAAGTTGACTTTAATAGCAGTGATTTTAGTGTCACATGGAAAAAAATTACTTTGAACAAGGTTTGAATACCTCTTTGTTGTCAATAATTTATGATTCATAACTGAAATATACTTCTATATTTAATGCTCAGAATAAATATGGGATCTCTAATAAGAAAAAAGAACAAATTTGAGGAGTGAATGGTACACACTGTTAATGTGATACAAAGAGCTTAGACCCTTGGGAACTATTTTTCAAGCCAACAAGGCGGTGTGATCTGAGTTGTAAAAGCAAAATAAATCTAAGAGCTTGGAACTGACTTTCTAGTCTCCAAGAATATAAATTGCTGCAGCTTCTTGTGTTGACATTTATTTACCATTTTGCAGTATGAGAAAGAGCTTCAAGATTAGAACAGAGAAAATTAAATTATGTTCCTGTTCCTTTGGCTGCTGGGAGGATTGTGTTTTAGAGATAGCTTTAAAGGTACATGGTCACTCTTGAAAGCCAGTACCTCACTTAATATGGTTTATTCATAAATAAACTGTCCTGGAATCACTCAGCCAGAACTAAAGAAATAGACCAATTTTGTTGCCTACTAAATAATTGCTTATTCCTGAGGAACATTTAGAAATAGAAATAGTATGTAGATGATGTTGTCACTTTAGGGGCTGATAAGAACTTCATATTAAATTCCGAAGTCCAGCTGAGGATGCAGCTAAGACATGCAGCAGTTCCATATCCAAAGCAGCACTGTTTTAAATTAGGTGAGATTTTCCACAAATAGCACTATAATGAAACAAAGATAATTTACTGTGTTCTGGCTAGACTGAATTTCCTGTCTACAAAGATTCATTGTAGCTCTTTGCAATGATAAAAGCCTTAAACATTTTTTACTAATACTGCTTCAGGTAGAATTTCTATATAATATTTAGGCATGTAAATATCTGAGCAAAGATAAGGGGGATAATATGGTAATAAAATACATAAGGTTTTTAAAAGGAGGGCTGCTGCAGAGCTTTGAATTTATATTAAGCATTTAGGTAATAAAACATTTATACCCAGGTTTCAAGCCTGTAAGAAATGACAGTTTTCATAGCTTGTTTCACTGACAGTGATTGATCCAAAATACACTGTTTATTTTATCCTGATACAAAATATATTTTGTTTCTTACAAGTCTTGCTGAATTAATAGATTTTTTTTTTCTTTTCTGTCAAGTTTTTATAGTCTAAATTTCCCTGAGAGAAGACAGAGAGGAATATGTTAAAATTACCAAATAAAGCATGGAGGTGGAAAATATTAATTAAGTGTTAGAGAACTGACATATCATAAAATTAGTATGAAAAATGAGTAATACAAAAGGAAGCGCTGTGCAGCATGAAGTAATTTGAATGCTTTGAACAGAGATCAGTGCCAGAAAGCTCTAACTCCTAATAATAATCTAAGGAAGATTTAGAAAAAAAATGGCATCTGCAACTGGGAACCACAGACATTTATTCTGTGAAAACTGTGGTAATTCTGGTTTTGAAGTCTGGTTTGCCACTGAGAAGTGTGGTGTTTTAATTTAATAGCTGATTTTTCTGGGAAAGGCCACCAAGCAACTGCAACTCCTTCCTCTTCACTGCCCCAAAGGAAAGGGCCTTTCCGTGCCAAAGGGCAGGGACAGGCATGGTTGCTGAGTCTCATATGAGTCATGGTAAGAAAAGAGCTTTTTCAAGGCCTCTCCCAGGCATTCTCTGGGACTGTGATTGCAGTCACACAGAGACCCACTGACATCACGGGTGTTTTCCTACAAGTCCAAATCTGTTTCTTCTTAAAAGAGTTTCCAAAACCATGTTTTATGTGAGAAGCACAGCTTACACATCTCCCTAGCAAATCTTATGGTATGAGCTTTGTAACAAACTATGAAAGAGCACAATCACGCTTTTAGTGTCTGTGTGCCAGAAAATACCTTTATATTGTTCTTTGCATTGCTGCCGTATGTGATGCTTATTTAATAGGAGATACAAAGCATTATCAAAGATAAGCATAGGATGTCTTGTGCAGATGTCTCATTTTGTTGATTGCTGAGGAGGGTTCTTGGGTAAGGCATCTCCTGTAGTCACTCTGGAAGAGCAATTACCTTGAGCTGCAGTCATTCAAATGGGGCTGTAGTGCTAGTTTACATAAACAGTTTAGGAGCAACAAGAAAAATTGCTGTGTCTGGAGCAGACTAAATGACCCTTCAGTCCAGAATCATGTCTTTGATAGGAGCCATCTCTAGAAAAAGATGATAAGGAAAGGCTTCATATAGAGAGTGGTGCTTCCCTTGATAAATGTCCTTGCTTTGGAGAAACTGTAGAGCAAGTATTTCCTGAGGTGAAAGCTGTTGCTGGATCTTTTGAATAACAGTCCTCAGCACACTTTTCATCCATGATTTGTGTTACGGTCTTTGCAAGCATTTATACTTTTGACATGCACAGCACCTCATGACAATGTGTTCCACAGGTTTATGACCTATGTGGAGAGGTTTTGTTCCTTTGTTAATTTCATACCTTCAACTTATTTAACAGGAGGGTATAAAGCATAACCTCAGATCAATATTGCAGAGACACAGGACCATAATGGAACCTCCTAAATACAACTGAATAAAAATAAGGTAGAAACTTAGAATATGATTAAGTGATTCATGCCATTATAAATAATCTGTTCTCTCCTAAATTATTATCTCTAAGAAAAACAGGATCCAAAAATAAATTGAAGCATGTTAAACACAAATGTACACCAGGTCAAATATCTTTCTTGAGTGACCCCATTGACCTCCCACTTAAGCTAACAGAAAGATCTCTTAACAGGCAGCCCAAGAACTCTAAAATTCCTGTCATTACTGATACTGTCCAGCCTTATTTGTAATTGTGGTAATAGAAAAAGTTAAGTGAGTTAACTTTTCTCTGCAGCTCTATGGATAATTGAGCTCTTTTCATTAGCTTATGCTGATAAATCATGGTAAGTTTGTGGCAGAGTACAAAAGTGTTCCCTGTCGTGTACTCGAGTGTGAACTCTGAGACTGTCTGAACATGTGCACCAGGACTCTGGGCTGTTAAACCTTGAGACTTTTTTTCTTGTAAGAAGTAAAGAGGATGCAGAAACAGCCTTTTCTGATGATAAATCATGGTAGCTTGGACATTCTCTGAAAACTGGAGGTTTACTGATTCAAGAGGGTTTGGTTTCTTTTTTTTGTAACTTGCTTAGAGAAAGGTATATTTTCAAAAGCCTGTGTTAAGCTTTTAGAGCATGGTGAGTGTCTTTGTGTATGAGTAAAAAAGACATCTCCTTTCTACTGAAGAAATAAGTAAGCCCCCTCTCCAGTCTGCTGCTTAGAATCTTGTTTCCTTTAGAAATTTCTTTCACAAAAATTGTTTGCTTGAGCTGTGAGCCAGAGTTAATAGTTACTGTGTATTGATATTTTGAGCACCTGGTTTTTCAAAGCTATAAAAGGAACTGCATTACAATCAAGCTGCTGCATTTTCCAGGGCTTGACAGAATGACATTTCTCACACCTTAGCCCCAAGCTTTTATACCTGAATGTTCTAACTTTCTGATGTTGACAAAAGCAAGTAACAAAGCAGAAGCACTAAGTTACACTTTCCTTGGTGTCTGCTCACCCAGGATCCTCACATGCAACTCAATGGTCTTGGGCTTTGTATTTCCCAGTAGCTGGGGCAGCACAGTGGAGGATCTTTCCTGTCAGCATTAGTAAAGAATAGGATAGATAGTTAAGTTTGCATATTTATCACAACTGTGGTAATTTTCAAAGTGTAGCATTATTTATTAAAATACATGTTTACATTACCAAATTTTCTTTCATTTCATTAATTACCCCAGGCACTTCAGGAAAAATGGGGTAGAAGTGCAAGTTTTTGAATTTCAGTGAGTTTCATATAAAGGCAAGTTATGGTCACCTCTCTAAAAGGAGAAGAAAAGGAGGGAGAAAAGCTTTAAGGGAGTTTGCAAATAAAAGCTCTTCTTTCCTTTTCTCTCTATGCTGGATCTTTGTTTAATCCCTAAACATCTTGCTTGTACCATAATGGTTATTATACATTTAAGTATAAATTGCAACTTATATAAACTTAAAACTAAGGGGTTCTCCTGTTTAAAGACAATGTGATTTTCCTATCATGTGCTAAGTGCATATAGCATACTGTCTGTGACATCTGAATATAGAGAGAGATTAGAAGAAAGGTTTCCTTTCTCTTCCTTCTAACAATTAATCTAAACCTTAGTGGTTTTTATACACTGTTTTTATCAGTATTGTTGCTATCACTTTTTGGTTTTCCCTATCTCATTTCAGTTTTTCTAGTAAATTGTTATCTCAACCCATAACCTCTGCCTTTTTTTCCCTTTCTCACCAGATGGGGTGGGGGGGAAGGGAAGCACCTACTTGAGGCATAATTTTCAGCTGGTTTTAAACCACAACAATTTTAAACTGAAATGTTTTCTATTTAGTCTTTTAAATAAAATTCTGTAGGAAAATATTGATGCTGATGTTAACTAAAAAAGAAAAAAAGAATATGACTACCAAAAGTCTAAGCCCCTTGTTTGAACAGGGTAATAAGAAGGTCTATTTTAATTATCCCCTGATACTATTAGTTATCAATTGTAAAATACATTTCATCTGCAAAGCATCCTGTATTATGAGAGCTGGTGTTTGGAAGCTTGTACTAGTTAAATTCTGATTCTTAATAATGAAACTTTTTATAATGAGGATAACTAACCAGTGGTAGAAATTAGAAATGTGGTATATTCTCAGCCTTTAAATCAACACTGGATAGCGTTTAAAGAGATACATTATGTCTTACACAGAAATTATAAGATTGGTATAGAAATTGGTGCATAATTTGTCTGCTGTAAAATAAATAAGAATAGATAACAATATTTTCCTTATGTTTTAACACACAATCTAAAAATAATGTGTTTGTTTAATCTCAATTCTTAATTACAGTACTCAGCATGAGTTGCTGAGATCAGACAGGCCAAGCCAGATTAGGATTTAATAAAATGCAAGTTAGAGCACTGCTTTCAGATTTTAGGATTCTACTGTATCATTGTTAAGGTCAATGACTGAAAATATTTTGATATGGTAAGGATCTTATTAATTGAAACTAAATGACTAACATCCTTACCTATTAATTTGCAGCTATGTATTTAAATTTATTTTAAATTTTTCATGTTTCCATCCCCACAACATATATATAGGAAAGACAGTAATTTTTGGTTATAGTGAGTATGACTACTTTAAGGACTTAATAAAATCAATTCAACAGATGTCCCAAATTTAGGATCTCTTTTTGTGATCTATGAGCCAAAGGAAAATGGGAACCAACAGCATAGTGACATAAGAATCTTGAATCCACAATGTGACGTCAAATACATGACACAGAGATGCTGAATAGCTCTTTGCAAAGAATATTTTCTATTTTCGGAGAGAACAAGAGAATTCTTGACTCTTTCCAGACTTGACTCTGGATATCTTTGGTGACTGTGTAACAAGTATCACTGTGAATTTTTTAAGAAGAATTTCCAAATCATTGCATTTATCTGTTATCAAGACATAAGAGCAGATGGGATATATGAACATAATAGGCCAGGTTTGATTACGATGAAGACTATACATGTGTGAAACTTATTTAAAGTGAATAAGTCCTAGAGGTGTCCACCTTTTCTCCCTTTTCAGGTGTACGGAACCTGGGTGCAGCTTACCCAATGTCAAGCTCTGGGTAGACATGGAAAACCTGACTTTCAGACTCCTCTTTATGGCAATGTAGATGCAGCTAGTGTGTCTGAAAGGAAAGGGTGCAATAGAGAGATGAGCACAGCCTAACAGCTGGACTGTTGAACAGTAAAGCAAACAGAGCATGATCACTGAAAGTTCCTGAGTGAGCTGGAGAAATTCCTTCAGTTTGAGTAAGTCCTGAAACAAAACTTGTCTTTGGATTTCTCCAGACATAATTATGTTCTGCACACCATTTTCATGACTTTGCACAGGAACAGTGTGATTCCACCCTGCTTCACTGTGGACAAAGAGCAGTTCATTTACTGAATATAAATTTTCATTTTTGCTTGAAAAACATCTGTGGCTATTTCACATTTTTTGTTCCAGTTTAAAATATGTGTACAAACTTATTAAGACCCAAGAAATATGAACGAAATTTAAGTGATTTTTCTATTTTCATCAGTTAGACTTGATCAGTTCATTTACTAGAAAGTTAATATGGATGATTTGAATCACTCAATAATCTGAACAGTAAGCTGAAGGAAAGATTCTGGATGTAAATGGAAAATTACAAATTTCATTTTTAATAAAAGGATATATTTCCTTATGGCTTAGAAGCTCTGTTGGTGCAAAGGAAGAAGAAAGAAGCTTTATGTGTTTGCAAGCCAAGCAAGTCAAAGTCCCTTATCTGTTCATTTGCTAATCAGCTCCTGCCCCTGTTGATCTACAAACATCCATACATGAATACAGATTTTTATAAAAAGTGGGACAAAGATGCACTGCAGAGTGAGTTTATGGTCATGACACTTTTGATCTTGACTATTTCTTATGAGAGATTTGTATTTTCCAACAGTTGTTAAGAAAGACAAAACAATGTAATACTACATTTATCAAAGATCTATTGTCATTAAAATGGTATTAATAACTAAATGAATTCTTCTGCTTTTAAAATTAGATCATTGAAGAATGTAAGGATGCAAATTTGTCAAATATTTAGCTTAAATATACTTAAAATTGATAATGAATTCTTCTTCCTTTTTCTTAGCACTTCATGATGCTTCTTATTGCCAGCTAAACATGTAGTCCATACTAATAACAGAAATTTGTCGACTTGTTAGTTAAAATTCTCCTGCTACTGTGTCTTTCTCTAGGGACGACACTATTCAACAAAATGTGAAGCTCCCTCGTGTTAAGGAGATAATTCTACCCAATCTATCCACTTCAGTTCCCTCCCTCAATAAAAATGACAATATCCTAATGCATAACACTTGAGAATAGAAATTGAAATAATCACTTATAAATTTATCCACAGCTGACAGCTTTATTAATCTCTGTAGCTGTTGTCATTTGATAAAGAACAACATATGATAAAAATTGTGCAAATTGCCTAATTAGGCATTCTGCAGCAGAAGATCTGCTATTATAACAACCAGTAATCAGGTAGAAGACCAAAACAATAACATTTGTCTTGGAAGAGAAAAGCTCTTTGAGAATCTTCCTCATTTATGATGATCTAGCTACAATCAAGGAAAGAATAATGGTTCTTAGTCAATGGCAATATTCTGGCATGTAGCTATTACTGCTAACAGATGAAGAAAAATTCTTGTGTTTGACAGGAAATCCCTCTTGCAAAAATACAGGAGCGCATTTGTTACAGCATACACAGAAATATATCCTAGAACCTGAAAGCAGTCTTCATCAGGAGAGCAGGACGTAGAGGAAGGAGATCAAGAAGACTTTCTTCTTTCCCCTGTCTTTTGAAGGAGAAACCTAACTAATTTCAGTAGAGATATCCAGGGGAAAGCCTTTAATGCAATTCCTTTCAAACGTTAATAATGCCTGAGTCAGTAATGTATTTTGTCTAATGGGGATGGTTTTTATGAGGTCATTGTTTGGCATCTTAGTGTGACCTAATTGCCAAATATTAGTAGAAAATGGGGCTTTGGTGCTTTGAGAAACTGTGACTAAAAATGTTTATTTTCTTCAGTTGACAGTAAATGGAGCCTAGGCTAAGTAGTTAACACTGCAAACACCTGATGTTATGTGTGACACCTTAGAATGTGTTATGCCTCTGTGTTTGCTGCTGGTGTATATATATTATCTCATTGTCAGTGAGTCACAGATACTGTAGTCCTTCAATTAATAATTAAATTCTGTGGAAATGAAATCACTACAAAGTTTTGAAACTTTCATAAATCTGCTTTTTTAATGTTGGCTCTTTTATCTTGCCTTTATTTCTGTAAATGGCATCTACTTTTTCTCATTAAACTACCATTATCTCAAACAGTGAGCTTTAAAATCTTATTTTTTCCTGTCCTCTTGAGGTGTGGGAATGAGAAACAGAGAGGTTGAGATTTCTGCACTTGCTGCCATGATCTAGCTGAACAGTTAGAACATCGGCTGGACTAGATGATCTTATAGGTCTCTTCCAGTCTTGAAAATTCTGTGATTCTGTGATTCTGTGATTCTTGCAGACAGCCAAAGTCGACCCATCACTAAATCAAAAGCTGGATGACAGGAGAGCAGTGGATATTTTCTGTCTGGGCTTCAGTCAGGACTTTGAGACCATTTTCCATAAGATCTTCATAGAGAAGCTTTTCATATGTGGGCTGCAGGAGCAGACAGGGAGGTAGATTGAAAACTTGCTTGGCTGACAGAAAATTATATTAATACACCATACAAGTATTCAACAAGAGACCATTAATATTATTTCTACAATAATAAATAGAGTATTTATTTTATAAAAGTATTTTAACTTTTCCAACTTAGGCTTCTAAATACATGTACAGACACGAGCAATACCTTAGAGTTAGAAATGAATACAAGAAAAATAGGTAATCTGCTTATAATGGATTTTAGTAAGAGATGTGGATACAAAAATAATATCAATAATTATATTAATAGCAAAATTCAGGAAAATGTACCTGACACAGGTACTGGGTTCCTCATGACTAACTCAATTCATACATACTTAATGGAAAAGCAGAGAATATAATAAACTGCATGCATATTAAACTGCATAAGATGATGATTTTCCTTAGGGAGAGGTATCTGAAACCACATTTTTTGGGAGACTTGGAAGTGCCCAAGGCTTTCAAAACATGCCTTTATCACATTCAGAAGTATTTTATACCTTTTGAATTTCTCTGGACATAATTTTGTGGATCTATATTTTTCTAAATTTCTTTGGAACTGGAAAAATCCCATTATATTCTCTCATAATAGTCAAGTTTCAATTTGCTGTTTCTTAAAATATGAAATATACTTTGAAGATCTTCTGTGAGCTATTGACTTTTAAGTTCTTCTGTTACCTGTTGACACTTCATTTAGGAAATATGCCAGAGAAGCAACCCCTACCATAACTCTACAAACCTTGTATTTTCTTTCAATCATGTATTTTCATTCAGCTACACAGCTGTGCAAAATCCTTAGCAATTTGAGAAATCCCTTTGTCTTCTCTATTGCTGCTAGTTTTTTGAGTCCAAAATAATGAAATGTTATGAGTAGAAAGATTGGGGAGGATTTTTGTTCGTTTTGGGTGTTATTTGTGTGTGAGAACAGCCTGTGGCAACATTAAATACAATACAAAAAATATAAGATCTAAGCATAAACAAAATCTCAAAATAGATTTTTCATAATTTTATACAGTAAAATGAGTACAAATGACATTAGTAAAGCCTGCAAATATGATCTTTAGTAACAATTACATTACAATGCAAAACATAAGTATAATTTAGAAAGAAATGAGAGACCAAGATGTCATATAAGATTATCTCATATTTTTCATGATTTTTTCTTCCTTCTTGATAATTCCACCTCTCCAAAGTTCTCTTTTTAAACACTTTGTCTGAGAAAGTGTGTACCAAAGTAGTTCTTATCCAATATAACACAGAACAAATGAGAAATGTAAAATAAACTAAATATTCCCTTAGATAGAGTTTGTTAATTTTTATGTAGTGAAATTGTATTTAGATATGAATTTCCAAAGACTACTGTTATTGTAGTACATTGGTAATGTTTTGGAGCCAAAATGGGTAATCCTTTTTTTTTGTTTGATTGTTTCTAAATCTGTTTCCACACTTGTTGTGCATTTTTCTCTGATATAACTGTGTACCTCTATTTCAAGCTTAGTTTAGTTAAAATCTGAAATGCATTGGATGATTGATTGGCTTGCTGGACTTAAGTCTACCCTGAAAATTGGCATGACCTGACCTTGTAATGTTCTATCTCTCTGCCCTGTCATAGCAATTTGAATGAGATCCATATTTTAATAGCCATTTATGGTGCTCCCAAATGCCAAAGCTTGTCAGCTTGGCTATGGCCTTTGCAATTATGAGTAGAATTGCTTCCTTGTGCTCAGGAATGGCTTTTATGCTATGCTGTAACCTGATATAGATTTTGCTGTATTTCCTTGCTTTTTAGAGCAAGAGTGAGAAAACACATATCACATCAATTATAACTTTATTCTTCTTCTATCCTTACCTCCTCCCACTTACGCTTTATGGCTTGATCGTTAGGCTGTTGGTGTCTGGGCTTGTAGCAAAGTTAGGTGTTCCAGATTCTGCTTCTCCCTTTCTTGAGCACTAATATGGAGATTCTGTTTCTTCAGTGTCTTTCAGAAAGGTTTGATACCAGAATGAATAGCAAGCTGGGAAGGAAGCCCACCCATTTCCTCTGCTTTTGGAAGTACTGAGAGAAGACACTGAATATAAATTTTAATTCTGGTTCCTTCCCATCAAGAAATTCTACCAAGAACTTCAGTTATAAGAAGGCTGAAAAGAATAATACTGCCACTAAGAAGTACTTGTACTACTAATATATCCTCTTTCCAGTGTCTTTTTTCCAGATATATCCATTTTGCTGGCTTCTGAGAAGAGGCTGAGGCTGCCCCCTTGCTGGACACATCCAATTCCACCTGGCTTCAATGAACCCAATGCAAGGCACAGCTGACCTTATCAGCAATGATAGCGGTGCCTCTGGGAAAATGTATTTAAGCAGAGGCAGAAAACACCATATGGGCAGAGGAAACAACAACAGAGGGAGCACAAAAGTCAAAGGAGGAGTCAGTACTCCATGGGAGGTTAGGTTTTCCTTGTGGCCTGTGAGTGACCTGCACCACAGCACATTTATCCTTACACTTAGTCTAGCTTTCTTTTCAATGAGAAAATACCAACGTGAGCCAACCTGGAGTATTTTACTACACACATGTGTTTAATGAACATGATTGAAAAGCATGAGAAAGAACAGGAATTTTGTGGGATCTGAAAGTAAAAAAATTATAAAATGTGAGTAGTGAAAAGCCTGGAAATTCCCAGTGTTCAAAGCAGCAAAAATAATGGAGTGAAATGCTAGCTCTTGTTGTCATGCAATCATTATCAGCTCTCTGTGGGTGTTGTGTGAAGCTCCAGGAAGCTGGATCCCATTCTGAAAATTCCAGACATGCTGAGGCAATGTGCATGCAACAGGTCCAGTTTGTACTGGGTGAATTAGGTAATCAGCAGGAGATGCCTTGCACACAGAGTCAACTAAGAAACTCAACTATCAGGTTTCCTGAAGAAAACTTTCTTTGAACTTCTCCCACTATTGTGTTAGAGTTATTGTGTCTTTGTGTTACTGACCTTCTAGGTGTCCACATAATGTGTCCTCTGACTTGTGTTTGAGCTTAATCTTGGAAATAAGGCTGATTATGTGTATTTGTATCAGTTCTGAGCTGGGATGAGTATAGCTTCTGCTGAAATAATGCATACCTTTCAGCATTTGCTATTTCCCCACTCTGCCATGGTACTTACTGCACTGTTTATTTCTCTCCAGGTCACATTAGAATGAAATGTGCTGTCGTCAGAAGCCATGAAGTGCATCATAAAATGCCACATGTTGGCCCTACTGGTAATAGATGCAACTCCAGGACTTCAGCAAGGTGTCCTTGCTCAGAACAGAGTTGGTGCCTCGAAATACTAAGAAAAATCATCTCATAAAAAATTATATCAAAAAGGAAAACAGTAACTCATAACTAAAATTCCAAATTCAAATTCAAATAAAAGGGTTCAGTAAGCCTCTCTGAAATACCTCTGGACCCAATTTCTTGAAAAATTCAAGAAATATAGCTATAGGTAACCATACTAGATTTTGGTTTCTACAGTAAAACTATTTTCAGCTCAGGGATATATATGAAAGCAAATATGTGAAAGTAAAGACTTCAAACCAAAACAGACAGAAGGTGTGAGCTATTGAAAGTATAAGGCTATTACTTAATTTCAGGCTAAGATTACAGTTGTGGTTGTATGGATTACAATAAGCTACTGGTAGTAAAAAAAATTTAAATAATGTAATTTAATTAAAATAGTTGCTTATCTCATGGAATTATATTAGCTAAAAACCTGGAAGTTTTTTTTAAGAACTTATCATTGCTTCCAAAATATTTAAGAATAAACAGAAGCTGCAAAGCTTTTACTGCAGGATCCTGTGGGTGATGATGACAGAAGCCCTCTGTTCAAGGGTTGTGACTTTCATGAGTGCCAAACCAAATTTATTTCAGTTAACATAAAATTAAATTAAAGTAGATAATAAACCATGTGTAGAAGAGGATCTTGATGATAGACTGTGATTGCTGACTTACAAACCAATGCTCCAAAGTTTATTGTAGCTGTAATTCTCCAGGAAGAATGGCCAACTAACTGTTTAGGCTATTAACCTGCATGTGTGAAGTGCAAATGCTTCAGCAGAAGTCCTCTGCGAACACTTCAGGAGTGTACATAGGTTTACAAATTGTAAGGAAGAGATTATTTTTGAGAATGTTGGCATGGGCCATCTTGCCTTCTTGGCAAGAGTCACGGAGTAGGAAAGGAGCTGAAATGTGGTAGTCACAACTCATTTAATCACAGGACCACTTTCTGATGTAACATAATCCAATAAAATGTGGTATGACTCCACTGCTGTCTATTAAGGAGTTGGTGCGAAGGTTCCACAAGAACATGGGGAAATACTTGTATTAATAAACTGAATTAGATATGATAATGAGAATGTCTCCTCTGCATCTAACAGTATGATTTGTTGATCCAGATCCAAGGACAAACTTTATAGAAACATACACAAAAGGATTTCTACATAGAAATCTGCAGTATTTTATGGAGCAGGATTCTGTCAGAGATCACATTTTATACACCTACTGTATAAAAATGGGCACTTTGGACAAGTTAATGAATGAATGATTAAAGACACTACTAAAGTAGCAAAGCACAGTCATATTTTAACAGTACTTTTCTTGACCTCTTAGATGTAGAAAAAAGTTTTATTTAATAGAAAAAGTGAGTTTATTACCAGAAATGTTAACATTTTAGAGGGATGTCATCAATCTTGCTTTATAATCAACCATCAAATATTTGTCTTGACACTTCTATAAATTGTCCTGTTAATGCAAAAGTTTACATTAGAAAAATACAATTAGAACACAGTTTTTAAAAGCATGAAATTTAAGTCTATAATAAAAGTAATAAAACTGTTAACACTGTATTGAAGTTTTTTATTTACAACTCATTGTAAATTTGTTAAATTATAGGAGAAATATATGGACTAAGATTACAAATATCAAATTTTATTAAAGTAAGAGGTTCATATTATGCAACCCAAACCTAGTAAGCTAAAAAATGATACATTTTACGTGTCCTAGTTTCTGTGGATTTATGTAATATTTGCCTGGATTTTCTTATATTTTTGTTAGTGCAGAGTGTTGTTTAAGTTGAAGTCATCTTCTCTCTTAAAGGAAAACAACTATATACCTTAAAATGTAGAAAAGTAATATTCGTACAAAAGCTTCCTCAGTCTGCTGTTGAGTTGGCACTGGAACATGTGCAATAAATTTCTGTTTGCCATCTTCACCTTCTCTCTCCTTGCCACCTTCCTCATCAGCCCCTTCTTCATGGGTACCATTGATGTTTTCTTCCTCCACCTCCTCACCTCTTGCAAGGGGTTCCTTTCAAAAATCTCTCTAACTCCTAGCAAGTCCTTTGCAGCCTCAAAGTATTTGCAGCCTCTGTCTCCTGGAACTTCTTTCCCTTCATGATCTAACATTTTCAGGCCAATCCTAGCAAAGTCAGGACCTCCCAGCTCCTTTATTCTGTATTCCCAGTGTCCTTTCTCCCTCAGAAGCTTGTTAATTTCATCATTCAGGTCCCAAATTCTGAATTCAAGCAATGCAGCATTTTGGATGTGCCGCTTTCTTAGAAATCTCCCCAGTGATCTGTCTCCTCCATTTCTCAGCTTTGGGCAGTTCATGACACTGATGCAAGCAAAGGCTCCTTGGCTTTTCCTTCCTCAAGCCCTGCCGAATGCGCCGTGCATGCAGCAGCTCCGCACCCCAAAACTGAACCCGGCTCTGCTCCAGAAGTGTGCCAGTGAAACCCCCCTGGCACAGAGCAAGGAGGCAAAGGCACTTTCAGGATTGTAGCATTGCACCACACCTTTATAACTGGATGATCCTGCACAGAGACACAGCCACCCATTTCTTTGGTGGGGCTTTTCTTCTATTTCTCAGGCTTTTCAGTTTCTCTGGCTTTTTGTTTCACACAGCTCTTTGGCTGTATTTCCCTCACAGCTCTGGCTGTATTTTTGCAGCTTTTCGCTGCTGGGTTGGGCTCACATCTGGTCTTTCCCAGCTTTTAGCTATAGGGACAGGGTCTGCATGCACTGTCCATGGTCTCCCTCCACTCTGCCTGCAGGAGCTGGCTGCTGTCCTCACACTGAGTCACCACAGGTGACAGGAGGGGTGGATCAGAGACAGAGATGACACACACCCCAGAATTCCCATGCAACAGCAGTGTATTTTATTCTTCCTACCTCTTTAAACAGGAGAATTTGAACCTCCTGGTCCAGACAGCTCATTGGTCTGGCTTAAACACAGCTCCTGTGCCAGTGACATGCCTGCAGCTTAGGGTGGAATGTGACTGGGTGAAGTCCCTGTAGGCATTAAAATCCATCCCATCATAGCTCAACCCAGGGGCTGGTTTATGGAACCAGGCTGGGTTTCTTGTTTACAATCAAATTAATTGCCTGGTACAAGCTAGCTCGTACCGCAATATGCACCTTTATCCACATTCCAGGCTGTATGTTTTCTGTCCCACACCACAGGACAAGTGTACCAATGGAAAAGCAGTGGTTGTTAATTTTCTAAAGAGTAAAAACACTGCTCATCATCGCTCAGTTTCTTCAATACATATGGTGTTAACCAGAACTCGGTGATCCTCCCTACAGGAGGTGCTCTCACCAAAATACCTTTGCTCCAAACCTGGCCTGACTAAAGGATATGATTACTTTCTGTGGTTGAGACGGGCATACACAAGAAATGGAAAAATTATTTTAATACCTTAAAGTAATTTTAAAAAGCCTGCCAGTTTGGAGTCTAAGCCACATTTCCTAATGTCAAATGAAACCCTGCTATAGACATTCACACACACACACACACACAAATCCCCTTTGATTGCAGTCAACTTTGAATGTGACCTTAACCCCACAGAGATGAGTATTTCAGTGTATAAACTTCAGCAAGTTGAAAACAGTTAAAATATTTCCCCAGAAACATTTTCTATGAACTGTAGTAATCAAAAGGTTTCCTCTGACTTACTATGTAATGAATTTCCTATCTCAAAACAAAAGTAAAATTTAGCTCAATCGTGCACTATATTAAACATGAACAATTTATTTTTTCCCTTGTGGTCTTAAAGCAGGACCAGTATCCTAAGATTGCTTTTATACAGTATTATGACTTTACCTTCCTTTAAAATAAATAGAATGCTGATATCTTAGCTACATAATATAAATGTAGGATTGTCTCTTTTTTTTTTTTTTGTTTTTGGTCCACAAATGTGTTTTATTAAATGCTATTGTTCAGGCTATACATATATATATTCCTGGCTAGCACTCATTGTCATAGTATACTTATATTTTTAATTTAACTATATTTTATTATTTTAGACAGACAGATTCAATACTGAATAAGTTTTATTTTATCTTCCTTTCCCCTTTCCTCCCCTGCTTTTATGCTAGTGAGTTTTCACTTTCAGGACTTATGCTTCTAAAATGGTATACAGCTTCAAATCCTGGAAAAGTCAATGCCAGTCTGCAAGTCATTTTAACTTCTCTCTGAATTAGAGCATGTGTTAGTGCCACAGTGAAGGCTGAACCCAAAAAACAAACAGCAATGGTAGCATGTGCTTGATGAAATTTACTTTAGTCACCTTGCTATTCTCTAGGAGGGCCACTTACCCACAGAATGTGAACCTTTCAGTATGGAAGGAAAATACAAGGTTTGCTTTTCCACCATATCATGGTGGAATAAATAATGTTACAGTCCTGGCTTCCAGAAATTGTAGTCTCTTCAAAAGAAGCAAGTGGTTCATATCGTGGCTGCTTTCAGGGATCTATAGTTTCCTTTGCTGATTGAGAAATGGCTCTAAAAACCTGCCAGTACTACAGGCTGTAAAGCCCCATGCAGAGAGCTGCCAAGTGTCTTCCTTTGCTGCTGAATCCATTATCGTCGAGGCACATTTAACATGTCCTTGGCTGTGCTTGCAGCCACGAATCACTTGGGAAAAGTCTTTCTCAGTGGTCAACAACTCTCCTTAATTTACCAGAACTGCTTGGACACCCTGCTAATCTTATTTAACACACATTGAAAAGTTACTGACTTTTGTGACTTGCTCAAGATTTCTCATTTGTATGTTATCCAACCTGTGTTCATTTATCTTGTTAAACATTACATTTCAGTAACTTCTCAGTTCTGGTGTCTTTATTATTTCCTATGCATATCTCTATTTTATTCTTCCTTTCCTAGTATCTTGTGTTGTAATTTTTTGTTGTCTGTCTCATATCAAAATATATTCCTGTTTTTTTTCAATTCATTGTATCATGTCTTTATTCATTAAAAAATGAAGTTTTGTATTCTTTATCCAGGTTCTATTTCCCCAGCCTTTTACCTACTCTCTTCATTTTTTTTTCTTATTTCTTCTGCTCTTTATATTTATCACATCCTTGTTGCTGCTGACATACCCACAGACTATCTCACATTTGCTCATCTAGGCATGTTCTCATGAAGCTTATCTCTTTCTGCCACTCTCAGTGTAAAGACTCTTACCTTCCTGCCAGTGCCTTCTTTTTTCTGCACACATTTTGAAATTCAGTTCAGTAGCTCCTTACATACAAAGATAAGCTACAAAAATGTTGCTAAAAGTATATAAAAAAGACAGCAAAAATCCACAAATCCAAGAGAAATCACTTTTTGACAGGTTTTGTAGCATCTTAGGGTTCTATTCTGTGCATTTTTGCCATTAGCATTCTTTTCTGAACAGTAAAAAGGAACAGTGTCAGATGGAAACATTACAGAAACTTCAACACTTAAAAAAAAAAGGACTAATTAGAATAAAATGAGAAGTGTGAACTATTTTTATTAACCAATTGGGCAGTTTTATGCACAAGTGAATTGACTGGATAATGGAAATATGGTCAATCTCATGCAAGTGGAACACAACAAAGTGAGAGGCGTTGAGTTACTTGAGGGAGTGACCAGCAAAGGTGAAGAGGACAGATGGAACAAAAGAGTAGGGAAAAAATCAGCTGAAGTGGGAACAGGAATAGTAGAATGCCTCGTATATGATAACAAAAAGGAGTTGGATATTAGGCCTGTTATACTAGCAATTATTTGTGTAAGTTATCTTTTGAATATAGCATTGTATTAAACAATAAAATATGTAGCTGCAGTTTGATGCAGCTATCAAAAACCACTAAAGTGGTCTTTGGGGTATTTCAAATATTCCAAGGAATACTTTTCCAAGTATTTTAATTATATGTAAAGAATAATTTACAGAAGGGATATAGATATCTTACCAAACTACTGTACACAAATCTGATCAGCCAAGTTGAAGAAACAATAATTAAAGTATAGAAGCAACAGATTGACTGATGCAGCCGAAAGCATCTCTCTTGTTAGAACATGTTAAAAGGGCTTGTTCTGCTAAATCTTCAGTGAAGGCTGAAATAAAACATGATCACTCTTTTCCCATAAGAATTTTAAGGCCCATATATCTGGGCAGTGTGAGGGTAGAGAAATAAAAGGGTCACGTTTGTATGAAAACAAATGGCACATACTGATCAACAATAAATACATGGTAGAAGTATTACTGTATTTTAATTACTGCTGTAAAAAGAAGTAGAAAGGCTTAGAAGCAATTGATTTTAAGATGAAATTTGCTATATTTCTGCACAGGTTTTTGAGACATGATAGGGAGCAGTATTTGCTGAGCTGTGATGTCCTGTCCAATTCAATATCCTCAAGGGTTATGCAAGCCAATGCAATACTGATGCATCACCCTAAACTTGTAGATTTATTTTTCTTACTGCAGTTCAGAGCCATGCCAGATTAGCTCCAACTACTCATCCAGTTTGTATTGCAGCACCAGTTTATTGAGGCAAAAACTGAAGTGTGAACTTTTAACATGGTCTGTTGTTCAAATGCATTCATTATACCTTAAACATAATGGTCACTGTCTTATAGGAGCAAAGTAGGATATTTATACTGGCCTGTATAGGAAGCATATTTTGACATTTGCTTAAACCTTGCCTTCTGTAGAAAACTGTAATGGGGGAAAAGTAACATGAAAACAATTTAGTCTCAGAGTCTTTGGAGTTTTGGTTGATCTTTTTCTGTCTCTACAGAGACATCAAATCCAATCATCATCAGGAAATGCAGTGATTGAAGCATTACATACCTCAAAAATCCATTGATTACTTATCTTTTCTTATAGTTTCAGCCATATAAACAAAATGCTAATGAAATTCAATATTAATCTATATTGAAATATTTGAGGATAAACAGTTGTATATTCTTAAACATTTAGATACACTTAATTCTTCTTAATAAATTCCTACATTCTGAGAACTTAGGTAAATCATTGAAGATCCCCAAAACTGCAAATGAAAAATAAAGATGTGTAATTTTTTTTCAGTGGTTACAATATTGTTTTGGCAAGTGGAAAATTCAAAACAGAAGTTGCTAGCTAGCTGCACAATATAGAAGAGTTCTCAAATTTGAGAGATGCTGCTGGATAGGATGAATCTCTCAGTGAATGAAAGTATAATGAATATATGAATACTCATAATTACTAAAAAAATTAGGGAAATTACTCTTTTTCACTGTAGAATTCTAATTTTGCAATATAATTTTTTCTTCATTTTGTTCAAGTTGGAAATATTTCTGTTTGCAGTTCTGAAAAGAGATATTTCTTCATACAGTCAATTCTTAGAACACCCTGAATATGAGTGGAATCATTCTTTTTATAAAGGAAAGGAAACATATATGTGCCATGTCAAGGGGATATTTGCTTGCACTTGCCACATCTTATCCAGATATGGATGCTGTGAAAGGACGTTTTTGGACCATTTGCATTGCTACCTTTCCCCAGGGGTAGCACAGTTAACATTCTACTAGTGAAATGTGCTGGTCCTTTTTGTTTGAGATTCATTGTCGGAGAGTGGTGTGAAATCTTTCTGAATATTTCAATTGCAGACAAGTAAAATATTTTTAAGCCATGTGAGTACTTCATAGAACATTAGGAGATAGAGTATTTACACCATGTATTTGAGTAAAAAGAATTTGTTAGGACTCTTCAGTGTACTGAACTGCCTGCAATTCCTGTTTGGAAATAACATTGCCTTTTCCAAAACTCCTTACTATTTCTGTCTCTCTTGTAGGATTATGTCTTTTCCTAATGTGACCTGATTTGCATCATACCTATAAATTGCACTTAAGCAGCAACACCTCAGAGGAGAATAGGAAATGGCATTTTATCACTTCTGCAGTTGTGTATTGTAAGGTCAAGGTTGGAGTGTGCCCAAGGGAAAAAGCATTTTCCACTCACACTTTGTTTTCGTTGTGACCATGTAAAAGGACTTCTCTCCAGAGATATAATTAAAGCAATTTACACAGACACTAAATCTGTGCACGTGGAACTGGTACAATGAAGAATAAAGCTACAAAGAGAACAAGGCAAACCTTTGGATTTTTGTCTGAGTTTTTGCCCCTATGGGAACACCTTCCATTACCCAAGGCTGGGGAGAAATAAGAAATTCAGGTCCTGTCTACCTTTTAGTTTTGTCAACCATAATTGGAATTTGGAAGAATAGGCAGCACTGTAGTTAGAAATCATTTTTCAGGAAGTGCATTTGTAACCAAAGTATAAACCATAGAGGTCAACTGTTGATCTCTGTCAAAAGGTAGCAAAATAGAATTCAGAGCCTTGAGCTAAAATATTAATCTTTCCCTTTTTGGTTTCTTAGAACTTCCTAAATCTGTGTAATAACTTAAAATAATAAGAACTTTTTAAATCAACACCACAACATTTTAGCAAGCTAAGAGATTTTTTTCTAACTGCCTAAAATATTAAATGAAGAAAACTTCATGGAGATATGTGACTTCCACATCTGAAGGCTTGTTAAATCAAAAAAGAAGCAACACTTGTGTACATTCACATTGCATCAATAAATGTACAACAAAATAAAAGAGAACAAAGCTCATTACAAAACATGCAGATGCCATTCTAAATGCTTTGAACAATACTATGATTCCTGGACTTTTTGCAGCTTGAAGAAAACTGGTTATCTACTGTATAATAACAAATGCTGAAATGACATATTCATTTTTGTACACTTCATCATGATAAAACATCCAGAACACAGACTTACAGCTAAGGAAAACCTAATCCTTTCAGTGGAGAGAAGATGTGGCCTTTTAAACTACAATTAGTATTATCTTTAAGAGCCAAACAACATTACAAATTATCTACCTTTGATATATGATCCATCTTGTATTTTAAAGAACTATTTGTTATTTACTGAATTTGGTCTGCTGATGAAAAATATAATTATGCCAAGAAGTTACATAATTAGCTACAACTATCTGTTCTTGTAATGTTCTCTACAATGGCAAAACATATATTAGTGGAAAATATAAATTAACTATAAAGTGCTCAATGCTTGAAACATCAGCATTGACAAAACTGGCAATAAAAATTAGAACCATTCTACACTTCTCAAAAGCTGGATGGCCTGCTTTTTTTGTATGGGTGAGAGAGTTGTGACAGCTGCCTAGTGCTAAAGTAATGTAAATAAATAGAAAAGACCACACTGGGTAAGTTAAAATAGATCCTAAAAAAATCATATTGGATATGCTCTCTGGATCACTGAATGATAGTGCTCTGCCTGCATCAGCAGAGACTACCAGTTGCAAGAAATGGTATAGACAATTACAGAAAAATGTGCTTAGAAAGACATTCTCTTTGTATCATATTTAATTAGTCATTGGTTTATGCCCTGAGGTATAAAGGCTTGAATTCCAATTATTTTATCCTACTTAATATTCACGGTTGTGATTATTCTCTGTCTTCATATCAAATGGAATCTTTCTAGTATTTTACCAAGTTAATATGCATCTTCAGCCATCTGCCTTGTGTTGACTATTAACTTCTGATAATGAGTGCCATTGCTGAATTATGTACTTGGTGAAAAAGCACTTTCATTTATTGCTCTTAGAAATGGCTGTAGTTCGAATGAATACCCCCTTTTCTTAAATTAAGAAATTACGTAGGCAAAACCAACCTTACTTTTCTACCTTTATGAAGTTCCTTCTAATTATTTTTTAGCCATGTCTGAATGCAGTAGATTTTAACTTTTCCAACATATAGTCAGTTTCACTATTTGTGTCTTACTTTTTTCATGTCCGCCACATTTTTCCTGAAATCCTAACCTTGGAAGTGAATTTTTTACGAGTGGATATTCTCTGATTTATTCTGTGGTACTATAAAATTTTAAAGATTGGATTTCCTCCCATCTTTGTGTTTCCCAACTTTTTGTCTTTATCACTGGTGGGGGCTGATGAATCCTGCAGTCTGAAAGAGCCAAGGCTGCTGCACCTCTGTTCCCTCAGATCCAGCCAGGGGTGATGCTGAGTGTGTTTTCCCAATGACTGACAGGGAGGCACCCATGGTACACCTACACATGTGCAGTTCACTGGCCACACAGAGAAAAAAACTAAGCAATCACACAAGCATTCAAGAACACTAAAAACCTCATCCTGTTTCCCTCTCTGGCTAATTAGAATAAAGGTTTATTAGCAGGAAATATAAGCATATATATATATATGTATATATATATGTGCAATGTGTATGTACAACACACCCAATGATTACTTTGTCAGTGTTTCCCTGGATCCTTGCTCTTCTCAATTGTCTCACTCTCAGATGCAAATGCCTGTGTACAAATGAGTCCCAGAAGATTCCCCAGCTCCCAGAGCCTCAGCAGTTTTCCAGAACAAACCCTGGTGTTGGTAGTGCTGAACTCCTGCTGTCTCCCTGTGAGTGACACACTCGCCCTCCTGGCTCCTGGGTCACTTCTCTGTGCTCTGGATGTTTGCAAGAGGTCACACTGTGATGCGCACACCCTGATGTCTCCAGCTGCTGGCACCCCAAACACACAGGCCTCTGATGGGTGGTTTCACTCCAGCCCTGGCACTCAGGCCTAGGCACAAACAAGCACCAGCAGAAAGAGCCCCTCCACTCAGGACAGCACTTAGAAAGGGAGTTTAATGAAAAGACACATCAGACTGCTGATATAGTGCAGGGGGTGCTGATAAGGGCTACCTGTGTTAACCCTTTATCTTCCTCTATTCCTGTGCTTGTTCATACCAAAACCACCTAGATACCTCTCTTTCTCCACCATTGGTTCATCGCTGAAAGATCCCACAATAAGTCCTGTACAATCTCAAAGTGCTTTTCTCTGCCATCCCATACTGTGTGAAGGCACTTTCCCCTGGCTCATGGGGCCCTGATGGCTCATGGAAATGGATTTGTAGATGGTGCAGGGTGTTTAGGCTCCCCCACTCTTGTCTTTGAATGTAGAGATGAGCTTTAACTTGCATAACCAACTAAGCACTACTTCACATGGAGCTCTGCTTTCATGGAGCTGTCAGAAATGACACTGAAGTGTTTTTCTTAAGTTCGTTCCGTTATTTACAACATGTCAGTAAGGATAAATAAACTAATTAAATTCTGAAAATCTGCCAGTCAGAAATGGAGTTACTAATACATATAGACGGATTTAGACACAGATTCAAAACTGCTCTAATAATCAAGACATATGATAAGTCATCCACCAGATAAATTTGTTTCTGTGGTGTATATTTTAGCTCAGTTTAATTTTTATTAATGTGCATTAGACGTCAATGTTTTAGTTCTGCTACAACATGTAGACATTCTACCTCTGGATATTTAAAAATATATGGTTTCAGGAGACCTCCTCTAAACTAACAGAGCAACAAGGTAACAGTACCAAACAAGTTTTCCACATTTTATTTCACATTAATATGATAGCAATTGCCTTATGTAATTTTATATTTCTTTCAAGTAAATTTTCTATTTGTCATTTAATATTTTTTCTTGGTTTAAAAAGTATTATGAACATGTATAGCAGTAATTGACCTTATTTCCCAAGACATCAGTGGTCCAGATTAGCTTCTTTAACTGGCAATCACTATGCCCTTTGGTAATAAAAATTATGTTGGAAAATTTGGAACATCTGTAAGTACGTGAAAATGAATGAAAACAGGAAAGGAATTTGTATAAAAAAAATCCCTTGTTTATATCCTAAGCATACACTGAAGGACAGAGGCTTGTTGCACTTAATCTACTGTAGGTATCAGATGTCACACAGAGTAGCCTAGCTTTTGTGAGGTTGATGGTTAGTGCTGTCAGAGCTGGCTATTTTATAAAATGATGGGATTGTCAGAGTCTAAACTTAATTTTCCATGGTCTTGGAACAGACTGGCTGTAAGACTGTAAAAAGAAATAGAAAGCCCTATTCACAGGCTGTTAAAGTTTCATTTCTTTTGTGAAATTAGAGATTATTTTCTAGGAAAAAAGAAAAGTCAGTGTTGGCCTGGAAAGTGGCCTTTCCTACAGCATTTCTTTGAAGTACTTCCTATAACACATCAGTTAATACATTATGTTCCAATTTTACTCTTGATCGTGGGTTGTGGTCAAAATGATTAGCCTGAGAGGATTCCACTTACAGATGCAGTTAATGGCTAAAAAAATTGGGTTACCACTATGCAATATTATCTTTCAAAATGATTTTTCCAGTCTAAAGGCTTGCACTTACAATAGAGCATGGTGTCCACAGAAGAAATTTCTTATTTCTGTTTATTTATTTGTAGTGAACAGTTAGCTCTTTACTTGACACATATCATAAAACTTTAGTGTCAACAATCTTTGTATTGGTCATTCTTTACAGACCATAGGACATTCTTCTGGGACACTTCAGTAGAAGTGTTTCTTCAGTAGAAATTTTCAGTTAGTGGCATAAGGAAGAGTTTTCTGGATTGACAACAATAGATTGTCCAATTTGCATTTTTAAATGTATTTTTTGAAAATGCTCTCCCCCTAGAATTTATTTATTGTTATTACAGAGATTTAGTACTTTCTTGATTTCAGAACACAGGCATTTAACAATATTTTTATCAAGAGAAACTGTCATATGTTCTCCTAAATCTCCTCCCTATTCCATGACAAATTTATTACCCTTAAAAAATTGTTAGTCTTGTATGGATCAAAATGAAGCAAAAATATGACTTTTGTCTTGTTCTCTTGTCTGTCATGATTTTTAAACAGGTGGCATTTTGCCTTTGTCATCACTTGCTACAAAATATACCTCAAAATGATTGTGCAACAGATGGTTTCATTGAAGTATATGACTTACTTTTCTAGTCACTGGTACAAAAGTTGTAATGGAGGGAGAAGGGTTCTATGCAAGAGTTTAAAATTCCTCAGACTGAAACCTTCAAATGTCATCTACATACGAAAAATGACTGAAACCAATAATGTGAACAAATTGATTAGCATGTTCAGTGACAGGTTTTTGGATCTATATGTTAATTTTCTTTGCCAAACATATTCTAAAAAGTAATATAGCAAAACAGACAATACGCTAGAACATCCCAGATGATCCTTAGACTTCCTAACATTATCTGTTGTGCTGTTAAAAGAGGTTTGTTTGCTCAGGCTTAGAAGATATTATTTGTACAGTTACTGTCAAAGCAAATAAGCTGGAAGAGATACACTGTCTGAAGAGTACTGGAGTGTGCATCTCATCTTTTTCTTCTTCTTTGAAACAGTTGTACATACCAAGTGTGCTTATTTCCTGTGATCTGATTTGTCAGATGGTATTTATTCATTGGGAAAGATGAAAGAAATTAAATAAAAACTAGAAAGATATGCTAACCAATTAATGGGGATAATAAAAATGATGATGAGAAGAACCAAAGATTTTTCTATGATGTTACACTTTTACATTAGCCTAAGTTATTTTTTAATGAGATCAGTGTCTTTAGAACTGAATTCCATACAACTGTTCAGTTGCTCTCACTGTGAGAAGAGTGAGCCCTGAGATGCTCCTTTGTGGTAAGGAGATAGTGATATTTTTATAATTTCATTTGGAATTGGGCAGAGTCTAAGGAACAAAGAGAAAAGTGTTTTATAATATAAAACACAGAGACAAGTTGAGGTGTTTTCAGCAGTTCAATAAGAAACATCTTAAAATCGCATGAAGAGTCTGAGGTCTGCTTATGTTTTGTCAGGAACAGCTTTGTGTACCTATTTGGAAAGGGTAAGACAGTTGTTTAGTAGGAATCTTACAGGAACAAGCAGAAGTAGAGTGTCAGAAGAACTAAAGCTTCGTATGAGAGTGATGTCACAAGCAGGAGAGTAAAACAGCCTAAGAAAGAGAAAAGAAAGAGAAAAGAGGGTATAGCTATTAAGGGTTGAATGAATATTAACTGCAAGGGAAGCAAATGAAAAGACAGTAGAAAAAAAACAAAAGCATGATGGAATGGAATAAAAAAATTTAATGAAAATGCAGAAGCAGAGTTGTACTGAAGTATATGACATATGGACACCCTGAGATATTTCAGAGGAGCATAGCTTAAGGATGCATTCTGCTTTGTGTCAGACTGTGCTGCATAAAGGGGTTAGGGAACACCTTAGGGACAATGCAGCAGCTTCTCTTCTGCCTCACCTGCCAGGCCATGACTGACATATGGAGTCTAGAGCAGGGAGGCAGCTGCAGCCCTCCCATGTGTGTGTGAGACAGGAGTGCCATGACAGAAAAATGTGAACATGGATTAATGGGTGAATTTAATGCTCTGGGCCTGGGTATGAGTGAATTATTTAATTGCCACATACCTATCTCATAAAATAAATTGTGCAGGATGTTAAAGGTACTCATATATAGAATTTAAGATAGCTGTCCAGTAGGACATCTTGAATGGTAATGTATCAGATCCTTTCATAAGTCAGAGTAGCAGACAGTGTCTCCGCTGCTTGTCTTCTGGCACTGAACCTGGTGGAGAAGGCTGTGCTTGTTCCATTGCTGTGTTCTCCAGATGGGTGGCTAAAGCTGGACTGCCTTTTGGAACACAGTGGTGCCAGGAGCTCTTGGGAGGGTGCTAGTTGACACAAGTGATTTGGAGGCTGTGCTAATGTTTAGGATAATTGTAGGGCTGTGCCTAGGTTCTGGAACTGTTGTGTTTACTTGGGAAGGTCTTTGATCCCAAGTTCATTCCAAGTTAGGTCACGAACATTGCATCATGGTGCTACCACAAATCATGCTCAGAAGCCTGCCTAGCAATTCTGGCAGCAATATTAATATGCTGCTTGTGATTTTTATATCTTTCTTTTCAAGTACACTTGACTTTATTTTACCCTGAATTGTAACTGCAAGGATTTTCAGGGAAGATAGACACTGTCAGGGAAGAAAATGATGTTGAGCCTCAAGGGAGCACAATGAAACAAACACAGTGTGGGAAGGATCTGACCAGACTAGAGGGAGCAGTCAGTCCAAGAGAAAGTGTTCTGAGAGCCCAGGCTGTCACTTTATTAATACCTCAGAGAAACCAAACCAATGCTTTATCTTTTAGCAGTTTTGCTCTGACGATTATTTTCTTGGGCTCAGAAAGGTTGGTGCCACAGGAAATCCCCAGCACCAAACTAAATCTGCTCCTACTTTGCAGGTGAAAACATGGAAAACACCGAGCACATTGAAATATAAATGCTTTTTTAATGATGTGTTGTTAGCTCCTTTAAAAACTGGGAATTTTATCCAGCAGCAGGTGTTGAGGCATCTGAAAGCACCTTTTCCCCTGTGGTTTTGGTCCCAGAGCCAGGTGAGCACAGTTGGTGAAGAGGGGAGAGGCTCCAGGTGCTGTTTGGCCCAGTGAAAACATTCCCAGGGGGACTTTTTTCTTTATGCAAATATTGCTAGAGTTTCAACTTCTTTAATCAAAAGCAAAGAAAGTGAAGGGAGACCTTCATGGAAGTGTAACCTGCACATGTACATATAATCACTTCTGGTGCCTGAAAGCTGAAAAGACTTCTAGAATCTGTGATACTTTTATCACAATTCCAAAAGTGTGACTTTTTAGTGTTTCTCTATTTAGTTAATGTGGTATTTTTTCTTTCTTATTGAATAAATATAAGTGATCCTTGGATTTAACATAAATAACTTGACTGCTCATAACTAAAATGTTTTCTGTCACCCTCCATAAGGAAAGCATGTAAATTTACTCAGCGAGTGGGGATGTCCTGGTTGTGTTGAAACATTTACTATTTATTTTACTATTTTTTTTTGTCAGTTTAGTTCTATATTGATTGTATGAGAAATGTCTTTAGGAATGATACTATAATAACATTTTTCTAGATATTTTTTTTAAACTTTCTTTTCTTGATTTTGTTCCCTTAATAGGGTTTAATAAGCCTGAATTTAACTTCTATGTCTAGTGAGTCTGTGATGTCTCTGAAGCTGAAACACGATGCATCAGAATATGGCTTGTGAAATGATTGTCAGTTTCTAATTCTTCTTCATGTCTGCTGGCATCTGTAGTTAGAGGACTCTGGACTTAACCACTGTTTTAAATTAAAATATTAGTAACTGTAATAACAAAATTATATTTTGTTAAGCAATAACATTCATTTACATAAGTATTAATTGCTTTATTTTTTCATCTTTCCCTCTTTTGTTGAGATGGCTTTTTCATTGGTATGAATGATGCACTATAAATTTTCTAAGCTTCAAACAGACTTTCAAAAAAGAATTTTAAATAAAAGTAAATCAGGAACCTCAGTCATTCACCAGGCAGCATTTTTCTTTGAGACTTGGAGAAGAAATACCAAAATTGTGCTTAACTCTCTCCTGTAGTTGCACTGTTTTCAGACTACCTGTAAAACAAAGGATTTAATTCCTTGTAGGAGAGGATGCTTAAGGAAAAATAACTGGAAAAGAACATAAAAGGGCACCCTGCCCCAGCATCCAGATCATTAATGAAGGCGTTAAACTGGACCAGGCCATGCATTGACCCCAAGTTGCGGGGGGGGCTACAATATAAGAAAATAAAGGTGGTATAGAAACCAATCTTACCCTTTAAGGAGTTGCAGCTGAGCCAATTATTAGAGATTGGGGACAGGCCTGATTTTAACAGGCCGCAGCTGTAGCCAATCAGAAGAGTGTTATAAAAGAGTGGATGGGTTGGTTGAGGGGACCTGGAGTCAGCTGGATGCTGTGAGGATGCGTCAGTGCTTGGAGGAGCTGCCTACGAGAACCATCAAAGCGGTATGAAACTCTAGCAACATGGAACCTTTGCAAGAAAATGACGATAGAACTCTTGCACTATAATGACAACACAAAGTATATTGATGGTTATGGCCTCCAACTAGATTTTGTGCTGCTTATCACCCCACTCTGGGGCTGGTGGTGTGATCTGTGGCCCATTCAGACAATTTTCAAACCACCTTGCTGTCTGCTTGTTCAGCCCATTCTTCATCAGCTTCTCTATGAGGCTCTTATGGGATGCTGTCAAAGGCCCCAGTGAAGACAAGGCAGACAGTATCCATTGCTCTCTTCTCATCTTCTGAGCCAATCCTTTTGTCACAGATGTTTATCAATGCTGGAAAGCATTACTCCCCATTGGTGAATCCATGCTAACTACTGCTAATGGTTTTTTCTTCCTTCATATACCTGAAATGTTCTTAACTTCTGATCTTCCCCACCAATTCTATCCCAGCATTTACAAAGAGCTCCTCTCACTGGCTTGTTCTCAGTGAGATGACACAGGCTGCCAATCCCCCTCCTGGCCACTCCAGCTGCCCAAACCTGCCCTGCTCCCTGGCTGGGGGCAGAAGAACAGATGTGGCTGGTGAGGCTCCTGCCCTGATGGATCCCCTGTCTGTGCAGGTGCCATCCCCAGGGAGCTGCTGACCCTTGCTGAGCCAGGACACAGCTCTGCTTGGTGATTCTACAAGGATTTCTGGAAGCAATTTTGCTGCTATGGCTTTAGGCAAAAACTTTATTACTAGTTTTTATTCTTTTCACTGAGTTTGTTTTTCAAACTCTTGCTTAGTCTTCGTAGTACTACTTTTTACATCTACACTGTCAAAATTTATCAGGCTTTTCATTTTCTTTATCTCTGTACAACATTTTAAAGAATACTTTCTGGTTTCTGGTACTGTATTTTGCTTTGCTGAATAGCCATCCTGGCTTTATATTTTCCCTTTCCAAATCTTTTTTAGCAGATGATATGCACTGTTTCTGTATTTGCTATATGGTATCCTTCAGAAATTTTCATGCTGCTGGGAAGGTTTATGTATCTTACTTATGTCTTCTGTTTGCAGACAAGGCTTTCTCTGTGCTCTGAAGTTAGGCACAGTGGTAGTACATTGTTTGGTCTTTGTTGGTCTTATTGAGATGTTGAAACTACATATAAATTCATATCAGGTTTGGAGAATGGTACTGCTTTAAGCTTTGCACTGCAAAACTTTCACTACATTTTGCACATAATTCACTGACAAGATTATTGAATATTTCAGTTGTTTTTTGCCTTGCTTTGAGGAAATATCACACTAGTTTGAATCCCCTTGGGTAGAAAAGGAGCTGAATTTAACAACTCCAGAGTATGGATGAATTTTCTAACAATCAAGCTGTTGTATAAAGATGTGTAACAATTCCCTCTCTATAAAATGAATGATCTTTATTGCATTCTTTAAAAAAAAAAAGTGGCCATTTTTTTCCAGGATAGGATTGTGGATGGAGCGTACCTGGTAAAAAGATACTTTTGTGGAGCCCTGACCCAATATCTCAAGTGTGAAAGGTGACACTGTTTCCTATGCACTTGTGTGTTCATTCTTTCCTCTCAGCTTGCTCTAAATGGCTTCGTGCTTGTTGCAGTAGCCAGTAGCTACCTCACATAGCCATTCCCACCCCTCTCAGGACACTGGACATGGATTTTAGGATGGACATTAAACTCTGGGTTCTGGATTAATTGATGAAACACAGACACCTAAAAAAGAGGCATTTTTCCCCACTAATTTTAAAGGTTAAGTGTTAGACTGTTTAAACTCCACTTTAGCCAAGAAGTAATTGAAGGATATTGTTATCCCCAGGCAAACATTACTCAACTCCATTAAGAATATTTTTAACAAGCTTTCACACTAAGATGTTTTAATTTGTGTAATGTGACTTCTATAGCATTTGAATCAGAATGACAACGGTAAGTATTGTTTACCTTCCTCAATGTTGTGATATATTTGGCATTGGTAATGGCAACAGTTAAATAAAAAATAAGGTCTCTGAAATTCATACTAGGCCATATTTACTGGCTGTCCTCGCCTGTCAAAGGTTCAGTCATAATGTTTCAGGGAAATCTAGATCATCAGCAACACAAGGAAGGCTTAGGCTGGACATTAGGAAATACTTCTTTACTGAGAGGATGATAAAGCACCGGAACAGGTTTCCTAGACAGGTGGTTGATCCTCTAAGCTTGTCATTGTTCAGGAGTCATTTGGACAATGCTCTTAATATGTTTTAAATTTTCAGCCCTAGCAGTGGGACTAGATGATCATTGTAGGCCCTTTTAACGTGAAATATTCCATTGTATTCTATTCTAGTCTACAAACCTAAAAGCAACAAGTGTCTTCTTCCTACACACTGTCTTCCCAACTGTGAAATACAGAATTAAAATGTGAAGGAAGTTCCTGACGTTAAAGAATCTGACAGAAAGAGGATGTGATTTAAAAGCTTCTGAAATACGCTGTCATTATAGGTCCCTGAATTTATTTACTGTAGTTTACTGTACACCAAATTTTGGATAAGGCTATTACTGAGGGTAAAATCTCCAATTAAGGTTTAATGGGTTTTGGATTTTAGGAAGTGCAGCAAAGTAATATCTTCTTAGTCTCATATTGTGTTTTTCTTCAGTGGCTTATTTCAGTCTAACCAACAATATAAAAATTCACACATCCCAATATATTTGTGCCTTTGTTTATTGATATCTTCCTCTTTTCCAATCCTCTTCTTTTTATATTTTCATCTCTGCAAAAGATTTTTTTGAAACAGTTATTGGATACAGTGCTCTGAACTGTGAAATAAAATTTCATCTTCATTTGGTTTATGCTGCAGTATTTGTTTACTTTGAGTTCAAGAGCCCTTTTTTGCAATATTCTAAAATCTATAAATGCAATGTTTCATTTAATTCAAAACATATTAATGTCTTTTGTTTCAAAGATCAGTACAAAATTTTTAATTAACAGAATATATTTCTTTGCAACTGAAGTAATCCACACTCTGTGTAAATAACATCTCCACTATTAAATAATGCACTCTCAAATACTTTCCAAAGAGTGAAGAATAGGCTCCCCTGCTCTCTTTATTTTTAATAATATGAAGTATTCTCAGCCTGTAAGTAGTGCTTGAAATGGAAAGAAAGAGAACAGAACATTTACAAAGTATTATTCCTTTAGGAACAGTGAAAATGAAATGCAGAGAATTTGAAGGAGCTGCTCCAAACCCAGCATCACAATTATGGCTGGAAAGCACAGTGCTCTGCCTGCTCAGTCTGCAGTACACCAACTCCTCCTGTCAGGAGAGGTAAATCCTGGCTCTTGCCTTCTGCTTATGAAGCACTTCATAAGACATCAGACTCCTCTGAAATGACTACCCAGGGAAGAAGTTGCTCCGCTAATAATTTCAGTTTCGTTTCAGCAAGGCTAGCTGTGAGTAAGGTCAGTCATAGAGCCATAGAATTATAGAATGTTCTGGGTTGGAAGGGACCTTAAAGATTACCTATTTCCAACCTCCATATCCGTATTTGTGTTAAGGAGGTCTCCCCATCCTGCTGTTCAGCAGATGGACTCTGGCAGTGCCACCCACCTGCGCTCCCTCTGCAGCTCAGCCCCCACTCCCATGGTCACACCGGCTCTTCTCAGACGTCCCAAACCCCGGTTCCTATAGGAGAGTCTGCGGTACCCAGATCTCAAATAATTTATCGTGGAGCAATAACAAAATCACAGCTTGAGCTGGGTCCAAGGAGGGACTCCTGAACGAAGGAAAGGCTGGGCTTTTATACCCTGGCAGTCTAAGACGTGAATGTCCGGAATGCTCAGCTCCTGACACATCTCTGTGTCCCCCAGCTGAGCCGGCGCTCCATGCCCGGGCCCTTGGCCGTGCTCAGGACTGCTCACCGCTCCTGCCTTGGGCTCCCCCACCACAGCTCGACCTTTAAATCCCTCTGTCTTTGGTCACTTAGTATTACACTACTCAAAGGCATATTCCTTTTCAGTAGCTGTCTTTTATACTACTGAGCTTTTTCAATCCTCGTCCTAACCTGCTGTTGAAGTCCATTCCCCTTGCAGGAGGGAGAAGTGCTTTCAGTGAGATTCTCAACACAGCACATGGTCTCCTCTGCTGAGGGGTCTGGGAGATCTGGGACCCCACATCAACAACCCAATTAGCAGAGCTGCTCCACTGGGGCTATAGCATTTCTAATGGATTCAATGACCTTTATGCTATTAGTTTATTAATAACAAGAAAATCCTGCTTTCTGACCTCTCAAATGAACTGTCCTTCTGGTAGCTTGTCATTGCTACTTAAAAATGCAGTCTTCTTTCAATGGACACAATTGCTTGATAGCACTTACATGGAGTCCTTTGTCAAGAAGTGAACAATGACTATAATATTTCAAAATTGTTTCTGTGTTCAAAAGCAATGGATAAGAAGGGAAGAAAATGGAAGAGAGACTTTCCCAACAGCTGGCCCATAGCTAGAGTTTACCTGTGCAGGTGAAAGAAATGTGTCTGAGTGCCTCTATTTATAGTCTTCTTGTCAATCCACTAAAGGACAGTCATACTACATACAGGTAAAAATCAAAATAAAAAATACAAAAATAACTGTTGCATAGACTGGGCACACTTTTAAATATCAGTTCAAAAATGCAAAGTATTCTGGCCCAGTAATGCTCACCTTATGATTAAGCAAAAATGGTACAAATGTAAAAAATTGAGAGTAAAGAATTTGCATGTTTTCCAGTCCAGTGTCCAAAATATAACTGTATTACCACTCTGGCATTTCCTTTGCTGTAACCATGTAAAGGTGTTACCAAATTTTGTGACTGGTGTGTAATAAGAATATGCATTCTTTCTAAGCACAGATTAAAATTTAGCTGGAAAATAGCTGGAATTTAATAATCCAGTGATGGAAATCTTGCACAGCACAGGCAGGAAAAGTGACTGAAAAGGAAGAGAGGATATTTTGCCTGCAGAAAGGAATGACATGAGTAGCTGAGCTTCTACCATCAAGACAGCGCTGAGCACAGTGAAAAGATACAAGAAAGGTATAATCAGAGGAAAGAACTATAATTTTCCAGAACAAGATGAGGATATTGAGACAGGACTATTTAACAAGACAAAGGAGCACTCCATCTCAGTGCCTGGTGTACATGTTCATGCACAGATATTATCTCCTTGGGAGATGGCTCCTCCTGCCAGATTGTTCCTGATGGATGGGGAAGGGAAGGAAGGCATCCTGTGACAGAGCAATCTTGCAGCCCCCCTGCCACCACATCACAGCTCTGGGCAATGCCCACACCCATTGCTTGTCTCCTCACCCATTCCCACAGCCCCTTCTCTCAGAAGCAGAAAGATTGTCCCATGAAGTTAGCACAAAGTCTCATTTTCCATTTTTTTGGGCAGATCATCTAATCCCTGCCTATGCTGCTAAGCTATACCCAGCCCTGACAGGCTCCTGGCCTTGGAAATGCTGTGCCTGATCCATCTTCCTACTGGCTACCTACTTACTGTCTCTTTCCCTCTGGCATCTTCCATGCTGCCTGTAAAGATAGACTCCTCTCACTTACTGCAGGGTGAAAATATGTGGGGATGGTGATTTTAAGGAAGTCAGTGTGATTATGTAGAAGTGTCTTGTAGACTCTCCTTCAGAGCCATCTTAGAGTACCACTAAATTTAGTAGGTGTCATCCTGTGATAAGATGGTGTGTCAGGTTGGTTCTGATGCTTTTCTCTTAACAGGATGAACTTGGGGATTGTCTTGTGGTTTTAGTAGACAGTAAAGGAATAGAAATGCATTCACAATGACAGTTCTTTTAGGATAGGCTGGAACATAAACCGAAGAAAATTTCCAACACTGACTACCAGGACATTGATATCATTACAAGGGAGTTAATGTTTGTGGACAATATTACCGAATCAGAGCTCTTTGCCATTATAGATGGCTCCTAATGTAAATAGGGAGCTGTTGATAATAGCTAGCAACTACTAAACCTGTTGCAAAAGGTGGGTTAAAGATGAAAATATGCAACAACAGATGTGTTATGGGAATGATTTTAGAGGGGAAAAAAATCATTAATTTGTAATATTCAGTTTATTTTCAGCTACGAAATTGCAGTAAATTTTCAGACAGCAAGTTACTTATAGGACTCTGAAAATGCACATTGGAAAAAGATGATGTATAGAGTGGTCCTGTACAAGATTTTTTTTGGCTGTGAAAGGGTAGGAATGCAGACTGGAGGGGGTAGAAGCTTGAATAAAGTCAGTCAAATCACAAATGAGATTCCCCAGTAATTTCTCATTCTACAAACATACATTTCTCATCCTACTTAAAAAGTAGATCATACCTGTGACTGTAAGTTAATGTTTTCTGGTTTACTGTTTGAGTAAAGAAAAAATACCAAAGTGGTTTGTGGTATGACTTTTGGAATTAAATGAATTTTGAATTATCTTCCCTGTTTGTCGGTCTGTATCCAATGATTTCCATGTTCTAATTGTGAGCTGTTTTTTGACAATTTTACATCTTTCTTCTCTCAATGCTTTGTTACTGCCATTCCTTTTTTATCTGAGTTGGAAGGATTGTTATATAAGATTCCAGTTTCTAAAGCTCTTTATGTGTCAGCACAGCTAGTACTTCTGTTTTTTTTTTTCTCATGATTGACAGAAAGAAAAAAGATTCTTGATTAACTGTATTCCAATTCCTTATGAACATTTTTTTTTGCTTTTCTCCCTGTAGTAGCACCAAAATATTTTTCTGTCAAATTACATGCCAAAGAATATCTAATTAAGTTTAGATGCTAGGGATAAAATTCAGCACTAATGTGACTGCATAATGCTGTCATTTTTCACTCCTTACTGTGGTATAAGGATTAGATTGTTCCCTATAAATGTAGCTAAATCTCAAAAGATCTGCTGGAACAACTTGGCTAGAGACAATCCATTCCAGTATTTATTTAATGTTCACTGTGCTAAAGTGAGTTTTACAAACAAATCTTCAGAAGGCCCAGATGAGTCAGACTGGTAAAAGGTGTATGGAATTGATCTGTCATAAAAATGAAACATCCAGTAGTGTGTGCACAGTGCACTGCAAATAGCTGGCTCCCCAAAAAACCCCTTTAGATCTTCAGTTCACAGACTGTTCTTTATGCACCCATTCCTGTCTTTTCATATCTCACTACTTTTCCTTATTATGTCAATGACAGTGATTGAAATGGGAAAGCAGAATGATAAGTGCAATGTGGAAAGCTTGAGTGATAATAATTTTGAAGAGAAACAGTCTCAATATGCTGGATTCTGCCATATCTTCTCATAGAGAATTAAAAAGTGTCCTAACATTATAAAATGAGAGGTAGAGACAAGTTTCTGGTAGACCCAGCTCTCTGTTCTTTGCTGTCTCTTTCATTCCCCCAAATACCAGAATCATTTCACCCCTGCTCCACCTCTCCCTTACTCACCAGTTACCTGCAATATCCTTGAACCATTAGATGTGCCAGTGAACCACATTTTCTTTCACTGAAATTTTCTGCTGAATCTAACCCATGCCCATCTTAAGTCTGGAGACTTTCATCTACATACCCAGCATTGAAAGATGTTTTATTCCTTCAGTGAAACCTTTCCTGCTGCACTACATTCCTTCTGTGACCTGCCTGTGTCAGCCAGCCATCTATCTGGCTTTCCTAGAGGAGGCTGAAAATCTCTTCTTTCCCTCAGGTTACACTCTCTGCTTAACTCACTGTCACTGTATTGCAAGGTCAGAAATAGCAGAAACAACCTGGAAAAGACTGCAACTTGCAGGGAACTCAATATTCAGTTTCTCTGGGATTAATGGAGTTCCATGGGAAACATCTCCCCGTCACAGTCTGCACATCTGGGAAAAATGCATGGAAGCAGTTAAATATTCTGAGATTTGTCTGGTACAATCACACCAAATCCATTGTTGATCCTTCAGGTTATTGTCCATCAGCCACATTGCCTTGTGTTTGCAGGGCATCTGCCATGGCAGGGTTTCAATGGTGCTGAACCTCCCTTGCTCCTTGCACTGGGCTCAGTCCTTACATTTAATTGCTGGGGAACATATCAATTTATCTAAGTTTTCCATCTGCTGAACTAAATAGGTTCAGCTTGTGGCAAAGACTGCATTTATTTTTATGCATTTTCTTGCCTTTTCTTCTCCCCACTATGTCCTTGAAGGGTATGCAAATGCAAAGTCTGGTTGCAAAACAAATATTCTATCATTGCATTAACAAAATATAGATGAGCGTTTAAAATATAAGCAAATGTAATTCAAACTAAAGTGTAGCCTTTAGATTTGTTCTCTTTTCTTATCAAGGAAGTAAAATAATTAATTTTATTCTGCAAGGTAGCTATTTTAAAAAAATTGGCCCAAATTAATTTTTTCATATAATATGAATTCTACTGAATTTAATCCTATAAGCTTTCCCATTTGGTTAGAAGGACAAAGTCTCATGGTCAGAATTATTTTAGGATAGCTGTTCTTACATAACTGCATATTTAATGTCTTTCATGGTAAGAGACTACTTTTTTTTGCTTTTTGGTAATCACATTTTCATAGCTCATACTCTGTTGCACAATATATATTCCAGTGTTAGCTTAATGTATTTACCATAATTTCTTGTCTTGACTTCAAATCTTGTTTCCAAATACAACGTTTGCCTATCTCACTGCTAGTTCTTGTTGACTGTGAACCTTGATTCCTCATTCCCCTGATGAACATTATTCACCTGAGCAGCTTCACTGGAACCAGGGTAAGGGCACACAAATTGCAAAATATCGAATGTTTTCAGGGAATCATATTCTAAAAAGAAAAGGACAATTTCTTTCTCTTCCAAACATGATTCCACATGGAATATAATTGAGAGGAAAATGCTGAAGATAGATGAATAGCATTCTTCACTCATTGCACCCACATCTGTTGGGCTGTCTCATCATTAAGTTTAAGCTTTTGCATTATATTGTGGCCCAAGGGCATTACTGAAATCACATTGCCAGGGGAAGACAATTTTTTTTAAGCATCTCTGAGATGTGTGAGATACTTTGAATTTGGTTTGGAATTAAACCAAAACCTATTACTAGTAAATATTATTATTACCTATTTTATTCCACTGTAAGAATTCCACACGGCAGATTGCAGATAGGAATCAATTCAGAGAGGTTATTCTGATTTCTTTTCACTTGAATTGATTCATCAATTTAAGTTCACATGTTTTCTCATTAATAGAGAGTCTGCTGTGGTAGTTCTGGTTTTACTTTCCATTCAAATGTATCTTGTTATCTACCAGAAATTTTAAGTTTGACTTTGAGATTAGTCCAGGTGTAGTATTCATTGAACACATTTAATCTTCTAAATTATCTGATACTGATCTGCAGAAGGAGAAGCTTATGTCTTTTGATGGAAATTTATTCATTTCAATTAAATTGATTATGACCCTCATCCTATCATACTGTTGACCAATTTTTCCCTACTTTCAGGGACAGTACATTATCTTGATAATTTTTGCATTATTAAGCTTCAAAAAAATCTTTGTCATTGCTAAGCACTTCTTCTTTCTAGTATAAAAAAATTTATATAAAACATAACCTAGAATAACTGCTTTTGTTCACAGACCAAAATTTAGCACTGTTTTCAAAAGATGCTAACATATTTTTTAAAAAATAATTACCCTTCATGAACCGTTTCACTTTGCTCACAGGAACAATGTGTTTGCTTCAAGGTAAAAAACACAAGGGGGCAGTTTAGTATAACAAACCAACATTAGCATAGTAACAGATACCAAAAAGTTCCGTGTTAGAAAAGTAGCTTTTGTGAATCTTCAAATTAGGGCTGCATAGATGCAGAGATTGCCATTAGCACTCAGAGACTTCTGGTCCAGACTTAAAGACAAGAACTCTAATAACACAGAATGTGTTTTAATATGGAACAGGCCTTTAGTCAGAGAAGGCAAAAGAGGAAAGAAAGAGTTCATGCCAGCTGAACTTGTTGGAAGGAATTATCTCAAACCTGTTTTACCTTAATTCAAGAATTTACATACATCAGTTTCCAGAATGGGTTAGGCTATCTTTCAGTTAACAGTTTTAATGTGATAAGGATTAGCACAGCCTGCTGCAGCATAGCACTGGGATAGAGTTAAACTGGGTTTGTTTATAATTTACTGTGTTTCCTGCAGAAAGTCTAAACCAAGCTTTTGCAGCAGATTAAACTGATATATTGAAGACTGAGAGTTATGAATAAGGGCTTTGCAAAAAATGACTAATGTGCCAGTTGAAACTTTCTTCTTGCTATTAATACAAAGAAAAAAATCTTCTCTTTTTCTGTGGAAACCTCAATGTTCTTTTTGTTGCAAGTCCTAACTACTGAGCCATGAGCAGTCCAGAGTGATTCACAATTCAGCAAAAGCTTGCAGATAGCTTGCAGTGCGCCCTTGCTTTGAGATAATTTCAAGTGTACAGGAAAGGTAAAACCTACAGGAAGGATGACTCTTGGTAAATTGAGATAGGAATTTTAACATAGCAAACTATGTGCCAGGCTTGCCTTAGTCCAAATCACCCTCCAGTGTGCTGGAAGAATTAAAGGAAGCAAGAATCCCCAGGAGGAGTTTGGACCGACCTGACCAATAGCCATTGTCACATCTCCTGTTGCAGCACTCTAGGACCAGGGGGCTGTAGCACCAGAGGAGGTCCTACACAACTTTTGTGCCCCCAGGCCAGGCTGGCTTCAGCTCTGTGTTCTTTTTGTGAATTCCTCCACTGAACCAATCTGTACTACCAGCCATTGCCTAGAAATTCTGGCACAGGCACAGCTGGAAACTGAATTCTTCCTCTGCTTAATGGGTGGCTCCTGCATGGTGGGAGGAGAAATCCTGAACTAACTTCAGGCGCAACTCTGCACAATCAGGTTAGAAGATTGGCTGAAGGTGAAAAATTAACTATTATGTTATTTTCTATGATCTGAGAGATGGTTGCTGTGGCTGGATTACATTTCTGTAGCAGGAAGCTTCTCCCCCTTTCTGAGGAGAGTGGCTTCAAGGCATTGGGTTCTGTGTGAGGCAATGGAGCTGATGGCACACAAAGATAGCTCTCTGTTTGAGCCCGTCACAGTGTGACTGCATTGTTTGCACCATTTTCTGCTGTTCCCTGTAATCTTTCAAAATTACTTAGAAAACACTTTTCTAACCTCACCATGGGAATTTTATCAACTAGATTTTTTTCTCTTGCTGATTATAAACTGCATAGAGCACTGTACACATATGCACAATGGACCTCTCCCATTCTTAAATATTTATTATATCAGGTGAGACACTAGATTGAATATCAAACCATGATTCTTTTTTTCTCAGATTTGCAATCTAGGTTGCTGCCTGATGATTCTGTCAAGGATTCATTTAGTAGCAATCTGTGCTGTAGTGTCACTACTGTGCAGTAAAATCTTTTAAAATAAACATTTAGATTAGCATTATATTTAGATAGGATTAGAATATTCATCAGTAATATAAAAGCATATGACTACTATGCACTGTGAACTTCTGTCAAATTTAGGAGTCTCAATCTCATATATTCATTTCCTGATTAGTCTAATCAGATTTTCCAGTTGGAAAGTTGAACCATCTCTGCATGGTATCTTGCAAAACAGGTGAAGTATCTGTCAAATAAATTAATAAAACAAAACTAAAATGAATTTGATAGCCAGTAACAGCAGGGAATTTTTGTCAGTTACAGGGTACTTTCACTCCACTTGGATAATTTTATTTTATACCTAAGAATGGGAGGAATATTAAAAATGTTCAGTGTGGCAGTTTTTGTATTTCTTTCAAAGCATAAAGTTCTCTGCACATTTGCTACCGCCTAATCATGGCTTATTCTCTATCTGACACTCGAGCAATTGTTATAAACCATTTCCATCTGTGATTTACTTTGTGTTTTCTATTGCAGGTGACAGTTAATGTATCTTGTCTGCTGCTATGAAATTTTTAAAAAAATGGTCTGAAAATTATAAGAATAAACACTTGCAAAAACAGGGATAGAAAAAAAAATGTTTTTATGTTTTCAGAATTCATGTGCTTTGGAAACCTCTCAAACCACAATGCAGTCATTGTTCGGATACTTAAAGTATCTTCATTTAAACAAAGAAGGAAGTGAGGATAGGCTAACACTACTTGAGAATTTCTGTGGTAAATTCCTGCCACTACAAAAGTGATGCAGTATAGACATGAAAGAAAGATTTGATGTTGCTGATTTCCACAGACTTTTAAAGTTTACTCTGTGTTTCCCTCCAGACCTCTTCCAGCTGAAATCTACTGACATCAGAAGAGTTATATCATAAGAAACCTGTTTCACCTGAGGTGAGCAGCAGAACCTTAAACTAATAAAACTTGATCACCACTAGAAGGACAAAGATATAGCAAGCAAGGCTAGGGTAGGTAGTGCTAATTCAGAAGACATCTGTAGACTAGAACTTTGCATTTGAAAATGGTACAGATCAGGAGGTCATACACCCAGCTCAAAGAGAGGGGAAAGTAGGGAACAACCATACTGTGTTTGGAAAAATCACATGTGTTTTGTAAATTTAATGCCTACCAGAAAACATGCAAATGTTACCTTCATTTCTGAATGTACTGTCTTTGAAAGAGGACGAAATATCTATGCAACTGTTTCACTTTCTAATGTACACAGTTTGCCAATGTTAAAAATTATTTTTACCTGTCCCTCAGCTGCTTAATTAGATGCATTTTCTAATGCAAAAGGAATTTTTTGATTTCATTATGACAACTTCAAGTGTTCATGAAGGTATAGCTTGTTCATAGCCAGGTGTGTCAATAATCACTGTAGTTTAAATCAGTGATTGCTGAATAATGGGTACAATAGAAAAAACACACTGCCTGCTATTGGGACAGATAATGTCTGGTGAGAAAACAGTTTCAGGTGGTGATGACATAGGAATTGTCTGCTCTACATGCAGATGCTGTGAGTGTACATAGGAATTGTTAGTCTATACCGGTCCATGATATTTACTGGATTTAGGTATTTCTGTGCTTAAGCACCTAGCTTAACTGAAATCTTACAAATAATTTTTTTTTTTGGTGAAAATTCCTTAGCTCTGTACACCTTGAAATGGCTAGTGTAGTTGAACAGTCTGTAGCTTGCAATGAGTTAACACTTAGGAACAAATACATCATTTGCAGCCTTGCAAAACTCACACGGTCCTTAAGCTGCTTTTTTCCTCTTTCTTCCTTTACCTGTTCATATATATTAGAGGTGATTTTAGATCATTGTGTAAATTATTCCAGAAAACTTTAACAAATGGGAAATTGTGATTTAGTTGTATTTTTCTGAGGGAGACTGATTAAGAATATTGTCAAGACATGTTGAAGCAAAGTCTATAGAAAAGGCTACTGTAGAATTAAAAGGACTATTCACAATATTTTCTAGATATAAAGGGTCTTTTTGCCCTAGAACATAATCTAAGTCCTAGATTACTAGATAATTCTGGGCAGTTCCCACTGACATTGACAAGAATTTTGGGTGTTCAGCATGTCACAGTAGATCCACAACATATGTTTAGATTCTGCCCTAATCTTCAGTTTTTGGTCACATGCTTAGTCTTAATATTTTCTCATCATTTCATCCCTTCCATCTCAGATTTTCAGATTTCTCTAACTAAAGCCTCAGTCATTGTGATAGTCCCTCAGTTTGATGAATAGCTCAATTTCTCTCATTACTGAACACACAGTAATAAATAAAACTGCCCAAATAGCAGTTCATTTCTGGAATGCAGAATGTTCTTCTGGTATTATCCAAACGTCCTCCAAACAAGATAAATTTGCTGTGCAACCTTCCATGTCTTGTATATACCATTATGTCTTCACAAAGGGTTGTGTTCTAAATGTTTCTCTTTAATATGTTTTGTCAACTTTCATATATGAGAAGAGGGGAAATGAGAAACTCTTTCCAATAAGACTGAAAACTGCTGCCCTATTTCTTATTTTATAATTTGGTAGGTAAAAATAATTTTGCAAGGAAGGCATTCAAGAGTGGTGTTTATCCCAGTTTCTGTTCCATTTCATAACCATGTCAGAAAGGGACAAATATGTATTCTGTACATATAAATCTTTGTCTCCTCCCCCACCTTTATTCAATACATTTGTGCTATTTGTTTTGTAAGTGGCTTTAAAGAAGTGAATTACTTTCTTTGGAGCTTTGGCCTCTTAAACCATGACAATATTTCTTTAATTTTGGAAGTGCTTATGTAGGAGGTGGAGTAAGACTGCTTTCCTGAGCATATTTCCATCATTATTTAAAAATTATAGTAGGGAGTATCACACCTTTGAGATATCCAAAACAAGTAGCTAGTCAGACATTGGAATGACAAAGAGATGGTGCTCTGGCTGAGATGCTCTCCAGCCTGCAACTAAAGAGCCATAAAACACTGCTGAAAAGAGCTGCTTTAGAGAGCACATTTATACAGAGTTCTAGCAGAAAGAAGTGAGCTTACAGGACTTGCTGAAAAACAGAAATAAAATTAGGCCACAGCATCAGTTATTTGCAACTTGCCATTAACAAAGATCCTTAATTTATTCAGTGTTATGGAAATCAAAGCATATGCTGCACTTTTATTAACTTTTGTCTCATGTAAGACAAAGCATGAGGCTGCTGTGCTGCAGCCACTTCTATTTGCAATACACTGTAAAAAAATGGCTGTAAAGAGGTAACTTCCAGATAAGTAGCAACAAATGGATGAGATTCCTTAGTCACAGCTAGACTGGCATGTCTGTCTACATCACACTGTCATTATTTGCATTTTGCAGATACATAATGTAAGTTTGAAGATTCAGTGTTTACACAGACACTCCTCTTGTGAAGGAGACATAATTTATGCAAATCACTCGAAAATTATGTCCTGTCTTTATTAATGACTTAAAGCCACAACACTGCAGATTAGCCACATATCTCTTCCATTGTTAATTCATGGACATAATGAAGTATATTTGAAACAGATGTATAAACTATAAAAATCACCATGCTTTAACAGGCCATAATTTGTGTCCTGTTTCCAGCAACTCTCTGTGTGTAATCAGCTTCATATGTTGATTACTCTGAAGTAACATGCTGTAGGATTTTTTCATGAAGTACATTAAGCCAAGACTGGCTGAAGCACTGGACTCAAGATTTATATTTTTCAGGCCTATGGAATTCAGTTGAAAGGGTGGCCTTAGTGAATTCGGGGAGACCTTTTAAATCTCTTTCCACTAGTATCTCTTTCCAGCAAGAAAGTTGCAATTCTTCAAAGCTACTTAGTTCAGTAGCTCTTACTGGTGTGAGCTGGGAATTTAAAAACCCTGAGAGCAGGAGAATTTATCTTCGAAACAACATTGCCTCCTGCCTCCCTAGCAGACCATTAACCACAGAAACCTGGACACAATTTTCTAAGTTCAGACAAAGCAAATTTCAGCTGTGATGTGGAGCAGAATGGTGTCTTCAAGCCATAAGGACACCACTGTGTTGTGTCTGGGGAAATGCGACTCTGCCAATATCGTACTTAGGGAAGATTGCCTGTACCTTAAATAATGCTGGCAGAAATCCATTTCAGGTACAAATTTCCAGTTTGGAAGGTCCCGTTTGAGTTTTGTGAGCTATTCAAAATGCCTGTAAGCAATTCATCTTACAGGAAAATTCTTCAGGAATCTACAGCTGTAATAATTAGATTATATTCAGTGTAGTGCTTAGTAATGCTTGATAATGCTTGATTGAACGCATTTTTCTGAATTTCCCAGTTGTGAGAGATTAATTGTTCTCTAGGTTCTTATCACATTAATTTAGTTGGGCCTTTTGAAGTCACAAGGAAGAAGGTATAAGAAAAGATCAAAAGACCTCTGAAAGCATCAATTAATGTGTTTAGCATGTCAAATTGTGGTGCACAGGTTTGTTAGTCTCTATTTAGTTTTAGAAATGCATCTGAAATGAGTAGGAGTTTTCAGAGTTAGGAATTTAATTTGACATTTGAAACTAGAAGTCTTTTCCCATAGCTGAGAGAGAGAAGGAAAAGAGAACATGTGAATCAATCTCCCTGTGCTCTGTATGTCTTGTAAATGTGAATCTCTTTCCACTGACCCAATGACACTTCACTGTAAGACCCTTAAATCAAGCACCTTTCCTTTCATTTGGAGGTCATAGCTGAAAGAGAAAGGGGGAGAAGAGAAAGGAAGAGTGAAACTCAGGTCCTTGGAAAGAACTAAAAGCCCTTGTGGTGTAACAAGGGCTAAGCTTACATTCTCTATGTATTATTTACAGGAGAATTTGTCCTGTTCTGGTAGGAGCAGTTTTTCCCAGAGACAATCCTACATATCAGCTGTGAAAAAATACATTTTGTCTCTGAAAGAGTCACGTATTGCATTACAATGCACTCTTCCAGAGAGCCTCTGTGATAATTTAATTTTTACATGTCTACAGTCAAGTGGTTCATGTCCTTAGTTCTGTTGGTCAAGGAGGATTGTTCTTTTCAGTAAACATTTAATAATGGCTGTTAGTACTCTGAGGCATTTTTTCCCCTACTGTTCTGTGGATATTCTCAGTTCAGTCAAAGGAAGAACAGAGATAATTTCTCCCAGGTTGAGCCTGGGAATCTTAGACAAAAGAATGAAAACAATTATTATCTATCTTTCTGTAACTATTGTTTATAGTTATGGTTCTCCACAGCATGCTATTCATAGTCACCAGTAATGTGAGATGTTTGTACACTGAGACCACTCAAGTCCCAGCTTAGCGAGTGAGACATTAAAGTTCTTAGAGAAGAAGTTCACAACTTCTTGCTAATAAAGGAATTGCTCTTTTGCCTTCTGATCCACCTGAAGACTGGAGTCTTTCCATCTCTGACTCAGCAGTGTCACTGTTCAGCGACCAAAGGAAGAAGTTCTTCCCCACAAGTCACCAGAGAGGACAGTGTCCAATCTTGGCTTCCCTTAATACGCCGGTTTATAAACTGTGGTAGTTCAGCAGGTGTTTTGTGGGTCAAACTTGCAACAAGGTGCTCCTAACAGCAGAAACATGATACCTACTCAGGTTTGGCTAAGTCCAGTCAACGGTCTAGCGTAATAATGCCTTTGGGTTTATTTTTGAACATTCACCTCTAAAATTAGCGTGAAACCCTTCCCCCCTCCCCTTATTTTCAGTTCAAATTTAATTTAATTTCACATCACTCTGTGTCAGCAAATCGCCTGGGTTGGCACCATCACTTGCTGTGACTCAGTTTCTGTGCACAGCTCTGTCAGGTGGATCTCTGTAACCCCTGGCAAGTGGCTCTGGGACCTTGCAGAGTGTGCCCTGTGGCCACAGGCTTCTTGGCTCTGGATTGCCTCTCTGCCCTGCTCCCTGCTTTTCCTAGAAGCCTGGGGACAATTACTGAGGAAGAAACAGTTTTTAACACCGAAAAAAAAAAAACCCACAATGAATTTATTATTTTCATAGTCATGAGAACTTTTTGATCCTTAGGGGGATGTAAATGAAGTGTTTCTATCACTACATGTACAGGTGAGAATATGCTGAATAAAAATTTGTATTGCAAACACAAATGCTGAAATTTGGTACTAGTTTCCTTTAAGTAAAATTCCTGTAAGTATTGATTTGTTCCACATAAATTTCCCAAATTTAATTTTAAATTTATAATGCAGAATAAAAACAGTGTCTTACATGAGATAGCTGTGTGGTATAAACTTTAGATAAACTATAATTTAAAGAAATACTTCTTTAGTGTGCCTGAATAGTGTGGTGTTAAAAATAATATCTTATGGACAGTGTTATGACTATCATGCAATTGTTTTATTCATCAAGTTTTGTCATGAAACATAAACTGCAAATCTCATCCTATGTACAAGCTCAGTTTGGGATTTTCAGATAATTAGGTAAGGAGGTGGAAAAAATATGCAGACATTATATCAGATAAAAACCATTTTAAATTAGGGAGGGGTCAGTAACACCAGGTAAGAGACTACTTCCATGGAAAAGATTTAAGTTCCACTCATGCCAAGTCTCAGAACTTAGCAGGAAGAGCAGAGTCAAATTGCTTCACCTTGCAGATTCCAATGTCTCTAACTCACTCTTTAATTCTTGATTCTTTCAGTAGTGTTTCTTAGTTTTCCAGTTTATAAATTTGGTAGTAAACAAGTCTCAACCTATACACATGCAATGGAAACAGAATTTTAGTGCAACAAAGCTGAAAAAGTGTAGATATCTGGCCTTCAAATTATACATTATTTTAACACATAGTTTCTTTTCAAATTTCTAACACTTTTAAATATTAAAAGAACTGTAAAAACTTGTCACTTTTTGATAAAAAAAGATTAACTAAATAACATTTTTTTCCTTTTAAGTCACAAAAAAATTAAGAAGTTAAAAATGAAGACTTCAAAATAAAGAGTCATTGTGTTTATAATAGATGTTCTCAGGAATGTTCTTATGTCCCCTAGAGAGAGCAATAATCAGTTTTAAAAACAATAGGTCCAGTGAGCCTGCATTTATGTGTATTAATGTAATTCATACCCAAGAGAGTAAGGAATTGCAAATCTAAGGATTTTTTTCCAATAGACTTTCTGACATTCTGAGTTCCTCACTTGGAATCTTTGAGGAGAAACCTGGAATGAAACTCAATTTAAAATAGAAATTTAAATAATGTATTATTAAGCTAAACTGACAATTTTGGCCCAAATTGGGGTTTGGAAAAAAGGTCACCTCTCACTGTGACATTTTTGCATGAGGATTTCAATTATAGCTATGTATTTTGAAGGCTGTTGAATGTAACTGGAAAAATTCTCTTGAACAGACTCAAAAGTACTTTTCTGGGTGTAAGTGGAGAACTGAAAACTTAACAGTATATACAATTGTGATTTTTATCAGTCTCAGTACTTTGATTTCCCAAAAGTCACAGCATTTAGTTTATTTCCTGACTGAAGCATCTAACAGAATGCCAGACAGACGATAGTTTTATGTCTCAGCAGTGGTGAAAGCAGTTAGTTATGGTTCTGTGTGATGTTTCTTAGCTGGATCACAGGATCATGAAACATAACTTTCATGGCTAATAAGGACTTGCAGCTCTGCTATCAGGATGGCTCACACATTATTATCTCTCTTGGTTGTGTGGTGTCAACACTTCATGTCCAGGATTACTTAATTAATAAGTTATTTATAATATGTGTTTTGGGAGTATTGTCTTGTCCCACAGAGCAGGATAGTGCACTAACAAATTCCTACACATCACAACAGTCATATCTGAAACCAAAAGCTTTTCTGTCCCTGGGCACTTGAACTCACAAGTATGATAATGTCCTTGTCCCACCTCTTCATGACCTACACCTAAATCACTGTGTCTTACTGCATTGTTATTGAACATCACTGACATGGCTAATTTAAAAGCCACAAACTTATCATTGGTTTCCCTATATCTTTTTGTTAGAGACTATTCATGAATGACTTTTCTGCTTTTTCAGGTCATAGTTTATTTATGAGAACAATTGATTTAGCAATTCATAGAAGCATCAAACTTTAAATAGATTACACAGTTCATGCTTCATAAAACATTGGTCACGCATTCTTAACTTTCACAGAAAGCCCAACTTTGTATTTTCCTCTCACAACAGTGGATGACCCTTTCATAATTACATTAAAACTCAATTAGTTTTTGCAGATTAACTATAGACAGATTTTAAATGTGAAATTGTATTTACGAAGTCTTTTCCTAAACATTCTGGAAATGAAGCGTATCAGCAGCATTTCACACTAAGAAACACTACTATTTTTACAGCAGTATTGCTTTCATAACAGCACTGTGTATTCTGCAAAGTGTTTGTATACTTCACATTTTATCTGTTGTGGATGATGTAGTGAAAGTGATATGTTATATATTTATTCACACTTCATTTTGGAGCTGACAATTGTAGCATATACTTCCCTTCTCGTACTTTACCAATTACCTTAACCCTGACCTGCATGAATGTAATTTTCTGCATTAATGAGAAGTAGATGTCTCTGGGAAGAGCCTGAGCTGAGTAAACACCGTCAGCTGTGTCAAATGGTGGTGATAAACAGATTTCACTCTTTATTTATGGCTGCCAGTGCTGATGGAGGAATTCAAACTTATTCAAAAGTCTGTTTATTTGTAAGCCAAGGACTACTGTGAAGTCCTGAAGACTAAGGAAGCGTGTGTTCTAAAAATATTTTGAGGTTATATTGTTACACAGTTGCACGAATTTTGTGTTCTGGGAAGTCTACAGCTCTTATACTGCCATTTCTGGTTTGAATGGGAAACAACAAATTTAGAAGTACACATTTGAGCTTAACAAGCATCTGAAGCTATACTTCATTCAGAAATTAAAATTAATCATTTAGTCAACACTCAAAACATCTGCACCAATTTTTATTCCCAAAATTATAATTGAAAACTTAAAGTGTTTATAATTCCTGACAGAACAGAAATTCTGATACTTTTCCCATTTATAGGCATTTAAATGTTGAGAAGAACAGCCTGTGAAAGAAAAGGAGACATTGCCAATGGTGATCCCCTTGGAGTACTCCATTCTTCTTTAGGCTTTCAAGAACCTATAAACTCCAGTGCAAGCTACCACCAAACATACATATAACCTGTGTGAGAACCAGAGGGATCAGTTTAAAATAGAAAGAAGAAGGTACTTTACAGAATGGCTAGTGAATTTATGGAATGTGATGTGAAGGCAGATGATAGTAGATGCTTTAAAAATTGACAACTTCACAATATTATTAAATGCATAGCGTGAAGAATCTAACATCAGGGATGTAATATCTAACAGCCCTTTTGTTCAGCTTGGTGGTGTTTGCACCCAACACTACTTGGAGAAAAATAACTGAGAGCTAAGATACTGTTTTCTGACATGGGTGCAGAAAAGTTTTTTTATGTAATACTATATTATTCATATGACTTCATGCTGGGCAATGTTCAAATGCTCAGCTCCAGAAGAAGTCTATGTGAAAATTTCCTTGTGATCCTTTGATATTAAAGTTGCTAGCCAGCCTAGGATTTGTCTTAAGTCTGCTCAGGTACTTTGAAATTCTCCTATTGATCAGGAATTATACAGAAAGGTTAAATTTCTAATGAGCAAAATTGGCTATGTTAAATTTGGGCAGTGTGCAAAGTATTGGAACACTACTTTCATGCATATTCATATGCAAAGTTTCCCGGAAAACATTGACTAAAAAGAAGGTATTCTGGGAAATCAGCAAAAAAATGGTTGGATAATTTGGCTCAAATCTGGCTGTATCTAGCCTGACTTAACATCTTGAATATTTCTGTCCATTCTTTTCAAAATACCTGAAGAAAATATTTAAAGGTAACAGCAATTTCAGATTATAAACTGAGTGTTTATCCATTTGGTTTCCTAGTCTGCCTACTTCATTAAACTTCAGCTTTATAACTGCACTATTGCTCTTTAATTAGGATGCAGATACACAGCTTCAGTGGAAAACTTGGAAGTTTCTCCCAGACTGGCTGCTTTACTGATTTTATCACCTCTGCTTGAAAAGTGGGAGCTGTGACTTTGAACTCCTGTAGTCCAAAGTGGGCATAGACCTGAGGCATTTTTGATTTCTTTAATATTCTATGGCGAATATTTCTTTAATATTCATCTTCTATAGAAAGATGATCAACAGCTTCATCTCAACATCTATTGACACTGGCATTATCTTAAAAGTACCTAAAATATGAAACGTTGAGATTTCTGAAGATGGCAGAAATACTTATGCACACAGAAGATCAGATTTGTTTTGGTGCTGTTTTCACTGGCAATCTCTTTGTGTTCTTACCTGTGTGATGGGAACTCTGATCCTCCTCTAGGAATCCTTCCACTTCCTGCTGTCTGCATGTATTAGGAGGCTTGTGCAGCCTCTCTGGGGTTGCATTAATGCTGGAAGCTGAATGATGCTTGAAAAGAGGAGTAGCTTTAAAAACCAGATTTTAAAATAATTTTTTTTCTGATATACTCATTAGTTAGTTAATATTTAGGGTATCTGCCTTTAGATATAAAGCTCTCACTGTAGTCAGCCGTGATAATGTAGCTGAAATTCTTATGACTCACAATGATTGAAACTCTTGGGGGTCGTCTCTAGCTTGTATGTCTAAAGAAGGTATACTAACATTCAAAGCTCTTGAGAATATTTTAAACAACTGTATAATTATTGTTAGCTTTGGCTCTAATTATTTTCCTCTGTTAAGCTTCTGAAATATCTTGACTTGGTTACTTAACAAATCTAAAGCAGCAGGCAGATGGCTTTTCATCTATTGTTAAATTTCAGGGGCTTACTAGTGCTAATTATTTTGAAATGGATTCCTAGGATATTATGCATTATTTCAATGAATAATGCAGGACAGGACTAGCAATTTATTGGCAGAACATTCACAGGAGTGCCATAAATCTAGAAATAACATAAAAGCAGAGTGGATACATATTTTAAAAGCACAGCTTGGGGAATCACATTTGTGCAATGCTACAAATCTTCTTATGAGGGTGCATATTTTTAAATATAATCAAATCAAGAGATTGTCAGTGAGAGACTGAAGTTTATTTTACATATTATTATGACAGCTAAGAGACAGTTATTGAAATTGAATACTATACACTAGATCCTGTGCAAACTCATGAGGTAGAAAGAGAGAATCTGTACTGTCAAGAACTTGCAACCCAAATATAATCCCATGCACATCACCTGTATACAGTCACACACAGAGTAGAAGTAGCAAGAATAAGTACAAGAAGTAACCTCATTCACAGCTGAGGTCATAGCCTGTATTTTCCAGGCAGCAGCAGCCCATGTTTTTTGTAAGCAAGTCTTCAAAGGAAGGAGTGAGAAAAATGGTAACAGCTAATGAGCTGTTCAAAGTGAGCCCTTTCCAAGCTTGAAGAGCAGTTACAGAACTGAACAGAGAGATCCCCTACTAAATACAAATAGAGGGTGTAAAAATAGAAAAAATATTTTTATTATTTTGTTTAGAATTAAGTATGATTTTATAAAAGACATTTTAATCTAGGAATGCTGACAGTCATGAAAATAGAGTTGGATATGTTTTGGGATTTAAAGCAGCATCAGCTCTACCTCATAGGAGATATGAGAGGCTGCTCATCCCTCCATTTGGTTGCAGTGTAGGGCACAGGGATTTGAACAGTTATTTTCACTCTTGCAATAGTACTTAAAGACATTTAAATTATCTAATAGCTACTATTGGAGACAGGTGGTACTAACTATTGGTACTAATCTGGGTAAACCTTTACTATGCTGCACTATGAGCACTTTTATGTTCCTTCCATTAGATTTGCCTGCAGTATGGATATAAACCTTTAGGACTGATTCATAACAAGCCTTAGTGTAAGACAAATGCAATAATACAAATAGATGAAATAGATATAAAGGGATGTACTTTTTATAAAGATGATGATATACATCTAAATAAAAATGGCAAGATAAAAAAGAAATCCTAGATTTGTACAACAAAACAAAGGAATCATGTTAGCTTTAGTTGTAGAAATATAATGAAAGTTTGGGCAATAAATTAAATATTTTAAGGAAGATAGCCACTACATTATTTCAAGCTAATTAATTACTATTTTTATGAATAAGGAATTAAATTTAAGTTTCCCAGTACTTTTGAGCACTTGAATTTACCATACATGTGTAGAAACTATACCAGTGCAATGGATTATAGCAGCAATAGCACAAGGCCTATGGCCTTTCCAAGGAACAAAACAGTTAGTGAGCCAGAATATCATCAAGGTGAGGTAGCAGAAGTGAATATTTATTAAATGAAAAATTTATTTTAATTTTTATTAAATATTACAGTATTCATGCATGTTTGATGCCAATTTACAGAATGCAGATACTTTAACCTTTAGTACATGGGCTTTTAATTTTTAACTATACAAATGCACACCAGTAAATGGAAAATTATTAAGATAAGTTTTTTTAGAAATTTCTGTTTGTATTTTTATGGCTTTCAGTAGGTTCTGCTCTTCTGTAAATAACGTCATTCAAAATGTGCTACACTTCAGAATGGCCTGGCAATTTTGGATGCTTATATTCAGAATTTTGCTTTGTCCTGATATACTCAAATTTTATGTAGAGATGCATATGCAAAATGGTAATTAGGAAAAGCTAACGTGACCATTTGCCCTAGTGTCTAGCCAGTCTGAGTTTTTTCTGGGGTAATTTTTCTAATTTTTTCAAAAGAAATTTTGAGATTGATAGGCATAAGTCTTTGTCAGTTATTAGATTTCAGCAATGCCTTTCAGCTGCTAAAGAAAATATTTTCGCAGGGCTGCTTGCATTTGTCTCCAGAAGATGAGAAAGACTTTTCAGTAAATATTCTTCCAACCTTAAGATGCCTTAAAGGTTAGACTGTCTCATGATGACTCAGTCACACACTTAGAGCTAACAGTTTAATCCTAGTGCTACTTGTACTTCCAAATCAAACCTACGTTAGCTTCACTTCCAAATTAATGGCATCCACTCTGAATGAATTACACCATGAAACAAGTTTTGAACTCTCTTAATCAATATATACTAATTTTTGTTTTTCCTCTCCTGAATATATGTAAAGACAAGACTTTGGCATTTGTGTTTCCATAACTTTCCCTGAAATTCACTTTTAGTCTAGTGTTCTTTCTTGCTCTTATGTTTTCTTTCCTGTTGAGTTTCTTTCTAAGCCTGAGAGCATAAAGCCTCTTGGAAGGCTTGCTGTGCATCTCCTCATTCAGGACACAGGATATTGCTTGCCACAATCATCATTCTAAGATGGTCACAGTACTCCTCAAAACATTCTGCACCACCCTTTTAGGAAGTGCCACCTGTTCTAGGCATGTGGGTGTACAAAATTAAAACAGAAAATACTTGGCAGGTTAGATTTATATGAGTAATCAAGATGAAGTACAGATCTGGAAGTACAATTTTTCAACTTGACTTGAAAAGCCAAATTTGGTAGCTGGCAACTACAGCACATCCTCATCCCCAGCAGGTTGAGCCCCTTTTTCCAGCAGCTCTGGGAAATGGAGAACCATTGGAGCCAAAGCTGTTGGGAGTTTTAGTGAAATTCCAGCAGGCAAGAAAAGTTTAGGTGGAGCTTCAGCATGGCAATCTGCACCAAGTCTGACAAAGACCTGGGACTTGAGGGAGCAGGACAGGCTGGCACACAGATTCTTGGTTTCTCAGCACCCTAAGTTTACACAGACAGAGCACCCAACATTTCAGAGAGCACACATTGTCTTTCCAGCTCCTCAGGTCCCCAAACACCTGCAGACATAATACCACTTGCACTTGCCAAGATACCACTGCTCTATTCTCAGAAGCTCACAGGATGATGAGAATAAAGAAAATAGACTTTCTGCTTCTTTGGAAGCCAACCTGACAAGTTGTTGTGGCTTGTACTTTCATTGCCAGCTCAGACCTAATTGTCACTTTTTTTATTTAATCAATTCTTCTCTGAGGCCTTTCTTTGCTAAAAATCTGGTTTTAGCCCAGAGGTTTCTTTCCTGTGGAATATTATGAAAAGGGAGATATAGTAGAAACAGTCCCATAAACTCCTGAACAGCCAATTTTGTTTCCTTGATAAAAGTTAAGAATTGAGATTTTGCTTCTAATAAAAAATAATAAAAATATCAAGCACCTAAAATTCCCCAGATAGTTCAAGGTAGTTCTAGTAGCAGATAAATGATGTGAATCACCAAAAATGTAACACAGTAAATTACACACTGCTAATCACAAAAATATGAGGACTACAGCACTTCACACCCCATAAGTTCTTATATTTATATAAAATCCATGACAGTTCTATGGCCCAAAAAAATATAGAGGCAAAAATGAACTACTCTCCTGAGCTGGCATCTGAATGAACGTTGTTCTAGTAGTAGCAAAGAAAAATAAATGATCAGTAACCACAGATATGAACATTTTACAGTCTGGAGGGTTAGCAATTCAAAGGGGAATAGGGTGAAAATGAGTTAGGAGAAAATTGGTTTACTTAAAATGTTGCTGCAGTTGTACAATATTTCATATAGCTTTAAATGACATTGAAAAAGCATATATATCTTCCAGCAGACAGGGAAATGTATGCTAAAAACTCTCTAGTTCTCTGAGATACTGTACAGGACTCTAATTTGCACAGGACAAATGCTGAGTATTTGAAATTCCATGAGGCACCATTCAATGGGAATTACTTCTATTTTCTCCTAAAGTCTCCTAGTCACTACTTGACTTGTGGGCATGTCAAAATCAGTAAAAAGAATTCCACTTTAAGATGACAAATAATTTAATGACCTATTTATATGCCTCCTATTAGCATTCTACAAAGTGATTTTTTTAATAGGCATTCGCTGTTAGGACCAAGTCTCCTCTGAACTTCATCTAACAATTGAATTGTTCTGTATGAAACTAGTGCAAATTTTGGCTGAGGCAGAAGACAATTTGTAACCATATCTGGAAGAGCCTTATTAATGTTGTTTTTCTTCTGCTAGTTGTTGGAATATATTTTTCCTTTAATTTCTGGAACATATCTGTATAACTAAAACTTTTTCTTCCATTTAAATTGAAACAAAATTGTTAGTTCATAGACCCAATGAAAAACAGTTCAGAGAAAATTAGGTTTTCATAAATTACTCCAGCTTACATCTCTTTCCCAAGTTTTGCTTTAATAAAAAAAAAAAACAAAAACCCCAAAACCCAAGTGTTACTATGGAAATATCCTGAGAGGCATTTGTTACTATTTTCTTTCTAACAAATGAATTAGTTTGGTGTATCTCTTTGTTTTAAAATTTGTATTTCTATTAATTCTGAGAAACTGTAGCCAGAAGTGATGCTGCTCTAAATTTGACTTAATTTTGCAAAGACACAAACATAAATATATAAATTCAGATACAAAAAGGATAAAATCTATCTTTCTAAGGCAAGCATTTTTTCCCTCCCAGGTGCCAGAGAAATTGCTACTTGAATGCAAGTATTTGCAGAAATGAGTAATGTCACAATGCAGAGTTGATAATTTGGGCAGGACTGATACATGAGACTTGTTTCAATGTATGATAAGAAACATGTCACTGTCATTAACTAATTTTTGTTAACAAACACTGCATGGTAGTTTGTAATAATATGGCATTAGTAAATACTTATATTTTTGTCATTTAGTTCTATAATGAGTCATACTCAGTGGAATGGCATAATTGTCCTCATTATAGAGTTATTGAAAAAAATGTATGTCTGTTTTTGTTGCTGGGATAAAGACGCTGATGTTGCATTCATTGAAACTGATGTCAAAACTCCTAGTGATTCAGAGATGGAAGGATAGGCCCTCAGTGGAGTTGTCTAAGTAGCTTATGGAAGCAGATGATTCTGTATTTAAATGTTCTTCATGTATTTTTTCTTTCATTATTCTTTGTACTCCTCTGAGTCTTTTATTTGATAATTTCAAACAGAAAGAGGGGGGAAAATGCCACAAATCACATCTGATTTCTCCTCAACATCAGCCTTGCCACTTTTTACTACAAATCCGAAACACTTTTTTTAAGTTCACGCAAAAAACCCCAACTCCCCTTCCCAGCTGAGAGAGGAGAGAAAATAACCTGGAAAACAGCTCACAGGTTGAGATATGGCAGCTTGCTAAAGCAAAGTGAAACTTTGCACTTAATAAGTAAAGAGAAAATAGCTTATTCTCTACTTCCCATCAGTGAGGGGTGTCCATCCACTTCCCCAGCAGCAGGGTTCCAGCACATGGAGCAGTCACTCCAGAAGGCAAACTCTGCAGATAACAAGCACGGCTCCGTTCCTCCTCTCTCAGCTGCTGTGGCTGAGCTGTCCCAGGTGTGGAATGGCCTTTGGTGGGTTTGGCCCAGCTGCCCTGGCCGTGCCCCCTGCCAGGACCTTTCCCAGCCAGCCCTGGATGGGGCCGGGGTGTCGGAGCCGCCCGGGGCTGTGCCAGCCCTGCCCAGCGGCAGCCGCAGCCCTGCAGGGGCATCAGAGGGGCAGCGGCTCCTCTGCAGCTGCCAGGGAAAGCACAGCCCTGCCTCGGCTGCTGGGGAAATGAACTCCCGCTCAGACACGATACAGGGGCCGGCTCATGTTTGTGTTAACAGAAGCTGTAAACTTACTGTCTTTGTAGGAATACATCCTTGAGTCCTTTCAAATGAATGGACAAGCTGACCTTTTAAATATTTTACTATGGGATGTACAATATATTTAGGTAATAAAAATTCCTAAAAATCTCTTAGAAGTGCAGTAAAGAACGAATATCTTCTGAAGATTAAATTAACAATACAGTGCAAAAATAATGGAATTGTTCCTCTGGTGCAAACAAGAACGTCCCTCTGAATGTAATCAGACTGTTTCCATGAAATCTTACAACTTTTTTCCCAACAGGAAGCTTGAATACGTGTACAAACATGTATTGAATATATGTACAAACATATATGCAATGCATGGGCTAAGATTCACTACAGCTCTCACATACAATACCAAATGTAATGCAGGCAGCAATTTCATTTGGTCCCAAATTTCTTTGCCTGTTTACTTCACATCAAAAGGCTCAGTGCTGTGGTTCTATGTGAAGCAAGTGGGTTTGACTCATGCCCTGTTTTTTATCTATTTCACATAATTCAGGCTTCTCTGTCTTATCTGCTCAGCAATGTAGAAAAAAGCACCAATCTTTATGTGTACATTCTCAAGCAAATAAATTTCAGGAACATGATACATTTTTATTTTATTTTAATTTTTAATAATAAGAAGTCTGATTTTCATTCATTTAATTAAAAGTATTTCTATAATAAACACATGAAATAACTATGCTCATATAGACTTTAAATAAAACTCCTGTGTCTTGCTCTGATACTAGTAATTCTGTCAGATCTCCACAAGTTCCAAATTTTAGATGTGGACTAAGTTCTTTTGAAATATTTATCATCATGAAAGAGAATTTTAAAGGAAATGTTAGAGGAAGATGTGTTTAGAAACTGGAATATCAAAAATAAAAGTTCTTATTCTTCCTTGGTCATAAATAGGCTGTATTTTCTTGCTTTGTTGGACTTACATATGTAATAGAAAGAATAGAAGTGGGGAACTCTACTTATCTGCAAAGCAATTTGGCTTCAAGTGCCTCTGGGTCAATATATGAACCTCATTACTTTGACAGAGAGAGAGAGATTTCCCTGCTCTTCAGTCAAGTTGCAGTAACTTGGTTTTCTCAAGGTAGTGAGTAAATATGTAGATTGTTATCACAGCTCTGCTGATTGCTGACTTGTTTAATGGAAGTAACTTGATTGAAAAGAGAAGCTGTGTGCAGGTCATTGCTTTCTCCCTTTCTTTTTCCCCTCCTATTTTTTAATTTCGTGTTTCTTTCTTGTTTCTATGTGGTCTTTTGATTAAACCTTTTTGATGAATATTCAAAGACATAATTTGTAAAGTGGATTTACTTTCTGCTGTCTGCATGCTTCTGGTGAGCTTTCATGAAAAAACTCCATTAGTTCTTTGTGATTCTTTTGCATTCATAAGACTAAAATCAGAATACTATCAAATTTTCAGGAAATAAATGAAATCTGTGTCAATATTTCAACATGTACAAGTGTATTATTCTATTTTTCAGTTTTAAATTTTTGTTTTTCCTAACATTAGAAAAAAAAAAAGGATTTTTACCATTGCATTTTGAGAATTTTGCCTTTGAACAGTGTATAAAATGTAGAAAACTGCTAGTAAATATTTTAATAGTGTTGTGATCATTGGAAAGGCTACTTATTGACACTCATGGCTTACAGCCACTTATGAAGGCTTAGTATGTGCTCAGGGGAACAGTGGAAATGTAGTTCAAAATATCCACTGCACATCTGATAAGCATTTTTTCCACCATCTATAAATTATATGTGAATTTAAACATGATAAATTGTTCCCTTTTTTTTTTTATACTTAACCTTGTAAAGAATTATGAAGAATGGGGACTATGTATTTGCATTTGTCTCTTAAGATGCTGAACAGCTTAAGGAAGACCATTGCCTTCCATGGGGAGTTACAGGACAAGTAAGCTTGAAGTGGTCAAATATCTCTCTCCAAGAGAGACCCCTCACCAAATCATATGATTTTCTTCTGATGGGCTCTAATTTTTCACTGTTTTGCTCAAGTACTTTTCTGCTTTCAGAAGTACCTTTGCAGTCCTGGAAAGATGAGTTAGCTCAGAGGCCCCTGCTGTAACTACTGCCACCAGCAGCCAACACAGAAATTTCAGTGGCATGAAGCTGTGTTTTTGGGTCCTGTGCAAGGTTCAAAGCCTTACCAAATTGTGCCTCATAGCTTAAGCTTTTTGACAGAGTTCAATGTTCCATCTCCAAATTATATCCTCATGTGTTAAAAATCCTCAGTGATTCCTCATTTATGGAACACTTGTGCCTGTCTTTGTACTGAGACAGTGGCAAGAACAGGTAGGAATAGGTGTTTCAAGTTTCTTTTTTTGTAAAGATGGGAATGAAAGATTTGCTTACAATTGTATAAAGACTTTAACTGTTTTACAATTGATTAACAGGGGTGGTGCTTTTGAATAAAAGCTAAAATATTATCAAAGTCAAGGTTGAGCCAGTGAGCTGTAAAGGAGGAAAAATTGATAACACAGATGCAGTTTTGTGAATAGATTTCAAATGGGAGAAAGGTTAAGGTTGCTATATAGATTAAAATGCATATCTTATCAAAGAAGCAGGATGATAATTGTGGCCAGAGTAACCATTAATAGAAGGAAAGATTCATTTATTTGTCCAACATGGTAAAATGCAGTCTGAAAAAAAAAATACCAGAAGCCTGCATGGGTGGAAGTCATTTTACATAGCTGGATTCCTTTAGTAATCACCAGAACAGGAACACCCCTTATAAAAGAAATTTTTGCTGCAGGCACCTATTTTGTGATGGTCTGAACAATGCTGGGGAGGTATTCCTCTCTCTCTCTGCTGAAGACAGAAGTATCCTCCATGACTGGATCACAAAATACAAAAGGATTAGGTGTGAAAATAAAGTAAAATTGTAATCACTCAAGTGCTTGCCTCCCTTTAAAAATTATCCACTTTTCAGGAAGTTCTAGTGCTCTGGTTCCCTGCTGAAGCACAATAAGGAAATGCAGCTTTTCTGCACATTCATAAATTAAGGAGTTCAGGTACTAAATATGGAATCTGAGACCTGAAGGATCCTTAGAGTTATTTGTGGTAAAAAAGACTGGCTTCCTACTTATAATTATGGACAGGGTAATAAATTTCAAGTATCTATCCAAAGAAGATTATGCAGTTGTTGCTGCTGCAGCTGTAGAGGTGTTTAACAGCTGATCTTTTGTGGTATCTCTAAGCAAGAGAAAAATTATCAGGAAAAATATCATTCAAGTGAGATACTGAGATATGAAATGATGATTTAGAAATTAGTTATCAGTTCAACAAACAACACAGATTTCAGTTAGTTATAAATTCTAATTCCAGCCCATCAATCTGTTTGCCTTGAAGTTCAATAGACAAGGTAATGTGCTCTAAATGGGCTACAATTTCTGTCAAAACAGAGATTGTCCTCTATATCCATATACATAATTTAAAAAAGGATTTTCTTGGATAGGCTTGTTTTGATGATGGAAGTTTAGGAAGTACTATGGGAAGGCAGTTGAAAATCATCTTAAAGTAAAATAAAATCACTTCTCAAACATCAAATTCTCTCTTAAAGCAGGAATATCTTCTGCTCTGCATGGTGCAGTTTGATCAAAAAAGGTGAAAGTAATAATATTCCAAAGAACTGAAAACCATCAGAGAAATGTGAACAGAGTCAGTAGTGTCATCCCAACTATTCTGTTCATTCAAATACATTTTTTTAGTCCATTTTATAGAGGTTATTGCTATGCTGGTGAAAGGATAGATGTCTTTGAAGGAAGAGCCGTGCTTAAAAATAGCATTTAGAATGGTGTTCTTTTGCCAGTCACTATATACAGCTAAAAACATTTTCTGTCTATAATGAATTCTGGTAAAAACTCTTTCAGTCAGCAGATTGCCCACTGGCCCCTTCCAATAGGTAACCAGATGTTGTTCTGCAGTCACCAAGAAATATTCCTTCTCTTCTTTAAAACAGTTTCCACAGACACTTTGCAGAAGCACAATCCTTCTCCTAATGGCCACATCTGTTTATCAGCAAAGGGACTTTCTGAAATGACATTTTGTCTAGTTGTTACCTACACTTTCTGTCTGACCTTAAAAATCCTGGTTGTACTCTTGGTGCTCTGGTTTTGTCAAGTCTCAACTCTGGACTGCAGCTGTGTGTAAATGACAGGCTGTCACTGCAAGGTTGGTGTTTCATTGTCTGACATTCTTTCCTACCAGTCAGTATAAACAGAAGTCCCTGACTGGAGACAGATGTTAGTTGGTACTGGAGCTTGTACTTCCCTCCAGGTAAGAAATATTATAGACAGAGAGCAGTGTGTTGACCAGAGTCCTGTGGAGATGTGGGCTGTGCTCCTGCAACTGCTGCATGACTTCAGGCTGGACATAATACTTCCATTGGGTTTCTGTAACATAGATGTATTTAGATATTATCCATAGATTGGATATCTTTGAAGGGAAAGTCCTACATAAAATAAATCTACTGCTGTCAAAAATTAAAATTCTGAAATCTGGCCATATACATTTTCATGGCATTTTTTAAAGAAATGCAGAACATCCTAGCAAATTTTCTAGTCTTCTGACTACTTTCTGCCTTTCAGAATTTTCCCTTCAGTTTAATTTAAGTCTTTTCATATTTCAACATGCTGTTCAGTATTGTACTGTTCAGTACTCCAGGCAGCTGCTGTTTTCATCCCTAAAGGTGGTATTATTTCAGTGGCCTGACCTAATTCACACATGAGCTGTAAGACTTAAGAGTACCTTAATGTGCTTCTCAAGAATGAAAGATAATGCAAGGGATGTGTCCAGGATGTTATTATGGGTAGGTTCCCTCCTTTTTTCACCTATACTAAATACAAGTCCTCTAAATTAATGTTTTTCTATACAAAGTATTTTAACTGATATTTAACAAATTCAACCCAAATAATAATAAAACCCTCTCCCCTCTCCACTGAAAGCTAGCCTTATTACATAGATATTAAGTAGATGCCATGTTTCCACATAATTTATTTACAGATCTTTCCTCTGTTGTATGTACACATTTAATCTCATTTGCCAAGAGTGTATCCATTAATCTTATTTTACAGTTGCAATTACAAAGCTTCCTTACATGTTTCTTGTGAGAGAATGTTAAGTCCTCTGCAAAGCAGGCATTCAGCTCTGCTTTTCATCTCTCAGGAGCAGTTTTCTGTGTGCAGTGTGAATCAGCGTTCCATCATTCATACTGTGACAACCACGTTTACTGTACTCCGACAGTGATGGCTGTCCTCAAATACGAATTTAAAATTTCAGTAACACAGTCACATAAAAGCAATGATACTCTAATATCAAGGCTCCTGTTCAGCAAAGTTCTGCTGAAGGACAAGCCTGTGCATAAGATTCTGGCTATGGTACCTGTGCTGATAGCTAAGGTCATTAGCTAAGTCCTTTCTCTATTATATATGCACTGTCATTACTGTATAGATTGCAATAAAACACGGAATGGCTCGACACATTCCAAATGAGGTAGAGGACAGCATCTTGGTCCCAGAGAAATTAATCACAGAATTTCTAGGGAGTTTCAAAGCAGAATCAAAAACACAAGAGTGTTTCTCTACAGGTGTTGCAGCTGTGTGCAGCCTCCATCATTTTGGTTACCTTCAGCCCGCTGTCCATTTTCCTCTCCATATTTTCACATGAATGCTTCCTTATACAACGATCGGCTATGTGAAAAAAGAATTACAATTATTTCTAAAATGTATTGCAGTGCAATACATGACTGATGCTGTGCAAACAGCAAACTTGATGCCTGGTGCTGGACAAACACAGAATGGGGTCCATTATACTCATTTTTTAGAGTTGACATGGCCAAGTTCATTTTGTAGAAGAGTCTCCATTCTGCAGCTCACAGTCTCTCAGGCACTGTTCAATTAATCAATCAGGTTATATCTCTGCTTTATTATCAATGAGAGATGGTTTGAATTTTATTTTTCTTCTTCTCAAAAAGAGAAAGAAATCACTAGGATTTTCCCTGGGGTAATATTACATGCAACTAAATGCTGTATTTTACCCAAGTAGACAAAATCTGTTAGCCTAAAAGCCTGGAGGCCCAAGTAAAGGATCCTGATTATTATCTCTGAAGAAGAGGAAAGTTTCTCAGTTTTGAAAAGTCTGTGCTGTTGACTGTTGATTAACTCACGGAGTGAGAATTCTTCAAATTACTTTCTGTGGGAACAAGAGAACACAACAATGATTTTCTTACTCCCTTCCCCAGGCCACAAACACATATTTTTCTTCCTGCCTCAAATGCATAGAATGTGCAGTTACACCAAGTCCACAGTCTTATTCAAAATAAATATTTATGATTATTTTTCAGGCAAATTCAAACCCCTATATGCCTTCTGTACTAAGCAATTGAGAACAAAATGTCATCTGTTTAGTTTAGAGTTGTAATTCTCTTATGGGTTATTTGTACCCATGCAACCAAATTGTTAAATTTTGTTCTGGAAAATGAACTAAACTGATCTAGAACTCTTTATTTAAATTGGATGATCTAAGTCACTCATAGTCCTAGGAGAAATTTGGATAACATATATGCTGAAGATTCAGAAAAATCAGCAAAATTACATCAATGAAAACATGTAAACTGTTGGGTTATTAGGTTTTAATTACATTCTGAATTTTAAATATAAGTTAAACTGTTTACCAAAAATTTGAAAGGAAGGGTTGAAAACACAGGAAAGAAACTTTTCAAATGGCTTCTCCCAGGGTATTTGAATAAAATATTCAAGTTCTACTTATTAGACTTTGGTATACTGTTTTGTTATTAAAATTTTAAGAAGTCAGAATATAAATTTACTGACTATGTATAAACTCAGCTTTTGATCCTAGGTTTGTGGTATGCATCAATTTTGTACTGTAAAATGCACAACCAGTAAAAAGCAAAACTGAAAATAAAAATATTATTTTGCTTTTGCATATTAAAGACAGGATAAAACGTGCATAAATTGAGATGGTCAAAATTATAATAAATTAATAAACCTATTTTTCAAAATAATATGTATTTTCTATTATTTCTAAGCTCTGATTTGGGTAAATACATAAGATAAGTGGAGAAAACTTCATTTTTTTATAATGAAGAAGAGGAAGGGGGTACAACCTTTCATATTAATATCTTCACAAATAAAAACAGTGAATTCACTGATGGCACAAACTGCGTTTCATAAAAAAGGAATGGAGATGAATCACATTGATATAGAGTATTATTTTCTGATAATGCAAATTCTAGGAATCTATCACTCTTGGAGAGCCCAAATGAGGGACTTTGATTTTGTAAAAGTTATTTACTTCACCAATTATCCACTTTTATCATAAGATAAGAAACTCAGTCTTTTCCTTGCTGCATGGGTACAAATCAAGAAAATGGTTGGATATATTTTGTGAAGGTCAGGGTAATCCACAGGTACTCTATTCTATCTTAGTGAAGACATTATTAAGATTATTTGTAATAAACTAAGCTTAATATCAGCAGAGACACCCATATGTAATAAATCTAGGGCAATTGATTCAAGCAAAGCAAATCATATCTATCAAAAGAACAATTTCAAAGAAGTATTAAAGGTTGCTCCAACAGCTGAAAACTATGGGAAAAATTTTCTTTTCTTTTCTTTTCTTTTCTTTTCTTTTCTTTTCTTTTCTTTTCTTTTCTTTTCTTTTCTTTTCTTTTCTTTTCTTTTCTTTTCTTTTCTTTTCTTTTCTTTTCTTTTCTTTTCTTTTCTTTTCTTTTCTTTTCCTTTTCTTTTCTTTTCTCTTCTTTTCTCTTCTTTTCTCTTCTCGTAGAGAAATTAAAGAAAACACAGGTTTCAATGGACTATATTTTAGGTTCTCAGCAAATTTATTTGGACCTAGTTTTGGATGACAGCTTAAACTCTTAAAAATGTAACAATTTTTTATGCAGAGGCAAGTGATAAACTGAGATAAACAATCAAATAGTTTCCCATTAGCTCTGCTATTTTTACTTTTCCTAAAGCTATATAACCAGACGGAAGTTCTTATTGTTCACATCTTTATCACATTCAATATCTGCCAGAAAATAAAAATCATTGTTTTTGGTTTGTTGTTTTCTTATCCTCTCTGCACTTATGGAATATTTTGCATTAGAGATTTAGAGAAAAAAAAAAAAAAAGATAAAAAAGATTAAAATCTGTGAAATATAGAAAGAGCTCTCTAAATATTCTGTACCTTTCTCTTCTTTTGAGTCTTTCAAAATCTAGTATTCTTTCTTACCATGTCCATGATAGAAGTTATGGGGGGGGATTTTTTTGTTTCTTTGGTTGGGTTTTTTAGAGTTTTGTTTGTTTGGTTTTTTTCTATTTTAAAATAGTAGTTTCTAAATGAGAGAAATTATTTGGAAAAGGAGAAGATGTTGCTTTAGGACAGAAGCAGTCAAGTACTTTGTGGGATTTTTGTCCATTACCCATTTCCCCATTTTCTTCCTTAAGCTTTGTACTGTAGGAGTCAATACATAAAATTGCACATTGCTATATCCTTATTACCAGAATACTATAATTATTAATTATCAGAATGTGCCCCATGGAAAAATACAACTTACACAGGAAACTTCCTTTAAATAGAAAGTTCTGATCTTTATGTTTTTCAGATGGGTAAAATTTAATTTGAAGTAGTATCAGGTTCCAAATTTAAATCAATCATCTAGGCTGTCTCTAAATGTGTTATTGGGAAAAGAATACATAATGAGGCATTACATCTTCTCTTTCCATCTTAAAAACACAGAAATCTCTACAACTAATTTCAGCTTTCCTCAGATCTTCCAAACTTTCAGACAGATTAGGAGGTGCAATCAATCTAATCTTTTATGCAAAACCCTTCTACACTCTCAAGTTAACCTGTAAGTTTTTGTAACACCTTTTCTTTTTTTTTTTAAGTTTGCAACTTTGTACAGTCTTGTCTCTGTGAGCTATTGCCATGTTTCAGTATTGGAGACACCCATTGAAATGTAGAGAATAATTTCAGGACACTTTCACTTTTGTCAGGAGACAGCACTCGCAGACCCCCAGACCCACAGAACCACTGGGTGCCTGAGGCTGGCAGGGAGCTCTGACTTTTGAATATCCCCCAGCACAGAGACCTCACAGCCTCCCTGGAAAAGCTGAGCCAGTCACAGTGCTCAGATGGTGCCTCCTGTGCTGCAGGTCGTGCCCATGGCCACTGGCCCTGCCTCTGAGCGCCCCTGACCAGAGTCTGTCTCTGCTGGCTGCAGAGCAGTCTCAGAGCTCTTTGCTCTTCCATCCCTCTGCACAAAGTGTGGATGTATTCCTCTCAGCAGTCAAAATGGTTTTTTAATGTGCTTTATCTATGGCATTTCTAGGGAGCTTGTCTCCTTTTAAATGTTAAAAGATACAAAGAAACTAGAAAAATTTACTATAATTTACATTTCCAAAAATACAGTATTATATTCTTATGTTTTGCCATGAAAAAGGTGTAAATATGCAAGAATTTTGTTCTGATTCATGTATGGCTTCAGAGCAGTGTAATCCCAACTATTGTTATAAAATCCATTTTCCAAATACCATAAGGATTTTGCATATGCAAGAATTAGCCTTCACATTTTTTTTTTAGATTAGCAGTAACTTCCTAGTAAATAATTCTTCCCCGATAGCTATTGAAAATTATCTAACCCCAAAATAATAGTAATTTTATAGTTTTAATTTCTTCTCTCCCCTCTGGATGAAATTCTTAACCTAGTTGCATTAAAAGAGCTTTGAAGCCATCCGTGAATATTTACAGCTGTACAAATGTACAAGAATAATTCAGATATTAAATTTTTCCTCTATTTTTATAGCTATTAGTACAATATTTGTATTTTCTCATATTGTTATTCTGGCACTGGTTGAAATAAAGAGAAATCAGAATAAACAATGTATTAGATGCCTACTGCCACAGAAAGCACCTTATGAGAACTTTCAGAAGTGGGTTGTATTATTTTGCGGTTTGAAACCATTAATTAAAATACAGATAGCTAAATGTAAGGCATTTTGTTGAAATAAAAATTGGTGTTCCATTTATGTAGAGCAAATTTCTGAAAGACTGTAAACTGAAAGTTTTTGTGGAGGAAAATATAGATAAGTTATGTAAATATATTACCTGCTCTTTTCCCTGAAATTAAAATAGTCCCAAAAAGAACAAAATTACATTTTTCTAATACACAAAATTTAGTATTTGAAATAAAACTATGCTAAGACTGTCAATGCCTGTGATCTCCATAAAAATTTCTGGGTATGATTCCTCGAGTGTATTAAGATAAAAAATCAACAGATCCTTCCCACCCATTAGTCTGCACTTCCTATCCAATTTCCCTTCCCCATTAAATTCTACCCATTAACATGTGCAGTCGAAGGTTTCTGTGCCTGTAGGTGGTCAACATAATTTCAGTGAAAGTTTAAAGATCTCTTTGTGCTTGCCTTCTCTTATATTCTTCTAATCTTGAACTAAAGGCGAAAGAAATGACCAAAATGTATTATTTAAACATAGGGACTAGAGTTTTATATTGCTATGATCTGCAGTAATTTCTAAATTATTTCCACAATTGTTTCCACTTAAATGTTGGTGTTAAGTTCTGCTTTCAGAGGTATGAATGCACCTTCTATTGGAATTAATATCTGCAGTGGCAAAGTTGTTCACAGTGGTGAAACCATTACTCGGGCTGTGCAAAGAGAAGGAAATTAGCCATTAGATTAAATCCTGGTAGGTTTTACCTGACATCCACCTTTCATGATACTCTTTATATAGATGGAATAGTTTCTAAACTGCTGGGTACTGTTTTGTTATTCTTCTTCAACATGAGGTTTACAATACTACTGACTTTATATGCACAGCCAAAAGCCAGGGATGTAAGCAAAGCAAACCAGAATCTGAAAACAGTGCATTCCACTGAGGACTTCACAATAAGTCACCTTTCCAAAAAAAAAGACTATTTTACAGGGTGAGAAAGCTATTTAGCTAAAGTAGTTGTTTGTGCAGCCTTGCCTACCCTTTCCTACTTATAAATCATGTTTTACTAAAGTAATTATATTAGTCTTATTTTAAATTTCTTGTTTAATGATTAGTCATTAAATATAAAGAATATCATTAATACATAAATTTCAGTGCATTATTGACTTTTCTACCATTACAATTGCCTATCCTTTTATGCAGTAACAAATTTCTTTTAATTTGTTCTCAGCAGATGCTTCAATTTCATGATGTAAGAACTAAATCTCTTCTGTATGTAAGAAATTAATCTTAATCTATATAATTTTCAACCTTTTTTTGTGTTTTGAAATAGCATGAGAAATTATTGAAGCCAATTTTTCCTACCTTTTCACTTCCCAGAAAAATAATCTTCTAACTTGTTGCCCAAAACCTCTTAATTTATATGCCAGGTTTAGGCAATTAATACTAAATTTGACTCCCCCTTCCTGCCTGCCCCCTCTCCCACCCCCGTTGAAATGAAAAAATCAACCCTAAAATTCTTGTTCATTTCACCTCTCCAAAACCTCTCTGCAAAGTGACAAGTGCAGTGGAGAAAAGCACTTGCACCATTAAGTCCAGAGTCTGATCTTAACAATCTTTCCATGAGTACCTCTTCTAAGTTCACATAAGAACACACTTAACCGTAGGCCCCATTTTGATGCTCAGCAAGTGAATTTAGGTGAATCTTCTGAGGACTAATTAAAATAATGATTATTGGTTAAATTGACTATTTTCATAACATTTCTATAAATAATACAGCTTGTTTTGTATAAGAAACAAAATTCATTAGACAGATGAAAGAACTACTATTTATATGGATTAGGCTGAGGACTACAGAAGTAAATAAATAAGACAAATAATGCCAATAGCTTGTGCTATAAATGATCAAAAGCAAAGCACTAGGAAATAGAAAGGCTTTATCTAAACTATCATATTTCTGACCTAATTTTACAGCATATCTTCAACTGAGCCAAAATCATGTGTATTACCTCTACTATCATCTGAAATTACCTGATATTAAGCAGGTAAAATTTAGTCCTTCATTTACATTAGCAGGTAAAGTTTCTTCTGTTGGGAAGGATAGGAACATCTAAGAGATTTCTTGTCTTAAAACATGTGTCTAGCACAGGTGGGAAGGCACATTTCTTTTTCTCTTGTTGTGCATGATCACTTTACCCCACTAGACATATTTTAGTCGCATGTAGTTAGGTGAGATGAATTCCACTGAGAGATCATTGTTTAGGGGTACACTGTTAAAGAGCTGGAGTACAGCAGTTGTGGTAGACAGCAGTATTTTGATTTGTGTTTCCTTGATTCCTTCTTTCTTGTTTTCACATATAAACTAATTTTATTATTACTTTTACTAAGTACATTTTAATTATATATCTCCTTATTTAAACCAAGATATATAGCCTTATCCAACAACATCTAATTTAATAAGAATCTTCCTACCAACCATTGAGAATTTAATGAAAAGCAGCCTCTGACATTCTGATATTAAAAACTGACAGAAGATGACAAAATGACAGATTGTTTCTTCTCTTTCAGCCCTCAAGTTAAATGATAATAAAGTTATCCTCTTTGTGTTAGAATCTTTGGATTTCTTTTGACAATATATAAAGTGGTTTTGTTCGTGGAAACCTTTTAATTAATATTCAATGGGACAATTAAAACTAACATCTTACAAAAAAAAGTAATCAGTCAACAAAAATAAATTTTAGTGTTTCTAGAGCCACACCTGGAATCACCAACAAGCACATGCTTGGTACATACATCATAAATGTCCTTAAAGTGTAATGACTGTGCATTAATCCGATCCATAATTTAAAGTTACTAAAAAGTTAATATGGAAAAACCCTCCAATAGAGGATATTTAGAGAAAAACTGCAGAGGACAGGAAAAAAAATTAAATGTTAAGTGTAATATTATGCTGGGAAAACTTTACAAAAGGAACAAATAGGGCTAGACACTGCAAGCATGCCTATGAACACTCATGTAAATAATCTGGTTTTTTATCACAATGTCATAACCAGAGCAAGAACAAGTAATTCTGGACCAGATATGTTGTGTTAAATCAATAATAAAATAAAAAAATATTTGGACTTGATTTTGAATTCAAATTTTCACTGCAGCAGTGTGCTCAGCTACATGCAAATAGTGGCAGGTTGCCTTAATTTTTTGGGGCAGCCTTCCACTTCATTTTGCCATAAAACCCCTCAAATTCAGCATCTGTCTACATATACAATGTATTGGCATAGAAAGTAAATATGTAAGAGTTAAATAACTCCCATTTTGAACAGAGGGGTTTTTTTGTGCAGTACTGAGAATGGCATGGGTAAAAAATTAATTCTGTTTTGCACCACTATACTCATGAAACACTTGAGGAGGACTAGTTATCTTGGTCAGTCTGTTTTCAGTTCAGCAATAAAGTGTTCCCAAATTTAATTCTGTGGGATGTGGAATTTCTGTCAAGGATTTATGTTAAAGAGAGCAAGTTAAATGAAATAAAAACAAGCATGTAATTCCTCCAAAAGAGAAGGGCACCACAAAAACATATGAAGTACAAGACAGTGATTGTGAGGAGGCAGCTGAGGGTTTAACCAATTTTGTTATCCCTGAAATGAATAATACATCAGAGCCTTTCATCCCTAAGGTAGTCAGTGTGTCAAGATGGGATATAATACTTAGCAATACAGATGATTGATTTTCCCTGAAACACAGGCTGATGTTCTCAAGGTCAGAAATAAGGATCTTCCAAAACTAAAAATTCTGACACAGGAATACTTAAAAAAAAAAATTTATGTAGGATATATGGTTGTATAATGCTGTAACCAAAAAACAGTCCAGCCCTCTGTTATTACTATGTTTCTGGATAATATTCTAGTCATAAACAAAAGTGAGAAATACTCAAGAAATACATAAGAGAGGATATAATGCATCATGTCTAGTTCCTCTACTTGTGGGTAGTTTATACACTTAAATGGAATATTTTGTCAGAGGTGTATATAACTAAATGTTTTACATTTAAAAAATCTTTTAGCCATTTTTTGCAGGATCTCTGTTATGGAGGAAGTATGATGAGAAACATTACTCTCAGCACCTGTGAAAATCTGTACAGATCTGAACATTCACTGCTCCCATTGAAATCAGTGGGAATATGACTGTAGCACAAAATATGGACTTGTAAGTGCAGCAAAACTCAGAAAAGAATTGGAGAGTCTTGTGCCCAGAATGCTGATCTTCAGAATCTGCCCACAATGGTGTGTATAGCTGAGCTGAGATGGGACAACTCCTTGTCATTGTTTATTGGATAGTTTATGGCATCCCACACTGAGTAAGAAAGAAGAAACTGTTCTCCTCCTTGAGTGCTAAAGACAGTTGGCAGGTGCCAGGTGACAAAGCATGGCTGTGGACTATGGATAGGATGAGGGTGGCTCCTCATCCTACATCCAGGAGATGATGAAGATTTAAAACACAATTTAGTTAATATGCTCTGTAAAATCTTTCAGGTCCTACTCAATGTATCCATTGATATAAACCCATTTTTCAGGTGACAGTGTTCTCACATACTTCCTATGGAAAGCTAGATGTCTAAGTCAGGTCTGCTGGGTTCAGTAGGCAAAGAGGCACCTGGAACTTAGACCTGAACGGTGCTTTAGAGCTCACGAGCGCTCTCCCTTCTGAACAGGGCCACTGTGCAGGGACAGAATAGTCTGGTTCCAGTTTACACTTTATTTGACAATATGCTCTGGTGGTTAGCTTGATGCTGACATGTGCACCATTCCTATTCATAGTTATTGACAGGAAAATAACCTGGAAAATCCTTAATGTGGCCCTTGGAAAACTTTGATGATAAAATATACCATTATTGCTCATGAAAATCATTCCTGGCCATGAGAGTACTGTGGATCGTAGGGATTCCCAAAGCTCTAGGTCCTGGAATTGTGCCAATTTGGAAAACCTGCAGTAACAATCATGTCAAATCAGGTGAGTATTGTACTAGTAAGTTGCAATCTCTGTCTTCTGGTAGCTGAAATTTTGTCTTGCAACAGTACATTTCCTTTTACATGAGGATGAAGAATTAATTTCCAGTTTTCTTTACTGCAATGCTATTTTGTTATTTAATGCAACAGTATGTGAAAGGTCAAAAGATTTTTGGTTTTTTGCCTTGTAATTGTAATCCATACCTTAATTATAATGTGTGTACTTTAACAAATCAACATAGTTGTAATACTGGCTTTTTTTACTCCACTTTTATTTACTCCTTTTTTTTTTTTTTTGTCAGAGAAAATAAATTACAGTTCTACCTGGAAATGCATAGCAAAATACACTTAACTGCTATATCAAGTTCTGAAAGTAAGGCATGTGATTTCAGACACCTTTAATAGATACTTCATTTGGAGGTTTCAGTTGTGTAATGGAGATTCTTTTGCTTTAACTCACATAGAGACATGGTCACATCTAGAAAGTGGTCAAATAAAAAAGACAATTCCATTTCAAATATGCATCATCATTCAGCCAAGGCTTAACTTCATATCCTGTTGGTGTAAAAGTAGGTTCTGCACTTGAATTTAAGAGAAATTAAATATTAGTTACAACCTTATCGCATTTGCAAGATTCTTCAAGATTGGAAATAGTGTTTTCCACTGGTTTAACAAGTTTCTGTGTTCTGAAAGTTCTTGTGTTCAGACTAAATCTTAAAAAAAATCTGTGGAAAAGAAAAGATCAGTAGAGATCCTTTAGGGAAAGGCAAGACTTCATCAACCACAGACGCACAGAGAACATCAGAAGAATGAAGCTATGGTGTGAAAGACGTGGAATAAAGAGAATGAATTTTTATACACATGGTATGATGACAAAAATCCCAAATTCACTTTTAATATCAACCAATATGTATCCCCTAGCTCACTTATGACAGACATTTATTGTCTCCTACTTGATTAGCATCAGAGACTCTGTAAATAAGCGGTCTTCAAGTTTTGAAACGTTCAGACGAGGAACAGGTTACTTTGTTTAAGAAGAGCTATCAAAGAAAGCTAGATTTATGACTGCTTCACTTACTTGAAGTTGGGCGATCACAGAAAAAAGACAGAGGAATTTGATTTTTTTTCTTCATCCCTGTTATATCATCTGTAAAACAAACTTCAGTTGGCTTTCCTGATGGAATAACTTGTATGTTATCTTCAGAAACACTGCATTCTTCAGTCTATACTTGGAGTATTTTGGTCTAAAAACATATTATGGCTTCCAAACTCCCTGAAAAGTGCTTACTGCTGAAAATATATCTGTTGTGTTGAGACATTTCAGAATGCAGTTGTGCAATCTCAGATAATTTTGTTTGATTACTCACCATTTTCAAATCAGTTTTAGATAGCCAGAAAAACTGTTATTTCGCATAATTTCAATAAGAGAAGAAATAGTTCCCAAGTGGATGATACAGTTTAATGACTTAAAATGTTCATTTTTTGTTTGTAGTGTGTGTGATAGTGTCAGATCCCGAATAATGGCAATGAACAACAGTCGAGCTTAGGACTGCCTTCGAGCAGGATCAGTTGAAAAATGTGTTATTTTCTGTCTGAGTACAGTAGCACTTTGCATGAAGTTTTATGTAGGAAACATTTTTATGAGAGATGAAAGAGCACTGAGAAGAGGGAAAAAAATCAATGTTTTCTATGGTATTTCTTCATTCAATGCATGACAAATAAGAAGTAGAGACAGCAATAACAAATTACTTTACAAATTAACTTTATCAAATTTAAAATCATGGACCACACATATCAGTTTTGTGAAATGTTTATACATTCATGATCATAATGACTTGCACTAGTATCATGGCCATTTAGGAGGCTGCTGAAGCATGGTCTGGGCAGCCATAATAGTAACTCCTGTGTAACAAATTTTCTGGGCCAGCATTTGATAGATAATTATATCTGGTGGCCACAACTGCCCTCTGAAGTGACCAGGCCTCAGGGAGGTGAGAAGCACCTGTCCCTGGCAAAGGTAATCTTTTGAAACACCTCAATAAATATTTTCTTAAGGGCCTCTGAGGCTCATTCTGAAGCACAACTGGGTACTTAGGGCATTGCAGCCTCTAGCTGCTCATTCTGCCCCTTGCTGAAGGATACAGCCATCATTGAAAAAGCTGACAGGAGAGAATCTACACTCATATTTCAGCAGTTCTGTTCACAGGCTGGCTGATGAGGGCTAACTTTACAGCTCAGGTATGGATTGACAACTTGAGGGGCTGAGGTATTGACAGCTGGGACAAGCAATACCTTAAACTATTGCAGCTAAAACCAGAAGTGACTTGACCTCATAAAGTTTAAGATATTTTGAAATTCATTGTACACTGTGCCCCTGAAATTTTCTTACAAAACTGGAATGATATGAAACTAGGCATTCACACAATGTCAGGTTTCCAAATTGAAAGGATTTCAACTTTTTAAATTTATCATCTTAACAGTGTATTGCTATAAAATGGTGCTTATAAGAGAAATTGCAGAAAAGAACAAGAAGAATGAGCAGTGTTCTTGAAAACACGACCTCTGAAGAAAAGATGGGATTTGAAGAAAAAAAATGACTGGAAGGGATATAAAATAGCACACTTTGATATGCAGAACGTGGTAACAAAGAGGAAAGGAATAATCTGTTCTCTGTGTCAACCTTGGATAGAACAAGAAGTAATGGTCTTAAATTAGAGCAAAGGAAATTTAGATTATGTATTAGGAAAAGATTTCCAACCATAAATCACAGAAAAGGACCATCTAGAGAGACTGTGGAATTATCATTACTGGAAGTTTTTGAGAACAGACTGGGCAGACAATTTTCAAGGCTGACTAAAGTGTAGGGAATCCTGTTCTGGGAACAAATTATAAACTTATAAAGTTCTTCTTTAGATTTTTTTTTAATGCCTGAATGTCAAATCCATTGCATGAATTTAAGCACAAATTAGCTAAAATTTAAGCACAAGTTAGCTGAAAAACGGTAAAACCACTAGCCAAATAATGTGAAGAATGAAGGACATGCTGACTAACTGTTTGCTGACTAACAGATTATTCTGGGACTGATTTTTTGCTGCTATTCCATGAAATGGATGACGTACTAATAGCTGTAGGTTATCCATGTGGGGAACAAGTCGAATCATGTAAAAATTAGCAAAGTGCCTTCCCTTCTTCTCTTCTTTTACCTTTAAAGTTATTTTATACCATTTTCTGCATTCATTGTGTTGTGATGGTTAACAGAAGGAAATGTCATCTCCAGCCCCCTTTGGGGTCAGGCCTTAAGTGTTCAAGGGATTTTTAAATTATATGCAAATAATAGCTGAGCTACCCAGCATGTTTCCTTGTGTGGATAAGCAGCCTAGCATGTAGCACCTAGGATCTGATCTTTCAGTGCTGATGCTACTTAGATGAAATAACATTGGAAATTTCAGTTTTCAGTCAGCAAGCAAATGCAAGAATGTTAAATAAATTCTATTTTGCATTTTTCAGATACAGGTAGTTGTTGCAGAGAGGTAAAACCTTACAAAACAGGGGCCTTGTTACCCTTGTTAAATCAGGCCCATTACTTAGGCTGAGTAGAAAAGGACTATGGAAAAGTGACTCAGCTGAATTACAGGTAGAAAAACAAGTTACATAACCATTACAAATCCACATTGTGGTTTATGGGGATTGGTTGAACTACATTTGTTGTTCTTAAATGGAATGTAACTGATAATGGCCTAATTGCATAAAAAGGCCTGGGTTTTGCAATAAAGGAGCTCTCTTTTGCTCTCTTTTCCCCTGCCTGGGGAATCTGCATCACTCTGCCTTGTAACAGGTAGTCATTAGCCTTGTGAAAATTTACTCTAAAAGAGCTTTTTCTTTGTGAGACTTTGTCAGTTAATAACAATATTTTATTGCACATCGTATCTGCTAGGTGCAGTGAAGTCTAAGGCATGCCTGTGATCATCAATAAAAGCTGCCCTTTGCAAGGTATTCCAAGCCTGTCACTGTGGCAACATTTAATACTGCACATTTCACTATGAGGTTATAACTGAAATACCTTTACTGTAATTTAGCTCAAGTATTGTAAAATGCTAATGATTTATTAGAATAACGAACTCGACAAAAGGTCATACCAGGTAAACTCATAAAAGCCAACATATTGAAATAGAATTATTGAGTCATAGAAGCACTGAGATTAGTCCAGCCCCCTTGGTCAAGACAGTCAGCTAGACCACGTAGTTTGGTAGCACATAGTGCCCATTTGGGTATTGAATATCACTCAGGATTAAAGTTGTGCAACCACACTGAGCAACTATTCCCATATTGTGTGCTCAGATACACCATAAAGAAGTTTTTTCTTATGATGTCTAAGTGAAATTTTCTGTATTTCAGTTTGTGCCTGTTGCCCCTTTTCCTTTCACAGACTGATACTGATAAGAGCTTGGATTTGTCTTCATTTCCCCCACCAGGAACTCATCGATAAGATTCCCCCTGTCCTTTCCTTTTTCAGGCCAAAGAGTCCCAGCTCTATCAACCTCCCATCATGTGCCAGATCCTCCGATCCTTTCACAGTTTTCATTGCTCTTTGCTGAAGCAGTGTATCCATACTGCTCTTGTTCCATGGGAAGCCCAGGACCAGGAGTGTGTCTCTCCAGTGCTGGGCAGGGAACGATCGCATCCTTTGACCTCCCAGCAATGCTCGGTAAAACATCAACCGGGAATTGATCCAGGGATGGATCCCTGCTAATTCCCCTTGGACCTGTTCTTTACCAGGACTGCCAGGCTCCTTTCTCCAAAAAAGTTTATGGTCAGCCCCTAGCATGTCCTAGTTCATGGGTTTACTATTCATCAAATGAATTCCCTGTTTCTTTGTAGGTCTTCATGAAGTTCTGGTGAGATCTCTCTAAATGGCAACGCATCAGTTTGTGGACAGGACTGGACAATCCAAACCTTGGTAGCCCCTCCACAAAGTCCCAGATTGGGTCCCTGGCAATCAGGAAACCTCCCTGTGCAGCAGACTGGACTGGCAGCTGGAAGCCTTGGTACCTTGCAGCAGGCAGTTTCCCTCTGCTGTCACTCATTGCTTCCTTGAGATGCTGCTGCAGGGCTCAAGCTCAGTCAGGCTGGTTGCTCCAACAAAAGGGGAAGCTATCAATTCTCAAACACTAGGAATTAACATTTCACATAGAGTAACCCTTGCTGTATTATGTCTTTGCAGTATATTTTCAGCATATTTTCAGTTACAATAGGATTTTTTTTTTCACCTTGCTATTTAAACTGAGTACAGTTTAAAAGATAGCACTGGAAAAAGACACAGTTGACTAACACAATTGCACACCATTTTTTATTTTTACAAAAGGAAGAGAAAAAATTTTAATGGTTTGAGATACTTTTGTACTAACAGAATGATAGCATTTTGAATAAGATAAATTTACTTTCCTTCTTATTTCACTATTATGATGATATTCTGGGAACGCTGCAGGGTTCTGCTTTGAAAAAAAAGTGAACAGGAGTATATGAGGGCCAAGCAAGGGAAAGGATTATCCAGCCATGTCAAAGATATGGATAGTCTGCCAATTTGGAAGAATAGCAAAGCTCAAGCATCATTAAATATTAAATAGAGAGAAATTAAACTAAAAATAGATTGTCAAACACTCAAATAAAACAAAAATCATCCAGCGTTGTCTCATTGAAGTTCTCTGTGAGTCTAATTCCAGCTCTGTTAAAAGGTCAATAGGATTTGTATGTCTTCAAAACTCTCCCTTGGCTTGTCAGAGCTAAGCCACACAGAGTTTCCAAGTGTCACTATGATATTCAAAATCAGCATGCAGATGCCACAGATCTACCAAAGATGTCTACCAAAACCATGTCTATACTGGGTGGGTGTGTCCTCTAGTTCTGCCTAAAATGAGTCACAGCTCTTTTGTCCCATGCTGTGTTCTCAAAGGATACTGCTTCTGTAACAGTAATTTGAAAATTGCCTGGAAAGCAGGCAATAAAAGTTAAAGTCTCCTTAAGTACACAGGGTTGGGTTTGGATTTTTGTTTGTATGTTTTGGTGTTGTTGTTTTTTTTAATTTTAACTTGTTTGTTTAAAAACAGCCAAAAGTGTGGCTTGTATTTTTTGTTATTGCAGTCCAGATATCTCATTAGAGAGGTTTGTTTCAGAGATGAGTTGAAAACACATGTAACAGCAATTGCAGACCCTGCAGCAGCAGTAGGGCTGCTGCCAGCAGCAGGAATTGCTTCAGACTCTGATTCTGGTAACAAAGCCAAACAGGAGAGGAGCTTGGGAATTCAGATGACTGATATGGCTGGCTGCCTCTGCCTAAGGACATAGTGCCAGAGGAATTTTTAGCTGATCATTTTGAACTGGAAGACAAGTCTCCCCAATCAAAGTTGTCCCTTTCCTCTTGCAGTCCAATTTCTGGATAATTTAAGCAACTTCCCACTCAGATCCTCTGTAAGCTAATGAAAAGTTTTTCCTTTGCCATCTGCATAGAGGAAGATGGAAAGATGATGGAAAATCGCCCTGACTGTCAAGTTGTGTACAGAGTCTGCATTGCAATGCTTGTCTGAGTGATGTACAGACATTTCTGGCCTTCAGGGCTGTTCTATTTACCATCTTTTGTATCCTTTTCACTTGCATTCTTAAATACTTCCTATGTAAAGATTTGTCTCTTGCCTTCCTCTCCCTTCATCTCCACTATGCATTTCAATGTCATTATTAGATGCACATGCAGGCACCATAATTTTTGGTTTTCAATTAGTGACAGTGAAAGTACAAATGGTTACCAGTACACCAGAACACAGCTGCTTATCCTGGAAACATCTGTGGGCAGGTAAGGACGAGTGTAAAGCTACCCAATATAAAATACAGTGAAGAGTCTGTACAACTAATTGAATTACTATGACATTTTCTCATTGTTCCTAATAGTATCTTAGCATTATCTTTATATTTTAAGATGCCTGTAACTCAGACCCAGTAATGTTCTCTAAACATAAGGAAAAAATATTGTATGAATTATTTTTTGTCTGAAAAGCAACTATTATACATAAGCAATCATCTAAAAAAGATCACAAGGAATGTAGAGAATGGATTTAGTGTGTCTATATGGCAGCACAATGACATGATAGACTGTAATGGTTGTGTGGTAAATAATACAGATTAAAACTGGATTTTAAAAACAACATGTCTCTCTCAGTTCACTAAGTATTTAAAATTATCTCATCTCTCATTTAGTTTCATCAACAGTATTTTTCTTCTTTTGAACTCAGCCCTTAAATGCAAGGGAATCCAGAATTATTTCACAGTAAAATAACATTAGAAGCTTTCATTAAAATTACATCAATCTATTTATACTGCTCTCATGTAATGTATACTGTTCTAATGTAATGTAATTTGACTTACAAAAATTCACCAAGAAGTCTAGCCTAATATTTGCTTTTATATTTTTCTTTCTAATAGATAGCAGTCTTAAAGCACTAGGTGTTGCATTTCATTCACAGGAATGAAGCTATTCACACTGCTTTTGCAGCTGAGACCAGTGGTAAAGAAGGATGATTGACTGTGTCTAAATTTTGGGGTGCTCTACCTTTGTATGACCAAACATCTGCTTTATTATTGACTTTGCTTCTCAAATACTGTTTAAAAATGTTTTCCTTGCCAATAAGAAAAATTATCATTTCAAGAAACAGGCTTGTTTATCTCTGTTTAGCACCATACTGTGATTCCGAGACCAACTCTATCTGTTGGATTGACTTTAGCTACTTATGGATACCAAGATGGAAAAAAAAATGGAAACCACAGCAGACATGGAAAATTTTGAAAATGTTTTATAAATAATTATGGCCATTGATCTATTTCACTCTCAGATGTGAGAGGCTATTTCTACATGTACGTATTTACAGCTGCTGGGGCTCGTCCTGCCTATGTTTCTGCTCAGCTGTACGTGCTGGTATGTCCCATAACACTGCAATGTGACATCTCAGGAAAGAGGGGCTTTCTTCTGTCAGGTCTCCTTTCCAAATCAAGGATAATGTTCATGTGTCAGGCAGAATAAGTGGAATAAGCCTGACTGAAGTGTGAATGCAGCTGCCCCTGAAGAGATGTGGCCTGGCCATCCCAAAACTCCCAGAAGGGAGAGAGCACCATTTGAGCTACTGAAGCACTAAGGGCAGGAGGGACTGGGGCAGGGTCTGGTTGCTTGGGCTAAGTCAAGGATGCCACGCACTGCCAGCTTCAGGAGCCCCAGTCCCTGAGGATGCTTTCCAGTGGGCAGCCAGGTAATCCACGTCTGGCATAAAGCAGACCACTGTAAGTGGCAGATGTCTGGCAGGGATAGACATGAAGAGCTTTGGGCACAGGCATAGCTTCATTCTTCCAACACACAATGATTTCTAGCATGCAGTATGGTGCCATGTATATATATGTGTGTGTGTGTGTGTGTGTGTGCACATAGGCATGCATTTTTATTTATCTATACAAATACAAATAATACATGAACATAAAGGCATGCTCATGCATCTGAGATCTATGAATGCACAGAACAAGCCAGGCATTGAACATTTTGAAATGGGCTCCCTGTGGAAGAGATCAGGACAAATTTTTGTCTGCTAAAATATAACGTGCGCATGCTGCCCTCTGTTTTATATTTTATTTTACATTTTTTAAAGCTTTTACTATTTTATGATTTTTCTGTTTCTTCTGAGTTTGAAAAAAAGAAAATCCACAACAAATATTTCTATTTCCTGATTATGCAATGATTATTCTTTCTCTTATACTCTTTAAATCCATTTAATTAAAAAAAAAAATCCCAGTTTCCCTTCCCTTCCCTCCCTTCCCTTCCCTTCCCTTCCCTTCCCTTCCCTTCCCTTCCCTTCCCTTCCCTTCCCTTCCCTTCCCTTCCCTTCCCTTCCCTTCCCTTCCCTTCCCTTCCCTTCCCTTCCCTTCCCTTCCCTTCCCTTCCCTTCCCTTCCCTTCCCTTCCCTTCCCTTCCCTTCCCTTCCCTTCCCTTCCCTTCCCTTCCCTTCCCTTCCCTTCCCTTCCCTTCTTTTATAAAATGAACCATCATAATATGCAAATGAAAAGCACCTTTGTAATTTTTTATTACCATGGAACTGCGTGGAAAAATACATAAGATACTACAGGTAACAGAGATTGATCTTGAATTTGAAAATTTATGAAGAAAACTGAATCAGAGAAATGTAAATGGAAGAGAAGATATTAATCAACATGCAAAAGTCAGGCAACATTTTTTCCTGAGAACACTCATCAAAATTTAAATGCATATACATATGTACAGAAAAAGAATCATTGACAAAAAAGTATTTTTCTTATTTTCTATCACTTTGCCAAGACAATTGCAGTGATAGTTTAGTGAGACTCAATAAGACTGTTATTAGATTAGAAAATGATCAAACTAGAATGATGAAAGTATATCTATCAGGGAATTAGTTGGCATCCACTTCACCATGGTTAGCTCCATCTGTAATAATTGATGCTGGGGGTTCTTGCTCCTTGCTCTGGGGACCAGTCACTGACCAAAGGCAAGATCCTGGATGCCCTACTATCTGACTGACATGCACCAAAATTACAATTTACTGTCTCTGAACACCAATGAAAAGGAAAGATTATGACTATGATGGGCAGAAAAAAGTATGGCTAGACTCTAGGAATTTAAAATACAAGCTGGTGTGCAGAAATGATATGCACAGCTAGGTAGAGCATTCCAATTTGATCCTGCTACCAGCTAAAGGCAGTGGCTCATTCAAGTGCACCTGGGAAATACATTTAGAAAAAATTGAGGGCAGAGGAATACATGAAGTTGGTTACACACTGAACAGGTTTAGAAGGTTCCTATAAAATATTAACTCCTGCAGCCAACAGTTCAGCCTCATATGACATGTAATCAGCACACTGTTCTCTCTTGCAGAAATTAATCTACTCACCTTTCTGGATCATGCTTGACAACACATCTTCTGTAGCCTGCTGTTCTGCTCTTTTCTCACTGCAGCTTTTCACACTTTGGCAAAACTGACCTGCTAAAATTGCTTTTTCCAGGAGGACAAATCTTCTTTCGGTTTCTACTGTGAAATATTTAATCAAATAATTTTAACTCCATTTTTCTCTTGGCCAAATATGTTACTGATCTTACAAGATCTCACCTTCTGAGTCAATCTTGAAAAAATACTTAGCATATACTTATGTGCTAAAATGAGTCCACTTTCTGCATAAGGGGAGTGTCCACATGGACAAAGAGATTTGAACAGGTAACTGCACACTCTTTTGAGTACTGTTGTATAGGAGTGTCATTGCATTAATCAGTTCACAAATTTTAGTTAAAGACTTGTGGACCAGTTAAAAATAGATAAATAAAACCTTCTGGACAGATTTTGCAACAATAGCTTTTTAGTCAGAGAATGACAATTCCCAATGGGTGACCTTAATCACCTGACAGTGATGTACTGTATCATGTTTAGTTGTTTACTTATCTATTTCTGAAACTGATGGATCAGATACACAAGCTTGTTTATCACGTTCAACTCCTTGTCTATTTGATTCAGTAAAAGTTTTATCAGATTTAACATGCTATGTATTTATCAGGTGATATGTGCACTTAATGTGCAATGCAGTAGATAACGATAGTGCTGTAAGGGCAGGAAATCTGTCAGTGTTTCCATTATAAACCCCATTTCCCAGGGTTTATCACTGAGCCACAGCTCACTGTCAGCTTAGATGCACTTTTTAAAATAAAATCATGTTTATATTGATACAACTATCTTGTAATGTGAGCGCTGGTCTGAGGCATGCCTATTGTTTTAAAGGCTTTGCACTTAATACAGAAAAAATTGCTTCCAAAGGTGAGCAGAAGTGTTTTGTTCTGCACTTTTATGACAGAACTCATGTTATTATTAATGGAAGTAATGTCTATTTCTGATTTGATAGATCTCAATTTCTTTGTTAACAGGCAAGAGACTTCTCTTAGCTTAAACATAAAATACCAAAATGCTTTTGAGATAATTCATGCTTCTAGAATAAGCTGAGGCTTGAATAGTAACCAAAAAAGTTATGCTATATTTAAATTAGATTAATAGTTTTGTTACACCAAAATCTCAACTAAGGTAATGATAGTCTCCTTCTGCTTGGAAGATGGCTGTTGAAAAATTCTTGCAGTGAAAGAGAGGTGCTTGTGTTTTCTCAGGTTTGCCCTGCATTCCCACGTGACTGTTTGTGGGTGCTTTCTTCATTTTCTTCAAGTTACTGTTCCCAAATATTTGAACCCTGCTCTAGAAGAAACATGAATTTCTGCAGATGCTGTTCTCTGGAGCGGCCTCTGGCTAACAGGTGTCCAAAGACAGCAGTGCCTCAGGTGTGAGTCCTTGTGAGACAGATCAATAATCCCAGGCCCATGCAGAAGCAGGTGCATCCTTGACTCACACCAACATGGGGCTCAGCAAGTTGTATTGTTAAAGGCAAATTTTAATCTGTAAGTCAACTGTGGTTTTTACACATTCACACACACACACACATATATATAGATATATATATATGTAGTGATATCTATGCCTTGAAGGGTTTGAAAGAAAATATTATATATATGTGTGTGTTTGTGAAATATTCCCAAATCTCTCTAGATGAAATGGCAGGCTAAACTATCATGATTTAACCCCAGCTGGGAATTAGCCCCACAGAACTGCCCACTCCCTCACATACCCCAGTGGGATGGGGTAAAGGATCCAAGGAGTAAAAGTAAGAAAAGTTGTGAGTTGAGATGAAGACAGTTAATAGGTAAAGTTATCAGCATTAAATTAAAGAAGGGGACACGATGCTGCTTTTTGTACTAGATAATGTTGAAGCCAGTCTGACTCATTTGCCCCAAAAGGAAACATCCTGACATTGGTACAATATCTGCATAAAGGAACAAAAAGTGATAATACTGATAACTTACCCAAAGTTGCTGAGCTGACACAGCTGGCCTGGGGATATATGACTGGGAATCAATCAATTTACACTGAATTATAAAAACCCAGTCCCAAATTTTAAAGGCAGGGTCTTCTGACACAAGCCTTCTTGAAGTGTATGTATGGAGATTCCTCCCTTGAGTCGGGTCATCCCTCATGGTAACTCTTACACCTGGAACCTGAGAGAAAAATTAGCATTGTCATGGGTGAATGGCATTAATCTCTAGTTAAGAATTGTTCTGCTAGCTTAATGCAATTGCTTTAATATAATTGCTTCGATATTGCTTCAAAATAATGCACTATAACAGTTATTACAGCTCCTATATTGTGTAATAAATACTTCTGATTAAATTTTTTTCTAACCATCATTATAATAAATCATACATATTTATATACATATATCTAGTTTGGCATTCATAATTGTGCAGGACAAAGTTGTGTAAAGGTTCAATTACACCTGTATAATCCTTTAGATACAAACAGTTGACAAAGTCTCTGGGAAGGAGTTTAGAAAGCAAGTGGGTCCTTTCCATATCTTGTGACTTAATGGGAATGTTGGAAATTATATAACTTTCCTAACTAATTTTTAATTAGTTGCTTTAATTAAATGCAAGCAGCACTCACTTTTAGCCAGGCCTTTATTAAGTTTCTTCATGGACTTATTTTGTTACTTTGACCATTAAATGATAAAAGCCTTAAGTTTGTTAAAACTAACCCTGACAAGCTTCAATAAAAAAAAGCCAAAGGCATTTGAAGATTGTAAATCTGGGATCCTAAATTTATGATTGTTCAAGGCTGTTGGAGTAACCAGAAGATACTGAGGAGATTAAGGCGTGGAAAGCTGGAGAGTCTTATCTGAGAAATAGATGACAAAAGGACTAAAGAATGTGGATCAAATTAGCATCAAGAGTGAGAGATCAATAACCAATAGAGAATAGAATACTAGCTAATGAAGAGGATTATGTAATTTAGGATTATGTACCTTGAACATTAATTTCTTTGTTTGCTAAAAGTTTATAAATAAGTGGAAAAGTTCTGTATCAGTGTTTGTGTGGTGGCTGGAACTTTTTCAGCCTCACACACACCTCTTGGCCAAGAATACAGTAACGCCTTACTCGCTAACATCAGAAAGCCTGACAATTTAGGTTTTTGGTAACAGGAGGGCTTTACCCTCTTTCATAAAGTTTGTGTGAAGCTCCCATTCTGCCTGTAATGCTGCTGAGCTCCATTTGGTGCCATATGGTCTTGGATAATTTTGGGTCAGGATTCCTGGCTGTGTTCCCTCCCGCTCCTTGTGCAGCCCCAGCTTTCTCCCTGGTGGGGTGTGGAGCAGAAAATGATTGGCTCTGTGTAAACACTGCTCAGCAATAGGAGAAACATCTCTGTGTTATCAACACTGTTTCCAGCACAAATCTAAAACATAACTCCATACTAACAATTGTGAAGAAAATGATCTCTACTGCAGTCAAAACCAGCACATTTGCAAGGCAATAGCATCCACAGAATGGAAAGAAGAGTAGGCTGGCAACCTAACTTTTACTTCTGAACTTCAGAGTGGATTTTTTTAAAAAATAAATTTATAAATTGATAAACACCTTAGTTCAGGGACTGAGTTTAAGCTTATAAAAGATAGCTGTCATAGTAGACCAGGCATTTCCATAATTCAGGAATATGTTTATGTTCTGGACTCGTTGCATCAGCCATACCTTTTATATTTTACTTTATCTCAGTTTTCCATAAGTAAAATTCAAGTTGGTCAACTTTCCAGCTATGATAGGCATCAATGAGGTTTTGAAGCATGGCTGAGGTAACCTGTAACCTTTGCGGTGCAGGCTTAATCACCATCCTTACAAATCTGTGCACATCTATGTCGTAAAGAGTCAGCTCTTGTAGGTATAGCTGGGGTTTCTACAACATCAATAATGCCCCAGTGCCATAATAACCTTGAATTTTATGCTTACAAGAATATTGTAAGAAAGATAATATTCAAGTGTTTGTTTGATTTTTCTCATTGTGAAAAGAGATCTGTAAATTAAAACAGGTGACAACAACACTGAAGCAAGAATAAATCCTCATCACACTGGCTCTTTTATAGATTAAGTTAAAAAATGTGCATCTTTTAACCTTCTTATTGTTCCATATAGTGTCAACATTTGTAAAATGGGTTGTACTTTAAAGACCTTTTTTCTCCATCAGATATAAAAGTATGTTTTCCTTTAAACTTCTGTGAGATCAGGATTTAAGCCCGAGAGACTTGTCCATGTTCAGAAAAAAAAGTGGTATTTAGTGCAAGTGTTTTTCTAACACCTTTATCATAACACCATCCTTGCAAAGTCTTTCTGTTTGCTTCTCCTTTACCCTGTGTCCTGTGACAGTTGATGTCTTTGAGAATCTTCCTATTGTAATATGCCAGCCTTACTGGCAAGGTATGAATTACTAGACAAAGTTCACTGCAGTGAAAAATCAGGCCACTTAAGTGAAAACTACTGCTGCCTTTTAATCTGTTTTCTCTGAGTGGTGGGCTTTACCACAACTTCAGTGGTCTGCTAAAAACTCTTTTTTGCAGTTAATGTTCATCACATTTCATATAATGTTCGAAATATTTATTGTGAGCAAAATGTCTCTTCAGCATTCTCAGCAAGTATTCACAACCAGGATCCATATAGCATTTTTAATATTTTAGGTTAATATTTGAGTTAGTATTATAATGTCAGCAGGAGCTCTGAGGCTGGTATGATGGAAATCAAAAACTGCTATGGACACTGCATTCCTGCTCTCTCTTCAGTAGTTCATGACAAATGTAAATGTTAATCTCACTCTACTGATATTAAAAATGCACCCAAAACAAGCTGTAATACTGAAGTCATTTGGAAAAAAAAAGTTCAGAGTCTTGAGTATTTAAATTAGAAACAGAATTGCATACTTATGAATAATGCCATTTCAAAAGAAGTCTTATGTCTGCACAGTCATTGGATGTCAGGAAAGAAATTAATAAAAAAAATTATGTTTCTGATGCTAGCTTAATCAGTTATTACTTAGAACATTGTGAAAATATTTTTCATTAAATGGAAAATGTCATTGGAATGGAAATCAGAGTCCTTGCTCTGGGAAAAAAGAAAATAAAAGGGAATGCTAAATCAGTGCAAAAACTTTGCTTCTTTGTGATTGGAAATGCATTCTTTAAAAGAGGTATACAATGGGGATACTTTTTGCTATCTCCACAAGAATCCAGTTAGCAGATGGGAAGCAGAGTACTTTGATGGATTCAGTCCTCCTTGCTGAAAATTTTAAACTTATATTTTTCTAAAGCTACCTGCTTTAGAAAGGTATAAATAAACCAGACTAGATTCAATGTGCCATCATTGTGCTTGACTCTGAGAGCAAGTAGAGTAGAGCAAAACCAAACAGAATGCAAAGACCACAGTATAGCTTAAAAGCAACATCGTGCCACTTGTCTGAGTTGCATCACTCTAGTACTTGGCATAGTTGACCCATCCATAAATTAGGCTATTTACTGAGGAAAACTAAATCTCAGAGCAGGAGTTAGCTGCTGTAGGTATTGTATATACCTACACGATGTTTGGATGAGAAATGATCCAAGCAATCTCTGGAGTCCAGAGTTGTAAGACTGTGTTAGACATGGTCAGGGTCTTTGTCTGAACTGGCACTGCAGCTTTTTTCTCCTCAAGATTGCTTTGAACTCTGAAGTTAGTATTTGTTATAATTCAGTTTGTGTCCATGTTGGAAAACATTAAAGCCAGATAGGATTAAAAAGGACACACACATCTTCCATGCTGACATAATCCATTAATAAAAATAATTCCTTATTCCATACCAAAGAGTGTGAATGAACTTGTTCACAAACCATAGCTCCCTCACTCAGCAGGCCTGCCTTTTCCCTAGTCTTCCTTTTGCTACTGATGGACTTGGAGAAGCTCTTTTTGTTGTCCTAGATATCCCTTGCCACGTTCTATTCCAAGTGGATCTTAATCTTCCTTATTGCATTCCTGAATAATCTGACAATGTTCCCTGAACAAGATACAAGTAATTAATAATAATAATAATAATAATAATAGTAGTAGTAGTAGTAGTAGTAGTAGCAGTAGTAGTAGTATTAAATACAGACTGGAGGATTTTTTATATATGGACCTTTTCCCTTCAATTTACCCACTTACCAGTTTAGCTGAGACAGCATATTGATATCAACCTTGTATAGGAGCAAGAAACCAGCTGCTCTTTTACAACTTCTTTCCAGGGTTAAGCTAACATTAACTTATTCCTTTTTGGTATGAACACATGATGCAATGTTGAACCTTATAATCAGAATTCTGTGAAAAGGAGATACTAGACATTTTATCTATACATTTCAGAGACAGCACTTTCCAATGATAATGGTAATTATGCAGTTCCTAGTGTAAGGCCACAAATTTTTCATTTGACTTTGTATCTACCAGATGTTCCTTTTATTCTCATAACAAGAATTTGAGTATAGTAGATTTTAGGAAAAAAAAAAAAAACAAAACCAAGGGATTCTGACAGACTTTTTCCTTCTCTAAGATACGCATTCTTCATAGTAGGCAGATTAGTCTCAGTGAATCATGTAAAAAAAAAAGAAAGAAAATGAAATTCACTAAAGCTGTCTTACAAGTAGGCCTTGATTTCAGAGTTAGAGTCAACTTGCATTATTCTTTAGCAATTACTCCTTGCTACTGCCCTGTTTACAAGAGGTCATGATGATCCAAACGCACCTGACAGGTCCAGGACTGGATTAGAGACCAGATGGTGTTTCAGTCAGCTGGAAACCACAGTCCAATTAACCCTTGCCACCCAGACTACAGTGTTGTCCCAGATTGAATTACTCACATGTATCTAGTCCTGCCACGACTTCTGCTAGTAGATAAAGAAGAAGAAGACATATTCTCTTACAATGAAGGAAGGAAAAGCATTAAAGAGTAGAGTTTGTTCAATTTAAAAAACCTGAGGACTTTAACAAGAATGAACTGAACAGTACATATTAAGTATGTAATTATACCCCAGTGAAACAATCCCTCTAGCAGAGGCCACATGCAGAGTATGTCTAGATCCTGCTGATTTTCTAGCTCCATCATTCTCTTTTTGGATATCTGGAGGCAATTTGTGTGAGTGTGTCTGTCATTTAACTGATACAGTGGGCACAGGGATACTAATGTGTTCTGGCCATAGCTTGGCACATTCTTGTAGGCTCATAAAGTAGAAAATTATTTGGCATGCTCTTGAGAAAAGCCTGGGCCCGCTCTTGATAAATGTCTGTAACTTTATATGGACATTTAGAGGCCTTTGCTGTGTGGCTGATGATATTTGGACGGGGCTGTTTGAGTGCTCATAGTTGTTGCATTTTTCAGTAAATGCACATTTTTTAGTAAATGCCCATTTTGAAGTGCCCCAAAAATGTCTTTAAAATACATTTGCTTCCTTTCTCTCATGATCCGGGCATGAAGTTATTCAGTAGACTAAGATTTATCTGCAGTGAATTCTTATATCAACAAAAAGCTATTCACTTTATCTCTTTGCTCCCTAGCTATCTTCTTTGCAAAGGGGGAAGAGGACTTCTGCCTAAAGCAAAAGGTTAAATCTTTGTATTTAAATTCTGAGATAGATATTTCCACTTGCAATGTTTGTAGGAGCTCACTGTCAGCCACTGTGCCCTCTGAGGATCTGCAAGCACAGCCTAGAAAGACCACTCCCAAACTATTGTATCCACTTATGGCAACATGGAAATTTATGTCTTATTGTCTGTTTCTCGGGCAAGAGGATTTTATCCATACTGACAGAGGTTATTGGATCACAGATCCTACAACGTTTTGAGCTTACCAAAGACCAGAAGGTTTGCTCCTCAAAGAAGAAAGATGAATCGTACTGATCTTGCAGCTTTGCTGACCCATGGCTGATCCCAGAGCCTCCCTGGAGCTGCTGAGGTGCCCTGGTGCTCAAGGACACATTCCCTGGGAGCCATGCTCAGAGGCCAGAGAACACAGACCAGGTGTCCACAAGTTTCTGAGTTGGGTAGATCTCAGCATCCTCTGTTAAATTCTCAGGTTCCTATGATTACTGGCTCCTTGCCAAGTATTCCTCTCAAAGGCTTGAATCCTCTTGAATTCATTCTGTAGAGCATGATTTCTCTCCTTTAAAAGAAATCTGACACTTGTGCTGGCTTCAAAGTCCATTACTATGCTCTTTCCTACTGTGCTTGAAACCACCCACACACATTTCCTTTTTGAGTCCTGCACATGTGGGTAGGTCACATCTCTTGAGTTCTTTGGGGGTGGTTGAGTGCCTCTCCTTCATTTTGGAGTCATATCACATATCAACTAGGAATTAATTGATGTAGGGCATTGTCTCTAAGAATTGCTAAGCACTGGCATTGTGTGCTTTGGGGAAAGAGGAGATTAATTTGTGTGCTACAGTTTCATCTCAATAAATTCTTTTTGTACCATTATCTCTTTTTATCAAGATGCTGGCCTGCGTTGTAGACACAATAATATAGATTTCATTTACTCTGTTTGACATGGTTCATAGTATGAATAATGCTAAACTTCATAAAAGTGAAGATGTAAGAGCTATTTGTTTGTAAGGATCAGCATGTAGAAAAAAATAATTTTTTTTTTGCAGGCAAAAAATTAAAAGGAAAGCCTTAGCTGATATCTTGCAGTTAAGAGTCACAGTTGTTCAGCTCCAGTTAAATGAGAATGTCATAAAGAACTTGAACTCATATAGGGTCTCAAATGGGATCTAATCCATTAGTGATAATGGAGAGTATATCTGGGAAACTAGATGTTTATCAGCTCTTTTATAAACAGTAAGGAATTAAGCCTAATACCACCTCTGAGGTAGATAAGTATTAACGGCCCCTCTTTCTGGGTGGAAATTGAAAGGCTTGGAGAGGTGAAATGATTTGCCTGAGGCCACACTTGAAACAGCAGTAGTATCCAGCCTTATTAAGTGAAAGAGCCTTTTAAATGTTACTTATTGCAAAAGCAATATAAATGAATGACTTCAGTTCTTGCACTTATGAAAAAGTAGCTAAATTTTATTTTTACCATGTAACTAACACAGAAAGATAGGTTACCTGTTCTTTTATTAAAATGTAACAATAGAAACAGTAATACTATTAATAAGAATAGAAAAGTAGTGGCTATATACAGTTATAATGAAAATTTTAGATAAAATCTATCCCATTTGACTCAGAATTCACATAAAATTTCCACCAGAAATGACTCTACAGTCAAGTACAGAGATTAACATTAATCTGGCTCGATCTGGCATAAGATAGTTTGACAATTTTTTTAATCAGCACAAATAATGTAATATTTTAGTATAGGAGTGTAGCTGTAGTTTAATGGGAAATGTTGAAGGGTTCTGATTATTTAATTTTTGGGATGGTGTAAAGGAACACAGAAATCACCAGAATGGCCTGGTCATTGTGGTTTTTTTCCTACTGGGCAAGTGATAATTGCTCTGAGGACCCATGAACTGTAGAAGCCCCTTTCCTCCCTCCCACTTGACAGCTGTTGTCCACTGAGCTGCAATTTGCATTAACTCTGGAAGCATACTCCAATGCTGTTGTCTGGTATTTATTGCCAATGTAAATACATTCTAGGGAACAGTCTTGGCATTTTTGCCCAGTCTCCCTCTTGGGTACTGGAGATGTTTTTTGTAATAAAATCTAAGGATTTTAAACATTCTTTTTTTCTGGCTAAACTTCTGCTACAATTTTGTGGTATATAGTATGATGTTCAAGCTCAAGGTTTGTCACAGTCACAAACAAATATGACCATGCAGCTAGATTTCTCAGCTTCTATCTTTTTTTTCTTCTTCTTCTTTTTTTAATTTTAATTAGCTTATGCAGGTAATTAGGAGTACGCCTTTTTATTTATCTATATCTCAGGGCATCACAGACAGTTTAGGAGGAGCTTCTTTTATTTATCTGTATCTCAGGGCAACACATACAGTTTAGGAGGAGCTTCTGGGAGTCACTAGATGACTTTCCTTTGTCTGTGTGAGCTCCCAGCAGTGTCAGTTTTACTGTTCACACATTGCAGAGTTAGTTCACACACACACTAAATGCTACACAGGCCAAAGGCCCTGGATCTCTCATACATACAATGCAGGTACAGGTATATTTCTCCAAGGGATTCTGGATGGAAATAAGGTAGTGTACAGCCACTGCTCCATATCTGTAATTTGCAGCTGGCATTTCATTATTTAGTGTATAATTCAAGGCTTTGAATTTCCTCTGGTTGTCACCTTGTAAGTGATTGTTCTTCTATGACAGTTGTCATAGAATAGTTTGTAAGACTCGTCTGGCTGGGGAACAATAACTTTTCTGTTGCTATAGGCTCCCTTTGTAATCAGTCATGGGAGATGGGACAGTTAATCAGATAGGAAACTGAATTAATCAACTCTGGATTTTGCAGACTTGCTTTTCAGGTGGCTCATTATCATAAGAAGACTTGGAATAATTCCTTGTAGAGCAGATTGGCTGAACAGCATTGGCATAAAGTTGGGGAAAAAAATGGGATCCACAGAGAAGAATTGAGTTGGAATACATGTCTTAATTATTAACAGATTAATTTTAACTTTGCAGGGGACCCTCCTTTTAGGGTTTTAATTTTGCAAAACTTAAACAAACTTTGAACTAGTAAAAAGGCTGAAAAGTGATGATTTTGTTTCCTGTATGTTGGCATATTTCTCAAAAAAGGTAAAGAGCAACTTTTCTTCTTTTACCACCTATACATATTTTTAGTCAAATTACTAAGTGCATTGTCTGCAGCAATAATTATCTTTACAAACGTACAGCTCATTTCTGTGGAAGAACTTGAAGGTGCAAATTAAAAATAAGATTATCTCTCCTTGTTGTATGGTGTAGAAAATACCTTCCACTGATGCTTTGTCTCACACATAATCATGAGCTAAATAAGTTTAAATAAAACTTCAGATTTTGACTGTACCAGTGTCAAAGTCAGTTGAAATGTGAAGCCAGAGAAGATGGTCATTTACTGCTACCTGTCTGGCAAGATAAATGATGCTCCTAGGGCATGCCAAATTTCTAATGCATATAAGCAATTTTCAAGTAATACAAAAGCACAAAAAATCTGCAAAAATAATGTTTTATTACTTGTATTGGGCGTGTATGAACAATTTCTAAATAAAACAAAAAAAGCAAACCTCCTAAGCATGGCAGACTTAATTGGTTTTTTTAAGTCAAATCTACAAAGCCATGCATTTCTATGGCTTTAGGAAGTCTTTAAAGCCTGTGAGATCTCTTATGTACCATGTTTTAGAATTTTAGAGGTATCATGCTAAAAAAATGCTTTCTAAATTTTTTAAAGCCAAGAAATGCTAAAAAGGGATGCCAGAAAGAGCTATACAAACACTGACATTGGCTTTGTGTGTCTGAGTTAGTATGTGGTGGTCTGCTGGCTGTAATTTATTAGGGACCCAAATAGACTCTATAACATTTGGCCTGTGTTGCAAAAATAATTCTCCCAGGTGTCATCAGAGCTGACACTTCTGACAGTGGGAAAATTGTTTTTTCTTCAAAAGCTTCACCACAGGGTATTCAGTTACTTTAGATTTCTTTTGTTAAGGATAAGGAAATTCTGAATGTTTGGGAAATATTGAGTTGTATAGGTGATTAAATATTGAACATTTTACTGTGAATCATTATGCTTAGATATTCTTAAAGGCACATTGCTTAAATGAACATCCCCTTACTAACTGTATAACCGGCAGAAAATTATTCTGTGAGACAAAAGCTCCCAGACTAATTTTTATTTTGATAGTCAGTCATAGGTAAACTCTCTAAGCCATTCTACATGAAGATCAATAAAATCACAACACAATTTCATCAAGCCTGTGTCAGTTATGGAGAAAATAATTTACAAATTGATTATGATGATTACATTTTGAAATGTGAAGTCCTGCAAATAATTTTTCTGACTATTTCCCAACTAAACTAAATTCAAGTCTTATCTGTTGTGTGTATATATCAATAATGACCCAAAGGTTTTGAAACTCAACATCTTTCATATCACACTGAAAACTAGGATATTTTGATGTCCTAAAATTATGATTCATAATTTACAATATGAAGTACTGTGATGTAAAGGGAGGTAGATGACCACCTTCACTGCTGATACCTTCTATTTCAAATTTGTGAAAGTTTGACCAAAAATGGCATAACATGCAAAAAAGCATGTTGTATTTGCATATTTTTAAAATTTTCCTACTAAAATCCACAACATATTAACATAGCAACCTTTGCATCATAGCCTGAATACTCTGAAGACTGTTCTATAGGACCTCTTCAAAAGTTTATGACTCAACTAATTGTTAGAGAAGAATTATCTATCACAGAAGTTGCAGAGTAACTTCTTGTGTTCTGTGAGTTTCCACCTCCTGCAGATTTTTGAATACTGTATAATGTGTCCAATGGTCATAGAAAGAAAGAGGGAGAGAAAGAAGGAAAGAAAGAAAAAAAGAAAAAGAAAGTTTCACCTTAGCTCTTTTCTCAAAAATGTTTATTATACATGCATATTTGTGGCTGCATGGACACAAACGTTGAGTCCTTCTCCCATGGTCAGTAATGTGCTTGTGCCTAGAGCATGATGGTGGACCCTAAATTTTTGTACAAAGATGATGGTATCCTGCTTTATACAGACATTTAAGTTTGACCATAAATCTTTGGGGAAAATGGGGGAAAAAAATTCACCCTCCCCCTTGCTCAGTGCTCCAGCCCAAGATCTTCCACTCTTCTTACTGATCTCTTTCATTGGGCAGGCCTGGTGGATGAAAATGCAGGTGTGCTCTACCTCAATCCACAGAAAACTCGAAATTGCTTTATGTCTTTCACAATGCCATGTTTCTCTAGAGGCTGTATGGAAGATTTAGAGAAACTCTTTAAACAGGGATCCTCTGTCTAGCATCTGTGAAATTGACACATTCACACTAGAGCAGTGGTGACCCTCATCTCTTCAAACAGATTCTGTCTGGACTTCCCTGTATGACTCTAAGGAAGCCTTGGTAGCTTTCCCTTGTGTTCTGGCTCTAGAGTTCCTTATGTCTCTGCAAGCAAACTCATCTGAAACTTTTAAGATTTGGCAATGAAAGGTCATATTTGCAGCTCAGTGAGAAAATGTCTTTTTGGTTTGTGTTTTTTCTGCTGTCATTTTTCACTGCTTGCTGGGATCTTGATGACAGTCTGGGTATCTCTTCCTCCAGCTGCAGCCATTCTGTTGGTGCTTCCATTTGAATGAATCTCAAGAATACTGTTCTTGAGTGATACAGATAACTGTCCTTAGGCCATGTTACTGCTTTTGGAAGCAGTGTCAGCTTATGCAGATACTGCTCCCTGAACCTTAATTTCTCATTCTTGTTTCTGCTTTTTCATGTCATGTCACAACTTTCTGTGTGGTGGCAGGGTGGATAAGACTGTGTGCTGAACCAGAGTTTATTATACAGAAATTAATTTTTATTATTTTTGCAATCAGTTGTGTCATGTTTTTGAAGAATTGCAAAGAAAGAAACAAACACTCAGAGAATTATGGGACTAGCCTGTTTATGAAGGATCTACCACAGATATTTATGTAAATAAATATCAATAATGGTCACTAGCTTCTTAAGTATCACTGAATATAAAAAGAATACATTTACCAATGTAACTGCTGTAGAAAACCAAAAATATCATATAACTTTAATTTTTAAAAGTATCTATCTCACTATAGACTCCTTAGGTTGGACTTTAAGGTTCCTGAGAAGGAAGTGGATAAGAATGTTACCAGTGTGAAGAGCTGGCATTAGAAGGCCTTATTTATTAGTAGGTTCTTGCAAGACCAGGAGAATTTCTGAAGAATCTTACTGCTGCTCATTCCCCTGAACCTCTGCATTTCAGTGGCCCAGGGACTGAACATCCAAAGGGAAAGGATTATCCTTTCTCTGTGTGCTTTATATAATGTAGGTTAGGATTTGATGCAGTTGAACAATGACATAGAAAACATCTGATAACTTCAGCACAAAGTATTTATAATACTAGGGTTTTCCATATTTATGAGCTTTTTTTTTTTTTTTATTTTCACCCAATTACAAGGAGGAAAAAAACACCAAAGTTGTTCCAATCCCTGTTGTTTCTCCTTGAATTACTTACTAAGCTTTTATAATCATTTATGAAATAATTTCTACTTTGCTTATATGTCTTCAAGTACAGGTGTATCAGTCTCTGTCAAAATATTCAGTTCTAATTTATTAAACTTTACCCTTTGCCTTCAACACAAATAAATAGAATGGGGCAACATACAACTTCCTCCCTTATGTAGCTTATGTAACCATCATTTTCTTGTCATTAGGCTAGAAAATCATATCAAGACAGGATAACAAATCACTAATTTGGGAAATACAAGAAAGCCAGCTATCACCCTGAATAGGCAACATAGAATCCATATTTGGTATGTCAACAGTCAAACAATCTTCTGAACTAGTAATCTTATTCTTAGGACTTGAAGCCTAGGTCTAGAAAAGGTCTAATTGGTGTCCATGTCCACTATTATTCCTCTGATAAAAGATTAGAGGGATTCTTTAGCTATTTCACTTCAGTCATATCACAAAGGGATATATATGCTAGCAAATTTTCTAGCAACCTCTAAAGCCTTAAAAACATCCTCAGAAAAATGAGATGCTTCAGTCTTAGCAAAAAGTCTTATGAACACGTGTCACAGTCCAGAATGACTTTAAAATGTTCCTAAGAAGGAGAATATTCGGGTTTGGATTTGTACCTCACAATTCAGACACATTTCTTATTTTATGATGTTTTCAAATCACACAATACATGCTTGGGTTTTGCAACCCTATTGTCTCAGTTTACTTAATGTATTATCTTCTTGATACAATGACAATAGAGAAGGTATTAATGATTTTAAACAATATTAATATGGTATTACAGGTTTTACTAAAAATCTATTGCATGAATGGTTGAAGCAGAAAGCCAGTAGTACCAAATAGTGATTAACAGAATAAGTATCTGTTAGCTAAAGTTGCATACATAGTATGTTTATTTGCATGTGAAAAAAAAAAGAAACAACATCTTATTAATAGTATGAACCTCAGATGAGTGGACAGAAAAATTCTGCATGTGATTTCAGCTCTGCATAATTCTACAACAGCAGAGGATCAGTAGTCAGTCAGTGTGTGCTTTGTGAGTGTCCCCTCTCTAACAGGAGGAATTGCTCCCATTTATTTGAGACGAGTATGCTTCTTTATCTTTTTAGTTCACAATAGCAAGCAAGAGGACCAATAACCTGTTAGGCCTAGCTATTAAACATGAAGGGAGAGGAAACCTCTCTTATGCCTCAACCAGTTCAATTCATTTGTTCCACTCTCCAGTTTCTGCCTCCTTTACAAGAGTCTTTTACAGAAATAATACTGAAGGATGAACAAGAGTACAACTAAAGAGTTGAATGTTTTCACATAAAAGGTGTGCAATTTCACAAAAAAGCAATATGGAGGCAAAATGAAAAAATTAAATTGAAGTGCTGAAGTCACGTGGCACTTCAGTTTTCTATGTTTCCCATAACTGACGCTTTCAAGTTTAATGAATGAAAAAGTAGAAAGTTTTTGTCATCTGCTGAGGTTGTATGGAATTTTGTAACTGAAGGTGCTGTCCTTTCTTTTGGGTCTTTGCTTGCCAGGGCAGAACAGATGTCTATATTTGCAAGTAGTGCTGTACAACACCAGCAGATCCACAGAGCAAACTGGTCAGTACTGAGAAACTGATAAACACATTATATTTACATGTGTCTGTTTGCTTCTGATCTGACTTCAGGCCAATGGCCTTAGCTCCTGTTAGTGTTCTAGGTGCACTGCTGAAGTTCTTCACACTCCAAGGCTGTCCACAAAACAAATCAAAATGTGCTAAGTGGGCTAAAGGGGAGATTTGCTGGAAAAACACTCTCCAAGCAGAACAGTAATTCTTAAAAGTCATTCAGCGAAGTGCCCAAGGCATCCTTACAGCCAAACCTCCCAATATCTACTTTTACAAATAACTCATGTTACTAGAACCTTGTAAAATGTGGAGTTTGCAAATCTCTTCCCACAACACTGCAGTCACGATCAGTTGTGATATTACTTAAGAGAAAAATATATATTGATACCAGAGATCTTATAGCTCTCTACTTTGGCTCTACATGTCCAACCACTGAAAGTGATTTTTTTTTTTTAGTACCAGGTTATGAGAATCAGGCTGCAGCATTCACAGTTCCATGCTCAGTTTGTGGCAGGGATTTACCAGGCATACTTTTCACACTCACATTTCTTAGGATCACCTGCTTTCTCTTGAACTATTGTTTCTGGAGCTCATAAATGACTGGGCCTTGGCATCTTGCTCACCATTGCATACTAAATATCTGCTTTATCTGGATCTATTTGTCCTGTGGGTTCTTGCTGAGGACTCCAAGGGTGTGGGAAACCACAGCAACAAACTTCTGAAATAAAAGGTGTTTTCTAGTTCATGCCTTTGAGCATGGCTTGGAGCCAGGGTGCCTGTAGTATATCAACATCAACCAAGTATCTACACTTTCAGTACTCTGAAAACAGAGCATTAGTGGATTCAGACATAGGACAGTTTGACACATTCTTTAGTCTTGCCAAAAATGTGCTTTAGGAGGAACCTCTGGTACTGGACACAATCCTACTCTCATTAAATTTAGCATTGTTTTTCACATCTACCTGATTTCAAAGAGAAAAGTAATATCTTATGTGTAGTAGCAGTTTGTCCATTAAACTATATTTAGCAAGAGCAAGATCTGATTTTGCAGCTGGGCCTTGACCTAACTGGATTTTTAGGTGTTAAATAGCTGCATCTCCTCTGCTCCATAATTTCTTTGCCAACCAGGCCAGGTGTCTGAAATACTAGTCTGAGGACATGTCTTTAACCAAAACGTCACCTTACGAAAAAAACAAAAAACAAAAATAACCATTCTCATTATCTGCAACCAACATATTTTCCAAGTTGTTAATCTTACACAAAAGGATTAAATGTTTTATTGAATTCTTAGTGGTTAGCCTAGTATTATTACTACAGAAAAATCAATCTTCCCTGTAAATGAAAGGTGTGGGAGGAGAAAGACTGCACAATACATTTGTGCAAGTCAAATCTAAGGAGTGAACACAATGACCTAATAAAGTTTTAAAACTTTTTTCCACTTTCCATAGGCCACCCTGATGGTTATTTCAGTCTATATCAGAATTGTAGTCCAGCCAAGAGGAGTAAAAGGGAAAAGAAAACAAATATTTTCTTTTGAACAGTACTTTCCATGAGCAATAATATCAGTGCCTGCGTTTTTTTCCAGTAAGTGTCCTTCTTGTTTCCTTGTGTCTGGAACAACAATTTCAGCTTGAAATTTTAAAGTGATTTGACAGAGACACACAAAGCCTTTTTTCCCTCCAATCATTACTTAGACACAGGTACAGTTGGTGCATTTACTGCTTGTGCTTCTTGCCATTTTTCTTAGATAAGGAGGATGGACTATTTGTAGTTTAATAACTTGAAAGCTTGTAAATGAATACCTGAACATATCATATCATTGTTCTCACAAAAACACTGAAAAGGACCTTTTAGGACAAAAAAATCAATTGAAAGTGCATAATCCAGAATGTTAATGGCTCCATTTGATATCAGTTGAAAGCACTTCAGTGGATTTCTCCTAATAGTCCTATTTCAGTTGCCTTGCTTTTCCATCTCAGCTTAGCACTGCTGCAAGACTTTGCTTAGACACAGCCCTGCTCAATGTAGTGATTGGTGCCCACAAGGGAGGGTGGCTGCCAAACATGTTGAGACTTTCAACATCAAAAAACATCAGAAACTTATTTAATTATGAAGCATTTAGATTTTTATTAATTTTTCATTTAAAGTTAGATATCTAGGTTTGTATACATGGAGTTGTGGTCATGAGTGTCCATCAGCAGATTTTGCAGCTGGATGCATGGCACTTCTGAAAAGCAGATCACTGATCAGCAGCAAAAGCAGTCCAGAAGGTGTAGAATTTAAGCATATCTATTTGGATAGCTTATTCAAATTCAAAAATCCCCCTAATAGCTGACAGGTAAGTAAATAGGTGCAAGTGATATTAATATTTGAACTTTTTTACTAGAAGACTTCTCTACTATATTTTTCTCCACCAATATGAGCAAAGCTCATAACTTCTGGCAAAGAGAACTTGAAAGTTAGTTTGCTTTACAGGATTTTAAACTTGTACCTCATTATCAGGAAATAATAGCCCCTCACAATCATAAACATAAGGATCATAGCATACAATCGAATACAAACAAAAGCCAATATGTTTTCTTCAGCTAATTTGTTATTAATGACTGCAAAACTTATTTGAGCATGGAGATGGTTTTGGTATAACCCAAATTAGATTGTGATTGCTTCTATTTCATTTCACTCTAATTTTGTCAAAATGTTTGAATCCCCTCCTTAATTATTCAATGCTACCTTTGTTCCCTGGTTCTGTTTTACTTTAGGATGATTAATTCTAAAAAGTAAAGCCCAAATGAAGTCTGCCTTCATGTTCTACCATAGTGAAAATTTTAAAATGTTAGTTCCCTCCCACATAACTGTCTTATGCTTTTAGCTGACAATGACAAGAACAAAAGATTCTGGTATGACACATTCTTAGTTCTGAACCCTCAATTTCTATTTCAAAAAGTCAATAGGAACAGATAGCACTTGGATTCTGGGTTGTCTGCAAGCTTTCTAATTAGTTCCAGGATTAATTTAAGATGCCAGCGATAAATGGTAAAGCCTTGCATATTTTCCTACTAGAATCTGGCATGACATTTCAAGTTCACTGAGTCATTCTGTGAGTTTAAAACTAGCCAGGAAAGGCAGGAACAATGGTTTTTGGTTCTGTGGCCATCTGTCCTTGAGTGACTCTGTATGTCACCCATAACTTGAAGTTAAAAAGTCTTGTAAAATGATAACTTTATTTTCAGAGCATATTCGTTATGATCCATTTAGTTAGGGATATTAATTTAATTATCTTACAATGTTTCTTATAGGGAAGCACTTGCATACATACACACATATGTTTGTTTTTATACATATTTCAATATCCATCTACTGTATTGCAGAGAAAAACAACAGCTTTGTTTTTCTTCACAATGAATAAGTTTTCTCCCTTGAAATAAAAGTTATTTCCTGTGCCAGTAAACAATCTCTATAAAAATGCATGATATTTATTTCAGCAAATATGATAACACAAAAGGAGTGAGGTGGGCTGAGGCAGATGAAACCAAAATAAAAAGCAAATTGCTGGAAAAGACTGAAAAAGACCATCACATTTGCAATTTCTTAGGTAGTTTTCTAGCTGCAGTATTAGGAAGGTTGTGTCAACATTTACAGTACAGATTTTTGCTTGTGTTGGACTACTCATTTAGAATATATTGCTCATAGTTGTGAAGTTTTGATTGTCATAGTTTTCTGTACTATACATCAATTAAAGATAAAATGTAAACAAAAGATGGGGTATATGATGATGCATTCTTAAAACTTCATGCCAGTAGAAATATAAATATTTTTCTATTCCCATAAAATATTACAAAATAAATTAGGAAATAATTTGTTCTTTCTTATACTTTGCATTATTTTGACTGTCCTAGGCTTTCCACATCAACAGCATGAGTGACATTTTCTTCCCAAAGCCACCTCACTATCAAAGGGCAGTTTGACAGGAAAGTAATTGCTGAATAATTCCAGTTTTGCCCTTTACGAAAAGAGCTATGTAGTGGAACGAACCTTGTTATAGAAGTAGTACCAGGAATACACTATCAAATCCTTCACTTGGTAATTTGATTTGTGATAACCAGCAGGGGAGAGGGAATTTCCATACTTTTCATTCTTTCATCCACAGGCAAAAAAAAAAAAAAAAAATCCTGGTTTTTGTTGAGTTTATCCTTTTTTTTTATATTTACATTTACCTTCCCTCAAATTTTGACAGTTTCCAGCTTACCAAAGTATTTGCTTCAGCTTGACAATAAATGTTATTTCCTGAAACTTCTAAAATAAATTCTTAAATTCATTTAAAAATGGCATTTAAATTGTGAAGTTCTCTTTATCCCTCCCCCTTCATTAAAATAATTGGTATGAGGTTCTAGAAAGTGATGAAAGCGTTTCTGATGGCTGACTTACAAACCATATTTTCTGTTTGAGTGTGTGTGATAATTGTAGAGGACCAATTCTTTAAAGGAATTTACATTGCTTATGTGCTAAAATATGTTGCAATGATCTAGTCTTGATAATTTTTTCAACTGTAAATAACATAAGTAGGTATTATATCTGAAAGTTCTTTTTGTTCCTGTTCTGAAAATATGCACTATCAATCTTGAAATATCTGAACTTAACTTTTTAATAAGAATGTATACAAGGAAGTTCTTAGTCATCCATGCCCTTATTCTAGGTTGTAATTTTCTATGCAAACATGTTATTTTAAAAATGTTATGAGCCACTGGGTTCCCTTAAAGAATTGTTAAAGATCAGTAAGGCTCCTGTGGAGCATATATTTTATTACTTTTGAAGACTATTTCTTTTGGTATAGTAGTGTTTTGCTTTCAGTACGTGCATACATGAAGTATATAAAAGCTGAAACCAGCCATTTTTTCTACTGCCATTTCCTCCCTTTTATGGGGAACAACATAAAATGAAATTAAACGTATCATTGAGCAATAACATTAAAATGCCATCTACTACTAGGAGCATATGGATCGTAACTTGTTTCATCATAACCTTCTGCACTTAAACTTTGTCATTGGCTTCGTAACTTTGAGAGTTTTGTTAAAGTTTTATCATTGCTAATCTACCATAAATTTAAAATGTCCAGTCTGGAATTTCTAATCAACCTCAACTGCCCTTATCAGCCTGATTTTCTCAAGCTTCTTATCCATCTAACGGAGCTTTAATTTTTGTCTTTTTTTTTCAATTGAGTTTATTCAAAAAGACCCATCCTTCCTTTTACAAAACTTTTCTAATTTTGTGAGAGCTTTGCTGGAAAAATTTACAGAAGCCTAATTATGAAGGAACAAGATAGCAGTTTCAGCTGACTGCATCCCATCCCTATGACTGAGAGCTCCTGCAAAGTGTTTCTGCGTTTTTAAGTGATTGAAAGAGAACAAAAACCACAGTTCTTGAACAAAATATGTCACAACCACAATTTGTCTTTCCTAAGACTCCATTCAAATATAAGCTTCAAGATCAACCTGCAGAGTCCTGTAGAGAAGTAAGCACCTTCTGAGGGTGAATTATCATTTTCTAAAAAAGGGAAAAGATGAAATCAGGTGGAAAATATATGAAGATACCTTTCTCTGTTGAGAAAGGAAAATTCTTATTAACATGGCATACTTTGTATGACCTCCTTCAGGTCTTAACACTATGTAACCAATATTTTAATCAAGCTCTATGTTTAGGTGGTCAACAAGGAAACTCAAATACTTTTGAGGAACTGATGAAGATGTGGAGTTTTTTAGAAGCAAGTAAAATAATATGAATTTTCTTCCTCAACAAAATTGTTCCAAAAAGTATTTTATTAAAAAGACACAATTGAGGATAATTTATAAATCAAGTGTTTAATTGTAAAATAAATCTGAACTTTGTAGCAGGTTACTGAAGTTGCACAATATTTTATAATCAAACTGTCAAAACTACCACTATTTTTATGCATTCATAGAAGTTCCCCAAACACATTTGCTTTTGCATGAAATAAATTTCTGCAAACATTTTTCTGCATATTAAAAATATAAAATAGAAAGCAACGTTTATACAGAAAACCAAACAACTACAACATGAAGTCCATATTCTAACTTTTTACATATTACTTTCTTTTCTTTTTTCTTCCTATCTTAAAGGACTTCTGCTGGTCAGATCCAAATGTTAGTGAAATTCTGCATCAGTACCCACTTTATTTTCTGAACAGCTACCTCATGTCTTGTTTTAGTTTTTGACTTTCATTTTAATTAATTAAACATGAATTCCTGTTTCATATACCTGGTGTAGAACACCTACAAATTCTTCTACTTGTTGATACATAATGGATGGCTGAGATTTGATGCATATATTGAGATAATATGTTAAAAACACTTGTAAACTCCTCTGGAGCTCATGGTTATGTGAGTCATAAAAATCATGTATTCATATCCTCCCAGTCCTTGTGTGATTCAAATAGATTTATTTATGTGTTCAAGGACAGTATATTGGCAGTACATTATAGACTTTTTGTTGAACTTGAGGAGACCAAAAGACTAAGAAATCAATAAAGACTGATTAAGAGGAGTGACAGCAATCTAGGCAAAGATAATCCTCTAAAATCCTTTCAGGCTTTTGAGATATATGGAACCAGCCCTGCAAGCAAAATTGTGATCTTCACCATTTTGTTCTCTCTCCTTTTGTAGAGTGGCACTGAATTAGTTCATCATTTAGGACTTTTAGGAATTTTTCAAATCCCTGGATTGAGTTTTGAATTTATCAATAATAATGACAGGTCTAAGAATTTTTAGGTACTATATATTATATATACACACATATATTTCTGCTAAGCTATGTCATTAAACTGAGCAATTTTTTTAACTTCCATTTTAAAAATGAATGGGAGTGTGTTTCTGAGAACAATGAAGGAGGGCAGGGGAATCCAAAACTGAAAATAATTTTTGGAATTTATAATGAATGTCAGCTGTAATTTTGTTAGATTTAGTTTTACCTTTTTAAGTTTTTTTAAACCCCTGTTTTATGTTTTAAAATAAGAAAAGGAGGTGAGAACATCTCATTTTTCATCAGAAGTCTTGAAATCAAAAGAACTAATTACAAAATGTTGAATACTATGTTCTTCCATTCAACTTTCTATGTTGGTGGCAGTGCCTAGTCTCAGCTGCTCAAGACAGAGCTAATACTTTTTTCTTTCCAGACATACATGTTTTTATAGTCTCAGCAAGGAAGACAAAAGACACAATTTATTTTGCCTGGCTCCATGCTATCGTCATGCAACTTAACTGAAGCTGTATATGTAAAATCTAAAGTCTGCTTTTCCTGTAGCCTAAAAAAGACTTTTTGAACAATGCACAGCATGTTTCTTAATTATGCTCCCAGGGAGTGAAAAAATTCTAAAGAGGACTGAGATTTTGAGGAAGGAATATTTTTATTCCTGACCTCTATCATGAAAAGAAGCATTTTTTAAAAAGAAAAAAAAAATACATTATTTACCAGAGCTGCAGGGCATCAGTAACTTGGACACTGACAGATTATTCAACATTTGATCATCTATTTCTTTTGCTTTGGCAGAACTTTTCATCTGCCTATGCTGTATTAATGGCAGTGAGTTTGAAATCCTGTATTGATAATGGCTGTTGGAGCAAAGGGAAATCTCCTTGTTTTGTCTTTCTTGTCTTTAGGTGTACTTTCAGTATTTTTTGATGTAAAGCAAGGCATTTTATTGGGGTAATTGTATCTCGCTATAAATATGTACACTTTTTTTCTTCCTGGGAGAAGGAAATACTTTTTACTGTAAGCATTTACTATCAGTAGTGCAAACAAGGTAGCTAGTGTGCTACAGTGAGAGCTACTTTGCCTCTTCTGTTATTATTATTTAATATTTTGATTTAGTAATACAATAGAAGTGGCTTTTTCCTGCTTGAGGAGAGGATCATTTAGCTGGACTCCTTAAAGGTATACATTGAGGACAGCCAAATATTCTGCTCCTGGGTCTTGGACATGAACTTCTGCAGTGTGTTCTAGGAAAAGGCTGTTGTGTGCTGTCTTGGTTTTGGAGCTGCAGTGGACAAAGCTCGTGGTGAAGCAGTTTGGCATTTCCTAGGAGGCTCCCAAAGTGAGCAAACAGTGAGTCAGCCTCATCAAGGAAGTATTCAATGGGTGCCCCCTTTAAACAGTCAGGGAAGTTTAAACTGTTCAGAAAACAGGCATATATGAAGCTATTCAAACTTCTGATATATATTTTTACTGTGGTATATGTTCATTCAATATTCAAATATTAATGTCTTTGAGGAACTCAGGAAACTTTAAAGACTTGTCTTCCATCATTTGGTTTTCTGGGTACTCCCAGGAAAAATATGGGTGATTCTACTGAATGGCACATTTGAGCTCTCCCTCAGAGACAGACATTAAAATATATTATATGGCCAAGTATTTTTTCCTTCAATTGCAGCTGTGTTTCTAGAGATAGTCAGCTACTATATTTTCAATTGATATTTTATCTAGTTAAAAAATCTTGTCAAAAAAAGATACTTTGGTTTTGCATTCCAGATGGGAATTATCTTGTCAGAATGATGCTTTCATAGAATGGTGGAGGCTGGAACACGTGTCTGGAGGTCATCTGGTCCAACTTCCCCACTCAAGCAGGATCATCTAGAGAAGGTTGACCAAGTCAATGTCCAGATATTTTCTTTTTGAATATTTGGTATGCAAGAGAAGGAAATTATTTGAATCTCTGCTGCTATTTTTTTAATTTATTATAATGCTATTACTATGGTGTTATTATAACAATATTATTATTATAATAATATCTTTCATCATTATTATAATATCTTTTTCTCGACAAGGAATTTATTTGCATAAAGAGATTTCACCTCTGAAAGATCAAATATCTCACGACAATTGAATTTGTACTCTGAGTTCATGATTATCAAATAAAACAAAGAACTGAAAATTATAGATTCTCTGCATAGAAAGCAAAGACCTAATTATCCATAAGCCATTAATATTAGGGACAAAGCTGCTGCATTTCATGTCTCTGGAACACATTTACTCTTTCTTGAATTTATAATGTTCTCTCCATAAATAAGGCCTTTCTTTTTTGATGAAGCTAGCTTTGCTTTATAAAATATCTGTGTGTGAGGACTGGAGCTGAACTGGAACTGTACAGTGATGTTTGTGCTTTCATTGAACAGTGGATTAACCAGTATTGCACATGTATCAGTTTAGTAGTCTCAGGAATAGTTTCATGGTGATAGTTTCATGAGGTTCCTATCTAATATAAGTAAATATTGCTTGACCTTTCCTACTAATGATGCAGGAATATACAATGAACAGCACTATAAAACAGCCAGCATTTTAAAACCACACATGGAATGCTGTTCATGTTTAAAATGATGAGCGATGGGCTTTCCACCTCTTCCTCTGAGGATCATAAATTGGGAGTGGCTTAGAATAAGTCATTCAAACTTCATTAACATAAAATTAATAGAAATCAACTGACCTTAATGGAAAATTTTACAAATAACTGAGGCTTTGTAGTTCATTGTGAGCATCAAAAAATTATATCAGCTAAAATTCGTGTTTGTCTGGGGGAAGAAGATGCCTCTCCAAACTGAAAATCTGGAGTTAATGTTTGGTTCAAAATGTTCCTTTTGACTTGGAAGGAAAACAGTGCTGCTTAATCTTTGAAAAGGAAAGGAAATTAAATGTAGTTTCACCAATTTGTTAATGAATGGGAAAGTCACAAGTGCTTTTGCATATCTCAGGAATTATCAGTCTTATTGGAAATCTTGTTGCATTTATTTTTATATATTAAGATTTTCATGATCATTGGCTCAATCTTAAACAATGTGAAATGCTCTAATAGGACCCAAAAAGCATTAAACAGGGGGACAGAAGGTCATTGCTACACTTTCTCTTTCAGTTATTAGTTCATTTCTGATACCAAGCAGACTAACAGATTACAACAAAGGATATAAACCCTTGCATGGCCTGCTGATATAATTTCAATTTTCCTGGATGTTTTGCTTGGGCCTCTTAGTCTTTATGCCTCCAGAGGTCATTATACTTGAAGGGATAAATGAAAACCTATGCAAAGAAAGGAATTGAAATAAGTTATCCTGTATTCTTAGTGGATAACCATAATGCTGTGGACAAAATTTTAACATTACCTCCTTCACAGAAATCATTTTTACAATATTGACATTAAACTATTTAACTAGATTATTTAAAAAATGAATCTTTTAAAAAATATATTTAGAACAAGACAAATGTTACTTTATCTAGATGCATTATTTCCCAAATAAATTTATTTGGCTTAAGTTTATTCTGTTTCAAATGAGATTAAAATCAGGACCTATGACACAAAATTTTACCATTTTTAGCATAAATTTAATTAATATTATTTTTTATAAGCCCAGTCAATAAGTTTTCAATATTCTCTTCTGGACTTCTTGTTAGATACAAAATTGTTATGGGTTTGTGTTTGTTGGTTGTGTTCTTTTAAAACAGGTAATATGCTGGATCAATGTTTTAAGTTCTCTTCCTTTACTCACTCCATTTACATGGTTTTGATAGACTTCCTTTCTTTCTGTATTTCTCATACTTAATGAGACTAAGTAAATTACTTGGTAACCTTTACTTCCTTTTTCCTGTCATAGGAATATGATACATGAATACATGAGTATTTCCCTTCTGCATCTTTTACTCTTTCTGTTTCTGGGAGTTTGACATTTTTAAATCATCATATTCTGTAACCCAGTTGTCTCTCAGCTGTGATGAGTATTTATGATTTTACTTTGTGATTCCCATAACACAGATGTTGTCATTAGTACAACCTTGGAAATGTCATAACAGCTTTTGAAAACAACCTTCATAATATTTTTGCTGGGTTTTTTTGAACAATTTTGAATTTAATTTTAGAAGTTATACTGTCAAGGTAATTCAGAAACACCACACAAAATTATAGAAATAAAGTAAATAAAATAAAAGTTTCCTTGTGATAACTCTGGCAACACAGGCTTTTTCTAAGGCATTACATTGTTGGAATATAAATATACAAGCAAAACACTAGTCACAGAAATCCCTTCATATTTTTTCCACATAATCTTTCACATACTTAAGTGCATATCACAGCACTGTTTTTACTTTATTTACAGAAGGCAACCACATAAAAAATGAGGAGACTTTCTAGGTATTCAATGTCAGACTTTAAATTCTTCTTTGCCCAGAGTATTTGACCTAATAAGGAGATAATAATAGCTGTGCCTTTACCTTCATATAATGAGTGAATCTACTGGAAGCAAATGACTTCTAAATTGACATTGTGTGCAAATGCCTTCTAAATTGACATTGTGTGCACAGTTCAGCTTTCTGTGGATAATGACTTCTACAAGAACAAGACTGATATGTTTAACCCTTAGGTATTCCATGGAAACCACATCAGAGTGCTGTAACAGAAGTGCTTTAGCACAAAGTCTTGAGTCTGATTCAGATTTTTAGAACATCTTATAGACCCCAGTATCCTGGGTTAATAATAACTGCAGCAAATTATGGGATATTCCAATTATATTGTGGTACAATTTTGATGTATGTAATAATTTTTATTCTGATATTTATTGATCAGCATGGATATCAGTAGTATCTAAAGTAAATAAATGGTTTTTAGAAAAAAAAAAGGAAACTGACTCACCAAAAAGCAGTTCTGAGCTTTTCAACACTATCTTTTTTATCTATTTTATCTATTTTAATGCTATCTATTTGGAATATCCATTTTAGGACTGTATGTGCTTGCTGAACATATCCATATAACACATACACATATATCAAAGTCAGAGCATGAACACTGAAACAAGGATGGACAGAGTAAATTTTTGAGAGCTTTTTGACCAGCTGGAGTCCCACTAATATTGAAGTACTCTGTGTCTCTCAAATCCACTTTAATTCCCTCACTGTTTTAGGGAGAAAGGTATTACTGTCATGTTTATTTATCCAGATAAAACTTTCTCCTCACTATCACTTTCATTACAGCATATCATACAAATTGTGAACTTAAAATGTGTTAACATGTTAACTTCTTCACCATTAAAACTGGTAATAAAAATTTCTCATTATTCAAATTACACTGCAGCTGGTAGGGTACTGGAAAGTGTCAAAGAAGGAAAGTAGTTTAATCAAAAAGAAACCAAATGTTTTTTTTTTTACTCTTCAGCTGATATTAAAATTTTGATGACTTCTAATAGAATAGAGGCAAAAATTCAATCTAGTGTTTATCTACACTGTGGTACTTAGCCAGTAACAAAAAATATGAAAGTGTTTGTGTGTTTGTTTCTGTGAAATGTAGTATTGATTTAATAATTAAAAGTTATGCTAATACTTCACTGTTTCTTTGACCTTCCCAAAAGAAAGGATTCTCTGTACATGCCAAAAGAGATTCATCATTTCTTTTTTTAATCAAAGCAAAAATAGACTTGAAAAGAGATCAGTTCAGAAATATGTTTTCTTACCATTAAATAAAGGAATGCTTTTGTGGAAAAGTGTGTTTGGCTGAAGAAAACTTTGTGGCTATCACTGTTTCTGCATTGCTCTGGACTCCCAAATAGTTGTGTTTCAAAGGAAGAGCCTCCTTAGCCAGTGTGAATTTCCTTCTGGAGAGATCACTTTCACACACTGTCTACAGAGGGAGTTCAGGGAAATTAAAGTCTCCAAGATAAGTAAACCATTCTGAATATTCCCTGAGGCACTCTTGAAAATGTTATCTCATGACTTCAATGCAATTTATCTATTCTTCTCATAGACACCATAGTAATCTTTTGAAATTGTGCTGTGATATGTAATCCTTTAGTGAGGATTTTTTTTTTTGTTTGTCTGGCCAGAGCAGCTTTTACACCTAAATTTATTTACCGCTTCTTTGGCCTCTTTTACTCTTTTTCTTTATTCCAGAGAAATCATTAAAAAATCTGGAAACTTCTAATACACTGAATATTATTTTAACCATATTCTTTTTTCTGTCTCATAATTAATCTGTGGTTTTTTTGAAAAGGTTATTTAAGTTGAGGCTGTTTCATATATTCCTGTCAATTTGGCATTAGATGGCTAGTCCTGTCAAAATTTGTGCTATATTTAAAGCCAGTAGTCTGCATGTACTGGATAAAAACACTAGCATTTATATATCTCATGATATATGGTGATATATAAATGTTTGGTATCCAAATGAAAAGTTAGAAATATTCATCTACATACAGTTATGTATGTGTAACTATATATGTAAATTTAGAGAACAATTTTTTTCTTGGGTAATTTGGGTTTGCAAACAGCCTGAAGATGCTGCTTGCAGTAAAGGTCACATATGGCACATGCATAGTACAGAAAATGCAGTAAAACTGCAAAATATTTAGATTGCTAGAAAAGGCACATGATAGTGTGGGCCTAAGAATTAATTTCCACTTTTCCTAATGACATGAACTACTTTTCAAAGCCATAAACAGTTCGTGAAAGCCAAAATTACACTCATGTTTAAATTCCTAATATGGCTGAATTTACATAAAAGATAAATAGCTGACATTTATTGAAAATATCTTCTCTGGCATCTCAAATCGGTCCTCATGCCAAACAATTACTTGTACCAATAAGAAAGAACCCTGTTCATAATATTTTGATTTCAGATGGAATTCCTGGTTTTTAAATAGCTTCTTTTCAATAGAACCAACTAAATAATCTATAATAAAGACATCACAAAGCACAAATCTTCAAAAAAAAAAAAGTTCATAATAATTTCATATTGTAGAACAAAGAGAATCTAGAAATGCATGAAACTTACCAGTATTAATTACACTAATACACAAAGGGAACACATCTCCTTTTTCAATCTTTTAGCCTTTTTACAATACAAGAGCTATAATGAAATTAAATCTAGACTATAGATAAAGAATAGCTTCATATGTGGTTGATCAGATCATTAGCTGGAGAAAATGTTAATCTTTAATTGCTTTCTGTGGTTATGTATCTGACCCAAGCTGATGCACTTGTAGCAGATCCAAATGTTTCCTCCTAATAACAATATCCCAATATCATTAATTTTAAGTAGCTTTATCTCTTGTGATAAATTATTTCAAAACTATTAAATGGGAGAAGCATTTCCAGAGATCCAAGGGATCAGTCTGTCTCATCAGAAGGTCCAGGGCTGAATGAGTAGCACTGATCTCCTTCAGTGATGGATCTGACAGAAACACAAATATAGGTGATCAGCTGGCTCCTTCTAGGTGTGAGATGAGAAATGGCACAACTATGGTCGTGTCTTTGGGGTGATTGGTAGTTTTGGTTTGGTTTGGTTTTGGTTTTTGTTTCTGCTGCTTTGTTTTGCTTGTTTTCCAGACTATGAGGTTAAACTCTGGTTGAAAATTTGCATTCTTTTAGGGCAAGGTGGCTTCAGTGTTCTTCAAGAATGTTAGCAGTTTCTGCTAGTCTCAAAAAGGTATTCCTGCATTTGCTGAGAGAATAGCCAACAAAGTGAATAGAATGGTCCTAAGGACTGATTCATATGTTGCTTACTGTTCAGTGTAATTGATATAATAACTGTATTTGTACAATTGCATTAAATTTTCAAAAACTACCTTTTCTTGTGTTTCCATTTTTATAAATTCCTGGAGCATAGGAAAACTAGAAACACTGAGCCAGTTACCTGAGCACCTCTTTCTCTTCTTTTAAGACCAGAGGAATATTGTGTCAAGTTAAATATGATGAACTAAACTCTATTAAACCGTGAATAAAATGAGCACCATTCTGCATTTCCCAGCAATGTAAGTGACCAAAGGTTGCACTTAACAAAAAAATGTGATTAACATTTATTCAGATGCTTCATTAACAGTAGCAGTGTGTTGCACATATTGAAAAGGCAATTTTCTTCCAACAGGTTTATTTATAGTGAATAATATATTTTTAGTACAGAAGCAGGTAGTACAAACAAGTTGTTTGTGTATTATAGTATACTATGGGTATTTTATAAATGTCAAAAGATATTGCTTTTTAAAAGCATATGATATGTAAATTACTTTGAAATATGAGCTATTTTTAGTTGTTTAAAATTTGGCTATAGTGTTTCCATCATGTGCCATGCATAGGTGGTGAACTCGAAACTTATTTAGGAAAATTATTACTCTTTTAACCATGAGTAAGTAGTGCTTGATGAAGAAAACATTTAAAATTGCGTTTGTTTTGTGTGTCAAGGTAGTGGTATGAGGGAGTTACAAGGGTGGCTTCTCTGAGATGCTGCCAGAAGCTTCCCTTTGTCCAATGCCACCTGGCTCCAAGAGGGACTTAGTGCTGTCAGGTGCAGCCCATCAAGGATGGTGGAAGTACCTCTGGGCCAACTTATTTAAGAAGGAAATAGAAAATTATTATGCAGAAGTAATTGCAGCCAGACAAGACAGTGAGAATATGAGAGAACCAGCCCTGCAGACACCCAGGTCCGTGAAGAATGCCAGGGAGGAGGTGGCCCAGGGTCCGGAGCAGAGGTTCCCCTGCAGCCCATGGTGAAGACCATGATGAGTCGGGCTGTGCCCCTTTATCCCATGAATATCCACAGTGGAGCAGTGCCTTGGTTTAGGAATGGCATTCCCAATTCAGTGTTCTAGCTGAAACCTCAGACCACAATGCAGTTCACTTTTCGTCATAAGGACTGCAGAGTTTGGAATCATATCCTTGGCAATTAAATATTTTTCATCAAATGAGTATGTAACTTCTAAGCCAAAAAAGCCACTTTCATGTTCCTGTCAGCACCAAGTTTTGTGCATGAAAATCCATTAGCAATGGATATGGTGGCTCCACTGATATGGGAAAACCACTGGAGCCTGTCTGGGGTAGACTCCAATAGGATTTTCTTCTGTTAAAATCAGTTGACAGGAATAATTTAAAACTACCCCCTCCCCAGGCTTACTTGCAATCTCTTTCCCAATATGATGACAGCATGATTTTGACAGCCTTTAGGCATTATAGTGCTTGGAAAATAACAGTGTTGAACAACTGACATTGGCTTACTGTGAGGTGGAAACAGAGCAGAAGTCAATGAAGATTATACAGTTTGATTGTTTGGTAAATGAAGATCCATGAGAACTGAAAATCATATAATCTTTATTGGCAGGTTAGTGTTACTTAAAAATGTGACATGAAGAGTGTAAAAAAGCATGGAAAAACATCTGTGTTATCAAGAACAAAACCAGAGCATAAAAAATTCCACTGATTTAATTAGTGGCCTTGTAAAATATAGATGGCTAATATTCACCTGCACTTTAGGTTTCACTTCCTTTCTTTGCATCATATGAGAGCTGACAGGTCAGTTTTAGACACAAGTTGTTCTTGACGATTTAATAAATGCTGTCACAGTTGATTTTCCCCATATTCAAAAGTACCTACCATTGCAATATACTAAAGGAAAAATCACATTAAAAGAAAAAATGTAATGGTCATTTTTGCAACCTGAGAATTTCCTGGGAGAGTAAAGAAGCTAAAGGGGAGACACTAACTGCTTATTGTTTTGGGAAATTATGGGAAAATTTTATGTCGTGTTTTACATTAACTTACTATGTTTCATTAGGAAAATGAAAGTAATAAAGGAATATATATATTTAATGGGGTATGATACAGAAATGCTCTCAAGTCACTCTTCTAACAGCACCATGAGCAAACATTAGAAAAATTAATATTTACTTCTTCTAAGTTCACCCGTTCAAACTGTATACATTTAGCCTCAGAAGAGATAAACTGGCATTCTCATACAGAGTGATGCTCACCAAAATTTCTTTGTATTAACAAAGTTGATGATGTTAATGTAGTTAGAAGAAGGAAGCTTACTTGGTCACACTGCTCAAGAGAGAAAGTGCCTACATGGGCATGTCAATATGTGACAGACATCTCTAAAAGTCCCTTCTGTAGGCATAATTTAGTGTTTTGTCTTTGCTCCTATCCAGTTTTCCTCTGAAAGCAAATTTCAGTTTTACCACTTAAAGTTAATTGATTTGCTTTTATGAGTTACTGGGCTCTGAGTTTTAAAGTTGAATTAATAACATTTATTAAGTACTCATAAAATTCAAAAATTAAATAATATGATAGTTCATTTCAAGGAGGGAGGTATTTTTTTAAAAAACAAACCCAACCTGAAAATACCTGCTTTTTGAGGACATAAATGGCTATATATATAATATAAATATATATATAATTGCTATTATTGATAGTCAATGTATGGTAATGGATGCATCCTATGATATACCTTATAATTGCTGAATACTTTCAAGCATACTGAAACTAGCACAAATTCTATTATTAGAGACCTCACAAGGTGCTATCTTTCTAATATTTTGGTCCACTGCTGTGCTTCTACTGTATTTTACATATCATATAGACTAAACATGACATTAGTTGAAATTCAGCTCTCATAGTCCAGTTTATTTAAACTCATAGGTAAGGAAATGCTGATTTTCTATCAGAGATAGTCCTGAGATTGTGCATGTCTGGATTAAATATTTATATATTTACCTACTTGAAGTATGTTTGAGACTTTATTTGCTTAACTAAAACTATTTGTAATTTTTTATTAAAAAAAACCCCAACCAAACAAAAAAGCAGCCAGAAAATTTTTAATAGGTAATAGATATGGAATTTTTTATCCTTAGGTCATTTGTTCAGATAGATTGTAGCTGATAATGACTGAATGTTGTTACAGTGTCAGCGTAAAGTGAATCTGTGTCATTGCAGCTGTCAAGGATATGTTAATGTTCCAAAAATTCTTGACCATGACCATATAAAAAGAATGTTTGTGTAGCTAAACACCTTGTTAGCTTATTAAACACATAAACTCACTTTTATGTGTCCTTAGCCTTTCAGGATTTTTTTCACTTTGTGAGAATATGAGATGCAGCTTTAAAGGAGGTCAACCATTAAGTGTTACTTATCAAAACCATTAATTTTTACTGTTGTCACTGTTTGCCTCTGCATCTGTAGGAGCACAAGCAGTGCAAAGGTGCTGCTGGATGTCTCTCTCTGAAGGGCATTGATGAGTCCTGTAGAACAACAGTAGAGCAACTTGTTCAGTACCACCCAGTTTCCATATTTGCCTGTTATCCATGGTTATACGAATAAAAAGTGTTTTGACTCCTGAACTCCTGGTGTGATTTTGGAAAAGAATAACAAGTGTGATAGAAAGGAACATTTAAATGTTAGGAGGGCTGTATCTTAGGAAAACAGCAGAGATTGTCCTACAGAAATACAGACTGGCCAAGAGAAATGACATATAAATATACTTGTTGTTAGGTCTGACTATACCCAGTCAGTGTCTGGAAGGATCCTATGTAGTCCACATTGATTATTCTAGAGTAGACATCAGCAGCAGTGTTTTGTGATATGTCTGTGCAAAAAATTAAATTACTGCTTTGTGCAATGATGCAATATATTAAAACTTGGTTTCATTCTACTTCCTCCTTTTTCTTCCCAAATCTCAAACTCCACTAGAAGAGGTAAGCTCGAATGACTTACATGGTAGAATAGTTATAAAGACTTTAAATTGTAATCCCAGAAAAATTTATGGCTCAAAACTGATTGAAAGCCACCACTGTCAAAATAGGTCTGACTGGAAGCATACAGTAAGAATTCTTCCTCCAACTTTCTAGGTGTACTGTTGGATATTGAATTTTCTTTGTGATAAATTTTGGTTATAAAGATTAAACCTTCTTCAACATAAAAAAGACATGCAAAGAAATTCCGTCAATAAATTTCTAAAAAATGTGGGATACGCTCATCCTGCTTTTCACTGTAATGTCACTGCTGAGAAATTAGGTTTGATTAACAAATGAATGTTTATTTAGAACTTAAATGGGTACTTCTGTACATACCATCAGAGGGGCTACCTTTCATAGTTCTTAAATCTTTATTAACAACAATGGAGGTATCCATGGGATCCTGGTAGGCAGAGGTGTGGTTTGCCACATGGCTTGAGATGAGTTCCAAAAATTCAGATATTTATCCTTTGAGTATTTTTTTCTAAAACATAATATAATGTAGAGTTTTACACAGAAATTTCAAATAACAGTTTTTATCAGGCAGTAAATTGGCAACTGGTATGAAGAAGAGAGGTCAGATACACTGTGTGTGTCTTGCTGTGAAATCTATATGCCTTTCAAAGATAAAATTACACACAAACCAGTGTTATAATCTAGCAAAAAATACAGCAAAGACACTTGGGAGGAAAGGGTGTGATTTCTTTGCCAGTAGTAAAGAAAGGAGGGAAGTTTTAAGAAGACAGCATTGGTGTGAGTCTCATAAGACCATGGAATTTCACATCAAGTCCACAATGACCAGACCTATAGTCACAGCTGAAAACTGCTCTGGACCCTGTCAGATCTTTCAACATCAGCTTCATAATTTTGATTTGTAAGCCAAATTTTATTATTTCTCTTTTTCTCTACTCCTTGAAAAAAATCAGAGAATGAGAAAGAGTGGTTATTTTAATTGAAAACTCCCAAAATTTTAAAAAGTAATATCCAGCTTTCTTGTTATAACATGGGATGAGTTTATAACCTTGTGACTATGATGAAAATTATAGAATAGAATATAGCAAGACATGGAACTGATCACTACATTCAGAAGAGTAGAGGTTTGAGACATTCTTCAGAAAAGCCAACTTCAGTTTCTCTCAGTGAGTGCTACCCGCTTAGACGGCCATGGAATGGCATGCCATAGGATAGGAGAGTTTCTGCTCTTCAGGAATACCTTCCAAAACAAGAAGTCTGCCATTGCTCCCAGAAACCACATCCTCAGGACACTGACACCCCTTACCTAGGCAGTTGTGTCATTAATTCAGACTGTTACTTTGGAGGTGGTGTAACAGGTAATATTTGTCCTTGCAGGTTTAACAGCTGAGTAAAGAATTACATATATATGGGCTAATGATGTGTTGAGACTGCTGCTTACTGACAGCACACATTATGTCCTTCAGTAAGGTGCAGTTCACAGGTCTTTGCATCTATAGCCACATCTCAATTATCAGCGATCTGTAATCTGATCAATGGCCTGTTACCCCCATATTTTAGCAATCAACACTGTGATTTTTAATTAAAGTGAGCCATTTGTGTGAAATGATTACTCTGTTCATTATCTTGACAATTTCATTACCGTATCAGGTAAAATGAAACATTTATAGCAAGAGGAAAATATATGAGCTCCCGTAAGGTTCAAGGAGGTTCATCACTGCAGTTGGCTGAGGCTGTTATCATTAACATCAATGGAACAGGTCACAGTTCCTGGTATGCCACATGCCAGTTATCTCCTTTTAAATGAATTATACATGCATTCATTAAAATTCCCTAAGTACTATGGGAACATGAACATTACAAGCATTTGTAGCCTGCTTGCACTTTCACTTATCATGATATGCATGTGCAATGGAGCTTAGAAGGATTTGACTATGAAAGGCTTTGCATGCATGATAATGCATCTAGTTGCTCTGTTGAGTGTTTCACATTCCATATGCAAAAGTTGTTTGTGTGACTTTGACTTCATGCCAGCTGAGAATTCAAAAATTCAACTTTGCTCTTTATAATTTCAAAGTGTACTTCTATGTATTTCTTATAAATCCTGAGGGGTAAATAAGTGCATGCCCTGAGGAGCAGCCAAAACTTTTGCTCCTGTTTTGATTTGGGAGCTGGTGGGAGGACAAAAAAGAGGGGAGTACATCAGAGGAGCAGGAGACATATCAAGATGACCGCCTCAATGAAAAGTTATCTATATATAATTGCATCTAACCCACCAAATGAAATGATCATCAGGGTCCTTTGGACAGGAAAGATTATTATTGCCCTGATGCTGAAAGATCAACAACAGCTGAGCTTTTAAAGATGGTTACAGAGACGTTGAACAGAAGGGAACATTGTCACATGGCCTCTCTGTCACCTTTGAATGCTTCGAGGCTGTTTCTGTTATGCACAGTTATGTCTGATGTCCAACTTTTACACATTTAAACTGTTGACACAGGCTGTGTTTTGTAGTTCAGCTGTCATTCTTAAGGGTGAAAGGGAAGAAAAAGGGCTGGAACTGGGGAGAGAAGGGAAGCATAGAGACAGAGTGGACTAGGTTTACCACCATTAGGAAAATTCTACTCTTTCCACTGAAGATTTCACCTTTAATTTACCAGAGGACATACTAATAATTTCCTTAGCATTGGATGTTGCTTTTCTTTGTGATTATAATAAGACGGCAAAGCACATATTTATTTTTCTTCTGCCACTAGAAGTAGCTTCAAAATGATTCAGTGAGCAAATTTCTTGGGAATGGCGCTTAACGCTTTTAGGGCATTAGGAAGAGGAACACCTGTATTCCAGCACACATTTTCCAGCTAATTTACATTTCAAAGAGGTCCATCATCTCTACACTGAGTTAATTTCATCTCCAACTGTTGTGTTACCAGGATTGCTTATAATGTTATTTTGGGAGTGCAAGCACCTCAACATTCTGACTTTCTGGGTAAGTGTTCTTGCTACCTGCTGGTTGCACAGGAGGTAGAGCAATTTATTATGTAATAAAATGTGGTACTATGAGTGCTAATTAGACATGATCTGACCGAAGGTACCAATTCTGAGCTTGCTCCAGCTCTTTGTTTCTGTATCCAGACTGTGAATCAAAATATGGAATACTGGTATCTGCATGTTCACATGGAGTTATTTGTCTGCAAAAAAAATTAGCTCTAGTGTATTCTTCACAGTGCATACAGAGTTCTCCCCACTCCTCATACATGGTGTTGATATTCCAATAGACATCCTGAATTATGGGATTCTAGTATTTTTCTAACAAAAGTGACAAATTCCACATAAAGCAAAAATTTGGATGTGTGAGATGTAGCCTATTCCAAGAAACCATATACTTTAACAACTCTTCTGTGCAGTTTTGGCAAAAAAGTTGCAAAGTGAAAGTGGCAAGTGCATGAACTACAGTACCCGTAATTATTTCTGCCACTTTCCATTTTTGTAGCAGTGACACCAGGAATGCCCATTCTGGTGAAGGAAATCTTGTAAATTATTAATAACTCCATGGATAGGTTTCTACAAAGGGCACATGTCACCAAGATTGTCAGGAAGAAAATAAACAATTCATGGGGGGGATTTTCTTTTTTTGCCAGTGGGAAATTAGATTGTGAAACTCTTCTCTTTCTGTGTAATAGGGCCTTATAATTTGTAATGATCAGAAGGAAAATATTATATGCTTAACAACATTAGAGAAATTTAAATGATAAAGAAACCGACAAAACACTCAATCCCCCCCAAAAAAGGGATAAAAAAAAGAACTGAAAACAGATGTGAACTTACTATTAGAAACTTCTAAATATAATCTACATTTTAGGAGCAGGACAAGTAAATAAATATCATAAAGCTGGTTAGTAGGACACTACACATGGCTTATTTAGCATTCTTATTTTCCTATAACTAAACCACTGGGAGCACAGTAAATGCACAAACATATATTGAAACCCAATAAATCCTCCCTTTTCCTTCTTGAGTGCTAAGTATTTTTCAGAGAAAAAAAACCTGTAATGATAAATAATACTACCTTTGTGGGGGAAGAGGTGATGGAAAGAAAAAAATTGCAACAAAAAGAAGAAAGCAAACTCATTGAGCTTAAACCTTACAGTCCTTTTGTCATTACTTGATTGTCCTTACCTTCTAAGGACATGCACCAGGCACTGGAAAAAGCTGCTATCAATCAATTGCAGCTGTAGGAAGAAGAAATACATAAATTTCTCAAGCCTTTCTGAGCACTGAAATCTTCCCAAAATAAATTGTTGAAGAGGTAAATACAGATGGGGAAAATCAGCATCAGAATTTACCCAATCACAATGCAGCTCAGGACTTCCATGTAGTTCCATTCAAAGTTGTGCTTTGTGGCTGTTTTTTTGCACCTTTACATAGAAGCTGGCTAAGATGAGCTGTTCTTTCCCTCATGATGGTCCTACTGCATAGCCAGAGGCTGGAAGCAGTCAGTACTTTTTGAGATTGGGGATTATATCCTTAATTCTCCCAACAAGACAGCAGCCAATAGGTTTCGCATTCGTTAATGAGGTAGATAGTGAATGAGTATGAAGTCTACACAGTACTTACTCACTGACCTTAATCTTTGTAATTCTTTTGTCATTAAGAAGAAAATACTCTGCTTCTGTAGAATTATGTTGCATTTTTGAGAACATTTAACTTATTTAAGTTAAAATAGGCAATTAATCTATTTTTGATGTCTCAGTGTGCTAAGACAATTAACAACAAAATATCATCAGGATTTACCTTGATGTGTTAAGGGGCTTGAAAAGGTTTTATGTAGTTAAAGGGGGAAAAAATTAAAATCTACTTCTTGTAACATTTTCTGAATAATCTTATTAATTATTACATTATCTTACCTTTATCTTAGGATTTATGTATAGAAGAAAAAGAAAGCAAGATAAATAATGTCTGAAATGTAAGTCTTTCTTGATGGAAAAATAGTGTGGATTAAATTTTCCTGAAGGTGAAAACATGGCTGAAGATTCATTTTGATGGCAATTTTCTGTATCCACAATAGTTCAGAACTATTTTTCAAGGTGTATATGTTATTTTTCTACATGAATACAATTTTTTTTAAATTCAGATATCAATACAGGGTAGTGGAACTGTAGAAAATTATTTTAAAAGATTAATGTAATTTTCTGTCTTTAGAATGAAAAAATGGTTGTTTTAATACCTTGTAATTGCAGAATTTAAGTAATATATCCTCCACTCTCTGTTGGATTGTATCTTTTCCATTACTTAATATTTAGGATTTTCTTGTTTGTCGACTGTGGTCAGTAATAGGTGTGATAGAGGTGCTAAACGTTTTTTATGACTGAATTTTCTAAAACATTCCTCTGTAAGGGGATATTAGGGAAACATGCTCTTTACTTTAGCAGTTTTGGAGACATTAATTTATAAAAGATTTTAAAAGAGAAAAAAGTTGGGTTTTTAATTCTTTTTTCCCAAGCAATTTAACCAGACATATACAGCACCATTATTTTTCAAGGATTTCTTTGAATTTGACAACTCTTAAGTTATATCTTAACGTTTGCTGTAATCTCCTTGAACATGTAAGCACATAATCATTGTCTGTGTTCAAAAGTCATAATTTATTCCAGTAATAATGATTGTCATTTGCCTTCTTCATGTTTATCTTTTAAATATTGGTGACAGAAACTGAAAATACGACTTTTTTTTTTTTTTTTTTTACATACATAACAGTGATCTGCTTATTAGTGTGAAAATTGGCTTGTTTCTATTGCTAATCATAATTTTGTCTTCTAATTCAGGCTATGTCATCCCTAAACACTTCAGTCATCCTTCAGGTATAGGAGATAAGGTAAACAGCAGAGCAAAGCTTGAGAAAGTATGAATGATCTATGTATTTGTTAAGACTATTAATGAAATTACATTACTTTCACTACCCACCAGATGAAACCAGTCTGCATGAAGAAGGAATCACAAATGGAAAGTTAGATGCATTTTTTGCAAGCTGCTAGATAACAGCTTAAATACACCTGGAAATGCCAAGCACTCCTCTCATGAAGGCCCAGTTTTCTAATTATCTTTGACAAGCAGAATTACTGCAAAAGGTTTTATAAGACTTGAAATCTATGTAAGTGGTTGATTGTGTCTTTGTAGACACAATGAAACCAAACCTGTTTGGCAGGATGCCCACACTGATGGTTTGTCCACTAGCAGCCCACCTGAAAGTGAGCTGCCATGTAGGTGTGGCAGCCAAGGCAAGCCATGGCTCAAAGTGAAACAGCTCCAAACTGTGGGAGACCAAGTGGTCTAGTGAAATATTTCCTTAGAAATAATAGAGTCTTTCTTTTTTGTCATTAAATATGCCATCAATCTTTCATCCAAGAAGAAATTGATGTGTTAATAACACTATTCTCTTAAATATTTGAGCAATGCTTAAGATATTAATGCTATACTGGAACTGTCCATTTATTACTAAAGAGACAGAAAGATGGCTAATGACCAGAAAGACAAGACACTACAGTGGGGACAAAGAATTGCTTAAAGGTAAAACTGTAGTGAACTGAGATTGTAGAGGTAAGAGAAGGAGAAGAACATGCCCTAGGGGAAAGGAAGAAAGTAGAGCAAAGACCTGATATAAATCTGAAACAGTAAAAGCGAAAGTGGCAATCATTTTAAAACAATGAAGTAAAACATTGTTTTAGAAAATTCTACTGTGCAATTATCTCTTAACGTTTACAATACTCAGTTTATTTCAAACATCCCAGATGGTGCAGCAGTATTCTGTATAAAAGCTATCTGATGGGGTGGGTAGTGTGTGTGTATGTGTGGTGTTCAATATCAATAAAGCCCCTTTGCCTCCTAGACAGTGAAGAATCACTGTGTTTATTGGGACTCTGGAAACATACCTAGAGTCAGCAAATTCCTATTCAGGTCAAAATTAAGTAGAATTCTCTTAAAATTATGTCACATTTTAAATGCATACTTGGTAAAATCTTATTTAGGATGTGATAAATTAACCTCTTTCTTGATTCATTTTATAACATTTTACCTAAATCATGTTTAGTGCACAAATGAGAGAGATTGTATTAAAAGAGTTTGGTAAGCAGTGCCCTCCTTGCCAAGGTGACATATGCCATAATGTCTAGTAAGTGATCTTTTTCCAGAGCACATATGTTGGGTACATATGGATACCAGTAACCAGCAAGATGCCATTAGAAATACTTTTGAGGATTTTATCCTAAATATTCATAAATATTGATAACTTTGAATCTAAACCTAGCTGCAGCATTTAGTAATCATCATCATCACCATCATCATCTTAATGCTAATACTAATACTAATAACAACAGCAGTATCAACAACTAATAGTAATAGCAATACTCCCTTTTAAGTTTCCAAACCCCAGTTTAATTTTTTTGTCTTAATATTGTATGGCATTATGAAATGGCACTTTTCCATCATGTTTACTCCTGCCATCCCTAATGCATTACCAGGTGTGAGATTAATGAGTGGAGCACATGAGACCTGCCACAGTTAATCACGTTTGTAACCTTTCACATACACAGCAGAATATTTCTTGCTGTGAAACATCCTTTACCTTTTAATCTCTGCTGAGCATAGTGCTAACTCAACACTGTAAGTTTTTTTTAGGTATTTCAAGTTAAGTCATCAAATTATTATTCCTCTTTCACATTTTTTTCTATCAAAGAACTGGTGGTATTTCAAGGAAATATTGAAGTAGTAAGAGATTGATAAGCATAATTGTAAACTTTTCTGGAATTAATGAAACATGTAAATAGATGTGAAAGAGGTGGTACTTTTGCAATCATACCTCAAAATATTCACAGATAAAGTATACAACTTTTAGAATAAGTTTTAGTTCAGAAGTTTATTTGATTTTCAACTTTGTATGAAGTGTCAAAAGATCTGTACATACAAGAGGCTATTCATGTGTTCATATATGTCACTGAATATAGGCAGAAATATGTAAGGCTTGAAAATTCCAATTTAATATTGTTTTACTTCTAGAGCCATGTGAAAGGTCTCCATGTAAATAGATTTATCTATTTGTTCATATGTATTTTTAATTTCAAATTTAGGAATGTTGGTCTAAATGTTAATAATAATTCTTAGGAGAATTTAGCATATATAGGTTTAAACAATACTCAGAATCATAAAATCACAGAATTATATGGGTTAGAAGGAATTTTAAAAGTAATTTAGTTCCAGTTACCTGGCAATGGGCAGGGACACCTTCTGCTACAGCAGGTCGCTCAAGATCATTCAGCCTGGCCTTGAACACTTCTAGGGAGAATCCATAACTTTGGGCAATCTCTTGCAGTGCCTCAGCATCCTTACAGTAAAGAGCTTCTTTTTTTTTTTGATCTAAATCTACCCTCTTTCAGTTAAAAGCCATTCCCTCCTGTCCTATCACTACATACCTTCACAAAATGTCCCTCTCCAGCCTTGTAGCTCTCCTGTAGGTGCCAGAAGGCTGATATATTCTCCCTAGAGCATTCTCTTTTCCAGGAAAACAGTCCTAACTCTCTTAGTCCATCTTCCTAGAAGGGGTGCTCTATTCCTCTGATCGTCTTTACAAGCTTTCCCTGGACTTTTTCAGCAGGTCTATGTCCTTTTTATGTTGAAGGCTGAAAAGGTGGATGAATCACTCTAGGAGGGATCTCATGAGAGCAGAGCAGAGGAGGCAGAATCACCTCCCTTGACCTGATGGTTACGCTTCTTTTGACACAGCTCAGGGTGCATTTGGCTTTCTGGCCTGCAAGTGCACATTGTTGGGTCATGGCAAGCTTCTGGCAAACCAGCGTCCCCAAGCCCTTTTCCTCAGGGCTGCTCTGACTGCATTCTCTGCAACATGCGCTTGCAGCCCAGGACAAGTGCAAGTACCCTGGGTCCGGGTAATTGTAAGCGCAAATACAATCCTTGTCACATTTCATAAAGTTCACATAGGCCTACCTCTCAAGGCCTGTCAAGGCCTCTGTGGATGGCATCACTTCCACCCAGCATGTCAGATGCACCACACAGCTTGGTGTTTGCAAACTCGCAGAAGGTGCACTCAGTCCTGGCATGTATCTCATCAGATCCCATGGACTTGTGTACCTCCAGGTTCTTCAGATGTTCTTGAATCTGATCTTTTCCTCCAGTGGGTGGTAGATAAGCAAGCAGTAATAAGCGAGTTTCTTCCTCCTGATTTGATGTTACAGGAAGAATTCACTCAAAGAATGCAAATCAAGCAATTCTTTAGCCCACTTTGTCTGGCCCTGACATTACTAAGAAAAGGCCTTTTCCTTGACCTTGCAATGCAAGATCCAACACTTTGCCTTGCCTTGTTTTGGTTGAAGCTGATTTTACCTTGATTTGGCTATGCTAACTATTGCCTAGAAGTCATGTCACTGACACCTAAACTATTTTTTGCTCTTGTTTATCTTTGTGCAGTTGTGTAGTTCAATGTCTCGTGCTTGTTAATGGTTGATCATTCTAAGGAGAATGAAAATGTGGAGTAGAAGCAGGGAGGCCCTGGTACTACAGGCAGCAGCCCTAGGTAGTGAGCATTAACCTTGATATTCAACTGATATAATGATGAGTTACAACAACAGAGGCTGTGAAAGGCTGGGGAGGGCTCTGACTGCACTATGACCTGCTTAGAAGGACGAACACTGCCTGGAACTAGGAGCTTTTGTCTCAGGGGCAACATGACATGAAGACCCAAACTAAACTGGCTCCCACAGGGTGAGAAGGCCCATAGCAAAAATTAAACAAGAGGATAGGAGATTTTCCCTAATAAATCAGGCATGCAACTGTGACCAGAATTGCAACTGCCTAGAATCTAGTATAAACCCTCTCATTATGCACAGGAGATGTGCTTACAATAGCAAAAACATTTTTGGCTATCAAAATTAATTCCATGTGATAAATATGTATTTTTTATCTACATAATGATTAAATATATATATATAAAACAGGGAAATCAATTAAAAAATCACAAAAAGTATTCTAACTATAATGGCAAATACTATGTATCATCAGCTACAGATACATTTTAATATTTAAAACTTTTGTTTTGTAAATCTTGGTTTTGACATGAACTATCTAGAATCTTTCAGGCAGCACTAATGCTGCAGTACTCTGTACACTCTTAATGCTAAACCTATAATTTTATTCAGACTAGTAAATCTAATTTCACAGAAATTTTCTGTATACAAAGACAACAAGGAAAGAAAACCCCAAACTTAATTAAAGATAGTGCTCATTTTTGCAAAATACATGAAATGTTTAAGAACAGAATAACAATATTTTAAAAAAATTCTATTACCTGTATTTTGTTTTCATTCAAATCAAATAAATTACTTTCCAAAAAGGTGAATAATAAGAAAAAGTGGCTTTAATTAAATGAATTGCACAAGCTACATGAACTTAATTCTATCATAAATGCACTGCAATAGAATTTAAAATCACTTTTGTTCCTTTGAATGCTACCACTAACATAATTACCTTAAAAAGCATACATACTTATCTTTATAGATGTATGTTTTTAACATTTGTTTTATACCATTGATCCGATGATAAAACCATAAAGAAATTTACATTAATCTTATTCAAACCTCTATCTCATCTTGAATTTTTTTACTGTTATATTCTTGTTTAGTTTACTATTCCCAGACCTTTGATGAGTTAATATCTGGTTTCTCTATTCTTATCTATTACATTTTATAAAAGCCCCACAGACTGAACATTCCATAATATCTAAAGCCATTAAGTACTCAACGAATTTTTCATTATTACTATTCCCTATTTGCTTCAATTTTGAAGTCTGAGTAGGACCTGAAACTTGTCTCATCTCATCAAAGCTGAGAGGCTTCAGAGCTTCATTATATATAAGTCCTATCAAGATTCACAAACTATCTATTCCTTCATCTGCTTCCCCTGAGGGACCCCATGCATCTGATCATACCTACCAGATGGCTTGGTCTTTATAAAACAAAGCAAACAAAAGCAAACAAAACTGCTTTCAGTAAAAACACAGGAAAAAAAAGAGTGCTGCATTCTTCCCTTGGCTTTGCAGCCCATAGGTCAGAATTCTTATACAGTATGGAAAAACTGCATTCAGTGCCTTTCACAGCCACTCTTCTATCTTCTCTGTCTTAACATCAAGATATAGACTAATCTTTAATGTCAGAAGGGATTTATATACTGCTGTCAAGAAAAGAGGCAAAATGGAAATAGCTTTTAAGTTACTGTAAAGCTCTCACCTGGAATACAGGGGAATTAATTCTTTTCTTGCTTGAAGAATTATCATTATTAAGCACTGTGGATCATATATTAAGTGGAGCATATCCCTCACTAGAAGTCATGCTTCTTCGTAGTGACTCCAGGATTTCCATGAGAGAGTTGCTTACTGATTTTTACTTGTTTATTTCATGTGGTTTGATTCCTTTGATTTGTTTCAATTGCATCAGGTGACTGATGGTGTGATTTGTTAATAGCATTACCTCCTTCTGAAACAGCCTAGAAGGACCTGCCTTGTCACATAAATGTCCTAAGGATCTTTATGTTATTAATTTATTATTGACATACATAGGAATTTAGGAGTTGAAATATAATTGAGAATCTAAATGCACTTGAATTTGAAACATCCACAAAGATACATACTGAAATATGTAGTCTGCACCTATAAATTTGCAAGAGAGGTCACCCTGTTTAAACTACCATTCAACACTTTGTGCTGTTTTTGGCTGGGGTAGAGTTAATTTTCTTTGCAGTCACTAGTGACTAGTGACTGTCTTTTAGATTTAAGCTGAAAATGATGTTGCTAACATGGAGTATTGCTGAGCAGAACTCAGATAGAACCAAGGCCTTTTCTGCTTTTCACACTCCTACACTGGTGAGGAGCCTGGAGGCGCAAGGGAAGCTGGGAGGACACAGCTGAGAGAGGTGATCCAAAATGACCAAATGGATATTGCAGATATATTCCATCAACCTCATTTAATAAAGTGGCAGGAAGGAGGACAAAGAGCGAAACAGTGAGATGGTGTGATGCTGCTGGTGTTCCTGAGTAACAGTGATGGGGCCCTGCTTTTCTGGTGATGGCTGAACACCTATCTGGTGATAGGAGGCTGTGAATGATTTGTGTTTTCCTTTGTTTAACTGTGTGGTTTTTGCTTGGCCTAAGAGCCTCTCTATCCCAACACACAAATTTTCTAGCTTTCATGCTTCCAATTTTCTCCCTGATTCAACTGGTAGGAGAGTGAATGTTTGCATGATACTTGGTTGCTGGCTGGGATTAAACCACAACGCACTTTGAGGAGTGATATTTATTGATCTTAGAATGATTTAGTGTGGATTATCCTGGTGACTAGTAAAAATCTGCTTATTCGCTACAAACTAAACAGAGTCACGTTTAGATAACAATGCCTACTACATTTTCTGAATGTATTTTCTTCCTTCAGCAGCTAGAAATAAAGGAACACTAGCAGCAGTCAGTCTCAAAAAGGTTTCTCTGTGATTGTCTAATACACAGAATTTGATTTGGTAGGGTTTCATTTAGTAGTGTAAGCATGGTCTCAGATCACTTACAGACCTGAACATTTTTTGCAAAGAATACATCCCCTGAAAGCCTTGCTGGGAGATCAGTAGGTGTAAATTAGCACTTCCTATTTCTTGGTAGCCTTTGCAGCTCTTCACACGTCAGCTGGTGGAAATGTAGACTCCTGTGGAGTTAATAGGCAGCTCAGCAGGGCTTTGGAGAAGCTAGGGTGCCATTTTGGAGTATAGATTTATTAACAGGATAAGATGTATTTATGTTAAGTCAGATGATGCATGGAAGTATGAGTTGAGTCTGAGATACTTGGGGAGAGAATATTCTGCACTTTAGTACAGGATAATAGAGGGCATATGGGCAATTACTGCAAGCCCCAAGGTCACAAAGAAAATCCTTAGCAAAGATTGTAAATCCATGTTGAAATCCTGATGCATACCATCACCTCCCTTTGCTTCTTTTTTCTTTTTATTTAAATGTGAATATTTCAGAAAAGTTATGCAGTTCTGCATTAATCAAGCGGCATGTTTCAGCAAGTAGGATTTACGAAGGGTGAGGTTTCAGAGATTATCAGTATTTCCCACACCTTATCTGCAAAGCAAGTCTTAATAGTAGGAAAACACAGCTTGAAGCCCGCTACAGTTGATTTCAGTGGGAATTGCTCGCCCCCTGCTTCTCCATTTCAATGGGAGACAGCATGGGCTAACTGCACAAGATATGAATGCTCTGCCAGCTTCTAAATGGGTGACTTGTAAGAATGAAGTCAAAGCATTTCTTTGAACTTCTGGAAGCATGTATTTCTCTCTCTTTTCCCCCCTTTCTTTTAATTTGCCAATATTTTCCCCTTATTTTTTTTTTCTAATTAAATTGGCTGCAGTTCAAGAGAAAAACATCCCAGTCCATATGTCACTGTGTTCATTGCAGGCAAGTGTGGTAAAAATATAGCAACCTCTTCTATGCTTCTTCAGTAGACTGTAATAAAATTGTGTTTATTAGTTATGTGGTTAAACCAAAATACCAGTTTCGTTTTATTTTAAGGAAAGCTAAAACCTAGTGTCTTGAATACATGATTTGCCTTCTTAAACAAGTAAAATAATTTTTAAAATAAAATTTTCAAGGTTTTTTCCTCTGTCTCACAAATGAGGCAACAGGCCTGAATTTCAGAGAGTCAATGAACTGTGAATAGATTAATCTCTGGTTCATTTTCATTCCCCACTGCATAGCTGATTAGATATATGTTACTTTTCCATTAGATACAAATTATCTGGGAGGAAATGTATCACCAACATTATTATGTTTTCACCATGACTGGGAGGATTGTGTGACATCTTTTAACTGGAGAGAAGAGTGCTTTACATTTCCACAGCCTGAGTTCTGTGAGGTAGATCCCAGCAGTGAGCCAGGAGTGTTTCTTTATTGCACCCTCACTCCAAGGTAGTAGCGAATTCCCATGGATTTGTGGGAAGCAAAACATGACAAATTCATATCTCTTCTACTGGTATCAGTTTAATGCTGGATTTTAAATGCATTCACATTAAAAGATTATTTGTGCAGTTATTTTCCCTCATGGAGGCATTACCTCCTATAATCCTAGCACTTTATTGTTTCACACAAGTTGTCTTCCCAGAACATATCTTCACATTTTTACAATCTGACTTTGCCTCTTATTTTTCATATCCATACCTTAGTGACATTTTTATATTGTGATCCTGGTTGTTAAACCCCAGGCAAATATGGCTACATATATTTCTGCATATGGATGTGCGGAGGACTACATCCCAGACCTACTTTGATCTATTCACTATTCTCGTTGCTTTAGAGCACGGGAAAGCCTATACGTACCTAAACTTACTCTCCTGGTCTGTAGCCTGCCTCTGATAATGGCCAAGATTTGGGGAAATAAGGATCTTTACAGTGTTACTTCCCCAGACATACCCTCAAAATGCTTCCAGTTTGAATCAGGGATTTTCTTAAAGTATTTTTTTTTTTCCTGGGGCATGACCTCGTGCAAAGCAGCTCTGTAGAGAGGGACTTGGTGGACAACAAGCTGTCCATGAGCCAGCAGTGTGTCCTTGTGGCTAAGAAAGCCAATGATGTCCTGGGCTGTATTAAGAAGACCATTGCCAGCAGGTCGAAGAAAGTGATCCTGCCCCTCTACCCTGTCCTGGAGAGGCACATCTGGAGTTCTGTGTCCAGTTCTGGGCTCCTCAGGACAACAGAGATATGGAGCTCCTGGAACAGGTTGATGACTAAAGGGCTGGAGCATCTCTCTTATGAAGAAAGGCTGAAGCATGTGGGCCTGTTCTGCCTTGAGAAGGGAAGACAGAGGAGGGGACCTCATCAATGTATACAAATATCTGAAGGGAGGACATCAGGGGGACAGATCCAGGCTCTGCTCGGTGCTGCCAGACAATAGGACAAGAGGCAACAGGCAGAAACTGATGCACAGGAAGCTCCACCTGAACAGGAGGAAGAATTTACATTGTGGGTGACTATGCACTGGACCAGGATGCCCAGACAGGGTGCGGAGTCTCCCTCACTGGAGATATTCAAGAACTGTCTGGACACAATCCTGTGCAATGTGCTTCAGGGGATCCTGAGTGAACAATGAAGTTGACCAGATGAGTCACTGTAGTCTCTTCCTATTCTATGATTTTGTTATTAGGACATTTTCACCTTTAATAATCCTTGATGAACATGTTTTTCATGTTTTCTATTCATTTATTAGCTTTATTTTTAGAATTCATAAACATTTGGATTATATATTATCTCATGGTAATATTTTTAAAGGTTTAATTTTGAAAAGCTACTTCTCTTTGATGCCTATTTATTGAGAAGATAAATAGAAAAAGGAAATTTGAGTTTCACATAGTAGTCAAGATGTAAATTCACCATGCATTTAAGCAGGATTATATTGACATGTTGCATTTTGCTTTCTACTTCCTTTTTTAATGGTTCTTATGGTCTTGTTTACCTTTTTTTCACACCCATTTAAACCCTACTGATGTTCCATAGTGCCATCCAAAGAGTCTCAAGTAATTTCTTCTTGAATGGTAGCAGCTGATTTAGAGATTTTAAAATTATAGATGCAACTTAGAGTTAATGAAAATGTAAATGTCTTGTCTTCTGGCCATAAATAAAGGTATTGCTAGTATTTTGGTTGCAGATGAATTCATTTTCGTTTGCTAATTTTATAATATTATTTAAATTGGAACTGATATTCAACTAATATCATATTTTTATATAATCTTGCCCAAAATCTTTCTTACTCACTTTTTCCAGGGAATCTTGAATGTAAATCTCTCCCTAAGAAATCTGTGTTTTACATTTTGCTTCAAAAGCTATAAATAGCTTATTAAATTTCCAGATTAAACTTGTCATTTGTTGCCAAAATGGAAGCACATGGTATAAATCAACAAACAATTGCTGTGCAGAACTTCTGATGTGCTTCAAGTGGTAGCTGTTCATATGTTTTACTCTTTTATACATATTCTCAACCTGCAAATATTTGTCTCTGTCCTTATGTCTTGGAATTGAGTCTGTTTTGGAAATCACACATTTCATTATGTATTTAACAACTCCCTATATTAACATTGTCAGTATTTTAACCTACTTCACATAGGTAAATTTCACATTCTCCACTTGTTTGAATACTCAGTGTAGAGATATATTAATATTTGTAGAAGAAACATCTGAATGAGGGAATGGGTCTCTATACAACAACTGTACTCTCTTTGAAATAGAGAAAAGAAACCAACCTGGAAATACATTATTTTTCTATGTCTTCCTTTGCTAACTACTTAGCCTAGATTATGTGGTAAGGTTTAGTTCATGTACCTCTTTTTATGACTCTAATTCTTCTTTGAAAAGTTAGAATTTTGCCTATGGAAACTGCCAGAAGTGACTATCAGGAACAGGGATGTGTATTAATGACATGATTGTGTAGCGGCCCAGATATTTTACTTTGATTAAGTATCACACTGCCTATAAAATGCAATTGTTGTCCTGTTGAAATTAATGATTTTCTCATTAACCTCTTATTATGCAGGCTATTTTACATCTTGTTTTCACATGATCTCCATACAGATGAATGGTCCCTTATAAACTCTGCTTCAGATGAAATAAACAATAGTGAATTTCAGCAACCTCAGATTCTCATAGAAATTTTCATCAGGTTTAACTGTGCTGGTTTCACGATCCTTAATCCCAAATTGAAAATTTTTTTTGACATAACTGTTATGAGGATCTGAAATTTATAGTAAATATAAACAAAGCCTAAAGACTCATTCTCTCATTAGCTCCCCTAAGGGTTACTTGTGATTAAAGATCTTGATATTTTTTTCCTGTATCATTAATGTTTGTGTGTGTGTGTGTCTGTGCATGTTAGAATCTCAATAATTTTTAGTTGCAATACAACAAAGACTCTTGGCAACAGTTAACAGAGCACAAACAGCAAGATTAATAGATCTAGACTCACACAAGAAATTCAATTCCTGAAAACCACAGCCTTGTAGTGTAAGAAAATTTAAAATACAAATGCATAGGCAGTATTTGGAAAGAAATCTGCAAATAGGATGGTGAAGGCCATGTGATTGTCCTGAAGAGCAACAGAGTGCAGCTTCACAACTTTTCTATTTTACCACCTTCAATCACTTCCAAGGGACTACTTTCTGCATTCAGTTGCTCCAGAACTCTGTGGGGTAACAATATGATTTCCTTCAGCATGTCCCTATTGTTTTGAGAACGGGTGCTCTGAAGGGAAGGCACACACCAGGCTCTGAGCAGAACCCAGCAAGGAGAGCGGCTGATATATCAGCAAGAGGCCTGTTATATCCTGACTCTGACCTTCAAGCAGAAATCTGTTCCAGTATTGTATATTTGTTTAACCTTCACAAACATTTAAAAGAGCATTCATTTTTATCTGATCAGAAACACAAGATATTTCATTTCAAAGGGATGCTACCTCCTTTACCTGAAATACATCTTTCCATTCTTGAATGTAGAAGTCAAGGAAACACTAAATATCAAGGACAAAGGATACAAATCAGAACAGTTTCAGATAAGAGGTAAGCTGTTACAAAGATAGATGTAAAATAATTTCTATATTTAGGGGAATTTGTAAACAAAAGAGTTGATCTTTGAAGGTCTAACAGCACAGAGTTGCTAAATTTTAGGCCTTGCTAGAGCGTTCTCTACTAAACTTGAAGGTAAGACCTTAAGAAATCAATCATATACATATGCATACACGTGCAGAAGCACAGACAGACATGCCTTTTTTGCTTTAGTATGTATGCTTTGTGTCAAGAAAGTAAAACAAAAAAAGGGTCTTTTTAGGGACATTTCAGGACTGAGTGAGTCATGGTCTTGATGAAGCTCAAAGTCAGAGGAGTTCTTCTGTTTTTGACTAAGTATTACCTTTATGAATTATATTTTTAGCGCTGTGTGAACAAAAAGCTTTACAGTTAGTGCTCCCTTTTTGTCAAGCTATGCCCAGTCACAAAGACACGCCATGTTAGATAATGAAAGATGCGCAATTTACATTCTGTAATGCCAATGCATTGTTCACCATGCCAGGGTAAAAAAAAATAAGGCTAATAAAATCCAAAAGACATCTACTCTGGGCTGTGTGAGGAACTTAACAGGAAAAGGATTAGAGATTAGTGTTTATTAAGTAATTCTTCTTTAGTACTGTAGGTATGAATGATACCCAGTTCCCAGCATACACCTTGGGCACATGATGAAAATAGTATGGATAGGCTACCACAAAATAGAATATTTCCAAAAGTTACTCTTCCTAAAGTCATGTTTTATATAATTAAGCCAGTAGAATTCCTATATTCCTAACCTGTCTCTGGTGAAAATAAACAGCTTGTTTTTAATTACCTATATTACTATACTGTTTTTATGATCTGCTCGTATCCATAGATATGGTATAGTAAAAAGACCTAACCTGTCTCAAAAAGTCCTGGGATGATGTGCAGTGCATCCCTTTCAACTCAGCATATTCCATGAATCTATGTTTCTATATTAGCTGGGCAGCAATGTTCTGATCAAAGCTATGAGTTTATTCTCCTCAGTGGTAAATATTGACATTAACATTGTTTAATATTTTCTTCTATGCTCTGGACCTTGGGAAAGAATCCACCCTTACCAAATCTGTGGGTGACACCAAATTGTTGCCTTATAGAGGGAAGTTAACATGAAGGAGGAATTTTCCCATTAGGAATTGCTTAGTGATTTCCGAAAAGTCCTGCACTTGGAGGAGAATGTCCCCATGAAATTGTCCAGGCTGAGCAACATCTCTGCAGAGACAGAACCTGGGTGTTGTGTGAGCTACAAATTGAACACGGATCAACAGTGTGTTTCTTTGTAAATTCTAACCAGCTACAGCATCAAAAGTATTGCTGGCACGTTGAGGGAAACTATTAGTCCCTTGTATGACTCTGCATCAATAATGGTTCACTCTTGAAACAGGAATATCAGCAAATAGAGATGACTGTCAAAGTGCCACCAAGACGTCTGGGAAATGAAACAGAAGGCATACAAGGAATATGGTTTGTTCAGCTCAAGAGGAAATGTATCAGGCTCTAATAATCTATTGGTGGGAGGTTAAAAATTGGGTGTTGGCAGACTATTCTTGAAAGTACACAACAAGCTGAGTGGTGCTGTTGACACATCCTAAAGGCTGTGATGCTGTCTAGAGGGAATGAGACAAACTAAAGTGGATACACAGGAATTTCATATGGTTTAACAAGACCAAGTAGAAAGCCCTGCACCTGGGTTGGGCAATCCCCCATACCAATACAGGCTGGAGGATGAGCAGATTTGAAGTCCAAGGAGAACTTGGGGTGCTGATGGATGAGAGACTGGATGTGACCAGCAATGTGCACTTGCTGCCCAGAAAGCCAAACATGTCCTGGGCTGCATCCAAAGCCCTGTGGGCAGCAGGGTGAAGGAGGGGATTGTGCCCTCTGCTTCACTCTGGTGACGCCCCAGCTGCAGGGCTGCATCCAGATCTGGGGTCCCAGCACAGGAAGGACACGGAGCTGCTGGAGTGAATCCAGAAGAGGCCACCAAGTTGATCAAAGGGATAGAGCACCTCTGCTATAACAAAAGGCTGAGAGAATTGGGTTTCTTCAGTCTGGAAAACAGAAGCCTTCAAAGTGGCCTAATTGCAGCCTTCTGGTACTGGAAGGGAACTTGCAGGAAAGATGAGGCAAGACCATTTACAAGAGCAAGGAAAAAGGGGAATTAGTTCAAACTGAAAGAGTAGGTTTGGATAAGATATTAGGAAAAATTCTTTACTGTGAGAGTGGTGGAGCACTGGAACAGGTTGTTCAGTGTAGTTGAGGCTGCCCCATCCCTAGAGATGTTCAAAGTCATGTTAGATGTGCCTCAGAACAACCCAGTCTAGTTGAAGGTGTCCCTTCAGGGACAGTCACCCTGAAGGGGCATGGAACTAGATGATCTTCAAACCAAACCATTCTATGATTCAAAAAAAAGACCATGGTCAAAACCTGTAACAGAAATTCTAACAGTCTGGAAGAAAAAATATTTTCATGAGACTGTTTCAACAGAAGAACAGGGACACTGTGAAATCTTAAGAGAGATTTTCCTAATTTGTCTGAATTTTTGAAACCAGCTCTCCATTGAGCAGGTTGTGGTACTTATGACCCCAGAAGTTCCTTCCAACCAATTTTTTTGATAATGTTGTGATTTCCTCCCTAGATCTGGGATACATTTTGTTCTAAAATCTGAAATTTTTTTATGTTCAACAGAAGTCACCAGGTTTGCTAGAAGATTCCTGAATAATTTTTCATGGCTGGTGATACATAGGAGATCATCCTTTAAGTCATTTTCTGCTCTGGCTTAACTTTTAAAACAGTGTCAAGGGCAGTGAATGTATGAAATCTACCAGTGTTCATCATTATGGTGTGGAAAAAAAAAGGTGTAGAAATAATCAGTTGATTGCTCATTTTCTTACAATGGAAATTAAAAACTAAAAGCCAGGAGAAGACATTACTCTGATTCCATACACTACATAAAAAATTATGAGAAAAAGTTATGTGAGTTAAAGCATATCATATACCCAAACAGCATACCTAAAATTAGATCAAATTATTTCAAATCTTCATTTCCAGGTGGAAGATCATATGAAAAGACAGTCATGAATGAAATAAAATAATTATTTTCATGTAAGCTGGGCATTCTCTTCAAAGGAACAGTTGCCAGTTAATTACAGGTTGTGAACTCTTTTTATACATCATGGAATGATTCACGAGGGCATTAAGGGAAGATTTCATAGTTAGGGACAGACATTGAGACTCTCAGATGATGTAAATCAGTCCTTTTCTTTTTGCTTCTCTCAAGACACACCGATGTCGCAGACATTTCTCCACAGAAATCCTTTCTTTCAGATTTCTGTGTCTTCTGGAGGCCAGAGGCCTCGGAAGACAAGGTAAACAATTATTATCAGCTGCTGTGGAATGTAATAGGATGCACCTTGATTGGCTCATTTTCTTTGTTTATAATTAAGGGCCAATCACAAAGTGTAAGCCAGGGACTCAGTCCTTGGCCACAGCTTTGTTGTAGGATTCTTGCTATCAATTCTTAGCCTAGCCTAGCTGCTCTGCAAACCTCTCTCTATATTCTATTAGTATAGTTATAATGTATTATATATGATATCTAAATAAATCACCCTTCTGATCAAGAAACAAGATTCACCGTCTCTCTCTCACCACCAGCGACCCACTCAGGCGCAGTAATAAACCTCTGTATTCCATCAGAAAATCTAGTAAACAAATACCAAATATACAGCTTCACAGTTAAAATGTCATGTATTTGTATTTAACTTTTGAATATTATAGTAAATGGAATTTAATTCTGCCATTGAAACCAGCTCTGCATGTCTGCATCATTAAGTAGAGGAAATGGATTTTGTTTCCTCTTGGTTTTATACCATTCTCCAAGTCTTTGCAAATACAGCAACAACAAAAAATAGTAGCCTGAAGCCATTCCACAGCAAACTATGATCTTGTCAGATCTTATCAGCTCAGACAAGTTGGTCCTGGTCTGTAGCTGGGGCGACTGCAGCAGGGAAAAAATGGACTTAAGGAATGCTCCTATCTTTGGAATTTCAGCCTGGTGCAGCTACAGCAAATGGTTTCAATCTTTACTGCATGTTTTCCAGCTGATTTTTTTCCTGATTGAAGTTGTGCCTTCCTTTCCTGAGTTTGAGAACACTGACTTCCACCTTTCTCTGTGGGTGAGAAGGCAGGAAGATAGAATTCAAACTCTGTTTTTCTGATACATCCAGGCGAAACACTACTTTTGTATGGTTTTATGGCTGCATATTATTCCCACAGAAATAATTTAGCAAAATGCCTTTTCTCCATTTTTGGAAAAAAACTTTTGAGTGACAATGATGGACATGAAAATAAAAAGAAGACTAGATGACAGAAAATTCTATGTAGAGAAGAAGGATGAACAGAGTATAAAAGCAAAATATATGAACAAATATATCAATATCCTATTAACATGAATTCTTGCTTAAAATTCCTGAAAAGGGGAATTCACTCTTCTTTGTGTATTCCTGTCTTCGTTACACACATGGTTTGATGTGTGATGAAGGACCTACTATAACAAGTGTTGAAAAACATCAATAATATGCTTATGTTTTCTTTAGCTGGTGTCTTTAAAGTTTATCTGTTTCCAAAGATTTCCCTTCTTTTGTTATTCCTCATGATTCCATAAAATCAAAGAAGCCACCTAAAAATTAGACCAAAGGTACATGTAGCACACCTCTTGTTGGTAACACCCAGAAGCTGATAATTCAACACCAGCATGAAAACTCTTGATTTGGAAATATTTATTGAAATCCAAAATAATATGTCACCATTGTACAGAAGAGAGGACTACTTGAATTTTGTTCCTATTATCAGTCTCTCTTGAGGAGAGCTGGGGCACTTTATTTTCTGGAGCATCTTAACTCTTCAGTGTGTAGCTCAGAAAGAAAAGGTCTGTTTCCTCAGCATCTCACTTTTATAATTTCCATCATTCTAAGGCAATGTGCTTCCTGTGAAAAGGTGTGGAGACAGAAGCAACTTTTGTGATAGGACTAGTTCCTTTCAATACTAAAGTTTGCAATTTTTTTTGGCCTTTACTGTATGGAAGATGTTCAGAATTCATCTGTGTGAGGATGAAACATAATACACTACTTTCAGAACACACATAAGTCAAAAAAATGCTCAGTTTATGTTGTATTTACTAACCGAGCCCTGAATAAAATTCTTATTCAGATTCATTATAGCAAAGAATAAGGGTAAAGGAGAAGAGTGAGAGAGAGAAAGAATGAGACAACTACAGAATCACAGATTATGCTGAGTTGGAAGGAACCCACCTGGATCATCAAGTTGAGCTCCTGGGCCTGCACAGCACCATCCCTAAGTCACACCATGTGCCCAAGAGCATTGCCCAAACCCTTGAGCTCTGTCAGGCTGGTGCTGTGACCACTTCCCTGGGGAGCCTGTTCAGTGCCCAAACACCCTCTGACTGAAGAACATTCTCCTGATATCCTGCTTTAACCTCCCTGACACAACTTCAGGCCATTCCCTTGGGTTCTATCACTGGTGACAGAGCAGAGATCAATGCCTGCCCCTCCTCTTTCCCTCATGAGGAAGATGTAACAGCAGTGAGGTTTCCCCTCAGACTCCTGTGCTCCAGGTTGAACAGACCAAATGCCCTCAGGTTGCCCTCAAGGCTTTTCTCCATTCTCATGGCCCTCCTCTGGACACTCTGTAATAGCTTAATGTCTTTTTTTTATATTACAGTGCCCAAAACTGCCCACAGCACTCGAGGTGAGGGTGCCCCAGTGCAGAGCAGAGTGGGACAATCCCCTTCCTTGCCCAGCTGCTGATGCTGTGCCTGATGCACCCCAACACAACTGGTGCTCCTCTCTGCCAGGGCACTGCTGGCTCATGTGCAACTTGCCTCGACCAGGACCCCCAGGTCCTCTTCTGCAGCACTGCTCTACATCCTCTCCTTCCCCAGTCTGTCCATACACCCAGGGTTGCCCCATCCCAGGTGCAGATTCCATCATTTCCCTTGTTGGAGGTGATTGCCCAGTCCTCTGAAGTCTCAAGGTCTCTCTGCAGGGTCTCCCTGTCTTTGATGGAGTCAACAGCTCCTCCCACTTTTGTATCAGCTGTGAACTGGCTTAGTATCCCTTTCAGTCCTGTATCCAAGTAATTTTTGTGGATGTTGAACAGCACAGGGGGAAGAATGGAGCCCTATGGAATCCCACTAATGACAGGTCACCACCTGATGGCACCCCATTCACTGTAACCCTTCGTGCCCCACCCGTGAGCTGTTGCTCACCCATCTCATGATGTGTTTATTCAGCTGTGGCTGGACATTTTGTCCAGAAGGATCCTGTGAGAGACAGTATTGAAAGCTTTACTGAAATCCAAAATGATTACATCAAAGAACACTTTGTATAAACTTCTTCAGAATATAGGGGAATCAATACATAACAAAAAATACATCACTTAGAAAAATAGCATGCACTTTCTGTAGGAAAATTTTGGTAAAAACAAATGAATTTTCAGAGAACTCTAAGCTATTCATAGGAATCTGCAAGTCCTGAAAAAATAAATATGATGTATTAAAAAAAATCAAGATCCTTTGCCCAGAAGGTTCAAGAGAGTATTGCAAGGTCCCATCCAGTCCTACTATGTTATAATCCAGAAACCACAGTAATGTTTGAAAGTGGTTCCCCAGAGAAAAGGTAACCACAGTCTGCTCTTTCTGAGGCACCACACTTTCTTTTTTTGATGCAGTACTTCTCCTTTTTAGATATATTTGTTGATAGAGCTCATTGATTTCTCCTGAGATTTCTATCAAGCAGCGCCTTGGTAAGTTTATAAGGTGAAGCATGGGAGATACTGCTGTTATTATTTCATGACCTGGAAGACCTTTGCCAGGTCTAGAAAGTAATCCTAAACCATCTCAGTCTGCATTGTAATGCATATAAGCCTTTAGAAATGTTGAAGGAGTATCCTTGCAATTCATGTAAGTGTCAGTCATTAATGTCAGCATATCTAATTAAAGGGTGCTGCTCAATTCTTTGAGACTTTTTTATTGCTTTAAATATGTAGCACACATATATCAAATCTTAATATATATCAAATCATAATGCCTGCCAAGAAGTACTTTGCTTTGTGAAAGAAAAACATTTTTATTCCTTTAAGAGTTTGTCTCTGTGATTGTCTTTAGTACAGCCATCATGAGGAATGAGAAAAAGGAATATCTCTTTTATTGTATGAAAATTTAAGTTCCTTTGGTTTACTGCAACCATCTTCAAGTGTTACAATATCGATTATTTAAATATCTGTTGCTGCTCTGAGTATTTTCCTGCTGACTGGTAGATTCCATTGTTTTATCTGCTGAGGAATTCAGATTTGTTAAAGTTATGAGAAAACAGCACTATGTACGAATCATCAATCTCCCTCCATTGTTAGCACTGGGATGTTATGGGGACAGCTGGCCTTTCCTTGACACATGCTACGATGTCCCCAAAAATCTCTCATCTTTCTAGACTTGACAGAAGGAAAATTAATCGCGCAGACAGCGATTTATCATTCTGAGGATTATCCAGGCAGCCCAGTAACGCTGCAAGAGCTAAATGCGGTGCTCGCCACGGCGGTGTGGGCACGGATTGGGCAGCGGCATGAGGAGCGGGGCGGTTTTCGGTGTCTCACGGGGAGGATGCTCGGGCTCGGGAGGAAGCGGGGCTCGGAGCGGCCGGCGCTGCCTCCAGGGGGCAGCAGCGCTCCGCGGCTGGGCTCGGCATCCGAGCGTGGGGGAGCGCTTGGGCATCGCCTCTGAGACACGGCGGGAAACCAAACACAAGCGAGAACTTTTAAATCGTGATTTGGTGTTTAATCTAACGGTATCATCGTATTTTTTTAAGCAGGGAATAGCTGCTGTTAAGGTATGACAACCTGTTTAAAAGCTGAAATATCTGGAGAGATAGAAAGGATGATACTGCAGAAATGAATTGTAAATCACGTCTTCAAAAGAGACCTTGCATTTCCTCTTTGGAATTCTGTATTCATTTGCTATTTCTTTTTTAGATAGATACCCAAGGCTTAATATTAGCCTTAATACACTGAACACTTGATTTTAATTGTGGAATTAAAGTCAAATTTATGTAAGAAAACCTATATCTGTTAATAGACATTCATTAAAGAAAATTAGCTCTTCAACTTGGAAAAAAAGATTATTAGAACCAGAGTGAGACAACCAACTTCATTCTGCACATTTCACTCAAAAGCTAGTGATGTGTTTGTCAAGTGTGCAGACAGAGCCTGGATGCCTATCCAGTAGTAAATATAAAATGCGTTTGTGTCTTTTACACCGAGGAAAATTTTAAATTTTATGAAGCTTTTCCTAGTGCCTGCTGTTTTCTGTGTTACATTCTTTAGGGAAGCAAGTTTATGGTCCCAGTTCCTATTCCTCCACCAGTCCCAATGGGTTGTGGCACATAAGTGCTCTATGGCTACATTTATGTTTATTTCATTAAGCCCTCTGTGAACAAACACAAATCTGATGGTAGGTCCCAAAGGAATGGAGAATTATTTCTTTCTTTAAGTTGTTCAGGAAGGCACAGTAAGTCCCAGTATATAATTCTAAGACAGGGACTGCAGCTGTAATTTACCTCTGTAAAACTGGAAGCTTGATGGGTGTCTATCTGCCCCCTACCATTAAAAAACAGTCCCACATGTTGGTTTCTTCAGATTGGACTATCTAAGAACAGGGAGAAAAACAGATGTAAATCCTGGTGCTTGATTTAATCTCAAGTGCTTTGGGGGTGATGGAAGCACCTATTATCCCTTTTAAGTTATTCACTTGTTAATTTAATCCATGACATTGATCTCATTTGTGTCAAGTCTGCATAATGAAATCAGACTATTAGTTTAATTTTTCAATCAGTAATTTGCATACTAGAGATTCAATCTGCCTTTCTTACATAGTGAAACCAGGAGAGGCCTGAGCCACTCAGCAGTGATGTAGAGCACTATACAAATCAAAACCACCCCACATTTATATGAAAAAAATATGAACCAGAACATATTTATGTGTGTGTCATTCAGCTGACATAGGCAAAATAAAGCATTAGCTGCTTAAACTGTAAATTAGAGCTCTGATTTTCTATAGAACTGCGCACAGCCTGTGTCCTGTAATCTGTGAATTTCTCATTGTTGTTCTCTCTTCCGTCATCTTAGCAGTGCAGTCTTTAAAAGAATGCTATAGAAAACAGTGCTGTTCATTTCTTCCTTTGTATTCATCTCAAATGAATATCTGTTTGTGCAGCCAGTATGTGCACATTTTCCTGCAAATATAATGTGATTTTGATTTGAGCAAACAGCTGTCTTAGTCCCTCTTTGACATTGAGTGTTAAACACTCACATTTCATCCTGCTTAGAAATTATGAAGATAGGGATATAGAGAAAAGGCAACAGCTAACATGGCTTATGCAAAATCTATGGTTGCATTGGCAGAATTGCTGTCCAGAATGGGATGGTGACACAAAGGATCACTATTCTGTTCTTATGTTTGTCATCCATTGTGACTCAAACCAAACTAAAGGGATGCTCAAAATCTCCTCTGGAGATGTTTCATTTTAAGCAAGTTAATAAGAAGACTACTAAACATTAGTGAAACTACAAGCTACTGTTGATATTCCGGCTCTCAGCTGAGAGATATCTTAGTTGGAAGCCTAATCCCGGGTGCAGCTCATTTTTAGGCATCTATTCAAAGTGAATGATCAGAATTTTTAGAAGGATTTGGAGAAAACAGAATTACAAATCTCAAGGTAGATGGCAAATGATTCTGAGGATTTACGTATTTCTTTTCTTGCAAAAATTCCCAAATAAAACATATTGTGTCCAGAAAAGGGAAATTAAGCTAGTGAAGGGGCTGGAGCACAAGTCTGATGAGGAGCAGCTGAAGGAGCTGGGGCTGTTCAGTCTGGAGAAAAGGAGGTTCAGGAGAGACCTTATCACATTCTGCAACTCCCTGAAAGGAGGTTGTAGCCAGGTGGGTGTTGTTCTCTTCTCCCAGGTTTCATTTTCTTTCACATTCATGGTATGATTTTATATCTTTATCTACTTGTTTGTATTTTATTTTTGATTAAGCCCTATGAGACTACCCTCATCAGTTATTTTTACAGCTATTTGACTGCTCTTCCTGAACCCAAAATGTACCCTTTACTTTTGGAACAGGAGATAGTCATTGACATCACACACATAAATATGTAGGGTGATTTGGGAATGCAAAAATAATATTATAAATATCTAAAACTTCTATTTTTGGCCAAATTTTACAGTTTTTAAAATTTTACTATCAAAATAGTGTATTAGGTATTTTGTGATGAGTGATTTTTAAATGGAATCTTTACTTCTTCCTATAAATGTTTAATAGCCTTAAATGAGTCTGGTTATCTCCTGAGCTAGTCCCTGACTGAGTTTCTGAAATTCATAAGGCCAAAATACATACTGTAAAACCAATGCTTTATTTGTATGGATGAAATGATCACAAGCCACAGCTAAGCTTCCCAACCTGACAGCATATATGTCAGGTTGTTAAAAATGTCTGCATGATAATATGAACCAAAGAATGCCACATGAAGCTTTTAAAAAAGCCTTCAATATTGGGAAATAAATGTGTGGTAGGCATGGAAATTACATTTATAGTTAATGAGACTACTATAGAATAATTCAGTTTGGGAATCGAAAATTATTTTTCAAGGATAGATTTAAATGAGTTAAAGCAAGAATACTCAGAATAAATGCTAAAATGTGAATAAAATTGTGTGTACTTTCAGACGTTCTGCTATTTTGGCATTGCAGTGCTGCATCTAAATTACAAATGAGCTCAAGGGCAGGGTACAAGAGCAAAGACTGCATGTAATTTATACGGGTTAAGGAATACACCTTATATACAGAACTAAGGATTTATTGTTAGATTAATTAAAGTGAAGGAGATATTATTATCTCAGTCACAATTAATTACTAAAACAGCTTATAATGACAGAATTGAAATTGATAAAGACAAACACTTTAGTATCAACTCTCTTGCCTGGTGTTAGGCTCACCCCTCAAGCCTGCCCAGCATGCTAAGCTCAAAGGCACTGGTTTTCCCCAGGAAGAAGATACGCAAGTACAGCGAGTTGTCAACATCCTGGCTCATTTGGCAATAAACATTGATGGAGGATTTCTTCCTTCTTGCTCTTCAGTGGACTTAAAACTCTGTTTATATGTTTGCTGACCATCTACTTACTTCATCTTTACTTGCAGATCCCCATTTTCACGTACTGTTGAGTTTTATTATATATGCGATGTTTTGCCTATTCTGCTTATTCATTCCTTGCTTCTGTGTTTTCCTCAAAACCATTTTGTCATTCCCAGTCAATAAGGCTTCATACTTTCAATGAATAGCAACTGAATATTTGTGGCACATTTTTGTGGTCCTGGGCTGACCAGTATCATATTTACAAGGCCTAAATCACAATCTTTGCTCACACTGTCAGCACATCAAGCTCTTGGTTTTCTTCAATAGCCTTCAAGCTCTGGTTTCCTGATAACAAATAATATTTTGCTACCACAAACTTATCTGAGAAACATCCTTTCTGGAGTGACACTGAATAGGTCAGTTTGCAAAAAAATGATCTACTGATCCATTTCAGATATATATCTATCCATAGATATTACAGGTACAGAAATGATAATGTAGTTGCTGCATGTTATTAATATCTAATGGCTATATTGACATCTCTGATATCAAATTTCTTTGCTCCAAAATGGTGCTTACATGCTAAATGAAACTGCTATTCTGAAATCTATTATACTATTCTAACATCTGCTGCTCAGTTGTGATTTAATGTCAGCAGTTGCAAGTGTATCCTCAGGTACATCGCTGTTGTCCTTCCAGTTACCCATACATTCACCCATAAATTCCTTTATAAGCAATTAATCTTCATATATACATGTGCGTTAGTGTGTCCTTCCAAAGAACTTGAAATATGAATGAAAAATTAAAAGTAATAATTTTTGTGAAGAGGTTCCCAAAGCTCTACTGGCTTTCCAGATTTGTGGAGTCAAATCATAACCAGTGAATCAGAAGGCATGGATAGATGTGTCACTGGACTTTTCCAGAGGCCTCTCCATTAGATCCTGGCAGGCCGCATGTTGTTGTGTTGTCTGTTGCCACTTCCCTGCCTTTATCAAGTGTCATGTGCTGTTGAAAATAAAAATCACTGCCACACACACAGAGTGAGAAACACATCCTCTCTCGAATGAAGTTCAGTATTAGTGAAATGATTGTTTTCATTCTGTTTAACTCTGCTGCACAATAGGCTTTCACACTTTCAGCAAGCTTATGCAAACAGGTTGAATTAGCAGTTGCTGATGAAATTTTCAGCTTTTCATGTATTTTGTGAAATAAAATCTATTCTGTCTCTGTGCTTTGGAGAGCATTAAATGTGTGTCATGTAATCACAGATGAGCTGCTACTTAACCATTAGGGGAAACTGCATCTCCTGGCCTGGAAACTCCAGGCTACAAACAGACAAAGATCTAACACAAAGAGCCACATTGAGAATTGCTCTCACAGGAGAAGGCATTTTATTTACAAAATCCTAATATCTCCATGAGAAAAAGAAGTGATGAAATTATAAAGTGATCCCAACTAAAAGAAATAATATCTGCGTCTTGTGGAGTGAACAAGATTTACCAACAATCTTGTATCTTTCTCATTTCAGCTTTGAAGAAAATACCAGTTGGTGGAACGTTTCGAAATGGAAGTTTTATATTTGTAGTTCCAAATTCCTCAGAATTTTGTTATTTCTTTTAAGAATCCTCTATTAAATTTTGTTGGTTTATTTTTCTTTAAAGCAAAAGTACTGCCCTTTATGCCCTCCATGGGAGCTTGACACAATAAGAAGGACTGTGGGATGAAATGTTTCAATGGCACAAAAAAGGGCAGAGTTAAAAATGAAACAATCTTCTGTTAGCAACAGAGAAAAATCTGAAAAATTCACAGACAGATTCTAGTCCTGGTGCTATGGTACTGTTGTCTAGCTTTGATCAAATAATTTCCATTTTTTGCCATTTTACCCATCTAGGTTAGAACAAATGTCCCCAGTTTTCTCTGATAAAATCATAATACATGACTAGTTTGATACTCAAATAATACTATTGTTTATTATGTGTTATGAAAGTTTTCAATCACATGCATATGTTCAAACATCATAGTATGTTGCATACTCAATTTCAAAAAGGTTAGTTTTTGATATCTATAACTTTTTAAAATGTCAAATAACCACCCTGAAGACTTTTTTTTTTGGTGACAGTTGTAGCAAGAATGAAATGTTCTGCACAATCTGTTCTTTATTTGAAAGTATAAGTGTTGGAAAACAATTATCTGAAGATGGTAATTTTTTTTCAAGAATCAGTATGAAAAAGGAAACTCTAGAAACAGTTCAGTGGACTCTTGGAAGGAGGGATTTGAACAAAGTAAAATAATTTTTACAGTTGAAATTAAGTATGCCAAGTGTTTTATATAATAATATTTTATAATTGATTTATGATTACTGAAAAAAGGAGCTTATGAAGACATCTTATAAGGACCTTTTAATCCAGTTGTTCTAATAGAATCTGATAAAACAATTAATAATGTATATAGTACTTTCCTATGTTGTCATTTTTCTTTCTCAGTTAATGGATACTGCTTTCAATTTTGTGTTCAATTACTGTGATTAATTAAGCTTTTTTGTCCCCTATTTCTATTATCAGATTAAATGTTATAGCTGTTTCACTTTGGGGTAATTAAACATCCTTTTAATAAGGAAAACTAATTTTTGTTTGCTTGTTTATCTTCATAAATATCCTTCTTATCCTATTTCTTTTCTCATGGAGAAAGCCAAGAGGGAGATATGGGAATGTAAAGGCTTCAGAATTTACCTTCTCATTTTTTTTGCCTCTGCATATGAATCAGAAAAGGAAGGAATCAGAGGATTATATCTTTCTTTTCTGTTATCCTATGTCTAACCATGCTTCACAAAGAAGGAAACATTATTTCCTAACAAACAAGTTTCTGTAACATTTTTTGTCATTAACTCATTTTGTATTTTTTAATCAAAAATACAGGGGTACTTACAGGTCTTGTCTTCTCTATCCATGCATTGCACTGGAATTGAGACTCCTCTGTACAATTTCACTGAAATTGGCTGAGAGATGTGCAGACCTATTTTTCATGAGAAGCCAAGGTGCAAATGTTTTGCATGTTGCACTTTCAGAACGCATAGTGCACTAGGAATAGTTTTAGAATTTCTTTGTAGGCAATGTTTGAAAAAGGCATTATTTCTGGATCTTTCTGTGATTCCTAATCCTGTCTCTGTCAGCAGCAACCATCTGCTTCATAGCCATGGTACTATCCTCTCTTCCTAGGGAGGTGAAAATGCAAAGCTTTAATGTACACTATTCACGGCCACCTCTTGACTACAATGTAAATTGCTTTCATGGGGTAAGACTGTACCCTGAACACGCTCATGGCGGCATCAAAGTTTCTGCTTTAAGTTCCTTATAATAATCTTCCATGAAGTTACAGAAACATATGCATGTATATGAAGATTCATTTTAAATCTTAATACTTCCATTTATAAATAAATCCAAATAACATTACGTTTATCTTCTTTATAGCAGATACTGTCACAATGGAAATGATTATTTACTCAAAGATGGACCCATCAGCAAGTGAAAAAAAATTGAGTCAGACTCTAAAAATGTGCAAATCAATTCCAAATCCTCAAGTAAATCTTCACATGGCTAATATTAGAAGATCTTACATATGCTATGACAACATACAATGCTTCAGGAATATATTAGTTGGACATAGTTTCTCTTCATATATAATAATCTGTGGGATTAATGACTGAACGCACATGCATAAAACATCATGATTTATGCATATAAAATCATATTATTTAAGCATATAAAAAGATAACCAACATAATAGTTAAACTGAGAATAACCAATATCAAACTTCTATGACTTATTTAAATATAAAATTGAGAAGTGAAACTGAATCTCAGAGCCACGATTCCATTGGAGTTTACATTTTGATGCAAAGTTGCTTTTTCCCTCTGAGGTGGGTAGACCCCAGCCCACTTGCTCACTCACTTCCCTAGAGGGTTGACAGAGAGAATCAGAAAATAAAGGAGAAAGACTCATCGATCAAGAAAATGACAGATTAATACTTGGGGAAAAAAATCTTAAAACCACTCACCACTGCCACAGGCAGACCTGTGCCCAATCTCTGAGCAATGCCTACATTGGAACATCCCTCCCTTTCTAACCAACCATGGCTATTATGGCGCAGAAATGTTTCATGTTAGTTACCCTGCCTGTGTCCCTGTCTGAGCTTTTACCCTCCCCTAAACCCACTGCTCCAAGGAATGGAGTCAGCTGGTGGAATTTCCCTAAAATTTTGCTACTTGAAACATCACTTAAGACAGAGTCTGGAGTTTCAGCTGGGGGGTTAAATTTTGAATAGTCTGTTTGAATACATTGATTGTTGAAGGTATCTCAGTGAATAATTTTTCAATGCTAAAATTAAAGGTGGGAATGAATTTCATCCTGACAACTATTTTGCGTTAGTTTCTCCATACCGCAAAAATACTCACAATAAGATCTTCCACAATAACTTCTGGATTACAGTCAGTGATTCTATTACAGTAATTTTCAATTACCGAATATGAGTGACAACACTGATGCAAAGCCATGCACTGTATTTCAAAATGTGACTGGACAGATTAATTAATTCAAGTTCTATTAATCTGGTGTTTTTTAAAAATTAAATATTTTCAGACTTAAAATAATAGAAATCACTACAGGTGAACTAAAATTGTGGGATTCAAAATTGTGGTATTATACAGGCATGTAAGAAGTCAGAAAGAATTGTGAATCATACTTTAGAAATGCCTTTTTTTCTGGTGCTGAAATCTTGCATTTAAAATTAACAATCCCTTGAAAACTGACAGCTGCATCAGTGGGTACTTTGAAACAGATGTGAATTGTTATAAAGGTCTAAGAATCCTTTCTTTTTCTTTTTCTTTTTCTTTTTCTTTTTCTTTTTCTTTTTTTTTTGTGTTCTGATAAATTATTAAATTAATCAGAACATATAAATTAAGGAACAAATAAGGCACTCTTTCTGATGCTATAAACAGACTGTGACCTAAAACATTTGTTCAGCGCTCTATTTTGTTAACAACATCAGATTCAGATCACTGGTTCATATTACCTGGAGACAGAAAGAAAATTGGTTGAACTAATTAGGAAATTTGCAAGACAGGTAATTCATGTTTAAGACTCCAAGAAACATACACCATGTTTCATAATAAGAGCTGAATTGCTTAGCTGGTATAGAGATAATGTGCAAATATAACTTTTATTTTTACAATAGAGGTGCAAAACAAATTCAGATGGAAATAAGGAATCTCATGTATCAAATCAGAGACTATTCACGGAAAAAATTCATTTTTCAGGGTTTAACATATATGCAATTTGCATAACTCTGGTTTTGCATAAAACCAAGAAAGCTTATAGGAAAAATTACTTATGCACACAAGGAATCAAGTAGATGTAATTTTTTTCTATATTGACTAAATTTTCTTTTAGATCTAGTTTATTATAGTGTAATTATGGTAGGGAAGGACTTGAAGATTCTGATGATGGCGGGCATTTTTGGTCACTATCTCAAACAAAACCCTTTCAATTTGAAGGGAACTTGAAATGCCTTTCATATGATTCCAGTGTAATATGAGATGTGACATCTAACAATTTTATCACTTCTTAAAAATTATGAAAGTCAATCATAAATCTAACCAACTTTTAGTAAAGATATTTAGTAAAGATATCTTCACTCATACCAAAGGCGCTTTTTTCACTGACATAAGCAAAATTTAGACAAAGCTCCAGCAGGCGGTTGTGCTAATCTGAATTCAAGAGTGCACTGTGGAGCACATGATTTTTAAAATATGGTAAAATATTAAGTACATTTGTGTATTCAATAAAAACCCCCACATCACTAAATAAATACATATTATTTTCCACTATGGAAATAGTTTAGTGTAGATACAGAAAAATCATTGCTTTCACTTATTCATCTCATCAGTTTTTATCTACTTTTCTAAATTCCACAAATGTGGAATGTGGACATATTTGGTAATAGAAGAAGAAAGAAGAAGAAATAATTTGGTAATAGAAGAAGAAAAAACAAGTAGTGATGGATCATTCATAGATATTTAATGATAATACTTCTTTCTGTAGCCTTAAATTTCTAGACATATTATTAATTAATTATTGCACTAGAATAAAAATGCCCAGATTTGCAGCAGGCTTATAGAATAACTTATTATTGATTTGAGGTTTGACTGATGAATTGCTGAAGAATCCCTTTATGCCACCACTGAAATTATTGTTTGTTACCTTTTCACTTTGAAAAATGTGTATGCTAGTTCTACTAATATCTCCCGTAGAAGGGTAGTTTGTAAGCTTTCTGTCCTTAAAAATTCTGCAGAGTATTTCCATCATTTTAATTTTCCTTTACATGATTTATGAATTCATTTTTAATGGCATTAAATGGATGGACAGACATTCCTGACACAGTTAATAAAGGTGCACATGTAACAATCGTTTTATCTCTTATTATCACAAGGCAATAAACTCCTACACAATAGATTTGTTCATACATATAAATAAGATTGGGATGTTCTGTTTGTAACCCACAGAAAAGTGCAGCTCATAAGACCATAATTTTGTGGTCTTACCCATCTCTGGCCTTGTTTTGTTTATTTCCTTCCTAACAAAAATGCTAAAAACAGGCAGTAGATGTTCTGCAGCTGCTGCAATCCTATTTCAATGTTCAACTCCTTTTGCCATCAGAAGACTTCCCTTAGTATCTGTTCCATCACCCCCACTTCATTCTAAGGTTAGTGGTTGGGCATGAAGAATGCAGTAATTCTGTCTTTCGGCCACAGGATGTATTTGAAGATATTTGTTTACAAATATTGAAGATATCCATGTTTACATTCTGAGAATATAATGAAAAACTCATCACCAGAGCAAAAGAATTCCTTCTAGGTCAAGTTATATGTATGATTTCTGCATCTTCATTATTCTTCCTCACTGTTGTTTATCTTGAAGACAAATAAAATTGTTATGACATTAATATTCACAGAAAATGAATGCCATTATTTTCTACAAGTTTTCTTAAGATTCTAACCTTAGAATTAGTTTTGTTAACATGAAAAATTGAAATAGAACTGAAAGGATGATAATTTTCTATTTATTCTTTTACCTCAAAAATAGGCATTTGTCCTTTACCCAGTGTTTTGAAATTTCATAAGTCCTCCATGGAAGCACTTGGGAAGTTCTTTGTGTATACTAGTACAAATTTATTTATAACATCTCAAAAGCTTGTTGTATCCTTTAAACATCCTTTCCTAATTTTCTTCTGCTTGCTAAATCCTATTTCTTTTACCCGTTAGTTTCTAATCATCACAAAATCGCATGCAGCAAAATCAATTTACCAATGTAAAATTTACACCATTACAGAAGTCACACTTGATTTTGGTGTGCTGACAAAATTCTGTCTCATCAGTGAAAGAAAGAGTAAGCTTTCCTGGTGAGTTCAGGGAGACTTAGGCTTGGAATTCTCTTCCCATCCTTAATTTTTTAGGATGAAAATTTTTCTTAATGTTCTCTACTAATCTGTTTGGGCAGTCATTCATTTTGAAAGAATTTCCAACATCCTTTTTTTCCATCTTGAGTTGTTAATCTGTATAGTTTAATCTCTTTCTGCCCAATCCATTAAACTTTTTTTGCATTAGGTATTTCGCTTTGTAGTGTATGCCACAGTACAATCCTGTAGTGTGTAAGTAGTGTAAGATGCTGTGTATGAAAGGATAAGCAGATTACAGAAAAATTTCACATAAATTCCACATATCCATTCTTGGTGTGGTATTTTTTGGTTTTTTTTTTTAGAACTTAAGTGTTCAGTCTTATGAAGCCATGTGAATGTATTTGTATGCTGTCAGAAAACCTTGCTGAAGCCCTGGTGAAAGAGCTGTCTATTAACCAAGGAAACAGACAAAAATGGCTTCAACCTGTATCCTTGGAAATAGTGAGGTACTTTTCTGACTTCACTGGTATGACGATAACTGGGGTCTAAATCTTCTGAAGGAACTGAGCCTTAGTACACATTCACTCTTGGGTTCATGTTGTCTAGGTTACATGTTACAAGCACACTCCAATTTAGGTCTCAATTACATTCTCTCCATGATCAATGAAAAGAGACACTTTCTAAGTACATTTCTTTCTGCCTATGTGTTACGTACCTATTTAATGGAGGATAAATCAGTTTTTCAAAGTGCTTGTCCCTCTTGACCACAAAGAATCACCCGTGTGATTAGGCTAGAAGAGATGTAAAATCTTCATGTTATGAAAACTTTCTGAGCCCAGTCCCAGCCTGTAGCCTAAATCACTAGCCTACAGAACCAAAATAGCTAGGGCAGAAAGGTGCTGGAGAAAAATGGCCAGTAGCTAAGACCTGCAAGGCTACAAGGCATTCATTCCCCTTCCACAAGGACCAGGGAGGGCAAAAGTGAGAAAAAAAATCAGGGATCAAGATAAAGGCAATGTAACAAGTGAAAGAAAGCTCTGTGTGCAAGCAAAGCAGAATAAGTAAGGGAAGTATGTGTAATGGTTACTTGGGAAGACAAACCCCAAAACCAAGAATTGCTTATGCCTCCTTTGCCCTCCTTTCCCTGAGGTTTTACTGTTGAGCACAACACCATAGGATCCAGCATGTCCCTTTGTTCATCTGGGATCAGCTGTCCCAGCTAAGTCCTCTACCAGCCTGTTACCCCTCTCCCAGCTGAAGGCATCTGGTGAGAAACAGATATCACACCAAGCACACTGGTGTATTAGCAACTGTATTTAGTCACAAGTAATAAACACAGTACCATACAGGCGATTATGGAGAAAATTATCTTCCAGCCAGCTCCTGTAGTTTCCATCACTTATGCCATATAATTGTCATCATGCTCAGGCTTTCACCATCCAATATATCCTTGTTAAGTAGCAAGCAGCTCCCTGTCCTTTCATAAATGCATAGGGAATCATATCAGCCACATTTTCCAGGCTGTAACTGGGGCCATCCAGGCTGGAAAATCCTGCCTGGATCCAGAAGTCCACCAGTTTATAACATGTTGGTATAGAAATTGCAGAAAAAGAAAAGCCAGTTTTCCACTTCCACTGTTTCTAAATGAATTTTTTTTCTACAAGAAATTGAAAATTCAGTGAATGGAGATTTTAAAACTAAGAAAGCATTTTCTGTTTTTCCCTTTAAACATAAAAAACATTGATGCATTTTTGCAGCAAATTCAATGCATCAAATGGAAAAATGTTCAGTGAACAGAATTAATAGATTATTCATTTAATTCAAATTATGAGACACAGAAGTTATTTCAGATGAAAGTCATAAATCTCAAATAAGTTCTGTAAAGCTTAGTTTTTAAAATCTTTTTTGTAGCAATACATAGAACATTAATTTGGATTTTGAATCATCTTTTCTAAATTTCAGCAACTGGCTTTGGTATCTAAGGTCTTAATTCCACTATGGAGATGTTCTTTTCTCTGCTTGAACTCTACACTAGCCAGATGAACCTGAGTCAAAGTGGCTGATAAACTATCCCAGTTGAAACAATGAAAGCTCATTCTCAGGATTCTAAGTTATTCAAAAAGTGAGATTTTTTACTTTCACTTAAATTATTTCCATTCTTTTTCATTCAAGAGAGTTCGAAAGGACAGGTTCTTTATTTTATTTTTCTCCTTAGCCATTGGCTTGCTGGTTTCAGTCCATCTCAAGGTCACAGTATAGGTTGCCATTATTTGACAGTGAATTATCCTAAATGAAATCATTGGTGACCTCAATATAACCCCTGCTGTGTATATCCTCATCACAATTCAGCAGAGTGAAGAGACACTAAATGGACCCAGAATATGAACTCAAGAGATGTTTCCTCCAAGCCTCAGTTAAGACATAGTGCACAGTAACACAAATAAGTTTATGACTATTTTATTGCTATTATTTCCCCATTATCAACATGAAAAATTATTTCTCTCATTTAATAGAAAAATAATTTTTTAGAATAATATCTCTTCATGAGTTGACCTATTTAGTTTTCAATTAATCATATTCTTCTTTAAAGCCTTCAGGTGAAATATTAAATGTAGTGAATATATAACTTTCTGAGGCATAATAGGTTACTTGTCCTTATTCAGATGGCATTATTTAAAATCAAGGTTTTTAAATATTTATGTGCTGTGTTTGATCTTTGCTGGGGTTAATAACTGCTACTACAATAAAAAAGGTGAAGTAATTTCAGCAACATCAGTTTGTAAGAATTTTTGTCCTTGCTTTGTTTGCCAATTCGAACCTTGTGTCCAAAAAAATCAATCTCAGATAACAAGTTCTGCAGAGATTTAAAAATAATTAGGAATATTTACCAGTTTATACCAGTACATATAAAGCACAGTGATAAACCTGGGGATTCATTTATTACTCTATGCTAGTCAATACTGTGTTGTCCTAGTTTCATCTGGGATACAGTTAATTTTACTCCCAGTAGCAGGTACAGTGCTGTATTTTGGACTTAGCATGAGAATAGTGTTGATAACACTTTGATGGTTTAGTTGTTACTAAGTAGTGCTGACCATCAGTCAGCGGTCAGTTGCACAAAAAGCTGGGAGGCCGCAGGGCCACGCAGCTGATTCAAAATGTCCAGAGGAATATTCCACCATGCCACAGAACACCATGCCCAGTATCTGTGCATGTCTGGGGGGGAGTCAGTCATTGCTGGGGTATGGACTGGCCATTGTCATTGGGTGGTGAACACTTGTATTGTGCAAAATTTGTTTCTCTTGGGTGTTATTTCTCATTCTCTTTTTATTATCTCCCTTATTACTCCTCCTCCTCCTCCTCCTCCTCCTCCTCCTCCTCTTCCTCTTCTTCTTCTTCTTCTTCTTCTTCTTCTTCTTCTTCTTCTTCTTCTTTTTCTTCTTCTATTTTATTTCAATTATTAAACTGTTCTTATCTCAACATATAGGTTTTACCTTTCTCATTCTCCCTGCCATCTCAATATGGAGGGGGTGGTGGTGAGCAAGCAGCTGTGTTGTACTTAGTTGCCAGCTGCAGTTAAACCACAGCATGTATATATGTCTAAATTCAAAAAGTTAATCACCAGACTAATTTAACATTAGGAAATGTTATTGATGACACTACTCTGTGAAAATATATAATTTATGTGTCTGAACATGTTCTAAAAGTATAGCCTACAATTTCTGAGTAAAGACCAATGATATCACACAGAAACAACTTCTTTCAGGGCTGGCAAAGAAAACTATTATACTCCACTCTTTCCTTGATTACTACTTGCTGGCAATGACTTTTCGCCCTCATTCTTACATAGTAATTTGACAAACAGTCATACATACACACTACATATCAATATGTGAATGTGTGTGAATACACATAGATCCCTATACATTTCATATACATAATAGCTAAGCTAAGCAACTAGAAAAATTTTAAGCGTTATGTCAACATTTTTGATACATTGAAAAAAGAGGAAGTTCTTTTGTAAATTTCATTGCTTATTTTATTTTCAACATCTTTTCTTCAGATTTATCCCTTATCCTTTTCCCCATTTTCTAAAATATAAAAATGTATATCAGTCATTCTTAAATATATGTTAACGAATTTTATAGGCATGCTGGATGGAACTTGTAAAAACAGGCCAGGAAATCTGAAGCTAGAGCCAAGGCAAACTCATGCCAAAACATTAGTCGATCCATTGGAACTGATTATACACATACAAAAGGGAGAATGCGTGAAGTGATATATAAGGTCACTGTGACAGCCAGAAGGTAATGCCAAAATATTCCTACTAGCTTGGCTCATTCACATGTATGGGCACAGAGCTGATTCAGAGCCAAACACTCTGCATGAGCCAAACTTAACTTCCTTGGCTTGCCCACCTTCAAAGCACAGCTGTTGTGGCAAAAACAACCCATCAGACACGAATTCATTTTGCTAGTTTTCATCTGCCATGACTTTGTAAGATGCAGCCACCAAGGGCAGAGCGCTTTGCTGCTGCTGCTGCTGCTGTTCTGAGAGTAGTCTGCACTACTGAAAAAACCTGTCCAACTCACATTACCTATCGCAATGAGGTGTCTGCTTCCGAATAATGAACACGATCTTAATGAGGTCTAGGCACCTCTGACCATGATTTTGAGAATGTGAGAAGTGATTTTGATTGTGCAACATGCTGGGGCCCATCTGGAAGCACCTGAGTGGTCTGATTTGAAAAAAACCACAGTCGTCTTGGTGAAGGATCAATCTTGAATGGGACCTTCCAAAGCCAGGGTTGTCAAAATCATTAGTAGATTTTTAACCATCTTAGTCTAATTAGTTTGAGTAAGGGAGAGTGGAAACACATTGGCAAAAAGTATTCCAAAGTCATAATAGTTATTTTTTATTTAACTATGGTGGAAACTATAACGTTTGCCTTTGCTTGACATCCGTAAACTGCTCCCTCCCAATTCCACCCTCACATCCCAGCCAGCCACAAAATATTGTCTTAAGCTTCTTCTCATCTCTGATGTGATCCTAAATTACATAAGTTCAACTGAGATGAGTTCACACATGTGAATTAGATGGTGTAAAACCCAGAAAATTCATTGATACGCCTTGGAGTTTTGTTCTTTGCATGAATTTTGTGTTTGTATTGTTAATATAGAAATGAAGTGAAAAGCACAGAGTTTAGCATAAGCTTGCTGTTAAATGTACATATAGACATTTCCCTCAACTATGATTACACCCCCTACATCAAATATTAATAATTTTATGAAAATGTATATTATGACTGTATTAAGAGAACAGACACTAACTGTATTTACAATTTTCAAGCCAGATAAAGTACAAAAAGCTGATGGACAAGCAACATACTCCTAAATTGGTGTGGATTTTCTCATCTTTGTCCTCCCACACTAATTTCATGGAAGTCTTTGTAGGGGTTCTGAGAAAAATTTTTGGACAGGAAAAAAGGTACAAAATTTCTCTTAACATATATCGTTTTATCTCAAGTGCATTTTTTTCCTTCTCTTCAAGGAAAAAATGAAAGATTAATTTATTATAGAATGTGGTTTGATTTTACTGCCTTTAATTAATCCTTGGGTTATGATTAATTGATTAATAAATTTCTTATTCATGCAAGACTCCTGAAATATTAACACATACTCTACAAACAATCCATTTTCAGATTCCTGAAGTAAAATCTTCAATACTGATTAAAGTTAACACTTGACTGCCTCAGGATTTTTTTTATTGAGACCAAAACATAAACTCTGGTACATGAAAACTAACACAGAAGATTATGTGAAAAAAAATTTGTTAGATTTAATGATATTTAGATATTTTATCTTCAATTTTTGGGACACATGTCCCATCTACCTTCACCTCAAACACTTTCTGGGATGGAGTATTCACAGGGCAACCAGTCTGAGTGTCTCACCACCTCACAGTGAAGTAATTCACTGCGGTTTAACTGTGTATGAAACTATGACTTTTTTCATCGTTCCAAGGCAGTTCGTCCCTGATAGATGGAAATGGTGTTGTCATAGTACCTGAAAATTCATAAAAGACAGCATTCAGTGGACTTGCAATAGAACACATTCTCATGCTGATGTGTAGTGAACCTCTACTGTTCATGTTACTAATGGACTTTTCCAAAAATTTTCCACCTTGAAATTTTCCTACTTGAGACACAAGTGGAAAAATAAAGATTCAACATTAGATAAAGTTTTAATAAGGAAAACCTACAATCACCTGAGGCTACACCCATATTTTTCCAACAAGAATAAAAGAACTTAGAAGAGTTTCTAAAGCTTTTGTTTTAGAAAAAAACCCAATTTCTTCAAAGTGATTCCTAAACTGAAAATATATCTTAGTAAAAAGTTACTGTCACCATAGAGGAGCTTGGCCAATGAACTCCACCATTTGCTTAAAGCGAAACAATGGGATGAAACAGGATGATGCTTAAACAGAGCATGTGTGGTTATTAAGGCCACATAAAAGAAGAGAAAGAGGAGTTTTCAACGTGATTGTATTCAGGATTAGACATTTTGGTCACTGGGTTTGCTAAACTAGAACACATTCCTTTAACACATTTCCTTCTTTCCTCCACTTGGAGGCAATGCTGTCCCTGTTGTCCCAGGATTCATACTGTGACAGATCCGTCACTTTGACATACTCTATACTAGAAAAAGGAGACAGTCAGACTTCAAGTACGAATCTTTCACTATAGATAATTAGGAAGAAATTATGTTTCAGAAACTAATTTAGTTTCTTAAATAGGAACTGTAGTTCTTTGTCAGTTTAGCTCCAGACAAAAATCCCAAACAGTTCCCAAGCTCTTTCCCAGTAAGTGAAAGGTTGAAAAAGGTTTTTATGTGAAATATTTTAATCATCAGTAATCAGCATTAGCCCCATAGCAATTAGTGTTTAAATTAGCAGAGAAGTAATTTGAAGATACTGAGGATGGCTGACTATGCTTTTAAATTTTCTCCTTTAAACATTTTTTCTGGAATATGAGTATATTCTGAAACTTGGCTAAATAAAAACTGAATATCTGTTGTACTGTATATATTGAATAAATGCATATTTTATAAGGTGAAATTTTATCCCTTGGCTTGATATCAAATGCTGTTATCTGTTCTCAATAACAAGTGAAGACGGCAAATACATACGAGCAAACAATTCAAGTCTGGTAGGATTTTAGTAGGTGACTAAAGATCTGGCATTGTATTTTACTTTCTACTGTGACTGCACAGCCTCTATGAATGTTTTCACTAGGCTTTCATGAAGGGGAGAAATGAAACTTTTAGCACTGGATTATTGTTATTACTAATATTGCTTTTATAGACATCTGCTGTAATCACTAAGAAAAAGTCAAAACTGCAGTTCCAGCTAATATCATTGTACTGTCCAACTAGTCCAATGAAATCAAGAATGAATCTTCATCAAAAGGATCAACACTTTACATGAACACATTTAATCCTGGTGTATTCAAAATTCTGGGGAAAATGGGTTTACTTTTGGATGTACCAAGAAAGTCAGCAGATCAAACTCTTAGGCAGTTTATAACTCCCTCACATTAGCAATGAGTGCAAATTTCTCTCTGAAAAATAACTTTTCTAGCTAATTATTTAAAGTTATCAATTGAAGTAAGAGGGATTTTTTGCAAAGAATTCATCACTTAAAAATCACAATAAACTACTCCCATGACATGAATCGTGAGCTAAGCTTAAGAAAAATGGAGAAAATACTGACAATTTGTCATGAGAAAAAAGGCTAAGTTTTGTACAGGCTCTTGAAGTGACAAAGGTACACTCAGTAAGTGTTTGAAAGAATTATGTTCAGGTAATTAAGACTGAAGAAGAGTCTGAAGAAGAGTACAAGAGTTACAAGGATGTTCTTGATCTAAGACTGATATGTATATGATTGGGGCAATCCCACTTGAGCCCTGCCTTGTTAATTTTTAGAATTTTTCTGTTCACATAGCCCCTGTTCACCCCTTTCTTACTTCAGAATTCTCTTTGCTAAGCTTGTCATCTTCCCTAGATGACAGGTCAGGAAAACAGACAGGGACCTTCATCCTCTGCAGCAAGAAGGCTCCCACTGCCATAACTGCTTTTTATTCACTTCTGAGTTTCGCACTCAATCAGCACAGCTCAGCTGCTTCATTGGACAGCATTCACTCACAACTTCAGTCTTGTTGCAGGGCTACTCCCTCTTCCTGAACCGCCCCTGGGTCAAGGGCATCAAAACTGCAGGGACAATTCCATCAACTACCGGAGGCAGGGATGTGGTACATCTCTGCCATTCATGAGTGGATGCAAAACCAAGTCTGAGCAGACTTGCTAATCCCTCACATTTTAAATTCTCTTCTTTTCCCAAATTGAAGCACAAACGGATCACAACTTGTTAGCTATGCTAAAGGTGCCTGATTTTCCCTGATCAATGGTTAGAAGAAGCAAAAGCTTCAAGCACTTTGTAATCAAGGACAGCTGGGATCTTAAATCCCTCTAGAGCCTGCTACAAAGGTTGACAGATGCTAAGGCTGCTGTGGCTATCCTTATCTGGGAGCAGTGGTACCTTCAGATTCCTCAGAGGATCCCTGGGAACCTCTCAAGGATCTTCAGTAAAATCTGAAGGGTAAAGAAAATCTCAAATCAGAGCCCAGAAAATCCTGTCAAACAGTTGTATCTCTTTTGTGGTATAAACCTTAGCTTTCTTCTATGAAATAAATATAAAATGCAATGAAATGTAGATTACACTGTAAAGAAATCAAGAGAAGTTGATTTACCTTCTCAGCTCTGCTTTCTCTTCTCAGAGAAATGTTGCAATTCTAGGCAGATTTACAATAGAATTGGATTTCTAATTAATATGTTATTTTGTTTATGTTTTGTTTTTAACATATAGTCAAAATACTGGCTTTATATGAAATGTGGTTTTGGCTTTTTTTAAGTGGTATGAAAAAGGGAGTTTGGAAATATTTTGTGATGTGACTGTATATAAGCATTTACATAGGCAAGCAGTCTTACCCATTTTTTTTTTAATTTTTGATCAGAATGAAACATTCGAATGCATTTGCTAGAAACCGGATATTTCCTTTACTGAAAAGGAATTAATCAGTATGTTCCATTTGTACATTAAGATATTTAACTTGAATTCATTGTTGTCACAGCATGAAAGCAACAAAAGACAAAGAGAATAGCCTGAGAAGGTGGGGGAGTGGTTGTAGCGTTCATTATTTTGAGGGAATGCATCTGATGGCTGTCCTAGTGGAATGAAAAAACAGCATTCTGCCAAAAAATTCTCTAGCAGGTTTCCAGCAGTGAGTTTGGAGTTCAGAAAGACCCCCTTTGCTACATACAGAATTCTTCTCCTTGGGCAGAGAATGAGAGCAGGGATTATATATGACAGGTACACACATGCATTGCTTCATCTTCTTGAGGGGGCTCAGGTACAGCAATGAGAAAAATGAACACAGGAGCTTGTATAGCATAGCCTTTCCCCACAAGCTGATACCAGAATAGTTAAGGACTACCAGAGAAAGGAGGGAAGTCTATATGCTAGGAATCTAGTTTCCAAGAAGATAAATGAAACTGTGATGAAGAAAAATTGGAAAGGAGAATGATTTGTAATTTATTACATACCTACCAAAAATGAAGCTACAGAAAATGAAAGTAGACACATTAGAAATTTAAAATAGAATTTTTATAGAATTTATGGTAGTGCAAACAAACTGAGATAGGCATGATCATTCTTTTTCATTCTTTCTTTTCCAATATATTTTCCATGTGATCAACACACAGTGAGTGATTAAAAGCAAGTTTACACTTATTTTTTATTTATTGTAGATGTATATATTTTATTTATTGTAGATGAATATATTTGACTCACAACAAATATACACGTATAAAATATTAATATAGAGAGAAATTTAAAGTCTTTTAACAAATCTCCATAATGTATATAATACGCCAGCAAAATAAATTCATTCAAATTGAACATATTAGAAGTCTTGAATGAAAAAAAATTCTATAGTGTTTTGTGACAGAAAAGAGTAGAGTACTGTGTTTAATTTACAGGAAAGAGTGCACAAACTTTGTTAACAGTTAAAGGTGTTTTTTTAATTATGACATCAAGTGTTATTGAAACTTGAAAGGTCACCTGCTGACAATGTTAATGTATTTCAAGAATAATTTTTATAAAATTGAATTATTTACCTGATGAATTAAAGCTACAAATGGCTCAGGACTGAGCCTAAAGGGCAATGTATAGTCTACATAAAAAAACCAAAACATACTGTGTGAAGAAAAGGTATAAAAAATATTCAGTTTCCTATTTATGTTTATTTATATTGGATGGGAAGAGGAAGATATACAAACTCAGTTCACAGCATCCTGAATCCAGCAGATAGAAATGCCTAAAATCATCCTGGTACAAGTATACAAGTATGGCTAAAATCTCATTTCCCTGTTTTTGGACTCACATGTGGCTTCAAACTGAAGTTTGGGATTCAAAGAGCAAAGCTTTTTCTAACAGCTACAAACTTAAGCTATGCGTTAAAAAAGTTTCATGCTTTAATTCAGAAAGTTTGTGGGAAAAGAAGATGTAAGCTTTCATGTAAAACTTCATGGCTATGGAGGGAAACCTGTATTTGCTTCTTTCACCTCTCCTGCAGAATCTCAGACAATAACTGGAAATACTGCAGTCAGGGTTTGTGCAATTTGTGCATCCTTCCCGAAAAAGATGTTACTCTACAAACAATTAATGAGAAGAACTTAATAATGTAGAACTTGTGATTTATACTTTATAGCCTAATAGCCAAGATGTATTACTAAAGAGAGATTATAGTTATGGGCAACATCTTTGTAGAATGTATCTGATTTTATTTTGCAGCCTTAAAAATAAGCAGAGCAAAGACCAGGCAAGATTCTGATCATCAGGTATCGGATCCCATGTTTTCTTTCGCTCTATAACAGGTGGCATTCTGTTTTACTATATATAAATTTGAATGAGATTTATAATCCACCATCATTACTTTGAAATATTCTATTATCTGTTGCTTCATAACCAGGTTCTTCAGTGAATTGATGCCTATTATTTTAAATCCATGCTACTGCTCTCCTCTTCACTTGAGATTTTCCTTCCAAATCCATTCTTGAGCATCAGCTCATTTTCTCTATCAATAATTAAATCAATTTTTTATTCACACAATTTCTTTCACAGTTCATCAGTTTTTCATTTCCCTTTATACTTGAAGTCCAGCCATGGTGTGTTTATCTTAGGGCTATAGATGCAGAGGTCTATCATTCTCCCCCTACAGTGTCCTTTTCTGTCCACCAAGACATCAGTAATTTGCCTATCCAGGAAATATTTCTAAAATTTAACATCTATTAAGTCTCAGACTTAAAAATACCCCTGAAACAGTTTAATAATTTTGGCTTGCTGTGAAGAAAATTAATTCAGTAACAAACAGGAACAAGGATAGAAATCCAAGGTGGTCCAATTGCAGCATATCAATATGTTTCCACAAGTAATAGTTTTTAGCTTTCCACCCCTTTTTCCTAATGATGAAGCAAATATAAATATAATATAGTAAGCATAATATAAATAACCCCAAATCACAGAATTGTTAGGATTGGAAAGGCCTTCTGCAGATCATCCAGTCCAAGCCCCAGCCAAGGCAGGGTCACCTGGAGCAGGTTACACAGGAACACATCCAGGTGGGTTTGCAATGTGTCCAGAGAGGGAGACTCCATGACATCCCTGGTCAACCTTTTCCAGTGCTCTGCCACCCTCATTGCAAAAAGTTCTTCCTTGTGTTGAGGAAAATCTTATTTTGTTTCAGTTTATGGACTTGTTACTCATCCTGTGACTGGGTAGCATCAGAGAGTCTGGCACCATCCTCTTGGCACCTGCCTTTGTGAGATTTACGTGCATTAATATCCCCTCTCAGTCTCCTCTAGACTGAATCCTTGTTATCAAACAAGATAACCGTAAGCATGGCTTAAAATCACCAATGTTTTAAATCACCATGTTTTAATTTACTATGGGGAGAGAACCAAGAGTTTGCATTCAGTCAGCTTATGGTTCGATGAGAGAGTGATTTCATTATCCATAGCAACTCAAAGTTTTTCTGGTTTGTGATACTGCGCCTACTGCTCAAAATACATTGGCTTCAAAAAGAACATACTTTAACATTAGCTCTACAAAAACCAGCCTTCAAATATTTAAAGCATTTTATTAGAACTAGGTCTTCTATCTTTCTTTGGAAATTATGGATGCTCAGAACTCAGGTTTCTGAGGAAAGATGAGGTATGATTACACCACTGTTTGACTTTCAGGAAAATAGTATCAGACATCATGAGAGTTACCAAAGAATCATTACACTTGAGAGCAAACATATGAACATTAGATTTAATAATCATCTCAGGGCATAATGTTTTCAGTCCTAGTTGCTTTGAAAACAGTTCTTGATGAAACCTGACTCACAAGATGTGCTCTGTCTTGTGGCGTATTTCCATGACAATATATAAAGAAATCACAACCAATTTTTCCCAGAGGCTTTGTGATCTGAAAGGCTAAGTGGCAATGCCTTTGGTCTGCAAATCACTACCTAGTTACAGGACTGCAAGGTCATGGATATTATCCTGCTTTAAAAAGACATATACATGAAAAAGTTTTTTCAAAAGCTGCTGTGTAGACTAATAGTGTTCCAACACTAAAGAAACATCAAAGCACAAAGTGGGTCTGGGAGGTTATTCTATGTTCAGATTAATATTGCAGACATCAGAGATTTTGAATGAGAATCTGCTGTTTTTCTGTTGCACTGAAATTAACAAAATTGCGCAGCTTTCAGGTGGTAAATATTAAGTGATGACATCTTTAAGACATCAAAGCAATGCATCGAAAAATGAGAAGTTTGCTGGAAGAGGATAACAAAGAGCGTTTACTTAAACAATTATATTCTAACCTTTATTGCTTCAGAAAGTATAATAACTATGGAAATAGTAAGAGAATACAATTTGTGTGTTTGCTTTTAATATGCTCTTCAGAATTATATTCCATTTTAATAATTTTAAAAATCAAGTTATGCTAGAATTGAAATACTTTTCAATTATCATGTAGCGAAAAGTAAAAGAAAATAAATCTGATACTACAACAAATTGACAAAAAAGAAAAAGTCATCTAAAGTTTTATTCTTGAAAATAAGTTACAAAATTGTGAGATTTTTAACAAGGAAAAAAAAATCTGAATTCAAATATGTTCAGTAGTGCTCCTTTTTTTCTCTCAAATTCTATATGTAAATTTATTCCTTCAGCAATTAACCCTGAGTATACACTGATTGTTTTCTAAATCACATCGTTTTGATATATACTCTCGATTTTAATGTTATATAGTGAAGATGAACATTGTAAGCCAATTGTCTAGAAGTTTTCATAGTATCCTTTTAAACATTTGAAAGTCTCCGTAAAAATCCCAGTTAAAATTTCTTTAAGAGAAACTTAATTCCTATATCCCCCCACTGAAAAACCTGATTTACAGGTCATTAATATTTGGTCAGAGTGTAGTGCCTGGTCCTGAGGCTGCCTGGTCAGTCACAAGTGCTAAACGTGCCCGCTCTGAGAGAGCGCAGCCATTTCTGAGCTGCCCACAAGAATTGCCTTCTGCCTTAGAAATGAACATTTTACAAGGCTCTAAGAGGCAAATTCAGTCCGTCCTGGATCCTTGAGTCTTAACTCATCTTTTAAAACCTAGCTTCACACAATTGTTTGCCATCCTGTGAGTTCATATAAACTAATTATGATTATGTACAGTGTCATATGAGTATAAGAATATTTATCCACTGAAAGGATTTATGATTGACATTATATTATTTTTAAGGTATAAATTTTAATAAGACTTTCATAATTTTTGAACTATGATCCTGATAAACACAAATACTACTACTACTACTACTACCAGTATTACTAGCTTAAAATACACTACAAAATTTCTTCATAGTGACTTGAAAAAGATTATAAACTCTTGTTCAGATAGGCTGAAATTGGAATTATATATTTAATAGGTATTTACTGTTATTTTATTATGTTGAATTTAGCAGTGTATCAGAGTATATGAAGCTTTTTAAAAGCGATGTTTTTGCTTTTTCTCAAAAATAATCAGGCTCATTCAGCATGCAAATACTGAATCATATCCTAATGAAAAATAAAATTCGTATTGCCATTTCAAAAACATATTGAAAGCTCCTGATGTTTCACTTTGTCACATTTAAATCAGAAATCTTTACCTTATGGCAGTCAAAAAATAATTTCTTCATAATCAGTGTAAGCAAAGCACTTAAAACACGAACAGATTGCATGTTTTGCAATACAAGTTTAATTGCAATGCTGTGTATTGTCATACTATGGCCTTTAAGATACCAGGAATGTAATTGATCAGACAGCACAGTATTACCACAATATCTTTTTATTTTTAGTTCATTTTTTAAACTCACACCTTGAGAATTCTGAAACTGGAAAACTCAAAAAGAAAAATGGGAAAGCAAAAAGCATGTTCAATTCACCTATAACTTATTTAACTACGCATCTCCATTGTAGAACTTTCATCATGTTTAATTATTTTGAATGTTGTCTAAAACCCACTAGAACAAGTGAAAAGAATCACCAGTCTTAGAATGCTGTCTTACATAATATGCTGGATTTTGATTTTAAAAAAATACACTTTAGGTGCTGATATACTTTAGTTTAATGACCCTTAAACTTCAGATGAAAGTGAAGATATTTTACTACTTAGATTATTGTATTTATTTTATTGTGGTATGTTCTTGAACCACTAAATGGTTACACTTCACATTTATTTACAGAAATATAAGGGAATATTTTGGCTTCAAGACAGTGGAGAATAATAAATCTTCATAGTGAACATTCCAAGAATAAAGTCTTAGTTCATATTTTAGAAGTATGGCTAGAGTGCCAGATGTGGAGAGAATGAGAGTGGCTAGGTACTTAAGTTCAGCATTTTGTACTCACTACAATTCACAAAGTGAAACTGAAGTTAATAAAGCTCCTGTTTCCATAGCTATGAACACAATTAATTGCCTAAATCCACACATTTCACAACAATATAAAAATGGACAATCAAAACAAAACACATTTACTGCTGAAGAGACAGAAGAGAAAACCTTATCCCATGAAAGAGGATGTGCTATTCCTTCTCTCGTTCATTGAAATGCTGTTTTGGCAGTAGGAAGCAGATCACAGCACAGGAGCCTCTCTGCTTGCAGAACCATGATGCAAGCACAAACTACAATGTGTGTATTAGCATATTTTTGACACCTCAGGGGCTCTACAATTTTTTATGATTGAATAGATATTAAATAGAGTTTTCTGCTCAGTTTGAAAAGCAGCATCCCACACCTCTGGTTATCAATTATCTCATGCTTCTCATGCATCCATCACTTCAGGAGCTCAGTACCAGTCAGAGCAAACTTCTTTCTGACATAATGATCATGGTTGTTTTATTGAATTCTATTGTACTCTCTAGTTTTCTTAGCCATCAACATAGAAAAATAACATTGTTTGATGGTTTCACAGACACATTTACAATCATTTTTCATTGGCCTGAGTGTTTGAGTAAAGAAATACCCAGAATTTGTAGCATGCTGGCAATGGCATCTATACAAACATTGAAAGGAAAATGCTCTTGACATTTTAAAGGCATCTAGACTCTCATATTTTGTTTTCCTGAAAGCTAAATCAGTTATCCTTAGGAAAAATATATGCAGTTGGTATTTATATTTTGTCTCTTAAAGATATCTATTCCTAAAATAAGGTGGGGGCTGTGGGTGAGGGGTGGGAGGGAGGTGGAGAACAATACCATGCTAATGTTATATTGAAACATTAGCATTGTTTGAATAAATTCTACTAATATGCAGAATCTTGCCTCTGAATTATAAAGTGGATTTTGTCTCCTACAAGTAAGAAAAACAGCAAAATCTTCCAGATTACTAATATAATGAGCAATCCCTTCATAAGAATACATTAGAACAAATTCTATCTGTCTGCCACAGTTCATATCTCCAGAGCAACCTAATGTACCAATCACTACAATATTCTGTACAATTCCTGCAGGTTCATTTTACAGGTATTCAATGAGAATAGCTAAAGGCATGAAAAATATAATGTGTAATCCAGAGACAACTGAGTGATGATGATCAGAGTGGTATGCTTGGTTACAAAGGGCTATACCTGATGACAACTAAATGCACTGGACTGTAACTTCAGTTTGTAATCCTTTCTTACAGTCTTTTGACAGCCTCAACTATAGGCTGCACAGTTTTCATTGTGTTTTTTTCTTGCAGGAGTTTTTTAGCAGGCATTACTCTTCTCATTACCAAAATCCTAGAAAGACTATTTTCAATCCCTTGTTCTTAATCTTTGTTTGATTTCCACAAACCAATACACTTAAACAGGATGGATTATAAACATACTGTAAAGTTTTTATTCATGTCACCTTTACACAGTGATAGCAGCTGCTCTGTGGTGCAGAGAATAAATCAGATTATCAAATGATGAAACTTCCCCAACTACTGCTGATATCAATATTGTACCTATTTCCTGATTTATATTACTGATCAAATAATCTTCTTTCAGTGACATTAGATTTTCTTGTCCTGAGAAATACACATAAAATGGATTTTACTTCATCAGACAAATATGATTTCAGCTGTTTCCCCGTCACCTTCTGCTGTTGTAGATTTTATACTGGTTCTCCCCAACACAAATAGGAAATGTGGTAGGCAGAATCAAAGCTAGTATATGTCATGTTCTTTTTACTAAAGGAAAGTTTAACACAGTTGGAACTTTTGAGTATGTCTCGATGATACAGAAGCTCTCATATTTAAAAGAATTTTGAAGACAGTTAAATACAGTTTCCATGCGTAGAATTGAAAAAACTGAGTAATAAAAAGAAAGAGGTCTCAGAAAAAGTATGGAGACGTGGAGTCTGGGTAAAAAATCAGTGTTGCATATGCATGGTCTACAAGATCTGGGAATTTCAGACTATTTACAGGATAAGCCAGTGGAGATCACTAAAATCTGTTTTCCTCTGAATTCAAAGAATCTGGGAACAACCACCCATGGCTCTGTCAGAGTGAAGGGTGTGCTTGATGGGGAGGGGCAATTGCAGCAATTTTTAACCAGCTAGAACAGCTGGTAGGCTGTGTCTGGGATTTGGCTACATAAGCAGCAATTCCATGCCCAAGGGTCTGTTTGTGGCCACTACCAAATTTTTTTGTTAGGATAACTAGAAGACTGGCATACGGGCTAAGACTCTTCTTGCGCATTTTATTCTTTACTTTCCACCTTCATGTGTAGCATGTGCTTCTCTTCAAGAGCTTTTAGCTGTGCTAAGACAGAGAATAATGGTCTGGGGATGCTTGAGGTCACCAGGAAGCAGACCAGAAGGACAGCTCTGGGATTTTTTTATTCCTCTTGACACAAGTTATGTTTTTTCATCTGATTGTTCATTCTTCTGGGAGACACATTCTAGCTCCATAGGTGAGGTACATGAAAAATGCTACTGGCTCAAAAGTTTTTTGTCACACTTTGTCAATTTAGTCGCAACTTGTGTCAATTTAGTGTGTAGGTAAATGACTGACACAGAGAAATCAAAGATCTTGCAACCTTACGTTATTGGGGGAATTTGAATTATGAGAATTTTGAATAAAATCAATGTCTCTATCTCCCAGTGGGCTGTCCCTGGGCTTCCCTTCAATAATTTATTAGTTCCAGAGTTTTTGGCCGAAGAACCGCTTCTTTGTCCTATGTGTTTGACTGTATTGAATAAATCACTGCTGCCACAGCATCTGGGACTTGGCAAAAACCGTCAGGTATACAGTAAAGATACAACTTTGTTGTGGATAACTCATTAGAGCTGTCCTGCCCCTCCCTGAATGCACACATTTAGCAAGATTAAAAAAGAGAAATAATGGTCTACAGGGTTAGAGTTGCACCAACTCCCACGTGATATCAAAGATTGTGTGTAAAAAGAAAGAAGCAAGAGAAAGAAGTTTTAAATTGTGTTAATTTAATAATTCATACATTTCAGTATGGAAATTTCAAAACTTGTTTCTTCCCTTTAATTTAAAAAAATAAATTCTCTCAGTATATGTTTTAATGTCTCTCGTGTTATGCTACTTTGTGAATTTGCTCTCCCTCACTTCAATCTGTCCATAATCAAGACTTAATTCTGTCAACAAGTGGGTTTTTACCTGAGACAAAAAGCTGTATTTTAGTTTGATGACCTAATGTTTTCTCTTTCAATGGTTAAGGTAATATCTTAAATTGCCTAAGAAGAGGTCAGGAGAATTCTGGCTCCATCCATCTATCAGATCACAAGGACTAGAGCTCTGTCTGCAAACTACTTTTATTATGATATTACTCCACTATTATTTTGAAAAGCTGCATGCCAAAGTCTATTGGATTAAACTGTTTATTGAAATCCTCTTATTTTCCCCATATTAGCTGCATTGCAAATTTTTTTGAAATTTTGCTGAACTTCATTCAACACAAATGATGGTGATTCAATTACAAACTTATGTATTAGTGTGCTCAGCTTCAGTCATATCCTTTGAGTATCATAGTGATGAATTTTTTCTTGTATGAATAGTTCACAGGAATGGATGATATCAGAGAAGTGATGAATCCAAAAGTTTCAGAAAAGCAAGTTGATTTTAGAACACCAGACACTCCACAATCTTTCCAGTAGGGAAACATTAACCAAAAGTTGGTTCCACGTCTCTTTTACAAGACTTTCAAGTAGTGTTTGCCCATTCATGTTCAAATTACATATCTTCGAAGAAGTATTTTTTAAGAATAGTTATGGTGTTCAATGGACAGTGAAAATATTACATTATTACAAAATTCAATATGCACCTAAAATACTTATATATCTATCTATCTATATAGCTATAGCTATATCTATTTTACAGTAGCAGATCTTTGAAGTTAAGTAGAAGGTTTTACAGCTAGTCAAAAGCAGTCCTGGGGCCCTTTAAATTTTGAAAGCCTGAAATTTGATCTAATGGGTGAGAAGGAATGAGAAATTTCAAATGAACAGATGGAAAAGTGCAAAAAAAATCTAATTTCATAATAAGCCAGAGAAATAACACAGACACTGAAGAAAGAAAGCCAAAGCAATAAAACTCCTACAAGAAACCCAATAAGAACTTTTCAAATAAATGCACATAGCAGACAACATTTTCAAAAAAGATTATGTGGTTTCTATTTCCGCAACAATTGATAGGTTCAGAAAATCCAGGTATTTTTTGTGGCTATAAACTAACCCTTTCAGCTAAGTTTACATGTTTGACTATCAAAATGGGCATCTATAAGCTGGAAAATATTTAAACAGTATCTTCACATGCTTTATTGCCATAATAGGAATAATTTTTTAAAACTATATTTGAATATTATGGTGGGGCTTTAGCTACTTATTTATCTTTAAACTAAACAGGAACAATAAAGGTGCAAACTCCATTTAGCTCTATTCTCTTCCCATGGGCTTATTTAAAAGTTCTATTTTTTACAATTTTAATAGGCTTCTCTGGTTCATTCCTCTTTGGGAAAAAAAAAGTCATCAGCAGAAAGAAGCAAAAGCATAATTTCTTCTTTTGACAGAAAGTACAAGTTATGAGTATTGGAGCTACTTAAGCTCAGCAGAGACTCTCAAGAGAAAAAAGGAGTTTCAATCTCCCAGCTTTCTGCACATTTCACTACAGGCTCACAGATGGTAGCTCAGGGACTATGATGCAGAAGGATGGGGATTACTTTGATGGAAAGGTGTAACCTTGTGAATGATTTATGTGAGTGCTGCTATATGCTCTACATTGTATTTGGTTGGTAAGGATGTCAAAATCTGATTTCCACCTTCCTAGAAGGGTGAGAGTTCAAAGAGTTAATGTGAAGGCCATCAGTGGTCAATTTGTCATAGGATTTTATGAGCTGGATAGCGGTAGAAGAAGCCTCTCTTTCTTCAGCCTAGTTTAATCTCATACCATTTATATTGTTCTAGTACCGAGTTTTGGTGAGATAGTGTAGGGATGAGACATCTTTTCCATTATTTGGATGATCTGAAGAAATGCACTAGAGAGGATCACAGTGTCAGATAAATTGATTTGTCTATGAGAGACTTTTTGAATTGTATAATTTGGGGAAAATAGAAAGGGGAATAATAGAGCAATGGAGGAGAAGGGAGTGCTTTATCCTCCTGGTTTAAGGAAGACATTTTTTCAAATTCTCTATCACTACCAAAGGTTAAAGAGTACAACAAGTAAAGCAAGTTAGAACAGCAGTCTCAGAGGAGTTATTAAATTATTACACTGGTGAAACTTGTAGAAATCTTTGGGTTGAATAGTTTGATCCATTTTGTAAAATTATATTGTCTTCAGTCAAAAGAAATGCTAAATCATCAGGGGCACTCCTGATTGTATTGGGATTGCAGGAAACTGTCCTGGAGGCAGGTAACTTGAGGCTCATTTTCTTTTTTTCACTTGGCATATCTTCTTCTTTTTTTCAGTGTTCAATGTTCAGTGACCTTCAGCAGTCAACTAGGCTTTTGAAAGTTCCACTGCTTTTTAATCACATACATGAAGTTTCTGGCAGCCAGTAACCCAGTTTTGAATTCCCTTCCATTCACCACTATATCCTTTCAGGTCTTTAGCAACCTATGACAATTTTATGCTGAGAGAAATGTTATGATAGAAGAGCTATTTCATCCATTTTAAAATAAAATAGTGAGGTTCAATTTAATAAATTTAATGAATGCCATATTTTGAAGTGAAAATAAATTTTCCCCAATATATAAAAGGGCAGAAAACAATTAACAGACAATAAGTATGAACATTTAAAATTGTGCTCTCTTCTTCAGACACTATTGATGACTTCATCTTCTACTGTTTAGGATTCCTTTCCCTTCCAACCATGGTGTCTTTCGAGTTTCAGTGAAATATGTTTCATCTTTTATTATGATTATAAGGACACATATGAGACTTTCAAACTAGCATTAAGAAGTACTTTCCTAACATTTATTTTCAGCTTTTGTGTGTGCTTTTCTTAATTTTATACTTATTTTAAGTAAATTTAGAAAACAATTCTAAATAGGTTGCTGAAAATTTCATACTCTATTTTTTTGGAGACAGTTTGTATATTTTAATAACTTCCTTAGAAAAGTCTAAATATCTAGAAAATAAATATGTCTTGGACAAAGTTCTGATTGATATTATACTTAAGTTATATGATACATGCAAGACTTTGATTGCTAATATTACAGGAAAAATCAGAATTTTTCTAGATCCAGTGTAAATGTAATGGATACTGACCATGGATCCAGTGTGTGGACTATTAATTTTGATGATTTTGATGATTTTTCAGTAAAGTCATTAATTAATTTCTGATAGCTGAACTATATTATTTCAGGATTTCTGATTAATATGGTATATCTTTCAGTTCTAGGCATAACACAATGATGTTTGGTCTCCTTTACTGAATTTCCTGGCCTGACACTTGCTCCCTCCAATACCTGTATTTAATGTTGTCTCTCCATTTGCTTTGCTAGGATTACTTACTGTAAGAAGTCTAAGCAATGGTAGAGATATTTTCAGAATCAAAGGCTGAGAGAATTGAAGCTTTTACTCATTAGAGACTAAGACAGCTCTTTTTTATCTTAACAGAAAAGTCATGAAGCTGCTGAGAGCAACCATTGGTTCTGACCTCAGGGAAACAGGCATATTTGTTTGTACCCTGTAGTGTTGATATAGAACACATCAGAAACTACTCTTTGAGAGGTTTTAATCCCAGCAAAAACAGTAGATCTGGAACAGATAAATCTTAACAGTGGAGAAACGTCACTCAAAAGAAATACAAGATGTGTGAGGAAAAGGGTGATTACAATCCATAAGATAAAATGTTTGTTTATGCTCAAACTGAATAAAGTATCAGTGGTAAATTAGAGACTCATACTCTTTTAAAATTCTGATTAGCAAAAACAACAGGATAGAATTTTATCCTGGAGGAATCTCCTCTTAATTACTGAGAGCAATGATCCTTCATGTTTTAAAATAAGTGTGTGTGGGTTTTTTTTCTGACAGCTGTCGAATTCATTACTTGTATTCTAAGGAGTTTTAAAGCTAATTGCTCAACTAGCTCATCTTAAAAAAAAATCTACACAATGTGAAGACTTTGTAAAAATATGAATGATTGCCATGAACAAGATTGAACAATCCAAAAGTTAGGCTTATCAGGCAGTTAAATTCTCATATTTTGTTATATAACCACTTTTATTGTGATTGAGATCATCAAGTGATTATTTTACTTCTTTGTTTTCTGCTTCAGAGTGTCTGGATAATATCTGAAACGTTCTGTGAACGTTTCAGATATTTGAATGATTAATATATCTGAATATATGTCAAAGTTTAAAATCTAGATAAATGTTCTGTGAGGTATCTTATTAATCCAGAGTTTTATCTATGTCTTTCTAAAGTGCATATATTGCAGTCTAGATTAAAGACAGTTAGTTAAAGAAAGGAAGGTCATAAGGCACACAATATTTCCCAATATATGTAAAACTGGGACCCACGTGGGAGTAAACCTATTGTTTGAGTACAGTGTCTTGCTGCTCAAATTCACAAGACTTCCACATCTATTTTTATTTTGCTTTAAAGATTGCCTATTGAAATAGTTTATTCTATTTAAAATAAGCAAAGATATAATTAACTTTTCTCTGATTGTATTTCATAGTGAAGACTTCCATCTCTGAAAGAATTAATAGTGTATTTTCAGAAGAAAGATCCTTTGAATAAAACTGAAAATTTATCAGGCAGATGTGGAGGCGTTTGAGGGTTTTTTAATGTATGAGCCTATGCCATTAAAGATATGAGCAGAAATTTTTAAATGGACTCAATGTCCTTGTTGAATGTGGGACAATAGACTGTGAGACGGGACAGTTTGCTGGATTTGTTGTCATCTCTCTTGTTGTGGAGACAACAGATTGAAGAAGTTTCTAGAGGTTGCTATCTCCATGAGAGTTCTATTGGATTGCTGTAGAGAGAATGTGATGAAAAAATGAGTTATTAATACAAAATCCCTGTCCATCAGGATAGGACTGGATTGCTAATCACTGCAACTTGTCTAACACAATCAAAGCCCTCCTGGCTTAATGTAGGTTTATGATGATTTTGAGCAGGTATACTATCTTCAACATAGCCTAAAGGAATCTCAGATGACAGTGAATTGTTGTGCATCTATTGTAATAAAACAAAAAATGCCTTTAGAGACAAAGGAATATTTTGTGAGAATAAATTTCTGCTATAATTTTTCACTAAGCATAGGTTCCCCCTGTAGCCAAGACTGATATAGTGATGAATGAACTAATACAAGCTGTTCAGCCACAAAATTGAGAATTTTTAAAATTGCTTCACTAGTTATGATTTCTAAAATGTTTGTTTCAAAGAAAACTTCAGCTCATTATTCTCTATTAACCGGTGCTGATTTGTTTACTAAGTCCTTTTCGCATTTCCTTGTGCACTGCAGAACTCAAGTCTTATAAACCAGAGCATAGAAATCAAACTCAGTTTTCTTTTTTTTTTTTTACCTGTTTTTTAATCAGTGTTACCCACAAACAGTGGCATCAGACAAAAGGATATGGTAAGGTAACTGTAAACCTATTTTGTGTTATATGGATTATATCAGGGTCTGGCAGAATTTAGGCATAGTGAAGGGAGAATCACCAGATTGCATTACAAATGATTTCACTGCCCAGACATTGAAAAGCTCTGTCCCAGATATCGTCCCCTCTCCAGGCCTACTTGGAGTTCATTTGCTAAACCATTGGCCCTAGACACTTCAGAAAGCTTTTATTTTGGTAGGTAGTGAAGAGAAGGGTAAAATTCTGAAAAAATTCTTTGACAATTATTTTATCTTCAGTAGCATTCTCAAACTCTTTCATATACAAAACCCAGAGGTTTGGGATTTTTATTCCCCTTCAGATTCCACAGTAATATTTTGATATTAAAGTATGTTTCCAAACCCTCACTGCATTTTCTGTAACAGTAGAAGGCAAGCAACAAGGTTAGCTTTAGACTTTATGAGGGTAAAAAAAGAGAGACTCATTCAAAGGGTGACTCTTTGTGATTATTAGGCTCCTGCTCTCAATAACTCTCTGAAAGGATTAGGGCAAGTAGATTATAAACACCTTTGTAACATACACTCTTATCAGGGAGTTATAAAGAATAAGTCTAGCAAAAAATTCCCCATGTGGGAGATTACACTGGATTTTAACTACCAAGCTTTTTATCATAAAGTTAAGTAGTTAAGTAAGACTTGGCAATATATATTTCTAAAAACCCCATGTGGATGAGAGAATAGCTGATATGAGCTCGTTTTGAGCTAGAAAATATCTATTTTATCTTGCCTAAACTCCAACAACATTCTATTTTTTCCTAAACTTCTTTTGTTGGCAGTGTTATCTTTGATGTGAGAATAAATCGTGCTGTTTTTTTCCTACACAATATAAATTTATGTGGAAATAAGATGGTGAAACAATAGTTATTGTGTGTAGGTATCTTTCAAAATGTCCAATGTAAGTGCTAAACAATTCACTGCACTAAAAATACACTTTTAAAAACAACATGTCAATGAATCTCAGGTCAGTTTCGGAGCACAGCAGATAACGGTAAGGGAGAAGGGGCACTGAGCACTCAGATTATTAAAGAATTGTGGAATTGTTAATCAAGAACAACTACGATTAAGATATAATATTATAGAGCCAGGACTGGAAAGATGTGCTGGTTTTGGCTGGGTTAGAATTAATCTTCTTCCCAATGGCTGTGAGGGGGTTTGGGGGGCTGTATTTTGAATTTGTGCTGAGCACAAAGTTGATAACATAGAGACATTTTTGTTATTGCTGAGCAGGGCTTGCACAGACCTAAGGCCTTTTCTACTTTTTGCACTGCCCTGGTGCAAGAATAACTGGTGAAGACGTTGAGGGTGTGTGGGAGGAAACACAGAGGGACAGTTAACCCAAACTGACCAGAGGGATATTCCAGACCACATGATAGCATACGTGGTATATAAAATGAGAGGAAAGAGAAAGGGACACTTGGAGTGATGGCGTTTCTCTTCCCAAGTCGCTGTCATGTGTGCTGGAGCCCTGCTCTCTGGAGATGGCTGAGCACCTGTCTGCTCATAGGAAGTGGTGAATGAATTCTTTGTTTCACTTTGCTTGTGGGTGGCTTTTGCTTTTTCTACTAAACTTTTTTTTATCCCTACTCTCAAGCTATTCTGGCTTTCACCCTTCCAATTCTCTCCCTGATCCCACTCGTGGGGGAGTGAGTGAGCAGCTGTGTGGGGCTTGTTTGCTGGATGTGATAAAACCGCAACAAAAGAACACAAACACTTTTGAGTTTTGGAGGAGGAAAAGATTGCTAAAATTAATTCCTTCCAAAGAACTAATTACATTTTAAAACATAACAGACAAAATGGAGTTGCCAAATTGCTTTTTTCTTGAAAAAGCAAGAAACCTGCTTTATCTCATGCTCTGCTGTATGCAAATTTTTAAGATGCAGTATGGAAAGTAAGTAGTACAGTATATTCCTGTGTATAGTCACAATTCTTGTGTATGTGAGTGTGCATTTGGTTTTTTGCTGCTTAATATAAAATAGTCACATAAAAACTGCTACCAAAAAAGCAGTTAGTTATTACTGGCTTTGAAAACGTGAGGTGAAAATGAGGCAGCAACTTTGCATTTAGAATCATTAATGATATTTATTTGTTAATAATGATGTCATTTGTTTTGACAGTTTTGAGTATTGACAATTCTGTGGGACCTGGTAGTTCCTAGAACCAATAACTCTTAAAATATAAACGTCCTCACAAAGTATATAATGGAATCTAATAAAATTCTTCCTAATTAATTACAGCCTTGACTTTTTTGACTTTTGTCCTGTTTTAACAAAGCTGAACTTGATTAAGTTCAGTGCAAGTAATCTTTAAAAATCCCTGCCACTTGTGGGGGCAGTTAGTGAACAGACAAGACTACACTCATTTAGCAATTTTATGCATCATCTTCCTGATGCACTTAATCAATTAATTTGATTTAAGTGATATAGTAAGATTGTAGTATAGAAATCCTGTTGATTATAAAGGGACTTCCCTGTGTGTATGATGTTAAAATTGAAATCCATTATATATCTATCAGTAAATGAAAATTCAAAATATTTTCTGAACCATATAACATTTTAAATAACATTTTTATTCTTGCAAGATTTAGTCTAAATGAAATTTGTGTTGGTAGTTCAATGTATTTTTACCCAAGTCCACAAACTAGGAAACCATTCTAATTCTTACATGGACAGTATTATTCAACGTCTAATTTAATAGGATTTTTTTCTGTATAGTTTCTCCCTGGCAGCTTATAGCTTCCATTTAACTCTTTGCAGTCAGTCCTTATTAATGGGCAAATTTTGAATGAGACATATGAAAGCTAGCTATTATATTCTCTGCAAAAACATTTTATAGATCTTCAAGGAAAATATCCCTATATCTCAGTTTTATAGAGATTTTATTGACTATACTCCTTACTACTTTCAGGTTTTTGCCAAGGTTTTTTTAAAATAATGAAATATTTAAGTAGATTTTTGAGCTAGAAAACTATTTCTAATGAATTTATTTGCTCTGAATTTGAAAGTTTTCTGAAAATGGAGTAAAAATTTTAAAACCTGATCTCACGGCAAGGGCTGTCCATGTACCTTCCTATCTATGTTAAAGACACACCATGGTAGATCAAGCTATCTCTTGTTGCCTGGTACAGTATTATTTTGAAATAGAGTGGGAAAGAACTATGGAATAGTGAGCAGGGTTTAAGGAAGGTGGAATAACTTTTGCTGTTCACCATTTATTATTCTGTTACTTTGCAAACAAAAGAAACCACCTATAAATTGTCTGACAAAGGATCTGAATAGATGCTTTTTTCACCATTGCTTCCACATCTATCATCATGTCATGTTTCCAGTTATGTTCTGTCATAAATTACTACCACAGTAAATCTTGACAAATTTTAACAAATAGAGCTATGTCTCATAATAGGAACACATTGGTTAAAAAAAATGCTACTGTTCTTAGGAGAAATCCAGTGATGCTCCAGAATACATAAAATCCTTGTTAACAAATGTGAACTTAACCAAATGTCATGGTTTAACCCCAGCCAGGAACAAAGCCTCTTCAGCCTCTCTCTCAACCAGTAGGATCAGGGAAAGAAGAGGAAAAATGCAAAAACTTGAAGTTTTGGATCAAGACAGTTTAATAGGCAAAGCAAAGGCTGTGCAAATGAGTAAAGGAAAATAAGCAATGAAGTCACTGCCTCCCATGGGCAGACAAGTGTTCAGCCATCTCCAGGAAGGCAGGGCTCCATCATACATAATGGTGACTTGAGAAGGTGTGGTGGTTTTCAACATTAATTTGGGGTTTTTAAAATTCATATTTATATGCCTATGACATGGTGAGCAATGGGGGTCTATGAGTTGACTGTGCAGCATAAGAGCAAATTGTATTCTTATAACCTTACTGTTTTCTTTTCATTTCTGTATATTGGAAGAAATAGTGAAAATTAGCAAAGCAATGTTGCAAAGCCAAACAGAGGCACCTTCACAATTTCTGAAAATTGCGAATCTCCAAATAAACTGCTGCTAGATTTGATTAGTTTGTTGTACACTCAAATAACTCAATTCCTCTCATCTTTCATTGACTGTGTTTTATCTGTATTTAGCTGTGTCAGTGTGGCATGATCCACAGCAATGAGTGGTTGCTGTCATTGATAAAAATGTATCCATCAATTCTTGAAAAGAGAGGAGAGGTTCACAGTAAAGAACAAGCATTTGTTCAACACTTATAAACAATAAGTACTTGATATGAATTATATACAAGTCACAGTGGTTTTCTATGATGTAGTTGGAACATGAATATTTTTACAAGATTCACACTATTTATTACATAAACAAAACTATGCTTAAATCATGACTATAATAACCAGAGAGAGGTCTGTTCTGACAAAGTGTTTACTCTCATTTTAAAATCTCAGTAAAATTTCTCACAAAATCAAATGTTTCTGATATCTTTATGTGAGAGGAAATGGGTGTCAATGTTACACAGAGCAACAGTAACTCAATATTCAGGGGTTTTTGTTTGTTTGTTGTATTATTTGAGTCATAGTGTTTCATCTTAGGTAAAAGAAGTGGGCTGGAAATTGCAATACATTGCAAAGAAATAGCAAATATGCTTCAGATTATACTTAGGATAGTTAACTTCTTTCATTTTGTTATTTAGTCCTCATTTTATGGTCCTAGTCATGACCATACTTGTCTGTCCTCCCCTCCCTCTTCTTCCTCTCTTTCCTTACCACACCATCTAGTTTCATTTAAACTTTTCTGCATGGTGGTTTATGATTGGAACAGTTTTCCTTTGTCAGTCTAATACACCTTCCCCAGTTTCTCAAGTTCCTTATTAAATTACTTTTTAAAATAAGATTCCTTTCAGCTCTTTCACAGTGTCCCTTAGTAACATCAACAGGGAGATAGCTCAAATTCATTAGTGTTAAAATATAAACTGATAAGATTCATAAGTGCTCTCATCTATTAAATGCAGCTGGCTCATAATATCATGAAGATTTTTGTGTATTTTGTCCAAAGGAGAGTCCTCGTCGATGTAATATGAAATGCAATTCTCTTCAAAACAATTCAGTAAATTGTTATTCAGTGGAAAGGTGTGATGGGTTTGATTCTTCACATGAGAAATTCAGTGGAGCAGACAGCAGATGGCATTTCCCTGCCATCATTCAATGATGAATTCAATGAAATTCTTGATTCAAAGGACTTTGCCACAGAGTCAGGGGCCAAGTTTATTTGTCTTAGGGATCAGGAAGATTGTCTTCATGTATATCGAAGAAGAAACATTCTACTGAAGAGATGCATGTAATAGAGCATTTCTGGAGAGAGCATTGGGCAAAAGTTATTAAAATTTAAATCAAAACAATTATCTCTTCATAAAGTAGATAAACAAATATTTAATATACTATTGTAGAAGATGCAATTATATATTTAACTTGTTTACTGAAGTCTTTAGACCAATCCAATATTATATGAAATGATGCAGTTAGTTAAACATTTAGATTAATAAAACTTATATTCATGATGAGGTACTTCTGTGGTCTGGGGCTGTAGTTTTTAGATATATTTTTATTTATTATACTTTGCTATTTAGTATCTTCTAATGAAATATGAGGTTTTTTTCATTTTGTGTAAGTAGTGTTTCTTTATGATGCCACACAAGATAAATTTTTTGTGGAACAAGATATATACTTCATGTTGTTTTTCTGTTAATTAAATGACACTTAGAGACATGACTCTACAAGAAATTCTTCTGTGTTTTCAAACTGAAAGACAACTGCATTGCTCAGACATTTGCCTTTAAGAGCATGGATCATTCATGGGCTTTTAGTGATCTATTTATATATTTGGAGTCTGAACACAAAATTGTGAATTTGGGACAATACAATTCATGTGATGTGCTATTTCCATTGCAAGAATACAAAATAGGAAGCAAAATGCTTATCCTATAGTTTAAATGTTAAGATAAAAATATTTGTGTATTCAGATGCCCAAATTAATAAAGCAAGATCATCAATTTAAAAAAATCACTCTGTTTCACTTTCTGGATTTTCTTTACAGGAAATCCAGATTTTCAAAATAGTTTTTTCTCAAAGACTCAGAAACTAGTTATTCTTTTTCTTTATTCACAATGAAATTTCACGCCCATACTTACTACTTTCTTTTGTAGTGGAATCCATTGCAGAGCATCACATTAACAGGGTTTTTTCTTTCTTGCTGATTATTTAAAATACCTCTGCCTTTTTTTCCCTTTTAGCTTTTAAAAAAACCCCAGAAATCCTATTTCATCAAATTGAAATACCTTAAAGTAGTAAATTGAGCCCAAGGTCTTATGAAAAAGAATTCTTTGATCAAATATACATTTTAATGCTGTTTGGGTTCTGATTTAAAGAAATATTTAAATGCAACAAAATAAAGTTGAAATTCAATTACGGCTTCATAAGCCATATGTATTCCAAACCTCAAATGACAGTTTACAGTATATGGATTGTAATATATGGATTGTATAAAAATTAAAGGATTGTTCTCCAGGAATGACAAAGATGGAAGATAGAAACTATTAACAGCAACCTTTGTTATGCTCCTAAAATGGCTACAGATATATGATGAAAAAGTTGCTCTAGAAGAAAAATGGACCAACAACAGTTTCTTTTAAAAAAAATTGTTGGTGTTTTAAAGTCATTTCTACAGCGAGAATTATTTTGGAGCTGTCAGAGTAATAGTGGAGCCGATGTTAAGGGACAATTGACAGGAATCCCAGTTCTTAATCTGGTCCTAATTTGCTGCATGTGAGGGTTAGAGAGGGAATTTTGTTCTCTATGAAGAAGGTGCAAATGGATCTAGGACATCAACAGCCTTTGGGTCACTGACATAGTTTATGCAATTCAAAGTTTTGAAAGAAAATACAGCAGATTCAAAAGCAGTAGCTATCTTTGAAGTTTGAAAGCAATTTCTTCCCACAGGAGTATGAAAAATACGTCAAGTAATTAATGTTGTATGATATAAAAGCTTAACACAACTATAAAAAGAATTATGCTGTATTTAAAACATTATGACACAATAATTTACTTTTTACATATTCTTTACAGTTATTTAAGGAGATTAAATATTTCAATATTTTATACAGTTTTTAAGAAACTTCTCTAAAAATATGTGTGCTATGAATCTCTCAATAACCCCAGTGTTTATATGACTTCTCTGAATTACTAAATCGTCACAAAATTAACATCTTTCATAGAACAAATTAAGAATGGACCACTCTTCAACACTGTACACACTGGTGCCTACAGATTTCCATAAAAATGCATGTGATCTGTGATCAAAGCCTTTCATTTAGGCAAAGGCAAAATTTTGTGTATCAACTCAAAGTTTTATCTACCTTGTGAAATAATTGACTCAGATTAGGGCAATAAACAAGGAAGAATCAGGACTCAATTCTGCCTGGAGAGAGTGGAACTTTCTGGACCACAGGGTAAACTTATGTACATTAACAAATTAAGGAAGGGTGTCATACTTGAATCATCATTTCCAAATTAGTACTTCAGGGAGGTTTCTGTTCTAGGTGTGGAACTGCAGTGTAGAGGCCCTCTCGAGGTGCCTTGAGCATGGTGCTCACTTCCAGGTGGTTTTCCTGATGGTGTTTTTGCTGTTCTACCTGAGAGTTGAACACTGGGATGCCTATGGGTGAAATCAGAGTGTCACTGGAAGCTCTAGTATATTTCTTTAGTCTTGGTTGGGGTTTTTGAGTGAGAGAAAAACTAAGCGATCTATACAATTTTAGAACTGAATAATTACCAATAATATTTTCACCTCTCTGTCCTTTCACTAAAATCATGATATTTTGGGTCTCTGTGAAGCACAGTGAAATTAGTTTCTGTTGGATAATTTAACTTTTTTTTAAATTTAATAAATCCAATACAGAATAACTTTTAGGGAAACATTGCCCTTATTTCAATTACTACTTCAAAGAAGAAACTCAGAACTTTACATTTCTCACCTAAGATGAATTTTGAAACTAGCTATTGAAAGAAAATTCCACAAGTACTTCAATGCATACAATTCAAGCATTTTACAGTGCATACTAAGTGATATTTAAAAGACACAGGCAGTGGTGTTACTCTAGATATGCAATTAGCGCAAAATAGACATATGATTAAGATGCATTTTTAGTTACATAAAAAATTTCAGTCTATGAATTTTAGATTATAAACTGAGAGTAGATTTAGATTGGATATTAGGTAGATATTGCTGACTGTGAGGGTGGTGAGACAGTGACACAGATTGCTCAGAGGTCTTGATACCCCATCCATGGAACAGTTCAAAGCCAGGTTAGATGGAATTCTCACGAACCTTGTCTAGTTAAAAGTGTTCCACAAACCATTCTATGAGTCTATGATTCTGTGTTCCCAGTTTATATCTGAATTCAAGTTTTTCATTATCTTAAACTCTGTTTTATCAGCTGATAAAGAGTACAAATTCCATGATTATTGCCCACTCAGCTTCATTATGTTGTCAAAAGTTCTGTGGGGAGTTGTCAAATATAATCAAAACATTACGTTTCAGTTTTGGGTATAATGCCAGTCATTATACAGCTTCGGTCTGGCTTTCAGGCTTTGAGCAAATGATCAGAAGTCATATTTTTCTTCATTATTTCCACCTAATCCTTGTTAAGGTAAAAAAACCCCACAACTGAGCTTTCCATGGTAATCTTAGTTATTTAGCTAATGTGCATAATCTCCTCAGCTTTCTTTGCAGCTGTCAAAATGGAAAAGCACTGATTTTCCATTGTTCAAATTGACAGTCTGAAAGATGAATGCTCATCCTGATTCATAAAATACTCTTCCCTCTTTGTTTTAATAGTACTCGACATGAAAAGCATAGAAGAACGGAATGTCTTTCACCAGTAGTAAACTCAGGGGGAAATCAAGTGACTAAAATTTATTGGATAGTTTCAACCAGATGAAAAAGTTTAACAATTGTAGAAGATTATGATCTTTTTAAATGTAAATGAAAAGTCAAGTTTTATTGGGAACAAACAAGCAGGATTCTAGAATTTTTTATTTCAGAGCTATTGCTCTTTGGTGACTTAAAGTAATTTAGAGTGTGACATATTCCTATTGTAATTGTGTGAACTGTATGATGTTACATGGATATTTTACATTAATTTTTTGGGTTTTCCATAAGATAGAAAAAAGGACATTTTCAAATGTCATTTTCAAGTTTCCTGAAAATAGGGTAGAAAATGTACTTCCCGCTTTAGCCAGCCATGATGGAAAAGCAAAATTGCTGTTCAATCCAGAAATTCCTTAAAACCCAATGATATTTTCCTATATATCTCTACATGTCCCACAAACTGTCATTTTCTTGTAAACATAATAATTTCTTGTTCACATGTTAGATGAAAATTGATGTGCATTTATGGTATGTGAAGCAAAAAGGTAAGTTGTTTGATTATTTCAATATTTTGTAGCAATATATAATTGGGCTGCCACTCACTTGAAAAAATGATTCACCATTTTGCTTCAGGCAAAACAGATTTCTATGACCTTTTATCTGCTAGCAAGTGTAATTCATTAAAGATGTCACCTTGTCCTAATTTCTCTTAACCACCCTTTATTTGATGGACTAAACTTTCACAGAGAATCTCTTATTTTCAGGGATGAAATACACTGTAGCTACATTTGCCACAGGTTATTGATTTATGTCATGTGGCAAGGACAATATGGACCACTATTATGTAGTTAGGGCAATAGATCTAATTATTTGGGACTTACTGACCTGGCCAGTCTATACCAATAGTGCCTTTAATATTAAAACTTAGTTGCTTTGCTATCTTATTCATGGATTTTGAAGAGGTTCTCTCAGGGTCTTTACTGCTTGTGAAAATCCCATGAATTCATGTGGAAGAAGTGCTAAGAGGCAGAAAAGTGTGCCCAGTTCTTGCAGGGGAATCAATGTCATTTTGAACACACACATTTGAAAGAGGGAGTTTAAATATTTTGACTTTTTTTAAGTTTTAGACAGTTGCATTCATCTTTGTTAGTGGCAATGATTAGTTCAGAATCTGTGGGTTTTTTCCCCTTACATAGCCATATTTATAGAAATCCTTCACAAATGGTGAAGAGAAATCAGGAAAATGACCTCAAGATCAGCTCTCAGACTGCAGTTTTGCTTTGACAATTTAGTTTATGCAAACATCAGAGCTTCTTCCATGTTTACTGAAGCTTGATATCATCCACATCAAAAAGACTCTCTTTAAAAGTAAAGTGCATAGTTCACTAATTGCCTGTTCTATTTATTTGTGTATGCTTTGACAATGAACCCAAGATGCTTCTTGTTTATACAACCATTGTCAACAAAGCTGAGTTTATGCCCATGGCATTACCTATGCAACTTCACAATTTTCATATTTTGCCTTTAGTGAGATTTCTAATGTGCCTATTCCCCTGTACTAAATAAACAATCCTTTCAAAATAGGAAATAAGATCACTTGCTCTTAACAGCTTGTCCTGAAGCAATGTCAGAAATATTAATGTCTTATGATGCCTCAAGATAAGCACTACTCAAAAAAATGCAACTCATATTTTATAATCTGAATGAGAGAGACATAATGAATTCACCTGATTTAAAAAATGTCAAAATCACTTTTACTATTAAAATAAGTAGTTAAGAGGCTGAATGCAAGTTATGAATGATGAGGTACTGTTTTTTATGAAATGGAATGTAAGGAGACCAATACATTTTTTTACTCTAGTGTTGTGGACCAGTGTGTGGGCAGAACAGATTCATAGTTTCCTTGTAAGTCAAGATGAGAAAGTAAACTGTATTTTTCCCCTGTTCAGATAAGATCAGGAGTAATGGCTTTTACAGCTGACTGCATCTCCAAATTCATAGACCTGACATTTGAATTTCATATGGACAATAAGTTACAGAACAATAAAACCATTATACGCTGTAATACATACCAAATGGCTTATGAGATTTTGATTCAATAAAACAATTCTGTGAAAGCAAGTAAACACAGAACATATTAACCTGTATTTTCAAGACATAGATGGCAGACTCAATATTTGTCTGAAAATTTTAATGTTAAAATAATTGATTTATTTATTTCTCTTTTATGAAATAGAAATCTATGTACCACTAGACTGAAGATTCAGCTTATAACAGCTAATATGGAAAAGTTTTATATAATACAAGACTGACTGATTTACTAACAGATTTCTTATTTGGATTTACTAACAGATTTCTTATTTGTGATTATAGGTACCACTAAACATGCACTGCATGCAGCCAGCTTGACAAACTTTTAGGATCATAATGTAGGAAACAAAATTTCTATCACATTCTAAAAGAAAAAGAATGAAAAGAAAAATATGGTTGCTGGAAGCTATGAAAGAAAATACTGAGGAAGGTCAAAAGGGGATTTAAAACCCACATTGGCTTTTGTATGGCTTTTTGTGAAACTGATTTACCTCAGATATTAGAGTAACACTTATAATATTGGTAGAAAATGTTGAGAGCTGTTCAGAGGTGAAGCAAAGCACATCAATTTGATTGAAGCTCAATGTTTGGAGACAATGAAGAATTATCGACCCCAACATATAAAAACCCAGTTCTTTTTAAAGTAGGTACACTGAGTGCTCAGAACTGCAGCTTATTCAACCTGTGGTAATGGTGTATGTCAAAATTACACAGTCCCAGGGAGGAATGGAAGCAGTTTTGACTGTTCCAAACTAAGAACAAAAAAAACCCAAACAAACCAAACTGAACCAAAACACACTAAATCAAACAAAAGACATCAAAACCCCCCAAAACCCACACAACCCCCAAAAAACCTAAACCATAAAACTTTTACCAAAGCCATTGCACTACACTGTGGTACAGACTCTTTCAAAACCATTTCTACTTGTCTCATTTATTTCTTTCCATTGCTGATATTTCTTTAGAGTTCCTTAAGTCCTTACTGCCTACAGAGATGATGAATGTGATTGGGATAAAATGACAGAAGTATGTGGGATTTGGGTCTATTTTTTCTGGTTTCAGCAAGCCCAGTCCTGAACCAGTTATTAGCACAGACAAAATAAATTTGAAGGTCGCACATTTTCCTACAAATTAAAGCTTAAAAAGTGCATATTTTAAAGTGCTACTACTGTGGAAAACTAGAGTTTATGACAGAAAAAATGCAAGATATTTCCTTTCATCATCAGTTACAAATTCTGCTGTCAGTTCAAACCGAAGGAAATTAATGGTGATAGAAAAAAGGCCATAAGTTGTTGGTTTAGAATTGACTGTTTATGCTTAATGAAGCGGGATGGTTAATGAAGGCAAAAATGATACCAACATTAAAATTGTGTATAAAACACCTGTGAGTAATGCTTATCTGGTTGCTGAGACCAGGCTGAAGTATTTTGATTATTATCTTGCAATTTCACAGGTGAATTGCTGAAAACTGAAATAGAGAAAAGACATGTTTCTTTGTGGATATTTTTAACTGACTTCTCTTTGGCTTGAAGGGAAAATCCAAATATGACAATGAAAATAATTTTTATTGGCCGCTTTTCTTGGCTGAATGTCTTTATTAATTAATCATCCTAATAAACAGATTTTAGTCCTGGTAGCACTGGATCTTAATCATAGCCTGAATTTTTTCAATGGTGTGATATACTGTGGTTTTAATTTAATTCTTAACTTCTGCCCTTAGCAAGAAACACCAAAAAAAAATAATGTTGAACACCAATAAAAAACCCAAATCCCTTTCACTCATGGTAGAACACTGGCACATGTGCCTTATCTTGCTTGTATTTATAACTCTATTAAATATAAATTTAGAATATACTGAATAAGTGGGAAAATTTACCTCATTATGATCTCTGCATATTTAGAAGGGGACAAAGGCAAGAAGAGACCTGCTTTACGTGCAGTAGGAAGAAATATTTCAAAGATTTTGGGCTATTATAACTAGAATGGAAGATGTCTTTACGGGCCACTACCACTTCAGTAATTCTGTCTATAACACTGAAAATGGGGAGGCTGGAAGCCTTTGTAAAGCCCAGAACTTACCCAGATTGACTGAGTGGAAATCCTTGGAGTTTGTATCATGCTAGAACACTTCAGTGTGTCTGTGAATGTGTTTGATAGAGTCCTGTTAGACAGATATTTAAGGGCAAGACATTACCACACTTCTCCTCTTCCAAGTTTACTCACATGTGACACACAGTAGGGATAGTATTCCCTGGTTTTGGGGGTATTTTCAACTTGCTGTCGTTTTACTCAAGAAAATGTTTTATTTTCCAGATATTATCTTCAGCAAGCTATTCCAAAATATTCACATGCAGAAGACAGCAAAAGGTTTTAAAAGTAAACAACATGTATTGTAGTGCATATATTCTTCTTCTAAGTTGTTTTTTTCATTCTCAGTCTGCTACAACTGGGTATAAATGCATAAAATATGCACAGTTATGCAGCATAAGTTGATATTAGACAGTTTTTTGATAACTGCTATGTTGTCTCAGATTTTAAAAGTCACTCTTGGGATCTTTTTCTACTGTGACACAAGGATACTATGAAGTTAATTGGCAATAGAAAGAAATCTTACAAAATCCAAATATCATTTTATCATTGAAACAAAAATGACTTCAGCATGACCCTGTAAAGGAGTTTATTGATTTTCAACTTCTATTATTACTGTGCTTTACCTACCTATGATTCCAGGTCAGCTCAATTTTCAGAAAGGTCTGAAGTCAAATACAGATTTACTCTTCCCACAATAGCAAAAAAGAAGGCTTAGGTGTGTACACAAAAAGACTTAATACAGGGGAGAAATTATTATGATATCATTTCTATTTTTTCTTTTCTTCTTTTGGCATAATTTTATTGATTATTATAGGAGAAGACTAGCAGTATAGGAGCAAAAACAGGGAAAAGCACAAGATCCATTGATCTGTACAGCATTGTAACTTTGCAGAGAATCCTTTAGCCTCCATAGGTGTTTGAGGATATCAGCAGAAGTGTGAGAAAGGGTATTTAACAAAGGAGAAGTGGAAAATACAGATTTTACCTATTTCCAGAAACCTATGATTGTATTGCAATCTCTGTGTTTATTTTATAATTCTGATTATAAAATATTATAAAATATTTTATAGTTCTGATTATTATTAATACTGAAGGTGTTACTGTGCTACATTAGAACCTAGACACCTCAATTAAGATCAGGTTCCCACTAGGCTAAATGCCAATATACAAATTTGAAGATATTAGCAGAGGATAGGACAAGGAATATATCAATATCTACAGTTTATAAAGTAGAAGTTACTGGGAAGTTCTAATAGTTCTCTGAAAGTTAGACCTGAAAACATTTCAACAACAGTCAACAGAGAACTTGAGCAACAGAACAGGTTCTGTGGCCATTATTAATACATAAGAAGTCTACTTCATGTAAACATTTCTTTGATCCAAACATATCCATTTTAATCTATCATGTTGGAAATTACTAAACATTTTTTTCACTCTTTCCTAAATTCAAAGTACACCAATAATTTTTTCTGCATCCAAAAATGTAGGATTATGCTGAGGCTGAGGCTAAATACAATTAATTTAAATCCTATTAATAAAGAGTTAACAAAATTTGAAGATATGAAAATTACTGTGCTTCGAAAGTTCTTGTTTTGTTGTAGCAACCATATGGGTAATCCAAGCAAAGGATTACTGTCAGAAGTGAACATGTGTGAACAATTACCAGTGATGCCAACAAGGGATTTATGATGTAGCTGTAAATTAGTGTTTCATATGCCTCATTGCATGTGAGTAAAGGTGGTAAGAAGATTCCCCAATGGAATATCACAACGTCTGTCTTCTCATGTCTGTGGATGGGGATTGCACACAATCTCCTTCTCTTGTCAGAACAGCATCTAACCTAAAAGGAAGCTATGTCACAAGTCAGTAAGCATATCAAATCCTTTAGGATTAGCACATAGGTAAAAAGAGATCCTGTGGTAGCTCTAAGGGAATATATTTCACTGTCCTGGATATTCCCCTAGAGAGGAGCATGCACATGCTTCTTTATGGTTCTGTTATTCACACCAGTCCCTAAAAAACTTGTGGAAAGTTCTGTGTGGTCTTCAGCTGACTAAAATGACCCCAGCTTTACATCTGTAATTGGTGTTCCACATTGGCAAGTTCAGTTTAGGGGTGTGCAGGGGTCTGATTCAGGGCTGAGTCTTCCTGAGGTGTCAGCTGCTGCATCATTTGTGCCACTGCATGCAAAGGTGGAGCACTCCTCCAGCACTGACCTTTCATCAGCTTGTGAGATGTAACAGCCAGAGCTGGCAGCGCTGCTATCCTTATTAGAAAATGTCAATACATACCTTGCTGTTAGATTCAGAGTCTATTTGTACAACCTTTAATCAATACTAGACATGACATAGGTCAATGCAGTATCTTTGGCCCACAGATTCAAAAGCTTTACTTCAAAAACTTTACAACACAAATCATATGTCTAAATGTTTATCATTCCAAACATGAGGCAACCGTGCTTTGAAAATGTCAGAAGGATCTATATCTTGTTTTTTCCTTTCTATCTCTGTGAAAGTTCTAGCTGCAATGATTTCTCGTGGATGACTTTTTGGTTATCAAACACAGTGATTATGCTTTAAGGAATAGTCTTTGATGTTGGTCTGTTACTTACATCCTTATAAAACTCATAAAATAAAAATACATTAGTTCCTGAAGGAGGATGTTGTTTCTGATGAGTCTATTATTTCATTTTTTTGGTGAGCCAGATACATACTTCAGGTTTTATAGACATTATATTAAAAACATCATGACACTGTCCATAGAGGAAAAGTCCTTCCAGTTCAAATACACACCTTGTACTAAAATTCAGGTACTTATATTGAAAGCCATATATAGATTTTTCAAGTGTTTAAGAAATGAAATTGTCCCTTAATATTGAAGAAATTAGAAGGTTTGAGTACAGTCATTACAATGAGAAAAAGAATGTTGTGTTAACATGCCTCTACTGAAAGTTCATGACTTGTTTATTGTTGTTTTTTTTCACAAATCTGTCTGTATAATGAGGGACATTTATGTGTACAATTTTCTTGAGAACTGGTTCATCTGATGAAGTGAATTATTATGTGTAAAAGAAAAAAAAACAACATTTACTTCTCCTTATTGAAATAGAAAAAATTGTTTCAGTCAAGGGCATCATTAAAAAGATTCCTTGTTGAGGAGTATAACAGCTGCAGTTACTGTGGCAGTCAGAAACAGAAGTGGAATTTGTGGGTCTGACATCTGATCTCATGTGTGTTCAATGTTAAGTGTTCCAGTGTTCAATGTGTGTGGAACAGGGAGCCACTGTGAAGACTGCAGTATTAAAGAAGGAATTTCAAATATCTGTTTAGAACATTTTTCTAAGTTTTAACCACTGAGATTTGCTATAAATAGTTTTATTTGTTGTGCATGTTGTGTCTGTTTCTTTACTTGTCGTACTGCACATGTAAGGGAGAGTAGTGCTCCTTTGAGGAAGGAGAACTTGCAAAAGAGACATGGGAAAGGTATGGAGAGAAATGATGTCATTATTCTCTCTTCTGACTAGACATCTGCAATGTGGTTATCTGATTTTGAGCTTTTAGTGGAGAAAAAGAGGTATACTCGTGATTTAGCTCATCTGACTTAGTTATAGATAGCTATTTTAGGATAAAATAGATTGATCCTCAAAAGGGCCTGTGTCTCCCTACCAGCTGTGAAAGAAAGCTAGACACTTATTTTAAAAGCATAAATCTGTATTATAGATGCTTGTGTTTTGTCAGATGAATCCTACTGATTGCCTGTAGAGAATGAAAAGAATGAGAAATTTATTTTATTCTAATAAAACTGTGCTCACTCAGAGCAAAATGCTTATGGTAATCCAGATTGAATCTTTTTGCAATGTTAAATATAATGGAAGAAAAGCAGTGTAACACTAAATTGGAAGAAATGCTGGTATAATATTAAGCATGCAATTGGTCCTACACAAAACAACAATGCAATCAATGGCAGGTGTCTGAGAGGATTTTTTTTGTGCACCACCCTTACAGGAGTTCTCACAGCTGCAGAAATGAGATGGCTTCAGAAGGAAGGGAGGGGGCATCTGTGAGGGGTGATGCCAGTCCAGTGTGCATCACACAGCTCATGCACTAGAGCGGAGTGGGAGCGTGTCTTGCTGCACAGTGCAATGCAGCACGGTCCAGACTCTCCTGGGACCACCGTGCTCAGTGCCAGCCAGGCGACAGGCAGCACGTGCCACAGCAGGCCACCAGCCAGGTGACAGGTGACAGGCAGCATGTGCCACAGCAGGCCACCAGCCAGGCGACAGGCAGCACGTGCCACAGCAGGCCACCAGCCAGGTGACAGGCAGCACGTGCCACATCAGGGTGACAGGCAGCACGTGCCACAGCAGGCCACCAGCCAGGTGACAGGCAGCACGTGCCACATCAGGGTGACAGGCAGCACGTGCCACAGCAGGCCACCAGCCAGGCGACAGGCAGCACGTGCCACATCAGGGTGACAGGCAGCACGTGCCACAGCAGGCCACCAGCCAGGCGACAGGCAGCACGTGCCACATCAGGGTGACAGGCAGCATGTGCCACAGCAGGCCACCAGCCAGGCGACAGGTGACAGGCAGCACGTGCCACAGCAGGCCACCAGCCAGGTGACAGGCAGCACGTGCCACATCAGGGTGACAGGCAGCACGTGCCACAGCAGGCCACCAGCCAGGCGACAGGCAGCACGTGCCACATCAGGGTGACAGGCAGCACGTGCCACAGCAGGCCACCAGCCAGGTGACAGGTGACAGGCAGCACGTGCCACAGCAGGCCACCAGCCAGGTGACAGGCAGCACGTGCCACAGCAGGCATTGGCTTGTTCACTCAGCTCTGGCCACAGCAACTTGAGTCAGCACTTACCACTGCACTCCAGGCACGTGCCTATCCCAGTGTGGTTAGGGCAGGCATCTCCAAACTCTATGAATTTAATAATAAAGTAGCAAAAAATGGCTGCGATGCTCCATCCCTCTGCAGTGCTACAAGGTGGACTGCAACTGGTGAGGGAGGCCAAAGTGCTAAACATTGCGAGACACAAATGTTAAAAATCCCTGATTTATGTAAAACTCTATAAAAGTTGTTTCATGATACTTTATTTCTAGCATAAATGCATGTGTTAAGAAACCAAAATTTCCAGACTGGAAGATCTAGCAGTCCAATTATATAAATCTCCTCAAGCTGAAATATGCGTGAGAAATTTAGACACCATTCAAAGTTCATTCTTACACAATTCTGTATTTTGAGTGAATCTTGTTAATTCAAAATAGTTCAAATTCTTTGCACAAACGTAAGAACAGAAGAGAGTATTTCCTACATACTTACCAATATAGAGATTTTTATCGTTGCATATATAATATATCTATTATAGATATAAAATATACACTATAATTGCTTATATATAGATAGGCGTCTGAATATATCTCTCTGAAGATATTAAAAGCCCATCTGGATGCAATCCTACACAACTTGTTCTAGCTAACCCTGTCCCGAGCAGGAGGGCTGCTGCTGATGACCTTGAGAGGTCCCTTCCAACATAAACAATTCTGTAATCATATTAATGCATTTAAGTAGATTTTAAACCAAAGAGAATAGAAGAAAATATGACTTAACACTTCATTGGTTTTCCTTTTGCTTTTCCCCTCAAAAATATTAATCAGAATCAATTATAGTAGAAGCAAAATCATGAATATTATCTGCAAACAAACTTCAATCAAAAGCCCAGATTTCACCATAAATCACAGATTTCCAAAGTGAGACTTTGCATCATGCTTACATTTACATTTAATTTTAATTATAAACTCAATTCAGAACTTTATTTTACATGACAGCCAAGGTGCATTCTCTTCTGAATCTCTGTGATCTTTCTCAACCTTGGCAGCACTGAGTTGTCATGTTCTTATTAATTTTATTTGTTAGATCAAGAGAAAGAATTTGCAAAGATTACTGGAAAAACAAAAGGCTAAAATACAGCTGTGGATTGTATAAAATAATTCAGAAAATCTCACAGGTTCTTAGAAAGACAGCTGTGATTAATGTTCAGTTCCACTTGTAAAATTCACCAATAATGGTAGCTAATGACCTTATTGGGATCTATTCTGATGAAACCTTCTCGTCACTTCCCTGCTAGAGTTGTGTGTAAGTCTGCTGTGAGACTGTGTGTGATCACATGAATACTACAGCTCTTTCTTGCTTTTGAATTCTAATAGGAAAGGGAATCAGGTGAGTCAGTTATGGTTCATTATGGATGACACAGAGGATGGAAACCACAGAATTTCACAGTTTAAACGTATTCAGGCTCAGACTCAGCTTGATGCTGTGGGTAAACAGAGATAAGAAGGCAGTGGAATTGTCTCCTTCCAAACTTGTGCAGTATGACCATGCTAGAGCTGCTATCAGATCTGTGGCTGATGTAAATTGACACAGTACGAGAAATTCAGCAGTTTCACTTGCAGATATCAGATAGGGATGCATTCCAAAGGAGAACAGCGTGCTGGAATGTAGCACTACCTACAGTCCTTGGTGCTGCAAAAGTTAGTAAAGGTGAATTCCAGACTGAGACACAATATCGCAATTCTTTACTGACTGTTGGCTCTTTATTTTAAAAAATAAATCAAAACACAGTTTATTACAGAATTCATTTTATTTAAATAATTTTCATATGTTCATATGTTGTCACCCATTCCTGGCACACTACCTTGCTATTTATATGCACTTCCCTCATTAGCATGGTTCCAATTTACTGCAGTTGTCATTATAATGTTATTTTTCAAGTCTCAGCTGAAGTTGTGAATGGTTATTGAAACCTGTATGTGGGTTTCACATATGAAACCTTGTGGTAAAAGTCCCACTACAACAGTCACTACATACGCTCTAAAAACCAAACTCAAACCATGACATTAACTACACAAAACTGGATATATTTGTCTATTGCTGTTTATGTCCTTCCTTTGCAGTCTTTTTTTTTTTTTTTCACACTGTCTGGGGATTTTTTTGATTTTTAAAAACATGGTTGCAATGTGCACTGCTCTAAAATATCTAATAAAAGGTATTTTTTCCTGTTTGTTTGCTTTTCTTCTGTTAAATATAGTTAAGAAATAAATGTAATAATTAAATATATTAAATTTCCCCTTCGCTGATCAGATTTGCCAGCATTTCAAAATGACTTCTATATTCATGGAACGTTAAATTTGAAGCAGGGTTGGGATTCCTTTTGCAAAGTTGATAGTGAATATATCCTTAAATTCATGTGCCATATTATTTATGCTTTACTTTGTTGTCACAAACTAACACTTAATACCAAAATTAAGGTGTATTAAATGTTCTTATAATAGGTTACTGTTCATTTGGACAACTGTCCATTAATAAATGAAGTGGACAAGAAGACTTGTATCTCTTAGAAATTTTAATTCTAATTACTAACAAAGAAGAAGAGAAATACTGTACTAAACAAATTCTATAATTTGATGATGAGTAGGAAAATGCTGTAGATGACATAAAAGACAGACCTCAGCTGAACATTAATGTTCCTGGAGGAAGTCCTTCTATAAATTGTAAAGATTATTATTAGTTGCATTTCCTAAACAATAATTATTTTTAAGGACCATGTTTCACTATTTAAAATACATTCTCCCCCAAACTAGTACTCATAGGTGTCATAGCTTCAAATGTCTCTTAATTAGCCCATAGAGCCCCTGTCTTAGCTCCTGGCTGAGTTAGGAAAAAAAGAAATCTCATACACACAATTACTGAAAGACATAATCCTTCTAAATCTCACTAGAGAGCCAAAATAAGTAGGCAGAGAAAAGTCCCGTTGAACAAGCATCATCAGGGAGGAAAAAATGTATCCTTGGTAACGGCCCAGGCCCTTATTTTGTGTTTCTAATGTAGATCCCTAACACAGGCACTTGTAAATCTATTTTAGGTACTTTTCCTGGGGAAGAGATCAGGTCTTCTTAAAATTAACACCTATAGACAAAGTCAAAGCTATGAAATTAATAGGTCTCCCTGAAAACCTTACTAGTCTAGTGTTCCAGGAGAAAGCTGGAATTGCAAAAGATGGCTGACTTCATCTTCATGCTGGAAAGCCTTAAAAAGCCCAAAACATGCTCACAGTTCTCTAAAAGCTCTCCTGAAAAGAGATTCAGGTGAGCTACCATTACTGATCAGTGACAGCATCAGGGATGCAAGGCTTTGGGATCTGATTGGGATCTCCCTTATATCTGTAGAATACAGTATATACACAGGAAATTGTACCTGACATTGAGATATATGACACAATAAGTCAATACTGCTAATCTTTTTTTTTCTTTTCCTCATGCAACATTTTTTTTGTTGTTGTTTGCTTTGTTATTTCATTCAATGTACTTTCATAACTGTCATGGTTTAGGGCGAAAAAACCCCAGGATTTTTTTGTCTCTCTGTAACTCAAATGTTTTTCTTTACCACTAGTTTACTAAAGGAGCACTTTCAAGAGAGCAGATTTTTTAAAATGCATGTACTTGTGTGTGCTAGCACAGGCAGGACTCAGCAATAAACCCAAAACCACAACTGCAATGCAAAAAGGAATTTTATTTTCATTACCTTGCCAATGAGATGATCCTGCAAGCAGCACCCAGGGAGAGGCCACAAGTGGGGACACAGGGACTGAGAGCGACTGCTCCTTTTGCCTGTCCATCAGGGACCCGCACCACTAGTTACCCCTGTGTTCTGACCTTCTGTGCATCAGGGCTGGAATCTCAAGCACAAGAGGGTGTCTCTAAGTCTGTCAGAGGCCTGTCTTAACTTCCTTCCTGTAAAACAAAGGTTTTATTTTCAAATGGCTTGCAGGTTTGTCAGTTATGTATATATAAAGACCATAAAGAGTGCCCATATCAGAATATATTCCAGTTGTGGCCTTTGCTAAATGTTCCATGAATATCTTCTTTGCTTTCTGTGCACTTAGGTGAAAAAATAGCATTCAATGCAGCAAAAATTCACAGTTTACAAAAACATATTTGGAAGTGCTTTTCAAGGTTAATATGATGATAGTGAAAAAGATATTCTCTTTCCTATCTCCTGTTTGTCCATTCCTGTCCACTCTAAAGATATTTCTATCAGCAAAAGGCAAAGATAAAGGAAAAGAAAAAGATTTTCTGAAGAGATGCTCTGAATTAAATACTCTGAACTATGACACCTATGGTTATTACTTGCGCTTGTAAGAGAGATCGTTGGTACAGACCTTATCTACCATACTCAAGCAAAAACCAGCAAAAGGAGCATTTTATTTTGGAAGTGTTGGGAATTTAGCTGACTAGAGACTGGAAAAGTACAAAGCCGTGGCTAATTCCAAGTCCTGCACCTGCAAGATAGCGTGTCCTTGGGCCTAGCTGTAGTATGATAAAGAAATGGACAGCGAGACCTGAGAAGTAAAGAACGTAGTCCCAGAGGAATGAGGAAGAGTTGATGGTATAGTTTAACCAATAGATTGCTTGGCTTACAGAATATTCATAAGCTTATTATTTGCTGTATAAGTGTTTGATGCTTTCTTCAATAAACTGGACCTGTGATGAACCATCTGGTGTCCTGGTCTCCTTCCTCCGACATGGAAGCACATTTTAAGATTGAGAAAATATTTAGTTTTTTATCAAGGGAAGTGTTAAAATCATTGCTAAGTCATAACTTCCTGTCGTTATTCTGTTCTAACTCTCATTGGGGTGGACGGGTTACTACCAAGGGGTCCCCTGAGAGAAATCATAAGGGAAATTTTATGTCCTTGAAACTAGCGAGAATTCTGACCATTACTCCAGTAGTACCTCAGTATGTCCCCAGTCATCAGAGGAGTTGTGCTCAGGTCTGTATAGAGTTAGTGGAGGCGTGCTGCCCAACCCCTACAAACTCTGCACATTTGTGGGACTTTGTCGTGAGTGGGTTTGCCAACACAGATCCAGGTGCTGCGTTAGGGACTTGAAGGAAAACCAAACCAAAGAAGGAACACAGAGAAGCAAATTTACAGAATGAGAAGCCAAATCCCCTACAGGTGGATTCCATGAAAGTTATCTGTATAGCATTTCTGAAGTAGATGTCAATCAGAAACAAGGGAATTGGGAAGTTCTAAACAATAATTTTAAAAGTAAAAGATTTTTTCAAATGTTTTCTAAAATTTTAAAAATCAAAATAAATAATATGTTCCACTCTCCTGGCCATTCTCACTAAGATTTCCTGCATAATCCTCTGTTCCAGGAAGACATGACAACTCACTTTGTTCTTCAGACTGTGCAGAAACTATGCAGCCTGCCCTGATTATTTCCTATGTAGCATCAGGTGTAAGTTTTCTGTGCTGTTTAGGTGGCCTGGAAAGGCCCAGAGATGGCCTTGAAGAGCCCGGCGCTTCAAAGGACGAGGAGAGACTTCTGATCTTGTCTCGGTCTCGGTGTTTATTAATTGTTTATCTAAAAGATTTTCTTTCAGCCCGACAGAGGTCTGCACAGCAAGTCAGCCATGGGCACGCTGCAAGCCCCCGGGCGGTCACTTATCTTTATACTCAAAGTTACGTATACAATATTTATAATTTTTCCCCAATACCTTCTACCCTTATTAACCGGTGCACTCTTAGTAATAACCAATCCCAAAGTGCCACCATCACCACAGAAGATGGAGGCCAAGAAGAAGAAGAAGGACAGGACACGCCCCAATTCCTCCATCTTACTTCTTTAGACCCCCCTGTACCAAAATCCTAAACTCTGTGTTTTACACTCTAATTAACTTATCCCTTCACCATTCACCCAGTGAAATCCTCCCATCCTCATACAGGTGTTGTCTCCTGTGTAAGATCAAAGTCCAGCCACCAGAGACTTCTGGCAACATTCCAGGACTCCCGAGCCCCCCAAGGGTGGTCTCGGCCACTCTGCACCTCCATCCTGAGGTGCTGAGATCCCACAATCAGGTCATCCTACTTTTGTTCAATCAAGGCAAATAGAAAACTTTTGGTCAGCTTGGTTTATACTTGGCACAGTACGTTATTTAAAGTTTTATTTTTCTACTTGTAAGAAAAACTATTATTATAAAGAAAATAGGTGGTTTGTAGCAAACTGATTCTTTCATAAGATGTTTTGAAGGTGCTTAGAGCTTTGCAGTGTTAGAAATTGTTTGCAGAATGATAAATTAATGGGCAAAATGTACGCGAAAAAGGTCACAGATCTATTACGTGCAGATTGAAAGATCAACATAATTTTTGCTCAGTCTTACAAAGCTAAATCATGCCGTTGACAAAGCCAAAATATGTGAATGTCAACCCAAATATTTAATCTGCACAAAAAAAGGTAAAACTAAATCACACAGTTTTAATAGAAAGATATGGGGAAAATTTATTTTAAATGCTTTTATTAATTAACTGGTAATACCATGATCCAGTTTTTGCATTACTATTTTGAGTTCTCTTGGAAAAGAAATTGGACCAAGACACTTATGAATCAACTGGGCATCAGCAGATCATCATATAGGTGAAGATACCAGGAGCATATGTAGGAGATAAGTATGTAAACATAATTGGATTCATACATCTACTATAAGGAAATTCTGACTTTATTCTAGTTGAAAAACTTAAACTTAGCTCAGTGCAACAAAAACTAATGCATAAAACCTCAGAGGCAAACTATGTTAGCGTGCGCTTTCCTTCAGTATTTACACAGAAATTACTGTTCAATATATGGTTTCATGGATTTTCTAATGTCAGGAAGCAACATGAAAATCTGAAAACTTCCCTCTATTTTTTTTTGTTTGTTTGGTGGGTTGGTTGGTTAATTTTGTTTGGGTTTTTGTTTTTTTATACTTTTTGGTTTTTGCCAGAAGAAATAAAACAATACAATAGAAAAATTACCAAAGGCACATATAAATATAAAATATTTGGCTAGAAGGGAAGACATATTTTAGGAGAAGATGGATCCTAGAGGCTTTTTAACCCTTTTGTCCAGAAACTACTGAACAACCTATCAAATTTGATATTTGGCTTCTCACATTAAAGAAAATAACTATGAAGAGATATGAATATAGAGTTTGTAATCAATTTTTTCCAGTTCTTTAAGATGAACAGCAATTTTTATACTCAAGGAGTACAATCTCAACCCTGTGGTTTCCCTAAGGTCAATCAGATGCTGTAATGCAGTTGCAGCAATCAGAAATTACCTTTAATAATTTTAATTTTATTTTCCATTGTAATTTGAGGAAAAAAAAAATTTGAGAAAATCATTATACTTTTCTTACCTTTCTTGAATCAGCCCATTTTATCTAAGACAGGGCAGCATACTCACTAGACAGTGTATTTAATAGGTTTATATGTGGTTCAGTTCCCTCTCAGGCAGGAAGTGGTGGATTTACAAGTTTCTAAGGAATTTACAGCGTAAATTTACTGTGCTTTCTGCTTATGAAGGCAGGAATAAAGCACAGGTACATGCAGATACTCAGAACTGAAGGGAACAAAGGGGATGGGGAAACCTCAAACTTGGGAATGTGAGAAGAGGATTTAGTGCAATGTTATTTTCTCACCTGTTCCATAAGCTATGCTCTAAAATGTAGGAGAGACACAGTACAAAACATTTATGGCTCTTCTGAGAACTTCCTTGCACAACTTGAACTTTTTTTGCACTGTCCATATTAATGAACCAAGCAGTTAAACTGTAGCAGGAAGCAGCTGCACTGCTAGGATATTTATTCTTCTGTAAAGAAATTTAGAAATTTATGTTAGAACATAACAGTAGTTGTGTTTGAGTCAAATAAGTAGTAGTGATTTCCCTCAGAAGGATTACTTTCACAAATTTCTTTCTTAAAGAAAGTGTTTAACCCATCAGGACTGCAGCTACTGGGATCTGGAGCCAGTGAGACCAGGCTGCAAGTTCATATAGCACTATGAGAAAGAATATGATATTTTTAATCCTGTGAAATGAGTTTCTGCTTGTTTTACAAAGAAAACAAGCTTGCATATGTGTGTATGCATGTATAATTTCAATATATACTGAAAAGTATGATATAGATTCAAATGCACCTGAGAAACAATTAATTAAGAAAAAAACACTGACTTGGGTTGAAATGGCCTAAGATTTTTATTAATTATTTTTAAACACATTAACATCTGCTTATTTGCTTTGCTGTTGATAATACAAGTATTGGTATTGACCTTAACTGGGGCCAGTTGATTCTCAATTTGGAATCTTGTTGCTATATCTATCATATGACTCACTTTTCTTTCAACTTTGTCTTTTGCAGAAGGAACAATGACAATCAAAACTCAGTTTTACTTTGACAAAACCTTTCTAATTTTGTTCAGGAAGAGAAAGAAACTGAAGTATATGTCACATGAGAATACTGACATCAGGAAAACTCAAATGTTAGATGGAACATACAGAAATTTTTCTCTGAATGCTTATTCACTCAATGTCAGAAGCAAAGTTAGAGCAAAATATTCAGTCTGAAGAGGGAACTTGAAAGACTGGAGCGAAAGTTAAAAAAATTAGTTACTTTATGCATCTAGAACAGGATAGTGGTGAATTTCCTCAGATCCATTTGGGAGCAACTCTTGCCTTTCAGTTGTTTGCTTTCTTGGTAGGCTTTTCAGAGGCTGTAAAATTGGCTAGATTTTGGGATTTGGTCTAGCAGTTGCCTTCACTTAGGAGGAGATAATTAGGAGTCAATGTGCATCCTTTTTTCCTAGACTCTTATAGAGGAGGAATATTATGAGGGAAGCAAGCCACCTTTTTTGGATTTTTTTATCCTGTTTTTCCAAAGAAATCATTTAGGTTCCATGTGGTGTTTGTACAGCAACTGGGTACCTGTTTCTCATTTTGAGTAGCCTTCAGATCTGTCAGATAATGATCAGATCATTGCTTATTATTTTGCACTGAGATAGCACCTTTAATTGGAGGACATCCAAGAACTTGAATATGCATCCATTATCTGCATTTTCCTGCTTGTCAGCTCTAGGAATCAAAAAATGAAGTTTACCTGTGTTTCTTTCTCTTTTCTTTACAGGAAAATATAACAGGCCTGTAATCCTATGAGCCTGCATAAAGATAACTGAGAACAGGAATATTAAATTTGTCCGGTATACAACAGTTACTGTGGACCTTGGCTATATTGTCAGGGTCCCAGCTGCATTGAATAGAATATATACACTGTAATTTTGGCCTGAAGTATTTCAGCCTCATTCCTCCACTCCACCTGCACTATTTGTAGGAGGTGCACTCTGAACCCTGCAAATTATTGGTTGGCATTAAAAATGCCAAAGTCCTTATCCTGGTGTCCAGTTTTTGGCTGTGACCACAGAGTTTATGCCAGCTTCCTGCTCAGTGCCTGGTTTTCTCTGTGGTACAGGTCTTCCAGATGCAGTGCTGAGCTCCAGCTAATCCATAGCCAGAGAATAAATGCTTCCTGAAACCAAACTCCTGGCATTTGAAATAAATAAAGATTAGATGTCCGTTACTGAAAACCAGGTTTTGGAATATTTTAAGCCCCTACATTTGAAACACTAACACTTGAAAATATTATCAGTTATTTGACAGGATTAGTTAAGCTTTTATTCTTTTCTTTCAATGTTTTTTTTTTTCCAGATGGGTTTGCAGGTGTGGTGGTGGCTACTTGCTGAAATACACACAAATCTGTGGTGGCAAGGCCTGAAATACAACCTGGGTATTCAATAATGTGTTCTGTAAGCTTTAGGATTCCTTATAGTATGCTCAGAAACTTCATTTGAATTTAGCCATTGGCAAAAACATTTGCAGATGTGGAAATTGCATTTTAATTAGTTTGTATGACTACACAAGGTAGGTTTGTAGCAGGATTTACCATAATTACTAGCAGCAAAATTGATCTAATAATGGCCATATGGGCATTTTTCTGTAATTATCATTATTATCTAATCAGCTTCTGAACGTTCAAAGAGGACTTCTGGGGGCAGATTATTCTCTTGTTGAGAGATAAATGAATGGCAGTGCACTGATGTATTCTTCCCCAGACCATTTTGATCACAGCAGACACTGGCGTCATTAGTGCCTTGAGAAATTCCTAGTCAAAAAAACAAACCCAAACCCAAGTGTTGGCCAAATTCTTTCATTACTGATAGTCCTTTTTAGTACACAGTATAGCAGCAACAGCTGCCTCTGTCAGAGAGAGGTCAGTTTCTCTGAACTGCTCCACACAGAGCTCAGGGCGATGGGGGACAAAAGTCACTGCAGAATTTGGGTTCTCAGGCGAGCCGAGAGCCCTTGAGGTGGGCTAGGAAGGAAAAGGGTGCTGCAGAGGGAGCTCAGTGCAGGGCATGTCACCCCTCCACATGCAATTCCTGGAGATGACTCAGGTCCATGAAACTGCCTGACAGCTGCTGATACAGTTTGGATGATCCTTTAAGGTTCTGCTTCATTCTTTCCACCTGTCAGCTTTTTCTGCACATGATATGCTGTAATAAGAAATGTACCATCTCCCCAGAAACCAAATTGATACAGAGTTGCTCTTGCCTTTGATGTAAAGATGTCAACATTGCCTCAGAAATTGCTATTTTCTGAAATTAGTTTCAAATGCATGTTAAATTTTTATTTAGGAAAATGTCATTTTGACATAAGAGATGTAAATTTCTTTTACCCTGATATTTGCTTATGCTTAAAATCCATCCTTTCTGAATTCATTTTTTATTCATTATTTCTCAATGAAATAAATTCTGTCTGAGCAAAACATCTTCTTTATTAAAATCCTTGCATGGACCTTAGATTTTCTTTGCTTCATTGAGATCTGTTACTTAGCTTTTCTCAAAATACTTGCAGGTTTTGGATTAATATTAAAAGGCCCACTATGGAGACAGAAATCCACACTGGCTGCTGTTCCATAAATATGCAAAGAATTGTACTCTCCTACACTTTTCCTAAACTACACTAGATTATAGGACAAGAGACTGATTTCTTTTTCCACACCTGCAGCATTGAACACCTGCTCATCACTGAACTTCTGTATTTTTTGTAGGTTAATTTCTTGCTGAGTGCAAGCCTGGAGCATAAAGCAAAAGTACACTTTTTTTTTCCCCTGACAGTGTACCCGTGCACTCACCTGAGCAATCAAGTGAAAATATATCTTGAGATTTTTTTAACTGTTCTTGATACAATTGCAAGTTTTTCCAACAAACAGAGCCAGAATAGTAGCTAAAAAGATGCTACCACCTTAAAAAAAGTAAAAAAGAAAAAAAAATGTTCAAAAGGAATTTTCCTTTAGTTTGGTTTCTTTTTTTTCCTTTTTTCCTTTCTAATTCCTTTTATATGCAACAATTCTATTTCTTCTCATCCTTACAGATGATGACTGTTGTTTTACTTCACTCCTTTTAGCATAACCAAACAAAATAACCTAATTCAATATATCTGCTTGATTTTTTTTTTAAGTTTTTCACAGGCTATAAGCATTGCTCTTTTGAAAACTGAAATATCGTCACTGAGACTGATAGAACACACTCTTTTATTTTGGTTTTTGCAAAACTGTAATTCAAATTCAAATGCAGACTCTAAATTCCTCCTTTGAATTTTAAAGGGTTGTTTGAGATGGATTGGTATATTTTTTCATTCTCATTTATTCATTTCATATGAAGAATCAAAGCTACGAGCCTTATGTTTCCAGCTCCCATGATAAACTGGGAGAGCTGGACCCTCTAAAGTCAGGGTCATCCAGCTGTCACTATTTTGATTTAAAAGACATAAAAGTTTTCTGCTGTGCCAGGGCTTAGTAACCTTAACAGAATTTTCCAAGCTCAAAAATCTCCTCAGTGTGACAAATGCGTTGAAAGATAAATTAAGGCACCACGCTCAAGTTCTAATACTGCAAAATTTTACATACATAGGTCAGCCTCTACAAGGCATCAATACTGTGAATAGTTTTATCCATAGCTTTGAGAATAAGTAGTCCATGGAGCTACTACATGTAGTGTTTTGCAGAGCTGGTGCTGCTGCTCTACTTTCTAAATGCTCATTTACAGTGGTAACATTTAATTTAATTTAAAATAATTTAAATACTCTATTATTGTGACTTTTGTCTGGCCTAAGCACAGTACTTTTTTGCATTTAATCAAATAACTTATAATTGTAAAATTAATATAAATGTCCTTAAGTGCCATTATGTGTCACTATCCTCTGGTGTAATAGATCATGGTATTTTCAGAGTTACAATCCTTCCAATAATGAGACGAAGGCATAAATAAAAACTTAATCTCTTCATATAAGCAGTTGGATCCTGAATTAGGAAAAGACACAAGAGCACATAGATATCTGTTAAATCTGACAGACATGACAGAAAAAGCTTGCTTTTAAACATTTATTCTGTATTTTCTTACAATAATTTATATTTTGAGGTGATATTTTGGTGAATGATAATATACAAGAAGTAAGTCATTTTAAATGCAGGCAATTAACAGATTATCTTCTTTCAACAGGACCACTTTACTAGAGAAAATGGAAATGACAAATGATAGTAAGAAGCCATCCAACTACATAATTATTAAATCAGTTCCTGTCTTCCAATGAAGTGTAATTACAGCATACATATATGAGTGTATGGGGGAGAAGCTAGTACAAAGCATAAGCCAGAATGAAACCCCAAATTATCCATGATGTCCTGGTACATTGTTATTCTCTTTAAAAACATTTTAAAAAATCTTGGGAAAAGTCAGTGCTACAGAACTGCCTGAAGACCCCAATTATGTATCCATTAGTAGTTTTCTCAAGGAAAATAAAACACTTAAAAAAATTAAAACTATCAAAGGCTTTTTTTTGGGTGGAACGGGCATCTAGACAGATTAAAAGCTATAGGTGGACCTACAAGTGCTTGGCAAAAGAGTGACACATACAGCACTACAAAAGACACTAAAATTCTCCTATTCAATGCTTTTGGAGATCTTAGCATCAAAGTGTTGACAATCATCAGCTTCTTAAATAGTATATAGACTAAATCCAATTATATGATCTACTATTGTCAAAGACGTTAGAGTCATACAAGCTACTAAAAAAAAAAATCAGCTCTGTTCTATCCAAACCCAGCACACCCTTGTGCTGGAGGAGCTTAGCATCCCCTGTTCCTTACATAAACATTCCAGAAAAATAGTTATACAGACAGGACTTTCAGAAACCTTTCCAAAGAAAATGCAGTGCCTCATGAAATGTATAGGTGGTATGTATCTAGACCTAGTCTGGAGGAGTGGTAACAGTCTCAAAAAAGATCAGATGTGCCTGGCTTTTATTAATTTTTATGCTAACAAGAAAGGTTTTCAAAATTCCATGGTCCTTTCAAAAATCTTTTCTCTGCTGCTGAACCCAAACCTCTCACTTTGATGCTTGAACCTATTCAAGGATTAATTGTGGAATGGGAATGACAAGGTCAGCTTCAAGTCTCTGTCTCACATTTAAGCTCCACAAAATTATGTGTGCATTCATCCTTGTAAATCACCTGCTTGCAGTCATGCTTTCCCTGGAGTACACAGGAAATCCAGCACATCCAAAATATCAGGAGCTGCTGGTAGAGGCAATCTCAGCACTTCTAAATTATATTGGGTGAACAGTACATGTTATTGAAAATGTTCTACCTATAAAGCATTTTTTCACCTCAGGAAGAAATCCACATACAGGGTGGGTGCCTCATGTAACTGATGGGAACATTTCCAGCTTAAGCAAAGGGCAGGTTTTATTTCTGCAGCACAAGATTCTTCAACATGTCTTCCAGCTGTTGCAGTGACCTGATGCATTTTTTTCCATCAGTAAAAAAAATGCAGCATCTACTTATGCTATGAATGAAATGGTGATCACATTGTTCTCTAAAAGGTGTTTATTCCTCTATTATTGAGCTTGTCATATATAGAAATTTCTGTTGCATAAAACATAATGAAGAAGCTACCAGGAGTCCTGTATCTTGGAAAGCTGTGTGGTGAAATAATTAGGCAAGAAGGTTTATGCGCATCTCTTCATCTTTATGCATAGATCAATACAGCATATTTAAACATTTAAAACCATATGAAAAAGCCTGCAATGCCGAAGTATAATGCAAAATTATTAACTGAAAGTAAAGAGATGTAAAAACAGATGTGTAGAAGGCTCTTTTGGTTTATAAAGAAGCTCTGCTTCACAGAGGGTTTCACTGGGACAGGACCAGTTAAATTAGAAAGTTTGAAAACTTTTAAAACATGGCTTTCTACCAGTAGGTTTTTCAGAGACAGGACATCCAGATGGCACTTGGAAAACACAATGATGAATCAAAATTTTAGGATGCAATATTCATCACATTATCAGATACAGCAATTTTTGCCAACACCTGGTAATCAACAAATTATTCTTGCAGTAGAGCCATTAAATGGACTAAATAGAAACTGTGGGATACCTGTTAGCAATTTCTTCAGCTGCAGAGAACGTCTGGTTTTCTTTTCTTCCAAAGTTTATAAATCACAACACACAAACCCACCTGAATAAGTTTGAAAGAAAGTACTTCACAAGAATTATTTAACAGAATAATTCATTGAAGACAAATTTCAGAGGGAAAAATTGGTTTTTGCAGGAACACACTTCAGGTGAATATTTCTGAACATAAATAGGAAGCAAGTAAACGTTTAGTTCTTGCTTATATTTATGCTTCTTAAAAATGTTCTTTGACTTTAAAATTTCCTTATTAATTTTTGCAATTCTGATCTATATGAGACAATAATTTATGAGAGTATTTCTATCAAATGAAAAAGAGTAAATAAGGCTTTGTAGTGACGTGAAAAAGGTTTTTTACCCTTGTCAACAGTTGTGTCATATGAAATAGTTGAAATTCATATTTTAATGTACCTTCTTTATAATTTTGTTTAAAAAAATAACAGAACATGATTTAGATCTCTTTTTATGGAATGTTATTTTAACCCCTTTGGTTAAAAATAGCGTATTTCAGGTCAGATTGATCAGTTTATTATAGTCATACAATGTATAGAATACTTGTGGACAAAACTTCTTGATATTGTGGATTTTCTCAGTGTCTCATAATTGGATGTGAATTTCAGCTCTCAGAGATTTACCAAGATACCAGTTTTCCATTACAGAAAAATAATTGCTGCTGTCAAGTACTAAATTGCACCTCAGTTTGTAGACAAAGTACAGATAGCAGTTTTATTTCCATCATATGAAACTACACAGACCCCATTTGCAGACCATCTGAGCAGGGTGCCTTCCCATCAGGGTGGACACAACCTGAAGCATCCAGTCTGTGCGTGTTGGAGTGCAGATGGCTCCATGCAAGTCCTCCAAATCTGGTATATCCTCTGGACAGAGCAAATGTAACAGAAATATTATAAGAGGCAAAGAAGGAAGACTCAGCAGTGTGGAAAGAAAAAAAAAACAAAACAAAACAAAACAAAACCAAAAATAAAAACAACCCAAAGCCCTAAAACCCAGCCAGGCATTACCAAGAAGACAAACGTGTGGTTGTGCTTTCCTTTCAGTGTCCTGGAAGAGTAAACAGAGTATGCATATTCTTTTAACAGTTTCCCAGTATTTAAAATTTATTTACTTGAAGGAGACTACAAACTATTATTTTTTCCTATTAAACCAGATTTAACTAACCCTTCTGAATTATTTTCTTCCCTTTATGTCCAGATAGTCTTCCCTTTTTCTTAGAAACAGATTTCTCAGTGAACAAGAGACCCTACATTTTGTCAAATCATTTCCAGCTACACCTTTTTTTACAAGCTGTGGGATATGAATACACGGAAATCTTGAATCTGAAAGAGGTTAAATTTGGCCCACATACAAAACAAGTACCAGGGTTTTATATAGTACTATGGCTGTTGATTTCTGATTTTCTTTCTAGTTGGAGATTACAGCAAAGGAATACCTTATTAAGCATAAGTTATTCCATAACTTACTGTTAATCTGAAGTTTTCTTCATTTGCTTTTTAAATTAACATACTTTCTGAGGACCTTTGTTCTCCACCAAAGAAACATCCATTCCTTTAATATGTCAGCAGCCATTAGGTTTTTATTTCTCTTCCTTTCAACTAAATATTCCATAACTGAAATCAGCTGAATAATTCCCTTAATTAAATGTAACTCTACCTGTAAGGTGATTTGGTTTAAGACAAGCACTATTTATAGACAATTATTACATTTTATCTTTGAACAAAATGAATCAATCTATAAATTACACTTCTCTCAACTGATTATTAAAGAAATTTACATGTAAAACTAAGGAAAAATATCTAAACTTCTAAAGTTTACCACTGCATAGATTGCATCCAACCATAAATTTTTGGGATAGAGATTGAGCTAAAATAAGAATAACAGAACTAAAATATGCTAAAAAAGTATATAATCAGATACTACCAAATAATATAATCATAAGGTACCCTCATTTACCTTACTTCAGTTATTTAATTCAGTTATTTAATTCAACTTTTAAAATTCAGCTCAAGGTAGCATATTAGAAACATAATGCCTCTGTTTGCTTTCTATCCCACTGCTATTATGATTAAAACATTAGGCATGCAGAATTTTTCTTCTTGACAGAAGGCTTATACATGATTATTTTAAACAGTCTGGAGGTAGTATTTCCCTTTACAGAACAGTAGAAAAATTATGGCTGGTATGATCAACATACAAAGATACGCAGAATTCCAGGTACGTGCTTCTAGCTCTCTTCTGGTAATTGAGGTAACAAAAAAAAAAAAAAAGTATTTTGAAGCAGATAGTGAAAAATATTTGCCATCAACTTCAAATGAGCTAGGTAACACACCCATAGGAATGATATAGTATTTAAATTCGTGTAGATGCTAAGGAAGCCTATGCAGATTGTTAATTCTTAAATTGTTAATTTATATTTTTCAAGGTTAGGAAATGCCTGCTTCCCTCATATTTTACTGCTGCTCAACTGGAAGAATTTCATCTTCCTCTGCAGCATCTGGTACTAACTGCTGCTAGACAGAATGTTGGACTGGGAGGACATTGGTTTGTTCTGCTGTAGCCACCAATATGTTGAGAAAACATTGGCTAAAATATACAAGCAATCAATTCAAGAAAAAAGCTTAAGAAAAGAATTGCCCCATTTCTAACTGAAATAGACTTACTGGAAAAAGACTTTTAAATAAGTCTTTATATGCTCTGTTGCCTGTTAGTCCCTAATCTGACTGAGAAGTGAGAATGGCCCAATGTATAATTTAAATAAAGAGAGGAGGTATGGTAGAAAACAATATTGCAGCATGTTTAATTTATGTCTTTAAATCATAAAAAACACAATATTGCACCTGGTGTTTATTTCAACCAAGACTGAAAATGTTCCACCTACTTTCTTTGCTGTTTCAGTTATACAACTCACTGATTCTTAAATTTTAGAAGATCAATCACTGAGGTATTGATTTAAAACAGGTATAAAAATCAAAGCTGAATGAACATATCTGACTTGTTCATAACGCATGGTCAGTGTTGGGGAAGAAAAATTGTGAAATAACCTGGTGGTAGAGAAACACTTGGAGTGTGACTCGAATAAAAGAGATTACGTTGGCAACAAATCAATGATAGAGCTACGCATTCCATTTCATACCTTTTGCAATAGACAGATGCAGAAAGGTAGTGTGGGTACAATCCTATCAACATCCCATTTTCTAAGCTGGGCAAGGGAATAAAATGCAGGCAGGCTCTGAAAGAAAATTACATGTTTAGATATGGAACTGCAATAGTTATCTATCTTCAGAACCAAGATTTGTTTGGAATTGCACACTGCTGCTCACTACATTTGATGAAGATGTATTTTCACAGCAGAATGATGGTACAATAGTAAAATACTTGACAGAATTAATTACCTACAGAAAATAAGAAATGGCCTGCTTCACTAGCAGGCTACATTTCTTCATTAAACAGGAAAAAAAGTCGGACTGCTTTTACTTTGCAATATTCCTTCTCTTTTGTTACTGCCACTCTAGCTCTTTAAAATTTTTACCAAGGTAAGCTTTGAGCAGGATTTTATGCAATGAGTAAGAGATGAGTTAGAAATGAGGCAATAAACCATGAACATAACAGCTTAGAACACACGACTAATTTCTGCCCTAAAGACATCTTCACCCCCTCTGGATCCACAAGTGTGGGGAAAGGAGAAGAATAATTTGAGTGAGAGAAGGAGGGAAAAGAGAAAGGTTTGGTCTCATTTAAGTCTGTTGTTTTCCCTGTGAAAGTACTGCAGTAAATAAAAATGTAAGAATACGACTGAGAGCGTATCTGCCATAAGCAACATAAATTTACTATTTAAAGCATAATATTCTGAATAGAGAGATAAGAAATTCAGCAAATCAATTTTTTTTCTCTTTGATAGAGGAAGCTTTCTTACATGGCTTAGAGCATTGCAGAGGAATTAGCAATATATTGCTAAATAATACATGCCAAATAGTTTGAGAAATGTTCAAAAGCTAGATATTTAAAAGGAAGAGCTGACTTATATGTTTTCTTTACTTTGGTAAATGAGCAAAAGTGTCTAGACCTTTTAGAAAATAAAAAAACTTTTATAAAATAAAAGTATTTTCCATCCCAAAGAAAGAAAGAAAACAGTCTCCTGAAATCCTGTGTACTCCAAGGCTTTCCTTAAAACACAGTGATAAGCATATGGGAAATCTTTACTGCAAAAATAAATCTGAGGTTAGCTTGCAGAATCTGTGCTAAAACATGATTTAGAAACAAATTGTGGAGTTACAGAAATATATAGATATACCATTCAAGAACAGTATGTTTCATGTTTTTTGGGGTTATGTGATTTGTTTGGTTTTGTTGGTGTTTAGTTTTGTTTGGGATCTTTGGTTTTCTTTGTGTATGTGTGTTTGGTTTTCCTTTTTTTCCTTGAGCAAGAGGAAAGGAAGGAAAATTTCTCAATTAGCAGAAATAATAGCTTGGAGTGAAGAGCATGGCACACAACCTAATTTCATTCTGACCCAAAGGCAGTAGCATCTGGAGAATACTTTTTCTATCAGAGATATTTCCTCTCAGAGACTTATAACCTTGAATGGTAAAGGAAAAATCTGCCATGAAGTTTCAGTTGCACTGAAATGATGAGAATAAGGTTTTAATATTCATTGTCTGTTTTCCAAGGAATGGACATCAGTATTTGTCCCTTATTCTAGGAAATACAGCAGTGATCTCTTTGAGAAAATATAAACCAAGAGGTTTAATACTTTCCTATATTTTTCTACTTCTGATTTACATTGTCTATAACAAGAATAAAATAAGAACTTCTATGAAATTACAGGCATTTTTACTTAACACATTTTTACATAATGTGGGGAAAAATGTTCATTTTAAGCAGTGCATATATCACATACAATAACATAAAATTCTTGAAGTTCAGTAGTTTTAACTGTATCACTCTAAACTGAAATTTCTCAAAGAGAAAGCAAGAGAGTGTTCCTGTAAAATTGAGGCTTTTCAGTTCAGGTAGAGAAATTCCAAAATAAAAAACTTTCCTTGAGACTTTTCTACTTTCTAATGATGTGGGCATCTCAACTAGTGGGAGAACAGTTTCTGATACCACACATTGCTGGATGAACTTCCAAGTGGCTACATGTCAGGTACAGGAAGAAGCTTACAAAATAATAATAAAAAAAAAAAAAGTAGCCTAGGCAGCTCATATGCTTGAAGCTTGGCCAAACTATAAGGAACTGCAAACACAGACTTGTAATGGGAAAATGTCAGACAAACCTAACTACGGGCATCAGCACTTGTCATGGAAAAGAACAAGAACATAAATGACAGCTGCTACAACTAGAAATCATTCCCTATTGAATAGCATTATATAACACTGCTTATTATTTCTTCTTCACATGGAACTCAGTATAACAATTTGGCTGACATTTCCTGTGTTATTAAATTTGACACTTTGCAGGGACTGTCGATGAGTAAACCCTATACTTGCTCACAACTCCATACTGGGATCTGGAAGAGGATTGGCAACCTTAGCCTGAGAAGTCAGGGCTACACAATGATGAAGTGCTGATTGTACTTTGGTAGCAATTGGGAAAATCTGTCATTCTTCAGAAAGTCTTCATGCTATAATGTCTTTTTTCCCTCCATCTAGTGGAGGAAAGGCAGAAAAGCCTCTAGACCTGCTTTGCTGTGAACTGTGTAAACCCCATGTGATATAGTAACAGAGGGAAAAATTCCCTCTTGGCCCTTTAAGATCTTTAAAGAGTTTTAACACCGACAATATAAAAAAAAAGAATGTTGCCATGCTTTTTAACAGGAAATATGACTACTCTGGATTTTTGATAAACTAACTGAATAAAAATTAATTTTCATCTTGTTCCACCAGGTAGCTCTTTCCCTGTCATTGCAGCAATTTCCACCCTACTTATATATTTTGTCTTCTTTTTTTAAATTTTTAAAATTTTTTTTTTTTTTTTTATTCCTGGTACATGCTAATTTTCTCATTTACATCTTAATAAATGTTAGACATATGCAAAGCATATTTAAAAATTTAAATGCAGTGGTTTTATTTACTATTTAGTCTTTTTACTATTAATGTAGCAATTGACTTATTTATTACCAGTAGAAAAAAAATATACATACTTAAATATCTTTAAGTGATTTTTTAATGTAGTTAATTTAGAAAATATACACAGGGTTAATCCTACAGTCAAAATCCTTGATCAAAAAACCCTTTTCTCATTTATCTGTTATTCTTTTTGTGTATTCTCTAATTTGTATTTGATTGCATTTGCTTTTACTGCTATCCAGCATTCAGGGGAACACAGAGAAAGGATAAAAAAATACTGCTCAGCAGGGCTTTAGCCATTAGCTAATGGTTTCCCCCTGCTCTTCTGCTGACAGAAATAGCAATGCCAACAGTAAGGAAAATAGTGCTAAGAACAGAACTGAAGTCCTTGCAAGTTATAATTCTCAAACTTGTAAGTGAAAAATGGATTGACTATATTGGAATTCAACGCAGTACCTAAATAGCACGTAACTACTTTGCATTTCAAGGATGTCTCTGTGGGGGACATGAAGGTACATGCAGGCATTTATCACATGGACAGGAAGAGTAAACCTTTGGAAGAATAAAAACAGCCACATCCTTTCAAGAGCTCATATTTTTAAGTAAGGTACACTAACCACTTTATGAGTGAGAGAGAAGTGCAAAAGAGAAAGGGAAATACACTAGGGAGCCAGGGGCAGACTGAACGAGACCAGAGGAGAATGTAAAAGTGAGATTTGTTTGAGGACAAAAAAAAGAAAAATCCACTGCAAGTGACATAGAAGTAGCCAAGGTTTCAGGTAAGGCCACGTGCATCACTCTGCATCACATTTGCTGAACTCTTAAGCTCTTGATAATTACAGATGAATTTAATCAAACAAAAGAGAAGGGAATGAGGAAGTGGTCTGCAGAAGTCCAAAAAGAGTGGGGCATCAACGGCAAAAGTTAAGAAAAAAATAGTTCATAAAATTTTAACCCATTCTGGATTAGCCACCTTGAATCTTTCCCTGAAGAGAAGTAGCTTAGTCCTTTCTTCCACAAGACAAGATAGATTTTACTAAAAAATAGCTGAATGGGAGGCTACTATGTAAGACCACAGCACTGAGAGCATTCAGCCTCTACAGCCTTCAAAGATTACTGCTCCATACAGTGCTGAACAATCCAGCCACTCTCTGCTGCGTGCTGAAAAGACTCCATAAAAAGAATATATTCAGTCCCATGTCTATGCTGAATGTCAAGTGATTGGAGATTCACAAGATGTGGGAGTCTAGAAATGTCTGACTTCTGACAATAAAAGTCCTTTGCTGATTTGCATCACAGAAAGAGACGCACACCTGGGCACTGAGAGGAAGCTGTGGGTGGGAGGGCTTGGGACCTCCTGCTGCAGGGAAGTGGGAATGGCAGCAGCCTCACTTCTGGGGGAACAATGACTAGAGGCTGAAGTTAAGGCAGGTAAGGCAGTGAAAATGCGTGTGGAAGAACAATGTGATGAACACAGCTCACAGACCTCCCCTTTTGAAAGCAGCATGACTGGGTATAGCCAAAAAATGCAACTCAGAGAAAAGAATTAGAAGCTGTGCATAGTGATAGACATATCATCTTATGGGGTTTACAGAGACATGTGGGTGTGCCATGGACAGATAGAGGGACAGGTCCCACTCTCAGCTCCTGACTCCCTGTCCCTTCAGGAGCAACACCAGCCTTAGTAGTGCCCTGACATTGGAATTAACATGATGGAAAGTTAAAGATGCAAAAAAGGGAAGGACGAGAAAGTGCAGAATGATGAAGCAAGAGGTGTCGGTATAGAGAGAGTATAGAGAAAAACATGTAAGAGTGAAAAGAGGAAAATTTCAGAAAAAGACGAAAGGATTAGTTCATTTAGCATGTTATGAATGCAAGACGCTATTCTCTTAATAAACTGCTGATCTGATGATATAGCAGCAAGGCTGAAAGCTGAAGATATGGCAGGCAACAAACACCTCATTTTAAACATGTCAGTGAATAGAGGAGTCAATTTATGCACTCTTAAATATAATTTCTCATATGAATAAAAATAACTTTTGAGTTTATGTCCGAATGTATGACTCTTGATTTGTGCTCACACTTCCTTTTCGGTGTCAGCCGTGACCATATAGTTCTTTACCTCTCATATGGAAGGAAGTTGTATTGTAAAGGAGGTTATGATTTTATTAGGTCATGTCTAAATATAAAGAGATTTTTAAAATAGTTCCATGGCTTTTATTTGTAAGATAAATAAACTAGACAGTTATCCAGGATGTCAAATTATTATACTCAGACTCACAGCAATATTTGATTATTAATCTTTGCCACAACAAATCAAATTACTCTACAGGTAGCCAGGTGTGCTGTTGCAAAAGTATATTCTGGCTTGACTTAATAATCACAGATGCATTATTTCTTTATCCAGAATTTCAAGTTGTGTATATTTAGTCTGAAAAGGCATGAACTGTACATGGCATTTTGCTTAGACTATTTGAAAGGTATCAACTGTTTAAATGACATTTTCACCTTCAGTAAATACATCTTTGCCTGCCAGAAATAGTGATGCTATCATGCTGCAGGCAATCTATGATACAGTCATGTCACAAATAGGTGTCAACTCTTATTACATTCTCAAGTATAAATTCCACTTATCAGTTCCCACATAGTTGCGGATGTTTTAAAAATTCCATTTTACCATGATTGCACCAAGGCTCAACCTCAAATGCTTTATGATATATTTGTAGAACCTACTGTAGATTACCAGATTTGGGAGCACTAGCTGTACTTTGTAGCCACCTGCAAATTTTTATTTCCAAAAATATTGAATTTACTAGTAATATATTGTCCAAATATCTGGACAAATTAAAGTAATAATTTGTTATATTTATTTTGACTTTGTTTACTTCATTAGAAAGAAAAAACTTGTTATTTGAAATTCAGATCTGAATTTTCCTTTTCTGAAATATTTATTTCAGGAGAATTTATCAGTCAACTCATGCTATGATGATTAGTAAAGTTTCTGGCTAATTCCAAAACCCATATAGTTTATTAGCAATATTTTTTAGAGAATTTTTTTTTGGAAAATAAAAAAGAGTTCATATATCCATTCTATAGGGTGAAAAAAAGCAATAGAAAGTGATAAATTTCCTTCTTCCCATAGGATGCAACTGGCTTGACTCTTTCCTGAACAATTTCTACAGTAGTTGTTATTTATTACTAAATAATGTAATAGTGGTGTCACATGAAACAACCTGGAATTTTATTATTTTGTGGTGACTGAATACAATTTTTCCATACAGCAGACAAATAATAAAAAATAAAACAAAACAAAACCCTCCCACCCCCATCACCATCACTTCCCCCTCCACCCCCCAAAAAAGAAAACAAACACAAAAGAAAAACCAGGTGTCTTTGGTCAGTGCATCCTCTTCTGATACACAGTGTAGCCACTCAAACAAGAATTAGTTCAATGGACCAGCAGAAAAAAAGTTTGGGTTGTTTTGGAGTTCTTTTAAAATATTTTTTGTGGAGAAAACCTCTCATCTGACAGGTGATAGGTCCAGCTAAATCTGTAGGCATTTCATATTTTGACTGAATGAAAAGAAAAACATTATTTGGAGCAAGGAGCAGGACCCTGCTTGGCCTGAAGGGACTGCTCCTCTCCTCAAGGCAGTGTTTCTGCCTTGCCTCTTTATTGCCCCTGGCCCAGCACAGGCATAGAGTCACACAAAGCAGCACAAATTGACATTAATCCCTTTCCCTATCTACGTAACCAGAGGGAAAAAAGTCACTTAAATAGTTTCCATCTTCATAGGTAGTAAAGTAGCTTGAGTGTAGTAAAAAGTGTGTCATCTCTTTCAAGACAGTCAGTGTCACCTCCAGGATGATTCTAGGTCATGGCTGTTTGAGGAGAGTGGGAAAACTTGAGGGATATTGCTGAACCAATACCTCTGCATCTTTTACCATCAAATGAGAATACTCCAGAAATTACATTTTTGCAATATACCCAGATACTCTCAGTAGAATTTAGTGTTTTACAAAAGAAAAATGAGCTCCAAACTTCCAAACCTGCAGCAAGATATATAACATGTTTCTAAAATGTACCATGATTATAGTTAATACTTAATTACTCAACATTGTATTTTTCATGACACAATGATTATATGGCCTCAAAAAAAAATTGCCTCATCTTAGTTAACTTTAAAAATACTCATCATTGCATGTTTGAACAAAATATTGATGATCACCTGCATCTAAGTTTTAAAGAGTTCTATAATTAGTAATATCAAACATGATGACTGTGATTAGCACTTATTACAGCGTCCTGAGTGGGTCGCTGCTGGTGAGAGGAGACGAGAATCTTGTTTCTTGATCAGAAGGCTGGATTTATTGATATATAATATATAGTACATTATGACTATATTAAACAGAATAAAGAGAGAAGTTTGCAGAGCTGCTGCTAGGCTAAGAATAGAAAGAAAGAACCTATAACAAAGTTGTGTCCAAGGACTCTGTCCCTAGCTTGTTCCTTGTGATTGGCCCTTAATTATAAACATGGGAACATGAACCAATCACCAATCAAAATAGGTGCATCCTATCGCATTCCACAGCAGCTGATAACAATTGTTTACATTATCTTCTGAGGCCTCTGCCCTCCAGAAGACACAGAAATCTGAAAGAAAGGATTTCTGTGAAAAAATGTCTGCAACATCGCACCTTTCTAAATTGTATAAAATAAAAGAAAAATGCTGATGTGGAATGAACAAGAAATTTCTTCACCTGTAAAATATACAATATTAACAAATCACTAAAACAATCCTACAATCTAAGAAAAATGCCAAAAACAATGCAAAGAGAATTCAAGTCCATGCAGCTGAGTTTCAGGAACAGTCCAAGAACCGAAGTTGTTTCCCTTGGAATATCTGAGAGTCCTTTTTGGTCCTGAAAACAAACTTCTGCAAAAGAGTTCCGTCAATAGTTATCAAAAAACCATTGACAGTCATAACACAATTTTAAACAATTTGAACAATTTTGGAATGTCCTTTTCTGGCCCCTCAATGCCCCAGTGCTTCAGAGCTGCTGCCCGCTATTTTCAATCTTTTTTATTTAATTTAAAATTTTTTTTTTTTTTTTTTTTTTTTTTTTTTGATCGAGAAGCACAAGAGCAGTAGCCGAGCAGAGCAGTGCCAGAGAAGGAAAAGGCCCTGGGGGCCCTGGCCCATGATGGACCAGGAACCCCAAAACTGGCCCACAACAGGGGGACCAGGTCCAGTAGGAGAAACCAGAATCCCCAAATACATAAGGAGGCCACGCAGTGGGCCCAGCCCAGGAACCTCCTGAGCCCAATGGCCCAGGCCAAACCAGGTAGTGAGACGCTTCCTTTCCCCAATACCACTGAGGCATGCCAGCAGCAGGGAAATAGAAGCCTTCTCCAGAAATGCCATCTGGGGTCTGGAGATGTTTGTTCCCTACAGCAAACCAGCTATGATCGCTTCCCGCTGTGCCCCCTGCCTCTGCAATGGAAATGCATCAGGTGTGTCTCCCATCTGCCCCATGGCATCATCCCCTCCGGGCTGGGGACCGGAGGCAGGGCTCTCGGGATGCACCTGCCCCCCCATGCCACTAGGACGCAGGAGAGGCGGCAGAGATGGGAGCCGCCATGGGACCATCCCCGAAAAACCACCCCCCAGCCCGCTGAGAACGCTGATCTTAAAAACCGGCAGCTGGACCGCCGCAACAGTCAGCTGGCGGGCAGCTCCCGCTCCACGGAAGGAGAGACCCCCCGCTGGGGCGGCTGCTACAGCAGCCAGTCCGGGATGGTCCGAGCTCGAACAAGCCGCCGATTCCAAGGCAGTCTCTGACGCCAACACGGAGGGCAGAGCTTCCGACAACGGCAGAGCCGCTGGAACGGCCAGTGGAAGCAGTGGGGGGGAAGCCGGAACCGGGGAGGGAATCACGCTGAGCGTAGGATCCACTGCGGGCTGCCCCGAGATTCCCGCAGGTTCGGGACCGTCTCCAACACCGTCCTGAACAGAGACTGTCTCGGCTTGAGGCGGCGGGAAGACCGATGGAAGTAGCGGAGGGGCCGAAGGGGCTGATGAGATCTCCTCCTCCGCTGAGCCGGAAGCTGGAGACGCGTCCTCGTCATTGCCTAGCAACTCAGCAGGGACCAGAAGTGCTGTCTCTTCTGCAGCGTCAGACGCAGGCGCCGGCAGGGGCGGGGAGGCCTGTGGAGCCGTGGGCGGGACCGCCTGGAGAGGCAGAGACGGGATCTCCTGGAGAGACGGAGCTGGCAGAGGCGGAGAAACCTCAGAGACCGCTGCCGCCCCCATGTCTGAACGAGGCGGAGTCTTCGAGGCCGGCTGTGGCAGCACCGTCCACTCCCATCCCCCCTGTGGGGGAGAAGGGGGGGGAGGACAAGGCTCGGGAGAAAGAGTAAAAAAAACTTCTTTGCGCGGCTCAGTTTCGCCCCCCCCGCCATGAAGCAGGGGGGGCTGGGAAGCCAAAACTCATCCCCCACCGGGGGCGGTGGAAACGGAGCCTGTCCATAACAGTTAGAAATCCATTGAAAGACAGCTGCTCTGCATTTCAGCATTGGGAAGAGCTTTATAAATGCTGGGTAGATAGAAGGCAAAAGACGTCCCTGACTGTAGACGAACTGAATAATCGAGTCCAGGCATTCCCAGACAAAAACATCCAAAGCATACAGGACATCAGTAAAGAACCCAAAAAGCTTTGCCCATCGAAAGAACTCATACAGATCTGTTTTTTCCAAAAAAATCCGTCTTCTCTACACCAGTGTTGCCAGAGGGCAATAAATTTCTTCTCTGAAGGAGTAAAACGAACCGTGTACTTCAAAGGGTATCTCCCCCATATAAACAGCCATAATTTTCTCGCTGCTGAACCCTCAGGGATAGAAAGATAACAGTATCTTTTTCAAATATCCAGCTTGCTCTGGCCAGCTCTGCAGGTATGCTGCTCTTGTCTACCATGTTTCCTGAAGGTTTTGCAGAAGAAGGTTCTCTTTGTGGTCAACCTTGGCTGTGAACTCGGTCCAAATCAGGATCTTCATTTCTTCAGCCCCTGGCTTGAATCCACTTCTGTGGTCACTTCAAAGCAACCATCAAATGCTACACATACAGGATTTTTACCCAGTGCAGCAATTTTGCTCCTCTGGTCTTATCAAATTAATTTTTGCTCTGACATGAGGGGTCACCAGATATTACAGCGTCCTGAGTGGGTCGCTGCTGGTGAGAGAGAGACGAGAATCTTGTTTCTTGATCAGAGGCTGGATTTATTGATATATAATATATAGTACATTATGACTATATTAAACAGAATAAAGAGAGAAGTTTGCGGAGCTGCTGCTAGGCTAAGAATAGAAAGAAAGAACCTATAACAAAGTTGTGTCCAAGGACTCTGTCCCTAGCTTGTTCCTTGTGATTGGCCCTTAATTATAAACATGGGAACATGAACCAATCACCAATCAAAATAGGTGCATCCTATCGCATTCCACAGCAGCTGATAACAATTGTTTACATTATCTTCTGAGGCCTCTGCCCTCCAGAAGACACAGAAATCTGAAAGAAAGGATTTCTGTGAAAAAATGTCTGCGACAAGCACTAATAAGTATCATTTGCTCATATAGTAGGTAGTGAAATTATTGTGTGTTAAATCAGATCTTTAGTGATCAGAGAAGTTAAATTTATACTAGAACTCAGCACTGAAGTTTTCAATAAAAACTGAGTTTGAAACTAAAAGCACTGAAATCTCAGACTGTCTCCAATTATTTTCAGGTTTCTTGCTCAAAAAACAAGAAAGGTACAACTATTAGCAGATAATGTTAATTTTTCATTTTTATTTCCCTGAGTGAGGTGACAAATTCCTGAGAGATGAGGACACACCTGCAGTGGAACAGAAAAATGGTCCCCTATTACAACAAAAAATGGTACCTATTACTTAAGCAACAACTTAGAAAATAGTTTTAAGTCATTCTTCCAAAACCCAAAAGTCTTCATAAGGCTCAGGCCTAAAGTTCCAATATATAGCTTACCTAATTTATAATTAACATATTTTCTCATAAATCAATTATCTGGCACATATATATTAAATTATCAATCTTGTAAAAAAAAGTAAACTATTGATAGGAAAAAATATAAGAAAAAGAAGACAAGGCTGATTGAAAAAAAAGTGAAACAGAAAACCTCAATAAAATATCCAAGTTGTGATTCTCATTTTTCTTTTATTATTCAGAAATTCACTAGAATTCTCTTGGTGCTTTAGGGAGATGAGTTTAATGTACATGCAAGTCCCAGAGAGAACAGTCTGTTTTTCAGGCAGATTTCTTAATGAAGTAGCAGATTTTCTAATGAAGCAATGGAAGATTTCAGGATGTGACTTGCCTCATGAGCTGCATGTATGGATGTGAGGGGAAGAGCATGTTCCCTCTTCATAGGGCCTGTGCTGAGGTAAGATCTTACATTGCACAAGAGCAGGGAGAATGCATCTACTCTCCAGCAGGAGAATGGACTTTTACCATAATAGATACAAGAGGCTTGTAAAAGATACTGGAGACTTGTGATTTCTGACAACAGAGTTCCCCTCTGCACATGTTCATTTGCAGACAAGTTTTAGACATGGCAACAGGCAAGGAGAGATTAAGTCTGTTGGGGAGCCTGTCTGCCTGGGCCAGTTGGGCCTAATGCCTGTCTGAGGCAGTGAGGAAGGCAAGGGACAATGGTACTCAGATGTCCCCTTCTGCAGGGGATGAAGGCTCCTCCCTAATTCTTCTCCTTTGCAACTTGCCAAAGATTAACACAGAAATATCACATGGGCATACAGGAAAAGTAAAGCTTGCCAGAAGGGTGTAAAGAACAAAAAAATGGGACATAAAGAGGTATGTCAGCTGTAACAATGAAGTCCAATAAAAATAATTGTCCGATTGAATCCAATGAACTCCAGTAATAAATTGTAATGTTTTCGCAATAGGTGGTGAACTAGTGGCAAAGGCTATAGAAAATACAGCAATATTTAGTATGATTATATAGTTTACCAGAGTTTTTAATTGCAAGATGTGCTGAGATCGTCAGTCAGAAACAAGAGCTGCTCCATGAGGAAAGACCAGCTGATAACCAAGGATATGGGCATGACAGCACCTTCACTGATGGGCTGCATACCCAAGCAGGGCTGGATCTGTGATTGACAAGTTCTGGCCTCACTTGGGTAATCATCAGATATGGCAAGATAAGAATCAGCTTCAAGTTCTGCCCAAAGCTGCAGACCAGCTTGCAAGTCAGAGCTGGTAGGTGACAGGGCTGAACACTCAGGGCTCAGACTGAACGGTTGGGACTGACGTCCCAGCTGAGACTGGTCAGGACAATAAACCCTGATCTTTCACTCCAAGTTTATCACAGGCATTCCAGATCTCTGGAATGCTTAGGAACAACATTTGGATAGAAAAGCAGCCAGTAGAGGATGACCAAACCAAGGTCTTCTCATAATGGACACGCACACATTCATCAGCCTGGGTGGGATGTGGTTATGCAGTGTGGTTAACACAACCTTGATGCCACTTCTCTGACCTTTGGGAACCGTCTGATGGATACACTGAGGACTAAGGTGCCCAGAAAAGAAAAAAAGAGACAATGGTGCAAGCTGGAGCAGGGGAAATTACACAGTGCATATCATAAAAGCAAAACCTTCATTATTGGAATGGCGAGCCTAGAGAGCTTGTGAAATCTCTAAGCTTGGGGAGGACCTCAAGTTACTTGGTCTAACTTTGAAACTAGCTCTGTTTTGATCAGGAGGCTAGATAAAAAGAGTCCCAGAAATCCTCTCCAAACTCTTTGTTCTATGATTCTAGTACAGCAGGATTTCCATGATTTTCTGGCAAAAATTTATTTTATAACTTTCTTATCCCAGCACAATAACTGAGAAAAAAAATACTTGTGAAAGCTGGCTAGCTGATTTTTTCATATATTTTTTCAAAAGTGCAATCTATAAATTTAATTCATTTGAGCACACCTAAATATTGTCAGAAATGTGCAATAGTTCAGTACAGAGTAAGAAAATTCTATTGCTCATTGTCTAAATACTTGAGCTGGAACAAATATTTCAAAGTTAAATAAAAAATGGTGATAATAAATATAATAAAGTGGTTTTTGCATCTGTAAAGTCTCCAGAGTTAGTCTTACTATTTTGGTCCTGAAGTTATGGTTGAAAAGGTACTCTAAAAAAAAAAAAAAAGAATTTAGAATCTGTAGGAAGGTGAAATATGAATAGACTGATCTCCATGTAGAAAGAATAAAAATACCCTTTAGGCTTTTTTTTTTTGTCTTTGTTTTTGTTTTCTTTTTTGCTTGTTTTTGGTTTATTTTTCATTTTATTCCTAAACCTGGAATAAAACAGAAAAGGAATCATTCAGATACATGCATTCTTCTTCATAATCCCTTCACGATTTAAACTCTTACTGAAAGTTTTCACAAACTTTTCTTCTAATTCTGTGTGCCTAAATATGGATTAGGAATTTTAGTAGGAGACACAATCTGAAATCCTTAGCTTTTCCCTGTCACTCTGTGTTTCCAGAATCCTTATCCCTAAGTAGTCTTCCCAGATATTATACTTTGAGATAGACACAACATTGGCTAATAAAAATGAATTTTTCAGCAAAATTCTGTATTGATTTCTTGAACATTTAAGGAATATGGGATTTCTGAAATGTTTATAAATATGTCATTAATTAACTCTTTTTATGCAGATATTGATATCAGAATATTGGCAGAAACAGAAGGTAAATGTGAAAATAACAATTTTTGAAAATATTTCTTTCTGAAGAAGAAAACAGTTGAATAAAATTATTATGTTCATCCAAATAATGGTGGTTTTTTACTTGTTTTTGATCCATGGCTGATGGTGAGTTGTTTAATACACAAGTTTCAGAGATGTAGAGATTGTCAGAATAATATATCTGTCTTCCTTACCTGTTCTTTTCAAGAGCAATTCTCAATTGACAAAGATTGATATGTTTCTTTGCTAGCTTTTTTTTTCTTTTAGATCAGTCATATGGCACTTGAGGAAAAGACAACTGCAAAACAAAAATTGTTTAAAGATTAAATACTATACAAAGAGATTAATTACTGAAGGTATTTCCTATTTTTAATAATTAAATATCTATTATTCACCCATGATCATCAATTTTTGCGTTCTATCACATTTATATTTTGATTTGATATTACAAAAATATTTAATATATATAAAATACATATGTTTTATAAGTCAAAAATATCTTCACTATTCAGAAAGAAGGAAAACGTCACAAGAAAAATGTACAAACTCATAGAGAAAGAAATACATTTCATATTAACCCATTGTATTCATAGTGGCTGAAAGGGAGCTATTCTAATCTCATAGATAGATATATAAAATTAAAACAAATATGAAATATTAGTGGAAAACATAGTCTCTGCAGAGCAAACAAATCTTATCTTTAAAAAGTCATATCAACATAGGCAGATCCTTACACTGGGTTGAATATATCATGATGATTAACTCTCCACCAAGCAAATTTTCTAGAAAATAAATTATTAACCTATCCTGCCTTACTTAATTTAGACATTTTAATCTGTTTTGGAGATATAGAGAATGACAGTACAGTTTTCTTTTTACAGTACAACTTTTTTTTTTTTTTAGAAAAGGTCTGAATCAGCAAACTGTCCTCTAATGCATTTCTGAGGCCAATATGAAAACAAATTCAGCTAGGGAATTTAAAGATCATTAAATATTTCAACTTTTCCCACTCTGTCATGACTATACCAGCTTCTGCTGCAAAACTTTGTTCTGATTTGCAATGAAAATGCAGTTTTACCAGATTGATTTATGTAGAACACACCCACAGACATAGTTGTACATTAGAGTACATCAAACAATATGTCAAAATAGAGGAATAAAATTTCCTATAGAATAATTTTCAACACTGCTTTTCATGTAGAAATGTACTGCTTGTTAATGTGCAACATTTTGTTCTGATGCTTAAGCTAATATAAAAGGACAGAAATATATTGTCCTTGTATACAAATCTGAAATGTCAGAAGTATGAGCCTTTAGCTGATCCAGCATACTGTGAGAATCAATCACAATAATGTCTCTGCAATCTCCCTTCTACTGTAAACATAGGTCCCAGCCAAATACCCTCCCCTCTTGCCTATTCAGCAATGTTACTGCAAGTGCTATTCCTCCCATAGCCAGAATAATGATAATTAAACTTTTTTAGTGAAATTTTGCAACTGTGTTATAGCCTGTCTTAGTTATTCATCAGGCACATTATGTTTCATTTACAGTTCCATAGTTGCCATCATCTAGATTCAGACTTCAGAGCCCCATGGTCAATTCATGCCAAATATAACTTTTGTCAAATCACTCCTCAGTAGCTGGGAAGTGTTGCAGAAAGGAGGAAGCTCTGAGAATTAATCTTTGCTTGAACATTAATGTTGCACTAGATTGTTTTCAATGTTTTGGGGTTTGTGTGATTTGATTTATTATGAACCAAAAAGATAAGCACTGTTGAGCTTGCTAAATTATCTGGGTTTTGAAATTGTAGTTATGTTTTCTAATTTAAAGTTATGTTTTCTAATCACTTTGCCTTCTGTAAATATCCTGGATGAACTAGGTTTCAATCTTCTTTCTTTGTTGGCTTCATACTATTGATCCAAGTTTCTAAGCATCAGCTCAATCAGAATCATTTTGAAAAAAATCTAAGACAGAGAAATCTTTCCTAATTCCTCAATTTTTTCTTTTTATTTTACCTCAAATTTGCATTAAAAGTCATATATTTTGAGAATTCTACTTCTTGTAGTCCTATAAACAAGGAAACAACAGACACATCTGATCAGTTAAAAATCAGCTCTAGGTTTCAAAATGGAGTTGCTTTATCTAACGGCATTAGCATGGATTTTTTTTTCTTTAAAATGGCTCTTTTAATGAAAGCATTCCTTTTCAAGGCTTCTTCTCCTAAGGTCATGAATGAATATAGCTTTGCCTGAACGAGTCTACTTTTCTGTTTATTGTTTGCCCTTTTTTTAAGCAGCTGGGTTAAAGGTTACACATTCAGCATTTTCTCCAAGACAATAGATTCAATGACATGAACATGTCAAGAACAAGCACGAGCTCCATTTGTTACTAATATTATTGAATAGTTTTCTTGGGAGGAAGACGGAATATTTCAGAAATCAAATGCAACGTTCAGGAATGGTTGTATGAAATAAGAACAAATATCTATCTAGAAAATTGCCCTATGCTTACTGCGTCAAGTGGAAACATAGTTAAAAAATTAATATAAAACAGGTTGTGTAAAGAGCAGTTTTTTCCCCAGTATACCCTCTCAGCTTCCAACAGCTTGCAGTATTGGCATCTCCTTAGTTAAAATTCCTATTTAAAACTTGGCATTTTAAAGGTCTATAAGGACTTCAAAGCCATAGATAGCTCTAATTGCTTTTTGATTTAATTTGTACTTTTGACTTTCGTCCTGTGGCAATTTAATTCTGCAGTTTAATTTAGATAATAATAGCAGGATGGGCTTCAGCAAAATATTCCCTAAATCCCATTCTGAGATCTCCCTCAGCATGTTTTACTCACCTATAAAGAGTTGGTAGATGTCCTGTGATAACACAATGAGTTTCCTTTTTCCAGTAGATTTGGTACATCAAAAGCCTGACCTTTTAATTTAACCATTTATATAAAGTATTTTGTGTCTGAATATAATTAGGACTAGATTATTTCTAAATAGAGCTGGTCAGAATTTAAATGATAAAAATTTCAAAGTAAGGAATTTTAACTCCAGAATGAAATAATTGATTTTGATCCAGAAAGGGAAAGAAGGAAACTGTAACAAAATATTGAGAACATACACTTGAAATAAGCATGGATGTCTAATATTTTGCTTCCATTAAATGTAAAGATTGAAGGAAAGTCTCAGCCCAGGTAAGTATAATAACTGTAAAGAAATTTCTGTTTAATGTATTTACTAACTTTTTATTTATGGATTTTCAAAGGTCTTAGGTCAGTCCCTGATTATACTTTAGATATTCAGATATAATCTTCCTTTTCAGTGGTTTCAAGAATTTGAAGATTAAGCTCTCTACTTGCTAATAAAAACTAGAGACTGAAGATGTTACCTACTAAAACTTCTTAACAATAAATTTTTTATTGTTTGGATTTTGTTGCTGTTGTTGTTGTTAAGTGTTTACTTATGTGTTAGAATGTGCTAGAGAATTAGTGTTGAAGATGGAGTTTTTAAGTGGAAAACAGAAAATAAAATAGAAAATTAAAAACTACATGGAATTCATGCTCTTCCAAATAATTTTTTTCAAAAAGCAGAAAGTAGTGAGACAGTGTATGAAACTTAATAATGAAACAGATTTTTTAAGTTTTTAGCTCCAATATCATAGATTTAATCACAAAATTACTGTTGAAGTATGATGGTGATCTTTTCTTGTGTTTTCTACATTTTTTATTATTTTTCTTACATCATCATCATCATCATCATTATTATTATTATTCTTATTTATTCCAACATTATTTTCATTTTTTACTTTAAAATAACCTCCAAAGTCAAATTATTTTCTCACTAGTCTTTAGCTCTAACTTCTGGGTTTTTTTCTGACATTTTCCACTTTTAAGGAAAGAAGAGAAGTTTTACGAGAATTTCCACTACATTGGGAAGATTTATTTTTCTGTAACAAAAAGAAAATTCAGAATAAAATCACCGCAGTAACTGCTTATATAAAAGAAAAGCTTAAGAGACTTTAGTTACAGCTTGATTTTGCTGGTGTCATGGGTAGTATACGTTAGTGAATATTTTTAATATATATCAGAAACAAGAAGATTTGTTTGTTCCTGTTTTATAAAATCTAGAGCCCAGCAGCAATAACTTCTTCCACTCCTAGACCAGGGCTCTGAAGAGCACCAATCTCAGAGCTGGCCTGGGCTCACCTCGGCCAAAGCTGGGCTGTTCCCAGCTCCATGCTCAGGACCAAACTCCAGCTGTGTCCTGAGCCTGAGCTCTGCTGGTGCCTCCATGTTGGGAAATACACCTCCAGTATCAGCAAAAAAAGGATTTATTTTACAAAAGGGTGGGCTTTTAAAGAATTCTAAGGGTAATAATATATAGTTTTTCCTGTACTTTGAACTATAATTGTTACTGTCATTGTAGCTGGGCTGTTGCTTTTCATTTGGGTTTAAATATTTTCATTAGGCTGACAATACGTTCTTGGCCCTATACCTGTGATTTATTTCTTTCCCCTGTAATGCTGCTTAGAATGTAAACCGTCTCCTTAAAAAAATGGGGAACAATGAGGGAAATCAGACCAAGGGCTCAGAATTAAATAAAATAGACAGAGACTCTGACAGTATACTCTTAATATAATTAAAGCTAAGTCTGTTGTGGTTTACCATATTTCTCATACTGTGGACCTCAAAATGAATCTCAAAGAAGTGATCTGTACTTCACAATGAGGAAAATGTCTCTAAACACGGAATTTTCTCTCCTCTCATTTATTTGAGGACTTAAAATACTTTAAATAACTTAAACATAGAAGATTTTGGGAGGTTATTGGTATTTCTGGAATGGATTTTATTGTGCTTTTAGCTGCCAGAGACTTTAAGATGAGCTCTCTGCAAGGAAGGAATTTTCACTTCTAGAAAAAAACCAGGCATGAAATCTGATCAATTTTATTTTTGTTTCACCTTCTGTGTCTAGAAAGACACAGAAAGAAGAGCAGTAAACAAATGTTTATCTTTAAATAATAATTTGAAGAAGCATATCCTAATGGTAATGAAAACTGTAAAAGATATTTATCTGCTATGGCATTGAAGGATGTCAATAAGAAATGAATGAACAATAGTTGATGTTTTAAAAAGAAAGAATTTTATAAACCTCCTTACTGTCTTATCAGAAAATGCATCTGAGAAAAATACAGCATGACTCTCAAAGTTTCTATTTGTTGAAAATGCTTTTTATTGTAATAGAAAAAAACCCCTGAACTGCCTGCATAAACTGCTGACTGCTATGTTCAATTTCTGAATGGAAACCTGGAAATATTTCCAGTACAAATTTATTAGGCAGTGTCACATAGAAACAAATATAAGTAGCTTATTGTGGCAATTAGTACAGGTACTGATCAGGGAGAACAATATGGGATGAAAATATTAATGAGCACATAAATTCAATGAGCTGATTATTTTACAGATAATACAAAACCCAAAACTATGTAGAACTTCCTAATTGTTATTTTAAATTTATTTTTAATATATCTTGTACAGAATAGAGTAACAGAAATATTAGATTTCATTTTTCCTTTCCTTTGAAGAATGTTTCTGCCAAAACATTCTCCAGCCTTGCCAAAACTCCCAACATTCTGACAGTACGAGCCCACAACATGCTGCTTTGTTTGGGTTCTGGGAAGAGATTTTTCAAAATAATTCTTGAAATTTATTCAAAATAATTTTTGTCTCAAAACTTATTTGATGATTCAAAATGAAAAAAAATTAGGAGACCATGAACATAGTCCAACAGACAGCCATTTTTAATTAAAAAGTGCTAAAATCTTCTCCTTGCTCACGTTATTGAACATTGAATGTGTGCTTTCTCCTCACAAAGGTGGCTGCATGAGACAATAACAGGACTCCATTTCTTTTTTGTTCTCAGATAAGTTTATTCTGCATCTTTTAAGTTGTTACCTCAAAGTTTGAAGCATTGGGAAAACATTGTCTTCATACAGGGAAGTCTCATTAAAAAAATGTTTTCCTAGGGAACAAAAGTCAGGAATGTAATCATTTCCCTGGAACTCGGTCATGTGATGTGTTCCTGAGGTGGTATCTCACTGTTTTTTGTATTAACTGGTTGAACTACTTGCATAAATCCTAATAACTTTGTATATTGATGTAGTCTACACAGTAAGAAATAGGAGACTTAATTTTACCCAAGAGAATTTATACAGTAACTGGTGTCAGAGAGGGTGTTTAAGAATAGTTTGATTTTTGAATTGGAAGAAGATGGAGATATTATTACAAAGGGAGATGGTAACTGATGGAATCAGTATAAGAATATCAAGAAGTACTAGTTACTTCACTTTTTTTAAATGCTGATGCAATCTTCAGACTCTGCCTTCCGATTCTTACAGTCTTCTCTTCTTTTTTTTAATACTATATGCCTGTGAGGAAGATAACCAACAAGACAATTCAGCTCTTTGTTCTTGTAAACACAGTTTTGGGTTTAAGAGCTAATGCTCCAGAAAAAATACATATAGGAATTTAATATGCTACCAAGGATGAATTCTAAAAATTTCTCCCTCATTTATAATCTTTTTAAAAATACACAATTGACATGCTTTGCTTTCTCTTTCACAAAACTTTAGAACCTGGCAATGACCAGTCTCAATCAAAGTAAATCTTCTTACGAATTTTCATCTACAACAAGAAGAAGAAAATATAAAAGATAACTAGATAACTGCTACCTATCAGTTACTATTTACTTATTTTCAGGGACTCAAAAAAAATCCAAGATCCAGTATATATATATATATATATATATATATATATGTATATATAAATACCCTAAAGAGATATTGCTAGAGTCCAGCCACAATATAGACCAAGATGAACAGAAATGTTTAGCTTTTTTATTTTTTATCTTCTGAATGTAAAAGGGTTTTGGGTTTTATTTGATTTTTTAAAATAATATGTGACATTCTGCCAACTTCAGAAGAAGAATAAAAGAGTCACTGAACTAGACATTAGGAATCATTAGCATAGTTCACTGTCACAGATTTGAAGTTGCTTCAACATACAATTATTTTCAGGAACGATCCAAGGAGACCCTTAAAACTAGGGCAAAATTAATGATGTTACTCAGAAAAGCAGTAGTAATTATGTCCAGTGGCTCAGCATGATTACAGTTCCTCAGTGCCTTCACAGCTTTATACAAATTATATAGCAACACTTGGCAGTGGAGAACATATAGCAGCACATCTTAGAGGTCTGTTTAAAAATAATTAGCAACAGTGATTCATGTGCAGCCTCTGAAAATTACTATATCTTTCAAAATAATAAAAGCTAGCTAATCTTGGTTTTACCCAAGCTTCAGAATATTCTTTAAGGCTTAGCTCTGAAGAAAAAGAAGTTTATGCACTTTTGATATCCATCCTACCTCCTAAAATCTGAGGGAGTGTATTTAGGAGTAGACTTACCAGAGTGTAGCATTAGGAAGCAGACTACCTTAGTGGTGAACACTGAGACTCAGAAATGAAATTTGTTTCTTGAATTTGCTTAGAAAGTCATTGGTCTGTCTGCTAACATCCCCTTGAGTACCACAGGTACCAAAAATCTTTAATTTTCACTCCTCATGATCCTGCACTGTCAGTGTATTATCGTCCCCTTTGTTTCACCTTCGGTCCCAAAACACACACATACCTGATTACTCCAAGGGCTCTTCCCTGAAAGACTTCCCTTCTAGGATATATATAATAATTTAAAAGACTGTCTAAATATCTCAGGCATTTGTGGCAACATGCCTCAGGCTATATAGTAGACTGAGAAGACATTTGCAATTATTTGGGTCTTGTGGTAATGATTCAAAACTTCAGGAAGCCTTTCTTGCAGGTCAAATCATTATGTTAAAACAGAGACATGTGTGATTTCTAGGTTTTCCTTTCCAGCTTCATTATCTTCACATGTCTACTTACATAAGAAATAGTTAATGTGTTTAGTTAGGTTAAATTGTGGTTTTATGGTTTGACAATTCTTCAAGAAAGGAGAAAATTGTGTTTGGTTTCCTTTAGGTTGAAAAGAAAATAAGATATTTTAAGCCCATGCAACTATGTAAGAATTCAACATTTAACCTTCTCCTGTGTACCTGAATAAAAACAGCTTTTGTCCATGCACTGCATGTCTGAAATGTGATTTTTCAATATACCTGATCAATCAAATTATACAGAGTCAAATTTTAGGCAGAGTTTTAGCTGTTTAAGTAAGAGAGACCCTGCTTTCAGCAGGTTTTGTCCACAGTTCTTTTTCACTCCTGAACACTCCCATAAACAAGATGATTTCATTCTTCTTGTGCCCCATGATGATCTACACAGGACAATTTCCCTGGATTAAAAATTGTTAGGATATCAGTGTTTTATTTGATTCAATTCTAAGCCAGAGCAATACAGTAGTGGCAGTACTGGGTGCCTATTCCTACAGATTTAGGAATGGATGATCAATGATGCTGAAAAATAATTAACAAAACATCCCCTCTCTCCCAGTTTAGATGTTATTTAGATAGTTCTCACCTTCCTTATACTTCTTGTGCTACAAAATGGGGAAAAGGAAACCACCTTTGTAAACCATCTTTATTTAAATTGAAATTCATGTGAGCAACTAAAATTAAATATTGCTCTTTGCCAATATAAAATACAATGTTCCTTATTAATATATATGTTAACCAGATTATGAAACAAATGGACTCATTCAGAGTCAACAAGGATGAATTCCTAAAGGAAATCAATGATTTTCAATTTGAAAGAGTAAACAAACACGTTCCTGTACTTTGGGCTGTGAACATGAAGGGACATAATAAATTAATTTACTGAGGAGTTTATTAAATTAACAAATTAAAACTATGCATTTTCTTCACTGCACTATGTTTGAAGTAAGTTCCAAAAGCTATCATGACAGCTTTGAAGCTCAGTTTTTTGTGGTCATCATTCACTTATGTTACTATCTTTAAGGTAAAATTGTCACAGCTCTCTGAAGACATTATTTTAGCCTTAGAAAAATATATTCTAAGGCAATGGTGCTGTCACAATTTTGATCATTGGTCCTAAGTGAGATTTGGATCCACATTCACAACATGAATTAGTGAATTCTGCATTTCCATGTTTAATAGAATCGTAGAATCACAGAATGATTTGGGTTGGAAGGAAATTTAAAGATCTAGTTCCAGCTCTCCTGCAATGGCAAAGATGCCTTTCACTACACCAGGTTGTTCAGAGCTCCATCCAACCTGGCCTTGAACTCTTCCAGGGATGGAGCATCCACAATCTCTCTGGGCAATGTGTTCTAGTGTCTCATCACCCTCACAGAAAAAAAAAAAAATTCTTGATAGTATTTAATCCAAACCTACTCTGTTTCAGTTTAAAGGTATTCCCTTTGTCCTATCACTACAGATCCTGATGAAGTGTTCCTCTCCAGATTCCTTGTACACCCTCCTCAGATACTAGAAGGCTTCTACAAGGAAAACCTTCACCTCTCCAAGCTGAACAGTCCCAGCTTTCTCAGCCAGTCTTCTAATCATCGATGCTCAGTGTCAGAAACCAAAAAAAGACTTCAATGTATGCAAAATTTAACAGCTTCAGAAAATACTTGGGGGTCAGTGCTTAGAGACTGAGGATGGCAGAACCAGTGCAATGTGGCATTTCTGAGTGTAATAAAAAACATTTTTGTTTTTGAAATTTATAACACAAACAAGTTCTCTGTGAGCTGCTGTACTGCACTCAGAGCAGCAGAGTTGGAAGCAGGCACATGAGTAGCACAAATACAATTCCTAAATAAAAATGTAGGGGATATAAAACAACTCTCTCTGAGCTCAAGACAGGCTTAAATGACAGAGCATTGAAAGAACTGAGAGTTGTTAAATAGTTCTGGCACAAAACCAAAATCACACCAATTTTCCATTTTGCACCTTATCTGTCTTTGGCACGACTAGAAGTCATGTACCTTCTGGGAACTTTTCTAATGCTGTCTAATCAGATTTGGATTGCATTTACAAGTAAATGTGAAGCTTTACAGAAAACAACTTATGTTCAGCTGTGCCCATTTTCCCTTTAAAGCAAAATGCAAAATAGTGTTTTCATATTTCAAGATTCTGATGCAATGTATCTTTTATTAATTAAAGTGGGAAGAAGTCTTCATGAATAAACTCTCCAAAAGAGCTCAGTGAAAGCATGTACATAGCTTTTTTTTTGAAACCAGGTACCAGTATTTAATTTGTCATTATGTATTCATGAAGAAACACACTTTGTTCTGCCAAACTAATTTCCTTAATCAGAAAAGAGCATTTCACAAGACAGGTATGCAATAAGTGGCTTAACAGATGCTGCTCCATGTAGAATTTCCAGTGATATATGGGATTGTCACTTTTTTTGTTAAAACTACCAAATTGCTTTGCTAAAAACAAATTAGAGCAAGCATTACAGTTTCCTTTTCCATTTACTGACTGCATTAAAGAGAAATGTGTTATAGCAAAATCACCTTATGTGCATGTGCATACGATTTTATCATCTGATTTACAGTACATCTCAGAAACACACAGGTCAGTATACATTCAAATAATTTATTTTTGCAGTGACTTCAGATCCTAGAGAATTTTTAAAGATGTCTCTATTAAGGTTTGCACTTATTGAAAAGTAATGCCTTTAAAATGAAATAGTCAGAAATATTTCTGTGAAGAAAAAAGCAATTAAATATAACTTTTCCATAAAAATGGAAAACTGTACAAGTAAACATTTGTGGACAGGAAGGTGATTTTACATTTTAACTGGAGAGACTTCAAACATTGGAATGACCATAGTTCTCTTAACATTTCTGTGAAAAATGGTATATAAAAAAAATACCACAGAGGTAAAGCCTTGTAAAATTCAATATTACATTCCTTTCTGAACGTATTTCTTAAGGACATAAATTTTCATTTACATTTTTCTCATGATTTTTTTTAAGAGTTCTTAGATTTTTGATTATTATAAATATGAACGGAACATGAGCTTTCCAATTAACTCTAGATAACAGGGTAAATCATCCTTTCTATTTTGCTAATTTAATGACTGATTCAACTCCTAGAAAACAACCATACAGAGAAATTTTGCTTTTGAAGCTAAACTGTAAATATAAAACTTTTATGTATTTCTTTACAATTTTTCCAAGGAGTCTAGTAAGATTCCAATCCTTCAGAAGTTAATGCCATTTTAGCGCCATCCTTTGATGTATACTTATATATGTAAAGTTTTTGAATAAGAAGATGTAAAAAATGCTTAATAAATGAAGACTCTACGACATATTGCTGCAGTTTATTCAACATAATAAACAGATATATAACAGAATACTAATTTTTTTTGAGAATGCGTAGTTCACATATTTAGTGGAGTATTTAATTTAAAAAAAGAAGAAAGAAGAATTAGTTATGAGGGATATGCATTTGGATGTATATTTATTTTGTTTTTAAAAGAAACAGGTGAAGCTGGATATTTTTCATTTATGCACTAAATATGCAGAGAACTTTAGTATACTTTACTTTATCAATTATACTATTATAAATTAATTCATTTAGCTTCAAGATATGTGCTCTTTTTACCTGAGATCCTACATATGTGCTCTTTTTAAATAAGATCCTATACAACTGGCACTGCAAGCTCTGTGTGAACTTTATACAAATTGTAAAATAATTTGTATAAATTGTTTTTTTTTTTCCTTTCAAGAATAAAAAAAACCTTCCTTGAATACATTATGTTGGGGAAAAAATTGTTTGGAAGAAAGAATTAAAAATTAAGAATTAAAAATTATTTTAATTAAAAATTAAAAATAGGCAGGGAGTATCCACAAAAAATCCAGACGTATGAAGTTGTCAGAGCTGAATGATCTCAGCTGCTGTTCCAGATGCATTTAGATCTGATAATAACTTCAGGAGCAGACTGTTTGGTTACAGATAAACACTTGGCAAAGAGAGGAGGTTGGGTTTATAAAATTATGAAGATGGTGAATAACAAAAATGAGTAACATAGTAAATAATTGTCAGAACACTAACACCTCCAGGACAATTTTAAACTGTTAAGACATTTAAAAATAGATAAAGTATCTTTTAATATAATAGGTCTTGAATTTATATGATTTTTTTCCCACTGGATGTTGTGAAGGCAGGTAGAATTCTGTGGTTCCAAAAAAGATAACATAAATTCAAGGATGACAAGTCTGTAAACATACTCTCAAGGGATTAGGTAGGAATGTTCTCACATGTGCAGTTGAGAATAGAGGAAACACCCTGGAGGAAAGGACTTCATAAACTGTCCAGCTTTGTTTGTCTTTCCTACGTGTTCTATGTTTTTCACTGCATGCGGCAAGCAGCACAACGTAGTAGAGCAACTTTACATCCCATGAGAAAAAATGTAAGGAAAGGAAAAGAAAAACCAAAATGGCCCAGTGTGGTATGAGAGCTTCTATGCTCCAGGCTGGTTGTACAGTCAGTGAACAGCTGGTCATGTTTCAAAACACAATTAAAAAAAAAATAAATCACAATCTTCTGGCCACCAACCCTGCTCACGGCAGTTGTGACAGGTAGTGAGAAATCAGTATATCAGTATTTACCGTAACAGAATATAAGAGATATCAGTGTATTATGGTAAAGAAAATGCATAGTTTTAATTTAACTTTCAGGATTTAGAGATTAAATATATATAAGGTTGGGTTTTTTCCAAGGCACTTTTTACATGAATACAGCATATTCAATTTGTTTACATTTTCAGTATTTATCACTAAAAAAGGTTATTTCTCATTTGTAAATGTATTTAACTATTGCTTTACTGCTACTTAAAGAAACTTGATCTCCATTCTTTTAAAACTGTTAAACTTCTCAGCTTGCCACCAAATCTCAAATATGATATATTAGCATAAAATGATTTTTAGCATTATGATATATTAGCATCAAATTGCACAGAAAATAAATAATATACAAGTTCAAAGGATGGAGGCTGCAAAACATTGCAAATATGCCTGCCCTCTTATAAATAAAACATTACAGTTTAAGAAGAGTAACAGCACAAATGAGAGGTCATTGTGGCCAAGTTTTGGCAACCTGGTGACCAAAAGTTAGTGTTGAATTTAGGTGCTGTACTGTACCAAATACTGAAACAAACAAAACAATCAGTCTTCATAGGGGCCAGAGGGCTGCAACTTCTCAGTAGTTCATAACATCTGCAAAAGTTTGTCACCATGAATATTTGGTTGGCAGCTGATCTCCAGTTTCCTTTCCATAGAAACCTTATTTTGTTGATTTGGAAATGAAGAACACAGTTCTGCCTAGAGTGCTGGAATCAAGCCTACAAGACTCTGACTAAGAGCATCCTCATAAGCAAGAAATAAACCTGGATATTGGAGAACCTAAAACATGCTCTGACTGGGTTATTTTCCCTTTTCACAACTTCCAGTAGACTCCATCTCCAAGAAATTAATCAAAGTGTTTCAAATTTCAAATGCATTTGAAATCTGCTTAGCCATATAAAAAGCCAGGGTTTTATTGGATGCATTTACATTAAGACGAGAGTTCAGCATATTCCTAAGGTCTTTGAAATTACAGTATCTCTTTCTGTATACACATCATTGAGACAGCAAATTTTCTTCAGGAAAATTGCTTTAGAATGCTTTTTTATGCTTTTCCTTCTTTTTTTTTTGTTTTGTTTTGAGCATAATGTATATTTTATCAGCATGTCTTTTTTCTCCATCAAAAACTATAATAAAATTCCTCATCATGCCAGAGTCTTACCAGGCAGAATATTTGTATTATTCTCATCTATCAATATTTTAAAATATTTTTACTGTCAATTGTCTGGCAAAAAAAGTATTTCTCTATGCTGTGTTTCTGCTCTTGTGTTTCTTCAACTTAATATTTTATTTTACTTTGGCTTGTCGGAAAAAAGCCTTTGGAGGAAATAATAAAAAAGGTAAAGTTACTACAAACAACCTTTTTATTTTCTGGCAGAGCAAAATATAACATATTAATATTTTATATTTTATGGTGGTTTTGAGCTACTTAAGTAATTCCTTTGTAAATATATATGTATTATTCCTCTTAACTCTGTCAGTATTTAGAATATCCCAGAACTACTGTAGATACAGAATTTACACACATATATAACATATTAACTGATCAATGTATTTTAATATCACCAGACCCTTGACATCAATTATTTATGCCATAACAAGCTCAAAGACAACTGAAGCTGACCATACCAAACAGGGCTCATATTCCAAGTGCCTGATGTTTAGCAATGCCATGTTCCTTTTTTTCTGATGCTGAAGCAGTGTAGTTCCATGGCATCTCATATTAAAAACCAAACCAATCATCTATGGGCTTTCTGTTTGCAGCTCTGGAACATTTCTGTGAAGCTGCTGAGGCAGCATGTTTCTGTGACTCTCTGGCAGTATTTCCCTTTTGTTCCCAGCCTGTTGTGCTCTTGTTGTCATTCTCATGGCCTGACTGCTGCAAACCCCTGATTTTGCTGTTTTTGTGGGGTTTCATGGAAGACTATTATGAGGGATGGGAGAATTATCTTACCCACCTCAGTTTAACTCTTGATTTGTAGCTTTTAGTTTAAATTAGAGGAAACAAAGATGGGGCATAACAAAATAATATTCATGAAAATATTTGATAAATTTTGCTCAATCCTTTGTGTGCAAAGATGGTTAAAAACCAACGTGTAACATTTGCTTTTGTTTGCATAGTTCTGCTGGCACCAAGAAGATCAGAAACAAGAGCAACCAAGGGCAGGGAAGAGAGTGAGGATGGTCCTGATGAAAAGCACTTAGTACTAGCAGAAATCATTATGATAAACCCTCATAACTGGTTGCACTGGAGAAAGTGCTGTCACTCTTCTTTCCAGATGACCAGAATTCAGTTTCTCCTTTCCTTGTTCTGTTCCTCTCTTCCTTTTTTCCTTTTTTTTTTTTTTTTTTTTTTTCCTAAAAGCAACTTGGACTTTTGAAGTCTGTGTGTTATAAGCTAGAGAACCCAACAGTAAACCTTTGTGTGCTTAAACCTGCCTCAGCATTCTTCATGAATCCCTATCATTCAGAAACTGCCTCATAAATGACTGGCTGATCAATTTTAGAAGTGATGTCAGCAAGCACTATTTATCTTCTTGACACCAAGCTGGGACACTGGAATAGCCTGTCTTGGAGAAGCAGCCATATCCATTAGATATCCTCATCACAACATAAAGGAAGAGGCCAAGCTAAGAGACATGCCCACTGGCAAAATAATCAAAAAAGGTGATAGGAAGGAAAAATTTCTAAATATGTTCCATATGTTATCAGATATTCAGAAATATATGGAAAACATGAAATTAATTTTTCTAAATCCAGTGTGATCCTTTTTCACTGAGAAAATTTTATAATGTACTAGTGCATGACGTTGTAACACACTTGAAAATGCTTTAAACTGCACAGCTGCCACCAACTGCAAAAGAACATACAAATGAAGTCAAAGGATAGAAATAGAAATATAAATTCAGACAAACCCAGAAAGAGCAGGAATAAATTCAGTCACTGAATGTGAGCAAGTAGAGGGTAAAAAGGGAGAACATTCTCAGCTATAAAGATCAGAAAAGATAAAAAACCCATGGAAATTATCACAACTCTATTTTATATAGATTCAGAGTCTGAATTTATTTTTTAAAAAGAATCAGTGAGAGAAGTAAGAATAAAGGCAAATGAAAGAGGAGGAGGAGGAGCTGTTCCACATGAAGAGAGGATGTGTGATGAAAACCTTCGGAGTCAGGCAGAAGTGAAGGGGAAGAAACGAGAGCTTTTGGAGAGACATGAAAGACAGAAACAGCTAAAGATTAACACAAAAGTTCTTTCCTGGAACTGGGTTTTAAATGTTTATTTTGCAGCTGTATTTCTGAACTCCTGATCAAGACCCTGACCTTTAATTTGATTCACATTAAACTGTGTGAGGCGGGTTTTTTTTTAATTTGCTCAGAAACATAAGGAGGCTGAAAAATAATAAACACTCATCTACAGAAGATTCAGGAAAGTAACAAAATATTTTCCACCAATTCTGAGATAGAAGTGTAGGAAAATTGAACCTTTCTCTTTTACAAATAATGAATGGAGAACAAGGTTCTTAAGTAACAGAGAGATGCTGTCTGCAACAGCCTCATATAAAACAGGGGCCTAACTGTCTGAACAGCAAGAAGTTTGGATTTCTTGACTTAGAAAGACTGTTTCTTATTTCACATTTCTTGTGATACACATTACTGCTAATAATATTGAATGTCAATGTTCAGGAGGGTTATGCAACCAATGCGTGTAAGTAACATTCAAATACAAATCCAGTTCTGAAGACAAACTAGAAGAGCACACATGGAAATGTAGTATTAACATAAATTAGGTCCCAGTTTAAGAGTGGGAAATTAGGGAATTTCATTCCAGTGTCTTACTGATGAGACTGTATCTCATTTACAAACGGCCAGCACAACATGAAGCTACTCATAATGTGGAGGCAAGGGCATGAAAGTCTGAACTGCCTGTGGAGAGTAGATAACACAGTTACCTATGGAATCAAGATGTGCAACTTGGCTTCTGTTAGACAGCGCATGAGAATTCAATTTCCTGGAGTAAATATCCAGGAAACGACCACTATTTTTTCAGATAATTCTCTTCAACTAGACTGGATTCCCTTCAGCAAGAAGAATGAGGACATCCTTCTGCTTTGGAACAAAAATACAACCATGAAGCTTCTACAATACATTGAGCAAGATCACATATAACATAGTGATCTTTCATGGTCTTTGGATGGTCTCTGCATTTCTAATGCGGCTGATAAAATTATAGCAATTTATGTAATTTGGGTTTTTAATCTGTTGTCCATAACTTCCTCAAAGTGAGTCAGGGAATAGTAAACTTTTATTTTTGTTTCATCTATACTCATCTATATGTTGTCTCTCCCAGTTTAATTTGGTATTTTTTTGAAAGAAAAAATTTTAAAAATATTAAAATTAATGTCTTGTCTGATGCTGAACACCACTGGTTTGGATTAAATAGCTAATATTGGTTATTGTCTAAAATTGAAAAATTAAAACATTGCAGCCATGATGTATTTATAAATGTTGAAATTAATTTTTTTTTACCTCACCATGAAACTGAAATGCCACTTTAGTGGAAGAAATCTTGATGTATACTGGCCTACATCTGTCTGTTCACACAGTCAGCTGCAAGAATATTTTCAAAAACTAGCATTGTGTCAGTAGAGAGCAGAATGCTTTCATGACTCTGGCAAAGATCACTGCAGGGACTGCTTTGGTACACCAAGCTGGAGAGAGGCTGCTGTGATAAAGTATCATAGCTGGAATAAAAGGGGACCATCACAGAAAAAAGTTAATATGAATATGACATGAAACTATTTAAGGAGAGGGAAAAGAACAGAAGGAGTGCACACAGAGCTATCATATCAAGGACTTAATTATCTAACTATTCAGAAACTTTCTTTCCAAAGTGCTGTGCCCTACAGCAAAAGGAATTATAAAAGGAAGTGAGATAAGGGATAGAAATGAGATTGCCATTGCCTGAAACTTAAAATATTTCCATTAAACAAAGTCAAAGAAGACCTTAGAGCCCAAGATAGAAGAAAAGTTACTAAATATTACAGGAGAACTTGAAAAATAAAATTATCAAAATATTTAGTCCCTCCCAGCATAAAGGCTGGAATAAGGAAACATGACATTAGGGCATTGTGTGAGAGAAATTAGTAAAGATTCAACATTATAAAAAGCAGAAATATGCAAATCTGCATCAGCAGTAAGCCCCATGATCTGGAGTATGCGATCCACAGCTTTACTCAGATGAAATGCCACAGGTTATCTCTGTCCTGCAAATGGACCATAAGAGTCCTGAATAAAATCATATGTTTTTTCTTCATTTGAAACTGTGATTTTCTCTGATTCTTTAATGTCTTGCAATCCCATTAAACACCTACAAGACAAAATGAATTCAGGTTTTTTCAAATAATTCAACAGTAAGCCTGCTCCCTCCTCATTCTGCAAAACCTAAATGGCATTTCAGCAGAACGTTCCTCTTTCCCCAGTCGGCTGTTCCTGCCCAGGGGCAGACCCCGCACTCTCACAGGCTGCTGGAACTCAGGCACCGGGGCAGAGGCTCCCCGGTTCCGTGGGGCAGCCGTGCCCAGGGCTGACCTGGCCCAGGGGAGGCACCTCCAGCTGAGGCTCCTGCCTTGGCCCACCTGATCCAAGCCCCTGCTGCCCTGCAGATGAGTGCCTGCCACAGCTGCTGCCACAGCAGGACATCTTCCTGGGCCTTGGCCATCCTCAGAGAGGTCTCAGATCTGTCTCAGCACCATGGACTGGCCAAGTGATCCAAATTGTCAGTTGATCCTGGTGATCCTGATGTGCTGAGTTCCCACAGCCATCTTCAGCCTTTCATATTTCCTCTAAAACCTCAGTTGCTTTATTAAAACCTAATTATTTAACTTTGATTGTTCTCAAAATATTCCTGAAATCTGACTTCTGCAGCACCTTTCCTGTACCCCAACTGAGAAAAAAATTGCAGTCCTATGTGACAGTGTTCTCAGGGGTTCTTGGATGAGGGAAGAGACGAGAATGTTGACTCCATGTTCAGAAGGCTTGATTTATTATTTTATGACTATACTAAAAAGAAAAGGAAGGAAAAGGTTTCCTCAGAAGGCTAGCTAAGCTAAGAATAGAAAAGGAAAGAATGATAACAAAAGCCAGCTCTTTTGGACTCTGTCCGAGATAGCTCTGTCTTGATTGGCCATTAATTATAAACATCCAAGATGGCCCAATCAAAAATCCACCTGTTGCACTCCACAGCAGCAGATAACCATTGTTTACATTCTTTTTCTGGGGCCTCAACTTCCCAGAAGGGAAAATCCTAAAGAAAGGATTTTTAGTGAAGAAGATGTCTGTGATAGTCCTATGTCTGCTATATCTAAGTGTACACTCCTGTACTGATATTCCCTTTCTTCTCATTTTTAAGTTTATATGCTAATAATACTTAATGGATCTAACAAAATGCTTGCAAACCTGTAAGAAAGGAATGCTATTTAGGAATCCAGACTTAACTTTGAGCATATACTACTTGGTCAGTTGAGCTATAAGTGCAAGATTAATTACCTGTGGGGAGGGCTCACTTCTTTTGTCTTGACTACATGAAAATCAGTGTGCCAATCTTACACACAAATGTCTAAAGTTGGTCAAGTGAAATACTCTCCTCTCCTCTCAGTGATGTTGATTTCAGCATAAATATTAAAAATATTTTTAAAGTATTTGCCCTTTTTTTAAATCCAAGTAATTTTTCACACCTGTCATGGTAAACTACCAAGTATCTCCTTTTGCTCTCTAGGCTCTGCTGCCTACCAATAAAATGGTCAGAGGACACTGACAGTGAGGCATCTCTTTACATAACCAGGACCCCTTTATAAAAACTGCCAAAAGAAACAAGATATGGAAGTTTACAACTGAACTTAATGCCAGTCATGCTCACAACACATTGTATAATTGTGAGGCTTAGACAAATGCTGCTGCAGCATCCTGTCTATGCATCAGCAGAAAAACTCATATACATAACTTCTATGCATGGCTGCACACATTTTAAGTGCATGTGAGGAAGGATAACAGATTTTCAGAAGAGGATAAAACTTTGACAAAGTCAACAGTGATATTCAGAATTATGGGCAGCACACATAAATTATAATTTTGATCATAATTTTAAAATCTCCCACAGGTAAAAACGCATGTGTTGTTGCAGAGCCCAGTTTCTTCCATCTTTTTCTTTTCTTCCCCCTCTGTTTTCCATGAGAAAAGGGGAGTGGAATGAATGAAAACGTTCTTCTAGCTATGACTGAAGTGCTTTGTAAAAGTTCCTTTTAATTATTTAATTTCTTGATGAAGTAAATACAGATTCAATACAAAAATGAATGATGTTGAAACACAAAAAGAAGACCAAAGTCTGGTGAAACATTTATGTCAATTATAACCTCTAAAATTAATGTGAGGTTATGAAGTAAAACGTGTAAGTAATCTCTTCCTTTTGAATCTTGTGTATGAATCACAAAGGAAAAAGGAGCCACTATGAATTATCATATAGCACATTAAGACAATTCAGATGTAAAATGCCTCACTTCTCCCTTTTCTTTTTGCAGGAAAGCTACATGTAGAATAAAAACCTTCTGCATACCGTGAAACAAAACCTGAATAGAAGACTGTGTTTTAGACAGGAAAAAAATTGTTGTGAAAAAATACTGGGCAGGTTATCTGGACCTGGGTCACACACAACTAAAAGACTTTATGTTCCTTTGCTATATCATGATAATATTACAAGAAGAATATGAAGGTAAAACTTGTATTGAAATACAAATATGTACTAACCAGAAGTTTCCTGTTTCAAATAGTGATCAGTAGAATTTACCTAGTGGGGGAGAAATTAAGATTCAAGATTAAACATATGAAGCTAACAAGTCTTAAATACCTTTTCCTGCTGGGGAGAAATTGCTATTAAAAAGTAGAATATGGCCCTGATTGTCCTCCTGTAGTCGGCACTGGTGAGGTCACACTTTGAGTGCTGTGCCCAGTTCTGGGCCCTCAGTTCAGAGAGGATATTGAGATGCTGGAATGGGTCCAGAAAGAGGCAAAAAACCTGGTGAAGGGTTGGGAGCACAATCCTGCAAGGAGTGGCTGAGAGAGCTGGGGTTGTTTAGCCTGGAGGAGATTTGGAGGTGACCCTATCACTCTCTACAGGGGCCTGAAAGGAGGTTGCAACCAGGCTGGCTTTTTCTCACAGATTACAAGTGATAGGACAAGAGGAAATAACTCCAACTTGCTTCAGGGGAGGTTTAAGTTGGACATTAGAAAGAATTTCTTAATGGAAAGGGTGATGAGATATCAGAATGAGCTGCCAAGGGAGGGGGTGGAGTCACCACCCTGAAAGGGTTTAACATGATCATGATGTAACAAAAAATGTAAGGTCTTTCTGCTGTGTGCAACCCAGATCCAGTTAACATGTACAGTATTTTTTCACAGCAATATATTTTCCTGTCTGGAATAGAGAGAGCTCACCATCCCTGGATGTGGCACTTAGGGCTATGGTCTAGTTGACATGGTGGTGCTTGGTCGTAGATTGGACCTCATGATGTCAGAGGTAACAGACGGCGTTTGGTCAAAGATTCGGTTGTATGGTGTAGCTGTAATTGATTCTGCAACCTTCTCTGCTTTGACAGTATCTAGAACCCAATTCGAGATATCAGCTGACTTCAATGAATACTATTAACTGATAATTTAATTCAATCATATTTTGAAAAGAATAATAAAATGTACTTAACATACATTTTCTACACACTTAGCAGGATTATTATCAAAAGATATTTCTCCACAGGATAATTGCAATAATTTTGTCTTTTTAAATAAAAAACCTGTTATTTTTGATTGTTTATTCAGTTTTATTTTCTTCCCTGATGAATTTTTGATTTTTTTTCTAATTGATTTTATTTTTTCATTTCATCAGTAACTGCCACTGAAATTTTCTAAGCACATAAAAAAGAAGATAACAATTATTAAATGTACACTAATTCTTCAATGGCTGTTTAATATTATAGATCCATTTAACTTTATTGTAAACTGTCTAGGCTCGCTAATGATTACATGAAGCAAGTGCCATGAAAGCCTCAGTCTATTTATGAATCCATCTGGCAATCAGAACATTCAGATAAGCAAGAAAAAAACAATAAGCAAATATCTCTCAAAAATTACTTCCTTTCTTCCTTCTCCTATGATCTCTTTTTTTTTTTCCTTCCTAGAGAAATGACACTGTCTCCATACACATCCTGCAGACAATAGGCATTTGACATCTTCACACCTTAAAGTCTAATTAGCTTTGGATTATTACAATCCATGCATAATAGATAAAATATTCTAAATATGCAAACTAAAACACATTAATTACAATGGCTGTAATGAATGAAGACAAATGATAAGAAAAAGAGAAACAGAACCTCATTGACAACAAGCTAGTTCCTTGGGAAAATTAGTGATTCAAGAAGAAATCAAATAATGCACTTGAATTCTTATCCACTGAGCACAATTATGCATTCTATTTTCTTTGCCAGAAGACTGCATATAACTGACTCTCCAAGATTCCTCTGAAGACTAGCACAACAAAGCACAGACAAATAGAGCATTTTAGCAAAGTCCATACTGTCAACCTCAGTGTAAGCTGAGAAAAAAACCAAACCAAAACAAAACAAGCACAAGGAAAAATTTATCATCATTCTTACTAATGAGAAAGTAAATAAGAATGTATCCTTTACAGGTATAGAGAAGACCATGCAGTGTAAATTGTTGAAGGTTTGGAGGAAAAATAGAAGCTTGAATAATCCCACTCTTAGCACATTTTTATTCAGACTGGGTAGAAAATCACCACCACTACACAAAGACAGGTTTTGCAGTAGATCAATGGCTTATGCTCAATTGTTAACTCTTTCAGGAGAAAAACCCTGCTTTGTAGGAATAAGAGAACAATAGATTTAGTGTCTACAAGGCAGTGATTAAGGACTGAAAACATACATCAGTGAGTGTGGGAGAACATATTCAACTCATTTAAATGGTGCTAGGCTTCAATGCAGATTTAATACAGTACAAATAAAAATTTTGCATTTCTGTCTTTTGCCTTGTTTTTTTAGGTTTTCAAATTTTTCCTGTAAAAAGACTGTATTGAGATACATTCTTAGAAGAGGAGGTTGGAAAAGTCTCTATTCTTTGGCTTAATTTCATGTCTCAGAACTCTCCTTCAGCTAGAAATCCTGAACTCAGATGTGACTGAGGAATGCACTGTTACCATGCTGGCACATAAATATTTGGCAGCAGCACACAACGAAGGAATCCATTTTTATATCAGCAATCCATTTTTATATCAGATGGCAGAATGCGCCAATCACATGGTCCTACTGCATCAGACATTTCAGAGAAGAACTGACACTCTGAGGTTTAATCTTTAAAAATCTCCTTAAAGTTAAGAGCAGTTTTCCACTGTTCACTTGCAGTAAAGGAATGTATATAAACTGTACACATTAAATCACTTTAGAGAAAGAAAATATAGGCTGAATACTCTAGCAAAATCTTTAAAAGGAGAAGAAAATCTTGTTAACTCTACAATAGAGGGAATTATTAATCAAAAAAGGGGGAAATCAGTCAAAAAAATGGAATTCAACCACAAAAAATGACTTATATGTTGTTTATGTAATAAGATAGCACAAACTCTAGATTTTTGCAAAGGAGTAGAAATGAAGATGTGTATAATAAATTAACATCCAGTTTTTTAGTTTTGTTTTTTTGGTTTTTTCTGAAAAATTTAGATCTGGACTAATAATAATTATACTGTTAAGATTTCAATTATACTAACATTAATTTCTTGATTTTACACCTCTATCTAAAGAGCTTTTTATACATAATCTTTGCTTTACATGCCTATTTAGATACTTCTGCCTGTCCATATGCTATGCTTTCTTTTTGCCCATAAACAAGATTTTGACAATAAAAAATACACAAGTTCATTTGCAATTAGATATTGCTGAAGTATAAGTAAAAATTTGTGCCAGCTGGAGACAGCAGTTGCTTTGATTTTTAATAGTGTCTGGTAGCAAAGAACTTTATATTTGCTCCAGTTTTGTAATCTGTGTAGTCCATATTTGGTTTATAACCAAGTAACTATGATGTGGATATTGAGGAATACTTTTAATTATTTTTTCTTGCTGTAATATTGAAGAATTGTGAGCATGGGCTTGGGATCCATCAAATACATACATTGCAAAGACATATCAAAATTATTCTTTCCCAAGAGAATTCACAAAACAAATCAGGGGATGGATTCAGGGAAGCAGGAAATCAAGAGAATACCAGGCTAAAAATGGCAGTACTGGTTAGTAAGAAAATACCTTGCTGGGGATGCTTAAAAGGATATCTAACTGATACATGAGGAGAGTGATATTTGGTATGGTATGCTGGATAGCTGCCTTAGAAACGCAATGTATTCTTAGTGTTAGCGGAAGAAGTTCCTTGATTCCAAATACAAACTGTTTGAGAGCCTAGATGCTTCTCTGTGCAAGACTACCTGCCAAAACTCTCTGTTAGTAAGGTCACAAAAAAAAGTAAAATTTAGACCAAATTGCAGGAAAGAAAGATCCAATTTGAAAATGACACCTGCTTATTGAATGCACTGTTAGATAGCTCAGTGCTTTTTTCACCCTAAGAGAAAGGATGGAGAAATTATTTCTAAACATATTGGGCTTTGGTTGCATCTGAGTGTTTGCATTCTTTTTCTTACACATAGATTTATCACAGAGTGACAAATTTTTTTTTGTTGCAGCATGAAAGGAGTGAGATGATGTCAAATGTCAAAATGTCAAGAACATTTGAATGTTTTTTCCAATGTTACCAAGTCCTTGTTTTGTTTGCCATATTTAAGATGCATCTGATACATCTTGCAATTAAATGGCTGAAAATCATAAATGTCTTGACTTTTGCTTCTTTCATAAAGAGCAATGTGGACATAAAGAATTAGAGAGCAAATATTCTCTCAACAATTTCTCTGTCAAGCATGATCCCAAAGGGTACATAAGCACTTTAAACTCCTTAGAACCTATAATCTGTAAATTTAGAATAGGTTAAGCATTATGGATTTTTTAAATTCTAAAGTGGAAGGTATAAAATGTCAGAGAAGGTCCTTCTTGGTTCATATATCTGTAAAAGTTAAAAGATCGATTCACAATTCAGACAATGTTACAATAGATTCATATGAAATCTAGAAAATCTCTATCTAGAATTTTTATTTCCCTAGCCAAAAGAGTACCTAACACAGTACTGATGTTTCTGGTGTAAAACATCCTATCTATTCCCTCTTCAGGCTAACACCTGAATAAAAACATCCAGTTAGACGTTAAGGATTCTAGTTTATATTAAGGTTCATTCTAAATAATGTAGGAGGTAATTTCTTTCCTTTTAAAAATATTGAACATCTCTCACAGTAGTTGTATATCATCAAAAATACAAACATTTTAACAATTCAGTACATTTTTTGAAAAGGAGACTCTTATAGGAGATGGATACACACTGGAGAATTCATTTCTGGAAAAGCAAAAGTGAGCAGAACACTGTCCGATTGGAAAAGGGTGAAATACATTGGGTGTCATTTTTCTGCTTTCAGACAAGTGCATACAACTCCAGAACTGATCCATTCATTCAGATGCAAAATACTAAATACTATAAAATATATATAGAAGATATAAATATGCTATTTTAAGAGACTAGAAAAGACGAATGAAAGCTAGGATAGCGCAGGACAGAGGACACTACTGTATGCTTCCTGAGCACAATACCAGGAACATGTAAGTCTTAAACTGACAAAATTCTTCCTAAAAATGGTTTCCACATTTTCCTTCATATGATTTTCTTTTTTTTTTTTTTTCCCTAACTTTGTACTTCTGGAAAGTATAGATGTACCTAGCATTGAAAAATGGTTGAAGAGTAAAGATTTGTTAATTTTTAAATGTAAGCTCTATCTTTTGGTTGAGTTTGTTTTGTCTTCTTTCTGTTGATTATACAGGAAAAAAATCTACTCTATGTACTTAAAATTGCTGTCATGAAAAGTATTTCTCAGCTCCTCCCACAGTACTTTACAATGGAAAGACAATTCAGTGAATGGTGGAAATGAAGCAATTTTTTTGCAAAAGCTTTAGAGCTCATCTACCAAATAGTCTCTATCACGAACATTTCCAAACATCTATTGAGACATGAGGGACAAACTAAACAGAAAGAAAGGCCAAGAGACCTGAAAGAATCAAAGTACCACAAAGAGAATTATAAAAATCCATAGAACATCATTTGTTTTAGTGTTCTAAAAGTACATTCAAGACACTTGGAAGTGAGATAAAAAAAGGTTTGTAGAGGGAAATTTACAGAATTAAAATAACAACACTTGACAATTTCTTCTCTGGACATAAGAATTAAACCTGAAATATTTAATCAGAAATAGAAAGCAGAAAATGCAAAAGAAAGCAGAACTTCTGAAAGTCAATAAGAGAACAGATATACCAATAACTTGGTGGGCAGAATGTGATAAATATAGCAGAGAAAAAAGGAAAAGATAAAAAAGACAGCAATGTGCCTTCAGGTAGATCAAGAACTAATACATTTTTTCATTTAGTGAAAGAATTAGTTACTATTCCATTAAAATTCCTAAAGTATATGAACCTAAATCACACTCCCAAGAACTTCATGAACCAATGAAAGGTGGGCCAGGATTCCACAGAGAACACTCTGTAACAAATAATTTCTTTAATTCTAGATTTGTCTGACAGATCTGCATCTACTGATACTTTACTCTCATCCAACAAAAACTTGCTACATTTCACCTTAAAACCTTTACTTGTAGAGAAACCAGTAACAAAAAACATCTTAGGGCTATTCCTGAATTTTCCATCATTGAGAGAAACAAGTATACAGACATTTACCAAGCTTCTGTTTCAAAAGCAAGCAGCAGGTTACTAGTAAAACACAATGTATTCAACTAGTCCTAAGCAATATTAAAAGGCCTCTTATAGTACCAAGTGGGCAAGTCAAGAGGAAATGGGAATAAAACCCTGACAATAAAAGGTGGTTTTGTTGCTTTATTTACTTTTTTTCATAGAATTCATCACCATTCAATGGAACTTAGATAAGCACTGCCAGCTGGATGCTAATTACATTCAGCTGAACCTAATTATTCAAAACTCCTTAATAAGCGAGGACACAATTGCTGTTAAGGACAGTTAAATGGATTGAGCTGAAAAGTGGATAAGAGATTTAAAATCTGTATAGGTGTTAACCTACAGGCGTGATGCTTTGTTGCTATTCTTTCTCCTTCTCTTCGTGTTGTTGAAACCATGTTATGCTTATTAATTTCACAAAGAAATAATAGTCATAAGATTTCCTTTACAGACTCAGATTTAGCTAGTAATTTAACTTGTGATGTGAAATAAGCATGTTAAAAGCACCCTCTTACAGCAGTTCTGTGCCTCCCTCCAGCCAAGGTGCTGGGGCACAGCCTGGGGACCAAGGGTTTCATCCCAGGTTCAGGGGTGTGTCTGTCACTTTCCTGTGGACAGGTTCAACCAGAAGTGAAGCTGAGGATGTATCCCAGAGATGTAGACACACATGGACACAGAGTGAGTAAGGTGGGAAGTGACCACAGTGGTGTCATCTGCTCCAACCTCTCTGCTCAGTGGGGGAATGAAGAAGTACATTTGAGCCTAGAAAAAAGAGGGTGAGTAGAAAAAAAGATTATTTTAACTTTTTAATTTGTTTCTTACTAGTGAAATCTATTTTACCTGGCAATAAACTAAATTTCCTGAGTTCAGTTTGCATTACCTGTGAAGATATTTGATAATTAAATTCTTTGTCCTTTCCTTTTCCCATGAGCTTTTTCTGTTGTATTTTCTACCTCTATCTTATTGAGGAAAAAGGGTAAGGGAATGGGTGGGTGTGCATATGGCAGCCAGACAAGGTAACCCACCACAGTCATTAGGACACTCTGGGCCTGGAGCAGAGTATAAAGCCCTGCAGATCTGGCATGTTCTCTTAGCTGAGATTTGTGCAGGAGGCTCAATTAGGTCACTCACTTCAGTCCTTTCAACTTGGATTACTCCATAATTCTATGGTAATCCAGATGCTTTTTGTTCCAAACAAGCATCTAGTCAGGAAACTTTTAAGAATAAAAGCAGAATTTACCAAGAGTTACAGGAATGTTCTGAAATTATTCAGTAATCTAAAAAATTTGACTAGTGATAAAATTTTGTAAGAGAAACGTTTACAGCTTTAACTTTAGTTAAAATCTGAGCTACAAGTTGTTGATATAATACTCTAAAATAGTGCTGAAAATAGATTTGTAGTAGGACCCTGTGACTGGAGCGGCTCATCATGTCAGCCTACCAATTTTATGAGTAGGATAGGTATAATCTGAAAAGAACACAAAGACAATTATACACCCAAGTGTGAGACAAGCCACAGAAAATCTGCACACCCTCTAACAAAAGTAAGTTCTTTAATGTCACTTGAAATCTGCCAGGATGTTTGTAGATGAAGACTGACAGAGTTTCTAAAGTCCTTTTGTGAAAGATAGTTGCTGTAACAAGGAGAAAGAAACTTTAAAAACATCACAGCAAGTCCAGGATTTTGCTTGCCCAGTATATGAGAAAAATGCTTCTTGATTACAGATCTGATGATCTGGGAAGATTTTGTGAGTTAACCCTCTACACAAGCACAGCCTCTCACAATTTTTAAGCAATCACATATGACTATTTTCAGTGACCCTTCCCAACTAGTGTGTGATAGCTCTGCTGTATCATGTTTTCAAGCCTTCTTCCCATCAGCTGTGCTGTGTGCTCTGTACTGCTTCATCTCATAACATACTAATGTTCCTACCTTCCTTGATGCCAAGCAGTATAAGGCTGCATTTTTAGAATCATCTAAGAAAAGCATTGCTTTTCAGGACTTTAGTTTCAGGATAGAGGTATGTTTCAAGTACTATTACAAGCTCCAAGAAAGGTAATCTGATGGCTGATAGTATCCAGGCCCCATAATGCTTTTTCATGTCTGGAAACCAGAGCTCATTCAAAATTGGAATGCTGACTTTACAGTTCAGCAAAAAAGGATATGCAAATTCTGGTAATAGTTGCAGTAGAGATCTGACACATTCTCCTAGCCTGTTAAAATCTTTTGGAATGGAAGGGGAAGGCAAAATCAATGCAGGCTGCACAAAGAACAGAAGATTTATCTTAAATTGTTCTGAAAACAAGAAAATAAAGTATTAGCAGCAGTAGTCATCTATGAGACATTTATTATTAAAAATGCATAGAAGATAAAAAGGTAATTGTAGTATTAATTCAGTTATATGATTTTACAGGTTTAAAGTATTTTATGGAGACTCTTTATTAAAAGTAGAGTTAAGCCTGCACTGAGACTTGTCTGAGTTGCCAGCAATGCAAGGAGCTGCCTTCAGCAGCAGCCAGATTTGTTTGGACCACATCGCCTTTTTACAGAGCTAAAGAAAGTGAGGAGCAACTTGACTTGAGGAAACAGAGCCAGGCCTAGGAAAATCAGCCTTAATTACATTTAAAATATTTTACTTCATTACCATAAGCTCTGGATATGTTCAGTAATGCTAACACTCAGCCAGAGGCTGAGTACTTGAGGAAGGGCGGAGGAGCTGCTTTGCTGTTACCTTGAAGATCTGTCTTGATCATAGCAGACAAGAGCTGTATGTGGTCCATCATATTCTCTCCTTGGATAGATTATGAACGTCCACACTATTTTCTTCCTACGAAAAATTAAGAAATTAGGGTGCATAAACATAAGATGATAAGTTGTGGAATATTTCTATCAGATATATTCATTCAGAACTCATCAAAGTAATATTTCGAACACAAAATGGCAGGGAAAATAAATACAGTCTCCTTTGAAAGAATTTTTACACTCGTAATGTTGAAGTCTTATAAAATAAAAGATATTTTTCTTACCCTCCCTCCCTTCTTAACATTAAAAAAAGTTAAAATTTCCTTTCTTCATTCACTAGTATCCTTGAAAATATGCAAACAAAATGCATGGGCCTTTCTATCTGAGAGTCATTCTGTTATCAATCAGCTGTTTCAGTGTTGTTCAGCGTGGCGGGTAATAACTGTCCATATATGTGGAGTCAGTAAATAAAGGAATGAAATACTAAACTGCTTATAAATATGTAAATTTTCTCAAAAGTTTAAAAAAAAATTGGCACCAATGATTTTTCAGTATAATGTTTCTGTTATTGCCCCTGCAGTTTAAAAGTACTAGTATTCATCAAGGATGTGAAATGGTAATAATAGTTTGTTAAATCTGTAAAATTGCCTGCTGCTGAAGTTAGGCATTTGAAATTTTGCATACAGAAAACAAATGGTAGAATATTTAAAGCTTTCCAGAGTCACCAAAACTAAAAAAAATATGTCTTAAAAAATAAGTGGGAAATTTTATATTAAAAAGTAAAATCCAGAAGATTTTTGAACAGCGGTAAGTAGAGAGCAAAATGCTGATTCTCTGTGTAATGCTGATTCTCTATCTCACCATGACATTTTTCTTTCAGTCACTGAAGGGAATCCTTCCAGCTCCCATGGTTTTGTCCTTGTATTTTTGGATTTACTGTGGAGGGATCATCTGCATGACTGACAAAAAACCAGTGTTTTTTGTCAGAGATATCTAATTGTCAACTATTTTTCATATTAATAATTTTAACATAAATCTGTGCTAAAAGGTTGATGATTTATACTTTGGACTCCAGGTAGGAAAAGAGAATCTCTCTTAGTTTACTGAAGTTTTGTGATAGTTCACTGAGAGGTTCCCAATAGAAAGTGAAATTGAATAAACAATCAGGTGCATGGCACTTCTTTCTCCCAAGCATACCTCCACATTACCACACTAAGCTACTCTTTGTGCAATAGGCAAAGATGTTTTTATGAATATTGCCAATCTATGTTTCAGAAAATAAAGGATTTGGCATTCTTTTTCCACCTTCAGATCTAGAGAAAGTTTCCATGCAGGAAGGAAGGAAGGAAGACACGTGCTGGTGAGCTGTTTCCTGTTCATCTTCCGTTCTATTTTCAGAGAAGCCCTTAATACTGACCATCTCAAAGGAAACAGCTAAAAAGATAGGAAAACCAACAACATGGCAATAAGAAGGTAAAAGTTCTGTTATCCAGATCTGAATTTTACACTGCCTCTTCTTTACTACTTTCCTTTAAAAATGCTTCAGTCACTCTACTCTCACAGCCAGAAACATGGTGACTAAGCATCATAGCTGAGTGATTGCATAGAAACAAAGATTTTAATAATGGATTGACTAGTTAGCTAGTTCTTAACTATTAGCATTCGAATACTAAGTCTTCATCTCCACTAGATCTGTTAAAAAAAAAAGAGCTTTACAAAACCACTAGCTTGAAAATACATTATTTTAAACAGATTTTTAATCTGTTAAGCAGTGAAAATAAAGAGAAAAAGCAAAGGCAGGAGAGATTCAGGCTAGTTGTTACAGTGCATGTTCTACGAAACACTGCATGGGGTGACTCTACAGAAAGCAGGTTCCCATGGGGTTTGCTAGATCAATTTTTTTGGAGCAGAAAACCTCTGCCTTCCCAATTCAACTTTTCCAAGCTGCTCCAAATCTGATTCCTCCTTAAAGCTTCCCTTTTCATCATGTCTTTCTGTTATACATTGCTGGCTTCATGAGCGTGCAAATGGCAGTCCTTGCATGTATAGCACAGTGGGTTTCAGCGAAATACGAGCAACAGTGCCTGTATTCTCTGTAGTCTCATTGTGTCTCCTTTGCCAGTGAAATAAAAGAAATCTGGAGTTAAACCAGAGGCTATTTTCATTTTGAACTATTTTGGTAGACAGTATTTTTTCAAAAAGTATTTAGTATTCTGCAGTCATACTAACACCTCTGAAAAACACAACAGTACTTCAAGTAACCTCCAGGCTAAATAAATTTAGTCAAGGTCACGGCCTTTAATGAGATCCCTGGATATCCTACAAAGGTTATTGAGTATATTGAAATATATGCCTTACCTAAAATCATAAATACTTCACTATAATGTAGAATCTATTTTCTTAAACTGCAAGGAAGGAGATTAAGATCACCTTAAAGTTTCTCTGGTGCAGCACTCAATTTTTTAGATTATATCATATTTTCTATGAGATTAAAGATCAAAAAACAAAGACATGCATCTGGGTATACAGGTAACATTTTTTTATGAAAAGGCAATGCCTGAGGTGAGAAAATAAATCTCTACAGTAATCCATGAATTTTAACCTTATTATTATCAATAATAATACTATTAATATTAACATTTTCATAAATATTTAAAAAGAAGAAAACAAGCTATAAAGCAAAATAATTTTCAGTAAGACATTAAAATATTTATAATGCATCATGAAATGCAGCAGATTTTCATGGCTTATACTTCATAATTTTTTTTGAGTTCTCGAAATGTGGAAGTATTAATTACAATGAATGTTTGAAATGAAATGAAATGTCTGAAAACTGAAATTCCATCTTGACAGTTAAGTGTTTTCTGGAAATGCTATTTATGTTGCCAACACTCCTGAAGTCTCAGGGAAACTTCTAATTTCATTTCTAGCTGTCAGATAGTAAGAAGACAATAAATTTACAATTCTAAGAATTGATTTTTGTAAATTAATGTTTCCTGTCTTAACAAAAATCAAAAGTTCTGAATATCAGTCAGTACTAAATAAATGATCAAATGAGAATTAGATTAATGAATATGTAGAACTTACTCATTAATAATGCCAAAAATAATAAGTGGTCACAGTTAAACTCTGAAGAAACGATATTGAATGAAAAGCTTCAGTGCTTGATGTCCCAGGCAGACTTTACTTTTTCTACTGGAAAAATATTTTTTTCTCATTTTACTTTGGTTTCATTTTGTGGGATCCTTTGTGCCTGAATTTTCTTGCAGTGGCCAAGGGCTTGGAGTCTGGAGCTATCTGGGCACGTCTGGATTGCTGCTCTAGACCGTGCCTGTCACTGCTGGGCTTTGGTGGGGAGAAAAGGCAAACCCATTCTGGTTTGTCTTGGCGGTCACATGGAGCTGGGCTGGGATGGTGACCTCCTCTTTGTGTGTAAATCACCCTCTCTTTTGTATACTTTGGTCACTAATACTCTTTCTGTTGCTGCTTGTTTCTTCTCTCATTGCTGTTATCAAGGAAATTTTTCTTAACTATAGACTCTGCTTTTTTCTTGCTCTCGCCAGAGGAGGAAGGAGGAGGGAAGCGGCTGAGTGGGATTTAATTTCCAGCCGAGTTTAAACCACAACACTGGTATTTGATTTTTTTTTTTCTACTATTAGTAGTAATCCAAATGTGGCTTGTTAAACATATACTATAAAATGTTAAATTCCACTTTATTTTCAAATGCCCGGAACAGAATATTTTAGCTCATAACTTTAAAACATTCAAGGCTGCCAAAATTTCTGCTACCAGCATATACAGGACAAATTATCATCATTGTCACTTCTTCCTCCAGGGATGCTGAATATATCCAAAAAATCAAATTTCTGAACATTATGATTTTCACTAAGATGCGTCATAAAAATGAACAGAGGATATGCATCACAGTGGTAGCTTCCTTTATTTTATCAAGTTATAAAGTGGTATTTAAAATAATACCCATATTCCTAAGTTTTGTAAATTACAGAATTACAAATGGTCACCATCCTGTTATTTATTGTATGTTCTTTCCGTATAGTCTGCCAACTAATTTTAAGATTTTTCAGTAGTTTTTCTGGCTGAGAAGGCAATGATAATTTCCTCTTCTGTGATAAAGGTAACTAAAATTGAGAAAAAGGCAAATAAATACTCTTACATGATCCAGGAAAATGGAAATTTTGTTCATGTCTACTTCTGCAGGCAAGAGGTATTGGAGATGTGTGCTTTAAAAGCCCCAGAAGAATTATACTGCTTTATTTTTGTCTTTTCATTTTTTGAACTTTTGCTGTATCACACAGGAAGAATAGTGGAAAATGTGCAAATGGGAGGTGTGTATTAGGGTGATGTGGGTGGGGGATTTTTAACGTGTATTCAAATTTTAAAAATGATGTTCAATTTAACATTGTTATTTAAACCTGTTTTTAAAAAAAGCAAATCAAAACCCCACAATGAAACAAAAAACCCCTTAGGATTTCTTATTTGATCAGAAAAATCAAGAATCAAAGTTCTTCCCTTTCCTGACTCCATTGAAAAGAACTGCCTGGCCTTTTAAATTTATTGGCTCTATATCTACCTTTAGGAACCTGTCATATATGGAACCTGTCAAAGAACATACAGAGAAGACTGTCAAAGATCGTTATTTGTGTTTATTTGTGTACTATAGAGTTTCCTGATTTGTCTAAAAGACTTGCAAAGAGAAAATTAAAACTGGAACCTTGGGTATTTTCTACTGCAATTTTCTCTGTGACCTACCTTTCTGAAAGCTTATTGTTTGTTTCACTTATCAGTTTCCAAACTAGAGGAAGGTCAGATTTCAAATTTCTCTGACATTTAGATAGTTAAATTACTTCATGAATATTTATTTGTTAAAGGACTCATTTTTTTAAGGTCTCAGAGAAAAAACTGATTCTTAGATAAATTCTTTTCTATATTTGCTTTTGAAAAATGTTTGGAATTCTAAATGATATTATCCATACTTTCTATATTTTTCTTATTTATTTACTTTTAGCAGCATTTATAATGCAGAATATTTTTCAAGCTTCACAACTTGGTCCTACATTAACACCTTAATAAAAACCACTACTTTATGTAAATATAAGGCTTTCTTTATTGCTTTCTAACTTTCTTGCTTTACAAGAAAGTTGATGAAAATAATGAAGAAATTTTCATGACACAACTGAGGAAGAGACCAAGTTTCAGTAGACTTGCAAGCTGAATGGATCTTGAACACCTTCTGCACTTCTTCCCAGCACAGCTCCTGCAAGAGCTCTCCATTAGCTGCTCTCATTTTCCTCTTTTCTTGCATATAGGTAACTTGTACTGATCAGTTTCTTAATGGTATTGTCAGACTCAACAGGGTTAATAGAAAAATTCACACACACAACACAAAAGAACTCCATTTCCATCTCTCCTGTTCTCCTATTTAGAAGGGAAGGGAACAGGAATGAAAATGCCATAATAATTGCCTTGATGTGTTCACTTTTAATTCTTTGGCCATAATTTGGGTCTTGCAGTCACTGAAATATGCCCTCAAAGTAAAAATATAAACAGGAAATTGAAATATATACTTGAAGGATATCTTCCTGATGGACATTTTTTTCTCATTTGTGGGAGCATTTGAACGATAAGAAAAGTCAGAATGTTGTTGATTTTGTACCAGAATTTCCTAAGGAATGGCCTAAGTAGGAAAGTGCTCATAGGAGGTATGAGAATAGGTTTCAGAAATGATCTTTCAAAGTTGTAGATGACTGAAATTTTTTCTGAAGTTGATTCCTTGTTGTTAGTAATAAAGTGTTATTTACAACTCCATGAATAGGTGAGTACAAGAGAAAAAAAGCCTCAAGGAGAGATTCTATGCACATGTAAAGTAGTGTATTTCTGTTGTCCTTAATGAGATTTGACTAATTTACAACGGTTGAGGAGTTGCTACGTTAACTGTCAAATATTACATTTACAAATTTAATACAGGTCATACTGCTTCAGAGTTAAATTTTCTTCTTGTACACTGGCATGTTTCCTATGCTCTTTAGGAGAGAAGAGTTTTTGTTCTAGTTTCTAATTTTTTCAATTCCAGAGCATATCTTACTATAGATGTATTTTTTGAATTTTATTGAGGCTGAGTGGCTAAATTTAATTGCATGATCATGTGCTAGGTCACTGTCTTTTTCCTGTAGGGCACGGGTATTTTCATAACTGATTTGCACTAGCAGCTGTGAAGCTGCATACATTTTAAAAACTGACTGTTTTGTAAGTTAAATTCTTCCTATCTGAGACAAAGACAGAAAGCTGTTAATGCATAAACATTAATTTGGCAGATATTTTTGTGTCTAAAGGGGCAAGATAAGATGTTTTCAATTATTTTAAGGATTGCTATTTGCGTACTGTCTGTACTTTGGACAGTAAAATGTTGCACAAGAGATTTTTGATGTACAGTGTGGAAGAAAATGTAGAAGAAAAGCAAATGGATGTATTTTAAAAGTGGACAGACATAGAAAAGATAATAATGCTGAATAAGGATGTAGTCTTATGTGTGCATTTGAAAACAGAAAGAAAGGCTAGGAACTTTATGTAAATTCACAGATTTAAAGTTTCCTGCCACATTTACATCCTAAGTGAGCCTGGGGACACAATGGCAGCCTCAGCGTTGGAGGAGACCATAAAATGCTAAACTGATTTTGTACTCTGAGGTTACCAGAGTTCTAAAGTTTACACCGCTTTTTGTAAATTGTTGTTTCTTGCCTGTGGCTTTCAATCATTGAAATGGTTTGGAGAGCAACTGAATTGTAATCTAGTTTTGAAACTTTTAGTAATAGAATTAAATTTAGAATATATGCCCTGTGTTTAAATGACTATACCAATTGAGAAATAATGGCTTATAAACATTTTGCCAATGTAAATTAAAAAAAAATTAATCAAAAGCAATTGTGTTGTGTGGGTAAAAAAAAATGCATAATCTTTACTCAAGTTGTATTATATATTAATATATAAAAACCACAGAAAATTAAATTTGTGACGCACTACATTCTTACACATCTTCTATTTGAAAACCCTTGCTCAAACTACATGCTGTGCAGTTCCTCCACTGCCTCTGTACTCTTGGAAGAATGAACAGGATAAATCAATAGATCAAAAAGGGGGCGCACTTCTCTCCAGAGAGCAATTAATGATCATTTGCATAGTCTGTACAATTTAACTATGAAATAAAAGCCATGTGTTCTAACTGGTGGTTGAATTTTGCTCTACCATTTCCCAGAGGAAATGATAGCAAAACAAAATGAAGCAGAAGAAGAGAGTCACGTGCATACTTGCATTTCAGGGAAATCTGTAGTTTCCCACATTTTATTAACAACAACAAATAAGTTTCCATTTGTATCTGATTTTGATCTTTCCCTTCTTTGTTCTGGGTCAGTATTTTATGACTCTACAGATTTTTTGGATAGTGTTATTCAGTGTAATCACCATCGTCCTCATACCACCCGAGTTATTCTCACAGTAATCACTATTTCTTGAATAGTCTTAATTTATAGTTAAATGTCTCATTCTCCTGGTTAGCTGCTATTTTATATCTCCCTAGTTTACTCTTCTCCCTTTATTCTCCATCCATCCCCTGCTTTATTGCTGAACTTTGTCTGTAACAACCTCAGCTCCACTGAACCACTGAGTATCTACAGAAAGGCACCTGCAAGGGAGGGCATAACCAGGACTGAGCTCACTCAGAGCGCTTGGCTTGTCAACTGGACCACAGATGCTCAGTGTTCATATTTCCTGATCAAGATCCAATTAAATCCTTATTATCTCTCATAAACCTTTGTCTCCATACAGCTTTCAATACTGTATTTCAATACGTGACATGCATTAGCATTCAAGGTTTAGCCTGTATTTAATTTTTGTAAATTTATCCAAACATTCCTTTATTAGGAGTTTTTTTAAATTCCAGGAGTTTGTCTTGTTTGCTTGTTTGTTTTTGCTATAGCCAAAGGTTCATAGGTTCTTTGAAAAAAATTGTTCTGGAATATAACTCAGTTATTGTTAAGTAACATTGATAATTGTATTGTAGATTTTGGCAGATTTAAGACCAATGAAAATTTTATAGGAAAATAATGAATTGAGAGGATTTCAGAAAAGTATCCTAAATGAAAATTCTTTGGCAATGAAAACATGATAAATGTTTTGTAAATATTTAAATCCAAAGTGAATCATTAGACATACAAAAATTTTGACATTTATTTTCTAGAAATAAATTTTCCAAGTTAGGGTATTCATGCCTTTTCTACAAAATATACTTTTTTAGGTGAGGATATGAATGTCTATTAGTTTTCTGGAGTAGGAACTAGATTCCCTTGGTTAAACCAAAGACAGTATTGATAGGACTGGCAGATATTTCAGAAGATCACTAGGAGCTCAGAACCTTTCTGGGAAGGCAGCTAGAATGAATCAGCTTCCTCTGTGACATCCAGATATGCTTACCCATAGAAAATTGAAATTATTTTATGTGTGATACTCCATGGTAATTCCTGCACAGACTGGAGATTCATAAGTTGTAACACATAGAATGAATGCACATCATCAGGTATTTTCTTAGTAAACCTGGAAAAAACATGGAGCTATTCTTCTATGCTGGTCAACAAACTGTAATATTCTTCACAATCTAACAATTCTTGTAACTGCGGGAAAGGCTTCAATTATTCTTTTGTGTTTTGTAATTTCCCTTCTCTATACTTTCATGTTATTTACCTCAAAAAAGAAAGAGATAACAAAATATAGGTTAAAGCCATCACTGTAAGTGTATTAAATTGTACAAGTCACCTCTTAAGAGCAAAGTGTTCCTAGAAAAGTAAAAATTGCGATTTACAATTGAAAAATAATAAGACCAGCATGAATGGAATAAATTACAAATAAATATCCACACTGAACCTGAAAATATATCCATTTTCTAGTATTACTAAATGTACCAAGGTATCTGTCTCCAGTGGAGTGGGAGCTTCAAACAAAGTTTGTTAGAGAAGCCCTGATGTTGGGCCACAAGGTGCAGAGGACCCCTTTACTGAACTCCTTCTGAGAGAGGACCCTGAGTGTGACCCTAGACTTTGTCAAAGATTTAAATAACATTATCAGACAAGATTAAAGATGGCAAATTAGCTGTATTTTTATAAAATTAATTATTATGACAAATGATTAGATAAAATATCTTAATCAGAATCTTTTACTACACAGTATAAAAGCTAAAGCAACTTCTAGGATATAGTATAGGATAGTGCACTGTATCAAAGCAATTATTAATAAAAAGAAACAATTGTAAAGTAGAGATTGATATAACTCACTGCATGTTTTCTTGTGTGCAGATCTCATTTTCTTAATCCCAAGGAGTATATCTGGGTGAGGGGAGGAGGGCATCCTCTACCCAAGAGTGGAATCTTCATCCACTTCAAAGAAGAAGATGTCAGAAGAACCTAACTGTATGAAAATGGACTCTTATACTATAAAATTAGGACTGCTAGTTATATGTATCCAGGTGAATTTAGCAGCCTATCTGCCAGATCTTTGTCTCCCTATCAGAATGTTAGTTCAGGGTTAGTTGCCAGACTGGATTTTGCATAATTCAACACCAAAACCAGCATTTGGTGCCCCCCTCAATCCACCAATAATAACTTTGCAAATAGGACATTGTGTGAATTGCTTTACCACATTCCAGGACAGAGCATCCAATGCAGAGCACCCTGACACAGCATCTTAAATATTTCAGAAGAAAATATAATGATATAGAGGCATTATTTCCTACAAAAAGAGCTTTGATGCTCAAGAGCTCAAGTATACAGCATACATTATTTAGGCTTCTTGATCATGGAGCAGAATTATAAATCTGTATTAGCAGTATTGCTTTTAAAAGCACTTTGTTAGTATCAGACATCCCAAAGAATATCCCAAATAGTCTTCTGAGAAAGACATGACTGCAGGAGCCATCCTTCCTTAGCATCTTGAATGTGAAGCAGTGGCATGCCCAGAATAATCCTTCACTTCTTATAAACATTGCTCATGGAACTTTGTCTGAAAGCCTGAGCAGTCTCCAATGATTGGTTCCACAGGTCTGATAAAAAGCAAGGCACTCTAGGCAATGGCGCTTGTTCCAAGACTGTCATCACAGGTATATGTACTATAAAGAGCAATTTTCCATGGTAAAAAAAAAATGAAGCAATGACTCAACAAATGTTTCCGGTCTCTAATATCTTTACAATATATGTAGAGAGCATTGCATGAAAGAATTGTTAGGCTGTAACAAATAATTGAGAAGAAAAATGTGAAAATATAAGTCTAAAAACTTGTAGTTCTTCTGACATGCTGAGAAACCTTGATATATATGTCTGCCTACATATTCTCCCTATCCCTTACTACTGGATTTCCATACAAGGGCAATGGGACTGATTTTTTCTGAGAGGAATTCACCTGATTTACTTCTAAAATTCTAGGGATTTTTCTTTGTTAGAAATTTAATCCTGAGTCTGGCTTATAAAGTAAACATGCATTCAAATTTTTTCAAATGTACTTAGGAAAGACTGTTAATGTAGAAATAGGGTAGAAGGTTATTTTTCATGATTAGTTATTCAGTAGAACAAGTCATGCTTCTTTTCTCCTGAAAGTAGCATGCACAGTGTATCTCCGTGTTTTCTTAATAAGCCCAAATTATAATTTTATAATTATTCACATTAAGATTAAATTCTGGCATGAAGTAATTTTTCTCAGTGTCCTTTATTAAATTTGATGGCTAAGCTTTTGGTCTTCCTCAAGCCTCAAGTATATTCAAACTGGCATATGCTTTCTTTCAGTGTTTTGCCTGTAGCAGAAACGTATAGTATTCCCCTGGCCTCAGCAATTTAATTGTCAGAAATCCATTTTCTTATTCTGAGTTGTAGTTTTATTTCCCCTTAATACAAACCTTTATCTGGACAAATCTATGCAACCTTTTCAGTATGCTGTTGAAATGCCATATTAGTGAAATTCACAATAGCTGTAGACATTAAGGAAATTTAATTCTCAAGGAAATCGCCAATGTTGTGTACGGTACATGACACAGTAAATAATGAATTTATTTTTATGCTCTTATTTCTGTATTTTTAAGTGAATCTGCTTATATTTTTTATAAATTTTTATTCAATTTAATTAAACTTACCTGGTCTATCCTAAGCCCTAATATGTTGTGAATGCAGACAGCATTAATGCTCTGTCAAAATGCTAGATATAGAGATGTTTTTCTTAACTTTTTTCTTGAAGAGTAATAGAATTGAAATATGAATACTTATATTGCCTGATTTTTGTTCACATTATATTCCTCTATCCAACTAGAATTTAGTTTTTATTTCCACTTAGTGAGTGAAATGGAGAATTTTGTGCAAGGGAATTGATAGATAAAAGTACACCGTTGAAAGAATAATAGAGAGACAAAAAACAACTAAAATATTTTTTCAGTACGTAGCCTTGTTCCCAACATTAAGGGCTAGAATAGCATAGTAGATCTTTAATCCCTAAATTTGACAAAGAATTCCCTAAATACAAAAGGGCAGCAAGAATTGCCTTCTGTCTCTTCCCCATAATAAGCTACTCTTCACCAAATCAGTACCCTACCCCAGAATTGTAAAAGAACTTAGTCTAAAGATGTTTTATTGAACTCCCAGATTGTCCTCAAAAGTCCAACTATTTTGTTTAGTTCTTAATTTTTATTTAACTATGGTCTACTAAAAATATAAAGTAATATAAATAAATAAATATAGAAAATTTACAATGCATTTGTATGTAAAATATATATAGATGGTATTAGGAGCTAAACATGAGGTCTGCTCCACATTTATCTGTATGTTTTACCACTGTACCATGAAGTAAGACATATTACCTGAAAGTATTTTTTATATTATTTTTATATTCAAAGCATTAGTTTGTTCTGTCCGTTCTCTTTCATATTTGACCATAGAGATTTTGTGATTATAGTTTCCTGATCTTTATGTTTACATTAGTTTTTATTCCAGTGCCTTTCTGGCCTACAGTGACTCTTACCATCCATCTCATATTGACATTCACCTTCATGTACCACCTTCCCTTCAGTCACACATCTTTATAGCATATTTCTATTCTGTTTCATTCTGTCAAATCTGCAGAAAGAGTTCACAGAAATATTTTACACTGAGCCTTCTGTGTTGAATAATTGCATGTGTTAAGATTGAAAAGTACTTTGTCATAATTAGCAGCCTGCATCTCTGCCAGCAGAGGAAATCTGGGTAGTAGGAAAATAAAGAGATTAATAAAAAACGAAATAAACCATCTCTTAGGGAGGAAGAATGAGTTGGACACTACAGGAAAAAGACACACTTCATCATTATACAGCAACTGAATTGAATTAATTTTCTAAGTAGAAATCAGAAAACATTGTTTGAAGGAAATACTCTTGAAATACCATTGAATAATTATGATTAGAGTCTAAGTACTTAACATGAATTTTGTGACACTTTATGATTAACACCTTTGAAAATTCCATTTATCATTGTTTACCATTGAGATGAAAAAGCAGTCTGCAGTGTCCATGAGACACTGTCACGTACCTAGAATACTCTGAAGCCACAGAAGGCTATTGCTTCCTTAATTTGCACATGTTGGATGGAATCCATAGAAAAATAAAGGTATTCTCCATGAGGAAACATAGTTTTAGGTTTTTCTCTGGAAATAAGCACATATGAAGTACAGGTAAAACATTATTTTCATGTGTGAGACCAGTGATTTGGGTCATTTTTACAAAGGGTGGAGGAACTTACTGGAAATACAATGGCACAAGTTCTCTTTCTTACACTTTGATTTCCTCATCCCATACTGAGATTACTGTAGGGGCCTGCTGTGTATATCCCTAATTCTTCAATAGTTACTACTTTCTATCTTTAATTCTAAAAGTAAAAAAAAATTTTTACAGAGATTTTAATTTAGCACTATAAATATAAGTAACTTTTAATCAAAAGAGGTCCTAATTAAAAATAATAAAAGTGGATATGAAATTTATTCCATCATTAATAATTTAACATCAAATACTTAATATCAACTTAAATATACTGATATTTTGATTCATAATTAAAAAGAGAATGCCATTTGTGGCAATGCTACACAATGCTAAAAAGTTTTCTTTCCAGCTGAAGGTACTCTCTTGTATCCTAAATCTAAAATGTTACTATAAATTAGTTATTGTTGCAATGTAAAATAGAACAGTCTAGCTTCAGGTGTGCCATTAAATATGCATCTTCCAACTTAAAAAAAAAAGACATTTCAAAATGAAAAATTATTGGCGCCAACTTCTCCAATTTCTACATTGTATTCGGTGCCAGAAATGACTTAGAAAGTTATAGCCTCTGGATAAAGCAGAATGTATAAAAACCACTTCATTTTACATCTCAATATTCTAAGCTGACTGTATTAATCAAGTGGAGGCAGTCATTGTGTAATCAAATAGACACCTTTTAGCCAGCCTTGCAGATTTTTGTTACTAATGGGCTTGAGGTTTTCTGTAATTACGTTAATCCTCATTAAGAGTGACACAGGTCATACTGTACAACATTGCAAGTTGCTAAGTCAGAGGGGAAAGGAAAACAACATCTTGTATTCAACACCTCTAGGTTTTACTACAGGCTGGAGACACCCCATTGGTATTTTTTATCTCATCATTCCTAGAATCAGCAGACTTTTCTAGTTTACTTCTACTCCACGCCAGAAAACAACACCTGTAGCAAAGTAAGAAAATATGCACTGTTTTTCCACACTACAAAATAAATGAATGGCATAAAATTGAGATTTCAAGGGGCATTCAGTTGCCTACCATGTATGTTGATATGATGTTTTTATTTTTGATATGATGGATAAACAATATTCCTCTCACTTTCTTTGCCAAATACAAAATTTAATTTCCCTCAATTTTAGTGGGGGGCTGCCTTAACTCTGTGTTTGGTGGGATTTTTCCCACAGGCATTCTTCAATGTATATATCTATGTTCCATTTCTTTCCATCCAATCAACCCCTGAATTGTAAAGTTTTTTCCTCCCCCATATTTCTTTCAGTTTTCATTGTGTCTTTAAATTTCTTTTCTTTTCTTTTTTTTTTTTTTTTTTATGTGTCACTATTTTTTTTGTTTCCAGTCTGTCTTCCTTTGAATTTGTAATTCGCTTTCTGTACACCTTTGTACACCTTTTATTATTGGCTGTTTTCCCCTCCCATACATTCTTCTCTATCCTTAACTTGTTTTTTTTACTATTCCTTTTATTCCTATATATTCTGCTGCACTCTTTTTTTTCTACATATGCCTCTTTTGTCTCTCCTGTTAGCATTTTTTTGTTATTCTAACAGCAATAAAAGATTGCCATACTTTGCTGTATTTCCCACAAAATAAAATTACTTTATGGATGCACTGCCTTCACAAAAAGAATGGTGGGTATAGTAGCAACATTTTGCAACTGTTCAAAAATTACTGGTCTAGGAAAATTATTAGAATTTATTCACACAATTACCGTGTGCTTTAGTGAATTTTGTATCCCTTCACTGTCATTGCTGCCAGGAAAACTAATTAAAACCAATAAACTCTAAAGGTTAATATATACTCGGAGTTCAGCTAGAGAATTTAGTACCTGTCCAAGAAACTTGGATAACACCTTAAAATATTTAAAGATTGAGAATGAGCCAGGATTTATTCTTCTCATCAATTTGCTTCATAACTGGGGTGACTTAGGTTAAGATACTGCTATGTTAATAATGGTATTTCTTTATTAAGTCATCTGTTTTGACAGATTTTCTGAAGGACTATTTAACCTCTTTTCCTTATTAGATATTGTTGGGCTTTCATTATGAAACCAAGTTTCAAAAAAAATTTTTTTACTTTTGCATTTTTTCTGTAACCTATAAATTGCTGTGTTTTTGTTGACTAGAACCAAAGAGGAACCGATCATGGAAGTATTCATTCCTTTATTTAATTTTTGGAGATCAATGATGTATAAACCCTAACTCTTGTGCAGGTGTATAACTTACATGTCTGTGAAATCCTAGCTCCCCTAGGATTGACTTGACCCCAGAGAAGCCAGAATTATGTACATTGAAGAGCAACACTCATTTGCTAACAACATTTCCTAATGCATGCTTTTCATGTACCTGCATTGCATTATTATATCTTCTAAGATAAAACCCTAAAACACCATCTATTAAATTAAAAAAATTTTGATTTGCATTGAGAAATAAATCAGATTCAAACCTTTGCAGGCATTTCTGAACTGATTTATAGTTTCCGTGTATAAATTTTGTTTACACAACCATCAAGTACCAGAGAGTTTATAATTTTTTTTTTGCCTGATCATTTAAGTGCAGCTTTTGTAAGCTCCTAATTTTAGCCACAGAGGGGAAAGATAAAAAATGTTTATTTTTAACCATTTGGACAGTTCTACAGAGTCATTTGAGGAAACTGATGCATTAAACAAAGTACATCGTTGTAAGGTTAAGGTCCTGGTCATCATAACGAGCAGCTCTGTGTGAATATATTCAAGTTATAACAAATACATACTTTGTAGTTGTCTAAACTTGTTTAAGAAAATATCGAAATATTTTGATTTATCCAGGATAACTTTATTTAATTCCTGTGTGAATGGATGAACAGTGCATGGATAATTATCAGAGCTGAGGCTCAATTCAACAGTAATCCATGAATTCATCTTCCTATGGAAAGAAATTACCTTTTACAGCACCTAGAGTAATTTTCTTGCCATGGTACATCAATTCTGACCTTTTCCCTATAACCACTCCCAAATTATGTGACAGGATGTATTGCTCCTTCAGGACACACCATAATTTTCTCTGTTAGCTACAAATTCCGTGGATTCCAGCACATATTCAAAACTTGAAGTCTTAGGTTTCTGCTTTCAAACTTTTACAGCATTTTTTGACTTGATTCATAAAATGAATTGAAACTCAGTAGTCAAGAAAAAGTATAGTTCTGCTTTCCATCTGAAATATGGAACCAGCAGTCTAAGTCAGTATAAAATATATTATAATTTTGTAGAAATGACAGTCTGGTTCTAATATATCTGTTTACATGTAAAGAGAATAAGATACTCTGTGATTTCTGTGGAGCTCAATGTTTCATCTGTCTCACCTATCCAGCTTCACCACTACAGCTGTGGTTGCATTATCCCAACTTACATACTCTGGTGCATGAATCCTTCCAGCCTACAGACCTTCTTATTCTTTCACCACAGCTACATCTGAAGTCACAACTGTCATCCCTCAAGAAGTTTTTTTTAACAATGAAGTTAGATGACACCTGGAGAAGGGATGGAAAAAAGGAGGACTTTCAATCTCTTCAGTAAGAGATTCAAAATTCATGGAAAGACAGATGATGTAATTTCATGGCAAATGAAAATTTTTCTGTGAAGGACAATTATAACAGGAATTTTCTTTCTAAATTATTTCTACATTTTTTCCAGTTTCTAAATACCCTAATATTCCCTATCAGTTTCAGGAACAGAACCCAGCAGCCTCTTACCCAGCTTGAACATCGACTGCTCTCTCTTCCTCCACACTGGCACCCATCCATTCTTTTTGCTCAGCTGCACAAGAGCTAAGCCCTGTCACACTGGGCCTTTCTGAACACAGAGAAAGGAGGGAAAGCTGATTAACTAGCACTTTATGTAATTTACTTAAAAATTGAATCTGAAGTACAGAAGCTTTTGAAAAAAGCTTTATTAGCAAAGCCCCCCAGTGGAGATAGACTTTGAACTGATAGGATCTCTTCTTTCCTTTGATCATGTAATGTTACCAAACACCACCAGAAAGATTCATCAGCTTTAATTGTATCTGCATGGGTAGGATTTTTTTTCTATGTTTGTAATTCTCCATCTTTAATCACAAGTCTTGACAGTGAATACTTCAACAGATTCAGGTTTTAGGCAGAAATTACATATCTATATGATCATATATAACTGGAAGAGACATGACAAAGTGAGAATCTTGAGGAAGTGTTTCCTCAAATAAACAGAACCGATTACATTTTTATTCTACTGCACACTGATCTATGAAAAAGAGATTTTCACCATCAGAGCTTTCAAATTTACATATTAAATATAAAAGCAAGTCTAAGCCTGAAGCATCTCCTTTCAAAACAGTTCCTGTCAACTGCTTGTATATCTTTGCCTGGTTTATCCACTTGTAATGCAAGAGCCTAAACACTGGTTTTCTTTCTTGAAAGTGATGCCTCTAGGGAGATTTTCTGCAACTTACAAATAACCTCTTCATAATGAACTATTAAACATGTGTACAGCTTATTTGCATTGCAATAGATTAAGAAAAAAATGCATCAAATGTTAATTCTTTTACCAGAAAAACAGCAGTTTGGGATGAGGAAGTTTCATGGTTGATACTAGCAGTTTTAATTTGAAATGTTATTAGGGCTCTTCTCCGTGTACTTACCAACACCGGCGTGTTAAGACACAATTGATTTTACTGGTCAGGTGTGTCAGAAGATGTTTTTCTCCATTGTCTCACATAGTTAATTTCTGGTCTCGAGTCAGGCAGTTTTTCACATTAATATGTGCAAATTTTCATTTTTGTTATTATTTAAGGTTTCCCCTTCCCTGTTCCCTAATTCCATGCACAGCAGAATGAGAAAACACTTAACTGAGGAAGGAGAAATAATTTACTGTCTGAGAATATATTGAAAAATATTTGGACATAATTTTTCTTAGAGAAAACTACTTCAGTGCAAAGTAACAGAAGTCACTTCTATTAAAAGAGTACCACGTATGCATCTATGCTCTCTATTCAAGGATTAAGCTGGTACCCTGAATTTCCTGTAGTAATGATTAGTCCTTATCTGAAAACACCCTCTCAATTCCAGAAATACTCACACACTCTGCTAATAAGTACATTTCAGAATAAAGTATAATTTTATATTTTAGCCATTGAATTTCCTAATGTGATGCCACAGCGCATGTCACTCCAGGAGGCAGCAGGGGCAGGCTGCACTGAATGGGGAGACACGAGCGACAAGGGTGGCAGGGCAGTGATCCCACCCCCTAGGGACACTGTCCACAGTAACCACGCAACAAGAGCAGAGGTTTCAGTGTCAGAGAGCAGAGAACAGCCCTGTGGCTGCCAGCAGTGTCCATGCATGTCCAAGCAAGGAAGCAAAGTCAGTGAATCCAGCTCAGGCACAGCAGGGGTAGTGCTGGGAAGAGGCACAGATGGGACACAACTCACACAAAGACAGATTTAGGGCCTCAGCTTGAGTACAGCTCCCAAGCAAAGGGGAGAGAGACTCCACAGCTGCTTCTCACAGCTCACCTACGCATTGATGGTCTGATCCCATGCCATACAGCTAAAGAAAATGAAAGCTGACTTTGAATACAGGCAGCTGAGCTCCCAAGGACAGCAGGAAGATGTCACAAGGCATCTGGGTCATTCAGGGCCCTAACAGTGTTTAACTGCATAATCTCTTCAGTGATGTAGATCATTGCTGTGGAAAAACATGTAAGTAATTTTGGTGTCAGGTAGAGTGGTAGCACAAGCTCAGAATCAGTGAGCTGAAGGTCTGGAAGACAGCAGAAGCCATCAGAACTGATAGCTGATAGGCTACAATGAGAAAAGAGATGGATACTGCTGTATTAAACTCTGATCTGTTGGAAAATTATAAATGGAATGAAATGAATACATAAATACATAAAGGAATAGAGGTTCAATATATGTTCTGTATATAACAATCTTTCTAGGATAGGTGGTTTCAAACTGATTTGTCTCTATCTCCATCCTAATTGAGTCTCCCAAAAGATGAACATGTTCCTTCTGACAGCATCCCAGTAAAAAAAAAAAAAATAGAATCATAAAACCACAAAATGGTTTGGTTTATAAAGGGCCTTCAAGATCAGCTCCAGTCCCACTCCTCCCACACTTCTGCCATGGTCATGAATACCTTCCACTAAAAGAAGTACAAAAATGTTATTCAGTACATTCTGAATAAAACCAATAAGCATGAGAAGATCAATATTGAAAATGAAATAAGGTGCAGAGACAGACACAGGCTTGCTTCCCAAGTTTCAGGCACTGTGAGCATGGCAGAACTTCCAGGAATAAGCTGCCCTGACAATTGAGTCATTACACTTCTGTCAAAAAATACCATAAGATTATTACAAATAATAAAATGTAAGCAAGTAAATATTTTGTTTCATCAGTTTACATCCTGAATTCCTATGTTTTTAGTGCAACTAGAAAATGGCTCATCTAATCAGACATACAAAGTTAGTTACCAAGATTACTACATCCTAACCAGCTGTTATTTAGGAGAATTATCTGCCCCAGGCTATTGGTGGTGTCCAAAACTGTACATTCCTGTGTACTAACTTTGAAGAATTTTTCATGGATGCACTAAATATGGTGTATATCTGCGGCGAGGCGTACGCGGCCCAGAGGGTCAAGGTCCGGCTAGCTATGGGCAGGGGCCAACGCCCAGCTGCAATTCTCTGCCCGCAGCCCTCAGCGTCGTACGGCCTTGGGCAGTGCTGGCTGCGGACGGGCTCTCGCTGGGGAACAGACGAGGAAGGAGCAGGACACTTCACCAGGGGTCAATGTTGGTTTATTGGTGCTCCAGACGACCCAACATAGGAGAAACCAACCGGGAGAGTGAACAACCGGGGGAGTGACCCGGAATAGAGGGTGAAACAAGATTATAAAGGGAGTGGGTGTACAAAGGAGGGGTTTACGCTGAACCAATGGGGAAGGGTGAAGGGATGAACTTAACATAACTGACATAACGAGGAAACCAATACATACAAAGTAAAGGAGGGGCCCCGGGACCACAGCCAACCACAAACCCAAAGAGCAGAAGGTTCTCGAAAGCTAGGAGGAGTGGGGGGGGATTGACTGGGCCCAGGGAGGAGGAAAAGTTTACTTATAAGGAGGTACGGGGGAGGAGAAATTATATAACTTAAGTAATTGACACAACCAAGAGCAGGGGTAACCATGGTGACGTAAGACATAACTGTGGGTAGGGCTATGGCGGGAAAACTGGGGAGGGCAGAACCATTTACATGGAACAGGGGGGGAACAATACATATAATGGAGGAGAAATACAAATAACTTAACCACACACTCCAACATATATCTCAAATTATTTCTGTTCCTCTCAGAAACAGGGTGCAAAAATTGTTTTGAACAGCCATAAAAACTGCAATGTTTCTGCAGCACTGTACATTTAAAACAGCTTACGAAACTTAGCAACCAGATTGTGTGAGGTACTTGGCAAGCTGGGTACTTGGGTTTTATGAAAATCCAGATTCTTTTTAATTGCTGAAGCAAAAGATAATTTCTTTTGAAAATCTGGTCTTCAGTTTATGTGCATATTGAATGAGTCATTTTAACCTTGATGTACAAACTTCAGCAGTGGCAATGATTGTTTGAAATTCTATATAATTATTCTTACTATTTTCATGATTTTAGGGCCAAGGAGGACAGTATATGACCTACCAATTTTTGCTTCATTCATTGGGCCAAGAAATTAATACAATTATTTACATTGGACCAATATATTCCATTAGGGATATAACATGTATTTAGTCATGTTTCAGAGTGCTGCAGCAGTATCAACAATCCCAATGTAAAAGTAAGGCAGATAATACTGGGACATGAATCACAGTAACTTAACAGCTTGAGATACTGACCTAGAACAGGCAAAGTTCAAAAAACTGCTTTAAGACCCAAATGACTTAAAGGAATCTTTAACAATTTCTTGGCTGAGCATGAAAATTGAAAGAATCTTTTATTATTGGTCTAGAGTTTATTACCATTATGAAGAGGGAGAGAGGACACATTTCACTTATGGGACTTTTTCATTTTTTAATGGAATTTGGCTGCTGTGCAAATGAGCAAAGCAATGTCAATTTTATCTTTTTTATGCAATAGGGGCCCAATCCTCATCTATAATTTAATGGTATTTTGCTACTGTGTTCTGGGACACCTAGGGAGGATCTTAATTAAAAATCCATATAAGTACATATCATACCCCTGGAAAACTGTAGTAATTTATCTGAAAATATTAAACCATGTTCAGAGCTCCAGGTTGGAGGAGCTGTCAGAGGGTTACAAAGGTTATTACAATGCAAACGCCACTTTCTGTAGCATTTTTAGAGTTACAAAGAAACTGCTAGTTAATTCAGCTGCAAAAGGAGAGCAGACACCCATTAATGAGTACCGGGGTCACACTACCACCCTGCAGGGGCACATGTCAGTGATTTACCAATTACAGCAGAAACAGAAGCTCAGACCAGGTGGATAATTTCTATATTAGAAAAACGGATGGAGAGAGGCATAGATGAATTTTGGGCTTGGGAGATCTCAGAATTCTTGTAAAGGGAAATTATGCTGAAAATTTTACACTGAATTTTAATGTGAGCTGCTGCCACTTGCAACTTGTAAAGTATTTTTGCTAAGTGGTACAACACAAGGCTTCAACAGTCAGTTAATACTGAAATAGTACAACAGGTGAATAGTAGGAGTATTTTTTTCCAAATAAAGCCAGTAAGTTTTAAAATATATCCTCACTACATTCACTACATCCTTTTTTTTACTCTTATGGCCTGCATGGATAATAGATATATAAAGTTTCACAAAACATATGGTAACCATATGTGACACTTCTGAGGCATCCCCACATTTAAAAAAATTAGTCATCCCAGTGGAAAACACCAGTAGATCCTGGTGTACTTTGACAGAACTCACTATGGTGCCCTACTCCAGTCTCACTTCCAAACTGACTGTTCACATGCTTTCACATACATTGGTCCAGAATGCAAATTTGTGAATTTTCATTGGCACAAAAAAACCATGATACACATTTCCCATGGAAATTTTGTTGCTTCTCTGAGTACCTTACCCTCTTCCTCTCATGTTGTTGTTGTTGAAGAAGGTGTAAAAGCCTCATATAAGCTAGTTCAAACTACCATTCTAACAGTTATTGTTGCATGTGAATGCATAAAAAGGCCCCAAAACTAGCATTGCTTCTATTCTACTTGGACTTAGATCTTGGGTGAATAGACCTTTTCCCTACATTATATACAAATGGGAAAAAACCTTGAGCAACTGCAAGGCAAACCCTGAAAAAGGTGCAAACAGAAATAATGCAGCAAAATTAAATTTGAGTATAAATTCTTGAAACCATAGCACTCAAGTAAAAGAACTCTGGAAGGTTAAATTCAGAAAGGAAAACCCTGATGAGTTTATGAGATTAAAAACTTCAGTTGGAAATTCCAAACCACCCAATTACTCATTGCAGTCTCATTTGCAGCTGTGTAATGAATAATGGTAAACAGTAAACTTAATGCAACATTATAAAAAAATTATAAAAAGGAAGTTTATTAAAAAAAACATGGACTTTTCCTATGTTTGTGCTTCCTAGAGTGAAATTCAGTTCATGTGCACTATACATAGGAGTGGGTGGAAAGTAGCAAGGTTACTTCTGATAAAAAAAATTCTAGATCTTGATAGCTGATTTATTCCCTCTGCAATGAAAATAGAGATCTCAAATTTTTATCTTTAAAAAAATCAATTACCTTCAATATTGTAGAATAAAGATATCTATGAGCTGTTTACGATGTTTAAGAATTACTGCTGCATAATGTCTTACCACTGCTGGTGTGTGTTTCTTAATTAAATGTCTAAGGTGAAGAGAACCTTTGATATAATGACCTATGTAGATATAGAAGATCCAGGTTTTCACCTCTCATACACTTTATTTAAAGAAGGAAATTTAAAGCATGTTTCTTGTATCTCAGCTACAGAGTCAGACTTTCTCACTCAATGAATAATTGCCAACCTCAAGAGACAAAGATCCAAGAGAAAGGTGATACTCTGGTTGAGACACAGTGCATAACTAATATAAATCTCTTTCAAACCAGCTCACAGTTAGAAATGGACTAAATATTAAAACAAATTTCCATGCTTGCTACTTATCTTAGATCTACCTTTTCAAAAGGTTGGCCTGGTGATGTGTTCAGCTGTGTCAGTGCTCTGTCAACAAATAAAGAGATGTTCAAAGCTTCCTGCTTTCCAAGAGAAACAGAAATCAAAAATATCAGAATCAAACCCAAGGATGTTGATATATTTCAGAATCAATCTCTCAAAAATACAGTACTGCTTGCAGCTGAGAGAAGAGTAAATAAGTTCATCCTTGCATAAGCTAAGAGAACAGCTGCTATTACCAGCAAATTAGGATGTTAAAACCCCAAACAATGCAAACATTGATTTAAAGCAAGACTAAAGTAGTGGAATGTGACTCCCAAAGCAGAGGTATGGTCATTAGGGATTCAGTTTGCTTTACTTTTCTGCTATTAGGGAAACGATATATCAGGCATGAGCAGAGAACTCATGCCAGTTAGATTTGAAAAGGGTAAGTTCTGCAGGGATGTTTGCCAGAAAGCAGTAAATTAAGCTGAGTATTGTTGAACTGCAGAGATTATAAGAACAAGTGTTGCTTATTGGTTTATTTATCTGATTATAGGTGGCAAGGGAGAAATCAATATAGTTAGTCAGGAATAAATTGCAAACTTGTTACCTAGTATAACTTGAACAGCTTGTGCAGAGATAATTAGCACAGCCTTTCTTAGCTAAATTACTGTTTAAAAGTGAAAGGAAATAGAACCAGTTTTCTCAGCATTTATATCATGATAGCACATGAAGAAAAACCTTGTGAATTGGAACAGGTGTTACAGTCCTTATTAATTTAAAAGAATACATATACCTTAAGTTGTGTGAGTATATGTGCGTATACAAACACTGGAATGCATTACAAATAAAAACAACAGAAAAGATAATTAGAAGGAAATATTTTCTCCATCATTATTCATATATATTCAGCCAAAGTTTCATGGTTATTTTTAATTATTTTTTTATTAATTGAAATAAATAAAGTGAAATTTTCTTCTATTTAGGAATAGAAATGGTGCAATATACAAGATAAAGGGACTTTAGTTCATTCACAGACATGAAGAGGAAAACTGTGGACTAATAGCTCACAAGGAGAGTGTGACTGTTAATGAGAATAAGGGTCAGAGCAGACATTTCTTGTGCATTTTCATGAGGTAAAATGAACCTTCATGATCAAAGGAATTATCATCCCAAAAAAAGGCTCAAAGTAGAAGATAATTCATACTGGGTCTCATGCACAGGAGAAGATAAGATGGCATCTTAGCAAACCCCTAGGGTTGTAATCACATTATGCAACTTCTCTAAACAAAATGTGTTATTCTAAAAGAATTCCTAAAATAATTGTTTTATAAATACAATATAATGTTATGTAAACCACAGCTAAAACAAATCTGGGGAATGATGGAGGTTTATGTCTTTGTTGTCTTGAACAAGTGTTGCTTATTGGTTTATTTTCTTGATTTCTTCAATTTTTAGAAAGAAGTATAAAAAAACCTCCAGAATTTCTTTTCCATCTGCACATGCACAGAACATAATATCACAAAGGAATCAAGAATAAGATTCATGAAAATATGGTCACAAAGGTATCACAGACATATATAACTGTAAAAAAATACTTTCCTGAAGAAATAAAGGAAAAGTTTTAACCTGTGAAACATAAAAAATTCTGTTTGGCTGTGAGGTTTTGGTTTGGGATTTTTCATTTCTAAGTAAATATTGCTAGACTCCTTTTGTCTTCATCTAGATAATTTTGAGCCTACTTAATTCACTTGCAATTTACTTTAGCTCATTTTTAATCAACATTCTGTCTGAGAAAAAATTATTTCAAAAAAATGATTAATAACACTTCTCCTAAGAATGCTAAAGGTATTATCTACCTGAGAATGTGACAACTGGTTGGAAAAAAAACTCCTAAGGGAAAGGCTTCCCTTGAACCTGGAAAGCTGTTTCAAATGGTAGCATAAATATTTCAGACATCACATTTAGAAGGACTGGAACTTACTGTGACCTGTCTGAATATGTTTTTTTTTCCTAAATATTCGAAAACCATACAATTAGGAAAATCTATCTCACAGAATAATTAAAGAAATAATTCTGTGAAAATAAGCTTTGTACAGTTTTCATCACAGAGACTGAAAATTTTCTAGAGTTATTAAGAGTTCTTGAAATAAAATTGTAGTTCTGACTTATTAATAATTTTAAGTTTGTGTTAGTAATGATGTGCAAAAATAATTCAGGAATAATCAAGAGGGAATGTGTTTTAGGATGGATACACAGCTTTGAGTATTGAGAAATAATTGAAAAATACTCATATTTTAGGATTACAAAAATATATCAAAATATTACACATTGTTGAATAAATTAAAGGGACTGGTCAGGAGATGTCATTCCATGATGAAATAGACATTTTTTGATGACATCAGTAAACTGATTTGCTACAAGTGAAAGCTTACAGTCAATTTCAAAAAGAATTTAATGAGTTTTAGTGGCAAACAGCTCCTAAAGATTCTATCTTTGAATTTGAGGAAACAATCCTTGAAGAAAAAAAAAAAGGGTTTTTATAATATTAAATTGTGTTGAAGGTTTAAAAACATATATCTTGCCAGGTCAAATTTTATTATAAAAAAATTAAATGGATTTAAGAGTTATATAGTTGCAATAAAAGAGTTTATAGTTATAATAAAAAAAAAAGATAATGCTTCAAGTGTTTTTGGATTAAATAATAAAAAAAAAAAGATAATGCTTCAAGTGTTTTTGGATTAAATCTGGCTGTATGTATGTCACTCAATGGTCTTTCTTATCTTGCTAGGATTTTTCTCATGTCCTGGTAGCTATATTAAGTTCATAAATTCTAAATTTTTTTCATGAAACTCTGTAAAGGAACTTTCAGTACTTTTATTACATTTTGAGATTATTCTTTTGATATGAGTGCAACCAACACCATACCTATGTTTAAAATAATAAAATTATATTGACATCCCAGTTCTCTAGACTTATATTCTACATGTCCAATAGCATTGCTCAATTGAACAAATTCTCTTTTGCAGACTCACTGCTTTTTGATGCAAAAAAACCCAGGCACAGTTCTTATCTTACTTGTGTCACTTTGCACTGTGTCAACGTAAGAAACACAAAATGATCCCAGCTGGTTACATAGCTGTGCTGAACAATGAATGAAATATGGTGTCTATTCATAATATCCAGGTTGGTATCTTTCTTCTGTTTCTTCTGTCTGAGAATACATAAATGTCATAATTTTGTATAATTTTCATAATGAGGCTACTTCATAAATGACCTGTATTGCAGAGACTATAATATAATCTGCGTCACTTTCCATGCTTTCTATTTAAAATAATGCTTAGTGTTCCTGTGGCAATATGAAACTTGAGTGATATATGGAAAAGAATGTATTTATCTTTGTTTTTAACTTCAAAATCTTATTATGATCCCTCCTGTTGTCTTTTACAGAACATATGAAGGAATAAGAAGAGAAAGATGCTGCTTTGGAAATCTTGGCATGAGTATGGAATTTATATGAAGTTGTTTTTCTGAGAAATGCTTATATAGAGATAGGTGTCGTGGAAGCAACCAAATACTTACTTTTTTCTGAACAGTACTAGAGAGATACAGAGGCTCCTACAAATAAAACACAATTCTAATATCAGCAAAATCAGTCACTAAAATTTTATTCTAGTCAATGGGAACAGGGTAGTAAATAGCTGCCTGCAAAATTAGAAAACTTAGATGGTAATATAACCATAATGAGTTGTCTCCTTTTATCTTTTCTGGGAAGTTGTAAGGGACAGATATTACTCCTATTTTCAGGTATGTGAAGCATAGGTTTGTAAGAACCTGTGAAGTGGAGAGAAAAATTCAGTTTACAGTGCAAATCAATTACAGACAATAATCACAGGAGAGCTTCAGTAAAAATACTATTTACCTTATAAATAACAGCTTCTGCATGTCAAATTGGTACACAAAAAGAAAGAAACTTCCTGCAGAAATAAGTTTGTTCAGGTAATTTTTTCCCTTGCAGCTATTGCATTATGCTTATGGGGTGGGGAGGAGGTCGTTAGTAGTGTTTTCATTTTTTATGATTGCCTGATAAACACTATCCCGTGGCAACTGCAATGTGAGATATAAAAGACATTAGCTTTGCCTTTAGAAATTTACAGGGTAAATGGATAAAAAGCAAGGGATCAATAAGAAACCCAGAAAGTGGCACTAATTGGTGGTTTGGTTCTAATGGGCTTCTGCCATCTTTCCTTAGAATAATTTAGCAATTTTATGCCTCAAGGAAAAGAAAATATTCAGAAAGATTAACAATAAAGAACATGTGGACTTTCCTTGTATATATTGTTATTTATACAACGTAAGAGGTCTAATAAATTAGCTGGAAGTTGCTGTGAAGTTTTGTCTTACAGATCTAAAACCTCTAAAAACCTCACAACTGTGGCACACTATGGGGAGGATACAGTGATTACGTGGAAAAAGAATTAGCTGTCAGTAAGAAAGGCTGCTTTAGTAGTGTGATACAAAAGAGGGACAAAGATTGATTTGGAAAGGTGACAAGAATCTTTGACACATAGGATAAAAAATGAGAGCATTTGAAAACAAACCATGCAGATATCTAACTGCAAGTGGATCTTTTTTCCGGATTTTTAAGGAGATGTGGGTTTTTTACTTTTTATCTCCTGCTTTCTACTAACTTTAAATAATGTCATAGAAAAGTTTTTTGCTATTGAAATTTTTCTGCCTCAATGATTTGCATTTCTCACTTAAATAAAATCTACTTTGCACAAATTAAATATTTTGTAAAGAGAAGGAGTAGCACCACTACTGGGAATCAGATACTGGACAGGCTTTTATTATGTCAAGGGTTCTCATAGCTAATTGCAGATTTCTACACAGACATATTTTTTTTAAATTTTGTCTGTCAATTGTGTCCTGAATTCATTCATTTCATTCAACAAGTATCTCTTACTGGAAACAAAAACATTTAGAAACCCGAGTTATTTAGCCCTGGAAAACTAGGTAGGAAATTAAAGTAACTTAAAATGAAAAACATCAAACATTTATTTTAAATATATCAACTTGAAATATTTGAACTTGGGCACAGTTTTTCTCTGGCAAACAATTCTTTGATACCTGGACGTAATTAGCAAAATGCCTGAAGCTAAATAAACCCCAACCCAACAAAATAAACAGGACAAAACAACATTGTGTTTAGGTTTAGGGTTTTTCTGTTTGTTTATGTGTTTTGGTTGGTTGTTTGTTTTTTTAAAATTGGCTTAGAAAGCAGGAAATGGATGGATGGAAGAATATGAAATAGTGGATCTTTTCTTTCCTTATCCTAAGTGTCTGAGGGAATTATATGAGAAAAATGTTTATGACTTAGTGTTCAGCTAAGTGTACTTCTATCCCTAATAATCTGTACCTCTGATAGTGAAACTCTACCAAATTCAGAAAAGATGCCAGAATGAAATGAATTTTATAAAACTTGCAAAAATAAGCAGCCAGATAGAGATGAGTACTTCTTTACTGCAAGCTTGAATCCATTTAAGAGGCAACATAAATTTTCTCTAAAGTAAACATTACACAGTGAACATTTACTGGATTGCCCTATGCTGTGTAGCGTAGCCTTTTACGATTTTAGGTCATCAGGTGCCAGCTCATTTGTGGCGCCTACAGCCAGTGACAAATGTGGGCACACCAGGGCATGAGCTGGGTGTGGTGGGCTGTGACCACGGCCTGCCAGGTCAGTCTGTCCAGTTATCTGTGCTACATTCAGAAACATTGATTAGAACAGCTCTAGAGGAATTTTCTGTGCTGAGGTAAAACAGCGGAGCCAAATACATGCAAAATTTAAACATTTAGCCCAACAAGTTGAATGCCAAGGTGAGATACTCATAGTATTGTTAAAATAGACACATATCCCCTTTCCCTGAAGGATTCATCATGGAATTTTCAAAATGTAGCTGTATAGTTTTTGCTCTTCTACTGTCTGACATGTTTTAAACATGGCTTGTTCCTGAACAAGACATTTTTCTACCCCACCTTAATCTGACTTAATACCAGCATTGATGAAATGGGATTTATATAGAAAACCAGTGTATTTTTTTAAAACATGCTGAGAAGCAAGTTTTAACACAGAAATTTAGGTAAGGTCTGATTTTATTTTGTTTCATTATTCCATTTTATGAAAGCTAAACTGGGAACTATTAAGCATTAATATTTCAAGGAAAAGTGTCCCTGGGATAACTCAAAAGTCTTGGGGAAGAAGGATTTATTTGATCCACTAGTACTTAGTGAACAAACTGCCTTTCAAATTTTGAAAGTATTTTTAATAATTTAGAAAAAACTTTTTGCCAGAGTTTTAAAATGAAGAACTGAGCATAAATACGCTTATTTTACCAACATGAAGAACATTTTAAAGACTAAAAGAGTTCAAGCAGGACAGAAGTTTGCAATGCAAATCCCCAAAGTGACTAGACATTATCTGTTGTTGCTAGTTTTTTAACAGCATTTCATTCTCTTGAAAAAAACATGAAGAGGCATTAAGACTGTCCATTTAAGTCATCTGGGTATTAGTTTCCAAGATTTCTGCATCCTCAGAGTAGTAACTGTTTACTGTGCCCATTTAGGAACAAAAAAAAGCCACACCTGGTTAAAGTTTAAAATGTTATTATAAACAACTTGTCTTCATTGCTTTGAACTATACTAAATAAGATCAAATTAAGAAACACAAATTCTAGAGTGTTTAGTTGAATGTCTTATGAACAACATAACAAAGTCAGACTTAAAAAAGTCTTCTCCATTCGCATGATGTCATTATCTCCTCTAAAGCAAGAATATTGTTTTCTAAAGATACCCCTAGTAATACAATATTTTAAATTAAATTTTATTAAAAATTTGGAAAAATTAAGAATTTTAATGGAACAAATCTTGGTTTAAGAAAAAAAAAAATTGGGAATAATCTGATTATTAGAAGTGAAGAAATGCCTTTTACATTATTATAAACAGTGTTAGAACTGTTTTAATGTTGTGTGATAATTAACAGTAGCATATTGACAGTTCCAGGGGAATTCTTATATTTTGATGTTCCATATAATAATGCTGTTATTATTAAGCTGAAGCATCTTCTCATTTAAACAATCTGAATTTCTAAGTTTATTTTTAATTTAAGACCAAATTCTTATGAGACAAACATCCAAAAGCTACTCCCAGTGGAAAATTTACTTTTGTGATTTCAGCTGGTAAAATAATTATTGTCATAATTGCAACCTCTCTGATATTTGAGCTCTGGTCTCTGATCCCTACAGTGTCATATAAAAGATACTCTAAGAGAAGGATAATTATTGCACAGAAAACTAATTAAATGTGTAATGCTGATAAAAAAGTCCTTTCATTATTGAAATTTTATAATTATTTTGAACTAAAAATTTGAATTGGTAACTGAGTTTAACAAATGGAAATGTATTAAGATATAGAATGAATGTGTGTGCAACCACACATCCTTGATGTACTGAGGTGTCTGACAAGGTCTTTACTCATTTTGGGTACATACTTGCTTTCCACACACAATTTGCATTTCTGACATTGTCTTCAATCATTTTCAATATCATTTGGAAATACTGTATGTGACAGATGCCTTCATGTTCTTCTCCCTAAGATCTATAATGTTATAGTGTGTATAGTGATTTTTTGACTTTTCTGTCTAAAATTATGTAGATTGCCTGAGACAAAAATTGCTCAGTTCACATGTTTTAAACCAAAACAGGATTGGAGCAGTTTATTAACACAACCAGTAATCAGTGAACAATATCAATATCACCAATAAAAAACAGGACCAAATACTGGGTTCCTCCACATTCTAAAACATCCTTTTCTGAAAAACCCCAAACATCTGTAGGTGACAGAGACACCCCAGTCTCCTCCTGGTTGTGTAGCCCTGGGGTGGCCCCACTGCCCTGTTTGCTTCTGTGGTCTCTTCTCCACCAAATGTTTTCATGTTCCTTTCATTCTCCTCCTTTATCTCAAATTCTCATGTCAATCTCTTGGTAACCATTTAATCCAGGTGATGTTTGTAGCCTCCTGCCTCTTTATCACTTTCATTTCTGGGGCAAGCACCATCTCTGAACAGGCAGTTTGGTTTGCTTCAATCACACATACTCTGACCTTTAGCACAGTATTGTTATACAGAACATTTCACCAAGACATGTGATACCCTCACAGGTAATGTGCTGACCAATATTGCTAATTTTGAGGAGCTGTTCATTAACTCCTCACAAAATGGCCATGAGCAGGAAGATATGTTCCAAGCACACTCTGGTAATTGTGCTTCTGGTTTTCACAGTGCTCAGAGAATCCTCTATGTTTTCTCCTCCTCTCCTATTGAATATTTGCCTTTTTGAGTACTGTGGTGGATTGAGTATAGCTTGTTGCTAGGAGTTCACCAAATTCACTTTGTTACTCACTTCCTCAGCTGAGCAGAGGAGAGAAAATAGATTGAAATGCTCATGGATCAAGATAAAGACATGGAGAAATCACTTTGCAATTATAGCCAGGGGCAAAACAGAATCAGCTTGGGGAACTTAATTTAATTTGTTGTCAGTCATACCAGAAACTACGAGAATTAAAACCAAATCCTCACCCATCTACAGCTCACCCCTCCCTGCTTCCCTGCTTTCCGAGCTCAACTTTGCCCCCAGTTTTCTCTATGTCCTCCCTCTGAGCAGTGCATGGGAACGGGTCATGGGGGTTGTGGTCAGTTCATCACATGTTGTCTCTACCACTCTTGTTTTCCACAGAGAGAGGACTCCTCACACTCTCCCCTGCTGTGGCATGATGTCCTCCATAGGCTTCAGATGGATCACTGCTCCGGTGTGGACATTCATGGGCTGCAGGGGCGCAGGTGCCTCACCATGGGCTGCAGGGAAATCTCTGCTCCAGCACCTGAAGCACCTCCTGTCCCCCCTTCTTCACTGACCTGGGTATCTACAGGGCTGTTTTTCTTACATATTCACACTCTTCTTTCTGCCTGCTGTTGTGGTCCAGATTTCATCCCTTCTGAAATTTGTTATCCCAGAGGTGCTACCATCATCACTTGTGGGCTTAGCCTTGCCCAGCCATGAGTTTGTCTTAGAGCTGGTTGATGTTTGCTCTATCCAACACTAGGGAAGCTTCTGTCATCTCCTCAAAAAAGCTGCCCTTTCCATTCTCCTGAAAAAACCTGGCCACACAAGTCCAAAACATGGGCTGTCTTTCAAAATACATTCTAACAAAGTAAATTCATAGGTAGAAAATAAGGATTTTCTGCCTCGTAAGAGAACCATTTCCCTAAACAGAAATCAAAATTCAATGCTATTTGGCTTTCACTCCAAATGAAAACACTTGTTATGGAGTCTATCAACAGTATTCATGAAGATCCTCAAGATATCTCTTCTTCAGATTTCTTATGACGTGTATTATGATGACTGATCTCAAACTCACCATCTGATGTTGGAATGGGATGCAGTTTGTTCTATCATTACTTAAAACAGGACATAAAAACTTAGAGAAATGGCAGTATGGTCAATTTATGTTTCACCATGTCTTCAGAGTGCAAACCTGTACTGTTAATTCAACAGCCAAACCTTTGTCCATTTTATTGCACTTTCAAGAATCAGAACACATGGCAATACTGGAATAGTTTAAAATATTTCTCGTGCAGCTAGAGAAAGTCAGGTGTTTCACTTTGAAAAATTTAGTTTCTTCCAGCATGATAGTGCCTGTGATTCCACACTGAATGGCATTAAGGGTTTTAACAGTGATGGCTTCATAATATGAAGCATAAAACCAGATTAAAGCCGGTGTAGGAAAAATTGTGTTCTGCATGTTGTGGTATCTCTAAGTGGTGGTGAGCAGAATAATAATGGGCTCTTTTAGTACAAACCAGAGAAAGTGGATAAGACCCCCTCAACTGTTAATGTGTTTTCTTAACCCAACACAACAACCTTAGGGACACTAAACTGGGAATTCTCCTATTTCCACTATGGGGAATGAGCTGATGTTATATTTGTAGAAAACCTCTTTCTAGGCCTTTTACATTTTGATCTACATCTGAAGAGCAGCACAGCCTTCTCTCAGTGCCTGCTTTATCATGCTGTTTGTCACACTGTGCAGCTCATACCAGCCTGATGGTCTGTTCATATTCCTGCTTTAGCCCTGGAGTGACTCTGATTGCCATTCAGGGACAGAGGTGAAGCTCAAGTCACTTTACAAGGGCATGTGTCTCCCATCTGTCATATTTTCTGGGTGTATTTATGGAGCTTTGTGTCTTCTCTGCTCTATGTTGCTTCCTTGCTGTTCCCTTACTATATATGGTGTTTCTATAGCTGTACTTACTTTCTTCCTGTGGACTGAATGATGACACTGATATTCAATTAATATTTGAGAATAAATGTACACTTATCCTGTGTTATCTTATCATTGTTAGCATCACATAGAACTATCTCCAGAAATATATAGAACTTATTTTTTGTAACCTAGGTGAGAACAGAATTTCCCTGAGAAAATGTTCCTTTAACATGTAAAACAACTTTAACAACTGTTAAACTCAAATAAATGCTAATGTCCTGCACTTAAACAAAGGGAAAAACTGTCTTCTAAAATAAGAAAAATATTCTCTATGATTGTCATTGTGACTAGTCAAATGAACCATATTATGTAAAAAGACGTTCAGAAGGATTAAAGCTGTGAAGCTAGATGTTTTACAAACTATCCTCATCCATCCTAACAGTAAGCTGTGCAACCATGTTTCTTTCCCAGACCTCAGTTGCAGGGATTAAATGAGTTGCACAGTATTTGATTACAGACTATAATCAACATGTTGCAAAACTGAGTGAATAATTCATGTGTCATTTATCTGACAATTTTTGCCTCTCTCTGTTTGCCAGTTGTCATTGAGCAGATTACTATGTTCTCAAATGCATCCCTCATTTGAATTTATTTGCTGAATAATTCCCACAAATGATTCTTATTCTGTGTGTCATCCATAGGCAGTTTGTTAGGAGTTTTCAATGCTGGAAGATGCAGTTATTTTTATTTACTTGGCTCCTGGATTGTGAGCTATTCCCCTGTTTCCTTAATGGATGGCACCTAGATCAAAATGAAGTCTCAATATCAAAATTCTATGTGCATTTTCTTGTAGTATACACCTACAATTCTTGGATAAGAGCTGGCATGCCTCACTAGATTTAAAATTCCAGTCTAAGAACAGATGACTTTATCCATTCCTTTTTAGATAACCTAAAGTCACACATGTTCTGCCAGGAAGATTTGAGGGTGCTGAGCCCATAAGCAGCCAAAATAATGTGCAAGGAAACTACAGCTATTGGGGATCTCATCTTCTTGTTTCCCTTCTGAAATTAATCTGGGTCAACACTGCTCCTCAGAAAAGATAATTATTTCACCTTTTGCAAAATAACCCTATGGACAGATACCTCTGAACTGGGAGGCTGCATTCCAGGGGAATCTGCTAAGAGAGATGGGTTAATGTATACCCCATAAAAGTAGTCTAAGTACTAGGCCATACAGAAAAAGAGAATAATTTATTTCTTGTCTCCTATTTCTTTTATTCCTGGCTGTGTAATGGTCCAGTTTCTTTCTCCTTACTTCCTCACAGACTGCTTTAAGCAGTCTACTAACTTTTCAGGTATCCTCTCAGTATTTACCACATGGACTGCAAAGCAGTTCTTTAAAGGATGAGAACATTGCTGTGCCACTGAACATTTCTTAGTGATTGTAGGTACCCAGCCACAGACACCCAGCTCAGTGGAACTGTGTCCAGTGAAGCTGGGCTTCTTCTAGGTGCCAGACTTCTACGTTCCTGGGGTGCCAGACTTAATGTGTGTACGATTATTTGGTTCCTTAACTGTGTATAAGCACATGAAATCTTTAACGTTTTGTAAGGACTTCTATACTTGCAGCAACTTGCATAAAATATTTATTACAGGAACAAAATTCCCGTGCCATATTTTTCATTAATATTTCCTTTGTACATCTCAATACATAAGCCCAGTTCTGCACACCACTTGTGTTGATAGCCCTCATCCCTTGGATTAAATCTAAGATGCAAATAATATTCCCCACAATAATAAAAAAAACCCTGAGTTCTTAAGTCTTTAAGATTAATTATAGCAAAATTGGACATTGTTGTGATGCATATAAAATGCTTTTAATATTTTTGTGTGGAATTGCGTGCTTTGTCTGCATTCCCTCTATATTATCAATTTCCATGGTCTGGGATCTGATACTGGTCTAAAGTTGTGATGGATTCAAGGCTGAAATTTTTATAGTTCTGAAGGATAAACAGAAACCATTTACAATTCTGCATAGAGCAGATTCAGTAAAGAACATAGTCTCAACCTGTTGCTTTTACTTCACCACAAAGATTCACAACTTTCTTTTGTAAATAAATCATTCTGTAAAGATCAGCATTAGGAGCTGCTGTAGAAATATGCCCTTTCTCACAGAGCCTGTGCCCTCTGAATTTTCCATCACTGTACCTACAATTCATCCACAACTTGATGGATGTTAAGTCAGAATATTCATCAATCAAATCAATCAATCAGTGAATAAATCTTGTACCTTTCCTTGCATGAACACACTTAATCTTGTTTTGTGTAAGCATTATCAGTGAGCCTCTGGCCTCAAGTGAGGCATATCAACCATTACTATAAACCAGATTATGTCACTGCTTTATAAATTAATTGCTTTTACAAGCATGTAATTCTTAGTAGAATTTGATTTTAGCTTTTTTCTATAGGAAGTGAACTTGTTTTCCTCACCCTAAATCAGTCTTTCAACACTATTCTAGTCATAGGACTTTATGCACAGGCCAATTTGTGAACTTGACCAATTTCATATTGCCATATTTGAATTTCCTTTACATTGGAACAGTCTTATGATTATGGTTTTGCTGATTTGCACCTCAAACAGATATGTCACTGCTTATCAGACCAAAATTATTGCTAGCCAGTATAAGTCCTAGAAGAGCTCCTCTCTGTCATGGTATTGATTGTAAAGTACATTTTATATACAGCAACACAGATACAGAATGTTAGGAATAAATTTAAATCACTCTGTAACATAATTCCATTTAAATACGATTGGAATGGCATTCTAGTTTTGGAAATCCCTTCTCTATCCCCTAAAACTAGCAAAATTGTAGGGCTACACAGTTGGTGAATACCAAGACATTTCCTGAAATCTTCAAAGTGTAAATGTGGAGACCTGGAGTGTCTTTTGCCATTGCCAGTAACAGATGAAATGCTTTATGCTGAGGAATGAAGCTTGTAAGTCTTGTCAGGCTCTGAAATTTTCTTGACCTGCCTCTATTTTTCTTGGTTTAAGAGTGACAGCCATTTCTCTAACTGTTCAGATGCCAAAGGTAATTTGTTTTCCTTGTGTTTATCTTTGTGTGGTATGACCAGAGCTTTGCATGAATACTAGTAACAAGAAACTATTCCATGTAGAATGAGATATTACAAACCTAAATCCCATTGTGCTGAGGCAAGGAGCACCCTCAGGGTGGGAGGCACCATATGTGGGATAGAGTGAGAAAGATGAGACATAGGATGATAAGAGATGGGGCACAGGTTGGATCCTGGAGACTCTGCAGCAATAAAGAGTAAAAAACTGGAGCAGGAAAAACATTATTCCAGACATAACAAAGAAACAATATGTGGCATATATAAAAAGTATTGCATATATTAATTTTGAATGCAATATGGAGTCTGATACCAAAGAAGAAGACCAAAGTGTCAAGGAGTGTTAGCAAACATGAAAACTATTTGGAGTGGATCTCCATCAAGATGAATATAATACGTATTAGATATCACATGAATACAAACATCAAGATGAATATATGTCACTGTCGAGGTGTCACGACACAAAGCAGAGACTACAAGCAGTCTCAGTTGGCAACTCTTTATTATTGAACATGGCTGACTTTTATACACTTTTTAATTGTTTATGCTTCTTCTATTCTAACTATTCGCTACAATAAGTCAACATAATACTATTGGTGAAAAGTAATAGTGACTTCATCTAACTTTCTAAAAATACTTATCTAGCTGCTAAGTTCTCTTATCTTTCTTCTCTCAATCTCCTTAGTTATAGCCTTAAAAAAAACCTCTTTATCAGCTTCTTCTTACTTCTCAACTTCTTCTCACTCCTTTAGCTAACAAACCCGCTGTTAGTCCCTTCCACAATAATATTCCTTTTGGTGAAAGAGTCCAGGTGCTGACAACACTAAAAATACACCATAACAACCCCTGCCCCCAACACCATAACCACTAGACTGAAATAATCTGTTTTAGGATTCTAAAGGAATCTCTCTAGGCTAAGGCTGTAACAAAAGAGTTTGAAATTGTAACTTCCCTAAAAAAATGTAAGAGCTGCTCCTTATAAAATACCAAAAAGTATAAATCTGGAAAAGTAAAACTGAAAGGTTAAAGAGATATCAGTTTATTTTTTGCAATAGTTTCCTAGAAACAATTAATCTGTATTAAATTCTGAGGGTAATACTTGAAATACTTTTCTAAAGTGATAGACATAAAGGTAAACTTGTTCATGATCATTTAAGGGGCTTTTTTGACCACTGATGGATATATATGTTATATCAGGAGTCTACATCCAGCATATCAAATGTGCAAAATTTATTTAAGGTGTTGGATAGTATCACAGTTTTCAGCTTTATGCTATCACACAAGCACACACATATACACATATATTCTCCAGGTATCAGACAGGTCCTTTTCTAGTTCCAGAATATGGAACTTACAGTGGCCAGAAAGAGATAACTGGATAACTGAGGAATGAGTCAATTTTATTTGTAGGATTTTTCCTTGACAGCAGAGAAGAAAACAGCACTCTATTTAGTGGGGTTCCTTCTTCAACTACGGAATTTTAGTACCACTGTAGGGAAAAGAGTAATTCAGCACAAGATCAGCTCATGCTCAAATAACTGGTGTATTTTGAATATTACTGTGTAGAGTCTCTCAATAAATTATCACAGGCAATTAAGCACAGGTGTTTTGAAAGAATCTTGCTAGTTGTCCAAGATACCATAATTTATGAACAGAATGCTTTCCTCTCCCTAGGAGAATTTTCATTAAAAAGAAAATATTCCAATATACTTTCCAACTAATGATAAGTAACTGATATAATAAGAATTGACAGGTCACAACTTGCTCCTTCACCCTTGTTCAAAGCTGTAGATTCATAAAGTTTTAAATGTGTTTAAATATGCAAAAACTCAACAGGAAATTCCTGGTTTTAAGCACCTGATATCATCATCTGAACATTCAAAATATGAAAGAAAATATCTTTAAAAGAGAATCTCTTGAACTATACTGATAACTGATATTTTGAAAAAGTCCTTCCAAAACATATTTTTAATATGTAGTCATTTTATTTCTCAGATAAGATTGTATGGTACTTCATAATTCAAAAGCATTTTCATAAATGTTTTAACATGCAAACATGACCTTAAAATGCATGCTATCACTGTATTCACAAAAAAAAAAAAAAGGGATATATTGCTCTTTTTATTTCTTTTTTACAGAAAGAAGGAATACAAATAAAAAATATATATATAAGTACTGCAAAGATATTACTACAAAACACATTATATTCTGTCAGTAGTCATCTGAATACTTCAGAAAATTAACTAGTAATTATTTAATATTGTTAGTTTTCTCTAACACTTTTAACTGAGTTCACATGCAGGAGTGATGGCTAAATATCAGACTTTCATCAGCCTTGAAGGGCACCATATTTTATTATGACATGACTTTTTACAGTTTGATTCTCTTGATCATTATTATTTTATTATTTTTAATTTTGGACAGAATATAAGGAAAAGAAAGACCTCAAAACAAATTTTTTTCAGAAGAAATGCTTTTTTGAAATCCTAATTATATTTACATTTATACATTATAAAGAGTTTCACAAGACATTTACTAGCACAGGGATAAGAATAAATTAACATAAAATAAATTTAGAATTATGGAATGATAGAATGGTTTGGCTTGGAAGGAACTTTAAAGACTTCATTCCAACCATGTGCAGGGATACCTCCCACTAGATCAGGTTGCTCAAAGCCCTTTCAACCTTACCTGGAACACTACCAGGGAACAGACATCCACAGATTCTGTAAGAAAACTGTTCCAGTGTCTCACCACCCTCACAATAAAAAAATTCTTCCTAACATCTAATGTAGACCTACCCCCATTTAGTTTAAAGATACTCCTGTTTATCCTATCAGCACATGCTTGTTAAAAGGATCCACTTTACTACTCTCAATTTTGAATTTCTTTGTTTGCTGAGGATCTAGGTGTTTTAATCCTGGTAGGATAATATGTCTCCTGACACGCTGCATTGGGTTTGCAATTGCAAGCTTTGGTCTCACAGTGGTTACTGGGGTGGCTTCTGTGAGAAACTTCTGGAAGCTTCCTCCGGGTGTGGCAGAGCATCCTTGGGCTCTCCAAAAATGGAGAGCACTGCAGGGTTATCAGAGGGGTATCAGGGAAAGCACAGCACTGTCAGGGCTGCTGGGGAAAATGAACTTCAGCTCAGCCAGATCCAATATACGTGTCAAAAATGTTTCAGAAGGTCTTTAAAGGATTGAATTTTGAGGGTTTTGGGCAGGAACCTTATTTTCTGTGCTGCCTTCTTGAAGGATGACCAGAAGCTGGAGAAATACTTGAGTTTGGAAGGAGACACAAACTTTGGTGTCTGGGAGATAGATCTCCTAGTGTTTCCAAATCTGGAACTCGAGGTATCATTCTAGGATGCTTCTCACTATATCCTTCCACTATCAAATTTTTTTTTCTTTTGTCCTGATATCTGTTTGATCTTTTTCTTACATTTCCTTTAATATATGACTGCTCAGGGCTACAGAACTTGCTGCTTGCAGATTTCTAATCATTAAATAACTGTATTGACAATAGAGAGCACTAAGTAGTCATCTTCATTTATGTTTAGACAGAAAGTCTTTGAGACTGCTGGAGAAATCCAAGCTTTTGATGAGAAAGCAGCCTAACTTAAAAGTGGCTGGCTGAAAATAACATACATCAACTCTGCTAAATATCATGCTAAATTGTATGGTTTTTTGTTCTTAACAACTCTTCACACTTACAACAATTTTATCACAGCAGCTGCTGAATACCTGTCACTTAGAAAATTGCTTATAATGTAGTAAAAATGTGTCTTTTTGATACCCTCTCTTTTCACTAAGCTCCTTTTCTTTCATCATAATCACATTGCCATCTGCAGAATACACAATTTTGTGCCCTACATTGCATTTCACTGCCCCAAACTGCTCAGAGTATTCAAATATTCTGAACAACCCTGTGTAGAAAGGTAAGTTTTTCTTTTACCTGACAAGTTATGTTTTCATAAGACATACAAACCCAACATAAAATTTCTAGGCTTTGATGAACACCTCTGCACAATCTTTCTGGCCAACAGAAAGATCTATCTCTATGAAATCAATTTTGTTTCATTTACTTAGACAACAAATGAATATGACAGTTAAAGATAGTTAAAGAATTTGAAATAGAATAGTTTAGAAATGCATACATTCTCTATTTCTGTGTATGTCTGCTGCTATGTGGTGCAATAAATTATAATGTATTCACTAAGAAACTTTGAGTTTTCAGTATCAAAATGACAGAAGGTTTTTATTACAACAGGTTTCCAGCACCTCCAAGCCTAACCTGAAGCAAACCCCATTAAAATCCCTCTGAATTAGACATATATATTCTTTTTATATAATTACAATTGGTGGAAAAATAAATAAAAAAAGAGGTCCAAATAGAAAGTATTTTTTTTGAACCCTTAAAAATCATGGGAGAAATCAGGAAAATTAGTCCTGCATTTTGCTAATGGTTTCCACAGGGACTCTTGAAGCGATTTCGGTGCCTATTGGTAAGATATATTACCAATAATGGGAATTTACAACACTCATTAAGGTTGCTGGAAATATAGTTAAAGTCAGGTTTGGGTTAATTTTTAGAACTGCTGTCTCACAGAAAGAGAAGCTGTTACAAGCTTTTGAAACAGTGAATATAAAAGGAAGACAAAAATACTTCTTTCAAGCTGAAAGTATTTGGTCAATCTACAACGACAGACCTTGTGCTGGATTATGAACTTCAGTCTTTCAAAATAAATATACATTCACTCCTGGAATTTATAGGGAACCATTTAAAGTTCCCTCTTGGAGAGTTTTGGTTGCAATGTAGGCAAGATTTTAATAGGTTATTTTGAAGAGACATCTTTCAAAAGGGCAAGCTTATTCTCATTACTTTCTTCTTAAGGGACATGTTCCTGCATGGATTTTTGTTGTTTGGATTCTGTTCTAATATTAGAACAGTTAATCTAAAGGTGTTTTAAAAAAGTTTTCATTTTCCTGTGTTGAAAGCTGTTTTTAATGCTTCTTTTAAAAGGATAAGTCAGTAAAATATAAGATAAAGTTGTTTAATAAAGATTTTATTTTATAGTGCTACTGGTAAGTGGAATACCTATTCATGAAAGAAACCAGATAATATTTCTCAATTGAAAAAGACAAGTGATATAAAAAATACCTGTGTGACTTCCTACAGACAGCTCTTTACGGATCAGTAACTTCTTCATAACCGTGTTTCTAATGGACGAGCACAGAGGAATATATTTAACTGTTTTACAGTCTAATTTGATGTGGCATTTGTCAAACGTGCCTGATTTCTCTCTAACAACTGCTAAACTACATATCAGGATACAGGTTGACCAGCTAACAAGAAAAGTCCAAGCATACCGTATGCTGGTTATAGACAGAAAGCACAGAGACTTTTAATGTCGGAAAACAGAGCACTATTTATAAAAGCTTTTTTATTTAAATTATTTTGATAATAAAATTGAGATTATTGGCAAAGTCTTATGGTAATACCATTAGTCTACTCTCTGAAAGGAAGATTGCTTCATTCATCTTGCATGACTTGCTGAGGGCACACAAACCAGATGTGGGAGAAGCGGAAAGCTAAGCTCAGCTGTTCTGTAAGAATCAAAATATCAATGCCATCCCAAAATAATAAGTTTAATATTTGGAATGCCTTTTTATTTTCCAGTTTTGACGTAACAAAAAGTGTGCAAGAAAGGACTTAGGGATGAAAAGGCTGGGTGTGTACTTGGCTGCAGTGAACATAAGAGGGTGAAGTACAGGATTCTACATGGAGAAAAGCAAGGTGAAAAGTAGGATTGCAAAGCTGGACTTCAGGACAACTATTTTTTTCTTCTTTAAGGACCTATTTGGAGGAATCTCGTGGCTTAGAGCTTTAGTGATATTACATAATGTTGATCAAACATCACTTCCACTAGGTGCACACTTCTCTGAAGAAAATCCACCTCTCTGATTACTACTTTCTTCCTATAGACCTTAAGATTGACTGTAACTGACTGTTTCCAGAGGGGCAATATCTCTTTTTAAATTCTCTTCCAGAGAATTTAGGCATTGGCCTCTGCTTGTATTACCACACAAAGCTGCCAATTAATGTCATTTGCAATGTGAATTCTCAGTCATTAGAACTGAGACTAAGCCCAGGAACTCATTTCACTCAGGGCATTGAAAAGATGTCAGAGGGTAACAATTTCTGTCACAACTGATCTGATACAGCTGTGAAGAAGTGACCTAGAGGTATAATGCTCTATCTCATTACCAGCTATGTGGGCCATCCGGCCTATTTAACTTTAATTATTTACTTTTGTATTTTACCTTTTTGTCTTTGCTCAGGAAGAAATTCCTTAAGCATTGAGTAATGCTCAAAGGCATTTGAGCTATTTTATTTTTAAATTTAGTATTGTATCTGTATGTTAGGGGAAAGAAAGCCATGTTACTCATTCTTCTACTTTTTATATAAGGCATTGACTTTTGCTTTTATTTTGCATTTCATTCTGTCACCTTTTTATTTTCCTATTCTCAAGATAGAAATCTTTTCAAGCATCAGAATAAAAAGCTTATAGCATCTAAGAGGATGAGATCATTTGACTGGGGGCATTGGGGTTTTGGATTTTGACTTTATCTGAAGAGAGACCTTGACATCTTCATATTCTAGGTGAACAACAAAAATGTGAGTAGTGTGTGTGAAAATCTCTGGGATAAGAGGGCTAATTCTAGTCACAGTGTATTCAAATAATGAGCTCATTCTTCAGCTATTACCATTGTAGCAAGTCATCTCATTGTGTTTCAGTGCTTCAGCATCTCAGACACATCCTATCCATTTTAAGCACCTACAAAACTGCTTTGTTGTTAAATGTCTACTGAGTATTGATTAAAAATCTCAAAGACAGAGGGACAGAGAAAGAGGGGAGAAAGAAAGTGGGAGGGGCAAGGGGGAAGAGAAGTCTTCAAGAACCAAATCTAACATAAACCCAGTTAAATGCATAAGTTTTTGTACAGCATAATAGTGAGATATACATTGAAATTACTACTTTAGAATTGGAGTGGGTTAAGCTTTACATAGCAGATATTATAGAAATGCAAACTGGAGGTTAATTTCATGGAGGTCAGCTCAGCAAAGATTATTTTAGCTTGGGTAGAGGTGTTCATCTAGAACTACTCCCCCAGTCACCTAATTTCTACCTACATGTATATGTATAGTAACAGGTACACTCTTTCATTTTTCTTATGGTCTTCACTCTTGTTCCTAGAAGGCTGAGGAATATAACAGGATTATTTTTTTTTAAATCAAAAGTTTAAAATTTTGTATTAAGAATGTCAAGGATCCTTCAGTCATCTTAATTTGTACTGACTACAGGACTTGGGGAAATTTGTGCATTCAAACATCTTTTAATTTCTTCAAACAAAGAATTATTCATTTATTCAAGACCTAAGGAGCCAGGAGAAGGATTTAGTTTTGCCACCAGGACGTTGTCATTTTCTCTGGTTAAACACAAACATTAAGAGTTTAGGAACACTTAATCATTCTTTTTGTAAAATATTTTTGATACCAATTATATTAATGTAAGATTATAAATGTAATCAGTTCTGAAAACAGATATTCCTTCTGTCAGGCCTTTCAGTCTTTTCTTGCGATTGATTTCTGTTGAGTGCTATTTTTGCAAAGTGAAAAAGGACACAAGTGAAACCAGGTTGTATTGATGAAACACTGGTTGTGTCACCATAATCATGAAGGCATCTTCAGAAACTTGTAAAAAACCAGAGGACTATAGCAAAATTTCAAGTTGATAATTTGAAGCAAAAAGCATAGGATGATTACAGATTTGCAAGCATAAATTAAAAATGTGAAGTTACTAATAAGTGCAACTTTAATAGTTGGGTAGGATCTATTTTAGGCATAATTTAATGTATAGAATTGTGACACAGTTTGTTGCAGATACCTGTTATTGACAGCACAGGTAGAATAATCTTTAGATTGCTTACAGGATAAAAAAAATCCCTGAACTTAATGCAGCTATGCCTCTTCAGAACAGCACATGCAAATGTGATCAATCTGATATGTTATACTGATAGTAAGCTATGACCTTGTTCACATGAAAGGAAACTATTGTTTTCTTTCTTTTACTGATATCAGTACCCCATTTCTGAAGACTCAGTTGTAATTGGCATGACTCATTTGTCATGCCCTTAATGCAGAAGTATTTTCATCAGCTTTAGGTCATTCTCTTTGACAACAGAGAAAAGGAGTTGAATGGAGTGTGGCCAAAGCTGTTATTCTGTTTAAGGTTTTTTTCTGTATGTAAAAAGTGCATAATTCTATATCTATATTGCTATGAATTTGCCTAATACAAACAGAAATACATTGCATTTGCAAAAGAAATATAGAACACAAAAAAACCTCATCAAATGTATTGCTGTGGATTAACAAGTTATTCAATAATAAATCATCAGCTAATGTTCTGAGTTTACTAATAGAAAATAATGTGACTTTATTTACCAATAAGCCTTTTTTTTTATATATTTGGTGATGCTTCTTAATTTACATATACAGCACACCAAGAAACACAGACAGCTATTACAATTGATAAGTGGCACTCTATTGAGGAAAATCAATTTCGCAAGTATCTGAGTGCTATCTTATATTTAGAGAGTATAATTAAAATTTACCATCTCAGAAAGAAAGGAAGTTGCTGTAAGCACAAGCGTAGTGAGATTTTATGCATGCTCTTTTTCAGGGCCGTTTTGACAGAAACATGAAGAATGTAAAGATATCTGTTTTGATTCTGCATAAAATATGCATGTCAGTAATTTCAATTGTTTGAGATTTCTACTGAATTTCATGAGACCTTTGAATGTCAATGTCTATGAACAAAAAAAAAAAAAAAAAACAAAACACAATAAACAAAAAAGGAATACACTTTTGACAAGTCCTCCAAATTTGGCTTTCCTACAATTTGACCATCTGTTTGTGCTGGACCTGGATTCCTCTGATACTGGCAATGGCCAGTATTGTCTCAGGTGGTGAATGCAAGAGAAGAAATGGTAACATAAGGTAGTAGGATGCTCAGTCCAGCCAAGCAAAGCCAAAACGTAGCACAGAAAAGCAATTACAGTTTTTCTTTTATGCACCAAATTTTGAGAATAGCATTTTAAATATTTTAGTAACTTACATTTTTTAAGGACCTAGTTAAATGACTTCAGGCTAAAAAGAGATAAAAAGTAATTTTGAGTTAGGTAAGAAAAATTTCTATGCCATAAATTTAGGTGCTGAAATTAGGTCTAACAAAAAGCACAAAAATTTCCCTTGATAGTCAACAGACATACTTCAGAAAGGACGTTTAGAACATATAAATTAATTTATAGGTGCCTGCCGTATGTGGTTTAAAGTACTCTGCATATCCTTCAATGTAGAAAACTAGAAAATTGATGTTAAATAGTCTAATCTTCTGACAAGAAGACCCAGTTTTTTAAATCTATACTTTTTTGTCTATCTACACTTTTTGGGAAGTGAATATGGAAGCAGGTTTGTCAAGCAACTAAAATGCAGAGCCAGCAGTGAACTTGCAGAGAAGCTGTTTTACCTCCCATGTCCTGTAAACCTGACAAGTTCTGCATAGCAATGCAGATCCAGAACATCTCTTTCTGTGAAGCTCTGTGTTTTGTTCTACTCAAGACAGAACTTTTTTTTGTATAAAATTTTAACTCTGATATGCCATCGGTCAAAACAAAACATATGCAGATATGGATGTGGACATTTAGTTTTGTATATTCTACAATCTAAGAAATGTACAGAGAAGTTTCAGACCTATTCAAACTGGGAAAAAAAGTGCGAAAAAAAAGAAAAAGAAAGCATGTAAAAAGAAAAACAAAATCTAAAAATTCCCTTCCCTACCCTCACATTAAAGCCAGGGAAAAAAGGAAAAAAGATCCAACCAAGGTACAATCTCTTTTCCATTGACAACTCCGCAAAAAGTTACCCTGCCTAATGCATAAGTGTTGAAACTAACCCATAATTATGGTTTCCACTCCACGTATTTTGTATAGTGCTCTGTTCAGGTTTTCTGAATAAATGGTTCTATGCATATAACAGATTCCAATACCTATAGCTTTTTAAGGGTAGGGTTTAGGATTCAGTACAATGAACTGAAATGACATTTAATTACTGATGTGCAGCCATTCAGTTCAGCTAATTATGATCCCTGGAGTTTAGTCATCATATGTAATTAACTTTTACTTTCATAAAAGCTTAATGTGCTGAAAAAGCACCAATGGCTGTGAATGTTTCACCTCAGGATTTCTGACAGAATTCAAAATTAATTCTAAAAGACAATTTTTCTTACTAAGCGTTAATATAGCCATCTGCTCTAAAACAATGTAAATTTCTTTTAATAGGAGCATATCATTATTTCTTTCTTTTTTTTTTTAAATTTCATGGTCCCACTAACTCCAATATAAACAACTGGGCAAATAATTCAGCTCTGGACAAGCAGTCATAATCTATTCAAATAAAACTAGCAAAAAGACTGATAAGTGATATTTGAAAGGCCAGTTGAGTTTTCTTTCATTTTTTGTTTTTCGCTTTGAGGAAAAAAAACCCAAAAGCAATACTTATAACCACTGCAATTATCAGAACTTAATTGGATTTGTATTTCTGGAACATCTTAGTAGTAATTATAAAATATAAAAGTTCATATACATAGCTACTTTCCAAAAATAATGATTTTGTAGAAAGAAGGTTCACTACTTTATATGTATTTAGTCAGGCTTTGCTGACCCTTGTTGCAGAAAAGGGTAAATAGATCAAAGCTCTGAAGTAAAACCAGAGAAGAATTGTATCCAGAATTGTATTCCCATCAATCGGTTGTGCTTAGCAAGACAATTACAACACTATTAAATCTCTATGATACAATAGTGAAGGGACATACCAATTAGTTTCTAGTGAACCAGGGTACAAAAGCACTGTCACAGTTTGGTGAAACTGTTTAATCAGACTAAAATAATCCCTTTGCCAACAGATCTAGGTTACCTATTAACGTCATGCTGTTATATACACAACAAACAGGTTGATACAGTATAACCCTTGAGAACCCAAAACATATTTGTGAGGGTTCTTGCTCATCAATAAAGTTACTTTAACAATGTTGGGTGCAGTGGCACAGCTCAAGCTCAGACAGCGGAGGCAACAGGCCTTTGGTCTCCAGGCTAACACTGAAACCAGCTCAGCTCAGCTTCAGCAAAAGCAAGCCCAGGCCTGCCCTGGCTCTACATTCCCAGGTCAGGAGTACATATCATTGTGCACAAAAAAATGGCAAAATCATTTTTACTGAGCTACAATGTAGGAGCTGTATTGCCTTGCTCTAGTGAGGAATCATTGGGTGACAGAAGAGAATGGTTCTAACCAAAGGAAAAAACACATAAAGAAGGTCGTTATAAAAATAATATCATTTTACGAACCTTTTTATAAGTCACAGAACAATGTTTACAAATTCAAGAGAACATGAAGTCGGCCAAAGACCAGGAGTCATTGCCAATGGCAGCATTATGATGGAAATGATAAGTTGAAAATACTCTGGAATACTCTGATACCCTTTCAGTGACCTAGTGACAGCACAGGAAATCAAGATGATTCAAAACACCACAGGATAAAAGGGTCAGACAATACATACACACACCTGAAAAAAATTTCCTTGTGTATTTATACTGTTACAGATTTATCTTAGAAATGAACTTACATTCTATTAAAAAACTGTAAAATTATTAATGCATCTACAAACAGGAATTTCAACATGAATAAGATTCTGCTATGAATGTCCATGTGAAAACTTCTGAAGAACTCCTGAACCTCACAGCTGTGTGGTAGGCTTAATGTTCTTAGCATTAGGCTTAAAACCTGAGTTCTATTTAGCATCTGTTGAATCTTAACATCTATTAGTGACACTCTAAAATGCTGTTTTATCTATTACAATTGGATATATGATGTCATCATTTGTGATGCTGCCCACATTCCAGTATGACTTAACCTTGTCAGCTTGGTGAGCTTAGTGTACCTATGACATTAAACCTGAGAAAACTCTAATCATGTTCAAATGCTGTATTTCATGCAGCAGCTGTAAAGAGAGAACTTAATCCATTTTACTCCAATGGGAGCATTATTTACTATTATTAATATTAATATTAATATTATTAACTATCATTATCATTATTTGATAGGAGAGCAAACAAACCAGTGCGAGATGTGGTATTGCTTTCTCATCACATTCCCTTAGTAAAATGTACTTGCTCGTTTAATTTCTGCTTTACTAAATTAATTATCTAATAGGCTTAATAGCTCTCCCTTATGGCAGTATTAGAAATTGAAGTATTATTGAGTAATTCTAGAATAATCACTGGGAAGCAGTACTTTAATATTGTTCCCTGTTACATCAGTCACTATAGTAATAAAACTAATACTGAAGTGTATTTTTTTTCTCTCTGGTTTAATATCTAACTCTTAATGCAGTTCCCATATTATATTTATTATCCTCAATGTCTTAGACATTCCACTAATAATATGTGTCCTTAGACTCTTTATAGTTTTTCCCTAAGTGCTATTGATTTCTGCAGGGTTTTATTTATGAATGCAAAATTTTATTTTCTGTGTTTTCCCTTATATTTACCACATAAATGCCGCATACTGTTTTTTTAATTTCATGAATAAATTTTTGTTAATTAGCAAGACTATGCTTCGAAAAGAGAAAAAAAATGTAAGGCAAAGTCTATTTGGGACAGTTTTCTAAACCTCTACCATTTTCAATTTAAGTATCTTATCTGCTTACCTACCTGGGCCAGAATTGATCATATTCAGGACATCAGATAAGCTTACTATCTTTCTGCACCACATTGCTACTGCTATGCATTGTTTGTATGTGTGCAGTCTAGTTTACAGGTTTGTCTTCTGTGTCCCCAGAGGTGTCTAAAGCCTTAAATGACAAAATTTGAGGTCACACTTTATTGAACAAATCTCCATTAATTACTTCCAGCAGACCACTTGAATCAGCAGCCTTCTGCAGTCTAATGAGATAAATTGTATTGAAAGGTCCTGCACAAATAGAAAGGAGGAAAGTTCAGGATGATTTGTCATCTCGTCTAATTAGAAGTGATTGTTTTTCCTGGGTCTCAAATAAAGCCAATATCTTAATACAAAGATATTCTACTTTAACTAAGGTCTGGGAATAGAAAGAATAGTCTCTATCAGTTTTCACCATAGCATTTTAAATTGAATTTGATGCAAGAACTGCACAGAACTGTTTTATCTAAACTGCCTAACACTGTTAGGCAGCGTTTTGAAATGAATAAGTGAATACTAACAGCAGTACGTAAATGACAGAACTTTGAGAATGACAATATTATTCAAATTATATTTAAAACCCTCCTATATTTTTAATTTGTTGAGTGCCATGTTGAAACTACCACGTTCATGCAGTTAAATCTGAGAGAAAGGGAGAGGGTTACATTCATTAAGGCATTTGTCTTCTGAAACCACCACTGTGAATATCGAGGCTCCACTTTCCAGGAATGGCTGGGCTTTGCTTGCTGATGGGAAGTAGAAAAGATACATTTCTGGTTTTCTCTGCTTCCACACATAGTCTTTTCTTTATTTAATTGCCTTTTTCTCAGCCCACGAGGTTTTAATCTTATTTTCTCCCCCATTCCTCTGAGGGAAGGGAGTGAGGGAGCATCTTGATGGGCACCTAGCAGTCAGCCATGGTAAATGCACAACAGAATTCATAAGCACAACCCTCCCTGTTGACCAGCTATTAAACTGATTATATGGATTTTTCTGTACGGCACGACCATCTGTCCAGTAAGGTTTAAACAAAATGCATGAGCAAAAGTGATCTTTAGACATCCAAAGGACATTTCACTGAGAGCAAATTTCTTTATTTTGGCAAAACTCCATCCTGGGCGATTATATCTGGACTGCTAAAGTTCCACCTATAATTTTAACTGGATATAAAATTCTACTTTAATGCCCATCTGCACAGTTACTGCGTATTAAGGGGCAAACACTTTATTTTATCCAGTGGCAACTGGGATGATAAAGGAGCCTACTATAACACAAAAATACATCTTAGTTAATGAACATTAAACCTTGAAAAAGTTCAAATGAGTAAACCACTTAGATCAAAATATTCTCCAAGGCCCTAAAGAACATTAAGCAAAATCTGGTTTTATGTGAATAACACTTAATTACTTTTCATCTTTCAATCTCTACTATGCTAAGATGTCATTCAGAAGTCAGTGAATATTAGTGGTGGGACCCTGACACTAAGTTAGTGCTGCAGAAGGGGCTCTCAGAGTCAGCCTGGCCCCAGCTCTGTATAGAAAGCTTGTAAGGGCAGCCTCACTGAGTGAAGATCCAGCGTACACCACATCCTCTGGTCTTGAGCACTCCCAATAATGCCCTGAAAGGCATCTGTGTATACACTAAGAGGGTGAAACAAACAGTAAAGTGGTACTAGGTATCTCAGAGCAGCATAGGTGTTAGGAAAATATACTTACTTCATACCCATTACAATGAGATTTATATATTCTTTGCTTGCGAGCACAGATTGGTGAAAACTTCTTAGTCTTACCCTTGCCTTGCCTGTATTGTAACTCTGGCCATAGGCAAAGAGATACTGCCTTACTAACAAAGAGAAGAGCCTGCCAACCCATTGCTTTGTCTTCCCCAAGATGTCACATTGCAGAAGCTGGATAGGTCTACTCTGCAAAATAAAGCTTATTTTCCATGATGTATTTCTAAAATAGATTAAAGTCTGTGATATTTTGAGCTACAGTCCACTACTGGAGCAACGAAAAGACCTAATTTCTTACTGCAGCATAAAAAACATCTGGAAAAATTAAGCATCATCACCTATACATCAACACATATGAATTCCAATTACACTAAAAAGAACATATGATTATGTGTTTGCTTTAGAAATTTTCCCATCATTTGGTGTATTTGGATTTTATTTATCTTTAGGTCAATTACAACAAAACCAAGAAGACACCATGATGGGGGCTGAAGTTGGGAATATGTTTCTGTGGGTTTTGTGAAGTTTTACTCCTTGAATAAATTCTAAACTGGACTGGGCAGGGGCAAAATTTGATCTTCGATCTGAACTATGATTCTTTAATCATCCTTATCTTTTTCTGGACTTGAAGGGGAACTGAAGGGATGAGCACAGCACTAGAAAATATAAAAGATGAATATTTATCTAAAAGGTACAAAATAGGAAGTTTTTGCTGCAATAGGAGAAAAACTGCCAGCAAAATCATGTCCTGATAAGGTGAGAGGAGACTTCAGACTGCCGAGGGAGCCGACCAGTAATGTTTTCTAGGAATGTGCTTTTGTAGGCATTGCTACTCATAAATGTTCATCACCTTATAAGAACCATTTCTAAAGAGTGCGGGAGCAGGCAATTAGATTCTATGATGCTTATGTGTCATTTCCAAGTTGAGCCATGCTATGATTCTGTAAATAATGGGACTGTTCTGTAGCAGTTAACATGGACTGTTAAACTGTTAAAACAGTAATTAACGATTAATTCTTAGTTCCAAACAGAAGATGTATTGTCTTTTCTGCATAAAAAAATCTGGATTAAAGCACCATAAACACCTATAAGAACTATAGCTTATCTCTGCCAATCCTTTCACCTTGACAGACCTCTCTTATGTCATGTTATTCCAGAATGAATTTTCAGTTGTTAGTGTTTCAATTTACTAAAAGCAGTCACCTCAACTACTGTTTTTTTTTCCAGATTTTCCTAAGATTTATCTTCTTTTCTTGTATTTAATAGTTACTCTGCCATGTGTCAGTTCCCATACCTTCTTTTCAGTTTCAGCAATTAATTCTGTTTTCCCCTGTTCTCCTGTATTGAACAGTCTGTGCACTAGATTACAAGTACAGCATTGTTTTATACAGGTATAGGTATTTTTAATCATATTGGACTTGCTAGCTCTTACTCAAAGTTACTTTCCCATATTGCATTAATTTATCTCTTTTGCACAGATAAATCTGTATTTGCCTGGTTTCCATCACACCAATGTAGCACACATTGAAAATATCCCAATATCTTGTTGTCTTATTAACAATAATTTTCTTTCATTGTGTTATTTTACCTCTCTGAAGGCTATTTCCCCAGTTATTTAAATTAAGTTCCTCCTATTTAGGCCACAGAATAGCATAATCCAAAAATGGTTTTGATAGTATCATTCTCTGAAGTAGATATTTCAAAATCTTGCTCTGACCTTAAATGTCATTGAAGCTCCTATTTTTTCTGTTTCAATGATTCTGTATTATCAGTTTTTACTCAAATTTATTTTTTAAAATCCTCTATTGAGAATTATTTTCATTGCAAGCCCTTCACACCAGGATGCTTTGTGAGACTAATAAGGACCTGTCTCTAAAGACAAAAAAAATATATTAACTGAATCAAAATAAAGTTTAAGCTAGAAAAAGATATGGAAGGCTATTGAACAGGAATATAATGAAAATTATATAATTATTATGGCATGGAGGTATCTAGTGCCGTTGATTGCAGAGTGGTAAATACAGAAAAGCAGATTATAAAGTATTGTCACAATTTATATGGCTTCAAACAAACTAGATGTAGCAAAAATGAAATTGAAATGTTTAAAGAACTGCATGTAGAAGGGATGCAAACATTTATTTTTGAAGAAATGATGCAAAATGGGTGAAATTCTAGAAAATTGTATTTGTTGATAAAATGGAAGGAGACTGTCAATTTTTCTGTTATCCTCAGAAATATATGGAAAAAATGTGCCTTTCCACAGAAAATAAATTCAGCATCAGTCAGTATGGATTAATCAGAAATAAATATGTCAATAAAATTTAATTTTCTTCTGTGGTAGAATGGCAAGGTTGAGAGTTGAGAGTTAGGAAATATTATATGCTGTAATCATGGAAAAGTTTTTGACAAAGCTATACTTGATATCTGTAAGAAAACTGAGAGAAAATGTTAGGATGCACATTCATAAATGGGTGCAAGACTAGTTGGAAAAAAAACCTACCATACTTTTATGAAGGGGTCCTTTGCCACCTGACGATGAGTAAGGTGACATTTTCTGCTTGTCTGCATTGGATAACAGTTACTAATAATTTTCATTAGCGGTCTCAGAAATTAAATAAGTAGTCCTTTTATTTTGCCTCTCTAATTGTATGAGACTGAAAACTACAAAGGATAAGGAAAGGATTCAAAGCCATTTTGATAATTTGGAAAGAGTTTAAAAAATATTCAAATCAATAGATACAGTTAAGTGTTGTAATTAGGTGTTAAATGTTATCAAGACTTTGACAGATAATCCCTATGAATTTCCCAGGAACCTATTAGATTATGATGGATTGTCAGCTAGTCTTCTGGAATGGAAGCAGACTAATATACTTGATTGTCACTAGAGGGTATTACTCATGACACCACTATCAGCCAGATGGTTAAAGGAAGAGGAAAGCATCCATTCTAATCTTACAAACTTATAAAGACACCATCAATGCTTAAATGAAGTTGCCATGAAAAGATGTCTCAGGCACAGAACTCATATAAGAGAGAGAATGAGGGGCAGAGAAATGTTTTCATCAAATAAGGAGACCATATCTGGAAGTCCTGAATGTTCCAACATTGAAATATTTCTATTTGATTTCTAAAGATTTCCTATTGTTGATTACCTTTTAACCTATGGAGACTAGAGGTGAGCAATCATATTAAGGTGACTTGCTAACCTTCAAATAGCCGTGTCAAAAGATCAGTTAAATTCAATTTTGAAGAGATTTTAAAGAGAAAGTGGCTGATGCTTTGGAAACAGAAGGAAAAAAATAGGTTTGATGCTAACTTCAACCATAAAATGAAGCAAGATGAGTTGAGAAGAAAGAAGTTAGCTTGAGTAATACTGTGAGAAAGGACAAATAATTAAAGTAATGATTGTTGCTATTTCTTCCAATACCATTCTTATTTCATGTAATTAAGTCTTTATGTATTCATCATTGAGGAAAAGTGAACAAAAATGAGATATAATTTCTTCCAGGTTTAGTGTATTGTGCTAGGAGGACAATTTCTGGGGAAAACAGTTATTTTCTAAACATAGATTAGTTTGTTTACAAATAGTTCTAGAAAAGAGTTCTTACTGTAGTTAAAACGAAAATGTTTTCCTTAAAATCTTAATGAAAACCCGTGTCCCATTTTTGCAATCAATTCTTCTTTCACAAATCAATAATTGGAAAGCAAAGATGAGTTCCATCCTATCTTACTTTGGCCACATAAAGAGTCGCTTGTTTTGTGGTTCATTTCCTGAGTCAGTTTCCAGTGCTCTTGGTGACTCTGGACAATACCTGCAGAGCTGGATGTGAAGCACAATAAACCCTAAACCAATTCGTATCCTTTGGGAGAGACAGCTGGGATATACGTGTACATACAGGAACAACACTATGTGTCACTGCCTGTGCAATTAAAAACCTGAGGTTGTGGCTTAATCTGATATGAAGACACTTAGATCCATGTGTCTAGACACCAGTACCCAGATACATGTCTGAGGTCTAAGCTTTGATTTATAGTGAGTAGAAATCTGGCAGAGGGAGTTTAGAGAGCAATTTAGCTTGGCACCTGGCAGATGCTGAATCTTTGTCTAGACCCATGCAATGGATTGACCAGTGCTGAGGACTTGAACATGTGTAGAAAGCTAAATCTGGAAGACTTAAATCCTGAACTCAGGCTGGCCTAATCTGTAATTATATTTAATTTATGGAGGTAGGCATGTACTGAAAACAGTTGCTCTCACAGAAGAGGAAGACATTCTGACAACCATATATTTGCAGGGGAAAAAAGCTCAGATTACCAACTTTAAATATCTATTGATATTTAAAAATTTAACTAGTGTCATGGCATCACTCTACAATACTCTAGTGCAAAACCAGACAAAAATAACCAACCTAGAACAGAATAAGGAAAGGGAGAGAGATTAAATTGATCTTCACTGTCATGTTGCCAATGACTGTATTGGAGCAGAACTACATTTTGGCTGATATAGGTCAACTCAACAAGGTTTGGATAAGGTATACCTATTTAATAACAGTGATTCATACATTAAAAATTCAAGGATTCCTAAAACTGCTCTGTCCTCACGATAAGAATTCTTGCTATAAGCAACACTTCAGCTGTGCCTTCATCCATTTGTAGTCTTAAACCTCCCTGTAATGGCTGCACATCTTCTATGTGTAGAACAAGGATAGATCCTATGAAGGACAGCTTCATATTTTTAAAGAGAAATGTTCTTTCTTTGCTTACACTCCTGACAGTGAAAGGAGATGAACTTACCATAATCCTAAAGTGATTACTTCATGGTAGTAAGTCACAGTGATAATAACATTGTCTTACTCTTATGCTAACAATCTCAACATCTTGACTACTAGTTAAGGACAGTTCATGTCCTGTCAGCTTGGAAGGAGGATATAGTTATCAAGATTTGCCTAAGAAGGAAAACCAGCTATAACCCTCAGTACAACAAAGGACCATGATAAGGCACTGTATATTGCTTTTTAATTTGAAGCTTTTTATACCAAGAATACATCTGCATAAATGTTATACTTTGGAGATTATTATCACTTTGCCTAGACATTCATTTGCTTCAGAGATGAGCAGCAGCCAAGACAGATGGCTGGACTGAATAAAAATATTTTTATAAGAAGCTATATTGATGTTTCCTAGCCCAGTACTATTCTTCAGGTTCACACCAATGACAGAATTTAACATGGAGCTTAGCTGGGCAATATTTATTTCCAGAGTGTCTCTGGACATGTGCAAAATCACATTAAACTGGAAGCTTGGAGCTCTTATTCTGATTCTAATTTCTAGCAAAGTTTATTTCATTTGGAATGTCAAAACCAATTTTTGGTTGTTTATTTAACATTGATTATTTTTCTGTACTTGTTTTATGCAATCTAAAAGTTTCATCTAAGGTTCACACTTCATCACTCACAGTTTATGCAAGTGCAGACTAATTTTAGTAAACATTTAAAATTAGTTATCTGATGTTAGTGAATTTACTCTATACATGAATGATGAGGATTTCTAGAATTGTTGTCATCCAGATGACAATAGCTGTCTGGATGTCATAGAAACAGATAAAAGTCAGGACATTTTTGCTAGACATTTGAAAGTATTCTGCAACCTTCTGTGCTTTCTGCCTCACTGTCTACAACCAACTGGAAAATGATAAAACCATTCTCTCTTAAATACAGCTTCAAGAATGAAGAACTCTTAACGAAATAACGAATTAAAAAAAAAAATATGGAAATTGGTGATTTCCACAGAGCTTTATAATAAATGTTGTTTTCTTTAATTTAAAAATAAATTGATGGAATAAATTTGTGTTATTGAAGAGAATACCAGACATTCGTTTCCTAGGTTCAATTTCATTCTAAACTAGCAAGCACTTAACACTGTCAGCCCCTTGTGCTTTTAACTGAATAAAGGTCAGATAATCAGACATCTGAAAGGACAGCTCATTTATCATCCTTTGATAAATGTGTCAGTAGCTAATCTTTAGCAGTGGATGATAACACTACACAATGAAAAGTTAATGGATTCAAAGCACTGAATTTACCACAACATGGATGTAATGATGCTGTAGAGCAGAAGTTCAATTTTATTCCTTATTTTATACAAAATAATATTTTTGTCTGAAAGCTTTAATTACTGCAGTCTAAATATTATTCTGATAAATTGTGTTCCACAGAGGACAAGAATAATCTTGATAAGAAATTTTAATTATAGAACTGATTGAAGTATTATTTCAACAATCTAATGTAGTATTTCTATCCCATCAAGCTAATTGCTGAATCCTCCCCAGTTTTAAAATTACTGCTAAATGTCTCTTACTACAATTTTATATGTACAGTAGCACATGTTTTCATTTATATCTCATATATGATTAAGCTAAAATCAAAATTAGCATAGTTACCCTAGACCTAAAACTGAGATTGAGAATATGTGTCTGCTTTAGGCTCTATCTGATCAGCCTTAGGTCGCCATCCCTGTACAGGCATTTGAAATATTGTAAGGCATCTCAAATCACCAAAAACATACATTCAGACTGTTGTTCATTTATTTTCTCAAAACTTTATGAAACTTTTTTTAAAATCTAGTTTTGTAAGTGTCATAAAACATAGAAAGGAATAGCGCTGAAGAACATGGGTGGTAAAGAAAAATTATACAGGATTTATTAGATTCTTATATTGCTTGGATTGATACCAGAAGAAAAATATCTAAATATAATTTTATATTACTTGATGAACACAGCAGGTCTCTACCTCCCTTTTCCTTTATCTTCTCTATTTCTTGGCCGAAGTTCCTAGCAGAGTCATCTGAAGACTATTTTTTCTAAAACTCAGTTTATGGTAATTTGGGTTAAAAACTTTATTGGTCTGATGTTCAGGCTGGAGGATCTTCAAGGAAGAATATTATATTCTCTCAGATTCTGTTGAGATTGAAAAGATCTGGGAAGGTCCCATACAGGACAAGGATGAGGATAGAGACAATATCCTATGTTTCAGTGGTTGGAAACACACTGAAAGAAGTCTGGAGAAATTTGTACCTTACCACCTCACAATCACATTTTTCCTCAGAAGGGAACAACCTAGACCTAAGTGGTTTATGTTCTTGTTAACAGTATGAGTCAAGAAATTTTAGATTTATTACTTTACTTTAAAAAGGCCAAAGAAAATACACCTTATTTATTAGTGTATGAATTAGCTCTATTTCATTAATTCTAAAGAAGATTCAATTAACTATATCTGTCTTAAAAGGCAGTTTAATCAGCACAAAGGAGAGAATAATGTGGCTAGTGTTCATATCAAATGTTTTAAATATCCTAATGATCACTTTTACCCATCTGTCAGGTATATTTTTCACTATAATTTTTCATAAATATATTGTGGAAATCAGAAATATAATTTCTTGGCAGTATATTTTTCAGGTATCACTGTCAAAAGAGAAGCATAAAGAAAGTTTATTGCACATTGTTTATCAGTCTTGCAAACTCTCTGTTATGATATTTGAGTCAAACAGTAGAACAGGAACTTTATTTTAAAAAATAATTCAAGAAAAAAAAAAGAAGAAAATATTCTGACTGATTTTATTCCAGGTAGCTTAGCTGACACCTTTGGTGTATAGAGAAAAGAAGGCTCAAGACCATTTACAGTAAATTACTAAGAAATACTAGTGATTAAAAAATATTTTCTTACAGTGCCTCTATTATTTGTGTCAATACTTCAAAAAATTTGCCATGATAGCTATTACTCAAAAATAATGAACTTCTATAATTTTAGAATAAAAATTTATATAAAAAATTTTACCTGGTGTCTGGAGCTACTAATTAATATCAAATGAACAACATTGGTGTAGAGAAATAATACAAAAAAGCTAGAAAATAATTTATAATCACATGAATACTCTTCTTCACAAGTTTTTTTGAGAGCAAAATATAGGGTTTGCATAATGAATTTTTCTTCTTTCATGAGTATTTTATAGTTGGACTAAATTTTTCTCCCTATCTCAAATATTTTAGTAAGATGACAATTTTCTTATGAATTGTTCTAATAATAAGTTAATAATATATTGTTCAATTAGGAATAGCTTTGTGTTATAACAAGTGAGTATGAATTCTGATTATTACAAGATAATCATATATGAAATCTACAATTTTTATTGATGGTAAAAATAGGATTTCTAATATATTATTTAAAGATTTATCCAAAGGATATCTAGTTTGTGACTTATGTAAAATTAACCAAAGCACTTAAAAATGTTGATTTTAAAAGTATTAAAGAATTGAAATACATGAAAAAAATGGAAAACACAAAAATTACATTAATGGAAACTCATGTGCTTGCTTCAATGGTTTTACTTCTTACATGATATTTTCAGACAGTCTACAAACATAGTAGTGAGAGATTGTATCAGGAAAACTGTGAAATGAAGAAAGTTTTTTTAATATTCAGAGTAGAATCAGGAATAAATTTAATGGCACTGGCTTTAGCATAGTCAAGGCAGTTAAGTAACAACTGCAACAGAGCATTAAAATTTTGGTATTGAATTCTTGACTAAAATTCATTAGATAGGGTGTGTTTTGAGGAGAAATGTTTCCAAAGTGAAATATTAATTTTCTGTGCCTGTACACTTAAAAAAAAAAGAGATAGAAATTTTAGAAAACATATTTCTAGGTTCATCCAAATTCCTGGGTATTTCAAAGTTTTATTTTGATTCTACTACACTACAAATTTTACAAAGGTGACAGTTTGAAAAATATAGAAATATATTAAAAAAACTACTGCATGATCCTGAGTATGTGCATCACATGAAATCCAAGGAGAGGGTCAAATTCTTTTTTTATAAGTGTCATCTTAAAACCTTTAAGTATAAGAGTATTGCTTACTCTTGCTCACAAACAATTCCTGTAATATTGCTTTAAGATACAATTCTGCAACATGTCCAGGAGGGCTTCACAAGTGGTTGATCAGATCTGAAATATCCCTCAAAAGGTTTAAGACATGCATCCACTCACATATAAATCCTATCAAGACAAAGTACAGTAAAATCTTAGTCTTTCACTAGATCTGTCTATCACTAGAACTATCACTGATCCCAAAATGCAGGATGAAAAAGATAAAAGAAACAGAAAAGGAGAGTAATTTAAAATTGTACATTGTTTTATATGGGAGGCGCCAGGTGCAAAATTCTACTTTGTTTTTGTGGATTTTATATCACCATAGGGCTTCAGTCTGACTCAGAGCCTAAGGATTTTCATAATCATGATGGTTCACATTCACTGAAGAAAACAGATGTTCTCAAAATTCTTTTAAGCAAATGGGTCTGGGATTAGATAATAATAGGAACAGTGGGATAATGTGAAAATGAACAAAGCTGCTCAAAGATGTTTTTGAGACTTGAAAAAAATGCCATATTTTATGGTTAGCTTTTTTTTACAATGAACAAAATATAAAAAGTACATTTTTGTTGTCTTGTTTCAAATGGATTCTCCTGTACAATATTGCTATTGTTATTATTAATATTACTACTCTTGCTATTGTTCTGCAGATAATGTAATGTAAGATGAAAAACCCAAGAGATTTGGAGATAAGCAGAATAAACTCTCAGACCATATTGTCTTTGAAAATACACGTATATCACTTGTGAAGCTATGAAGTGAATAAATTGCAAAGCCATAATGAAAGGAGCTAGCCTCCTAGCTCAAATCCAAATTACTCTCTCCACATCTTCCTTGAAAATTGCTTAAAGGAAAAATAAATAAATTTTCTGTGAAGCAAATTTATCTTCAACCCTAGAACTGGAAATACATGTGTGTCTGACAATGCTTACTGTAGACAGCAATTGGAAAATCAGAGCTTTTTTACATTTTTTTTAACTTTACACCTTTGTCACAGATTTCCTACCACGTTGTTAAAATTATATGTTCCTGTTCTTCAGTTTTTCTGCCTTTGGCTGTTCTGATTTTGGATAATTTTCCTCTCTGTTTTCATTTTTTACCTGAATCCCTGCTCTTCTTAGACTGTCTTGGATGATTTTCTGTCCCTTTAAATTCTGAGCAATGGAAATGGCAGTTTAAATGTTTCCAAGACCTTTCCTGTCACTTTCCAGCTCTTATCTACTTGGCTCTGAATCTCAGAACCATGGAATGGCTGACATTGGGAGGGAACTTTGGAGTTCATGTTTTTCAATCCCCCTGTTGAAGCAGTCAGGAGCCAACCAGCTCCCCAGGTACTTACGGGTGCATCCCATCAGGACACTTGGATTTATGTATGGATGGTTTTCTTAAGTTCTACCTAATCTCATCCTCTTCTGCCAAGAATAAGTCTTCCTTACTCCAGAATTTCCCTTTATTACAGCGTCCTGAGTGGGTCGCTGAGGGTGGTGAGAGATAGACGGTGAATCTTGGTTCTTGATCAGAAGGCTGGATTTATTGATATGATATATACTACATTATGAATATACTAATAGGAATAAAAAGAGAAGTTGCAGAGCTGCTAGCTAAGCTAAGAATAGAAAGAAAGAATCTATATCAAAGTTGTGTCCAGGGACTCGGTCCCCAGCTTGTTCCTGTGATTGGCCCTTAATTATAAACATGGGAACGAGCCAATCAAGGTGCCCCTGTTGCATTCCACAGCAGCTGATAACAATTGTTTACATTCTCTTCTGTGGCCTCTGCCTTCCAGAAGACACAGAAATCTGAAAGAAAGGATTTCTGTGAAAAAATGTCTGCGACATCCCTTCATCTCCAGGTCCTTGGGTTTGAGGAAGAAAAAAGACGTTCATGTAATAGATTTGAGTGCATCATCAGAAAGATATCCAGTAATGCCCAGCTGAGTTGATAATGCCCAGTTTTAGTTGATTCTCTTAAGGAAAGAGATATCTTCCAGAAGTACCTTGACAGGCTTGAGGAGCAGGCTGTGCAAATGCCATGAAGGCAAAGAAGGCCAAGTTCAAGGCCCTTTGTCTGGGCTGGGGCAGTACCCAATATCAATATGGAATGGGAAAAGAATGGAGTCCTATGAAGAAGGACTTAGGTATACTGCTGAATGAAAAGTTGGATATAAGCTGGCAATGTGGGGTTGCAGCCCTAAAGGACAATCATATCCTGGGCTGCAACAAAAGCAGCGTGGACAGCAGGTTGAGGAAGGTGATTGTGCCCCTCTGCTCTTGTGGCACTCCATCTAGGGTACTGCATACAGCCCTGCAGCCCCCAAAGTAAGGACGTGAACCTGTTGGAGGGAGTTCAGAGGAAGCAAAACAAATGGTCAGAGGAGTGGAGCACCTCTCCTACGATGACAGGCTGATAGAGTTTGGGTTGTTCAGCCTGGAGAAAAGATGGCTCTGAGTAGACCTTACAGCGCGTTCCAGCACCTAAATGGTGCTGACAAGAAAAAGGACTTCTGAAAAGAGCAAGTAGTGGCAGGACAAGGGGGGATGAATGGCCTTAAACTGAAAGAGGGCAGGTTTAGATTAGAGAGCAGCAAGAAATTGTTTACTATGAGGGTGGTGAGACCTTGGCACAGGTTGCCCAGAGAAGCTGTGGATGCCCCATGTCTGGAAGTGCTCAAAGCCAGGTTGAGTGGGGCTTTGAGCAAGTGGGTCTAGTGGAAGATGCCCTTGTCAATGGCAGGGAGTTGGAACTAGACAGTCCTTAAGGTTCCTTCCAACCCAACCATTCTATGACTTTGTCATTATTCTCTGATACATAGGAATTCCACAGACATCTATATCTCTTGAAAATATTTCTTTCTGAAAGGATGTTGCAAGACAAAGTAGAAAAATTTTGATTTCTCCCAGCTGCAGGAAGCACAGAACTCCCTGAGATCTCTCCCTTCTCGGGAATATTGCAGGAGTAAGCTGTTGTATAGCGAGAAGGCAAGACTTTCTACCACAATGTTTTCCTGTTGAGAGAAGAGTTATGACAGGTATGCTGCCATTGAGTGTGGGTTTGATGCATTTTAAGCATGGATTGGCTTGGGTATGCACAGAAAAACAAAAACACATAGATGTGTTGGAATTTCCCCACAACAACTAGATGAATGCAGGCAGCAATCTTTGGCAGGACTTAAAGCCTGAAACCATACACAGTGTGATCCAGAAGAAGCTTTACTGATGAAGAAGTTTAACTGGTGAAGGTCAGTCGCAATCAGACTTTCAACTGACTAAATAATATATTTTCATCCCTTGCACTCCTGGGTTTTGATGTTCACATGTAATTTATGTTGCATTTTAAAATTCATTAATACTTTTGTGATTCTAAATCTAAGGACTTAATTTTTACTGCTTTACTTTTCTGGGCTGCAAAGAAAGAAATTTTTAGCTTAGATTTTTCATGGCCTCTGCTACTGTATCTCCATTAGCAAGGATGAAAGAAGAAAGTTTATAAAGTAATGATATACATCACTTAAAAAGTGATGACTAAACATTTCCAGTATAATTTTAAGTCACATTTGATACAGCTGTTAAAGAGATGATAATTTCACTCAAGGAACATTTTTTTAAACTTCTGGCTTTGTCAGCTAGTTTTATCATTGTCATAATTTATATGCACTTTAAGCAGGATGTCATTTGTAGCAAAGTTACTTACCTCAAACATTTTATCTGTCACTTTTTGCTGTGCCGAAATATTCTTCATTTCAGAAAGCTTTTCATATGCATGTGATTGCTCATACAAAACCCTTCTAGTCCTCCAAATATGTGTCTCACACCTTTGCCAAAACACAGGATAATGTCCATTGTCAGTCTCAAGCAAATAATTTTTTTTTTGTCAGGTACTGGGATATTTAACTATTTAACAGAATTGGAAAATATTTTGTGGAGTATATAATTCCTTAACAATATATATGTGCTGCTAATGTTTAGCAAATAGTATCAATTTATTTACACTGAGATGAATTTCATAATGTGAGATTCTAATTGAGAACTAAATCAGAAACTACAGATATCCCTAATTGTCCATGACTAGATCTACATAGATATACTTAGCTGTTCTTAGGTTAATAGCACAGAAATTCTGGTAATTAACTAATTTAACCCACTAATTCATTAGTGATACCCAGTAACTTTTAAACTGTCATTTTCAGCATAAGAGACACACTTGGAAAACTGGATGACTGACGCAAGTCTAACATACTAACGAGTTCCAGCCAACCCAGAATATGCTAATTACTGGTTGGAAAATGTTAATTGTTGTATGTAGTAGAATATATAGCAAAGCCACCGAAGAATTGATCTGCTGGCCTGTAGAAATGTCACTATTTGCACAATACATAGAGAATTCACAAACATAAGTCTTAGTCACTCAGTTCTAGTAGGAAAAAAAAACCCCCCCAATAATTTCTTCTACCATATTCCTATTAATTCCTACATACTATTTGGACTTTTTTTCATATATGAACATTATTAACCTTTACAAAAGTACCAATAAATGGCTTTTGCATTAAAAGTAACTGACTGATCAATAATGAAGATAATGCCAAAGGGTATTTAACTTTCACAATAGAGTGAGAAGTGGCAAAATTAAAAAATATTTTACTTAGTTCTCTTAGTTGTATCCAAAAAGAATTTCAAAGCATACCTTAAGGCTGTCATGAACAAAATCTATCATGTAGGCAGCCACCTGTGAACAGTTTCTACAAAATTTGGTGGAGGGCATTTATCATTCCTCAATTAAAATGTCAAATCTAATTAGACTTCCCCTCAACACACTGTATCTTACACAGTGGTACAATGAGAGAAAGGCTTTCCCTTGAATTACTAAAAAGCAAAGGGTTATCTGTAAAAGCTCCAAGAGAAGCAAGGGAGCCTTTCTGTAGCATTTCCAAATGCAAGGGAGTTAATTCATCAGCTGTTTACAGCCCATAAAATATCCATGGACTTGATATTTTACCTGGATGAAGGACACCTTCATTCTCATAAGACTCCAGACCAAATTGTTCTGTGATTAGGAGAGATGTGTCCAAGATTCACAGGTTGTTTTGATAGTGACTGGCATCATATATTGGCTGTTTGGCAGAGTGAAGACTTCAGTATTCATTTTTTGGTACTTCCTTTTAATCCAGTATGACACATCTTAACAAAGCTAAACACCAAATGATTAACAGCATGTTCTTTCAAAAAAGAGTTTCAAGCATCTTTCTTTTTCAAATAAGGGCTGTTCAGTGCAGCCTGCAAATCTGAGTAACAGAAAATACAGTGGAAAGCAAAATCTTAAATATTATTCATAGTAACCTAACCATACATACATATTTAAATAAAAAATTTGAATATTTTATAAAATCTATCATTGTTAATTATAATAAATAAACTATAAGATACCAAATCAGTAAATATTCTCTTCTTACTGATCTCCTGGAAAACTGCAAGTGTCCTATGCAGACGTGCATAATGCAGTCTAGTGATTTGAAGACATGAATCACCATACTAATAACACTCTGTAGACTGGTCAAATTGTACAAAAAGTGAAATTATTCCCTTTCCTTAACTCAATTTAAAATTCAAACTTTAACAATAATGCTTTTATTTTAATGGACAAGCCAGAGTAGTCATAGAGTTGTAAGTCCTCTTTTTTTCCTCCCTTTTCTCAACTGCCATTCTTTATAAATACAACTGTGTAAATGAGTTTGGATTTTTTGGAGGGTTTTTTATTTTCTGTTGCCATTTTTAGAGATGCTGTTTTACCTCTGGGTCTTTTTTTCCACGATTCACACCCACTTTTATATTTAGAAATATTGCTAATTGTCAGAAGCCAGTACTGCCTGTCTAGGTTCTTTTAAATATTCCAAACAAGGAGGTTTTAATTTTTAATACCAAATTTACTTTCTGGTGAATATTTTATGTTACATGAGGCTTTGACTTTGCAGAACAATACAGCAATATAATGAAATCACAGGACAAACACAATCTAGCAATTACAACATGCAGTTGGATAGTAATAGAGATGTGATTCCTATTACAGGTCTTTGTAAGCTGACCATTATGATGCTGGATATTCTCAGTCTCCAGAAAGAATATGTGAGTTAAACCCAGCTCAAGCCCTTTGCTCTCTTCAGACTTAATTTTGTTGTTTTTAAAATTTTTTTTGAGAGCCATGTATTCACACTCCCACGCAGGACTGACTGGCTGGGGCATATATTAGCTATTGTAGGGAAGGCCATTTACGCAACTGCTTGACACAATCAACAGATAGAGTCCATTACTTGAGGGAAAGGCCCCTCTCCCGTCCCCTTCGCAGCAGCTGTGCTCCTGTGGGTCCATAGGGGAGCAGAGATCCACCCTGAGGCCCGTGGAGGCCCCAGCAGGTGGAGGAACACTGGAAGAAGGTTCAAGCTGCAGGGACACATGCAGAGGCAGATGCTGACAGGAGCTGCAGCCCATGGCAGAGCTCTGCTGTGACAGTGCATTTCTGGTGGGCTGCACTCCGTGGAGAGGGCCCACACTGGAGCAGCCATTGAAGAACTGCTGCCCATGTGCTGGTCAAATTGTACAAAAAGTGAAATTATTCCCTTGTGAATAATTTCTCCCCAGCCCATGTGAAGGAGAAGTTCATGAAAGACTGTAACCCCTCATGAGGAACCCCATGCTGGAGCAGGGGAAGAAATGTAAGGAGAGTGGAGCAGAAGGTGTAAAGTATTGCAAGCTGATGGCAATCCCCATTCCCCATCTCTCCCCTGCCACGCAGAGGGAGGAGACAAAAGAATCAGGAAAAAAGGAGTTTGGTGTGAAATATCAGCAATATGAAATTGAACCTGGGGAGAAAGAGGGAGGGAAAGCATTCTTAGTTTTGTCCTTTTTTCTCACCATCTTATGCTATTTTTTGCTGGGAAGAATTTAATTGCTCTTTCTCCAACTTGAGGTCTTCTTTGCTGATCATGGTAAATGCAGAGTGATCTCCTCATCTTTATCTTGCTACAAGCATTTTCTTCACATTTTCTCCTCCAGTTATTTTGGGGAGAGAGACTGATGCAGTGACTTGCTTAGAAATCTGGTAGCCAACAAATCTTAACCTACTACACCTATTTTCTCTTAACCTTCTTTCATTGGCTGGTCACACAAATAAAATGGAGATCGATAACCATTCCATGATATTCCACATAATTATTGCCTGTAACTAGAAAATTGATTGTCAGTGACTGCTCATATTCTGTTAATAGTACAGTTTTTCTAGAAAATGAACATGAAGAGGTTCATGCAATAGGTAACAAAGCATAAACCTAAAATTCTCCTGCTCATAAATATTTTTTTCTGTCATGGATGAGACAGAACAAATTGTCAAAAAGGGAAGAACTGAGAAGGACACCTTCTATGTGGAAGCACAGAAAAATATTTCTTTACTTTCATCCATTTTTGGCAGGCGTTTTGACAGCCCTCAATCACTAAAAATATTAACAGTATGTCAGAAAGTTAATGGAAACTCTTCACTCATTAAGTGTAGAGTTGGAAGCTACTGTGTGCTAATTCAAAAAGCAAGAAAATACATTTGGGAAAATGTAGGAAATGAGCAAAGTATATAAATTCTATATACTAGAGAACAAAACTATTCTCCACTATTTCTTCCCTTTCATCAAAATTAAGATGCTTTTAAATAAAATTTACACTTCTGGTAAAGTATGTTCTTTATTTGCAAGTACATCTATTCTGCTGTTAACTGCTTTCAGCTCCTGCTTCTATTTACATTTGCAACTCTGATGCTTGGCTGGGTTTTGATAAATTTCCAATGTACTTCCTTCACATTAAACCAGCTGTGGTGCTGCTTAGCAATAAATCTTAGAAATTATTAATTTTCAGGGGGTTACTTCTCTGAGTTGTGATTATATTTTATAGGTGTTATCTACTATGGGATTCTCAGGTAATTGCTTGGAAACATTATTAAAGTTTACATTCTTTATAGCTTTCAAAAGATGAAATACCGATTTCCATTAGTGAATATGCATATAACAGGCATATGAAAGTATCAGCCAGTAATTCAGATAATAACCACAGCAATCATCATGCACCAAAAGGCATATGAATTATTTTAAAATACAAGCACTTTTAAGACATCTTTGCATAAAAAAAGTCATAAAACAGATAGCAAACTTAGTTCTGTCAAATGTATGCTATTTCAGTTAAATTTATTTGACGCTGTGTCAGAGTGAGATTGTTCCAATATAGGTCACATCTAAATGAACGAGTGATAATTTCTAAAGTATAAATACGTATTAATTGAGAGGTTTTTGCATATGAAATCTATTTGTGTATCTGTCATCATATTTCCTTGATTTTTGTACTCATGCAAATACATGCATGTAGATATTAAATAGAACCTGATGACTCCCCTCCCCTCCAGTCCTCTAAGTTCTAGAAGTTCTTTGATAATTTAGACTCTGATAACAAAATAATGGGCAAATGTTTATGTTGCCATCAATGCATACATCTTGGATTTGATGATAAAATTCTTTCACCTAAGGTTATTGTTTTGTTCTCAAAGATTTTTCCTAAAAATTAAATGAAAAATATTTATGCCCAGACTTCTTTCATGGAAGATTGAAGAGTCAGCAACTGTCCACAGCATTAGACAGCATCATTTAAATCATATCTGCAAAAGACTTCTGGAAACTGGCTGAGGAGTACCAAGAAGCTACCTTAAAATATCATCCCAAAATGATCTATTGTTCTTTTTCTAATAATTCTTCTTGTCTTTATATAGGTATACTCCACATGAGTTTATCTGTATTCCATTAGTTTTTATGCAAGCAACTTCCATTTACATTCTTTGTTTTTAATTTTTTATTCTTTCAATAGGTCTTTTTGTTGTGTGAAGAGGAACTGGGGTGTAGCATAGTAGTTATCCTCTATAAAAAACTTCTAAAAAACCCCAACCAAACAAACAACCACTTCCCAGGAAAAAAGACTGTTAAGAAGAGAAGTGATTGATTACCTCTCCAGAGAGAAATACAGAGGTGTTTCACAGAGAATCAACTTACCCAGACTGGATTTTTACCTGCAAAATGCATTTATCCTTATCCTTATAAAAATGTCTTGGGATCTCTTAATGAACATTAGTTACCAGGGCACTGATACCAATTTCTAAAGTAATTTCTGTCTCTCAAACATGTTGTCATCTTGATAAAACATGATACCAGTTCTTGCTGGGAAAGCAATTCGTTGTGTTTACAATGTGCAAACAAATCCTTCTGATGGGAAACAAAGAACTGAAGAGTCTCTGCAGAGAAACTCATACTGAATAAAAATCCTGTCTTCACTAGCTTTTGTAGCCAAATTATATTATATGGAAATGTTGCCAGATCCTTTTAGAAATTCAACTCAAATTAAGACCAGTATACTACTACATTAAATTTTACAAGAGGCAAGATAGATGTTGTGCACTTTATGTAAACATGATTTTATTGAATTATATGATTATTTTTACAACTGCTAAAATAATTAAATATGGTATTAATTACAGCAATTAGGGGTGATAGCATTATTTACTATAAGGTTTATTTATATTTGCAAGGTTAACACCTTTTTTCTACCTTACTGATAACTTGAACAAAAATAGCTAAACTATGATCATCTGAATATTTAGCTTCAGAACATATATGCCTGGTTTAAAAAAATAAGAAAAGTAAAAAAATCAAACATACAGTGCTGGAGTATATCTGAAGGAGTATATCTGAGCTTTTTTCCCTGTTAAAGATGATTAGAAACTTCTTTAAAGACCTTTTGACTTATGCTTTAAATTGTAGAAAAGAAATTTGCCAGGAAACGTGGATTTCTTGCCAAGTCTGTAAAACCCCCTGCAATTAAACCAAATTACACATCTTTTAAGAAGTTAGCAATGCATACGTATTCAATTGGAAAGCACAATTTTACAGCTCCATCCCGAAGTACTCCATCTCAACTGAGGATGTTCTGGCCAGGTCTCAGCAGACATTCATGCATCATGGAATCTCTGTGTCAGAGGCAGCAGCAAAAAGTTTGTTCCTCTTGAACAATGAGTCAACAAGGCTGCATTTGTGTTCAGCCTGCAGGAGAAGCTGGAGGGAGGAGCTGGTGGTGCAAACTATCCTATTCAAATTCACTCATGAGAAAAGACATTTTTGCAGTTGGATGTTGCAAACGAACAGAGATTCAAAGGAGCATAGGAGGTTCAGTTTCAAGGAAAACACATAACATGGTATAAATTGAGACCTATTAAAAAAAAAGCAACAGGTATCTAATCTAAACAGGTATATTAAAAAAAAGGTATGTAAAAAAACTGGTATCTAATTATCTAATTTCAGGAGAGCTGTTCAGGAATTTATGAGTAGAATTGAAAAGTACAGGCAAATATACATGGATATAATCTAGTAAGAAATTTTAGTACTGTCACAGAACTGAGGTGGTCTCTGCAAAATAAAAGGATTAATGTGTTGTAGAAGAAGAAGAAAGGTTAGATATAGAACCTACAAATGAAGCTTTTACTAGAAAGCATTTGAGCACTAATGGAAGGACAAAAGTGAAGGTCAGAGGGCAACAAGCAAGGCAGTCTGAACGAAAACCTTGACGAGAGAAAGTTGAATTTATTGGGCAAGCTGTTAGCAGGAGAGTCTTCAGCAGCATGCAGAGGTTTCATCCAGAAAGGAAATAGATCAATGATGTGAGGAAGTATCTATGATGTTTAATACCTTTTGTTGACTGGAACTGCATGCAAATTCCAGCACAAGCATTGAAACAGTAAATAAAATTACTGTTTAAAAAACATTCAACTTTGGGACAAAGCAGCACATAATAGCTGGCAATAATTACACTAATATATTGACATAAATGACAGTATAAAATATAATCGTAGCCGTCATAAAATAATTAATTAAATTATGTCAATATTATATAAATGCTAAAAGTTCAACATTATATTATCATTAAAATATTATCAGAATGGTGTTATGGACATGGCATGTACCCTCAGTGCCAAATCCCTGAGTTGTCCCAATAAGCTCAAGTTAAAACTCTCCTATCTTGTACTTTAGAATTCACATCCATGATACAGGTGAACCAGCAGCATTTACTGAAGTGTGAAGGTGTCTTGGATGATGTCCTCAACATCATCAACAGCAGCTGACTACCAGACACTGATACCTGCAGTGCTGAACTTCTTGCTATCAAAAGTTTCATATCTGTCATTTAAGCTGCCTTTTATTCCTTCAAATGATTGGTCCTGTTATTCTGTTCTTTATTTCTCCATTTTTGCAGCCTGATTGTTATTTTGCTGAGTTTCTTACTCAGCCTGGAAATAACTGCTGAGTCCTTGGCCATCATGTCTTCTTCCTGAGAATGATCCCTTGGGGAGTCAGGTCTTCAAAACAAATCAGAAATTAGTATTTCAATTAATCTATATCTGTGTAATTACAAATGCCTTTGTATTAGAAAATGCCACACCAAGGCTTATCTTGACTTCAGTCATAGTTTTACCCCTTCTATGGCGGCCACGTGCTATGATGCATCTGATCAGTATTTTCCTGATCATTCAGATCAGCAGTTCATTCATGCCTATTTTTCTATCAACTCCCTTCTGCAACACCCTTCCCTTAGATAAATTCAAAGCCTTTTTTACATGCTTAAAATTCTTACACACGCAGTAAAGAACTGGCAACAGTAGGAACAAGAGGAAATATTAATGTGGATTCCAAAAGATAGAAGCATACACTGACTAGTTAAGGAGAATTACAAAAAGTGAGGTTGGAAGAGTCAGCTGGAGGCCTTTTAGTCCAATCTCCCTGACCAAACAAGGTCAGGGAGAGAGAGCATGGGTCCCTGAGAGCATGGATATTTTTATGACAGAATCTCCTAGCCAATCTTCACAATTCACGATCACTGTGTGAAAATAATCTTGTGGCAACAACTGAATTACACCTTAGGAAAAGAAGGAAAATTTCCTGCAACTGTAAAAAAATCCTGTTAGTCCTACGAAACAAGCCTGTAAGCTGACAATATTTAGGATTGATAAAGTGCTTGTAACAAGGTTACTAAAATTGTATTTTGAACAATCTGCAAATAAAATATTATGAAAATATTACTTATAAATACATTTTTAAACTCATGAATTTTGGTTAGCTTTTCTCAGAGACAGCTTGTGCCTCTTTAAAAATAAAAATGAAATTAATTAACAAGTTTTTACACCAAGCCACTTTCCTATAATTCTTTGTTATTTTTGCAGGTTTTTAGCATCTTATTTTGGATTGTGTTTTCTTGTTTGTTTGCATTTTCTCAGTGTAATGATTTAAGACCTGCTGGAAATTGGACACAAAGTCATAATACTTTGTATTCTCCATTACTGTAAAGTTTAATTTAAGTGTTAGCTCACACACTTATGACTTATCATACTCCATGTATTTACATGCTCCATTCTTCTGCATTACCTGCACATCATGATATATTCTGTTTTTTACAGAGTCCAGAATTTCTAATGCTCATCAGAAATCAGAATTTTGAATCCTTCTAACTAGAATTCTTATTGACTCTGAGAGAACTGCAAACAGCTATGAAGTAATTAATAATGTCCCCCATGTTGGGGTAATGAGTATGGAACAAAAGGCATTTGGGTGTTCAATTATCAATATAATCTGATTCAAGGAGAACTTAAATTCTCTGCCTCAGGGAAAAAGAAGCCCCTAAACATATGTGAAAACTGAATTCCAAATTCAAATGGGATGAAGAGTAGTTTATATCCTAGGGTCTAGAATATCCCACCAAGAAAAACCAGACAGTAATGATTGGAACACTTAGAAATATGTTTACAAAAAATGTCTGCATGCATCAAGAGCATATTCCGGTCTTTGATTTTAGAGTCCAGTGGTGGAACTAAATCAAAATGCTTGTACTGTGTCCCTACGGAAAATTAACAGATGGCCTTGATCTCTTGTGTATGAATATTTTTTTCACATACACTTCAGTAGCAAAATTTATCCCCCTAAAAGAGAACTGGAAGTGGGGATAGGGGAATGAGGGCAAGGGATGGGAGAAAAAGAAGACTGTGAAATGTGAATCGCAGTGAAATCTTTAGGAATCTGCTTCTTCGTTGGTGGATTGTTTGGCTATAAATCATCAAAGTTTATGACAAAATCAGTTTACTAACCATAAATCTCATGTATTGTGAATAATTACTGGAAAATAAACAGACAGTTGAAATAGTATTCTATTCTCAGGCACACAGAAAAGCACCTTATTTTTGTACATCATTGCAAAATAAAACTAAATTACAATAGGACAAAGCAGTGCAATAAATGTTACAGTTTTTAACAGTACCAAAGTCAGGCATCATTTCTCCCTATGTTTATGTTTTCTACCTCATCCTTTTTAAAATTTCTTTCCTCTCTTTTCAAGTCTTTCTTTTTTTCATTATCATATACAAGGAAATTAATTTTCTCCAACTTTCCTCACTACTTTTCCCATTCTTCTTCTGCTACTTCACCTTTCTCTCAATGTTGCTAAGACATTTGTAATAAGGCTTCTTGATTTTCTTTAAGACTTTCATAGCTATATTAATGTTCTGTACCAAAAAGATAGCTTGGTGATATTCCTCAGAGATTTTTTCTCACTTTTGCAAATGTAGTAGGAACTAGAATTTTACATATATTGAAAAATTTGTGATGAAGTGACTGTCTGCTCCATCCCCAAAGGAGCCATCCCATCAGAGCAGGAAGGTCTGGAAAAGTATGGACCAAGGTGTCTTACACCAAATTAACATCCCAAACATAGAAGTTATATTATCACCTTTCCTGCTCTGCATGATGAACTTCTGGGTGAATGACTACAGACATTAATTAGAATGAAGAAATCTCTTCAGATCATATTTTAAAAGAAAAATCTGAGGTGGAAGTGTCTTGAGGAGAAGAAAAGTCCATGAATAGCAGGATTTGCCTTGTATTTTTCTCCAAACAAAACATACTTGTTGGTCTTTCAGTTAATGCAGATGATGTGTAAATAAGGAGAAGTCTTCAGTAATAGTAGACTAGTAACCTTATCTCCTTTCTTAACTTTGTTAGCATTATACTGCTGACTTAATATTCATGTACTATGTGGGTTTGTCTGGTATATAATAGGCATATTATACATCTATAATCTACATTTATGAAAAAAGAAGGATAATCTAATGTGACCCACTGTGCCCTCCAAGCCCAATTATGTTCATTTAACTAAGGCATATATTTCTCAAAGCATTCAAACTGCACTACAGCTTTTCAAGAGATGAGGATTTCAGAAGAGAGAAATTTTGCTATAGAAGTGTCAACCTATTAATAGGAATGTGGTGATTTAACATCAGCTGGGGATTAAACGCCAAACAAACTGCTCCACATCCACCCACCCCCTCTGGTGGGAAAGAATGAGGTCCACAGTGCTGGCTGCCAGCAACTGCCCCAAAGGAGGAAAAGATCAAAAGGTGGCCACTCGTCGTGCGTGCTCTCCCTTCTCTTCCCTCTGAGGCCACTCTACCCAGGAATGATTCGTGTGGTAGAGAATAGAAAATATCGACATGCCCATGTGGTTCTAGGCTCCACCCTCTTTTTGGCACCTGCAAGCAAAACTAGAACAAGTGACCAGTGAGAAAGATGGAGCTGGATCATATTAGATCACACATTGTTTATGTGATGAACATTCAAAAAAGAGAACCTTAGTAACTATAAATTGGATATGTTTTTCCTTATAAAATGCAGGGGGATATTAAAGATTCATCCTTGCCTCCACAGGGACTGTGAACATTTGAACTTTCCTAAATTAGCCTTTAGGAGCACTTGCAGTACCATAATAATTAAGCTGTCTCTTTTCTTGAAGATTTAAAGAGGTTGGTTTTTCTTTCTGGGCAATTTCACCTTGCTAATAATTTGTTATTTGGCATTTTACTAAATGTATTTTGCATATTTTTGGCTTTTCTTTTTGAAAAATGGATGATTTTGAAAAGGTTCACTGGATCTTTTAGTATGGAAGAAATGTTGCTACAACAAATAGTTTGTGTATATAGATTTATATAAATATATATGTATTAATTTGTGTGAAATTGGTTTTAACATTCAATGTGGGAGGGAAACAGGAGACTTTCAAAAGCCATTTGAGCTTATTTCTCTACAAAACATGGTAAAAACAACAGAGATTATGTTTCTTTCCAGGTAATGAGTCACATATGAAGGTTTCTATACCACAAATATATTTTTATTTATACCTCATCAAATGTCTCAAAATTATTCATTCTTTTGTCCTTTCTGACTGCAAAAATGCACAGATATTTCTCTAGGGTAATATGAACTTTCAGATTATATTTAAAAAAAATATTGTAGCATTTCATGAAAGCAGCTATCCATCTGTACCACAATTAATGAACCAGAATTGGCATTTTTCTCAGTTCTACATTTTCTACTAATCAGAAATTTGCCCCTGGGAAATACAAATGTCTGTGCTGAGTAGACACAAGGTGTAAAACACTGATACAAAACATTTAATAGAAATCTGCATATAATGAAAATAATTCCTGAAAACTGTTGAACCTCCCTGGCAAATAACTAGCATTGTGCAACAAAGTATGGAACCCAACTCAATGTCCTAATTTGATTTTGCTTTTTCTTCTTTTTAATGTCATTGGATATAAACCAGTTTTTATTGTTAATCTCTTTTGGAAACCATATGAAATTGAGGTGTCTGATTAACGATTTTGTTCTTAGAAAAAAAAATTATTATGTTCAAAATAATCTCCATATTAAACATGTTTTTTTTAAAAAAATATTGAAGCATCTCTGCTTGTACCAGTATAGAAACTAAGGAATATATGTGTCCCAAATTAAACTGAGTTAATGATGGGATTAGAAGTAAAATGCAACACCCTGTCCCTGTGGAGATATGTCCTCTATCTAAAAACTCCTTTTCCCACCTCAGCTGCTCACAGGCAAGAGTGAATACTGGCTGTGCTGTGTGCTTCACTGCTGATGGTCACAGAAGTGCTGGATGTAGAAATAACCACAGGAAGGCAGCAGATGGTATTGTCTAGGGATAGAGTTGTAATTTATGCTCTGCATTTACTACCATACATACATTTAAATAATAAGAAATATAATGAAAGAGCAGTAGTTTCAGTCATGGCTTTTGGCATAATTCTGAGCCTGTGTTCAGAGTTTTTGAATGAATTATCCTGTCAATCACAGCCTAAAAGAGAAATCTAAAGATCCAGCTGTAATTTTCAACAGAATACTCTTAGAAAAACTAAATTAAAAAATGTATTATATACTACTAAAAAAGTCATGCCAGTAAATGAGACTTTAGGACTCAGCATCAGATTGCCCTCATATTTTTTTTTAATTTATTCATTTACTTTAAAAAGTTTTCTTATACTAAATTCTTTATGCCTCAGGCATTCATCTGAAATCTTAATGCTGTAAGCCTTCAGGCTTACCAACAGTATCTGTGATGATGTTTTATAAATGTCTGTAGAGTAGTGTAAGGTTTTCTGCTGACTCACTGTCACAACTGGGAAATGCTAATGCATCCTGTCACCTCAGCCTCTCAGACTCATCTGTCATCTCTGGTCTCTTGGCTTGTCCCACCCCTCAAGGTGCCTGTTGCCATTCTGTCTGAAGGACTGACTGCAGCAAAGGAGAACTTCTGTGAACACTTATGATTATGTGGATTTTCAAACCCAAACTTTAGCGAGAATTAATGTATTTCCCTTAGTTGCATGTCTATTAAATTATCAGAACCATCAAGTCCAAAGAATAAAATAGATACTTAGTAAGATTGCACCCTACAAAAGCTCTATGTTGTTTGGGATTTTTTTGGTTTTTTAAAATAATTTTTAAGTCTCATTTTATGGATGGAAAACTGTAGATACACTAAAAAAGAACAGTTTCTACCACCATCAACAAACCACAGCACTGTATCTAGCACTTTGACCCAAAATGGTCTAGTATATCAGAGGAATAAACCCACAGCACAAAAGTTATATTCAAGCACTGGTGAGCTTGAGGTCAAAAGAAAATTAATAGAGTAACATCAGAATAATAATTATTCCACACTGAAGAATTTTAAATGCACTCATCAGAACTAATAAGTATTTATACATCAGATACAATAATAATCTGTTTTCACCCTGTTAATTTTTAATTAATTTTTCACCCTGTTTCTATCTGTTTTCACCCTTATAATTTTTCTTGACTCCTGAGCATTTTCATATCTTGATATTTTAATTCTACTGTTCTTGAATTTTATTGGATTTTTCATCTGCTTTGATCTTTACATTTATACCTTAGCTTCTTGTGACTCATAAGAGGTATGCAATTATGTGTCTAATTCTATTTCAACTATTATACTTTTTTTCCACCAAAAAAAAAGATGAGTTTAATTTGTTTTAATGTAAATCAAAATATGTTCAAAATATTCCTGAATTTAGGGCTTCAGAAAACTCCTTTCTTTCCCCTGATTTTTTTTCCAGAAAAGTGCTTGATTTACACTTATGAGTAGGAAGAAAGATTTTATGATTTCCACACGTATATGAAATGCTGAAATTAACAAGATAAGAATGATTTCTCAAAGAAAAGCCAATTGCTTTTCTTAGTTGTTTTAATTTTATTACTTTAGTTTCAATTCTCCCAAATTCCTACACAGTCCTTTCTTAGAAATTGCCTAAGTTTGTAAGGTTTAGGCTACAGGACTCAATTCTTTGTCTTGCAGACTTCCATCCATTTTTGATATATCTAACTCACTCCATGATATTGTCTGTATAGAATTGATTGTTTAGAACATTTAGTAGGTTGTAACATTTTTCTATTAAAGATTCTAATACTTTGTGGATTCAGATTTTGGTTCCCTTGTTTTTCTTTCCTTACAAAATCTTCATTTTCTCTTTTAGAATTTTTTGACATGAAAATAAAGCATTAAACACTTTCAAACTTCTCCAGGGAAAACTTTGGTCTACTTGAGCTTAGCCTTGTTATCTGTCAATCACTCAATCAGCCTTTATTTTATATACAGTAGCACAATGGAGAATGAATCTCAGAGTGCTGTGCATAATAGCTGTTAGTTAACAAGAGAAAGCTAATCTCAGCAGATGAATTTTCACCTTTGTTCTACATCTACATAAAGAGTTTCTAATAACCTCAGGGACTAAGTGTTATTGCTTTAGGGTATATGCTTGAAGTCTTGGTCTCTGGGTTTTTTGCAGCTGTGTCCATGATAACTCTGGAATAAAATGAACTTGGGTTTTGACTAAAATAATAATAGCATCAATGACTGAATATTTATGCTATGCTGCATGACAGAGACTAATTACATTTTTGTGACTTAACAACTTACTATGGCCACTGGCTAAGCAAACTGTTATAAATAGATCAAGGCTGTGCTACTGAATCAGTATCCACACAGTAAAATTAATCGTAGCCACAGTCTTTGCAACTTGCACACTGATGAGGATTGCACCTGAGGGAGGTCACCAAGTTCTTGTGCAAAACTGAAATGTCCTGCTACCTAGATGAGTTTTACATGGCAAAACTTGCCCTCGACTCCATGACATGTCAAAAGACACCTCAGGGAGCCCCTCGTGGACTTTTCTTCTGCACTTTTCCATTAAAAGAAACATTTTGTGTCAAAGTGAATGGTGGTACTAAGTATGCCCTGTACTTACAACACTGTTAGTAATAGCAATAATTTCAGAAGTCCCATACCTATTTTTTTTCTCTTTTTGATGCTTGACAGAGAATTTTGAGTTCCCAACATAAGGAATTTGACAATTTTTTTTCTGGGTAATCTGTAGACAGAAGAACAGAAGACAGTCTACGCAAAATAGTAAATGTACCTCGAAAGGATGAGCATACGAGACTTTCAAAAAAAAGTATATGGATGTTACCCTTTGCTAGAATAAAAGAAGCAGCAGTAAATTTAAAAAAAATCACTATAATATAAGCAGACTGGTTTGATTTGGCTACTAATTGGACATCTTTTTCAGTGTAAACAAGCATGTAGTATCTATTGCTAGATATAATTGAGTAAATTCTAGTATAGGCTCATTTTGCAAACTACATGTGTTGACATCTGTAATAATAACATCATTATTAACAATTAGAATGAACAGCAGCCATTTCACAACTCAGATGAAAATGTCATAGAGTTTTTCTGAATTATTAGTTTCTATTTAATTTAATAGATTTTTGTAAGAATATTCATGTTTTAAGGTTTTGTATGAAAGTAGGCCAAATTTATCTCTGGTTTTCTCCAGGGAATGAATCACAGGATCACAAAATGGTTGTTGTTAAAAAGGACCTCTGGGGATCATTTAGTCCAAGCTCTTCTGCTAGAGAATGTTCACCTAGAGCAGATTGCACAGGATCATTTTCCAAGCAGGTTTTGAATATCTCCAGAGGAGGAGTCTCCACAACATCTCTGGACAGGCTCTTCCAGTTCTTTGTTGCCCTCAAAGGAAACAAGCTTTTTCTTATATTCAGAGGGAAATTCCTGGTTTTAAATTTGTACCTGTTGCCCCTTGTCCTGTCATTAGGCACCACTGAAAAGAATCTGGTTCCATCCTCTTGATGGCCACCCCAAAGCTATTGGCATGCATTTATAAGTTCTCCTCACAGTCATCCCTTTTCCAAGCAAAACAGTTCCAGCTGCCTCAGCCTTTCCTCATAACAAAGATGATTCAGTTCCCTAATCATCCTGATAGCCCTTTGCTGGACCCTTTCCAGTAGTTTCTTGTCTTTCTTGCATTAGGGAGCCTAGAACTGGACTCAGCACTCCAGATGTGGCCACCCCAGGGGCAGAATCACCTCCCTTGGTCTGATGGCCACACTCTTCCTAATGCATCAGCAGTTGCTTCCCAGCAGGTCCGGCCCTTGTGTCCATTTGTGCATGGGATTATTCCTCCATGGGTGCAGGACCCTACACTTGCCCTCACTGAACTTCCTTAGGTCCTTCTCCCCCCAACTCTCCATTCTGTCCAGGTCTGGCTGAATGGCAGCGCAGCCTTCAGGTGTATCAGCCACTCCTCCAAGTTTTCTACTTTAAGCAAACTTGTCAAGCATACAAGGATCTTGTACTGACCTTGGAGAAGACCACTGGAAATGGGCCTCTAATTAGACTGCACCTCTGACTGCAGCCCTCTGGGCTCTGCCTTTTGCCCAGATCTTAATCCACCTCACTGTCCACTCATCTAACCCATACCTGATCTTACATTGGAGCATCTTATGAGAGAGAGTATTAAAAGCTTTGCTGAAGACAACATCCAGTGCTCTCCCCTCATCTATCCAGCCAGTCATGTCAGCACAGAAGAATTCTGAATTGGGCCAGAATGATTTCTAATTTAGGAATCCATGCTGGCTACCCTGAAAACATACCTTTTATCCACATGCATAGAATGAACATCCATAATGAGCTGTTCCATCACCTTTCCAGGGATTTAGGTGAGTATGGATTACCTGTAGTTCTCTGGGTCCCTCTGTTCACCCTTTTTGAACACTGGAGAGACTTTGTCATTCCACCAGTCCTGGGGCATCTCTCCTGCTCTCCATGACTTCTCAAAGATTACAGAGAGTGGCTTAAAATAACATCAGTCAACTCCTTCAGCTGGTATTTCCTCTGTAGGTTTAGGGTGAAATTAGAGGAGCAAGGCAAAAGGGTATCTTCTTATTTTCCTTTTTTTTTTTGATTGGTTGATTATTTCATGGAAAACTTCCAATTTAGTAATAGATTAAAACTTAATAAAAAAACTTAATAAAAAAACTTAATAAAAAATTAATGAAAAAATTAATAAAAAAAAACAATAAAAAAAAATTTGGAGTGTTCAGAAGAAACCAGAATGGAACAACACAAAGAAGGTATCTATCTCAAAAGAGAACTGCAGTATATAGATAAAGCTGTAGGGGTAATTTGACCTTCAAGCCCTGAATGGGAAGGTTTTTGAGATAAAAGGTACGTCCCTGAAGTAGGGGTACCTGTGTTCATAACTCAAAGATAAGAAAAAGCTAGTAATTCTAGTCAGGGCAACGATATGGTGTAAAAGACCTATCTAGAAGTAAGCATACTTTGGAAGATATTTTTATCTCCATATTTCCACATTTTTGCCCCTATGGCAAAATGTTAGTATATATTTGTTACAACAATTTTCTGTGAGATTTAATAAACTTCACTGGGAATTAAATTCGTTTAAAAGTAGTAGGTTTTCATAACACATATTCAGACCTCAGAAAGAATCAGTATGTCAGACCAAATTAATCTCAATCTTTTTTTAAAGGCTTGCTAACACATGTCAATTAATAAGCAGAGAGCTTATGATAATTGGCAGTTAACACTCTATTATGAATAAGGTTGTTTGCTCTTAATGGAACGTAATGGATTGTAATTCTGTGCTTTAATATTACATGCCAAAGCATGCATCTCTCACCTCCCTTTCTGTCCTCACAACAAGTTACACAATATTTGACAATGATAAGTAGACAAAGGATTATACTCAACACATTTAATATGGAGTATTAAATACACCAAATGTAGACACTAGGTAAGTGCTATTAATACAGGCATTCCTGTCACTTCTAGTATGAAAATGCCAATTTTTGTTTTGTTTTGTTTTCCACCTGCTGTTGGTAAAAGTCACAAAATTCAGTGGGTGTTCTGTCACAAATGGTGTTCCCCAGGACTCAATTTAAAGGCCAGTTCTATTTGATACCTTTGACAATGATCTGAATGAGAGGATTGAGTACACCCTGAGTTTGCAGAGGACACCAAGCTGGGTGGGAGGATTGATCTGCTGGAGGATAGGAGGGCTCTGCAGAGAGATCTGGGATTGATGGGCTGAGGACAACTGTGTGAGGTACAACAAGGCCAAGTGCTGCACTGTCGCAGACATATTTTCATTAAAAATCTTTCCTTAAGATTTTTTCTTCCTGAGAAGCTGAGAGGCTTCAGGAAAAAAAATGTAAACAATGGTTATCTGCTGCTGTGGAATGCAACAGGTCCGTCTGTGATTGGTCTCATGTGCTTGTTTGTAATTAATGGCCAATCACAGTGGAGCTACCTTGGACAGAGAGTCTGAGGCAGCTGCCTTTGTTATCATTCTTTTCTATCCCATTCTTAGCTTAGCTAGCCTTCTGAGATGAAACTTTTCCTTCTATTCTTTTTAGTATAGTTTTAATGTAATGTATATCATAAAATAATAAATCAAGCCTTCTGGAGTCAACATTCTTGTCTCTTCCTTCAACATAAGACCCCTGTGACCACCGTCACACTGCACTTCTGTCGCAACAACTGTCTGCAGCACTACCGGTTAGGTGACACTGGCTGGAGAGCTGCCTGGTGGAAAATAAACCTGGAGGTGCTGCTCAACCACTGGATGAACATGATCCAGCAGTCTGCCCAGGTGGCCAAGAAGGCCAATGGCATCATGGCTTTTTTCATTATTAGTGTGGCAGCAGGACCAGGGAAGTGACTGTCCTCCTGCACTTGATAATGGTGAGCTCACACCTCAAGTTCATTGTCCAGTTCTGGGCCCCTCACTTTCGAGAAAGATATTGAGGTGTTGCAGCATGTCCAGAGAAGGGCAAGAGAGCTGGGAAGTTTCTAGGGAGTAAGTCATGTGAGAAGTGTCAGAGGTAGCTCGTTGTTAACTTGGAGAAGAGTAGGCTCAGGGGACACTCACCAGAACTACCTGAAACGTCAGTCCTTTCTCCCAAAAATCTGAAACAGGATAAGAGAAAATGGTTGCAAGTTGCATCAGGGGAGGTTTAGGTTGGATCTTCAAAAATGGGGGAAAGAGTTGGAAGAGGCTGCCCAGGGAACTGATGGAATCATCATCCCTGGAGATGTTTAGATGTGGACCTAAGGACAAGTGGTGGATGTGACAGTGATAGGTTAAGTGTTGGACTTGATGGTCTTAAAGATCTTTTATAATCTACACACTTCTATGAGATTCTTTTCAGGTGTAAATAAACAGTAAATACAAATCTTGAAAGCACTGGGATTGAGACTAAGTTATCTTTGCTAATAATTGTTATTTCTTGTGTGACAGTTCAGAAGAAATAAACTTGCTCATAGGAATCTGTACGTGATCCTTAAGCGAGGTGAGTAGTAAATTGACACAAGAGCCTAGTGAGGAATTGTTTCTGTCATTTTCTGCTGGGAATTAACTTAGGTCAGTTACCTATCAGGGGATAAAAATATACAAAGACAAAGAAGGGATGCTTGCAGTCTTTGTAGTGTAGACATGCACCGTATTTGTTTAATTGCACAGAGCAATAGCAGTATTTCTTTTCAAGCCAGTGCTAATTACAATTTGAATCAATCTCTTTGCTATTGCTAGCAGTAAACTTTAAAATATGTTTGCTTTTTTGACTTCACAGCAGTTAATGTATTGGCTTCTTAGGTTTTTCTTTCATTTATTTTTACTGAAGTGTCTCTCTGACTGTCTATCTATCTGTCTGTCTATCTATCTATCCATCTATCTATCTATCTATCTATCTATCTATCTATCTATCTGTCTGTCTATCTATCTTTTTAAAACCTTATTGTCATGCACTACTAATCTAGTAATAGAAGTACATGAAAATATCTAATAGCTAAAAAGAAAGCAATCTACCTTTGTGCACATAAGTTGTATGAATTATAAAACAAGAAAAGCCACCAAGATAGTGGAATTGGAGTACATATTGCCCTGTTTACAAAACCAGCACAATGAAAACTTCCTCTTCCCCAAATTATTTCTTCCATTGATTTAATTTGAAATAATAATTATTGATAATTAAGCACTATCAGAACCAAGAGGAAAGGGAAAGATATGAAGTGTATGCACTGAATCTTAATGTCACAAGAAATAAAAGTGTCTACATGATGCAACAAGGCTGATAAGGTCTTATTCAGTTTCTTGATCAAACAGAATTCCCATTTCTGAAGATGTCAATTTAATTATTCAACAACATAGAGCAGATGTACTGGATATATTATTGTTTTAATCACTTGTGATTCTTTTGAAGCTTCTTTTGAAGCTCTTTTGATACATAATCTACCTCCAAAACCAGACAATAAAAGCATTATCTTAAGAAAATCTCAGATTATTAATAATATTAGAGGTGTCTAGCAAAGGAATAAATCCTTTTCTTCTTACCAAACCTTTTAACAGCTCCATCACCATAGTTCTTAATATGGTGATGTAGCTTCTTTATAAGGTTTATTAGTAGCAGAGCACCTGTATTTAACTAACCTTATCTACTCCTAGACTTCTAGAAGCAAAAAAAATTATCTGAATCTTGTCTATATTCTGGAAAGGATATTTATGCTGTAGAAATTGTAGAGAACATCCTTCTGTAATGGCAAATTGAGAAAACCTTTTTAAAGAATTAGAAAGACATTGTTGTAACATCTAGCTTCATTTGTTGAGATCCTGGTGCCAACAAATGGACAAAACTGTCAGAAAATGAAGAACTCTTACCTTTTATGTTGAAAATTAAAACCTGTATAACACTGATAAATAAATTCTCAGATACATATGTTGATATTTGCATGGTACATACTTACACTCATACAGACTTAATAATACAAAACTAAAGAACACTGGAAACACTGTATAATCCTCTTTACACTTTGAATTTTAGTTTGGTTGAGTAATTGAGTTTTATTATAACAAAACCAAACAAAGGTGGAGATAAATCCCAACAAAAACAAGAACAAAACCAACCAACCAACCAAAACCCACAAGCAGATAATTGTTTCCATTTAGTCATTCTGGGGTTGTCTAAATTCACAACTGCTGGAAAAACTTTATGGATTCAGGCCAAGGTGTACACACTAGTTAGTACTTGAGTATCTGCCTGAGCTGACCTACAAAATCAACTGCTTAAAAAGAACAATGTTCATTTAAAGTGAATGCATCTGATCCTTGGAGATACTGCTTACTATGTTATGTGGTATTGAAATGTTTATAATTCTGGGTAAAATTAAGACTTGACAAGGAAATGTAAAGAGGAGAGAGTCAGTCACTGTTTCCTCAGTACAGGAAAAGCAAAAGTGCTTAGCATTTTTTGCACAGATCAAGACTGCACCTTTAAAGTGAGCGATGCCAGTCACTGAAATTGTTTGCATCACAAATAATTGTGTTACAATTTCAGTGCAGTTTCTTGAAATGTATAAGCTGCTTCTTTTCAGATGAAATCAAGTCAGCAGATAAAGTTGGTAAAAGCACCTTCTATTCTCCAGTCGGTAATTGTAGGGTTTATTTGGTTGTTTGGATTTTTTAGTTTTCATTTGACTTTTTTGTTTGGTTTGGTACAGTTGGGTCTTTTTGTTGCTTGATTTCTGAGTTTGGGGTTTTTCTATTGTTTTTAATGTACAATCACAGAATCAGACTAGGGATAATTTGAAGTAAAAAATTAAAATAAACCAAATAAACTGTGAGGAAATAAGGTCCTCAACATGAACTCTTTTCCTGTACAGATTCACTCACTGTGCTACAAATTTATACAGGTGTAGGGAATGGCATTTGCAAGTCAGTGATCCCTAAGTATATGGAAATGATCTAGGTGTAGATCCTGGTTAACATGCTTGTTCACCACGTTTCATAGCCCTGAAGTATGATGCAATGGTGGAGTTCCTTTTGTATTATGAGGTGTGTTTGGAATTCTGTTTCTTAAAATCAGTGTGCTTAATGAAATTACCATGGTTTGATTCTTCTTCATGGTTACTCTTGCATTCCCTCATGCTTTTATGCCACAATAGGAAAAAAGCCTTCAGCAGCAAACAACCAGCATTGGTTTGTGTCATTTGTGTGATTGTCATGGTTTTGGGAGAGGGATGTCATATCCTTTCATTTCACTTTCTAACCATCACTTTCTCCCTTTATTTTCCAGAGCCTGTACATAATTTCCAAATTTACAAATTTAACAAATTCTCTAATATAAACATGACCCAATAAGCTATTAAATTGAATGCGACAGGAAATAATATGTGGTATCTTTCTGTGCAGAACAGGTGAATTGAAGCATAATTGAAAAAATGTGTGTGTGCATCCATGCATGTGTTTATATTTAAGTAATGAATTAGAATAAGGGTAAAAACAAAGATCCCAGAGATTATTTGCTATTTTTAATGTTGAATATCTCATTATTTAATTATTAATGCAGTTGATTTTTTCTACTTATTTCAAAAAAACCAAAAAAACCCACTTCAGTCCTTATCAGAAAACCATTAGTAAAACCCAAGTTTGATATTTTATAATAAATATTGATTTTATTGAAGTCAGTGGAAGAATTCCAATTTAATTTTCAGAATTTCTCATAAGAATAAATATCTTTAATTACAGAATGCAAAGTCCCATTTTGAAAGCACCTAGGGTTACAATTAATTCTTTTACTCCATTAATGTTATAAGTTTCCATTCATGCCTAATTTTTTGTTTATCTTTTGTTTGACAGAAGAATATGAAGCTCTGCTATGAAAAAACCAAAGTAATCTGTAAATTAATCAATCCATTTCCTTCTAATCAACCTTTTTGATATAATTAAATTAGGATCAAATAATGAACAAATCTCATCTTTCCAAAAATATTTTGAAAAGAAACAAATTTTAGGTCCCTTTTTACTGGCTGAAAATGGAACTGTAGATCTCTACATAACAGTGATGCATTTGAAAATAGTAATTAGGGTCTGCACCTTTCTAGATCTGTGAAAGTGAGAACAGCAATAGGAGATATGCCTAGGGAGCATTAGAATAATTAAATCTTCCTAGTGTAATAGCATGATAGATTGAAAAGTATCAGAGGCAGAAAAAATGCCTTCCCTAGATACTTTAAAAAATTGATACAAAGCTTAAGGGAACAGAAACACCATCTTGCCCATTCATGAAGCCTTACGAGAAGGGTTAGGAAATTAACCCCTTTTTCCTAACATCTTATTGGAATCTGAAAGAACAATCTCATTGAAGTGCATCACAGAAACCTGATACACTGACAAGTATTCAACCGAAAACAATTTGCATTTGCTTGTCTTGGATTAGAAAAGAAAAAGCAAAAAGAAATAAAATTTTCCTCAGACCAAATTTTGTACACGGAAACACAGATGGAAGTGTTTCAGAACCTGGAAAATATAAAATAAGCAAGGAACAAAGTCCAACGGTTTTTTGTCATTTGTATTCATAAAAATCTACACTTGAGGAGAACTGGGCAAACTCAGGAACAATTTCAAAGGAATGTGGGCAGCCTAGCAATGAGTATCCTCCTTAGTGCTGCTTTGCTAAGAACTGCATCTCTTACAAGCCCATATGTTCAGGATACCTTTTCTCCAGAAGTCCCAAATAGACAGATCAAAATAACAGCTTCATTTTTAGAGGAAAAATACTCCAATGTTATATGGGCTTTTGTTTTACTGTTGTTGGATTTTTTTTTTTTTTTTTTTTTTAAGGAATGAAGTGTTTCTTCATGGTACTATAGGTATAAGGGAATTTTCTGGCATTTGTCAGAGGAGCTTGGATGGTAAACATAACTGTAAGACAAAATGTTCTTCCTCCTGAGGTATCAAAATCAATGAAAAGCTCAGACTCTGTTGAATCAGGGGAGAAAAAACTGCTGCATGAGTTACGATACTACATTATATTTTTTTACCTTCTAGCTGCAGGTCCTGGGTCAGTGCTGGTCAATACTTAAACACAACCTGTCCACCTTTATCCTGTAAAGGAGAGGAAGCCACTAAAGGTCTCAGACATGGGACTTGCTAAGGGATTAGTGCCAGAAAACCTACCCTTCCTAGCTGATAAAATGCTCTGGTGGTCAGGATTCTCCTCTTGATACAAGAAGATTTCACCATAGATGTCTAAGTATAAGCTACATTGGAATTAAGAAAACACAATTATTTCATGGTCACGCGACTGTTTAAAGATGTTATAATGCCTCTCTTAATTTTTCTCTTCCATTACTCTCCTTCTGTTGCAGTCACTTTCCAACCGTCCTGCCATTAATTATATCATAAACAATGGGTACTCAGGAGAGATTCATCTTGCCTGAGATGGATGATTCTTCTTAGGCTCACTCAAGACCTAAATCTTTCTGCTTGGCATCTCTGCATGTGAATAGTAGCCAGGTGGAGACTATTCTTAATAACGTCTAAAAGATTTCCCAAATCTGGAAGAAAAAGGAAACAAGGAACAAACCCAACTGAAAAATAAAGCAAAACCCCAAACACAAAGTTTTGAGAAGTTTTGTCACAAACATAATATAAAATTTAAGGATTTTATTTTGTGTAAAAACTGCTTATTTCTCTTTTCTTTATCCATAAATGAAATTAAGCTTGAAAATTTATGAGGTGTTTCTTGTACTAGTTTTAAAATGTGTTGGAACAGGAAAGTACAGGAATTTACTATTATACCTGTGAGAAGGGGAGAATTTTGAGAATATTTCTGAACTTTGTAAAATTGAAATGCATTTTGAAACAAAATTTCTAGAATTACTGAAATTTAAACTGGTTTATTCTGCCTAAAATCAATTAAAGACTTTGATAACCATTTTTAATGTGTGATTTTAATCACACTTTTCAGTGTAAGCAAATTCAAGGAAAAAACTTGTCTGCTTCTACTGAATTTTGTGCAATTCCTTCTGTTTCAGTTTTTCTTGGTTCCATTACACCTCTATGAATTAGTCTTTCATAAAATCTCTTTTTTTTCCATTATATAAAAATTTTATAATTATATTTTTTTCGTTACCATAATTAAGATTCTTTCACAAGTAGTGACTAATCTCAGATTTCAAAACCTAAAAACTCTATACTGTGCAAAGATATTTTGCATGATCTGACCACGAGTCTAAACAGCACAGGTGGCAGCAATCTGGTATAGAATACAGCATGTTTGAATTATAAATCAAGTACATTAAAGAATCAAAAGCAAACCTCAATTAAAAGAACTAATAGACAAAATTAAAAAAAAAAAAAAGTAAATTAACTAGTAAATAACTTGGTTAAAGACAGAATGACTAATAATATACCCTTAAATCACTCAACAAAGCCAAAGTATCCTACAAAAAGAAAAGCATTGCATTTCATTTTTTATTGAAAATATACACATTAAAATACATGATTCCATCAATTTCTGTGTTATGTGTTCTTGCATTAATTTTATTTATTGTACCTTTCCATTATTTTCTAGCTACATTTATTACAAATCTTCATTATTTACATAAGATATTCATGAGCTTGTTTGTAGAACTTGGAATGACAAGAGCCTTACAAATTATTATGGCTTTAACATGTTTTCAGATCAGTGAAATATAAAAAGTTGATTAGTTTTTGGGATGAACTATGCCTATTCTAAGAACCCACCCTGAAGCACCATTCAATTTGCAAGGTATCTAATTTTGTGTATTCCAAGAGGACATAGTTCCTTTCATTTCAAGGGAATGTGAACATTGCCGCATTCCGCGTCCATCAATATCCATCTTCCGCTCTCCAAAGTCTGACTCTCCACCACCCCTTATCGGACATCTTGACAGTATAATTGGAAACTGGTATCAGTGGGGAGGTTAATGTGTCACAGAAAGCAGAATTTCACCAGAGTCTTTTTTCACAACCTTTCTGCTAAAAGGTCATACTTGTACAATCAGATGGAACAAGCATGTTCATCTGTTTCAACAACACTGACAGTTGTTTCTAAGTTTCTTTTTTATTTTTGAAAGCTGCAATTATTCCCTACTCTAACTCTCAGTGATTTGTTTTCCTTTTTGATCAGTTGTAACATTGTATTTTTAATTTAAAACTTGTCTTCTTGTGACCAAATGGAATGCAAGGATTAGCACCAGCTATCAGTCTTTGATTAACAAAAATGTACGTAGAGAACCATCTTGAAGGTCAGTGTTTTACAGATCATACAGTGTGATTTATTTTTCTATATCCAAGTTGTTTGAAGTAATGCAAGTGTTTTCTTATTTTACAGAAACAAGATATCAGAATCCAGGAACATTTTGTTGATATTTGTTTATTCTCTTATAATTTTGGCAGTAATGATTTGCAGTGGCCGAAAGGAATTCCTGTCTGCTTTATTTTTTTTAAAGGTATTTTGTAATTAGTGTAAAACCTTAATAATCTTTTATCTGTCTTTTCCTCCAGTGTTTTATTTCTCAAGACATGTTATTTTATCAGTGTATTACTATATAAATTTTAATTAGTGTAGCAATTTTATTAGTCTTTGCTGTACCTCTCTTCTGCTTAAATTTCTTTTCTGTTGTTAGATGCTCACACATATAGACATTCACAAAAACACCTTTGTTTTGATTTTCTGTTTCAAGAAATTGTTACCTAACACTGTTTGAATTTAAGGTAGCTTGCATAATATGTGTCTGTTTTCAGTGTCATAACTAAAGGAACATTATTAATGGAAACTGAAATATTATTAGCAGTCAGCAACAAACTGTTTTCTCCAGATCAGTAAAAGATGTTGAAATACTTATTTACTCCATGTAGCAAAAACCAAAAAAGAGAAATACTCTGGACATCCAAATTATATCTTGATTTCCCTTTGATGTTGAAAATCTCTTCAGACCTTTTTAGCATGAGTGATACCTGTGACACAAACTTCTGCAAAAACTTCATGTTGCAAACTTGCCTTTTCTAGTTTATTTATAATTATTACAATGTATTGAAGAAAATCAGCAGAAAATTATTTCTTATGTTTCATAATATTTTTTCATACTCCACTTTGTAAATGTCAAAAATTTACTGCTTTATAGGAATGCTTGAGATAGTAAGTTAAAACTGATAATAGATTCAAATTAGTATTAAAATTCGGGTGAAAAAAATTTAGGCACAGATTTGTATTTCCTTAAGCAGCTTGCTGTTGAGAGAAGGCCTAAATCTTAGCCTAGGAATCCTGTCTGTCCTAAATTCCTATTTTCTTTCTTTTACTTTCCCCTTCTCCTTCCCTTTCTCTTTTTTCTGTCTCTTTAATTATACAGATTCTCAGTGAAACTAAACTTTGATTGACTGCTAGAGAAAATTCTATCTGGATTTCCATGGATTCCTTATTAGCAAACTAACCAGGTATTATTAATATAAGCACTTTGTCTTCCTTTTCTTTCCTACTCTTTGTTCCAGATTGCAAGGCAAGATGTTTTCAATTACCATCTGTATGGCAGATTATCTTTTGTCAAGTGGGCAGTTTGCCTTATCTCTCCCTTTGAGTGACCACAATCACTCCTCCCTCCAGAGGGGACATCTGTTGATAACAAGCTGTTGAATGTCACTGCATGGCTGATAAGAACTATAACATCACATTATGAAATGCTCCACCCAGAGGGAGGAGCCAAGCATTGCTACCCAGATATAATCCAGAAGTTTTTGAGACACCAGCATGGCTTTCTCCACGGGATTCCTCAGAGGAACAGCAGCTGTTTCTTCTTCCACTGGATCTTCAGAGGAAGAATACATCCTTCTCTGCAGGACTCCCTTGCTCCAACAGAACCACACCTGTCACTTCAGGAGGGCTGCAGCCACATTTCCAATTGGACTGCCACCAACACCCTGACCCACAGGGTGTCAGGTTGGGTTCTGACTCTGTCAGTGTTGTTCTAGTGTACTGCATTACTTATTTTATCCTTTTTTTTCTTCCCTATTAAAGAACTGCTATTTCCCGCTCCCATATTTTTGCCTGAGATCCCCTTAATTTAAAATTTCTAGCAATTCGGAGGGGTGGGGAGAGTTTACATTCTCCGTTTCAGGGGAGGCTCCTGCCTTCCTTAGCAGAATCCTATCTTTCCAAACCAAGACACTCTTTTATATATTTTACACTATTGTTGTGGTTTGACCCCAACACCCAAACCCCACCTTGCCATTCCCTCACTCTTCCACCAACAGGATCATGGAGTGAATTGGAAGTGTAAAAGCTAGAAAACTCATGGGTGGGGATAAAGACATTTAAGGAAAAGCTGTGAACACAAAGCAAAATAAGTAATTATTTCCCGGATTTCCCTTAGCAGGCAGAGGTTCAACCATCTCCAGGAGAACAGGATCCCATCACACATAATGGTGACTTGGGAAGACAAACATCATAACTCCACCAATGTCCACCCCCTTCCTCCTCCTTCCTGCAGATTTACATGCTCCATGTGTAACTGCATGATCTGGAAAATCCCTTTGGTCATCTGGGGTCACTTGTCCTGGCTGTGTCTCTACCCAACCACCCCTGCATGTTCCACTTCCTCACCAGCATGGCACTATGTAAAGTAGAAAAGGCCTTGGCTCTGGCTTATCCCTGCTCAGCAATAACAACATTTCTATGTCATCAACTCTGTGTTCAGCTCAAATTCAAAACATAGCCCCATACCAGTCACTGCAAATAAAATTAATGCTACCCAAGTGAAAACAAGCACAGCTATCTACCTCTCTTCTCTCAGCTATTATTCACCCAGGATAAAAAAATCCTGAATTCTGTAGGTGCTTTATTTTTCTCCCAAATTATGTATCAATTTTCTCTTTGCAGTGCCCCTTATTATGGCGCTTCATTACCATAAGAGGTGTATTCTTTACTGATACTGCTGCTTTGCAAGTAAAGGCACTTTTCCTACTTCACCAAGTCTGTATACGGCACATTTAATAGTTTTGCCAAACAGAGAAGTGAAACATTGTCAGCTTTGGGGAAAAAATCCATGAAGGCAGCAGCAGCAGCGAGTATATAAGATGGATACATGAGATATGTGAAGAAGGTGGATATTATTTTTTTTCCCAGTGCTTCCTACACCATTTAAAAAATGGAGAATTGCAAGACAGTCATCTATCACATCACATGAAACAGCTATCAGAGGGTATATGGAGAAAGAAGGATTGTGTCAATAATGGGAAAACAGCAGACAACAGTTGAGATTTATAACCATGAACTAGCAATGAGCTGCATAGATACTGGCTTTTCTGCCTCTCTGACAACTCATATATCTGTAATATGTTTTCCATCTCATTGTGGGGATTCAGCTGCTCATGACTGGTTGCAGGATTAACTCTTGTGTTTGGAATGGAAATAACTTAGCAGCAGAGAAGGGAAAGGAAGGCGAGACAAGGATCTAATTTGGCACTGGTGGGCAATAACAGCCACTATGTGGAATATGGGGAATGAGACTCATTATCAAACCTCAAGACAGAAAACATATAGAAAGGTAAAAAGAAAAATCAGAGGGAAATACTGAATTGCTATCTAATTACTGAATTAGGAAATAAATCTCTTGTAGTACTTCCTATTTTAGGTGATGAAAATGCTTGTTTTTAATGGAAAAAATTTAAGAACTACTGATTTGTTTTAAAAAAAAAGATAATATAAACACGATGAATAACCAACATTTTGTGATGCTGAATTATGTCCCTGGTAAATCACTGAAGAAAATATTGAAAGAAAACAAATATGTGATCAGTGATACAGTCATAAATTTATTTGGTGACGTTACAGACGTTTCAGCATGTGAAGAAAGCAGTCATGTATTCTCTTTGACAGGGAAAATGAGCTAGGGACACTTCTGTCTGCATTGTCACATAGAGTATTGGCATTTCAATACCAACTGTCCACTGTTCTTGAAATATGAGTCTGTGAAATATAATATGCTAAAAGAAACAGGTACGCATGTCTGAATTCATATCGTGTTAGCCTCCCAATTAATTGAGCCAGACAATATAAACCCATTCTCCAACCAGAACAGCTGTCTTACTCCTATCTCAGCTGTGGCAGATGAAGAAGTAGAAGAGATGAAACTGTAAATTAAGGAGAAACCAAAGCAACAGTGAGCCTTCATTAAATGAGTAATGGCAGAGAGACTGTGGATAAAGTGTTGGAGGCCAAAGACAGTAAAAAAGTTTTTATTATATATCATTTTTTGGTCGCCTAGAAGAGATTTTTTTGGTCATTTTTTTGCTGTTCCATAGTGCAAAAGAAATCAGATGCGGCAGAGTAACCAAAAGGTATCTTGCTCCCTGTGAAGAGAGGTATCTGCTCTCACACAAGAAAAAAATTCCATCTTTAAAACAGGAAAAACTGTTTGAAAAGGAGAGCTCACAGGTAGACTCAATTTCTAATGGCTTTTTGTATTATTGATGAACTCTGGTATTGGAATGCAAGGACTCTTGATTGATCAAAACATCAAAAATTGCTGCAGGTAACGGTTCATACTTAGAGTAAACTTGAGCTGATAAATTTATTTTTTCACTTCTAATCACTACAATTTTATGTCTTCTTATCAGTGGCAACAGTTCTGAAGTTTTTTTTTGTGAAAAACCTAAATTCTGATTAACAGAAGTAAACTGAATGCTCACAAGTACTTCATAAGCTCTTTAATTGACTTTGGAGGTCCCATTGCCAAATAAGAGAGATTTATTGGAAATAAATTATTACATTAGTCATTCCTTACAATTTGTTTAGTTCTAATCTGGTACAATACAGACTGGGCCCCTGGAGAAATAAATCCAGTCATCAGTGTGATGGGGTTAGAAAATTCTGTTGTTTCAGAGCGAGTTTGTCTTGTGAATGTTATTGTGGTCTTGTGTTATGTGTCCTCTATTACACAGAAATTCAGAATTTATAACCAGGAATTCTGTTTTTGGTGGTTGAAAAAGCTTTTGATTAGGATTCATGTATAAAACACTTGTCTAATATATCCAATAAGCATAAAAGCATTCAGTGGAAATCTTACAACCAGTCTCCTGATGATATCCTGAATCAAAAGATGTGGTGTCATTCTCATGATGGAGCTTTCACTTCTGAAATAATTCTGTCATAGCAAAATGAACTACACATAGCTAGTGCAGTCTGGGCTTCGCAGGTACTTGGAACAATAAAGGTCTTTTTCCCATTTTTTTTCCTGATATTTAGGTAAAATTGTTTTTATTATAGTGCTGAAATAACTAGGAATTCTGAGCCATGAAAGAGAACAAAATGCATCCATCTGTAAAGCTGTAATCTACTTGTGCTAAAGGATCTTTAAGTCCCAGTCTTCTTAATGTGCTTTTAAATAGAATATTCATCACTGGGTACTAAAAATAGAAATTAGCTGTTTTTTTAATTGTTTTTCATCTGAAATATAGTAACATTCATATTTATTTTGTGCATCTCTGCTGTTTCTATTTCATTGTAGGGATTACAAGCAAGGAGATGTCCTGAACTCAGACTAAGTGTTGTGAATTTGTTCCAGCTTCCTGAAAAATTTTCCTTCTATTTCTTATTCTTTTCTCTTTATCAGTAATCAGCATTTATCCCATTGAACTTCCCAATTGCACTGCTGCCTCCTCACACTAAACAATATTTTCAGTGCCTCTGAAAATTTGACGGTAGCAGTTTTTTAGCAATAATTATGCAGTTATCAAGGTGTAGAGACCTCAAACAAACCTTTCAATAGTTGGTGTTTTATAAAGTTCCTGCCACTTAGATTTTGCTTTGTGATCAGAAGATCTTCAGCTGATGGGAATCAAAGTGTTAATAAAGCATAACTTAAGGGCACTTCATCTGGTGTTAATATCCACATATATCAAGAAAATTTAAGAAACTCACTGAAATTATGGACTGATTAATTAATGTATTAAATAGGTCTGTAATTGTTATTCAAATGATAATATGTGATTTTATTATTTTCCATCCCCAAGTAGATTGAACCAATATAGTTCCTTACAATAAAGTGCCATCAGAGTGGTCTTATACCACTCTCGCTCTAAATGGCTCAAAAGAAATGGGAATATAATCACTAAATCATCTGGACATTTCTGTCTAAAGATATTTAAATCTGTCTGGTGTTTTATTTTACAATCTTGAACATTTTTTATATATAATGAATCATTGATAAGAAATATTTTCTGAGTTAAAAAAAAAAAAAAAAACAACTCCTCAGGGTTTTTTTTTCTGTTCTGTTTGAGAAAGCATTCCAGAATAATTGTACCTCTATTTTGTACATATTACAGTATTATTTACTGTATTAGTGAGACAACTGGCAGCATGTCAGAACACAAATAAATATTTTGAAAATAATTTTTTCTCCATGACCAGCTTTCATTCACTCTAATAAAGTGACTTAGGTCTTATGACCCTTAAATCATAACAGGTTTTTTTTCAGGAGGTACTTTATAAGTGCACTGGAGTGAGAGTCAATCACTACAGTGGGGTAATGGAACCCTGATAAATACCTCAGCTCCTCTCATGTCATGATCTCACTAGAACTCAGTTCTAGGCCCCAGTTTCTGATCACCCAAGTACTTTGCTAATTTTCCCAGGTTTTTCTTCCTGTGACAAAAAACTTCTACAATTCTGGGGCTAATTCCATCAGAAAGATTTCCCTATGGTCAAAATGGGTAAATCCATAGTACTTTTAGTATTTCCACCCCATGCAATTCTTCAGCATAATTCAAGTATCAGTTGTACACAGAAAAATCTCCCAAAGAACTTCAGCCCAGGCTCTCAGGTAGACAGAAGAAGAACACTGTAGGTATAAAACTATTCTTTGGGATTTGATGTGGAACTGAAGGGTCATTCTCTTGGAGGAAATAACTTTGTCCGAGCAAATGTAAACATACAGCACCGATGATAATGCAATAGAGAGTTGATCCCAAAGAGTATATTCTACCACATTTCTCTGTACATATTTACTAGGTTTCTTCTATATCAAGCTTCTCTCTTTAATTTAGAGTTTTTAAGTGGCTAATTATCTTGAGATCTTCTATGTTCTCAAAATTCCTTTTAGCACTGTTATACATCCTATGTGCCCAATTCATGCTTTTATCTCTCTTATATTTTTAGAAAAGAGTATTATATAGGAATATATATTTATATAGGAATAAAAATTAATTTATATATATAATATTATATTTTACATTTTGTAGCTATGCAATATCAGAGCCCTATGATGTATACCTTGACTACTCTTATCAAAGCAGTATGGATTTTCTGCTCAAGAATTTGTTATCTAGCTGTTAATAAATCACAAAGTTCAAATTACTTAAGCTACAGAGCTAAAATAATTGCTTTTCAAATTCTTCCTTAATTCTGTATACAGTCTAGCAGCAAATAGAAAATTACTGAAGGATTTCCACAGGCATGTGTGTGTTTGGCCTGATTTGTATTTGAAATTTTTATTTCATGTACCAAACTTTGATTTTGTCTTTTATTATACCTTCCCATTTGCATAACATCAAATTTCCATCTGGTTTTGAAAGGTCCAAAGAAACTCCCACTGCTGCTTACCAATCAAATAACACACACAATTTCGTAACCTTTTGGCTTTGCCTTTAAAAATTTACCAAAAAAGTCTTACTGTTTACTCTAAATTCTGTCAGTTCAAAATGTCGTTTCTATGGAATCCAATTCAAATAACATGTCCTAGAAAGGTCTGGAGTAATTTCCTCCACTGACATCCTCCTCAGAAGTTATAATTTTAATCATTATCTCCATATTTGCCACATGCTCTTTTTTAATGATTCGTTCTTTACAAAGATCGCACATCTTTTAAAGTTAGTTGATTTTAACACTAATTAACAATTAAGAATTTCATATACAGTTTCAAAGTTCCTCCACAGAAGTAAACAGGCTGGATTTATAACTCTACAGTGATATAAAACCAATGCCTTTATACTTTCTTCTCTGTTATAAAATCTGTGCAGGAAAATGATGGGTAAGGAGTTCCTGGAGCGGGTCCAGGGCAGGACAACAAAGGTGATTCAGGCACTGAAGTGTGTAGCACTTTCATGAACATGTAGTTCATGAAGCACTTTATTAACACTTTTTCCAGGACACCTGAAAAGACAAAATATACTGACACTCATGGAAAGAGCTGAAATCTAAAAATTATCTTTATTCTTCCAATGGCCCTTTTTTTTTCAGTCCAAAAAAATCAGGTTTTAAGGTGTATTTCCATGAAAAAGGACTTTTCACAGAAGAAGTCTATGGAACAAGGTAACTCAGTCCTATATTTTACCAGGCTATATGGAAAATGAAATCAAACTAAGCCAAAAATGCTCAGATATTGCAGAGATAATTGCCTTTTTTGTACTGCAGTTTTGGATTAGCAGTCATTCTGTGGCTGAAATTCCTTGAATATTGAATAACTATACATGCCTGACTCATAAGTGCCAGAGGTGTTGGCTTCCTAGTAAGGGAAAAGTTTCTATCCTCCCTAGCAGTTTAGCTTGACTTTCATACAGAAGTGAAAGTAAAAAGTAAGCAAAATTTCGTCTTCCATTGTCCACAGAAAAGATGCATTATGTTTCATTCATTCATGCTGGTGATTTTCAGAACCTATTAGATTCATAACTCTCGACTCTCAGAAATTAGAGCAACTTGTGTAGGTACAGAAGAGAGAGGGAGAGTAGTCTGAATCAGTAAAATAAAAGCTTTAACGCTTTAGTACAGTTTGAGCAAAGAAAAGAACTTTTCTCAAGTTCAAAGACAACAGGTATTGGGAGTATATAGAAGGAAAAATGTATTGGAACATGTTATGAACACAACGTGCCTCACCTGTTTAGAGAGTGGTGTAAGGTCTCATTTCAGTGACAGGTGACTCCAGTGCACAGTGGTTGGTGTGTAACTGCACTGCACATGCTTTACTTCCATTTGTGCTGGGGGTATTTACACTTTTCTGAAAATAAGCCTAACTGCATCTCAAGCAGCACATCTCATTGTAACCTTATAAAGCTCCAAAGCACAGCAAAAAGCTTTGTGTGACTCTTGGTGCTGAAGGAATGAGTTGCACTGTGCATGTGCATGAAGAAAGTATACAGCACAGAGTAGAACTGAAGTGAATGCTGCAAAGTTTGTGCTTCACATGGAAAATAGCAACTTTCTTGAACCTAATTAAAAATACTTACGCCTATCTCACCTCATGGATCATTAATACATCTTGAGACTTAAAAATATAGTCTAGAAAAAAATTTATTTTGTCCTCAACCAAATAACATAAAATAGAAGAATAAGTATGGACATTACAATATTTTAAAAGTTAGCTCAATATTTTTCATGAAAATGATGAATTATCCATTGTGTTCACATTCATGGACTGCTCAGTAACAAATTAAAGTTGGTTTTGTGTATGGGGCCTGCCATACACAAGTAGGCTGATAAAAAGAAATTTAATGATCAGCCTTCTAAGTAGTTGACAAGAATATTACACCTGCTGTGTAGTATTAGGACTCAGTCAGATACAAAAAAATCTTTCAATTAGCTTTGTTCCTCACACTTCTGCAATATTGTATATTCTTATCATTAAAAAGGAAAAAAAGACAATTAAAATACAAATATGCAATATGCAAAAATTTCATTTGGGGTTATTCATTGACTGAAATAAAGTTGGATAGATTGTCTTATGACTGATTATCAAACTAGAATGTTTTTTTTCCTGTGGCCATCACTTTATGTTCCATCACTCACAGCTTTCATTTCAAACAAACAAACAAACAAAACCACAAAACCCTCCCAAACCTCTGGTAAGAAAAAATTCTATGGAAAAGCCAGGTGAATGCAGCTACTGCCAGTGTTAGTATTCAGAGAATCTGCAATAGATCTGAAATCCATGAACAGTCATACACCTACAAAGAGGCATTAAAAATAATTCAGTGAAGTATAAGCAAAATACGAGAGGCTTTCAGGGCAGAAGTGAGGAGTTTAAGCATAGAAAAGAGGCCATGATATTTTTATTTTTATTTATTGTCCAATTATTTGGTTTCCAATGGAGATTTTATTGCTGTAATGGTTTCTTCTCAGACAGGTTAGACAAGATTGTTTGTGATATGGATGCAAAGGTCATGAAGCACTGAGTAAATTGTTCTAGAGCATAGTGGTTAATTTTTCCTTATTAATAAGTTGGTGGTGAATATGAGCAAAAAGCTTCTTTATTTAGTGGCTTGAGGCAATGAATAAAATTGGTCAAGATGGAAATTCTGAAAAAAATTCCAAAGAGGTAATATGAGATTCTTACTTCTTTGGTACTGCTCTATATGAAGTTTTGTAATGATTAGCAATAGAAAAATATTTATAGCTGATTAAAGATGAGTTGTTCCATCAGTTTTAGGATGAGGAATAAAGGAGAGTTTTATAAGATGTTTTGTATGTCTGCTTCTGAAAAACACTTGCTTTGATTCAGAAGTGTTCATGCAAACAAATTATACTTGATTTTTTATTGTTCAGGTTGTAGTTATGATCATCAACCATCCCACACGTTTTAGTTATCATCATGATAACTCAACCACCCCACACATTTTTGTCCTAGATGAATTTCCTGGGCATGGAACAGAATTTCATTGTACTTTCTCAAGGCTGTACTGGTTGCATATATATAGTTTATGCAAAAAAAAAACCCAAAAAAACAAACCAACAAACAATGTGAAACAGTTTGCATTATTCTGCTATGAATGGCAAAGTCATTTTCACAAAGTATGTTGTAATTTATATCATTTACAGAAAGCAACTATACTTCCCCAAAGGTGACTTATAATGAGAGAGGAAAAAGCCTTTGGGTGAGGCATTTATAACTATTTTTTCTCTTTACTTAAACATTATCATTCATTTTCATAAAGACAACCTGAGTAAACTGACACTTAAGCAGAACTCAAACTGATGCAGTTCTGAAATAAAATTCTGTGCAGAATGAAAAGGTTGCTTCTAGGGAGATAGGTACATTAAAAGCCTTATTGTAAGTTTTATTTATGAAGCAGTTATAAAAGTATTACCCTATTTATACTAAAAAGTCAGCTAAGGCGGTATGCGTAAATGTACCTCAAACAGTAAATTGTAGCTCACCTTTTTTTAACCTTGCTTTTTAAATCTGCTATTTCAATGGTGGCACAAAGAATGTTTAGATTGAATTTCATCCAAATAAATTTTAAATGTAGTTTAAAATACTTGTGATTGTTTACTCCTCCTTGGTTCTACATGCCAATTCATATACTGAAAAAAAAGTTCAAAACCTAGTAATGTTGACAAAATGATCACCTCACAAATGCCAAAGTAACAGTGACCAATAGAGAGAAATAGTAAGATCACTACTTTATAAAATAAAATTAATATCATGGAATTAGCAAACTGTATGTTTGGATTCACATGCCCACACAGACCTCCCATGTGTGCACCTTCATAAAAATAAAAGCTCATTAAATGTGAACAGTCCCATGTATCTTTAGGAAGATGTTGAACTGCTAATTGGATCTGAAGCACAAAAGATGCTTAGTGTTTCATTCAAAGTTTGGTTTTCATCTATATATTCACTAATCCAAAGTCACTGAAAAAGATCCATCCAGAGAGTTTCTGATTCCCCAACTGAAGGTATGCAAGTTATAAGCTGAAAACTCAGCAATCTCAAAGAGTTAATCTTTCAATGATTCCAAAGTAAACATAATTTTTGATTCATATGCATTCTAAGACTTTTAATGTGCTTGAAAGCTGCTGTTCCATTTTCTCCTTTTTAGGAATATCATGGAAGATTATGCATGTTACAATCTTCAATTTTCCTCAGAATGTAAAAGCTTTCTAAATTGAATGCCTAGATTAAATATTCTGCTTGATCTTTTAAATCTTCTTGATCTTTTAAATGGCCTGTCCCAATGCACTCTCTAGTGACTGAAATTTCAGTGCTGAAATTTTCTATTTGGTGACTGAAATTTCAGTGCTGAAATTTTCTATTTGGTGAAGCAATGATGTCACTTATATTTGCACTTGTGTACATTGTGCAAAGAGAAAAGCCATGGCAATCCTGCTCATCCCTCAGCTACTTCAAAGCCCACTTAAGTATAATGTAAAATTGTCCAGATTGAAAAGATGCAGTTTTCTCAAAAGGCAGTATTGATGAATAAGCCAAAAAATTCCATGATTTTGCAGGTGCCCACTCAGTTGTAAAGGATTTCTAGCATGGTGCAGAACTAACTTCTTTGCAATTGTAGCAGCTCTTTGAATTTATGACAAATATTTTGCTGCATCATTTTGTAATAATGTCTGTTAAGATAAAGTCCTCTTTTTGGGTTTAAAAATAATCTAACAAATATGAAAAATTGATCTATAATAAATTACAATGAAGACTAAAAATATTTGCCGTTAAAATATCTCTGGGATAATTTTTAAATAGAATTGAGAATTTAAATTTTTCAGTCTTACTATGCAGTGCTCCACTGAGGAGCTGGTTTGAGAACAGGTTGTGTTACTGAATCTTCTTCAACTCAAAGAAAAATTAAAAGAAAAACAAAATTATCCTAACAATAAACATATTTGAAACAGAAAATCCAGAATTTTTTAAAAATCTTGATAAGTATCAAACTCTCAGAGAGTAATTTCAAAGTTTGTGATGCTAACAGAAGGTAATGGATGGCTTGTATGGATTTCTATCTTGTTCTCTCAGGAATTTATTTTTCCCTTTTTAACTCATACTCTTAGCATGTCTAACCACAGTTACAATAAACTTTGCTTTTTCTTACTATCTTTTTCTTACACCTACAGCTGGCATTTAGCAGCTGCACTTGGTTAATTTGTTGAAGAAAATCTTCAGGGACTACTAAACCTGGAAGCAATACCTGTAGAGACAAAGGAAGCCTGTTCAGGGAATGAGCTGTGGTCCTCCAAACGAGTAATGCAGTGACACACATTCACACAGTTCAGGATTAGAAATTACTCAAGTGGAGTGACAAACCCATTTGGAATGGGCTTATCCCAGTATGCAGTCAGTATTCAGTAGGCTCCAAGATAACTATCAATGTTTAGACAATTTTTTTCTATCTTCTCCAAGCCTTTTGGGTTCAAGTATCAGAAATGATACAGCACTGGTGAGAGTACAGGCTAAGGATGTGGCATGAAAAAAGAAATAGGGTTGTGTGAGAACACAACATGCGCTGGGAGAGTACCATTATGTACTAGAAGAAGGAGAAAATCGTGAAGTTTTGTCTATAAGGACTCAAAGGTATATTTTATTGAGTAAACTGTCTCCAGAATATCAACATTGATTTGTCTGAAAGAAAACCAGTTAATCAAAAACCCTGGGAGTGAGAAGTTTTAAGGTCTAGGGCCTATGGAGGATTGTACAACATGATTTTCCTAGAGAAACATCAACTGCCATTTCTTAATCTGGAAGTCTCAAAGCTATTCATTTTCAGAGGTTGGGAGACCATGTTTTTTACTGGGGAAATTATTGCTTTATCTTTACCTACTTATAGTATTCCCCTTGGCAGAGACAGGACCCTGTGTTACATCACTTCTTTGTTCAAATTTCACTGTCTTAAAGACTTTTAGCAGCACTGCAGCACAGATCTCAGTACCTGAGACAAAGACTGAATGGAGCATGCAAAGCTTCATAGAATTTCAGTGATAACCAAGACAATTTTAATGATACTAGCTCCCAACCCCCTTCACTTAAAGAGGAAAACCTGAATTTTAATATTCAACAAGAGAATGTCTCTGATGCTCAAGACTAAAATTATTTTAACAAGCATTTTGGCACATATAATATACAATACACTCTCACATACTACTTTTTTAAAATTAATTACAGAAATTACTTCAAGCTATTTAAGGGAATCAAGTCATTAGAGAGAATTGTGAGAAAAAGAGAACAGTGAACAAATAGAGACCAGTAGGGTGAGTTGCAAAGCTGTTCTCTACCCCAAAACACCTTCACTGTTTAGACATCACCTACATCAAATTGCCCCCACTTGAAAGTAACGATGTCATTAATCTTTCTTTTCTTCATGGATTTGCAAGGCTTTAGCTAGAAGCCTTGCATTTTTTCATACACTGATTGATAGCTGCTTGCAAGGGGCAATTCATGACCACTAGGATTTTTTTAAGCCTTTTCATTGTCTACATATAATTAAATCTCTTGGAGTTCTTTGTATGCACAATAGGTAGTGGATTTTGAGATCAGTTATACTTGCATAAGTATTTTTTGACAGAGAACAAAGGTGTATTTTTGCTTCCCTTCACCCTTTGAACTTCTGTAAATTTAATTTTATTTCTGTTTCAGATATGGTTTTCTTAGTCTTTGAGTCCCATTTTTCTAGGAGCTAGACACTGTCTTAATTTTAGTGGTTTCTAATATAGCAGACTGTTGTTTTCTACATATAATTTATCTAAGTAGAAAGAAGAATAACTTTAAACATTTCCTTCCTAGCAACACAGTTTCTTTCATAAATTCTAACAGATATAAATGCTAAATGGTATTAAAAATCTCAATCTGAATTTAAGGTTTTTTTTTTTTTTAATTAACAGGATGTTTGAGCCAGGGCAGAAAGAATATCTAATTTTTCTGTTTCTGAAGATGTTTTTTTGGTTTCTACTGTCCTATCTGCACCCTTATGAAAGGTTTTTTCTTCTCAGTATGAAGTTGCATAAGTGAATCTGATTTAAGTAGAGACATTTACTTGAATAAAACATTGCATGAGTTTTAAAAATTAGCTAAAACATATGGTCTGGATTTTGTTTTATTGGAGGGTAGAGATCCACAGCTTGTGTCCTGCTTTATCGTACTGCACCGAGAAAGGTGGGTCCCATCTAGTGAACACCTCTCTTGCAAAGCTGCCGTTGAGGAAATGAAGAAAAACCTGTATTCAGTCCCAGATCAAAGTCCAGAAATGTGAAGGCTGCTTTTAGCCTAATAATTGGGGAAAAACATTACAAAAACAATGACTTTGCCCATTAATGTTATAGTGAAAAAACATTATGTCAGTGACAAACTCTTGCAAATGCTTACAGACACGCTGCACCTCAGAAAACTGGAAACCCCTGGTTGCTGGTGTTTCCACAAATCTAAAGGAATTATGTGAGTACAGAGTTGTGTAGATAAAGCCAGAGGCTCACACAGCAAGATTTGTTTTTATCAGGAAGCACAGTGAATTCAAACAAAAGGAATGTATTCATACCTACACTTATCATACAATTTTTAATGTAGTGATGACTAACTATCTTTTATAAATTACATTCATAGCCAATTATAACATAAATGGAAGCCCTCATCAGAAGACATTCTGGATCAAAGTCTTAATCCTTCCATTAAGTGACAACTACTCTCAGGATTAAGTAATTTTTAATAGGTAAAAAAAAATCAATTAAACTCTTAATAAATACAACACATTTATTTGTAAAATCAGTTTCATTTATGCATGTATATATAGAATGCATATATGCATGTATATATTACATACACACACGTATAAATGAAATGTGGGTGCATAAATATATATATATATATATATATATATATATATGCATATAAATAAAATCAATTTTTTTCATATATGTATCCAGCTTTGGTTATCTGCTTAGAATATACACATTTGAGTATTATAATATTATGAAATGCAATTCAAAGCAGAGTTCCACATGTGAATAAGCCAACAGATGGGAAGAATCCTCTAAGGCAGTCTGTATGCCAGAATATAAATACTGCTGTAGTAAAACTAATCACAAGAGGAAACTAAAGCCTGTAGATGATGTATCGTTAAGCAAAATACAGTTAGAGTTCCAGTCTCAGCTTGGCTGAATCAGTGAATCTCACCCTGTCACAAGTTACCATCACATTTTCTGAAGTGGAGAAAAAATATCCTTAATTTTAATGACTAAGAGTGTGGTGTGGAGACACATATTTGTGTTACTAGGTAGAAGAGTTACTGAAGCCCTGACCATCTTTGAAAAATATTCAGTGAAAGCATTGGATTAGAAGCTGTGAAAATAAAAGCATAGATAATGACTGCAAGTCTTATACCAAAGCAAGGGAAGAGCTGCCTCCCAGCACCAATAAAGATTTACTTGGTGTTCACCCCCTTGTGCTTTTTGGCTTTCAGCCTGAAACTGGATTCTTAATCAGACTTTCCAGTTGATGTGTAAGTGACAAATACATGACATAGTCTTCCAGGAGGATATTTTTGGTCTATTTTCTGCTCACTACACTCTGATAACAGACAACCAGAAATCGAATTATGCAGTTAAATACTTGGCCTAAATTAACTGAAGCAGAGATAGAAGTCTTAATGTCACATTTAAGAGGCTTTACACCTTTTAAAGAACTGTACTAAAGTCCTTACAGGAACAGTAAATAAGACAGGTGCCATGATAGGTGTCCCCAAGACTGTCCTTCTGTTGCACCTTGCCATCAAAGACAATGAGCTAGAGAGGTACCCTTGGAGATGCTCAATACTTGGCCTGCATGGTGCAGTGAAGTTCCCTACAAATTCAAGTGAAAATTGGCAAGAATTGCTTAAATAAAAAACTTCTGATTGCATGAATATATCTTATTAAACAATGGAGACCAAGTCAGGCCATGATAGATCATAGATCATGATGCCTTGTTCTATATTACTGATCCAGCAGACCTGTCTGTGTAAAAGGCTGATAAACCTGACTGAATGAGCGTAGGTTTATTGTGTATAGTTTTAAGCAAAATTTCACCATATCTTCTCAAGGTGGGATATGTAGTTCTTGTATTTTGCTCTACTAACAGGAAGTTTTAAGCCTTAAGTGTATTCTGACCATAACTACAGCTATGAATAATGTACGTGAATAAAGTGCATGTTGAATAATGGGTTAGTTTTCTCTGACTTTAATTTTAAAAAAAGAAAAAAAGAAAAAAAAAAGAGAAAAGATAAAAAGAAAAAAAGAAAATAAGAAAGAAAGAAATTTATTAGTACCTAAATGAAATCAGACTATTAGTCTCTGTTTGGCTTCAAATCAATAAGCTTTTCCAGTTAAGCCAAATTGTGGAAACACTTTGCTATGAAGACATATATGGCTAAAGATGTGACTTCTTCATAAGATGTGTGTAGAAGTCTAGAAAAATTTTTTGCTACCTTACATTGAATAATCTGGTGGTTTTGACTTTAATGGCACTTCAAGGTTTTGTTCAGTTTTGCTTTTCTTTCAACATACACTCAACACACTGTTACTACTACTGGAGCTTTTTGTGGAAGACATGCTTATGCATAATACAAACATTTCAAAAGAATTGAGATAAATAAATAAGTCTTTCTTGGAGATATACCTATAAACCCCTAGGCAAGCCATATTAAAAATGTACTCTCAATGGATGGGATGTGATAAAATATTCACTCTCTCTGCCTGAACAATTTTAGGCAATCCCTCTGAAAATTTGATTGATGGCTGGTTTGATAGCAAATACAATCTGCCACACTTTTGTGTGTTATGCACAGCTGTGTATATAAGCTTCCATAAAATAACCCATATGCTAATTTTGTTCATTGAAGAAGGCTGTAGTAACACAGGAGAGAAAGGAGGAAAGCAGTTAAGATTTACTCTTTTCTAGACACTGTTCCCTTGCTTTACATGTAAATCTAAAGTAAAATGCTTCAGTTCTAAATTCTAGTGCACTATAAGGAACCACTGCTCTGCCACTCTTCAGTCCCTCTACTACTCCAATGAACTGGCTGCAGGCTTCCCAGCAATGAAGCTCTTTTACTTCCACCTCTCAGTGCTCCTCCTTTTTTTCCAATTTTCAGTGCTAAAGCTGTACCAAAATGCTGTTACTATGGTTACCTGAAAATAATTTTTGAAAAACACAGTTGTTTTCACTTCCCCACCTTTGTAAGAATATCAACCTAAAGTTTGTCCCTCCCTTCTGTCAGAAGAATACAGTGCAGAAGAAAATTACCAGCAGACTTATACAGGCTAGCACAAACCAACCTTCTGTAGTATTCTATCAGGCCAGATGAAAACACATTCTTTCTTTCCAAATTTAAAGTACCTATACACAGCTTTCTGATTAGCTGTTTCTCTTCAGCCAGCCACATGACAGCTCCTCATAACCTTTTCAAAGGAAAACCAGGCCTTTTCCAGGAAAGAAAATGATCTGAGGCATTTTAATTGATCTATAGAAATATATTACTAAGTATTTCCTTTTTTATATATATTTGATGCATTCAGAAATAAATTCAGGAATAAGAAAAGACATAACTAAGGAAAAAAAAGGGAGCTATAAGGAGAAAATTAGATATTTCTAGGAAACAACAATGCTGCTCTGACAGAAACAAAATGCAGAGACCTAAACTCAAAGATCTTTGGAGAGAGATTTGAAGAGCTGTCTTGTAGCAAAATCAATTGAAACATAGGAAAGAGGCACATTTGAAAGGGAATAAAGCATTCAAGTCCAGAACAAAGTAGGCAGAAGAAATTGATTTCATGAAGGATGCTTTCCTGGTTCACATTCACCAGTACAAAAAGTTAATAATGAAACCAAATCAAAACACACACAAATTCAAACCAAAACAACCTAACCAGAAAAATCCCAGTAACTATCTTATTACTGCATGAGGCAGTAATATTTTCCAGCAGACTTCTTTTTACAATGTATCTTCTGGGAATAGAAAAGTACACTTTCAATGTGATTATTCTTAAAATCTATTTACTGCCATCAAAGCATAATGTCTAACATCTTTTTGTTCCAGTTCAGTAGAACAGAGGGAATGCAGAGGAGGGCAATGAAGTTAATCAGAGGCTGGAGCCTATGAGGAGAGGCTGAGAGAGTTGTGACTGTTCAGCCTGGAAGAGAGAAGGCTCAGGGGAGAGCTTAGAGAAGCCTTTCAGTATATAAAGAAGGGTACATACAGGAAGGATGGAGAGGAATTTTTTACAAGGATATGTAGAGACAAAATAAGGTGGAATGGTTTCAAACTAAATGAGAGTACGTTTAGATAAAATATTAGGCAGAAATTCTTTGTTGTGAGGGTGATGAGGCACTGGAAAATGGTTTCCCAGAGAAGCTGTGGTTGCCCCATTCCTGGAACTGTTCAAGGCCAGGTTGGATGGGATTTTGAGCAAACCAATCTAGTGGAAGTTGTCCCTATCCATATCAGAAATTTGGAACTAGATGATCTTCAAGGTCCCTTCCAACTCAAACCATTCTGTGATTCTATGATTCTGAACATCAGTCATACATTTAATCAAGTCAATGTAAATGTTCCCACTGCCTTTAGTATTGTAAGGCAAAAAATTAGGTTCACCTAAAAAAGGGAGACAAAAAACCTTGCAGTGAATTACAGTGAATTAAAGCAGGGCAGTAGAAGAAATATAATACCTTAGGCACATATTAAATAGCCGCTAAAACATAATGGTTAGATAGTTAAGTGGGGAACTGGCAACATTATTTTAAAAATTATTAACTGCCGTTTAATTCAGTAATAATTAACTTCTGATAATAGCAGATATATTTCCACTATTGTAAGCATTTTTTAATGAAATCATACAAACCTCTACACAGCCTCACACACACACATAAGTATTTAAATAGAAAATGAAGCTTGAAGCAGCCGCTTCAGGTACCCTGAAAATTACTTAAAGTGTACAGCAGAAGGTGTAGTATGCTTCATAATATCAAAACACCCTCATAAATACAGGTCTATTTGCAAAAATACCCCAAAACCTCAGGGAGAACTAAAATCTACAAAGGTGATATAGAGTCCGAAAGAAAATTATCCGATCTTAGAGGAAGCATTTCCAAGTAACTAGACAGCGTAAAGCAACTGACTTACATTCTGATTTATGATTGTTCATCTGGGTTTTTTATCCTCTGTATTTCCCAAGGATTCAGTTGGGATCAATCAGAGTAAGAATTTTTCTAATATACAAAAAATTACCAAAAATTCTGTGTAGATAAAATCTCAGACTTCAAATTAAATAGTAGAAATTATTGTAATTATAAAAAATCGTCTATTATGAATATTTATGAAAAATTACTTAATTCTATTTGCCCTCCCAGTATACAGAATATGGTTTTATCTTCATCAGCCTTCTTCCAAATCTGATTATCTGAGAGCTTGGAAAATCCATTTGGTACCTCATGAAAATGTAAGATTATCATCTGTTCTAGTTTTGCTTATAGTGAGATATATTACAACATTAGTTTCCCAGTTGAAACATAGTAAAAATATTTAAGTATACTTACAATTTATTGAAAATAGTGTTTAATTATAAATTTGATGCTGCAAATGAATAAAGATCTCTATAGAAAATTAAAATGGCTTAGTGCCAATGTCAAAGTGGTTCTATCGATATTTTATGCAGAGTTTACTTATTTGTGAAAGTTGTAATTTTTCCCGTGTACATAAATGGGTTGAGAGGTGTTTACTCAAGTGTGTTCTCCCAAAGAAAGAAATTCTGGATATTGCATATTTTTCAGGGCTTGGCACATCCTTCAATTTTAAAACTGATTCTTTATGTAAATGACAAGTGTCAGAGAGACAGAGCTGCAATGTCCAAGCCTCAAGAGTACTCATTAAACTGAGACTGTTTATAATCTTGTCCTTGATGCTCACGTAGGAGTATCATCATTCTCTTAGAACCCCTTGAAGGACATTTCTCTTCATAACACATCCAGATGCACAAGCTATGTATGTTGCTTGCAAGATTACCTGTATAATAGGTTGTAGTCAAAAAGGAAGCAACCAGAGATTTAGAACTAAAGCCTGAGTTTCTATCACAAGCAAACAGCTTTGTGACAGTCATATTACAAGAGTTGTTTTGACTTTTCTATTGTATGCAACGATTTTACAGGTTTAATATCTTTCCTAGGCAGTGTGTCGCAGAGATAAAACTTACAGTTGAGATGGATTCTTTGCTTTGAGGTTGGCTTTTTTTTTAAGCTTTTCCAATCCAAATAGTGCTGCATTGTTTATTTCATGCAGTTTAACCCAAGTCAGAATGAAAGTGGTTTCTTGATTTCTTAATGACGTCTCTGTAATGGGCAATCAGTGAGTCCAAATATATGTCAGCAGATAAACTGCAATACTAGACTGTTGTAAAGTATTAAATATTTCCGTTGTTTAAAATAGCCCATTTACCTCCTTTCCCCTACTGCCAATTACCCAACTTTTCCTTCCTTGCTCTTGCTGGACACACAGGCTGCGGTGTCCCCATCCCCTCCGAGCCACGCAGGGTCCCTTTGCATCCCACATGGCAGATGTGGGACATTGCAGCTCCAGGAGCACCCAGGGGTGCCCCTTGCCTCCTCCTCGGGGCTGCACACCAGGGTGACCCAGGGAAGGCAGCATTGCACAGCCTGCACTGAGAGGCCTGGCCCATCAGCTTCCCCTCTCTAGGTCTGTCCTCTATAATGGATCTTTCTGTTTCTCCTACCTTGATTTTCAAGGTGACCATTTCATCGTTTCAGAGTTTTTTGGCAAAGTACCAATGGCTGCTTAATTCAGCTGATGGCTGTCATTGTCTTTAACAGGACCAGTCTGGGGGCCCTTCCAGAGAGCCTGGTCTGTTTGATTCATTCAGTGCCTACATCCATAGTCACCTCTGGAAGAATGATCTTTGAGAGGGCTTTTGCCAAGAGTAAAGCTTTAAAGCTGCCTCCAGTATGTATACATAAGTACATGTATGTGATCATGCCTACACACGTGCATTTTTGCAGAAGATATTTTGTATTTGTTTATGCACACACATACATATATGATATTGTCTCCTCACCATCTTTCCATCCTTCCTCAAAATATTTTTTGTTTTAACCTTCAAACTAGCAAGTAATTCTCTTTAGCCCTTATTCCAGTAATTTTAACTAAACTGTTGGCATTTTCTCTTGTCAGGCTTAGAGCAAAACTGTTCTGATTTAATTACAGCTATAAAATTATCAAAGTTCTGTCATCTAAAATAGAGAATGATGTTAAGGTGCTAAGCTAGTTAAGCAGTGAACATGCAAATTTGTGAAGACATTGGTACAATGCTGTATTGAGGATCAATACAAATAATTTCTTTAGACATCAATGCAGGGGAAGACCTTATAAAGTTTGCTGGGGTGATAAAGATGTCTACAAAAATAATTTCTAGTTTATATTTTAGCCTACAACATTTAGTTGTTTCAGCAAGGTGGTATAAACTCATTACTGATGCAATCTCTATGTATCTCTACAGTGCTATAGTTCTGAACCATAAAATGTCCCTTTTTTTCTCCATTGTCCTTTGCTTCTCTTGGTATTTCTTCCATTTCCTGGTTTTAACTTCTTCATTGGTAGCATTACCTTATCTCCTTTACCATCCCATTCTCACCCACTCTGTCTGTTGTAATATATTAATTAAAAACAAACATAGATATCAAATATTCCCTCCCTACTGAGAATTATGATTTACATGAACTTTGACAGCCATTAACTCTCATGACTTAAACCTTGTGCTTTGTCCTGCCACCTTCCGTTTTTTTGTGGGATTTTGCACAGGGTGTTCAGTGAGATAGAAAACAGATCTAAGGACTGGTGGAACATTATATGTAAGTGTTTATCAAATTTATTTACAAATAGTGGAGATGGACACAAATTCATTATCCTCTTTTCCCCACCAACAGAGCATTTGCAAAGGCCTTGAGACTGCATTACATGCACTGGGAAATGAATAGTTGCAGGCGCTATATTTCTAACTCAAAACTGTGGAAAGAAATACTGTGTGACATTTGATATCAAATTAGGCTGGTGCAACACAGATTTTCCAGGCACAACACAGATTTTTTGGCTACCTGTTCTTCGCCTCTGACTTCAAAACACATAGAAAATTCAATACCTCCAGACCATCAGGCAGTCTGTCAATTCTGAGCCACATATGAAAGTAATCTTGCATGCAGCCAGTGTTCTGATGTTGTGTGATGCATTCTAAAACAAAAGTTTTTCCGGCTTTGAAATCCAAGTATTTATTAAAAAGAAGGTGTAAATGATCAAATAAATGATAAACAATTAAAGCCAGCTTGTAAAGGATTGTTTTAAAACTAAAAATTGAATTAAAAAAATAATTAAATTAAAAACTGAAGTGTCAACATTTGTTAATATTGCTTAAATTTGTAATCAGAAAAAAAGGTAAATGAGCATAAATACCCAAGAACTGATTATCATTGCTTGAAATATTTTTTCACCTTTTCTGTTTTTTCAAGTCTGGGTGGCTTGCAGCACCTCAGCTAGTTCCCTAATAAAATATAGCTCAAGATTGCAAGGATTTATTCTCATGTTAAAATAAGAAATAAAGTCTATGGCGCAAAAGAATACTTCTGTAAAAAAACTTCTTTATTTAAATTACTTCTTGTCTTAATAAAAAGCTAAGTAATTGGAAGTCTCTATCAGGGGATGTTGAAAACACCATACAATAGCAACTTTGGATTTATATCTTCATACAAATTGCTTCACTTGGAGAAAAAGCAAAAAATCCTGAAAAAAGGCAGAAGGGGACATGCTGTAATGAAATAACTAAAAAAATGCAAACTTCTTTCAACTTTAACGTTTATTTGAATCTTGAAACCTCAACATATTGGCCATGTTTTAGAAATTTTACCAAAAAGAAAATAATAAAATAAAAATGTAATATTTTCTTTCCTAGTAGGGCTGGGAGAAAAGAGGTTTTGCCTTCCCATGAATCTTCTCATGATTTTAAGTGTTGTACATTGCACATGGACTCTTAAGATGAGATCAGCTCTATGTGCACAGGAGATATTGAGATAAAATTTTCACATTCCTTTCCTGAAACAGTCCTGGAAGAGACTTGAATTTCTTGAACAGAAAGAACCTGAATTTCCTCTTTCTCTCACTTGCCAGAACCTTTTCTTTTAGAATATTTAGAGAATGCCCAAACTACCCGAAGATTGTTCTCTCTCCTTTTTTTCTGTCTGCTTGCCTGCTTCTGTTTTTGAATTAGATGTTTTGGTGTGAGGGTTTTATTGTAAATATTAAAACAGGCACTGTTTTAATATTAACAATGGTAGATGATAAGAAATTCTGCCAACAAAGTGATTAAGGGGAAGAAATGGAGAGGAGACAGATGGAGAAATAGAATGCTGATAGAGGAAGGAAGAGACATTTTATCCTTCAGAACTACAACAATATATATTAGAGATGACATCAGCAATGAGGTTCCCCAGTTGAACTGTCTCCCCCATATGTATTTATGGCCATGGTTTCCATTTTAATGGGTTAATATTTTTCCATAAAAAAACCCCTCAACTCCCCAGAAAAATGCCCCAGCAGCATGTTTTCTTACACCTGTTCTTAGAAGTGTTTTTTCTCTTCCTGGAACTCTTAGACAAATATGTCAGAGAACAGTTCTGCATTTCCAAACACCATGATACACAATCCAGAGTAAACAGGTGAGAGGCTTGTTCTTAATTTTAAACCACTCAGAATAGCCAGAAGAATATTCTCTGACACAAATGTATAAACTAAATAGTTATAGATGTAAATCTACATGTAAGTATACAGACCTAGGATCTGGGCATATCATTGTATTTTTTTTTCTGAATGTCTTTGAACTTTCGTGGAAAGCTTTGCATTAAAACAATTTAAAAAATAATTATTCACATCCTTTGAATACCTATGATTAGTATTTAAGGTTTATTACTGCTAAATATATTATCTTGGACAAAATAAGAGTTCTCAGAGTTCCTTAAAAATATAGAGAAAAATAAATCCTCACACAAATGGATGACATATTATCCAAAACCTTCTCTTCCAAAATTTTCCACATAATTACTTGGTTATTTTTTTTAAATAAATAGTGTTTCCACTCCATACAATGTGTTGGAGAGCATGAAGATAAAAGATAGTAAAGCAAAAATATTGCCTTCAAGGACATCCAACTTTCTAGGGGAAGTAAAATGCAATTTTTTTTTTTTTAAGAAGCAGTAATACTTTTAACTGATAAAATATGAAGCGGCTTGATGTAACTCCTAAGCATGTTATTATACAGTATCATATTGACCTTTTCTTTTCTGATCTGATTCAGAATCATATTTTACAAAGATAAAAATAAGTTTTTGCAACACAGAGAAACTGTTTAGATCAAGTAACAGCATATAAAATATAACTATACAAAACATGTCTAAACAGAGCTGTTCTGTTCTTAAGAGCAAAAGGCCTCACATGAGAGAGTTATTTCAAATGAAATGCTTGATAAAGCATATATTTGGTTTTGTACTTCTATATCATGGTAGCATTACATTAAGGCTAGCATATTGTCTGCAAAATAATCCATGTCTTCACTGGCTGTTGGATTTTGCTCTAAAGCAAAGACCAAATCTGTACCAAAAAGGGACAGATGACTCTCAAACTCTTTAATTACCTGAAGAACATCAGATTTATAGTGATACACCTGCAGATGGTGCTGTTCCACCACATTTCCTGCACAAAATTGGTTTAACATTCATTAGTTGGTCTACTCTTTGATTTTTTGGTTTTTATTTATACAGTACATGCAGCTATTACATAAAATGGTTGGCTGTGTGTGAAGGCTAAACTAGATGGAAAATTATACCTAAAGATTTAACTTTTTCCCATGCCAAAGATATTTTCTTTTTGCCCATCCTCCTCTTTTTACAATGTTAGCAATTATTCAGCAATGTGATATTTCTTTTTATAACATATAGAATTTTAGCACTGTTGTTTGTAAGACAAAAAGTTGTAGCTACTCAGAGAGGCTATATTTAAAATTGGTTTTCCATCTCAAACATGCTACAGTGTACAAAAATTTGCTAGTGAATGTTATCCTACAGAATTATATCACCTAAGGGCTACAGATTATGAATTATTCACATAAAAACTGTGGGGACCATAGAAATAAAATACTGCTGGACAGAGAGGACAATTTCAAATCTGTGTTTACTGCTAGAGCAGAGGAATAAGGACAATATGTGTCTTCAATTGAATTATTTCATACTTCTGTAAAATTTAATGTGATTTTCATTGGAACTAGCTGTACTGTTTTTACTATTCCATAGTTTTTGATTTTTAAATCATGAATGAAAGTATCACTACAACTACTACTATTACTGCTACTGCTGTTATGACTAGTGGTACTAGCAGCAGTAGCAGTACCACCATTAATTTGTAAAAATCATGGCTTTATACTTTATTTCCTCTTTATGGATATTTTAGACACACAAAAAAAAAAAAAAAAGTTTTTTAACAGTATTTGAGAATGGAAAATAAAATTTCAGAATTAATTTCAGAAACATTTCTATAACATATAACATACTTTGTAGAAGTCCTGTGTAGTATAGCAGATTTTTTTCTCTAAGAATTAATTTCTGTATTTGGTATGGAATAAAAGTTAATTTTACTTAGTCGTTTAAAACTTCAAAGTTTTTGAAAGTATATAAATCAAGTAAAATTAAACACAGTTAAAATTTAAAAAGAAGAATTAACATTATAAGCAGATATTAAGTTTTTGTTATGGGGTAAGTTGAAGGGCTGTGAATAATTTAAATGGGAAATCTTTATACCCTGGCACTCATGGAAGTGTTTTCATTGATTTCAGTGGGGTCATAATTACATATGCTACTCTTCTACCATTAAAGCCACTCATGGATACCAGTAGAAGGTCCAAATATTTCATAAGTATAAACATATCTAATAAGTTTTCTATTGGATTTGCTGGGATATGTACTTTGGGGATTTTTGTTTTGCTTTCTAAAAAAACCTCCAAAGCAACAACAAAAAAACAAACCAAAACTAAACCCAGAAATTGCTTACAATTTATTTCCCTATTTTTTTACTGGGAGAAGGCATTAATCACTTTTTTCACTTACTCTGCGGAGTAAGAAGAGTATTTAATAATTAATGGATTTTGAGGAGATCCTTTAGATGCCCTGTGCACCAGTATCACTGCTGCTTCACTTCATTTGCTGTTTTAGTGCAGAACTTGCTCTTTGGGAAGACCAAGACAATGATGTGGCATTTGGCAAATTAATGAATTTAAATACTATTAAATTGCATAGTTATTTCTGCAAATAGAAATTCTATTTTGAGTACTAAAGATAAATTTTTAAGAAAGGAACATGAAGTAACTCATTTATCCTGTCATAGAATAATATACTAATGTAATTTTTTTCATTCTGCTTTCAGAGTTGTAGTCACCTGCAGACATAATATGACAGCCTTCAAATTCATTATTTTCTATTTATACATATTTTTCAAATGCATTAGTTGGTGTACAGCATGCAGAATACTCTGGCTGTATTATACAGAGATTAATCTTCAACCCAAGATGGAAAATATACTGGAAAATACTTCCAGGTTTTGATTAATTTTCCCTGCTCTTCATTATAAAATCCTGTTTTCTTTCTTCCTTGGAAGTTCATGATTGCTTTAACTTACACCTATCCTTTGAATCTCTGGATATGCTTTTTCTTCACAGTTCTAAATTAGTTCAGTAAAGAGCAAAAACCTCTAAGCAGTCAGACTAGAAACTCCCATTTACTCTTAAAAATGAGGTTCAGTAAGCTGTTATCTATAGAGTCCTAAAACCAAAAACTAGAAAGTAAATTCAAATGTATTCTTATGGCACAGGAATGTATTCTGTGGTTCAGGGAAGAGTATCAGAAGAGAAAATTAGATGACACTTGGAGAAAGCTGTGCCATATATCACACAACATGTTTCAGTTCAGTTTGGTGAAATGCCAGTGCAGGTTTCTGTTTATGTTGTGCAAATAACAGTCTAGTCTATGCCAAACAAATGACAAATTGTGTGTTTGGCAATACATGTAACAAGTTCTGATAATTTAAAATTGTATGTTACTTAAATACATTTCCTTTCTAAAGTAAATTTCCTTTTGTATACTAATTTAATGATTTGATCTAATTCTTCTGCTTATTTCTATAAATAATTAAAATTAAATATTTTAAGGTAGTGTTTGAACAAATTGCTACTGCATTTAGAAAAGTTAAAACTATTTCTCTAAAATATTTTCTCCTTGGTACAAGTTTAATGTTTTATCTAGAATTCATAAATCTGTATTACTGATCTCTGCCCTACCATGGAGCTCACCACTGGAGGTGGTGGCCCAGCTGTGTCTCACCAGCACTAAGCAGGATATCACTTCCCTTGACTTCCTACTGTATTTTAGCTCAAATCCAGGGCTGGAGCATATCAGTGCATGAAATTGTTATCGTAGAGTAACTCATTAAATGGTAGAATATTTAAAATTATGTTTCAGTCTTTCAGTTAATTATAGCTTGTTATGAATACTAGAGTCATCCCTTTTCACAATTGTGGCTTCAGCAGAAGCCATTGTATCTGGAAGGTAATGCAGGCTTCAGAATTTCAATTTTTAAAGAATTGGCCTTTCCAAGACATAAATCACAGTCACTTGATATCCAGATATCACAAGTTTAGCTGGACTTTTCATGCAGATATTATTTTCAGTTTAATTTAAAGAGAGAGAAATATATGTGTTTTTTGATACCACTTATTTACCAATTCAGACAGTACTTTATTTGACTTCAGTAACACTCTAATTCTCCATCTAGTGTTTATAGACAAAAAAAACCCAAAAAAAACCACCATATTTCTTTTTCATTTTCTTTTGTGGCATCAAGAAATAAAAACATTATTTGCAAATATTTCTTACAGTCTTGTGTTCCTGTTAGGCTAACTTTTCATGTTGAGTAATTTTACAACACTGCAACTGAATAGGTCTCTTGGTCATGTCTAATTGCCTTTATAAATAACAACTTCTCATTACTGCCAGGTCATAGTAACAAAGGCATATGGAACCTCAAAACTGGCAGGAGCAATGTGTTTACCACTGGGAAAGCAATGCTATGTGGATACCTTATTTAAACAAATACAAAAGATTAAGTCAGGCATTTCCTAGGTTCCAAATGGCAGCTTATGTTCCACAACTAGCATTTTCACAGGTTTTCATTGCACATTTCAAAAGGAATAAAAAAGTGCACTTCAGTAAAGTGAGTGCCACACAAAGACGGTAAATAATTGCCCTAAGTGTAAGTGCTGAGATAAACTGTTTGGGATCTGTTTCGGCTTGGGGTTCTTGAGAGGGAGAAGGGGTTATTTGTTTGTATGTTGGGGATTTAAGGGTTTTATTGTCCCCACTTTTATGTAAGAAAAAAGTTAAAATCTTCTTTATATAATTTCCACCTTCCTCAACTTCCACTATCAGTCCCCTTTCTCTACCTGCCTCTTGCACATAAAGAGAGTTCATGAGATAATAAGCAGCAAGGAAAGGAGGAATAACACATTTTAAAGAATAAAATGAAGAAGATTATTTAAAGAATCTTTTATATGAGTTATGAGTATTGTGTATCTTGTGTATTTCAAATCACAATACTCTGATGTCTGTTTGCATCATTCTGCTGACGCCTTTTTGTTTTTTGCAAGTACAGGATAAAAGATTTTAGAGTAAGTGCAGAATTAGATTCAGTAGTAATCAAGTGTGCATGTTTACTGTATACTTATATCTATTGCTGCTTTGAATTAAGAAATTGATGAAGATAATTCTATTTTTAAATTGTTCTTTTGTTTTTCTCGGGCTTTTTTTTTACAAGCCCTTTGCAAATAATTTATACATTCTTTGAGAGGTATCTTTAACAACTGATCAAAAAAGTGAGATTAAAGAAAAGAATAAATTTCTATCATCTAACCTCAATAATTTTCAGTTGGTGATAATGTCATTTCACATTTGAACTCATATGATAAACTGCAAAAAATAATGAATTTAAAATAAGTTGAGTCAGTGAAGATAATTATGGCAATTTTATGCATCTCAATTTCTCTTTGAAAAGAACATATAATTGCTCTGGTATTTTGTTTCCAACCCTCTTGTCTCTGAGCCAATATAAATTGAAATGAAACTGTTTTACAAGCTCTCCTTTTCTCTGCTGCTTACCAAATCCTTATCTGACAGAGAGATTCAACGGGCTCAGCCTTTTCCTTGGGTCCTTCTCATAGTCTAGTTGTCATGATGAGGGAATATGCCTGGTTTAAGGGAAAAAGGAAGTTTCAGCTGGGGAGGGAGCAACACCCCATGAGGAATAAATGACATTTGGTTCCTAAGACTGTCTTGAGATGCAGGCAACCTACCACATATAAAGGGTCATCCTTGACAAATATTTAACATGTTGCAAATGATCATCCTTTTCCTTTCTAAGTGCTGCAATGCTAAAGCAGAAATTTGTGTTTGCAAAATAACCTTCAAGAATTTTCTCCACTTCATTCAAAGTATATTGCATTAGATTAGGATTTGTCCAATGTCTATCTGAGGAGCTGTCCAGGGATAGTGGTACCCATCCAGTCACAATAACAATCTCATTGGAACACTGCAGTTACTCCAATGACTAGTTAGTGAGCTTAGTTGTAAGATCCTGACAACTGGAAATTAGCTAAATTCTAGAGGTTTTTTCAACTTTGTTAAAAGGCATTAAACTTTTTTTTTATTAATTTTTTACTCTGAAGTTATTGTGATCAAGTACTATCTGCTCAGATCTGAGTTTTCTCATTTCCTTCACCAGGTCTTTATATTTTAAATAATAAAAAGATCTTTTAAAATAAAGTTGGCATCCATTGCAGCAGCTTTTAAATCTCCTAACTGGACTTATTTACACAAAAAATTATGTGGGATACAGAATCTTTCTGATTTAGCTAATAGGTGCTAGGTTGATCCTGTCTAGATGTTAGGTGTCCACTAAAAATATTTTATAACTCCTCTTCTTCAGATTGCCAGGGAGAGAAAATATAATTAAAAGTTCATGGCTTGAGATTAGGACAGGTTTACTATCATGGGCAGACCGATGTGACATGGCAAAATTAGTTTGATTTAGAACCAATGCAATCAGAGTAAGATAATGAGAAATAAAACCAAATCTTAGAAACACCTTTCCCCCTTACTCCTTTCTTCCAAGGCTCAACTTCACTCCTGGTTTTCTCTACTTCTTTCCCACAGAGGAATGGGGAATGGGAACTGCAGTCAGCTTATCACACACATTGTTTTTGCTACTTCTTTCTCCTCATGGAGAGGGGTCCTCACATTCTTCCCTTCCATGGGAGACAATTCTCCACAAACTTCTCCAACACCGGTCATTTGGTCTTTCCCACAGGCTGCAGGTTTTCACAAACAGATCCGGCGTTCTTCTTTAATGGGGCGCTGTCCTTCAGGCACAGACTGCCCCAGCACAAGACCCCACAGGGTCACAAGTCCTACCAACAATCCTGCTCTAGCATGGACTCCTCCTTCCATGGATCCACAGGTCCTGCCAAGAATGTGTTTCAGTATAGAGTTACAGCCTCCTTTGGATGCATCCAGCTGCTCTGGTGTTGGGGCTGCAGGTGCATCTCTGCTTCCCCATGGGCTGCAGGGGCACAGCTGCCTCACCATGGGCTGCACCTCAGGCTGCAGGGGAATCTCAGCTCTGCTGCTTGGAGCACCTCCTCTGCCTCCTTCCACACTGATGTGGGCACCTGCAGGGCTGTTTCTCTGATGTACTCTTCCTTGTCTCCCAGAATGAACCTGCTATTTCCTCCCTGACCTGGCTGCGCTATCCCAGACATGCTGCCACCATCACTGATTGTCTCAGCCTTGGCCTCATCTTGGAGGTGACTGACATTGGCTCCATAGACATGTGGGAAGCTTCTAGTAGATTCTTATAGAAACAACCCCTCCAGCTGACCCAATACCAGAACCTTGTCATGAAAATCCAACAGAACAATCTAAATAACGTATTTATACTGCCTGAATCTGAGCAGCGTTGAGCATAATAAAACAGCTGGGGAATACCAGTGTCTGTTCTATGATCACACTCTCCCAGTCATGCCAACACCTAGCTTGTGCTTCTGTCCAGTATCATTTTCTACATCTTTCTTGCAAAGGTTTATGCAAAAAATCAAAGAGATAAACAAATAGCATTTCAGAAGTTTAATGAATTTAATGGATAAAATGAACATTGAAATTCATTATGTGACTTCTCGGGAACAATGAATGGATATTAAATAGGTGTGGAAAAATACCAATGCTCTGGGTGAGGAATTCTGTTTCGATTTGTGTAATACCTCACACAGTGGTATATTCATCTTGAAAACATTGAAATTAATCTATAGTAGAAATAATTAGGCATTATTTCCTTTTGTATTCTATTTATTAATAAAAATAAAGGTATTGCAGAAGTAGCAAAGGTGTATTAATAATGTCAAAGCCGCATTATTAGAAACATATGATGAACACCTATTTTCTTGTCAGACTATAAAATATTAACTGAATTAATGTTTATTAGCAGTGTTTTATTCATGTATTAATTATTTATAAGCTATGTGAAGTTCCATTTTATATATAAACTGCGACTGTCAATAAATTCACATAGCAACTGAAAGAAATTTAAATGCCTCTCCTACAGAATATAGTCATAAAATGGAAAATGTGGGCCATTTTAACATGTATCTTCAGAAACAGAGTAATTTTTCATTGGTGACATATCTGCTGTACTTTATTTTTGTTTTCTTCTTCTCAAAATCATAATAATTCTCAGGAGAAAAATCTTTTCTTAATAAGTACGGCTTGACATTTACCATTACATACATGATAGATATTTGAAAATGATCATCCATCAATGCTATGGCATCAAATTTAAACTTATTACCCATGCAAATAACTTGGCCTGCAGATTTCATCAGCATCTTTTCAAATATTCAGACAAACAACATAAAAAACCCCCAAACAGAACAAGATCAAAGCAGTTCTGCCCCTTGCTAGCATGAAAGAGTTGCCAGTTAGAAGTTGACATACCTATTAATATAGTAATAAACATAAGCAAAAAAGTGTTTAAATTTTTTGAAAACATTATTTTTTTCTAGAGAATTTCAAATGAAATTTAAATTAAAGCCACTACAAAATAAAAAAGGGATGTTAGCTGTTAAAGGCACAACTTGATCAAAATCCCATGATGCTTGAAGGATAAGGTGAATGAATATTTATCAAAGTATTTTAATGTTTGCTATTTTAGCCAACACTTAGAAGACATACCTCAAATAGAGTATTCAATACAAAGATTGGGGGATTTTTAGAATATTTTTTCTTGAATTTCAACAAATCCGAAAGAGAGCAGACAAGACTTTCTTAAAACATTTGTCACTTTTGAATCCAAGTGGATTCAAAAACTAGCTAATATTGGTTTCATGTGAACTGACAGCCTTTAAGGACTTATTTTATTCTGGCTCAGTTGTCCACATTCCTTAGATCAAAATTTTGATCTGAACCTCTTTACATGTTCAAATGTACCCATTCATCTTTACATATCAAAAACCCAGTTCCTCCATCTCACCAGTCACACAGTTATGATAATCACATTGCTTACATATATGGTTGTCCCAAAGACAATTCATTTATAAATGAGAATGATGTACTTAGCTGAGTAACCATTTGAAAAGTATAGAATTCTACAAAGGCACATTTTAGTGTCCTCTTAAGTGATTTAATTTCCTGTAAAATCCAATTTTACCAGAACTCCCTTTGAGTCAGATTCTTCCATTAATGTAATGATGATAACAAAACCTTTTTCTTCAACAGAATCTAAAATGTCATTGTAAAGAATTTCTCAGTTATGGTCAGTCTGGAATGCACCCAAACTATCACGTTCTGGTCACTCTATTTCAAACAAGCCATCCGCCAACAAACCTGTATTTAGAAAATGAGCGTTCTAAGAAATGGGACATGCCAGATTACTCCAACTTGACATCTTGATGACTTCTAAATTAAAGAATTTACATCACCTATAAAGCATATTTCCTAAAAGAAAAGGATCCTCCCAGTCATTACAACTGCTTTTAGTCAAGTTTGGGCATGTTTAGCAAAAAATACAGAACTTGCAACTTTATGCAACTATTTCTAACAAACCTGTTAGATGTGTTGTCAATATCACTCAGCTGTCCAGCTAAGCATTAAGCTCCCAGAATAGGGATTGTTTCTGTGTTGCATTAAATGAATGTGCTGAATACAGTGTTCTTTTTATAAACACAGAAGACGACTGTCTCTGCAAGCCAGAATGAGAACTCAGAGTAAAATGTCTGAGAGCCACAAACTTCTGGCTAAAGCAGTAGTAGTGGATACCCTGACTATGTAAGAAAGTAAATAATATTAAAAATATAAATGTGATGTCATAAAAGAACTGCATGTTCATAATGAGCTATAGGAGAATCAGAAAATACAAAGGAATACAGTCTTGCAGAAAAATTATGAAGGAAACAAGGCATTCTTAATTTAGGTTTCAAAATTAACTTCCTGGAAGCAGAAGATTCAATGGTGAGTAGTATCAATGTCTTCCTTCAAGTGAAAAAATGGGCACAGAGATTTCAAATTTTAACTTCTTCATGGTACTTCTGCATCTTCACACAGTGGTTGAGATCAGAGGACACCTCCAGAGCTCATGCAGTGCAACCTCTCTGCTCTACTGCAGTGGTGTCCACTACAGCAAGTTCCTCAGGGCAATGCCCAATCAGACTTTGAATATTTCAAAGGTAAGAGATTCCACATTCCTTCTGGGAAATCATCCTTACATTATTTTCGCTCCTTTATCTTCTTATGTCTAAATCCCATATTTCAGTTTGTCTAAATCCCATATTTCAGTTTGTGGGTCTTTCTTCGGCAGTAGCTCAATAAACATGATTTTGGCATTGTTAGTGTTAGATTATCTGATCAATGTATAATTGCAGTAAATACAATAAGCACAGAATATCAGAAGTAGTACAACAGGTGACCAAACTCTTATCAGTGAAAATGAAGCATACTTGAAATGACTACTTTTAATGTTTCATACCAAGGTGAGGCAACTAAATAAGTCTCTTCAGAATTCATTACAATACAAAAGGAGTTATTTTCAAAGGAAGTTAAGGGTTATATTAAACAAAAATATAAGACTTTTAAGTGTGGATAAAGTTTTCTTCATACCTGGATCAGTATTTTGTGTGATTTTGTGGGTACTTGAAAAGACAATGCTCGGCATTGATCTGTGTGGCTTATCTGTATGTTTTGAGTATTGAGTGTGTGCATGTTGGAATGCACACAGGTATTGCCAGCCAGGGCACAGCCCCACACTGACCTGCTGCAGCCCCACCTGCCAGCCAGGGGAAAGGACAAATCCATCAGTGCCATGAAACCCACCAGTTTAAGCTGTCTCTGACAACTGAAGAGAAGCTCTGTCCTGTGCTGAGGGGCTTACCCTGACTGGAGCTGGGCTGAGCTGAGCTGGTTTCAGCTCCTCCCTAAGGACCTGTGGCCTCCCCTGCTTGATCATGAGCTCTGCCAGTGACTCTGTGGGAAGGTTCAGAATATTTTTTTCCATAGCTGCTGTCTAAAAGAGCCTCTGAGGTGGCTGAACATGTGAAGATTGTGGGACCACCCTTGAACTCAGCTGTGAGCAGCCAGAGGGAATCAATCAGTAGTAACAAATTTTAAAAATACACCCAAGCATCTTAAAACTAAGGAAGCAGCTCTGGCTCTGAATATCAAACTCCTTACACTGAAATCCTCAGGATGTTGATGGCTCATGGTGACTGTCACTTCTAGTTCCTCAGGAAGACAGAGACCATAAATTTGACGACCTGGAGGGACATTCCAAGGGTAGAAGCTACAAGGGTAGAAGCTACTTGTGATTACAATGCACAAGTACCAGGAAGTTTCTGTATAGGAATTATGTTTGTATTTTGGTAAGAATTTTCTATGTTAACCTTAACTTTAACTTACAATATTAGATTAACAATAATTTTTGGCTGCATATATGTATATAGTCTGTTTCCTTTTTTCTGGGCTAGAATATTAAACATACATGTACCTAAAAGACTTCCATTTAGCACATTACTTGGTCCACTTATATGTATATCAAACATTTGACTGATCTGACCCTATAACTCGTGTTTTTTCCTTTGGGAAACTATAATGCATTTTAAAGAGTTATTATACAAGTGAAAAATCACCCAGCCAAGGAATAAACAAGAGAAAGGAAAAAAGCTAACAGTGATAATCAATGAACACGTTCTGGATGTGATTTTTCAGCACTTTTCTATTTCTGACCAGAATATACTAAATTTACTCTGTGAAGTGTCTAAGAATATCAAGTGTAGCTTGCTAAAGGGTGAAAGTATAGCTGCCACTGGAGGCCGTCAAAAAACAGACCCGTCAAAAAACATCTTCACTCTTACAATTTTACCTCATTTCTGGTACTAAGATTAGGAACAACCAACAACCAGTGGCAAATGAGACTGCATACTTTATGAGGAAGAAAGAAGCCAAAGAGTAATGTAATGTTTATTTTTCCACAGATTGAGGTAAAATGAATAAATAAAATATCTGGTTTTAAGGTAAAAAATGTCCCTCTAGAGAATTTCATCTCCACTGTCAGAAGTTTCCATCTGTATCATCACTGTTTGGTTTTTTTCACCTTATCCTTTCCATTTTCTAATCTCTGATGATAATTTTATGCCTCAATGTCTTCTTTATTGTCCTTTTTCACTCACATTTTTTCAGCTGGTGTCCTTGTGTCTGTATAGTTTGACTTCTCTGCATTGCTGTCTTGGATATCATTGACCAAAGTTTCTACAGCTACCTTAAAAAGTCTGTTTGTGCTTATACAGAAGTCAGGTTTTGAGTATTTCGTACTTCACAATTCATATTTTACATTTCTTTTGACTCACATCTCTGGTGTGTTAACATACACTTGTTTTAGTTATGCCAGCTGTAGAAACATTGAAGAAATGTTTGTGCAGCACAATGCATGCATCCAGGCAATCCAAACCATGGGGAGGAAAGGTAGGATGCCATCCCTATCTTTCCCTCTTATGCATCACTTCAGAAGATTTCTTACATTGCAGGTGCTCAAGAGCTAGTTGAAAGATGAGATTTCAGCTGTTGAACTTGTGGGAGCACCAAAAATCCCAAAGAGAAATTTTAGTGTCCTAACACTCTCTGTGCTGGCCAAGGTTTTGAGAAATTAGCATGCTTTTCCTTGAGTGCAGCCAGGGCAGTTACTGATTCCTTGCTAAGTTTGAAGAGCCCTTCTGGTGACATTACACCCCACAAAGGGAGGTGTCAACCCTGCAGGGTTGGTGATTGCCAATTCACATACTCACCACTAACACCTTGCTATCCCATGCTATTCTATGACTGACTACTTTGTGAGGAAATAATATATTTGTATGGAGAATCCACCTTTTCTTGTACGAGTGGAACTGTTGTTTATTCAATTGAATAAGTAGCATTTGTATGCAGCCTTAATCATGAACATTTTGGAGATTGGCATCCGGCACTAAGTACAATCCTGTCAAATAACTGGCAGTGGATTAACTGTGACACCTAGAAACATGCCAGATTCTGACAGAATAAGAACTTGCTGTGTACCCAATGTCAATCATTCACTGAGTGCCACTCAAAATGCTTATCCTGTTAGTGATGACATCAATCTGCATTGGCATTAATGTGCTGCTACCCTTTGAATACAGAATTGAAAGCAACAGGCAAAGCCCCAAAGTGCAGTCATTTTAGCAGCCACCTATTCTTCCTTAAGAACTGAGGCTACCTCCTGTGCAGAGATGCTGCTTTATTAGTGAGCCTGTGAGTTAACCCAGATGTTTGCAAAAAAAACCCCAAATCAACAACAACAAAAAAGCGCCAAAAAACAAACAAAAAAAAAAAAAGCCAAAAAAACCCAACCAAAAAAAACCTCCAAATAATCCAAAAACCCAAGGTATCTATTTTACACAGATTGCTCTACAGGCAGGCTCACTTGCAAGCACTCAAAAGTCATTTCCATCATGAACGAAAACTTCCAGAGCCACTTAGGCCTAATTCTAGTTATATCCCAAGTTGTAGAAGTCTACCCATATTAATAGCACCTAAATACAACCTGAGGTGTTTCAGAATTTTAACCACCAGATGTTTAGGCTAATATTTATTTGATCTTCTCTAGTTTTCATAAATCCTGCATTTCTGCCTGCACAGTGAGCTAACACAAGATGAACATTCCATTTTGTCTTTTCCTTTCCAGTCTGTCTTGTTCTATAATCCACCAGAGTGAGCATGACCTTGTGAAGTAGGAGATGAAGCTGAAAAGGAAATTGAACACATCTCTGATTTCCTGGGCAAGTGTTCTAACTATTCAAAAGAGGAGTAGTTATGCAGCAGTAGTGATGGATAAAAAAGTGAACTGTGTTTTTTAAGTCCCTTACTTTGGAAAAAGAGTCCAGATCATAGTTGGCTAGGGATCACTAATAAAAGTCTAAGGCAAATTCATAAGCTTAAAATTAAAAAAGGGCTAATTATTAGGATAGATGGTTTTCTCTTCATCTTGCAAAGTTACTCACAACTGAAACAATTAAAAAATACTCCTAAGCCTTAAGCATAGCTGGAAATACACTTTTGTATGTTTGTCCTATTGGCCATGCATAATCCCTTGTTCAGAATGTAGAAGCCACAAGTAGCTCTTTGGAGACATGTCTTTTTGAAGAAAAGACTTTGATCCCCTGAAAAATGTATCCTAGACACTGTACTGTGTTTTTTGTCTTTGAGATACAGAAATTGGGAATTTGTTTCAGAGAAATTATTTGTAGAATCAGATTATCAAATACTCTTTTGAAGAAAGTTATCAGGAATTATATACTTGTTCTTCTGTTTTGCTCCAGTCACCAGGTAGGGGTCAAGTAGTACATTCAAGCAAAGCACAGATCAGAACTTGTGTTCAGTTAGAAAGCTCAAATAGGGATGGGATTCTCGTTCCTCTGTCATGCCAGGAGGTCCTAATTCTTAGACATTTTTAGGCTCATTTAAGACATCTCCAAAAAAACCCCTAGTAATGACTTAATCTGGGCTAGCAAAGTCATATGAGCATTCACTGTCACAGGCCAGATGTTCTCAAAAGGAAAGCAGATCTTAGACCATTAAATAGTGTCCTTTCTCATTATCAGGCACAACTGCGCAAAGTTCCTTTCATAAATTTAGTAACCTCCACTCTAATACATTATTTACTCTACTTGGCCTTTTAGAAAACTATTTCAGAAAGTAAATCTGAGGAAGGTCTAACAAGCCTGAAGCCAGGCCAAATGCAGGACTGAGGTTTCATGTCTGTATTCCATCGTGCTGTGCAAAAGTTGTAGCTGGCTTAGAGTTGTCTGAGGTATTGGAACAAAGTCAGAACTGCTGTAAGTTTTAACACCATTCAACGTGATAGTTCCATAAACTGAGCCTATTTTTGGTTGGTTTTTAATTGTCCTTGATAATATACCTAGACAATCAGTTGTTCACAAATCTTGTATTAAACATACAAATCTCATAAGGAGCTTTAGCTTCTGATCTGAATCTGATAACTCCACTAAAAAAAAAAAAAAAGAAAGCCCAAAAAATGTTAGTTATTGAACTGCCAAAGTACTTTTCAGGAGCTGAGCATAGTGTGTGCAATACAGCATCAATGTCTCAAAAAGGCATTTTTCTGCTGCTGTCATGTGGAGGTCACTGTTTGCACTCTGGTAAATAGCTGCGATAAAACCTGAAGTATTACAGACTTGCTTAAAATGCAGCCAACGTGGAACAAGTGCAACTGTCAGCAATAGGAGGCCTTGAATAGCTGTAAAGGTTAAATATCAATTTGTTTTAAAAAAGAAGTCAAACTTGCCTCTCTACCATAAACTGCAAATCTGATGGCATTCAACCCATTAACACTCCTGTCAGACATTTGAATTTAAAGTGTTTGACACCCCCCAAAGCACGGCACGCTTTTATCAAATAGAGATTACTTTGTATAGGGTTTTTGAATGCCCTCTTTTAATCTGAAAGGCATATTCAAAATTTTAAAGGGTGTTAAATTTACTCAAGCTTTTATCTAATCTTTATTTTGTTTCAATGAAAGATTAAGAGATGAGAATAAATTGGACTTGAAAATAGCAAATGCATATTAAAAACCATTTGTGGAAGTACAAAATGTTTGAATTTTAAAACTTGCAGTTTAAAATTGGGTTCCACTAAATCACAATAATTAATATCACATCATCAGTGACAATAATAGAAGATACAGCATGGCTTTCTCTACCACTACAAAACTGGAAAGTGTTAAGATCTGAAATCAAAATCTAAAATCAAATTTTACTTTTCAGTATTCAAACCAGTGAATGCAACATATTGTCTATTTCTTTTTAATGACCACATGATACAGCTTCATGCATTCATTATATGAGATATTTCTGATATCTGTGGGGTAGAAAAAAGCATTTCCTCATCTGTTCACTCTTTGGGGGTTTTTGTTGTTATTTCTTACATTTTTGGTGTTGTGAAGGCATTTTACCATATCTTGGTGGTATCCACATTCATTGATTTTTCTGCCTTTGAAATCTAGACAGAAGCTGAATACTTTATTTGGTGGATACTTTCAAATTGTAAGGCATTTCAAATTATCTTTTCTTGTGATAGAAACAGAGTAATTAAGACTTTTTCCAGTTGCTGTAAAAATTCAAGTAGGATTATTTATCTCTGATATGATTCCTGATTTACTTGGAATATCTTGATCCATTTTATTATAAATTAATCTATTCTCTTTACTTAATATTATTAACCTAAAATGCATGCTGCTAGCAGCAGAAGTCTATGTTGCAGAGCTTCTTTGAACTCCTCAGACATATCAGCATGTAAATTTATATCTTAGATTAAAACTGTAATGTATATAATGCAAGTCAATCCCTTGGTTGCAAGCGTGCAGATTAGAGCTTTCTCAGGAACAATACTATTATTCATGAAGAGATGAGGAGCTGATACTTGAGTTCTTCCTGTCTGGACTTTTTGGAGAATCTATGCACTAAAAGCCTCTGCTGTGGGGGCAGTTTCCCATCTGCGCATCCACCCATGCGTGTGCTCCCACATCGCTACCTGAGTTCACCCACCCAAATCCCGTCAGTTCCTGCCCTTCTGCACCGTGTTCTGCCTTATCCGCCTTGCTCCGGCACCCGCTCTTCGCTCTGCTCTCCTCTAGGTGGCAACAGAGGAGGGAGAAATACAAAATTCTACCCTGGCTTGAAAGAAGCAAAAGAATGAGGATCAAGAGAAAGGGAGAAAGGGGAAGATAAAAATGGAAGGGGGAGGAGAAGAGATACAAAGAGTTCTTCTTTCCTTGTTCTCCTGTCTTCGAGATTTAGTAATATTCTCCACCATGTGCTGTTAACCAGCTCTTTATATTAGCTTTAGTTATCTCCTCTTCCTTACAAGGGGTGGTGGAACAGGTTTTCAATCAGATCAGTGTTTTTCTCAGCAGTGGGATGAACTCCCTTATTGCTGACTTCAGACCTGACTAACCTTGCCACACCAGAGAAGCACCAGTGAGCTGTGATGTCAGGAAATGCTGTGGAAAGACAGAGTAATATTTATATTAGTTTAATGGATTCATACTTTCTGACACATCTTAAATATAGCCTTGATATGAAGACTATTTTAAAAAATGTTGTTGCATGTGAACTCTGGAACCTTGCAAGAAAGTACCATTAATTAGTGTTCAATTTTACTGAACTGTTTTGGGGGAAGGAGCGTTTATTCTTTTCTTACTGATCCAAAGCCTCAATGACTCAATACATATTAAACCTAGTTCTGTAGATTTTGCTGTGTCTTATGAACAGACAATTTTATATATAAGCAGTAGCAATTATCAATAATTATAGTCCACAGCTACAGTGCTATTGTTAAGGTTCTACCAGTACTCCCAAAATACAATAAAATGTTAGTTTTAAAAAAGTGGCTGGATTTCTGATAAGAACTAAAGCCAAAATAATTCTGCAGAGGTCTAGACTTAGTTCTGATTCCTAACTTTTAAGGAGGAAAAACTTCAGAAAATATTATGAATTCATGTAAATAACTGAAAATATACTTACAGCATTTTTTAAAATAAATGTCCCTTCGTGTTTTTCTGATAGAGTTGTGAAGTGTTGAACACTATTAGATCAAAACCATTTACAGAAATAAGATAAGAAGGATGAGTCTGGAGCTTACATAACATTTCTACAGCACTCAGACACAAACATGACAAGGAAACATCACAGTAGCTACTCCTGCAAACAGCTGTATTGCTAAGAATGATAAACAATGAGTCCAAGGAATGTGTTTATGTTTAAAGTTCATTTGCAAAGAGAGGCAGAGAAGACTGCAATCTGCCATTATAGGATGATGTGAGCTATAGAAAGCAAGTAGCAACTTGTGCAGTGCATTAAGGACAAAGTTAAATCAGGTTATTCTATAGATTTGGGAAGGCGTTCATACAGGTGTAATGACATTTAAAGGGTATCCAGAAGGATCTCTAAATTAGGCAGTGAGTTAACATTGAAATCTTGCTGTAAATCAGCTGCAGAAAATGGGCTACATAGGAGAGTATGTCTGCCAATGTCTCTCAGATTGGTAGGGTCAGAAAATGGTCCCCCAACAAAGAATGTTTGCCTGGGGGTCATGGTTAATGAAAACACTCTCAGATAGATGGTTCCTGCGCATCCAGATTCTTGTGTGTTGGTGATGTCAACTAAATATAAATGCAAATTTTTCTGATTCTATGATGATGTAGTAAATTGAGTTTGAATACATAACATTTATATTGAGAATTATGATTTTGGACTGAACAATAAACTGAACATAAACAATAGTGATATAGAAAAGTACTTTTTAGATTTCTTCTTTATCAAGTTTTCTTTCCTTTCTGGACTGCATTCTTCAATTTTACAGAATTTAGCTGTTATGATTCTCTGTTCCCTTTCAGACAGGTTTGGCATGCACTTCTTTAAAAAGCCTCAGTTTACTGCTCTGAGATTCCAGTGTTTAGAGAGATTTCCGGATGATATCTACCCTGCATAGCCTTCCCAGTTAGGTCCAGCATAGGTGCAAGAGATGTGAGCCTAGAACCAGACTGTGAAGGTACATCATCTCACCTCCCAATTTCATTAAGAGTGTCTGTAAAAGATTTGTTTATCCTTCAGGGTAGGATCTGACTGTAGCAGAGCAGCTGGACAATATGAAAGATTGGAATAGAAATCAGTTACTGTCTGTCATTCTAACACTAAATGCTATTGTTTTCAAGCTTTATTCACTTAACTCTACAGCTTTATATGCCCAAGCATTACAGAAAGGTTATACTGTGCCTTTATGAGTGTATGTGGTAATTGTTGCCTTTGATGATCCCAAAAGGTAAATCAATAAAAAGAACATATCCCACTGGCTGAAGCAGAACCTTGTTAAATTAGTAAAGAAATGAACTCAAGTTTCTCCAGAAGGACATCATTGTGATTACACAGAAGTGTCAAAGCAAAAATCATGTCTTTCAGAGATAATGTCTTCAGCCTAGTAAAGAAACGGTTATACACAGTACTTACAAACATATGTACCTTGGGAGCATGTACTTAACAAAATTCTGAGCTTAAGCAGTATGTCCTTGGGCAGTCATTCTGCACGCTACGAAATCTCTACAGAATGTGTTTGTATACTTATCTATGACAAGCATCCTAATAGACTTGCATGTGCACATTTATACCTTTAACTGTAAGCTAAACAGGATGGAGTGTTGGTGTGGATTGTTCACACTGCTTAATTCTTACCTTGCCCTCTGTTATTAGTTTGACCTTGACCAACTGGTTGTGTCCGAAAAATCCCACAGAAAATGTTTGAACTTAGTGCAGACTAGAGATCCACCCTACTAGGTAAATTGAGTGTGCTATTTAGGCATTTCTCAGTGAGGTAAGAGAATTTGTCTGCAGGACCTTGGGTCATACCATGCCAAAATTTTTATCTGGCATGTGAATGGAGAATCATATTCAATCTGTGCATCATTATAACTGAAACTTTTGTCTATTTATTTAAATTGAGATATACACTGATCTTGTACTTTTAATTTAGACAAGCAGTCCTTTGCAAGTATTACAGCATTGATTACATAAGCAGATTCACTTTCTCCTTCAGTTGAGCTTTAAAGTCATTCTTTAAAGCAGAGTAATTATGTGGCCTCTTTTGAGAGCTAGCAAATACCTATTAATTCAGCAGTATGTGTATATTGATCTTCTGATCTTAACCTATTCAGTTTATTGTCCTTTAACGGAATTCTTCCACGAACATTAGTGCTCATGAGAAAGTAGAAGAGAGATTTATGTTATCTAAGGAATTTACATGCCCATATTTAAAGATTAGGAGTCCACATAAAGACATAACATCATTCCCACAAAAATGCTACTACAATGTGTCTGTGGATTTTATAATAAAATATAGGATAATATAGATGTGCTCACCTAAGCATTTTTTTCTCTGTAAGCAAGAATAATTACAGATACACTGTATTCTCCATATAAATAATTAATGCAACATAAAGTTAGAAAACATTATTGAAATATTTAGATTTATGAACATATTTAGGTGAAAGTTACCATGCTTTAGAGTAGAAGCTGTTATTGTGCATTTTCTGCAGCATATAATAAAACAATGTCTTTAATTTAGAAAAGTAGATATGAATTATTCTATGCTTTGGGAAGCATTTCATGACAGGTGATTGACAGGTCTAGTTCTGCCCAAACCCTGTGAGCAAACTGAAGTATTCATTGTAGCAGATCTGTGGACCGTATCACTTCAAGGACAGGCAGAAGGATATTTTTCTCATCACATTTTACTATTTCAAAGCATACGCTTGGAAGTAGAATGCAGCATTTTTCTGGAAGTGCTAAACCGTTGTGCATGCAAAACTTCTTTGTCTTAAACAAACAATCAAGCTACAAATAACTAGAATCTTGCTCATCCTGCTCTCTTAGAGTTATTTCTTGTTCAGTCTGGTACTACCATCATTTCTAACACAGGAAATAGATTTGGAGCATGGCTTTGTTTTCCAAACAAGTTTGTAAATATCTATCAGATCTTACCAATAATATCAACTGTTTTGTCTTTAACTGTTTATGTCTTCCTTAGAAACATATTCAGGCTAAGGAAAGTTAAACTTCACCAAGGTCCAAGAAGATAGAAGGCAAGAGGGCTGGACTGCAAAGGTAAAAAATTGTTGACAGGATAAGGGTTGAGGCCGAAAACAATACTAAGGACTGAAAGGAAGCTACTTTCAATTTTTCCTGCTATACTTTCTGCCTAATATTTAATACAACCAGCACTGGCTTTATTGACAGGTAGCTCCAGAAAGTGTCTTCAAAATTATACTGATTAATCTCATAAGGTGTATGTCCAAAATATAAGACCAATTAATAACCCAGAAAAATATTTTAATTGATAATTATAATAAATAAGTAAAAAAGATAGTATATTAAAGCTGGGATTTCTATACTGTTGGCTGTCTCAGGGAGATGACCTTCTAGCACAGTATTGTATATCAGTGTTACGTTCATATGCACTCACGCAGCTAGAGTATGTTTTTAATGATCTGCAATGTTTAAAGTTCACTGCATTTTCTACTGAAAATTAAAATTTAAAAAAGTTTTATTTTTTGTCTTTTTCCCATCACTTGATATTTCCATATTCTCTTAATATTCTTCTTTATATAACACTATAGATGTTTCCCATTAGGAAAATCTCTTTTACTTTTCACAGTGCTAATGAAAATGCTTGATTATTATATCAAGACAGAAAATAACTCATAAGACTTTAATGTATTACTATGAAGGGAATAGTGCTCCTACTCTTTGCAATTCTCTTTCAATTTTAGAACTATTAGAGAAGATAGCAAAGCATTGTCTTTGTTTCTATTGTCGTCATGATTCTCTTTGACTCCTATTCATCTTCCTTTAAAGTTTTTCCTGTTTTTATACCTCAGAGACAAAGAAACCACTTTGATTCTTTGTAGATGTGTGAGTTTAGGAAAAATATAAAGTAGTATTGTCATATATACATTTATTTGTTGAAGAAAATGTGGTATGGACTTTCCAGAATAGGAACAAAACCAGCAAAGAACCAGTGTGGATTTTAATTTCTGCAAAAAGATAATAAAATAAAATAATTTTAGCAGTAAATATTTAAAATAATGTACATATGTTCTAGAATATATAATGTAATATATGCTATATAATAAATAATGCAATATGTACCCTGTAATAGATGTAAATACTATTTTTGTATATTTTCAGAAGTGTTATAACACAATCATGGAATCTCAGAATGACTGAGTTGGGAAGGGGTCTCAGGAGGTCACCTGGTCAAATGTACCTGCTCAAGTAAGGCCACCAACAGCAAGCTGTCCAGGACAGTGTCCAGTCAGTTTTTGAACATTGCTGGAAACACTCTTACTGCTGTAGCTCAGGCTCCATTTTTCCTCTTTGTCACAAGGGTATTTTGCTGGCCCATGTTCAGCTCTGGTCATTCTTTACAAAGATATTTTAGCAGTTTGTGCTGGTTCATGACATGCTCCTTTCCAGATGCAGAGCCTTGCTCCCTTCTTTGTTGAGCTTTCCTGTTGAGAAATCTGTTGTCCCATTTCTCCGGCCTTTTGTGGTCTCCTGGATAGCAGCACAACCTTGATGGCAAATCAGCATGCAAACCTCATTTTTGCATCCCCAGCACACTCATTAAGGGGACTCTGCTCCCTCATTCAGATAATGATATCAGAGTCCTATTTCAAGCCAACACAACAGCAATATTATGGATGTAGCTCAATTGTTCAGTTAGAGTGAAATGTATAAAACATTGCACAAAATGTTGGACACCACGGAACCTGCTAAGAGTTGAGTACCTCCAGTGTTGACAACACGGGCTCTTGTACTTATGGAACATTTCTTCTACATTTAGAGATATTACATATATCTAAGTATTTTCTAAGTAAATCTAGCATTGCTAAAATATAGGCTGCAAGGACACACTGTCAGCTCATTGTCAACTTGTCCTCCACCAATACTCCCAGCAGAATTGCCTTTAAGCAGCTCAGCCCCCAGCCTGTACTGGTACTCGGGATTATTCCTCCCTGAGTGCAGGACCTGGCACTCACCTTTGTATTTATTTATATACTTTCTTTTCAAAAGAGTTTTTATAATAGTTTCATATCACATTATTTATATATATATATCTCCCATATGTCATATATCTTATTCCATTTATCTATTAGTTTTATATAATTATGTATATATATAGATTATATAGTAATTATAATAGTTTTATGTAATAGTTTTTTTATATTAGCTTTTTTGAGAAGTGGAGCAAAGTATTTTATCCTACTATTTATAGTTTTGCAGAGTGAAAAAATGCATATTTGCATATTTTTAGTTACCCTCAGCACAAGCAGATTTTAAAAATGATTACTTCCATTTGCAAAAATATCCTCTATTTACTGTAATTTTGTTAACTCTGTATCTGGCAGTTAAAACATGTTCATTAGTAAAAATAGCTGCTTTTCGATTACCTTTATTCATGCTGAGTGATGCCTTTCTTCAAATGGTGCTATTGACTACATCTGGTCTATTTATAAAGTACTATTCAACACAAGGGAGAAGAGAGGAGTCAGATGCCTGATGCTCTGTCCAGGACACTGAGTCTAAAGATGTGACATGAAATCCTTACTTATTGCATTCTATAGCAATTTTGTCTTTGACTTTAGTGAATCCAGAATTTCATCCATTATATATACTTATTTCTCTGACTTCTTAGGAGTCAGACATTTCATTTATTTCTCCAACCTCTTTGCAGTCTTTCATCAAAGTCAAATACTAACTTCATTTACCACACAGTAGAACCCTGCTGAATTTCAGGGAATATTTTCCCAGGCAGAAGTTAAGCTAAAGAGGTTAGCAGATATTTAGTTAAAGCACTACTTTGAGCTAATTGCTATGTAAGTATTTAGTATTCTTAAATTTAAACATGTGCTCAAGTTTACACTGAAATAGTGGTCCTTTGCTGAATTGAGTCTATGAACAGTAAAAATAAGTAAGAATCAGAATATTTGGAGGGTATGAGTTGACACAGGCAGGCAGCCAGGAAAACCAAAAAAACATGACTGAAATGCAAAAAGTAAATGTATTTAATTATCTCACTAACTGGAGGATCCTGAAGCAGCACCGAGGCAGAGAACGATGAGTGGGAATGCCAGCACAATCAGGAGCATTCTCTCCCGGGATCTGGTAAGGCTGCTGTTTGCATGCCTTTCTTGAAGGCCGCTACACATGTAGTTTACCATCATACTCTGATTTCCCCTGTGCTTTTATGATCCCCAAGACAGGGAGCTCAAGCATGCCCATGAGAATGCCTCCACAATCACCTGTTATCTTGACACAGAAATTCTACTTTTTAAAAGGGAGGATATTGATCAGTAGGCATAATAAAGGGGGGTTCCCATATTTATTCTCCCGGCCTTGGCATTCCCAGTTGCAGGGTCAGTTGAGTGAATCTACCATCCTCCTTGTCATTCTTCAGCTTTTAACTCTTTCCTTCCAACAGAGGCAGTAAAATTTTGTTTGATGGCACTATCAGATCGTTTCATAGTCTGTGAATTGGAAGTGTCAGCATCCACTGAGCCCATTAGAAAAGGAAAGTCTGTGCTAGAAATGGGACTTGGATGATATTCCAGCGTATATTCCAGGAAGATGAAGTCAGACTTTCTCTTGAAGTAGGCCTTGTTCTTTTCCCCTTCTTTGTTTTAAACTTGTGTCCCAGGGCTCTATTCTGCACTCCAATACCTACACAAATTCCCATGTCTCCTACCCTCTCCTGGAGACAAAACAGAAGTCTCATGGCATGCACCAGCTACAGGAAAGAGGAAGACACAGAGCCAGTCAAAAGCAATGGATTCTTGACTGTTCCTGATGTAGTCAGAAATGTGAGGAACTACAAGGAATTTCATGTTATATCACCACCTCCTCTTCCACTGACAAAGGAAGAAGACTGCTTTGTCTTGTTTACACCTCTGAACCAAAACCAAGGAAATTCTGCATTAAATACCACAGCTCTAGCTGAGACTACTTGCCTTATTTTTATGGAAGAGTCTAGAGAAGTGCAATGGTCCTATGCTATATTCATGTTTGTCCTTGACCATATTTCTTTTATTCCTCTTCAATTTAAGCCTCTGATTTTGTGGCTAAGATTTCTAAGATTGCATTTAATTAATCAGTAAGAAAAAATATTGCCAAAAAGTATTGCCAAAAAATATAAAAATTACCATAAAAGGAAAACCTATCAACTATTCTAGGAATGCAGTGGGGAATTTTCTAAGAGAAGATTGCCTAATAAAACCGGAAAGCTTTATACATATTTTATTCTGAAGGTATCTCAAGAAGTAAACACAATAATTAAATATCAGTATTTTTTGTAGCTTTTAATATAAATTTTTTACCTAAGCTGCTGCTGAAATAATCTTGTGAAACTTCTTTGAATGTCAGCAATTCTCTCAATCTTTTCGGTTTAATGAACAAAGTTAACATTTATAATTACTTATGTATGAATATAATTAGAAGAGTTAAATTAATAATATATGAGAGTAATTTTTTATGAATATATTCCAGAAGTGATAATGAGGGGAAGTACCAAAAACGCTATAATAATTTTTACACTGCAATTATTAAGCCATTCTAAAGCTCACACACTTTTTAAAACTGGTCCATCTTGTGAAAAAATTCAGTGTGCAATAGCGAGACTGTTACCGTTAGGGTTAGTGCAAGTATTATATTTAAATTTAGGAACTGATAAATCCATAGATGCTGGAATAGTTGCTTGTTCAACAGAGAATCTTGAAATAATATAACCTGGGAATGACTTCCAGATGACCAGGTCATCTGGTTCAACTGGCTGTTTGGAGGTCACTCTGGCCTTTGCTCAGCTGAGTTCCAAATACCTCTAAGAGCAGAGATTCTACAGCCTTTCTGGGAAATCCTTTCCAAAGTCTGATTATACCCACTACAGATATTTTTCCCCTAATATCAGATCAACTATCCGCTCTTTAAAATTGTCATGTGCTTAAGCACAATGGACTGCTGCAGGTGCTCTAGCACTGGAAATCTCCCATGCTTAAACATTTACACATAACAGATAATTTGATCCTTCAAAATGTAAGGTTCTGGAGCATAAAGTCCTGGAAGTACTAACTTCTAACTTGAAGTCATGTAAAATGGCAATAATTTCAATGTCTCCTTCTATATCTTGATATAGATGCTGGCTTGAAAAAGTAACACTATTTTGAAAGGATTGAAAATCTAGACAATGCCACAAGAAGGTGTTTAAAGTTTTTACGCTTCATGCCCAGAAGGGCTTTTATTGCAACAAAAATTTGTTTGCAGTTCTGGTCATTTGCACACAGGTAAGATGTGGTTCCTCTAGTTCATGTATACACAATTTCATATGGTTCTTTCCCTCTTTTTAGCTTTTCTCTCCCTTTTCCATAAACAAACATATTTAAATTCTTAAAAGCAGAAAATATTCCTTTTCCATTTTTTTTAAATTTTCCTTTTATTTTTCATTTCCCATGAGTATGTAGCGTGCAAAGAGGACAGAGCCAAGATTTTGTCAGTGGTATCCAGTGATAGGATCAGCGTCAATGGGCACAAACTGAAATGCAGGAGGCTCTGCTTGAACACCAGAAAACAATTTTTCACTGTGAACATGACTGAGCACTGGCTCAGGTTGTCCCTGGAGCTTGTGAAGTTTCCATTCAAAAGCTGTTTGAACATGGTTATAGGCAGCCTCTTTTAGGTGAACGTTCTTGAGCAGGGGGTTTGATGATCATCCTTGGTCCCTGCCAAGTTGAATAATTTTGTAATTCTGTGAAGCGAGCTCTGCTTAATTGAATGAGCACACATTTACTGCAGCTGGGGATTTAGCTCAAAATTTCCTAAGTATGAATTGTCTTATTCACACCTGTGTTATTTTCAAATGGAAAACCAATGCAAATGTCCCAACCCAGTTTGTTTTAGAGGTTTAATGCAAAAAATTTGTTTTAAATGTAACATAAAATCAATAAGAAACAAAAAGGCAGAGGGAAAAGGGAAATGATTTTAGCAGAAGATAAAATAGGATGCAATAGTTTCTAAGCTAAAATTTATACAAGGGCATTTAATGAAATCAAATGCATTACAGAGAGTGTAAGACAGAACTTATTAATTATTAAAGAAAATATCTAATTCGCTTGATGAATCTTTGTAAATTAACTGTTTGTGGCCAATGTAACTCAAAGCTGCCACTATAAATTTTTACAACTTGGTTAATATTGGGTATCTGGCATTGTGTTTTTCATTATGGGACTATACCAGGGAAGGTTTAAGTCAATATTAGGAAAAGATTCTCCAACCAGAGGCTGTTTTGGCACTTAAACCATGGAAAGTAATCACAACACCAAGACTGCTGGAGTTCAAGAAGCACTTTAACAATGCTTTCAGGCACATGGTGTGATTCTTGAGGCTGTCCTGCACAGGGCCAGGCATTGGACTTAATGGTCTCTGGGGGTTCTTTTCAATTCAGGATATTGTACAATCCTATGATTATGTAAAAATTTGGGTCTTTAGGTGAGGTGTACTAACAAAATACCCAGCATAAATCTTCCATTGCCATCCTAATATGGTGTCCAGAATTGACTTTCCAACCTTGCAATGTTTTATTGTTAAGCTGGAGTCGTCAAAATAATCACTGTGTTTACTGATAGGCTGTTAACTGTATTTTCAGTTGCTATCATCCTGAAAAAGCATATTAATAGAAGTTAGAAGTCAGATAGGTATGCTCACATCTCTTTTATTCTTAATAGGCTAATTAAATATGCTAGTTAAGAAGGTATCACCAAATGTAAATAATTATGAAAACCAATATAGGAACTGCTTATCCTATATGCATTCATTTTGCCCTGAAAGTAATTTTTAAAATATCTTTGATATTTTAAAGATCTAAATTTCTATGAGTTAGACATTGTCAATCAAGTACAACAGCACTGTTATGAGTTATATATTTATTTTTTATGAGGCACAGTAGCCCCAAGACCTAAATTTCCTCTCAGAAAGACTATGCCACCCCACTGAGCTCAGCGTATTTGCACTATTTTCAGTGAATACAATGAAACCTTGGCCTGTGCTTTCTAAACATGAGCCAAAATATTTTCTGACTCAAGTATAATAGAAACCATGATTTATTTTTCCTGTAGGCATGACTGCAGTAATTTTTATTTCCTTTAACATTCAGCAAAATACATTGGCCATCAGGGCACCTTGCATGTGGAAAATCCCTTTTTGCTGCTCAAATGAACGTTTAAGTAAAGATGTGCCTCAAAATATACAAGAAGACCAAATATTAAGAATAATTTTATTTAAAAAGCTGTTTATAAAATTTTATTGAAATATGAAAGACATGAGTCCATCAGATTAAGAACTACTAATTTCATCAGATTAAGAACTACTAATTCTTGATATTATTTTTCTTTGTTCAGACTTGTACTGAAAATGGGTGGCGGTAAAAGGTTCTGCAATAATTTTCTCTTTATATGGTTATCTGTATGTGTGTTTGTGTGTGTATCTTTATCTTTTCTCCGATAGAAAATAGAAGATTCCATCACACTGTTCAAACCAGGAGGAAACCAAGCTTTATATGAGACAAAACAAGAAGAGGTTGCTTTAAAGTCCTGAATTAAGTATACCACTTTCCTGAGAAAAACATAATCTAAAACTTCTGAATTTTTCAGTGTTATCACACAACCACTAAGCAAAATTAAAACAATATTTAACATAATATTAGATGTACTATTACCAAAAATCTGTTCTACAAAACCACACTGTGGCCATGTACTTGCTTTTAGCAGGTGCAGATGGCAATATGAAAGAATAAATAATTTGAAACAACTTACATTTCATTATTATATTCTTTCATTAATGTTCACAAAGTTTTTTGAGACCCAAAGATGATTGGTACTGAAGAAGTGCAAACCAATAACATCACAATCAATGGTGAACATACAGAAATGACAGGTTTATGAACATATGTGAAAGAATTTTTCTATACTAGATTACCCTGTGTTGAATCTAATAAAATGTAGATGATTAAATTATTCTGATAGCTTCATAGGCTTCCTTCTCAGAAAATTATGATCTGTTAAAAATTACTTTCAGATAAGACAGAAGAAACACCAAGCACTTGTTTTGTTTATTATTTTTCTTGCTATTCTGGTCAATGCTGTATGGAGAGCCAGCTTTAAAATACCTCAGTGCATTTTACTTATTTCCAGTACAGCCTTTCCAGATTGTTTCTCAACATTATAAAATGATGAAATTACTGCCTATGGAGAAACTATCAGAGGGCAAAAGATAGCCAGGAAATTACATTAGCTAGGAAGGAAACTTATTCTTTAATAAATGGCCTTTTGGAGGATAGACAGTTATGAAAGTTATGAAAATTTTCCAGTAGTGGTGGACTTATATTTTTCACTTCTACCTTCAATTCTCCATTTCCTCATGCAAATGATGGTGGAATTGAGGTTCATCTTATACAATTTTCCTAGTCATCTTCTCCTTTTTCTCAGTAGCTAAATAGCTCCAAATAAAAACCCAAGTTCTAATGCCATTATATAGATCTCGGATACCAGGATGTGTATTGTGCATTTTGATTAAACTTTTATACATAAATTAAGAGAGGCTTTCTGAATTTTAAAATATAAATTGAGTACAGCCCATAAATTTTATCTTTGGTTTTTATTGAAGCATTAACCTGACATTATTGAGTATTTTTGTGAAAGTCTCTTTTTAGAATAAACTTATTAGCTTTATAGCAATTTTTTTCTGATCTAATAGTATTTTAACTTTGCACATACAAGTATTCTAAGTTTCCATCATTTCACCGTCCTCTAGTTTCTCTGATTTTTCATTCATTAGTAATCGAATAATTTTTTAAATTTTGCAATCTTTAAATGTTTTATTTGTGTGTGTTTGTATGTCTGCATGTGCATGCATCACCAGAAAGGTTCACACAATCACAGAATGACTGAGGCTAGAAGGAAAATTTCAAATTATTCTGTTCCAAGCCCCCTGCTCTAGCAGTGTCACCCAAGGACAATAGCAGAGTTCCCAAGGACAATATCCAGACAGCTTTTGACTAGCTTTTAAAGAATTGGTAGAGTTCTTTAGATTTTTATGTTTGGCTCCTTAAATTAAATATTATGAAGATGCAAAAAACTTACTCAAAATCCTACAAACCTACAAAGTTTAATATTTTTCAGTGTCAAAGCAGTGAAAATCCTCTTAATTTTAGATTCCTGTCACTTAATAAATAAACAGTTCTGATTGAGTTCTGATGATTATTTGAATTAAATGAAAATAATTTTCTTTGCTCCTTTGCTATAAAAATTGTTCTCATACCCAGGCACTTTTTTCATATTTGCAGTACACTCATGATCAGAAAGAAAAAAAAGCATATCTATCATTTTTAGTGGTTACTGCACCATGAGGAATGTTTTTGGTGTGAGATCTTTTCTGGCTTTGTTTTTGTACCCTCATGTTTTCTCTGATTTGTGCACAATACATAAAAACAAAATTCCAGTTCAACATGAGAAATGAAACATACTATTAAATAGAAATATATATCTCTGTCTCTTAAGTGTGTTTTTAGAGGGTCTTATGGGGGTCCAGTTATTAAAAAAATTATGGATTTCATTTGAGCTATTGAACCACTGCTAAATCAAAGGCATTCTGTCTATTCTGTGAGAAAACTGACATTCTCTGTATCATGTTCCTTGTATTGCACTTTGATGAATATACTAAAGAAAATACCAAAATGGGAGTTTGCAACTATGAAAACGGGTAATTAATGACAATACAGACAAAAGAATTTGTTTTGTTTTCCTTCCATGATGCTAAAGCTGACTTTGTCTCATTTCTTATTTCTCTTGTAGTTTGGTTAGGCTATTTACTTTTTTAAAAATATATGACATGTTAGTGATAAGAGAATCCAGATAAGAGAATCCAATTTGATTTAGGAAACCTGACCTCATGTTGCTAATTTACCTACCCAGAAACTTAAAAAAGAATTCTTTATATCAGTGATGTCTGGCTGAAAACAACCTTACTGTATTTTCAAGTCCATGCACACAGTCTGAAAGTCTGACTTCTGACTAAGCTTCTCAAAGACTTCCTCTCCCTCTTTTTAGAATATAGACTAAAATGTCTGTTCTAGTTCTCTTGGATTAAATGCAGAGCATTCCTGTTGCTGAGATTCTTTTGATAGTTCCAGGCCCTTCTCACTGTCCACTGTAAGACAGGAGGAATTCCCAAAAGCTTTCCGAAAGAAAACTAGTAATTTTTTTTCCCCAGAATAGAATTACTGAACTTTTCTATCAATAGGGTATTTTATAACATGTGTTAATTTTGGCTACAATAGAAGTCGGCCTGATCATTTTTTAACTCTTTGGGAAACTGGGCTTTATACATTGACCAAGATAATGCTTTTTTTTTTCCCCCCAGATGTTGGTCTGCAAATACCTAAGAATAAAACCTCTATCTGGAGTTTCTGACAACAAAATGTGAGAATTAAAAATAACAGCAAAGTAGTAGAAGAAGAATTGCTAATGTTTTACCCTGCAGTCCTCTCACTGCCTACAGATATGGCTGTTACATTTGAAAATGAAATTATCCAGATTCCAAGAAAAGTTAAGAATATCTTTCTCTTCTTACTTCTCTTTGGAGTAATTCTTTTAAGTGGCAAGTCTTCATTGAGATTTGACACCTTTATCAGGCAATGTTCTATTAACTGGAAATATCTTCTGACTTCTAATATGTACATAATTACTTTCTCTGGCAGTATTCCATTTAAAAGGGTCCATTTCAGACTCAATAAAATATTTTCAAATCAATTGAATTGCAATTTAACTTAATCATAAGAATGGAAATAATTCCCTGACATTACAGCATTATTTATGAAGAAACTAATTGTGTGTTTCCCACTGCTAGTCACATTCACTTACATAAACAAACTGGAATGTATTTCAGGTTGCCTGTATATATATCAATTTAAAAAAAAGTATAAAAATAACTCTGAGGTCAGAAAAACCTTGACTTTTAGCACCAATCTTTTAGCATTAATTTCTTAGTAGCTTTGATTAAAACTTCTCCTATTTTTACCCAGAAGAGTCCTAATTTCTTCAGTCTATTTAATACAGAAAAAGATTAATTATATTACAGGTTGTTTTGAGAATTCATTGGTTTATTAGCTCAGTGCTCACTGAATGCAATGGTGGAGTGCATTTCTGGAGTGCCTCTTCTTCTTCAGTTTGTGTTATGAGGAAGTGATGCAAAAAGAAGTGTGGTAATAAATTAGAGAATTTGCCTGAAAACCACACCCTGATAAAAACTACTGTTGAGACTAATGTAGACACATCCTTTGAATTAGTTTTATCTTCCAGTAAATCTTCATAGAAGCTGTCTGGATTTGAGAGTACTGAATAAATGTGATGCCAAGCAGCAGCAACACATAGATGAGAAAGATACATAACTGTTTCATTGATGCCTCTTTTTAAATATAAAACCTAATTTATTTAAATTCACATGTCAGTAAAATGAATGCCTTTACACTTTTATCACAACAATATATTGGCTTTCCTTTTTCAAGCATAGGATGTAATGTGAGGAGCCCAGTGTAATAGCAAAGTACATTTAGAAACATGATTTAGAAAATGCTAGAAAGGAAACAAACATTAAGTAGAAGGAATAGCCTGGGACTTTTTGTTACTGAGAGAATGGCCTGAGGCCTCGTAGCATCTTTTCTTCTATGATAATGAATTTGTGAAATTGTACTAAAAGATTATTTGAATTACCATTTTCTGCTTTTGCTGTAAAATTCAACCAAAGCTTAGGCAAGATTACAGTCTATGAAATTTTCAAATGACTCGTGTTGAGATTTGGAGTATTAATTATTCAGAATCCATCTGTACTTGGGATGCTCCAGACCCAAGTGGGTTTATTACAGCCAATATGCACACACCCTGCTCTTACGAAGAATCCCAGCACAAGTGAAGAAACTAGACTGGTCTGACTGTAGATTCTTTTTACAGCAGCTAGGGGAGCTTGAGTGTCAGAAACAAGGACTGAGAATAGTAAAAATATCTCTTCTAAACTGATGGTTGGCCTACAGGCTGTAAGGAGGACAAGAGAAAAATTGCCTGTCCTCTTTTGCATGATAAAGAGCAAATGCAGAGAGACTGACAGGTGATGTGGGTTTCCAGAAAGAGAAGCAGCAAATAGTATGAGAATCCAGTGCAAAGTAATTAGTGTGGGCCTAATACAGCATCCTTATTCTCATATATTCTCACCTTATTCTTACCTAATTCTCATCCTTATTCTGTATAGACATTATAGAAGACAAAAAAATTTTGCCTTTTAAATCTCCCCTACCATGACAAGGGCTACAGGGAGGGAAAAAAGCTGAAAACAGAAATGCCAAGCATGTAAGCAAAAATCAGACTTAAAAATTGGCACATGAAGAAATGGACTACATTTGTATTTGTACATACAGAATCAGTTCAAATTTTTTTATAATCTCAAATTATATTATTCTGGGGTTCAGACTTATTTTCAATAAAGAACTCTCTATATATTTCTATGGGTTTTTTTTCATATCTTACTTCCCACTCCATTGTTCTATTGTAGGAACTTTTTTCTTTGAATTTCTCCCTATTGTGTGTGTTATACTTGTCTCTTTTTCTCCAAATCCCTTCCCTTTATTCTGTTGAGCCTTAGTATTCTCGTCTCTCAACTCTTTTGCTGAACTGCTGAATCTGTGAGGAGATAAAACAAATAAGAGGAAAGGAGCCATCCAGCCAGGCAAAAATCCAGGCAGCTAGACTAGATCAGAGGCCACTTCTCAGCACAAAGGCTTTCATGTCAGTGCTTTTAGGGGAATTCACAGCCAAATGAACAACTCTCAACAATCTTTGAGAGTTTTGTCTCCTTCCCACCACATTCAACAAAAGAAGTTTTCAAAAAGAATGTACTTCTAATGGGTTTTCATGTCAGGGTTTGGTGGCGGGTAGTGGTTTAGGTAAGAAGCTGCTAGAAGCTTCCTCTAAGTCCAATGGAAACAGAGCCAACAGACTCCCTGAAGAAAGCACGACTGGCCAAGGCCAAGCCTATCAGTGAGGATGTAGCTGTGTCTGTGGCACAGCATAGTTAAGACAAGGAAAAAGTCACTGTGCAGAAGCAAATTGCAGCTCCACAAGACAGGAATAACTCTGCAGACACCCATGTCAGTAGAAAGGGAGGGGGAGATGCTCCAGGTACTGGAGCAGAGATTGCCCTGCAGCCCATGGTGCAGACTATGGTGAGGCACGACCAGCTGTGCCTGCAGCCCATGGAGGTCCTCGGTGGAACAGAGCAGCCATGGAGTATCCAACACTGGAACAGGAGAATGCATCCAAAGGAGGCTGTAACACCACAGAAACACCATGGCTTGGCTCCTGGCAGAACTATGGGCCCATGGAGGGAAGAACCCACACTGGAACAGGTTTGCTACCAGGACTTGTGACCCTGTGGGGGGCTCACCCTGCAGCAGGCTGTTCCTGAAGGATTGCACAACATGGGAAGGACCCCCACGGGAGAAGTCTGTGAAGAACTGCAGTCCTTATGAAGGACTCGCACTGGACAATTCATGGACAGTCTCCCATGGAATAGGCCCCATTCTAGGGGGCAGGGGAACAGTCTGAGTTGTCTTCCCCTTGAGGAATAGAAGTGGCAGAGACAATGTGATGACCTTACAGCAATCTTCATTTCCTTTTCCTGCTCCCCTGCCCGGCTGGCCATAGTTGTTTGGAGAATTTGGGAATAGAGTTAAGCATGAGAAGGGAGGGGTGAGGGACAGGTGTTTTTAAGATTTGGGTTTATTTCTCAATATTTTACTTTGATGTGATTTGATTTGTAATAAATGCAATTAATTTTCCCTGAGTTGAGTCTGTTTTGCCCATGACAGTAATTGGTGAGTGATATTTTCCTGTCCATTTCTTGGCCCATGACTCTTTCATTATATTTTTCTCCTCTGTTCATTTCAAAATGGGGAGGGATAGAGCAGTTTTGGTGGGCATCTGGCATCCAGACAGGTTAAATCCATCACATCACTTTAACATTTCAATTATGTAATGATTTAGACAGCAGTTACTGTCAGAGACATCTTATCACTTTTTTCATGTGAAAGAAATCCATATTCCACTCTTGTCTCTTTGAAATAATTTTTGTCCTCTGGTTAGAAATGATTCCTGATAAACTCATACATTGAGGGTCAATCCTTGCCCATAGGAAGATGTCAGCCTATCCAATACACAGTTGTACTTGCAATCTCATACCACCGCATGTTAGAGCTTTTACCCCACTTTCACAGCTTTTTTGAAGGTGTCAAGCGCATTCTCTTTGATTAGCTCTTGCTGTCTTTGACATATAAGACTGCATGACAGGATTTATGCCATACTGCAACAAGTACAGGTCCTGAATAAGCTGTAAGGTTTGATAAAAAAAGTACAATTTTCAGGTAACTATACAGTAAACACGTACTTTATGCCACAAAGAAATAACTATTGGTGTGATCAGAAAATTACCTTTATTTTCACTATCCCCTTTCCTTACACTTTAGTCACAAAAGAAAAGGCAACAATGTGCACTTGCAGCCCAGAGAGCCAAATGTATCCAGGGCTGTGTCAAAAGAAACAAGGCCAGTAAGGTGAGGGAGGTGATTCTCCTCATCTGCTTTCATGAGACCCCACGTGGAGTGCTCATGCAGGTCTGAAGTCCCCAACACAAGAAGGACATGGACCTGTTGTCCATGGAGAGGAGAGCCAGGAAGATGACCAAAGGGCTGAAGCATCTCTCCTGTGAAGACAGGCTGAGAGTTGAAGCTGCTCATCTTGCAGAAGAGAAGGCTCCAGGGATGTGTCATTGTAGTCTTTGTCTTGGAGGGAACTTACAAGAAAGATGGAGAGAGATTATTTACAAGAGTATGGAGTTATGGGGAAAAGGGAAATGTTTTCAAACTGAAAGAGAGTAGGTTAAGATTAGACAACAGCAAGAAATTCTTCACTGCAAGGTTGGTGAGGCACTGGAACAGGTTCCCCAGAGAAGCTGTGGATGCCTCATCCCTGGAAGTGTGCAAGATGAGACTGGATGGGGCTTTGAGAAACCTGATCTATTGAAAGCTGTCCCTGCCCATGGAAGGAGAGGTGGGACTAGATGATCTTCAAGGTCCCTTCTAACTCAAGGCATTCTATGATTTGCAAGCTCATGGAAGAGGATGTGCCCCAAGGTATGAGACCCAAGCAGGAAAAAAACCAAACCCAGGGTAGTAAGTCAGGCTGACAGATGGGTCCCCTCAGAACCCACATTGGTACAGAGGGGACCCTCATCTGCATTTACCACTTTCTCATGGTGCACACGTGTGTTGCAGGTTCTGCTGACTCCGATTTCTCAGACCTGGTTTTCTCTTTCTGACCTGTCACAAGGGTACTAAAAATATTATGAACTTGCAGATTTGTAAATGCAGAAAATGAGGAGAAGATGAATAGATACTTACCTTCTGCCTTCTCAACTGCATTTAATAATCTGTTATGCTTTATCATGTCTATTTTTACTTACTACAATAAATCTTGGCTAAAGAGTAAGAGAATTTGAAATTCCATACAATTATTTTTTTCTGATACACTGACAGTTATTTTGTTTTCTTTCTAGGTCTTCTTAAGTTTTGGAAAACTTTTTTAGCAATATCAGGGTAATACCTAAAACTCTGTGATTGATTTCTGTAAAAAAATGAATTTTTTGGAGGTAATTTTTTCTTTTTTTTTAAATATGTTAGACACTGTGTCCTTACTGAACAAAAGCTTTGTTGGCATAGAAACTCCTATAGAAGACTGGAATCATGATATGTCAGGATAAATGCATGAAGTTTCTACAAACTCCAGGACACTCTCCTGCTCTAGTCTTCTTTCTCAGCTTTGACCAGTTTTTGTCTGTGGTTATTTATGTGTTTGTTTGCTTTAGAAGTAGTTGTTAATCTGCAATCTGAAAGTCTACCCCTACCACCTGAACTTACACCTTTATTTTTCACTATGGTTCCTTCTCTTTGAATGAAGTAGTTTATTTGAGATATCATTTGGCAAATCATTACCATTTCAGAGTTTTCAGTTTATAGGTTAAAATCAAACTATGAATAGCATAGTGTGTCATGTGTCATATCTCTTGGAGGATCTCTATTACCATCAGAGGCTTGATGCATTAGGCAATGGATGACTGAGTTACTTTTGATTGCTTTTTCTGATGTAGTTGAAAACAGCTTTCTTTTTTTTCCCCTCCAACATAAAAAGATTCATTATACTTCAATAAAGACAAACAAAAACAAAAGTGAAAAACTCAAGGTCATGAACAACAAAAATAAACATTAAAAACTCCAGCAGTCAGAAGTTCTTTTGATCTGTCGAGTGTTCCTCAGTATCCCCAAGGTTTTAAGTGATGGTTTCATTCACTAAATCATGATCTAGAGGATTCCTGGATATCCCCATTTGCCTTTTAGCCACTTCAAATCATTTTCCTTTATAAGTATTTCCCATACTTATGTCTGTGCATCTTTGGAACATTTCCATTATTAAATTATCTACAATCCATGATCTACTATTAAATAAGCACTGCTTTACTGAAGCCAAAACAACCCTATAGGCAGAAAAACTTTTTAGTATATCAGTGTGCTTGTAAAAGGTGTCAGATGGGAATGAGAGCTACAAGGACAGTGCTGGACCCTACTAACCCACCAGAGATTGAATCCATCAATCAGAATAAAAACCATGGTAACAGTGTGAAGAGGGAAGAAGAGAGGACATCTCTCCCAGCCTTTTTTATTAGGCCTTTTTTCTGTTCTGCCTCATGCTTTTATTTCCATGCAAACAAAGGATAGGGACACATTGTCTCTGCCCTTCTCATGGTAAAATTTTGTTTGTTTGTGATTTAAACTCTTTCTAAATTGATTGGTAAATCTAGCATCAAGCAAATGATCTTTTCCTGCAATTTAAATCTCAGATAATGTCCCAGTCCTAATCCTTGAATGTGTCTGTGCAGGGTAACACCTACTCCATGGGAAAGTCCTTAAAGTTTCAGTGGGATTTGGAGGCTCTGGTAGCACTGTGGTAAACTTGAAATCTTGGAGTGAGATTTTATTTAAACTAATAAATTAAAATAAAAATGCAGAACTAATAATTGACATAAATATTAAAGAATCTAAATTGTATAAAAATTAATTGGAAAACATAATAAATAATACAATGTCATAAGAAGAAATTATTATTCAGTCCTCTTTGTTCTCTTGCTTTCTCTGAGGTGTATGGGAAAAGTGAAGTCACTTTGCTTAAAGCTAAAATTAATTAATTAATTAATTATTCAAGTAGAAAAAGCTTTTTTATTTTTTCTTCTTCAAGGATTAAATAGAAAATTTACAGCTTAGTTTTACAAAATCGGAACAAAGGATACAACTTATTTCCAGGAATTAAATAACACCCTCTGTTTCTGATAATTTTGATAAACTTCTAAAATTCTTAAAGAAATGTTTGATATATGTCACCCCTACACTGAAAAATCTTCAACCTAGGTTTTTGCTATTTATTTTTCCTTACATTTCTAAAAATTTATCTTTTAAAAAGTAAGCATTCAGGTATCTTTGGTGCATGTGATTTATACAAAATTCATCACATTGCATATTTTTGTTGCTACTTTTCAAATGTTAAAAGTATTTAAAATTATATTGTTCCAATGCTGTGGAGGTTCCTTGGCCTCCTTTCAGAGTAAAAAAAATAGTATTTCGGATTAAGGAAGCAATTCAAAACGTCAATCATAGTTTCTATACTGAAGGATAATAAATATACAGATTTATAGAAAGTACTAAAAAATGGGAAAGGAGCCACATGATTATGCCAGCAGTATTCTCCATATTTCCATTGTATCTATCATTCAAAAAAAAAGGACTGCAGAAAAATTATTTACTATTTACCACAACAATTCAATGATACAGTGGTGTGTTTAATCATCCAGTACTCTTGCTCTGAGCCTCAAATCATACCATACTCAATAGAGTTTAATGTTCTTAATTTATGGAGTCTGACAGCACTCCATAGCCTTTGGGTCAGTTTGAGTCATATGCATACACTGAGAAATTAATATTTAAACAAGGTCTCTATATTGGAATTTAAAATACCTAGAAAAGAGCTGATCAAGTGTTCAGCAAAGAAGATAAAGCTGTAAGAGCAAATTAAACACTTGGACTCTGAGCATTTGGAGTTGAAAATTAGAAGACTGCCTCTGTACCTTAATTTCAGTGTGTTTCAAAGACATGGAATGTATTGTCCAACATTTGAGTACATATACTCTTTCAAATCTGCTTCTAGGGCTACTTCTCAAATTATGATTAATGTTATTTGTATTTGTATGAGACCTTGATACCTGGACTCACTTTTATATAATATAGGTATTAATGTCTCAGAAGCCAAATAAAATCTTTGAATAGTTGCAACATTATTCTCAGCAAAGCAATGCACCCATATCACAATCCCATGCAGATTGAATTTATTAGATATCATAGTGTACTTGCTTAGTGAGTCACATGGATCCCAACTCTGCTCTTATGCACAGAGCTGCCCTAACTTCTTTGGTTTCCTGGAGTTTCCACTGTTCATCCCAGTTCAAGCAATAATGTTAAGAAACAATATTCCCTGTTTCTAGAATGGAGTCATGGAATTGCTTAGGTGGAAAATACTTATAAGATTGGGTCCAGTCATTAACTGACCACCATGTCCCCGCTTGTTCTCTGAGTATCACATCCACATGTTTTGTGATGGGTTGGCAATTTCCATTTACCCAGTGACCTGATTGACCACTTCCCTGCAGCCTCTTACAATACCTGAACACCTTTTCAGTGAGGAAATGTTTCCTCATATCTAATCTAAACCTCTCCTTGTTCAGCTTGTGGGGATTTACCTTGTCCTGTCAGTTTTTTTTCTGTGGGAGGAGACTGATCCCCACCTTGCTACAGCCTCCTTTCAGGTATTGCAGGAAGCAGTAATGTCTGAGGCTCCTCCTCTCCAGGCAAAACCACCTCAACTTTCTCCTCAACCTCCTCATAAAAGTTGTGCCCTAGTCATTTTACTTTACTCCCAGTGGAAATTAAGCTTATGCAGAAATATATATTTGTGTTGTCACTAGTAACTTTTAAATTTTTCAAGCAGGTTAATAATAAACTTGAATTCAGAACAGAAATACCAAAAATGCTAAATTTTTACAATTTTAGTGAGAGTTGACAATATGCCTGGGGGACACACTCTGCTCTTATTCCTCTTGAGAGAAAACCAAAGAGCTCCAAAGGCCTTGTTTTGTTCTCTTTGTATCAATTAATCATGGTAAATAAATCCAGACCAGCATCAGCAGTTAGGACAGGTCAGACCTGTGTGAACCCTCCTATGTGAACCACAGAACATGGGAGAGGGACTGGAAACACAGCACGAGAGTGAACAGGAGCAGCTGTAGTCCAGGGAGAGCCCTAGTTAGGGGTAGCGTGGTGTAGGTTCTTTTGTTACTTCTAGTAATTCCTCACATAACTTTTTATCTTCTTTTTCTTCTTTTTTTTTTTTTTTTTTTCTTTTAATGAAGGAGTTCATATGGACTGCTCTCTGTCCAGAAAGCAGGAATTCATGATCTCATGGTCTTAGGTCTCCTACTGTCTATTGAATGTAATAATTCTCAGATTACCTTCCTCCATCAAATATATTCAATAATATTTATATTCTGGAGTAGACTATTGTAGATATGAATCAAAAATCAATGTCTTATACTTTAATCAAGGTTCTGAAATTATGAAATTAGATTAAAATGAAAAAAGCTGCTCACTTTTATGTGAAATTTTATTTTGACAGATGGTCTGCACACCTTTGGAATGCTTTACCACTTTCCACTTTTACGACATTTTGAGTCATACCTGACTGTTGTGTCTTATGCAGTGCAAACTGTTTACTCTACAGATGATATTGAAATGCTATGGGGATCTAGAGGGATTTTCATTTACTATTTTATGCCCTATCCAACAGGCAAATCACAGAAAGCTTTTTAGTTAGACGTGGGCATGTTTGTAGGCACTGGAGTCTCTGGCAAACAGCTCACTGCAGCTCTAGTTTAATCAGCTCATTCTTTGGCATTTACTTGCTGATTTCTTGCCTGAAGGGCAAACACTATCTTAATGAAGCACACAAGGACAAATGACTTTTCCAGGCTGTGATTAATTTTCACAAGCTGACTTTAATCACTGGTTAATTAATAGAAGATTTGTTGATTTACACAAAAACCAGTCATTATAAGCAGTATTATATCGATTTGTTTTTCATTAATTTAATGCAGTAACAAGCTTTTATTTAGAAATTAAATGTGCTGAAATTTCATAGCAGAAAGAATGATAATGTACTAGAAAAGAGTATGGCACCTATGTAGCTCATTGGGTTTGCCTGCTTGACCTGACCTTTTTAGAAGCAATGGATGCCAATACTCCTCCAGCTCAACTCTGTCACCCCCTTTGCCTGCACTTGAAAAACGGGATTAACATTTTTTGCACTATTCACATCAATATTTTAATAATAAATGCTTAGTAGCAGTATATGACCTATACAACAGATATGGCAAAGATCAAACAGAGTTCAACATACAAATGAAACAATTTAGGGAAATAGATAATGTTTTTTGTTATTATACCAGGAGATGGAAATTCTTTTAAGACCAAATTTTATAAACTGCATTTAACAACATAAATTAAATGTATTTTGTAGATTCTACAAAATACATAGCAATTGGCTTAGATCTGCTTGATGAGGCAACCCATCATGATGTAACAGGTGAAACCACAGCCAGAATCAGTGACAAATGTCTAAAGGCAAACAAATTTAAAATAAAAACAAAATGCTAACCTTTAACATTTTTATGGGGTGATTAGTCTGGGAGATTGACTGACCTATCATCCACTTTCCTAAACAGAAAGATAATTGGCAGTCCGGAAGATTAAAAAAATTTGCCAATTCAATATGACCACAATACAGGGAATGTACTGGTAACATGTTTTATAAAAAACATATGAGAATAAAATAATTTTTAGTCTTTTCTGGACATGGAATCTATTATTGTTGAAGCCCATTGAAGTTGCCTGATACATGACACCAAATATTTTGTCAGTTTTCAGTATTCAATAAAATCAAATTAGCATTGCCTATGATACTGATACAGATACATTTTACCATAGTTTATACTATATTAGATTACTTTAATCTGCTTTCTATTCACCATTTCATACTTATCAACTCTTTTCTGCACAGTAAAAAATCCAACTGACATAGATAGAAGTCATATAATACATATAGCAATGTAAGTGTAATTTATTCTTAAGTTGATATTTTTCTTTTTCCCTTTGCACACAATTATTCGTCTTTTACTTAGAAAGAGTGGAGGAATTGTAAAATTTCATTATTTTTACCTACTCACGGTTTTTTACTCATGGTTCCATGTTTTCTTCTAACAAGCTGCAGAAAAATATATCATTCACAAATATTTGGTGCACATGAAGTCCTGTTCCTTTTATGACACCTTAAAATGAGGTCTTCAAGAGAAACAATTATATAGATTCAATGTTTGCATGCTGAAATCTGGGACAGTTTTGACTTTAGCTTTTGACTCTCCAGTCAGAGAGGATAATGCTCACTTAATGACATTATACCTGGGATTCTTCTCCACAATATCACTTTTCTACCAGTGGCAGCAGCAGGAGGCTGAAAATGGAGTTTAACACATACTCTGCAATAGCGAATTTGAATAGCTTTTGTTAGAGGGAGCATTACACTTCCACTGGGCACTATGCACAATACTATTGCATAATGAAGCATCAATTAAAATGCTATTAAAATAAGATGTTATCCTGTTGTCTTTTAAATGTTGTTATCTTGGCACTTCATCTGCCTAATGTCATCAGTTGGCACAGTAGACCCAGTGCCATTAAGGTTAATGTACAACATGTTTCTAATGTACACTAGTGTGTCATAACATATGTCAAACAAGGAACCTGATCATAGTGATGATGACGGACTCACAAAGGAATACACAAAGAATAAGAAAAATATGTGAACTGACTCCCATCTGAAGGATTGCATTGGCACTCAGTCAAGTCTTGATGATTTCAAACTTCATCAAAGAACAAGGTAAATAAAACTGAAATTGGAGCTTGAAGAAGTCTGTGTAGAGATATGAAACCAGACAAATAAATTCAGGGCCTAAATTTTTTCTAGAGTCCTCAATCACACCTCTAAATGCCAATGGATAACACTTTGTTACAGCCCTCCCACAATAATTCACTGAAAAGACATTCTCATTACAATGTATAGTAAAAGCAGCATCAGGTGAATTTCAGGATGTGCAATACAATCTCTCACTAGTGATAATTACTGGGCAGTAAACTACATTTTCTGTGTGTTTTCAAAATTATTCTGTTCCTACAGAGTTAACAGCTTGATTAAAGTTTTGTTGGAGTAATTATTTAAAAGCACTGCAGAAAAAATTCACATTTCTCTGTTTTTCAAGACCACTGACAACTGAGATAAAAACTGAACTAAAAAGGCACATTTGAGTTTAAAGTTGCTGTCACTTCTTCTATTTGTGTACATGACACATTGAAAAATAACTTGCTGTCTTACAGCAAGTCAAAAATAAATTTTTACACATTTCTCCAACAGCTATAATCAATCAAAACATAGATTTGTAGTCAAAAGATTAAGCTCTTGATACATTTGAATTTTTTCTATTGTAATAAATCTTTCAGTAAAAAATGGATACCTCAGCATAGTCTTTGGTGAAAAACAAAATGGAAAACATCATTAAACTGCTAGCCAAAGTAGAGCTCTAGATACCTTATCTGGTAAGAATATTTAACAGTATTGTTAAGAATCTAAATATAACAATAGTTAAGGTCTACATGTAAATATTTATATATTTTTAAAATCCCATATGGTATGAAAAGAGATCCCATGCTAATAGGGAGTTCATTGAGAAAAACAATATCACTTAGATATATTTCCTTGTAAACAGGAGTGTCAGATTTATTTGGATTATAACATTTTTTAAACAAATCTGGCTAGATTTTTCTCCGTTTTTCTCTGTGGTTTTGGGGTGGGATTTTCTTTGGGGTTTTTTTTTGGTTGGTTGATTGGTTAATATGTGGGTTGTTTTTTGTTTGCTTGTCTGTTTTGGGTTTTTTTGTTGTTTGTTTGCTTGTTTTTACATCAGTGAGTGAAAAATTTTATCTGTTAGGGAATTATGAGTAAGAAGAGTGGAGCTGATAAAATTAGATCTGACAAGGATCTTTCATTTAAATGAACTTGGACAGAATATTTAGAAAAATGCATGGAAAAAAGAGTATACTGTTAGTTCCTGTTCCAAAAGGAGTAGTGGCAAAATTCCCACTGCTTTACTTGGAAGTAAGAGAAAAATATAACAGTGATGACTGAATTCTAATTAATTCAATATTTTCAATTAAATGCCTGGCAGTGTTTGACAGGTTTGTGAGACAATCATTCAGTTCCAATGTTATCCACAGGAACTTTTTTTTTTAATCCATTGCTTTAATGTACTCAAAAGGACATAGATTCCTGTGTGAAAACGTCATTATGGTGCTCATTGTGAGTCTCTAGAACTAGTATTCATTAAAGAAGGAAATCAGACGTACATTCAGCTTTTGGGTCACATTGTCCTTAAAATAAGAGATAAGAAATTGCTAAAAGAAAGAAAGCAAGATATTTTTGAGACCCTCATTTTCACTTCTGAAACACTGAAGAAAGGACCTCGATAGGCAAAAGAAAAAGCGAAACCCCTCAATCTACCTGAACTCTCTGACCCTGAATTCACTAGTAAAACTTTCATGGGGTTTATCTTTTCCAAATATCTCACTTACTGGGATAAGTGTCCTTCTTACTAAGACTAGAAATTGGGAATATGATCTAACTGTACAGATAATTAATATATTGGGTGATTTATATCACACTGAAATAGACATGAATTGCCCTGTTGAAGATTTCCTGTGTTGTCATCTAAGGAGACAAGATTGATGGCCAAGGCAAATTTGATATCTTACTTCCATATAAAAAACTTATGCAAATCCTATCTTTTGTACTCTCAATAAAGTGAAATTTCACCTAAGAAACAGATTTAGAACTTGAAATCTACATCCTTGTTAAAATGAATGTTTTACAGACATTTAGAGATTTTAAATACTTTTGCAAAACAGAAAGATAACTTCCACAGGAATACATTTGTAACTGTCATAACTGAAATATCCATAGGACATGTACAAAAGAATGCATGTTTTGTGTCATTAAAACCATTTCACAATTATTTTCAGAACCAAAAATTTGAGATTGTTGAGCACTACTACTCAAGGAGTTCAGAGCTGTTAATCTTGATGATGATATGCCATTCAGGCTTTGCTGTAGTTCAGCCAGTCATTCCTTGCTTTCTATAGGAAAATGTTATGATGCAATATGGATAACTGAGAGAATACTAATCTGATTTTAAGTTTTAGCCTGCATGAAGAGATCCCTGCAGTTAATAACATTATTCTAGATATGAGAGAGGAAGTATGGATTTTAAGATATAGAGTACTATGAAGTAATATTTTAAATTAGAGTTAATGAAGAAAACCCCTAAGAAACAACTGTAAATTACAGAAGAGAGAATTCTCCACCTGTCCCTCACAGTAACAGTGATCAGGATCTATCTTCAATCCTCTGGCAAGTGAAGGAGAAAGAAGAGCTCCCAAATGCTTTGATAATTATAATTATCTTTTTTAATACATAATCATCTGGAGTTTGTGCCAGCAAACATTCATCACCCATCTGTGGCCATGCACAGAAGTTATCACAGTCTAAAAGCTGGTGCAATTCACTACTGGCTGTGTGACAGCTGGTTGGAAGACAGACTGCAGAAAAATCTGTGATCAGAGGAAGGAACCCAGAAGTTCAACCTAGAAAACTTCCCTAAGCTGTTCTGTAACTTGCCACGGCAGATCAATAAATTTACTTGTAATGAACTGACTTTCCACCAGGCTTAGCATTTTGTTAAATAGAGTGACCTTTAGTAATTCAAGGCTGTGGACTCTCTGATCATTAATAAATTACAAATCTAAGTAAAATTTTATTTGTTTATTTAAAGGAAAACATGATTGCAGTTGTCATATTGACCCTACATCCTTAAAATGCATTTAATTAGACTATAACATACATGAAAAAAATATTTATACCAAAAAAAGAAATTTAAACTGGGATGAATTCTGAATCCTTCTCTTGAACAAATGCATCAGCAGTTTCAAAGAAACATTTAAACATAGATTTCCCTGAACGGCCTGATCTAGGGGATGACATCCCTGCCTACGGTAGCTGGGTTGGAACTAGGTGGTTTAACATCCCTTCCAACCCAAACCATTCTATGATAGAAACACAACATTCAGATCTCCTGGTAAGCTTGCTCCTCACACACAAAAATACAACTTCCAGAAAGGACATCTTTGTAGATTTTGTGTATTCAATTTAAAAATTATTATTATAATTGTCATTCATTATAATTAACTTTAACCTAAATGAATCTCTTCCTGTACTTCTTTCATTCACTGGAGAGACATGCCCCTGCAAAGCAAGGCAAAATAACAACTGAGTTTTGTGTGGTCTGAACCACATTGTTACTGGAACAACAATCTTCCTTTTGTCTGCAGAGAGAGTCAAGTGAGCTCACCAACATCTGGAAATGCCCCTTCTCTGCTCTCCCTCCTCTGTGTATGTGGGTCTGAGTAGTCACCAGAAGAATCATGGCAGTGGGAATGAACACAGAAATGCCACCAGCTGCAGCCCACTTTGGGGCAAAGCTCAGTCCAAACTGTGTTTTTGGTGACAATTCAGATGTAGAGGTTAACACTGCTTAGAGATGCAGAAGCTACAGAAGTTCATTTGTAGGATCAAAGCTCAAACCAGCAGGAGCTACATGGAGCAACGAAACCAAGTGAAACACTCAGAACTGAAAGGATAAAAGTGAAACAGGAGGGCAGCAGAAGCCCCACTCTTTTGGAGCATGTTGCCCAAGTGATTTTCTTCATGACTATTTACTCAGGGGACCATGCCAATAGACAGATGTGGAGCCTCAGCTGTGGTGTGATCTCACCAGTGTTCATACAACATTTCTACTATCACAGTTTGATATTTTTAAACTCTAGTTTGAGTGGTTAAACTGGAGTTTTTACACTCAAATTCTGAGTGTAGGATGTATTTCTTTCCACCACCTTAATGTCCATTAAATACTCGCCAATAATATAAGCATGAAATTTTATTACTTTTTCCTCTAGCAGAAACAGTAGTTTGAGCCAACAGTGCATTGGTTTAATATTCAAAGCAAATGATCCATTTGAGGTGAGTAGGATGTAAGTCAGCTCAGGATTTTTCAACTTGTCTGCACCACGTTTATAAGCAATGACCACTTCCACAAGGTTTACAGCTTTGGAGAACCAAAACTCACACAGGCCTGAAAACTGACATCATCAATCTCAAAAGAACAAAGAAAGCAACCTATTTGCTAACTGTTGTCTGAAAAATCCCTGCGGAATAAACCATAAATATTCATGACTGATCTGAAGAAAATATGTCTTGGCAATTTTTCTAGAGCAAGAATTTCTCCCTTAGTTTCTTCAAATTTTTATCTGTCACCTTTAAGGAGTTTTAGGTAAATCAGTTGGGTAATGGATTTCTCTGGAAAGTATAAACCACTAAACACTATTTTTGTTTTGTTTTATAAGAATTTAGACTTTATCATCTCCATCTCTGTTCTTTTCAGAAAAAAAAAATTATTTGAACTGATGTTCATTTTTCTCTCTTTAATTCTTCCTTTAGTTGTAGCCAGCAATTATTTACAATGAGTTCTGTTGGTCATATGTTGTCCTAATAACTACCTTTTTCAGGGCGTGAGGTCTCATCCTTTAATCTGAAGTAACTTATATCTAAATAAACCAAATACTGTAAGATTCATCAGGCTGAAGGACAGAAATAAATGAGAGATTCAACTCAGAGACATGAAGTGATAACTGAAATGGAAAAGTAAATTTTCTTTCCTTGTCTTTTTACAGATAAACCTTCCAATTTCAAAAGAACTTAGATATAATAAATTTAAGACATAATATTAAATCTTAATATACTTATTTTTTGCTTAGCCCTAAACATCTGTTGCATGTCATCTTGAGAACAGCATACAGTTTGGCCCTAGAAAATAATTTCTTATCTCTAAAATGTAGCTTTTTTTTTTTAATTAAAAATTTAACTTTTCCTTCTTTTATTCTCTTTAATACTGAAGATCATCGTAAAAACATCTTCCTATTTAAGATGTATGCCTTAGGAAGGCTTATGAAAATTTCAGACAGGTATATCCTGCAATATCATTACATTGTGTTCTCTTTTGGAGTTATTTTAATTATAATTGCCCAAATACAAACAATCAAGGTCAGATGTTGCTGGAAAGAGGAAACTTTCTACATAATGTTTCATTTTTGGCAACTTTCAAGGAACCTGCCATCAGCAAAACATGATGATTTTCCCTTTCCTCCCTCAATTTCAACATTAAAATACACTAGTAAAAAAATTTAGATAATGAAATATCATGTATATATATAATTTTAAATTATCCAGAGGTAAAATAAATAAAATCTTTTGATAGATTTTTTTTTTAGTTCTTCTATTAAATAAAAACAAAATCCTAAAACAAAATTGCAACACAAAATTCTTTAGGAACAAAGGAAAAATACCACTATGAAAATATGCTTATATATAAACATAAAACTTTTGAGAGATATCCATCTAATACAGTGATGCATTAGCTATAAAATTTAAATAGATTACTGCAGTATTGTGATACTTAAATTAATGTGGAGCTTTTATATTTTGCTGATTTTTTTGTATAATCAGAACAAAACTGAATTGCAACATTCAAAATGTAACGCATGACTAATAACTACTTCCAACTATTTGGACTATTATGGCAATATTATAATAATTGCAATAATTATTACTGTGATTAATTCATTAAAGTAATAGGTTAAGGATAATTTAGAATAATTTTATTCCATGAGTTAGTTTTGTATATACATGCAACTGCAGACAGAAAGAAAGTTCTGTACAGGTTGAAAAATTTCACTTTCGTAATTACATCAGTGGTATAATTCAAAACTTTAGAATCAAGATAGAAACAGTATGTTTCACTAAATAACTTTTAAGACCCTTTGATTTTCTTATGAAGCTTTATGACAGCATGACATATAATATGGGTCATTAGAAAATATAAGTACATCAAATCAGAAATATCTCTCAGCTTTGAACTTCTCAATCAATTAAAAATAGAATTTAGAAAATGTTTTAATATTACACTTCTACTAGATTCATTTTGCCATCCCTATATAACAACAAAAATGCATCCAAAATTTAAATATGAAATTTTTAAAGTAAAAAAGCTTAATTATTGAAGAATAAAGTATTGAATTGTGAGTCCATTTCAAGAGGTTTTCTCACCCAAAATATTTGAAGCATCTCTTACCATAATAAATCTAAGTGTGTGCTATATAATGGAAAACTCAGTTACACAACATTTATCTTTTCAAGAACAATACCCTTCATGGCTTTCAACACTTTTTTTTTATTAATGGGATATTATTATTGATAAATATTACCAACAATATAGATAACTTTCACTTAATCACATGCACTCACTCTTCTATAACGTTTCTAAAAATACTCTGCAATATGCTGATATTTAATTTATTGCATGGTTAGTTCGACTCCATGTAGAAACAGCCTGTTTTAATATGGGAGACATGTTGATCTTTTAAAACTCCAAATTTTATTTAGACAATATAATGGCCTCCTTGCCAAAATTTCTGGACATGTCCTATCTCTGTAATGGCATTCAGGTGCAAAGGTCAGAAATAAAGGCCAAATGCAGAGAAGCATGAGCGCCACCTTTCAGGTTTCCTTTGGTTTTCATTTTCCAGCCTTTCACTGCATATCATTATGGATCAAGATCAGTCCCAGCGTGTGTCATTCACTCTGTCTTAAGACCAGCATAAAAACATATATTCAGAAAACAACACTGACAATGATTTTTAAATTTTCATAATAACTTTATGAAAGAAGACTAAAACCAATTCATCTGTGGTGCAGAGCCTTTCATCTTTAATTTGCCAGTCTTAATCAAATCTAATTCAGCAATGCCTCACAGTCAGTAGTGTCTGATGAGTGTTTTTTGGCCTATGAGAAATGAAAAAAAATGGTCTATTTCAGTTGCTTCTAGACAGAATTCTGTGTTGCAGAAAAATATGCTCAAATTTCACTGACTGCCTTCAATGGAAAGATAAGGAGAACTAAGAATTTAGAAAAAGGGATCTGCTGGCCCTCAATAATGCTTCCAGACAGAGGCTGAAATATATTAAGAGACTTCATATCAGTCTTATCTTTTTGGTACTGTTGCTATGTATAGATGCAACACCTGCTCAGAGAACTTTCAAAAATACTAATACTATTCCCTTTCAGAATTTATAACTTTATGGGGAATGTGGATTTTATTGGAGAAATTATTAGAAAGCGTCTGTACCAGAAGCTGAATCTTGTTAGCAAGAATAATAATGGCAATAAATTCCCTAAAATATATTTAATTTAATAAGATTTTTTCTTGCATCTTCTTCTGGCTCTTTCATAGCAATTTAAGCAGCAGCTATCTGAGTTCTAGAGCATGCTCTCTGTGAGCCCTCAAATGAAATTTCCAGCTTTTCCCAATATCTGTGCACAGCCTGGATGTGTGAGTGTCTGTGTGGTCAGACACTGAAGCAGATGGTGTGGCTGTTCTGGGTCAGATCATCATCTCACAGGGCCAGAGCAGCTGAGCAGCCCTACCTGAACCACAGGTGCGGTTTGACACTGCCACATGTTAGGGCGGGATATCTCCTGTAATTGTAAGCCAAACTGCAACAGAAAATGTGCTGGTGTCTGCATTTGTTTCTGTACTTTAATCACTTGATTCTGCAGTCAAACCAGGCTTGAGAAAGAGATAACCATGTATAATCTTATCATTAAGCAAATGCTTAATGACGCCAAATACTCATGTTAATTCGTGTGTAAATATTTGACTTGAAACCTAATATTCATTTCACATTTTTATAAATGTGAAACACTAGGAATTACTGCTCTGTACTGTTACCTTTACTGACTATCATTTTCTATTTTAAAATTACATTTTAAAAATAGAAAAACTAGGAATAAAAGAAGCATTTGTGTTCCTTATTCCTCTTTTTTTCCCAAGCAAGTTTGTTATATATCCATACTTTTTAATTTATTACTAGTGGATACTCAGAAAACTTATTGCAATCTATTTCTTGTTGACCAAAATCCACCAAATAAAAAATAATCTCTAAGACTTTTTTCATTTAAGAGATGAAAAAATATAAAAAAGCTTCAGTAAATAATGTGGACATGGATCTTACATAAACAATGAAGTAGTAAAAAATACACATTTCATATTTTTATATACATGGGCAGAGATACATGGATACATGCATGAAAGGATGGATTTTAATAAGTCTAAACAGTTAATGTGAGCAGATAAAGGAAAGGAGATTTTAAATTGTAGGTTAAATCAGAAAGTTAAATATTTGTTCTCTCATTTTTGTCTTCTCTTTTTTTTTATAATTGACCATTTGTGTAACCCTAATGAAAATATTAATATGTCTGGTATTTACAAGCAGCTTTGTAAATTCACCATTCTGGAGTTCAGTACCTTGAAGAATTATTAATATAAACACTTGAACTCCCTGCTGCATTCCATCTAGTCCATTCATTAGCTTTCACTGTTGTTTGAATTTCTTAAATTTTATTTTCTCTCTCAGAGATGGTTTGCTACTTTGAAGGAAACCTGACTGGAGGATGAAGCTATTCAGAAAGAATTCACACAGATCCTATTGTTAGGGAGCCAATTTCTTTTGTTTACACTACATTTATTTGGAATTGTCACACTGGCATTGGCACAGCTGCAGATTACATAGTCATGTCAGGAAAGATGACAAAAACAATAGGCTTAAAAAATAAAAGCTGAAAACATCAAAATTCTCTCTTAGCCTAGCTGTATTACAAAGACCTGAAGACTTTGCAAATAAAAAAAGTGAAAAACTATTATCTACTGCTATTAAGCAGGTCTTTTTTCTTAGAAAAGTTCAGAATGTCCATCCTCAATTAATTATAATGACATTTATGTGATTAAAAAGCACAACATTATTATTGTTTCATAGAAGTTATTACATTAAATATTTTTACGCCTTTGAAATAGAGATGGTGCGTAAATTCCCTGCTGGATTTTCAGTGTGTTTCATCCTAATAACATGTTCAGTAATCAATGATCTAGACTCTTCCACACTGCAAAAATAAAGAAAAAGGAACTGGAAGTGGTGGCCCCTGCTCTAGGGAGCTCATGGCCACCAGGCAGACCAGGTGCTCAGGTGAGACAATGGCTGTGGTGGCACTCAGGGTGGGGACAAAATGGACTGACCAGGCAGGAGCATCAGATTGCCACCTGGCCAGACACCTCCCACAACTTTCTGTGATGGCCATGAATATTTCATTCTCTTTGTAAAATAATTAAACTTTTGCAGAGATTGCCCGAGTTTAGTGACATTTAATCTCTCAGTCATTTTAAACTGTTGTAGTAATCCAGAACCAATCTGAAAGTCATATCCCCATTCTTATTAATGTCATAATTACTTCTACCAATTATTATCTGTTATGGTGCAAATGAATTGCAGTTTGGAGTAGTCTGCTTATATGTGGGAACATCATGTTCTACCTAGATGTGAGTGTTAGGCCATGTTAAAAAATCATGTATGTGTGTTCACCAAGTTTGAAAAAATAGGAAAGGCTGTGGTCCTGCCTATTTTGTTTAATTTACATCTGGTAAATTAATTTACATCTGCTTTTAATATACATCTGGTAGTTGTAAATAATATCAGCAGCTACAAAACTTTTATTAAATTCCATTGTTTTTCTATGTGAAAATGCTGTTTATTAACACACGCACGCACACACACACACACACACACACACAAATATTTCCCTTACCTAAAAATGTAGATTAAACTGCCCGGTAAACTTGCATTAGGACATTTTCTCTTATTTTGTCATCAAGAAACTAAATTTGTTGCCTGCAGTGATACTCCTTTTGCTTCTTGTTTGTTTTGTCTTTCTTTTCAATGAATATTTGTTAGCTACATCAGGTTTACACTCATGGGTAAAGGTATCTGAGAGGAAACACAGAGATGTTTCATTATTATTGTGTTTCAGATTTTCATGACTGTTCCACCTTTCTCTCTTGGTGTTTTCTTGGCTTAGACTATCCTATGCACAGCAGTGAAGTGAATCTCAGATTATCAGCCCGAGACTGATGCATTACTTTGACCAGCCAAACTTTTACATAATTTTTAATGCCGTTACATTCTTTCCCTTCTCTTTTCTAAATACTCCTTCATGCAGAAGTTTACACTGAAGATTAAATCATTAAAAGTTGAAAAAATATAAAAGGAAGTTATCAGAAGCTATAGCTAGAAACCAGAACCCCCTTGGCTTCCCCTTACATAGGAAAATATTTTTTAAAATATTTCTCCATTTTTTAACAGTTCTCAGAATCAGAGAAATGTTTTCCTGTTTCTATTTTTCTAATAATTCTTGAAAAATATTTGTAACTTATTCTAACTGTACATTTTGAAAACACATAAAATTAGCTATAGGTAGGAAAATGAACACTTACTAAGATCAAATTTGAGAGGAGAATCTATTCTCCATGTAAAAGAATATAGCTGGGAAATTGGAAACTTATCTCATAGTTTCACATTATTTAAACAAAATTCAATTTTGAACAAAAACTTGCATAGGAAACATATTTAAAATATTAAAGATATTTTAAAATAAACTACTTAGAGTAAACCTTTCAGCTTTTTTGAACTGAAAAAGAGATAGGCATCCAAAAACTTAAATGACTTCTGAGAAGTGAAATACTGAGGAAGATAAAAGCATGATGCTTCTCTGTAGGGAACAAGGAAATAGAAAAGTTCCCTGTAACTCTACAATTCTAAATACTTTGTAAGACCAGGACTTATTTTAAAGGCAAGAGGTACTATGTGTGTTCCCAGGAGGTAACACTGCATTATATGAATGTAAGAAATTTTTAAATAAATGGTCATGAAACAAGTAAGGAAATGAAATTTGAATCATTACTTTACTATCTTATTGTGGAGGTAAAATTCAAGAGTAGGGGCTCTGCTATATCGTCTAAATCTAAAAATTTGGAATGAAATGCTGTGGTGAGCACTTTCCAACAATAGCAACTGTGGTTACTTCTGAGAAATTATCTCTACCATGCCTGTCTGAATAGAGACCATCACCTTCCCTGCAGAGCATCATCTGCTCTCTTCTGCATCTCACCTTACACTTTCTGATAAACACTTTTCAGGGACCCCTAATAACCTTATGCAAAGTCTGCTACTTCTGTTACCTTCTTTTGGAGGAATTTGTGGAGCAGGAGGTTCACAGGAACCATTTTTTCTCACTACTATTTTCCTTTTCTGGCTCTACAGGCCTTCAAAGAAGGGTGTCACTCTGAGGCAGCTCTCCCAGACCCACTGACAGCTTTGGGCCCTGGGATGATAATGCTAAAGTGGAACACTTTTTTTGTTTATATTTCAGACCTCTGATTCTTCCTAAAGCAAAACAGGAAAGGATCCTGGCAAGCTCTCTGACGTCAAGTCGGTGAATAACTTCTGTCTCAAAGAAGAGTAAAACTGTCAATTAAAAAGCCATCATAGGGAATTCATCAGTGAAATAGTGCACCCAATTTCGTGTTGGGCTGGAAGACTTCTTTATAAAGATGCTGGTCTTTGATTAGCTTTCAACAGAGTCTATGGAGTACTTCTACAGAAACCGCTTCAAATGAATAAGAAAACAAACAGTCAAACAAGCAATGACTCCAGAAAAGAGAGACTTTGACTAGACAGAACCAATCATGAACAGTTTGCAGTTCTTCAAGGAAAGAGCACGTGAAGAAACACATTCCAAGAATATACAAATAATAAATGAGAAACAAACCAAAAAATAAAAATATTTTTGAGGAAATAAGCAATACAGAATGAGCTGGATTTGGCTGGGATAGAGATAATTTTTCTCCTTGTTGTTAGCATGGGACAAAGTTTGGCATCTGCGCTGGAAACAGTGTTGATTACACAGGGATGTTTTTCAATCCTTGAGCAGGGCTTGCACAGGGTCAGTGATTTTTCTGCCTCTCACCTCGCCCTAGCAGCAAGGAGGATGGGTGTGCACATGTAGCTGAGATGGGGCACAGCCAGGAAAGCTGACCCCAACTGACCAGAGGGGTATCCCATGCCGTATGATGCTGTGACCAGCAGTAAAACCTGAAGGGAAATAGCAGAAAGGCAAGGTGGAGGGAGGACACTTTTGGAGTTATGGCATTTTATCCTCCAAAGTGACTCTCATAGATGATGGAGCTCTGTTTTCTCTGGAGGCTGAGCACCTGTCTGCCCATGAGAGGTGGCAAATTAATTCCTTGTTTTCCTTTGCTGGTTTGCACAGGTTTTTTGGTTTTATTATTTTTTTTTTTAACCTATAGAACTGTCTTTATCTCAACTCCTCAAAAGTTTTCTCACTTCTACTCTTCTGGTTCTTTCCCCCATTCCAGCCGGGACTGAGCAAAAAGCTGTGCAGGGCTTAGTTGCTGGCTGAGGTTAAACCACAACACAGAAGTAAAGAAGGAAAGCCCAACTTCAATGGAAACAAAGATTAATTTAAAAAATAAAAATCTACAAAAATTTCAGAAGTCAAGTTGAGGAGAGAGACTCAAGATATCTATGTAGAATATTTTAAAAGGTAATGACAAGTCAAAAATAATTTTGATTTGATGATATTATTTTAAATAAAAAATCTCAACTGCCCATGATATACTACATTTTAAATAAACATTTTTTGCCTGTTAATCTGCCTTATATATCTGAGATGTTGATAAAATCTTTTATTTTCGCTATACTAAATATTCATCTGAAATTCCTATTTCCCCCCCATGTTTATACTCTCTTTACAACTCTTTAAACTTCTGTGTGGATGCAGAATTAAACTAGAATTTTCAAAAATATTTTACTTTAGGAGCTCCAAATGCCTAACACTTGCCTCAGAATATTATTAAAAGTAGAGTCAAAATTATTTATTTCATTTCTAACCAAAATGAAACAGTTACACGACCATTCACTTATTTATACATTTACCAATGTATGGTACTTCCATTTCCTGTGAAATGCAGGCATTCTTCTTGCATATTCCTATCTAGAGAGTCATCTATTGAATAAAACCTGAATAACAAAAAACATAATAGAAACTATCAAAATGCAGTTCAATGAGCTCTTGATAAATGCGATGTTCCATTAATTATTGTTTCTTCTTCTATAAGGATGCACTAATTAAAAGAATAGTACCATACATGCAATCTCACAGATCTCATAAAAGTATTGCAACATGAATTCTTTTTCAAAATTTTTAGTTTTCAATAATACAATGACTGAGAATGCTGTGCATCTAATTCCGAGTCTTCATTTATTGATGACATGAACTTTCAAAGTTATGTTTCCCATCATCCCATCGATATGATCCTCTGTATGCAGATCTAAATTTGGTAATTAGAAATTTGGTTAAAGTAGTGAAATAAAATATGCTTGATTGATGCATCTAACAATCTGTCTTTGTATTGTGCAGTATTACAAATACTTTCCATTCCCATCATTAATTAAAATACAAACAATAAAAGTCAGTAGAAAAGCAACAAATAATAGTAACATCTTGAATTTGTATCTACAGCGACAGTGAAAATAAACAGTAGAGGTTAGACAGATATGAGTTAGCTTCAGAAAACCATAAGTTATTTTTCTCATGTTTTCAAACTGAGTTTCACAGAAAAAAGCACTTTAGAAAGGATGAAGAAAACTAGTTTTAATGACATTTTCATATCAGACATTCTCATTTGCCAGAATCACCGATGATTAATATCTGATCCTCCAGGATACTGAATATATTTGGTGATAATCAGCCTCTTAACTCTCAGAGAAATACAAACTGCAAGAAGAGCCACTTACAGAGCTCATTTTGTGTTTCACAGAATCAGGTCCTAAATGAGCTTTTCAATTTATTGGTTCCACGCCAGAACATTTTTCCATTCAATGTTTATCAAGAACAGTTATTCATATTGAAAATGGTTGCACCATAGGATGTCATGCAGCTGTAGTAAATAGCAAATAGATTATTCAATTACTCTGTACCAGCAGAGACAACAAAGAATAGCAAATATTAAATAAGTTCTTTGTTGCATATGCTTACTTTTCAAGACTTCAGCAGCATTCCAAATCTGTTAACCTTTCTTGTGGCTCCTTCTTTCTTCCAGAAAGGTTGTGTTTCTGACAAATTTGACATGGGCATGATAAATGAGTTGCATTTGTAGATGTTGATTATAAGGCCTGTTTAACTTGCTGTCCACCATTCCTGTCATGCTAATAGATGCCTGGTAGCATAAATAAAGACAATTCCCATAAGCAAGTAGCAAATGCTGTTAATGATAAAGTGTATCAACCAAGATGCTTTTGGCCCCTGCACCACACAACTCATGAGCTATGCATTACAAATATTCAATTATATGATGTTTTAAAGAATATTAAATTGTATTTTTTTAAGAAAGAAAGTTTTAAAATTGATTCCAAATAACTGAATATAAATCTGTCTTTTTTTCATTGTTATAGAAAAGTTCTAGGTTAGAGCAAAATCCAAAAAGCAGTTAGTCATGTAATTTCAATGGAATTACTTAGTGTCTTATATTTTATTAGCTATGGCTTTCAAATCTACAGAGGTTCATGTTCCTTTGGTGGTTTTTAACAAAGCATTTTGCTAATTTGTTTAGGCAGCAGAGGTTGTAGAAGCCTCCACTGGTTCTGAAAAAAAATATAATATAAACTTTGGGCTGCCAACCAGTCAGGTTTATATCCAAGAGACAATTAAATGAAAATTTCAAGATAAATATGCAGTAAAAATATGCTTAACGGAGATAGGTTTTTCCTCCAGAAAGTGTATTTTTGAGTAGTCAGGAAAAGCATCACAGATCAACTTTGAATGAATGGACCCAAAGAATGTGTTATTTTATAACAGAAATGGATTGTGATCTTAAATCTGCCATAAAGCCACACTTTCTTTAAGGCTACCCATGAAATAGTACTTACCATAGGGACAGAGTAAGTTATTCAGAGACAGAGTATCAGTGGGGTTCACTGAAAATTTACTGAAAATTCATTAACATGGGACAAGTCAACAGCTCATGGTAATCATTGAAGAAGATAGAATCTCATATATTTATAGAATACAAAGATGGAAGGGGACCTCAGTGATCTTCTGGTCCAACCTTTCTCGTCAAAAGCCCAGTCTAGGTAAAGTGGTCCAGCATCCTGTCCAGCTGAATCTTAAAAGTGTCCAGTGTCAAAGAATCCACCTCTTCTCTTGGGGAGATTGATTCAGTCTCTCATTACTGTCATTTTGATTTTTTTTTCTTGGGTCTAATTAGAATCTACCAGAAGTAACCTATACATATTGCCCTGTTTTTGACTTGTGATTCCTTGTGAACAGAGTCCTCCTCTTTGTAGCCATCCTTTAAATACTTTAACATGGTGACAAGGTCTTCCCTAGGACTTCTTTGCTAAAGGCTGAACAAACCCAGTCCATAAGACAGGCTTCATAAGAGTTTGATTGCCTTTGTGGATCTTCTTTGGACCCTTTCAACCTGCCCACATATGTTTTGCATAGCAGGGACCAAAACTGTACAAAGCATTCCATGTGGTACCTGACAAGTGCTGAGTAGATTGGGATATTTTATCTGTGCTGATGCCTTCTTAAATGCAACCCCGGATCCTGTTGGCTCTCTTTGCTGCAGAGAGTGATTGGTCATTCATATGGCAATTATTGTCTACCAGGATCCCCAGAACCCTTTCCACAGAGCTGCTTTCCAGATGGGTAGATCCCAGCCTGTGGTGCACTCCTGGACTATGTTTTCCCAGGTGCAGAACCTTACACAGGTCCTTGTTAAACTTCATTAGATTAGCCCACTATTCCAGCCTGTCTAGGTCTTCAAGGCGACTCTCCCAAATGCCCTCTTTCCCATTTGGGTGTGTTCTGCAAGGTTCCTCAGAGTTCACCTAATGCTGTCATCCAAGTCACTTATGAAGATATTAGACAGTGTTGAAACCAGATCTTTGGAGAACCACATTGTGACAGGTTTCCCATTCGCAAAGGAGCTATTTAGTTAGTTGGTATTGGGCTGTCCTTGTAACTTCAGGAAAGGAAAATATCTCTAGAATTCTCACCAGTCAGAAACATAGTAATCACAGCAGATATTTATGCAATTTGTTAGTAATAATTGCATTTCTTAGCCCGAAGAACCTATAAAATGGTATCTGAAACTGAGTGGTGGAAAAGTAAGGAGTAAGAAAGGAGGAGAGGATGGGTTTGGGAATAAAGAGTGGAGATGAAGGGCTGAGAAATAAAGGGAAGATAGAATACCAGTTCAGCTATCCCTTTTCAAACTCTGTACTAGTACAGGCAGTCTTTGAAGTCAGTCCAGTTTCCTGTGTCTTTTCTCTGCTGGTGGACAGATGATAGATTTGCCACTGTGCCCTCACACCAACTGCATCCAGCTGGTTCTTTTTCCAAATGACCTCCTAGCTGTGCCTATTTGCTGTATATTTCTAGTCCCTTGATGTTCCATTTATTCAGCCCTGTCATCTTCTCCTAATGTAAAGCTTGTGCTCTCCTGACAGGGGACGTCAGCATCAAAAATCTCTTTCTCTAAAGTATGACCAGTTGAATTTGTACTACAAATGTCCTTGCAGATACAGTAAATCCATTCTATTTGTTACCCTCATTCTTTATAATCATGTGGGATTTGAATATCATGATTAAGAGCAAGACTTTATTAAGACTATTTATAAGCAACATAGTCAATAATTCTGTGAAATAAAGTGTTCTGCTGGCTCTCACCACTTAAATCCGTGTAGGTGGCAAAGACAAATGCAACCCCCACTGAAATCCTTACTATTCAGGTCACAATACATTCTTATAGATCAGCTCAGACTGGATTTTCACATGTTCTTTTATGCAAGCTTCAGAGCAGGATTTTGGGATGAAGCATTTCAGACCATATTGTTTCAAAATCCTTTTTAACATACAAAGACATAGAGATTCAGTCTGCGATTTTAGTTGAAAATCATTGTGCTACAAGATAAAGATAAAATTCAGATGAATAGAAAATGTCTTAAATGCTGAGAAAAGCTAAACTATGGATAAATCTATACAGCTTGGAAAAAGTGTCTGATTGAACTCTTAATATGAACCATTACTTTTAGTGACATTAGATGACCACAATTAAACTGAAACATTGACTAAAAGCTTTGATAAAACAATCATTGCAAGATATGGTTGATACTAGACATAAGGCAAACAGGTAAGGTGGTTCGTGCAGAATATCAAAGCCAAATGGAGTCGATGAACTTGGAGGTCTTTTGTAAGCCTAATTATTCTGTGATTCTAAGACTTTTAGATTTGTTTTCATACAGGTTTTCCAGTAGAAATATTCTATCAAATAGGCTTTACCTAACAGTCACAGCTGATTGTTCCCTTTGGTTTTGTGGTGAAAAGAATAGCATATATATGAATATAAAAGTGACCACAATAATTAGCCAAATGTTGACCTGAGGTACATACAAAAAGATGTGATTCCATTGGTCTGAGCTTTCCTCTTCTGTCTGCAACTGCTGCTACAGATCTGTGACAGATGCTACACAAATCTGAGAAATATTAGATGTTTTCAGTGGTGATGTGAGGAGAAACAGAAAGAAACTCACTAAGACAAACAGTAGATAGATGATTGGCATATTGCCCATCCAGGTCTGCACACTGACTCTTGGCTTTAAGACCTCCTGAGGAGGCTGCAGCTTTGCATTGAGAGAGCAAAGAAGCAAAGTCACACCACAAGCATGTCTTCTCTACATACCAAAGCCTTCAATTCACAGGAAACAGTGTTTTCTAAGTTCCTGGCATAGGTAAAATACACAGTTTTGTATCACATCCTTCGAAACAATGGGAAAAGCAAACAGTTTTCTCAGGATAAACAAAACTATAGGTACACATACCATTGCCCATTGCTTCAGAATAAAATACTACTTCACTTTTATCAGAAGTCATATGACTGAGTGAAAAAGGAAAACAAAGGTTTTGCAAGAAAATGTGTCAGAGTAGCTCCATTTTTAACCAATGACCACTTTGAGTGATCCTTTGAAACACCTTTGAACCTGGTAGCTGCATAAGTTTTCACCAACTTAATGGTCTATCTATACAGTCCATGCCTCAACAGATTGTCAAGAAGGATGCTGTTGAAACTTCCTGTTGCTAAAATCAAATGACTTCTTCAGCCATCCCCTCTTTCACTGAGCCAGTTACTTCACTATGGAAGCCAGTCAGATTGTTTAAACATGATTTATCCATGAAAAGCCACTTCAAGAAACATATAGGCAGACCTCTGGTGTTCTAAAATCATTATTAAATCCCATATATTTCTCTAGTTTTATATGCAACCAAGATAAACCTTAAAATAAAATTAGTTGATAAATCCAAATATATTTAAGAAAGATGGTGGGTGCCTTGAAAATAGTTTTATGTACTACAATTAAAGGTTAGTTTGTCTCTGAACCAAAAGTCTCCTGATTTTTTGAATGATTATTGAGTCAGGTGGTATTACCTCTTGAGTTTCTATATTTAAAAATTGATAAGTGTTTGATCTGAGTCTATTGGCTGAAGAAAGATGCATTACCTTTCTGTCTTATTTAGTTTTATAAAGTCTGATTTCCCTATAATTTCTCAGGAACCATGTTAATCTCTTTGATATTACTTTTTACTGGTATATAATAGCTGGAAAAACTATCCAAGTTTTCCAAACTATACAAGTTTCCATAGAGATCTTATTCATTTTTTTAAAGTATTTTAGTTCTTTGCTTCTCTGTTGTTGTGAAGATGACAGTACTCTACCTTACTATGGAAGATGAGGGCTATCACTGAAAAATAATCTGTATGATACTAAGAAGTGAAATCCAGAAAATTCTTTTAGAATATTTACTTTTATTTATGAGGGTGATTCTGAGTTTTAATATAGAAATACAATTGGGCTTCTAAGAACTTTCATAGTCATGCATGTTTCAGAAATATGAATAAAAGATAGTAATTTAATAAAATGTCTTTATATACTGCAAGCAGTAAAAACTCATGACAACTCATTTTTATTCTGTTTGAAGAGAACACTAAAAGACTTCTCACAGAAATTTCAGCAGTTTTCATCCAGCCCCTCTTGCCCATTGCCCCTGCAATGTTTGCACTGCCTTCAGTTCATAGACAAGAGAGTGTGTACAGAGATTAAAAATCAATAAGAATTATTTTCTATGTTCCTCCTTTCAGTACTCTACTCAGTGTCAGGATATGAGTTTCAGGTCTTTTATGGATTTTCATAGTTTCAGGGAAGGACTGAGATTAAGGCAGCTAATGAACAAACATTTATGAGAATTAATTAGCAATTAAAAATCAATATCCAGCCTTTTAGCAGCCATTCCAGCTTTCAGGTGGCATCATGTCATGTAGCATAAGCATCACCATTTCTGTCCCAAAACGACTATCCCAAACAGATTAAGAAAAATGGGCTAGCAGTGTAGAATATCATGGCATAGTGTAGATGGCATAGCACAGCATTGCTTAGCATGGAATGGAACAGAATAGAAGTTTTCTCCTAGTAATTTTCAGCTGCTGTTTTGCTTTGTTTCATTTTCCAGACTAAGTAGGAAAAGATCCAGTTCTGAGTTCACTAATACCAACTTTCTTATTACCAATTCCTGACAGCATCTGGAAAATAAGACCCAAGTGCAAAGAGCATAAATATTAAAATAGATAAAATCATTCCTTGCAGTTATTAGCAGCAACTACCTAGGCATAAAGTTTTTGCTGAGCATCCTGGAGCAAGAAATAATTAATGTTTTGTGGAGGGATAGAATGTAAGAAAATAAAGATAGTGCAGAAGGCAGTCTCACACCTGAGGAGTTGCAGCTGTACCAATCACCAAAGATTAAGGACAGCCCTGCCCTTAACAGGCCACAGCTGTGCCCAATAAGAAGACAAGTGCTACAAAAGAGTGGGTTAGCTGGGTGAGAAGGGAGATGGAGTTTTTGGGCTGTGCTGTGAGAGGGTTGCAGTTTGTTGGTTGTACTGTGAAAAAGAAGGAGTCAGTGCTGTGAGGAGCTATCCATGAGAAATCACCAAGAAGGTATGGGACTTTTGCAATAAGATGTCAAGAATGTTTTATTTTCTGCCTAAAGATTTTTTTTTTTCTGCAAGAACTTAGAAAATCTGTTTAGAACTGTTATTTTAATATCTAGATTTACAGTAACAAGTAGCAGCCCCGCTTTGATGTCAGCAGCAATTCTGTTTCTTTCTGTCAAAGGTAAAATAAGTGAAATGCTTTTGTAATTAAATAAATGGAAACAATTCCAATTATACTAATCTCTTATGATATGTTTGCTGTTGTGGGAAAAATCTGATTTCAAGCCAAGTAAATAGGAATACTTGGATTAGTTTAAAATGTATACATAAGATCAGTATCCTAATTGTTATGAGAACTGCAATTACACATCTTCTGCAAAATGAAGAGCTTTGAGTGTTTGGCTTTAAGTCTTGCAGACTTTGCTTCTAGTAGGTTATTTTCCCACTTGGTTCTGAGAAAAATATTTTAGTTCATATTCCATTTCCTCGTAGAGTGTGCCTGTGGAATTTTCCACATGCAACATAAAAGTCAAGTACTTGTTTTTCCTGATGAGAATCTTGCCTAATGTTGGGCCATTTTTTTTTTCCTAGAAGAATATTTCTTGACTGCTAGTTGGTGTAAGAAGATTATCACAGAACCACAGTATGGATAGGGTTGGAAGGGACCACAGAAGATTATCTGGGCCAACCTCCCTGCTTGAGCAAGGTCATTCCAAAGCACGTTGCACAGTGTTGTCCAGACAGCTCTCTGATATCTCCAGAGAGGGAGACTCCGCAACCTCTCTGGGCAACCTGTTCCAGTGCACGGCCATCAGCACAGGAAAGAAGTTCTTTCTCATATTCAGGTGGCAGTTCCTGTGCATGTTTCTGCCTGTTGCATTTTGTCCTATTGCTTGGGTTATGCATCATTTATTTTCTTGATGGATTAAGCAGCAAAACAGGGTTTTAATGGGAGGATGATTTGACCAATATTTGTCATAAACCCATCAGTTTTTGCTTTTATTTATCTAAAAACACTGGGCTTTGACTACTTACTAAGGACTGAACTGTGACCTAGGTGGGTACAGTGTCCAAAGGTATTCAGCTAATTCATGTTTGAGGTACAAATGAATTTCTTTATGGAGAAGAATAAGATCCCTCACAGCAAAATGAGATGTATAAAAGTGCTGTCTCAACTATCTCACTAAAAAGTGTGACAAGTGCAGGGATACCCCATTGCTGCTGCATGGGTTAAGCACAACAGAAATAGGTTTGTGAACATTGTGGGCTCACACAGACTGATGTGAGCCTTGTACAGAGCTGGCACATATGTGCCTTCACTGAATGGCAGTTACCCATATTGAAAAATGTGAGAAAAAAAAAAATCACATCAGTGGGCAATAGTCTTTAGATTTTAAGTAGGCAGCACAGGATTGTACCATAAGTTGTATCAACGTAACAGGGGCTCACTGAATGACTTCTAAGGCTTGTTCACAAAAATATCTGTGCTTCTCATATTGAGAGATCAGCATAGATAGTATTTTCTTTTCATAAAAGTATTATAATGATTTTTTTATGCACAGAAAAGTAGATAGCTGAAAGTTTATAGACATGTATGAGTCTGAAATACTAAGTATTTAAAAAAGTTTCTTCATTGAAGATAGGTAAAATCCTTCTAATTCTCACTAGGTTCATATTTGCATCATTAACTGTCTCTATACCTTTAATGTGTATTAGGGGTAAAATATTTAGGTACACCTAAAAAAGTCAATGAGGTGCTCTTTGCATCTTAGAATCTAATTAGAGATAAAATATAGTACTAAATGAAGTAAAGAAAATTGCTTGAGAACTATGCAAAATTTCCCAGGTGAAAGATATCTATGTAAATGCTTTTGATGTTTTTATTTTCCCCATATGTGACTTTTAAAATGCCTACATATAAGAATAAAAGAAGATACACAGAGAACACTATATTAACTCATAATTCATTATATAGTGGCAGCATCTTGCTACATCCACACTTTATAACATCAGAGTATCACACTAAGAGCTCTAGGACAGGTGGATAAGCCAATAAAAGTTTATGTAAAGAAGAGGAAATTGCAGATGAAATAAATGTTGGCTTGTGGTTTAGCAGATTCTGGTAGAGTCTAAAATCCAATGGATGTAAAGAATAGATTATATAGTTCATTGCCTATAGTGAACTTTCAACTTAAGACAGTGACAGCAGAAACAGAATTTTCTGAAGCGCATAAATAAGAAGTTAAAAAAACCCCAAAGCTATCTGTTGTGCTATCTCTTCTTTTCTTGGCAAGACGTGGTAGTAGTCCCTCCTGCCCTGAAGAAATCGTGTCTTCTTCCATAGACTTCTTTCCATGAGAACATGATAAATTTAGGGATCTGCTATAGGGAGAAGCCTACCTGTGGTTTTGTACCCACTGGGCTCTGAGTTCCAGAAAAGGCACTTACATAGGCGGTAACTAAGAACTGGTAGGGTTGGAAGCACCCTTGGTATGTCAGACTGTAAGAGATTACACCATCTGTGTGTCTACCATTGCAGAATTCACGCTGCTGCTGTCATACAGCGCCACTTTCAATTTGCAATAACTCTTTTAAAAACAATGAAAAGAAACTCCATTGGTTTTGTGATATCATAGTGTTGCAAAGGCAAAATTTTGGACTTGAAGCTCTTCTTTTTGATATGTGTATATCTCATATCTCCACTCTTTATAGATGTCCTATAACTTATTTTTTAAAGACCAATTTCAATTTATCTCCCAGGATGCACCCAATACCCAATACTATCTTTTTGCACTGTAAAAAATTTTAAAAATTATGGTTTAAACAGATTTTTATTAAAGTCATCATAAATTGCTATAATGTACTACTTTGTAAATCATCCTCTTACAAAATATTTTGATATGTCTCCAAAATAAGATTAAAATTTCAATATGAGAAATGACTTTTGCATTGATTTCATAACCATATATGGCATTATTCTAAAAGAAAAAAGTGCATTATTCTCCTATAAAATTCTGCTTTGACACATTTGCAATAACTATTGTTTTCAAGATGCCAGATTTTTTGATAAGAAATTAGTATACATTTATGTTATATATTTAACAGTATTTCTTCTGAATTTGAGTAATTTGCTGAAGATCAGTATCTTGAAAGTAAACTTTATTCAAAATCCTGTCACCTCTGCCTTTCAGTGCGGCAGACAGATCTTTGCTGTTACTGGAAAATTTTCATGCCAGCCTCATAATGAAGCTTTAAGTCTTCTTGGAAGCCACAGGTTTTAATCCATTTTTTCTAAGGAACTGGTCATCACAGTGGTTTATCACTCAAATGAATATCAAACATGTGAAAATATTCCTGTGGCTCACGGGATTTTTTTGTCCCAATGAAATGAATGCTGGTATGAGTATGCAGCAATTAGCACAAAAGATTTGTGTTTCCAAGGAAGCCGTCTTTGGACTACAGGTGATCTTTTCAGCTCACTTTGAATCCTGGAATCTGCAATTCTGTGATTTCTAACTAGAATAGAAAATAGCTTGAAGAAGGTTGTGTGGTCAACACCCCAAATAAGCACAGTTTTTAAATCTGTTCAAGAGCAAATGTAAAAATATTAGGAAAAGACTTTTTAATACTCTTTCAAATTGCCCTAATCTCTTTGGGTAAAAATTTATTGTGGAAGTTTCAAATACAGAATTTATATCTATAGTGACCCTGAAGGAGGTATCAGAATTTGCCACCTTTTCTGAGTTCTTTTTAAATTTATAGATAATTTTCTCAAAAGTTGATATGAAATGGGACCAAAAAGTTAGAGTGATTACTCCAAAAGAATGAAATAAAAAGAAATGAATGGAGGAAGGAATAAGAAAAGAAGGGAAAGTAGCTAAATCAATGTATCTTATTTTAAAGGATGAACATTGTAGGATATAATTAAGTTTTAGTGTTCTCCCTCACATTAAGGATCCTTTTCCACTACTGGGTCCCTGCAGGTATCAAATGGGATCTGAGGTGACAATTTCTAGTTTTATAGTTTTTCATGATGTTGAAATACTGTTGGTGAGAGATCATAAGGGAGAAAAGGATCTGCAAAAATTACTAGTAATATTACTGATAAGGTCAGATATAAATGGAAAGTTCAGAAAACCCTGTGGTATTCTGCAAATTAATTGAGAAATGACCGGAAAGCATACTTCTTGTGCAGCTATCTGCTAATGAGAGGGGGAAAAGGCAATAAGTAAGCTGAGGGATTTGAACAAGAAAATACATCTTCACAGGAAACCTGTCAAAAGCAAATTCTCATGACACAAGTTTCAAGTTCTTTATGACCAACAGTCTGATTTCAATTGACTTGGAGAAAACTAGTGATATATAGTAGGCTCAAGAAAGCCATGTCATCAATACATTCCCATTAGTCTAGTGAACGTCTAGTTATAACATGTCAGACAGTCTTATTAGTGATGGCTCCTCAGTAAGAAAAGGTTACATCAACTCACAAGTAGGCTAAACAGCATTCTCTACACTTGCCAGCAATACATAAACAAAATGAGGAACTTGTTAATGCCACTACAGTATTGTGTGTTTACATTAAAAAATCAATATTTTCTTGTGCATCGCACTGGAGGTGACATATCCTTGGCAGTTAAATATTTCAGTGTGGTGGATATCCTCGTAAATAAACAATGTGAGAAAATAATTTTTTAAGCTTTTGGTTTTGTAAAGAAGCTGTTGTACTCTTTTTTAAGGGTGGAATTATTTCTCATAACGGCTGATCCCTTTTAGCTGTTTCCTTTATTACTGGGGAATTACATGTAGGTGAAAGCAAAACAAAGGGAACCAGCTTTTATCTATGACCTTCTATGCTAAAATCAAAATAAGCCACCAAAAAACAGCTCACCCAAACCAACAGCCCCAAACTGTCAATATCCTAGGAAAGGCTGGGTTGTAAAGATTATTGCATAAAATAATACCTATATGTACACATCATAGATATGTCCTCAAGAGCTCAAAATATAGTTTGAGAGGTTTTGTTTTCATGCAACAATATGAATGACAGAAAAATACAAACGTTGTTGCAAAGCTGAGAGATACTCTTAGATAACACACATTTCTAGACAGATTTTATTAACTTCTGTAACATCTAAAAAAATATTTTTCTCTGATCTAGAGAAGCTGATGTCATACAGAAAAGTTGAGAGATATATCTTAAAATTTATGAAGACAATATCAAAGTTGAGAGAAGAATAAGCACAGTTTGTGGAGGTGATTGTTTTACAATTGTTTTCCTTCTGGTTCAATTGGCAGTATGTATGCCTTAAAGAACTAATGAATAAAATTAGGCTAAGCAAAGTAATTTCTCTTTCGTTTAGTATTTTACATACAATACATACTTGAAAAAAAAATATTGTGAAAGTTTTTTCCTGTTACCTTTTTCAAACAGTTTAGTACTGTATGGTTTCTCTTTTCCCTAAGATAGTGGTATGATTAAAACCTCCTGCAGCCTTAAAAAAAAATAATTATTAAACTTGAACCTTTTATTTTAATTTTTTGAGGGTTTTTTTCCCTTTCCTTCATCTTGCTGCTTGCTTTCATGAAAGGCTTCAGAAATAAGTACTCTGGAGATTCAATTCATTTGGATTTGGTTTAGAATAACAGTTTTGAGTCTGCTTTAGTTCTTAAGAAAAAAGATAACTTAGAGAATTATGAAAGTAATGAAGAACAAATTTATGTTTTTCTTTAAAACTGTCAGTTTCATCGTTGTTTAAATAAGTCTTAATGTCAGGCTAGAGGGTTTAATTTACATCAAACTCTAGGTGTTTTCTTGGTAGACCTATAGATTTCCTTTGGAAACCTTTCCAAAAGGTTTCAGAAAGCATAAGCACATGCAAGATGATAAATTGATTTTTTTTTTCTTATATTGCCTGTAACTTTCTCAAAATATTTGATTAGCATTCTCATCTGCATTTTACAGACTCATGAACCAGAGATAATTTATTTGCATTTAATATCTCTTTTCTTTCTTGCATTACTTCTTGTTTATTCAAAATTTTTTTATCAAAGCTTCAGTTAGGAGCAAGTCTGTGCAGTGGTATTCATAGAAACACTGGTAGAAGTCACGAAAGTAAAAACTTTTGAAGAGAGTCTGTACATCTGACTTGAAGGTTGCTTAGGAAAGCACCTACAGTCATTAAATGAATATGTAAAATTGGAAGTATACATTTCTGAATTTTGCTTTGATTACTATTAGGTATGAATTGAGTAATTAGGTAATTTTTAGTTTAAAAAATTAATAGGGTCTTTCATTTTCCTGATACACTGTCCCTTGGGAAGCCGCCCTTAAAAATAAAGGAGTTCAGGAAGGGTGGGCTTACTTCAAGGCAGAGATCTTGAAGGTGCAGGAACAAACCATTCCTGTATCCCGAAAGATCAGTCAACGGGCCAAACGTCCAGCCTGGCTGGGTAAGGAGATCTTGGAAGAGCTTAGGAATAAAAAGAGGACGTATCAGAGTTGGAAAAAGGGTCAGGTCTCCAAGGATGTATTCAAGAGGGCTGCTAGAGTTTGCAGGAAAAAAATTAGGGAGGCCAAAGCCCAGTTTGAACTCAGGATAGCGACTGCTGTTAAGGACAACAAAAAATGTTTTTATAAATATATTAATAGTAGGAAAAAAGGTAAGACCAGCATTTGTTCCTTAATGGACACAGGTGGTAATTTAGTATTTACAGACGAGGAGAAGGCAGAAGTGTTCAATGCCTATTTTACCTCGGTTTTTAATGAGAAGATAACTTGCCCTCAAGACTCCCGTCCGTCTGGACTGGTAGATGGTTTTAGGGAACAGAATGGTCCCCACATTATCCAGGAAGAGGCAGTTATAGAACTATTGAAATGCCTGGACATTCACAAATCTATGGGACCAGACGGGATCCACCCCAGGGTGATGAGAGAGTTGGCGAGTGAGATTGCAAAGCCACTCTCTATCATTTACCAACAGTCGTGGATTACTGGTGAGATTCCGGATGACTGGAAGCTGGCCAATGTGATACCTATTCACAAAAAGGGCACAAAGGATGACCCTGGCAATTATAGACCAGTCAGTCTGACATCTATACCTGGCAAAATAATGGAACAGTTCATATTACGTGCCATCATGCAAGACTTGCAGGATGGCCAGGGTATCAGACCTAGCCAGCACGGATTTAGGAGGGGTAGATCATGTCTAACTAACCTGATCACTTTTTATGATCAGGTAACCCGGCTAGTGGATGCAGGGAAGGCTGTAGATGTTTTTTTTCTGGATTTCAGAAAGGCCTTCGACACTGTTTCCCATAGCATACTCCTACACAAGCTAGCTGGCCGTGGTCTGGATAGGAATACCCTTTGCTGGGTTCAAAACTGGCTGGATGGCCGGGCCCAAAGAGTGCTGGTGAATGGTGTCACATCCAGCTGGCGACCAGTCACCAGTGGTGTCCCTCAGGGTTCTGTGTTGGGACCAGTTTTGTTCAATATTTTTATTGACGATATGGATGAGGGCTTAGAGTCTTTTATTAGTAGTTTCGCTGATGATACCAAATTGGGTATGAGTGTAGATCAACTAGAGGGGTGTAGGGCTCTGCAGAGAGACTTGGAACGGCTGGACATATGGACAGAATCAAATGGGATGAACTTCAATAAGTCCAAGTGCCGAGTATTGCACTTCGGCCATAATAATCCCCTGTACCGATACAAGCTGGGGATGGAGTGGCTGGATAGTGCCCAGGTGGAAAGGGACCTGGGGGTGCTGGTTGACAGTCGATTGAATATGAGCCAGCAGTGTGCCCGGGTAGCCAAGAGGGCCAATGCCACCCTGGCCAGTATCAGAAATGGTATGGCCAGCAGGAACAGAGAGGTCATTCTTCCCCTGTACTCGGCACTGGTGAGGCCTCACTTGGAGTACTGTATCCAGTTCTGGGCCCCTCACTTTAAGAGGGACGTTGAGTTACTTGAGCGTGTCCAGAGGAGAGCAACGAAACTAATAAGGGGCTTGGAACACAAGCCATATGAAGAGCGACTGAGGGAGCTGGGGTTGTTCAGCCTGGAGAAAAGGAGACTAAGGGGTGACCTCATCACTCTCTACAACTTCCTGAAGGGTGGCTGTAGTGAGCTGGGGGTCAGCCTCTTTCTCCGGGCGACAACGGATAGAACAAGAGGACACAGTCTCAAGTTGCGTCAAGCTAGATGTAAGTTAGAAGTAAGAAGGAAATACTTCACAGAAAGAGTGGTCAGAAACTGGAATCATTTACCCAGTGAGGTGGTAGAGGCATCATCCCTTGAAGAATTTAAAAAAAGACTGGATGTGGCACTTGCTGCCATGATCTAGCTGAACAGTTAGAACATCGGCTGGACTAGATGATCTTATAGGTCTCTTCCAGTCTTGAAAATTCTGTGATTCTGTGAAAAGTGAGAGATACTCTTAGATAACACAGATTTCTAGACAGGTTTTATTAACTTCTGTAACATCTATGACAATACGATACCATCTTCCTTTACAGTTTTGTCATTTTACTTTATGAATATTTACTTCTCAAAAGCCTGATTCTTCACCATTTCTGATCCAGAGAATGTCAGAGAAATTATCCTTTCTCCATTGTAATCCATTGATTAGGCTGCCCACATAAAAAGAATATTGCATAAATGTCAGAAATGTATTGGCTATGGAAATGCTTAGAGAGGAAAAAGCTTTGTTGAATATGCTTATTTGTGAAGCCCTGTTATGATTTTACTCATTCTAAATAGAAATTCAAATGGCACAATAAAGAAAACAAGGTGACAGCATTTTCAGCCCTGAGCAACAGAAACCAGTGAAACAAATTGCTCATCCGCTGTTGGGCAGCCACTTGTGAAATAGGTAATTGATTATTTAAAAGAAAAACTGTATCATAATGTCAGTACATGAGAGAAGGAAAAATCAAGGACCTTTGACAATAGGACGAAAAGGTCACACAATCAGCTAGGTTGGAAAAGACCTTTGAGATCACAGAGTCCAACCTATGAGCTAACACCACCTTGTCGACTAGACCAGGGCACTGAGTGACACATCCAGATTTTTTTTAAATGCCTCCAGGGACTACAACTTCACCACCTCCCTTGGCAGCACATTCCAATGCTGAATCACCCTTTCCACGAGGAAATTCCTCCTAAAGTCCAACCTAAACATCTCCTGCCACAGCTTGTGTACTTTAGCCCTGTTGAGAATTGCCTGGAAGTAGAGACGGACCCTCACCTGGTTACAGCCTCCTTTCAGGTGGTTGTTGAGAGTGCCAAGATCTCCCCTGACCCTTTTATCCTCTGGGCTGAATGTCTTGGTGCTTGGGGGGCTCTGGCTGGCTTAGCACGCTCGTGCTGGCAGCAGCATCAGCAATGGCTTTTGACAACTTGCAAATAATTCCTGGGTCTAGTCAAGTTGGAGGGAAAAAACCAAAAAAACCCAACAAAACCAAACAAAAAAGCCTTCAGCTGAAACACCACACCCTCCTAACACCCAGCCCCCAGCAGGAGCTGCGAGGGTGGCTGTGCCCTGCCTGTGCACACTGCACACCACACCCATGCTCACCTGCCTGTGCATGCTGCACACCATACCCCTGCACACCTGCCTGTGCACACCACACCCCTGCACACCTGCCTGTGCACACTGCACACCACACCTCTGCACACCTGCCTGTGCACACCACACCCCTGCACACCTGCCTGTGCACACTGCACACCACACCTCTGCACACCTGCCTGTGCACACTGCGTGCCACACCCCTGCTCACCTGCCCACTGCTTGTGCTCCCCACTCCCTTGCTCACCTGCCTGTGCATGCTGCACACCACACCCCTGCTCACCTGCCTGTGCATGCTGCACACCACACCCCTGCTCACCTGCCCACTGCTGGTGCCCCCCAGGGACATTTCAATCGCTGGCAAATGGCCTTGTGACCACCCCTTCCCCGCGTGAATGATTGGCAAGGGCCAGCAGAACAAGGATCTTTGGCAGGTACAAGCAAGAGAAAAGAGAATGGGGAAAAACATCCCAAGAAAGGAGGCCTAAGTTTTATGTTTTGGACCCTGCGGTGACAAAGATAAAGTTCTTATGGTCTCCCTGTTCTGTATGTTACAGAATCACATAGCCACACATTGCAGAGATGGAAATGACACTTTTAGGATTATTTGCAGGAGGTAAATGTAACAATTAATATATAATTAATTGTAATAATATTGTTCCTCATGCCAGTCAATGAGAAGAAAAAGCACCTTTGTTTGTAAATGTATTATACTTACTAAAACAAAAACAACAAAAACTGACCAAAAACAACCACCCAAGCAACAACAACAACAAAAAGACTAAACATATGAAATGTTAAATAGCTATGTTTATTCAATATGCTATAAATCACCTCAGAGCAGTTCTGTACATTGTCTCCTTTTTGGTTTTTATAACTTTATTTTCCTGCATTTAGCTCTTGCAGGGATCCCAGTGAATAATTTCACTTCTTTGTAATTTTCCTATTTCTCCATATAACTCTCATATTTGTAGTACTTGTCTGGAAGGTGTCACCTCATAGCTGGAATACCTTCAAAACACTTAAGTATTCCATGTGAATAATATCCAGTTTATTATCAGAACTACTAACAAATCATTCTCACAATTAAATGCTTTATAGAATACTTTCTTTGGAATATTACAAGCACATTAAAATACACAAACTTTTAATATATTTTAGATGGACAAGTTTTCCATTAATACAAATATCTGCAAATTAGAGGAAAGGAGTGAAGTATGGTCAAGTGAAAAAGCATGTTACCAAAGAAAATAATTTAGAACAAATCATAAAGACAAATGGCCACAAATAGTCAGCAGGGGATTGCTGTGTTGTGCTAGCATCTCTGTGGAATCTGTTACTGAAGCTGCTGCCTTCAGCAATGACTCCTGTAGGACAGAGCAAGAGAGAAATGAGCTTGCCCTTTGCTGGGAGCAGTCAGGTACAGGCCCTTCTCGACACATGGTAGTTAGGGCAGTCCTATTGCTTTCAGTCAAAACAGTGATTGTTGTAGAAAGAGACATTTGCAGATTAAATTTCCCTTTCTATTTAGAGCACTGTAAATTCTTCAGTATCCTAAATGGGTTAGTTAAGATTTTCTTAATTTTGCCATTTTGTTTCATTACACACCCCTGCATAAATGGCTCCAATGTAGCTGTATCTCTTCTCGAGTGTCTGTAACTTTTGCACTGTTCTCAAAAGAAAAACAAATCCTGGGAAGTCTACAAGTTTTTCCATTAAAACAAAACTTTTTTTTAAAGTTCTGAGTTCTTGTAAATAGGTATACCAAGAAATATCAGCCTGACAAAGCCTATATATTTTATATTTTCCCTTCAACTTCAAGATTTGAAGAAAAAGAAGAAAATGGTTCTACTATGAAATAGAGAATGCAGAATTTCAAGGACTGCTCCTTCTTTTGACAAAAGACATTATTTGAAGAATTAGCAATGTAACTGATAATAGCTCCAGTTCCATTTATAATTGAAGTAGCTGCTTGAACAGCCTTCAGTATTATGCAAATGTGCTGCACTAGAAGAATTATAAAAAGGGCAAACTATGGGGTTTTATTGAATCTAAAAAAAATTAAGATTTTTCTGTCATCATGTTCACCATTTTTCTTCTGTGGTTTTACTTCTACATATGAAGGTAAATGAAACCTCATAATAAAAGTAATGTCTATACTGTATTGTAATACAAATACAATTAATTTTATGGTAATAATTATTCTGAATGTGTATTTCATTAGTTTACCAAGTAATTACTCAGAATTTTATATATTAATTGAGATACATTCAAATTTGTCTTCAAAAAAAGGATTAAAAACAAAAAAAATTTCTAAAAAACAATTTAAACAATATAGCAAAATAATACCTGCTTCTTGCCTAATGTTTTTCCCTTGAGTGCTTTTCATCCCTTTTATCTTGCTTTTGCAATTAGTCTTAATATCATTACCTACAATGATCAGAAGGTAATTGTGTGTCGACTCAAGAAAATGTTTTTTTTTTACAAAAAATTTCTGCAGGATAGATAATGCTCTATATATATAAAAGGCTACAATAATGAGATTTTTTAAAATCTTTTTTTAGATTAATATTTACTTCATATTTGAGCTAGTTAAAACAAAGTAGCATTTTGGATAAATTTAATTTTAGTAAATTGAAGTACTAAGGTAACTATGAGTAATTTAAATTGCAAGTATATATATGTAAATCTGAAGGCAAAATATTTAATATTATTGTGTTTCCAATGTAGTAGAGTTTAGTATATATGGTTTTTATTTTGGCTGCAAGCAGTTTTATTACCTGGATAGTGTACAAAATGTAAATACAAGCCAGTTTCTCTTGGCTGTATATTTCAAAATTTTATGGTTAGAAGTTGCATGGTAAAAGCACTAAGTGAAGGGATGTTATCTGTTCTGTTTTTTTTCCTATTTTTTCAGTGACTTCCATAGAGTATTATTGCATGTTTTTTTAATTATCTATTATGAAAATATATATTTCTGATTTTGTTGTGTGAAACACTAAAAGATGACCACTGAAAAGGCCCAGCACTCTACAAAAACTGCAAACTTGGTTTTCCATTAACATTTTCTATTTTGGCATCTTAAAAAGAGTGGAAGTTGATTTCAGCAGAACATCCTGTGGGGAAATTAGTTCATTTTGCTAAAGTATCTTAATAATTACAGTGACATCAAGGTTAATTGCTTAATCTGCATTGCCATAGTGCAGTCCTGTAGAAATCCCAACACAATCTGTTCTATAATTAGTGCCAGAATACCCATATATAGAACAAACAGCGGCCTAAAAAAATAAATAAAAAACTCTGATATGACTAATAAATAAGATTTACCAGAGTGTGTATGTTTTTGTGTGCATTTTTATCTGTATATATATACACACAAAGAGAAAGGGTAGATTTCACAAAACAGAGGTTTTGCAAACACAGTATATTAAACCCTTGAGATATAAATAGCTGAAGTAGAAAATAACTTCAAGCAAGATGTTTTATCTCCTTATTCTTTTCCAGCTCCAGAATGTAATTACAAGCCAACACCATCACATTTGCATCAGGTCCCATGCTTTGCTTGTTCCATGTCAGAAACTAAGTGGTCAGAGTTTAAAAAGTAATTGTGAATATCCTTCCACTTCACCTTTTGGGTTAATTTCAATAACACTGCCTATTGCTGAGCTTACAGATTTGTATTGCTTTTGCATGCTTCATTAGCACACAATCCCATGTGGATTTATTGACTGCTCAGATTCTGAAGATGTGCCATACTGAGGGACAATGTGGTGCCCCTGATAACTCAGGATGACATGATGGTTCCCTTCCTGCTCTCTTCTCATTTTTGGAAACTGTGAGACCATTTGCACATTGCTCCTTCATATAAGTCATTAGTTCTTGCTGAATGCTTATTGCATCTGAGGCACAAGCTGTGAGTTACTCTGTGTTAGCTAATATAATTTTCAAATAACCAGACAGAAATCAGCAACTGGATTTGTAATAGTTTTCTCTGTCATTGATATATTTTCAAAATGGTTATAAGGATAATTTTTAAGGTGTTGACTAAGTATATTGCAACGCACTAAAAGGATTCTGCTCCTAATGACCTTTAAGGAAAATAAAAATTTTACCGACTATATCTCTCCCATTTTTCCAGAAATTGGGATAAATAAATCACAGCCAATTCTAATCTCAAATATTCAGCTCTGATATGCTGACAGTGGAACAAAGCATTTTCTATCATCCTTTATTGTATTTTGTACATCCAAATTGAAATGCAAAGTCTGTATCCTTGAAAATACACACTTCTTAGACATCTTAAGGTCCACATTCCATTTTCAATGTTAAGGCCAGCACTCAAAAGCTGGCATCACTGTGATAAAGCCTGATAATAGTTTACTGCTTCAGATACTCAGACTTTTACTTTAAGGGAGTTGATGAGGCAAACTAACTTTAATTTTAAAAAGGGGAGAAATATGTCCATACTGCTTAAGGGCATACTCTCCAAGGAGGGATCATTAAATAAGGAAATGTTTCCAATGACAAATACTTTAAATGATGCTATGTGTAAATTTCAAAATATCATTTTCATTCGGCTTACCAGCATTTATGTATTTATGTAACCTATTTGAGTAATTGTGAAGACATATATCTTTACATAATACAGATGTCACAGATAGATGCAGCTATGGAAATGTTTTACATTTGTTCCTCTGAACTGGGCAACTTTTAAAATAGTCATTTTTTAAACTAAGACAATTATGTAGGCAAAAATAAAATAAAAAACCCTTTAATTTTTCTACATTTTACTTAGTCATAGACTTTTTTCCAGTGCCTAATCATCTCCAGGGAAACACAAATTAACTCTCCAACACTTTCAGCCCTTTTAATTTCAATGTTTTTTCAAACAAACACTACTTTAATTTTGAACATTCATACTACACAGTGGGAATTTAGGCAATTTACAAGGCATTTACCATAGCAGTTGAGAGACTTTTTAGAAATTTCACAAGAATCTCTTCCACCTCACCAAAAATTGTGTTCTTTCCACTCCCTTTAAAAAGGCAGTAAACCTGATAAATTTATTTTGGCAGTCAAACTGTAATTAGTAACATGCAATACTGTCGAAGAAGAAAGCTGAAGCTTAGCACAGCAGTGAGTCTGTACTTTTAGGTAATTGCAGCTTTCTTTTTCTTTTCCACACAAGTCAAAACATAAAAACTTAAAAAAGACTGAGCGCCTAAATAATGCCCTGAGCTTTTAAGAATGTTTATTTTAAAGTGCTTGTAGCTGAATAATATTATTTGGTTCTCTGTTTTCCTCTCTTTGTCACCATAATTATTGCTTAGAAAATTTTATAGCTCATGAGATACCACACTGATTGATACCAGGTAGACACAGGAAAACTCCTTCCTAGCTTTGTTGATTACTTAGTGCAATTATTGAAATTTATTTTTAAAGTGCATGGGTCCATTTGGTTAGTCCTCTTTCAAAAAATTCTTTGGTTTTCTTTCTGAAATATATACAGGAGAAGCTGAAGTAAGACCTTGTTAAATAAGAATTAATTGATTTTAAAACTGCTAACAAGCTGATTTTACTTCAGATTTCTAACTTTTGATTAGAAGTGCCCATCAGACACGGGTAACTGTGCCTTGTTGGATGATTTCAGATTATGGTAAGAAAAAAGAATATTTTTATTCATTTGTTTTCAAATCACCAAATAGTAGATAATAAAAGATTGATTATGTTTGTAAGAAATAGAAATCCACATTCATATTTAACTAATACTAAGCAAGTTTTTTGGTGGAACTTGAATGTACTACATTAAAGAATGTGTTTACAATCTTCTTGCTGCCATTTTCAGTGTGAAAGATACCTGCTGTTCAGCCTTAAAAGGTCACATAGTCTTGGCTTCCCTGACTTAATCAATATAAACTACAGGTCTCTGCATCAGAATAAACAGCCACTGCTGCCTTTTCTCCTGCTTCCAGATGAAGTAATGTGCTATTCTTGATCTCCTCCTGCCTCTGAGTCTGTGTTTTCCCACATTCATAGTCAGTGCATAGGGTGACTGAAAAGACAAAGAGAACACTGGAACAATGTTAATGCAGTTGCATATGACTGATTGGACAACCTCAGCAAAAATTGATCTTCCCATCACCCCTTCGAGTCCACTAATGTCATGTTGTTTTTTCAAAGAGACTTAAGCGCGCTTGATAGACTCGTTCTCAGGTATTTCATTCTAACCTCAGAGGGAGTAAAGGGTAGGGTGATAAGCAAGGTCACTGGCTATTGAACTGAAATTAATTAAATGATGAATGGCCTTTCAAGATAATTATTATCATACAAGTATTTCAGCACATTTCTGAAGGCCTCCTACTCAATACAGGATCATATTCAGCTGGGTTTTGATTACTTCCAAGGGTGGAGATGATACAACCTGTCTCAGCAGCCTTGTTCAATATTTGACCACTATAACAGCATTTTTGTTATGGTTGACAGGAATTTTCTTTAATTTATGCCCATTTATGCTTGTAATGTCACTGGGTGTGACTAAGAATCTGGCTCTATCTCCTTTACTCCTACCTATCAGAAATTTGTTGACATTTTTTCTATATGTCTTTCAGTCAGCCTTGCATGGATATTGTGGGGTGCTTGAAAAAGGTTGAGGGGTTTCTTGTTTCAATGCTTAGTTGGGTTTTTTGTGTGTTTTCTGTGTGTGCATGTGGTTTGTTGTTTTTATTTCTCATGCAGATTGCTCATGTTTTAGAATGAAAGTTACTTGCAGTCAAAAAATAAATTCTGAGACTGCATTATAATTATTCTATTAAATGGCAATGGAAGAGAAAGGCAGATTTCAGATTATATTTATTTTGGTTCATTGCATTACAGCTTTAAATGATTAAAAGCATTCAGTCTGTATTCCTGTTGAATTTGGGAGTGTATTTAAAAGAGACTGGCATTTTTAGTCTGCTGGTAATTTTAGAAATTACTTTGACAGAATAGGGAACACATTTTTTTAAAATCATGATGAAAAGTGAAAACTGTAATTTAGATCTTTTCAGATCAATCTGTAGATCTGTTGAGTAATACATCATGTCTTTTGGTGTAATTGTTGGGAATATGTACAAGACCACCTGCATAAATGGAGGAACTTTGTAAATATACTTCTAAGTTTTTATAGGCTTCAAGTATTAAGAAAATTGAGACTGACACATACATTTTGCTCTATCACTGCTTCTACTCCTCTAAGTTAGTAACAGACTTTTTCTCAGAAAAATAGCACCTATTTTTTGTGCAAGGTTGTTATTCACAGGTCTTTTCATCTCGAGGTGTTTTGTTAATCAGATATGTAATACAGTTTTGCAAACATTAGTAGTAGCACAAAAGTATGTTTCACAGTTCCAGAGTATGAACTGGGAAATACCTGAGGTCAAAGTTATTGTCAGAGGAAAAGGATCGTGTGTAGCCTGAGATGAGCATCTTTTGGGGACCTTCTGAGGCATAACTATTTACATCCTGTTTTGGTGTTGTTTCATTCTGGGAAAAAAAGGGGGTTATGGATACTGATAGATATAAATAAACAAGCTCAAATAAATTACTCTTTTTCTAGTTTGTTTGTTTGCTTTTACTTTTTATTTACTTTATTTCTTCTGAGTTAATTGAGGAGTACTGGGAGTATTTGCTGCTTTGTCAGGTTTGAAGTCAGGACTATTATATAAAAATAGAAAGATTTTGAATGGGTTTTTTCCCCTCAAAAAATCTTTGTTTACAATAAATTAAGAGCACAAATTTTCATAGCTATTAAAAGAAAAAGTAACAGATATTTCATGGTCTGAATTATACAGAAGGTCTGACTAAACTATCTAATTATTTCTGTCACTACAAATTGAAATCCATTATTGCACCTGAGAAGCCAAAATACAAAACTGAGGACAAACAAATGAGACTAATGAGAGGGCTTAGAATTTTCACTAAAAGTATCTCTTCTAGGAGAAGCAGCATCCTATAGTCTGTAATCTTCCCAATGTTATTTATCTGCTGTTGAGGAATTCACCTGATCTGGGTAGCTGGGCTGGAAAGCTGCACATGGAGGTGCAGACTGGGCTTGGATGGGAGCCTGAGACAAGAGGCTGTGAACTGTCAAATTTTGGGGTGTGAAGGGAACGAGGAGGGGCGGTGCCAGCCAGGTGAATGGACCCATCTTTGGATAGCAAAGGGCATGAAAAGGGGTGGCATTAGCGGTCAGGATGGAAATGGAGAGGGACAGGAGAGGGGCCCCAGGAGGAAGAGTGAGACCTGCAGACAGACTGTGAAGGTGTAAAAGCCATGGGGTTCCTTTGTTGGGGTCCCTCCTCAGCAGCAGCAGCTGGAGCTGTTTCTGTGTCTCTGCCCTGTGAATAAATGGCTTTATGGAATGAGACACCTGAGACTCTGCAATGGGAACCCAGGGGTCAGAGGGGTGAGGGAACCTGGTCTGCCTGGCTGGAGTGGGGAGTGCAGGGAGTCAGGGGGGCTCCCCTCGGGCCCTGGAGCTGCTGCTGCCAAGGGGCTCCAGGCCCATCAGTGAAAGCCTCCGGCCTGGGGACTGTGACTGCCAGAGAGGCTCGAGAATGGTCACACTGGGAAGTTTCCTTAAGAGTTCCCTCATACAGCTTCTTATTTTCCAGCTTCCAGCAAAGAGAGGTGTCATCTAAGTTGATTAATCACACTGAAATCACATTAATCAGGAGATGATTCAGAGAAAGAAGTGACAATTAGCTTTCCTTTAGGCTTTACTTTTGGTTGGCTGAAGTTAAATGAAGAAAAACCCACCGCCTGGTTTGGACCTCTCTGTATCTGTTAAAATTAGGTTTTGACTTCAACAGTTTGGTTTTTTTAAATTTTAATTTTAGAAATATATTAGACACTTAGGTACAGGTGAAATTAGAGGTTCACTTTAGAGGAGTTGCAATCTGTACTTGGAAGTTGGAAGTCTGGTCCTTAGACTTCTGTATCACACAGTCTGAAGTCACTGCAGAAATATTAGAGTAAGAGAAGGAGGATGTACACAGCTAAGAAATTCAGGGCTAAAATCAAGAAGCCAATCTAAGTTTTAGAGAGATGACTGTGCTGTTTATAAAATGATAAAGGTTTGTTTAAAGAGAAATTAAAAATGCAATTATAGAAAATAAATGACCAAATTATGAGTTCAGAATACATTATTAAGTTTCTCATAGAGCATAATTATAATTGTGTCATTTTCTCAGTTATATTCAAGGTTGTAGCAGCACTTGTAATACAAACCCTATATTTCAAAGGTTTACAACTTGGCAGCAAGAAATTTACTTAGCAGTGGAAATTAGGATACCAAGTGTCAACCGCAAAACACAATATTCTACAGTGTTACTTATTATGCATGGGAGTGAGTGCAAGACTAAAAAGGACAAAGGCACTGGCTGGACGAGAGGTCTGTTATTCTGGCACTACAGCTACAGTGCTGTGGATGCCTTCCCATCTTCCTAAAATTATCATGAATATTCACTAGTAGGAATTTTAAAATGTTACTGTCTGCTATGATGCAAAGCTCCTGATTTGAACTTTTAGGTAATGGAAAATAACAAAAGTAAATATGTTCCATATTTGCATCACCTTTGACAAGAAAGGATTATCTCTTTTTTTTTTTTTCCTAGGTTTTTTCTCCTTATTTTTGTTGCTAATGGTTTTGTGGATCTTTTAAAAATAGACATATATACTACAAGGCATCTCAATTCACACTGCCCTATTTTTTTACTTTTCCTCAGAAATGGACATTTTAGTTTCAGTCCAGAAGTTTTCTATGTTATTTGATGTTTCCCCCTTGATTTTATTACTTTCTACACACAGAAATACAAATAATATATTAATATTAAAAATAAATATAAAAATAATATTTAAAAAGAAGTGTCAGTCTTCAGTTAACAGCTCCCATTTAGCCTCTGTATAAAGCAATGCTGAAAAAATTACTCAGAAACAGAATCAGAATAATGATTTGCTTTAACATATTCTGCAACTTTAACTGAAGTCCACAACTCAAAGAATTGCTGAGATAGTTACTCCTGGCTTCTAATAGTGTCACTCTACAAAGAAATTAGTTTGCTGAAGACTGATAGTAATGTATGCCTATAATCAATTGTACTGCTTGAGTAGGGGTCATTTAGGTTTTCAAAATTAATTTCTTTAGGGGAGTGAAAGTATGTTCAACATAATAGGAACACTTAAATATTTACATAACAGAAAGACTTAAATTATTTTATAAAACCGACATTTCTTTTTGACATTCTGTTTGGGACTTTTTTTTTTCTTATCATGTCTGTATTTTTTTTTTTTTGGAGACTATGTCATTGCTGAACTATTAATTTCTGGGACTAATGTTTAGTTATTTATGTTTTCAATATTTGTATGGCTTTTAATTACTATGAGAAATAAGTTATTATTTTATTTTAACCTGATAGCTTCTGACTTCATTATCCACTCTAGGATTTTGCCTTTATTTTTAATTCTCTGAACTAATTTTGTTACATATTTTAATATTTTCAAATATAGATTGCAATTATAAAAAACTCTTCAGAGAGACCTACCTTCATACAAGACTGCAGTATCTGACTTTTATTGTTGGATATTAAAAATCTGCTGTGCAGCACAATAGACATGCAAATAAGATTTTCTGTTGACTGTGCATATTATACTGGTAGCATGAAGATGTAATATAAACTCACTGAAAGTCAAAAAGCAAAGAGTTATTTAATCTCTGACAAAAATATCTACAGAAATCTATGACATTTTACCAGGATTTCTTTCTTAGGAGCCCCCATCTGTCCCTATTTTATTTTTAGACCACATTTCAGCTGTTGGTTTTGTATTCAAATGTGATGTATCTCCTGCTCCCTCCACTTGCAAATGCAGTCACATATATTAGAATGCCTCACATAATGTGAATAACATTCGTAGAAGCAACAAAAAAATCTCAGAACTACTTATTTTTTGTCCTACAAATCGTTATAAAAATGATGCAAGCTAAAGTGATAGTAAATAGAGATTCATAAATTATGACAACTGGAAAGCCTATTTTGGAAGGTTTTTCTTACACAAATAATGAAATTTAGAGCTTAGCTTTTGTGATAGTATGTGTGTGCAACCTATGAGATGGTGCTCTTCACTTTTGTTACAGACATTTTCCAAAAAGTAGAACCCCTATCATGGAGCAGTTTTCTGCATAGGCCTACACTGAGCCAGTAAGATTGCATCAGGGAAGGCATCGTGGCCTGTGAAACAGGTTTCTCAACTAAGAGTCAGCTTTGCAAAGGAAGTAGCTAAGAAAATTTTAACATTAATTTCTCCTTGATGGGATGGAGCTGTATGACTTTGCAGCCTTCTTAGTCATCATTTTGTCCTGGCGGCTCTTATAAGCTGCAGATATCATATAAAGGATTTTTTTTGTCACGCTGAAAATATGAAAGAGACACACTCAAATGATGTACATAAATAAAAAAGGAATTATCTGTTTAAATTTGTTGATCTTGGTGGCTAGTGTGATTACTGCAGGTTTTCACCTGTAGTATTTCTGATGTTTTAGGAAATAACTTACTCTTCTCACTTGTTTACACAACTGGACTGATTAGATGATTCTGCTACACTGCAAAGAAATGATGAGTCCATAATTTCATTTTTAATGCTTGGGTCAGGATATTTGAAAACTGCAGAGTGACCAGTCATAGGAAAAAATTGACCTGAGGCATCCAAGTGTGTGCTGAGTCTACATTGCCTTATGGTAGAATGTTTAGAGTTACATGTTTCCTTGATCAGATGCTAAAAAGAATATAGCCCCTTCACTGCATAAAATAATTGTATGTATTGTATGTAAATTTTCCTGCTAAATCTGCTAAAATTTTTTGACGTGTAGAATTGAATCAACCAAACACCATTTGCTGCCTAGAAGGAAGTTATTAAATACTAGCTTAGAAGTATGATAGCTAAGGTAATTTGAAATCAGCTCATAGAAAATTATTTAAATATTTTTTCCTTTGCTAAAGAACACATATTTGATCTTCTATTTCAGTTGTTTTGAGCCAGTAATAATTTTAGCCAGTCTCTCACGACCACTTGTGACCAGCTGCCAGCTGGATGTAACACCATTCACCACCATTCTCTGGGCTCGAGCACTCAGCCGGTTTCTAACCCAGCAGAGAGTACATATTCTCTAGGAGAAAGCTGTAACTGAAACATGGAAGCAAGGTTCCTAAAACAGAATAAAGCAGGAACAATTCAAACGACATACAGATCAGTTAATGAATATCCTGCTAAAAAAAGAAAAAAAAAATTCGTCACCCCCAAACCTCATAATCCAGGGAAGAAAGCAAAAAAGCAAAAGAAAGGATAAAGGGAAAAAAAACCCAAAAAAAAATAAACAAAAACTCTGCAGGAAACCAAAATGTTCTTGGTAAATACCAGCATGAAATACTGGTATAATCAACATTAGAAAAATGGAAGATATAGTTATCACACACTTTGATCAGCAGCTATGTGAAGTGGCTGAGACAGTGTTGTTTTATGGATATAAGCAATCTCAATCACAGTGTGTTTGCACGAATACACAATGTGAATTCTAAATATTTTTACTGTCTTAGGAGGCCATTCTCTTTCTGTCAAGTCAGTTCCAGAAAATGGCCCAGCAGTCTCTATACTGACATAAATCTATGTAGGCAAAATGCTTTGGAGGTTTGTAATGTACTAAACCTGGATTCAATCCACAGAGCTACTGAAACTTCCTGTGGTAAACCCTCTGCAAGCAAATATGACTTCTATTTCCCATTGAACACTTGCTGGATTGCATAATTGTGCACAGTGATCTTCACACCCTAAAACTGATTTTCTGCTATGCTTGTGAAGATGTAGAAATGATTTTAAAACACGATTGTATCAGCAAAACCTGAATTCTGCTAATAAGAATAACAACATTAAAGGAAAAGTCCTGTTCGAGAAAGATGTTGGCTCACATAACTGACAGTCAATCTAATAGTCGTTATGTGTATTAGAAATTTTAACCATTTTAAGTGAGAGATATTTTATTCAAAGGCTTAAAATTAATTTTTATACAGTAAGGGAAACCTTGAGAGATCCTGATGAGGTTACAGGATTGTATCAAGTTTCAAAAACTGCTGCATTTGCAGCCATCCATTTCCATGAACTGAGAAATCACTTACAATACTTGATTTGTAAAAGAAAATTGTTCTTTTTCTTCTTATTTTATGTGTTCTTGACACCAAAGAGTGCTACTAAATATGACACGAATCTCAAAACATATGCAGGTCTTTTCCACTTTAAATGTGAATGTATAGGCTGGTCACAAGGTACTGAATTATTGACAATCTTCTACTTTTTTTTAATCCTGCATTTTTATTGCAGATAGAGAAGATTCCAGGCTATGCATTTAGTCTATCTCCTTTCCTGTGCAAACACATTATTTTGAATATAAGTAAGAACATTTGATGCTCTCTGTGCAAGGGAAGTTCTCTAAAAGGTACTCTAAATAGCAATTTCTGAGACCTATTAGAATTTCTTTAAGAGCTGCTTTTAGCAAGTCCATGTCAAGTCAGCATTGGCATTTTACCCTGCTGTGTTACTTTAATAATCTGCAACTCCAATATAACTAATCTGCATTTCTACTGCAAAGACAGTCTGAACTAGTAGAAGTGTCCCAGCAGGTTCAGTGTGCATCAAATGTGTCTTTCTCTGGAAACTGAAAACTATAATTTCTTTTTATATAAGACCAGTTTACAATTGAAATAAAGTATCATCTTCATTTTAAAGCAATATTACTGCTTTGCAAAAGAAATAACTGATTGTAACTTTCTGCAAATTACTATGGCTATAGAAGAGATTTCACAAGGAATGTCATGTCAATGACAATACATTATGCTCAGGTTTTACAGGATTGCACAGTGTGATGTGAGAGAGTTAAAATATTTTTATGGATGACTTATATGTGTGCAGATAATGGGGTTGATTAAATGAGTCTGGTATATGAAATCATGTAGATCATGCAAGTCAAAACAGGTGTTCTTCAGTCTTGAAGTCCTTGTGAATATGTTTTGTAGGCTGCAGATGGAGCAAATGCAACTTTGCTGAAGTCAGTTGGAAAATTACTTTTGTCTTCACCGATGAGCTTTCTTTCCGAACAGCAACTTTTCAACAAAACATTCACTGAAAACAATATTTTTGTAAAAAAATATGTAAAGTATCTCCATCTGTCTTTCAGGTACATTGATATCCTATTCTTTCCTAACGACCCTTTAGTTAAAAAAAAAAAAAAAAAAAACAACAAAAAAACCAAAAAAAAACAAACCTTTTTATTAGTCTTCATTGATATGTTTTACATTTCTGTGTAAATAACAGATAATGGATAAATGCCTTCTGGTTTGTATTCTGGCTATTATTGACTGACAGCCCAGTAAATAAGTATCTCCAGGACGGAGTCATAGAATATCTCAAGCTGAAAGAGACCCATAAGAATCATTGAGTCCAGCTCCCTGCTCCTCTAAGGACTGCCAAAAATAAATACTATGATTGAGACCATTGTTCTGATGCTCCTTAGACTCTGACAGGCTTGGTGTCAGGACCCTTCTCTGGAGAGCCTGTTCCACCCTCTCAACAAAAAGCTTTTTCCTAATGTCCGACCTGGAATTTTCGTGATGCAGTTTTATCCTATTTCCTTGTGTCCTACCACAGAGAGAGAGATCTCCCTCTGTGCTGCCAACCTTCAGGAAGTTCTAGACTGAAATGGGGTCACCACTCAGCCTTATCCATGCTGAATAAGCCAAGTGACCTCAGCTGCTCCTTGCATGTCTTGCCCTCAAGGCCTTTCAGCATTTTGGTCACTTTCCTCTGGACATACTGTGCACATGTCCACTGTGTAAAGCCATGCTTACTAAAGCATATCTTAAAAACAGTAATGTTCATCATCCCTTGCAAATGTTGGAATCGTAGTGATGAGGTGAATGGTTTTAGAGATTATTGACCGAATTTCCCCACTCTTCTTCAACCTGTAAAAAGTTGAGTTCCTGTTATGATCATTGTAAAAGTCTCACTGCCTGTGCTAGAAGGCAGCTCTGTCATGCCACTGAGAGCCATGTGCAGAGAGAATTTCACCACTTTTCCTCTTTACCTATGAAAAGCCTCAAGATGCCTTTTGGGCTTTTGCCAATAGTGTGTAAATGTCATTTATCCAACAAAACATATACTTTTCCTTTTACTCTATACTAAGATGTTAAAGTGATTATGAATACCCAAAATCTGTGGTGAAATGCTGATTTATATAAATCCCTTTTAGTAAACAGTGCAAAAAAGTAATATGCTCAGAATTTATTGCTCTTACCACTGCTTACCATATATTCTAGATATAAATATACAAATGAACAAGGATGTGAAGAAGTTGAACAGGTTCACTCTGAAAATTATATGATCTTTCACACAAAGTTGTGAACCAAAACATTTCAGAGTTTAATGTGTATTTGAAATCAAATGGATTCAAAATATGAAGGTGTGGAATACATCAAGTATTAAGTATTTTTTTTAAACTAATGTAAATCCTTAAGTCCTCAGCGGCCCATGCTCAGGCATAAATTATATTTGCAATAAAATTACAACTTCATCCACAACTCACAACCATTCAGCTTTTGACTATAAGAGAAGAATTGGGTCGCAAGTGGAAGATGTTAGAAATGTTTATTCATCATCTTCTTTCTCTGTTATTGAACTCAATGTCACAGTGATATTTATTCACTCCCTCGTTGGTTTAAGACTTTCACCAGAGGATTAGTGTGTTGCATGATTTCATAGCTGGATTCCAGGTGAATGTACAGTGGCCATGATATCTAAATGTACACATCCTCCAAGTGGGAAGAAGGTTATTTTAATATTATCTCAGGAAGGAAAGGTTATCTGTTTCAGCAGAAGGCCAGACTTCTAACTATAAATGAGAAAAAAGTTGAAAAAATGCAATTATTTATTCTATTTGAAACAGAACAAATGACAAGCAAGAAGATGTTTTGTGCCTAAAAAGACAATGCCATAATAAATGATATTTATTGTCTCAAGTTGTTTATTTCTTCTTTCTTGATTTTAATATCAATAATTTAGTCTTCACACAGTACAAATGCTTGTGTCAATATGGCATTGCTTGCAGGCTAATATTTCATGTATGAATTATAAAATGTTCATGCTCTGGTGGAACTAAGCTTGATATAAAAATCACATGAATTTTAAATAACAAAGTTACTGGAAAAGGAGATTATATAGGCCAATTAAAATAATGCCCTCCAAAAAAAAGGGTCATGCTTTCTTTTTGCCAGAAGCTTCTGATTATAAATATTATTATTAGAACTTGAAATTAAAAATATTACTGTGTATTAATACAATTTTAAGGTACAACATTCTAATTATATTTATTATTGCTCTGTTAATTATTTTAACATTATTTTAGTCATTAGTAAAGTAATGTAGTAGTAAAGAAAAAAATCAGTTGTTTTGAATTTGACTACTATTTTTTCAAGTTTTTTGTTTCAATAAATTTTGTTGAGAGATAATAAATTCCACTTCCTTTTACAGATACAAATTTAGTCAAAAGTAAGTGCCAGATAGTTTTAAAGAACATATTATTTTAAAGAAACTGCTATATTGTATAATGGTAACATTCTTATGAGATACTACTCATTACACTACAGTTGTTCCAGCGAAGTAAGCACCATGTAAACATCATATGAAATAGGAATTATTTGCTCTAATGACGTCAGAAATTAAAAGACCATCCCAAAATCAGCATTTTTTCAAAAAAGTATGCTCTTCAAGATATCTCAAATTACTTATTTCAAAATGAAGTCATACAGTTTCTTAACTTTTGAAATTCAACCCACTCTCAATAGATTTTTAGTCTTTTTTGATAAATTACTATGTGGTGGTAGTTGTGAACTAATACTGTTCTTGTAAATCTTTATGTTTTTTTCTATATTTACTTTTTTGATATTTTAATAAGTAGATTTTATATTTATATCAGCTATATATCTTTATATCAAATTCAGTAGTTCTGATTCAAATTTCAACATTAAATATTTGATGAATTACAGGGATAGAAGTTTAATGAGTTAGAAAATTATGATATAGCCTAAAATTTCACCTCCACTATATTAGCTCAAGTCACTCTTCCCAAAGTTCCAATTTCCCTATCAGAAACAAGAAGGCAATTATATTTACTTGAAATAAATAGAGCAGTGAGGCTTTGTGCTATTTTGTGAGGAGCTTTAATTTCATCAGATGGACGGAATTAGGGAAACAAACAGAAATTCTCTTGCAATCTATAAATACAATTGAGGAAAAAAGGAATAAGTTGCCTCTGCTAAAAGGTGGTGAAGCACAGACATGGCCAGTTTTGTGGTGTAGCTTTGTGCTGCATATTCCCAGAAAATTCTGCCTGGTTCTTGGCTATTTGTGTCCCTGTTTGGCAATGGTCAGGACTTTGGCTTTTTGGTGCTGTTGGTGGTGTATCTTCTTTCCATGAGTTAGGAGTATGTGTCTGTGTTTGTGAGAAGCTTTCTGTTGCACTTCATCCTGTCCAGTCACTCACTGTAAAAAGGCCGTGCATGGTACCAGTGATAATATTACAGGAAATGAGGGAAAGGCAAAGTAGGCTTTTACTACAGCTTTCACTCTTCTGGTTCTGTGCCAGTGGCTGCGCACAGCAAGTCAGGCTGGCCCTCCCAAAAGTGCTGTGATAATCATGTGCCACAATTCCTTGATGTCCAGACCATAGGACTCTATTAGGGCTCTGCTGTCTGAAAAGAATGAGTCAACAGAACAACCCAGAACACGCTGTTTTAAATTTAATTACTGAATGAGGAGCACTAAAAACTGTTTAAAGATCATTTTAAAAGGTTAAGACAAGACTCAAAAGACAGATATCTATCTGAATAAACTCTACATCATTTAGGAACTTCTGTTTTAGCAAATATAATTTAGAAATGTTGTTGCTTTATTATTCTAATTCTTCATTAAACTCCCCATTTTATTGTGTAGAGATTGTCATATGCTAACAGCTGATGTTTGAACCTCTATGAAAACATCCCAGCAATAATCTTATCCCATATAGTCCTGCCTAATAGCTAGTGAGGATCAAGTTATTCTCAGAATTTTCATGATTATGGCTTTTCCAGTCTCCCAAACACACTTTAGGGAAGCACAGTTTATTACCAAGCAAGACTTTTTGTCTTGCCAGTGGAGAAGATTAACCCCTACGGACAAATGCATGTCTTCAAAGCAGATACTAAAGAGTGTAATGCAATTTAGTCACCTTCTTTCTTTTTGTGTGCTTTTCATAAACATATACTAAATAATATCCTACTGAACAATATATTTATAAACATATTGGGAAAAAATCAATTGCTTTGAATTTGACTACTATTTTTTAAAGTTTGTTGTTCCAATAAATTTTGTTGAGAGATAGTAAATTTTTACAGATAGAAAAATAATTGAAGTAATTACAGGATCAGCTCATAAGCTCACAAACAAAAAGTCAGAGCTTGGAGCAAAGCATTATTGATGAGGATCCTGGTCTTGAATTAGTTTGAAAACAAGGTATTGTTTACTTCCTTTTGGTGGGATAGCTAAAAATTAAACATTCTATGGTACACCACAGTTTTTACAGCTTTGTTTCACAACTCTTTTAAATATCATATTTAGTACTAACATAATTTTCATTATATTGTAAGATTGTAAGATGGTAATATTTCAGTATACCAGTGCCATTTTGCTAAAGACAGATAATTTCATTTCAAAAAAATTTCAATTTGTTTTGGTTGGTAAGACTTTTTTAACATAGTGCTTAGTGCTAGTCTAGTGCCAAAATGTTTCTACGTAGAAATTAAATTAAAATCACACTGTGGAAAGTTTCAAAATTTTATTTTGAATCTGTTCTCTGGTTCTTTCATAAAAAACCTAAAAATATTATAGTTTAGTGTATGATATGGTGGCAGTATTTCAAAATAGTACTATATGAAGGAAGATATTACATTGGAATATGCTTGCACAAGGGAAAGAGAAAAAGAGAGACCTTTTGTGAAATCAGAGTCATAAGATATTAAGAGAAGGTAAAGGAGGACCATACACTTGAAAGCAAAGATATGTAAAAATTTTTATGACATGTTAGAAGACAGAAATAAATGGGAAGTCTACTAAAAGTAGCAAAAGGCTATGGTATGAGATAGATGGTATAGACAAAAATACTGGCTCAGGAAATAATGAAGGAGAAGTACGCAGAAAAGACAACAAAATGCAAGTTCACTATGAAAAGGTTGTGCTGAGAAATATGTATTAGGATTACATTTTTCTTCCCTTCTCTCCACCCCAAGTCTCAATTTCTGTAGCACTATATTTACCTCCATTTAACTTTTTTAAAATAGAACTTTACTTGAGAGAAAGACATCTATGCAAATATGTTTAAAAGCAGACTTCAATTCCATTCAAAAATTTCAGAGGCATATGACAAATGCAAGGAATATTTTTTTGAAAAATAATTAGAATTCTCGTTTTAAAGTCATTATTTTTCCAAATAGCTATTCTTGAATAGTTGGTTGGAAATAGATTTGTCTGTAATGAATGTCTGATGATTTTGCTTTTTGATTAACCAAAAAATGTTTCATTTAGCTTCACTTCATTTCTATAAAACCATATGATGATCATTTGTGTAAACTGAAGTTCAGAAAAAAAGATCTGCACATTAATGGAAGTGACCAAAAAAAAATTGGGAAGGGCATGTGGAAAAAGGTAGGTTTTTCTGGTGTATTAGAACTTTTTTCTTCACTGTGAGTACATTCATGTTGCCTCAGACCAAATTTTGGAAATTATATTATAAAGTTCCTATACAGCTCAACAGCTCTAATTACCACAATTCCTTTTCTTTTTCTTTTTTTTTTTTTTTTTTTTGGAGAACATAACAAAGCACAGGATTGAAAGATACATTTTCCATTGCTACTGTTGGAGTATTTATGTAAGAAATCAGTCTTCATGTGCACTGTGTTGCCAATAACATAAGTGAACACATTATCTTAGTTGTGGGTAGAATATAGGAAGCAGAGGAGAGTAAGAATGAATACATTAATCAATCAAAACAGAGAAAAAGATGCAAATGATCTTGAATATTTTTGCATAGTTTGTAAAAGGAAGTCTAGCAACATTTGTCTCCCCTACTCCCGGATTTAATTCTCAAAGCTGCCCCAACTTAAGCTTTGTTCTCCCAATCCTCTGTGAAAGCTTAATTCTGGATGGATTTTATAGTACAGACCGAGAAAGAAAAATTACATCTGAGAATCGCAGAAGCCAATGAGGTAGCTTCACCCTGCAGGGTTCTAGAAGTTCTTAATTTAAACTATGAATCAATTTTGCCACAACTGAAGGGCAGAAACTCTTAAAGTGGCATCCTTTGGGGGTAATTCTGTCTTTAGCTCTGCACTATATAATTCAGACATTTAGAACAAGTTAAGCATGTGAATCTCTGATGGTGGCCACTGCACTTAATACAAATGCTGGTTATCCTGGCAGGTTAAAGGAAACATGCTTTTCTGCCCTAAAGTCTTCATTTTAATGGTAAATCCCCTTTAAAAGTAGTGAAAACTTATGGCAAAAACGACCAATCTGGATTTGACTGAGTTTGTTCTTTCTCTTCTTTTCCACTTCTGTTTGCAAAGGTGAATATGGAGACAGTGTTGGGTGTACAAATTCCAAGTGACTTTGGAAAGAGTATTTTATGTTTTTTAGATTACTAGATCTGCTTAATAAAATTACTTTTAGCTTTTCTCTCACGCTTCAAAGATAAAAAAATGTAAATTGTAGTATCTATGTATTCTTATGTAGGGTTGAGAACATCAGGTAGATGATTGGTAATAATAATTTAAATAAGGCCAATGCAGAGGGTGATTGAGAGCAAGACCTCAAATTGTACCATCCTTCAGAAGGAGACTAATGCCTCTCAAAATACTCAAAGGCAGCAATGTCAGTGCTTTCAAATAATGTAATTCAGGCTCTCTTGGAGCAGATATGTATTGGGATTCAGTCTTAGATTTGTGTCTCACCTAAAGTCTGGCTTTAAACAGAATCAGGACTACAGATAGCATGAAGATTTAATATCCAAAGTTTTGTATTGCTAGCCTTTCTTTAAAAGTAAAATGAATTATCATTAAATTAATTTTTAATTTCCAATTTTAATTTTTATAAATACCTAACTAAATAGAGTTTAATTTAAAAATCAAATTATCTGAATCTACGTGTCAGTGTGTGCTCATCAAAACTTCAAAATCCTTCTATATACCTGAAGGACATAATCTCAATATACCTTCCCTTAAAGTTGTGATTAAAAGCTAGTGGCAAGAAAGAAAGTTTAGATGTGTGGGCAGATCCTACATGAGAATGAAATCAGTGGAAAAGAGATCTGTTTCATTTAACTGCCTTTTTCTATAAGGCCGGAGAACACTTTCTCCACTTGTTTTTGATATACTTTTAATTATGTGAACTTTTTAATTCCACCTCTCTCCAAAAAAAGAGACATATAATCAATCATATTAGGAAATTCAAAATTCCAAAACCCACACACAAACAAAAAAGAAACTTAATGAATAAAAAAAGTTTCTAATAGTACTTAAACATATCTTTTTCCTTAGGAAACTTAAGTTAAAGACAATAGTGTTTTCCTCCTGAATTCTCATCCCCATTAAAAATATCTTACTAGATATATAGTTTGTCCATTAAGATAATATGTGCAGACTGCAGATTTTACAAATTAGCTTTTCTTTTCCTAAATGCAGAAAGTTTTTTTTACTATTTTTCCATGAGTATCATTGCAACTGTAAAAGTATTTCTGTTTTCTGTATATCTAATTACAGTCATTGCCAAAATAACACAAAATGGCATGCCAAAATCTTTACTAGGCATTGACTTATAAAAATGTTATTATTTATTTTAAAATAATAAATAGCCCCATCAAGAAAAACTGTTGACTAACAGTTTCATTAAACTGATTAAATATTTGTAGGAGGTTTATGAAAAGCTCTCTAATGTAAGTTTTTATGTCTTAAAGATTCTACATTTTTTGAAAGAAATTTCTTGACAGACCTGTTTTGAATTTTAATTATTTCTAAAGATGAAGAGCATGTATCAAGGAAATGTTTCCCCTAATAAACAGTTTCCTTTTTCATGCATGCAAGAAAATTACTTCCCATGATTAATTCATTTATTCAATTAATTTAAATAGAAATTACTTCAGAAATATAAACACCAGTTTTCCAAAATGAGATGTATATTCATTTTACATCAGGTATTTTGTAAGGTGTCATGAAGTGGCAGATAAAATTAGATAAACTCTTAGCAAAGATATCTATCAAGAAGCTAGTCATATATGAATACTAAAATATAAGCCTTGAAAAGCATTCAACTGTTAAAAAAACTATAATTCCCATTTCTTATTTCAGTACCTCTGTCTGGAGCCCTCTTGAAGAAAAATTTTTCAATCCAAAAATTGTCTGTTTTCTTTTACCTGAACATAATTATGTAAATAACTAAAATATTTGTGATAATGCAACTGTCTCCCTTATGGAATTAACTCTCTTATAAATTGACACTGGACTTGCATAATGGTTGAGGTTAGAAGGGCCTCTGATTATCCAGTCCAAGTCTCCTACAATCCTGTCTTTGCTCTAGATCTATCCACACATCTCGGTGGCCTGAGACTTCTGGGAGAAAACCCTAACAGTAAGGCCAAGGTGAAGGAGCAAGCTGAGATATTCCATGACTCCAGTTCCTCTGGCACCATCTCCTCTGCCCCATACAGCCTGGGGCCCACATTTTCCAAAGTCCCTTTTACTGCTGATTTACCTGTAAAAGCCCTTCCCACTGCCCTTCACAACCTTTGTCGGATTCGATATCATTTAACCTCTTAAATTTCATACCCACATGCTCAGACAGTGTCACTATATTCCTCCTTCTTCCACATCTTTTGTTTTAACTTATCTTTGAGTTGAGGATGACTTTTTTCATCCATGCCGGCCTTGTGCCACCTTTTCTTGGTAACTGAGTGATCACAATGGACCATCCTTGATCCTGAAGATGAATCCATACACATATACACAAGAGCAGGACCCCCATAAAACCCATACAATAAACCAGCATTCTTCACTCCTCCTGCACTCTGGCACCATTTGCTATTGAACTCTAACTGAAGAGAGGCTGAAGTCTTCTCTCAAAAGCCTAGAGCTCTGATTGTGTTATTTATCTTTTTCCTTCCTCTCAGAAAGGAAAAAAAGCTCTTGTGGTGTTTTAGAGAAGGTCCAGTCAATCTCTGTAGCACCAGGGATGAGACAACTCACTGCTCTCCAGCTTCTTTATTCTCAGCACAAGAAATCAACCAGCCTGCTCATCTCCTGCAGACAAGAAAGATTCCTCCTTGCCACAGACATTCCTTACAGCTCTAGTGCTGAGCTGTGTCCTCCCCCAGAAATTTGGTCTGGGCCAAGTCTCTGATGTTACAGGCACAGCTCCTGCAGTGGCTGCTCTGCAGGGCCTGATCCCCTACCCCTGTCCTGAGCAGAGGTCCTGACCCCTCTCTGCACAGAAGGCTGCATCTGTTTGGTGCTTCTGTGAGCCATGATCAAAAACCAGCTCTTATATGGCTCCTCCCTTGTATCTGCTGCAAGGATGCCTGGCCATTCCTCACCAGCAGTCCCCTGTTGTCAAGGGCAGTTCACAAAGCCTGCTGGAAGCTGCTGGAGGCTGGTACTCACAGCACCCCAAGGTAATGCTTCTGTCAGCAGCCGGCACTTTGATATTTCTCAGAGACCTCCCACAAATTTTACAGTGATCTTGGACAAAGTTCCCAGAGGACCTAGAAGATTGCCAAGCAGAGCCCAGGAACTGCTCCACAAACTGCTCTGCCTGTTGGCTTTAAAAGCCCTAATTGCTTTAAACATAGGATGAGGAGAGATAATGACCACTGAGATCAGATATGATCCCTGAAATGGACTGCAAATAAGTGTCATTAGTTTTAGAATAGCTGATGTTTTACATGCTTTATTAGATGTTTTTGGTGTTTTATGGTGTAGAGTGAAACATAATTAGAAAATAACAAATATTGTTGTTCTCATTGTTGCTGCTACATGCAAGTACACAACAGAAGAAAATAGCATGACATGATGATGATTAGTCTGGGAAATTCTAACGAAATTGTTATTCAAATAAGGGCCAGATTTCTTATCCATTTCCTTCATGTAGATGAGAAATGTCAGGTTAAACAATTAGCTATTTATATAGTATACAGCTTGGATCATAATCACTAAATGGTGTTTGGAGCCAACACTCAATACTATTAACCTCTAATGAGATGGCACTTTAAAGCTCAAATCACATTGTACAGTTGGGGAAAAACATGGACACACACACACATACACTCATGCTAGAAAAGCATCCAGGGGACTTGCTTTTCTAAAAAATTCTGAGAGACATAGGTACACCACTTATCATTGTACATGCCAATAAAAAACCACCCTCAGTTTAGCTGGATAAAAATTCTGCATTTTAAGATATTTTGAAAATGTTGGCATTATATGTGCAAAGAAAGTAACAGAAATCAGGCAGGATGTAATTACAGAATTAAAATAAAATAAGTATACTAACTGTAAATTTAACATTACAGGTGTCCTGCAATACTGCATAACTTAGCCAGGAAAAATTAACCATCCTTTGAAATACATTATGTTTATATAGGAAAAGATGATATAGAAACTATGCATTCAAGATAAAATGTTGCTATGGAAAAGAAACCCCTAGGAACTGGAACATTATATTTAAAATAAAAAATCTAATGATTGTTAAAATAATCACAAAATACATCTGAAACCACTGCCACATCCTCTCTGGACATTATTTCAATGACTTCAAATGAAGCTAGGCCAGCAGAGAATTTGCTTCTTAACAGTTTTTTAAACAAAGGTGATAATTAATTCCTGCAGTGCTGTTACCAGACAGATCAATTTTTCAGCTTGCATATGCCTTAAGAAAACACATCCCTAAAGAGTAAAAGAAAGCTACTAAACAAACTGACATAATATGTAATATGTAACTTTTCATTTCTGGATGTAATTCAATTGAAAGTTGAAGTACAATTAGCTAGTGGCTTTAATAACATTATATCAATGTATTTTTATCTCTGTTTAGGATACTTTTTCTGGGCATTTCTCAATAGACTGTATCTAGTAATTTAAATGTAATTTGATAAGTTTTTGGTTGGTTTTACAGCTATGGCATGAAACTTCATTTTCTCCTTTTTCAGTACCTATGCAGAATTTTTATGGCAAAACTTTAAATAGTCCTGCAGCTTAGATACAAAAATAGCTAAATCCCCATTAAGTGCATTTCTTAGCACAAGTCCACCAGCTCTGGAAAGGCAAATTATTCTATATGGAAAGCATTGGTGTAAAAATGATCTCAATAAATTAAAAAATAGTGGCTCCTGATGCAGATATCCAAAGTGAATAGGCTTACCCTGATCAGCCTTGCTGCTACCTAGATTAGACTTCTGATAGGCCTGTAGTTTCCCTACCTGCTTCCTGACAGAATCTTTTCTGACTCACAGAGGCAGGGACATCCTTCTAAACCTTCAGGAGTCCTTTCTGACAGCTATTGTTTAAAATCTAGAGAAGTTATCAGAATATTGATTTCTCTGAAATAGAGCTGACATGTTGGGCTTAATTTGGTTATATAAATATAGTAACTATATGAGTCAGTGAGATCCCCTTGGTTGTCTTATCTGCCCTCCAGTTGTCCTTCTAACAGGCTGCAGATCTCCTGAAGGCTGTGAAATACTACCACCAAGTACTGTACGATGAGATATCTCTGATAATCTGTTGCATCTCAAATAATGTATCTCTTTGTAAACAACTAAATCGCACTCATTGTAACATCATAGCTCATGTACCTTCACATGTAAGTAAATCTTTGGCTCTAGGCCTGCCTGCCTTGGTTTACTAGCTCTTGCTACCTTATCTTAAAAGCATGCTGGTAGACAATGAGATCTCACAAATATGTGTGCTTTCCATGTTCTTTTGCTGAATTAAAATCACATCAAAGAAAATCTCTGCACCCCTAATAATTAAAATTGGTATAAATTATGCAAGTATTAATTTCTGATCTCTGAAAAAGTCATGCACTTCATGTTAAATCATTGTTATTTGAAAAACTAAAATGTTCAGAATTACTCATGTGCCATGATAACTCATTTTTTCTTTTTTGGGGAACTCAACTCATGAACTTCCAGTCAAGTCACATCTCATCTTCCTTTGCCTTCTGCATTTGATATCCACAGAATCTATACTGCAGTCTTTGCCTCAGGATGTAGAACCTTTTAATTTTCATTTTTAGATTGTGGGAGAATCTCTGCTTTGGTGCCTGGAGCATGTCCTCGCCCTCCCTCTTCACTGATGTCTGCAGCACTGTTGAGAGAAACATATTTTCATTCCCATCCTCAGCTGCTGTTGCACAGCAGTATTTCCCCCTTCTTAAATGCATTACCCCAGAGGCAGCAGCACCTTTACTCATGGGCTCAGTCCTGGCAAGCAGCATTCCCACTTGGAGCCAGCTGGCACTGAGTCTATTGGACACTGGGGAAGATTCTACTCAGCTGCCCAGTAAACATGTGAGGATGTAACAGTAAATGCTGTACTCCAGGGAAATTTCTGTCCTTTCTTAAAATCAATGAAGTCTTTCTTCCCTGAGTCCTTACTGAGGTACTGTATTCACAGAATATTATGCTTGTTTCCTGTATAGAATTTTTGTTTGGGAAAGATCTCAATATGTGGCTACTTCCAAGCTTCCTTGGAGCTTCAGAAAAGATAAAGTCTCTGCTTTTTTAAAATTACAGAGGGTTGGAGTAGCAGACTAGCTGATTACAGAAAGTAGAGCAATAGCACTACTGAGAAATTCTGTAAAAATTATAGCAAAATAGCTTATAAAAAGAATGCATGCCATTTACACATTATTTATGGCTTTAATAAGAACATCCAATGCTTTAGGATTCAGTTAAATAAATTTTCTCTATTTGAGGGAAAGCGAGCAATGCTAAATCTCTTAATTAAATTCATATGGAGTTTCTGTTTGTTTGGTTTCAGGTATCCCATGTTCTGCCCCCAGTTTATTTATTTTGCCACTTATGTTAAAAGAGACACTGGGACTTATAAATACTGAATATTCCCTGGCTGCAGGAAAATAGTTACACCCTTGAGGTTTGTTCACTGGAAGCAGAGTACCGCATTGAATTGTTGTGTCTGACAAAGATATTTTTTCTGTCTCATTTTCAGTTCTTTGTGTTCTTTGTGCTGTTTTACTGTAATCAAATAGTTTAAAATTTTCATTATTGAAGGTGTTAGATGCCACTGGTTTGTCTTAACAACACCAAACCCCAGATTTCACTGTTACTTTCAATTATTTTATATGAATATCCACTTTTCACTACCCAGCAATTTTACTTGCATATTGTTCACTTACTCCCTCAAAATAAACAAACAAACAAAGCCCACACCCATTTATTTTGCCAAGTAAAAATCTAATTTAGAGAAAAAACAGTACTTTTTTGCCTGGAGGATGTTTATATTCCAGCTGTGAAATAATGTGCAGTCTGTTTCCATGACCACAATTTCAATAGTATTCATTCTGTCATGCCTTATAAAGGTATAAAGTAAGATAATTATTTTAAAGTGTTATATTAATCATACAGAGAAAAAATGAACACCTTTTTTTGCTTTTTCTGAAGAATTTTTAATCTGAGTACTTTTCTTTATAGGAAAGTTAGTGATGTATGTTTTTTCACTTGCCCACACATTTTTCAGTATAAAATTTTGCTACTGATTGTGTAGGGAAGTGTTCCTGGTCTGGGTAAAAAATGTCATGCAACTCAGGTAGCTAGAGAGCCACTCGAACTGTTGGATTTGCATGATGACTTGTTAATATGTCTCTGTTCAGAGCATTTCATAAGCATTGCTACCCCTGAGTACAGCTTCTGAAGCAAATCTGAACTGTGTAATAAGCAGTCAAAACTAGGGCTCATGCCAGATCTACTTGAACATCTCAGTGAAGATATGAATTGCTGTCAAATATGGCTACAGGAAAAATCTCTTTCTCCCTTTCTCTCTGTAATTTTTTCCTGATAAAACACCTCTGTTAGGATTTTCTGATTTTTAAAACAAGGTCTATCAGCATTATGCTATGAATTACAGGAAACCGTATAACTTATTCCCTCCTATGTGTTTCTGACCTTCATAAAATCACTGTAATGCTCTTCCAATGAAATAATGAGATGATACTGAAACATAAGTAGATCGATAAATAGATAGATCAATAAATGATAGATAAATAGAATAGAATATCCTGGGTTTGAGAGGATCAAGGCACAAGGATCATTGAGTTCAACTGCTGAATATTTTAGATAGGGCAGAGCTCCTCCCTTGGAAAGTGTTTTCATAATTATTTTTTTGCTTCTTTGGTAGTCACTAGAAGCTGAAAAAATGTTTAATTGACTGTAAATAAAGAGACAGTAGGAGCTAGATGGAAAAAAGTCCTGGTGTCTTTAATGGAATTTCTTGTAGAGGTACCTAGATCCAAAAATTCTGAATGAAAGTGCTTTAGTTATTCAGTTTCTGCTCTTCCTGAGATCAGTTATCTTGAAAACCTGATGACAGAAACACTGAAAGACCATGCAAAATACTTAAGATGGTCATATCCTCTAAAAAATAAAGTTGAGATCCCTGATATTAGAAAAGTCTATATAATAGTGTACCTTGCTTCTTCATGTCTGGAGTACTAGAAGAGAAAAAGTGAAAGTCTCTGCAATGATTTGCATTCTCATAATCATGAGGTGACTGTCTCAAGTAAGGATCTGTATTGAAGGACTCTTTCTGGAAACCTTGCCATGTTCAGGAAAGGGAGCGAGGCTCTTGGAAGCAGAAATTGTTCCAACCTGAAGCCCTGTGAATCAGGGTCCAGCTGAATTCTTGATTCAGTTCTAGAAGAATGCCTAAAGGTTAGGCCAAGTATATTTGACTTAGTGTAAAAATAATACTATAGTGTAATTATTTAGGTGTATATGAATAAAAATATTTGTCATCAATTAAATTAGCAGAATATTTTGAAAGCCCTTTTGTTTACATTCAATTGACTAAAATAAATTATATTTAATTGACTGTACGGCAGAAGCCTTTGAAGGAATTTTATGTGAGACAGGTGGAGAAAATTTTTAGAGTAAAATGCCCATGCTATTTCTGGTTTTTCTCTCCTGAAATGATTCACATCAAAATACTCCAAAATTATTTGAAGAAACACTATCTGCTAAAGGTCTTATATTTTAACATGTATTGGCAAGTCTCCTCGCATTCAAAAATGTCATTTCTCCTTATGACCTCTAGCAAAGACTAACACAGCTGAAAGGGGGAGTTCGCAACTTATTCAGAGAACATTGCTCTGATGTGATTTTAACAGTGTTTACACTACATTTAAGGTACAGAAAATCAAAGCAGTATATCTGTCATGTTTGAGTGCATCCATAAATAGTATTCTATTCTGGTAGAACTAATTGGTACAAAGGTTGGTGTGTTACAAAAGCTAGTACAACATATTCATAATCACCTAGGATTATGGAACTCAAGCATAAGAAATTGTATTCCACATCCAAAAAGAAAGGAAAGAAAGAAATGCAATTTGCTTTTTACAGTTTCTTTCAAGATATGAACACTGAATAAGATGTAGCCTAGATGGTATTAACTAGTTTTTTACACTTTTTTTCATTTGTTGGTGTCTCTACAGGTTGATTTTTAGATCCTGGCCTGAAATTCCTCTTTCTGAGTGATATTCTCAAGTCCAAACTAGCTACATAGAATTTATATACCACGGAGGTATAGAGTCATGTGGGTAAGGTCCCAACATCCAGATATTTTCTGCTGCAGATTAACCACTAAGAAATGTAAAATATAAAATAAAATAGTTTTCTAGACTTTCTTCAGAGCCCTTTGCTGTCATGTTTACCTTGTAGTAGATTTCTACAGCCTAAAAACTAAAGAATTGTTTAAAATCATAAGGATTAGATAGACATTGACAAACACAAATTCATGTGTTTGACAGGCAACAATTTTCTACTAAATGGCCATAATTACATGTGGAAATAATTGTTCCTTTGTCTCCGTGAAAAGAAAAAAGTCAAACAAAACAACTTTCCATTAAAAAAATAAAATCCAGGTTTCAAACTATGAATTCTAATCTTACACTCATTCTTACACTCATGACTAACATAGAAGAAACACAAACTCTGGAGCTAATTTAAACAATTGTTTTTCCTAACTTAAAAAAATTAATTATGATTTAGTGTCCCTACCTGGCTGCTAGGAGCTACATTAGAGCTTACTTACTTTTTTTTTTCTTTTTACTCTGGGGTTATCAGCAAGTAGAGATCTTAGCCATGATTTTTAAGTTGTGAAAGTAGTACAGACCCATGCTTTCCTTTCCAGGTTATCTGTAATTACATGTAAGTAAATAACTAAAGGAGCAACAGGTTTAAATTTTTTCTCTGAGATATTATCTGTGACTTTTGGAAAGTATTCATCTTCTGTATAAATCTTGGAGATAAACATAATGAATATTTTTTAAAATAAAATGAATGTGTTCAGCTAGGTTTTTCTTTCCTTCTTTAGTAACTTCTTATACACTATTAGTTCAAGTGGTGTATGCACAACATCTAAGGAAATGCCAGTTCATCATCATCATTGGTATCAGCCCATTATGTCTAAATCTATCATTTTTAATGGCTTAAAAATATGATTATATGGGTATTGCTAGATATGAAGCTTATTAACTAAATTATTAGTGATAAATGAATGAATTATACCTCTCTTCTATGTATGAATAAAAGGTCTAATTTAGGTCATCAATAAAATATTCATACATTTATATTATTGAGAGGTTTTACTTGCAGAAAAAAGCAGTTCACTTTGGTAGCAAGGAAATGTATGACATAGCCATAAGTAAATATAGGTAAATTATAAGCATTCTTTGAGTTGAACACAAACATAATTAAAAAAAAAATTACCTGTTCTTTTAGCATCTCACTTTCTTTGCTCTACTTTCACAATTCTTAAGTGGTTTCAGTTGTCTTCTCTATTTAGCTGGAAAAAGTAGTATGGCTGTTGGTTATAAACAGTGTACTGTAGCAGTGTACATTGCTTTATTTACACAATGAAAATTCTTTTTTAGATAAAATATTTTAGGGGGATTTAGTTCAATTTTCTATGATATTTCATGCATAATAGAATTGAGAGAAAACAGATTTAGCCATGGAACATATATAGCATGAATTTCATATGAATCTGTTATGATTCATTAGCTAAATTATTTTTGAATAAGAAATGAAAGTGAGTTTGGGACATTGTTGCCAAAAATATTGTTAGAGAATAAACTATCACAGAAAAGATTTACAGGACTTCAGAACTGATTCCTCCTTCAGTTCATTAATTTAGTTAATTCAAATCCAAAATATACTCAGCCTTGAAATATAACCATTTTATGAGAATGAGAAGTAATGAGAAGAGACATCATTTTTGGAGTATATACAGAGGCCTCTGTTAATATAGTGCATCTTCAAAATAATTCAGTAATTCTTATTGTTTCAATACATACATTATAGAAAGGCACTCCTCAGAGTGGCTTCCCTACTTCCCCTTACATGTAAATTCAGATGTCTTGATGACATGTCACAGAAATGACAGGAGCACATGTGAAATATACATGAATATCAATGAACTTCAACCATTATGAAAAATTTAAAAAAAAACATACCGAACCACATCAAATCCCCAAACAAATAAACCAAGAAACCCCAACCAAACAAAACCTCAACCAAAAACCAAAAAACCAACCAATCAAACAAGGGAGAAAAAAAGCCAAAACAGAATAATAAGTCTCAGATCTAGAACCTCTTCATAAAAAATCTATCCTTTTACTTCCAGAAGGCTCACCTCTATTAGTAAAACTTACTCTAAGGAGAAATTCCAATTTTCCCTCTCCACTCTCAAAGCTTGCATTGCTCCTGAGCTAAATATGAGCAAAGAATTCTAAAGTAAAAAACCCTTTAAATGAGTCTTTGCTCCAAATATTTGCTAGACTCTATTACTTGAATTACAGAAAGAAGAATCTCTTACCAGGTAAGACCTCATTCTGTTTTAGCGCAGTGCCAGGAAACCAACCAACCAACTAATCAACCAACCAACTAATCAACCAACCCACCAACCAACCAACCAACTAATCAACCAACCAACCAACCAACCAACCAACCCAACAACCAACCAACCAACCAACCAACCAACCAACCCACCAACCCAACAACCAACCAACCAACCAACCAACCAACCAACCAACCAACCAACCAACCCACCAACCAACCAACCAACCAACCAACCAACTCACCAACCAACCCACCTACCAACCCACCAACCAACCAACCAACCAACCAACCCACCAACCAACCAACCAACCAACCAACCAACTCACCAACCAACCCACCAACCAAACCACCAACCAACCCACCAACCAACCAACCAACCAACCAACCAACCCACCAACCAACCCACCCACCAACCAACCAACCAACCAACCAACCAACCAACCAACCCACCAACCCACCAACCAACCCACCAACCAACCAACCAACCGACCAACCAACCAACCAACCAACCAAACCACCAACCAACCCACCAACCAACCAACCAACCAACCAACCAACCCACCAACCAACCCACCCACCAACCAACCAACCAACCAACCAACCAACCAACCACCAACCAACCCACCAACCCACCAACCAACCCACCAACCAACCAACCAACCCACCAACCCACCAACCAACCAAGCAACCCACCAACCAAGCAACCCACCAACCAACCAACCAACCAACCAACCCACCAACCAACCCACCAACCAAGCAACCCACCAACCAACCAACCAACCAACCAACCAACCAACCAACCAACCCACCAACCAACCAACCCACCAACCAACCCACCAACCAACTAACTATATCTACATATCGAACGTTGTTGGTCAAAAAGGAATTTCCTGTCCCCTCTGCAGCCTGAGTGAACTGAAGATGTATAACCTTTTTCCCACCTTGGTGATTAGTCATAAGGGCTTCTTTAACCTTCCTCGTAACTGACACCAGCGAGCCTGCTGAGAAATCTGTTATTGACATCACTAGAGTCACTATGGCATTTGCAATTTGGAGGGCTTTGGCAGCTTAAAATTTACCAGGAGAAAAATGATCATATCTGTGACAATTTTTTCATGCACCTGCTGTTCAAATAAAGTCCTCCTGATCATCAAATTTGTGAGCAATGCAGTTAATAAGTAAATTGGTTTTAAATGAAATGTTTTTAAAATTGGCTTATCTCTGACTGTGGTAAACCTTAAAATGAAGTTAGTGCAGCTTAAGCATTTATTAGAAATCATTCTGAATAATATCCAATTCACCAGACACTTACTTACAGGTTAATGTTTATTCAGAATTAATCACTGGCGTAACACAAGGTCATGCACTGAATGAGGTAGTTAAAATGAACAACTAGGATGCTAATCCCAGGTACTCAGCAAGACTTTGGATGTTGCAAGTCCCTTCAGTAGGTTAATGTTGCCATCTATTATGTGCTATATTCTATACTAGGTTCTCTTTCATGGCATACTTCATTATGACATTAATTTTCTGTCTATGATTTTACATTAACCTTAACTGTATCTGTGAAACTGTCAGCATTCAAAAGAATTACCTTTTTGTGCTGTTCTGAAGATTGGTTAGCCATTGTAATTGGTTGGTATTTTGACCAGATTACCCCGATGAGATTTATCAAACAACAAATATTATTAGGCAAAATGGAATTTTACCAGTAATAGTTTAGTGACTGTTGTGATGAATTATTCATTTGATTCTCATAATTTCAGCATTTTCTTTAATGAATAATGTGGAAAAACAAAAAAATAATTATATTATCCACTTTGTAAAACTTCTGATCAAGGAAATCCTTATCAGTTGTGCTTTAAGGATAATGAAGCCTCAGGAATTATATAGAGAGTTATTTAGGATTTAGAACCTAGGCCAGAACCAGGCATAGTTGGTTTTTTTCTGTGGTTCTGTGTAGTGTGGAGAGTTTAGTTCAGGCATGGCTTGAGGAAAAAGGCCATGAAGCCATGCAACTGAGAGAAAAGTAACAGGTAGCTGTGAAGCAGTTTCAAAGCAGTTCCCAGCCTGACTTCTATAAACAATTAGTCTCTCTCAGGCATCATTGTATAAACAATAAAGTTCTCAGGCAGTCTTCCCATAACAAAGGTAACATCCTCTCTGGGAAAAGATGGCACCCTGGGAACAGATATGGAAGTTTTGGGAACCGTTCGTATCACAGTGAGAACACTGGTTTTGTTTTATGTAAACAATCAACGGTATTGTAAAACAAAAGGAGTGGTTAGAGTTTTCTCTGTTAGCCTATCATAAAGCTGTATTTTGGAATATGCATGGAGTTCGTTAACACTATTATTTAAGCTGACTGATCGATCAATAAATAGAGTTTGATGCATTATAGGATGGTCGTTCTCCCCTCACTTCAACAGTGTAGTAGCAGTATCCAGCTCCATGAGGACAGCTTTTACATGTCAGATCAGTACCATTGATGAAGTAACAGTTATAAGAATATTGCCTTTTATATCTGTTCAATGAACCTCCTTTCTCACCCCCACATTATTTCACAAATAATTTACTATCTTCTATCATAAAAAAGCCCAAGTTTTTAAACTTCCTTTGAAAAATAGACCAGAGTTGACATGACACAGTATCTTGATTTTCAGATGTCAGTTAGGCTATTTATGTACCAGAGTATAAGGGCAGTACATACTTAACCACATAATTTCTATGAGGTTTATTTGGTACTGGAAACTTATTATTTACTAGCCTACTCATGGGAAATTTACTTCAACAGCTATGTCTTTCAGAAAATTTGGGATGTGCATATCTCATGTAAAGAAAATGGACAAAAAAATGAAATGCAAAAATTTAAAGGTCCATATTCTGGCATCCAAAAGTGAGACTTCATTGAAAGAGATTATAAACACAGGGATGGAAAAAGCAATATAAAAACACAATGGTTTTAAATTTACATTTACACTTCTTACATCTCCTCCTTTATTTTTCTATTTTTCCCCAACAGTCAGTATTCCTTTGTTTTTTGATGGAGAACCTCTCAGCCTTTTATTTTTTCTGTTCTTTGATTTAGATTTGTATCTTCTTTATTAGTAGAGTCATTAGGTGATTTAAAAGTGATGTATTTAATTTTTAGGTATCTTTTTATAGACAAATAAGAAAGAAAAAATCAAAACTCTTAAGAGAGAATAAAAGATTTAACACTTTGTGCAAGTTTTTATATATATATATAAGTTTGGAGGATTTATCTTGCTTAATTTTGTGTCAAAAAGCCTGATAAGAAAATCCTGAGGTTTATAGTCAATGACATTAAGGCAGTATCTCAGATTGACATTGTCTCTGTGACACATGAGGAGTCACTAGGGAAAAATCTGTTTGGGTTTTTATTCCCCTTTCTTCTAAAGGGAAAAAAATTCATCTACATTTTTCTTTTTAAAATCTGCTTTTTGTTTATTTTCAAATATAACAGACCACTCACCATAAATGCATAAAGACATCTGATTAAATATTTTGACTTAGCAGGTCCCATCATAGCTGATAAATGAAAAATGTGATATCATGTTTTAAAACATACAAATGGAGATGGACTTCAGCTAGGAAAGCTAGAAACTTATGCTGCTGAAATGTCACTTCGACCTAGCTGAACAATTAAAGCACAACAAGTTTCAAGCTGTGGTAGCATGCTGCTCCTGCTACATTGTTCACTTTTATGGTTAGAGGACATCAAAACTGTAATTGAGAAAACACCTCATCCTAATTTTAATGAGGAAGTCACCAGATTGGATAAACAGAGTGCGGATATCAGATGAATGCACACACACAGAGAGTAGAAAATTATTGTGGTTAATATACTGTTTACATATCTTTGATTAAAATGCTATCTTTGCAAGACAAATGCTGTACATAATCCTGGGATTATGTGCTAATGATTCTTAGATTAATTTCTTAATGAATTTCCTGTATTTATTAAAGACAAATGTTGATCTATTACTTTGTGACCTAGTATTAACTTACTTCGGTCCGATTTTTTCCTTCTCCAGAATACTAAAAAATAAAAAACAACTTATTTTCTGTCTGGAAGAGGAGAAGAGACAGATATAATATATTTTGAAAGACAATAAACCTTGTGATTTTCTTCTTAGACATTTCCTTACAATGAGAACTACAAACCAGTGTAGATGTACAATTAGTGAAAACCTCTATTTGAAGTGTAACCAACAGTTTATATATTTACTGATATATTGACTTATTCCTTTCACAGAATGATCGGTTGCATTAAAAAAAATTATGGTCCTAAATTTCTAATTTTATGGGTAATAAGTGGTCTCCATTCTGTAGCTAATGAGAGCAGATATTGTGCATGGTTACAAAAATTTACTTGTAATGGCAATGCTACCTGCATCTGGGCTAGCTTAATGCAACATTGAAATTTCAATCTCTTCAATAAAATTCACATTCTGGGTTAAAGGCAAAAATTACTTGAATTGCAACCAACTTTAAAGTTAAATCAAAGACCTTAGTAAGGATATATTTTCTCAAAGATAAATACAAATAATAAGGTACATAAATGTATTGACCCTAGAGCTTTCAAATCTTCAGAGATAATACAACCTTGATGAACTGCTATTATAGCAAAGAACTGAACTTTTCCACAAAAACTGAAGTTAGAACAAATATAAGTAAAAAGTAGTAGCTCTCCAAGGTAAGAGGTAAATGTTTTGATTTCAGTAAACTTATCAGTTGTATAATAAATATTTAAAATAGAAATTAATGTTTGTATATTTAATCATTAGCATAAAATATTTTTGAATGTAATGCTATCAGGGTTTTTTTTTGTACTATAACTAATATATAGGTAAACTATTTTCTTTTCCACCTTTAACAACAAACCATATCTCATTAAAATATCAGTTCCTACTGAATTAGCACAGTATTATTTCTCTCCTTACATTAAGTTCAGCAGATGTTATTGAATTGATTCTATATTTTATATAAGATGATGACAATACAATTAAGATTTTTTTCAAATCTGTAATTGTAAAATTGACCTTATTAAAATTGCACTTCCTCCATAATTAAAAAAAAAACTAATTACTTGTAGTAATTGGACCAGAAATGACATTTTCAGTTCATTAATATTCAACAAATTGTTTTTGAAGGTGTTCTTGCATGGTTAGTAGTCTGTCTTCAACATTTCTGTTCATTTCTTATTTAAAAGTCATCTGGAATAATAGTTTGCATCTTAATAAGACAAGTTTCTATGAACTGATTTTATTTATAAGGTTTTTAATTGCTAATTAATGTGTGAAAATGTCTGTCTTCTGTAATATTTGTAACACATGAAGTGAAAGGTGAATGTAGTAGAACAACAATTTGCGCTTTGCTGGATCGCTCTAAATAAGCATGAAAGATACCATATTTCCCATCCACAAATTCTCACTATTCTTTCTAGAAATGTCAAAACCAGCTTCAATATGTCACGGTACTGTGCACCTGAATAAAGAAGTCAATTTATCTACCATTAGAAAGTAGAGGCAAATCAAAATAATGAAGCATGAACAATTTTATTAACCGGCAAAATACAACTGAGATCATTTCAAGGTGTACACTGTTTATATTTTTTTATGTAATGACATTTCAATTGATATCATATATGCACTCTCATTCTTTTATACACTTTTCAATATATGCGTCTGTACTTATAACCTTGAAGTGCAATTCCTCTGATGTCCCTGAAACAGTCAGAGCTCAGTTAGGGCTCAGTCACAGCTATGAAGAGATTTCCCTCCTGATAAGCTTGATCCATGGGCTGGAGCGATCACTTTTGAGGGTAAGTGTCAAATTGCCAATAAAAACTGTCAGATGAAGTGAAATGTGAAGCAATTTTGAGTGACATGTCTGCATCAGAAGTGGAACTGAAATGATTTTTCTCTTTTCTTTTGTCAGGCAGAGTCTTCATGTGATTTTGGGGTTTATATTTTCATAAGTAGACAAAATGTTGAATAACTCTGCTTCTGTTTGTTAAACTTTGATATCTCCAAACCTCATTTTTCACATCTTTTTTTTTTTTTTTTTTTTTTTTTTTTTTTTTTTTTTTTCCCAGAGAGCTTTCTTTACTCTTACAATCCTTCAGTCAGGGCTTTTCACTTCCAGATTAAAAAACCCGATAAATTTACTAGATAATAGAAAAAAAATTTTAATCTGTGGGAACCAATGTTGTATAGAACCTACTACTTTAATTGAAATATCACCAACATTTAAATGTCTGACCAATTTCTAGTTTAGCCTGTAGTAGCTAATAGCAGCTGTGACAAAAGAAAATTGACAGCACTCAGGACTAATCAACAGATATTGAAAGGGACATCTTGGTTCTTTTCAAAAGAGAACATTTATCAGAACTCCAAGTGTGGTGATGTCCGGAGTACATACACACCTTGCTAGCAACATCTCAATCAGCTTTCAAACCCCCTGTGCTTTCCAGAAGGAGCATCATAGTTCCTGCACTCACAAATCCATTCCAAATATTTTGATACATTTGAAATATTTTGAAATATTGCAGATAATTAAGTTCCCAGTTTACAAGGTTTATACAGCAAGTTCATCTGTTAGTATATAAAAAGTAGAAAAGCATCAATTTAAAACCAAAATACTAGTACCAAATCAAACTTTTCCAGGAATCTGCAGTTTCATTACAACTTCTGAAAAGAGAGAGGCAAAAGATTCATGTCTGCTAATCAAGGGCAGTAGTGTCCCCCAGGATATCAGAGAATGAGATGCCAACATCACCCTTCCAACTTTGTGATTAACATTCTTTGAAATGGAGAAGTCTCTTCATGCAACCAGGGTCCCCTTGTTTAGATAAGGGCTCATATTCAACTACTGCAACTGAAGGTTTCACTTCATGGCACTCACAGTTTGCATGAGAAAGAAAGACCTAGATAGGAGGTAGACACATGGTATATCTCCTTACATGTAATTTCCTGACTGTAATTAATGCGCATGGTAGTTCAAAAGAGCTGGTAAGCAAATAGATGCAATGACTGCATTTCAATGGTTTCTTTTGTTTGTATTATGCTGAAAATTGATTTTTTTTCATACTTCTGGTGTATGTGGAGGACTTGCTTCTTTAGAAGCATACCAATATTGTCAGCCCAGACTGCTTTTGTGAGTGAAATATTATGGGATTATTTATTAGAATATTAAAATTGATTTGTAGGCAGGTATATTAACTCTGGGGGAAAGTAAAATAGGAAAGGAAAACACAAAAGGAAATGATAACTTCCTTAGGTCTACAGTCCCATAATGGGTCTAAAATGCTAATTCTAGCATGCAACAAAAGAATTATTTTTACCACAGTTTTGAAATAATAATGATTTTTCTCACACAGTTAATTTCCACAGCAATCAATTACATTACTCATTCTGTAGTTTATATGTAAGGCATATAGTTAAAATTGGAAGTACATGCCATTTGAAAAATATTATGATGTAGCTGATTGATATTGCCTGAATCACTTTTGATGCTTAGAAAAAAAATAAAATTTATTTGCTGTGGTCTTCATACTCAATCAGGAAAAAGTTGTTAGATTTTGTAGGCTTCTTACTCTAATATTTGTATGACGTTCAGAACCACATTTAAAACAGAAACCTAAGATGGGTGATTTGGAAAAGAAGTCTTATAATAATAATATAAAATCATTTGGAAAAACAACCAAACAAATACACACTCTATCTTAGAACCACTGTTTTGTGCAATGAGTATTTTGAAACTGGGGTAATTATGCTCCATCTTCTTTAATCGAAAGGTAGACAGGTGGACTAAATTTTTGAAGGCTTTGAAGGCATATTAGGAAGTCATAGCTCACAATTTTTATGAAATAATATTGATTGTATTGAAATCAGATGTTGCTCAATTTTCTGTTTGTATTAATATTTGTAAATATAATATTTAATATCCAGAGGACTGGCATGACTTTCAGCCCCTGTGGCTTTAAACTGCTTGATAAGATGTTACTATGTTTACAAAGGTTTAAAATAAATTTTTTAATAATAACAATAATAGCGATAAAGGTAACGTTAAAGTCTGAAGAAGCCAGAATGGAAGGTACCCTGGGCAAACAATGTGCTAAGCAAGAATCCAACTGCCCTTCATGACTGAAGATGTGCAGCTCACTGTTGCAGAGCTCAGAACTGTTGCATCTTCACCATTGTGCTCACCAGTGCTTCCTTTTATGTGACTGTCACGACCCATTGCTAGAGGCCACGTTTGTTATAAATTTTTGTCAAGCTAAACATAGACACAAGACCATTTACCAGGGAACTTGTGATTTTATTTATTTATTTATTTTACAGTTGCCATAATTCTGGCAACCAGCCCACTGTTTAGACTCAAAAGATGTTGGCTAACAAGCCATTAACTTCATACAGTACACTTTTACAAGTGGAAGTTAAGCCTTAATTTTTCTACAGTAAACTTCAATAAGCTCTCAATGATGCCTCATGAAGGCTGACCTAGAACAGAGGCTAGACAGAATTAAAGAATAAAGTAAGTATTTTTTAGAAGACTTCAATGGATCCACTTGGGCAGCACAAGAACCCAGCCAGGACTACAAACCAGGTGAAATGGTCACGAAATGGACGAGCGGTCTAGGGGTCTTGCATTTTTATAAATTTTGGTCCATTAGCATATTGGAGCTAATTTTCCCCTTACAGCTTCAGCTCATGAAGTCCCATCCTTCTTGTGTTTCTCTGTTCAGTCCACTGTTGTTTATGCTCTTGGGCTTGAGATCTGGATCTGCTGTCCTCGGGTCCCCAACTATAGAAGGAATTGTTTTGTCGACCTACTCTGTGAAAAGAGCTTACTATCCCCTAATATGAAGCCAAGAGACATGCACTGAAGCAGCACAGAATCTGAAATATATAAAAGCTAAAACCTGAGGCATCATCAGTTCCTCACAAGGAACTTCTCAAAGGTGCTGGCTACCAAGACCCAAAATGCTTTCACAAGCTCCCCACTCCAACAACACAGTTCAGCTCGAAGTATACAAGGTAGAATATGATAGCTGTGCTTTGCCCAGGAAAAGCAAAGAGGGAGACAAAGAATGACAGTAAAGGGAGAGAGAGAACAAAACCAACCATTCCATCCTTAGATCCCATGTTTGTTCTGCTGTGTGGATGATCCAGAGCTGGGGCAAGCAATGAGAGCAAAAGAGAAGAAAAAAGAATGAGGGGGCCTGATTTGCTGCCTTTTCTAGTTAATCTGGTGTACAGCTCCTATGTAAACTAAATTTTCTTGCATGCATGCAGGAAGGGAATCACAAGGCAGCTGAGCCCAAGTGACAAGATGGAGCAAGAAGTTGGCTCAGAACAGCACTGTCCCACCTCCACAGGACCCTCTCTTTTCATCATACCTTTATCTTCTTAACAGTCAGAATGTTTAGGACAAAATCACTTACAACTGGTAATTATTCTTACAACTGGTAAATATTCAAATTATTCTTTGAATCCCTTTCAAAGAACTTAGTAAGTGGGCTTAGTCCATTAGCTCAGTTTCATTCCATACTTTTCCTAACTAATTTTTTGATTTGTCAAATGCAGTCACAAGCAGATTTTATCCTAGTCCGTAGATTTATTTTACGCTGCAGCCTAGTTGCAGCTCTACATTAGAATCTGTTTCTATTTTGTCATGTGTTATTTACTCTTTCCAAATACCATTTTAATTTTGCAACACCTAGGCCCAGCTCCATGTAGATTTTTTTTTTGGTAATACCAGATAATCCCTTTGCTTCTTCTTGTGGATGTTTCAATTAGCTAAGATTGCTGACTAGAAACTTTCACCTGGCAGCACCCCACTAACTTGTACAGTGGTGTTCTCTCTCCACACAGCTTTGGAAACAGAGCATGCACCCCTCTGTGCTGATATTTACTACTCTACCAGGGTGAGGGTATCTTTTATTAATCCATCCTTTGTGCTGACAGCTGATCTTCAGAACCACCAGGTAGTCCAGGATGATTGTCTGAAATAAAACCTCAAATCACTGTAGCAAATATTTTCCATTACTTGTAGCAAGCTGACCTGCTTCTCAAAGGGAAGTTAAGTACAGCATATATTTGATTTAAGAAATTACAGCAAAAATAGTGGTTTTCTTCATTGCAGTATAATTACAGTTACTGTATAAATTAATATTTTTCAGGTCTTGAATTATTGAAGTTTTTTTTTCTATTTCTGTTATATTTTCCCCTGAATGCCAGTGTAACTGCTCATGGTACAGTACTGTGATGTGCACAAACATACCCACTTTAATAGCTTTCTTCACTTAGGAGGTCAATAGAAATAGCACACAGTGACCCATAATTGAATGCAAGAGATTTACTGAAACTGATTAAACTTTCAGAGTCACGCACAGGCAGCTACGCTCATACATCTCAACCAGGCTGTAAGTGCACATCTTCCCTCACACTGACTTGCAGATTTAAGAGCCATGTCCTAGGTCAAAGAATATACTCATGATAGAGGAACCTGAAAGTGCCTGGGTGAATAATAATAATTGCAATTAATAAAATACTTTGCACAAGGGACGGTTGATGGCACTGCCAATCCTTCAAAATATGTTGTGGTTGATAACAGTTGCTTAGGTCTGCAAATCTTCTCTTCTTCATAATTTAAAATAATACTTTAACTTAATTTAAAATGCAAGTCAAACACAAATCATGAAGCCAGATCCCAGACTCCTGCAAACTTATAAATTGAGTGACTTTACTACTTAGTAGGAAGCCCAATTACTGCATTAAATGTTCAACTTTTATATAAATACACAAATGAATGAGAAAAGAAACTTTGAGTTTCTTTTACAATGGGTGCTTTTTTTTTTTTTAATGAGGAAATCATAAAGCACAGAATTTCAGTAAATGTAAAACAAACAACAGTTAAAATGTTTGTGGAGGAAAAAAAATCTATTTTTTTTTAATTTGAAAATTCATCTTTTAAAAAATCAGAAATATATCTCTCCTAATTTAGGTAGACTGGAAAATAATTACCCTTCAACACCATTTGGGCAGTTAGGGTAGAATGGGATTTTTATAAACCATGACAAATTTTAATGGCTAATGTATTTCAGATACTGAGATCCTATTTTTCCTTAAAATAAAATTTGTACTTCCTGTTCCTTTGTGTTTATTCTGTTTATTTGTTTTAATAAATTGGATTTAGATTTAGATATCTAAAATTATGATGTCTACATATGAAATAGGGTTTTTGCAGTTCTTTCACTTGTTAGTGGAAGAAAATTACCCTTATTCATCACACTGATTATCTGACCAGTTTTTAATATCTCCTTCAAGGTAAAATGAGACATTCTTGAAACTTTATTCTCTGATTCTTCTGATTGTGGTGGGACCCTAAGGCAAGAAAATAAGATGCAGATATCCAAATGTAAATGAACAAAATTCATCCAAATGATTACCCACAGCTTATCAGATATATCATCTATACACCCCTTTCTTGTCAGGTATATGCAGGAGGCTGGACTCAGAAAGCAGTTGCCCTCCAATCTCTTCCCTTCTTTTTCTGTTCATGTACTTGGACAGTGATAAACTTCTTTAGTTCTTTCTTTACCTTTGTTTACCATCTGCAGTATTGAAAAGGGAAGCCTTGAAGATATAAGCAGCTTGTCAGTTTACAAGGTAAAAAATTATTACTTTTATTATGCTCCATCTCCATTAGGCTATGTCTTAATCAATAGAAAGTAAATGACTAATAAATAATCTAAATCTAAATAATTTTGCCTTTGTACAATACACTAAAAATGCTATGTTAATGTAAATATTAAAAATAGTTACTCTGTCTCTACACTTTAAATTAATCTTCTGGAAGAATAACATTTCTTTCTGCAGCAGACCCAAATTGTATCTTATTTCAAAATGTCTCATAAGAAAATAATAATGCAAAGAGGATACCAAGTGTTAAGAGACAGTTATATAATCATTTATATAAGAGTTTTCCATATTTTTTAACTTATTATGGACTTGCAGTTTATCTTTGAATTAATATGTAAATAAATAAGCACAGTAAATAAAATTCTTCTATAAATACATGAAACAGAATAATTTTAATTACTGACCACATGACCAAAATTGCCTTCAGATCTGAAAAAATCTGAGAGATTAGTAGTTTATTAAATAATCTTTATTTCTAATCCATAAAACTATATTTTGGAATTGTAGCGTATCTTCTAATTTCGTGCATATTTTATGACAAAGTAAGTTCATATAGATAAGCAATAGTTGCAATTGAAATGAGACTACTCATCAGAAGTGATAGAAACTTATAGGTGGGTTGTTTTTAAACTGACTTATTCTCCTGTCAAAAAAAAAAAAATTATACTGCATCAAAAGAGTTCCTGAAGTCTCTTTACACATATGCACATACACTTACATAGAAAATATTTTTTGTATACTAAGTGAATATCTATGTCTATATATACTGTGTTATATAGTGTAGTAGAGCATTTATATTTTATTACATTTATCTAATGAAATATATATTATGTTGACATCAATATTTAGTGGTCACATATGTTCGCTCTACTCATGTTGAAAAGTCATTATACTTTCACAGAACTTTATAGTAAATCTCCTGTTTACAATGCATTGTGCATGTAAGATGGGAGATTATTTTTTTTATGAACTTTAAAATGTCAAGCGCTTGTTTTTTGCCTAACCATACTGAGATAAACAGTATGTATATTAAGAAAAAATTATGAGACCTTCTGAATCTTCTTTCACTGAGATCTTGCTGTGCCAACACACTGTACTGAGTTACACTCAGAGTAGAATATAGAGTAAATAGAATAGAACTCGTGCCCTAGCTACAGAGTGGCAGAAGGTTTTGTTACCATTCTCTGCTTTACTGAAGGCATCAGAATGAGTTGTCATTGAATGTAAATGAAGATATTCCATGATCTTCCAGCACCTTCATGCCTTCATGGACCATCAGTGAACTCTCTAAGGTTAACATATCAATTGTCATTGCTGGGTTTTTTCAAATTGCTCAGAGCAATAGCTACAGATTTAGGAACATTAAAATACCAGTAGCAAACCTATTACTGGCTACTTATAAAACTTTTGTTTGACGCAAACAAATGAGGGGGCTTTTTTTAAAAGTTCTGAACCTCTGGTCTCAGCTTCAAAGGGGTCATATCAGTTAAGTCAGAACCAGAATAAAAGGTCCATTGTTATTATCCAGAATAAAATACCCATTTTTTTCTTTTCCTGGTAAGTAACATATAACATTTTCAAAGATAACTTATTTTTCACACTGACCAGTACTCCTTATGTTTTTGCTCTTCCAGTTCTCTCTCCCCATGCCACTGGCAGGGAGTGAGCAAAAGGCTGAGTGGTGCTTAGTTGCTGGCTGATGTTAAACCATGACATTCTGATAACCCTTTCAGTAATAGCTTGTTTTTCACTCTGACCTGTGCCTACAATTGGTGATTATAGGCAGACCCAGAGCTTGAAATACATGTAGTTAGGTTTGAATCAAATAGATATAACAATGTTTGAGTCAAGTGTATTGTGTTTTTTTCAAAAATTAGGAGCAGAACTTTTGAGGATCTTTTTTCTTACCCTTTGGTAAGTTAATCCTATTATTCATGCAAAAATTCAAGGAAAAAAAATAAAGGGAAAAAGGCATTCAAGTGTTTGATGCTTAAAAGAGTAGTCTAAATCCTTGTTTATAGGGAGTTTTTCATAATTTCTATCTGTCTTTAGTTCAAGCTCTTGATCTCCTTGTATAGAGGGTTCAAGGTTGTGTTTCAGGGCAACTTAGTTCTGAAACACTTCCTAGAGGAGTCTATCTGAGTAAAAAGGCTGCAGAGTGATTACACAGCACAGGGCATTGTCTTTAGAGAAATTAGAGACGAAAAGTACCCTTGTGAATATTTTTCAACTGTTTACTTCTTTCCAACATTTGAAAATAGAAAATTACTTTTAATCACTGAGTCAAAACATTTGTGTACATATGTGAAACATGATATGATTTTTCCAATGTTAGTTTTACTACTTGTCATGAATGGATTCATGAGTTTTCTATTTTTACTCAAGGCTTTATGCCTTACTCTCCATCTGATGATAGAATTCTCCATTTGAAGAAACATAATAATGCCTCCTGGAGATAACTGTGATGTCACGAATTCAGGATTACGATTTTCAAGTGGGAGAAAAATAGAAACAGTGGATCAGCTGTAAAGGAACAAAGATCCTATATTCTTGCAAAATTTTTCAGAAAGAAAGTAAAACTGCAACAAACAAGAAGTTTCAAAAATATATAGTTAAAATTTGTGTAAACACTTCACAAAACATTAATATGTCTCATTAAAGAGGGTAACAGGTTTTTTAAGTATGGTGAAATATACTTTGAATCTTTATGTTCCTACAGAATGGATTGCAAAGAATGGTATTGTGCAAGAATCCTGAAAGACTAAAACAAATATTTTCCTAAAGAGGAGAGACAGTCTCCTTTGAATGCCCTCTGGAGTAGAGGAATCTCTTTACTGGACTAAATTAGTCCAATAGGAGATTATTATATATGCTCACTGTACACCAAAAGCCAAGGATAGGCCCTGTTTTTTTGGGTCTTGTATAAACTTGGGTCTTCTTGGAGTTCTTTATGTCAGTCATGAATAAGTGGTTTGGATGCTGTGGTCTTTTACTAGAAATGTCAAAGATCACATTTACTGGGTTATATAAATACAGAAACAATTCCCTTGTAGGCATGTGGCACTAGGCTCAAAGTGTTTAATTTGATATTACATACATGTTTCAAGCCAAGCTTTCCGCACAGTATAGTTCTAATCCTGTAGCCATCTCTTTTTAATGGTGTAGTTTTCTTCTTTTTTGGGTAATAGGCAGAGTGCCCTGCTGTCTTGGAAACAGGCCTAGGCCCAATCTTTGGTTAGCATGAAACCTTTTACAATCGCATAACATGATGCATATATTTAGTTTCTAAGTTTCAGTGTTGCACACACCTCTTTTAGTTTACTGAAGGTTGAAAATATTTCTCAACAGTGATTAACAGGATTTGCCATATAAAGAAAGTATAGCATAATGGTAAGAGGGTGTTGGTTGTCCTTGCAGCAAGCTCTTTGTTCACATGGATGGCATGTATTCCAGTCTTTCACAATCATTATGATTACATCCCACACCCTGCAATGTTGGGCAGTTATTATTCATTTTCTTTAAGTGTGAACTTCTAAGGGGAAAATATTATTTAAAAAAGAAGTAATTTACAAACACAAGAGATTCAAATTTATTACTGTAGTAGTTCATCCATTTCATGGGTTAGTGTTTAAACCCCCCTGCAGTCACATGGCAGGTATCTGTTTCACTGTTTTGAGAGACATTAATGCTGCCTCTTTGTTAGCAAAACTGAATGATAATCATAACATGACAGTATGTAGCTTAGACTTCAGATCCATTTGTATCAACCCGCAGTTCCTAGGTTATATGATACCTCCCTCTTTACCTTTGCCCTCTGCCTTATGCTGCTTTTAGTCTTATCAAGCCTTTCCCTAAGTGGTTCTAACATATAAAATAGCCGGCAACATAGAGATCTACATGTATACAAACACATATTTTTAACAAATTTGTGTGACAAATCAGCTCATAATCGGATGTTATGAGTTCCAGAGACAACTCAAAGAAGGTGAAGAAAAATGTGTAAGGGGAAAGAGAAAGCAAATTAGAGAGGAATTATTTTATCTTGTCTTGTCTGCAGACTTATGGTAACATAATGGTAGCATAATGGTAAAACAATTTTGCCTAGGTTTTGAAGTTCAAGGTAGAAGAAACTGAATGCAATTTGGATTTTCTTTTTCGACTTCTTCCTCTTTTTTTCTTGACCTATAAATTATATGGGATTTGTAAAGTCCTGTATGCATGAATGACTGTTCAGATTCTAAAAGCCCTTTAGTTGAGTGTTTATTTTTGACCCTTTTTATTTTATATTGACAAAAAAGAATGAGGGTGTTATTTGCCTGATCATAAATATCAGAGAGAGCAGTCCTTAAGGATGATCCGTATGGAAGTGTGAAGATCTGTTAACAAAACAAACCAGTTGCTCTGTCTTGTTTGTTATTTGTCATTCACCAATGTCCTGAAGCCTTCAGTCAATATTTCAAAGAGCAAAAATGCCATGTCACAAAAAAATGTCATGACAAGTCCAAGTGCCTTGCAGGACTGAGTCTTCACTGAGGCACCCAAAAGCTGGATTTTTTCTGCCTACACTGATTGAACAAAGATGCTTGTCAAATACATTTATACAAATCAAAGCCTATTTGTGAACAGAAATACATAATGCAGTAACTGCAATAAATAATTCAACCAATCCCAACTGAGTGAAATAAAACTCCTCCTTTAGAAGCAGTCCCACCACACCAGTACTCAGGCTCAATGAATAAATCAACTTCAGCAGCTTTCCCTGGTGTTGCTCCTGAGCTGTCTGATCTGCTGCAGGAAGCAGGTTTGAAATCTTTAAGACAGTTAACAACTTTCATGAGATCTAAAATACACTTTATCTAAAATGTTGCTATTATTAATATTAATTTGGGTAGCTGTGGAGGCCAAATTTTACTCTCTATTTCAATGATGCTATACCCTAACTTTAAGGCTTTATAGATAGAAGTGAGGGCAGAATCTCTTTTGGCTAAAACTTTTTCTCATTCACGTATGTGAGCTTGCCACTCCCCACTAAGAATAAAAATTATAATTAGTTAAATTTTGTTTGAGTGACCTTTTCTTTAGGACAAAGAGGAGAACTATGACCAATTCAAATCTCTTTCAGAAAATGCTTCTTAATATACATATATGTCTACATATATATGTATATGTGCATTTTTCTTACAATATGTTTATATCACATCAATTGTCCTCAAAAACTACATGTAACCCATTGTTACCCCCATAATGCTCTTATGGGTGAAAGGAGTATATTACATGTGCTATGTTTTTTCTGTAAGTGTAATCAACATTATAAGAGTCTAGTCATCCAAATGATCCTGTTAATACAAGAAAACTTCATACTCTTTAAATTGTTATAAAAGTGCAACCTTTCCAGTACCTACTCCTGTACCCTGGTATTGTCGTCATCTATCCATGTCCCTTTGGGTCTTGGTCAACAATTGTTCTCAAGAGCAGAATTGAGAAGGTTTTGGACATCCTGAGATCTTTTCTGTAGATATATGTCCATGGTGGTATTTTTCTCCTCATTAGACTAGTGGTCAACTTTGTTGTATCATTGAATGTTTCTTCACCTCTGTCTGCTCCCAGCTGAGGTGTGAGTGTAAAATATTAGATTTAGAGGATGACAGTATTAGATGACAATATTAGAAGATGAATATTAGATTTAGAAGATTACTCTGTTTGCAAAGCAGTCTTTGGTGAGACAGCTTCTAAAGTTGTTTGTTTTTGTTGTCCATTCCATGCTTTACCATGATGAATCCTTGTGAGTTTAAAAATAGGACTTAAATGGGTAAAGAAGAAAAAATAAAGAAAGAGAAAAATTGAGGAATACCTTGAGCCCTCTACTTTACAGAATTATCAAAAGACAAACAGTATGGATTAAGTTAAAAATCTGCACAATTCTGAAAGAAAAATGTCATATATGTAATAAGTTCTGCAAGAGCAATATGGATCTGGGTCACTGCACACACTGAAATTTCTTTTTAAGCCCCTATGTCAGTGGAGCTGTAGGCTTTGTTGTTCTTTGAACCCTCACCTCAGCCCTAACAATGGCTTGGCACTGATCACCACAATGGGTCAGCTGAAATATGTGTGGAAGGAGCAATGTGGGTGCAGTGCCATGCTCCTCTTGGAATGCCTTTTGCAGCTCCACCGTTCCTGGAGCTGTAGGCTTTGTGGTTTTCCAAACTCTAATGCCAATAATGGCCTGGGGCTGAAGATCCCCAGGAGAAGGAGTGGTCTAAGTTTAAAAAGTGTGGAAGGAGCAACATTGGTGCAGTGCTGTGGTCCCCTTGGCATGCCTTATCCAGTCCCAGTGTCCCTAGAACTTTGTGGTTGTCTGAATCCTAACTCTGACCTGAAAACAAATGAATGCTTAAATCTGAGGGGAAAACCAAACATTCCTAAGGGAGCATGGTGTGACATCAGCATTGCTCCTTCCACATCTTTCTGGATCACCCATGGTGCTGGAAACCTCAGGCTCAGATTTTACTGTTCATTTATTTAATGTTGTGGTAAGAGATCTCTAAATCCTTTTGTCTTTACACAGGTGGAATAGTGTCAGCAGCTATGTGTAGGTGTAGTAGTTAAATAGCATATTTTGGGGTTTTTTAAAATCTTTTTCTCATAAGGTCTGCCTTGAAACTGTGATTGAGCTGCTGTGGGACTCTAAATCAGGATAGCAGGGGAACACTTGTGTCAGGTCTACAGGGAGCACAAAGAATAACATGGAACAAGAGTTAAGTCATTCAAAGACCCAGGTTTCACCCTGTTTCTGCTCATTCTACCTTTGCCAACACCACCTCCTTCCCATATGAATATTACCCCAGGATAATAGAAAATTTAGGGCCTATTTAGCAAATTTAGTATGGTTGCAGAAAGGTATTGAATTGCTGCAAGAATGCATCAAAGCCTGTGTAGACATACACAATATCTTCTGCATTTCTCTTCATATAACAGCTAGGCATTCACATATGTTTGAATGTAACAGGCGTTACATTCTAAACTGACCATTGTTTTCAGGTTTTTAAGATGTTTTTTATCAAATAACAGTTATAGTATTATATTTATTATTAATTATTATTATAAAATTATCTGGACTAAGAGGTAGATAAACCAAATATAAAAAGCCTTGCAGATATAAACATAGGGGATATACGTTTAATATGGTAGAAAAATATATTTGATTTGGAAAAAGAATCTGTTCCAGGCTTATACTCTTGCTGGCACTTGATTTTTATTATTTAATTTTCAGATTATTTGCTCTTCTTTTGAGTTAGTTTAAATGCTGATATAAATTCACCTAAAGAGGATATCATAATGTTGACATTAAAAAAGCTGATAGATAAGGCTAATATGAAGAGAATTTTTATACCAATGGTGATATTACTAACTCTAGCCAACATTATTGTCACAAGGGTGAGATGGACAGCTAAGCAAAACACCTTGAATGACCCATTCAGTTAAAAGAATCCAACCCGAAGAAACAAAATATGTAAAATTATGTATATGACCTCAATGATACTTTTTGTCTTATTTTGCATTTAACTGCACATGTGGATCAGTTTCATTTTAGTGATGTATAATTATTGATGTATGGTTTAGGATGTATAGTCCTAAACCAAGACATGGGGTTGTAAAGTTCCTGTTTTATTGTTTGACTCTGTTTCTCACCAGCCAAATCTATTCAAATTAGCAACTTTTTATTTTCCTGAGTTCAATCATTTTGCCAACACTTTTAACAGGTAAGCAATCTCCCTGTCTTTAGCTCAACCTATGAAAATTCTCATTACTGCTATTTTTCCTATTTTCTCTCCCTTCCTGTGGAATGGAGGGGAATGAGTGAGTGACTGGGTGGCAGTCTGGTTGTTAGCCACTGCTGGCCCAACAAGACCATTCCAATTGTAAACTAAGACTGTAAAACCTGATGCACATATTAAATATATTCACTGTGTCTAGAAGTTTGAAACCTGAAAGAGGAAAATCAGGTTTAAAAAAGACACTAGAACTTCAGGTGGTATATTCTCAATTTCCTGATCATGAGTAACAGAGTCTAAATCAGTATAAATTTAAAATGTAAGCTTAAGATATTCAGCTTCTTTAAAGCATCAACATTAACAGTTGTTTTTATGTCAGTAAATAATTTTGGGTCCTTTGTTCACTGCTTCTTTTTTATTCTAAAACACATGAAATATATGTTTTGTTAAAGCTAATTTTAATCTGCTACTATACAAATTATATACATAAGAACACCAATTTAGGAGTATGAATTTTAGCCTTATTGGAAAGTAAGAGGTTGTGATATAAGAGACCTACTTGGGTTATCAATAAACAAAAAGATATATTTTAGAAAGTGAAGACCTGGGTGAAAATCATATAAATATATTTTAAAAAGTATTTTCTCTGTTTTATATACTAATTCATTCATTCTCTGTGAGTGTGGTTTTCAAAGCTATTCTGTGGGGAGCTCTACTGCATTTGTCTGGGTGAAAACTTGTATGTGTGACAATTCCTTTTCATTTTCATTTCAGAGTTAATTAGGAAGTATTAAGTATGGAGGAGGGCATGGGGTAAAGAATTTTATGAGACATATGCCAAACAGTTCTACAGCTACTCTAATTAGATTTAATTTCCAGAGGCATATAGAAAAGAGCCATCAGAGGGAGGTTATTAGAAGAACCATGATAAACAATTTGCAGTAACTTGGAAGCCAAAGAAATAAAATGCGTATTCCAGGGGGATTGATTAAAAAAATAACAGGGCTATGTTTTATTTTATTTCTAAATTTTAATTTTATATTATATCATATTATATCTAAAATGTCATTTTATTTCTAAAGAAAAGTTGACCAAATACTTGTTAAGAGTGAATAGAGGTTGCCAATTTTATTTTTAGGAGACAAAATCTAGGAGACTAAGAAATGCTTAATGTCTAGTAGCGGGTGTATTTTCCTAATTCCAAGCTGTCTTGGACAAAGTGTCTTGGAAATTAACACCTGGATGGCACTGCAAATAGTAAGCAGAAAAGGATAACTTAACCCAAACTCTCTACAGTGTCTTAAAGTCTGCAGAGACTCAGCTAGACTTGAACATTAGCAGGACTTGGTCCGATGAATCTGATCTGTTTTTCAGAAGTACTGTATGAGGCAGCTGCCAATTTAGTCTTCTCTCATAGCAACACTATGAATAGTAGGGGCTTGATGAAGATTGACAGAAGTATTAATTTTTTTCCCAAATGCAACAAAATGAAAGCAATTTTATTATATGTTTATCAAAGAACGAGAAAATTTTGAGATACCACCTGTCCTGGCAGCAGGGAGAGAGGGAAGAGAACAGCTGCTTTGAGTTATTGCCAGCTATCTCTCCCTTTAAACACTCATATCCAGAGTCCAACGACTGTGCAGAGCCCTCATGGACTTAGCAGAGTAGCCTGGTTAGGACAGATTGCTCCCATGGTAACTCTTGACTCACCTTAAGACTTTCTCTTAGCAATCACTTTATGGGCCATAACAGTTGTAAGGAATGAAGCCTTGTTAAACTCTGAACATCCTATGGAGCTGGTATGGCAGACACAATTACATCTGGAGCTGTAACTGAGACAGTAAGACAAAAGACAAAAGACTTGACTCAAAGCCATGGCCCGAGAAAAGCAAGATAAGGCAAGGCAAGGGAAGAGCATATGTATGAAAACCTTATAAAAGATGGGAGCAGATAAGGGTTATTTGAATTATCATTATTCCTCCAGAGATAAATTTAGATAGCTACACCAATTCCAGCTTTTTTTTTTTTAGGCTGTGCCTGTGTCATGGTTTCATTCTACAAGCAAATTAATAGGACAAGACATTCTCTTATCTAACCCAGTCATGTCATAGTTGTGACTTCTAAGACATCAAGAACTGTAAATAGTAGATAATAAAAAAAAATGAAAAAACAATGCAAATTATCCTAAATTTTATATTATTAGTTCTGATTCCCCTTTTTATTTTCTCTTGTGATGACTAAAGCATAAAGGACAATAAGTTAAGACTATATGAATTGGTCAAAGGCCTTCTATCAGATATGAGACTCTGGAGAGTACTTGGTAAAAACAGACAGCTAAAAGAGAAGTATAACCCCTCAGCTATCAAAAAAACCCTTTTCTGCCATTATTTTTTGAAGATTTTTGAGTTTCTTCATGTTTTCAATTAGTGCCAAAGATTTTTATATCTTGTATGAAAATAGACTAACTAAGCCTGCTGCCTAATCCTGTACTCATCTGCTTCAGTTCTCTAGAAAAACTAGGTAATAAACCTGTGGAGTTCTTCTTTTAAATACCTTATGTGACTTTAGAAACCCAAATCTTACTGTTTTTTACTTTTCTCTTTGACATGGAGAAGAATTATAGTCTTTTAATCAGTCCTCACACAACAACCTTTTAACATATTTTCTAATTTTCTTTGCTCTACTTTCTTTCTATTTGTATTTTATTCCAGAAGTCTTGAAATAGAAGGATGAGAACTTCATGGAGTCTTACAGACAGTGGAAGAATAAAGGTTTTCCATATAATGGAATAATATATAATGAAATTTTCTGGTTTACTCTTTATTTCTTTCTTAACGATTTGTGATGGCCAATTTAACCATTTGAGAAATGATGCTCACTTAGCTAATTCAATTCAATTTCAGAAATAAATCTGCCATGATTCCAAGATCTTCAGACCCACCACAGTTTTTAGATAACCAGAATTTCCTTTCCTATCTGAACAACAGGTATTGCATTTTATTTGGCATTTTACTGTCCTTTCCCTTTTCTCTGGAGCCTTCACTAAACTCAAAGTTCAAATAAAAATACAAATAAACAACTTATATGTACACAGGACTTGTGCTTTTGTATTTTTCTTAAATTCTTTATAAGTTTTCACTCTTCAGTAGGTCAGCCTAAAGGCAACCTTTTGTGTCTCTCCAACAGTGATCCCTCTGAGATTTTTTTGTAGTCAATGTCTACACCTGTAGTGCATTTCCTGCTCTCAGCTGTACTCCATTTTCTCTCACTAATGAACATGTTGTCTGTGTGTTCACCACAGAGCAATCTCTCAGGGCATACTCTGAGCCTTTGCCCTTCCTGAGTTCAAAAAGTCAGAAGATTAATATCAGCTATGCCCTCACTGATCAACAGCAATATGGTCCATTCTAAAATGGAATTTCAGGTGGCAGGTTTACAGTTTATATGCTTTCAGCTTGGGCTTCCCCTGACCTGATGTATCACTTCAGCATTTTGTGGTAGAGGGAACAGAACTTTCTGCTTCAATTTATCTCCTGGACTCCAGTAGAGTCTGCATAGTGTAAACCAAGACAATTCTTTCTGGAATTCTGCAAGGAACAAAATACCAGAACAACAAAGATGAAACTATTAGTCCTGGCTTGCTGACTTGAGAGTTGTGAAGATCACTATGATTCTGCTAAAACTGTTCTCTCTCAAGCTGCCAACACTTGCTCCTGTGTGTTGCAGTACAGGTAAAATCTTTTAGATTCATAGCAGAGTTTGAAAAGTTTATTCTTTGTGGACATGTCAATTTCTCATTTGTCTAAGAGAACCAGGAAAACACTGCTGTGCTTACATTTAGTAGATGCATTACACTATGCATAGACATTGCATGGGAATGAACAGTTTCACTTATGCTTGTCTCAGGTTTGAGCATTGCTATACCCAAATGTTGAGGAGTGGAACAATATTTTCTGTCAGCAGCATCTATCTCCTTGGCAAATTCCTCAGACAATTATATTGGCAGCTTTGGAGTAGCCTCCAGCTCTGTCATGTAGCTACCCTTGCCCTTGAAACACTGTTTTATAGTGATTTAGTTTGTTTCTGAATAATGTCTGCAATTTTTATGCAATTACACTGCTACACAAATCACTTATGGGATCGCTAAACCAATCTTTTTATGGAAATATGTAGTACTTATTAACTATTGACATACTCCCTACCATTATTTATTATAATATATAAGAATTAAAACACGAATTATTACTTTGCCAGCCTTTACATTGATTTAATCCTTTTTCAGTATTCCTGGTTTCTACTTAGAGTTATACAGACATTTTTCAGACTGTTGCTCTCAAGTTTAAGCCATGACAGTTTTATCTATTACCAGTTAATCTACGCAATTAAAACCCCTTGTAATTTGCTTAATGTTGTGTTTTACCAGATGACTTTGTGTAACTGGTTATATAATAATTTGCTTTATATCCAGCATCAACTTATTCTTGGAGATTAACTATTGAAAATTGGTAAAAGTTTTGCAGCCCAGATTAAAACCATAACCCTCACTGTTAGTAAATATGTAGGACTTAATTTTGCATCCATTAAGCCCAATTATAAGTTATTTCCTTGAGTTTACATAGACCAATACATTTATTAAACAAAATATAGATTTATGAAATAAGATAGTCTTACACAAAGATTTCTTGAAAAATCCAGAGCTCTAGAAACCAAAGGCCTAAAATAACTTTAAAAACCTTTCTTCTAGTGCTCCAAACTGTGCTCCCAATTTGAAACTTTTTATTCCTTTAGGAAATAAATTTTGAAATAATAAGAATATTTTCTGAGAAATACTGAAATATATTTTTTTATAAATATTCCTTTATGAGAATAGAAGGAACCTTTTTTCAACTTCAAATAATTCAGCATCTCATCAAAATTCTTACTGATTTTGTGGAGAATTAGGTACTTTATTAGTTTAGAAATCATAGAAAAAGACTCTTGCCAATTATATACCTTAAAACTTACAAATTACAAAAGATTCTAAAGAGTTTTGGATCCAAATATTGTGTTAAGAAAAAAAATAGTAAAAAAATTTAGGCATATTAAGAAATTATTTTAAACATCAAAAGTGCTGATGAAGTTACACTTTATTGAAACACTGGCTATTTATTTTCATACGTTAAAACACTTATTTAAATAAAGAATATCCACTTTTCCTGCATTATTTTCTCTTATATTAAGGCTCTTAGAAACAATAGCTATGCATCATGTATAAAAAGATATAAATAATTGTAAAAAAATAATTAAAGGAATGATGATAACAACTTTATAAGACCTCAAGTGTAATTTTGTAATGTTAAAACTGTATATTTATCTTATTTGACTGATTAGTTTGAATGGTTTATGGAGCAAAAAATAAGCATATTTTAGCTTAAAAATATATAAAATGCTTAGAATTTTTTTGACAGATTATTGAAATACTCATAGAAAATCAAAGTAAGATTATGTTATCAAATAATAGATAAACAGAATCATAGAATCATTTGGGTTGGAAGGAACTTTCAAGACCATCTAGTTCCAACCCCACTGCCATGGGCAGGGACACTTTCCTCTACACCAGGTTGCTCAGAGTCTCATCCCACCTGACCTGGAACACGTGAATACATCTTGAACACCGAAATACATCCTGAGTAATGTTTACAAGCATTTAGATTGTAAGGTATTCTCTGGGGATATGCACATGTAAAATGTCACTATTTCCACAAGGTGTTTGATACAAGATATTTGCTACCTACTAAGGGCTTGAATTTATGATAATAAATGCCAATATCTTTTAAGTTGTCATTATATGCAATTGATTTTCACAATAAAACATGTTTATTTTTATTATTTTTACTTTTTGAGCAATCAAACACTTTTTAATAAGTGATCAAAAGTATTGGAGAAAAAAAAAATCTAATTTTCATAATCAATTTGTCACCAATGGCCTGCAGACTGTATTTTACAACATTAAAGTTTTGGTGTCCCAAACTCAGTTTCTCAGAACAAAATTTAAAAGCTATCTTTTACAATGGATCAGCGGTTGTAGATCGACTCATTTTTTAGTAAATCAATTGCTGCATTGATTTGTGCCTGCAAAACGTAACCCTAAAGTATTTAAAAATTAACCACTTATTGTCAACGCATTATTAAGGGTGAAATGCTGACTTTGATCTCACTTGAACAGTTGTTAACACTTTATCCTATTGCAGCGTCTTTCTGTCTTTCTTTCACCAGTCCCACTCCATCCTAGGAGAGTGATCTGCACGACTGCGCTGCCGTGGCATCAGAGTCCCAGGAAGGTGCACTCCAGATGGCACGAGCTGCACCTTTGCCTCACCCACATGCTTGTCATCCTCTCCCACTCAGCAAAACAGCCCTTTTCACCTCATGGGCTTTAGGTGTTAAAGCACTGAAAACAAATATTTTAGATAATAGTTGCCGTATCTCCTGGGCTATTCAGATATTACAACAAAATCCAGGATGACTCAGCTGGAGTGTTAAACAGGTGAAGAATTTCACATATGCTTGCTGTTTGTTATTTGGTTAGGTTGTCTTTCACATAGTTCAGATTACTGGGTAACCACTGCAAAAACAAATGTCTAATTTTAAAAACATTTAACAGAAAGAAATTAATATCTCCTTTGATGGTTAGAGATAAAATTTTTATTTTATTAAATTATATTCCTTCCCTTCCCTGCCCAAAAGCCATGTCTGCAAGCTAACAATGTGCTTGACCCAGTTTATCAAACTCCTCCTAGATACAGAATTTCTCTGCCACAGATGAGAACAGTTTTCAGTAGTGAGAGATCAGGTCATTATTGTTTTTGAGGTTATGCTTAGGTTGTGAAGACCAAAAGGCTAACATCTTGTACCACTGTTTGAAAACATGGCTTGCAGATGGCAGCTCTTGCAAATTGCCATTCTATCAGTATGTAATATTTCAAAAGCTCTCAACATTTAAATTTTTTAAAATAGATTTGCTGCGATTAATCAAACTGATCAAATAAAAGTTCAGTTAAAAAAAAAAAATTGGACTACACATCCAAAAGTGAAAACTGAACAAAATTAGGTCATAGACATATGTCTGTGTAAGTACAGCAAAAAAATCTTCATAAAGTATGAGGGAGGGAAAAGGCAGGGGAAGAGAAAGAAAAAAAATTGAGAAATTATCTTTCAAACATTCCATAATTTCAGGAAGATATATGGGTTCCAGAAAGCAACCAATAGCCCACCAATTTTTCTTTCAAGTATCTAGGAACATATCCTTTCCAATTCCTCTTTGCTTTTTAATGTGAAGAAAAACTGTTCTGCTACACGCTTTAACTGTGAAAAATGTCTTTTTTGTTGTTGTTTGTAGAGCACTTTTTATTTTAGAAAAAAACATAATATGTTTTTCTGTTTCTAGTTCATCATTTGTATTTCTGACTTCAGATTTGATTTGCTAAGGAAGATTTGTGTATGTTGGATATGATTTTGCTATAGTTTGCTCATACATTTGATAAAAGAAAAGAAGAATTACATAGATGCTTACCAGAATATAAATGAAGCAGAAGAAAGAGTATATGGAATTTAAATGTGGGGATAAGAAACCAGCCTTTGTGTGCTCATACTCCCGGTAATCGCATTAGTGCGGCTTGAATTTAGAAAGTGCTTTATGTAAAAATGTATAAAGGAGCACCTTTGCAATGCACTCACTAAGAATAAACAAAGTGAAGGACTGTAGAGAATTGCCATGGCATGCATTAGGTCAGTCTCTTCTCCCAAACAGGGATTTAATATCTCTTTTCCACCCAGAAGCAATAAATACAATTCAGTGTTCAATCAGACATCCTTTCACTCACATAAGTGTTTTTCTTTGATTTTGTAGACAGTCACAGTTAGTACCTCCGGACTGGGAAATGGATATTAGGCAGCACTCCTTTCTTTTTTTCATAATTTATAATATCAATGTACTTCCCCAAAGTAAATGTCCAAAGCATTTAAATACAATGTTTTTGAAATTAAAAGTCTAAAGAAAAATACGCAACCTCAAACCCCAAGACAAAACCAAAAAAACCCAAAACAACAAAACTGAAAACTAACCAACTAAAATAATTCGTAAATTTTATTATTCTTGTTTCTATTTCCACAGCTGAGGCACTAAGGTCACAGGCCACAAAAGTATTTGAATACCTTTGACTATATTTTCCTCTACAGAAACACAACCAGAAATGAAAGCACATGTTATTAGTCTGAAACTTTCACTCAAATATTGTTCCATACAATCCATAACCCAAATATAAGATTTTTATTTTTTACCGCAGCAGATAAAACTTATTGATGATGACTGTTTCCCCAGAAAGTGAAAAAGTGAAATCTTTATACTGAACATATATCAGTTTGTCCCTTTTCTAAACCACTTTCTTCTGACTTCCCTGCAGTTACAGTGCCTGTAACATGTGGCCTGGGACAGGTCTGCAGGTCACCCAAAGCACACAAAAATGAGCTCTCTGTGTATAGTAATTCATCATTACAGAGAATGTAGTGTAGTCTAGGCTTACAGGCTTACTTTCTGTAACCTTATAGCTACTTTTAACTGTAGGTATATGTTTAAATCCATGTTTTTTCCCTAATTTACTGCTCAGAATCACAGAAGAATTTTAGCTGGAAAGAATCCCTGAAGATAAAGTAGATTCTTCATACTAGGTACTGCCCTACATTTGAGCAGAGACTCATCACAGTTTATAAACTCTTTGGTTTAGGGCAGGAACTACTTGGAAAAGGACAGTGGAAATAAAGAAATTATGTGGCATAGGCAGATGAGAGGTGCTGGTACTGCCATGTACTTCCTTAGCCAGGTACCAGCTGTGGACCTCAAAGTATGTTGGCAATTTTGGCAGTATCAGAGCCTGTCTTAAAAAAAAAATTAAAAAAAATTCTCTCCTGATCCAATGGTTCAGATCCACCTCAGGTATCACTAAAGGAGTGTGGTAGAGTACAAAGGACAGGAGCCAACTTTACTGTCAGAGCCACAGATGTCAATTGCCAGTCTCACATGTGAGAGAGTGTGGTGCAAGTTCTCACCTAGAGTAAAACACTTACTGTGATTTAAACTGACCTACTTCCCTTTGCATTGCAACACACTGCTGGAGAAATATGATACACTTTGTTGGATTCATATGGGAAGAAATTAAAAGTCAAACCCAGTGTCTGTGCTTTGTTCTTTCGGTACAAGGGTGCCAAACTAAAGACCAGAGCTCAAGTGGTCTCCTATAATCAAATATAAGTGACTTGGAATATTGGATTCTTTGCTCTTCTGAAATGGCTGTTCCAAATTTAATTAGAATCCAAGACACTGGGTTGCATGAGAAGGAATGTTGTCAGAAGTCAAGGAGGTGATTCTTCTACTCTACTCAGTTCTGGTAAGACCAAATGTGGGGAACACTGCATCCAGTTCTAGGCTTCACATTATGAAAGAGACAGATGGAACTACTGGAGAGAACCCAAAGAAGGGCCACTAACATTATGAAAAGGCTAGAACATCTCTCATATGAAAAAAGGCTGAGAAAGCTGGGATTGTTTAGCCTGGAGAAAAGAATATTCAGGGTATATTACCTAAATGTATCAATTATATCTCGAGGGAGAATGTAAAAAAGATGGACATGTGCTCTTTTCAATGGTGCCTAGTAACAGGACCAGAAACAATGATCATAAACCAAAACACAGAAGGAACAATCTGAGCATAAGGAACCACTTATTTTGTTGTGAGCATTACTGACAACTGGTACAGGTCACCCCAGGATGGCTGTGGAATCTCCCTCCTCGGAGATATTCAGAAGTTCTCTGGCCTTAGGCAGGAGTAACTAGATGTAGGTGCCCATGTTTGAAATGTGGGGCTGGACATGACCTCCTGAGGTCCTTGCCAGCCTCAATCATCCTGTGATTCTGTGATATAAGAATAAAATCTGTGTCTTTGCTGTATTTGAGAAAACCCAGATAATCTTCAAAACTCAATGTTAACTTACCAAATTGACTGCAGGCTCACTCACTCTCTGTACTCCTTCCCATCAAAATCCTCATGTCTGCATGCAATATGCATATTGATAGTCTAGGCTTAACTGCTATATCATTGAAATTTTGACAGCTCAAAATTTTGCTTCAGAACTCTTAATCTTTTACATCACAAAAGGTGAAAAACCCTTTTTTGAATTTGAAAAACCAGTGTCATCATATACAAGAGCACCTCTGCTATAAAGAAGCTCAAGGAGTTGTGCATGTTTAGTGCAGAGAAAAGAAGGTTCTGGGGAGACATTTTAGCAGCCTTCCAGTACCTAAAGGGGACTAAAAGAAAGGGAAGGAGGGACTTTTTGTTATGGCATATGGTTGTAGGACTTCAGAATGAAGTCAGATTTAGATAAAATATTCAGAATAAATTTCTTACTGTTAGGATAGTGAGACTGGGAACAGGCTGTCCAGATAGGCTGTGGATGATCTGTCCTTGGCCATAGGAGGGATGGGGGATCGTAGAGGTTCCTTCCAACCAAAATCATTCTACGACTCTAGAAGACACTGAGAAGAAAAAAATTCTACAAATAAGGAAAATATAGATAATGAACTTGACAAGATTGAGTTTATAAGATTCCAACAGTACTTATAGGAAGGCGAGGTTCATTGTAACAATCCTCTTCCCAACCAAATCAAAACTGATGAAACAGTGAAGTCTCAAAAGAGTGTTCTGACTTCAGTTTGAAGTCTTAGGCATGACAGAAATCAGTTTAACTGATAACTTAAGAAAATCAGAAGAAATTATATGAGGTCAGAGGCATCCACTGCCAAAATATATCAATATCAGCTCTTGTCACCAGTACCTCATCGATACACACTGTTTTGTTAATGACATATCAGCTGTGCACAAAAAATGACCTACCCAAAGAAATAAAAAATATTATTGAGGAGCCTAAATAAATATGTGGTGTGCCCTTAGATGTTAGCAATTTATTTTTAAAAGTATTTTTGACAAAAATATGTTCACGGTTTTTAAAATGTAAGGAGTACAGAAAGCAACTATCATCTTCATATTATATCACATTCCTATTACTTTTTCTTAGAGTAACAATTATTCTGAATTCCCTGTAGACTGCTATACGAAGACCTCCTTTGCAAGATGTTTAATAGTTTCAGTTGTGAACAGCTGTTCCACTATTTCTCAAAAAATTTTCAAAACCAGCAACTGGGCTGATCTATCATTCAGTTTTTCATTGCCTTGTTGGCTAGTTTGCTCAGCTTTGCCCCTCAATATATTTTGCCTTCTACATTTTCACCTTTACAATAAAGTGGATATAGTCAACCAACTATTGTCAGGCTTTTAAACACATTTTAAAATAACTTTAAATAAAAATGCATTTAATACCTAATCTTTTTTTGTCAGCTTTCACTTTTCTATTATGGATAAAGAAAATAAGCAGTTCCTCTCTAATTTTTATACCTAAGTTAAGACAGGGTTTTGGAGCTTCATTTTGCTCTCCCTCAAATGTAAGGATTAAGATTCTAAACTATTTTGCATGATTTAAACCTTCCTAACTCTTTTTCATTTTATTGAAAGAATGAGATACATCAATTTTTTTGCAATTGAAGTTGTTAGCTTTTTAATGTTTTGTGTGAAACAGAATATTGTTTTGGCTGGAACTTAGAGAAAATTCAGCATAAATTTCTTTGTATTTCAAACACAATGGAATCATTATGTTCTCAGCATAAAAATATGGACTGCAGTGCAATAAATGTGGCAACTGGGAAACTGGTATAAAACTGTTATGAGCAAAATGTTCCAAATTCCCTACCTTTTTCCACCACAGTCTGTACTAATGGAGGACTAACCCAACTTTTTCAAGTGATACTTATAAAAAGACCAGTTGCGGTGAGAAAGACCTCTAATTTTATATACCAGTTTGAACAACAGTTATTTCAATCAACCTCATTAAGAAAATTCTGTGAAAGTAGGAAAAAATTCCCACTAATGGAAAGATATATTTTGACTGCTTTTAAGTTGCTGATGTTTAAGTTTATATTGTCATTAGTACCAAAATAGCCCAGGTGATGCACTGGAGATGCACTGCATTAAAAAATAATGAAAAAATAAAAATATTTTTAAACTGCCTACTAAACACATATATATACTCACTCCTGTTAATGCAAAACTAATGATAATTTCAAAACACAATTAATTATTATGCTTATTTCTTTTACTGTGCTGAAACAAAATATTAATGTACACAGTACATCATCAAAACAGTAACAAACATTAATCAGAGAGAACGAATTCCCTACAGTATCTAAGAGAGGTTTGTTTTTTTTTAAACTGCATCTTTAGTGGTGAGATTATTCTCTGTATGAATTTCTAGAACAATTAAAAAATAATTATCAGGTGTGCCATGCATATTACGAGTGACTCAAAGTAAATGAATGATACTTTTGTCATTTTAATTTTGTGTTAACCATACACATTGCACCTGTGATCATTGCATGGAAAATGTGATGGGGTTTTTTTTTTTTTCCCAATGATGTTTTGTAAACTGTAAAAGTAAGACATTACATTGGTTATATGTAACATCTTTGAAATGCCTTTGTTGTGAAGCTATTTCAGCTTGATTTAGTTTTTAAATCCAGGATGAAAGTGTAGTTTCTTGTTCTAGCTATATCTGTTCCTTCAGTTGGTGCCAGAGATGTTACATCCAGGTGTATTTCTTTAGTTTGTCTAGTTTTATTAAGCTATGATGCTTTGCCCAGGAGATACAGTAAAAAAACTGATGGTATACCATAGTGTCTGGGTCAAAATAGGGCTAAAGCACACAATATATTCTACAGTTTCTTTGAACACTCAGTCCTAGAAATACACATAAAAACTACATGAACAGCACACCAAATATTACATACAGACTGAAAAAAAAAGTCTTTCTGCTCTTATTCCTTTCCTAATTAGTTTCAGTCCCAAAGCAACCAATTAATTATATCCTTTGAAAATGCACTTTTCCCCTCCTAAATTTTTTCAAGCCCATTCTTTCCTCAGTCTTCAGGCTCTGGATTTTCCATTTAAAATTTTAAATCACTTGTAAACACTACAAATAAGAAAATTCCTTATATTTTTAATACTTATTAATGCTTTATTCCTTATATTTTAAAACGAACAGAAAAATAGTCTTTTGAGTTTTCCTTTCAAAAATGCTCATTCTATCTAGCAAAATAAATGTAGATATCTGCCTCATAAAAAAGGAAATTACAGGGAAGTTTGAAGTTGAAAGCAAAAAATAAGAAAGGTTTTTTTCCAAAACCACATACTTATGTTGTTTTAAAACTCCTCTTAAAAAAAGTTAAAATATTTTGAATTCTTTTCATTCTAATTCTTGAGTAACTCTTGAAACATTTAGATAATTAACTTATTGTAACACTGGGAAATTGCTGATAGTTTTACTTGAAAATTTCAAAGACAAAAAAGTTGAGCCATAGAAGATCCCTATAAATCTGATTTCCCACTGATTGTAACTCAAACTTCAGTGATGCATTATGAGAAATCTTATTATGTTTAAAAACAGAATAGTCCAAAACCTGCATTATAGAAAAAAAAAAACCTTTTTTGTTTTTCATAATCTGCTATCAGTATGTGATATACAATATAAGTAATAAATCACTTTAGTAACCTTCTGTTTCAATTCTTTATTCTAGCAGAGGTGCTTCGGCTAAGTATGTGTTCATTTTAGCATGTCAATGAGGATTTTGGTGTAGCAAGCTTGTCTTTATGAACACATAAATGATTAGTCCCATTCAGGAGGGAATTGATAGGAATTAGTAACATCCAGTATGAAAAAAGCCCATAAAATTTATATTAGAGTGTCTTTACCAGAGTCTTATTGCATTAAAATATAGCTGAATGTATGAAATATATGAACTCTCATGAAAATCATGGGAAATCAAGAATTTAATTAACACTTGATATAGAGAAAACTGTAAAGGCTAATACTATACTCAACAAGTTTAATTTGATGCATCATGACCTGTTTTAAGACAGAGAAAACCTCTCCCAACCTATGTGTGCAATCTGTGTTATAGATGTTAAGCAGAATGCCTTCTCTTTTCCAGGTTTCAGGTTTCCAGTTAATTTATTTTTCTACTGATCTGAACACCTTGCCATACTTCTGATACTATATCTTTCCTTGCTTCCATGCCTTCTTGAGGACAAAGAACAAGGTCTAAAAAACCATAAAATAAAGGTGCCCGGAGGATGTCTGTAGTGTCATAATGTTGTTTTCCATTCTACTATCAGTTTCCCAAAGACTCCTACTTGATTTAAAAAGTAGAAAAGAGAACATGAAATTGCAAGGAGATCTGATCTGAACACAAGAAAAATCCCAAAATGTTATTTCCCACATCAAAACATAATTGGAAGCTAAAATGACAATGTAAAAGAGAATGTTACTGATATTAAAAAAGATTGAATTGTGTCTATATTTATTTGTCTTTTGTTAGTACTAAAGAAGTTGATACCAACAAAGATATTTATGAGTCAACGAGTGTAATGGAGACATTTTTGACTGTGAGAAAGAAAATCCCTTCTTCATTTTAGTTTTAAATATAGGCAGAAAAATGTAATTTTTTTTTTTTTACACAAGCACAAAGATATAGATCACATGGACATTAAGTTTTTATCAATTCTATTTTCAAACAAGGAAAGAAGTTGTATGTTAGTTACATTTGCTCTCTGGTACCTAATTGAGATGTGGGAAACATCTAGAATACCACCTACACTCCAGCTCTAATTTACATAGAGAGATGTGAACCTTAGAAGATGTTCTATTGATTTCATATTTGAAACCACACTCTGAATTAGAAAAGCAAGGACTCTTCATGAAGTAACAATCTCAAATTCTGTACTCTCCATATAGGATTCTTTTTTTTAGTTTTTAGATTGTTCTTTATATAAGAAAATCAATTTGCCTCACCAGAGATTTATTATCCTGAGTAATGAGGATACCTTAAAATTGCACAATCAAATAATACTCTGCAGAAACTCTTACTGGAAGGAAGGACAGCAAGGGGAGAGGAGGAAAGAGAGTGAAGGAGGCAGATCATATTGCTGTAACCAGCAGCATTTTTTTGTTATTGTAAAAAAAAATATTTTACAACATAACAAAGGAAATGTACATTCAAAACAATCACTCATTTAACCCATATTTCATCTGCTTATCTAGGAGAATGATATGAGAGACATTGTGGCAAGACTTGCTGAAGTCAGGATAAACAACACTGCACCTTCCTCCTCTGATGAGCTAGCTGCTTCACAGAACAAGGATTGGGGTTTTGGTAGCAGGGGAGACTGGAGGGGTGGCTTCTGTGAGAAGTTACTGGAAACTTCCTCCACATGTGGCAGAGACAGTCCCTGATGGGTCCAAAGATGGACATGCTGCTGGTCCAAACTGGGCCAATTAGAGATTATGGTAATGCCTCTGTGATAATAGATAGATAGATAGATAGATAGATAGATAGATAGATAGATAGATAGATAGAAAGGAAAGAAAGAAAGAAAGAAAGAAAGAAAGAAAGAAAGAAAGAAAGAAAGAAAGAAAGAAAGAAAGAAAGAAAGAAAGAAAGAAAGAAAGAAAGAAAGAAAGAAAGAAAGAAAGAAAGAAAGAAAGAAAGAAAGAAAGAAAGAAAGAAAGAAAGAAAGAAAGAAAGAAAGAAAGAAAGAAAGAAAGAAAGAAAGAAAGAAAGAAAGAAAGAAAGAAAGAAAGAAAGAAAGAAAGAAAGAAAGAAAGAAAGAAAGAAAGAAAGAAAGAAAGAAAGAAAGAAAGAAAGAAAGAAAGAAAGAAAGAAAGAAAGAAAGAAAGAAAGAAAGAAAGAAAGAAAGAAAGAAAGAAAAGAGACAGACACACAATACAACACACAGATCATCATCAGCAAACAGCCATGAGTTTATTGTGGGGCTTTGATAGCTGATTGGAGGGGACCTCTCTCTGCCTAGCTCTGGCCCGTGGTGTATCTTCATCTGAGCTGGAATGGGGTTGGCTGCAGTCTCAGTTACCTCTTTTCTAGAATGAGCAAATTTGGCTGAATTGGATTTGTTATGGCCAGATTTATCTTGCTCAGCTACAGACTCGCTGTACTAACACAATTTTGCAGTTGTAATTGCGGCCAGAGAAGAGTGGAATGGGAACTTGTAACAGGAACAACTCTGCAGACACCAAGGTCAGTGAAGAAGGAGGGGGAGGAGGTGCTGCAGGCACTCGGCCAAGATTCCTCTGCAGCTCCTGGTGCAGAGCATGGTGAAGCAGCTGTGCCCCTGCAGCCCATGGGGATCCATGGGGATGCAGGGATCGGCCCTCAGCCCATGGAGAGCACCATGCTGGAGCAGATGGATGTCTGAGAGGAGGCCCTGACCGTACAGAAGGCCCATGGAGAGTGAACCCATTCTGGAGCAGCCTGTCTGTGAAGGACTGCACCCCATGGAAGAGTGGCCCACACTGCAGCAGTTTGAGGGGTACTGTAGCCTATGGGATGGTCTCCTCTTAACAGCAGTTGGCAGGGAACTGTTGTTCTCATCTTGGAGAAGGTCACAGAAAACTGTCTTCTGTGGCAGGGATCCCACAGTGCAGTGAGAGAACGACTGCTTACCTTGAGCTGTGGAGAAACCGTGGGCAATGAACTGACCACGATCCCCATTCCCTGCCTCTTTGTGCCTCTGGGGTAGGTGGGAGAGTTGGGATGCTATGATTTGGAGTAAGCGATCCTTGAAAGTCAGACAGCTTCCCAGGGTCATCTCCCATGGGATTATTGGAAGTAGAGTCCTGAGTGGGGCAAACTATGCTCCCTTAAATCCAAGGCTGTGATCCTTCAATTTTCTGGTTTTATCCCTAAAATCCACTATTTTATATTCGCTGCAGCCAAGACTGTTCCCAGATTTCACATCTAAGGCCAGTTCCTCCTTGTTTGTAAGTATCAGGTCCAGAAGAGCATTTTGTATTTTTGCTCCTTGGTCAGCCATGTCAGGAAGTTATCAGCAGCACTCCTGGAGCATAAAATTAATTCAATCTTCTTTCTGAATGGATTTTGTCTTGTAGTCGATTTTGAGCAGCAATGAAATTTCATTTTGCTTCAACTCCTATAACTGTGGATGCCTAGAGACGGGATTCAGTTCAAGATAAGGACAGCCAAGTGAGCTTGTTGCCTGTCCTTTAGGCATCTAACTTGGTAATAAGTGTATTGTTTTTTATATATAACTTAATCTATGAAGTATGTTTGTTTGGGCTATTATAATACATTTAGAATATAGGAAGATTTCCATATGTAAGTATCTACATCTAGACATCCTAATTTCAAACTCATGTCAGACCAGATATGAACTCCCACTATGTCTTTTTCCTCAATTGACAAAACACAGGATGCTAGTTTATATTTTAGCTCTTCTGTTGAATACAGCTGGGAAAAACAAAACAAGGCAAAACAAAACAAAAACCAAAAACAAACCCACAATAAAAAAAAAGTCAAAAGTCATTACTTAAAAAGTAATGAAAAGAACAGATACATTTAAATGTATTAGAGGACAGAATGATCAAAAAAACCTTTGCATTAGAAAACTAACTTAATGATTTTATGAAATTATTTTATTTTTTAAGTAAAATATGAATGCTTAAATCAGATAGGAAAGAATTAAGATAATTCAGATTAGGCAATAAAACAAAATAAAAATGTGACAAAAGAAAAAAATACAGAAAAATCTAAATAATTTTTGCTTTGTAAATCATGCCCAGAAAAGCATGACAGCAGTTTCCTAGATGTAGCAGAAAACTGGAAAAAGTAATGATCATAAGAGTCATGAAAAATTATGTACAAGAAGTCTTCGATGTGACCTACATGCAGACTTCCAGTATCCAAAGAGAGCCTGCAAGAAAGCTGAAGAGGGACTTTTTGCAAGTGTAAATAAAGAGTCTGGATCCATATGAAAATACTGTAAGATCAGAATATAGCACAAGTTTAGCAAGTGCAGAACAAGCAGTGAACAACAGTACACTGAAAATCAACAACTCTGAAAAAAATAATAAATTATTCATTGCAAACATCAAACAGCATAGCAAAAGTTACTATTTTTTTTCCTCATTACTGCACATAATTTGAACTTTTTGAAAGCAGACTCCAAATCAGACAGCTGTTCATAACATGTGGAGAGGGAACAAGTGGTTCCAGTAGGATCTCATGAAAGCTCTCGATGCTTCTTTCTGAAGTAATGAACACTTCATTGCAGAGGGAAAAGCATTACCTCATTGTATGAACAGCAAATAGACAGGTGCATATTATCAATTTCACTGTCCTGGTATATGGAAAAGTCTTGAAAAGACATGGGAAAGTCCCTTATTGTATTAAAGGCTGTGTGTTGATGGCTGAGTCTATGCAGATTTGTTGCATCTATATGCAGACAATGCTTCAGATTCTTAAACAGACAACAAAAAAGTTGTAATTTGGATGGTTTACAGTGTAAATTCAGTTTTCCTTGCATGAGAGGCTGAGGATAACAGAGAAATTGAGACTAAATATATTGCCTATTATTTCCTTCTCCATCATAATCCTTTTTTCTCTGTCTCATTATGCTGCATTATCTTTATTTTGGATCCTTTATGTGCATTTATTATGATAAATCTTCTGTCATTTTGTTCTACTATTAGTCAATTTAACCATCAATCTGTGCAGTCATTTTTTCAGATTAAAGCTGTATTTTAACCTACATTTCAGATTTATTGGAACTGAAACATTTTAGCATGAATTATGCCTAAATAATATATATATATAGATATTGTCTGCACATAAAATCTGCTGTCTCTTTCAGAATCAAGGTGGAAGGCAGTTATAGAGAGATAATTGTTGCTATTTATGGGAAATGGGTTCTCATTAAAAATAAAGGTTAAATGAAGAAGTTAGTTCTTTCCTGGGAATGAAATTCACATTTATTTTTAAAGTGACAGCTTTCAATAGCAATAAAATCGAAATTCAAATTTGCTGTATAATAGACCTCCTTCCTTATTAAACTTTTTTTGGACTTAATGAAATAAACTTCTGAAAGTTTACTTCTGGTCATGCTTGGCTTCCTTCCTAAAGCAAATGTTTCCAGAACCTTAGAAGAAAATCCCTTTAGCCATTTCATAATTATAAGATTATGATATATATATTCCCATATAAATGCTAAATTCTGAATACCGATTTCTTGGTGGAGTAGATCATTGATAACCAAATTTTTTTTAACTTCCAGTTAGGATATGTAAATACTCTAAGAGTGAAAATAAAATAATCTAAAGACCCCATAAATATGTGAAAAAGGTAAAGAAGGGATCTTTCCGCAGTAAATATTTCCTAAATTATTTTTGCCTTCAGCTCAGATCTTGAGGCAAAAAATTATGATGGTAAGATACTTTTATAAGGAAAAGGATTAAAATAGAAATTTTAATGAGTCCAGATGATTTTGTGACAGTACCACTACTGAGAAAAGTTTCAGTTCCTCAGTGGCAGAGCAAATTCACATCTACCTGAAAGAGAATGGAAGCCATTCAGAATGACAGGCTATATATTTAACAAAACAAAACAAAACAAAACAAAAAACTAAAACCACACACAAACAAACAAAATTCTAGGTAAAATTTAGTATCGCTAAAGTTGCTAACTTTAAATTGGAGGATTCTTGAAAGAAATAACACATGAAGTTCTTGATATAGATATTCAGAAGGAAGCACTTTAATGACTATTATCTTGGAAAATGCTAAAAGAGATATTTCTGCTCTAATGCATTTTCTGGTTTAAATATAATTGTTGGCTGATGTTATATTTGAGACACTTTTTTTTTAATGATAATTTCAAATTGTGTGTTCTAGATCAAACTGAGGTCAAATGTGCAAAGACAATAGCTAAGGAGATAATCTTCATGCAGTTCCAAATGTCAATTCTATATTGACAATTCTTGATACACGAAATATAGAAACTTTTTAAAGAACTACAATATGTTAAGAAATAACCATTCATGAAAAGGTCCTGTGGTCAAACATATTCTTTTGCTGAAGCTCTTGTTTTGAAAGTGCTAGGAGAACTCCAAATACAAGAACTGCATTAAAAGTCTTGAAGAAAGATAATGATTAAACTTTCCCATTTTCCATTCTTGGGGTATTAAAGGAGTACCTGTTTTTCATTATGTGACACTGATATAATTTGCTTTTCTCTAGATATTGAACTCTTGATGAAACATTCTGTTTGGATGTTTCTAGACTATTTTAATTTACTTTTTAGAAAAATAGAAAAAAAAAGAAATGGCTATAAAAAATATCCATGACTCATGGCTTACAAATTGTTGACAGCAGGTTGTTTAAGATAATTGTGCAGAAATAACTGAGGCAAGAAAGAATAAAACTCTCCAAACTGCAGCAAAGCCAGTGTGAGGTCTACCTAGAGAGCAAATCTTCTAAACCCAGCAATTCATTCTCTTCTATTTTTCTCAGTGCATGTGTTGCCTTCAAAACCATTCTACCCAAGAGAGGCACAATCGCTGTTTTAATTACAACTCACAAAAGAGAAAGCAACAGATGTATAAACATATTTTAAGTATTTATTAAATATCTGCTGAATTGTTATAGTCCTGTTGGCTCATTAGTAAACTCTCCATGGATTAGCTACCGATTCCCAACACCTTCATCTACAAAGACGTAGGGAAGATTTGCATTCTCACCTTATGTACACTCATTATAATTTCTTTTATATGTTGCTAATTATAAGACCTTATATTTCTTCGCTCTTTTCTTCTTGGTAAGGTCTCACAGAATTGCTGACTATAAAAAAATCTATAAAAGGATCTATAAAGGAATCCATTGAATAAATATACCAAACTATTGAGTTCTGTTTCAAACTGATCAAGGTTAAGAAGCATTGACTAAAAAATAAAGCAAAAACAAAGAAAAAAGGGGATGAAGGAGCAGTAAAAAAAGGCCTAAGTTCTTGGAAAATTAAGTCTGTAAGGATTTTTCTTATAATGCCAAGGATAATTGTGATCCCACATCACAGAGGTTTAGAATTTCCTGGAAGAATATTCTTCTTTTGTATTATATCTCTGAATATCATTCAAGACAGACAAGCATTTAGACGTGACAATTTGTTAATACGAATAATCAGGAATAACTACCATACATTTTCTATAATGGTATGCAAACTTTTCAGAGGGCACATTGCAAATTTCACTTTCTGGACCCATGAGGGATTGTGTTAAAAGTGCATGACCCTCTGAAGGGGAAGACAGAGCTTTTTCCCACTTATTTTCCCCACCATCCCACAGAATGACCAAAGGTAAAAAAAGAATTTAATCCATATTATATTAATCTCTCACAGTGCTTCTCATCAAGAGAAATTAGTAGCTTCCTCCTGTAGCTTTCACCCAAATGTGACAACTATCCAATATTCCTTTTGTTTTCCTCGACTGTTTAAGCATTCCATAGGTTTGTAGTACTTGAACCATAATGCAAGGATATGTCTATCCGGAAAAATATCCTTAGCAGGAATGACTGAGATAAATTGAACAAAGAATGATATTCATTGTGTTAAGAAGCAACTATACACCAGGATTCTTTTGCATTTGAATTTTTCATTTGTGAGATAAAAATTTCATATTAAGTAAACATACTGGGCACCAGTCAGTTTCCTAAATAAAAGAATTCAATTTAATTTAGGTGCTGGAAAATTGATTTCTCTGGTCTTCACTTGCTGCTGAAGAATGAAAATATCTCTTGGTCATCTGAGTTCAATGCAGATGCCTAATATAGGGGAAGGACATTTCAAATGGTACTAGTTGGCTTTATCTGAGTAAAAGAAACAAGTCTCAAGGGTGGGATCACTTTTGAGATTAGGATTACCACACCTAAGGTTGTATATGTAGATATTTACATGTGCTTGGGAGTCTAAACTTCACTGAATCTAATGTGTACAGATGATGTAAAGAAAAATACACATGGCCAGGCTCCAGTTTTCTACTCAAAACATGAGTGGAAACATCCTCTAGGCTACAAGTCTCTGCCAACCAATTTTCAATCTTTTTTATTTTTATTGTGGGTATGGGTATTTTACTTATAAGTAAATGCACAAGTATAGGTTTTGTTTTTTTTTTTTTTTAAGAGAATTAAGGTAGCAGAAGAGACATTTTTAAAGTCTATGGGGAAAATATCAAAGTAGTTACATTTCTGGAATACACAGGAACTAGCAGAAGACATGTAGAGGAACTTGCAATGGGTCGCATTTTTTTTTATTGAATCCATGAGTTTCAGAACAAAGTGGAATTATGGATTACAATTTCCAGGCTCATCAATTAAGTTATTTTTCTGAGCTCATTCAAGGATGGAGAGATATAGGCAGCAGTATGTTTTTATGAAAAATATTCTTTTCATGGTAACTGGATATTTCTGTCCTTCATTGTTTGCCTGAGTTCATTCTTGAGTACTTTCCTGAGGGCTCCATGGAACTTCCAGCAGTGAATTAAAAGTGAATAACTGAGGCTGTTATATCTCCTGTATTTCAGTATGCTTACACTGAGCATACAATGGGCTGAAAACTGCTGCAGGTTTTGAACTGATTTAGGAGTGATCGAATTACTTTTATCTTAGATGTAATAACAGCATCTAGTGTTTTGTAGTGCAGGTGTTTTGGTTTAAACCCAGTCAGCAACCCAGCACCACACAGCCAGTCACTCAATCCCTCACCAGTAGGGTCCGGGAGAAAATTGGAATGGTAAAAGCTGGAAAAACATGTGAGTTGAGACAAAGACACTTAAATAGGGAAGGCAAAAGCCACAAACATAAGGAAAGAAAACCAAGGAATTAATTAATTTCTTCCCATGGGCAGGCAGGTGTTTAGCCATTTTCAGGAGAGCAGGGCCCCCTCACATGTAACAGTGACCTGGGAAGACAAATATAATCACTTCAAATTTTCTCTCCTCCCTCCTCCTACCCCCAACTTTATACACTGAGCATGACACCACGTGGTCTGGAATATCCTTTAGGTCAGTTGGGCTCAGTTGTCCCAGCTGTGTCCCCTCCCAAATCCTCGTGCCTCCCCAGCCTCCTCACTGATTAGATGGAGTGAGTAGCAGAAAAGGCCTTGACTTTCTTTAGCACTGCTCAGCAATAACAAATCATGTTTTTGCTATCCACACTATTTCTGGTAGAAATCCAAAACACAGATCCATATTACTTACTGTGGAAAAAAATAGCTCTATACCAGCCAAAACCAGTACCAACATAAAAAACCAGACATATATCTATAAGAAAATAAAAGAAACCAAGGGCCTACTCCTGAAGTCAGACTGTGGTGGGTTAACCCTACTGGATGCCTGGTGTCCACCAGAGATTCTCTGCCACACCCCTTGTCGGCTGGAAAGTAGAGAGAAGACTTTATGAAAAAATTGAGAAGGATAGGGAGACATCACTCACCAATTATTAACATGGGCAAGGCAGACTTCCATTGGGGAAATTAATTTAATTTTCTACCAATCAAATCAGAATAGAATAAGATGAAATAAAAAAAAAAAATTAAAACATCTTCCCCTCACCCTCTCTTCTTCCTGGATTCCACTCATGATTTCTCAGTGGCACGGGGGGAAGGGAATGGGGGCTGCAGTCAGTTCATCCAATGTTGTCTCTGCCTCTCCTTCCTCCTCACAGTCTTCCTCTGCTCCATTGTGTAGTCCCTCACGCAGGTTGCAGATCTTCATGAGCTGTTCCAGTAAGAATCCCTTACACGGAAACAAGTTGCTCCACTGTGGGTCCTGTGGGGTCACAAGTCCTGCCTCTGAAAGTGCTGCATCCTGGGCTCCTCTCCTTCCCAGGGTTACAGGTCCTGCCAGGCACCCGTTTGAGCATGGGCTTCCCATGGGGTCGTGGTCCCTTTCAGGCCTTTACCTGCACCAGCATGGAGTCCTCGGCAGGCTGGAGAGGAATTTCTGTGCCTGGAGCATCCCTTCCCCATTCTTCACTGATCTTGGTTTCACAAGGCTGTTTCTCTCACACATTCACTCCTCTCCCTGGCTCCTGCTTTCCAATATTTTGCTTTCCCCTTCCTAAACAGGCCATCCCAGAGGCACTGCCACAGCCACAGGAGGCCTTAGCCCAGGAATGAGTCTGTCTTTGCTCTATCTCTCTGCCTTAGATGGTATTGGCTGTATTGAAATCAGGGAAATCTTCTGGTCTCTTTTTGTGGAAGTCATCCCTGTAGCTGAACTGCTGCCAAAATCTTGGATTGCAAGCACTGTATACAGACTTGTATTGGATCACATTTCTTTGGTTGCAACATAAATTCTAGTTGAAATTTCCCAATCATATTTAAAGATCACATTTGTACCTTGATGTCTGCAATACCCCTACATATTGATTAGTCTGTGTGTCAAAACCAGAATTTTATGTTACTTCTGTATTGGTAGATATCAGTAAGACAGTATACCTTCTGAGGTAGTAGCTTTTCCAACTACTAAAAAGTCACCAAGCCTTTGCTGTTTTTTTCTAAAGCAATATATTCAGTATACCAGAAGTAACATTCATAGAATTCAGAATCCTTCCCTGGTGAAATGCTCAGATATGAGGGACTAAGCAATTAAAAATGGCCAACTTCCTTTAGCTTGGTAAATTAAATTAATAAGGGAAGAAGGGAAGAAGTTCAGGATTCCAAACACATTTTTATCACAACTCATTTTTGCTGTCCACCACATGGGATGATGCATCATTCTTTCATCAATATTCAGCAAAATTGGCAGAAGCTCACAGTCATTTTATCGCCAGAATTACTGATTCATTTTCTGCAAAGCAGCAATCCCAGATCTGTTGTTTACTACAGGAATTTCTTTGGGGAATAATTTTAATAATGGCATGACTTGTGGTTAGGGGACTAATATAACTAGATAGGCAGAAAGAAAAATCGTACTCAAAAGTGCAAAACAATTGTGACTAATGAATGGTAAATGTAAGCAAAAATGGGCCTGATCCTCCATTGTTTAGTATGTGGCAATGCAAGCATAAAAATTCTTCCCAGACTGGCTTATTTTAAATTTCCAGAGGTTATAAACTGCACAAAACAAGAAACAGCTATGGAATATTGCCTTCTAACACAGAGAACTCAAGAATGCATACTAATTTGAATGAATGGCTATGCATTTTGACTAAAGAATGCTTGAGGATGAATAATCTGCTGACTTTTTCACATTTTCAAAGATATCCCAAAAAAGAATTTGGGGGAAAAAAATTTAAAAAACTTCAAAATAAGTGTCCTAAATAACTGTATTTTTTTTTTCCAAACATGTTCTATGAGGAGTTTGCAATGAAATCTTACAAAGAACTCAGGTGACAATTTAGATATAAAACATTCTTTCAAAAAAGTCAAAGCCACCACGGAGAAGCAAAATGTCCTTTTTTTTTTCATCAGTATTCACTGTGGAAAAATCAGGGAGGTTCTTTCACTGGAACTCTTTTTTATTGGAGATTCAGCAGTTGTGCCTGAAATTGGCTGTAAAAGGGGTTATGAAGCAGACTGACAAAATAAGCAGTAACAAATTGGAAGGACTACATGGCATTCACTCAAGTGTTCTAAGATAACTCAAGGATGAAATAGCTAAATTACTAATGGTAGTGTGTAACTTCTCTCTTCAAAACTGCTGTTGCTCCTTAGGACTGGGAAATGATAAATGTGATGCCAGATGAGATCTGAAAAATGTCTCTCTGTGGCAGGTTGTGGCATAGTTGACAGCTAAGTGACCAACAAGCCTCTCTATCATTCCTCCTTCTCAGCAGAACAGCGGGATAAAATAACAAACTAAACACTTGCGCGTTGACATAACTGTAGGGAGATCACTCAGCAATTATCTCCATGAGCAAAACAGACTTTGTGAAATTTAATTTATTACCAATTAAAGAGGTTAGGATAAAGAGATATATATTTTCATACCTCTCACTCCCAGTTTCTGTACAGCATTTTTACCCTTTTTTCAACAAGTTATCACAGAGGCACAGGCAACATCATTGCTGAACTCAGCTTTGGCCAGAGGTGTGACTGTCTTGGAGCTGGCAGGAACTGACTCTGTTCAACATGAGGGCAGCTTCTGACATCATCTCACAGTCACCAGCACCTGGGCACACACACTAATTACACGTGAATATGCAAACAAATAAATAATTAGAAAGAGGAGTCAAAATTAAGCAGACTTCTCTTGCAGAGCATTGAGATTTATTATGGATTTGTGTTGGCAGAATATTTTTTTACCCTCATTTGCAAATAACCTAAGAAAAGAGATCAACAGTCAAGTGAAAAAGTCTTTCCAAGTATGAAGTCATTAAGTGCAGGCTGGAGAGATTTCAGCTTTGAAAACTTTGATGAAGCCAGTAAGAATTTGAATGACTATGTTAAAAAAATGTGAGATGGAATAAATTACGATAAACACAAAGTAATCTACACGGGGAAACCAATAAAAGGCACTGAGCTGGCCACATGACCTGAGGGAAGATTTTGGTTTTGTGACAGTGATAGTGGAGCCCTGGAAAAAGTTAAAGATAGAATCTAAAATGTTAAGCTTTGTGTTTTCCCAGATCAACTGCACCTGTGTAAGCAGTATGATAAATTATATAATTGTTAGATGTGATGATTGTTTAGTAATTAAATATAATTATTATATAACCATAAGAAGAATAATGAGAAACTATGTTGGAAATTCAGAGGGGGGCTAAATCTATGTATACAATAGAACAATATAAGTTTAATAATTAACATGAAAGTTAGATAATGATAGAGTATAAAAAACATGATCATTTCGGATGTATGGTTGGAGTCAGATTTGGGTTGAATATACCCCGATTCCCAGAGCTCTTAATAAAAAGCATCGCATCTAATCCCTCTGTGATTATGTGGTTTTGAATACTAACAACAGTAATTTCTAATGCTCAGCAAATGTGAGAAGAGATCAGTTGTTAGAAAGTAATAAAGAAATACAGAATGAAACAGAAAATCTCATTATTCCATTGTATAATTTCATGTTTCTGGTGTGTTTTGAATGCTATACAACCTTAGTCTCCACACCTCAAAATGATACAGTAGAATTAGAAAAAGTTCACGGACTAAAACCTCTGGTTAAAAATGTGTAAACATTTCCATACAAGCAATGATTTAACAATGCAGAACCAAACAGGAACCTGCATGGAATGTGGGAAATAGCAAAGATAAGAAGATTTCCAGAAAGCAGTAAAAGCAGGCCTTAGAAACAGAAAGAACAGAAAACTTTGAGATAGGCTGCAGCGGCAAAGTCAGGAAGTAGAAAAAGTTACAATAGTACATCAAGCAAGTACATGAAACAATAGCTTGAGTTTTAGGCTGGGTTAAGATAGACCTTAAGACTGCAGAAAAATATGCTTAGCAAGATAGTAGAAGGTTTTAGGCTTAATAATGAAATATTGTGCATTGTTAATAGAAAGCATACAAGCAAGCATTGTGTGAAGCAAGGGTAGACGTGCCTTTAGGGATTGGATAGAACACTTGTCTGTAAATTTTAGGAATATGCTATTGGCTAGAAAGTTTTTAAAATTCTCTGTAAAACAAAAAAATCTTTGGTTGCTGCTGCTGTCAGGATGTGAACTGTTGCCATCTTTCTCTTGTCTCAACACATAATGAGGCTTATGCTGCAATAAAGCTCAAGGAACATGTCCCAGCACCCACATGCCATTCATGAAAAACCACCAACACATGGCAGAAATTAGGTGGTGGATTTAATAAACATCCACAAAATCACAAGTGCTATAGACAGTTGATTGAGATCAATCATTTCTGTTTTCTTCCTATCTACTATCAAATAAAGCTAAGGAGAATTAGATTCAGAATAAAGGGTGAACTTTTAGGTGTTTTGAGCTTTTCTTCCTCCATATAATATGTAGTGGAATAATGAAACTCTTTGTCAAAGAATGCTGTAGACTGTAAAAATGTAAATAGGTCCAAGGGCATATTAGATACTTCTGTGAAAGAAAAGTTTATTAAGCATTACTGAATAGGCAGAGCACATCTGATTCAAGATATTTCCCAAGCTGAAAAATAAAATTAAACACTAAAAGGCAGTGAAGTAATTCAGGAAATTTCATATATGCTTGCACCATTCTTCCTTCTGCAGTGTGTGCTTATTCTTACTCCTAGGAAAAAGTTGCTGGTTGTGTACTTTTAATCTGATTTAATGCCATCAGTGTCATAGTCTTTTATTTAATTTCTTGTCCAGGGTTAGACGTACCTTCATTTGGTCAATATCCCATTCTTTCAATTAGATCTGTGTAGTGTATTAATTCTGCATGAAGTTCCCTGAAGAGGGGAGGTGGACAGGGAGGTGCTGATCTTGTGGTATTTGCTGGGGTCCCCAGGACGAAGGAGGAATTGAGGATCTGACTCCATGTTCTTAGAAGGCTAATTTATTATTTTATGGTGTTATATTATGTAAAAGAATACTATACTAAAACTATACTAAAGAACAGAGAAAGGATGCAAACAGAAGGCCTAATAAGATGCTAATTAAAAACTCATGACCAACTCCTCAGAGTCCCAACACAGCTGGATGGTGTTTGGTCACTAAGTAAAAACAACTCACATGTTGGATAAACAATCTCCAACCACATTCCAAAGTGCAAAACACAGGAGAAGCAAAGGAGATAATATTGTGATGCTTCTCACCTTCCCTGGAGAAGAAATCCTGGTGAAGGGACTTTTCAGAAAATATGACAGTGAATGATCTCCCTGATATCCAGCAACAGGATGTGGGGAAGTGGTCTTAAACTGCATCAGGAGACATTCACATGTGACAACAAGAAACATTTCTTTATTGAGAGGGCGCTCAAAAACTGTAACAGGCTTGCTAGAGAGGTGGCTGCTGCCCCAGGCCTCTCTGTGTTTGAGAAGCATTTAGGCAATGCCCTTAAAACATGCTCTAACTACTGATCAGCCCTGGTAAAACAGTAGATGATCATTGTAGAACCCCCCTATTCTTGGTAAATTATTCTTATCTATTTAAAATTAGATAAAATTATAAACCTAGCAGAAGTATTCTTATTTAAAAAAACCTGTAAAGTATTTACTATCTTTTTAATTATCACTTGTGTAAAAAAAACCCAACCCTACTCCTAATGTGGGAAACATTTCAGTGCCACATGAAAAAGCAACAACAGTAATTCATTTCACACCCATGTAACTTTCATGTGATTTGGAGGTCTTAGAGAAGAAAATGAAACACAAGTCAATGACATTTGACTAGTGATTGCACTCCCACTCACTTGTAGTTTGAGAAAAAAACAAAACTTTTAGACTGCAGCAGCTACATCGCACTTTAACTTGAGTGTTCTTAACAACAAATATTGAAACAATTAATGAAATCCACAAAAAAAGCCATACTTTTCTTCAGATCCTGGTGCTATATGTAGCACACAAACAGGTTTTCCTAGACTTTTTATGTGTGTTTCAGAACTTCTTGGAAGAATGGCTGAAGAATTATCTCAACTTCTTACAACAATTAAAACCTAGTAGGTAAAGTTAAGCATAATGAGGGACTTTCTAATAGTAGCTATAAATGTAGACTAGCCACCTTGATTTTTTTTCACTATTGTACCTCTAAACGTGCCTCAGTATCTTAATTTAATTTTGAAAAAGATTAAAAAAAAAGATTAAATCATCTTTCTCTTTCAGCTCTTTTCTCATTAAATCTAGTCTGAGTATCTTCTGTCTCTTCCATTAGAGTCAGACATAATCATACCCAGAAGACCAACATATCCATTGCTGTTCAGCTGCTGTAGTGTTCTTCACTCTGCAGGAAGCAAGATTACTTTATCAGCAGGAGGTTTTCTGCTAAATCCATTGAAAAGTTGATATCCTTGAGGAACATTTTATATAATTATACAGAACTATCAACAGAGGCAAGTGTCAGCAGAGCCAGCAGCATTATACAGGGTTACAAATAGAAGAACATGGATCCTACTGGAAGGGTTGTCAGTCTCAAGGAGTGCTGAAAGAGTTTAATGTTTTAGTCAAAGAACTGTTTTTTGTATTTCACAGATCCTCTTGGTTTATTTTTAAATTGTTTTCCTGTCAATTTGGTTAGAGATAAATTATATGCAGCTAGGTGATCTACTTGGCCATCTTTGGATTTGCATTCTGTAAATAAATTATAAACTTCAATAAATGATAAAGTTCAATATAAAGAATATATTTTGTTCTATTTTCCAGTCCTATACTTTTTTCCCCAGTGATAGTTATGATGAAAACAAGCCCCATCAACTCTTATGAGCCTCACACATAATCCTTAACTTAGTCTAGGCATTCTTTCCATAAAGTTGTTCCTCTATTCTCTGTTAAAAGCAGACTCAACCTTAACAAAATTTTCTAAATTAGCAGGATGGTATAGATTGTAGCAGATATATCTTGCTCTGGTAGGTGGAGCTTACTGTCAGTGCTAGAGAGATTAAGGCAAATCCAACTCTATAGGTCTGTGACCAATGTTCATTGCTCAGTTTAGGGTTTCAGTAAGATGAATGTTAAAAAAGTCCTGAAATTATTGAGTGGAATACTGATGGTTTTGGTCAGTTTTGGTTTTTTTAAGCAGCAGAAAACATGCCAATTTTAAACTTTTTCCATTCTTATTAATGTAAGGAAAACAATCTCATTAGAGTTTATAATAAAAACCATATTATAAATAAATCTATTCTAAATGTTCACTAGAAAACAATGTATGTCTCTTTACTGAATCTATATTTTTGCTAGTTTTCAGATAGCTTTATTTTTTAAATAATAAATTTTGCCTAAGAAAAGACACACATCTTTGAATAAAACAGTGTTAATGAGAAAAGAATGTGTTAAACCACGTTTTTCTCAATCACTGTTAGACAGAAGTGTTTTCTTGTGTTGTGAGTATACAAACATGACAATGTGAAGAGTGTTCTGTGAAGACTTAACATATTGGGCAAAACCCAAATTTTATTTGAGGCTTAAATAATACTTTGACCCAAATTCTAAAGCGTCCGTACAGATTTTTTTAAAAAATCAAGTACTACTAGTAGTAGTACTTTAGTAGTAGTCCCCTTTTTTATATCCTTTTGAATGCTAGCTTTTTTTAAACTGACTTCAATTTTTTGCCATCTTTAAGTAGGCTAATTTAAAGCCCTGGGTTCCTATCAAATTATAATGTCTGATGTATTTGCAAAGTGCTCTATAGGCCATTAAATGTCTGGCCTCTATTAAGTATTAAACATAGATATTAAGAAGAGTAGAAAGCAGTAAAAAAACTCTTAATTAAAAAAACTTTACATGCAGATTACAGTTTATAGATTGTAGATTACAGATTATATGTTGATTTTAACCAGTATTTTTTTCACCAAATGAACTAGCTCTAATAAAATTTATAATAATTTATCAGAAGTTTTATTATATTATTGTTAAATTGTTTTATTTGATCACCAATGAGGTTTAAAAAAAGGAAATTTATTTTAATCAGATTTATGCTAATAATTAGGATATATTTTGTTTTATTACACTTTGTTATTAATGGTGAGGTTTTGTATAATTTCTCTTTCAACTGGCTGTGGCAAGTGGTTTAATCTGATTTAATTGATTTAATCTGACAGGTTTTGGTGGATTAGATTGTGATGACTTGATAGAGTTACATAGAGAGTTTCCGTAACCCACAGACAAAGTTTATGGATGTCAACTAAAGAAATAACAGATTCCAAGATCTTCATACAAAACACCTAAGAAGTAGCTTCTTTTAAAATTTATTTTATTTTTCTCTTCCAATAATTTATTGTTTTGTTTGGTGGATTTTTTGTTTGGTTTTTTTGCTCATTTTTCTGTTCATCAACTTTAAAATTAAATACAGTCATAATTTTGTAAATATGGGTCTGAGACATAAGGAGAAACAAAACTTATGGACAAAACCAGACAAATGGACATAGCTAGAGCTCTGGTAACACTGCAGAAAGATAATAATTGTGGCTGTAAATTTAGGATTTACCCTGGAACCACTCAATATACAGAGCTCAAGTAATCTCCATTATTTAATTAAACAAAAAGATAGGTGGATTTTGCTATCTGAAATATAAATGAAAACAGAAAATTATAAAGGTAATTGTCAATGTGAAAGAAACCAGCATGGTTGTGGAAGACCAGACTTCAACCTCTGATTTCTAATGGTATGTTTATTGTTTTTTGGTTTTCAGCACCCATATGAAAATTTCTCATTTTACTATGTGTTGCTAATGGCGTACTGAATGGTTAGTCCATAGAGAAGGAAACTAAGTTAAAATAAAAAAGTCAAGAGGAAAGCATCCTCTATTTTATTCTAGGTGTGGCTATTAATAGCATTAATTTAATATTCTTCAGTACACATTCTAAAAATCTATGTTGTGGGGGTGCCATTTTGTACACTCAGAATTAAAAAAAAATTGAAGTAGAAAAGATGGGTATTTTTAACATGTGTCTGTTAGTTTGAAAATTCACTTTTCACTTTACTTATACAAGAATGAAGTTATTGAATGTTGTAGTTACTGTCTTTGGTGAAGAACAATCTCTGCCACCAATAGCATCCTCCAAATATGGACAAGTATGAGGGCTGCAAGGCAGAAAAGGTACTCAAGAGGTTTGGCTACTGACTAATTTCCCTTTAAAAAAGATAATTTAAAGAAGACAAAGGATCATACAATACTTTTTAAACTTTAACAGTCAAGTCTCAGTGTTGGGAAACCTCACATACAGAACAGGTTGTACTGTATAGTAATGTATAGGAGTTGCCACTTCAGAGGATATGGACACTGAAAATAGACTTTTTATATAATTTTTCTTTTTATAAAGATTTTTTTTCTTAATCTTCTTAATCTTAAAGTACCACATGAGCTTTTATTCAGAGAAGTTAATTATTACCTGCTACACTGCATGGCTTATAATTATGAAATGTTATTTAAAGCTCATTACATGCACAAACCTGAAAGCTCTTCCTTCCTGCATGTTTGAAAGAGACTTTTAGTTTGTATCTGTTTGATTACAAACTCATTTATACTTCATACTTTATAAAACACTATAATCTAATTACAATCTAATTAGAGAATATTGCAGAACCTAGATCCAAATATAACATGCCATTGAGCATAATATGTGTATCCGTGATAATTTATTTGTTGCCATAAATTCTTTGTGAAGTTCCAGAGGTATGTGACAAGAGCAATTGCCTCTTTCAAGGTGACTTACAAGGGACTGCTGGGACACAATACTTTGCAACTTATCATGACATTAATGCAAATCTGAAGCCAGATGATGGTGATCATTCACTACCCTTGTGAATATAGGTTGTTTTATCTAGGTGAGAGATGAGGCCTAGGTGCATGATATTAGATATTCTAAATAGCCATCATCAGCATGTAAAGTTGTTTTTAACAGTATATATATCTAATTAAACAAAATATGTAAGTGAGGTAGGTTTTGAACCTTGACATTTAAAAAATGAAGAGTTCTCAAACAAAGAAAATATTGGAAATTTCAATTTTACTGTGTTGCTATTGAAAGATTTCTTAGTAATACTGTCAAAAGTAAAACAACACCATAGTGTTCATAGTTTTGGATTATTCAACTGTTCTGCCATTTGTTCATGGTATCCACAGCTTGATTCATTTCTGCAGTTTGTTAAGGACCTTGAAGCGTGATTCCTCTCTTCCTCCCTTCTTTTAAAAGATTAAATTTGTTCTCAAAAAGCAGCTGGTGAATTATCAATAATTTTCATATGCTTGAAAGTGATTGAATCAACATAATCACATGCTACAAATGAACAGGTGCTGGAAACACGGCTTCAGACACCTCAGAAAAGATTAAACCAGGATGAATAAGCTCAGCTAGAAAAGGTAACCTTTTTGAAATTCCATCAATTTTAAAATACTAGGACATTCTGAAAATTGTTTTATTCAAAGCATGGAGAATTGATTACTATAAATCAAGTTCCATTTAAATCACCCTTCAGAATACAGTATTCACAGAATACTGGTAGTTTTATCCCAGTTTTAGACTTAGAGAAAACAGTGAAGACAAAATGTATTTATTTTAGTCTATGAACAAAGCTGTACATAAACTTTCTCACTTGAGGCAATGTGACGAATAAGATAAACAGAGGCTCTGTACTGGCTGTCTGAGATATGCTTTAAACCATTGCTGGGTTTATGGTGATTATTATCTTGAATGCACCAGTAAAAGGACTTTTACAACTATCCTGATCAGTTCTCATTTCCTAGTCCAGTCAGATCAAAACTACATATTTTTTTATTCTGGCTCATATAAGGGCACTTATCTATGCCGTCCAGTATGTGAAATCAACTGGTATGTAACAGATATTATCACATATTATTTTTGATTGAACACAGTGGAGATATGTATATAAAAATAATAAATGTTTAATTATACTCTTTCTATTACTTCTAACATAAATTCTTACATAGTAAGCTGTGATTTGTGCTGTAATTTCTGTCACTCAAAAATCAAGACCTTGATTTATTTTATTTCTTTCTCTGTGCACAATCCCATTTAAATTCCACAGCTGTATATCATGTCTTAAATTCAGGTTCAAGTGGAGATAAGTCATATGCATTCACCACAAAACTATTCTCATTTTCCATAAAATGCATCTGTGGAAAACTTAGCTGTTCTCTGAAACCTGAATTTAACAGTGCAGAAATAACATGACCTGACTTAAGTCACAGAGTAAGAAACTCATATTTTTACAAGACCAGGACACTGCTCAGATCCTGTGCCAGACACAAAACAGCACAATGCCATTGACTTGATGAAGGAACTTGACAATTCAGGTGAGGATATATACATGACAGGTTCTTTTGCTCTTAAATATTCCTTTAGATCTCTACCCTGTCTCTTCACCAGATTGTGGTATTTTCTCTGTGGTCAAGAAACATGTACATGTTTTCATGTACAAAGTGTCAGACACTAAACTTCTTCATCTCAAGAAAGTTTTCTGTTTGCAAAAATACTTTCTCAGTCTAGGCCTGAGTAATCCAGAACAGTATGAGAGACAATACAGCTGAATAAAGATATTGTCCCAATACTCAGTGTGATGAGATAGACTCCAAGAAAGTTGTAGGAGTTATATTAGAAGGTTATTTTATTCTTTAGAATCTGTCATGTTCTGGATTTTGTCAAAAAGTAGTTTGTTTCATGTTTAGGCATAGTGGCTTTTAATTTTGAGGCTTTTCTGTAAGCAGACTTCCTAAGAATGTTGAAGATACAATCCTATCTATCTTCTTCAAGGAAAACCATGATAATGACATATATTAAATTTTAAAAATATATTAAAAACTGCAATTACTTTAAATAAGATTCTTTTTTTCAAAATGTATCCCTCGTCGTGACATCTATCAATCTCATGCTACCAACAGGATGTCCCAGTCCTTTGAGAACTGTCTGCTTACTGTCTGCTGCCTGTCTACTCACCTCTGTGTAGGGTATGAGGCCCTAGAGCAGGAGGGACAGACATCAGACCTATTTCCTCTGTAATTCCATGCTCTTTCATTATGAGCAGTCTCCAGCAGAACTTCCTTCTTCTTCTTTGCATGGTCGAAGCACACATGAAAATTTATCATAGGAAAGCTTACATCAACATAGAAAAAGATATGAAGATTTGCATGACAAAAAGAACTTGTGCTTTTCAGAAAGAGCTCTTCAGTGCAGTTATTATTAATAGAGTAGGTAATTATAAATATGAGCAAAGTGATACTCTTCCAGAATATTTTTCAAAGCTACCTGAGTTAATGATCCACTGCACATACCTCAGCTAGATTTGATGGCATTTTCTTTCTAGAAATCTTTAATGGATTTTGCTCTCTCAATATGTCCCTACATTCCTGAATTTTTTAAAACTTTAAGCATTTGGATTTGGACAAATAATTATTATTTTCACATTAGTTGTGTAAAGAAGGAATATATCCTTTATATCTCCTCTGCCCCTAAAGTTTTGTTCTGTCTTGAGACCTAATACGAAATTGCCCTACTGTGCGGTTAAAATGCTCTTAGTCAGAGTTGCTCAGAAGAGCTGAAATTACATTAGAGATTAGTTCAAGACAAACAAAATAAAATAAATTTTTTAAAAACTCCATGGAAAATATGTCTGTATGCTGCATGCTTAATCTGTTAATAACTTCTTGTATTTCAAGGATGGATAAATGCTGAACAAGATACTCTTATAATAAGACAATCTAGCTTAATTTAAATTTCTCAACTTTACCTAGCAGGTATAATTGTGTATCAGTCTTCCCCAAATTATTCCAAAAAATGCTCTGAATCTGAATCAATTCCTCCACAGAAGGATGAAACCAGTTGAAAATAAGCAATATTAGTAAATGTATGGAACCATTGCAGTTGCAATAATCCAGTTTGTTTCCAAAACCCCACACACATGCACACTTCCTCCCCTCTCAAAAGGCTGAGCACAGAGACAAGACCACGAACAAACAAAACAAAAAACCAAAATCAACCAAACAAAAGAAATCAAAGCAAGAAGGGGAAATTCCTGTAACAAGTGAATGAGAGGAGCTAAGTTTTCATCAACTTTTAGAAGAATGAGAAAGGGTAACAGTGTTGTCTCCTTTCACAGTTTCCAGTCCATCCCACCCTACAACACCTACTTTCTACTCTTTTTATGGATGTTTCTATATTTTTCTCATGGATCTCTCATCTGATTTTTCTTTCAAAACTCTTGTTTCTAAAGCCTGAAAACACATTATTTCCAAAAATAACTTACCAATTACAAAAATTAAATATTTAGTTGTGTAATAACATCTCAAAACTACCATTTTGTGGAAAATCAACTTGTAACAGTGATTTAGTAGAATTTTCAGTATGGAGAAATTTAGAGATTTGAAAAACCACCAGGAACTGGCAAAAATTTCAGTCACCTTTATTACTTCTTATCCTTTTCATTCATTATTAATACATGAAGAATAACAATCCCAAGAAAAAAAAAAAAAGGGACATAAGATATTGCCTCCAAAGAAAACCATTCTTAAATTTATCTCAATGTTTGTGGCAGTTTTTGTAACAGCCTAAGGATGTCTTTGATATGTGCTTTAGCTGGCACTTTTTAACTTAATATTTATATAATTTATTTTTCTCCAGCAGTACACAGTGTGTCATACTTCAAAGATAGCCAGCATATGATCTCCTGAAGATGAAAGCTAGGACAAAAGTTATCCAACACGACCTCTTTCCATAAATATGTACAATATATTATTTCAAATATGATGTACATTTTTGATCTTAATTCTTTTTCTATTATTGTCTCAGCTCACCCTTGATTCCTTCCTTGATATTCAATGTGTCTGACAGCTGTTTTCCGAATGGTGGGGATGTTGGGAGCAGTTATAAAGGAAGTGCTTTCTCTGGAAACAGCAACTGTGATGTACTATGTAAAAGATTTAGAATATTTTCATTTACTTCCAGCCAACAGTTTTCATATCCTTTCAGAATAATAGAAAGTCTGCTACTTTTCTCTGATCAGTAGCATCACTCTTAAAAATATTCAAATAATTATTCCTTCTCATCCCTCCAGAAGCTATTTATTACTTCTAATGTTACATGAAGCATAATTTACTTTATATCAGCTCATTTTGCAAGTGTAAAAAGACATGTGAAGTCATGTTCAATGAGCATGTTTTCTTAATTTTCAGTATCTACTTAGACTTGAAAAACAAGTCTGCACTTTAACTGCACTTAAAGGAACTTCTAGAGGTTATAATTTGCATCCTCCATCAGTATTGTTTTGCTCACTCCTGAATTCTGGCTAATTAAAACCACATTTGTTGAGACTTCATAGCTATTTGATGAGGGAGAATCAGAAATTCATGTTGCTTCACCCTGAACTCACCACCCCAGAATCAGTAATTATCATGCACATATCACAGGTCTTTTCTCTGAATAGTCACCTCATAGCCCTCCTGAGACATAAACATTACATTTCTGCAAGATTCTTGAAAACATTGCTAGCTTAGAATTTGTATTTATAAACTAGAAATCAGACTTATGAATTTTGAAGAAGTGGTTATGGAATTTGCTTATTGAGGTACAATAAGATAAACATAAAAAATGTTCCAGCCTCCCAAGGAACTGTCACACCGATAAAGAATAAAGCCAGGATCTAAAATAGACATCTGAACATATTAATCTCCAGACAGATCTTCTAAATCTCTTTTTGTTTTTTTAATCAGGGTTTCAAGCCATTCACTGGCACTTATCAATGGGGAGGCACTGCTTTGCCAAACACTTTTTCAGTATGTATGTAAATAATGTAATTTAAATTACCATAGAAAGGCACAAATAGTTTTTTGCCTTTCTGTATCCTATCATCAGTTATGTAAAGAAGTACAAGAACAAATAATTGTATTCTGAAAATTATACATTCTGCCTTGTGTATGCTGACACTATATTTTCATAATTTTGTCTGCAATGTTTGGGTTAAACTATTTGTTTTTCTCTTTAACTGTGCATTTAACTTTTAGATACATTATTTTTTGTTGTAGTTGATGTCTCTTTTGTCTCTTTTTCAATTTAAAAGTTTATTTTTGCATCAGTTACTTTTTATTGATTGTGAGGAGTCAAAGGCTGTGGCTTTGTTGTTCTTTTCCAAAGATAAAAAATACATTCCCAGTTTAGCAGCACAAACAGTCTTGTAAACCACTGTCATCCTACAGAAAGTTTCTGAGTACAATTTACATTACTTTACATTTACAGGAAATTATAGTATTCCCTTTATTTGATTATCCTAAAGCACTTCTCAAGCAGTCCTTCATTGTTATACACAAAATATAATCTGATTAGTAGTATTTTCTATAACATGAGCAACAACAAAAGATTTGCTACTCTAAGTCACCCACTGAAACCCACATTTGCATGTTCATGAATCCACTTTTCTAGTTTTACTTGTTGGTTTGTTTTTAGTGATGGGGTTTTTTTTTGGTTTTTGGTTTGATTTGGTTTGGTTTTCTTCCTAATAACCAAGACCTGTATAATCTCACAGATATTACAGTTCTGACTTCATCACTCTCCAGGTTACTGATGGGGCAATGCAAATTGGCAGTGATACACACTTGTATTTCTTTTCAGTGTTGGCAAGCCCTAAATAAAATCCATTTCTTTTATTAAACTGAATTGGTTTTAGTACTTTCAAAATTTTTATTACTTTTTTGAGTCATCAATTTTTTCTACCAGTCTTTCTAGCGTACTTAAGAAATACAGTGTGCTTAGTTTCTCATAGTGTCAGTGTGTGTTTTCTGAAGAGTGAGTCCAGTGATGTTTTCCAAGTTCTGGTATCCCCCATCCTAACGCCAATGCATCAGTTTAACTTTTTTATTTCTCAAAATTTATTTAGGGTAAAGAAATGTATTAATACCTTTTCAAAGGTCACTATCTTCAAACAGTATACCAAAACACTCAAACATCACTGTGGCAAGACATTGTCTCCATCTCAATACAGAAGGAAAAACTGTGGTTATTTGTCCTGTATAATTTTTTAAAATTTGTTCTCAGAAGCATTAGAACTTCCATATTGTGCAATAACCTGCACAATGTATGGATAGCCAGATCACTTCTGAAGGTGTGTGATTAATGCTCCTTTACCAAAATTGCTATTTCTGTCAAGCAGTAACTCCAGGTCATTTAGAATAATATTTCAGAAGAAATATCTGAAAAACTAAGATTTCACTGCTAGAGTGTAACTATCAGCTTTATAAGTATCAGCTTTCATGCCTAATACATTTAAAGTTCTATTGTTGAACTAAATACCCAAATGTTCACCAATTCACTGATTTCAAAACAGTTATTTTAGAATTTTAGAATTTTTGGCATGCATGACTGCTAACAATTGCTTACCTTTTGGTGAAAAGGGTGGGGTAAATGGTAAAAGATTTTTATTTTTTGGTTTTGTTTTCTGTTTTTCCAAATACAGAACTCATTATCTGATCAGAAGAAATACTACCAAATAATAGAAATTATTTTTTTATTACAATCACATCATTTCTTTTACTTCAAGAAAGAATAGCTTTGGATAAAATAGGTAGTGTATTTCTGTTCTTTCTTCTCCTTTTTTCAGACCCTTTTGGAAGTGTATTATTACTTTGTGTATTATCATTGCTAGACACAAATAAATTCATAGGGACTGTTTATACTATACCTGTCTGGAATTTCTTGGTATTATTTGAAGGATTCCTAAGTCATTTTCTAAAATTCAATCAGTAATTCACATGTGGGCTGTGGGTCCCAGATAGTCAAACTGTTGTCTCATAATCTGTCTCAAAACCAGTCAGGATAATGGTTGTGAAATAAAACTTTGAAACAGAACTAATTTTGACAGGACTAAGCAAAAGGTTATATTCTAGACTCAGGTGAGAAAAATAACTTTTCTTCTGGTGCAATGTACTATAATTTTTTTGTGCAATCTACTATGATAATTCAAATTTCACTTTGCAGTGAAACTTGGAGCCATCTCTTAGATGGCTAAAATCTCCAGAGAAAACAGATAGAAGCAAGCTTTTTTTTGCTTGTTTTGTTAGGTTTTTTTTGTGTTAAACTAACAAAATTTAAAGCTAGACATATAATGGATAGACAGGTGATCAAGGAGCCCAGAGACATATCAATGTTTAGTGAGGACCACTAATAGGAAGACCTGCCAATTCTGTTATAGAAAGAGACAACCTTATGGTAAGACTTCATACACTGTTGTCATGAAACTGTCACCAAAATTGAGTCAGGGAACCTGTAGAGTGAATCAAAACAAAGGAGGATGTCTAACGAGGAATATTTCAATTCTCAGAACAAAAGCAGGGCAAAATGATATAATTAAATGATTAACCTGAAGAAAGGAAGGAATAGGGTTTAATACCTAAATTATTCTTTCTAGATACTATAAGAACAAAATTCTCTGTCTTAAGAGCTTTCAATGCTTTAAATTCTTGTATATACATACTTTACCTCTTTACTTTTCATTTATTAAATCTTCAGAGGTTTATCCCATTTTTCAGCTGTAGCAGGAGTTCTTGAAAATGTGTCATTTCCCAAGGAGACATCCTAATGTGATGAACAGAAAAAAAATTATCAAGTACAGATTTCAAACTCCTTTGTGTTTTGGACCACGGAGACTATTATTTGCCATCATAAGTTCTGTATTGATCAATGATTATAGGATGACAAGTGACTCTCAAAGCACAGTAACTCAGCTTTCCTTTGTTTAAACACTCTGGTGTACATTCCTATAGTGTTTTTCTCAAGGCAACCCTGAGGCAGCCTTCAGGGTATGTTTTCAGTACTGCAAGGCTGCACATGTGGCTTCAGCAGGAGTCAGCAACTCCCTGGACCTTGTCCAGCTGCCACGAGCTTGTTGTCATAGTTTTAGCATGATACACAGGGCACTGTTTTAATGAAGATATGTGAGAGGAACTAAGACCTAGCTAGCAAGACATCTTTAGAAAGGACTTCATTACAATTCTTTTTCAAAATGCTGGTAACGATCTAGCTGGAAATATCACCCAGTTTAAGCTACAGTGAGTGGCATTTCAGGCAAAGATATACTGTTAAATGCTGATACATTAATGGGATTGGAGCAGGCCTTTTGGCAAATTTCCGTTTATGAGGACCAAATGAGGGTTAAAAATATTTATTTGCAAGAGAAAGCAAACTGACACACTGTTATTTTCTCGGCTGAGAAATTATTTTCCAGTCAATCCCCAGTTTCTTTTAGCAGATCAGCTACTTTTCTGCTATAGGCTTCATGATAAGCAGTTTGTTTGGATTGTTTGCTGGGTCACTGGCAATCCTTGTTACAGAGTATTAATTTCTTTGCATGTCTGCATGAATGAAATATGCTAGATTACAGAATAGCACAGGAACAGCAGTGAGAAATTAGCAACTTGTACTAATTTTCTTTTAAGGAGATATTTCTGCAAGAATGACTGAAAACTTCAGAACCAGAAAACACCTATTGAATTTTCTGGCCAAGTTTCAGCTAATTAGTCATAACCAATAACAGCCACAGCAATTTAGCTTTCAGTTGAAGAAGAAACGCATTACTTATTTTCTCTCTCTCTATTTTTCCTTCCCTTTTTTTTCTTAAGTCACCTTTAATGCTGGTTTCATTTAAAAACTAAAACAGGGAAAAATTGAGGTAAAATATTTACCATTTAATAGCAATCAAACACATATACTTTAGTTTTGTTCCTAATATTGGAACAGCTTTATGGATTAGAGAATATTTAAACTGATTAGAAGCTTCAAGTGACAGTGATCATGTCTAGCTGAATGAAGCATTAAAGAATGATTCAAAGAAAATTGTGTCTCTAAAGGCAGTTACTTCTCTCTATTAGACTAAAATAAATGACACAAGAAGTTCTCATATGCTTCCACATTATTCAGGGTTATACATTTTTAAATTATTTATTCAAGGAAGGCAGATTTTCTACTATTTTAAAAGTTAAGAAGGGAACTAAGTTTACTACCTATCCTGTTTGAAATTCAGGGAAAAACTCCTAAATAGAATGGCCAATGGCTGCAGTAGAGTACATAGTGAAATTCAGCATAATGGTAATGGCATTTTTTAAGATTCCTTTGAGGAAGAGTATGAGTAATAAAACCATTTAAAACAATTTTTTCATTTTGCTAAACTAGTAAGTTATCCTAAACCATCTTTTGCTAATTTGAGTGGTGCCTTCTCGGGCCTTCTAGCACAATACAAAGATGCATAATTTACCAAAGAATTAACTTCAGTCAGCATGGAGAGGAACATGAAACCAAATCTGACTTTGCATATACTTTATCACCTAGTAAACTCTTGCAAGACAGCACTTCATCTTCTCTAGCAATACCTTTCACAATGCTAATCTTTCATGCATGTGTAGGGGTGCTCACTGCAATAAACAGGGGCCATCAGAGGCTTCATATATTTATGTACACCTTTCACTCTTGCTCCCTAATGATTTAACATAAAGTGCTGAAACTGATCTTGTGACAGATCCTTCAAGTCTGTGTTCAATACTACAAGAATAGGTGAAAAAGGCAAATAATACTATGAATTCACCTACAGACACACCTAATCTGTGACTGTATCATGAACACTAGCAAACACCAAACAATTTATTTACTAAAAAAAAAAAAAAAAAAAACTATTCTGGCACTACTGAATGTACACTTTAGAGTGACAAGAACATCACTGTACAGATGTCATGCTTTGCTGATTTGTGATTCACAACTATACCTATACATCTTTCAAGCAAATGATTATAAGGCTAAAACTGACAATGCAGGAAGCTCAGCTATTGTACATACACAGCTGAAGTGATGTCCTTTCGAATGCAAGTCATTAGTACTTTGCTATTAATGCAATATGTAGGATGCCTCAGTTCTTCAAGACACACCTATATTAGTGTAAAATAGGAATGTGTAGATTAAGAATTAGGTATGGCATCAAAAGATATATATGTTACTGATAATAGCTGATATTGGAGTATATGAGCTAGATTAATGAAGTAAGGAACTGATTAAAATACATGCATGATTACTTTAATGAAACTTATCACCACACACTGAGGTGTTCATGGCCCAGTGAACCATTAGGCTGAGCAGGTGATGCCTGTGCTGCATTATGCTTGACTTATGTCACTGCGCCATGACTCCTGTGCTGTGCTGTGCTGTGCTGTGCTGTGCTGTGCTGTGCTGTGCTGTGCTGTGCCGTGCTCTGCCCTGGCTGCAGGAGAGCCTCAGCACTGCTGTGTGTATTCCCTGGCTGCAGGAGAGCCTCAGCAGTGCTGTGTGCATGCCCTGGCTGCAGGAGAGCCTCAGCAGTGCTGTGTGCATGCCCTGGCTGCAGGAGAGCCTCAGCACTGCTGTGTGCATGCCCTGGCTGCAGGAGAACATCAGCACTGCTGTGTGCATGCCCTGGCTGCAGGAGAGCCTCAGCACTGCTGTGTGCATGCCCTGGCTGCAGGAGAGCCTCAGCAGTGCTGTGTGCATGCCCTGGCTGCAGGAGAGCCTCAGCACTGCTGTGTGCATGCCCTGGCTGCAGGAGAGCCTCAGCACTGCTGTGTGCATGCCCTGGCTGCAGGAGAGCCTCAGCACTGCTGTGTGCATGCCCTGGCTGCAGGAGAACCTGAGCCCACCCAGGCTAACACAGGAGCCTGTGGGCAGCTCCCACAGCACATCCAACTACTCTAACCACATGACCTTCTCTTTATGGAAAAGTGCTGCCACAAATTCTCACACAGCCATCTTTTCAGCTTCACAGTAGAAACCATGTTTTCTTATAAGAAAATCTTGTAAGAGCTCAAAAGATGGGGTAACTTTTCCATGCGTGAGATCTGCACAGTTCCCAACACCTTAATTAAAGGCCCATTCAACATCTCCAAACTAAGGCTTTCCAGCATCTGAGGAGAATAATATTGTGTCATCCTCTCTTCCTTTAAAACTCCAACTATAGCTGATAACTGTGGCTATAATATATGATAACTGTTAATTATAGTGTTAACAAAGTTAAGAAATGGCATCATAAACCATACCTTATGGAACACAAGTGCCTTTCTTACAGGAATCACGATGAACAGAACCTCATGGTACAGAATAAGTCCTCCTAAATTAAAACAAGCAGTAGGAAATGAAAGGTAAATTTTAGACATATATATAGAGAGAGCAATGTCTTGGATTTTGGAGATCTGAATAAAAAACTTAAGTGGTTTGTTTTGGTGTTTAGGGTTTTTTTTAATCTGTGATAAAGAGTTGGATGAATTTCTGTTTGATGGAAGAAATTAACTGAGTAGTGACTCTTAAATGGCCTGCAGGCACACTGCAACTCACCAAAAACGGAAACATAAAAATCCAGATCTCATGAAAGAATAAGCCAATTTACTCAATCATGTTAAAATATAAGTGTTTAAGTCATGGACAAAGGGATTTTATATTGCATTAAAAAAATTAATAGGCAAAACCAAATTATGTATGATGTGGGGATGTACTGCTAGAGTTCGGGCACACAAAGAGAAGTAGGCAAGAGCCCTGTAAAGCACTGTGAATAGTGTTTTCTGAATTTTTATTTCAAATTCAAAATCATTATGTAAATAGCATTGCATTTAATATTTTTCATTTCATTGGCATTCAGAGGATCATAGATGTACTTCAAAAGAAGTAAAATGTATGTAGCAACAAACATTAGTTCTCACTCAAAATATGATTAAGCTAATTAAAACCAAGTAGTTCCTGTAACCAAGAATTTAGCAGGATTCACAGAATGGTTTGGATATATAATGGGTATGAAGCGTGTCCTCAGGTCCTTATAATAGGAAATTAGAGCAATAGAATAGGAAAAGGGAAAGAGACACAGGGAGAAAAGAAAATTATTTCATTCCAGAATAATTTTAATAAAATTTTTGAGATCCTCAGTGGCAATTCTCAAGATGATTGGCCAGGAAACTTCCCTAGGCAATAAATTATGGGAAGATAATGCTAATTTCAGCACAGATTAAGTGACAAATATAGAATTATTATCTATGATCAAACTACATGTAATAAAAAGTTAAATTGGTGGCATAAAACTGGAAAGAGAATTAGAGCAGTCACAGTTAAATATATGTCAGTAGCAGAATACTTCAGTATGTGTTTTGTGGGCAGATACAGATATCCAGCATATTTACCCAAAATGAATCACAGGCTAGATAAGAATTGGATTCCAACAAGCCAGAAGTAAATCACTTTTGGGAAAGAAATTGAGGCAAAGGGTGATTCTGTCAGATAAAGAGCAATGCTGATGAAGAACTTAGAGCACCTTGAACTGACATTTAATCAGCATCATATTTTTTTCTCCTTTCTGTGCTGTAACTTCAAGAAATTCACTCAGCCTCTTCTGGCTTTTGGAGAAGAAATCTTCAGTGTAAGCACAGATTTCTTGTAGTTAACTCCACTTTGGTGTGACTTTCTTCTTCTATTCTTAGCTTTACATATTGCTGTAATACATCAAAGACCTTAACTGAAGAAATAACTTGAAATAAGGCTAAGAAGTTTTCAGCTGTCTAAACATAGACATTTAGTGCTCTTTTAGGTTCTGTTGAATAATTTGCCAGTGCTGCAGCTGCAGCTTCAGATGGCACAGGTCTCCCATGAAGACAGTTTTGCATCTGCCAGCAGACGTCACATGATAGCCTAGACCATTTGGAAATGGCACATTTATGTACAGACAAGCCAACTCCTTTATGTCTGATTTTCATGTCTAGGAAATCCCTGAGTGGACAAAACAATTGCAAAAATCAGACTTTTTTTATTGTTTTTAATGATTTATAGAGCATGAGTATTTTGTTACTAATCAATCATTTTGTTGAGCACTGCTGAAATCACTAATATAACATGAAACAACAACAAAAAAAAAAAAACAAAACAGGTGGAGTAACTTTTTCTATGCTTGGTCTTGTTATGATGCAGAACCTGCAGCATCTTCAAACAATCTGCTTTCCCACTTACTATTAAAAAATGAAAAATGATTCAGTGTTCAGCAAAGATTATTGAGACACTAACCACAAAGTCAAATCAACTGTGGAAAGAATTCATACATATATAATGGGGTTAAAATCCTCAAGTGCTGTGGCCTAACAAATTTATTTCACTTCTTGATGTCAGAAAACAGTCCCTGTAGAACCCTTGTGTGTGTCAGAGAGAAAGCAAAGTAGGGACACTGCTTAAGTGACAGAAAAAGAAAGCTAGTGAAAAGACAAGTGAAGGAGGAAAGTAAAGGTGAGGTCACATAATAATACTCTGTTTTTTTTTCTCAGAGGACACTAGCTGGTTCTTGCACAGCAAGGGAAGGATACTGGATGAGGGAAACAAGGATGACTTGAAGGAAAGAAAGTATTGAAATAAAAGCTAAGGTTAAAATGACAGGAGTTCTGTGGAGGAAATTAAGTGGGTCATGCACATTCTGGTATATATTTCTGAGGGGTAGAGACAGAAGGGTTAGCATGTGGGTGAATTCTGAAGTAAGAGAGTGGGACAAAGAACCAAGGATACAGAAGAATAAAAGCCAGGAGTCAATCATTTATTATAGATGGTAGAGCTTTCTAATTTGTTTGCAGACAGTTTGCTTTACTCAACTGCTCCGCCCTGATGTGAGGGGGAGGTCACTTCTCTCCCAGAAAAGGAATGTGAGTGGTCAGCTCTGGGAAAGTTCAGAAGCAACCAGTAAGAGGAGCAGCAAGAAGGGACAATGCTGCATAGGTGAATAGACTAAAGCATTTTGGATATATTGATTTTTTTTTTTTTTTAATACAGGCAAAGAGGTAAGGTCCCAGACAAACTGAAGTCCAATCATACCATGTCATGTGAGGAAAGAGAAAAGACTTCAAGAACAATGCTGAAAAGACTGAGCAGCCACATAATTAATGCGTATAGATTAGAAGCCCACTGAAAGAGCTGACAGACTAGCATTTGATTTTGAAGATGAAGGAAAAGGCAGTGACAGCTTGGCGCTGCAGTGGTTCTGCACTGATTAAGTACTTAGTGAAGGGTTAAGCACTTAAAGCTCCCTAAGAACTTCAGTCTGGGTTAAGTGCACTCAGCAGGTGGCTCAGTGAGCGTTAAAGAGCAAAAAAACCTTGTTATTGAGGCTATGGCAGATTGCGCTCTGCAAACTTGTTAATATACTGCACAAAAAATGAAGGTTTTTAATTAATTACATAAATAAGTAGGATTTTTTATTTATTAAATTTGTTCTTTTTATCTTTCTGCATGTATAATCTTAAATTTGACAGTCAAATTGAGTATTATTATTTATCTATAAATACTAAAATTGATCATTTGTGACCAGGAAATATTTTTTTTTACAAACCCCTCTGAGTACCCAAAAATATAGCTACAGAAAGCATTTTTACATCATCATGTTTAAATCCTTTACATATTGTCATGGACATGTCAAAGCTCTAGATATTTATTATAAAATTATTTATTTTAGTTTGTCTACTCAATGAAGATTTTTAATTGCCATGTGTCCATTGAATACGTATATTGAATTACAGCCACATTCCCACAATGAAATACATAAAATGCCTTTGATAAAAATGCCCATATTTTTATTTGATATGAAAGCTCAATGCCATATTAGTTTAATATTCATCAATGTTCTTTAAATATAATACCCTTGCCATAATACCCCTTGTGCTTTCATTACCACTCATTGGCAGAAGAACTTAGTAATTAGCCTTGAGGTGAACCTCTCAATATGACTGACTTATGAGATTAAAAAAAAAAAAAATCAGATTACCATGGTCAGGAAAAAAAAGTTGTTACTGCAATACAATTATAGATACTTTTATAACTTGGTTGCTATGTAAAGCTCTATTGGGTTTGCATGTCAAAATGTTTTTTGGGGTGGGCTGCAGCAGAGAACTCTGAGAAGAGGTCATGGGCTGCCTCCATGACAGTTCCAAAATGGATCTGCTGCTGCACAAATCTGAGCCCATCAGCTAAGCTGGTGTGCCTCTATAAAAACATATTTAGGAAAGGGTAAAAAACACAGCACAATCCCAACACAGCCCTGAAAAAAGGTGTGAGAAAAATGTAAAATAAACAAGGTCAGTGACGGAGGGCAGGAGGTGGCCCAGGGGCTGGAGAGATCTCCCTACAGCCAATGGAGAGGACACTGCTGAGAAGCTGGCCAGCCCCACCCATGGAGGATAAAGGTGGAGAAGATATCCTCTCTGCAGCTTGTGGAGGGTTACAGGCTGAGCCAAGGAATGAGGGAGGGTTGGAGACTAGGTGTTCTTAGTTCTGTCTTTGTTTTTTCACCATCATACTCTATTTTTAGTGGAAAATATACTAAATTAATTTTCCCAAGTCAGCCTCTTTTGGCTGTGATCACAATTAGTAAAAAACATCCTTGTCTTTATCTTAATTGAAAAGCATTTTAGCCTTATTTTTTCCCCTTTTCCTGTTGGGAGTGTCTTGGTTGTTTCCTGGGAGCCACTCAATGATAGCCCATTGCACTCGCTCTTTATGCTTTAATGAAAAAAAAAACCAGCCAAATAGACAACCAGAAAAATGTGAATCACATAGACACTTTTTAAAAACTATTATTATTTTCTATTATATCCAATGTGCAAGAGCACAGACATTTACCAGAAATACTAGGGTGTAATTAGTGCAATGTTTAAAAAAATAAAATGAAGCAATTAATTCTACACACATAGACAGAGTGTAAGTTCATAGGTAGAGTCATATCAGTGTAAATAATTATTTGACTAGATTTTTGAGCCAGGAAATAAAATTCTTTTAAAGGAATCTATCTTACATTCTTCTTCTTTCATGAGCCCAGAAATCTTGATAAAAAGGAGATATGTGTAGTTATGTGAAGTGCGGTAATTAATCTGAAGTAACATCAGATTAGTCAATTTGGCATCAAGTCAGTTTGGGATCTGGGTTAGCAAATCTGGTTGACAGGTGTCTTTCCCAAATCATTCTTAATCAGGTTTCCAGGGAAGCCTTGCACCATACAGGTATTGACTCCACAAAATGTTTAAGTAGAAGATGATTAAAAACGGAAGCTCCTGGCTCTTGAGGAAATATTGTATGCAAGAGATACACAATTATATGGAAAATTGGTGACTTTATACTCTGCAGTCTAAAGCAAGCCAGGTTTGATAAGAAAATGACAAGAACTTGGAACCTCAGGCAGAGGGAAATTTTTCTGCAGAATTCCAAAAACAGAATCACAAATTCCTTGAAAGATAGAGGAGCAAATTTAGGGGGTTCCTCACAGTACAAGTGCATAAAAATTGCATTACTTACCTCTTGTGTCCTACTTAATAAGATGTCAAGACAATGGAAAAGAGTCAGAATTAATTTCCAATATCAGATTTTCTTTTTCACCATTAATCAACAACTGATTGCATTTTCTTCAGCCTTCTAGAATCTCATATTAGAAGTCTCACTTCTCTGTGAGAATATTTCTGTCAGAAGGAGTCTATTCTTGTAAAGTTTTCTGTGGTATCAAAAATATGTATTTGCCTTGCTTCCATCATACTACTCTTTTTATATGTAATTATTCTGATTATTTGGTGTGAGTACCTTTTAGTTATTAAAGTTTAATTATTTTAATTATCTTTATTTCTTTTATTTCTCAGACCATTCTTCTAGTCCCTTCATATTATTTATTCTCCTATTTAACCTGTCTTCAATCTGTCCATATATTTCCAGAAGTTTGTCTGTTTGAAGAAAATTCAGAGTTAACATCTTATTCATTACAATACTTTGTCATGTCTCACCTTCAAGCCCCATTGGATATTGTCTTTAATTTTCCATCACCTCAATCTCAAGCTTGACTTAGCACTGATACCTGCCTTGTTTCCCCTGTCTTCTAAACATAAAATGTACAGATGTTTATAGTTTTATCTTATTCCACTCACATGATTAATTTTATACTTTAACTGTTGTTTTCATAAATTTAGTGTTTATTCTTTCCTCCAGATCAATAAGAAAGGTATGATATTACTCTGATAAAATAACTGATTTTCTAGACAAAAGAAATAGAGTAGATCCACTTCATCAAGGATTCAGTGAAGAGGCTTGTATGGTTCATTCAATTTGCAATGGAGTTTAATAAAAAGGCTAACAGCCAAGGAAAAGAAACTGCTAAACAAAAAACAACAACTGTTTCTGAAGGGAGTTCTCTGATATTTGTTCTTGGGACCAATTTTATTTAATATTTTCATTAACAGTTTTGAAAGAAAATATAGAAAAATACAGCAATATTTTCAGATAACCATACATGTAAATATTGTACAGAGAAAGGTTGGAATATCATAAAGAGACAACTGCATGATAGGGCAAAATTAATAGAAGAGCTATGAAACTTAATAGGTGAATATGCAAAGTGATGCAGTTAGGGACTTAAAGAGCTATTTTTATTTTGTTATAAATGGGGTTAATTGACTTTAAAATAGTAAATGAAGGAAAGACAGTGGATGTAGTTTTTTTTCCTGGATTCTAATAATTCTTTTGATACTGAAGCTCACAGCATTCTTCTGGGAAAGTGCAACTGTGGGATGAGTGGCTTCCTGTTGTTCTGGGTGGAGAACTGGCTGAAAGACAAGGATCAAGGTGTTGTAGTGAATGGGGCTACATCTGGCTCATGAATGATCATTGAAGGTGCTCCTCAGGACTCAATTCTAGGGCCAAGTTTTTTCAATGTATTTTTTGATGTATTGGATGCAAGAGTTGAATTAATCATTATAAATTTTGCTGACGAAATGGGAGGTACTGCTGATTGTCTTAAAAGACAGGAGGCCTTGAGGAGGGCTCTAGCTAGACTGGAACATTGGCTATGATAAAATTTAACAAGTCAAAATGCTGGATCCTTCACCGGGGACAGAGTAATACTGGACATAAGCATAAACTGGGAGAGGAGTGGATGGAGAGCAGCCCTGCAGAAAGAGATCTGGGGTGATGGCTGGCAGCAGCTAAGTATTAGTTGACAGTGTGCCCTGGCACTCCCATTCTGGAGTCATGACCAGTCATAACCACAAAGAGTCATAACCAGCCACAAAAAGAGATGTTTATCCTGCTATGATTAGCACTGCTTTAGGCTCACCTTGAATCATGCATGTGTTTCTGAACCCTACCATTTAAGAAGGGTTTGAAGGTGCTTTAATGAGTCCAGAAAAGGGCAAAAAAGCTGGTGGAAAGGCTGGTGAAAAGGCTGGAAAGAGCTTAGTCTCCTAAAAGAGCACCTGCGACTTTGGAAGGAGGATGAGAGGTGAACTTGTTGCTCTCTGCAGGTTTCTGAGAAGGAGAAATGGAGGAGCAGCTTCTGAGCTTTTCTTGGAATCCAGTGATAGGGCAGCTGGGAATGTTCAAAGCTGATTCAGGAGAGGTTTTGGCTGGATATTAGGAAGCATTTCTTTTACTGAGGAGGACTGACCGTATCTTTACACTGGAACAGGCTTCCTAAAGAGGTGTTTGATGCCCCAAGCTTGTCAGTGTTTAAGAGTTATTAAGGACATATTTTAACTTTTGGTCAGTCCTGAAGTGGTTGGCAGTTGGACGAGATGATTATTGCAGGTCCCTTCCAACAGAACTATTCTATTCTATTCTATTCTATTCTATTCTATTCTATTCTATTCTATTCTATTCTATTCTAGACAGAGAGATCCAGGAGCCACCACAGTGATGCTACTGGCTAAAGAACTAGTAAGGCTGGGGGTAGTAGAAATCAGCAAACATGTTTGCAAATGTACTTTTGAAGTTTTTGAAGCATCCATATAACCCACTTAAAACTAACAAATGTTGTCTCTTCTCATATATGAATCATCAGGGAGCTCTCTGTAGTTGATAGAAAATAATAAACATTTCCTGAGTATACTTTATCTCACTTAATGACTGCCAATTTAATTAATTGTTGAAAAAAATAGCATGGGGGTTTTATTTACTGAGAAATACTCAATTAAAACAAAATCAGATATAAACAATATAATTGATGTTCAATAAAATAGATGTTTTTAAAAGTTCAATAAAATAGATGTTTTTAAAAATTCCTTAAAATGGAAAAATTTTAAAAGAACTTATTTTATCTCTATGTAGGTAGATATTTTGACATTTCTAAAGAATATGAAGTTACTCTTCATTTGGTAATTCTTCAGAATAATGGTGTTATTGTATAATATTGGAACTAAAGATTGTTTATTAGCTTACATGTGAAAATTAGTAATGCAGAAAAATTCTGGGATGCCCTAAAACATATAACCATGTTGTGGGTATATATATATATATGCTTGATGGATGCTTGTAAAGATGGAACCAGGCTCTCTCCAGTGGTACCCAGAGACAACAAGTACACCCAAAACCAGGAAATGGTCCACTTTAACACCAGGAACCTTTTTTTCACTGTGAGCATGACTGAATACTGGAATGGATTTCCTAGGAAGGTTGAGGATTCTCCATCCCAGAAGTTATTCAGATATCATCTGGACATGGTCCTGGGAAAGTGGCTCTTCGTTGGCTCTGCTTGGGGAGCTGGTTGGATCCTTTCCAACCTCAAAAATTCTGTGATTGAGTGTTTCTTAAATTTGGCCTAAGGCTGTCAAGACACATATTGGATAAGTAGACAGTGAGGTGGGTGGGAAATTAGCTGACAGAATTGCACTGAGAATCCAGAAATAGCTGGGATCAGTTGTGGCTGGAAACAGCCTTGCTGAAAGGAAGGTGGGGTTCATGGCAGCAGCGACAACAAAAGTCAGTAGGATGTCATTGCAGTAATGAAGGCGAGGCACATCCTCAGCTGCATCTTCAGGGGCATTACTAACAGAAATAGAACCATGATCATCCCACTTTTCAGTGCTTTTCAGGTCTAACCACAAATATTTTGTCTAGTTCTGGTCCCCATGATTCCAAAAATATGTAGATTTGCTGGAGCAGGTCCAGGGTAGGGCCATAATTATGACCAAAGGGCTGAATACCCTGCCATATGAGGAACAACTAAATGAGTTAACTCCTTTCTCCCAGAGAAGACAAGACCTTGGTGGACCTCCTCACAGTATTCAAATACTTAAAGGTTGCCTACAAAGAGAAGTTCTCTCTTCACAAAGAGACACATGGAGAAAAGTCAGTCAATGCATACAAGTTGCAGCAGGAGAGGTTTTGTCTTGCTATAAGAAAGAAATTTTGCACAGTGAGATCAATCAATCATTCACTAGAACAACTTCCCCAGAGATGTCATGGAGTCCCCATCACCGGAGGCTTTAAAAATGCAATGGGATGTGTTGCTGGATAATCTCATCTGGGTTTCCTCTACTGTGAAATGTTGGAGCAGATGATCTTTTGATTTCCCTTCCTACCTGGGCTATGTTAGGATGCTATGATCCCTAATCTTTTATTCATGAATAATGATTGAATCTTATTCACACTGCATAGCAATACATCAGTTTCCTTGTGCAGAGAATGAATATAAATTCATTGAAATAAATGAAAATACTCAATTGATTCTGCAAGTTTTAAGGGTTCTATACTGTAAATCCGAAATTTAGGGTTTTTCCTGTTTGATATATATTCACCACCTAAAATTGAGATGCCTAGATTAATCCAGCCTTTAAGAACTCAGTGCGACAAAGGCAATATCTCCAGTGTTTGATTCATCAGACTACCTCTGGACAGCTTTCATGGAGTTGTTCTTTTTGAAGTATCTATTCTTGTTTCTTAATTTGGATTGCTTCAGAGTAAGCCTACATGCTGAACTAATCGGGATATAACATTTAGAAAGCTAAAGAGCTGCTAAATATGTACCCTGGCTTGGATCACTTTGAAGAATTATGACTGACTTTGCTGATGGCAATGGACAATACCGCAAAATTTGCTTTATAATGGAAAGCTTTAGATATTGAAGGATGCAAGAATAAAATACCTTATCACATCAGCTTAAAGAATTATTTACACTGACTGCATGTATTCTTTTTATAATTACAATATCTTAATTTTTCTTTATGCACTTTCCTGCTTGATCTCTTTGCCTCTCTGTACCTTGCTGTCCTAGTTTTTTCATTTATTGTCTCCCAGTCTGACTCCAGCAGTTATTTAGAGTCAGAAAAAATCAATTTCTCAATTTACTTATATCCACCTCACAAGTTGCCTCATGTCATCCAAATGTATAAACCAAAAAGTCTGCTCATAGAACAGAAACATTTTTTACTTTCTGTCAGATTCAGTCTGAACAGTATCTCCATTAAAATGACAAATTAATGTATACTCAGTTTGAAGGGTGTATCAGCTTCACTGTTGCTGGTTTACCTTACCAGCTGCTTTACGCAGTTAGCTTTTTACACAGTCGCAAAACGATGTATTTAATTAATCAAATTATTTTTATATCATTCTTGTTCATTTGCCTGAGATATTTATTATTATTTAATCATCTTTGGCATCTTCTTATCAAAGAATCAGAGAATGGCCTGGGTTGAAAGGGATCTTAAATATCATCTAGTTTCAACTCCCTTACCATGGGCAGGGGCATCTTCCACTACACTAGGTTGCTCAGAGCTCCTTCCAGCCTGGCCTTGAACATTTCCAGGGATGGGGCATCCACTCTGCTGTGACGGCATTCACAGGGGTTTTCAGGTGAGGGAAGAGACGAGAATGTTGACTCCATGCTCAGAAGGTTTGATTTATTATTTTATGATATATATATATTACATTAAAATTATACTAAAAAGAATAGAAGGGAAAGTTTCATCTCAGAAGGCTAGCTAAGCTAAGAATAGAATAGAAAGAATGAAAAACAAAGGTCTGTGGCTCAGACAGAGAGAGAGAGCCAGCTCTGCCGTGACTGGTCACTAATACCAAACATCTACATGAGACCAATCACAGATCCACCTGTTGCATTCCACAGCAGCAGATAATCAATGTTTACATTTTGTTTCTGAGGCCTCTCAGTTTCTCAGAAGGAAAAATCCTAAGAAAGGATTTTCATGAAAAGATGTCTGCGACACTCTGCTTCTCCGGGCAACCTGTTCCAGTGCCTCATCCCCTCGCATTAAAGAATTTCTTCTTGGTAAATCTAAACCTGCCTTCTTTCCATTTGAAGTCATTCCCCCTTGTCCTGTCACTACATGTTCTGCTCCATCTTTCTTGTAGGTCCCCTTCTGGTACTGGAAGGTCACAATTTGGTGACCTTGGACCTGCCTTTTTCCCAGTTTGAACAATACCAATTCTTTTAGGCTTTCCTCAGGGGAGAGGTTCTCCATCCTTCTAGTCATCTTGTTGACCCTCCTGTGAACCTGGTCCAAGAAGTTGATGTCCTTCCTAGAGCTGAATGCAGCACTCCAAGACAGGTCTCACCAGAGCTTCTTTTGTATGACATGTCTATGTACTTATTTAACTCATGTAACCCATTGTAATCTTGGTCAAATAAAGGTAGAGGGAAAAACCCAACAACTCTATCACTTCAAATGCTTTGTTATGCTCTTATAGATATAAATCAAAACTAATACCAAAGTTTAATAAATGGTAACTCACACCAAAAGAAAATATATGTTATGTACATTTTCTGTGATAAAAGGATATTTGTAATTGTCACAAGATTTCTCAATAAATTAGAAATGAAATTAGAAGTTTACTCCCTCATTGTTAATAGAAAGAGGCCAAAAAACTGGGGGAAATGAAGGCTGTATAAATGAAATTATCAGCTTGCTTGACCATGGTACTGCAAAAAAGAACTTGCATGTAAAAATTATGTACTGTTTTCCTGATTAGTGTATGCAGGTTAAGGTGACTGACTTAACAGTGGGAAGGCAATCAGGGAACAGCTATGCCATTTGGATTTGCCTCTTGGTAAAGCCACTGGGAAAGATGTGATTTTACAGTGACTTTGTAAAATATCTTTTCTGCATTTTGCTGAATTTACAGTGCCATATGCTTCTGAAATGGCATAAAGAGACTATTTGCAAGGAAGGAAAATTCTGCACTTCTGTCACCAACAAAGGGGAGAGTTCAGGGGAGAGAATATGACATAAAAGATCGCTATATTGCAGTGCAGAGTGGACACTGTCCAAATGTGAGCCTTACTTATGCAAAACGTTATTGTCTCAAAACAGAAATCTATTATAAACTCAAAGGATGTTAAAACAAAATAAAGTTTCTGCAAATTTTTACACTTTTGTATACAAACAGGCCACTAAATTATTAAGTGTTCAGTAATTGTACATATTTAAAAATAATGTAGGAATTCTAGTAGGGTCATTTTCTTTTTCATTTACCGGGGTGAGGCTGCATGTATTTTTCCAACAAGCTATTCTTAATTTCCTATAGAGAGGTGAGAAACGGAAAAAAAGAGAATCACTAAAGTTAAAAAGAAAGAGAAAAATGGATAAGTGAACCTTCTAATCAAACAGTTAATCAATAATATGCAAAATTTCCAAGTGATTAGAATGTGGTTGCTTTTAAAATTTCTGAATTTTAAGTTTACACTTTTTTAACATATTTTAATTATTTTTTAAATAAAATGTTATTTTTTCATTGTGGAGGAGCTTATAAGGAAGACTTAAATATTCTCAATCATAAATATAACATCTTGAAGAGATGTTAATAAAACTTCCTAGTTTTCAAATTCTTTATACCTCTAAATCTCACAGGGTGAGGATTAAAATCTTATTTAATATATTGAGGAAGAATAGTGTCAGTTTTACTTCAGGTTTCAGGAAGAACAGTGAGATCTAGAATGATTTGCTTTCTGATTTGCTTTCTTTAGTCTCTTTTAGCCATTAAAAGCCAGACATGTCTGAGCAATGTCATTCTACATGGATATTAATAGAGTTTGTTAAAAGATGCTAACCTACATAGTGACAGAATTTCTTGCAAGATTTTTCTGCTGCCACTATTAGCATTTTTTAATCTAATTTTGATTGTGGAATACAATTGATTTGCTTTTCATAAAAAGTGATCTAAACTGTTTTTAGTTGTATAAAGTTTGTCAAAACTTTAAATAAAGCCAAGTATACTTTGTATGGCCAAATATGACTGATATAAAATAGTCTGATTTCAGGAATATAGTAACTGTAAATATGACACTAACAGTTGCAAAATATTGAAAAGACAGCTATCAAGGGTGAATTTACAAGGCACAGTTCCCAACAATTATCTTGCTATTCAAATCAAATCAGTGAGATTGCAGCAGAGTGATAGATTTATTGTCACCTATAAGTGGATCAAAGGGTCACAAGTGGATTTATCTTTTCAGAGAAGAGTGATGGAATAATATGCCAGCATTGAAGTCATTGCCCTTTATATAGGGTAAAAGCTATACTTTTTCAATAAACCACATCTTTTTGCTGTTACACTTTCTCTCAAAATATCTCTTTCCAAGTTTTAAAAAAGGAAAGAGAATCAACTGTAATAGCACATGGAAAAATGTGTCATGTTAACACCTTAAAATATAAGTCACTGTTTGAGATAAGTTTTAAATCCTAGGTATTACTTTCCTATTTGGATGGTGAAATTACTTTGATTTTTTGTCCCATTTTAAGATTGTCAGTCTAAATACTGTATGCTGCTTTCCCTGTAACTTTTAAAGTGTTCTTCCTCCATATTTTAGCGCAAAATTCTTGCAGGTAGCATAGAGCTATAATCCAACTGAAAATGGATTTTGACTTTGAATGTTCAGATCTTAACATAAACCCTTCCTGGAAAAGTTCTGATTTCTTTTGGCTAGCTTTTGTGAGGAATTTTTAATGACTTGCTCATGATTTTTAAAAATTATTAGTATTTTTGAATTCTCATTATTTTTAATCAATTTCTAATAAATTTCCTTCCATTATATTTATAAAAATTTACCAAAAGTGTGTATGATTTTTTTTTTAATAGAGCAAGTTATGAAAACACTTCAGGCAAAGATTAAGATCCTTTGTTTTTCTCTCCTGTAATACAATAAAAGATAATGTTTGCAGGCTCATGAATAGCATTTCAACATTCATAGAATCACAGAATCATGGAATGATTTATGTTGGAAGGGACCTTAAAGGTCATTTAGTGCCAACTCCCTTGCCATGGGCAGGGGCGCTTTCCAGGATGCTCAGAGCCCCAATTCCACCTGGCCTTGAACACCTTCAGGGAGGAACCCTGGGCAATCTGTTCCCATGCCATACCATCCTCATAGTAAAGAATTTTTTCCTAATATCTAATCTAAACCTACCGTCTTTCAGTTTGAAACTATTCCCCCTTGTCCAATCACCACATGCCCTTTCAGTCCCTCTTTCTCGTAGGCTCCCTTCTGGTAGTGGGAGGCCTCAAATAGGTCACCCTGAAGCTGCTTATTTTTCCAGGCTAAACAATCCCACTTCTCTTAGCCCTTCTGAATGGGAGAAGCTCTCCATCCTTTTAATCATCTTGGTTACCCTCTTCTGGACGCACTCCAAAAAGTTGATGTTTTTCCTGTGCTGGGAATCCAAAAACTGAATGCAGTACTCAAGGTGGAGTCTCACAGAGCAGAACAGAGTGGAATCACCTCATAAAGCCTTAAAACCTGGATAATTGCTTACCAATTACCATAGGAGGCAAAATGAGCTCCATTTTGGAAGAGTAATTTAACTTTTGTCAATTAAAAGTATTACAGGATGATGAGAAACAAACAAAAACTAAAAGTACCTCTCCTCCCCCTTCCACTTCTTTCTAGGCTTAACTTCTTTCATGGTTTTTTTTTCTTCTTCCCACTTCAAGTAGCACAAGGGGATGAGGAATGAAGGTTGCAGTTAGTTTATAACACCTCACTTCTGTAGTTTATTCCTCATCACAGTTTTCAAATGCTCTGGCATAGGTTTCCTCCCATGAGATACAGCCCTCTACAAGCATCTCCAACATTAGTCCTTCCCATGGGCTGCAGTTCTTGAAGAACTGCTCCAGAATGTGTCCTGTACATGGGGTACAGTCCTTCAAGAATGGACTGGTCCAGCATGGGTCCCTCACAGGTCACAATTTCTGCCTGGAACCTGCTCCAGCATGGACGCTCCATGGGTTGCCGCTTCCTTCAAGAAGGTCCTTGAGAGATAGCAGCATGGATATCTCTACTGTATTCATCCATGAACCGCAAGGGAGCAACATTCTTCATTGGCTGGAGATGAATCTCAAATCCAGCACATGGAGCAGCTCCCTCCCTCCTTCCTCACTGATCACAGATGCTGCATAGCATTTTCTACTCTTCCTTAGATATGTTTTCACAGAGGCTGCAGCAGCCCAGCCAGGGGGCTCAGCTGTGCCCTGCAGTGGGTCCCTTTGAGCTGCCTGGAATCATCTGTGTCCAGCACAGGGCAGCCACAATCTCTTATCCCAGAGGCCACCTCTGCCACATCTATGTTACCAAAACTGTGCCAAGTAAATCAAATGCACCTCGATGTGTCTACAGAGAGATTTACACCATTCCAGGAGGAATCTCAGTGAAATTTCCAAAATTTGTCTCGGAGCCAATTAGAACATAGAGGGATAATTTAGCCAGAGAAGTTTAACTCAGTGGATCGGATGATATAATCTTTTTTCTGAATGAATCTCAGGTGTGTTTGGTCCTCATGAAACTGATAGCTCCAATGATAATCTGAACAGCACACTCAAAAGTAATCTTGAAGTGATTGGGTTTTTGTTAAACTTGATTAGGGAACTCATTCTAATTTTTTCATGCTCTTCCAAAAAAATCAAATTTTTCACTTAACTTTGACTTGACTTACTTATTCTTCCTAAATATTCAACACAAAATAAAACTCAAGGAATTTTCATCCCCAGTGGTATGCAGTAACAATTAAAAAATGCTTTCAGAAGTCTTTATAAAGCAAACTCACCAACTTCATACTTCCACAGTTATGGTTTAAAGAAAGTTTTCTAATTTGTTTCGTCTTTGGAAACTACAAAGTGACTGATGGCATTGCAGCGCTTTGGTAAGCAGCATATTAGTCACAATGAAAGATCACTATCACAAATAGTACATTGCTAAGTCAGGGAATTACAGCCCTGGTGGAGCTGTGTAGAAACTTTCATACATACCTGATATAAAAAAAAACCAACTTTCTCCAACTTTTTTTCTTTGCTTTTTTTTACTTAGTTTCTTTCAAAATTCAAGTTTTTGAACATTGATAGATAAGTCTCCATAAATATTCTCCTGGACTTTTTTTCAAAAGTTCAAACCAGTTTAGGAATCAGAAAAGACATTTAAAGAAACCCTTTGACCTTGCAAATAAAAAGAATATTTTCTCAAATTTTCATAAAAGTTACCAGATTCCATCAAATATTACAGCTACTGTAAGGTTTTAAAGACACGTGTACAGGTTTTATCATACTTTGGTTAGAGAAAAATATGCATCTGGAAAAATAGAGGAATCAGGACATTACCTTATATAATAGCAAGTTCAAGATTTTTAGGGGAATGCTGTATTTTGGAGGAGCTTCTGTTAACGCTGTCTACAAATGCTGAGAGAAGCATTTATTCAGCTATAATGAAACTGGCCTTTAAAAAGGACTTGGAGGTAAGGTTCCAAATGTTATTTGCTGCCAAATGCACTGTTAAACTTATTGAAGGACATTTATGAGCAGCACTGCATTTCTGGTTTTACTGTATGTTTGTATGTTGTAAACTTTGAGAATAAAATCTTTGGCTCACTTATGGAAAGCACTGCCTGAGTAAATGATATATAGAGGTCATGGTAAAAATCCACATAATCATTTAGGTAAAACCAGCTTATTATGTTTTTGTCTTCTCAAAGTATGTGGGAAAGAGAAAATTGATTTAAATCTTTAAATTTTTTTCTCTTTATTCTCCCTTTTTCAATTAAACCAAAAGTAGAAAATGAAAAATTACTTAGAGATATTTTTTAAGTTCTCACAGTTATATCATCCATGAATATTTGAATAATTTTACTGTTGCCTTTTTGTTTTGCTTTATGAAGATATATAGACATATACATTTTTCTTTCTCTACAATAGCTTCTTTTCTTTTTATTTTATTAGATAAATTTATTTTCCTGTATTTCAGAATGGTTTGACATTGCACTACCTTGATTTTTGATATAATGCTTAAATTTTTACATATGAGACACACTAATAATATGCTTTATAAATCACTTTACAGACATGCACAGGCACACATAAAATTCTCATGACCTGGGAAGGAGTAATGCTTTTGTTTAAATGCTTCCTGCAAGCTGTTGTGTGTTACACAGATGCTAAACAAGGCCATATTTCTTTATTAGTCTCCTTTTGTTGATGGCATGTGCACAGTTGAAAATAATGTATGTTTCCTTGTACACTGACATGTTGACTGGGAACTACCCTTTTGCACTAATAACATGAAACAGCTTGAATATTGGTCATTCAACAGAATTTCTGAAAGCACTTCAAAAATAAATCATCAAACAGCATTTTGAGCTCCATTTAGGGAAAAAAAAAGTCCTCTTCTTTCAATATGCAAAGTGATACACACAGGTTATTTTCAAAATTAACTATGTTTTCTTTTCTAAGATTTCCAGTTCATCTTAAATGCCAGCAACACAGTGGTAGAAATAGAGGTAAATTGCAGCCATTAAGTGCAGACAGTAAATGTGTGCACCAGCTTTAGCTCAATGTGAAAATTAAATCCAAACTGCTACAAACTAGGTCTGGGTTTTAATGTTAATTGTTCACATGCCCTCAATACAAATTATTCACACTAATGTACTACATTAGCCAAGCCTGTCACTTTCACAATTATTATTTTGGTTGCTACTGTTGTTGTTTTGTAAATGTCATCTCATTTTGTGTCCATTGTGGGAATTTAGGTAAGCTGCTTTAGTTGTAAGAAAGTTCTGAGCATAACATTTAAGGCTGCTGCTGCAGTTTCATGGATCATTAACAATTTGCTAATATTGTTTTAGCTTGCAAATTAGTGCAGCTTAGTGACTAAGGAAAGGTTCCATAGCTGTCATCAATCAGACTAAAATTCTTCATGCATGAGATGAAAAACGATTTTTAGCCTTTGAGGCTCAGACAGCCAATTACTGTAACAAAAAAAAAGAAAAAACAAAACCAAAACAAAACCAAAATAAAAGTGTGGGGTAGACAGAGGAGTGAAGGAGAGAAAGCAAGCTATAAAAGTGCTGTTAGCAATTCTATTAAATTTTTTTCTTGTTGCATTCGAAAAGAACTAACACATGCTCTGTAATCATTCCTTAGCTTCCTGCTATATTAATGACAAATTTTAGAAGGAGAAACAGAACCTTTCATAGGAAATGACAAGAGATTAGTGGCTAAAGAAAGAATACCAGAAAATCTGAGTCCCAGAATCATTAAGGTTGGAAAAGACCTCCAAGATCATTGAGTGCAACATTTGACTGAGTACTACCTTGTCAACTTGAACACGGCACTAAGGGCCATGCCCAGTCATTTCTTGAACACCTGCAGGGTGATGCCACCACCTCTTTGGGCAGTCTGTTCCAATGCTCAATCACACTTGCAGTGAAAAAAATTCTGTTGTAGTGTGTTCATTAAGTTCATTTAATTCCTCCCCCATTCTATGCATCTGCTCCCCCCCATTTTGTGTAAAATGGTTCTGCCCTGCTCAGTTTTCCCGCCACAGCCCTGCCAGTTCTATTGTCAATCTGTTAGGTTATATAATTCCTCCTCCCCTTTTTCCCTTATATGTATGCTTTTTCTCCTCCCTGGGCCAAGTCAATCACCCCCCCACTCCACCTAGCATTCCAGAAGCTTCTCCTCTTTGGGGGTTGTGGTTGGCTGTGGGCCCGGGGCCCCTCCCATACCTGGTACCTATTGGGCTCTCCACTGTGTCATTTGTGTTAAGCTCATCCCCTCTTCTCCCCCCATTGGTCTGCTGTAAACCCCTCCCGGGTCCACTCCTTCCCTTTATAACCCCTAAGCACTCTGTGTTTTTGGTCATTCGCTGGGACATTATGGGCTTTCCAATAAACCAAGTTTAGCCCCCAGTGAGTGTCCAGCTCCTTCCTTCTCGTCGTTTAGCAGCGATCCAGTCCGCAGCCAGCACAGCCCGAGGCCTTACGACGCCGAGGGGCGCTGGCAGGTTATGCAGCGAGGTGTCAGCTTAACCTCAGGGAGCCGGACTCTGACCTTCTCTGCTCTAGAAGGCTAGACACTTGTCGCTGCAAAATTCTTCCTGATATCCAATATAAACCCCACCTTGCACAGTTTGAGGCTACATCTTCTTGTCCTGCTGACAGTTGCCTGGGAGAGGAGAGCAACCCCCACCTGGCTACAACCTCCTTTCAGGGAATTGCAGAGGAGGATAAGGTCTCTCCTGAGCCCCTTTTTCTTTCCTCAAACACCTCCAGTTCGCTCAGCTGCTCCTCCTCAGACTTTTATTCCAGACCCTTCACCAGCTTCCGGTCATGCTCCAGTACTTCAATATCATTTTTTATAGTGCGAGTCCAAAACCGAACACAGGATTTGAGGTTTGGCATCACCAATGCCAAGAACAGGGGGACAGTGACTTCCTTGGTCCTGCTGGCCACGCTATTGCTGATACAGTGCAGGTCAGCATTGGCCTTCTTGGCCACCTGGGCACACACTGACTCGTGCTCTGCTGCTGTTGGCCAGCACCTCCATGGACTTTTCTGCTGGGCTGCTTTCCAGCCACTCTTCCCCAAGCCTGAAGTGACAGAAATTGTGACAGAAGTGCAGATTGTCTTTTATTTTGTCTTTAACCAAGCTCTCTCACTCAAATTTCTTTTCTCTCATCCATCACCTTCATGCACACTCTCTTTTTCTATTGCCTTTTCTGCACACATCTTTGCAGCCTTTTCCTGTTTCACACCTTCTTAACACCTTCTATCAAATCTTCCCCTTTCCCATCATTCTCCTCTGTCACTTCTGCTGCCTGTCTTGATCTCATTGTAGCTTTACAGTCTTCTCTTTCAATATTTAACTTCTTTATGGGAGCTAATAAACTCTATTTGTCACTATATAAACTGTATTAAAGAATTAGAGAAAGTACTATAAAAACTGTCAACAGCATCATTGTCATAACCCCTTTTGCCTTCAAACTATGTACTTCTCTTTATGTCAGAGTTGCCCAGGTTGTTTATCACTTGTCAGTCAGAAATGCATGCAGAAAAGGGCCTGTGCCATACCATTCTCACCTGTGTTTAACTTAAAATCCTGGTGTCTCTGGTAGGGAGGTAGGGCATTAATCTGAGGTCTCATCACTTTAGTGCCATCATACTTCGTAAAGTTCTGTCAAGGCCATTAGAAATAAACACCAAAATTTTCACATATAGCAAAAGGCTTTTCAGGATTACAGTGTAGGTTTTTTATGTTTAGTGAGAGAAGGAACTTAAGTGTCAGATATATCTCTCTATAAGACTCCATAAACTATGGATAACTCAGAATTGGCATAAGAGATCATGCACAAGTATGGAAACAAAGCATAGTGTGGCGACTCTTATTTTACCACTGTGCCACAAGGCAGAATCTTAAGATAATGAATGTTTTCTAAAAAAACATAGAGACCACTGGAAGAAAAAAAATAAGAAAAAAAATAAGTATAAAATATTCTTTTTAATATTTCTTTTTTGACTATGTTTGCAAGAAATTCCACTCTTCCTCTTGCTTTCTAAAATATTTTAATTCTGTCTGTTTTCCAAATGTCTCAGATGAGTTATCTTTATGAGACACAGAAATCATAACATGTTTATGTTACGAACCAGAACTCAAACAAACTCTTTTTTTTGGAAAATTGCAAAACTTTTACAATCAATACTGTAAGAAACCAGTAACAAAGAGATAGACAAATTAGTTTTGTAAGCAAGAAAAAGAAATTCTAATAATAGGAATTATTTGCTTATCTTCGCTTTAAAATATAATTAATTTAATGTGGTATTTGTATTTATCAAAGAAATTTTATTAACCATTATTATGACAATGCTTTTAATAAGTGTATTTAAAAAAATACATAAAATGGCAAAAAAAAAAAAAAATTCCCAGTTCTGATTTCAAATTCATCCTAACTTAATGTGAAATGAGTGATCTGAATTAGTAGTGACACTAAAGTGCATAGTTATCCATGTAAGTTCTATGTCAAATAATGCTGGAGATAGAATCTTACACTTGTCTTAGGTTTTATGCACAAGACTTGGTGGTGCACAATCAGAGCTAGCACGTCATGTCCAGGTGTAAAACCCAATAGATCTTCATCTTTGCACCAAAATTGTGCAGCATCAATAAATTTTGTGACCTTGTTAAATGAAATAAGGGTGATGAAGTCAAGATTTTTTTTAAGTTTCTCTGAGTGATGAACTTTAAACTTAGAAACCATTAAAAATAAATTGAATGCAACCTCTTTCTAAGCCAGTGAGGAGTAATATATAAAATAACATTTCAATGAGGATTTTAACTGGATTTTGATCTTGTCATTTTGAAAATAACTATATGCAAAATAGCAGGTGGTTGCATCTTAACACTTCATCTTGATTGCTGTAAAAATTACAGTGCAAACAAGAATTTTAGTTTGTCAAAAAAGTTTAGTTAATCATGATTTTCATTTCAGGAGATCTCAAAGTATACATAGATAATATATTTTCTCAGCATTTTAAGAGTTAATCACACTTCTGGTAGGAAAAGATATGTATTTATATATATATCTAATTAGAAAATTTATACTAATATCCAACAGACCAGTTATTAAAGTAAGATTTATTTTATACTCTACTGTATCTGAACAACATAATGTAATCCATCAATCAAAAAAGTAATAATTTATTGCTGTTTCTTTTCATTTATAAGTATATTTTTATCAGCTTGACAAAATGAGTTATGGGTCCTATTTCTCAGCCTTCACTTTCCTTAAAAAATTAATTTGGAAACATCAGATACTTAAAATTAAAAATAAAAAATAATAATGACTTAAATAAAAGAAGAAGGAGAAAGAAAGCATTTTTCTTCAAATATTTTCAAGAGTGCCTTTTGCTTATTGTATTTACTGATGCAATAAATCAAATGTTCTGTTTTACCTAACAAGAATGTGTTAACTTGCCCTGGTAAAATATTTTGATTTGCAATCAACCCATATTCATGCATTTAGTACAAGGAGAAATGAAAGAGAAAAAGGGAATATGAAGTTATTCAACAATATAACAGATTTCTTTTTTTATTTATAAATTTATATTTCAGAAAATTATTAATCAAATATTTCATTCAGTAAATGAATGTAGTGATGAAAATGTCTAAAATTTTAATCAATAAAGGTGTTTTAACTTTGAATTCTAGAATATGTCTTTCTCTATTGTCAAGCTTAGAATATTTAATTCTTCATTCTCTTTTTAATGTACTTTTTGAATTATTAATATTCCATTCATGTCTAAATTGTTACACAACTCAAATTTCCAACATAGCAGCCAAGGTGATCACTGATGAATTAAAAACTAAAAAAACCTCCCTAACTTACAGCAAATTAAGTTTTCCCCATGGTACACAGAATAGAAACTGAATAGAAAACAATAATATTTTAATAAATTATTTCCTTACAGGTAAGCAGTTAAGGATGAGTCTGGTGGAGCTTGCTAAATAAACTGTCAACTATTTATATGGAACAGACATTTCCCAAATAATCGCTAAGTATTAGTCTGGTGTATTTAGCTTTTCTAAAGAAGTAAATTAGAAAATTAATTGAAGAATTTTTTTCTTCTTGAAATTACTCAAATCATCCAAAATTGATAGGTTCCCTGCAATTTAGTAGCAACAATATTCATTAGGTCATAATTTTTAAAAATATTAAAAATATTTAAAATAATTTAATAACCACAGAACAGCACACCCACCTAAAGAATGCCATAAGGAGCATAGACAATATCTGCACTGGAGCTAAGAAAATATCTTACTATTTTTCTAAAAAACTATGGAATAATTTGTAGTTCGTTCCTCATTACTATTTTATATGCATAATGAAAATTAAAATAGATTGCCTATTAACCATAAATTTAACTATTTTAGCACAGGATGTCCTTGACCTATAATCTGTCAAGGGCCATGTAAATCTCATTAAAAACTATAAGCAAGGAAAAATCACAACCAAAGCACAATAAACTCTAAAATGTAACTGTTATTTGGGTTTTTTCTAAGAACGGTCATACACATTTTGACAACAATCACAGTCAGTGAAATGCTATTCTAAAAATTCAATATAAATGTCATTATTTAAAAAATAGTCTTAAAATATCAAACAACTCATTGCAAATGAACAGAGCTCAAACTAAGCTAAAAACACTGCTGTGGGCACGATAATAGGGCATTAATATCCTTCAGCATTTAGAATTTTTAAAACTTTTTGATAACATGCTGTAAAACAGAAGCAAGGGAAAAAGCCCAAACCTAAAACACATAATGGAGAATGTAATTTTCTTTAATCATTGCTTACTACTTATTATAAACATTTTTATAAACATAACTGATCGATGATCTGGCCTCCATCCCTCATCAATATTTTAACTGGACTAAAGCTCTGTTCAGAATCTGTTTTCAAAAATCAATAAATTACATCTAAAAACAAACTAAGAGAGAAGAACAGGTTCATTCATTGCTTCCTATGTAGAAAGAAGGAGGTTTCAAATTAATATCATTAAAAATCTCTTTATATGGTCAGTCTGAAGCTGCAAAGAAATTAAACATTCTAGATAATTGCTCTGTATTTCCATCTTCAAAGGAATTTTGAGGCATGTAGATGAGTTCTGTGGAAAGATAATAAGCTTCAAGAGCTAAAAGATACAGTGTGGTAAAAAAACCATGAGTATTCTTTTTTCATAAGAGGACTGAACATGGATCACAGCTTGAAAAGAGCCTTAAGAAGACTATTAGTGACTTGGGAAAGAGGTCTGTTACAAATGTGTAATATCTATATATGAATATGCACACACATATATACATACACATACATAAATGTCTATGTGCATATCTCAGTACATGAAATATATATATAGTGTTGTCACATTTGAGCGTAACATGAGGGGAGAGTTTAGACTGAAAAATCAGAACATTTAAAACTAAAATGATTAAATTAATTAATTAACTCTTTGTATTAATGTTTAACTAGCACACAAAATGTATTGGATGCATGGATTTGGATTACAGAGCTCATGCACCGATATGCACAGTCATGGAAGGTCACCACTAAATTCTTACCATTGTGGTAAGTACGTGTTTTTAACAAAAGGAATACTTCCATATTTTGATGGCAAATGAATATTAACTATATCCAGCAGTACACAATTCTAATTAAGAGGTGTCAGAAGCTTCTGCACTGGCAACAAATGGAGAGACAAATGAACGTGTACTTAATGTTAATCTTTTTTTCTCATAAATCAAAGACCTTCCTATCTCACTACTAGAGGAATCAGATACAGTATAAATGAAAGCTTGCACATTTATTTTGGTAAATTTTATTTCTAATCTTAATAAATTTACCATTCAAACGATACAAAAACTCTGGCCATTTCTTGTATAAAATTATGAAAACTGTTCACGGGATATATTCCCAGGGTATAGAAGCTTTGTCAAAATAATACCACAAAAGAATGAAAATAACAGCCCAAAAGTCACAGAAATCAGAGGAAGTATAGATGAAAGAAGCAACAAAACCCCAGGAAAACAAACCATAGCTGCAAATATTACTGCCTGGTTTAATACACTGGTGGAAATGTGATGTCTCCAAAGGCCAAGACATGGGAGGTTTGTGTGTGATCTAAATTCCATAGAACTACATCAAATTCAACAAAAGAGGACTCCTATCGAGCAGGTCTGGATGAATATTTCTGCTTTTTAGGTTCAACACTAAAGGTTAGATTTGCTTCTTCTTCCTAATCTCTGCAAAATGTTAAATTTGCTCCATTTTCAGCCTACAATTCTGAAGTCAAAGAAAACCAAGTTTAACTAATGACTTAACTTTTGGATGAGCATTTAGGTCAGCAAAAATCTATGCCATGCTAAAGTTATATGTAGCTCTTAATTATTTCAGCTAATTTGCTTGCTACTCTAAATTATGGTGTTGGTTGTTTTGTTCTAAACACTTAACCTGACACACACATTTTAAGTCATCGTATTCTTCCCTGAAAAAAAACCCTAAACCAAAACCAAAATCTTCTCTTCCCCCTCCACCGCCCAAATAAAATTAAAACCTTAAAAAAAGGCAAGACACAATGCAAAAGAAGGCATTAGAAATAGGGAATGGGCTACGGGATTTTGAGTAATTTCATGTAAAGAAGGACAAAATTTCACTTCCCCAACATGGTAGATAACAGTTTCAGTCTCACTTAGTCTCTTCTTTAGAGCTGTACTTCTTTATGTGAATAAAGAAATACAAATTGAATTAACCAAGTTTTTTATACCCTACATGAGGGAAATGTATTTAATTCTGAATTCAGTCTAACAGTGGCCAAATACATATCTAGTTTTATATACACATAAATTGCCAGCAAGACTAAATACTGAAAAAAGAGATTACTGATGATTTAGGCACAAAGCTGGAATATAAAAGGGAACCTGTGGGGGAGGCATCCTGGGGTCATCAGATAGGTTTGCAGCCAAGACTCTCCTGTGTAGTTCTTTTCTTGTGCCCTTCAGTTTTAACTGGAGGTTTTTTGTGCCTGAAATAATATATTTGTTGAAAAAAAATCCAGTCTGTACTAAGAGATTTTCTAAGGGATTTATTTTTTTTTTGTCTGATGGAGAAAAAGATGGGGTTTTAGCAATTTTTGGATGACCTGTAAATGGGAATAGGAATAAACACATGCTATAGAATTAAAATACTTATTTAAATCTAACCCTGGCTCCTGAGTTCTTCCTATATTTGGTGTCTCAAGCAAGATCAAATATGTATTCCCAAAAGCTAGGCAAGCATGGTATGTATATATGAAGCACTATTTATTTTACTTCCAAATGAAAAAAATGAAAAGGAGGAATATACTAAGACATAATGTAACAAAACCACAGGATTGTAGTAGAATCTGGGAAAATTTGCCAGCTATTCTGACATATAGGAACTTTCAGTGCGCAGTACAAGTCATCTTTTGTGTCAGTCTCAAGGTCAAAAAGAAAAGGAAAATATAATTTCATACCCAGTTTTAAAATAAATTCAGTGTTGTACAACGCCATTAATCTGTCGGATGAGCTTTTCCCTGGCAAGCCTCTACTGATATGCATGGAGAAGGGAGCCAGGACCTGGATTTGCAGCAGGCAGGCAGGGAGCAGCTCCAGCGTGGTGACTCCATTACAGAGCAAACATGCAGGAAGAGATGATTGGTGGCAGTGACCAGGTCAGCCAACAGACCTGTGATTGCCAGCCTTGTCCTTAGAGACAAATCAGGTCTGACACGTGGCCAGGAAGCCAAGTCAGAGAGACCAGGTCAGGGACGGTGGGGTGCAATTCCAGGTATAGGCAGAGCTGCCACAAAACTCTCTCATGGGCATAGGTCAAGGGCCTGAGTTTCACACAGCTTTCAGGAAAAGAGGAAAGAGACGATGGGCAAGACTCCCGCTTCAAATTCTCATAGCTTATTATTCTCACAGCAGTTTGATCCCGTGTTTTACAGGTGAGCAGAATCAGAGTTGACTTTGAACACAGACAAACTCCTAGGAGTTAGGGGAAGAGGCTGCAGAGCCTGTCAGCTCCCTTAGTATCCTGGTACCTGCAACAGACGACTTTTTTTTTTTTCTAGTGAGCACCAGTTTAAACACTGTGAGAGTTTAAATACTTGGCCTCTGGAGAGAACAGAACATTTCACAGAATACTGCCTAAAGATTTTCCTGAATTTGGGCCAGGTTTATAGGGTACAGCCTTTTCTGGTTTTGGCAGGTACTGAGATTGGAGGGTACAAAAAATGTTAAAATAGCAAAATAGCCTTATGCACAAAATTTTATAAAAGTCAGAAAAGGTGGGGCTTTTTTACAGTTTTGAAGGATTCCACTTTAAATTCCATTGCAGATATGAAGAGTTGAGAAATAGAAGGGTATGTAGGAGTCCCAGTTATCTAACTGATTTTTCATCTTTTAGCCAGCAGGCAGCATTCTTCTGTCTTTCCCACTAAGATTTTCAGAGTGCTGTAATGCATTCAAAATGTTTCAATGAAATTTGATTATAGCTTCTTGTTTAACTGTTCTACAAAATTGTGATTATAATACAGATTCTTCACTTAATTTTTACATTGAAGACTATTTTACGTTACAGATGAGAAGATGTTAAAGTGTGGAATATAAATCTCACTATTTCCACATTCGTTTACCACTTTAACTAAGGATTTTCCTTTAGCTGAAGTTTAGGAAGGAATGACTTCTAAACATTGGGAGCTGAGAAGAGGACAACTAATTTCTACACCACATAAAGAAATACTTCCTCATAACCTACTGGTTCATGTAGAGTATGACTAACATAAGATGTGAGACTCCTTTTTGTTTTAGAGGGGTTTTTTCTTTGTCTTAGGGTGACTTGGACTCTATGAAGTCTTTTTTCCCTCCTTATCACAGTACAGAAATTTTCTATGTCACCTGGATTGTAAAATCTGTGGATCATACCACACAGCTTTCTATCCTAATGTTATTGAGTTTGAACTCTACCATCATACATGTCAAATCTTCATATTGCAGAGTTCATTTTCAAATTGGATTTGGTCTATTCAGATACAAATTGATACTCTAGTGTTTCTTTCCCTCTACAGTAATCCACAGAGAGAGTTATTGAATTCTTTTAAAAACAGAAGGCATTAAATATAGCCAAAGTATTTCAAAGTAATACATTTTTCAAATCTAATGTCTCACACTGTTTCTGAGTACTGGTTCAATTGCTGTGGAACTGTGACTTCTGGTTGTGGTTAATGATATGGAAAAAGTATGTGATGAAGTCTAAAGTCAGATAACTACCAGGTGCTACAAATTACAGAAAGATGACTTACTTGCTTTGAACCATTTATTGCTAAATAATACCCAATCTACTGGAAATCTATTCCTAACAGCCTCATTTTTACTTGTGATACTTAACATCATAAGGAATAAAGCCATTTAACTCAGCATATTTGAATTAACACTAATCAAAATAATGAAAAGAAACACATTTTTCTCCAGTGTTAGAAAACTCCAGTATAGGAAACATAGGTCAAAATATAATTAAGGTGGTTTAGAGAGCTACATTTGTTTCACTTTCTTTCCCAGGATTAGCTCCATTCCAGGGGTATGAAAACTGTTTTGATAGAAAATGAGGTCCACATTACATTTCCAGAGACTAAATTCAGAATCATACTATTCTATTCATGAAGACTAAAAAAACATCTCTGATACTCTACTCCTGTAATCACATCTGTAAAAGAAGATTAGGAACATTTTGCTTTTGCAAATTAAACGCAAATGTACTAGCTGCAGAAGGAACGATGTACTACAGAATCAGCCCTATTGTCCACAGAAGGGACTTTCATTTAATGCTCAACATCACAGGATTCCATCAAGGAAAGAAGAATCAGTTTACAAACTGCTAGGGATATTTTTCTCCATTTAAAATAACCTAAACACATACTTTGTGATAAAACTTCTATGTATAGAATTAATTTTCATTATTTGGCAGGTTGCTGACCATTTAGGACATCATTAGAAGTAGTAATAGTAATTTGGCTATTCCAGCTGAATGTCTGCCTGCTAAGTTAAATCCCGCCATTAATATAATCAATTTAGAGTAATTCTCCTGAATTTTAAAATAATCTTATGCTTAGTTTTATGCTGAGTGATATAGCTAGAAACTTAAAGACTACATAAAAATTTCTGATAGTAAATTTGTGAGTTTCTTGTGTTCTGAGTTCCTGGGAATACAAGATGCTTTTCCAGAGCTCCTCTAAAACCTTTCCAGTACAAAACACAGGTGTCTAAATCTCAGCAAAACTGCCTCTGATAAATTTCCTTATCCTAACCTATTCATTATTCATGGGTTCGCTAGTTTTAACCTATCTACTTATTTTACGGTGAAAGACTCATCATGTTTGCAAGCTTGAGATTAATGATGTTGGTGGGATCAAGACTGAGATTTGTCTTCATCATCACCAAAGAAAACGACACCCGGTAACCTACTGCATTGTCTCCTGCTCCTGGCCCAGGACGTCTTTTCCTCCCCTGGGGAGCTCTCAGTCCCTGTTCCAGTGATGCCCTGACAGCACAATCCTGGACCGATCCTTGGCCCATCTCCATCCCCATGGAGGTGCCAAATTCCCCCAGCTGGCACCAGAACTGTTCTGTGCCCTGGCTGGGAGCAGCAGAGCAGGGACTCCCAGCCAGGGTCCATCCCACTGGCTTTGGCTTTTGGCAGTAGGATTGGCCATGGAGCCCTGTCCTGACATCCTGTGGGGAGATCCCTTCACTACAGGTACCTGGCTCATGAGGGACGCCAGCCCTCACAGTGCCCTGATACATGTCAACAAGCTTTAGCTTTTGCCCAATAATGTTCTGACCAGAGTGGACTACTATTTAAGTTATTTATGCATATTCTATTTAGTAATTAGTACATAATGTTGTGGTGTAAATAAGTTCTTGCAATGCATATCTTTATTATGTACAGCATTTTTGCACCGTTTTCAACATGAAGCTAAACTAATCTGTTTGGATTTCAAGTATCTCCTGGTTTCTTTGACTGGTTTGTACCTAATAATTGTCAGGCAGAATTCCTCATACCAGGTCTTTCAAGGGATGTAAGGCTGACACTAAGGAATATCAAAAGAGTTGGTTGGTACTATTTAATTTTAACACTTCTTAGACACGTGGTGCTGTTCACGGGTTAGCCATGTTGCATCCTGAATTAGATCAGAATAATAATCATAGACCATCCTGGTTTGGACAGGACCCACAAGTATCATCAACTCCACCTCCTGGAGCTACAAATAACAACCTCTAAATAAGTCAGATTATTGACAACCTGTTTTATTGGATTCAACAGATCTGATTTTCTTGACTTCCTTTTTTTTCAGAAGTAATTAATTTTAAGTACGTACTTTAGGATTACTGATTCAGTCACACATCCACACACATATGCACGAAGGCAGTATCAATTAACCCTACCATCCATGTCACAGTATAGATAGTATCCTATTATCAGTTATTACCCTGGAGTTTTCTGATCAAAATTATGTCAGGAAGAAGATTCACCTTTTGGTTTAAATTTCTCGTGATCACATGTTGAAGGAACAATCCTGAAACATGACTCAGATGAGAATGCTCTACAAAGACACAGAAAAAAACAGTTTTATCTTTAAGATTCAAATTTGCTTAGAGAAATTACCATTATGATATATTTTTCCCCTCTATTTGCTCTCTCACTTCTTGCCTAAGTGCTTCAAACCCTATTCTCTCCTATTTCTAAACAACACATTACCAGGACCCCTGAACCTGAGCATAAACCTCATTTGGGCCAGCGCAGAGAAAGTATGCAGCCTGAGTGTTGTAGTGTGTTCGTTAAGTTCATTTAATTCCTCCCCCATTCTATGCATCTGCTCCCCCCCATTTTGTGTAAAATGGTTCTGCCCTGCTCAGTTTTCCCGCCACAGCCCTGCCAGTTCTATTGTCAATCTGTTAGGTTATATAATTCCTCCTCCCCTTTTTCCCTTATATGTATGCTTTTTCTCCTCCCTGGGCCAAGTCAATCACCCCCCACTCCACCTAGCATTCCAGAAGCTTCTCCTCTTTGGGGGTTGTGGTTGGCTGTGGGCCCGGGGCCCCTCCCATACCTGGTACCTATTGGGCTCTCCACTGTGTCATTTGTGTTAAGCTCATCCCCTCTTCTCCCCCCATTGGTCTGCTGTAAACCCCTCCCGGGTCCACTCCTTCCCTTTATAACCCCTAAGCACTCTTTGTTCTGGGTCATTCGCTGGCGCATCGTGGGCTTTCCAATAAGCCAAGTTTAGCCCCCAGTGAGTGTCCAGCTCCTTCCTTCTCGTCGTTTAGCAGCGATCCAGTCCGCAGCCAGCACAGCCCGAGGCCTTACAACGCCGAGGGGCGCTGGCAGGTTATGCAGCGAGGTGTCAGCTTAACCTCAGCTAGCCGGTCTCTGACCTTCTCTGCTCTAGAAGGCCACATACACTTCGCTGCACCTGAGTTTGAGATTCTGGGTTGAGTTGGAAATTCTGGCTGGAGTAAAAATCATATGAACTTTTCCTTTAAAGATAATGTCTTTCAAAATGAGATAGCATTCTTACCTAGGTACTCCTCTGATGGGAAGTCTGCCTTAATTTACTGCAATGAGATAATTCCTAATCAGTTTAAGAGAAAAACACCCAAAACAACAAAACAAATCTTGTCGAAAATGTTACAATATCAGCATGAATCTTTAATGCAACTGTTCGCTTTAATCCCATCATAATAAAAACTGATACAGCTTTCTTATTTATAAAACCATATGGAAATGTAACTGGGAAAGATAGTAAAGCTCCCAAACTATTGAAGCTGATTAGTCATTTCATACCAACAACTATTAATTTCAAAGAAAAATGTTTTGAAATTGATTAGACTGTTTTGAAATTGTTAGTCAGCATGCCTAGAGCCCTGTGGTGTTGTTATGACAGCCACTTTAAAGCTAAGGAAAGATTTATTTGCTATATGCTTGAAAAGGTCACAGAGAAAAGTACTTACACAAGGACAGTGCACACAGTTTTATATAAACACAACAAGGTAGTAAGTTCAAATATTTGCCCAAATAGAAAGAACTCTTGTCTGTCATCTTTAAAGTGACCTTCTGATTAAAAGAGCATACCAAAGTGTTTCAGATTAATTTGAAGAGGCAGTAATTCGGTTTTTCACATGGACCACTGAGACTGGGCATGTTTCACTCAGATTTGTTTGTTAAATATTTTATAGATCAGTTTTCTGCTTCTATTGAATTGGAGTGTAATCATCACATAATATTTTCTTTACTGTCAAAGAGCATGTCAAGAAGCTTTTCATATTTGATTATTTATTTCTAGAGTAGATAATTTATTCATCAGCATCACTTCGTTACTGTACCTGTCTTCAAGAGCAAATTTGGTTCATATAATCTGACAGAACTATTGTGATGAATCAACAATCCTGGCAACTTGAATAGAATAATCCTTAACGTTGCCTAGTAGAATGTACCACTTGTTTGTCTTTCATAGACCAAAACTGAACAAAAAACCCCAACCTCACACCCTCCACCTTTTCACTGGTTTGATTGCTGATGGTAATATGCAGAAACTGCTTTTTGCAAAAGGCATTTCAACATATTGTGACTGTAGTGGTTCTGGCTGGAATGTAGTTAACTTTCTTCATAACTGGATTTGCCAGTAAACCACTGTTGATAACACATCAGTGTTTTGGCTATGGCTGAATGATGACAAGTCTTGATGACAAGACTTTTTACTGTACTCAACCTACAACTTCAGCAATTAGGCTTTGTGTGGGAAAGGTTAAGGAGAGGGAAAGAGTTTATACAACTAACCTGAACTGACCAAAGGCAAGTTCCGTACTGTGTGATGTCCTGCACAATCATAACCATCTTCCAGGACGTTTGTCTGGGATTGATCTACCATCAGAGGTGGTAAAGTAATTGCTGTTTTATGTTTGTTTGGCTTTTTCTCCCCTCAGTCCTTTTTTTATTGAACCCTTCTTAGCTTCGGTCATGAGTGCTCTTGCTATTTTCTTCCTCATTCCTGATGAAGATGAGGTAGAAGTGAGGGAGAAGCCATGCTAAGAATGTCAGTCTGAAGGATCTCTCTGAAGAAAATAATGCAGTCTCTGGCAGTTTTACAAATACTAAGCACAATTTTTCTGTGCTTTTCCTTGTGTGATTGCAACATTTGTGCAAAACTAATGAAGAGGGAAGATATGGAACCATCAGTTATTTACTGCTTATATATTTTTTTAATTGTACCAACACAGTAATTTGAAAATAAAGAGATATCCCTACATAAAGTTTCACACAATAATTTTCAATATCTATAGCTCACCAATTGCTTTGAAAAACTTGCCTTTTTTTAAGTGGTTTTCATCAATATGAATGCCTATTTTAAATTTAAGGACAGTTATCTATGAAAACCACATATTTTTGTTCAGAAGATGTGGGTGCAAAGATATCAAATATATTCTTTAATAGTATTTGAACATATTTCTCCAATAAAGGAAATCGAAGTTACTCCTCTGGTTACACTTCTGATATATTATTTCTTCGGTCATACGCATGGTTATATGAAACTAATACTTTTTTGTGTAAAACTTTTTTTTTTTGACACTTTGATACTTGAATATGTCACATAACCTATTACAGATTGACTTACACTTCCTGGTGTAGATTTGAGGCCACTCTCTGCCCATGATCCGGCTGAGTTAGAGAAGAGCCATCTCCAAAATGGAAGATAGCCTAAATTGTTGTATTGGGGTATTCAACTCATCCAACCCTCCTACTCCCATCCATCTCTGTGAAATAATGCAACAGGATGAGTGAAAACTCAGATATAGCTGCCTGAGTCTGACTCACAGTGTATATTTCAGCTCACTGTTATTAAATGACAGCAAACCAGTAGGGCAACGATCCTCTGGCAGAGACTGATGTCTGATTGCTAATCAGAAACCACAGTGTCGGCATTTGCAAAATGCCTGTGTGGACATGTCACAGTAGATCACAACCTTTGAGTGCCTACTGTAAGAATGTAACTGTATTTTTTTAATATGCCAAGAGACACAGATAAAATTTTGCTTCCAGCAACATACTTTTTTTTTTTCATTTTTATTTTGTCGTGGAATTCATAATTTCTCCCATATTTCTAGAATTCAGTCCTCATACACATGATTTAAGGTGTGCATTATCTTTTCCTGTGACTAATAAACAACAAGAAAAGGGAGAAAAGAACTTCCACAAGGGCTACAGCTCAACAGAGCCCTACATTAAATTTTGCAATTGAAACAGCACAGGTCAGGACAGTATCTGAATGAGATACCTCTCCAGCTGAGCTCTGGTCCTCTCTTTTATTCAGAGAAGGGTTAAAGAGCAAGTGAGTGGTCTCCTTTCCTTGAACACAACACTCAGGAAAGGGGCCGTATTGGAGATCCATTTCCTGGTTTTCTGTAGGGGACTCACTATAAATCTTATTGCATCTTCCCCAAGCACCCAACTCCTTGTTGAATAACTACTTCTTCTGATAGGAAAGTTTGAATATTTATCTGTTGTGGGGAAGACAAACATAATCATCCTCTTCAGAGAAAGAAAGACTTTGATTGCAGCGACCCAGATTATACTGAAAATAATTGATACCCCCACTCATATCCCCTCCCCAAATACTCTGATCTAAGGGAAACATGATGATTAAAATATGGGAGTTTTTTGCAGATTGTTAGGAATCTCTGCTACATGCAGATGAAGTTCACAGTATCACAAAGCAGTTGCTAATTTGTGTACCATTTTAAAGATATTTCTCTCAAAATACTTGTAAGGGATCCTTATAAGTATTATTTGGTTTTCCCTGTTTGTTCATATGAAATCCATCCATCTTTTTGTGAATGTCTCATTTTATTTTTGAGAAGCCAATAATTAAACGCGATTTTCAACCTCCGTTGAGATCAGACATATATATATATGTATCTGTTTTGTTAAGCTTGAGAACAAGAGTGACTCATCCATTTGTATATTTTGAACAGGTTCTTGACAGTTGGAGGTATATTACCTGTTTATCTGCTACTTTCCTGCATAAGGAAGGCACACCAATACTTGTAGCAATTAACAAGTCAGGCACTGCTTGTACATGCTGTAAAAGCTTTGTTTTCATAGCAGTAGATAAAACATGATCAGCCAGATGCCTCAAGCACAAGAATAGTTTTGGTGCATTCAATAAAATAAATAATGAAATTATGCAAACAACGTTTTGATCATTAGCAAGTGCAAATGTGACCAGATGTGTTTGGAACAGATTGTGAGTGTCAAAAAATGGCAACAACAAGTAAGAAAAAAAAAGTATAATTTGAATGATCTACTCACTAACAAGGTTTTTCCTATCTAATGCTATAATTCATGAAAATTCAGTGTCAGGGTACTCAGAGTACCTGACAGACTCTTGGGGCAGAAAACTGGGAGCCAAGACCTCTGCTACCTCTAGAGGACCCAGGGAGCAAAAGAGAGATCAGGAAAAACCATGACCTGTCCAGGACGACGTACATCACTGTGACTACTCCTACTTCTCTCCCACAGAACAGGGAATAGTATAATTTGTAAAACAGCATAAATCTGTGACTAAAGTGTTTTGGTATCCAAATGTCTTTCGCCTTTAAACTGTCATTAGGTCTCAATCTGTGACTGTGTGGCTGGATATTGCTCTTATGAAGAAATATGTTTTCCAATAAAACATCTGCTTTTCAGTTGGATGTGAAAGTTGGCATAATTAAACCACTTCCTTAATAATTTAATGAGATCACTTCATAGCTGTTAAAAAAAAGCCTGGCAAACTGTCCCATTAAATACTTCAGTAATGAAAATCTAAAAGTCTTTAGTTTGAAATAAGTGTTTACATTCACACTCACAAATCAAATCAAATTGTATTACAATGATTCCAGATTGCAGCGAATAAACAATTCCTTAATTTGAATTAATGAAGCATCTTTTTGATTCAGATGAATATATATTTAAATACTCATTTGTTAATGTATTTGCCCTAAGGACGCAGTAAAACATTTTCATCATTTCTTTGTCTACTTTTGTGCATATGTACATGAGGCCTACCATTGGTGACCCAGCAGGGTGGCTGTGGATGGCATCCAGTCATCTGAAATATGTCTGAAGTCCAGATATGGAGAAGATTTAAACCAGCTCTGGAAGGTCTTGAGGCTCTTGAAGGATTAGCATTCCAATGGGTGCATTTTCATTGATAGCTACTGAACCTGTTTCAGATAAGTACATATTTCACCCAAACATATCATTACCATGGTTGAAAGTGGTACTTAATAAAACTGCATTGTCACCAAGGGCATCTTCCAAATAGGTGATCCTATTGGATGATGATGATTAAAAGTCATAACTGTAATAACAACAACACAAATAAAAACAAATCCAGGACTTCATTGTACATTGGGATTTTACATTTTTAAAGGATGTGTGTGAATCTTGTTTTCTCTCTTTCACCTCTGTAGATAGAAAGAACCAGCATAGAAAATATATTTTTCCTTTTCAACCTTTTACTTTTCAGGGATTTCAAGGCCCTTGAAGTTAGTACTTTGGTTTTAGATGATGAACTAAATGTAACTAATTACAAAATTTTTGTTCTCTCTTTAATCAAAATAAATATCTCTTTAACTATTTTTAAGATGGAAAGTAGGGAAGAACTCATATATGCACATTCATAAAAGGTTAAATACACTGTGGTATCAGATGAGATTAAATGCTTATTTGTCATGTTAGTTTCTCTTTATTTAATTACATAGTGATGAAAAAATCCTTAAAAGTTTGAAAACTTTTTTTAAGTCCTATAAATGAAATTTTTCCATGAACAAAAGTCTCGTGAAACCTTAAATATGGTATCATAGAAGTCCAGGTGAAAAAAGAATGGGTTCATAAATATTTAAGAATAGCAGATGACAAGAAATGTGTTCTGAAGGAGAACATGTACCATTTATATTCTGCAATAAACAAATACAGTTATGATTTCACTTTCTTCATTTTGAGTTGAGATATTTAGTCAAGTAAAACCAATCTTAAGAGTCAAAGATGTGCAATGGAAAAATATTTAAATTGGTTGGACTAATAAAGGGCTTGTAACACTTCTTGTGCTTAAGATGATTTTTAATAAGATATATGTATGTGTTTGGAATGTGTTTCAATTATAAAGCTCAAGTGAAAGTAGGCCCTAAAGATGATGTAAAAGGAGAAGGAGAAAGCAAGGCAAAATTATGTAAGCAATATGACAAATATTTATCAGTAAAGGTGGAAGAAAAAAAAAACACCCAAAGATGTGACTTAAGAGCATTCCTTTTAAAACAAGTATTATTCAATATATGATTTGGTTATGAACTAGATTCTATGATGGCACATTCATCACACAACTTAACTGATTATTCGCACACAATTAGATTTAGTTAGGATAGGGACTCTTACAGACACTTTAATCATTTGCTTCATGAATTGAAAAGGGGTGTGCATTTGATTTACTGTCATCTGGGTGGGTGATAAAGATCAGCTAGTTGATAAATGTGGCAAATGAATTTGCTGATCGAAGCTATCCTTCCATTTGTTTTGCACAATAATTAAAGATTAATTAAATCAGACATGCCTCTAATGAAAGACTCTTACCTGCAGTTCTCTTCATCCAACTGGAAAATACAAACCAGAGCAAGATGAAAATTCTGCAAAGAATGAGGGGTTGGATAAACAGAAAAGAGAATATTTGTATTGTTTTGCAACTATTGATGCAAGCAACGTTTAACATTTACACTCTGTCTGTTTGGAACAATAATTACTTTTGGACCTGACATTAGTAACATTAAAGAAATTAACATGTAACATTATAGAACTTTTAAAGCTGCTTTTTTGGAAAAAAAAGTACAAATGAATTCCAAGTTTGACAGAGGTAAGTGTGGCCTTCAAACTCAAAAACTTCTAAACCTACTCACAATGCAGAACAAGAGCTATTTCAAACACTTCACAGCAGTGCAGAAGGCATGTTTATTTGTCATGATCAATGCCCTAAATTATTCTTAAATAAAAAGCCTTACACTTATGTAATAACTAAGTTTGTTCAAATGTATGACTCTTTATGTAGGAGTTTCCCATTAAAGTGAGAACTCTGTGTGTGCCTGTGTGTGTATGTTGGACACTGATGGTGGTAGCATCTCTGACATGTCCATGTGGAGTTCTGGTATTGCTCTGCCAGAAGGCATCTGCTGTGCCCCAGGGCAGCTGCACAACGACAGCACATGGTGTCAGAGTTCAGTCTCCTAACTCATGATTTAAACTGTCATGTTGTAAAGACAAAATTTTCAAAAACAAGAGTAAAGAAAGCAAAAATTTGAAGGCTATGCAAGTTTTTTCAGGATGATTTGATGGAAATGGACTGACACACCATGAATACTACTAGTTTAATACATGTATTTCAGGAACTTCTCCAAAAGATGCAGGGAAAAAAAATCAAACTTAAATTCAGTAATATTGAATGTAAAATAGGCATGTAAGATAACAATTGGAAAGTGGAATAGTTATCTAAAGTGTATTTTAGGTACTTATTTCAGTTGGGGTGCATTCCTTTTCTTGGTGAGGGCCAGTGTGAGGGAAAATATATTTAATTTGAAACCTAACTTTTAAATGGTTAAAATTATGTCATATGACTTCAGACTCAGTGGTTTTACTGAAAACAGAAAGTGATGAAAAATTAATAATTTAAAATTAGAGATCTTTTGTAAACTTTTTCCTCTGAGATTTGTTTAAAAGCTTTGAAAATATCCTTGAATTTTTAATCAAAGTTGGAGTGCAAGAAAAGGATGCAACTCCCTATAAATACTGTCAGTTTTACTGACACCTCAAAAGATTAGGGTTGTTTACCTGCCTCCAACAACTGTCATATTTTTGTGTCATGGCAAAATGATAAATCAGACATCAGAAATCTCTCACAGAGCTTTATATTTTTGCAATGTGAAATGTTTATGTTTTCCAAACATGAAGGTCATTGGGCTGTATTTACACCCTTTTTTTTCTTCTTTCTTATGATTTGGCAGAGCTGTTCTAGTTGTATTTAAAAACCTCATGCTTCTCCTTATGCTGTGCACACCTTACTTCCCATGGCAATAAAACTTACTGGCAAGGACTTGCACACTCATGTTTTAGTCTAATGTGAACTTCCTAAAACTTACACTAGATTGTGAGAGAACAAGATGTTTCAGTCACAGGCCTTGAACACTTCCACATAGAGCAGGTAGTGACAGGACTGGGGGGGATTGGCTTCAAATTGAAAGAGAGCAGGCTTGGTTTGCATACCAGGAAGAAATTCTGTGCTTGAGGGTGGTGAGGCATTAGAACAGGTTGCCCAGAGAAGTTGTGCCTGCCCCATCCCTGGAAGTGTTCAAAGCCAGGCTGGTTTGATCTTTGAGAATCTTATTCTTGTAGTAAGTGTCCCTGCTCATGGCGGGAATTAGATGGTCATTCAGGTCCCTTCAACCCAACCCATTCTCTTATTCTGTGCACTGAGTTTTACTCAGCTTTATAATGCCAGATACGTGTTTGAAAAAATTATGAAAATAGATAGAAAAATCTCATAAAATGTTAATTCCACATTTCTTTGCCAACTGAAATCAAACCTCCATTATCTTTTTCAAATGCGCATAAAAGGCAAATTCGGAGATAAGAGAATGTTGAGGAAGATATTCTTCAAAAATTAAAAGGGCATTGTGATATTTTGCAAAATATAAAATGTTGATCAAGCAATGTTAATCATGCTTTTCATCATCACCAGTTTTTTATAAAATCTTTATTCCCCTGAAAGCAATCACACATAGTGCAAACTTGCTGTGGAGACATAGTTCTTGTGAAGATGTGACCGTGTACCTAGTGTGTTTTTAAAAGGACAGAGAAGAGCACTTTTATCTTGACACTGTAGGCTACCTTGAGAACAGCTTACAAGGAAAGCACTAGCAATGGTATGAATCAATAGAAAGAAAAATCTATAGAGAACAAGAGACATTGACCTTGTGTTATGAACCTCTATTTCTTGTTTCCTGAGTACATATTAATTGATCCTCCAGTACCTATTTATAAACACTTACTTTTACCCTCTGTAGCAAAAAAGTCAGCCTGGTTTTCAAAGGTTTGAAAACTCCTGAATGATAGTTCATAGCATAAGGAACTGCAATATGTGCTGGCTCATGGCAGAGAGATGCAGCTCACTTTTAAAAATATCAACATTTGACTACCATACCTTGCATTTATTCTGAATTATAAGTATTATTGAATGAAATAAAACACACAGATGACCTAGAAAAAAAAGTAACTAGATCTCTTTTACCATAAAACTGCATAATTTATTGTCATTCTGCTGTCCTACATGATATTTTTTTAATCCTTTGCATTGCTATTTACAACAAATGATCTTTAATAAAACTGGAACTATAATTTTATGTACAGAATGTAAAGCTTAAAGAAGAAATAATTAACAAGACTCCTCCTAAAGTACATTGTGAATCAGTAAATAGTTTTGAATGTCATGAGACCTGTCATGGAGTTTGCACCAACATGATACCAGAATGTTTTATCATCTACTGAGGTATTATCTCCAGCTTATTGAGGGCTTTTATCCATCATGAAGAAGCAGGATTCTACAGGGTACTAACATGAGGTCTAATCACAGGTCTTAAATCCTGTATTTTTCAGAAAAAGGTTTAAAAATCTGAGATATAAATTTGAATTGATTTTGTCCTAATCTATTTATTTTATAATATACTGGTTTTCTTTAATGCTTGGTTTCACTAGGTTCATGCTTCAGAATGGTCATCTTTTAGCCCATTTTGAAATTTACATTTTAAAATGAGAATATACACTGCAAACCCCAAAACCTGGTGCCATAGAGAAAATTACTTTAGATGTCTTCCCTAGGTTTTCCCTAGGTTCGATGAATATAAAACCTAGGGATTTATATTCATGACATATAAATATTCAGAATTACTTTCATGGTAATATATATTATCCTGCCTTTATGACAAGATTCACGTTCCTTAATCATTCAGCAGCTCTCGAGTAGTATGAAACATGAATGATAAGTGTGTACTGTGTTTTCTCCAGGAAATGCTTTATGGCCTGTGCAATACAGATGTTCTTGTCTAATCTTCTAGCATAATTTTGCCAGTTACTGCTCAATGATGTTCTCATAAAATTTTCCATTGTGTTTAAGTAAGATCATTCCTGGGAGCTCAGAGATTTTTCAAACAGTAGCTTACAAGGTAAATTATTATCATGACATGATTCTGTTCCTCTGCTCTACTCTCATGAGACCCCACCTGTTTGGCTGTGAGGTCCTCACCACAAAAAAGACATCGAAATATTGGAGCGGGTCCAGAAGAAGCCACAAAGATGATGAGAGGAATAGAGCTGCTCTTTTCTGCAGAAAAGGCTGAGAGAGCTGGGGTTGCTCAGTCTGGAGAAAAGAAAGCTCTGGGAGACTTCATTGCAATCTTCAACTACTTAAAGGGAAGTGGTGGGCATGGGGTCAGAAGAAAATCCTTCTGTGTCATAAGAATATGTAAAAAAGAGTCACAGGAAAGAATTTCTAAAAGACTCAGATCAAGTACAGACTCTCAACAGTAGAATTTTTTCTGAGTAAATATATCTTCAGCAAAACTGTGCAACAGAAAGGGAGAAAACAGCTCAGCAAACACAGACCTGAGTAGCACAAGAAGGAAAGGGTTCACATAAAAGAGCACCCTATTTTCAGCTAATATGAGCTAACATGTTATCAATGATTTTGATGGACCAGTATTTATTAATTCTGAGAAAGCAATCCAGAAAGAGAATTTCTATATGAGTGATATGTTTTCTTTATAATTAGAGGAAGAGGCAGATTGTTACTTATTGCCAGTCTGACAAGAAGAATGTTCAGGCTTGAAAGAAACAATATCATTTCTCCTCTTAGTTCTTTGCAACAAACGAAAAACCAAACCTCTCCTACAGTAGAACACTATAAATTTATATTCTGTTGTGTAAACAGCATAACAAGTGTTAAGAAAGAATTTTATATGAAAAAGCCTCTTCTCTGGATTAAGCAATCATTTTATATTAGTTACACATCAGCAGCAGTTGCAAATTTTCAGGGTATTGCCTTTTTGGTTTCCACAGTTGCTTGTTCCCCAGGAAAGACTACAATCCCATTTCAATTCCTTTACTATGTCACCTTACTATAACCTACATTTCCTGAAATGATCCACTGAAATAAATAAAAAAGATATAGTGTGTTTTACTCTTAAAATGGCTTGTCACACTCTGTCTGGTTTAGAGCAAGACCACACAGCTGAATCAGCACTCCTGAGGGTGTCATAAAATCTTGCAAGGGATGGGCAACAAAATATTTTAAATTAGATCCTCCTCCAGCATCATGGTAATGGAGAATGGAAGTCACAAACAGAAAGAAATTGGGCTATGTCACAAATTCCGTGTCTTTTACAGCTGTAAGAAAGCAATCAAATTGCTCTGCACATATCTCCTCCCCAGCTGAGTCAGCCCATATATCCTGGAGGTAGAAAGCAATATAAGGAAGTGGAATCTTCACTGCTTTTGATATGAATTTTTTCATAGGATTGCTGATATTGAGTATATCCTGGGGTCTCAGTTTTTAGAGTGATCATACAACACCTGTTCAGGCTTTATTCCCAGATCACAGAAATTTATTTCTAATACACTGTAGCAGTAAAGATTTGCCATTTAGAGGAAGTCAGTTTTTCAAAATCATGCCAAACCCACTGGAAAGGTCATGTGTAATTGCATATCCCGTATAGGTTTGTCAGCTTCCCTGTCAGGTACTAATGGGAGCATTTTTGAAAGACTGAGCCACTCTACCCTACATTACTGGAAGGACAAATTGTGTAATCTATGCATTTATTCAGTAATACAGCTGACAGATGCATCTCTAGGTATATAAGCTGCTTCAGGCTATACTTCAGCATCTTCTTCAGCCACTTTCTACAATACTGTTATCACAGTCAAAATATATTACCTGCAGCATATAAAAATTTTTGGACATTGTACTCATTCTTTCAAGATAAAAAAGGAGGACAATCCATAATAGCTTCAAACAGCTTGCCAAAATATCACCTAAAGCAGTGGGATTCAAATCTAATTATACATTTGACAGGTTTTAGAAACAAATGGAAATTGTCCCAAGCCTGTTGACAAGTACAAGATAAGAAAGGAGATAAGAAAGGAGAGCTGTCCTCAAATCATTAGCGGCCAGATTCATGAATTTCTTTCAGAAGATTAGATATCAGCAGGGCAAATGTTCGCACCATATTTCTAAGCCATTTAGACAACCTTGAAAATTAATTTTTGAAACTAAAATAAAACACGGTTCAATTAAATGCATGTCATGACTTTTTCAAATGATCATGTGTTTAAAGCAAATCTTACAGATGTACAGTTCTGCACTAGTCTCCTAAGCTTACATTTGAGAATTGCTGGTACCCCTGTCAGAGATGACTTTAATATTAATCTGGTACATAAACAGTGAAACTGCAATTGAGGCTTCTCATAGGAGAAAAGTCTTGTCATCCAATTATTTATCTAGTTTACCATACCATTTAAAGAGTCTTAGGAGGCCTTACAGCTGATCTGTTTTAAAGTAAAATCTGAATCTCTTAAAAAAATGCAGCCCTGCTATTCGTCAGTCATTCCATTCATCAGTCATCACAGAACCACAGAATGGTTCAGGTTGGAAGTTATCTGGTTCAAATTATCTGGCAAGTTATGTTTGTCTTGCAGCTGGGCACCATGGAGAAGAGTCAAGTTCCATCTTTTTTCAAGTATTTATATACATTGATAAGATTCCTCCTGAGCCCTCGGGTAAAACTGTCCCACCTCTCTCAGTCTTTCCCTATAGGAGAGGTGCTGCAGTCCCTTCATCACCTTTGTGGCTCTCCACTGTACTCCCACCAATATGTTCACATCTTTCTTACCCCTAGGGAGCATGGAACTGGGAAAATACTCCAGATATGGGCTCTCCACAGCTGAGTAGCTGGCAGGGTTCACCTCCCTCAACCTGCTGGAAGCAATTTGCCTAACGCAGCCCAGGATTTCCTCTCTCACAAGGTATTTCACCAGCTTATGTTTAACTTGGGGACCACCAGGATCCCCAGGCTCTTCTCTGCCAACCTGCTTTCCATCTGGGTTGCCTCCAGCATGTACTGGTACATCATGTTTTTCCCTCCAGGTTCAGGACTTCTCTTTGTTGAACTTCATGAGGTTCCTTTCAGACCCTTTTTCAAGTCTTTTAAGGTCCCTTTGGGTGGCAGCATGACTTTCTGGCTTATCAAACACTTCTCCCAGTTCTGTGTCATCAACAAACTCGCTTAAGCTAGGTTCTGTCCTGTGATCCAGATCATTTATGAAAATTTTAACCAGGACTAGACTCAATTTTGGCTTATACTGCTAGACACTGGCTCCAACTAGACTTTGTGGCCCTGATCAGCACCCTCTGGGGCTGGTCAGGGAGCCAGTTTTCAATCCACCTCTCTATCTGTTCATCCAGCCCAAACATCAACAGGTTCTTTGTGAGGATCCCATAGATGTCACCGCTAAAACCTTACCAAAGTACAGGTAGCCAATATTTGTAATTTCCCTTTGTCTACCAAGCCAATCGGTTAGTGAAAAAAATTATCAAATTGGTCAAGCATGAGTTCCTCCTTTGGGAACTCGTGCTGACTACTCCTGATGATTTTCTTGTTTTCCATGTGCCTTTGTTGAGGGATATATTTCGTACGGGTAGCTTGGTGTGCAAGCTGCGGTGTGAGCTGGAGGCTGAGCTCTGCATGGCAGGAAATGCTGGAAGCCAGAGGCAAGACTGAACTGGAGCCCACACTTTGTGCAACAAAGAGCACAAGGACCCGTGGCACCAGACAAGTGGTTGGACACTCAAACACACAGCAGCAGATGATGATGCAGCAACCCAGTAAAGTTTCCTTAACACTTGGAAAAACATTCCAGAAGTAGCTTCTATATGAATTTCCCAGTAAATAAGGTGAGTCTGGTTGACACCATAGCTCCCTATGTCTTCTTTCTTTCTCTTAAAATGTGAATGGCATTTGTTTTTTTCCAGTCTCAAGATACTTCTCTCAGCCACCATGATTTACCAAGGATTATTGAAAGTGGCCTTAGAATGACATTTGCTAGCTTCTTCAACACTTATGGATGAATTCTATCACGTGTCATGGGTTTATGTACGCCAAATTTTCTGAAATGTTCCCTGATCTGATTGTTTTGTGTCAAGGGTACATCTTCCTTGTTCCATCCTTTTTTTCAGATCTCTGGGACCTGGGATTCTTGAAAACTAATCTTGCTAATAAAGACTGAGGCATAGAAGGTCTTCAGGGTTTCAGAATTCAGGACTTTCTGGTCCTTCATCATTCTAGTCCTATAAAACTTAAACAAACAAAAAATAATCATACATTGAGAAAACCTGACTAATTTTTTCAATGACTTTTTTAGTACTTTGCAAGCTACTATTTACAAGGTACAAGTTTTCCTTCTTTATTTTCCAGGTTCCTAAAAACTCATTTTGTAAATGTTATTTAAAAATCATAATGAAAACAAACAGAGAAAAAGTTTTTTTTCAGTTGTTTTTTCCTAGAAAACAATTTCTCTTATGGAATAATAATGATTATGGGTTTTGTCAACTTACATGATTAAAGAATCTGAATGTATTTATTAAATTTTGAATGATCACTACTCTCAGGGTTTCTTGGTTGAGATGACCCCAAGGTGTTGAAAAGTCTTTTTTTCCCAGGCCCGAGATTGAAAAAGGAGTCAGGGTTATTTGGCTGTGGTTTTCAAGGTTGTGTATTCTTTGTTATCTAAAACATTATTTTTCTGACCTGCTGAGGTGTGTCTAGCAGGTCGGGTTGCGGCACACTGACCGCTTCAGAGGCGGCGCTATCTTTTTAGACTAAAAACTATGTTTACATTATTTACAATAATTTTTTAATGCCTATCACTATGTTAGACAGTGTGCTTCTACTCTAAACCAATCCAGAAGTCCCACCATCACCCAGAAGATGGAGGCTAAGAAGAAGAAAGAAGAAGGACAAGGAATACCCAAATCCTTCCATCTTGGCTTCTGAAACCCCATTCTAAAAACCCAAAATTCTACATTTCTATCTTGTAACAAACTGTCATTATACTTAAACTCTCCTGGCTCGTGAATTCTCATATAAGGTTGGTAATTTTTTCCATGGGTTAAAATCAAAGCCACAGGTGTCTTTGGCTTCATGCCAAGGGCTCCGAGCCCCCAGCCATGGGCTCGAGCCATCCAGGGCACCCAGAGGGATGTCCTGGGTTCCGACACACTACTTTCACATACTAACTGGAAGGTGTCTTCAAGCCTTTGCTTTCATTTCTGAACTGTGAAGTAATATTTTCTCTCTAGAAGACAATGTCTTTGCAGCATTGTCCTGAATTGTTCTTAACTTCTCTGCCAAACTTTAATTTGAGATATTTCTTTCAAGAAGAACAGTATGTTCTATGAGTCATTCAAGAGCCTGTAGTTCTATATTTACACTAACGCAGGGAGAGCATTGAAAAACTTATCTTCCTTTCTTTCGCATGTCCCACCTGTAAGGCAGAATCAAGTTCTCTGACAAGCTAAGAGGAAAATTCAAGGAAAAGATTTTTGTGAGATGCTCAAGTAAATAGCAACCTTTTTTCGTTATTTTTCTTTCCATATGTATTGAAAAGTTCCCAGGAAACCTATTGAGTCAATAAGTCTCTGTCACTGTTTTGGTTTCTAAAGCTAATTCTATGAAGAGGAGAAATTATTTACTATAAGCGTAGTGTGTTCTCTTTAATCTTCTTTATTTAAAAAAATTAAATTGCAGGCATTTTTCTTTTGAATGTAGCATTAAAAAGAAATGCTTAACTGTGTCACTCTGTAAACTCCAACTTTTATAGAAATTTCTCTTTCTTCCTTTTAAGATTAGACCATGGCTGCTGAATACTTAAGTTTTATGTCAGCATTTATATTGTCTTTAATGAAAGCCACAGGACTCAAGTACCATTCTAATAGCATCTCAACTCAAAGAGCCACATCATGCTGTACATTGGTTTCTCATTTTCCCCAAAGAACAAATTATCAAATTATCAATTCATTCCAATTCATATCAAACAAATTGTCAGTTAATTCCACCCCTATATCCTTTGTTTTCTATTTCCTGGAGATTAATACCTTCTTCAGTCCAAATATTCTTATCCATAAACTGAGAAATGCCTATTTTTGCATGACCTCAGATTTCTTCCTGTTAAATATTGGTCAGAGCCAGGATTGATGCTCTTTCTCAGTTATATAGTGTATCATCAGCTCAGAATATCCAAGAGGAAATTTCTTCTGTTTCAGATAATCAAGCATTGCAGCCATTCTTCTGTGTCTCTTTATAGGTATATTACAAGTTTCCCAATATTATCAAGGTTTATTAAATTATCAATTAAATTAACTCACAGTGAAAAAAAATAGCACTTTGATGAGTTTTCATCCAGAACTGAAATTGTGAAACCCACAGAATATATTCCAATGGTCAGCGTGAGAGGGAGATATGACAAGTCAACTGTGGAAAAATACGAAAAGATATTCCTTTAACAGAGTTCTTGTTCTAGTCTCTTATAACTGGATTCTGGGTGAAGTGCACAAACACTTTTCATATTTTCAAAGATAATGTAATAATGTTGACAACCTTCTAGTTCACAGTTAAGTCCTTCTAAAGCCAAGCAAGGAAATGGATGCCATATTTAAATTTAAAATTAGTATATAATTTTGGAAAGAGTATGTTCTGTAATCAAAATAAAGGCCCTGGATCCCCATATATTTGTATTATAGTCAGTCTGATGTATCCACTCTGGTTGATTTAATATATTTGGAGATCAGTCTGTAGAGCAGCTGAGAAAACTTCTAAAGCTTAAAAAGTGAGTCAGCATTCAGGCCATGCATCTCTGATTGTTTGCATTGTAGGCTGAGAAGAGTAATTAGGATTGAGCTGTATGCAAGTAATGTGTGCTGATTATGGTTAGCTGACCAGTGAAATGTGAAGGACGAACCAGAAGTTGGCAACTATGATTAAAACTGATTAGTTTGATTCCTGCAAAGAATAAAAAAGAGAGTAGTTTTCTGTCTTCAAGCAGATTTGTACTGAAACTCATGTATAAGCATAAGAGTTTGTGTGCATAAATAAACAGAAAGCATAGGGACCACAGCTATGGTTCAGTTATTCCTTGAGTGACTATATACATCCTTCACACTTACACACACTGTATTCTTCTTGCCTTTTTTCCTAAACTCTTCTGAATGTGCCTTTATTAAAATAATCACTTTGAGAAAATTTTAAATATTCACACTTTTGTTTCCTGTCAGACAACATATGGTATGAGAGAACTGACTGGATTAAAAACTTTTCTTGAAAGAATAATAATCTTCATAGATTATAAATAGTTTTGGGGACTTGGAAAAAAACTACAAAAGGTTTTTTTTTTTTTCCCACAGGAAAGCTGCAGTTAGTGAAAAAGAGAAATTCCCAGTTTTGACTTTTTAACCAGATAAAACATGGGAGTATGGTTTCACTAGGGAGCATTAGCAGTTGCTTTCTTTTATGAAGGTGCTGAAATAAGTAAAGGCAAAAAAAAAAAAAAATGGAGGGGGGGGGAAAGAATGTACAGATATTCCTTAAAAGGAATTTGTCAACAAATCTGGAAAATTATGGGAAAGTTGGCTTGATGGTTGCCCTTTAAAAGAGGCAAACAATGGATTCTTGTTGTCTACTTTTAAAAACAGTCCATTTTAAGACAGAAATCTCATTTTTTGCATACTAGTGTCCCAAATTTGGTTTTTAATAATCAAATCTCTCTTAGTTCAGAGAAAAAATAAGGGAATACTCTGAGATATAAGTGCTTATTAGTACCAGAATAAGACCAAACCCACATTTAAAATGCAACTTGTAAATGAAAGCCAAATAGAAAAGAGGCAGCTGGTAATTTTAATCCAGTGCGAGGTGATTATTGTGTCTAATGATGATTCAAAAAGGGTTGTGTAAACTAAAAACAGAGAGAGTGAATCTTGAAATCTGTGTCCAGATTGTTAGCAATATGATGAAGTTCATAAATCATGCAAAGAGCCAGCTAGAGAGCAAAATAGAAAATGAAAGTCTGAGAATTACTATATTTCTTCTGGTAAAGAGCTACTTTTGATGAAAAATGTAAGTCACATTCTCTCACTTTTATCTCAAGAGAATATGAGAGGGAACTAACTTAGAAGAGAGAAAATTCCCAGATGCCTAAGGATTGATTATTTATAGTCTGCCTTGGAATCAGACCATTAATTTCTACCAATGTCCCTGGTAAAGATATCCAAGTACTGATAACAGGAAATATAAATAGTATGCTTGGTAAAAATTTAACTTCTCAAATGAATTGAGATTAATAAGTCATAGAATTTAAAATTAGTTTATAAGTGTTTAATTTATAAAATTTGGATATGAAGCTTATAACACACTCAAAGTAGGTACCTTTATCTCTCTGTTCTTAAAGAATATTTCAATTTCTACATCTGAGCCACTGGTGACCTTCATCAAAGTATGTCTGAATACACCACTGTTTATCTCATTGTTGTCTATGTCATATCCTACCAAACAGAAAGAAAGCTGGAAATAAGCTTGTGATTTGTTATTTCAAAATAATCCTCATAATCTGAATATTGCCTGTTATTCCTAGACAACATGCAGAATTCCTATATTTAATTTTCCCCCCCTCCCCACAATTTCTTATTTCTCTCACTAAACTATAGACCAGTGAAGAGCAAATCAAGTTGCGGCAAAAGATGTAATCTTAAAATTCATGGTGCTCAGTGTGATGAATCATATTTTAAAATTCTCAGAAAAAGTCTATTTTTGCTTTAAAAAATTGGTTCTATGTATCCTTTTGCTTTATATAGAATTATGCACTAATATGTATTCAATTAAATAAGCAAGGCATTAAGTGCTTGCTCTAGTTACAAGGTGGGCTCCCCTTTGCAATTACTTACTGAAGAGCATATGAAATGAAAATTATAATAAAGCATGTTTATTATCAATCCATCAGTTAATTTTCCTGCTGTGCTGAATTCTAGATATGATATCATTGATGAACCTGATTAAAATACTGATCATGCATCAATAATAAAAGGAAAAATTCATTATAAGTTAATAATCTAACATCAAATATTAAATTTCATTATAATACTGATCAGAACATCCTTTATGTTACTTAAAGAAATTTGCTCTCCCTCAGAATAAAAAGTTACAAGCAATAAAACAGTTGGATATTCTCTTATAGGACGGTTCTTCTTTTGACTTGGGAACATATTAAAATTTCTGAGTTAGAATGGTAAATTTTCCATAATTTTTTTCTTTCTGTGACCCCTCCATATTTTCATTCAAAATGCACTGTATGAAAATTGCAGATCACACTGCCAAATAATTACTTACAGAGTGGTATTCTGAACTATAGACCTTTGTGGATAAAAAGCATCCAGGACAAAGAGAAAAATAGAAATAGATTATATTGTGGGTCCAGCATTATATTCCATTATGAATTATATTCCATTATGTCAGTTGTACAAATATAATTAGAAGACATTAATTTTGTTTTAATCCTAGTTTTCATTTTGAAAGCACTAAAAAATCTTCAAAAATCATAAAATTTTGTATCTATCTAAAAGTCAGATAAGATTAAATCAAGAGATTGATGTGGTTTCATAGCTCTTTCTATCAGCAGTGGATACTTAGATTAAAATAAAGTGGACATCTCTGAAGGGAGCTGACTTCATAAATGGCCACTGGTTTTAAGCTACCAGTGACTTAAAGACTCCCAAAGCCAGTCTTTGTTTATTATATTTTGAATACTTTTGTATTTTCAGAAAGGATTGTTGCCTCACTATTTAAATCTATTTCTAGACATTTATAACTATACTGTACTTGTGTCATATTTGGGATCCTTACCAATAACCTGGATTTAGTCTGAAAGCTGACCAATTTTTTTGCCATTTCTTCTTTTCTATCTTAATCCAATTGGTAATCCAAGAAATTATTTTTTCATTTCCGTTTACAGATTAGCTCCCCATGATAAGACTCGTACAAAAGTTTCCTAAATCCAATGCATTATATCTGTATGTAAATCTCTTTCAAAGAATTCTGGAATATTTCTGAGGTATTCTATCTCTCCAAAACGCCATGTTCTCTCTACCCCTGTGCAAAGCACTTATCCATGTCTGCTGTTTGCCTGTGTACTATTGCTTCTGCCGGTTGCTTAGAAGGCAGCCCATTAATTATGATTTTCACCTTTACTCATAAAGGGTTCCAGGCAGGCGGTGTAGGCCAAGCACTCTGTCAGAGCTGGGTTGGGCTGGTTGCCGCTCTCCTGCCTCGGGGTCAAGCGCCTGCTGCCTCCCGTGCCTGAGCCTGGGCTGTGTCAGTGCCCTGTCGGAAAGGTGCCGCTGCCCCTGGGGAGGCTGCGGGAATCTCTTCTGTAAGCTGGGAACATCCAGACAGCAGCTGCCTGGGGTAAAGAAATGTGTAACATAAATCCAAACAAGCTCAGGGCAGGAGACAAAGCCTTCTCCCCCGGCCCACCAAATTTCATCCTTCCGAATTCCTCAGAATGGTGGTGGCATGCCTTATACACTTCTCTTTTCATCCTTCCAGGTGCTGGGCCTGTTAATTTAAGGATGTCCTGGGATATTCAAGAAAAGTGCACAGTCCCTTGGAAAAGAGCTAGATGCCAGGGAGGGCCCAAGGATTGCACAGCACCTTTAAATCTGTCATTAATAAGCCTTTTGTCTGCATTAATTACATAGTTTGTAGAACTGTAGTGTTAAAACATTAACAGTACTGCCAGTGGGTTCCTAGATTCATGTATGTGGTGTTTTTCCTTTTGCTTATGACAAGATTTTGAAGGTGGCAAGCACAGAGATCAGAGCTGTCAGCTTTTTAGAAGCTCACATTGCATATCAAACAGTTAATTTCTCTCACATCTAGCCCTTTTAAAGATATGGCTCTTCTTCACAGTAAGAAGCTAAGCAATTTCATATTTGAGTTTGCCAGAAATGTGATGAATGGTGTTAGAACAGATCTTGATCTTTCATATACTTGTCTTCTAGGCTAAACAATTGAAAATAAGATTGTGGAGTCAGTGTTCAGAAGACTTAAATCTCTTACAGTAGTCCTCTAGAAAAAGGTAGGGTTTCAAATCTACATACAAAGAAAAATCAGAAAATTAAAAAATGCTGCAAACTTAAAAGTTGCTGTTACACCTTGGTCAGATTTACTTTCCTCCTCAGTGTCTTCCATTACTCTTCTGAAGCATGTGCTTCAAGTACAATTCTTGGAAGCCTTCTTTCAGAATGAAGGTGTGTTTTTAAAAAATGAAAAACAAAACCCCACAAATAGATGGTGAGAGGTAGCGCAGTGGTAGAAATAGATAATTATGATCTGTTCATATCACAGTACTTTAGGAAAAATGCATATAGAAAGTTTCAGTGGAAGCTATAGTATGTCTTAAGGTAGGTGGATGGATGGAGAGATGAATGCAAACTCTCCAGAGAGACTATCTGTAGTGTTCTTATTGGGTGTTTATTGAAAACACTTCATGAAATTAAAAACTAAAGTCTGGCTAACTTTAAAAGGATTAATAATCCCACTGAAAACAATAGAATCAATGTTCTGTCTGAGGTTCCATGTGCATTTTCTCATAATGTAGGCATCAAATGAGTAATTAATAATCTCATTTTTGTTATCCTTTTGGTAGAAATTATTTTCTTACTGTATTTACTCTTTATTTTTTATTTAAGCTTGGCTAAATATGCTGGAAGTTAAAGTTTATCTTCATTGCTGAGAACACCAGAGTTTTTTCCTCCCAAAAAATCCGATGTGGCTGAAGATTTAAAAACTTGTTATTGACTGTAACATTGAATGGAAACAAACAAGGAGTGTTGTACAAATAGATGCAACACTGTATAAAGATCAGAGCTCAGAACTTTAGTAAGCAAGGCTATGTTCGAAGACCTTTTCAAGATAAAAGAATTAATGCAAAAAAATGGGCCTATTATGAGATTCTGATTTTTGCAATTTAAAGTCAACTGTGCGTTTTTGGAGAATTTTTGTTGCATGGTTGGGGGGTTAATTATTTTTATATTAAATGTTAAAAAAACTATTTATAAATAGAAGCATTTCCATGTATCTTTGTTTCTTAAGATCACACTAATGAAGTCTTTCTAAAGGACAAACACCTATAAACAGATAGAGGTGAAAGGTCCAGAACTCCTTTCTTTTCTGTTCAGCTTTCTCTGATCCCTCCTCTCCATTACAGTGATTGCTGCACTCAGACTGCAGTTCTGAGGACAGACAGTTTGCAATATCCTGCTGATATGAATGGTAGTATTCCCATTCCATTCATTTCACTGCAGATCAGACTGTTAGATACAAGTGCAAACCATTATTTCCCAATATTTAAAGTGTCTCTGTCCTATAGTGTATAGTTCTTTATCATGGGAAGCTTTGAGCAGCTCTTTCATCTCTGGAGAGAAGCTGTTTTAGGGACCAACTCACATCACTGTGAGTCACCAAAGGTGTTGCAATGTCTTTTTTTATATATGTCTGCCTATCTAGACCGCTCAAACATCAAGTTTGCTAATTAGTATCTGTTATTGCTATTCCACCCATACAGAAGGATAGAAATTGAAAATCAAATAGGTCTATCAATCAGGCTGTGTTATCACTGCATCAGGACTTTGCTAATGCTAATGACATATTTCTAAGCATCCGTGGCTTCTTTAATAAGTAATACAAAAACTAAATGGCAGCTGAGTAGCCTGTTGAGAACAATTAACCCAAAGCAGATGGCACTACAAATACAATTCTTAAAGGGTCTTTCCTTGTTTGGAATTTTCACCTTCCTTGTTGATTTTACCCCCTGGTTGAATTAAGGCCTTTATTGACAGATTTAAGATGTTCCTGACATTTGATTAGCAAACTTCATACCGAGACTGTATTAAAATTTAATATCTTTCAGAAATAAAAAGCAGTTTCTACTGGATGTTTTCTTCCCAGGTCTGGTGTTTGGTGTCATATAAAGCTTTATAGTTCAGCAACTAAATATCCTGAGAAAGCAGTACAAATGCAAAGATCTGAAATAACAACAGCTTTGAAGCACTAATGTTAAGGGTCAATAGAGTTATCTCCAAAAAGTTGGTTATTTTACAAAGATTTTAAGAATCATGAGAAGGAACTTCATTGAGCTGGGTATAGAAGACACTAAGATATATATTTTTAAGCACTTGAATTTTATAAGTGCTGATCTTTTAAGAAGCACGATGCATAAATGGATGCTGATTGACTTTCTTGGTATAGGGAATGGGCTTTAATGTCAGGTTTTAGAGATTTCAATGCAGATTTGAGTCATATGTATGAAAAGACATCAGTGAAAAATATTTTTTCCAGTATAACTGAGGCTTGACAGACCAACCAGTGCCAAAGGTGCTATACTTAAAGGGACTCAATTGTCCTCAAGCTGTTTGTATCTATTTCTGACATCTGTTCTGGTGTTACAGTGAGCAATGATTTTTGCTGCTCCTTTAGCGAGTGCTCAAACCAGATTTCATCAGAGTTAGATATATGGGGGTTTAAAGTATCATTTGCATACAGAGTATTTTAGACATGCAGAATGGTTGACAGGAAGATATGCAAAGTTATTAAGTACAGTCTTGGGAATGCTTTTTTATTTTCAGCAATAAGTGTTCTTTTTGGCTTATAAAATATATTTATTCGAAGTAAAAAGCAATAAATGTATATACAGAGGCCTATAGAAGTTTGAAATATGTTTTATGGTATTAATGTTAAAAAAGAAGAAGAAAAATTAAGAAAGCTGATGACATGGCTTTGAAAAAGAAAATTAGACAGGGCTGTATCAAAGTATAAAACCTTGAATCTACTGTGTTGCTTCCTTTAAAGAGCTGTTTTGTGGTGATTTTTTTCTGATGATTTCACTGTGATTTTCTGATGGTTTTCTGTGCCCTTCAGAACCTAAATACCTACAATTTCAGGTTTTTGCACCCTATTTCTTTTGGGTAAGCATTAGCCATGCTGATCAATACCTAATCATAATTAAGCTTATTTTGAAGCAATTGCACAGAATTTGCTAGAAAACTTCTGATAAATACTAGCTTGTGGAAAAATAAACATGGTAATTTTAAAGACACAGAGTATTTTCAGGTAAAACCAGAAAATTTTAATAATAAATCAAATCATATTTTGAAATATATATATTTGTAAAGCTGTTTTTTCTAAGATCATTAATAACTGTTACTCTTCAGACAGCATATCTGTCTCAGTCTTAGCACACTGGAGGCTATGCCTCAATGGTAGTAGATTTTCTGTGACATTAAGTCTTACAATCCACATTATCAACAAAATTTATGGTGCAGATTTCACATTTGTCAGTATTATCAAAGATGCAGCAACTCTATAAACCTAATAATGCAAGTTTAAAAATACATAACCAATTTAAAGACAGCCATAATTACCTGAGAAAGAGAAAAGTCACCCTAAAAAACCACTGCACACTTAGTGAAGTATAGTTGTACCTTGAAGGTAGGTAAATTAGGAATGAAGGTGTATGTTCATAGTACAATTAGATAATGATGATCAATTCATCCAAGGAGAGCAATTTCACCACAGTTGTTGGCATGGCAGCAGGACACCTCCTCTCTCCCCTGGATGACAGGTGTTACCCAGTTTATCAGCTGCACAGAAACACTGAGTTCTTCTCCCTGCAAGGATTTCATCAGAACCTGGGCTTGATGTCTCCTCTCCATTCTGTTGCTTATTTTTTTGTTATTCCCTTTAAAATGCGCTTTGCCACTTCTGTTTTAATATATATTTTGATTAAATGGCAAAGACAACACGGGTTTTGCTTCTACTACCAACTTTTGTTTAGATCACATCAAAGCATTACAATCCCACCTAGACGATCTGGGATCTTCATCATGTCTAACATTCTTTTAAATTTTCCGCTGCATTCTGGTCAGATCTCTTCTAATTTCAGTTAAGCAAATGTCATACTTGAATTAACTCAAAACAGTTCCTATAACATGTCCGGTTATTTACTGAAGTTCTGTATCTCACTGAATCATCATGTCTGAAAATACTTCTGGATTAAACAGACCACTTTAAAAAATTCAGGTAGCTTCTCTCTCAAACTGAAAGATAAATCTTTCTCTACTAGCTACTATACCCTTGGTTAGGGAAGAATTTTCTATTATAGTATTCCAAGTCAGTTTGTGAATCTCCTTAAAATGTCAATTAAATGACTCTCATAGAACAAGAGTTACTTATAATAACAAATTATTGCTACTTTAAAAATTTTATATGCTTGTCTTCAACAATTTAATTTATATTTCTCATTCTATTTAGCTTGTATAAAAATATTAAGGAGAAATTAACAGCTGTCATTAGGTGAAGTCCATAATAACATCAAAATATTTGAAGGAAAGAATAGAGAAGATGAAATACAGATACAGTGCTATATTTAATCCCACAGAATAAGAGCATTAACCTTTTTAAAACAGATGATCTCTAAGAATAGAAGGGTAGTCTTTTCTGCTCATATTCACTATATAGATGATTTGCAAAAGAGACAAAATGTACTAATAACTGGTTTTTTTAACACCTTAGTTCTGTAGCCTGTGACCTTTTGTTAGAAACTTCTTGGCACAGTATTTCTAGGTCACTGATACTTTGGATTCACGTTCTAAACCATAATTCTTTCAAGAATTGATGCTGTATAGTAATTATTTAAATTTTAGGCAAAGACAGAAGTCACCATACAGTTTTTAGAAGCAGATGGAAATTTATAATAACTTAGTCTACGGGATGTAAAGAGACAGCTTGCTGGAATATATCCACTGCTGAATCACCATCAAACACTCTCAAAGTGCAGAAACAAGATTGTCAAGGAATTAGCAGCTTAAAGCAGCATCAAATCTGTATGTTGTCTGCATAAAAATAATATTTAAGGACTCTTTAGGTATTAATGTCAATCAGTGTAACCATAGATAGGAAGAAAGAATTGTAGGAGTTATATTTTAAGGTGGACGGTTGGAAGAAATAATACAAATCCTGTTAGCCATCATCAGGAGGATTTGTGTACTTATCGTCCATACTTTTTATATTGAACTAATTTGTTTTGTGATCCAAAAAGTCTAGTGGAGCTGTTGGTACCAACAGCTGCAGACCTACTGCACAGGCAGAGATAATATTTAAAAGGAAAATAATTATAGTCTGGGCCTAGTGCCTCTATGGAATTGAATTAATCTCTATAAATGGAGTGTATCCTATACTACTGAAATATCTATAGCACCTTTACACCACTCATATGTAGTAAGATTCGCATATATATGTACAGTTATTTTATTTAGAGCATGTACAGCAGCTACTCATGCTGAAACTTCAGAGATCTGCCACAAAAGAAAAGTAATTGTTCTGTTAGAATTACTGGTAGTGTCTGTAATATGCTGCAATCAACAGCACATTCTTGAGAGCTTTTTGGTCCTGTTGATTATTTAATTGCTGTAGAAGAACATAATTTCTCTTAAATTTTCGTTGTGAGGAGGTGAATATCTGCTCCAGTGAGATCTTCCATGGGCTGCAGGGGTCAGCCCATGTCAACAACCCTATGGACTCCAGGGAATCTCTGCTCCAACAACTGGATCACCTGCTTTCCCTCCTTCTCCACTGATCTTGGTGTCTGCAAGGCTGTTTCTCTCACATTACCAGTCAATTCTCACAACTGCAATTCTCCAGTGTTTTTTTTTTCCTTTTCTTAAATAAATTATCACAGAGGCACTATCAGCATCACTAATGGGCTCCTCTTTTGCAAGAGGTAGGTCCATCTTGGGGTTGGCTGGAGCTGGCTGTGTCTCACATGGGAGCAGTTTCTGGTGTTTTCTTATAGTAACCACCTCTGCATGTTCCCCCTTCACACACCCACACATGCACATACACTCAGTACAAAAACCTTGCCACACGAACCCAAAACACTTTGTTAAGAATTTCTCATAAATAGGGATATAGGATATAAGTGGTGAATTGGGAAATGATAGTTCCATGGTAAAAGACAGGCATGATAGGTAGAGATAGAGCTACTCTGAGCGGTTACAGTGCCAAAAAGAGAAAGCAGGGGCTGCTGATCTTCCCATGACAGCAAATAACAGTATTTTCTACTTTCTCTCTTATCAGCCTACTACATGGGATATTGTTCCTTCACTAGAGTCAAATGGTTTTATGGATTAAACTGAGAAGTGGACAGAACTTCAATAACAAATCATTCTCAAACAGTAATTTCTCTTTTTCATTATCAGTGGCATACACTTGACTGACAGCATCTATCTCAGCACAAATGTGTTCCCAGAGCTTCTGTGCTCTTCTTGGTACAATTCACGAACACAACCTCTAAAGAATGTGGCAATATGAAGACAGGAATCTTATTTGGTTCCTGATTTTATTGAGCAGTTTTTCTGCCATAACCAGAAGTTTTGCATCAGGATCATTCCCAGTCTTGTCTGTCAAACATCTTCAGTTGTAAATAGTACGCCTCTTGCTTGCTTCAGCTTTATATATTAATTCAGTTCACTGCTGTGTTCTTAGCCTAATACATAAATTTTGGTTCTTTTTAGTTTAGTGAGTGCTTGCCAGTAGTAATTTCTACTAACATTTAGCTTATGTTAGGATTACTTAGTATTGCTAGTTAAATTCACTAAAACACTTGTACTGCTCTCATATTGTTTTCAATGCCATGTACAATTATACATTTTTTCGGTGCGGTTCTTCTTCCCACTTTATAGACTGAGCATGATGTCACATCATCTGGAATATCCCTCTGGTTATTTGGGTCATCTGTCCTGGTTGTGTCTGTTCCCAACCTCCCATGCACCCCCAGCTCCCTTGCCAGTGTGGCTGTACAACAGGCAGAAAAGGCTTTGTCTCTGTGTAAGCCCTGCTCAGCAATAGCAAAAACATCTCTATGCTATCAGCTCTATGTTCAGCATGAATCTAAACCACATCTCCACACTAATAAGAAAAAATTAAGAATAAAATTAACTCTACTCCAGCTAAAACCAGCGTATTCCACCCCTTATTCCATAGCGCTTACATCATGTTCAAGTCCCACAGCATCCAGTGCATCACTACCCACCACCTCTCTTCCTCTTCTTTAATGTAATACTCAGATATTGTTTTCCTCTTGAGTTAATTAATTAATTATTCCACGACTTTGGGATTCATTTCTTATGGTGGTCACCTGGGACAAGAGAGGTGGTGTGTGATGTGTGGTGTGTAAACACCAAAGCCAGCTCAGGTCAGATCTGCTGCGCTGAAACTGCTTCTTGTTAGGCTTCTCCTGTGTTGGTTCGGGTGGTTCCCCTTCTAGTAATTCCTGTAATAATAAACTCAAATCATGGCTTACCAAAATTTAAATATAAATCCATCACAATCTCCACTGATGGTCCTTTTGGCCCTGGTTTTAGGGGTTATCATTACAATGAACTCCTCCCCTTGTCCCCAGCCTGGCTGCAATAAAGGGTTCCTGTTACAGAATAGTCCACCATAAGTGTCGTCCATATCATAGTCCTCCATGGGCTGCAGGGGCCCAGCTGCACCAACATGGTCTTCACCGTGGGCTACAAGGGAATCTTTGCCTCTCCTGCTCTGGCATGGAGTCTCACCCATGAGACAGTCCTCCTTAAACTTGTCCAACATGGGTCCCTCTCATGGGCTGCAGCTCTTCACGAGCCTCTCCAGAGTGGGTCCTCTGTGAGGTGGCTAGTCCTGCCAGCAAGCCTGCTCTGTCACAGGAATCTCACAGGGTCACATCCTCCTTCAGGCACCCACCTGCTCTGGTGTGGGATTCTTCCCTACGTGACAATGCCTTCAGCTCCAGTTCTGCAGTTCCACCTTGTCCAGTCCAGCAGCACAGAAACAACAGCAGTACCCTGGCCACCTGCCATCCCAGGCACAGGGCTGCTATCAAAACCTTCTCAGGCACAAATCAGTAGGATGATGGAGAGTACAGCACTACAGCAAGCAGCAAAACCAAAACGCTACCACTAACAAGTGACTCTAATACAGACCCAGGAAAGTGAGCCCCACGGCAAGCAAAGAAGCCTGCTGATTACTAGCTAAGCAGAACTAACAGATATTCAAATCTAGTACATCCAAATTCAATCAGGTACATCCCAGTCAGATCTGTCTTTGTCTCAAGCACTTTGAGCCACAAATTGGGTGCCAAAAAGGACTGCCATGGTTTAACCCCAGCCACCAACAGCCACTCACTCAGACTCCCACCTGAAGGATCAGAGAAACAGAAAGATAAAATATGGAAAATTCATGGATCTAGATTAAGATAGTTTAATTATTACAGCGCCTGTGTGGGTTGCTGCTGGTGAGAGAGAGACGAGAATCTTGTTTCTTGATCAGAAGGCTGGATTTATTGATATATCATATATAATACATTTTGACTATACTAATAAGAATAAGGAGAGAGGTTTGCAGAGCTGCTAGGCTAGGCTAAGCTGAGCTAAGAATAGAAAGAAAGAAAGAATCTATAACAAAGTTGTGGCCAAGGACTCAGTCACGCGCTTACACTTTGTGATTGGCCCATAATTATAAACAAGAAGCATGAGCCAATCAAGGTGCCCCTGTTACATTCCACAGCAGCTGATAATAATTGTTTACCTTGTCTTCTCAGGCCTTTGCCCTCCAGAAGACGCAGAAATCCGAAAGAAAGGATTTCTGTGAAGAAATGTCTGCGACAGTTTAATAGGGAAAACAAAAGTCATGCACACCAGCAAAGCAAAACCATAGAATTAGTTCACTATAAGTTCACTAATCCCCCATGGGAAGGCAGGTGTTCAGCCATCTACAAGAGAGCAGGGCCCCATCACGGTTCTGATAATTGGGAAGACAAAATCCATCATTCCACTCCATTACCTGGGTGTGGCAGTGTGAAAAACAGAGAAGGACTTCACTCTGTATGAACTCTGCTCAACAATAAGAAAAACATCCCTATATTATCAACCCTATGAACAGCACAAAACCAAAGCACAGCTCCATACCGGCCGCTGTTAAGAAAATTAACTCTACCTCAAACAAACCCAGGACAAAGAGCAAATGAATCATAGGAGAAAATGAAATCTCTACTCAAAAACCTGTCCATGAAAATCCACTTATGTATTTAAAGTTTTATTTCTTGTTCTTGAAAGAATTCCAGCCTGGCAAAAATCAGTAATAATCTTTTTTTCCTGTTCTTCTATTTTTCTAGATTCAGAAATAAAGTTTGTTTACAGGTCTCACAACCTAAAGGGTTACCCAGCCTGCTAGTGATAAAGATCACAGCTGTAGGTTCATGGGAATCCAGGAAACACAAGCACACAGACATTTTATTGTCTGAATTTCCCTACTTGATTAGACATTATCAGAAGTATAAAAAATAAAAATCACCAACTGGCAAATATATATATATATATATATATATATATATATATATATATATAATTAATAAAGCAAATATAAATATAGACATATACATATATTCAGGTATTTTATGATCACAAATAAATAGAGTGGCAGTAATCAATAACAGCAACAATCAACAGTACTGCAGCAATAATAGCAGGAACAGATAACTGCAGCAACAACAATTTTAGAAAATTACAGGTTGCTACAAACTTATCAGCAGTAAAGTGACTTATCAATAATGTACGAGCAAATACAATAGTTTAATTATATGAATGTATACAATAGCAAATTAAACAGATGTCAGAGGGGGAAATAAGCTGTCATTCAGCTGTCCCAGAAGTGGGAGAACTAACTGAACCAACCCCAGGGGAAGTCCCAGAAGGGAAACAATCCACTTGAGTTTGCAGCCAGCTGGGTGTCCCCAGTGAGGCCTCAAGATCTCATAAAAAGTTCACACAGACTTTTGAAGAAAGGGAGATGTATATGCAGCTCAGGGAGTTCTAAGAAAGAGAAGATCCACTTTTGATGAAAAATAAATAATAATTTTTTTTGTAGAGGCATAAGAGATCATAGGACAGTACCACTTCAAGCAGCAAATAGATGATGGCAATTTATATTTTTTTCAGTTGGTACCTAATAGATGATGGCATTCTCTGTTCTATGGGATAAAATTTTTATTTTTCCAGACTATTTTCCTGTTCTTGCTGTTAGAACAGCCAGTTGCAGTTACTGATTCTTAATTTCTCATGATGTTTTCCCCTTTTCCCTAACTATTTTTCTCCTTTTCACGCTATAAGTCGCTGTTACAATTCTCAGGGGTTTGGCTTTTTGCTGATATCTCGGGATGTATCTAGAATGTTTCTAGGTACCCAAGTGTACTTGAAAGGTACCAGCTGTGCTCATAAAGGATGCTTCTGGTTCCTAGGCCTAGTTCCCAGTCTAACAGTCCAGGCATTTTCACTGTCAGTTTTTCAGCAAATTTATTTATTTCAGTATTATTTCCCTTATAACCAGAAGCATAACTTCTTTATGGCTCCTCACATCAATATAAAATAAAATATAATTAAATAAAATAAAAATAAAGATAAAAAAGAAAAAAAGACAGAAAAAAAAACATGTAGTGATTTATGTACCCTTTCTTATACTGAATCAAGAACTTCATTCAAAGACTTTTGTTCTTACATTTTTCTGTTACTCATGAGAAAAAGTGGTGATAATGCAACCTTCATTCTGCCCTTGTCATTAAGGTATGACATGTCCTTTTCCCCGGTGGTTCAGAGAGTGTTTTTCATTTCTGGTAATACTTCAGCCATGGCAACAATTTTTTCAGAATGGCCAGCAGAGTCTTCCCGCTAGCAATCAGCTGAAATTCCAAGTTTGAATAATTACCTGATGCTAAATGCTGCCTTACACTGCTCTAAAAGGCATCATAAAGAAGTGGCAAATATCCTCAAAGCCAGTCCAATATTAACTATGACCAATATGTATAAGCTAGTATTACAGTGACCTGAAGAGATCTCCAGGGTGGGAGAAGGATGAGAATCTTGTTTGATGATCAGAAGGCTAGATTTACTGATATATGATATATAATACATTATAACTATACTAAAAAGAATAAAGAAGAGAAGTTGCAGAGCTGCTAAGCTAAGAATAGAATAGACAAGAATCTATAACAAAGTTCTGTGTCCAGGGACTCGGTCCCCAGCTTGCTCCTGTGATTGGCCCTTAATTATAAACATGGAACATGAGCCAATCACAGGTGCATCCTATTGCATTCCACAGCAGCCGATAACAATTGTTTACATTCCTCTTCTGGGGCCCTTGCTTCCCAGAAGATGCACAAATCCCAAAGAAAGGATTTCTGTGAAAAAATGTCTGCGACAAGCTAGTGATAGAATTTAAGCCACCTTAAAATAATTATTTATTTAAATTATTTACAGAGCGTTTTTTTCAATTCAAGTCTTAAAAGAGAAAAGCAAAAATATATATGATTGTCATCAGGAGACAGCCTGAAAATATAATGCTTTTCAGTAATTACACTACATAAAAGATGGATATTTATTATCAGCTTTTCACAGATGTCTTTGATGTTCACACAGACTGTAATATTCTTTAAGAAAATGAGAAATCTGGAATCCATTCAAACTATTTCTAAGAATAGATGTTGGCAAGCAGCCCTCAGAAATTTGTGGAGTGTTTCAGAAACACTGCACTTTTTTTATGTTTGTGGATCTCAAAAGAAAAAAAAATGAAAGAATTCTCCCAATATTTACAATGTAATGTATAAGAATCTTTTATTTTCATTAGACATGTTAGACCAGAAGAATGTAACAGGAAATCTCTAAACCACAGCTGAATGACTGTTAGAAGAAATTTTTTTGGAAGAAAAACATCATATACTTTCCTCCCTTTTTATTGATCGATGATTCTTGCTGTCCACTGACAGAGAAGAGATAATATGTTATATCTTTTTTTTAGATGCCATATTATCATTTAAATTCAACAGAAAGCTGATTTAAAATCACTACTAGTTTACATAGTAAAGACATACATTTTTACTTTAAATTTCAAGCTTATCTTAAGCAGAGTAGGACTAAAACCACATCATAACACAAATTTAGCATTTCAAATTAAATTTAGGAATGACTGGATAAATAGAAGCTTTGCAAAACTTCAGATTATGGTGCATAACAAGTTAAAGAGGAATTTCCCATCCTTAAAACAGTTTTTCTTTGCAATTGAAAAAATAGAGATGTGTAAACCAAGACAAGGAGTAGTTGTTAATCTGCTGGTAACGATACTCCCTCACCTGAAACACTTTTTCTGCTTTGATTGTAGCACTTTGGGAAAGAATTTTGCTGGAGAATATGAAGAGACAAGAAATGAAAATGACAAAGAGTGAGTCTGGAAAATACTGATCAGGAGTCACTGGAAGATCTGGGGTTGTTGACTTAAGGGATAACTGATAAAATTGTCTTCAAATACATAAATAACAGGTTTAAAAGGAAGGAATCAGAATTTCTTCATGGAAGAGAGAGGAAATAGGGATGATACATCAAAAATACAATAGTTCACATAAAGCAGACATTTTGTATCTAAAAGCAACCATATAAGATCATGTTCTTGAGCTCTTTACTTTCTGAGGTTTCTGTACACTGAACACTATTTCATAGGTCTGTGCTTGTCATAAGAGACAAAAATGACAAAATTATTAGGTCAGCTTTCCAACATTTATTGAACTGTTTGGGGATTATCAGAAGCAATATGGCACAATAAAATGAAATTTCACATTCCCTTTTTCTTAGTCTTCATATTACAAAACAATTTGATAAAGGATTCCTTAAACATTCAGACTAAAACATCCCAGCTTCCTAATATTAATCAAGACAAGAAATTTGCTTTCAGAATTCAACAAAGAAGAAACTATTATTTTCCAGAGACTGCAGTAAAACATTGTGTTTACTACATAGATTCAGACTCTAGAGAAGTCTTAGGCAAATTATGCTGTAGTAAGCATTTTTAAATTGCAATTTCAATTCCTGTAGAAATAGATAAAACATGTCCTCACAAATTTCTAGATCATATTCAGTTGAGATCAAGCAGTGCAAAGCATTGTGATGTACTTAACACACCTCTTAAAACACCTTTCTGAAGAGATGATTAGTGAGAAAAAATTTATGCCAAGTTCCTTAAGCCTGCTCAACTGGAAAAGTAAATACATGCCTCTGACAAACATACACTTTTACCAATCATAACAAATTTACTACAAATTCAGAACAGGATTTTGAAAGAAAAAAAGATACTTGTGTATTTTTACTTAAGCATTGAGTAGAAGTTAAACATGCTTAAGTAGCATGTTAGCTTAAGGACAAAAAGAGGAATCCTGAGGAATTTTAGTGATGCTACTTAGTTGATGCTATTCCTAACTCTATAATTTTTCACTATCTTTTCAGTAGAAACTTTATTTTCACTACAAGTTATTTCACTGTTTTCACTGTAACCAAAACAAGATCTTTCCCCAAGACAATATTCAAGAGAATCAAAAGAAAAATATTGGAGTGAAAATTATAGGCAGCTGCAAATTAAACTCAATTTATAAAACTAAATGTGCGAGGCTAGCTCAGAGGAAGTGTACATATAAACAAGTTTTGAAAAGTGCAAAAATGTATCCTTTAGACAGATTGTTTTAAGTACATATTTAAGCCTTTAAGAACATAGAAACACCAGAACAAATTTATCTGTCATAAAAAGGTCTATGATTTTCAATGAATAATAGATCTTAACTTCATATTTAACATTTAGGACGTGTTAAGTAAAAAAAAAACAAAAAACAACAGCTCTATTGACAAGTATTCTGCGAACTAAATTTAAAATCTCAGTTTTAAATTAACTAGACAAATTGTATTAAGTGAGTGATCTCACATTGTAAAAGGTTACCTCATGATAGACATATTTAATTAATTTTAGATATGAAAATTGGATAGGAAAAGGTCATAGAAATACTTAAACATAGCATAATCAGGTAATTAAGTCTGATAATTCAGATTATCATTTAATGATTAAAATTCATGATAATAGTACCTGATTAAAATAAATATTTTTTGATCTCTACATAATTGCCTTCTGTGGTAAAACAACGAGCTGTGTGGATGAGGGGAGAACTTGGGATATGATCTGACTTGATTTCAGTGTGGCATTTGTTCTGATCACACAGTTTCTCTCACAGTTTCTCTCACACAGTTTCTTTCCTAATGAGCTGCTAAGGTGTGGACTGGTCAGAGGAATAGCAAAACTGATGAAAATTGAATATCCACCAATTTTGTGGATGGCATCAAGTTGGGAAGAGAAGTACATGAGTCTGGACAGATGAGTCACACTCAGTGTGATCTCTGCAGGCTGGAAAACAGATCAGCAAGAACTCCATAAAAATTACCAAAAATTAAATGTGAAATAGTGCCCTTGGGAGAATAATTATAATCTCCCTATCTAAAGGCTAGGGTCTGATAGTTGAGGAGCAAATCTGATTAAAAGGTCCTGGGATACCCAGGGCTCAATATGATTCAGAAGTGTGTCTTGGCAGCAAGGAAGGGCAATAGCTTACAGGTGCCAATCTTAAAAATGTATCAGCAGACTATGGGATGTGATTATGCCACACTGCTCAACGTGTGGCATGCCACACATGGAGTTTAAGAGAGACATTGATATATCCATACATGGCTGCCAAGATGATGAGATATCATGGGGAGAGATGAAGAAGTTGAAGGAACTGGGTCTTTTCCACCTTGAGAACAGAAATCTGGTCTAGTGTAGATGGAGGGGAACCATATTCCAATCATACTCATTAAATTAAAGGTAATTATAGAGAAGATGGATGAGTATTTTCACAATGATTCGCAGTGACATGACGAAAATCCACAGGCACAATTTGCATTAAAAACCAATAATCATTGTCATATGTTGCTTGGAGAAATGATGGAACCTATCTCTCCAGAAGTGCTTGAGATTCAGCTTGAGATGATGTTGAAACAGGACCCTGGAAAAAGTAACTTAAGGCCCTGCTTTCAACAGAATTCTGGACCAAATGGGCCCTGGAAGTCTATTGCAGACTAGGTAGTTTTATGGTTCTGGGATTCTACAATGAATTACATCCACAAACATCTGTTTTCAGGTGTTGCTCGTACTTATTCATTTTATTCCCCTCTTACACAAGCATAGATACTTTGTCAAATCTGTTGGAGAACGTTTACAGACATATTAAAGAGATTTATCTTAGATTAAAATGCACCCAAACCAATAAATACCTGACATATAAGGAGGTAATATGATTATTATTTCTCTGATCCATATGACCACACTAATCTAGAAGTTTTCAAGAGGGAAAAGGTTCAATTTATCAATAGCCTTCATAAATAAATCAAATATTTTGCAACCTGCTGTTACATTGGAAAGAATTAACACCTGCATTTTCTGTTGTGCCTTGGTCTCACAGATGATAAAACTCCATCTAGGAATCCACATTGTTATATCAGCTCACAAATAAGAAACTGAGTCACATAAATGTGTCATAAGACAGACTTCCTGAGAAGTTAACTTGCTGAACTAGTTTAACTCTATCTAACACTTAAAGGAAACAGGATGGCCCAAAAACTATCCGTTTAACTTGTTTTAAATTTGTGAGCCCTCCTGCTGAAATTATTTTTTTCAGATCAGAAAATGAGTTATTGATTATAAAACAGAAAAAAAAATGGAAAAAGTGTAAAGTGATAAAAAATCATGATATTGACAACTTATCTAGTAATTTCCCTACCTTTGGGAAATTATCTTGGAACCAAGGTTTTCAATTCACACTCTTTTTTCAACATTGACACTTTCTTGTTTTTATTTACTTACATTCTTGTTTCCCAGTTTTTTCTCTGCAGGAATTGAGTTTCAATGACAAAGGTATTGTACCACAAATAATGATTCACTTTGTTGTTTTCACCTCCCCTCTCCTGTATTTTCTTTATCTCTTGTGTTGATCTTTTTCTTAAACCTTTTTAATGCAAATGAAACATTCTCTACTTGGCCTTAGGCTGATTCATCGTAAATTAAGAATTCTATTTTATCAGGGGATGAGGGAGGAATGATACACTATTTTCAAGACTCGTACAATATTTAATAAATTGTGTATCATAAGTACTTACCTTCTATAAATCTTGTGCAATTCAGAGTCTCCATAGCACCTTCACTTTTCCAGTGGCATTTTATCCTCTCTATTATTAATGTACTAGTTCAGAAAAATACCAGTTTCAGAACACTATCCTATGCTGTCACTCTCATTTCTATTCCTTTTTTTGGTTATTTTTCTGCATATCATCAGTTTTACCACCACCTCTCTCCGAAAATAAATATCATCAAAATGAAACAAACAAAAAAGTTGATCAAAATTAAATATTCCTTGAAGTTCATGAAGCAGAATTTCTCTCTTCACAGTATTTCCTCACTGATAAAACTGAGTTTTAGGAAAGATGTTATCTTAGAGCACTGAAAACACATCTCTAATTAACAGAGGCAAACATGAGCAAGACAGTCCTTGTTATCAATAAATCCTGACTATTCAAAGCTTCTTTTAATAAATCCTTTGCTTTTCACAGCCTGTAGCCCTTGACTGTGACTGTCACAGTGTTTTACTGGAAACACCTGTACCTAATTTAGTCATTCAGTTTTATTTTAATCCGATTGTGTAATATTCCATTTAAGTACACACCACAATACAATTTCATCATCCTCACAAAACATTTTGGAAAGGTCTTCCTCCCTCTATTTTTCAGGAAAGCAGTACATTATATTGAGCCACAAAAATTAAGATGAAGAAAACTTTCGAAAAACCCAAAACTCTGCTAGTTTATTTTTTTTCCTACATCCTACAGTAGTTTCTTCAAGTAACTCTCTGTATAATAGTAAGACTTGAGTCAGTTTGCCAAACACAAGCAGTAGAGAAACTGATGTGCCTCAGGATACCCAAAAGCATCTGGTCGGCCCTGACAAAAATGGGGTTTGCACTTTTCTGGATTGCAGGAAAGGACAAAACAGATAGGCTCTCTTTGGACAAGCCCATATGGCAGCAGAAAACTGTTTGGCCAAGCCAGTCCTCACCTTGTCACCACTCATTGAAAAAGAAAGATAAATGTAGAATTGAGCCTATGCCTTTTATGGAAATCTAATATTTTCACAGAAAAAAAAATAAAAAACCAAAAAAAAAACCAAAAAAACCAACTATGCATGCAATCAGAATAATTTTCAAGTCTGAGTAAAATTAAAAGTTTAAAACAGTTAAAAGATTTTTTTTGGTTTTTTTTTTTATTGTAAAGCCAGTTCAAGAAAGACCATAAAACAGTAATTTTACTCTTCTCTATGATTTCATTCATCTACTTCCCACGTACCCCAAAAGTTAATAGACTGAAATAAATTAAAACTTTTGATATGAAGAGATGTTACTAGAATATGACTGAACAGTTCAAATACATATTTCAAGAAAATTTAATTTGTATAATTCTTATCCATTTTCCAGAATTTTTCAAAAGGTTCTATTTTTTGGGTTCTATAGCACAGTCTTTAGTTCACTGAAACAAAAGTGTCCCTTGAATTCTTTTGAGATAACAAATACTCTAGGAAAAATGTTCCATTGATGCTTCCTTTTAGAAATACACTTTTTTCCTGTATTTCAAAATCAGAATCACATTAAGTGTTTATTTTTTCCCTATATCTATACTGGTTTGTTACTTGAGACACTTAGTCCAATATGGAGTCGTTCTTCTTTGTTCCTTGCAGTGAAAGTTCTCTGCCTGCATCTCTTTCTCCTGTAGCTTTAGACTTTTATGTTCTATCTTGATGTATGTAGAAGGCATTATTCTTCATTCAGCATAACCAGTTTTGTTCTGATTTTCTGGAATGCTCCAACTAACATTCTTAGGTGTTTCTTCTTTATCTAGCCAACAGTTTCTCATATCTTTTAACATTTCAATAGTTTCAATATTAGTGTTACTAGAGTATCAGTATGGAGCTCAGTATATTTTTTTTCAAGCCATACAGAATAATTTCAGAATGACTCTGATCTCAGAAAGCACTGGAAGAATTGGTTTTTTTGCTTTAACCTCAGAAAAACTGCTTATCAGATATTGTTCTATGTTGTAAATGTCTTTGTTATCAGGGGTTTTGGCTACATTCCATAGAACTGCCTTTTCCATCTTTTCCTTTAGTTCTTACCATGTTGTTACATAATATGTTAAGTCTCTTAGTCTTCAAAGGTTAAAAAAAAAAAGAAAAAAAAATCTGACAAAAAAAACCTCCCAAAAAAATCAACAAGGGAAAACTGAAGGAGTGCAACAGAAGATGACCTAACAATTTTTAGTTGGTATGAATAAAATCTACCTATGATTGTAAAAATATAATGAATATCGAAGAGAGAAACTTTGTGTGAAAACAGAGAAGGAATTTCTTTTGAACTTGGCACCTTAATGACTCTGGTTTATATCTGTTCTTTCACCTCTCCACTCTGTTCACTCTATTTCCTTTACCTACGTGGAGGCTTTTTTCTTCCTCTTTTTTTTCTTTTTCTTTTTTTCCCTTCCCCAAATAAAGAGAATAAAATTGAAACCAAAAAGTATTTCTTAACATTCAAAATTATTTCCAGATAAAATATACTACTATGCAGAATATTTCTCTCACTTTTTGGATTAGCATTGCATGCTGAAGGAATTTGTTCCTTGTGAACATTAAGAGTCTAAAACATCTGCTGGACAAAAAAATATCATTTTAAATATTTTATTTACATTATTTCACTAAGCCAGGTTTCACATTTCATGCCTTGGTGGTTTTAAAGTTGTTTATTGCTCTATTTTTCTTATCACAGGGGAACATGTTGAGACTTCCTGTCACTTATCTGTCTTCAAGGACTCATGTACTGGACTTATGTAATTTTTTTTACAGAGGATACATTGCCTTTTTTTTCACACCGCCAGAGAGCACTGTTGGATCATTAAGATTTGGCTTTTTTTTCATTCTAGATGCTAGCTTAAGTAATGAGAGCTAGGGATTCAAACAAAACTTTGCTAAATATTGTTCCTTATCTCATGACAAATGTAACAAGCATGTAAGGCGTAATGAATCAACTGGCATCTTTGTATTTATAGTTCTGCATTCTTTCAACCCCTTTCCTTTTAAGTAATGAAAAGACCTGTATTACCAAAGTTACAACTAGTGATAGAGTTTGTATTTTTAATTTTCATAATTTTTTTTTTACTCACTAGTCCAGCTGTGATTTGTATCACAGGAAAACTGCAAAGATCAGTTCTGGTTCCTCATTCAGAAGAACCAAAACATCCCTTACTGCCACAGTAAATAGCACAACATGGGGTTGAAAACTGCATGCTGCAAAATACCTTGTCCCTGTGCCAATCACAGGTGATTAATACAACAGCCATGGCAAAGATCAAGGAAACTCTGTTCAGTGGGAAAGAAGGTTACAAAGTCACCTTTAAAGGAAAAGGAGGAGAGTAGTAGCCTGCTCTTATCAGTTTAATTTTTTTCAAAACTGAGAATTACAAATCTTCAGTAGGTTAGGAAGTCATTTTGTGTGCAGGGATATGCACTTGTGCCTATGCCAACATACACATGTATATAGCCTTGCGTAAAATACTCGTACATGTAACACATTAATGTGTTAATTTTGCAAGGAGGCTAAGCATCTTTCTCTATGGGGTTATGAAATTAAGCTTTTCACAAAATTGACCAAGCATAGTTTTGAGACCTTCTTCATAACTCAAAAAATAATTATTAAGTGGGTCACAAAATTGTTTAACCTTTTGGTGTTGCACAGTTTTAGCACTTCAGTTTTGAAGCCATTTTCAGGTAATGTTTAGGAATTTTCTAATACAGGGGAATAATGACTATTTAAGGTGTAAATTTTTGCTTAGATTGAAAATGTTACATTTAAATTTAAGTGTCTAAATGCATTTTTATTTTAAAACTTGGTGATAAAAAAATGTTGGAGGAATTGAAATGAACTTTAATTATGAGATTCCGAGTGAAATCACATAAAAAAAGTTTGTAGAAATGGTTCTAGACAATTGTTTTCTAGGAGAAACGTCTTCTATAAAAATACATGTCATTGTTTTTTTAGACCTAGACTTCATATTTTTTTGTATTGAGGAATATTTTGCAAGAATATTGAGGAATGTTTTCTTATAGTACTAGGAGAAGACAATTACTCTAATAATACTGAATGTCTTTATTCCAGCCTTAATTATTTATTTTAATATAAGGAAATTATTCTGAAATTATAATGTACTGGCTGTGTGGCAAATTTTCTTACCATATTGAGGCCTAGATATTGAAATGCTTAGGTATGCATTCTACTAATGACTTCTAAATTTCAGTTGTAGCACACAACACTAAAAATAAATCCTGCTTTTCTTTCTCAGTATAGATTATAGTAAACTATAGAGTGAGAAAGACTGCAAAGCCATCTTTCACTGTTTCTGCAGTATAGGGTTTAACAGCCTTTTTTTTTGATGCGTCTGCTAAGTAAGCATTTTTCTTTCTCATCATCATAAAAAAGTCTACTCTGTAATGAGCTTTCTCCTGTTATCCACAGCCAAGGTGATACAGACTATATTGAACTTTTTTGAGATTTTCCATTGGCATGCTTGTTTCCACAATACTAATGCTTCTTATTCTACTTGAGCTTTTATCAGATAAAATGTGCAGTGGAATTTTTGCTTGGGTAAGGACTTCAAAAATTCAAATGAGAAACAGGACAATGATAATCTTCTTAACCTGTTTTCTTGATTATTGCATTTTGTGTTGCTGGAGGTTTTTCATATCTATATAATACATTATTTATGTTTTAAAATGTTTTAAAGACCGTAAAACTCAAAGTAGTGAAAATATGTTGTATATAAATAACAGAGTAGAATCATAGATATGTTAAGGTTGCAAAAGACTTCTGCCACCTGCCTGAACACCCTGTTATCCAGTACATTCTTGGGATCCAACCTGAACCTCCCATAGCACATCTTGACACCATTTCCTCTTGTCCTGTTCCTTGTCCCCTGGCAGAGGAGACTGACCCCACCTGGCTGCAGCCTCCTTCCAGGCACTTGCAGAAGCCAATAAGGTCACTCCTGAGCCTCCTTTTCTCCAGGCTAAACACCCCCAGCTCCCTCAGCTGCTCCTCATCAAACTTGTGCTCCAGACCCTTCATCAGCTCTGTTGCCCTTCTCTGGATGCACTCCAGCACCTCAGTGTCTTTTTTAAAATGTGGGGCCCAAATCTAGGAAGAGGATTTTAGGTATGGCCTTTGGTGATTAATCATTGGAATAATATACACAAGGAAGGTGGGGATTCTTTACTCTTTGACATCTTATGGAGACTGAACACTTGTTGAGAACATAAATTTTAATTTAAATGCAGAATTTTCTTATGTCTGTGTGTTCTACGTCTCAGGATTTTTCACCTTAAAATCTTTGTACAAGGTAACTGGTGAAGTAGCGGCAAAATTAGCATAAAAAAAGTTATATCTGTAGTTCAAGAGATTCCAGTGTCTACCTCTTTCCAGATATATTGTAAAAGTGTAAACTAAGACCTTGAGGTCAATAAAAATTTTGGTCAGAGTTTGAAGGACATAGTTTCAATCATGGTTCAATTCACTGTTTTTGCATTAAGAAAATTAAAGACCCCAAAATTGCTTCATGACATTTCTTTTGAAACCACATCCATCTCTCTTCAATAGAACTTGCAGTCAGTAGCTCTGTTTAACTTAAACTGAACCGCAGCTACATACACAACCACTGCCACCCTAGCTCTGATAAGCAGTAGATGACAGCAGTGTTTACAGGGAAGCCCAGCTCAGTGAAGGTATTTCTAAAGACAGCTCAGATCCTCTGACAAGATTTGTTCAATTTATTGAAGTAATGGGTTATGTTTTATAAGAGTTTAAATGTAAGAACAAATGACCTTATGCCACAGGCTAGTCTATCATCTTTTTACCTTGCGTGATCACAACAAGTCTCATGTTCTTAAGTTTTAATACCTTCCCTAGTAATTAATGACTTGCTCCAGTAAGGTCCCAACTCTACATTTTTACTGTACCCAGTGGGGCTGGTAAGTTTCTGTTATAATAACTTATTTCTCCTTTCTGAAAATCCTTTCGCAGTAATGGCATTAAAATTAAAATTTTCTCCACATCACTAGTGAAAATCAAGTATTAAAAAGAATCTTAATAACTGCAATCATATTTTAATCCAAATCCAAAGCTCTTTAATCAAAATTCTTTCACAATGGTGGCAAAAAAATAGGACTAGATTTATGAACTTATTTAAATGACTTCACAGCAAAAATAGGTCAGTGGGATGCAAAAATCCTGCTGTTCTTATCCAACTAACTTTGTTTTTTGCTTTGAAACTTTGTATTCATTCGACACTTACAAAGTCTTCAAATTAGCTTTTACTCAATAAGCCACTTACAGGTTCTTAGGTAAAGACCTTCACACTGATTGCAAAATCTGCTAGCTTGAAGAAATTATAACGGTAAAGTCATTACATTTTGAAAGAATAAAGTGATGAGCAATTTGCATTTGATGTAGAAGTTAAACAGACAGCCTTTCTAAGCAAGCAACTGCACTGACACTGTTCAGATATCTGAGTCTTGCTGAAGTAATTTGTGTGTGGTTCTGAGTCCACAGTCCTCTCTAAAACACTAAAATGCACTGTCCACTTGTCTCTTCTGCTTTTCTTGCCATCTGTCTTTCTGCTATGCTCCAGACAAGGACAAAGCTTGTCACCTTGACCCTTTTAGAAATGATGACCATTTCATATTGAAGGACAATATTTCATAAAATATAGAGAAGCACTTTGAATATAACTTCTAGAGCATGCAAAAGTTAAAAAGTCAATTTAAAAATGCTCTGTGTTCCTGTAGAAAGAAAAAACCCTCCATTTATTATAATGTGTATGTTCTTTAAATTTTACACAGTGAATCATTTAATTATAGAATGCACAACATTTCTAAACTAAAAATTTCTTAACTAAAAAATTGCTTCCTACAAACATTGCATAAATGAATCCTAGTAGAATAATGAAACAATCTCATTCCTTTAGTTTCTCTTTTAGGTTGAAAACCTTTTGTCTTCTCCAAATTTAAAGACATTGTATTCCCTTTCCTAGTGCAATGCTTGCTTCTGTAAGTTGTTATAAATCTTATGTAAGATGCTAAGCAGCAGAGGAAAGCCTAAAGGAAGATCAGTAACATAAAATGATATCTTCATGAAAGAAAAAATTTATCTTACAGATTAAAGTATATAAAAATGCATAGCTTAAGAGTTTATAAATTCAGTTCTGTAGCTGTCGAACTTCCTTTTGACACAGCTAAGGCTCACTAGAGTAACAGTATTTTACACAACAATAACTGAGCATGTATCTCCAAAAACTCTTAATGAACTATAAAAAGAATGCATTTGCGATTTATCTTAAACTTTTAATGAATTAGGGACTTATTTCCTACTTTGCCCGGACTGTTCCAGCAATTTATCTGCATTGTTGTTACCTAGTCACAGGATTAGTTCAAGCAGTCTATGGAAACAAAATATTTTATAAAAAGCATCCACAGTACAATAGTTACTACTTAAGGGACACAAACTAAAAGTCCCATTTTCATTAGTGTGCTGGTCTTGACTGAGGTAATTTTCCTCACAGTGGCTGGTATGGGGCTGTGTTTTGGATTAGTGCTGAACACAGGGTTGATAATATGGAGATGTTTTTATTATTGCTGAGCAGGGCTTGCACAGCACCAAGCCATTAACAGCTTTTTGTACTGCCCTGCTGACCAGGATGCTGGGGCAGTGGGGGAGGCTGGGAGAAGGCACAGCCAGCAGAGGTGACCCAAGGGATATTCCATACCACGTAACATCATGCTCAGTATATTAAATTGGGTGAAGAAGAAAATAGGGGAGGACATTTGTTGTGTTGGTGTTTGTCTTTCCAAGTTACCATTAAGCAAGATGGGGCCCTGCTCTGCTGTGGTGATTGAACACATGCATGCCCCTGGGAATTACCTCAGAACCAACTTTTCCAGGATTACCACTGAGTAAAAATATATTTTTAAATATTTCAGATTGTTTGACTGACAATAGTGAAAGACTAAAATTGCTATATGAAGGCCCCTCTTTTCCCAGATACCAAATTTTTATGATCATGATAGCATTACTTTTAGAATCATTTATCTCTTGTGTTGCTCCCATTAACTTTAAAAATATTTGAGGAAAGATAGTCTAGCTATCTAGACAAGGTTAAGAATAGAGCTCTCAGAGGCAGATATCTACTCAGGGAAGACAATTCTGAATGAGCATGAAATCAGTCATCCATTAATATTTTAGACTTAACCATCTTATCCAACAGTCCAGAAAATGTATAAGCACTCAAAGACAATTTCTGTCTCAGACTTAAGTACCAGACACTCACTCTGATTGGTATTTAAGAGGCAAAGATTTCATCCCTGTATTTTTTTCAAATTTGTGTTTATAACAGTGTTGTTATTATTTTAGAAAACATGTATTTTAATACTTTTATTATAGGGTATTTTGTGGACTCTGGATAAGCAGCAATGTCTTCAAAGCTGCAGAGAAAATGGAAAAGTCTAAAGACAGAGAATAGTCTTCTTTAAGAAGACATGGATTCAGTTCAAGTAGACCAAGCTGAAGAGAGCACTTGTATAGCCCGTGCCAGTTTTTAATCTCTAATGAAAATCTTTGACACTAGCCTGTCCTCTTTGTGTGGCTGCAGAAGAAGAAAACCTGGGGACTAACAAGACGGAGCCAAATCTGTGACTCAAGTCTCTACATTAAGAAAATTGTGACAGACTTTGGATCTTATTTCCCAGAGATGTTTTGCTTCATTCTTGTGTTAGTGCCAAAATTCGTTTTAGGGCACATCCCGTTACAAACATTTTAGGTGTCAATTGCTGTGAACGTCATTGTTAGAAACCTAGATCTCACTCTTCACTGACACTTACTCACCAGGACTGGGAATCCTTCTTCCTAAGCCAAGACTTTTGGCAGCACAACCTTTTGCTGTTTGAGTTCCATGTAGAGTTATGTCTTGATCATGTGAGGAGATTTCATCAATGTTCCCAATAGAGTTATTGATAGGAGAGAAGAGTTAGCTCCCAAAATATACATACAGTGAAACCTCTTTATATGTGAACTTCAAGTATTTGGGTCGTTTGTTTTTTCAGAGAATGATGTTGGGTTTGGTTTTGGTTTTGTTCTTGTTTATTGTAAATATATATATGTATATATATATATATATATATATAGTACTTTTTTTGCAGTCTTATATATCATCTCAATTTTTAAAAAATTATTTATTAAAAAAACCAGAGTATATTGTCTTTATGCTCTTAGCTTGCATTCTACTATAGCCTGAAGCTTATGCCTCTTTTAATTCACATTATTCTGTTGTTAAAGAGGCACTAAAATACAGTGGAATATTAATAAAATATCAAAGTGCACTTCCTAAAGATTTTGAGGAAAAAGTCAGTAAAGTGAACATGGAAAAAAATAAAATTTTGTCTTTATTTAATGAGGCCCAAATCAAATGAAGTATCTGCAATCTAAGATAAACGTTCTACAAGACTATTAAAAGAAATTACTTTAGAAATCAAAATGTATTACAGAGATTTCATTTTTTGCTATGCTGTCGTTAACAAACTCTTTTTTTATGTCTTAACATCTGAACATCAGTACCTGGATCCACACAAAGTCTTAACATCATTAAGCTGAAGTTCACAAAAGGCCAAGTTACCACTGTTTTTTCAGTGATTACTGAATATTAATGTCCTTTCAGCTTCAAATATCCTAATTCTATGCTACACAATCATTTATCCATATAATTCTTGGGAAGGAGTTAATTTGCAAAAGATAGTTTTGAACTTTGTTGAACTGGCTCATTTATATTTTTTTCCATTTAGTTTAAAAAAACCCCAAATGAACAAGGATATGTTTGCACACCTGCATGACTAGATGTGCGTAAATCACCTTGTCAAACACATTCCTTTTCATTTGATAGGCACACATCCCTTTGCTTGATGGATGACACAAATTGTCTCAATTCACATCATCCAACAGATAAGCTCTTGTTATATTAAGTGTATCAACTGCATGATAGAAACCCCTTCCTTATAAGATGCTAACAAGTTAAGAGTATGTTCAATAAATTTTTTTCCTCCAAAAAATATGTGGCCTCTTTCCTAAGAATGTAATAAAGAATAAGCTCCAGATTTAGGGTTATTAGCAGTTTTGCAGAAAAATGAGATGGAGAATTTGTGAATTAATGGAGAGAAAAAGCTGAATTCTCTTTGCTATTAATTTCATAAATGGCAGGATAAGACTTTGTGATAATTTTTGGAGATTGTGGTGTTTAGGTTCGGATTTTTTTTTTCATAAATAATAAACAAGTAAGTATGTAACACACTGCAATATAAGCTGCACAAGGAAACCCCAAAGTCATCTAAAAAGAAAAATTTCTCAACTAATCTTATAAAGATCTAACAAAATAATATGACATTATCAATAATAGCACAGTGCTGAATAGGGAACTTTCTGTTCATTGCAGACTGCAAAACCTTCCATAACTCTGAGTCATTCCTGTTTGTCTTTAACCTCTATTCATTACAAAAACACAAAGAAGAAATGAACAATTTCTTCTTGTGATGTTAGATAGAGGATGCTTTGATATATGTATGCAAAGCACAGAGAAGTAATGTATAAACAGTAGTAAAACAAGATCCAGTGGTTGAAATTGTAAACTAGAAGTAGGTTTAAATTTCCCAGCAACTATCTCTTTTTGGGTATTCTATGTTCACAAGAATGACTTCATGGTTTTAGCCAGAACTGAAAAAAAAAAAGTCTTTGATATTCTGTTCTGGGTCACCTTGTTTTGTACACTTCTTTCTGATCTCCACTGGCTTTGCTAACATCTGAGTCTTGTTTTAAGCTTGCTGATTGCATTGAGTTTGTATTTGCTACGCAATAAGCTGGCACTAAGAAGGATTTTGATCTTTAATCTGGTTCAAGGGATGCTAAGCAGCTCTGATTGCAGCCATAGGCAATACATGTACTAAATGAGATTGAAGGACAAATTAAAATAAATAATGTTTGAGTAAATCACTTTGTCCCAGTTAAACACATTTAACAATTTCATTTTCCCTTGCAAAGCAGGTTTTAAAAAAATTAACAAGTTTTTTTTTTTTTTATGTAAGTATACTGAATCTTTTTACACAGAGGGAAACTAACATCATTGAAGTTCTGTTTCTCCTGGATGTATAACAATAACTTCAAACCTTTTGGGTAGAAAGCTGAGAAGTCACAGATCTGTAAAATATAATGCTGTATTTATTGCCAAAGGCAAAACATGGGAAATTGGTTAAATCTTCCTTAACAATCATACTTCACTGGGGTAATGATGTTTTAGGCCTTTTGACTAACAGTAGTTCCTGCAGACAGAAAATAGCAACTTTATACAATTTTCATCGCTCTAAGAAATGAAGTCTAGTAATGAATTAGGAAAAGAAAGAACAAGGAAATCAGTTTTATTTGATCTGATCATTTTAGTAGCATTCCACCTGTAAATATTTACATCCTTTAGGGTAATATTTTCATGATGTCCTGTATTTGAAGAAGAGAAAGCTAAACAATAAACTAAAAAAAAATTTGGTGTAATTTGGGGAAAAGCTAGAAAGGATAAAGCGTAAGGTTTAAACAATATACTACAGGGAGGAAATTAGTAAAGCAATTAATATTTCCCAGCATTTATCTGTGTTAGGTAAAAAGACCTGATAATTAGATAGACTAAACCTTGTTGGGCCACAGTTTCAAGGAAAAAAAAAAAGTAAACCTTACAGCCCTTTGGAACCTATGTTCATCAATTACTGCTCTGCCTGTGAATATGTTTGAATAGTTCAATGTCTACAAAATAGGAAATGTCAAAACAGTATGTGCACTTGTTCAAAACAGAAAAGTGGCTACAGAATAGAGAATTCAGAATTTACTTCTACATTACATAATTCACTTCTGAATTATGGAATTTAGAATTTAATACTGAGTTACTGCTAAAACTTTTTCTTTATCATCATATTAGAGATGACTGAAGGCTAGATAGGTCAGATAGGCAGAGTAGTTTTGATAACCACAAAAACATAAAGTTCTGAACTTTTATATCAGCATAATATAATCTTTATGTACCAATAGCAAAGTTAAAATACTTTCTTGGCCACTAAAATCAGCATGGATAACAGGGAGAATTTACATATGGGACAGCATTTATTTTATCACCTTTCACTATAATTCATGAGTTCTGACAGCTCCAAAACATGTTCCAATCAACCAGTTCATAAAAATCCTTATTTTTCATTATTTTCTAAAATTAACATTGATTTGGTGAAATTTTTAAGTTGTTAGAAGACAGAAAAATGTTGCAATGGGTATAACGCATTGTGCAGTTATGACACGTTGAAAGCATTAAATATAGACAAGTTACAACACTCAGTAGTCTTGGGACCCTAAAAATTTAATAAGCTGTAGCTGCGGGCAAGAATCTAGCAGCTGCAGGGACAGTAGAAGGAGGAAGTTCTAATCTATTGGCAGCATGCATTTTGTTGGCAAAAGTAATGCATCTTCAAAACTGTTCTTTCTGATTCATTATTGAAAGCTTTCACAAATTTTCATTAATGCATATATCTATTTTTTTATATATATTTTGCCACAGTTGCAGTAGACAAAAAAAGTCATACTCCAAAAAATCTTATTTCAGTGATTAGGAAATATTAAGGAGCTGAATATTTATTCTTTAAAATTCTGAACATAGCCCTCTGTTCCCAATAAACTTTTTTATGATCATTAGATTGATCTTCTTGAACAGTATCTCTTTCTCACAAATATTCAGTAGGCACAATCTATGTTCCAGATATAGATATTGGAACAAGATGCTATTTAAAGAAAATCATCCGCTCTGTCTTATGGTAGTCATGTTTAACAGTCAATGCATAAACAAAAGTCACAAGACATTCTTTTAGCTATTTATTCAGATCTACACTTCAACTTTATTCAGCAGTCCTGGATTAGATTACATATACTGTGGTCCTAGAATACTTACAGCACATGGATTTTCTTTCTTACCACAGCAGTGATATTTGGGGTTGCAGACCAACAAAGTGGTGTTCTTCCTATTTCTGACCAACCTGGAATCTACTTTAGCTGAATCTGAAAGAGCCTGAGCCTTTGTAACCAACCAGAGTTCTGAAAAAACCTGTGATATATCACTAGTTATACTATGATGTTGCGATGTCAGAATCTAGGTTGTGCACGGTGAATGAAGAATTCAGCTTATAAAGTTTTTATAAAAATCTCATTACAAAAGTCACTCATTCCAGAAATACTTCACTCACATTAGGCTGATGCTGCAATAGATGAAGAGGCTTTCCTCATGCAATTAAAACCTCTCTAGAAGCACAGCTTTTTCTTGTTCAATTTATCTAAAACTCTGTCTTGGCTAGGGAACACCTGTGCTTAAAGATGCAAAGGAGAAAAAAAAAAAACCAAACCCAAAAAAACAAAAGGAAAAAGCCCCTTTTGAATATTTTGGGTTTTGTTGGTGGTTTTTTGTTTTTTTGCTTTATAATTCATTTTTATTTAGAGGAACAGTATCAGTACAATCTATTAATTGCATTGCAAATCACAGAGTCAAATTTCAAACACACTAGTTCACAACTGTTTATATTTTTTCCCAGTGCTGGATCAAGTGACATGCACTTTAAATTCGATAGGAAAAAAAGATAAGATTAAGTTGTCTATATGGAAATCTCTCAGTTCACAGATGAAATGCAATAACTTTAATAGCATACACTGCAATGTGACAGAGAGAATAAAAACTTCTTAAAAAGCCGTAGAGTAGAAAATACTGTTTTTCAAATTTGTAGTGTGATGACCTCAGGCAACACCCATCCGGCCTTTTTCTCACACTCTTCTCCACAGAACAGAGAGAAAATAGAAAGATGACAAGACTAATGGATGGACATAATGACAGTTTAATAGAAAAAACAAAGGCTGTGTGTGAAAGCTAAGGGGAAAAAATGAAATTACTTCAAAAAAGGAATTCATTCAGTACATCCCATCAGTAGGCAGATGTCCATCTGCACCCTGGAAAGCAGGGCCACATATTACAGCTACTTGGGAAGACAAATGCTATAATCAGTAACATGACCCTTTCCTGTCTCGTTTCCTGAGCATTTATTCCTAAGCACAGCATCATATGGCGTGGAATATCCCATCGGTCAATTTGGAACCCCTGCCCTGGCTTTGATGCTCCCGGCCGCCTGCCTATCCTCAGCCTATCACTGGGGCACTGGCAGAGGAAATGAAGAAGAGGAGAAGGAGAGAGAAAAACTTTACACTATGCAGGTACTGTTCGGTAATAGTCAAAAATCACTGGTGTGTTATCCACAGTGTTTCATACAGGAATTCATAGCACACAACACTATGGGCTGCTATGAAGTAATTTGACCCTATCCCAGTCAGACCTAGTATGAAATTCTGTTTTCCAAAAATGATCAATGTAGGCTGTGATTTTTAGGGAAATTTTGATTTGGACTTTTTTTAGTTCCCATTATCGTTATTGCTACAGTTGCAAGAACAATTTGAGTTAGAACTAAAAAAAAAAAAAAAAAAAAAGTTCTATATTTGAGGGAAAAAGTCCTTCCTAAAGTAAAACCTTAAAAAGGCTTACAGCTGAGCAAACAAGTATGAGATAATCAAAATGTTCATAATTTCTTGGCATAAACTCATGCACTAATGAATGAATATATTGCATCTGGGATTTACATGGAACAAGTATCAACATTGTCTCTCATGCATTACTTTACGTAGTTAGGCTAACAGCTCATTAAAATTCATAACTGTATTTACAAATGAAGAACACACTTTTGATCTTCCAGCCCTTGCAAGCATTATCTACAAAAACAGCGGAAACACTGGACCTACAAGGAAATCCAAAATATGCAAAGGTTTTATCAGAAAACACAGACTTTATGTTTCTTACACCTGTCAAATCAATAAGGTAAAATTACAGCTATCTTCAAAATAAATGAAAATTCTCAATTTATGATTAATCTTATGCTATGAGGACAATAAAGAAAAAAGATGGTAAAATGGTTTTTAGAGCTGGGATGAAGAAAACTTAGTCAAAATGAGGTGGACTTGGTTTAAATATGAGATTAAATACGTCTAAGATATCAGTCTAACCCCAGTTTCATACTCACTGGCAAAAAATATCTTTTCAGAATACAAGTACATAATTTTAATATTTATATTTAATGTTTTTTTTTATTAAATTCATCACCAACAATAAAGAACTCCTTAACTATGAGTACTAGAATCAATCTATGCATAATTCCTATAGGGAAAATTCACCAAAACAGAAAAAAATCTACTTGCTTTGTTATAAAAATCAGTCAAAGTACTAACAGCATTTTAAATTGCAAAAACACAGAATAGATCTGCTGTAAGAGGTGTAATTATTATCCCTTTCACAGAGAGGGAGTGCTACATCACTCCTAAGCACATCAGGAGGTACACTGAAAGGGCAGTACCTTGCTCACTAGATAGAATATGTACAATCATCAGAACACAGGGGTTTTGCCCTTTCCTTCCAGGGTCCATTTCCAAATACTCCTGCTTTACCAGCACTGTTCAAAAAGCCGCCAAATTTGGAGTAGAATGGATCTCTGGTACCATATGTCCTAGAGATACAGTTTCTCTTCTGTATCTGTCTTTTTGTTGATTGTTTATACTTTAGAACATAGGGATAAAAGATGCAATGTACTATCAGATATAAATTCTACAGTGCTAGAAAAATGAAAAAAAGTGATGTTTCTGGAATAAAATGCTATCTTCTTTCAGATTCAATGGATCACAACAAATCAGAGAAAATTAGATGCAAATTACTTTAAATTTGATTAATGTAAAAAATTTTACTTTTTATATTGACTGCGCATTTCAAAAAAATCAACTAAATTTGAAAACATCTGGGGAATGTTGTGGATGTAATTTGAGCAGTTCCTAACTCAGACAAAGAAATAATTCAGGAAAACAACTAGGATAAAAAAAAAAATCATCACAAGTAGATAGGTATGTAATCAGAAAAGTATCTTTCAATTTGTATATGACATATAAACAGTGAATTCATGGTCAGAAAATAGAAGTTTATTCATTTGATCATTGGGAAGAAAAAGTTCCCATACTAAGCCATGTACTAGCATAATAATAATAATCCTTTTTTTTTGTATATATCAGGTTTTGAACTGAGTACCTAATAAGAAAAAAACACTAATTAAAACTCTGCAACAGCATCCAGTTTATCTATGATCATAGAGGAAAGGCTTAGTATCCTGATGTGATTTGACAGTATTGACCAAAACGATATTGACATCACTGACTATGTTGAGTTATAAATTAAAGTTTTTTCTTATTCTTGTTCACAGTTATTGAGTGAAGACCCTTTAAATATCAAGGAGATTACATATCTACAGTTTCCTATTGCCAAAGAATTTTTTAAGCCTCCTCTCTCCTGTTCTTTGTTATAGCTTCACTTCCATACCATCAGGAAATGGTGTTTTCAAGGCAGAATCAGAGGACAGAGTGTAAAAGTCACTTTGATCCAACTACCACCTAGGATTAGGTTTGCTGTTTTAGAAAGGTTGTTAGAGGTAGTTTTACCTTCACTCTCCTCACAATTTAATGGGACATTTTTGTGGCCGTCAGCACTGCTCCATTTCACCCTTTGTTGTATGGTACTGATCTTCCGCTGGAAAATCAATATTGAAGGGACCATCCTGCATTTTACTCTCACAATGGAATGCTAGCAAAACCTATGAATGACAGTACTGAGGAATTATGTATTTCTCTTTCTGACAAATAGGGAGAGTAATATTCAGTCCTCTAAGAATTGGCAAAACTTCAGAAATGAATGAAATGTACCTTTTAAAAATTTCTAGATAATTGCCCATATGTGGTCTGTATTAATTTCAATTTTTTGTATTCAAATAACAGCTGTTATAAACTTCTTTGTAAAAAAAAACCCTATATCTGTGATTATCCATTGTGATGATAATGTAACAAAGCATGGGTGAAAAATGTGACAGTAAATCTTAAAATCATTATGCAAGACAAGTCCATATGAAACCAGCTTTCCTCTGCTCAGTATAACAAACAGTTTTTAAATAAATGAGTTAAATTTATGTGACTGTATCAGCTACCCAAATGCTATATGACTCATTGGGAAGTTGTCACAGTAAAAATTCTGCCTGCTTTTCTAGGAAACGGCAGGAAGCAGATCACTTTGTATTGTGAGGGTTCATAATGCTTCTAGTTTCTTTATTGCAAAATATTTCCATGCTCTGGTTGTAATTTGTAGGAAAGATTCTGGAAAATTAACTTTATTGAGTATCAGTGCAAGTATTTGAAAGCAATTTTAGAGAGGAGTTATTTTCATGTATGACTTGAAAAAGGTAATTATTTAGTTTCTCACAAGTAATTTTTTTTCTTTTGCCCAATATGGTGATACAACAAGGTATTTGTGAACATCCTATGAACAGAATACTTGCAGATTTTAGGAAAATTAAACTCATACCAGATGATTTCAGTAATGACTTGGACTGCAGCAGTAAGTGATAAATAAAGAATCACAAATTACCGGACATAATTCAAAATTTGTTTTCATGAGTAATATTTAGAGTAGTTATTTGTGTCACATTTTTTTTTCTTATATAAAGTTATAAAGATACATATTTATTAAATAAATGATTATATCTAAAATAATTTACCCTTATCTCCTGAAGAAATTGTGTATTCATAAGAGCATTACTAAGAACAGTCCTCCAGCTAATCTTGATTCATGGTGTCACTTTATGAATGGCTAGTAGAACTAAGAACATTTTATCTTTTCCTAAATGTCTTTTGAAGTTTATGGTCATTGAAAAATCCATGCAAATAAATTGGTGAGGTTAATGATATGTTCAGGTTTCATAAAGAGTATGAAAGCATTATGGAGACTTAAATTCCTCTGGAAACAACAAGAGATGAGATGGAAGACTTTGCTAACACATCTCAGTTTTTTCTCATTCAGATAAACGTGTCCATATAAACAGAGAAGAATATTATAACATCAATCTATAGTTGCTCTAGTACTTTTTGTTAGAGGATGTTAGGCACAAGGCTGGCTCCATCAGAACCATTTCAGGGCTCTTTTCTTAGGGACCATTTCCTCAGGGACCCAGGGTTTGCCCAGGCTGAAGGACACAGTTGCCACTTTCCTGTTTCCAGGCAGAACCTGAGGTGAATTTCAGTACAAATCCCAGAACCTGAAGTGAATTTCAGTACATATCCCAGAGACACACACAGACACACGTGCAGGACAATGGCACAGCCTGTCACAGACAAGGCACTGCTTTCACCAGTACCTGCATACAGGACTCACAAAAATAAAAGTACAGACACCCAAAACCCCCTGCTCTTGGGCTGGCAGAGGCTGGGTTTTACTGATACAGGCATACACATAAAACTCTCTGGATGCACAGGCACAGGCATATTTGTGGCTCCCCTGAGTACACAACCCCTCTGTCTGGCACCTCTGCCTTCAGCCCAGCCCCTTATTAATGGTTCTACTCACCAACTGATCCACCTTGCTGCTGGCTGCACACACAGCACTTGCACACTCGTCCCACAGGCACCCTATTCAATCCATGGATTGAATCCTCTCCCCACCTGGTATCTGTGGCCCAGCCTTAGGCTCTGCTCTTGCTTGCTGGGTCAGTTTGAGGTTTTCTACCAAATGCCTACAGACAGCTCAAGCACTCCAGGTGAGATAAAGATGCTTGGAGCAACAGCAGCCAATACCCAGCACATGGGCTGTGTCCTGAGGACCTGCTACAGCTGCCAGCACTGAGATCCTCAATCACACCAGTGACCCCACTAACTGTTTTTTGGGATACACACCATTCCTACCCCTGTTGGAAGTTGACAACCTCCACTCCTCCAGTGGCTGGCTTCAAGACTTCACTCTCTCCCATAGCTGACCACAGGGCAGAGGCACCCACACTTTCTATCTGACTCCAGCCACTGGCACCAGCTTTTTCTCACACACAGAGTCCTCACAAGGAGCTGGAACTTTGTCCTTGCAGCACACACAGGATAGAGAATGATGCTATGCAGAGGTTTAAGAAGAAGCTACAAGAAGGTAGGATAGACTGTGGTGGTCAGACACAGGACTCAGTCACACAACTGTACTGACCAATTCCCTTTTACACACAACATGACTCTTGTAGGCTTTTCCATGTATTTCCCCCTTAGCTCCCTGACTTTCTCCTTTCATTACACAGTCCCACTGATACCCTCAAACAATTCCTCAGGTTTGCAAATTCCTCCTTTGCCTGCTTCTTGGTGATGGCCTATTCATTAATGCTACTACTGACCAGGTCAGTTTCTTTGCCTCCATACTGGCTGTTAGTTTTTATCTTTGTATATTTTATCTATGGCTTCCTTCTTTACATCAATATTCCATTTGACAATGTCCTTAATCAGATAATATTATGGAAATAAACATTTCTGTATTCCATTTACTCTTACCAGCTTGTGTTTCTGGCAATGTTTAATATTGTCTGGTCACAGGTTTGTGTTTTCCTATGATCTTTCTGATTGAATATCCAAGTTGTCATTACTGGCAACTATACACTGTATTTGAGCATGAGCTTTTTGCTTTTTTTTCCTGGCTCTGTATTTCTTCTGTGAAGGTCTCTAGAGGATGTGGTGCTAGATTCCCAAGGGAAAAAATTCACACCTTAAGAAATGGAGACAGGAGTTTCATGAATTAATGAATCATACATTTTTATTAAAATGTGTTACAGTGATATTGTGTGTTTTCTGGAGGCGGTGATGAAGCAAATAAAATTCCTACATTTCCCCCTTTTTATTTGATTAATCTTTCTGTGTGAATTTTATCTCACTGCTTTCTCATGTTAAAATTAATAAATTAATTGAAATAGTCTCAGTTAAGTATTTATTAAAGGTCTCAAAAACTCACAGAGAAGTAGGCATGGGGAAAAGGAGTCTTCTCTTTTTGCAACTTAGAAATTCTTCAGTTGATAAAAGTATAAGTCCAATATCTGTTGTTTCAAGAAAATAAAAATAAAGGTAGTTTGAAATATTCTGACTTTATACCCCTAGGAATTTGAGAAAAAAACTAAGAAAAAAAGGTAACCTCTTGTCAGGATGTTTAAACTCAGAGGAATGATTCCCTTCTGCTGCTATAATACTGCATTGGTTGAAAAAAATTTGTTATTTTTAAGGTTAGCATTCTAGATTAAGGAGGCCTTTATTGCAAATCTTAGATGAACACAAAAAACAGTCATATGTGCATATTTCTACAGAAAAGGTTCACTGAGAACCCATAAAGTACATGCATCCAAATGGAAAAAAATACTCTCTGCTTCCATCTCCTGGTGGAGAGACACACAGAGAGTTTCATTTGCATAAAATTTTTATTCATAATTCCTTCAGTGACACATGGGAGTGATCATCACTATACACAAACTCATAATTAGTTGAGAATTGGAATTGGAGAGAGGTGACAAGGGATTTCTTTCATGTAGCTAAAGGAACATCTGTGAGGCAAGGACTCACAGATGTTGAAGCATCCTGCAAGTTATTAGTTGTCAGGCCCTGCAGACAATGTGCTATTGAGAGGTGAAATATAGGTGTTTCTTAAATTAATCTACAGAGAGAGAGCAGAAGAGGAGCTAAGTGAAATCCAGTGATAATTTTCCTGACATTTTTTAGCAGCATAGCAAAATCACATTTCAATGTTTCAAGACTTCTTATCCATTAATGGCAAAGGAAGCGTGGAGCTTAGTTGATCAGAAAAGGTGTTGTTTGGCTGTTTTGGTTTGTTTATTATTTTTTAATCTCATAGATATTCCATCCTAATCAAAAACTTGTCATAGTGACTTTTCTGAGAATAATTCATTTTGATTGAGAAAATTAGTAATTTAGAAAATTTTAAAAGCTTCTCTTGCTACAAATTTTGGTATAGTATTAACTTGTGTTTGACAGTCAGCATTCTATGAATCACAGACTGATCTGTATTATGAAGTTATTTCACTGCTTTATTCCAGTGCTCTAGTCTCCTTATCATACCTGCAGGGATGTGTATTCCCGTATCTACCCAACAGACAATGTAGGTAATTTCGTTTCTCCAGCTTTAAAGCATCTTCCAACACAAAGCTACTTTTCTCCACTCAGGCCATCCTTCACAACAGCACATTGCATACTTTCATGCTACTTTTGACAATGTACCTGTCAGAGTTTCAGCACAGTGTAAGAAAACAATCTGGAGAGTTGCAGAAGCTTTCTCATTAGTCATTTTTTTGTCCCAGGTATCAGCACACAAATGCTGGTAGGGTTCAAGTACCTGTGGGGACCTTGTGTTGTTTCAAAATCTTGCTGTTGGGAGGATTCCCAACAGTATTACAAGGAGGTCACTTGCCATATCTGCCATATGGTCAACACTTTGCAGATGGTTACCGTCACTCTCAAATTCTTGTTATGAGCACAGGGGAACACAGACTGTATGCAGAGCCAAGTCTTTATTGTTCATGCACTTGATGTTTTACAGTGTAAATAAAATACAGCAAGCGGTTCTTGTTAGTCCAGTTAAATTAATTTTAACACTGATAGTCAAAATTATGTAAACCGTATAGAGAATTATCCATGATAGTGCATTAAAAATTGTTCTTTTCCAATAATATTTAGATCTTTGCTACTGTTTCTTGCATATTGTTCTCACACTCACAATGTTCCTGTAGTCTTAAGTTTAATGGTGTGAGCTGGTCTTCCTCAAAAAGACTTCACAAAGTGTGTGGGTGAGTTATGACAAATCACTTACTTCTTCATCTAGGAAGATTTCTATGTTCATAGTGGAGTACTTTTTCCTACACACATTTGAATCTGATTTTAAGTTAGTTTTGAATATTAAGACAATCTGCTCCATTGCTCCTTCTTCATTGCTAAAAGTTCCAAAGTCACTTGTTGTTCCAGTACCATCCCAAAGTACAGCCTCATATGAGTAATCTCTGTTGTAGGGGATCAAGAATGACTCACCAGAGAGTGATGGTTCATTTGGATGGGCTCCAAGTTCCTCTGCAATATTAGGTGCTAAACAGTGACTACCAACTAAAAAATATAGGAGGAACTCCCTATGTGGAATTTGCCTGTTTTGTCACGGAGTTGTACAAAGAGAGAAGCATGGTGTAAGCTAGGGAGGCTAAATGCAAAAGGATTTAAAACTCATTTTTTATTTAAGTATCTGTTGATGTGCACTACAAGCTAGATATGCCCATGTGCAAATCTGTAAATCAGCCCCCATCTGTGACAGAGAAAACTGAGCTCAGTCTCTGGGACATGCAAAAATGACCTCACAGACGTGGTCCATAAGTACTCAAAACCAGCTGGACTGAACCCCTGAGTGCCTGGGTAGGTTGCTACTTTGATATTCTCCATTCTCCAGTCATTGAAAATGGAACCTCATGTAATTTATTTTGTAAAGTCTCTGAAGAACTAAAAAGAATCAAAACAATAAAATCACATAATGATTAATATGAATTAATAACATTGTTAGACAGAAAGGACCATCTACATTTGAAAAAAAATAGAATTCAGGCCTTGTTAATCTTCAAAATCTTCCTAGTCAAAAGCAAAGCAAATAATGGCAAGAAATAGGCATTCTCCTTAGCACTTTAGCATTAGGCTTTCCTTTTATAGTTATACATTTATTAGAACTTGTTTTGGAATTCAAAAAAATCTCCAAAGAAAAATTAGTTTAAAAATTCTCAGATAATCATAGATTAGTTTAGCAGTGTCTGAATTTGAAAGACAATTATATGTCAAGAACAGTAAAATAGAAACAGAAGAACCTTAATAAACTATAAAAAATTAGAACCAAAGTCTAGAATGGACAATATAATACATATTGAATGCATAACAGTAGCACATATTTCTTTTGATATGAGTGAAAACTGAAGTGTTTTGTTTCTTTTTAAAATTTATTTATTTTTGGAACTCAGGTAGCATATCAGTAGACATCTTGATAATAAATCTTTCTGATAGGAAGTCACCACCTTTTGACATCCCTTTAGACAGGGTTACAACACTTTGGCAACAACAGGAAAAGTCAGATCCAAGCATCTGTAGATGCTCCAGATGGTTTTCAGCTAATGGTGGTGTGAGGAACTGACTTCCAAGCATAGCCCCTGCAGTTCTTTCACTCTGCAGTCATAAAAGTGTCCTGACAGCAGCAGGCAGCTCCCACCATGCTGTGCATTAAGAGAGCAACCACAGAAGGTGCCCTAAATATTCATAGTGTCGAGAGCAGCACTCGGGGTACGAAGTAACTCATATTACTTCATATTACTCCATCATAATGAAGTAATAATGGCTCTGAAAGACACTTTAAGAAAATGAATCTGAAAAACTTGTGATGCCCATAAATGTAAACAGAAAGATATATACTAATAGTTTAAGATAACCTAGGGACTTTGGTGTAAAATATATGCTTTCTTGTCTTTGGAAAACTCTGTGGAAGAGTGCTCATTATTACTACCAAGAGTAAATGCATGACACCCAAAGAGGCCATCTGTTGAGTTGGATAATATGCAGAAAAACCCCATTTTTGGCATAAAAATGCCCCTTCCAAGTTCTTCTCACAATGACAATATTACATCCAACTCAAAAATGCCCACTTAACTTTCAGGGGTATAACTTTGCAAATTAGAGACTTTTCATAGAGTTTAAAGGAATTTTATGAGGATTGATGATGACTCCAGAAAGTAGTAGAGCTGAACACATATATGGTTGATGTTTCTAAATAATTCTCTTTTTAAAATAAAACAGGAGATCCTTTTAAGCTTATATAACTATTTTTAATTTTTATAAATTAAAAACGAAACTTAGATGTCATTATGCTAATTACAGGAGTTAAAATTAACTAAACATCTGCCCACTTTGCAGTATGGTTTTGATTAAGGAAAGATTGCACTAAGGAGAGTGTCTATGCTGCAGATACAAACGTCTGAGGAAAGTTTATGTACAGAAAACATAGAACATTCTAGTCAGTCTAACCACATAGACAAAGTGTTCTGGGTGGCTTAGTTTACCCAGCCAACCAGTCAATGCTGCAATGGTTAACATGCCTCTAGTATTCAAATTAGAACATAAAATCTTTTTCTGCATTCGTAAACTGCATTGCAATCTGCAGAAGACATATAACCTGAGAAGAAATGGCCGCTATAGATGCTAAAAGGAGTTTTTCACAGTTTTTAAAATGGTCTTAGCTATTTTTTAGACCAAGTTTTTCCCATTTAATAACAAAAGTGATGAGAGAAGTGTGGGTTTCTTTGCAGACATGAGTAGGAAGGATGCAGTAGCAGGTGTATACAATAAACCATCAGTTGGCAGGGAGGAATCTTTTTGCTGTTCTCACACACCTCTTCCTACTCCTATTTTGTTGTTTGACTCATACCCATTGTCACAAGAACACGTGGTACAAAAATAAGGTTTTGTTCATATGATATTTCCCATGTAAGGGATTTTTTTTGTCTATATCACCCCGTAGATTTTTTATCACCTCCAGAAATCAGTAGAAAAACTGCTTTTTAACAGCCATTGTAAGTGAATGATTGTGAATCACAAAAGGCAACTCAACTATCTATGGTTTTTGGCATAAGGACTCTTCTTAATCATGTCTTCTTCAAATCCATTTGGATTATGATAATATGTATGACAATAAAATTAAAATACCTTCCTTTACTTCAGCCCATTATTATTTGCTTTAATATGGCTAAAGAAAGTTAAGAACTGAGCTCTGCATTACAGCTAGTTATATAAAGGTTTTCAGAAGCAAGGTAATATAGCACCTTTAATACATTTTAAAATTGGTTCTTTCTTCCCCTAGATTTTACAGTCTTTTACTCAGTACAGGATTACAGTTATAATCACTGAAACATTTTATTCCTTCTTGGTTTTGTATTTACATGCCTTGATAGCCCAGCTTTAACAGTCACACAGATCGCCTTAATATAAATTTTAAAAACCCCATAGTCACAGAAAATTTACTGTCTTCTCTTTATCATTCCACTTATTTTGTTATCAAAAAACGTTTTTACATCAACAATTGTATGTTAAGCCACCATGACTGGGGAATTAAAAATTAATCACTACAAAGTTCTGCAGCTGTGCATTTTAAATGGAATTTAATGGACCTCTGTGATCAAGCTTTCTTTTTCTGCCACGGGATGTGAACTTAAAATAAATATGTAATAACTTATTCTTATATTGAACTTTAAAGTTGTACCAAAGAGATTGATACAAACCAAAAAACTGTGTCAATTTTTGTTGGTACTATAAAAATATTAACAGACTTTTAAAAAAGTGTTTGGTGTCAGAAGGAAACTTTTATGGTTAATTTACTTTTCATTTAAAAATGAAAGTTTATAAATGTCTTAGATTTTTTTCTGATTAGTGGTAATTTTCTCTAAAAATATTTCTTAGCAACCATGAAGGTGATTTTTTCCCCCAAAAATATTTTATTATGCAACATACAGGAAACAAAAAGAAGCAAAAGAAAAAGCTTTCAATATATTGAATTTATAACTACGCATGATTTTGTTGGTTATACATTTTACACGTAAATAAGGATAAAGTTCATTGTCCAGAAAGTGTCATTTTTGCCATTCCGAGTAAGAAGCTGTGGGAAGGTTGTTGCAGACAGAGGGGATCACTGCCCAACAAAATCAAACCCCTTGGGCTGAAACGGGGGAGGCTGCAGGGCCACACTCACGCTCAGCTGGGAGCAGTCAGAGGGCACCAGCCCGTGGGGAGGCGACACACACAGATCAAACCAAACAGATCCCAGTAATGAGGAGTAGGTGATACCCACCATGAATATTATATTTGTGCCCCAGGAAAGGACTTTTATTTTATATCTTCTGTGAGTCTTGCTAATCTCAAAGATTTTCTGCAGATAAAATACAATGCTTATAGTATATTTCCGTTTTAAAATATGTTTCTCTGAATATTATATTATGTTGAAAGTTTCAGTTGAAAGAAAATTCTCCCAGCCTTGAAAAATAATCCTGGAATTTAAGAGTTAATTTATATCTTTTTATGTCTAATGTTAAAGTGAAGAATGAGGTCACAATTTGTCATTGAAATTAAAACTTATTTAGTGGTTTTGATGATGAAGTACAAGCCTCACTAGAATTTAACTTAGTCCTTCAGATTTCTATCAGGTCTTGAAAGATAATGTAGACTTTTTTTTCCCCTAAGAAATAAGCAGCTATGACTGCAAAATACATATATGATTATGCATATCCTTTCAGTGAGAAATCAAACCATACGAGTATTTGTTTTGTTAAACAATTCACAGAGTAACAAGGTCTGTTTGTCTCTACTCATCATTCCCAAATATTACAATTAATTCTCTTAAATGGTACTCAAAAAAATATGAAATTAATTCTCAATCAGGGTTAAAGCAATTCATTAAATAAAGTGACTCTCCCTTGAATAATATAACACTAGTATTTGGACAACTGATTAATTGAGATGATTTTGCTTTTACCTGGCTGCTTCAATTAGGTGAATGGCACTGTATCGTAACTTAATAAAAATCGTTCAAAAACAATGAAGGAATCTAATGTATTAATTTTATTTGCATAATGTTATCAGTGGAATAACCTAACAGATATGGCAAAAATCTGAAGAAAACAGGTCCATCGCAATTATGTAAATTATCCCATTGTGCAAATGGCCTTTACTTGTTTGACAATTTGAGAAAGGAAGAGAATAAATTAAAATGAAAATCAATTTCTAGCTCCTTGATCACAGTTTGATGGTCATTTATACTTAAATTTGCTGTAAGCAATTTATTTTAAGAGTACAGAGGACATGAATAATTTCTGTTTTCTGGAAGTGAAGATTTTATACTGTTTTCTTTTATACAAATGAAGTTATAATTATATCTTGAAAGAGGGATTTAAATTATAACAGTTTGCCAAGATTCAGAGGTCTGAATCTCAATTCTTTCTACCTTTTGCATACATTAGGAGGACTACTCTTTGGCTCTAACTCTTGAATTCACTTTACAAATGAATTCACCTGTGACCATACATAACTGAGAAAAAGAACCCTACTAGCCCTTTTTGAAATAGTGAAACCCTAAAGCTTTCCAAGTCTGCATTTTAGTCCCCAGCTAAATATGCAAAATGCTGACTACCTTTTGTTTCAATGGCAGCTGTTAGAATCAATTCAGGAAGATGCATGTTCAGAGCAATTCAGTGAACCATGGAAAAATTTATTCCTGGTTTTAATAGGCACTGGGTTCAGTTTCTCATGGAGCATTTCACAGATTTATTTTGAACATGCATAGTTAAATGATGAACAGAACAGACAATTCAGTAATATTCCTTTCTTATTTAAATTCTGTGCTTCTCATTATGGTTAACTTTTTGTTGCCTTTCTTTTATAAACAGAGTGAAAATATTATTTTTAAGTTTTCTAACTATATGACAATTGATTAAATGATATTTGATTAATGCCATATACAATTAATTTCTATTATGCTTGTCACTGATTGTGTTGGAGAAATATCAATCATTGTAATGTATCACAACAGAAAAGGGCTGATTGACTTTTTGTTGATAGTTTAAAAGTATATAATTTTTTTCACTCTGTTCTCCAAAGATGCAAAGATGTGCCCAGCATTTATGAAATACCTTTTTTTGCAACTCAGCCTATTTTAGATATTGTGTGATGACAACATTACGCCTAATAGCCCCATTGGGGGCCCAAATTAGGCAGCATTAGATGCAATATCATTGGGGTGAGTCCAGAGGAGGGTCACAAAGATGGTCAGAGGGCTGGAGCACCTCTCCTATGGGGACAGGTTAGAGTTGGCATTGTTCTGCTGAGAAGAGAAGGCTCTGAGGAGCCTTTAGAGCACCTTCCAGCAGCTGAAGGGAGCCTACAAGAAAAATGGAGAGCGACATTTAACAAGGGCATGTAGTGATAGGACAAGGGGTAACTGCTGCAAACTGAAAGACAATGCCCTTAGTAACAGGTTTTGACTTTTTGTCAGCCCCGAATTGCCCAGGAAATTGGACTAGCTGATTATTGTAAGTCCCTTCACATACATGGAAGTGTGGTTATCTGTAGTAGTTTTTCTCTTCAAATAAATCTAAGATAACAACAGAAGGGAAATTTGTACATGATGCAGTATGGGGAAGTACTAGTGTGCCTGAAGGAACATCCTCAGCAGGGTTGGGACTTGACAGAGCTTTCTAGTTCAGCTCATGTTTACATCAGAGCAGGACCATTTCTGAGTAATATGAAGTAGGCATCTTAATTATATATATATATATATATATATATATATATATATATATATACATATATATACATTCTTAACATTTTTTTACATTACCATATAATAATACTTGTGCTTCATTGTTCACATTTACTTCTTTCCTACTTAAAAATTGCATTTTTTAAAGTCAAATGGCTACTAAGATAAGAGGCAAATTTCTAATTTTCTCATTGTATAGACTTACTGATCTTGAACACAAAGCTTTTATGGAAATGGTATTAGAAAATAGATGTTGATATTCCAGCAGGTGTAGTATTAAAATAAAATTAAATTTCAGCTTTTCCCTATTAACTTTAACAAAATTTGTTTAGACCCATTTATATATTAAGCATTCAGCTTCAACACCACAAAATATTTCTAAATGTTTATAAAAGTAAAAACATATGTTAAAATCTTCTCAAGACTTTAAGCCAAAATGTTAAAATTTTTAAAGGCATCTCCCCAAAAGGAGGACAGAATGTTTCCAAACTATAGAAACTCTAAAATTAATAATGACTAAAAAATGAGAAATTGAAATTGCTCTAAAAACCCCCCTAAATTTTAATAATTATTAAAAAATTAGAAACTGAAATTGCTAGTGTAAAAGCTCCTCAAAAACATCCTGCAGTAACTGATATGATGTGTTTAGTCAACTTCTAGGCAAAATTAAGGGAGCATATTTAAATTGTGTTAAAAAAGAAGGGAAATTCATGTGCATATGTTTAGCATTAGAGTTACAAAACAATCTGTAAAATTCAAGGTATTTAATAATTAATTTTGTTACCTATCCAGCTTTCAAAGTGTTTAGCACTTTTAAGTAGGCCAGTTCTTTCTTTATTCCAGAGATGTAAGCGAAGGCTAAGAGGAGTGCTTATGAAAGCATTTGCTATACTCCTTTCTTGTTAAAGCTGGATTGCCAGAGCATTTTTTCATTTGTCAATTTTCCATTTCCATTTGTACCTCAAAACACACAAACAGTAAATCTGATATCAGTACTTGACAACAGCAATTAAGATATGGCCATTTTATTTGCACAGTCTCTTAAAAAAAAAGATTCAAGTCCTGCTCTAAGGCACTAAATCTGCTAATACACACACACCAACAGTAATTGGATATATTATTATAAACAGTATGCTAAACCCCTTCTATATACTTTTAAACTTTGATTGATTGTCTCTGTTTTACTCAAGCCCTTGTATATATATCTTTTGAGAACTGTACCACACCTACATAGAATTAAATACTCCTCATTCATAATGGACTCTTAATACCTTACAATATTTTTAGAGGACAGATTTAATTTTTAATAAATGCATATTATTGTTAAACATTACTTTTTTCAAATCAGAGCTTAAATTATTAGATTATCTGATTAGCAATCAGAAAGAAATTAGTCACAAAAGAACAATGTTATACTAATTTTTATTTTTGGTTTCTTACTATATATCCATTTATTTAAAATTTTCATATAAAATGAATTTAGAATAACAGTATTAAACAGAGCAGGTTTGATAATGGAAAAATAAGTTATTATAAATATATTTAAATATGGATATTGTTTTGTTTGGTGCTTTTGTTGAGGTTTGGGGGTTTTTTTTTGGTTTTTTGGTTTGGTTTGGAATATTTTGGGGGGAGTTGTTTGTTTGTTTGGGGTGGTTTTGTAAACACTGATTTATTTTTCTGATATTCTAAGTGGATGTACTGAATCTGAGTGGAATGGAGACAATTTTTTTCATAGCAAGCCATATGATGCTATATTTTAATTTAGATTTGTGACCAAAGCAGTGCTGATAACACACCAGTGCTTTAGCTATTGGTAGATCAGCGCTTGTTTCCCTGTTTCTTACTCTGCCTCCATTAGTAAGTAGGCTGGGGATGCACCAAAAGTTGGGAGGAGAGACAGCCATGAAAGTTTACCCCAAGTCACCAAAGAGTTATGTCATGGTATGGGTCACCAAGCTCAGGGGTGAGAAGGAAAAGCAGGCGGGGTTTGGGTAGGTGTTTATTGCTCAGAAACTCTCTGGGCATTTATCTACTTGTGGGAGGCATCGAATGACTGCCTCTGCATCTGCTTTTGTGGATGTTTCAGCTAGTTGTCTCCTCTCCCTTTCTTTTTATTTTTTTTAAACTCTTTGAACTATCTAATCCCAGAAATTTTCTTGTTTTTGCACTTCCTGATGCAGGAGTTGCTGTGGTCACGCAGACAGGTGGGTTACTCAAAACTGTAAATGGGCTTCTAAATAAGAGTGTAAAAATTTGGATATGTTCAGTACTGCTCATAACTATTTAAGAGCAAAACAGAAAAAGCTCACTGAAAGAAAATTAATTTCCATCCTCATATATTCATTAAGAATATAATATTCAAACTTGAAGAAAGTTAGGAAGCTCTCAAAGCAAGAATAAAGATGTTGTTTTCAAGCGGAAAGACAGCTTCAGAGATTTAACTGAGAAATATGAACTTGAAAAAAATCAAATTATGTTTGAAACTATAAAATGTGAAATAGTGACAATAATATTAAAATTTTTAGTTAAAACATATGAGTCCATGAAACATAAAAACCTCCATACTAATGCATCAAATGTCCCATGAGATGATTTTTACAGCTTTTCTCCCTTCTGAAGATAAAATCAAGTTAAGCCAAATTTCAATGATTTTATTGTAAAGATTCCATTCTGTTCTCTCACTCCCAAAAGCAAGGTTAAAAAGCAAAAAAGAAGAAAAAAATTGCAGAAGGCATATGCTATCTACTTTGTTTCCATTTCAATCCACTAGAGTTATTAATCTTAGCACAAAAGCCATTGAAATAGAAATTTATTATTTTTATTTAAGTAGTCTGTTCTCAATTTTAAAAAGTATTCTTGGGAATTATATAAATTATTAACCTTTGGTCAGGTTCATTTTTATATTTTATCTGCCTGTGTAAGAGGAAATGTTATCGGGTTCCACTGTAGCTGAAACCATACTGACATTGTGTGTTACAAATTAAAGCTTAATATTGTTGGCTGCTGAAAACTGATGAGGAAAGTGTGGGATCAATGCTTTAAAGTGTTCCTAATTTCAAGGGAACCAGGAAACTGAATGCAGCTATACCCTCTTCTATCTTTGAGATTACATTAGGCCGTTCAGATGAGAGTTAAATCCCTGCCAGAATTTGGAGCAACCTCTTGTTCATGCCTCAGGCTGGTTTCTATCCTCTTCATTTATCCTAGTGTGGCTTGCTTTCTATGCCACTTTATTTCTTTGATACTTCCTACACTGTTATTTAGAAACTCTTTCTTGAAGCACTGTGCAATTCATTACTTTTATATAACTATCTATTCCCATTTCTCTTTATATTTTTATAAACATTCCCCCTGTGATTCTTCAAAAAATCCTGCTGCTACCACATCCCTGTTGAAGTACCAATGATAGCCCAAAAATGTCTGTATCGAGGAAAGACAAAAATGCACAAAATAACCCAACTTACTGCTCTATCTCCCCAATGGATTAAAATAATGTATTCAGAATTCCTTGATAATATTATTGACATAATCAGTTTATAACTGTACTTTTTTACGTATCTTCCATTAAAAAAAAAAATATTCTCTTCCTTTCCCTTCCAATTCTGTTTCTTTTCAAACACAAATGCACTTAAAGTACTCCTTGAAATTTATCTTCAAAACATGACAGATTTGTGTCATGGTGGGAATAAATTCTGCAAGGAGAATGGTTTGACCTGAATTATCTGAAAACAAATCAACCACAATCCTGTCTTGATATGGCCTTCACTGCAAAGTGGCAAAGAGAGGAGAGGAGAGAGAGGAGAGGAGAGGAGAGGAGAGGAGAGGAGAGGAGAGGAGAGGAGAGGAGAGGAGAGGAGAGGAGAGGAGAGGAGAGGAGAGGAGAGGAGAGGAGAGGAGAGGAGAGGAGAGGAGAGGAGAGGAGAGGAGAGGAGAGGAGAGGAGAGGAGAGGAGAGGAGAGGAGAGGAGAGGAGAGGAGAGGAGAGGAGAGGAGAGGAGAGGAGAGGAGAGGAGAGGAGAGGGCACATATGTTTATTCTAACCAAGCAGGACCAGGAGAAGGGCTCAAACAGTGTTAAGGAAAATCCTTGAAGAGTGTCAGCAGGTTCCGTGGCCTAAATTTGGCCCTCAGTAACTTCTGCTTTTTCAAGTAGTTCTCAAGGATTAGTGGTTACAAGAAAAGACGAGTATATTTTTCCTTCAGGCCCTTTGAGTTAATCAGCTAGTCATCAGAGAAACACAGCTGAACCATAGCTTCACTTTCCTTATAAATTTGTCCTCACTTGCTGGAGTGCTTAGATAGAGAAAACAAGTCATGGCCTGCAATATGCAAATATATATTTTCATACCATGTTTTGATTCAAGGTTGTCTCCATATTGTAAAGGAAAAACATTAAAAATTATTTTCTTGTACCAAATGGAATAGAGAGCTATAGACACATATTAGTTTTGCTTCACTATTTTTAATTCCTAGAAGTTTTAATGAACAAATAACAGTTTACACCATCAGTGGGACACATTAAACCAAAACTACAGCAATTGTCTTGGACTCTGCATTACGTTGTTCTGAATCATCCCAAGCCAGAGAGATTATTTGGCTTTTGCAATAAATTAAAAAATGAAACTAGTTGGTTTTAGAGAAACCTTTCACGAACTCTACTTTTTCCTGCTTATCTCACTATCCTCCATCCCAAAATGATTTGGCACAAAATTAATCTCACTTTCACCTTGTGAGGTACAGCTTATACTTGATAAGATTACTGAACACTTTCACACCTTTTTCTGGGGTGATTATCCTCCATATACTCTTCCCCAGTTATAAATGCTAGTATGACAATTCTATGTTAGTAGTGAAATTTAACCATAATTCTTCTCTGTGTGTTGTTTTATTTTTTCCTCCTCAGAGACCACCAGAGGATTATCAGGTGATTCATAGTGTGCTACACAGACTATCCATTTCTTGCTTTCAAGATACTACTATATTTCTAATTAAATGAGATGACTTTTTTCCTGCAGTCCACTAAAACTAATCAAAGTGATATCTATTTAAACAATAGCAGCAAAGCATAACTTGATCAGATTGTAAGACTGAGAAGGTTTTTTTTTTATTTTTTTTTCTCTCTTTGTGGAAATTTGGAATAACTGAGCAGTTAAAATTCATGACCTACACTTTTGTGTCATTATTATTGCATTAGCATGAAATTATGGTTCTAGTTAGTCATAATTATACTCATAATTATTCAATTTATCACTATAGGTCCTCCTGGAAATTTTATTGGAAGAGTTATTAACATTAATAAATTGTTTTTCTTCATATCCATATTATTAATTCACCTCATGTGTGATATGAACTATCAGCCATAAAATTATTGCAAACTCTCTTCTCCGTGAAGCTGATTTAATGATGGAGAGTGTGATAACCTTTAGGTAGTTTTCTGGTACAGATGTTTGTCTTCACTGAAGATAAACAGAGGGAGATATGTGGGCATTGAAATATTCAGAACCCAAAAATCCCAAGACTTTTGACAGAAGTACTTCTGGTTTTCTATAATTTGTGACAATAAAAAGAAAAAGAAAAAAGAAAAAAAAGAAGAAAAAAAAAAAGAAAATCCTGATATTCATATGTCAATATTTCTAAGAAAAAGTCCATCAGTTTCACCTGACATATTTTCCAGTCAAAGACACAGAAATGCTTGTCAGAGCCAAGAACAGCTGACAGCATCTGAGATCCAGGTACTCGCTACAGAATTTGACTCTTGCTTTGCAAGTACATTTTTCTGATGCTTTTAACTTGATTACATGGATGGGTCTTTACAGAATCGCAGAGAAGTTTGCTGCTGAACTGTATCCAGAACTGATGTACCACAGCTATGTCAGTGTAATTGTTAAGAAAATACGACACTGGTTTGCAGAACTGAAATGAACACAGCACTATTGCTTCTACTTACTCATTTTTTCAGTCATATTCTATTGCATATTGTTGTATAATTACTTACACATGTGTTTATGTGAGAGATAGATAGATAGATAGATAGATAGATAGATAGATAGATAGATAGATACCCTGGCTAATTTCTTCCCCATCTAGTGCCTTTCTGACAATCTTACCTATAGATGGGAGGGTCATCATTGTCCACTGACCCTAATATGTGACACTAATAAAGCAAGAGATCCAATCCTTTTTCACTCACTGAAATTAATGTCCAGTTATTAGATCATATGCTATTTTTTTTAAATGTTAATTCATCTCAACATTTAGAATTATTTTAGAAGAAATCCTTTCTGAGAAGAAAAAAAACTAGCTGTAGAAAAAATGTAGGTTTTTAAATCTATATGACAGAGAGCAGAGGAACAGTCATTTTTTGCCTTGTACTGTGATTCTTTTAAAACCATTATCAATGACCACATTACATAAAAATCATTTTATTAGCAGTCAATTCCAAGTTCTTTCTAATATAAGAGGAAAAAATATTGCAATTGATGTATAATCTGTCATTTAATAATGAAATTGTTTATCTATGTAATATTATGACATTGAAGTTGGGGCTTTTGGGTTTGGAGTACTTTTGGCGGTTCCTTCTTTTTTTTTTTTGCTGTAAATATTAAATTATAATTTCTGTTTTATCCATACTTAAACTAGGAATATAACTGGTCTGTAATTCTTTTCTGCAATATAAAGGTATAGAAGGAGAGAGGAAACACATTCAAACCTAAAGGCTTTTAAGATGCAAAAAGGCGGTTTCAAATAGCAGCAATAATAATAATGTGCTGCCGTTTTTCTTTAATGAATTTTCCTGACATGTAAAGAATTTATTAATTAATAAATGAGTTATATAATAATTTTATTAATAGCTTTTATGTAATAATGCCTCATTGTAGAGACTGGCATGGAACAATAATGTAGATATTGCCTGCCATGTATTCCCACATTGCATGCTATCTGGCTTATGTAGCAAGTAAATTATTCAGAAACTTACTATTAAGCTTAAATTATTGCAAATCAAAGGATATAATCATATTCAGTGATCATATTCAGTAATCATTGACAACATAAAAGAAGCAAGGAAGATTACTTCCTGTCTAGCTATACAGGATAATGAAAAAATTAATACAAACTGATTATATTATATACACATTAAAACTAAGATAACAATGAGATAATAATATAACTGAACATTTTAAAAATCTTGTTATTTCAAGTCCTCCTTGAATTAGTTTCCACTCTGCGAATAAAGGTTTTGTGGATCTGCTGTGATTCCTATTAGTCAGCTCTGAGGCAGAAACATCTTAACCAGAGCATAAAGAAACAGATTCACTAATACTCTGCTTGCTTTGCAAGATGGAAATTTTGTGCATATGTGTACTATTCTGACTTTCTTTGTCAAATTAATGCACCATTCTCCAAATAAAAATAATCATCTAAATCATCTCAGTGAAGGAGTACTTTAGAGCATTTCCTATTTGAGAGCTGTTGCTGGAAGATTCTCTGCCAGGGAATCTTTAGATGTAGTTAGTGTTTTTATTCACTTCAATTTATAATACCAAACATTTGTTAAGCCCTTGTCAGAACTGGCTGAGTCTTGCAACTTTGGGACAGATAAAGAAGAACAAATTAAAGATGCTTCTGAAATTGATATTGCTGACAAGGAAGTGTCACTGGAGTTACAGATGGATTCAGAGCTGACACTGAGAAAAAAAATACTCAAATAGTTCATGACTAAGTGCTTATTAAGGAGCAAAGTACAGATCAGGGAATAGCAGAGGAAGCTGTTGGTGGTCAGTTTCAATCTAAGGAAGACAGAAGAAATAAGAAGAATTTGAACCCTAAGAAAGGGTCTGGTCAATAGAGATACAAGTCAATAACATCCAAGTACAATCAACGAGAAAACTGGCCTGTATTGAAGAACATGGGCGGGAAATGTAAATTGGAGGTTAGTTTAGAGGACAAGAATTCTGATAGAGATTATTCTTAGGACAGAGAAATCAAAAAAATAAAGATTTAGGAACTTAATGACTGAAGAGAAAACACCTAATATACAGCCACAGGTGAAAATAAAACCAGAAGGTTATAGTTTAGTTTTAGACTTTAAAAAGGAGGCAAATTCAGAATTCACACTCATATTGCAGAAAATAGAGACAGTTCTAACACAACAGATAAAGCTACAGCCAATGAAAGTAATTTGATTGGTCAAAGAACAATTTATAGCTGGGCATGTATAGAGTCCCTCTAGGTAATTAGAGAACCACATTACATATAATTTTCCCAAGGGAATGCTAAAGAGGCTCCAGTTATCTTGGGTTAGCTGTCTGATCATTATAATTGTAATCACATGCAGCTACAGCCCACAATGTAAGGGGTTTTTATTCCAGCACATAATTCAGGAATTTATAAGACCTTTTTCCTCCACAAAGAAAGTTTAAAATCAAAATATTTTTATGATATTTGGTTGGACATAACAGTAACTTACGAAAAAAATTATAGGAAATAACCATGAAGAGGTTTACACTGGAAAAGTTGTATTTGGGTCATGTGAGCACAAAGGCAGGCACATAAGAAAATGGCAATAACTCTCCCAGCTGCTTTTTGGCCTTCCCATTTGAAATAATGACACACAGAAAACTGACAACCTCAATATCCATATCCCTGAATTTCTTAGTAAAAATATGCATTTCTTGCTGTATCCAGGGATTCCCAAATGGTTTTTCTAGCACACCATATGTTACCAAATGTGTTACAAATACACATTCAGTATCAAATAGCATTATAAGCCCCTAAAACCTTTTCAGATAACCTGGCAAGCTGTCTTTAACATTTGCCCAGTAGATGTTTGGCAGTGACACCCAGCTGGTGACATATGCCTTCCATTATATATATATTTTAAATATATATAATGGAACGTTAAATAGAACAAGACACACTGAAAAAGGAACACCATTGGAAAATATGTGTTTAGATTCATAGAGCTACTTATGAATAGAAATTGCTTCACTATGAAGGGTTTTTCTTCTGAGCAGTTAAAAATAGAAAATTAAATTAGGATACCCTTATAATAAAAACAACCCAGCATAATCTCCAGTTTTAATTGAGAATAACTATTGGCTAATATAGATGGTAAAAAAATATAATGTGGTACATTAATATGATTTAAATATTAAAGACATCTCCTTTAGGGGATTAAATAACAGTCAGTTATAAGGATGTTCTGTGTCTGACTTTGATAAAGAATCAAAAGAGTCACTGGCACCAGAAAAAGGAATATATTAGAATAAAGAAACTGTCTTGTCCTTAAAGCAACTCTCTCACTCTCAAAGAAAAATTTCTGCCTAGAATGTTCCACCTGACTGACTTTCTTCCAAAAAAATGAGCATCCACCTCCAAGGGATCCAACACTTTTACAAAAAGGTGAGATGAAATTTCCGGTCTGTGTCAGTGAGGATTTAATGAGCAAATTCATAGAAAAAGAAGATATTTACACTTTATGATGAAAAGAGTGCAGCAAATAAAGAAAGCTCATTCTTTTGCCCTCCTTTGCAGTCACTATTTTGTGTGATAGATATTTTAAACTGTGGCTGTAAAACCTTGAGCACAAGGCTCTCAGGAAGCCTCTGCTACAGAGAAGGGGGCGTTAGATCCACATTGTCTCCTTCACTCCCAACCCTGCTTGTCAGAGCAATACAAGCCTTCCTGACTTCTCTCCAGTGACTTTGTCTGCTCTTAAAATGGTTAAGCACTGACTTTGTTTTTATATCTAGCTTCCCTTCTTCTACCTGATGAAATGATCTCTAGCTGAAAGAGCTATCCTCTGCCTTTCCAGGTGTCTGGTGTACACCAGACTTGCCTTCTTGAGCCTGGGCGTGCTATCTCCACAGAGTGAGCAAAGTGCCTGAGGCTCTGCTCTTTTTGCTTTACAGCAGCATTTCTGCTTTCAACTTCATAGGCTGTAGCTGGCAGCTTTTGTATTTCCTTCTTATTACCACTGAGTTTAGTATTTAGTACTTAAATATTTTTACATGCATTTTCTGAAGTGCAGGATATTCCATTTAGTATGGTTTTTTCTTATACTCTTTTTGTTCTGAATACACCTTTTGCTGCTTCTCTAATATGTTTGTAGCACGTTCTTTGCATCCTTGTTCCCAGTACAGCATCCCTTCAAGAAAAAAATGGGTGCTATGCTAAGCAGAAAAAGATTTCTTCATGGAGGATACAGGACATTAGGACCTGTCTAAAGTTCCCTCTGTTTCCTTTAGCTGAGCAAATCCTTGAGTTTCTCAAAATTGTCTGAGTTTCTCAAAATTGTATGAATAAAATCATACTCAAGTACATTACTGCACGCACCATTTGGCAGGACTGGAAAGTGTGCTCCTGGAAGTACATACGCTTTCCAAGGTAAAGCAAGGTGCTTGCTTGGCATTTTACACATTAGAAAACAAATAAAAGACATTCTAGTTGTTAAACCTAGGAAAAGGATTTATGCATATGTATACATTTAGTAGGAAGTGTATTCTCTGAAGTTATCAGTATTGTCTGTATTCCTCAGCTTCAATTAGTTTATTCCTCAGTTTTGATGGACAAAATATGACTAGCCCAGATAGATGGGATGTGCTAAAGTTTTACTTGTAGTTGCCTTTAAAACAAACACAAAACACATAAACAAAGGGGTCAGCTTTTAAAATGAAAGTATATTTTTTCTGTGGATTAAATTTCAGTCACCATCTTATTTTCTTGCTTTTACAAACTCCCACCCAGTCAGATCTGCAAAATGGATATTTGAAATATTATTTTTGCTGTTAACTGTTGTTTAGGAAAGTGAAGTCTATTGCTTTTCATATGGTTGCTACAGTCAGTCCCTTCCTGATAACTTTTCTTAAAATGAGGCTGTGGAAACGAGATGTCTCACGAGATGGATGATCCCCTTTTCCTGCTTACACTAGCAGCTGTTGCTCTGTAGTCTGACTTTCTTTGTAACTCCCCGAGATCTGTGTCCTATCCAACTATAGCACACTGTGTCAACAGGCTTTCAATGTTTATTCTTAAACTTTTTGACTTTTCTAGAGCAGAATACAAACATAGAATCATGCAGTCAGTGGCATGATACAAGGAGTCAGAAATATTCAGGAAGTCCTTATAATTGCAGCAAATAAATATATTGGTGGCATACATGTTTTTCAGGAAATATAAATAAAACACTGTTGCTATCAAAGATGTGTTGCATTTGCCTTCCTTCCTCCATCTTCTTTTGTTCGTTTCAGGAAGAACTTCTTCAAAATCCTGCTGAAATTTTGCAACAATATAAAAAATACTAAGAAATAATCTGGCAACAGCAAGAGTCAACACAATGTAAAGGAAGAACCTGGCTTCCAGAAACTTGTACTTAATACAGCAGTTAACAGTAGTAACTTGTAGTTGATACAGTCACAACATGGAATTAGACATATGACTGGTTTCATTAAAACCTGAATCTTTGTGATTAAATGTGATTTCTTAAGTTGAGAAGTGGACCCTATGGCCTCAAAAAGGTTCACCTGTTCTATAGCTTCATTATATTGCACATTAATAAATTTTCTTTCTTATTGTGTATCAGGCATACTTAGTACAGGGCAAGCATCATACTTTTTTGACTTTTTCATTTAGTCCAGTTTACAAAACTTCTTTGGACCAAAGGACAAGGTCAGAGTTACTATTTTTCTTCTCTTAACCTATCCCATACTTACATGTGGTTTGGAACATCTGCCTCATAAGAAGCAATACGCGCATGGGGACCACAATTGTAAAGATTTGTCTTTCAGAGATTGGGAAAAAACAATTTTTAATCAATTACTGAGCTATCTGACCATGCTTTTGCTTTAAAGACAGATATTTTTTCTTTTAATTTTATTTCCTGTGATATCAGAAACGTTTCTTTAAGAGCTGCAATATCTAATCATTATAAAATCAGTGCTGTATTTACACCATTAGTATTTTTGACAGATCCACAGTGTTCCCTCAAGCTCAGATTTTCTGTCAATTCCAAACTCAAAAATGTTTTACGTGAACAGCTGGAAGACATTCTCTGGAGACAGATGCTTCTTTCGGTGATTTACTAGATTGCTACTACAGCAGTTGTTGGACAGTAATTGGCACAACTTGCAGGATGTTTGTATGAAAAGGAAGCATGTCACAAAATAAAATATACACAGAGCTGACTAGACCCAGTCCATTAAACCCCAAGGGTCACAGCTACTGGAGTCTTGCAAGCAATATGAAGCAGATATTTGGGAGCAAAATTGTATAATTAAAGACAAAGGCTATGATTAGTTTTTTGTCTATTTTATTTTTTACTTTTGTTGTCTGTAAGCATATATTTTGAGATGTCTACTGTGAAGATAGAAGGTGGGTTCTATATCTCTTAGTAGGTTCTATTAGTTTAGTTTATTTCTCCCTGTCTGTGAACTTTAGGTTTCACCATTTCAAATTTTTCTGGACCCTACAGAAATATATTAAAAATATTTTAAAGAGCCTTTAATTTGTATTTCAGCTAAATCTTGAAAAATGTCTAACAGTAATTTACAACATTAAAATGTAGAAAAGCCTTTTAATGTACAAGATTATATAGTTCTACCATGAAAAGCATATTTAATTAATACATAAGTCTTGCTTGAATCACTTTGGCTTTATGATCAGCATTTCTAAATAATATAAAATAGGGAGATTTTAGTAGATCAATTAAGAAAAACACAAGCACCTCTTTTTTTTTTCTTTTTGGTGCAAATGTAGGTTTGATGCTTGTTCTGGCTTTGAAATTGCACCAGCAAACTAAAAATGGCCATAGCATGAAAAAATAATAATAGCTTAAACATATTTTTAAGAAAATTTGGTTAACAATATTTATGAAATTATATAGCTTGAAGAAGAGTTTTCATGGTATTCATTTCCTTGACTTCATATTTTTCCTGAAGGCAAAATCACATAAATATTCAAGGAAGTAGAAATACAAACATTAAAACTTAAGTTCTGGATTGCACATGTCTATTTTAAGACACGTAAGTACAGAATTAAATACCAGACTATTTTATTCCACAGAGCTGATCTCCACTTCCATTATAATCTTTGTCACAAGATGAATTAATTTTATACTATTTTCTTTTCTCATTACACTCTTTGACATGAATATAGTCATATATCCTTTTTTGAATGAGCAGATATTTTCAGAACTCGCAATAATTCTGCCTCAGATGTTCATACACACTAACTCCAGAACACTTTCAAAGAATTACAGTTGGATCTGGACCACCATGTAGCTAAGTAGACTATTCTGTATGTCCACAGAATAAATGAGAGGTTTGCTTTTTTTACTGGTGATTAGCACTGCTTCAGTTTTGATCCTCAGGTGAATATTTCCATCTGATGACCACATGACCTTTCAGACATTTTCATTATGCTTAAGAACCTGGTCACTTCTTGCTTCTGGCCACAGATTTATCCTCAAGATTCAATTTCATGACTTGCGAGTCTCAAGCAAACACAATGTATTTATACATTTTTAGTGTTCCATCACCACAGCACTACATGCTCAGTTTATTACCACTATGGCTTTGTTTCTACTTCATGTTTTCCAACCGTGCAACATCACAGAAATAATATTGTTATTTATTTTGGTAACAAGAAGCTGGTTAAAAGTCGAGCTGCATAAATTGAATTCAATTATGGGAGAAAATGCTGCTCAGCCCACTGCTCCTCTCCTCTCCTCTCCTCTCCTCTCCTCTCCTCTCCTCTCCTCTCCTCTCCTCTCCTCTCCTCTCCTCTCCTCTCCTCTCCTCTCCTCTCCTCTCCTCTCCTCTCCTCTCCTCTCCTCTCCTCTCCTCTCCTCTATTGTTGTAATCATATTTATGTAAAAGTTATGTACTAAGTCCTGCTACTCTTAACAAAGCACAAATCAAAGAAAAAGCAACTTGAGGAGGGACAGGCCATTTTTCAATAACGTTATATTAAAAGCACTCTGAACTACATTTTTTGTCTAAGTGTGTTTTCTGTATCTTTCATTCGTTTGCATTGCCTTATTTTTAAAATCAGTGGGCACCAAGTGTGATCACAGAGTCATAGAAAGACCTATGTTAGAATTGGACCTTCTCCAAGCTCCTGCTCAGAAACCTGGGATATTTTCAAGACTAGACTAAGCTTCTGAAGGCATTCCCCAGAAAAGCTCTGGAAACTCCTGCAGACAGTGATTCTCCATTCTCTAGGCAATCTCCTATGACGCTTACTTAACATATCTTCTAGTGAATCATCCTTCCTTAACACATAGTTGCAGTTTTCCTTGCCGAAGCACAATTTTTGTCTAGGTGTTGATATTTTTTTGCGAACATCTGGCAAGGGCTGGCTCAACCTTCACCTTAATTCTCTTTTAGACAGCAGAAATTTATTGACTTTCCAGTGTAAAGATACTCAGTATTCTTCCTTTCATCTGTAATGTGATGTGTCCATCTCCCTAACCATCTTGCTGGTTCTTCACTGGTTTCTCCCCGGTTCTCAATCTCTCTCTTCTGCTGGGAGAGCTGAAACAGGACAACACACTACAGGGGTGGTTTACGGGAGTAATAACTTCTCTGAACCCACTGTTGTTTTTATTCAGGCAGCTTTCATCACTGCAAGTGTTTTCTACAGACTTATCCTCAATTTTCTGTCTATCAGGATCCCCAGGTTCTTTTTTGCATATCTGCTCCCCAGTCAGTCATTTCACTTTCCTCTATTTATTCCACTTCCAAGGCATCTTGATCTGTGGCAAAGGCCTGTCATTTAGAAAGTAGCTCCTGGAACTCAGAAAATCTAATTCTATGGACAAGTGTAATTTTTGTCTACTGGTTTTCTCCTAAAACCAGTTCACTGCAGGCCAATAAAATAAACATTACAAGCCATAGCCTGTTCACAAACCAGCTGTCTTTACTCCCAAGGCTATTGTGAGCTCCTCAGGAAGCTTTACCTTCTTTCTTTCACTCAAATATTTGTGGAAATTAGCACTTTCCAAAATGCATAGTTCTGACTGTTGGGCACCAATTTCACCTCTGACTCAAACTCCTGCTACTTGGAATAGCCCTCAAAAACAAATTATAAAATTTTTGTCCATAAAAATATTTCTTTCTCTCACTTAGAAAGTGAATGTGAGTTTCACTTGTTTCAGTGTGTTTGATAGATGTCAGTATTTGATAATGGATTCCAAAGTGCTAGCATAGTAAAACATATCATAAATAGACTTCAAGGATTGACTTAAGATAAGAAGGAATAAGTAACTTAACAAATTTCAGATAACATAACCTGTATTATTGACATATTTTCATTGTGTCATCCTAAATTAATGTCTCTTTCAACGTCCTTCTTACTATAACCAGCTGTTTTTCCGTGTCCAGTTGTTTTTTCAGCTCTTGAGTTGAAATTTTTACTGTGCTTCTGAAGAGCTCTTATCCTTTTTTTCTCTGTGAACAGCTAAGGAAAAGACTATATTGAAGAAAACAGCAGTTCCTGTCAGAAATTTTTTTCCCCATACTTATGATGAGTATTTAGGGACATATCACATCTTTCAAGAATACAAGGAAATATGCTATTGGTGTCCCAATGAGGAGCTTTCTCTGATACAAGGATTTTTTTTCTTCTTTTTCAGTGCAAGCATCACATTTCCTTAGTAAGCCTTCTATACTTTAACTGCATTTTGCCTGGGCTAAATACAAATTTGTTCTAGCATTGCCTAAGGTATTTGCTAACTTCAAATGGACAATAGTTTTACAGACAAAACAACTCTGGCATCTTTTTTAATGTAAGTAGTTTATCACTGTATTTATTATGCTTTGATTTACCATATTACTTTTACAGTGTTTACCATATTGACTCCAAGATTTACCACTGTGACTAAGTGAGCATTTACTGTAACTAAAGAAGATTTCACAGTTTCATTGATGTATTCAGATTCAGTCATGTCTGAGAGAACTCTTCCTCATACAGCTGCCTGCACCTGATAAATTCCTAATTTTTATGGACTCTCAAACCTAACAAATCCAGAAAAGTATAAAATATGAATTTGCACCACATAGAAACATCCTATGGCTTAAGGCTAAAAGACAATATGAATCTGAAGCTGGTAGTTTTCTTCACTTTTGAACTTTTACACTTTTACACAATGCTTGCTCCTGCTGGCACTTAAACAAAAAGAAAAGCTTCACCCTGAACTCTACACAGAGGCCAAAAAAGAATATTTTTAAGGTATATCTTTTGGTCTGATTCACCCTCTCTACTGAATTCATAGTAATTAAAAGAAAAAAATGCATTTTGTGAATCTTCAGATTCAAATGCATGCTTTCAAATGCATATTCTGTATGTGCTTCCAAAACCTGAGCCTTGCATATAGTCATAGTGCTTTTCTACTATTTTACATGCATGTGTTTTCAGTATCCTTTTATTCTTTATCGGGATTATAGCACTGAGATGATGCACGCTGTATGCTTTCGGATATGTCGTACAATGTGGTCAAACTCTTAAGGAAATTTCTTGTCTATCAGATACAAATTTGGGTTAACAATACCATAGTGAATCTGTGGGGCTATCATAGATAATCTGTGGGGCTTTGTACATCAATGGGTTATAATATCAGTTCTTAGCTGTAGAAATAGAAAACTCATCACAAGTCCTTAAAATAATTAGTACTTTGAAAGTGTAGACTTCTGAATTTGTTAAGGATTTGAGGAACATTTTTTATAGGGAATAATTTTAATGAGAGGCTCGAAATATCTGAACATGGTTCAGAGAGCAGTTCCTTCACACACTTACATTACCTTTCTCATTCTGATAATTTATGGAAGAAGTATTTGTTTCCTTAAACTATTCATGGCTGATAGCTATTACATAGAGTTCTCAGTTGCTTGATTGGAAACAATTCTTCCAACGTTTTTCTTCTCTATACTGTCAATGCACACAATTTAATATAACGAGGCAGAAAAGAACATCTCTGAAATAATGTGCTATGGCATTCATAGGAATGCCAATGTTTTAACTCTATGAATATTGCAAAAGATGTTAGCATGTATAGAAAGAGCATACAGAATGAAATTTAATGTAAGCTTAATTAACTACATCAGGATAACATTGTGAAACATGGAGGTGTTGTTTTGACAAAAAAGAATTCTAGAAATTTGTCCAAAAATCTAGTCCTCTATTCATTTGTGCTCTTTTAAACTAACCATCATGTGCAAATATTTTGTTTATTTAAGTAAAATAACTAATAAAATTTTGACCAGATAATATTAAATCTGTTGAATCATAGGTATTTTTATTCTTTTAAATCACTATTATCATTCAAAAGAACAAAGAATGTATCTGGGTAAATCAGACTATGAAAACTGCAAATAAAACACTTTCTTATACATGTTATTGTTAGACTGATATTTTCATTACATTGCATCCTATAAGCAAGGTCTGTAATGCAAAGATACAAATAAAATGTTTCAACATATCAAACAGAAAATGAATTCAAAAGACTTTTTCCTCTATTATCATAGTAAAATAATCAACTGCTTGAAAGTTTATTGAGATCATCTTTTTATAAGTGATTAGTTATCTGGTGGATATGGAGCTTTTTGTCATGAAATTTGTGACATTCATATAGTTAATACTGATTCACTTTTCTCAAATACCTGATATTTTTTTCATAAAAATCAAAGCCACAGTTATTGAGTGAAGGAAAAACCAAAGTCTCATAAAAGATGAGACTGATATGACAATGTGCTTTTCCTGTTCAGTACTATAACATTTCTGAGAAGGCTCTCAGCTTGTGGCTTAGCATTTTTTCATGCAGGCATGTATCTAAGTCCAGCAGCAATTCAGTGCCTTCTGTGATGCAGCAGAGAGACAATAATTTGCTGAAACATGATGGAACACAGTGCATGCAGCAGGGATTGTCCCAGTGATCTTCAACGTGCATGCACAGCTCAGTTTGAGGCATGTCATGGATTTGTGTTACGCTGCAGCTTTGCTGAGACACACATAATTGAGTGCAGTTAAGTAAACTCTCTGCAGTTATCTTTGTTCAGCAATGCATGCTTCTTGCCATATTCACAATGCTAATAAATAAAGGATGGTCCAATGAAATCCAGAACGGCTGCTGCTTTTGTAAATTTAATTTAATTTCTCCAGAACCACTGAGTGCAAACTAAGCCAGTAAGAGAGTCAGTTCTGCCCAGAGTTCCTGATAGCTTTATCACTTACATTTTCAAAATTGAAACAATAAGTGGAAAAAGTTATTCATGAAAGAATACTTTAAGAACTTTTTATTATTGAACAAATTTATGCTTCAACACAATGAAATATATTTCTTTTAGATAGTGCTTGGTTGGAAATATGAGATCAGTCCTTCAAAGGGGGTAAATAAATAGAGCTGTATGCACTTCAGTGTTGCTCTACTAATGGAACCAAACATAATCTAATCTACTCAGATGTGAGAGAGATGTTGCCCACATGTTCATGAAGAAACAAAACTTGTCCTACAAAATTCAGAACAGAATATCACATTTCCTTTCACCATGAGATGGAAGGTGCAGAATTAATTAAAGTATACCTGGTAAGTAAATAAACACTTGTTACTAGGAGAGATCAATGGGCAATGCCTCTGAAGGAGGTCAAAATAAGCTTTCACACAAACATATCATCATTCCAGCTCAGCAGTCTGAACTAAAGCTCAGGTGATAATATTTTCAGTATCCCATAGCAGACACAAACTCTTCCTTTGCTTTGACAGGAAAAATTATTGTCCAAGACATGAACAAACATAAGATGTTCAACCTCCTAAGATGCTCTAATATTTTTCCCTGCAATAATACATAATCTTAAAAATAAATAAAAAATAAATCAGCTTCTTTACCCATCTTAATTAATGCCAACTCTACATAAACATTATCATGAATATTTACATTTCAGTTATTTCCATAGTTTATATAGACAGAGTAAATGAGGGATTTCTCTGTTTCTTTGAGCTTCTAGAGAGCTTAATCATTATTGTACTATTAACTTCAGGCTCATCTAATTTGACCTCCTCCTACCATACAATTCTAGATATATCCACTATTTCCATTATGATAATAATACAATATGCAGTTATAATTCTCCCATTGTGACACGCAATTTAGATACAAATTAGTGGCTGACTCCTTAAAAGCATACCTACATTTGCTGCAGATTCAAAATTTATGTTCCCAGTGTTGTTAGAAAACTACACATTAAATCATCAGCTATTCTTCAATTATGCCTCAAACAGGGAGTTGGGATCAAAGAGCCTTTCAGGATTTTAAAATACATAGAATAAATGAATATCTGGTGAAGAATGACCATTACTGGAAGATAAAATTACTGGTGTGTGTCATAGGATGTTTCATAGAACTGAAGGCTTTTTCACTGTGTGATACCAAACTTAAGTCCTCAAAGTGAAAAGCTTAATGGGATGGCGCATGGCTCAGTCCTTGCATACATTCTGCTCATTACTTTCTTGCAGAGACCTTCAATGAGAGCACTAACTAAAGCCAAATGCAGTTGACATCTTGTGTCTTGTAAGGTTATTTTGTAGCAGTCATCAAACACACAGCTTATGGTAATAGGTTTTAATCAGTAGTTAAAGAAACAGTGACAGTAAGGAGGTTAAAGCCTGGCCAGGATTTATATAAATTATATAAACAAAATAATAAGTTTTAAACAGAAGGCTATTTGCACCTAAACATATGTTTATATTCTGCTGTATTTAAGCATAATGTAAATGAAGAGACAAACAATCCAGCAAATATATTAGCAATTTTAAAAACGAGTAGAATCCTGCAACAGTAAAAATTCAATATTCTGTCTTGGGGAAGGAGGGACAGAGGGAGAGGGGGAGTGGGGGGAAGACAGGTGTTTTATTTTAGTACAGTGATTTGTTTTAGCAATCCATGTGTAAATTTTCCCATGTACATGATTTCACTGCAGAGTAATATTCATACATTGCATTGTAGATAATCTTAAATAAAGGTTCCATTCTTTTAAAAGCACAACACATCTCTTTACTCTTCCATGATTCTGCAAAGTTCATTCAGCATCTAAGAGCTTCCTTAAATATGTTAGAAATTTGGCTACACTGATAAGATCATACACTAACAGAGCAATAGGAAGTTCTCAAATATTCAAAGAGTCCTTAAGAAGGACTTGTTCTCTTTTTGCTGTGAGATAACAAGAACTGGGTAGTTATATTCATTTTCTTCAACCCACTATGTCCTTTCTGAAGAAGAATTAAGCTATTCAACATTAGTTATTTAAAGTAGCATTCACAGCAAAAGAGTAGTGCTTAAACAGAATACTATCTAATACATGCATAAGGGAATTTTTTTAAGTTTCTGGTCTCAGCTGCAGGTCTATCAGACCATAAAAATTCATCTGTTACTATCCTTATGCACTGTGTCTCTCATAAACACTTTTGAGGCAGTGAGATGCAGAAAGCATTCAAATATTAGAAAAGGAGACCTTGAAGTTATATAGAATAATAGATAATTTAGATTGACTATTAACATCTATTTAATAATAAAATTTACATAAGATATTATCCACCTTTGTAGTGTCCTATTTACTTTAAGGGCAACCTGGGTCACTGATGATAGCTCAAATCTCTGTTAATGTTGAAGTCATCCTTGTTCTATGCAGCACACATTATTTTAATAATCCTGGATAGAAGAAAAGTGAATGTCCCAAAGCAACATAAAGATTTGGCTAATCAAAAAGTTATCATAAGAGGATGAGGGAAGGATAGAATCACAGGATCATAGAATCAAATAGGCTTGAAAAGGGATCTGAGATTATCAAGTCCAACCTATGACTGAGCACCACCTTGTCAATTAGACCATGGCACTGAGTGCCACGTCCAGTTTTTCCTTAAGCACCTCCAGGGATGGTGACTCCTCAGCCCCCCTGGTCAGTCCATATTTAATCATCTTTTAAGAAGAAATTACTCCTAATGTCCAACCTGAACTTCTCCTGCTGCAAATATAATATTGGCTTCAGCCTTAGCATTAAATTTTCTCTCTTCAATAATTTCAGCAAAGTTCTTAGCACTCTTGTGATGTTAATTTTTGAATGTGCTTTTGCATTAAAGTTCAATACAAGAAATAATTAGGTTTATATGTGCAGTACCCGGTAAAGCTGATAAAAAAAGCATTTACGTGAAAGTCAATAGTTCTGATTTAGAGTAACAATCAAGATGGTGTTCATATTTCTGTCTTCCTATTCTCCTATACAGGAGTGCTTCCTGTATTTCTTCACTGTTAGGAATGAATCTTTCTTTTTGCATTACCAGATGTCTATTTTAGATTTTTAAGCCAAAATAATTCTGTTGCTAACTCTTTCTGTTGTAGCACAAATATAGCACCTTATAAGCAAGGTAAAGCATATAGACTTTAATCAATATAAAAGTGCACAAGCTTACATTGTAAGGTTGATTTTTGTCTGTTAATACCAGCAAGATAATTTTAATCTAAAATATTTAGTTAATATATTGAGGTAACCTTCAGGGTAATAAAAAGGATAATATAGACATAAAAATAAATCTGAAAAATACACAAAGAATGTACAGAAGAAATTCTTAGACTTTTAAACTGAGATTGAAGAAAAGGAAAAAACGAACTCTTCTGTAATATTTGCACAATATCTCAAGTTTTCTTATATCAATATGAAAATTTCAAGGAAATTAAGAGCATAATTTTTTTATTTTTAATTACATTCATTGGAACAAATGCAGTGTTTAAACATTCAGTTAAAAATATCTTCTGAATGTCTACATCAGATTTTAAACATGCCACCGGTAAAAGAATAAGCCAAGGGAGAAACAGAAACTAAAAAGGAGACACCTGCATTTTAAATCTGATAATAATTTTACTTATATTGCAAGTTTTAGACACAGTCAGTTTCAATGCCAACGATTAGGAGATCTTCTGGATTTTAATAAATCACATAAATTACATTTTCTCCAGAATTTGCTATTCATTTAAGTCAAAGCTTGTTACTAAGTTGAAATAATACTTGATAGAAATAATACTTGAATTTAAGTGACATTATGAATTATGGCAGTGCAAAATTGTTTAATGTATTCCTATTGCCTGAAAACCAGAAAGTTTAACTTTTTTGTTAGACTTGTTATGCTTAAACTCATATTCTCCATCAATGTACATTTCAATAATGAACATGTAAAGTGCATATAATATTAAATGTCTTTGCTTTCATTACAAAATCATAATATTAAATTAAAATTAAAATTCCCTCACATCTCTAGGAAAAACAAACAAACAAAACCAAATCTATAAAATTAGTCTAAATATTTCATTACTTGCATAATGGTCACTTTCTGGTTTCTAAATACATAATTTAAAAAAATCATTTCAGGTTGCACTCTCCTAGGACAAAATGAGATGAAAAAAATTACAGATAACTATCAAATTACAAAGGCTTTTTTAATTGCTCTTATAAGGTGTTCCTTATTTAAAATACATAGTGATATTATGGGTCAAGTATGTAAAATGAATAATTTCCATGTTGTCTTACACACCATGAAATTATGATGACAATAAAACTTAGGTACTAGTTTTAGACTAAAACATTGGAGACATTTTAGGTTCTTCTGTAGAAAAAGGGTTAAAAAAAGTGCTATATTTTATACAGACCTGTATATTTATGAAGTGGCATCTCCAACATAAAAACATAAAAACACTATTTTTATATAATATCAGAAGATATAGCATCTTGGTCTTTAAACCTTCTTCTGCATCAGAATTGAAGTCATGTTCCTCTTCATGAAATTCAATATTATTTTCACTCAGAGGTATGGAGTGAAATTCATTCCTTAGAAAGGCTTGGAAATCACTTTTCCCTTTGCCTACTTTACCTTTTCCTCCAGTATTCCCTCCAAATCTGGCAATTTAAATTGGTTCTTAGGTCACAAGACATAAGATAAAATGTTCTTATTCATTGGTTCAAAGGCTGTTGTTTTTGGAAGCCTTGCAGTCTTAGACCCTGCTGCAAACATTCTGACAGTAGTGAGTCCCCTCATACCAACCCCATTCCATAAAACTGCACCCTCTGCCCACCACCTCTCTCTCCCAGTGGATCCCCACCCGGGTCCAGAGCAATCTCTTTATAGTGAGATGTACAGTGAACTGAGAAGGAACAATTCCACAAAACACACAAATAAGAATTTCTTACAACCAGCATAATTTTAACATATGGAGAAGTACTGTTAAATAAAAGCGAAAGAAAATTTATTTTCAAACTTGTCCTATTTGTATGTATTTGATTATGTCTGCAACTAGCACCCAGTTTGCACAGTTACATGGGATACTAACAGTTACATAGGAAACAAACAACAATTAAAAAATCAAACAGAAGCTGCTAAAGAAACAAAAATTAATTTGACATATCTTGACAACTGCTACCCAGAAATACACTGCAAGGTGCAAACATCAGCATTCAAAATTATACACTTTAGGGGCAGTCATTTTGTCCTTTCAAGACACTCAAGCAGAATATCCTTGTTCCATCTGGCTAATCTGCCAAAAGAAGGCACTTCAGTAAGGATGATTGCCTGAAAAATATGCTATGTCAATGCCACCCTGGTCACATTTGTCCTATTTATTTTTCTTCCTTTCTCAGGCTGCGATGGATGATTCTAAAACCATGGCAAAGTTGAGATTTCAGTTGCCTTTCAATTCCCTCTTGAAGCCTGACTGTTCTGTAACCTAGTGTGGAGTCTGGCTGCTTGTCATGTTCCAATTAGTGAAGCAGATGTGAAAGATTTATTATCATCACCTTAGCCTTCAATTTAGCTTTAAATGGAACATTCATAACTATGCAGGAGTTTACTAGTTCTGTTGTTTTTCTCTACATGCATATTAATTTGTAAGTTATTTCATTTTAACTTTAAAAATATTATTCTGCTCCTACTTTTTCTGCTCCTGGACAATTTTTTGTTCTTGGCAAGTTAATGGCAGTTTTGTCATAATCATTAGTGGGAATATAAGTAGTTTCTATAATGTGCTAATTATTTTAAGCCAACTTTTAATATGTAACAGACAGTTCTCTATTGCTATATTATTACTTAATTAATTTGCCATAAGATATACTGATAAAAATGTATTCAATCCACTTCATTACGTGTCAGTTTCAAATAATTTTCTGTCTCATTATCAGAGTTCTTTCCCATAATAAATGCAAAGCCTTATGCATACCTAAGAACTTGTTAACTTTTCAAATGGCTTTTAATGCACTGGCCTGATGATTTCAGAGGCTACTTGAGTGCAGGCTAAGTCTTTAACTAAGGTTCTAGTACATGGGGAGCTATGACCTCCAGCCTCCTCAGAGATTTGCTAAGATCCACATTTGTGACAACTTTCTCAGCTGTTTCCTCAGCTGTTGCAGTGCAAGAGGGAAGCTTCCCCTGCAGCAGAGACCACCACCACCACCCAGCAGCACAGGTGGCAACCAGAAGCATTTGGCTCATGTGCAATAACCACAGAGTGGAAAGACTTGCACAGAGCCACAGCAGCACATATCTATTCATAGCCTAATTTCCAGGGAGTGCTCTGAAATATGCAGCCCCCCTGGAAAATGGATTGTTAGACCTTACATAGCAGGCAACTGGAGGTAGTAACGAGATTCAAGGAAGAAACATGTTTAATCATCAATGCAAAGTTAGCTCCCATCTTGATAAAAGCATTGCAATAATAGAAACTGAGGAGGAAATCTGCATCCGTTTTTTTCCCCAGGATAACCAAACAGTCGACAGAAAGAAATTACCAGAAAGCTTTGCACAGAAAAGAAAAAGAGAAATTTCTTCACCTGATACAGAGAAGCTATCTGTCTCTCTCTATTGTCCGTGGAGAAAAGCTATGGAACTAATTTAGATAGGATGCCTTGCATTTTAGGGAACTTCAGTGAAAGGAATCTTAATAAATGTTGAAGAAATGTACTTTATGCTAAAGCGAAAAGAGAAGAAAAAAGTGTATAGAGCTTTCTGTGATTCCTCACAATAATACCTCCTGACATTAAAAAAAAAAAAAAAAAAAAAAAAAAAAAAGAGAGAGAAGAAATAAGAAGGAAAAGTAAAAGATGAAAAAGTTGTGAGAAATTAGACTTTTTAATAGCAACCATGTCAGCATTACTTCAAATTTAGGATGTTTAATAGAAGTAATACTCCTAATAGCAGTCCTACAAAAGGTAACATGCAATCACACAACACACTATAGCTATATGGGTGGTTAAAATGAAAAGTCTGTATGATCTGAACATTTATTTTCCCAATGGCATGCATAAGTAATGCCTAGGCTAGAAAACAACATCCAAAACAGCACATTTCTTTTCTGAGTACTGTACAGTAACTTGCAACTTCCTAATTCAGTGTTTCCCAACAATTTAGGAAACTTCAACAGCTTTATTTACTAGACTTGTCCCACCTTTTCTTAAACCCAAATATGCTTTCAATTTTCTCAGCATTCTGAGACAAGTTCTTCCACGCCTTAGATTTTTGAGTATCTCATTGAATCCTAGGAAAATTGAAAGTTTAGTTCAACCACCTGCTCAGGACAGGGATGAGTTCTAGATATGAGTTCCTTTTGTGTTACCTGTTTGTTTCATCTGATAGTCCTTCCCATAGTTCTTCCATTGGCAGAAGCAGGAAGAAAGTGGTCCATATTTACTGTCTCTAGATATATCATAAAAGCCATCTGTCATGTCTTCTAGATATTTCTTCTGTTTTTCAGACTGAAGAATTTGAAACCTACTTATAACACCAAACAGTTTTTTTTCCTTATTTTTAATATCTTTCTGGGAACTCTGAGATTTATAAAACATTTGTTCTCATATTTTTTCCTATTTCTTTTTGACACTGGTGTTATACCTCTTTATTTTGATAAAATTACATAACATTTGATAAATGTAATTATATCTGAATGATCTGAAGTTTTCTAGCCCTATTCCTTGTTAGAAAAATTGTCTCAGAGTCACTGAAAGAAATAGATTGACTTCTAATATAATAGCAACTACTAATAGCACTTTAAGCCTCATGAAATCATAGCATTAGGCCAAAAAGCAATGTGTTTGCAAAATCAGAGAGTTTCTATTTCAGGCCTACTTTCACATGTACACTTTAAAGTTTTCATCACTAGATTATATGTGAATAATGCAGAGTAATTTCAAAAGCACCAAGGCAGCTTTGTCAGCCGATCTGGCATGATTCTGTGATTCTGTTGCTCTGGTCCTTAACCCCCATGCACTACTTGTTTTTCAGTACTATGATGAATAAATTAAAATCATGGTATAAAGAGACAAAATTGGAAGTCATAAACAAATATTTCTTTCTTCTTTTTTCCCCAAACATGTTTTTAATAATGTATAGTGATGTTACTCTCATCAAAAGAGTAAATATTCATTACTTGATCAATCTGAAAGTAATGTATCAAATGAAAAAAGAATTTTTAAAAAGCATTTATGAAATTGAGATATTAAGCTGCTAGATTATAGTTACAGTATATGTCACTGAATGTAACAGAAACAATAATTTGCCTTAATTTTAAATTTATTACATTTTAAAATCAAAATATGATGGTAACAAGTTTTGTTACTTTTCCTTTAAAAAATTGTTAAATTGCATTATTCCAGTTCAGTACAGTGTCATCAATTTATTAAGTTACCATTATATGTATCACCAAGATCTTTACAGAGTGTGATGGGTACATTTCCCTGTTCTAGTTGAGAGTCTTTTCTCCAGCCTGTGAAACTGCTCTGGCAATTGCTGATCAGCAAGTAAATATTCAGTAAGAAAATGTTCTCAGGTAGTGCCTAATTGAGACTGAGAACAACATCAGCTGAAACTGACTCTAAGGAAAGGATGTTCATAGTGGCTTGATCAGCCATGCTTGTTAATTCTAATCCTGACTAGATCATTTATTTCTGGAAGTGTTAGTAACAGCAGATAGTAATTATCCCACAGTGAAGGAGAGTGCAAGGGGTCACTTTCTCATTAAAAAAGGAAAATTAAACACACGAGATCTAAACCAGTTTTTTTACCTTTTATTTAACATTATTTTGGTGAAATTACTTCCAACTAGAAATAAATAAATTATCTAGAAGAAGAATTATTTTAACCTCTATAGACAAATAATGCCATCATATGATGCATTCCCAATACCAGATGAACTCTTTTAGGAAACACTGTAATAAAACATACTGTAATATTAGGTCAGTTTGGGAAAGAAAATTCTCCTTTCATCATATTTGCATCTAGACTATGGAGTAGCTTTCACATCATGAAAATATTAAGGTACATTTTGATGAAATTAAATTGCCCAATAAAAGTATTGATTAATTTTTCTAATATGGGTCAAAATTGTAAAAAAAAAAAAAAGCTAGTAAAATGCTTCAATACAGTTTCACTTTATTTAGATTTTATATTTTTATAAGTATTGTCAGAATCCCCCACAAGTAGATTTACTAACAAACAACATGATTCATATTAAAACCTCTCAAACTTAGAAGGCTAGTTTAATGTACAGATTAGGTTATAACTTAATTGTGAGGTAGACAGTAGACACAGAGTGCGACTTCTTTTTTTTTTTTTGTGTATGTATTAGGGTAAGATCTAAGAATCTTTTCTTTCTGCGACAAAGCTTGTCATGCAAATCTATGGTAATCACCTTTAAATCCCATTATATTTCCTGCAGAAAAAACAAATTACTCAGAAATTGCCCTGTGTGAACTGTCTGTGTGAACTGTCTCATCAAACAGATTTCTAATAAATCAGCCAGAATTCTTATCAGACAAAACCACAGGATCATGGAAGGGTTTGGGTTGGAAGCTATCTTTAAAGATCATCACGTTCACCCACTTACCACACCCACACCACCACCACCATGTTCCTCTTCAACACCCCCAAAGGCTGAAATAGATCAAGCCAGCCATGGACTTCTTTTGCTAAATCTGTTTGCGCAAAGCCCCACTCTGCCTGACCTTGAATCCTTCTGATGATGGTGCACCTACAACCTCCCAGGGCAACTGTTCCAGTGCCTCATCACCCTCTTTGTCGAGAATCTCTTCCTTATCCCAAGGAAATCTAAACCTAATTTTTAACTTGAAAACTGCTGTCCTTTGTCCTGTCACTATCATCCCAGGTAAAACATCTTTCTCCACTTTTCTTACAAGCTCTTAACACTTATGCTAGAATATGGGCTTCCCTGAGCTTTCTCTTCTTCAGGCTAAACAAACACCATTGCCTTAGATTTTCTTCATAGGTTATAAATATTTTCCGGACATGAGACAAACTAAATCAAATGAAACCCATCTTAATTTCATCTTAATATAATAAGAAAACTAGAAAAAGAGGAACATGTTTTGGACTCTCCTTATGCTCAATGAAAGACCCATGCACACTCAAAAGGATTCACTCATACAAAAACAATGAGCAACTATTAATAATGAGGACTGCAAATTGGCATATATTAAAAAATTTACACTATGAACTATCCTGAATCTGTAAAATGGAAAGAAATCCAATTTTTAAAATGAGAATTTCACTAAGTATTTAAGGAAACATATCTTATTTAAGGAACTTACAAAAATAAAAAACTAAACCATCAGAATTAAAAATCAGTTTAAAAATAAAATAAAAAATTCTTGTCAGCTATGATTTTACGAAAATTACTAATGGGAAAATTATGATTCTATTTTATATTTTTTTAGTGTTTAATAAAAGTAACATGACTGGTTAAAATGAGCTCAATCTGCTTCTCCAACTGCACCTCTTGACTAACGCTTCACCCCAGGTTGTGAGTCATATACTTGTGTTTCAGGCAAGCTTGTCTGGTACTATTGTGCATACTTTCTCCACCTTTCAAACCTCTTCTGCATATTCATAACATACTGGGTCAGGTGTTCAAATCCTTCTGACTGCCGGAGAGACTCCTGAATGGTCTGACAGGGAAGTTTCCTTAACAACTGTTTGGTAAATATTTTAGTTATATTGGCAAGTTTGTTCAAAACTGCAAAATTTGAACTCAGTAAGATCCACCCATTGAGTGTGATACTGAAAGTGATGCCCAGCAATAATGGAATTGAAAACTTGTGTCTGGAAGGAAAATAAATACTCTATGTCTATTAAAAATTGAGAAATAAGAATGCCCACTTGTTATATTTATAAAAGCACAATGACATATGGGCAGAAATGCTCTATATTTTGTAAGTTAGAATTTAGCAGTGTCTTCTAATTAAAATGCAGACACACTCTCACCCAATTGCAAAATCATGAATAACTGTGACACTTACCCAATAACACCTTGCCAGTTCACCATTTAATTTCAGCTGTGAATAACATTTTTTGAATTGATTGTTTTCCTCCTAGTTGCAAATAAATGCATAATGAGTGTTTTTAATAGATATTTACTACTTTAAATTTCTGTATTCAGTGCTTTGTCATTGAAGGTTCAGTGACATATGACCTAACATAATAAACAAAGAGAAACTACAAATATGATGACATATTTTTCTTATTGCCTTTCTACACTGATATAAAGATATTTTAATTTATGGAATTATTGTAAAGGTCAGTCAGATATTTGGATTTGTCTCCAGATTTCATGTATCTTTTTTTTCTTTTTATTTTACTGGGTCATCTGTTTTATTATGTGTGATATTAATAAGTAGTCATACTTGCTCCAGAAAAATTTACTGGAGAAAAAAAATGACAAAATACTGTTTGCTCTGTAGTTCAAAATACCAAGTGGTTAAATAAGAGAGTGAAATAAATCATGTCTATTTCTATATAATGCCCAAGGGTATCAAAAATGGTTTTTTAATGTATCTAGACTTAAGTTCTTGACTCATTTTAGTGAAATACTAGAGAATCTTCTAAGTAAAGAATTGTTAGCATATTTTCACATCACCATAAAATATTTCCTAACTATACTTAAGTATGAGTAGAAAAATGTCCAGGTTATCATTCACAACCTAAACCACTCCTTCTCTCTTTTGCCGATATAATGTAGCTATATTTAAATATTTAAGACACAGATAAATGCATATAAGCTGGGACTAGGAGGAATAATGCAGATCTACTAAAAGGCTGCTGTTGACTTCATATTGCATATAATATATCTCACAGCTGAACCTTTCTTTAGCTATTACATATTGAGGACATATCTTTTTTCAAATGATGATGCAGTTCTGAAAGAAGCAATGCAATTCAACGTAGAAGGAGGCACCTAAAATAATGTCAAAACCTTATGTGGCTACCCACACAGAGGCATTTAGTATCAGTCAGAAACCCACTAAGAATTGATAGGGAACTGGCAATAATGCATTTGCATCAAATAAACCGTTGGAGATTTACTTCTGCTTTTCTGGACAAAAGATTTGTAAAATGGCACTACCCCTGTTCTTAGGCAAATTAAACTCTGATTGCTATCTAAGGTGATCCAATGGCTTTCTCTGAGATTCACTGACTGCAGTGATGCCCTTTTTGAACATCTCCATGCCAAGAATGAAGACACCTTGAGCTCAGGCATCTTATGCACATGCACAGGTGCCTGAATGCAGGCCTACTACACATTAATTGGAGGAAATCTGACACCCAGGCCCATTAACCTCAGGTAATGTTGATGCTCAAACAAGGATTATTAGCAGAAAAACAATCTTTCTGTGTGCCACTTCACATGTTTGCTGCAGCTGAGTCAGGATTGTACAATAGTTATGGATAATTAGAATTGTTTAAGTTGTTTAACTCTGCCTTAGCATTTTCCTTTATTTTTTTCTTTTAAGGGTTTGGATCTCCAGAGAGCTCATTGGTCAGGTACAAAAAAAAAAAATATGTCTGGGATGAGGGGTCACAGACAGTGAGAAAGCTTTAGAAATCTTCTTAGGATTTTGCGCATCCTAACTGCAGTGAAAAACAACAAGAGTAGTGAAAAAAAATTACAGTGCATTGAAAACATTGTAATATATTTTTGTTAATTGAATAAAATATAAAATCAAGCTACTAAGACCTTTTGCATGCTGCTTAGGTAGCTCCTACTGTAAGAAAAAAAAAATGTAGTTGAGTTTTCTCTCTATTAACCAATGAATTCCAAAACTTGATATAGTCAGAGGTGTTGGAAGGTTACAAGAGTGCATAGAGAGTTACAAGGGTGTGTTGACCCTGGCTGGGAACCAGATACCCACAAGAGCTGCTCACTTTCCTCTGCAACTGAACTGGGCAGAGAAAATATAGTGAAAGGTTTGTGAGTTGATTTAGAGACAGAAAGAGATCCCTCATCAAATATCATCACAGACAAAACAGACTGAACCTGGGGATAGTAATGAACTTACTCTTAACAAAGAGCAGGATAATGAGAAGTATAAAACATCTTTAAAAGAAACACTTTTCCCCACTCCTCCCTCTTTCCCAGGCTCTACCTCCTCCTCTCCAGCAGTGCACAGAGACAGGGAATGGGGACCTGGGTGATTGTGGTCATTTCATCCCATAGGGTGCCACATCCCATAGGGTGCCTCCCACAGGAAACAGTTCTCACAAACATCTCACATGTGAGTCCATCCCAGACCAATTCCTACGATTCCTGATTGCCATGGCCCTGGCCAGAGGTGGCACTGGCTCTGCAGAACATGGAGAAACACTGCTGCAGCTTCTCAGCAAAGCCATCCCCATAATGCTCCAGCTGCCACAACCCAGCCACGCAAACCCGGTACATCTGAGCACTTACTGCTGTCACTCTGGAACTTAACTCAGATCTTGGTTTTTGATCTTATTCAAAAATAGCTAATTCTCTTGAAGAGAATTGCATTTAAGCAAAAGTAGTCAGAATGAAGAAAAGTAATATAAAATGCTCAAAAATGGTTAGTCATGATTTTTCCTAGTTTCCACTAGAATCAGTGGAACTCACCAGTCATATTATAATATTATACCCAGAGAATTTCCATCATAGGAGTTACAGATAAACAGATGAAAAAATATATCTTTTCAGAACAAGGGCCCTGTATACTAAAAATAAACCAATTTAAAGCAATACTCAAGAGATATGCATATTACTATTGCCAACAACATACCATCTAATTGTCCTATTCCCAAGTTATTCAGGAGTAGTAAAACACATATTAGTATGGAGATTTTTACAATGGGGCACACACTTTTGCTAATCAAGCAAGTCTGTCAAAGCAACAGAGATGGAAGAAAGAGTAATTGGATCTTACTTGAAAACCTTCAGCTTAAGTTGTGGTCTAGAACTGACAGGTTCTGTCAATATTTACAGAGAGATTTATTACTATGTCATATATGCTTAGAAAGACACACATATTTCTACCATCATAAAACAAAATAAATAATGTTATCTTATTTTTTAAATTTGGCGTGTATAAAGTGGAAGAATATTTTTTTTATTTGCATGAAACTTATAATTAACCACGGGGTTTGGTTTCTGGTTTTATTTGAAATAACAAATCATTATAAAAACTGTAAAAGCTCATTATTTTTTGCATAAATCAAAACCAGGTAGTGAAGCTAACTAAGAAAGGCATATTATGCTATTTAGATTATGCATTTTTTTATATATATAGTATATGACCATAATTTTAAAATAAATTGATAAAAAAAAGATGATTGCAAATACACATTTAGGTATCTAGAGTCTGCTAAATATCATAGTTTAATTTCATTCACAAACATATGATCAGAAATAACTCACAACAAAAAACATTTATCATAATGAACATGAAAAACTTTGAAGTAAGGGGAGGGTAGTTTCTTTAACATTTTTAGTGTGACTCATGTTGTTTCCACAATTTCAGTCTCAATAACTTACTAATATTTTCATATGCTGGGTAAATGCATATTTCTCTAAATGAACAATGGCTAACTGGAACATTCTTTCCAGAAAGACTCCATGTCTTTTTATCTTATCTCTGTCATTAATCCTGTTTTAAATATAATGATGAATCTTGACCTATCCACATATAGTGGTAGAAACATGATTGATTTCCCTTTCATTTTGATTTTTTTTGCCTTGAAACAATAAAAGAAATGGGACCTAATTCCAAATATAAACTGAGATCTGCTATATATGCTTAGAAAGGAAATCTGAAATCTGAAAAATTTGGAAAATCCTTCAAATTTGCATTCCTGACATCTGTAAAATTGATCAGCCAATTGGTGAATAAATGCACTCTTACCTCTGCTTCTATTTCTTTTTTACTCAAACATCTTTCTCACTAAGGAAAAAAAAAGAGTCATATGAAAATTTATTATATTAAGGGACATCTATCAAATAAACTATGATGTTTCATGAACGAAGCTCATTGCTTCTAAAGAAATGTCAGTAATATCTGCTGTGTTTCTGCACTTTCAATTTAAAATTTGAAGGGATATTTTTCTTACCAAATTATATTTATGAAAATACCCAAAGCCTGTTTTGAAATCCTAAGCTATATTAACTGTAAGAATATATGGCTAAGATATCTGAAAATCCCTTTTCACTTACCATTGTTACTAGCTGAGAAAGGTCAAACATAAGGGTTTTATAGAGGAAATATCTGACAAGTGCATGCATAAAAATAATCTTTTATTTTAAGATGTAACTGCATAGCTCCCAGAGGAGTTTTTAGACACTAAGTTCTCCAAAGTACCTAGTTGGAGTTCCGAATTTAGTACTTAGTTACAGGAGACAATTTGCAGAAAAGCTCTCTTTCCTGGGTGCCACTCATTGGCCTGTTTAGCACAAGTGACTTGTGGGAATTGCTCATCTGAAGCTTTGAGTGGCTGAATGCCTAGAGGATGCTTTGCCACAGTGACTATAAGGCAGTTAGGTAAGATAAGTGTACTTAGATTTCCAAATAATTACAGGGAAAAAAAAAAAACAAACTCATTAGATGGTATCTGCTAAATATTTTTTGTAGTAGATTTTATTAACAGCACTGTCATTTTTTTCTTTATTTCTCCCTAGATCTGCTTCAAGAAAGAAATAAACAACGTTTGCATATTTTGATTTTAACTTTCTTCTATTTGCATATTTTATATTATTGCTCTCAAGTCTAAGGAGATATATTGCATAGTACATAAAAATGACTGGAGTCTGATCTCTGTTACATCTGAATAATAAATAACACAAGACTGCCTTACAATGCAAGCAGCAGTACAAGCACAAGATGTAAAAATGATCGAGAACTCGAGTTTATGGGAACACACAACTAAGGGGAATAGAAGTAAAGAAAAATCAATCAAACGTGTTTGTGAGGAAGCACAGAATAAATCTACGTGGGTTACTCTTCTCCATCAGGCATGTATAATTGTATTGTTTCAAAACTTGTTTGCTGGCTCAGTTCACAAATGTGCTCAGGGTTGGGAAGCTTGCTCTTTTGCATTTGTGAGCCCTCTCCAAAAACTGACACGGTGCGGTCATTTAGAATGTTGCTTAAACATATTCTCTAAACCCGGCTCAAAGTCTGCTGCGTGTCATACACTGTAAAACTGACTGTACTTCAATGTCAGCTAATGAGGCAAGGCAAGGCAAGGCAAGGCAAGGCAGGACAAGTTCCTTAAAAAAAATATTGTTAGACCTAAAATTTTGCGATCCCAAGGACCCTTCTTTCTATATCTCTCTATTATGGGAACCAGGTTACAGCTGATTTTTTTTTCCCATTGAGAGTATGAGAACTATTCCTTGTTCATGCATCTTTTTGAAATTCCTTTCTAAAAGAAGTCAGAGGAACAGGTTGCCTTACAGGAAGACATAGTAGTAGTCTCGACAAGCCTTGGGAGGGTAATTGTTGTATAACACTGCCAGTTTACCACTGGCTGATGTTTCAAATAGAAAATGCTGAGTATGCTGAGGCAGAACACATTTTAAATTCATGTCTTATCTCTATCAGCTGTTTTTGCTGATCATGGACAGTCAGCTAAACATCTATAAACCCTCTTCAGTCACAGAGCTGGAAAGGGTAGATCTGAAGAATGAAAAATATGCTGGCAATGTGACAGATCTTCCTGCTTGCCAGCCCATCAAAAATGGTGCTGAGTGGATCTGAAGAAGGCAGATGATGAATCAGTGAGTCAAACTAACAGAAGGACATAAAGAAATTGACAGTTCTGTCAACTAGCTCTTGGTGGGAAGCAATTAAGTTATGATGAATAAGAGAAATAAATCATGCAGAAACTGTAGACAATTAATTAGAAGAAACCTCCCCCAAAGTACAGAATTGCTGTAAGCTTACAAAGAGGAAATCTAGATTGCAGTGTTTTCACTGCAAAATTAAAATGAAGAGACAGAACAAAAAAGCACAAATATCTAGTGAAATTTCATAATTTTTTTCATCCACCTTTTCTTCCTTTCTGCCCCATCATCTCCCTCTCTTACCCTCCCTGCATCCTCATCTTAATTTGAATTTTGTTACAGAATAGCTATCATGACCACTCAGAACAGAAGTGGAGAGAAGTATTTACATAAGAACAGGAGCTCAGGAATATCAAGGCCTCCACAACTGGGGAGACTAAGAGAAACAGAATAGTGAAAATGTGATAGGAAATCTATACTGGCCCAAAGGGCCAAGGCTACTATGAGGTAGTACCTAGGAGTGCAGAATGTTGCTCTTGTGGCTTTTGAAAAAGCATTATAAGTAGGACATGAGAATTTCAGCATTCCCCTAAAGCACCAGACACCTCTTTCTATTTCTCTCTGAAATCTGTCTCTTTCTCCCAGAAATAGCTTGAATAGTTACAGTGGATCACACTGGTCAGATCTACAGTGTGGACAAACTGATTTTTCTTGTTTTTATTTCATTTTGTTTTTTCAATAGCAAAACAGGACCATGACTTCTATTTCTCATCCTTCTAAGAACATTAAAGATGGTTAAGTGAAAATGAAACTGTCTGCAATTTTGTATTTTCCGTATTAGAATCAAAGTGGGCCAAAGCTGGTGTCAACAACTGATCATTTTCTACTGTGCAAGCCCACTTCCTTCTTAATTTCATTTCATTCAGAGAAATAAAATTTACTGGATCATAAAATAATACTAGTATCATAAAATATAGGGGAATCATCTCTCTGACTGTCAAGAAAGAAGTGTTACAGTAGGGACATTAAATTTCAAACATCCCATTCCTTCTTAAGATTAGCTCATTGTTCTTTTAATTTTAACTTCAAAAACTTGTATGGGTTATGTCAGCATACCTAAAGTGTGATGGCTTGTTGATAAAGAATGCTAAAGTAATTTCTCATTTGGAAAAAGTATTTTATCAGTAATTTTCAGATTACATTATGTTTACTTTATGCTTAGCTTTGATTGCTCAGAGAGCATTTTAGTAACTTATGAGTTCTTTAAAAACCATGGGTTCTTAATATTTCCTATTAAAAAGAATAATTTTATATTAGGCATATTAAAATGTATTTAGCTGAGAATTTTATTATATTTTGTTTGGTTTTTTTTAAATTTTAAATTCCTTTTATCTATTATCCACTTAACACTTAAAAACACTAATAAACTGCTATCATAGAGGGAAAAAAACCCTATTATTTTATCATACAAAGACAAACATATGCAAAACAAAGTACATGCAGAAACCTTGTCTTTAGAAAACATTGAAGCTACAAATAAATGAATTTTAAAAAATAGATTCAAATCCAAACCCAGTCAAAACTGATCTAGACAGAAGAAATTTGACAAACTGTAGTACCATGGTTGGCAAGATTGTTGCAAAATTTTAAGAATTTTGTTGGCAATGGCAAGACTGAGTGACTGTGAGACGCTTTCAAGTTTGTTCAATTTCTGTGGTTTGGGTTTTTGGGTTTTGTTTTTTTTTGGTTTTTTTTTTTTTTTTTTGGGGAGCTTGAATTTTAATTTTTTTTATTTCCTTTAATTGAAGGCCCTTGCAATTTTTAGACAAAAGATAACAAAAAAACCACACAAAAACCTACCTAAACCTTAACATCTGAAAGAGTAAATAATCTCTGTATGATCTTTGACTTTTTAAGCAAATAATGATTAAAATATTATATAAGGTTAGGACAGGTCAGCTTTGTTCCTTATTTGTTTCTCATATTTTAATTTCCAGCTCTGGGCAGGTCTCTTCCTTTGATAGTGTCTGTGTTTCTTGCCTGTAATTTTAAGATGATTTACCTTACTTACTAAACTCTCCTCCCTTACTAACCACAAATATGATCTAGAAATCAGAATGTTAAAATTCTCAATTTAAAATCAAATCCTGATATTATTTTCCTGTCAGTAACTTCTGTGTGTCTTTGAGTGCCTGTGTGAGCTCAGTGATAAAATTTTCTACTTTTTCTAGTTCCTGTTTTCCAAGTGGAACTCTCCTGAGTAATAAGAATTAGGTACCACTGACATCTGCACCAATTGATACAGACTGCAATAATGCACAAATACATGCCTTCCTATCCAAATCTGTTATTACTGTCTCCTCTTGGCAGTAAATTGGGTCTCTGGTAAAAAATCCTGTCACCAACCTAACTATGGGGCAATGGTTTTTCTTATTTTACTGTCACCAAGCCTTCATCTAGGCAAATGAAATAACAGTGTACTATATGAACAAGCATCTGCCAACTTAACCTCAAGCACACATTGGCTACTTAAAATTTAGTCCAAAGCTAATAAACTTAGTTTATGTAAATGGAATCACAATTGCACCATATGAAATTTGTGCAGGACACTGGTACTGACCAGATTTCAAATGGAAACTGGAAAAACTATGCGTATCTGACGATAAAAATAATTTGCATAATTTCTTTTAAATATATTTTTTTCTTGCCTAATATAGGTGAAATGCTCTAGGCTGATTAGATCACTGTTTATTAGCAGAGAGCTTCCCACAAGTTGAAACATGGGACAAAGGTGAAGGGCAGTGTGAGGGAAGTCAATGTCTATAAAGTGAGTTTGAAGGACCTGAACTTGGAGACATCAATGTTCCCCAGGCACTTCATGCTTTCATTATCTTGCTTCTGTCATAGAATTTCTGAAGATTTTATTTTTATTTTAGATTGAAGTGTTAACTCAATAATTTCTAGAGAGCTAACATGAATAGCGCTTCAGTGAGGCATGAAGTATTCATGCACATTAAAGGCAGAAAAAAAAGAGATTTCAAGGAGATTAGGTATCCATATTTCTCATCAAGACACTAGTAGGTTGCACTCAATACTGCACTTTTGTTCAGGGAAGATAGCAGTAGCAGAAGCAATTGTCAGAAAGTGATAATGATTCAAATTGTGCTTTCATAAAATGAAAAGAGTTCAGCAAAAACTAGGGGAATCAAAGAGCAACTAAAGCTATGTTCTTTCTCCAGCAAAGATTGAATCAGCTTTATAAGCCTTCAGTACTCCTACTTATAAATTTAAAAAATATTTTTGATTTCTCATAGGTTATTAATATTCTTACCCTTCTAAAATAAACATACCTGACACATATATCAATAGCTACATGCCTTGGGAATATATATCTGCTTTTCCCACTGGATGCCACTGTTTGATCAAATTCAGGCAAACCAAATCCTGGAATAATCCTGAAAATTCATAGCTGAAAAAAGACCCTATGAAACATAGGGTCTTTAGGAAACATTTGAAGCATGTTTTATTAAAATACTTGGAGCACAATTACAGTGGTTTTAGTAAGGATTATACAAAATTGAAGATTGCATGAGGAAATAAAAAAGAACTTACAGGGCATGATAGAACAATTGAAAAATTTAATGATACATAGAACAGAACTTATTTGTTGAATAACAGATAATTGTTTCAACATCTTACTCATTTTGAGTATGAGTTTTTAATTTGACACTGACCGATAAGGGACTTGCCACTAACATTACAATATTTCACAGGTGAAAGATCAAGTATGCTTATCTTTGTTGTAATAGAATTAGCTTAGCATGAGCAGTTTCAGTTATTTCTGAAAGCCAATATTCTAATTTTACTGTCACTGGAACCAATGGCACTTCACCATTCACTTTTAGAGGATATCATCAGACCAACATGAGTATTAAGAACATACTTGCTTCATCTAATTCCTTGAAGGAACATTGTTCAAGTGACAATAGTATTCAAACAATGGTAGATGTTCTAGTACAAAATAAGAAGTGGCCTATAAAATGTAGGTAAACAAAATGCAATAGCACCAGAAAATAAAATATTGTAAGAACATACTAGTATAAGGAGCATATATGAGGAAGACATGAATAAAAATCAGACTGTCAGTAAAATTAATTCAGTTTCTGGAGATTGATTCAAAAGACAAGGAATTATCAGAAATTTATTATGAAACATGCAAGGAAGAGATGGTGATAATATTGTAAATTTTCCATTGTATCTAGATTACCAGGCAGTAGTCATTGTTATAGCATTTGAAACTTTGCTTTTAATTTTTAATGTCATTTGAAGTATTACACAAATTGTGACAGCAAGACATTGATTTAGGTATCTTATATGAATCCCTGACTGTTGTAAGTACATTCCAAAAATGTTGCACAGCTAAGTAATTACAGTTATCTTATAGCAGAGACATAGTAAGGGGATTTTTTGTGATAAAATGAAGTAATATTTCCCATTGCTCTCCAGTCTCTTAGAGATTACATATTATTTTCTGATGTCTTTACATTATAATATTAGTAAAATTCTGAATATCCATCATACATCACTCAAATACATTCCTAAGGCTTGCTTTATGCTTGAAGACAAGAATAACAAAAGCCTACCTACTTCAAAGATGTGTACATTACAAGTCCAGGCTTTATGAAACACTATAGCTAACTGAGCCAAGACTTGCTTTTCCAGTTTACTTTAAATGAAGACTGCACTGTGAACCTTGAAATAATTGTAAATTCTGGCTAGCACAGTATCATGGTACTTTTTGACAGTGTCTTCTAGCATTCTAAAACAAAAAATTCTTGATATGTTTCTTGGAAGCTGATACAGTGTGGCTGTCTCAAGCCTTCGATCAGCAGAGGAAATTCTGGCAGAGGACAGTCAGTTTCATGGGGATGTGGAATAGCAGAAGTTAAGAATCAGTGAAAAGAAGGAAAATGACATGGGATAAAAAAAAGTGGAAGACAGACTCAAAAACTATAAAAAGTGAAATGTTTGGTAGAAACTGAAAAATAAAAATAGAGAGGAGCAAAGAAGGAAAAATGTGAAACTAAATTAAAAGTGTTTTATATATCAGGTTGTTTGTTTGTTTGTTTGTTTGTTTGTTTTTTAAAAACCTAGTCTTCCCTGCATTTATTCTGTGTGTGGAATTTGGAGGGGATAAATCATCTCAGGGAAAACTCAGTTAGTATGGTCTGTGTTTAAATAGATTTACACATTTATATATCTCTGTCTGTGTATCTATGAGCATGTGTGTGTATCTAACTATTCTTTTTATGGAACACTGTTCCACTTTCCCTAAGAAGCTGTATCTACTCTGATTTATTTTTATATTTAATTAAAATTTTCTATAACTAAATAAAGACCAAAAAAAAGGATAGGATACTTTGGGCATTTTATCATAAAGAGGAAAAAACAAAAAGGAGTCATACCTCTGTGCACATCTTCTACATGTGATTGTGCCGTTAAAGTAAAAGTCTTCCAGGCACTCATCTAAAGTAGATAAAAATAATTAGCGCTGGTCATTTAAAGATGCTGTAAATGGCTCAGTTAGAAACTTAAATATGGATATTGCCGGGAAGAGGAAAGTGCATGGAGAAATCCCATCTGCCCTAACCATGAACCAGTCAGCTCTAACCCAGCCTTGAGTGCTAAGTGCCGCCTTGAGTCAAAGCGGCAAAGATAAAGGACCTGCAGGAAGCAGGCACACATCTCAGGTGAGAGCTGATTGGTGCCAGAGGAGCTCGAAGCAGGCAAAGCGAGCTCCCGTGCTCCTGGAGCTGGAAGTGCACACATTTCTAGAGCCCCGTCCCAGGCTTCCAGCAGCGTGTGCCAGCAGTGAGCTGCTCAAGCACGGCAGGAGCCAAGTGACAAAGAGGACAGCCCCAGTGAATAAGCCTCAGCACAGGGTGAGAATTATCCCAGGGCAATTGGTGATGCCAAAGCAGGCAACGAGGGGGCACAGTAAGAGCACAGGAATATGGGGAGGAAAGTAACAGAATGTGGGCTTGAATCATAAAATATTACTGTAGATTAAATAGAGGATCAGGTAAGAATGGGGTTGAAATTATAGCATTTAATCTGACAGCAAAGCTTCCCGTTGTTGTGCAATCTCAAATAAATTAAAGAAAAAGAATAAAAAAAGGACTTGATTCTGAAAATATGCTTGTGAGCAATACCAGTTACATGAGTATGTGAATACACATTCCAAGGCTGGCAGCACTGCAAACAACCAAATGAGTGCTGATTATCAATGTAAGGGTTGAAAAGCACTTCTGCACATCTGAAATGTTTAAAGAACTCCTTGTGTATTACCTTTTTCTACAGTTCATAAGAAATCCTGCCTAAAATGAAGCCAGTTTTGAAGTAGTGCTATGCAATCTGACCTGGCTTACTTTGTTTAGGTACAAAATAATAATAGCTTCTGTATTGTCATTTTTTGGATGAAATTTCCCATTTGTGTTTTTGTTCTTCCTTTTTCCTTTCATCAAAGATACTTAAAGCAAAGTCATCACTGATGCATCTTACCATTTAAACATATTCTAGGCTCGCAGTTTCTCATCTTAACCCACAGTCTATTTATTCTGCTTTTGTTTCTGTGGAATGTTGTGTGTTATTTTAATCTCTTACTTTAAAGACTCAATAAGAATCCTCACTTCTAACCACTGAAATTGCAAATAAAGTGCGTTCCCTAGATGATAAATGAAGTACAGATGTATCTGTTCTTTAATGCTTAATGTAACTGTTAGATTGAGTGTGGTTGATGAATATTGTGTTTATGAGGGTGGTAGCAAACACAATAGCTTCCATCTTAAGCAAAGATATCCTTCTGTGGTTTTTGTAGAAATAAATTGAATTTCCATATGCTTTCAATGACATTCCATATGGTTTTATTGATGAATTATGATTCCTAATTTGTGATGATGAGGAAATATAAGTGTATATAATTATTTTCTGTGTAAATAATACATATTCTTGAAAAGTTTGCCTTTTGACTTAAATACTCTTAAAAACAAATTTTATCTTCAGGATGGATTTTTGAGTTTAGTATGGATTTATTCCATCTGAGCTGCAGTTTACTTTAAGCATTCTAAAATATCAAAATTTTTCAAAATACTATTGGTTTCATTGGAGTCACTTTGATTTTTGGAAGGTGAGAAAATTATCCTTCCCATCTTTGTTTTTGTCTGAGTTCTGGAAGACATAAATTAACAATTACTGGAAGACATAAACTATAATTTCATGGGACTATTATAAACAAATAATATTTTACCTGGTACTTTTTTACACATGAAGAACAAAGCTTAGGTCACAGTGAAGTTCACCCTTATTATATCAAGGCTTTAAAAAGTCTCCTTTTGTTTGAAGTCTCTACAAAAATATACTTCTATCATGGTTAAAATTAAAATCTATGGCAGGTCTTCAATATGGGAAAGTGGATACTTATAGGAAGGGTTAGGGAGAACATATCTTTAGAACTTTAAAATAAATTATACTCTGTGACCTTCAAATACTAAACATTGTAGGAGATCTGTCATTACACTGCACTGACCAAGCAGCAGCTCTCTTTCTGACCAAACAATCTATAAAAGCAATATTTTTGAAAAATTTCTTTTCCTATCTTAAACTGCCTTGTCTACCCTAGGGTACTGTTGTTTAATCTGTCCGTACTCTGGGATATTACACAAGCAGATAAATTAGCTATAATCCTTGCCCCTGAAGAGTTTCATTACACATAAATACAATCACATGAGAGAAGGTAAAACAAAAGAAAGAATTAGGAGGGGATAAGGGGAGAGAAGGAAGGACATCATTTATGAAATCCTCAGTTTTAATGGTGTTTTGGATAGCTTTCTATTTAGATAGATTTTTATCTTTCACGGAGTAATAATACAATTTAAAAAAATGAGAGCAGTGGAACAGAGGAAAAGTTATGAATGTGAAGAGGAAAAAAGAGTATGTTTCCAAGTAGGCACAATGGAGGAAAGGATGTGAAATAAAATGTGTGTTTTAAGTTTTGCAAGAAAACAGTTGAAACCATTGGTAAAGAGAGGTGCATAACACACAAAGTTGATCCCACCTCCAGAGCAGGAGACCTTCCATTCTGTTGGTAGAGGTAGCTTGAAGAAACAGAGCAGAGAAAGCAAAATAGTAATAAGAAGAAATCAAATTAACTTGCCCTGCCTGTTGTTCTGAATCTCTTCATGCTGATAGAAGTTAGCCTGCCTGAGAGTGCTGTTTTCTTCCTTGTAACAGACACCTCCCAACCCCAAGGTAATTTTACATTAATTTATATTTCCTTTTTTTTGTTATTTTTGTCTCTGTGTTCACAGCCATGTGGTGATTTCCTCACATATCAAAGCTCTCAATTCCCCCAGCAGGTATTTATACATGAGTAAGATACCTCTTGTGCCCTTTTGTCTCCAGGCTAAACAGACCCAGTTGTTTCAGCCTATCCCCATACTACAGGTGAACCAGTCTCTGATAGTGATCAGCACAGATTATTATCTTTGTGGTCCTTCATTGGACTGCCTCTGGCCCATGTCTTGAACTGGCAAAACAAGGACTGAGAATTGTACTCCAAAAGTTTTTTACAAGTCCTGAACAGAGGGAAGGGTCACCTTCCTCAGCCTGTAAGAAATGCTTCTCTTTACACAGCCTAGGAGGCTGTTGGCCAAAAAGTCAGACATTCACCTTGGTGCCCACCAAGATCACTAGGTCTTGTTCTGCAAAGACCTCACCAGATACTGCCACCTTGAAATATATTTGCCATTTCCTTTTGTTGAAGTTTGTGAGATTCCTCTCTGCCTTTTGAGATCCCTTTCAATGGCAGCACAATGATCAGACCTAATCAAAATTCCCACTTTTGCATCTTTTGGAAACTCATTTTGGGTGCAAGATATCCCATTATTCACATCATTAATTAAGTAAAAAAGTATTGGTCCAGCCTTGACCCCTAGGGGACAACATTGGTGACTGCCCTCCAGCTGAACTTTGCTCCACTACTGGATCCACTTTTGATCTGGGCAGCTCAGGCAGCTTACAAAAAATTTCACTCTCCCTTTAACGAGTGTGGAATTCAACAGTTTGTCACTGAAATATTATGACATTGTGGAAAACCTTGCTGCAGTCAGGTTACACACATCTACCACTCTGCCCTCATCCACCTTGGCAGCCATTTCATCCTAGAAGGTGATTATCAGCTTGATTAGGCATGCTTTCCCCTTCATAAATCCATCCTGACAACACCCAAGAGCCACCGTCTCATTCATGTTTTAGTAAAGGTTTCCAGGATTATTTGCTTCATCACCTTCCTGGGGAATGAGGTGAGACTCTTTAGTTCAGTAGAGGATCCCCAGGTCCTCCTTCATACCCTTCCTGAAGATGACAATGATCATTACTTTCCTCCAAGCCTCAAAAGCCGCCTCCACTTGCCATGACCTTTAAAAACTGGGAGTGGCTTTGCAGTGCCAGGTCCCTCAGCAGGCATGGTTGTATCACTTTGGGTCCCACAGATCATGCCTGTCCAGCTTGGGGTTTTTTTCAACGCTGCTTAGCACTTACCAGGGAGTTATGATTTTAGACAAAGTCACAATCCCAAAAATGCTCATACAGCCCTGTGCTTGCACAGTGTGACTGTGACCAGCCAAAATTTCCACTTTATCAAGAATGACAGAAACGGAATGCATAAATGGCAGCTGCCACTTTTTTCAGTATCGTACTACATGCGTTTTCATATGCATTTTTAGTTGGCAAGTTTCCATTTCTTGAAACTGTCATGTCCACTTGCTCCCTGAGCAGCCTCTGATGGTTCACATTTTTGCCTTCAGATCAGGAAGTGCTCACGTCTGAAAATATAAAGAATTTTCCATACATATATATATAAGTAAGTACACAAATATTTATAAAATTCAATACTTACATATAGATATCCTTTAGATATGTTTATATATGCCTTTGCTTTTGTATGTACTTACATACAGATACAAAAGGTAATTATAGGATTAATAAAGGTGCATGTACAACACATTCTGAAGTAAAAGTTAATGAGAAAAATAATTAAAGCATATACATAAACACAAAGTAATTAAACAAAGTCAAAAATACTGGGCACTCCCATGTTACAAGGCTAATGAGCTATTCCAAATGATTCCTGCTGGATCATGTTCCTTACTGAAATCAGTTTCTTGATAAATTGCTCCCAACAACAATCCTTGAGACCAGGTGGGTTGACATTGCAGAAGGTCTACTTAACCTTGCATTTAGTTTCTTCGTGTACACCATTGCTGTGTTTCTACCCCAGAAAGCAGCTAAATACTGCAGAGCTGCTCACTTATTCAATCCCTGACCAGTAGGGAGGGGAATCAGGAAAAAACCCCAACCCCTTGTTTTGAGATAAGAACAGTTTAATAATTGAAGCAAAACAAAATAACAATATTAATAATAATAATTAAAAGACTAGAGAGAGAAGAATAGACCCCAAGAAAAAATAAGAGATCTATAATAAAATTGTTCACCACCCACTGACCTATGCCAGGCCATCCCTGAACTGTGACCAGCAGCTCTTCCTGGCCAGCTCTCAGTTTATATACTGGGCATGACATGTTATGGTATGGAGTACCCCTTTGGCTAGGTTTCTTTTTGATCACCTTTTCTAGCAATGCTCTCTCTTCTTGGCTTATTTTGCACTTACTCACTGGCAGATCATGTGATACTGAAAAATCCTTTACTTAGGGAAAGCAGTACTCAGCAACAAGCAAAACTCCAGTGTGTTATCATCATTATTCTCATGTCACATCCAGAACACAGCACTATACCAGCTACTAAGAAGAAAATTAACTCTATCCCAACTGAAAAGAGGGCAATCATATGCACATTATATCAGCTCAGCTTCTGAGATGCTGAAAGGAGGAATTCCCTGAGGTGAAAAGTCCCAGGGTCACAAACAGATGCAGAAGTGAGTGCTGGTGTGTGTCTAGGGGCTGTGTGCTGCAGGCATTGCCAGCTCACTGTGCTTCACTCTGGACCTGATAAGGGCAACAGGCTCTCTTGGAGGAGTCTGTGATCCCTTCTGATGGTACAGGATGAGAAGCAGGCAGTCTCTAATGAAACCCTAATAAGAGCAGACCAAAAAATCTCTGTGAAAAATGATTAGTGAGTTTTATCTGAATCAAACAATTATCTAAAGTTTTAAAAACATAGATCTTTAAAATGTTCTTTAAACTGAAAAAAATCCAACTACCACCAAAAAACCAAACAATCAAGCAAAACAAAACCTGCACGTAACAATGAATTTTCCATACAGAGAGAAGTTTCAACTAAATCTCTGATAGTTACAGAGCATCAACTGCCCAAAACACAATTTTCAAGGCAGCTGCAAGCATTCTTTCAGTTTGACAATAATTATAAAGTTAATATAAGCAAATTCATGCATGTTTTTTAAAAAATACAGCACAATTTGTGGTTCCCAATGTTTTTTTCACTGTATTTCAACAAATGTTGACATTTAGAAAGCTCTTTTTTTGTAAAGTTTATTCTATTACAAACCACATACTGTGGTTTCAAACATGCTTTTTCACATTAGATAGATTTATCATTGCAGCTATTTAGCTTTTCTATAAATCAGACCCACAAAATATAACAAGATCTAAGGTGCACATTTTACATTTATATGGTAGCTATGGTGTGCAAGAAGCCCATGCTGTGTCAATGAGAGATAATATCCCGACACACTGCGCAGAAAGATGAATCCCCTGAAGTCTGAGCTGTTAGCTTTACGTAGGACAGCAATCATGATGCTGTGGAATATTAACAAGATAAAATGGCAATTGGACATTTGATTCCCCAAAAGTAGGAAACCTAAACAGAAGCAGTGGGAAATGAGGTGGAAGAGAAGCAGGGAATGCGTGCTTTGTTCTCATATGGCAGACAACAGATCTCACAGCCCAGAGTAATACGTGACTTGTAAAACACTCTAAGTTGCTCTTTCATTTTTCTGGTGCTAAAAATTGTAGCCATTTGTTGAGTTAAAATCACTGATGTTTTAAAAAATATAAAAACTCTGTAAAATCATTGGTGAACACAATTATATCACAAACAATATTTAAATATTTTAGTGCAACACTTTCCAGACTGAAAATTAAAGGTATAACAATAACTATTGTCCGATAAATTTAAGTTTTACCCTTAATACTTTTTACATTTACTCTGTTTATTTCATCTTCCTTATTTATCTAAATTATATCATCTAACCACAGAGAAATAAAGATATTTGTGTGAATTTATTTCTCTTTGTTCATACTGAGGTAAAAAATATATATATATGCTGAAGAAGAAAAAATATTTTATGATTAGAAGTTCAAAATTGGCCTTGTTCCAAAAATATTCTTCAAGATATACCATATATCAAAATGGGTAAATATTTATGATTTTAAATATTTAAGAACTCCACACATCTGCAACATGATAAACAGCTATCAAATTGGAAAAAAATAAATACATTGCCTTGTTTCCTATGCCTCCATGCCCTCTTTCCAAAACCTGCTATAAGTACCTCTTGTCTAAAATAGAAAAAATAGAATCAGTGAATTCTCATTTCATTATATGATTAAAAAAATTTCATTTTTCAGGTAAAGGAGATCTGGTTGTTTGGTTTTTTGTTTGTTTTTTGGGGTTTTTTTTTGAGGGGGAGTTGTTTTTTTTTCTTTGTTTTGCATTTTTTTGTGCTTGTTTTTTTTTTTTTAATTACAGTAAACTCCAAAACCAAAACAACAGAACCACAAAAAACCCCAAATAATAAAAAAATAAGAAAGATAGTAGCTCAGTAATCAACGTGTTAACACTTTTGAATAGACAACCAGTTGCCCACAGTCTGCATATAAGTTTCAATATCCTTAGAAGATATTTTCCATAAAAGTATACTGCTGGCAGAATATAATCATTCTAGAAAAAAAATAATTCCACAGCAGCTTTTCTTGCTTGATAGGTGGTGATATACAGACAAAAATTAATCTTCATGTTGCACCAAGTGTTCTGCTTGCTGTAATTTATTCACTGCCATATTTCAGTAGATGGGCTGAGATGCAGTCACCGTGGTGCTATGGGCCCTGCTGCTGCTGCAGGGGCTGTGGACACCCTGGGCACGGGCCTGGAGGCAATGCAGCAGAAGTAAAATCAACCCTCTGTTGGCTTCAGGCCAAGGAAGGAATGCAATTGTTAATATGCTAATATTCTAGGTCTGCTTTCTGTCAGGTCTGAGGTAAGCTATAGAGCTGTGCTCACAAATACCTGTGTGTCAGTGCAGTGTAGGTACTGCGTAAGCAGCTGGCAGGATGACGTGCCTTTTATCAATATATGCATCTGTGCTGGGACAGAAGCATATTCCTGTTAATAAATTGTTGCTTTTCATGTTTATTGTCTCCTAAATATTGATAATTCAAGCACAATGAAGCAAGCCTAACTGCAGGTGTGCCTAGGAATAAATTACATACACACTTCCCCAGAGATATTGAATAATTTGAAAAACACCAGCAAGAGTCACTTTATTTCATAATGTTTAGGGGGTAGGCTTTCTTTATCACTTTAAATTTATGAACAAATTTTAAAAAATAATGTTATAATATATCAGACGTTTCCTAGTTGTCTTTGTCTCTATTCTAGATTCCAGGATTTGAGGGGTTATGTGTCCCAAGAGTTTTTTCCCCCCTGTTGTCTAGGCTCTGAGTCCGCATGCTACCTGCACCCTGTTCTAGCTACAAAACCATGCTTTTCTGAGTGCTAACACTTCCTAGTCCTTCATCTGATTTCCCCAAGATTATATTGCACTTTGTAAAAGAAATAAAAAGCCCAAATCCAAACTGTTTATGAATACTTCTTAGGAAAAGCAAAATCAGCCTTAACATGGAGATTTTAAGTGTTTTGAATAGTGTAAAGTCTTACTCATGATAGTGTTTCTGAGTCACTGACCTGTGTTGGACTGCATGTTCAGATATGATTTTATTGTTCATGTCACACAGAAAAGCATGGCCTTTAAAGTCCTTTCTTTCTACATTACTAACAGACAACTGGGCTTCTGGACTGCTGCTACAAAGCAGGTTTTAGGACAAGAAAAGAGAAGAATGGCATCATTGTCTGCTAGCATTGTCTGCTGCTGTCCTTGGAAAAAGACTATCACCCAGAGAGAAGAAAGCCCAACTGATAAAAAGCTTTTTTTCTTTCTCCACAGTCAACACCTTAGTAATCAGTCACAATGATGTCAACTCAGAAATGCAATTAAAACAATGCATTCCCGCAGAATACAAAAGCTCATTACTTATTCCAAGTAAAAAGAGAGAATACAAATGTCATATTTTTGAAAAAAAGCTTTCAATGATATTCAAAACAGAAATTATCTACTCATTCTCACTCCACTCTTGTTGGTTTCACTTCAACAATAATTTATAGTCTGGCTGGAGAAGAAATGTTAATCAAACATACATCTATATTTTTCATCATGAGGATGTAGGGAGTGATTTCCTTACCTGCCTTTACAGACTTCATGACTGATATGCTTGAGATATGTAAACTTAGTTACCTGTGTTTCTGAACATCTATATGGATGCCTTTTTAAGCTCCGACCCAAGGGCAGGAATTTGTTTTCAAATTACTGTAGTGAACAATAATTATCAAATGAGCCAAAAGCCCAGAAGAAAGCAATAGAAAAAAATATTATGAGCATTTTCTAGTTAAATGCATTATGTGTCCAAGATGTTTTGCAAGGAGATGATCTCTTTTGTCAAACTGATGAAAAAGGAGCAAATAATCCCACAAAACTGTTAGCTGATGAGACCAGACTTCTCTGAAAAATGCTATTTACAAAGATTAGCAAATCAATATATACAACAAAAACTACATACACCCATAATATTGCATGTTTTCTGGGCTTTTCTTAACAGAAAAAGTGAAGCATGAGAAGGCTTTTATTTTATTTTTTTTAATTCTGGTGTATGGGTGATGCACTAACAAAGTTTTTCATTTATAGCAGTTTCTAAGTAAAAATCTCAACACAAATGTGATTTTGATAACCTAAACTCAAGCCTTAGTTTTCTAATTTTGTACATTAAATTCTTCATTCAGTGGGTGGTTTCTTAGTCAAAGCTGAAGAACAGTTAGCCTGATTTTAACAGCCAAGTGTTTGGCTGGAGTAAATATTTGACTTTGATGACTCTATTGACATGTATTGATTCACTCTGGATTTATGGATAAATAAGTTGGATCTCATTACAAACTACAAAAATGTATTCTAAAAAGATTATTTACAAACTCAGAAATGGGGTGGGTGTGGACAAAGTAAGTAATCTCAATTAACTTTGGACATAAGGCTAACAATTTGACAGATTCTCTGTAAAGTGTTAAGAGTAGTGTAAGCTCTGCACCAGACTTAGGAAGCATCTGCTTTTCTTCAAAAGTTATTCAGAAAGTCCAAATTGAAAAGTGTCATAAAGTGTCATAACCTTAGATGCTTACATTGAAATGATACATTTGTTTTCAGATAAGAAAAATTATTGGCTGTGGGAATCCTTTGATGCTGTCACTCAGTCTTCCACCTGGATGTTTATTGGATGTTTATAAGTACAAGTACTTATCTCTGAACCTGTCACTTTATTTTCTGTATGTATTAACATTGTAGTTCAAGCTCTGAAATAAAGGCTATTTACTATAAAACTCATTTCCTCCAAATAATATGTATTAAGCCATGATGAAATTTTTTGACAATGTAAAAAGACCACTGACTTTGAGAATGAACTCTGTAAGACATGGGGAAAAAAAGGCATTAGTAATGGAAGACACTTGTTATATCATTTAGATACACCTTTCTCAGTAAAATATTGTTCCCAGTGGTTTGAACTGTATCCAATTTTAAATACCTTATGCAGACATTGCATAAGATAATGAATAATGAATAATCCAAATATTTGAATATTATTAATATTTTGAGAAGATCATCTCTGCTAATCATATACTATCATTATCCTAGACAGAATTTACAGAACAGAAGCTGGTAAAAAGAAGTTTTCTTTCTTTTCAGGTGTTTTTTGCCACCAAGGAGCAGATATATGCTGTATTCCCTCTGCATGTCATTAAATTACACACACATAGTCTTTGGAATGACCAAGGGAATAAACTTCATCTACATTCTATAGTCATGGAAAATTTTAATTACTTTTCTCTTCTTAATATATTTTTATTACTTTCATAAGGATCAAAGAGCATCCTCTGTTGGCTAATACAACACCTGATTCTGTTGTGCTTCTCACTTACTATTGCCTTGTGAATAGGGTAACTAACAGAGTTATGAAAGGGTGTGGGTTCAATTCCTGTAGAGGATTTGCTTTCATTAAAATTTCTTTTATGAACATCTACCTTCTTCTTACTGGGATGTGACTAAATTAATTTTTAAGTTTAAATCATTTTTCTCATATTTCTAATTGGTTATCATCCAGGAGCCTGGGAGCATGAAAACAGTAAGGCAGACATTAGAATAACAAAAGAGATGTCTAGGCAAACTTTTCTATTATTATACAAGATATAGTCCTATTATTTTGAACGAGAGCCCTTTAAATTCTGACTTAAACTTCTAAAGGAAGATTATAATTTGATCTGCAGTTTGAGCTGAGCAAGATTTGGGTTCTGTCTTATGATTAAGGATGGTATTAATGATGGCAAATAGAGCAGCTGTCAAGGAATATCTTTCTTGTCTGAGACAGAGCATGCCTTGTACTGGATAACAGAGATCAGCACTTTTCTGTGAGTTCAAGATAAAATGTAGGTAAGGATTACCTTAAGCCATTGTGAATTAGTTCTGGATGATCAAGGTCAGTCATGATTATCTGGTGGGTTTCATTATCATTATTCTTTTCTACATAGGCCTACCTATTATTGATTTCAGTGTTCCCTTCCAGGCCAGGAGTCAAAGTATTGGAAAGTCTGCCTCTCAGGTGGCAGCATTTACCTACTCTCACATGAGTAAACCTGTTGTATCATCATCTCCCACACAAGACAGAGTACCATCATTTCAGAAACAAAGTATCATTCAAATTGCTTCACTTCAAAAATTGTATTGTAGAATCAAAAAGATTAAGAGAAAAGGTGACAAAACTTAGTGGAATTACTTTCATTTACTTAAAATACAGTCAAACTGCAAAACTCCTTACCATATGATGCCTTAGATGCTTGAAAAAAAAAGTATAAATTCAAAGAGAAATTGAATACATTATTAGATGGCAAGGTCAAAAATACTTACCAAATATATGGGAACTTACAGGACCTAGGGCTCAAGTTGTATGTGAGTTGAGGCTTTTGGTATTTGATATAATTTTGATATGGTCCAAGCCCATGACCTTGACTCAAACATTAAAATTGCCAAGTTGTGAAAAAGGACTGTGAAAAAGTACATGGCACAGAGCTATGTAAGATGAGAGAGATAAGATTGCTGATACAGGGATAGTTCAAGGGTAGGAGAGGGAAAACACTGATAGGAAAATATATGAAATCCTAAGGAAGAAACGCCCCAGCAGTGAGCCGAAGAGAGCAGCCCAGCAGCAATGCACATCAGCCCACTCAAAAGTGCAACAGAGGCCGACCTGCCTGACCTCCCTGGCGGCTGAGAAGTCTGCAAAGACCCTCCAGCTACTTTGCTGCAGATGTGAACACATTGTTGGTTAGCTGAGTAACTCCTCCGACCCAAGTATCCATCATTTGTGTTACTCTTTGATATCTACGTTATACTTCCAATTTGTGTTTAAAAAAACTTTGTGGAATCTCTGTATGAAGTGAAGGAGCCCGGGAACGGTGATTAAGAGGGGGAGGGCTACATTGTCTTTTGAAAGATGCATTCTGTAGGGAAATACATCTTATTTGATCCTTTGGATGTTGACTTTCTTCATGTACTCATTAATTCATAACAATTGCTGTCAATACAAAAAAACCAGGAAAACAAATAAACAAAAGACTTCCATTAATTTTAAATTTCACTTATCTAGACTGTTATAGGACTTGTTTCATGTCCACCTAAGTTGTAATAGAAAATTTTGCTTCATTTATACTTAATATAATTAGTCTTCTCTCTATCCTGATAAACACCATGAGTTCAGAATCTGACATGTTCCAATGTGTATTATTGTTAATTTTCACCTCATTGCCTACAATAGGATGCAATTATTTTGCAATTGCAAATACAGTTTGAAAAAGCAATATCTATTGAATTATTTCAACCCTAACTCTAAAGTAATTTCATAGCCTGTCTTTCTTTCAATGACAGGAATTGTTCTTATCAGTAAAATATTTCAAGATGCTTTTTTTATTTTAGCAGCTACTTTTGATCATCACATGCAGTATTACAGAATCCTTCTAAAATATAGCAAACAGCTTGTTTCTGAGAAGTCTCATTTCATGTTTAGATCAATATTCATTAGATTATGTTCTTTTTTTTCTATTTCGATATTACAACTGGCCATATTCTGAGAAAAAACAGTGTGTACACTCATATGTGTATTGTATTTTAAATACATTGGCAATTTTGATAATACTTAGAGCAATATTTTAGCATGAGATATTGACAAGTGTATATATTAGCCTTTTCCCTTCATACTAGCACAATTATTCAGAATACCTTCATTAATATATGTTAACTAATTAAGATATTTGGAGGGTAAGAATTACTCTATTATCTATTGCCTCTTTTTTTAAATAGAGGTAACTATAATAATTACATGAGCAAGTACTGGCTGCTCAACTGTGTCATGTCCCATCCTTAGAGTTGGTTCAAAGAGAGTTCTGAAAGATTTGATGAACTTATGTGTGTTTTAACCTTGATGAACCATGCACCATACTATAGTGTTAGACATATCAATACAATTATTGATTCTCATTATCACTGATGGTTTTATAATGGTTATTCAGAAAATCTCTTTGGCCTTTGACACAGCAATGCAACTCAGCCCCTACTTCACTGTTCTCAAAGCTCCATTACTTCAGGACAGAATGCTCCACTGTAAGCAGCAGTAAATCATTGAGTTTTAAGAATCTGCTAGTCCGAAGATTCCCTACTGATCACAAAAGCACTTGAGGTTCACCAGTGAGTTTGATAAGAAGACAGTACTGATTTATACTAAATCCTCAATAATTGCTTAGATATCCATGTTCAGATGTGTGAGATGAATTCTGTTTTTCTTAGCTCAGTTTTCTTTCCACTCACATAATTTTATTTTTTGTATGGAATATACAGTTTCAATTAACCACAGTTGAAGCTTTAGGCTTTATCTCTCCAGCAACCTAAATAATTAAAGATTTAGCAACTTTCCTTGGAGAGTTTCAGCTAGGATAGAGTTAATTTTCTACTTAGTAGCTGCTACAGCGCTGTGTTTTGGATTTAGTATGAGAATAATAAAACACTGATGTGTCTGTTCCTGAGCAGTGCTCAAGGGCTTAAGTCAGGGGCTTTTCCATGCTCTGCTGGTGAGCAGGTACACAAGAAGTTGTGAGAGAGCATTATCAGGACATTACCTGAGCTGGACAAATGGATAATCTGTAGCATGAATGGCCAGTATATAAACTGGGGGAAGTTGGTTAGAAAGGGCAAATAATTGCTTGGGGACAGGTTGGGCATTGGTTTCAGCAGATAGAGAGTAAATATATTGTACATAATTTGTTTTTCCTTGTTTTATTCCTCTTCTCTGCTCTTTGTTTTAATACTATTACTACTACTATGTCCATCACCAATAATAATAATAATATTTTTATTATTATATTTATTATTATCTTTATTTCACTTATTAAACTCTTTATGCCTCGACCCAGCCCACCAGGGGGCGAGTGAGCAAGCATCTGCGTGGTATTTGGTTTTGTCTGGGGTTAAACCATTACACAAATTCAGAAGTGTAATTGTGCATTTCACTGTCTTCTGCAATCTGTATCTGTTAATTTGGAAAGACTTTTTCATTTTATTCTGAGCAATGGAAAACAGTGGATCTGAAGCCAGTCAGGAGTTAATAAACTGCATTGAAATATACTAATTTGGAATGCAATTTACTGTTTTTCACAAGCAAGTTCATTGTAGAAATGCACTGACTTATAAGAGGAAAACTAAGCTACTCAAAGCCACTTCTGTTGATTATCCTTTAATATTTTTACTTGATCTTTTCTGTGATTCTCTAACTTACATGTTTAATATGAAAATTTAGTCCTCTCATTTTAAATTTTTTGAGGTTTGATTCCTAATTTATCTTTAGGTTACTCATTCCTTCTTTTACTTTATTTTGGCTTTGTCAGATCTTTGATTCTTAAACCTCCTTATAAGTGTGTTTAAATTTCTGAATATTTTAGCAAAAGGTAATTTAATTTCTGAGTTGGTTAGAAGAGCTCTTAATCATCCCTGTTTTTTTTTCCATTTCATGTTCTTAATCCTCTAGAACTTTCTCTAAATAGTGTTCTGTGTGAACTGGATTTTCAAGGTGCTATTTTTCTTTTCCATTATTACCTAATGAAGCCCAGAATTGTTCTGCATCCAGGGCTCTCACCTGGGGCATGGATGATACAATTGTAATTCAGTTTTGCCTGATTATACAGTATTCAATATTAATCTCATGGGTTCCAGGTATGTATCATCTCTCAGATTATTAATATCTCTTGTCTTGATACAGTTGAATTTTCTATAAACAAGTGTTTGATGATTTAGAAAAAGTAATCAAGTAATTTAACCAGCTTGGAAGAATCATATTAAAACCCTCAACAACATTGTAATGAGTGGGCTACTGACAATATAAACATTAACATAAAATTGTCCTTTCAAAATATTTCATATTTCACATCTTCTAATATTATGCTTAGTTCATGAATGCAGGGATTATTATTAACATTAATATAATTAATAATATTGACATTGCTACTAATAATATATATATTATTTACAGTATTCTGAATTTCCTTAAGGAATTCTGAAATGAAACAGGTTACCTAACTGATTCTGTCTATTTTGGAGATACAGAAATAAAAAAGAAGATAAAGGAGGTCTAGAAAACAGGAAAGTAAGACTCCATAATTGCTGATAATGGACTCCCGATGAAGGTCTGAGTTTCATGGGTGAGTTACAACACAAAGTTAAAAGTTGGCAAGCTGAAAAATTAAGATATGGATCAAACTCACATATATTCATGTATCACATACTCAGATTTTGAGGTGACACAAAATAGTAAAGTGATACAGTATTGAGATTTGTTAGATAATTATGGTATGTGACATTAAGGATTAAGTAAAAAGTAATTCTACCTGTTGATACAGCTGTAAACACAAAATAACATCTGAGATACTGACAGTTGAGGTGTTTTCACTACATAAATATTGTACATAAATAGACAGAACATTTTATTTTAATCTAATTTACAACACAGAAGCTGAGAAAATTGCACTTTAAGAATATAATACTCTATAACATATAATTCCCTGTGGTTTTCAGTGGAAAGTGCCTATCATATCAGAAAAGTAATAAAAAGGTGAACTTTCTTTACCTATTAGCACATAATTATTTCTATAATGTTTAAGTGACCCCAATGCTGATTGACACAACCCAGAAAGAATTTTAATGACAAAATCATAACCTGAAATGAATAAAACAATCAGATCAAAATTGTAGAAAATAAAATTTGAAATATTATATTGTCTCCAATAATAAATCCTATTTTAAATTAAAGTTAGATGAGAAATATTTCAATACAGTGTATTTATCTCACAATTTTCATTTTCACTGATTAGAATTCTATCTGTTGTCATTTAGAGCAAATAGTTAAATGGTATAGAGTTACTTGAGCATTGGGAATTGTTGGAGAGTCGAGTCAGTTCTCTCATGGGAAGAGTAACATACCGCAAGGAAAATATGAAAATGAGCACTCACATGTCATGCTATTAAATAGCCAACCCCACTTTGCTGCAGCTGCATAATAGTGTTTTGGACACAGTCCACTCATCTCCCCCTGTAAATGACTGAGAGATGCAGCTGCTGTCCAACATGTTTTCTTCTGGGACCATTTGTATATCAGGCCACACCGTAGGAAAATTAAGCAAAATAACTGTTATAGGAAGTGGGACAGGTTTAATCAGGTTATGCTAAAATCTTTATTTGCTTTGTTAGTTTTTCTTTATATATAATTTACTTTGTAGCTTTTGCTGTTAACATTTTTTTAACAACTCTTTCTGCCCTTCACAGAACAACAGAATTCTAACCAAGCAGTAGCCATACAAATTATCTCCCTATAGTGGTGAACAATGTGTAGTCCTTCTGCCCTGCCTGTCCCTGCTTCCAACGTCCATACAGTTTCCTTTTCCACCTAAGTTCAGGAAGAAGATTCTCGCTCAGCCAAGCTGGGCTTCTGCCCCGTTTCATTGACCTCTGACACTTTGGGATTGTCTTCTCCCACACTCCTAAGAGATGTCTCTTAAAAGGTAAGCAGCATTTATAGACATCAATAACTTCAAAGGCAGATTACCAGGGACCTTACTGACTAGTTCCTTTAGCAGCCCAAAGTCTTCTCTGCCCATACTGAGAGCAAAAGTTTTGCCAACAGCTTTTCTCTTCTCACCCATAATTTCAAGCTCAACTATTTCATGATCATTGTGACCAAGGGATCCACCCATCTTAACCCATGAGTCCCTCTCTGTTGGCAAACAATAAATTTAGGCCAAATCCTTTCCAGCGGGATCTCTAGTAACTGTACTAAAAAGTTATTTTCAACACATTTCAGGAATTTTCTGGACCTGCTTGTAATAAATGTATGATATTGCCAGTTGACATGTGGGATATAAAAGTCACCCATAAGGGTAAGAACCAGGTAGACTTTATTGTCTTTTCCCTTTATCCTTACACAAAGCCTCTCAGCTGTCATCACTTGTTGCAAGCCCCACACAATCAAATCCCTCCCTTGAATCCTGCAGCACCTCCCTGGTCTGTCTGCCTTCCCTGTCCCTCCTGAGGAGCCTGTGACTGTCCCTCACAGCACACCGGCTGCAGAACTCATCCCATCTGCTTTTGCTTATGTCAATGGTGTCATAGCTCTGAGAGTGCATCAAGGCTTCTAGTTCCTCCTGTGCATTAATTCATAATATTCCATATAGAAGAATCTGGTATAATATATACAATATATATACTACTGTACATAGAAATTAATAATATGTTTGATTAAGAAACTAATGTATATATTTTATATAGGAAATTATTTTATCAATTTATATATTTTATATTAACATAGAAGAAATATAAACCAGTAAAATCCTTGATTAATTAATAACATGTATTAAAATTTATTTAATATATCAGTACATTACTAGAATTCCCTCCCATGGCATGGGCTTTGGATCTAGATAATTTTAAACTTCCTTTCAACTCAGATCATTCTATGATACTATGATCAATAATAACTATTTGATTATTGATATAATGTATTAAACATTATTTTATGTAATAGATAATCAATACTATATATTATTCTATTATGTTATAATTTTTTCTGAAGTCACAATGCTTTAAACTTTGTGCTTTCAGACTATGCAAAGTATTTCTGAAACTTGAAATTAAACACATATGTAGGGACTTTTCCATGGAGCACAGTCAGTGCTACTCATCAGATTAACATAAACTGTTCTTCCCAAATCAGACATGCCTGAGGTTTTCCAGGGAACAAGCCACTGGCTGGTGGTTAAAAAGTCACTGCAAAAACCCAAAGATTTTGTTGCTAACTTTTAAGAGTGAAAATGGCATCCATCAAAATAAATTCTTGTGAATTTTGTTATTTTTAATAAAAATGCACCTTTTTAAATTTTAAATGGATGTATAAAATATTGTCTTATGAATTTAACCTAAATATAGCATATTATTTAGATATCTCCCAAAGTTTTATCTCATTTATAAACTGAACTTATTCATGAAAGATTTTTTAGTGTGAACATTCTCATTCCTTAAATGAGTTGCACCCATTTTCTAGATATTTGAACAATACAAGACAGAGTTTTGCTTATTAAAGTGGCTTACAGTCTTTGCAATGATGGACTTATTTAGCTATAAAAACACCAGTCAAATTATCCTTTGTCCATTGAAAATTACTGTAGTGAGTGATTCTCTCTGACAGTAGAGATAAAAAATAATTCAGAGTAGATTTGATCATTTACTGACACCCTCAGTAATTTCCCTCTCATGACACTAAGCAGATGTTTTTGCTATGTAACTCAAAGTGTGTGTGATAAATATTTTTTTCTCTCTTAATCAGGAGCAGATTTGGATGTGTAGAAGTCCAAGCACTCAATGATGGATTCAAAACAGCCCAAAGAGCATCTGTACTGATGCAGTGTAGCTTTGGAGGGCATTCTCAGGAGCACTTGGAATGATAGGCTGTTTTAGTGGACCTTATTCATTTCACACAGTTTCTCTTTCAATCCTGTCTCATACTAGAGTCAACAATGTGGTGGGGGTTCTGCATCTATATGCAAACTCACTTCGGTGAAAGGAGTGAATCCTTATCTGAATAGGCAAGTAAAAATCGAAACAGCTCTTAGGCAAAATTCCTGTCTTCTCTAGTGCTTAAATAACAAAAAGACTGTAGTAAAAGAACAGTGCCAGTAGCAATGAAAAAATTATACAAATACAAAAAAAGAAGATTAAATAACATAAGCAGAAAAACTGACATATATGTTAGAAAAAGTGGAGAAGAGTGTAAAGGGAGAAATTATAAGATATCTATGTAAGACAATCCCATAAATAATAATGCATTTTTTAAGGACAGAGGTATTATTTACAATGATTCAATGAGTACAAAAAAATAAGACCCATAATGTCTTGAATTAATAATAAAGGTTTCCCTACAGCATTTGCAATACTGTTATATATAACTTGTACATAGTAAATGCTTTAGATACTTAGTTTTTTACTTTAATCATTTGCTCAGAAAAAACAGATTTTACAACTGAGCACTTCAGTACTAAATTACTTTCATCAAGCTTACATGAATCAAGGACACTTAATGTACCTTTTGGATATGTTACTCATTCTAGTCAGACTCTAAAAATGGTTTATTCATCTTACATGAAACCATTTAGGACTAACATGCATAGAGAAGAGCTGGAAACAAATCCTCCCTTCTTCCTCCATCACCCTTTCTCCATGTTAAAGAGTACGAGGCTGACACTTGCATTGGGCAAGTCCGGCACTCTCATCTGCACACTCAGCCAATTTTGGAATGAAAGATGGAGTTCCAATTCCTACCTCACAGCCAGTTTACTCTCACTTTCGTGAACAAGGTGCTTGATTCTTCAAAAACAGCAAAGAGAAATCAGTTAAAACTCAAAGAAGCTAAGTATCTTTTCTAAAATCTCAGTATTATTTATGAACATAAAAAAATAGATAAATTTGTGCCATCTCATTACTTAATTATTTATAATCAAATATTTTAACTTTTTTCATGAAGATATAATACTGTAATAAGGATGAACATGGAAATATATATGATTTGAATATAAAAATCTGGTTGGCTAAAAACATTATCGGAAAATAAAAAATTTGTATAAAAATATCTTATTGAAATTGTTATGAAACTGCATAATGTGAGGCAAGGAGCAGGTCAAACAGTGTCTGAAACAAAAAAATGACTGAAACAGCTGGGAATCAGCTATTGTACACTTCTTTCATGTCACAGTTGGTGGGAATATATGCAGCTTTTTAATATGATGTTAAAAAAAAAGATAAATATATGTTATATAAATACTTATCAGGAAGAGCATCTTCTTCCCTGGCCTCAGTAGAAAACCCAAAGCATCTTGACTGAAAAGAGTAAGCAGAATATTAGATAAGCATCTGTCAAATCTCTTGACAAAGGTATTTGTCATTCATCACTTGTTATAATGTCAATTTAGAAAATTAAACTACTTGCAGAAAGTTAAGACTCTTGAGCCAAGTGACTCACAAAGTGTCTGAACTCTCACAGGATAATCATAAAACTTACTGAAATACTATTATATTATCTATGTGTTGCACTTATAAAATAACTACAATTATTCTCTTATCTGGAACAGTAATAATAAAAATAAATTGTTATTCCATTCTTGCCATTATCAGCTATCTTTGCCTTTCTAAGAACCACAAATGCTTTTCATGATAGAGTCCTCCAACTCTTTTTTTTTTCTCCTATCTACAAGAATCCTCTACTCTTGCATTCTTAATTTTCTGTATCACAAAGCTCATCACAAAGACACTGCATACAATTATCGGACTGGTGACATTTTCTCATCAATATTCAAGTAGGTAGTATCATTTATTATCAGCATGTCCTAATTCTGGTACTTAATTAAAGAATCAGGAGGAAGGGACCTTTTTGGTTTGTGCTCACACCGCTCTCAGATGTGCTGGGAGGGTCGTGGCAGTCATGTGTCAGGGGCAGGGGTGATCCTAGACCCGCACACGGTCCAGAGGCAGCACAGAACACCCCTCCTCTGGAGCAGAAAGCCCAGGATGTCACAGCGCAGCACATACAGGCACAAAACTTGCTCAGCTTTTCCTCACTACATCGAGCACCATTTGTATTCTATGTTGTTGTGAGAGAAAAAATTTGTGAGCAGGATATCTCCAGGCAAAGGAAAGGGGAGGTTTGAGGCAAAATCTCATGAAGCACTCCTCTCAGGTGTAGTTTATCATCACAATGCAGCTTGCTCTTACTCAGCCTTTAAAAGCGTGGTTGAAGATCCATGGCCTGTAACAAACCAGTGTCACTTCAGTGGGATTCTCAGAGTAAGAGCTTTGCTGTTGCAGCAAAGGGCAAACTCAGGCAAAGTGAAAGATGCATTCATTATACTAGACACTGAGCAGTACTGGAGGCAATAAAATACAATTCTTTCTAGGAACAACATGTCTTAAACAAAGCAGACATACATAGGTTAAACATGGAAACAGCAGCAAAATTTTCATACTGAAAATTTTAGAGATTCCCAACAAACTAACATGCACATAATGGATGGCACTTGGCGGTTTTGTTTTGTTTTTTGGAAAGAGAGGTACATTTGCCTCTTTTCAATCAGAATTTCTGATGTCCTCCCTACCATACACCACCATCAAAGATTACATGTCTTTGTAATACAGTGAAGAAAAATAGACCATCAAACTAGAAGACCTAAATCCTCTGTAATCTGAAATCAGGGAAAAAATATGATCAAGGATAATGTTCCACCTTTTACCAAATCTTCAGTAAAAACATCCCTTAAGGCATGAATGAATAGTTAAGGCAAAACTGAAACTAATTGACATCAATGACAATTTTAAGGGGAATTTTGGCTGAATAATGTTCAGTATTTTGATATGATTTTTCAGAAGACTGATGCAAATCGCCAAAAATTGTAAATGAGCTCTTTGGAAGGCTGTATCTTGCTTTACACACAGTATGAGAACAGACTATAAAACCATTTATATTTTAAATGAAATTTAAAATAGAAAAGGAGACAGCATCCTCCAAAGACGAAATTCACAAACAGGAAATTATTGTGTTTGTATACTTCATTCGAAAGTATTGTATCAACTTGGTACTTGCTTAAGTACATATGAATTCGAGTGAAGGGTACATGCCATGGAGAAAATAGCTATAATTGTCAAAATTGTGTAATCCTAGTTTAATGGATTTCTGTGTAAAGAGGAGTTTCAATCTGTTAAGAAGCCAGTTGGGATTAACAAAAATGCCAAAAAATAAAATATTTTTTATATTTTATATAATGTGTTAGACAGAATTTCATTTAATGTCAAGTTAAACATATTTCTTCAGTATTGTATTAGTTCAAATGACATCACAGCCACTAAGGATCTTAATTAATTTTCTGTACAGCTTACAGTATGGACTGTTGCAGAATATTTCCATGATAATGATAAATTAAATCAACCTCTATGTAAAAATAACATTACATTCCTCTATGCTACATCTAACCCCAAGATTAGAACAGCATCAGTGTCAGAGATCTAAAAAGATAAATACTCCCTTCCCTTCCCTTCCCTTCCCTTCCCTTCCCTTCCCTTCCCTTCCCTTCCCTTCCCTTCCCTTCCCTTCCCTTCCCTTCCCTTCCCTTCCCTTCCCTTCCCTTCCCTTCCCTTCCCTTCCCTTCCCTTCCCTTCCCTTCCCTTCCCTTCCCTTCCCTTCCCTTCCCTTCCCCAAACAAGTGCCAGCTAGTCCCTAAAGACAATCAAGATGATTTTTATCAGGAATACTTGTGACTTGTGATCTGAATGATCTTTCAGCCATTCAAAACATGAAGTTAATGTACATTGTAATTTAACACAAGATTGTATAAATAACTACTTCAAAAAAATCTTTAAAAAATAATTTATGGACTAAAGAAACACTTTAAAGATCTGGGAGTGGGAAAGAAACATCAGGTTAAACCTGAACCTAAGTAGTCTTTTCCATAAAGAAGTGTTATATTGGCAAAAAACTGGAACAATACATTTTACAGTATAGAGGTTAGAATAAAGACAATGGAAGGTTCACAGAACTAGAGAGGGGAAGGCGACTTAGACTATTGCCAATGAAGGTAAACTGCACATGGGAAGGGTTTGTCAAAGGAATAAATGCAAATGACAATGCTAAAAGTGGAGAAGAGATTGAGATAATGGGGATGAGATAATGGGGATGAGATTGAGATGATGGGGATATGTGACCCATGGAGTAAGTGGAGGACCATGCATTAGACTGTGCAGATTAGCACTGCTCAGGAAAAAAGTCAAAAAGAATGTGTTTTGAGGTGCCTATATTCTAGATATCTACAGTGATGCAACCAGAAAAGGCTGAAACTGAACAAAATATCTGAGGTAGCCAGAAAGAGAAAATTAATCAACCAAGGTGGTTTTGAAATTAAAAATGGTTGACACCCTAATACTGTAGGCATTAAATGCACTTAGAGGCTCATGAACTAGAAATAACTTAGAATTTTCCTAAACAGTGAATGAATTTGGGAATACTAATGTAATTTTTAAGCAGTTTACTTTTGAAATCCTCTTTGAAATTTTAAAAGGTGTTTAAGATCAATGGTTTCATTATTCTAATGAAAAAAAAAAAAAAATTCTATTTTACCAGTGTAACTTGAAATTCTAATAGCATTTATGCCAAGAACCATGGAGTTTGGGAGGCATGAAAGTTAAATTTCAGCTAGTCTTGTTGTTAAAGTGGTGTGGCTGATTATCAGGGCTGGGCTATGTGCACACATCTGCTGCACTCAGGCCATTCATTCCCCAGGTGGTCCACAAATTCATTAGTTACTCATCTGCACAGACAAGATAGGGATGATGAGTAATGGAATGCCCCATGAGGATGCTGAAATGCTGGCTGCCTTGCAACTAAGCATTGGATTAGCTGGCACAAGAGCTCTCCAGGTAGGAATTCTGGACAGACTTAAAGATTTCCTCAGGCAGGACCTGCATTGCCTACACTGAATTGTGTATTTCAGTGTGTTGATTTAAATTCTGTGGAAAAAACTGGACTTTCTTAGGACTTCTTGTAGTTTACGTTTTTATAATATAGTTCCTTAAATCATTCCAGTGCATGTACCCTGGGATGATAACTATTTTCTTTATAAAAAGCTAGGTATTTGAAGAAAGAGGATGCTAATAATTCTGGAAAAATTCCTTTTAAATCTTTTGGAGCTGTAGAAGATCCTCAGGCAAACAGTCTCGCTGTTACAGTATCATAGTAAATTGTTTAACAAGAAAAGATCTACATAAGACACCTGGATGTAACAAACTGTTCTTGAGGGTAAAAAAGGGTGAGGAAAATGCTTTTTGTTTCTCTGCTGTCATAAAACAATAGGCAGATCAACACATTTGTTGAAGAATCTACCTGTCAGTAGCATATGCATGTCCCACATCAAGAGGAAGGGGCTGGAATAGTCCTTTCTTCACATTCTTTTAGCCATGCTCTTGAGATATGACTTTATCCCTAGTTTGACTCTGATATTTCATAGGCAGTGAAATGACAATCGTTGCTTCAAATCCTAGACATCATTAATTTAAGGAGTACACCTACAAAATTTATCAATATTAAAACACTCTCCTTTAACAGTAGAATATGAACAATGTCTGTTTTCATCCACTTTCTTGTGTTTTGTTTTGTTTTGTCGTTTTTTGTTTTCCCCCGTGGATAAATAAAATGCAATTGAATTGAATTTTTTAATATTTGTACCATACGCCTTACGGATATCCCATCAACGATTTCTGCCATCAAAAAAATAAAAATATGTTGATGTCTTCATTAGGCAAAACCATTTTGGAAAAAGAAATGTAAATATTGTATTTTTTAAAATGTTATTATCATAATAAAGCTCAAATGAGTAAGTCAAGTAGAACACTGTTGATTCACGTTTATTTTGTTAAGTTACAGTAAAATGGTTTGTTCCATTGTTCCCCTCACAAGGTCCCCCTTAAATTGGTTTACCCCTGAGTTGTACCCTTCCTTAAAGCTGTCCCTCAAGCTATTCCCCTCCCTTTGTTCTAGTCTTTTCCTGACCTGTCAAGGCAACCCTGCCCCTTTTTCCTGAATGTTCCTTGCCACTCATCCCCTGGACCAATCCCTGATTACAACACCCATTTGGAAATCCCCTAATCTGTGATGTCCCATTGGCCCATGTGACCTTTCCTTCTCCTCCCCCTACCCTGATTGGTCCCGTGTTATGGATGCGATCCCCTCACTCTTCCCCTGGTGCTCCCTTATTGGCTGTTTGCTTGTATCCGCCCCTTGAATTGTTAGTATATAAAACTGTGTGCACAGGGGTTTCAGGGCTTTTGTTTCTTAGCCTTTTTGTCTGGAGTAAATCTCCGATGTGGAATCTCAGGACGAGGAGCCTTTTCCTTTTGTTGTTCCCTGTCATAGCTGTGGTTTGTGCACCATGGAGCTAGCAGCTCTTCAGGTTCAGCTGTTGGCAAACCCCAGTGCCCAGCTGTTCCCCAGTCTTGGCATGCTGGCGGATTACTCAGAGCTAGTCCAGGCTCCGGTGGGCTACACCAGAAAACCAACTATATTTCCTTTTATAATAGCTGAAAAATAAATCTTAGGTAGATTTCATATGTTTGAATATAAATAGGGATTCCAAACTTTTCACAATGGTATTTGAAAAGAAAAAAGTGGTGGAACTAGTCTTTAATCAATGTAAGTGTAAAGATAATTTGTATTATGTTATGCAATTTGAAAATAGTAAATAATAATCTTCTGGCTCATTTTTAAACTATCCAACCAATGCAAAAAAGCAATAAAGTTTTCTGGTTTTTAAATGTACATGAGTTAAAAAAATACATATGAAACTGTGTCTGATTCATCCTTGCTGATCATCTTGAAGATACATTGGATTAGAGGTTTCTAATTTTCTAAGATTTCAGAAGAGAAACTACCAGAAGAACTTCACATCATGACCAAGGAAAATAAACTTTTTTGTGAGTCCTCCTCTCCTGAATTTCCTCCTTCGATCATTCCTCTTCTCCTTCTACTAAATTATGTGGCTGCACAGGGACAGTTGAATAACTTTGGTACACCTCATTTTATGATGAAAGGAATCTCAGGTAAAATCAGGATTTGACATTTTACATCAAAAGAAAGCTATGTTAAAAAAAAAGTAGCATATCAGTGCAGGTATAGCTTATTTCCATCTGATTTCCTGAAGGTCTTGAAGTTCAAACGTTTTCAGGCAAAAGTAAAAAATGTTTTCATTTTCCAAATGAAGTTAAAATCTGAACATATTTTGGTTTGTAAATAATTAAATCTTTCTGTCTCAGAACAATATTTTTTGGTAATGTTTTCCTTTCATGTTTATAATTCTGATAAAATTTTTAAATGAAGCAATAGTTCAAAATGAAAAACAGAAGTGCTGAGAAAATACTGAAATTAGCCTTTAAGCAGTTTTATTCTCTAATTTTGCTTTTTCAAATGAGGTAGAAATGGCATGATTTCAGTACCTTTTATTAACCTCATCTATAAATTTTGTAAGAGAGTTCAAAATTCCTAGTGGAAAATACTGCAGTTTCACTAATTAATAGAAAAAATATTTTTCTTTCTAATGTCATATTAAAAGTGATTTGTTAGAATCAAGCAAAAGATTTAACAAAGACATCTCATATTCTAAAAATGTAGAAAAGCATTTAGGCAGTAAACTCATTTTACTGCTAGATCAGTGTGGTTTGTACTTACCCAAGCATGTAGAAAAACTGATTGTTTATTGTACTTATGAAGCATTCGTTGATGAAGTAATCATAATATCTAAGTATTTGGGTTAAATAACTATTAATGAAATTGTTGCTGATTTCACACACATGCTTAGCTGTATAGCCAATTTTTTCAAAAAATGTTATTCCTAGTTTTAGCACTATTATTAATTTAGTGACATATCCATCAGCAGAGATAAAATCTATTCCATTCTATTTCTATTTTTATATCACCTTCATAACTGTAATAATGAGTAGCTTTCACTGGTGCATAAAGTATCATTAGTAATATTTTTCCTGCGAGTTTTGCTCTCTCTCTATTTTCCTCTTTCTAGATAATGATTATTGTGATAATAAGATTTTTTTAGACTAAAATGCAATACATCCTTGACTAATTAGGCACCAAATGATGGTTTAGTTTTTTAACTCCTGTAGATCTCTGGAGTTTTGGCTTGTAGCAGGTTTAAGTATGTCAGCTCTCTTTGTGACTATTACTCTTATCACTGCAAAAATCATTGATCCTTTCTAGCAGAGCAGCCACAACAATAGTTTTATTAAAACTCTATTTCAGCTGGACTATTTGCAGTCTTAGTAAGAACTGCGAACACAGAGGTTCATCCAAAGACTTCAGTATGAGCCCAGACTAAATAAGCTTTAAACCTAGGAAGAAAATTTATCACGTACACCTACTCGAAAGGCTGTTGATCCATTCATGTAATTATTTCTCCTTTGTTGTTCAGATCTGAATTCACACACAAAAAAAAAAAAAAAAAAAAAAAAAATTAAAAGTTTGAGATCAGACTTACAACCTGTTACAACAGAGATAAGAGTCTGAATGTGTCAGTGTTTTGCTATTTCCCTAAATCAGCAATACAAACACTTAAATGTTAGCAAGACCTGTGCTGAGCTGAAGCATGAAGCAGTGAGAGATGAATTTCAGAAAGCCTTCAGTGGCACAGCATCTTTATTAATGCCGGAAACATCAGCAGTACAGGCAGCAGCTCAGATGCAAGTTCACAAAATCCTGATGTTGGAGGAGAAAGCAGCCCTGCGTCATGCCATTTCCTCTGGAGATACCCCTGATAGCTGCTGCCAAGGGTCAGGTTAGAGGGAAGGTGGTTTTCTTCTAAAAAGAGAAAAGAGAAACACAATCAAACCTCTAAATGAGAATATAAATATCATTAAAGTTAGCTTATTTGATGTGATTAAAGGAAATGCTTGTGCCTCTCTTTAATAGAAATAGTTAAAGGGTTTACTCAAATAGCAGGAATAACTTAAATTACTATAGAAACTCATGCATTAAAAGGATATCAACTCACCATTTTTTTACAGAGATATATAAAGTAAATCGGGCAGAATGCAATAAATAACTGTATTGGATTCCTGACACAAAAGGAAATAGAGACAGGTTTTTGTCTGAGTTGACAAGTGGCCTTTGCTTTTGTAAACACATCTTTGCTCTTTGTAATGAATGTGTCTAAAAATCTTATTACGTCTGAAAATCATATTCAGCCTAAGCAATTCTGAAATTTGGAAAGAAAACCCCCTTCAAAATGACCAATGTAAGTCTTCTTACCTTTTGATATTATTTACATGCACAATAAATTGAAGATGCAACTATTTGCATGATTATTTGCAAGATAAAAAAATTGAAGATTTTAATTGAACTGAACAGTCTATGTGGATTTTGTTATACTACCTGAAAAGGAGAAAGTAAGGAAGAGGGACTAGGTGAGTGATGACTGTGAAAATAACTGCTGTAAGATAAGATTATATTGACAGATGTAATTTTTCATTGTGAGAGCAATGGCATCATATTTTCCAACTCTTTCCTCAGTTGTTATGATCATGATTGGTTGGCAGATGTTTGCAAAGCTGCAACTTATTGGCATATTGATGTTGGTGCTGTATCCCCGGAAGTGTTTAAAGCCAGGTTGGAGGGGGCTCTGAGCAGCTTGGTCTAGTGAAAGGTGTCCCTGTCATCTGCAGGGGTGTTGGAACTAGATCATTAAGGTGCTTTCCAACCCAGGCCATTATATGGGGGCTATCAGTTCTCGCTCTTAGAATTCCAAAGCTGCTGTTATATCTGGGTCCTCTTCCTGTGCTACTATTTCTTGAGTTGCTCAAGTCAGATCTGCAAACTAGTGTCCAATTAAGATGCTCCTTTTTTTTTTTGTTTTTATGTGGCTAGTTTACTCATCTTCTATCACATTTCACATATTTTTGTGAGAAATTCCACTTAACCTGTAGCATTACTCTCATCCTCGACAGTTCAAGCTCTCTTGATGTTCTTGAGTTCCCTGTAAAGCTGTTTTTTTGTCTTTCTTTTTGCTTCTTTCTTTTTTTCCTCCTAAAAAACATAATATTTATTGAGATTTTTTTTTTATGTGTACCCATGTTTATTTTATTTCATTAACTCCTGCTTCAAAATCAGGGTGTCTTTCTGCCTTGAGTAGCATTTCTTTTTTTGTTCTGTTTGCCAAATATCTCTTACACCAAGAAGCCATTCACACTTCATATGGTTCAGACTGGACGATGTCCCTTAGTTTGCTTTAGCAAAATTAAATGTAGAACTCCAGTTAGTGATTTATTCCAAGTGCTTATCAGATCTTCCTTTAGCATTCCTTGTCAGCCTAAAGAAAAAACTAGTAATACATCAAAAACTTGGTCCAATAAAATGTCAGCAGGAAAATTAGGAGAGGGGAAGGTAATTTGTATAGGTTTTTAAAGGTTTCAATACATGTGGAGGACTGGTTATTTTGAGAATGGCCATGACCATATATATGAAGATTGCAGATAACTTTACCATATGTAAAAATTTCTAAGTCATTCAAGACATAATGTTTTCACTGCCTCCTTGATTCAATAATAGATAGGTTTTTGTTGCATTCAAAGAAATGTGTAGTCACTCACACACATCACTGTGATGTCTATCCCTCACAAAGATGTTTGAGAAGACTGGGGTTTCTCTCATCTTCTGTTTTGTTTATGAGGTTGTGTGAGTGTTTTGTTTTATTTTTCCTGAAATATATGATGTTTTCCAAACTTGTTCCTTGTGGAAAATGGAAGGAGGGAATAGAGGATAAAATGGAAAAGAAAAAAAGAAAGAAAAAGCAGCTAAGCCATAGGGGTTTTGGACAATTACTGCAACTAGTGTAGCATGTTATCCTGTTACTGCTTAATACAAAAGTTACTGAGCTTTTCCTTACAAAATATCGGGTCAAACAAGACCTGAATTACAGCCAAAATTTTTTAATCTTCAGAGTAGAGAAGTACAACATTTTTGTAATAGGATGTGAACATTGATACTCTATCGTCAATGACAGTACTACATCTTTTCAATTAACTCTGCTACTAGCTGCATTTTCTATCTGATATTTGGTTTAGACTTCATCTTCTAGGAATTGTTATTAATAACATACTTCTATGACATTGTATCTTGGTACTCATAATCAAGGTGTATATATTGTTTAAGATGGGGATACAAAGCCATTTGTAATCTGCTTTCTTGTCTTATTTAATGTTTCACATCAACTCCTTATGTAAGCTGAACATGACCATTACTAGAGTTGAAAATCCAAGTACTACTGGTCTTACTAGAGGTTGTGTATGTACTCTGAGTCCTCTCTAATGAAAGTTTCAGTACTGGAAGGCAAGAATTTCAGAGCCTGTCAAAGTCAACAGAAAACTAAGACATGATTGGACAAAGATCATCAGGTCTTTGAAGCAAAAACAGTACCCTAATATATTGGCTAAATTTGAAGTTTTATATTTTTGTGCTCTCTACTTACATCTTCTGTTAGGTAACAATTAGAGACAGTGGGACAAATTCTATCATCTGTTGTTGATGACATCTCTCAAATATTTACCAAATCAAATTAAAATTACTTTGAGAGAAAGTAAAAACAAGAAGAAAAGCATATGTTGATGATTATGATCCCCACCACAAAATTAGAGAATTAATTCTCCTCTTACTTTCTGTTCCCATTCCCCATCAAGATGTGCACCCTGGCCACATGCAGATATATCTTCTGAGCTATCAAATAATAACATGGAGTTATAGGGAGGGAAAAAAGATAATGGAGAAGATTTTTGAGTTTTACTACTGCTCACTATAAAGTAAAAAATTTCATGAGGATCTGTTATTAGATATATATAGTTGATTTTGTAGATTGAATTTTGAAAAAACCAAAATCATTGGCATCAAATAAGAAACACTAACCTTCCTTTTCTTCTTCTTTTCTTTCCTCGCTTAGTTTTTTTTCCTTCTCTGAATAATTCTGTAAATGATATTTTTAAGCTTATTCAACAGTCTTTATTATCAGTTATGTTATTTGGGGAGAAGTACATTTCAAGACTACAAAGTTTGAAATCACCCTAAAACAAGCAGAACATGTGTAAGGATCACTGAAAAATGGTAGACTATACTGCCACCCAAAGGCTCTGTTTTATACATTGCTTTTGTAGTATACTGAAATAAGTCTCAAGGTGAAATAAAAATTAAGTTATTTCTTGGTTGTTAGTTAACATGACTGATCAGCCAGCATCAGTATTTAAAGAAAGATTTTGTGAGCTTCACTTTTAACTATGAAGCAGGTTTGTGACTCTTTTGAAATAATTATTTTTTAAATTACTAAAATCCACTCTCATATTTATTCTTCACTTTATCAGCTAGTGTTTTTTATTAAGGTGCTATCTGCTTGGGATTTAATTATAGTCTTTTCGTATTATATAGCTTTCTCTTTTCACCAAGAAGAGAGTATGAATTTGTAGCCTCTTGAGTTGATTTGGTGGTGTCCATTGGAAATAGGAATGTGTCTCTAAGCTTTCTCTCATTTGTACATAGTGATTGATCTGAATCTCATCCAATAACTTACAAACAATTCACCTCCTTATTTTTAATGGGTGTTTTCATGTCCACAACATATGCATGTCTCATTTACCTAAGTGTGACATATGGCTTTCCAGAATGCTCATTCTGCCTGGAAACTTACGTGTTGTAGACAGATTTGCAAACCCTGCTCCGCTCTTTTTTCTGCTGTGTCATTGAGTGATTGTGTGCTGCATAACTTGACAACCTCTTCTATCAGCTCATCAGCATAACCTGCAACATGCATAATAATTACAGCTTCATTTCGGGAAATACATGAGAAGGGGACAGGAATGTGTCAAACTGTCTACCTTCTTCTTCTACCACATCTGTTCTACTTAGTACTTGGACAGAGTGGGAATGCCTTATAAAATAATTATGCATTTTTAAAACTGGACTAATCTTTCAGCTGTCACACTGCTCATTCAATGTTATTCTATATGTCTTTCTGAAGATTTCTTTATAAAATATATTTTAATAATAAATTATGAGAATCATTGTGATAACACTACCATACACACAGCTCTGTCCTCCACCAAGACTTGAATCATACAAATACATTATAAAAAGTTTTGTGTCAATGTTCTGTGTACAATTTAGCATTATTTTGAGGGCCACAGTTAAATTATTTGCACATTTTTGAAAAGTGCTAAAATAATTTGATATGTCATAAATGTATCACTAAAGGTATATATATATATCATTGGTTAAAAACCATAATAATTTTATTTGCTTTCTGAAATATATAAAAATTGATTTAATAAAATGTGTCTAGCAAGTTTAGTAACATTTTTTGTGAATATGGCTTTAAGCTAAATTCCCCCTTTTAATGGCTTTGTATATGTATAGATTTTACTATTGATATTTTATTGGTGATCATTAAAACATATTTTCAATGAATTGCAGGAAACCATTTTTTTGTCATTAGATTTCATTTTTCACTTTAAATATGATGTAAGTAGACATGCAAATACATCATATGCACCGTGTAACTTGTATTATATTACACATTAATGTTAAAATTGATGGAAAAATTACTTATAATTCAGTTTTCTGATAAGCAGCAGGAAATTCTGAAGTAAACATTTCATATGGTATTTCTTATAAAATGTTCAAATTCAATTTCCTTTTTTTTAAAGCAAAAGTTCAAAGATGTCTTGCAGAAGCAGGAACAAGCAAGTTGTAATTCGTGTCCATAAACTAGTATATGCAAATTCTCCGCAGAAATTTTCACAGCCTACAGCTCTGGCAGAGAGCTTCTTAACATACTTGAAATTAGAGCCCTCTAAAACTACAGGGGAAACTCTCACAATAAAGCTGCAGAAAGAAAAGCTGACATTGCAATAGACTTGTCAGAGCTGTTTTATAAGAGGTGATCTGTTTTCCATCTGATGAGAAAGCAAACATCAAGGACACTGTCCTACTTGGCATTTTTGTCGAAGGTTTCAGAGGAAAAATCACTTTCAAAGAATAGCAAGCTTCTTTTTGAGATTTTGATTTAGAGTGAACAACAAAAATGTTAGATGTTACAGTGAGTCAGATGATGAAAAACTGTCTTCCATAGATTTAGTTTTGTGTGAGTTCTTTGGTAGAAACATAAGTATTGTATTTTTCTTTTTCACTGAGACAAAAAGAAAAGTGGTAAAGTAAAGCACCTAATAGAATAATTTAAATGTATTGATATATTATAACAAAGAAGTCATGAACAGCAATGTGAACTGCCTCTATTTCTTTTCTTTTTTTTTTTTTTTTTTTTTTTTTTTTTAATGAGGGGAAGGGGCCCTATTACACTATTTCATGCCAGGAGCATGCATCAGACATGGTGTCATATTTTGCTTTTCAAATGTTGATGAGATGAAAGCATACAAATAAGATGTCTGAATTGTAAAATGGAAAATATGGTATCTGAAAACTGGCTGATAGTCTTTGGAACAAAAAAAAAAAAAGGAGTAATATTTGATTGAAAAAGAACTGCTTTTCTATCAAGTTTTTGAATATGTAGGTATGTAATATAGTTCATCTGACTATTGTCTGAGAAACTCAAAATACATCAATGTATATGTGCATATTTATGTAAATGTATGTGTATGGTTGGATATGTACAGTCATAATTTTAAATCTGGAGAAAAGCTTCATTTCCCAGTTATCACAAAGGTTCTTTGAACATATTTTTCTTGGTTTCCTTTTTTCCCACAATCAAAAATTTAGAGAATATTAAGGTTTTGGTGCGATTGAATATTGAGGGGAGGATGTCCTGGGATAATTTATTACAATGATGGCATAAAGTTACTTGTGATTACTGTAAAGAGGTTTTGGGGTTTTTTTAGCTATTATTGACAGGGACTGTGTAATAAAGCCAGAGACACCTCTGGTCCTTTTTGGTTCTTTTTTGATGTTGAAGGTAAATATATTATTTAAATTCCCCCAGATTTTTTCCAAGTCTTCATTCTTAGATAAATACCTACATCAAAAATTCATTATGCCCAGAAAAACACACTAGATTTTCTTTTTGTTATTCAATATTCTTATCTTTAATGTAATTATGCAATAAGCCCCAGTATCTTTCTAGTTGATGGGTTTGTCATCAAACAGAAGAATATTTCGCCATACGACTTGAATTAGTAAAATATGTTTATCTAATCCCATCACATTTGATATTTTGTTACATTTAAAAAACACTTAATTCCTTCTTGAGTTATAGAATGAAAATATATGCAATTTTCATTCTCTTAAGAGAGCAAGGATTTTGGAGTCAGTAATAATGGTGCTGTAAATTAGACTAATGACAATGATTCACTGATAGCATTTTAATCAGCCCAAGAATAAACTCCTAGCTCTTGTACAGAGTGTGCTGCAACAGGATTTTTTATGTGAAAGGTGTGTCTATCTCCTTTCCTAGGAGTATCAAGTCCAAAAATCAGGAATGTCATTCAGAAGCAAATTTTAAAGCTGAGATCAATATTTTTAATTCAGCTTTTTATTGCAGGAGAACATTGAGTAATTCATTAACAACTTTCAGACTTTGAAAAGTGTGTTGATCAGGCATAACTCAAACCCTTCACAACTCATTGTAATGACTAACTATCATGCTTGTAGGGGGGTTAGATCAAATGCCTCATATATTTTGTATCATTCTGTAATAGAATTAATCAGAACATTAACATTCTGGTAAATTCTCATGCTCCAGAACAATAAAAAATTAAGTACTTTCTTACTTTGTCAATGTGATAGCTTGAGAAGAGCTTTAGTAGCACTTTCCTGTTCTGCTCTTGACTGAGAGCAGTATTTGGTTCTTCAAAACACTTAAAACTATTGTCAAATTGGTCGACCTTAAAATCATCAAGAAGTCAGGCTTTGCACCTCTACAGTCCCCTCAGATTAAAAGGAGTCCTCTTGATTTAAACAGATTTACAGTTCTTTCCCTACTCCCTCCACATGCATGTTAAAAAAATGTCCCCTCAAATTTCGGCCAGGACTCACTCAAATGTGATCAAATTCATTGCAATTGGACTGCCACAAATTTATGGATTAAGAGATAAACTCTTTTGTTGTTTTCACACAACTACTTATCAAATATTTGAAAGCACTTCAATGAAATGCTCTCTCTGGGATGAAGTGAAATGAAGTTTGATGAAGATCAAATTTTGATCCTCTAATTTAATAAGGAAATATGAGTAATTTTTTCATGGTAGTTTTAATGGTTTGATACCAGATAAGTATGTCTGATACCTCTCACCACTCTCATTTTTTGTATAGTAATATGACTGAGTAGTGTTCTTACTCAATGATATGCTTAAGGTGCTTTAATTAGGCTTTTAAAAAGAATGTTCCTTAAATACATAATAAGATTTTGCAAACATGTAGTCCTATGTCTTGTTTAAGCCTCTGTTTCTCCCACTGTTGTTTTTTTTTTTCTTCTAATGATAGTCAACAGTGCAGAAAAGAACAGTCCTCTCTCCTTGTGCTCAGTACTTAACATGACTTTAACCGAGGCAAGCCTGCACATCAGAGGGCTACAGTATGAGACAGTGTAATATTATGCAGAATAATCAGGAGTTTATTTTACAGAAGAGCTCTAAATATGTCATTAGGCATGTAAGAGATTTTCAAAAGCACCTATGCAGATTATGTATCTGACTCCCATTGACTTCACGATAGCCAGATGTCTTTGGGAGCTGTGAAACTGAAAATGTGATAAGACAGATGATGTTTGAATTACTAGAGTAGAGTGACACCTCTAATATTATATCTAAAAGCTGATGCATTTGTCTGGTGGGGAATGAAAGTTGTTTGGGCAGAAGTGAAAGATCTGTAGAAAGATGGAATAATTTAAATGATAACTAATGAGATCTGTGCATGTAAGGTTTGAATCAAATTCCTAATGCTATTATAAATAATCCATGAATACCATGGCACAAAGTCAGGATACAGTACTCCAAGACTTTCACTTCTATCTAGTCTAATTTACTTCATTAAATTTTATAAACAATGACAGTAGAGAAATTTAAATCAAAAACAGAAATGAAATCTTATCACAAGTAACACATGATGACTTTTTCATCTTGTTGTAGTGACACTAGCTTAAAACTAAGGGCAAAATTCTAACACAGAAAAAGGGGCTTGGTAAATTTTTGTAAACACTATTTAGTGGTCTCCCAATTTGCCTTGCTGTAGAAATCACACAAGTAGCTTCTGATTAAAGCAGACAGAATTTTTTTGGTGTTGTTTTCAGTGGAATTCAAAAAATTATGCTCTTAGTTCCAAAATAGTGTTCAGATGAGACCATGCTCAAATATTTTCCATTGCTTAAAAACATTCTTCAATGCCAGTTGGGGAAAAAACTTGAAATAATCCTGTCTTCAAGATCTGAGTTCTACCCATTTCAACAGTATGTCAGACACTGGAAAATTTCCCCCTGTGGTTTTTATTTGACTGTAAATCTACTCACTGCCATTGGTATAATCAGCAGGATCTTAAAATCACAGTACCATTTGAAAAAAAAATAAAACTAAGAGAAAGCCTAAGGTTTCAAAATTCAAGATAAAAATCATTGGAGTGATTACCTCACATTTTACAATGACTGTCACCTTCTTCTCCTTAGCAGTGGAAGCAATTCCCTAAGTTTGTTTCTGAGGAAATTTTGTCTCATTTTTGAGGACAATACTTATTCATAAATAAGACATTTCTCTATGTTTTATCACCAAAGAAGAGAAATCTAGTTGAGTACTAATCATTGAATATTAATACAGTGATTTTCCTATTACATCAGTATTTTTTTTAAACAGGCAAACAAAACTGTATGAATAGGGTCAAGGTTTTCATTGTAAAATATTCAGCCAATGTGATACATGAAACGACTCAATTTCCTGTGTACTAAGGACTCAGTCTACAAATTATAACTCCTTTCTCACAGATATATCTGTTATTCTTGCAAAATTAATTACATGACAACTTAGAACACAGAAACAAATGAGAAATTGTCTAAATCCAGAATTTTTATGGCAGAGATTTGCTTGAAACTACAGAGTCCTTTCACTATAGTAGGTCTCCTTTGTAAGAAAGCTACAAAGATGTGGCCTTGAATTAAGACATGGAAAACAGAAATTCACCCCCAATTATCCCACAAACATGCTCACATCCATGTTGCTAATGGACCACATCCCTGATGAATTTGCCCTGACTTCCTAGTTACTGATGTTACGTGAATACCTGGGGATACACAGAAGACTGGAGGTACTCATGCTCCTCTGCATTCTTTTGTGCCATATTGTTTGATATAGAGTCTATGTGTTCTCAGTTTAAGGAAAGTGCCCTACCTCCTACCTTCAGACTGAAGAATAATATAATCCTTTTTTATATTTCCTCTAAAGAGGTCATTTTGCAGATAAATCAATAAGGTTTTAATTAGAGTATCTTACTAGCAAACAGGATCTCTGTTTTATACTGCCACTATTTTCTTCAAATACTATCCAGCTGTGGGATCTGGACATACTCAGAAACTATTTAGACAAAGATCCTTAAAGTAAAGGGAAGTTTCAGACAGCTGTCATGAAAATAAGCTGTCATTACTCCAGCTTTTCTTTCACAAGACTTCTCCACCCATAGGTCCGCACATCTCTAGAAGCAATAGGAGTTTTGTCTGGGATTTTGTTAGATCTTATTGGGCTGCAAAAATCTGGAAATCTGTCACAAATGGCCATCTGCACAGTTCAAAGAGTGCTGAGTGATGATTAGGAATGATGTATGTCATGCTTTTGAAGCAGAATCTGTAAATTTAGTATGTTTGAGTACAGTAGAACAGAGTTCTTGTCACGCTCTGTAGTGACGCAGATAATTTCCTTTGCGGAAAAAAGACAGAGTAGCCCAACATACAGTATAAAGGTGCAGAACTCTGGTGTTAGCTCAGTTGGTTAAAAAAATGATGCTAATAGCACACAGGTTGTGGGTTTGATCCCTGTATGAGCTGATAATTTAAGAGCTGGACTAGATGATGCTTGTGGGTCCCTCCCAACTCAGAATATCCTGTGACTCTGTACAGATGAGTTTCATCTTTGACCTACTAAATGGGGTCTTTGTATTACTTATATAATCTTTTTTGCCTGTTTTTCTATACTAAGGGTTCTCCACCTCCATTCTCAGTAGTAAGAGAATTCATTTGAGGGAAAATGTTTCCCAAAATTTTTATATTCTTCACTCTCTCAAACAGCCAAAAAGTATTTACATATTCATTTAAGATTGCCAGCTTGGAGCATTTTATAGATTTCTAGTTTCTCCTTCTTTCTCTTTCTCAGAGCATAACCAGATATGACTTTTTAACAGTTTTTTTATTTTATTTTAAGTTGTTTTGAAATCTGTTCTATCCTTAAAGTTATGTGTTGGTAGATATATGATCACATTTCTTTGCATATTTTTTTTTCTTTTATATTCTGGATAATTACCTATCTGGAGCAAGGAGTTACATGACCAAACAAATATACTTTCAGACTTAATTGTACTCCAGCTGAGAGAAATACTGTTGAATAGTTCTTTAACACTTTAGAAATCAGACCCTGTTTCCAAGTAGAAATTTTGACAACAAAGATAGGAATAAAAAAAAAAAAATCTATAAGGTTTTCTTTTCAGTTAATTAGCCATTCGCAGGGTTTTGGTTTGGTTTGTTTCATTTTCTTCATTTCATCTTAGGAAAATCAATAGTGTTGCATGATGAAAAGCTTCTCACTGATAAATTTTTTATTTTGTGCTCCTGCCTTCCACTTGTCTGTATGAATATGATCACATTTTTCACTATCCAATCCGAATTAGCTCTCTGATGCCACAAATTAATAGTCAATTTAAATATAAATATGAGGCTATCTCCAGTTCTGGCCAGAATCATTGATTTAATTTCCTAATGACAGAAGAATTAAGTGATAGGTCCTAAGTAGGAATGCAAGCAATCATGTGAAACCATGTGCCAAATTGATATTTTAGCAACTCTGATAACTTATTAGGATGATGGCCATGAGATGTCACAGAGCTGAATGATAAATCTTCAGTCTGCTTCTTTCCTACTTCTTATTTAAAATAATTTTTCTGTTGCAAAATTAATTGGCAATTGTGTTGACAGTCAGTCATCTTCAGTAGTGTTTAAATTAAGAAGCTCACAGTGTTACTAAATGTGAAAAAGTAAAGCAAATAACTTTGCACAATAAACAAGCAGATAAAGGAGGCTGGAATTCCTTTCACACAGGCCCAACCAAAGTCTGACACATCATTAAAGTTCATTTCATGGCAGGATACAGCTCTTAAGCACTGCAGAGTTCTATAAATGGAGAATTTCACAAAAGAGGGGTAAATTGGAAAACTGTGTATAGAATTGCAAGCCTAAAAGCATAGATGTCAATAGTAGCAGAACAAAAATAATATCTCAAGGCTGAAATAAACCTCTGACTGCTGTGAGGATTTTGGGGAAGAAGTCAGAAACACAGAGTAGTGATGAATCAGTCATATAGTTTTCAGGTGACTGAAAAGGGTCAATAAGATTTTAATAAAAAACCCAATGTGGCTACCCAATTTATTTATCTCCCATTATTCTCAGTAACATATTTACTCCTGATTTTAGAATATATATATATATATATTTATATATATATCTTACCTAATTCCGAAAAAACGTCACTGATCCAATGTAATTATAAGAGAAGGATCTTTTTCCCCCCATCCTTGTAGTACTTGAAATGTTAACAAAACTGTAGAAGTTTATGCTAGTGATATCCTTGCCTATACTTTATCAAACTGCCTTACTCTAGATTCTGTTCCAGAAAGCTACTATAGAGTGGTTTTTGATTTTTTTCCTATTCTTTGTGCTCAAGCAAAGAATGCAGGCTTTTAAGATTGTGCTGAATATCAAACAAGCTGGGAATGTCCCCTGAGAGCAATGGTGCAGCTGTATTCCAACCTTGGGATCTTGAAAGAGATTATGTATACAGAGGAGAAAGCTCTGTCTAAAATACAGACAGTGTAATCCTAACAATACTAGGAATCAGGACCAGTAGTGGTCTGAAAAGGATTTGTCAAGCAGTGCATGAAAACACTGTATGTAGCAAAAGTATGCTACTGTTGTTCTTGTCCTGCATTCTATGGTTGCTAGTGATTTTCCATGTTTCCTGATGAAATAGGTTTTGCACACAAATGTTTTTGAAAACATTTGCAAACAAATATTTTTGAAAGTTAATGAAGATTATGTGTTTTGAAAATTACACTCTGAAGTACAGAAACTAAGTGGATACTCCAGAAATGAGGATATGTAACTTTCCTGAAACATTTCTGTCCCAGAACTCATTTACAGGTTTGCAACAAGCTTTGTGTAAGGGGACCACACACTGGTTTTGCTACAAAAAGAAGCCAGGGATTGGATTTTAAGGATGGGCAACTGACTAAATTATGGTGGCTCAATGCATATTCCAAAAGCTTCACCCCCACACTCCATGACAAATGCTACAAAGCTAAACAAATGAAGTCAAGAAATCTTAGTGTCTCTAACACTGTATCTCTGGGCAGTTATGACATCTTAACAGGTGAGCAAAACAATTAACCTCCAAATTAATGGTTAGAGTACTTTAAATACTAAAAGTAGTAAAATATACCAGTTATAAAGATTATTCTTTCAGATACATTTTCAGAGATTAAAAAACACAAATGAGGCTGCAAAATCCTCTGTGAGTTAAAAGGACACTTCTATTAGTAAAAGAGATATCCAATGTATCCAAAATAACTGAGACTATTTGAGACATTAATTCTTTCCTCAGGTATTGTAATTGTTGTAGAATAATTTTCCATGAGAAGTAGAAAACTAAAATTTTCAAAGAAATTATCCCTATAATTTATTATGAGTACAGTAATTCTAAATAAACAGAATAATTTAAAAGCAAATAAAGAACATGAGTCTCAACTTTACTAAAAGGTCAAAGGGCAGAGTGTAAGCCCTGATGTTAATGGCTCAGATTTAGCAAATGTATTACTGAAACTATGTCTCTTTAAAGACATTTCAGAATCATGTATTAGCTGTGCTGCTTGGGGAATAGGTCTTTGTGAGAGAACTCAGGAGAACAGAAAGTAATTAGCTGTAGGAGGTAATGAAAGTCCTGAGGATTCCTGTTTATTGTGACATTACTGAAATGGTCATCAGCTCTAACTATACATGTATATTATGTAACTATAATATTTATTAACATATAGTTTGCCATTATATTTATGAAAATAATTTGACTGTGGTATTATAGAGACGGTTTCTGGTGTTCTGATATTATGACTGTTCAGTATTTCTTTATAATTTTTGGTTGTATGTCATATTGCCAGGCTTCATAGTGTGGACTGAATAAATCTATACTTGATATAAAATTGATGCTTATTATTATTATAGCAAAATTGTGAAGGATTTTTTTTATTTTTGGGTGAGCAAGGCTAGCAACAGATGCTGCAGATAGTTTTACCTGCTTGATTGTTTGTTTTTCCACTGCTCTTTATAAAATGTCCCTTGTGAGAAGTGTATCTCTTGTGAGAGTGTATCAGTGTGGCAGGAAAAATTCTGCAGTTCACATGGTGTCTAGCTCAAAATCCTTCCCAGCTCAGACTTATTTAAATGACTGGAAATTGTTATTTGGAAAAGCAAAAACATCGACAAACAAAGCAACCCAAGCTCACCCAAAACCAAAAACCAAACTAAAAGAACATACAGGGAGGGGACAGTTTTCCCTGTGTATAGAGATCGATGAGTGTTTTAAATGTTCCAACACTAATTTCTGAGATGAATGTTCAGCTTCCTCATCCACCTGGCAGGAATTAAGATCCACATCATGGGGAAAATGCTTTAGGCAGAAAGATTTGAATAGTTTTTGTGTGAGGAGCTAGGGAGGAAGAAGAAAATATCACAATTTGAAGCTCTTCCACTGTGCAGTGAAAATGAAATAATTCTCTCATCTGCATGGTAGGGTATTCAATAAATGGAAGTTTGTAGGTGCCAATCCCCAGTTCAAAGCCTGGCTATGTAGTTCTTTTTCATATAAAATTCACTGACAGTGACTGAAGCCCAGACACATTTGCTAGTTTTTTCCAGTGCAGCAGCAAGTTCTGGTCAATCATCACTGATACTGACAAAAGAAAAAAAAAGGATGTGGATTCCATCCAGCATAAAAGTTATTCCTATGACAGACAGAAAACCATGAATGCAAAGAAAATGCACTTACATAAATAAACAATACAAGGAAATTGTAACTGTCATTATGGGTTTCTGAGGATGATAAAGGAGAGAAAAATTAACAAGACAAATGAGAATAAAACCACAGAACACAGGTTTTATGTTCTGATTGTCCAAGGAGACAACTAGAGATGAACAGGCAGGTAAACAGCATTTCAGGATTTTAACCTTGGGTACTGAAATGCATTAGTTTGAGGGATTTAAATATATTTTCCTGATATGTCCCATTTTAACTTCCTAACTTATAGTTCCTTATAAACAGTTAGACATGTAGGCCTCATTGATTTCACTGGGAAAGAAGTTCCCAGATTCCTGCCTGTGCTGTGATGACTGTCAGCTTCTGGTTTCTCCTTCCTTATGGAGAAGACTGACCTTTATTTCTTAAACATTGTGGCCCTTAATGAAGTTCCTGAAAGGAATTAAAAATGAAAGTGTAATTATAATGTCATAAGGTTATTTTTCACACACCTGTCTCTCATGTGAAACCATGTATTCATTTTTCAAGTTCAACATCATCCCTTCATGGAAAATACAGTTGGACAAGTTAGGTGCTCCCCTTCAGGTCTCCAGTATCTTAGATGTGATTTATATAGTGATGTTACTCAGAGACCCTGAGAGTACTTTAGGATGCTCATTACCTTGCAATGGTTAGCATTAGCAGAGATTCCTTGTTTGCAGAGATCTTAATTGACAGACAGTAATGGCATCAAGACTTTATTTTAAAAGAATTCGTGCAGTCAGTGTGATTTAACAATGTAGTATATCAATCAAAGCCATGCACAAATTAAAGTTCAGCTGAAATAATGCTACCTTTAGAACATGAGTTCTTCTTTAAAGTACAAAATATCAAAAGAAAGTTCTTTGAAGAGATCGATGCATTGATTTAAAGACACCCTTTAGGTTATGATGGTGTTTTACCTGCTATGTATTCTTTTCAAGTAGAAAATATATAAAGTATTTTTTTCTTGTATTGATTTTTTTTTATTCTTTTAAGTCCCAAACTGAGACCAAGGTAGATATTTCTAGTAATAGATAGTACAATATTAACATGGTATAATATGCTGCAGGAATTGTATATTATGTGATGGTTATGACCAGATATCAGACAAGATGTTTTGCTGTTGGAATAATCCTATTGCATGATGGTACTATAGACTTACCTGGTACTCATATATTATTTCTTACCGTGGAAGAACTTACCTTCTTATATTTCTTACCATTTCATTGAAAAAATGTCATAGCCTGTACTTCAACCTGCCTTTTGCTATCATAAGCATTCATATATCACATATTTAATCAAGCAGGAAAACAGAATTTGGAAATATAGTCTGTTGAGACATTTTATCAGTTAAATTTCAATTGTACTCTTTGGTTCACCATGCAGATATATGAATACACAAATATTATATCAGTGTTAGTAGCAAGAGAGGCCTCCAATACAACTGCCTTCATTCAGCCTGCTAGAAAATATATATTAGGTCTCCTGGAATAACCCTTTCTTGTGCATAATGACAAGATTAAAAAAAACCAAACCTGTAAGACAGTCATAACTTTACCTATTATTTGGATTAAAAATAAAAAAGAAATATAGATATCCATCAGCAACCGACTCAAGGGTTGGTCTTCTGGGGAGTTGTTGTGTAACAGTTTCCTATAATGGTATACACATCCTGGAAGGCTAATTTCTGAAGGATTCAGTTATTCCATATGTTCATAAAACAGCATAACAATGTGTGCAAATTATTTATCCTATGGTAATCAATAAAGACTAATTTATTTTGCTTTGTTCATCACACGCTTTCATATATAAGATTTAGAGCACAGGAGTAATGCTAGGAACACTACTTACACTTTAATCTGTCTGCTATTATATATTTACAGAAATTATCTGTAAATAATGATAGGATTAATTTTTTACCTGCTTCTTTTACTATTGTTCGGAAGCTTTCATAACATTTTCCTGCTCTGCAATATGACAACTTTGCAATATTGTTGTCTTATTTGAAGATCTGGAACAAGTGAATTAATTGCCACCTGAGGACTCAGGAAATCTATTTTAAAGTCCTTTCAACATACTGTAATATACTGAATTAATCTTAAATACCAGAGACAGGGCAGAACCTATGTTTTCAATTTCTGTTGCATATTATTTTGCCTAAAACATGATGTCACATTTAATAAATTTAATGTATCCAGTTAGCAATGACCCCACTGATATGCGTCCAGCAGGAAAGAGCTCCCCCTCCTTAGCCTCAGTCATTATGCAGACCACACCAAGCCTGGCAGGAGTGTTGAACTGCTGAAGGGTAGGAAGGCTCTGCAGAGAGATCTGGACAGACCAGATCAATGAGCCAACAACAATTGTGTGAGGCTTAACAAGGCCAGGTGCTGCACTTGGGTCACAACAACCCCATGAAGTTGGGGCTTAGGGTAAATCAGCTGGAAATCTGGCTGGCGATAAAGGACCTGAGAATTATGTTTGACAGGCAGTTGAACATAAGCCAGAGTGTGCCCAGGAGGCTGAGAAGGTCAGTGGCACCCTGGCTTGGATCAGCCATAGTGTGGCCAGCAGAAGCAGGGCAGTGATCATCCCTCCGTACTTGGTACTGGTGTGGCCACATCCCAAATCCCATATCCAGTTTTGGGCTCCTCATGACAAGAAAGATGTTGAGGTGCTGGAGCACATCCAGAGAAGGGCAGTGGAGCTGGGGAAGTGTCTGAACATCAGGCCTGTTGAGGAGTGGCTGAGGAAGGTGGATTGTTCAGCCTTGAGGAAAGGAGTCTTGGGAGGGACCTCGTAACTCTGTGCAGCTGCCTGGAAGGAGAGTGCAGCCAGGAAGGGTTGGTCAGCTCTCCCTAGTAACAAGTGACAGGACAAGAGGGAATGGCCTTAAGTTGCACCAGGTGAGATTTAGATGGGATATTAGGGAAAAACTTTTCACTGAAAGGGTTTTCAAGTATTGAATCAGTCTGACCAGGGAAGTGGTTGAGTCACTGTCTCCAAAGGGATTTTAAATACATGTAGATGTAGCACTTAATGACATGGTTTAGTGGTGGAGGTGGCAGTGCTGACTTGTTGGTTTGACTTCATGACCTTAGAGATTTTTTCCAACCTAAAACATTCTATGATTCATTATATCACTGTGAGAAGTAACTTAAGAGAAAAAAATTCTATTTGGCCTATGCCAGTGAGCTGATTTTTAAAATTAACAAACAAACCAAAAATTCAAACTATTAAATTGCATGAAAAAAAAGACATGCTTTCATTTGTTTTTTCTGAAAGTATTTATTTTTGAAACTTTTGATATGTGCTGTGACAGTAAAATAATATTATTTTCTTTTAAATAGCTCAGTCGTTTCACAGGAAAAATAAAATGCCATGAACTGCTGGGCATTTTAGTACACAGAATCAATATTTTTCAAGCAGCTTCACAGTTCCATCTAATAATAATCTATTTCATTTTATTCTACCACCTGAAAGTCCTATCTCCATATCATCTGTGAAAACGTGAAAACGCCTCCAGCTAACACTGCAGTCAACATACTGTTGAATTATGAATTTTGCTCTGAAACACACAAAATGGTAACATTGTATATGTGACTAACATTAACCAAAAAGTATATAAAGATTCAAGTTTCACTCTGATTTGTTAATAAAGGAACAAGCACTAGGAAGGAATAAAGAAAGGAGATTAACTAGGGAACTCTGAGTTTGGAATGGACATTTCTGAGAAATTTCAAATCTCCTACTGGCAATTTATAAAACAGCAGAATGTATGGAAAGTCCTTGTCAGATTTTTTGATTGTCAGTGTAATTGGGGTGCAAATGTGGGGAGCAATATTATATCAGACTTCTAAATCAACAAAGCAGTCTAGTGAGACAGCAATGTAAACCTCATATTTTAGTTTGAATATATGGATGACACTACTTATTGATCTGGAGGTATTCTTGAAATATCTATAGGAAAGTATGATCTAATTTACCAAAAATCTGAAATACATTTTGTGATCTTTTTTTTAATTTTAAAAATCAAACAAGCAAAATTGAATGATTACTCAATTACACTATATTTTGTATCCACTGTACAGAAAAAACAGTGAAATATTTTTTTCTACACTGATTAGTGTGGAATTTGCAGGCAACCCCAACAAGGGAAGAGATGAGAATCTTGACTCCATATTTCAGAAGGTTCATTTATTATCTTATTATATATATTAAAAGAAAATGATATATAAAATTACACTAAAGAAAGGAGAAAGGAGACATCAGAAGGCTAGAAAAGAAAGGAATAAATAATAAAATCTTGTGACTGCTCACAGCCTCGACACAGGTGGCTGTCATTGGTCATCAAGTAAAAACCATTCACATGCTGGGTAAACAATTCTCCAAATCACATTCCAAAGCAACAAAACATGGAGAAGCTGAAGCTTCCCAGCTTCTCAGGAGAAAACATCCTAGAAAAAGGATTTTTCAGAAAACATGTCTATGACATGTCAGGATTTTTAGAGAAATTAAAACTACAACGCCTAGCTGAAATTATGATGTATGGCACTTTCTTTTAGTGCTGCTTCTGGGTTTTAAGCAACTTCTATCTGAGGCAACCTAAACAAATAGGGGACTGAGTTCTCAGTCTTACACCTTACATGGAAGTTACCTCCTGTGAAAATTTAGTCCCTATGAGACACAAAAAAATATTCTGATTCTCATAACTTTTCTGTGTCTTGCTTCAAGGAACTTGCTTGGTTTCAGGAGCACAGCATAGCTTTTAAAAAAGGGATTCTTTTAATCCCTTCCTATTCTTCTCATCTCCATCCTTTTCTTCAGCTTCATGGTTACAGCACAATGTGTTCCACACCAGCAGGCGTGGGTTCAAATCCTGGCAGACTGAAGTGAGAATAAAATCAAGTCTTCCACCTCCTGGAAAAGTGCGCTAACCACTATTATGAAAACAAACTGGTGGTAGTAGCAGCACTCAAGAAGAAAGCAGCAGCTACCAGAGCGTTGTGTGAGGTGCCCAGCCTTGTTGTTACGTGTTAGGGATTCTCTGAACGACACCGTCGGGTCCAGCCCCTGAGGGGACTTGCACACCATCATGATGGTTTCTGACTTGCAGTCAGGCAGAGGCTCTCCTGTGATGGCACATATCTCAGCAATCTCAAGTTTGAGAGACCTGTGGCCATACTCAGGACAAAAACTTTCAGTGCTTAGAATTAAAGTAAAAAAGTACATAAAAATAGGTAAAAATATGTGATACTACTAACCTTAGAGGGATCTTTGAGTTTTCAAGATCACAGATTTTGACGTAAAATACTATATTCTATCTAGCTATCGGGATCTGTATGCATAGGAAGAGTGGGGAAGGGGTAAAGGGGTTGAGTCTGTGCCATGATTTTATTCTGGAAAAAATTTCAAATTCTTTAAAAAATTATTTAATGTAGTTAGTTAAACTCTCATATTTCACGACCCAACTTGCAACTTGATGGAATAAACCCTTTCTGTGTATTTTATTACTTTGATTAAAGTGGCCAGCCGAGTAAATATTCACCTAAGCGAGCATATTAGTGCAATTAATTAAACTAATTATAGAGAGAACAATTTTAATTGAGGTGACATTAAAGATGGAGCCAATGAATTTACTATTTTCAAACATCTAAATCTTCCAACAAAATAATTAATCACTGAATTATGGGTTTGACATGGGATGCAGTGATTTTGTACTAAGCTTGATTTATGAAATAGAATTCAGAATCTTTAAAACTGGTGAACAAGCAATTCCAGTCACAGCAGTTATAATTTCTTACCAGAGAATTAGCAAAGAAATTTGCAAGATATATGTGTTCCTTATTTAAGTGTCTCTTCTGAGTAAAGCTAATTGAGAAATGTTTTAAATTTTTAATGAAAAGAATTGTCTACTCATTCTAAACTTGCTAGTTAGCCATTAAAAACATTATTTTCTTCTTAAAATTATTTTAAGTAATATAATCTTTTAAGTCCTGTGTTTATTGATTTGTTTATTGGCAGATGCATTTATTTTACAGAACTGCAAATGGTGTTTTCCTTCTACATACCTGCATTTGTGCATGGCTATACAAGAAGAAAACCTGATTAATGTAAAGTTTACGTTTCTTCTGCTTTATTTCTATAAAGAATAGAAGGCATTTATGCAAGTAAAGTTAAAGTTTGGAGCTACATTTTTGTAATTGATGAGAGTTGTAAACCTATTTCAAATAAATTCAATAAATCCTGTTAAAACGAGGTAATGAAATTGTTCGGAAGTATTTAAATTTAGATATCACTAATGGTACTGTGTCTTTTTCTTGCTGTTATATTAGAAATTCCCTTTAACCATGTTATTTATTAAGAAGATATTTAATATTTGCAAAATCAATTAAGTAAAATATTTGTTAATTTGAATTAATTACAACAAATATTTGGTGGTTTAGTATCGTAAAACTGATTAAACTATCAAAGCAGTCTAGTATATTGGTGTACTAAGTGTTTTACCGCTATGAAAAAAGCCTGCATTTACATTTGCTACATCTCAGTGAAAGGTTAGGCTTCCTCAAAAGTTTAAAGAAACAAACTCTTTTTGTTTGGCAAATAAAGATATGATTTTTTTACTAAAAAGAAGAAGAATGAACCGATACTCTGAATGTGCCCATGACATATTTATGACATCAAGGAAAAAAAGCATTGCGGTTTATTGGAGCTACAGAAAGTTGTTGCAAGGAGCAAAATGGGACCAAAGAGATGAGGGTGAATATGTCTGCAGAAGGGAAACCTGACAAACACCACTGTACCTCATGCTATGTTCTCCTCTGTCTGACCTCTCCACTAAGAGAATTATGAATCTGCCATATGGAATAAGTTTTAAGCATCTATTAGGCTCACTTTGGAAAGGCAGTGTGATTCTTTTAATTGAAAAATTTTCCCTGACATAGACAATAGTAATTTATTTAATTCTGTATTGCTAATACAATGTAATATAGTGGATTCCTTGTCATATACAATAGATATCAAGAGTAGGATCTGCATCTGCAGAACCTCAGATAAAATTCTGACCTCAGACTGAAGTATAAGACTTTATATTTATGTGTCCCAAAGGAACTTATATTTTTACTATTTTCGCTTGCCTACACAAAACATTATTTCTCCTTGTACTGACAATTTAATTTTACAATGGGAAACACAAAATTTAGTAACTTGTTAGTCATGATCAACATGAAAGATGTTAACTTTGTTGCCATTATTTGGACGCTCCCTTGTAATAAAGTGCCCTAAGCCTGATTCTTGCCCTGAAGTGAAGGTAACATTTTTAGCTCTGCCTAGTAACAGAAAAGAAGAGGTTTATAATGTTTTAGATACAATTCTTTGGGGATGAAGGCACTGACGGAGCTGGATTGCGAACGTTGGCCACCAGAGTGACGTGTCCAACTCAGAACACTTGAATTCTTGTAGTGTGCTTTTACCAAGAAACCCTTGGTGAGGATGGGATGACCTTTTTTTCACTGCCTCTCATTGCACATGTGTCATTGTGAAATAAATACAAAACCTGAAAAAGCAGGGAATGAACAAAAGATTTAGTAATCAAGCAGAGGATGCTGAGGACACTTCCTCATTCTTTTTCCATCAACATAACATGCACGTAAATACTCCCCTTAGTCTCCTCTACCTGCTCCTAATTAAAAGCAAATTACTCTGATACAATGATGTTTTAAATGTCACAGTTCTGTAGAATTTCAGCAGTTCTGCATTTTTTAGCAGCTTAGTAGCTCTGCAGAACAATTTCCGATTTGCATTTCATCACTACCTTAATGGAGGAACAGCAGTAAGCTTAGGAATTAAAGCTTGCTAGATTAGGGAGTTTGTGCACGAGATTTCAGATCTCTGGTGAATGGCTTCCTGCAGCACTACAAATCATTCTGTCAAACCAAATTGTGGTGTTAAAATACACATTTAAAACAGTGCTCTCCAAATAGGTAATATGGAGGTAATTGAAAAACCCAAAGTGCATAAAATAGTTGGAAAAAGTGAACAGTGAAAGAGTAAGAGACCAAAGGAAAAAGGAAAAAAAAACCAAAACAGACCACAAAACGAAGGCAAATGTAAATACACATTACTGTAGAAAAAATATAATTTAGTTTGTCACCAATTAGAAATAAACCACATACTATGAGGCTTAACATTTCACCTATTGTGCACACAGTGCTATCTACTGAGATGTGATGGGGAATCATGGGGAAAAATAGAGAAAACTTTATGCCTCGTAAGTCTCCCACTGAAATACACTGAGAAACATGTAATCTGCAAATGCCCAGGAAATATCCAGCTAGGAGTTCTTCATTTCATTAAATAGAATCATTGATTTCCATGGGAAGGTAAAATTAAAAGGGAAAATAGAGGACAAGGACAAATGCTAATTCTCTAATAGTTTTTAAATCAATGAGTTAAATATAAAACCCCAAACCTTCAGCATTGTAGAACTCAACCAAATTATTGTGCAAATTTTATGAACATTACTGTAGGCTGCACTTTATAAAAAGACTTACTTCTTCAAGTGTTCATCAATATGAGTTCCATAAGTTAGTACGTGTGCATTCCAGTCACACTTATCATGAATGCTAAGACAGAATAAATCTGAATTATTCTTCTCTTCTCCCCTCCCCACAACATCAATCTATGTATTAAGAAGCAGGGGAGATAATTGATAAAATCAGCTTAAGAGATTTTTAGTTTCATATTTTTAATATTAAAATACGTATACTGAATATCCAGTTCAACTCTATATAATTAAAACCACAAACTTTTAGGTTAGATAAAGATGCTAATTAAGAGTTCTGTTGAGTTAATCTGCTTCCATTAAACACCTAGGCCAACATGGATTCTTTGTTCATATGCATGAAAGGAAAACAGAAAACCTTAATAGAAAATACTGATCAATGTGTTGTTATGGTTTTAATTGAATAAAAAAAATTCCATTAAAAAAACCAAAACCACCTTTTTTCATTGAATGGAAAATCGGTTATCTATATATACCAATGAATTAATACTGAAATTCCCTTCTGTCCCACATGAATGTTTGACACTTCATTTAAATTTAAAAAAAATTGAACTAAATTAATCCTTGTGACCTTTTATCCCCAGAGTTCTTAATCAATTGTCTTGATTGATTAATAGGTCTTTATATGGCCCTAAATTGTAGTGCTCAAATCCTGTCCTTTTCTTCACTCTCTTTAAATATCAAATAATGCCAGAGCATAAAGACTATAACCAAATGTTTTCCCATGCTCTAAGACAAGCCTTATCCCTTAAAGCAAGCTTAGTGAAATACAAATAACATAAATTCTGATTTTTTCTATTGCAATCACATCAGCAAAATTTTCAGATGATTTTTGCTAAAAGTAAAGCACTCATATTTTTCTTCCTATCCTTAGGTGTGAATATTTCATATTTCACATATTGCATATTTTTATCTGCAGGAACTAAAACCAAAGATATGTTCTTTTTGTTTGGTTGGTTTTGTTGTTTTGTGAGAATTGGCAGAGTTGGCATACTATGATTAAGTTATTAAGAAAATCATGTGATTAAAAGATATAGCAAGAATTACAAATTCCACTTCTGGAAATACTTCCACTTGGATCACTTTGGAAGCCCAGACCCTCACTATAATTTTAAACTGATTCTCTCTCATGCATATAGGAAATAACAGCCTAAGGATTTTGGAATCTTTTCCACCTGATTCCTTTACACTGATAAATAAGGTGTAAAACATCAAAGAAACCTGTCTTGTTTGCTTTTTCGTATCAACTAGAACTTCATTTTTTGTTATAATCACAGGGCAAGACTTGCATGAAATTCGTCTTTTTGACAGAATCTGCAAGCAAACCTGTGAATCTTGTAATGACCCAAAATTTTAACACCTCTAATTGATCACTTCTAGATGAAGCTATACACAGAAATATATTATTGAGAAGTACATTATAGTCTTTCTTCTTCAGTGTAGTAACTCTATCTACCTAACCATCTCCTGAGCGTTGTGCAAGAAGGCAAAGTATTTACATAACTCTAGTAAGCCCACATACCATTCAGGTATGACAGTTAACCATATTTTAGTCATGGCAATATAATTTTAATCCAAAGTTCTCTTTCTCCTCCCCTTCTTTTCCTTCTTACACAGGCCATAACCATGATCGTATTTGTTTACTAATAATTTCTTTATTTATGTAGATGCATATGCCCATGTAATGCAGAGTCAAAAAGCATATTAAATGTAGCATAAGGAAGAATTCAAATATGGAAGGAATTTGAGTGGAAAGTGAGGAGAAAAAGAAGCGCTTCTATGAATAGTTAATTAATTAATTGATGCATTTCCAGATAGGAGAGGAAGAATAATGAATATTTATAGCAGTGGGTTCTGAATTAAATCTATTTTTCTCTCCCAAAGGAGCAAAAGTATTTGAGCCAAATTTGCTAATGTTTGCAAAAGGGTTTGGTTTTGGGTTGTTTTTGAGTGTTTTTTGGTTGAGTGTTTTTTTCCTCCTACTTTTCTGTGTAATGTACATTTGGTTTATCTCTTCAGTTCATTTTTCTTGAAATTTTGATGAAATGAAAAGTGAAAATAAACCTTAAACAACCTTGAACTGAAAAATAGAAAGACAAGGCCATAAAAAATAAATTTGTTTTGTTTTTATTACAACAAATCCCATGTCTTGACTATCTTACAAAGTGTTGGATCTGAAGACCCAGCCTTAAAAATTATGTGTGTGTTTAAATGGTGATTTGGAGTATAGGGACACCTGAGTGTAGTCTGTGACGGCAGAGAAGTGAGGAATTTAGATCATAATTGGTATTTTGATATAATGGTGATTTGAGTTAGGTAACCTATGGCATACTAACAGTACTGAGGAAACATAACCCCATTCAGAGCATGATTATGTTTTAAGATTTGTTTGGATTTGTCTTATTATAGCGATCAGTAATTAATTGTTAATAAAATGGAATAATTTTTTAAAATGCAAACTTGCTTTTCAAAAATTGTACTCCTAAAATATCTATATTATTCATTTTATATGTTTAAAATTTTCTTGCCTTCTGAAAGCAAAAAAGTGTTAAATGAGTATATATCCGGTATATATTTGCCAAAAGTATTTAATTGATTTTCCATTGTTATTCTTGAACATTAGAGCAGTATCCTTCAAAAATAAGCATGAGGTTGCGATTTCTTAAGACTAAGAAATATTTTCTTAATGTTATGGAGAATAATTAGGTAAATATCTACATCAATTTGTAGATGTTTCTGACTGATATTTGGGCTATCTCAAACTGAGGAGTTCTGCTGTAAACATTGGCATGCTTTGAGGGAAAAACATCACCTACTTATATTAAAACACAATAAAATACAAGTAGTCTTGTATTTCAGTTTGGTCCTCAACATAAAATCTTGATGTAGTTTTGCTTAGTTCATTGCTATCTTTGCTGTCTCCAAGCAAAGTTAGCATCTTCCTACGTGCCAGGTGAATTTGATTTCCAGATATGCTGATCTCTTTTCACTTGAAAAAAAGTGTGGAAAACCTCCACACTGTTTTTCTTTTCAGTGAGCTTTTTTATAGATATTTCTGTAGTTATCCTTCATTCTTCTCTCAAAATGTTAATGGAGGAACCTAATAGATAGTAATGATTATCTGTTGTATGGTTGCATCATCAAAATCCATAAATAAAGACTACCATCAGATTCAAAATCTGAAAAGCACTTTAAAGATAAGTCCTCTAGAAATGCTTAGTTTTAAAAATATGTTGTCATGTGTTTTACAAATGACTGAATAAACCACAGGAGTGATTTAGCCCCTTGTCATTTCATATGTATCTACTTTATCCCTGTTATACATGTATCTGGAATTTAGAGCTATCTCTCTGAATGTCTACTCAGCTTTCAGTAATTTCACAAGTTTCATAGGCACCAAAAAGTGTTTCCCTATTCATTTGACAGCTGGACTGGCAGGTAGGTCAACGTTTATCCAAGCCTAAGTAGAACTTTAAACCAGCCCAGTTAAAGTGTGAATGGGGACATGCTGACAATAGTCAAGTTTTCTCCAACACACAACTGCCTCCAAGACTAACAGTAGGGCTCATTTCCTCCTTCTTCTTAATCAGTGACCCTGGAAAAAATTACACAGGGAAGCAGAAAGAGAACTGGTCTGAATGTTCTCTCCTGGCCTTAATTTGCACCATTTTTGGAATTGCCTAGTCTGAACACACTACAATTTCTGCTGTATAAATTCCTAAGTCTTGACAAAGAAAGAATCTTCTTCTCTTCTAAGGAGATGCATGAATACTGGGATATTGTCAACACTGAATTTAACATTTCTTTTTACAATGTCAACACTGATAAAGCACCTAGTTTATTGTTTGACTGCAACAAGTATATTCTTCATCATCTGGCTACAAAAATCTCTCATTTCTTCATCATGAGAAAGAGGAGCCTGACCTGAGCATGAAAGTTCAGGACAAATGTTCACAAAATGTTCTCTAAGGTTTTTGAGAAAAAATAGGTATCCAGCTGTTTTCGTAATAGAGTCAAAAATTTGGTCTTCCTTATGGGCAATCTTGAATAACCTGTGAGAACAAATGCTCTTTGAAAAAGTTTTCAGTTTTCTAGCACCAACAATCAACACTTGATTTACTGAACGCTTTGTGTTCCTTAGGAGAGATGATGTCTTCCATAGCACTGAAATCCCATTGTGGATTTAGCTCTTTGCACTTCTATAACCATTCACTTTAAAAGGACTTAATGGGATTACAAAAACTGTCAACCACATTCTATTATCATTCTATTAAGAGATAAGGATGTTCATAATGAGACTATGATGAAGATGGGCATTTGTTAATAATGATTTTCAGTGCACTTAATGTTTTAAACTATGTCAAAAAAATGTTTAATTTGGTAGTGCTACCTGGACTCTAAAATGCAGGTACGCTCACCATTCTGTGATCAGAATTAAGATCTTTTTTTATAGCAGATCAGAAATTTGAACTTCATGCTTTAAGCTGCTTGTACTAAGAAAAGCAACATATTACATCCTTCCTTGGATAACAGTATCAAAGAAAGTGATCCTTAGAAATACTTCTGTGATTGGTGCTAGCAGCAAGGCTTTGATACTATTTATACAAAAATAAAAAAAAAAAAAACCCTAATATGCTTTACTTAGCTCCTTTGATGTCCTTGAAAGAGATTGCACATAATTCCTCATGTAGAAAATGTGCACTGTGCCTTATAATGAGCAGGAACAGTTTCCTTTACACACTGGAGGGTTTCTTGTACACTCACTGATACTTGTGCAGGGTTTTGAGAGACTGCAACACAAAGATAACTTTGCAGTTAGGAAAGAAAGCAAACTGCTGCTTAGGCTATCAGACTTGGTGTCTTCTGGCTCTGCATATGCCTCTTTATGGTAAAAGATAACTAAAGTTTGGACAGGTACAATAGTGGAGTATGGTATTTAATCTGTGTTTTTTAATGTATACTTGTTTGTTCGCCATAAGATAATTAACCAATTTGAATTTTTAAGTCAAAAAATATCTCTCAAAATTTGCCTTTACAATCTATCACAAATAGGATAGTTGACTTCACAGGCTGGCCAGTTTGTTTGTTTGCTTGTTTTAATATCTCTCATCCTCATATGTGTAACCACAGAAGAATAAGTGTCACAGAAAATTTCTATCTTGGCACTACCAAATGTCAGCATCTATTCCCATATCCTCTTAGTGTGTTTTCTGATTTTATAGGTATTTACTAATGATTCATTAAACTGTTTTCCATACAAAGTTGTAGGGGTGACCCACATGACTTTAAATACTGTGTTATGTCATTACTATTTGAAAAGCTGGTGAACAGCTAGCTGTGCAGAAAACAGCTGTCTTAGAAGGAATAAAATTAACATCTTGAATTCCAGTAAATCCCCACTTGGCTTTTCTTTTCAAAACCCTCCAGAACAAGGCATGTCAATACTTAAAAACAGGGAGACAATATAAGAGAGAGGGAGAATTGCTTAGGATTGTTGCCAGAAAATAAATAAATAAACATAATGAAAAACTGTGCTGCATGAAAGTGTGATAGAAATACAGAGGGATTATGAAAAGCTGAAAAATATATATACTGAAAAACATATCAAAAAGAATTTTCTCAGTAAGTGTTAGAGAATTTCATCATAATTGGAAGCAAGCCTTTGTTATGTTCCACTATATTTGGGAAAAGCTGTACCAAGCATTTTGCTCAGGCTATGTTTTGGTTTTGCTTTAATAACCCAAACAGTTCTGTCTGTACAAGATATATCCTCAAGAGATTTTCTGCTGTAGAGGCTTGAGATTACTATGATGGATTGTGATTTACTGTACACTGAAAGGAGTCTCACTAGTGTTGCTATATTCTCACAGAGGTTAAATGGTATTCAGTATGGAATACTGTCAAAAATGTTTTCTTTTGTGACAAGAAAACAACGCAAAAAATAAAGGAGCACCCACACAATCATGATCCCTGTGTCCAGTCTACTTTCTACTAATCATCAAATGATGGAGACAGCAGTTTGGGAAGGAATTCTCTGGTGCTGGATAACAATGTGTGACTTCAATTTTTTAAATGCATTTCTTGATTCAGTTTAAGAAAAATGGCTATTGGAAGTATAGAAAATAAAAAAAACTACACTAATAATTCTATGATTTTAGGTTGCTGTATTTGGGCTCCTCCTGATTGTCAGTGTAGCACTTGTTATTTAGTTCTTAACTTTATTTCAGAACATGAATAGAGGGACATGAATTCTTCTATATCTATTCAATGTTTCAATAGAATGTTTTAGAATATTACTTTAAGTGATTTAATTTATAAGTAATTATTTTTATGTGGGTTTGTGTTATTAATTATATCCTATATATTTTCTTAAATATAATTATTTCTTTTAATACTTAATATAAGTATTTATTGTTGCAAGAGTAAATTAAAAAATTTCAGTCCAAAACTAAAGCAGAGAGACTGAAAAACACAAGTGTAATTCAAATTAGATTTTAGATAAAACACTGTCTGTATCTAGAGAAAAAAACTGTTGCTAGCACAGTTGTCACAATAACTTGAACCTGAATGGCTTCTGCATGACTTGTGTCATCAAGTGATTCACTTGTGTATTACTTTAAAAAATTCTGTCTGACACTTTTGACATACCATATCCTTTGAGTTTTTCCCTCTTATTCAGAAATCAAGGCAAAAAGTTCGCTTCATAAAATATTAATAGGTGCAAGTATTGTCTCTGACCTTACTTGATCAAAGCGATTAGTGTCAAAGTTTAATTGCATTTCATTTGTCTCAGTGGCATCTCTAAATCTTTCATGTAGTCAATAAATTATTAGCATCACATGAAAATCTCAAAAAAAAAAATCTCAGAAAGGCATAATATGAACTAAGAAAATTTCTGTAAACTGATACTTGAGACTTAAATGAAAATATATTTTATTTAATCTTAGCATTTTTCTTCAGTTCTTACTAAAGATCAAGGATCAAAGCCTGAATAATTCTGTGAGAATTATTTGGGGTATTTATCACTAGCCTTATAAAAAGAATATACCTTCCTTTGAATAGATACTGGGGTAATCTTAAGATCTCAAAGATTGTTTTCTTCTCTGAAATTATTTGCAAGATTGTTTTAGGCCTTATGGTTTGCAGTCAGAAATAAGTTCCTGGTCCTTGTACTGAGCAGGCATACTGACATTGAGCACAGTTCTTTCTACTTAATTTGTGTCTTCAAGTAGTTGGTTTCCTTCTGTAACAATTTTGCTAGCAGTATTAGTAGCATTGTACTCTCCCTTCTAGTACCCTGTTGGATCTGTGGTCAACTGTGCCAGTCATCCTCAGCCAGCAGTGATGAGTGGTTGCCCCAGAGTCCCAAAGCCTTTGTTGGGTAGAGTAAAACACAGTGACTGAGTTCCTTTCTCCTCAAAAAGTTTGATTTTTTTTTAATATATCAATCTTACTCTAAGCTCCTGGCTCTTGTCTGCATGGCCCATTTCACAGCCTCCCCAGGCTCAAATTTTCCCCCAGGACAATGAACTCCTGGGTTTGCTGGACTCTTCCCACGCAGGCATTGGCACAGCTCAGGCTCAGGCAGGGGAGACACTTGCCCCCAAAGCACAAAGTGAAACCAGGCCAGCCCTGAGACTGAAGTCTCAGGATCAAACCTGTGGCCTTTTACTAGGAATGGCAAAAAATCATATTCCCTGCACTACAGCACTGCAAATGGAACTGCTTTCATGGAAACAAAGCTCTTATATGCTCCAGAAAGATTGCTAGTGGTTCTAGACTGCTCAGTCAGGAAGAATAATATTACTTCCTAACAAGAAGAATCTTTTGTCACAGTCTGCTCATGCTGAAGAATCAAAAGAAATTAGTCTGGATAACATTTTGTCTTTTGGCAACCTCTTCAGCCTGAACTGTGCCTCTATTGGATTACTGACAATAATTTCTGACCTGAAGAAACCAGTCAGGCAAGGATTTCACTATCAGCTTTTCAGATGGAAGTGCAAATACTTGAACATTTACCTCAGCAGAAAGCTCATCATGCCAAGTTGTTCTGGCTTGCAAACATCTGTGTAAGCCAAGGGATCATCTCTTAATCAAGATCAGCAATGTCTGCTCCTCTTTCTCTAGAATACACTTGTGATTCATGTGAATCTCCACCTTATAACTCTCAACATCGCTAAAAATTTAAACAGCAAGCACTTGTCTTGTGCATAGCTTCATTCAGTTGATGTCAAAGTTCTTGAATCATAAATGATAAGCTCTTCATTCCCATCTGGTTATGTCTAGCAGAGATTTATTCCAATGCCATAGAGTGGAGCAACCCAAATAATAATCAACAATGTCTGTTTGTCATAGCAAATGAGTAGAATTGGATGTCAGTCACTTGATCACATTTTCAAAATGCACTTTCTGCCAGAAAGTCCATTGCCATTGATCTGTGTTGTAAAAGAAGCAGAGAGGAGTTATCATTGATTTTTGTGGCACAGATGTACCAGAAGTTCAAAGCATATCTAGTGATCTTTCTTATGTTTTAACTGAAGGGAAATTGCCTTCATGTTGTCCGGCAAAACCTATATGTATCTATTTGACATCTCCTATAACTGTAGTACTCAGAAAAGTGATTATCCCTTGGTGTATCCTCTGCTTTCACTGTTGCTGGACATCCATGGGATGCAGGGAGACAGTGGTATCACTAAGGTCTCCTCCCATAGGCTGCTCTCATATCTGGAGCACCTCCTCCTACTCTTTCACTCATCTGGACTGTTCCACTCCACTCCTTCACAGCACCACTGCAGTGTTCTCTGCTCTTTCTTAAATATCACAGAGATGCCCCCAGCATCAGTGATGGGCTCAGCTGTGTACTGGTGGGTCCATTTTGGAGCTGGCCAGACCTGTCTCTGTCTGACAGGGGGGCAGCCTCATGTCTTCTCACAGAAGCCTCCTAGGTATCACCCCCACTACCAAAACCTTGCCACATAAACCCAATACATATCCAGCTGTGCTTTTGTGAAAATTTTGTTCTTGTTCGGCAGCTGTGACAAGGTTTCACTCATTACCTTCTGTATTGGATGACACTTAATATTATCACCTGTTTATTCTGAAACTTCAGCAGATGATTGCCATTCTTGTAAATAGAAACTGCAGTTTTGGTTGTGCAACAGAATTCATTGTGCTGAAGTTCATCAAGTGGAAGGAATTCATTATGCTAACTGACCACGTGACAATCACATGTATGTGGGACAGCCTGATTTTCTCTGCCTGCTACCAATTAAACGGCGTAAGAGAGGGAGAAGACATGATCTCAAGTCTTTCTTCATCAAGAAGCAACAAGCTCCTCTGAGGAATTCATACTGCACAAAATGAGTGCAGTAATGGTGTGTCCTTGAGAAAACACAGCATGCATGCTCACAGGACATAAAGCAGAGACTGGTGTTCTATCATTAGAGAAGCACAAGAAGATAGTTGCAGACATGTGCTGCTAAACTGATGGCTCTCCTCTTCTCCTACATCTTCTCAAGATATAATTCACTTAAATATAGCTACTATAATAGCTATATTTAAATGTAGCCTATACAAAATAGTGTCTTCCAACACCATGTTTATCTGGTAGAACAACTTTCCATTGCTAAAACCACAATCCTGCTAGAATGTAAAAGCTTTACAACTTTGTAGCTCTTTGTTGATTTGGGGTATTTCCAACAGTTATATGAGAACTGTTTTCCTTATTTAACATTTTTTTTAAATAGCCTGTTCAAAAAGTAGAAGGAATGGGTAAAAAGACTACAGAAATTCAGTATATCACTACCTTTTAACTGAAAGATTTTGACTGATTTTTCTAGACTCTTGCCTGATGGATTTTACAAGCATTTGAAACAGAGAACCAAGTAGATCTTTTTTTACTCACACAGCCATGAATACTGATTTCATGCATTAGAAATACCAACCATGTGGTGTGTTTAAAACCTATTTTAGTATTTCAGATTCCTTTTTATCAGAGGGTTTTTTTTCAAGCAACAGATTTGTGTATTTTTCACTCTGAAAGTTGATATTTCAGAATGTTTTCATTCTTTTGAAGAAACAGTTTGAGAGAATAGATATGCAGAAACATACATGACTAAAACCCAATTACACCTAAATAAAACTAAAATTTGAATTGTGAAATATAACTTAACGTCAGAGAAGCCTAGACTCTTCACAGCATGATTCTAAGCGACTATTTCTTTTGTGGTTCATGCCATGTGTATTGAAGCAATGCTGAAAGCATTTCTGTACATTCTGTGAGCAATTATAAACATTGGTCAATGCACCAATAAATGCTAAAGTGAATACTTGCGTATGATTCTCTATGGGCTAAAGCAAAAGTAAAGCAAAGAGCAATCATTCAGTGCCTGCAAAATTGATGTGACTGTGAACTCTAAATATGGCTACATTTTAAAAATGCATAGTTTTTATAGAATATTTGTTCAACATTTTATCTCTGCTTCTCTAGAGATTTCTAGATTATTCAATTTTTATCTAGCATTTCTATCAGATCAGAACAGAATGCTTGTAATCCATCTAGTATCACAAGAATAAAATATAGCTAGTCTTGAGAATATGTTTTTCCAATTATGTTTATTTACATAAAAGTAATTCTGAAAAATAGACACTGTTTGAAAGTCGCTCAAATAGCCTAAAAGCTGCCTTCCCAATCTTCCCTCATACTAAGGCCCATACCTGCAATGAATAAAAATACTTGCAGCTACAAAAATTGTACATGAATCGAATCTATTATCTTCAAAACCAGCCCCCATTCAATTTCTTTTCCAAGCTTTTGTTAGCTTTAAGTACACTTGAAACATATTTGTACAAACTTGTGCTCAGGCAACTTAAGGACAATTAGGTAGATATAGGAAAGGGAAGTTAACACTAGAATGGCACTTGTCAGCTGGCTAGAAGTTTTATGACATGTCAGTTTTACTAAAAATACTCAGTGCTTGATCTTAGACTTCGTTGTGTGAAGACATATTTGGCCAGACCTCAGTGTTTCATCCTGAACCTGAATATATGTAGTTTTAAGACTCCATGTTATGCCGCATGTTGATAGAGAAATATTTCAGTTCTGTTCTATCTCTAACTGCATTGAGTATTTCATCTTGGAATGAAGAGATTGACCTTCTGTTTTCAATTCCAATAGGGGGAACATTTGCCAGCTGTGGAAAGAGATGTTTTCACTGAGTATACATAAATGCCATAAGAACAGTAAACCAGGTTGGCATAAATAAAAAAAAAAATAAAAAGAGATTCAAGTAAAGAGAAAGAAGAAAAAATGAGATGAAGAGAGGGAAGGGAGGGAGGGAGGGAGGGAGGGAGGGAGGGAGGATTTATAGTGTTCTTTCTACTAGTAAGAGAAACAAGTAATAGACTGCATGGAAAGGTTACTAGAAACAGCATGAACTCTTCTAGAAATAAAATAATTCTTAAATGAAGAATATTTGGGCAAACCTATACTCCATGGTAAGTGTTTTTTAAGTCTGATGTATAAAAAAGAAGAAAGCAGAGAATTGATTAAAATTACTTGTTAGTTCTGTTGGTTGACAACAGGCAATTTGGAGTGATTTTTTTTCTATTTGAATAACAGATCAATTAATTTAAAACATATTTTAAGATCTTCAAAACATTTTATTTTATAAAACTATAGAACTCTGAATTTAAATCAGATTATTTTTTTCTTTTGAATATATTTTATATATATATACATATATATATATATAGGTAATTGGTAATTAAAAAAATACAAAATATACAATTAGTCTATGAAATGTTTTGATTTGGTCAAGTCTATATATATTGTGACAATAATATAGCAACTTTTGCCTATCATCATTAATAAATCTGTGAATTTGTCCCCACATTAAAAAGCATAGATGAAATAGGGAGGGAAAGAGAACTGCAGAGAAACTGCTGGTGAGTGGCACACAATGGTTTTAGTCAAAAATTAGCAGTGTTTGGTGAAGGCACCTATGTCAAAGCAGCCTCAAAGGAAAGAGCTGTTTTCTCATTGAAGGAAGCAGCACGATTCCCATTTTGGTGGAGACAGAAGCTGCCTCTTTGCACTGACATGTATTCCTGAGCTCAAAGCCATGTCTCCCACTGCCTTAATTTCTGTATAATGTAATGTTGTCAGGTCTTTCTATTCCAGACAGGTTTTTTCAACTGCACTCACTTAGAAGCAGGCAGAAATAGAAGTCTGTTTAGCAACAACAGTTAGCTGAGCTATTCTGCTCCCTAAATTCCTGCTCATCTCTCTTGACACTCTGGCAGATGCATTTTTAATTGCTATTTAGTGACAATGGCATTCAGTCAGAGTTTTATAATTGTCAAAAGGCTTTTTTAAATTTTACAATACCTCGTCTTACCAACTAGTTATAGCTTTGTCAATCAGTGGAATTAGAGTGCTAGTTAATTTACATTTCAGCAAATGTGGTAAGACTTTTGCAAAAATATCTCTGTAACTCAACCTTAATTTTGTCCAAACTGTTCCACACTGGAATATCATCATTCAGCAGATGCTGTAAAACCAGTTGAAACACTGTTGAAATGCAAAAATGAAATGCACTCTTTGTGCCATATGGGAGATGAAGAATGTATATGCTCAAAGCAGGACTGCACAAAGCTTGTCAGTACAGAAGCCAGTACTAGACAAAAGCAGGTGATGTGAGTGGGAGAGAGCACAGAACTCACAATAAATAGGTGCCTACAGAGCATGCACAGGCTAGAAATTATTTCTGTCACTGAATCCTAAATGATTTTGAGTTGGATTGGGTGTCTGGGTTTCTGTCTAGCTGTCTATATTCGGCCAATGCCTACATGGTAAGAAAATGTAAAATAAAATTGAAGGAAAAAACCTGTATCCATACTTAAGCCACAAAGATAAAAATATAAAAAGAGACATGAAAATAAAGGGAAAATTTTTATGTCTCTTTTTATATTTTTATTAACATAAATAAAAATTATTTTAGAGTTATTAAAATAAATAAAAATATTTTAGAAGAACAATTACTTACATGGTTAAGATGTCAAATATAAATTTTTAATCAATGTTTAACAAGAAATATAAATAAATAATTTTGTAAGTCGTGAAAAGCTCTAAGAAAAGCTTTTGAAAGAAAAGTAGTGGAAATGATTAAAGGGATGAATAGACTTACTTATTAGAAAAGATTAAAAGAATAAATACAAATAGTTTAGTGAAGTAATTAAGTGAGGGAAGAAAGGAGGACATAATAAACTACAAACATCTGAAGGCAGTAAACACAAAGGAAGGAGAGGAATAATTTAGCCTGATACAAGAGAGTGTAATTAGAAGTAAAGGAATTAAAGTTAAAAGGGGAAAAAATACATGGAGCAGAAGAGAAAAACACTTGCTCACTAGATGAAAAAAGATTGAAGTGCTGAGAGTCTATATCTGAGAGTAAGTAGATGAAAGGACTGGAAAGTATAGCAAAACAATAACAAAAAGATAAAAAACCCCCAAGTTCTAGAGGGCTTCATGCAACTGTCTGATTACAAAATTTACACTCTAGGACATTGCTTACCTTCTAAAAAAACACTTTTTAAAAATAACTGGAATGATCCTTTTAAAGATCATTTTCACTCCTGTGTAAGCCTTTATTATTGCCTGTTACCTCACTGAGTCTTTGTGGTTTGGTTTGGAAAGCCCTCTGGGAGAGTGAAGAAAGATATCTGTACAATCAAAGTGAGCAACTTCAAGACATGTCAAGCCCAGAGAGCAAGAATCAGATTTATTCCCAAAATCACTGACAAAGCAATGATCAGGAGGATGTGTGAGAGACTCAGTGCTTGATCTTTGTCTTGCTTACTTGTAAAATTTAGGGCTTTACGGGGAGGCTGTGTCAGCATTTCAGATTTGGATTTGCTGTTCCCTGACAAGGTGTGCTCCATAGTCTTTCTGTGTCTCTTTCCTATTTTCTGTCCACTTCCTATCAATTTCAGACTATCACAGTTCCCATTCCTTTCTTTCACTGCTCTCTTCCTGTCTTCTCGCAAATAATTTCCTGCAAGTTTCCCTTTGCTTTCCATGCAAGCACACTAGCTCCTCTTTGCCTCCTTTCCACTATTGCTTCTCCCAGAAGTCCTAATTCCTGCCTTGTCATTTTCTACTTGTCTCCCTTAGGAACAAATGTCACAGAATATCTCAGTCCCACACCCTCTTCCTTAGCCTCCTTTTTCATTTTCAAATTTCCTTATTCAAAAAACAGCTCTTATGATAGGAGAAAAGAGAGGACAGTGGATAGTTTTGTTGTTATATGTAGAAATAATTTACAACTCATTTAATTTCTACCATAATATGAAAAGTAAAAAGTACATTCAAATGGAAAGCCACAGGTTTAGTTTTAATCAGCAATTTTCAGGCTCCTTTTCTGATTTTAACAAGAGTGAGGTATGTCCTGAGATGCTTTCTAGAACTTCATTTCTTTCTAGAGGCAAGAGGAAGGCAGGGTTATAAAGTGAATAACCTCATATTACCATGAGGTTTGACTGAAGCACAAATGGAGTAGCTGTTATTAGAGATCAGCCATGTATTGGCATGAGGCTGAGCTCTAATCTTTCTTTCACCCTTTAGCTTCTGTTCCCAGGACTTTTGATCCAATTCTAAAGGCAGTAAAATATATTCCTACTGTCTGTTATGTTTCCCCAGTGTTCTCTATCAATCCTGATACTCCCTTTCCTAGGTAATGGAGGTTGTTATACTGTCTATCATTGTTCAGGTTTGTAATTATATTTTGAAAGCATCCTAGATTTTAGTGCGTTTAAAAACTTAGTCTACATATGTTACGCTTATCCTCCTATTGAGAAATTTCAGGTATAACCTAAAACCAGATATACAAAAGAAACATAATTGATTCATTTTCCTTTTTCTATATTCAGAGGGAGGTTTTTTTCTACTTTTTTTTCAGGTGTACTGTAGCAGTTATGACAGGTAATATCAGAACCCTATCTGATAACTTTTAAAGGAATAATGTGTGTTGTTAAGATTGATTTAGTTTACTATCAGATCAATTTTGCAACAAACTTTAAATTAAAAAACATCTTCCAAATTCCCTGACTAGTTTAACTGTTGAAAAAGCTACTCTGGCCTTGTTATGATACATAAAAGAAGTAGAGTGGCTTATGAAAGTACCCTAGAAGATTCTGTCTACTCCTTTAGTTTGAGCAATTGGAAAATATCTGCAAGAATGCTCCTCAGAATTATTACACACAAATTGTCTCAATTTTTTTTTCAAGTAGGATAGCTGTAAATTTCCTTTCTTGAAGCTCTACTTTGTGTACTGCAACTTTAGCAGATCATTGCCCTCAGCTTCACTGAAGGCCCAAGGGGGAAAAAGCCACTGTAAGAGCAATCCCTAAAGTCATCTGCTTTTGGAAGTGGTACCCAAAGTATACAGTTCAGAAAATCACATTATTTTTTCACTTTGTCTCATTTGAAAAATCAAAACTATTCTCATGAGTTTCCTGATTCAAATTCTGTTACTCAGTTATTATCTAAAGATTCTAAACATGCAGCTCAGAAATATTTACCCACGGCCTAAAAGTAATGTGTGCTCATGTTCTTTCGAAGGGGCCAGTGGTTTTGTGGATTCACACTAAAATGTATATAAATGTAAGAGCATATGCAAATAATTTTTCCATATGATGAATATAATTTTAAGAATTTGCTTTCATTTTTTAATCAGCATTCTTCATTGATGAAAAGCTATGAACTGGAAACAGCATTAGAAATCCCCCTAACCCTGAAATGATCAGATTCTGGTAGAAAATTGAATAATTATTTTCCTTTCCATTTCCCAATCTGTCATTTTCTGATGGCTCGAGTAATCCTTTTTTCATCTTGTTCTTGATGAGATGGCTAATAATAAATCACTTATTTTAGAATGAAAATTATTTTGCAAGTCATGGGCTACATATAAAATTCAAATTTCTTGAATTGTTCAGTACAGATCCATTTGGGAACATTGAGTTTGTTTTAATGACAGCTTAAGATCAAGCTATCAGGTGTGATTACAAGTCTCACATTTCTTAAGTGTCTATTTACTTACTAAGAGGTGTCCATTCTCTTCTGACTGGACACATTAACAGGTCACAGGTCAAGTGCTGAAGGACAAGTTACTGTGAAAAGCCACACACCTGTTTGCTTTGATTTGGCCCTTTAGACATAGCGAACAATTAATAGAGTTACCAATATCAGCCAGTCCACCTGGAGTTGCAATAGGAGAGTAAAGCATCAGACTGAATCTGCAAAAAAAGCAAATAGAAAATTTCAGAAAAGTGGTAGGAAGAAGCAGAAAATGTTGTCTTTCTAATGAAATAACAGATTTTTTGTTGTTGTTTCTGTGAATGTACTTAAACATTCATCAGGCTTGTACATATTCCTTTTCCTTAGGTGTTTTTTATCTCATGCCATCAGGACTAGCAGCTAAATGTTAGCCATATAACTGAATCTATGAGCTGACTTGTCACACAGTTCCACACCATTCTATCTCCATAAGCCAGGTCGCAAAAGAGAATGCTAATAGAAGTACTTCTTCACTGAACCACAAGGTTCATCTCTTGACCAGTACATCCTAGACATTTGTGTTTCTGTCAGTATGACTCTGATTTGTTCAGGGTCACTCCCACTTGAGCCCTATGGATCAGAGCGTGTTCTGGGGACACAAACTGTGTCTTAAAAGCCTCTCCATCCTCTCAAAGATTTTTCTCAAAAAAGAGCTCTCTTCACCATCTCAAAGCTTTGGACTAAGTCTCCTCTGAAGCGGACAATACATGCTATTTAGGAAAACCAAAAACCACCCTTTCACCATACTTATAGTTCTCAGCAGTTGCATTGACCTCTTTAAAAGGCTTCTTAGAACTTCTTTATGCCTGATAAACATAAGTGTAGTTACAAAATCCAAAGGACAGAATGTCAGTTTAAAGCCGCTTTTAGTTAAATGCCTCTCACATCTCCTGCCAAGCACTTCTTTGTGGGACCAGCAGATAGCAGGAGAACATGTTGTCTCTTCCTTTTAATATTTTCAATGTGGTGGTAGGAATATGTCAGAGTCTATTTATGAGTGGCTGCCACTACTGACCTTTTTTATCCAGAGTGTTTTCTAATAAGTAAAGAATTAACACCCAAAGAGTAGCAGTTTGTAATTTCCTGGCTTAACTGTGGTATGAGTATTACCCTTTTGAACTCTATCATTACCCTCTTAGTCATCTGAAAATTATACATAAAATTAAAATCAGTAGCTGAGAATATAATTTGTTCCATTCAAGCCATAGGAAAAAAAATCCAGTAAGAGAGCTTGAGTTCAAACAGGAAATTTCAGTAACATCTTTCACTCAGGTAAGTGTAGATCCATCTAAATAATAGCTTTGACTGTCCAAAATCAGAAACAAGCAGTTATGATAACATGTTACATTACAAAATCTTGCTTTCCATGTCCTTAAAAAAATATTGTTACATGAAATAAAAGATAAGAAAAATGTTATGTTTTTGTGTGCTGTATGTGTTCTGTTATACATCATGTCCCATCCCATTGGTAGTAAGGTCCTAATTTTTAGCCACACTCATATACAAATGCCCTCTGTTTTGGTTTGCTTTGTATTGTTTTATTTTCTCCTGTATTTAACATTTACACTTCAAAATTTTATTAACCAGTCTGATTTGTTAATTGGTGCTTGTTTTACTAAAAAAAGTTTTAATATTTGGCTTTAATGTTGTTCAAGCATTTATATTGTTCAAAGTTTAAGTCATCTTATCCTTAACAATGTAGCATAATCTTTAAAAGACTTTTCCACTTTTCCTCTCATTTAAAAATACAACACATTTTGTTATTCCCCTGCCATTCAGAGAATTGGACAAATATATAGCTGAAGAGGCACCTGAAGCTTTTGGGCTGTTTCCAGACTTTGGCCAGGAGTCAGGAACAAATACAATAATATAGTACTGGCAATCTGTACTTTGTAACTTAAACTGTACTTTGTGACTGTACTTTGCAGACTGTGGTATGTAGTGATGCTACTTAGTAGCTCTGTTTTCACATGTATTTCTCCAGTCTGAAACCTCCAAAATCAGAGATTTTCATGGACTGACTGATTTATCTTGAGACTTCTCTTAAAACCCTCCATAAATCATAAAACTGTTACTTACTGCTCTAAGGAATGATTCTCAAACCTTGGTATTCTGGCATTCAAGAATCCTCATAAATAAATAAATAAATAAATAAATGAGGTGCAAGTGGAAAAATTAAACTATATACTATTTTGTGGTTGATTGACCTTGTCTACTCTCCAGATGCCCAGTCTCTCTATTACTACGTCTTCCAAAAAGGGCCAGGGAGAAAATGTGACAAAAAACCTCATGTGCCAAGATAACAGTGAGTTCACTCAGCTATTACCATCTTGGGCAAAAAGGAATCAAATTGGTAAAATTGGTAGAATTCATTTCCAATTAAAAAGAATAAGATAATGGGAAATAAGAAAAAAATATGAAACATCTTTTCCCTGCTCCTCTCTTCCTCACCGAGTTCAACTTCAGCCCTAAGTTCTCTACTTCTCCCCTGAGCAGTGCAGGAGGACTGGGAGGAAATTAGTTGTAATATCAAACCCTATATCAAACAGCCTATATTTAGTTCCAGAAACCAATACTCTAATTTATCCCTGTGGCTAATCATCACAATGCAAACTGCCAATCAAGAGGGACAGAATAATTAAAGAAAAGGTATAAGTCCCTGGTCACTTTTCTGGGAGAAAGCTGAACTTCATCTGCATAAGGAAAGCCCAGGAGGTCAGTGTTTCAAACAGGTGATAAAAACACAGCTGTTAGAAGCAGCTGTTGCAAAATAAGAGTTTTTGGCAGAACCTTTTAGTTTCAAAATTAACATGTAGCAATCAAAAATGAAAGATCCAGACAAGTTTTAAAAATAAGCAGAAGCAATGAAGGGGAAAATGCCACTTACATAAACATGGCTAACTGGGCACTTTGGGATTCCTGGGAGAGACTTCAAGAGTTACTTTTTAATTCTGAGATATATTATCCAGAATCATTTTGAAATCCATTTATTTCAGGAGTCCATGATATATACATACTATTGACACCAATTGCTATAGTGTAAATCCTTAAGACTTAGATACATATTTAAGGTGTAGGAACAACATACACAATTTTTTTCATAATTTTTATATCATGAGTATGCCTTCAGTAGCCTCTTTCAAAAATATTTTCTTATTAATATAAAATTATAATTATTGGAAACTTAAAACATTACTATAAGTAACATTATTGTTAATATTTACAGCAGCATAAAATTAAACAAAATGTCATTTATATTTCTTTTGATTATGGTTTTAAAGTATGTGTAATAAGACAGAAAATAATTTAAACTAGTTTTGCTAATATTTATAAGTGGGTGTCATTAGAAGAATTCAGTTATGGGGAAAAGAAACAAAAAAAGGAAGACAGAAAGCTTTTCTTAGAAATTTAAGTCTCACCTTAAAGTCTGAGAAGGAATACAAAGATCTGTTGCATGAATAGCTCTTTTTCCAAAAGAGGTTTGCAGTAGATGACACATCTACCTGTGGTAATAAATCAGTAGCTGTTTCTGTGCTAACTCATGCTGTCTATTTGAGTAGTAGGCATGCCATAAGAAGATGTATACAGACCTTCAAGAAATAATGAATTTGACCAAAATGAGACATGTCCAGATGTTGGTGGTCCCTATTTTTATTTTTTTAGTCAGTCTCTGGAAGCCTGAACTAAGTTAGGCCCAAAGGCTTGTACTTATTTTGTAATAGCTTTCATTTGAACTTTGCAGATCTCTCCTTTCTTGAGACAGACAGATAGATAGACAGAACAAAGCTTATCTATCTATCTATCTATCTATCTATCTATCTATCTATCTATCTATCTATCCATCTCAGAGTATATTACTCTCTGAGAACAGAGTAGTTATTGTCCTGTATTTATTCACTCATGCAAGAACATTCCTGAAATGCTCATAGATGTAAATGCTTCTACAAAATCTCAGCAGCTTCTTGGATATTTTGACACTCAACACCATTCACTACTTCTTCAGAAACTTGCAGAGTTGATTTCTTCCTAATTTTAATATGTTATTTCAGTATCTCAGCGCTAGCTTTCTTTCCTCTGACCCTCTGACACTGATTCTTCCTTTGAACCATGTACTGTATTAGCAAAAGCTGTTATAATACTGATTTGATACAATTTAAATTTGGGCATACTGCAAAGTACAGTCCCTCACAGGGGCAGGTAATTCCTTTAGTTTCATTATACTCTTTGGTTAATATTATTGGCAGATTTGTTATTGCTGTTACCAGATTTATGAAGTAATGGAATAATCTCTGGAAATAATTATTATAACTGTGATAAATTATTTACTATTGGGCAGAAATAATTTTAATTACTTTTACTCTACATCACATGGAAAGGCTGAGTGTTTCCTATTCCAGATGTCTTAAGCGGGTTTTTGTACAACACCTGCACAATTATCTTTATCCATGTTCTCCAATCCTCAGTTAAGATTTCCTCTTAAAAGCATTCAGTTCATATTACTGATTTTGTTCCAGCTAGTACAGGAGTAGTGGAAAGGATAGGAAAACATAATTAAATTTCTTTGCAACATCCAAAATACTAAAATAGCTTTGTTGCTAAGGGCTTCTGTATCTAGCCTCACTTTTGCAGCCCAATGTGTGAGTTAGGTAGGTTTGATTTTTATTGTTTTCTTTTTTCCTCCCCTTCTGTCATTTCTCAGCACTGAATTGTTTAGATTCACATTGCTGTAATTGCTTTAAAAAGAGTGGTTTTCCTGCAGAGGGTGAATTTGGCCACAAATGCCTAATTAGGAAGATGGAGTGCTTGCCCACAAAATGCTCTTTTAAAAAAAGATATACAGCCTGTATTTATGTCAAGTTAAAACAACCAACAGGACAGGCACCACAATCCAACAACCTGGAAATCATATAGAATTTATAATCACTTCATTTGGTTTTTTTCTTCTTCAGTTTTGTATTGTTTTGGAGGATTTAGTCATCAAGAATTTGTCTCGTGTAATTTAACAAGGCAAATGCCAAGTTTCATGATTCCTTATCTTAAGAGTAATTTTCATAAAGAACAAAAGGTTACAGATTTTTGGGTTAAGATGAATAAATAAATGGCTTTATAACAAAGAGCTAAAGTTATGTGTGGTCATTCTTTTAAATAAATTTGAGGAGTGATACATCCCTAGAAATTTTGCATGAGTGTGACTGTGTTTGTGTATATCTGCCTATGATGAGAAAGGGGAAATTATGGGTACCAAAGTCTTCTTCAGACAACAAAATAAATACCTCATAACTTTAGGGGACTTTACCTCAATATCTGCTAAAAGGACAATACTGGACGTAATCCAGGTGGGGTTTGGAGAGTTAAAAATAATCTCCAGACACAGTGAATTCATGACACAGTGAAGCACTTTATTGGACCTTATCAGATCACAGGGTTTTCCTGCAGATGATGTGCAATGTCCTTCCAGACTTACTTGGAAAGCCTCACAAACAAAAATATGAAAAACCAAGTATTTTTTGTTATCTAATTAAAATAAGCATGTACTTTTGTATATGTGTACACGCATTGCATTTTTTCAAGCCTATCTAAAAAGAGTTATATTATTTCCCCACCCTGATTTTTTCCACAATTTTTAGTCATTTTCATCATAGAATTTATTATGTCTGGTTGAACTTTTTCAGATCTGTATTTTATTTTTCAGCTATTCATTTTTTTCATCCCTAAAGCATCATAGAATCAAAAGATACGTGCGGTTGACAGGGACTTTGGGCATTGCCTTATCCAATTTATCTGCTCAAAGCAAATCCAGTCAGAGAAGGTTGTCCAGAGCTGTGTCCATCTGGGTCTCGAATATCTCTGCAGATGGAGACTGCCCAGCTCTCAGCAACCCATTCCCATGTGAGATGAACTTCACATTTGAAACCTTCTTTTCTTATGATTAAACTAACTTTGCTGCATTTCTATTTGTGATTCTTGCATTTTGTCTTCTCACTGGATACCATTGGGAAGACACTCTTTGCACCATCCTATCAGATATTTATATAGTAAAGAATGCACAAATAATATATTGCAAATATTTATGTTAATTTTATTTTTAAAATTTCATAATAAAACTTTAAAAAGAGGGAATCAAAGAAACTATGAGGGTTTTTTAGATTTTTTCTTTCTTTTTGCTTTAATTAAATGTTTCTGACAGGAAAACATCTCATAAATCCAAATTAAATCCATTCAAATTATTTCAGCTAATTTTACAAATTAAAATGTTTTGGTGGTTAATGGGAAGGGAGTATTCTGCATTTATTCCTTGTGTGCTCGTGCAGAACTTCCTGCAGAATTAGATGAATAGTATTTCATTTCAAAGAATATATTCCAGATAGCTGAACAGATATTAAATGGACTATTTGTTGATAATGTGCTCATAAGTTTTAATTAAGTGTTTTGAGGCAAACATAGTTCAGGGTCAAGGTTACCATTTTTAATTATTATTTTTAAAATTCTTTCCAACAAATAGGTAAAACTTTGATAAAGTCTTATAATCAATTTTTCTTAAACTACTTTTTTTTTTGTAAAATCCCGGCTCTTTGTGCAAAGCAAACTTTTTTGAGAACTAATAGCATAATGTGTAGATTAAAATAATCAAGGTCTTGTTAGTAATTTTTCTGCTACTAAGAGAGAGAATGAGCTGTTCATACCTATCATCTAATTTTTTGAAACCTTTTCTGTGGGATGCTATGTGGAATTGAAGAGCATCAAGCTAATAAATAATATAGACCCACTCATTTTGTTTATCAGATCTGCCTGAAAAGATGTCTCACCATTCCTGCGGTGAAAGTCGTGGCAAAACCTCGCTTTGTCTCCAAACTCTGAAGTCTTTTGGCACAGCTTATATTCAATTTGGCTTTTCTTAAGCACTGAGATTGGTCATTTACTGCATTTAGGCATCCCAAGATTTTGCCGGACATTATTGATCATCTGTTCTTAGATAAGAGAGCTTTTAGGCAAGAGCCTGATTCTCCTGTCCCCATAGGAACCCAGACTAAAAGATCAAGCAGAGGCCAGCCCAAGAAACTAAAGCAGTATCCTTAAAGTGATATGCTTACAGAGATATGTCATCACCCCAGTTGAGTGGTTTCTGCTAGTGAGGCACACAAAATCCCTGTTGATATGGATGGAATTTCAGTCTTCTGAAAATTAACCTTACTCAGTATATTTTACGTAAACAGCTTCATATCATAAATAGGGAAATAAAGGCTGAAGTCTTTGTAAGGAGTGTGGACACTGTTTGAAACTTAAACATTAGTGTTGCTTCCTTTTAAACTTAATAGACTGAATACATCCATCCTAATGAGACTGTTGTCCATAGCTTTAAAACAATTTTATTTAATTTTAACAAATATTCCACATATCCTTATAAGAACAAGCAAATTTTCATTGCACTGATCATCTTTCTTTTATGAGCAGATATGTTTTACTAGCAGATACTTTAAACAGAGGAAAACAATCTGTCACCAGATAATTCGTAAAAGGATGGGAATAAGTCATACTGTTTGCATATTTCTTATGTTACTGGCTTGTGGCCTAATTTAATCTATTCTGAATGCACAGTAAATGCAACATAGTAATTTTAAAAGCATAAACCTCTCAAAAAAGCCAGGCAGAGGTCTGCTATAATGTGTTAGGTTATGGATATCATATTTACTATTGATCTCTGAATGCAGAACCAATTCATTCTGTACTAGAAAATATTTTTCATATATTTTTAGAAGATATTGAATGGCTCTTAATCAGTGACAAGAATGTTTTGTGTGTTACTGCTCAAGTACATTAGCAACATTGTACAGCATTTCAATAGAAAAAACAAATCTGGTGTGGTATTACTTGAATGAACTGACTTCCTGTTCAGATTCCCTTAAATTAAAGGAAAGTTCAGAGTAAGCAATCCAAATGTGCTGCAGGAGTTATATATGGAGATCCACCTAAGCCTATATTGTACGGACATAGTATTCATTGTAGTTTGAATCACTGCTGGGGAGGATTTAATTTAATTAGCCACTTGATTATTATAGTTTGTTTCTGTGTTATCTGTCTCAAGAAGCTTCTGTTACATCCCACTCCCTACTCATTCTATTTTCTTTTCTTCAAACTACCCCATTCTAATGACCAGGTTCCTGCATCTCCTTCTTTATTTTTTTTTCTATTCAAGTTTGGATGCAGAAATCCCCAATATACTAACCTAATCTCACTTTTGTGTTCATGGACGGCTGGTCCAGGCTTGGATGACATTTAAAAATATCACACACCTGGTCTAACCAAATATGGAATACAAGTGGGTATGTACTTGTATTAAATAAATTATTATAATCAGGTTTTGACTATTAAAATCTTTTTATTTCAGAAACCTTGTCCTGCTCTTGAAGTCTATTGCTTCCTCCTTTACTTCTCCTTAACAGCCTTTTCCTATAAAGACTGTGTTATTACACTCCCACAGGACTCATAAGTGGCTAAGAATAGAGGGTATGAATATAAGAATGAGATTCAATTCACTGATTAAAGACTCTCGTTTTAGGTATCTATCAGCACATCTTTGGTACATGTTTATCCTCCTGTTGCAGTCAGTAGAAGTTGAGGGTAGGACTGAGTTGTGTAAAAGCAGGTATACAACATCACAGAGTTTTCCAGAGGGTGTCCCAGACATCCGCACGGGCCTGGCAGGTAAGATGGATAACAGACAGGAAGGCTCAGCCCCTATGAGGCAGCAGGAGAAGCCCCACAGTGTGTTCTGAGCGTTTCACAAGCCCCTCCACTCCTGCTTTCATGTCCCTTGTTCTCCGCACATCCAGGCTACCATAGAAAAACTTTGGGGACATTATCACCCTAGATAATATCTACCTCAGAGTGAAACAAATCCCCTCAATGAATTTTCAGAACAAAGAAACAATCCCCAAAACAATAAGCAGTAATAATGGAACACTAGCCTCTTTCCAAGGCTCGTATAAATGACACATTTCTTTTAATTATCCTGTTATTTGTAAGGGAAGGGTTTGCATCTGTGCATGAAGAATGACAGATTCTGACTGAAAAACAACCAAACTACAGCTGCTGTGTGAGAAAGGGAAATTCAGTGAAATGTTTCTGAAATTAGCTATCACATCATGTTCAATTACAGGGGAGTCAGGCTGTGTCTCTGAAGGTATTTCAGTTACACTTCTTACATTGATATTGACATTCAATAAAAGTACCAACTTCTAACCCTACTTTAGTGAGGAAATCTTGTCTGCCACCATTCCCTAGTCAACTCATTACAAATTTTCTTAGTTTCTAACAATTTAGTTTCCAGAATATCATTCACAAAGCCTAGGCATATTAATAGTAAGTGTTTGCAGTCAGAAAAATGGGTACCATTAATATTCTGAAAGCATGAAATCTTGAAAAAAGTTTTGCTCATCTTACTGACTTTTAAAGTAATTTTTAAAATAAATAAAAAAATGAAACATTTTGAAAATCCTGTAGCAGACATTTGAAAATAATTTAAATTTCAGACCTTATTTTTTATTCTTTTTATAGATTGAAGATATGCCAAATTTAATTGATACATGTTACTTCTTTTCCTCATAAATGTCATGCTCACAAAACATCTACATTTTTATCATTGACATTAAATCCTGTGAAAGGAATAGTACTTTTGATGGCTTGAAAATGCCTTTGAATCACCCTACAGAGTAACTTCTTTCTACTAAATAGATAAAGTAGAAATTAAATAGATGAAGATAAATAGAGATAAAGTTAAATAGATGAAGTAGAAATTTGTTCCTCATCTCTCAGCTATATAACTATACCATAATAAATGCCAGCTAGTATCAGCTTTTTTTTTTTGACTCTTCAATTCATTAAGCACTGAAATAAAGTTTTCAGGTTTAAAGAATGCAAGTGCCACAATAATCTGAGTTTTCCTTACGTTTCATCACATTGTCTTTGTTTTTTTCTGTCACGATAATGTTGGGGTTTTTTTTAAATTTCCTCTGAAAAATAAAATTTGTGAGACACAATTCACTTAAGTAAGTTTGTTGTCATAAAATGAGAAAAGCTTTTAAAAGTATTTTTTCAAATATAAATAGAAATTCCCTTTCCAGAGTGATTTAGAAGGATTTAGAATGAAAAAAAATGAAATCTTTTTCCTAGAGTGACAAAACATGATGTTTCAATACCAAAACATTACAGATATTTTTCTGCTTTCCTTTTAACTTGTGGATTATCTGCTAGGAGAAGACATTTTACATTGTCAAACCAATTTAACAGAAAATTATTGGTACCACCTAGACTTATTTCAAATAAATGTGAAAGCCTGTGAAGATTTCAATCTGAGCAGGCTGCAAAAAATCATTCAGGTAGCGATGCCCTGAATAACAAAGGACAGTGTCTGTGCTGATATGGCTGAATGTGTCAGAAGCTGTTGCCACAATTTCTCAATTACCTGTATGCAAGGTAATGTGAGGCTGGACTTGGCTGTCCCTCTTAATGCCAGGCAGTCACTTACACCCTTTCCAAAAGAGGGCTGATCTCCAGTGTCCTAGGGGACATTGAGATGTCTCTTTTTTGAAGAACTTTTCCAGAAGTAAATAATTCCATTTGCTGGAATGATGTGAGACCATCACACACAAATCACAGACATGGCAGTGGAGGGCTCCTCAAACAAGATATCAGCAAAAACAGCAGGGAGAGGAATTTTTTTTCAGAAACTTGAAAAGCTTCAATTCAGTATATATCCTCATTGTAAAAGTAATAGAAATTTAAAGGGCTTTTGAGTTTGTCACTGGACAATGTCAAATAAACATACATTTTTTTCACCAATATATGTCCTCTGTGGTACACATTTTTTTTCACCCTTAATTTAATTATTAAAATGCTTTCTCATGTAGATAATTCAAAGGACAATTGGAAAGTCCAAATATATACTATAGATCAACTCATCTTGACAATGAGATCTAGAGGAAAACCCTTTAAAACAGTCTTCTTTCTTTATTCTGATTTTCTTTTCTATTCAGGATTCTTAGTCTGGTTCCCAAAGAGAGTACAATCTGGAATGAGATGATGCCACAGAAAGACTTAAAATCAAACTTGGAGTCATAACACTTTGCAGGGCATGCAGGATTCATATGTACACAAAGCGCCTCCAACCCCACAAATAATGTCATACTTTGAATAAACATAGAATACTAAATTGGGAGGTCGAGGATTGAGGGCGTGGGAAGACAGAGTATGTTTTAAATATTATCCCCTCCTCAAAGGCAGCAGAAGCTGCGGAAGGCCTGATATGGGGTATTTTACTGGTTGGTGCATCGTAAATTTTCATGTAGCCTAAATTATAGTGTCTTGTTTTTCAAGGTTGTTGTATTTGTGTCCACACTGTGATTCTTCCTAGATACAACATAAAGAAAAGGAGGAAATTAAAATATTATCAATGCTATGAAGCCAATGAAGCCAATAAATCCATGAACATTGTCTGTTAATAATTTCCTTATAAACTATTTATACATACTAAAATATTTTTCATTATATGTTACATGTTTCATTTGATCTTTATTCTGTCTCCACTCTCCCTCCTCTCGAAATTTTTTCTAGTTCAGAAGTAGTTCATGAACTAAGGGATTTAGCAGTTATGGATTTAATGGAAAGACATTTTCTTTGAAAGAATGGGAAATGTGGTTAACAGGAATTGTACTTGACCATGGTTACAAGAATAAGCTTCTCAATTTGATGTCTAATTGTCCCTAGATAATAGATTACAATATCAGTTGACATGGTCACATTGTTTATTGCCTTGCAGACAGTGAATACGGTGGTATTTGTTATTAGAACTTTTTTCTACAAGGAATGAAGCATCAAAAATAAAATAGTCTGAGCAAAATGGAAGAGCAGAGATGTGAAAGGCAATGAAAGAGAAAACAGAGTTCAATTTAACCTCTTTGTCATCATAAAATAAGGTATTTAGGTCAGACAATACATCCTAATATTCACCAATGACAACATCCTTAAGTGAGACACCTGTGTTCTCTTCAAAAATGTATAAGATACATCTGATTAGCTTAAAAGGAAAAGTGGGTTTGGGGTATAACATCAGAAGACCGTTTCAGTGATTTAAGAGAAAAAAATATATAAAAATAGCTTTGATTTTTTGAAATCAATTTGAAAATTCAGAGTAAAATCTTTTGTTGATTTGCTGAACATTTTTAAAGTTCAGTCCTTGGAAAAAGTGCTACCCGTAGCCATTATTTGGGTCCCCTATCTTAGCTCTGGTGCCTGCATCATAAGAAAGACATGGGCCTGCTGAAAAGAGTCCAGAGAAGGCCATGAAGATGATCTGAGGGCTGGAACACCTCTCCTGTGAAGGCAGGCTGAGAGAGTTGGGGGCATTCAGCCTGGATAAGAAAAGGCTCAGGGATGATCTCATTGGGGCTTTCCAGTACCTAAACAGGACTACAGGGCAGGTGGAGGATTTTTTATGAGTGTATGTAGACAAGAGGGAGTAGCTCTAAACTGAAGGGGGGCAGATGATAGGAGGGAATTCTCTACTGTGAGGATGGTGAGGCGCTGGAACAGGCTGGCCAGAGAAGTTTTGGATGCTCCATTCCTGGATGAGTTCAAGGCTGGCTTGGATGGGGCCCTGAGCAACCTGTCTAGTGAAAGGGGTCCCTGCTCATGGCAGTGCCTTGGAACTAGATGATCCTTATGCCTGGAATAAACTACAAGTTAATTTGTTACATCTAACAAGGCGTGAACTTCGCTTTATATGAGATGCAGTGTTTTGCAACATTCTGAGAGTTCACAAACATACAACCATGAAGTTAATTATGTGTCAACCAAGTAGAAGCTATGACTTTCTGCATACTTGGTAATAGATGAGTTAAAATAATGTTGCTCTTTTTTTGAGAATCATGTTGCTCATTTCTGTGGTAAAATTTTTACCAAATCCAAGAAAGTAATAAATAAATTGATCTATTCTGCTTCTATTTGGTCTTTTCTCAGAAGAAATTCAATTGCCATAAAATTTCTGTTACCTGAATAATTTTGTACGTTAACCTTAAAAATCGTCAAGTAACCATATCAGGTGCTGAGAAATCCCCCCTGAAATCTTCACAAAGGGAAAAACAAACTAACAAAGTTACAAGATTGTAGTTACAGTTGTTATTCCATGAATAAAAATTACTATTGCAAAACTGGATAATTGCAAAGCATACACACATACAATCAGATCCGACAATCAAGTTTTCTTTTCTTGTAGCATTTGTACTTCTGTCTATGCATTTCAAAATATAATTTAATTTTATGTAAAAAATTTCCTGAAAGGCAAAAACGCATTTCAACAGTGGTAATTCTGTTTTAAACCATGCATAAAAAACCAATAAAGAGCAAAATGCTAATAGGTTTGTAAATGGCCTATGACCTTTTCTAGCTATTTTTCAATATTTTTCAACAGTTAAGAAACAGCCACTGAAGTAAGTCAATAGTCTCTTACTGTATTATTCACTTTAGAAAAATGAATGTTTATCAAATTGACTTGAATTGATAATAATATGATAGTTCATGCTCAAGAAGCCTCACAATCACCATTGTGAAGAACTGGATATTGTCTTTCTGGCATAATCACATGGACAGTGGATTGCATTTACACCTTCCATGACCTTGAAAACAGTTTCCCATACCAATGTCAGAAACTTTTTTTTTTATTCTGCTGCTGCTGCCAAGTCTATAGACTAGACAAGTGAAATTAAAAGTTATAAGGTAAATACTGGTAGTAAATAAACAGTTATACTCTTTTTTCAGTTTTAGGATGAAAAATCCTCAAAATTATGAACTATAATTTAAATTGCAGATTTTGTAAGACATTTCATTAAGAGAATTCAATTACACTGAGTTCTTATAAATTGTAAATTGGAATTTAAATGGCTAGTGTTTTTAAAATGTGTTTTTAAATATTCACTGAGATTCCTTGATTTCATGATCCTAAGTTTCAAAGATGTTAGATTTGATTCACAAGCTGTTGCATATTAAATGCTTTCAGTAGATTTGACTTCTTTGTTCCATTATATGTTCCTGAACTTAGCAGAATATATTTTTCTTTCTTTTCATGGCATTTTTCTCTTAAATGTCTTCTAGATCTGCATACTCTTGTACTTCTTTAGATATTTTACTTCTACATTGGATATGCACTAATTCAATTGTTATTACTTATAAAAATTTTCCTTGCATCTTAAAATCAATATTTATCTATACTGTATTTATTGATCTGTTACTCAGCAGTTCTAGTGTCCTTCTCTAACGAAGACCAAGGAAGTCTTTCTTTTCCTTCTGTTCATACCTCAGCCTTACTGTAATAGGATACAGAATTCTAAAATGTTGCAACTATAGCTAGGAGAAGGTACATGAATATTCTCTACATAAATAAAATATAAGAAAAATATTGCTTTCTGATGGAGTGAGCAAGAAGGTTCCATAGGTATTTCCCATGGAAGGAAACATACTGGGCTTATGGGCAGCTATGAAATTCCTATGCCCTACAAAGTTGTCGGTTTCATCTTTGGGTTTCACTGGTCTATCTTTCAACTGATTTTTTTATTTCAACTGTTAACATTGCAGTCATAACAGATCACCTTATCTATATGTAATTATATCCATATAGCCGATATTTTTATTTTATTCAAAATCTCGACACTGTTAAATTTTAAAAGGCTCCATTTTATTTAAAAATTGAATAGATTACCATATTACTAAAGAGGCGTTCTTGATTTGAAATGGGGTTTGGATTTCCTGACGTGTTTAAGATTTGTTAGTTTTGGACAAGAACATAAAGCAGGTCAGTGCTTCTGAATTATGTCACCATTTAGTGGAAAACAAGCCCTTTGAGAAATAACAATCTACTTCACAATCATGTTACAGCTATAGTTACAGTTTATGATGATTTATTAATGCAGTCTGGTTTGGATTGCTCAAGCATTTTATTTTGCTTGATCTGAATGCTATCTGCTTTATCATTTATGAAATTATGTAGAATAGTCTGACAGTGTTTTGAGATGGTGTCATTCTTATTTATTAAAAACACATGTCCAGCTGTGTCATTACACATTAGATTTTTTCTGTACTATTTTGTCAGTTCCTTCAGTTTTTACAAAAATTAATTTTTACTTAGCAAATGATAAAGTATTTTCTTTAGGTAACTCTATTAGTGATTTGAGTTTTTCTTCCTTCATCTAAGGTAGAAAAAAATGTGGGATAATGACTTTTTATAGCTGTATAGAAAACTACTAAACACTGGAAAAAATGCATTTGCAGTTTAAAGATGTATACAAACACAGAGGAATGTGTGTGCATGTCCGGGGGCACTGGTAAAAAGATTTTTCTTCTTTAAGTGAAGTTAATCAGGAAAATATTATGAAGCTGGGATATATCACAGGACAATATTATGAATTCATTATGGGTCACAGCTGCAAGAGACTTCATCAGGAGAAATTAGGAGAGTTTTCACAATTCTAAACCCATATATATTTGATTCTTCTGAATATTTTTCATTACAAATACAATCTTTATTGATAAATAAAATTATCTGCTGTAGCAATGCACATGGGACTGCACAGGGCAATCAAGTTTCACCTACATTATCATAGTGTTTATTTATTTACACAAAAATCTGCATGCATGCCTTCAATTGGTTTACATAAAGCATTTACAGTGATTTCACTTCAATAATTGAATTGATACATATATATGTGTAACTTAGAGTTAACATGCTGTTTTTCACTGGTCCTCTTGAACCACAAAATACTTAGGACACTCCAGACATTTATTTTCACATGGCAGTCTTTTTTACTCTGTGAAGCTGACAAAAATGCTGTTGTGCTCAGTGACATCTCAGGAAATGCCTTCGCCTTCTTCAGGTTTCTAAATTGTGGTAGACCACTCAAACTGAACATGAGGCTGAGCTGAGATGTGTGTGATAACCAAAATAACTCCAAGGTCCTTTGTTCCTGTGGTAATTATGTCTTGGGTCTACCCCAGAAACATGGCACAACATTGTCAGCTACAGACATTTGGAAATTTTTTTATGATACTGTTTAGACCACTCAAGGGCCTAAAGTAGACAAAGCAATTCTGAACAAAGTCTCTCTTTCTCACATAGCTTATTTTCTGTGGGAACGTGGTATCTGCTACACCCAAAGAAGCATATTTTTATCACTAAAAGGTGCATCTCCTTTTAGAGCTTTTGCTGAGATAGATGTGTTAGCAATCTCCCTCTAGCTTAGACTAGCCCTTAGCAGTATAAAGCAATTAAAGATAATCCTGGCATGCCTTGAAAATGGATAATGTTTTCTGCAGCTCTTTTGTTCATGATTTTCAGGTGTGTGCTTTTCTCTACTGCCCCTGCAGATCGTGTAATATAGATTGCATACTGATAATGCAGGCTGTTATCTGTAGGTGTTCCTAAATAATGAATAGCCCACTGTAACAGCTTTTCTTACAAATAACTAGCAAAATCTGGCTTCAGTCTGTTTTTTGAACAAAATAATTTATAACATTTCTAAAATAGAAGCCTACCTCTAGGTTTTGAAATCCATTTTTGGGCACCTAAGGGTGCCTTTCAAGTTCCATTCATTTCAACTTTTAAATTATATGTAGTCCAAAAATGGAGATATTTCTTTAGACTACACTGTGCCTGGACAAGCACAAACTCTTGTCCTGAAGTGTATTGGATTTGTATGGCCTGTTTTTAATTAGCAGGGTGCCAACAGAGGTGGTTTCTATGAGAAACAGCTGGAACATTCTACCATGTCTGGCAGAGCCAGTCCCTGCTGGCTCTGTGGCTCTGAAGATGGAAATGCTGCTGGCCAAAGCTGGGCCAATTGTTGGTAACTCCTCTGTGATAACAGATTTAAGAAGAAATCAAAATAAAGGTGGTGGTGCAGTTTTAATTCCAGCCAGAGAAGAGGAGGAGGTAAAAACACATGAGCAGAACAGCACGACAACACAGAGGTCAGTGGAGCAGGAAGGGGAGGAGGTGCTGCAGGCACTGGAGCTGAGATTGCTCTGCAGGCCATGGTGGTGACCATGGTGAAGCAGCTGTGCCCCTGCAGCCCATGGGGATCCATGGGGAATGCAGAGATCCACACACAGCCTATGAGGGAGGTGCCCATCACGGATACCTGGAGAAGGCCATGGTCCAGTGAGGGTCCTGGAGAAGCCTGTCCATGCAGGACTGCACCCTGTGGAAGAGTGATCCACACTGCAGTCAGTGTGTTTTGGGAGACTGCTGCCCATAGGATGGGCTCACATTTAAGCAGTTGACAGCAAACTATTTTTCTCATGTTGGAGAAGTTTGTGGAGAACTGTCTCGTGTGGGAGGGACCCGGTGCTTCAGCAGAGGATCAACTTCCCTCCCTGAGCAGTAGAGGCCATGGATGGTACACTGACCATTACCCCTATTACCTGTCTCCTTGCACTGCTGGGGTAGGCAGTAGAGCTGGGAAGGAGGGAGGGGTGGGGAGAAGGTGTTTTTAAAGGTTTATGTTACTTCTCATTATACTACTCTGATTTTGTTAGTAATAAATTCCTTTCAAATCTCTACATTGAGCCTGTTTTGCTCTTGATGGTATTTGCTCAGCAAACTCTCCCAATCCTTACTTCAACCCATGAACCCTTCACTGAATTTTCTCTCCTCTGTCTGGCTGTGGAACAGAGTCAGTGGGTGACTTTGGTGGGTGCTTGACATCTGACCTAAGTTAACCCATGACACGAAGCTACAGGGACCCTTATACAATATTTCAGTCCCCAGGAAAACAAATCTAGGCATGACATTCTGTATGTATTCCTATCTTACATATCCATACGTGAGGGTGTTAGCGTTCAAAAACACATAATCATGTAGGGATTATATGCAGTGCTTTTTATTAAAGAGCTCTGGGAATCGGGGTATTAGCCAAATCTGACTCCGACCATACATCCAAAATGATCATGTTTTTATAGTCCATCATTACATAATTTTCATGTTTAATAATTAAACTTATATTGTTCTATTGTATACATAAATTTAGCCCCTCTCTGAATTTCCAACATAGTTTCTCATTATTCTTATGGTTATATAATAATTATATTTAATTACTAAACAATCATCACATCTAACAATTATATAATTTATCATACTGCTTAAGCAGGTGCAGTTGATCTGGGAAAGCACAAAGCCTAACATTTTAGATTCTAAGTTTTTCCAGGGCTCCACTGTCAAGAGGAAGACAAATGCTAGATGATAGCTCATATGGAAACATGTTTTGCTCTCTCTCGAGTGTAAGGGTGTGCCTCCATCACACGTTTTGTTTTACCACATCCTCTGGGAATTACTAGGGGACATATTTGTAATGTGAATGGTTGATGAAGGTTCTGAGTTTCTTCTTAGCTTGAGGTTGCTTTAGCTACTTTCTCAGCAGGAGCCCCTTGTTATTACTGGCCATGACTCTGTACATAGTAAGAGAAATCTCAAACCGGGGGGGCCTCATTGTGTTTAGTAACAATTTCGTCTCCTAATCCAGTGCCCTGTCCTTTGTTCCATCAATGTGACTCGTGGTTTCTCTCAGCAAAGACAAATTGCTGAAAAAGCTGTAGTCATTCTGTTCTGTCCTTTATTTTAAACTAAAGCTTTAACTTTTTGTAGTCCTTGCTTAATTGATCCACATTTAACAGAAGACTTTCCTTATGGAAATTATCCTTGCATTGACAGATACTGTGAATAATTCAGGATAAGTGAGAGGAGCAGATTCTAAATGATAGTTTGCACAATTGAAAATTGATGATCAGAATTTCTTCAAGCTCTAATCTACCATCAGATTGGGCCAATTAAGTACACCAGTGATTATGGCATCACTATTTTCATTTGTTTGTCTGTCTTTCTATAACCATGATTCCATGGGAAACATAGGAACATAAAAAAGGATATATCTTTTTTTTTTTTTTTTTTTGTTACAGTCTTCAGTCTTGCCTCTGTCTACCCAAGGAATTATTTCAATACATCATTAGTCATCTTGGAATTAATTTAAAAGTTCTTCCTGGATGATCATAAGGGATTTAAGCACATTTAATTTATTGATGCTTTTCTCTACTATTCTCATCGGACTAAAACACATGCCATATGAATAACCCTTCCCACCACCTGTGTTCTTAAAAGAAAGCATTGCAAATTATACTCCTTTTCATTCCTTCTAAAAATAGTTTTAACACAAGCACAAGTGTCTCAGTTGGAGTCAACTTACAGTATATAAGTATATACACTAAGAAGAAAGGAAATAAAAAAACATAAATCAAGTAAAAAGTGAAATATCACAGAAAAAAAATCAAAATGTCAGTATTTTCATTATATGTCTCCTTATTTTTAGAGGTTTTATTCCGTGTAAAAAACTAAGACTAAAACCTGGCATATGAAATATGACATTTCAATCTAGAAATAATTTTATCTCATATATATTGCTAATAGTTAATTTTTGGCATTTTAATAATATTATACAATTGAATGAAAGGTGGCAGAACAAGCTGGAATAATTTCAAGAATTTAGATAAATGTTAGCACTAAAAGTATCTGTAAGAGGTATATGACATCTTTAAATTCAGATTTTCTTGATAAGTTTTGGGGTTTGTGTTTGGGACTCCAGAATATTTATTTTTCTATATTATTGTATGTTAGCCTTAGGGTGTGCTTATTGTGCTTTACAGTCAAGGTGTTCTCACAGTTAATGAATTATATGTGTACATGTATGTACATAGTATATGATGATTGACAATATGGTCTCATTTGAATTCCATTTTCTTTTCCAATAATCTTGCATTTGACTGCTGTATTGCTGAAGAGAACCCAGGATATTAGAAAACCTTCTGGTGCGTTATGAACAGAGCCATCACGTCTCACAACATGAGCATGAGACTTAGAGAAGTGGCATTTCGTTTGCACCTTCTCACAGTAACACTTCTGTACCATATGTTTTTACAGCACAAAACCAGATCATTTGTCATACTTTTGATCCCACATGACAATCACAACTGCATGCCTCAGCTGTGATCTGTCAAACCATTATGCCTGTCACATAGGGGTCAGAAGAAGGAGGAATACCTTGCTGCTGTGACTCTGCCAGAGGGAAGAAGGAAAGAGGTCAATGTAATGTCTCAAAGGAGCTCCACCACAGAGTAATATTACCCATCTCCAAGCAAGTGCTATCACACTCTTTCACCACTTGAATGTCTTGAAGAAAAGTTTGAGTGGCCACTGAAACATATTTTATTTCCGTGCAATCCCTTAAAGAAAAATGCTTGTGCACATACGCTACAGGGCTCTGAATACAGTTTCAAATTTTCATTGTTGAAACACCACAAAAACTTTCATCTATTGATCCTTTGGCAGAAGCTGAAATACAAATAAAGAATTTAGCTTTCCACAGATTATTGAAGTACAGTTTGCTGTGCAGATTAACACATGATTGCTAGCATAGCTACACATCCATTGTTCACACTGCCTGGAGTATGGGAATCAAATATTTCTGTTAAGCGTGGCAGACAGAATTCACAGAGAAGCAGATAAATACAGGAAATTTCTTTCTGCCAACCCAAAGAAGCAATATACATAATCCTGAGTTGTCTGATTATATTCCTAGTTTTGTTCTTCATCAGTTAACATGTCTTGCCTTTACCTTTTCCCTCCAACTGTAAACACAGTAACACTTTTTCCGTTATGATAAATGTTACTTCCTTGGCTCCAAAGTTTTCCTTGAAAGGTCTGAAATACGCTAAACCTACTTGGTAATTGCATGACGGTATCAGTTAATTCACTTTTATTCTTTTGTTCCTTTAAGTATACACATATATACATAAAAATAAAAAAGAAAAACAAAAAAAAATCCTCCAAAAACCCCTTAAATGAAACAAAAAAAACCGCAAACAAAAAGCACACAAACAAACAAAAAAACCTCTTCAAACAAAGAAACAAACAAAAAAGGGCAATTCAGACATACCTTTAAAAAGTCCATGTCTCTAAAGGACATCTGGAACTCATTTCTCAATTAATGGCAAACTGCTGCCAGTTTGTCATTATACTCTCCTATACTGCCTCAATATAGGAGAGTATGTAAGTCAGATTCTTTGCTGAATGAGTATTTCCATGTTCCTGATAATTCAAAAGTGTTGGGTGAATTCTAAAACATTCAAAATCCTTTTGGTTTTAGGATTTAGACTGCTAAGTTTGGTAACTCTGCAGTGCTTTTTTTTCAGAAGAACTTAGGTGATTAAAAAGAAAAATTACTATTGATACTACAAATAATGCAAACAATTCAGTCAAAACAATATAGAGATGTTTTGCTATTTCCAAGTAAATGTCTAGAACACAGATAGACATTTCAAAGAATAAGAAGTGGAAGGCAAAAGGAGCTTTACAGATCTAGACAGACCCAGTGTCTCTCCATTGTTATCAAATATAACCAATCCTGAATGATCCTGTCCTGAATGAAGGACAGTTAAAAATTGAAAGTCACCAGAATGCCTTAGATATACAACTTCTGTCATTTTCTTGTCTGCACAAATGAAAAAAATCCTCAGTGCTCTTTTGAGACTTGCTGGTGTCACTTTTGAAAATTCTTCTTACATGCTTGTAATTACTGACCTTTTCCTTAGGTATTTATATTTTCTGAACTGTAGCCATCACAATAATCCTGTAAATAAGCACCTGGTTACTTTATAAATTCTATATTGATATTGTCACTTACTATGTTTTTGTACAGTGCCTGTCAGCACAGTCCTTTATTATTAGTGTAGTTAGTAATTAGTAATTTGTGTAATATATTAGTATAAATTCAATTAATTAATATTTCCTGCAAAAGGAAATAAAATTGATAGCATGCACCCAGCCTGACAGAGTTCAAGAAGCATTTGGACTATACTCTCAGTCACTCCTGGGGATGGTGCTGTGCAGAGCCAAGATCTGGACACCATAATTCTTGAGTCTCTTCCAACTCAATATATTCAGTTGCTCTGTGGTTCTGTGAAGTAAAGACATGGGAAATTTTCTTACAAATATTAACTACAATATAATATCCAAGTATCTCAAGAGACAGACTCCTTCACAAAGACCTTTCCTCTGTCTCTGTCTCCTTCAGATATGGAAACACACAATATAAATAAATCCTTATTGCATCAATGAAAGGTAATTATACCTTCAGTGGCATCAACAAAATTTGAGACTGAAACACCTGCATGCATTCAGTTTGTGATGTATTGGCCATTTAGGAGACAAATATGAGATAGGTCACAATTAAGGTTGTGACTACTTTGTTTCTTCTAACCTCACTTGCCCTTTGATTTTAGGATATCAAATGATTAATTTGACTAGGCACAAACAATTAACTCCTAAATTGTTGCTGTTTGGTTTTTTTAAGCACTGATGTCTGACCTAAGATTAGTTTCAATGATCCGAGAGACCTACAGCCAAACCTTGATATAATAATTTAGAGAGCCTTCTAAAGCAGGGAAGGAAATACCTAATTGATGCTATCTTTCAATAAGATGGAGGTGCCTAGATAATTAAGGCAAAAAAAAGTAAAATTTCCAGTTAATTTCCACTATTTTTTCTTATACCATTAAAATTTATATAACTGATATCATATGCCAGTAACTGATTTTTTTTCAAAATGAAAGCATAAATATTGAGGAACCTGAAGGAAATAGCTGTTGATTTGCTTTGAACTATTACCAGCTGTTAACTATTCAAAGTCTTTAATATGAATTCAATTCTCACCTCAAATTCAATTCCACATACTAAATCCATACATAAGAAACTACCATGTCTTTCATGAACAAACATGCAATAGCCTGATCTATTTTCTTAATATATTTTTCCTTTTTATTCTCACATCTTATTTCAACTTTGCCTGTATTTTCTTACTTGTCACATATAGTCCTAACTAGTCCCTGAGTTTTCCATACCTTCCTTTTCTCAATTGATTTCATATCTGCCATTATTTATCTTCACAACTGCAGAGCCACACCCCCATCCCTCATCTCACATCAACTTTTTTCCTCAACATTTTTTGCCACCATCACCACGCTTTACTGCTTCTCTTGCTCGCATTGCAGCCTAACATCTTTAGCACTTTAGTTTTATCTCCTCATGTTCCCAGACTCTAGTTCTTTGCATGATTTCACTTATTCATTTTTGTTTTTACTGTGGGCTACGTTCTATTCAGGCAAGAAACATAGTATAATCATGTATGTTGGCTGGTTATTGCTGTCAGTCATCCTAGACAAGGGGGATTACAGTACTATTTTGCATTAGTTTGCCTCCACCTGCAAAGACAATACTACCTATGTTGTCCATGGTATAATGAAAGAAGCAGAGCATCATAGAAATTGTGTTGGAAATATATCTCTAAATGCTAGGGAATAGATTTCCTCCCTGAGGCATTCTTTGAGAAACTTCATTCATGCAGGCAAAATGATGGACAGCTTACTGAGAATCCGCTTAACAGTTTCTCTCCCAAGATATCTGGTGTTTTACTATGATTAGTTTCAAAAATAATTAGATTGAGTTAAAGTAACCCCAAGACTGGTTCTTAGTGTACTCTAGAAAAATGAGAAAGATTCTTATGCAGAAAAAAATTTACTTACCTTATTGTATAAGATTGCTGTCTTACATGAGACAATCAAAGTGAGTTGAATCAAGGAGAAAGTTTACAGTTTAAAAAATGTTACCTGTTTAATATTCTAGGATAATGTTTTAATAATGCAAATGTTCTTAATAAAAATAATTGATTAAATGATTTTTAGCTCTTTTTAAAATATTGTTTATAAATTAGACTTTGAAAATCAAGGCATTTTTGAAAAAAATTTTTTTTTTTTTTTTGCAACTTGTCCTTCTGTAAATCCTCTTATATTTTATAAGTACTTTGTGACTTGAGACCATAGAGAAAATTTCAGTTATTTGAGACTATTTCAAGACTAGAAATTTTCAAAAATATATTATTTCCATTCAGACATATTTAAAATTAATCCCTTTTGGACTATGGCAGTGGGTTTAAATTAAACTAGAATTAGTACTCCTGACAAGAGAAGAAACACTATAAATCTTTGTCTTTTGACCTTTAAAATAATAGTTAATTTCAGCTTAAGCAGATGCTTTAAGCAAGACTGGATTTAGATTATACCGATTGTTCTGAAAACCAGGAGATTGTATTTGACTTAAGCTTATTTGCCATAAAATTTGCTTTGTTGCTTGCCAATCAGTCTAAACAAAGCTGTGTGAACAAGCTGGGTCTCGATCAGACTGCCTCTATTTCCCAGGTTCCGAGCCACTGAGTTTGTCAGCTGCTTACTTGCAGTGGGACTGGAAACTGCCATGGGCCCTTTACTGTCAATCTCTTAAATGTATTAAAAGAATGTTTGAAAATTGTTGAACATGGTTTAGTTTTACCTATAGCTTTCACACTCACGTGCAGAATTTTCTTTCTGGTATGACTGTTTCTATCTTCTGATGCCTTTTGGAAGTTACCAGTAAAAAAAGGCTCAGTTAACTCCTGGTATGGAAATCTGCATAGCAGCACCCCAGGGAGCTGCTGCTTTCATAACAGCTAATGTCTTGTCTAAAATTGCTATGACTTTCTAGAAAGGAAGAATTTAATGTTTGAAAATTAGTACAGATTTTTTTTTCAATTTATAACGTGTTTAAAAATAGTAAGTGCTTTATTTTATCACAAACAGGTGGTTTGGAGTATATTTTTCTAGATCTCATATTCAGATGTCATTTCCTCCTGGTGAGATTTACCATTGGTAACAGAGATGACGTATTTGATTCTTCATCTGAAATATCAAAAACATTTATGCCCATGTAGGTGTATCTTCAGATACACGCCTTTTTTTTTTTAGAATGGGATCTCTATATTTACCATTGCTTTATCTTGCTGGTGACAATCACAATTTATATACACTAAAGGACACAGATCTTTAATTCCTACAATACCACTTATTTTGCATCCTTCTCCTTCCTGCGCCATGTAGTATCTTATCTGTTTACTAGGCAATTTTATAAAATTGCATGTTTTCTATCCTATGCTATTAAAAGCCAGGGCCAGGTGGCTTCCTATCTTGTTTTACCTCTAAATTCCACTGTATATAGTCAATAATGAGTAGTATTACAATCACATAATAGCTGATGTCATAATCATGTGACTATGAAATCAGCTACGTAAATAGAAGAATAAAACAATATTTTAAATGCAAAAACAAATTCAGTGTGTAAAGAAAACAATCTAAAAGAAGAAATCATGTTCAAATACTTTTTATACTTTCATGCTCTACATATAAGAAAATAATTTTTTTTTTCCTAATTCCCCTGATCTGTAGAACATAGTATTATCCTTTGTTCTCCAGTCTAGTCATATCAATTCCCCTGGATCTGGAAAGTTATCATAAAACAATTGAGACAATAAACCTGATAAGGTATGGACCTGTGCAGTGGTAAATGAGCTCACAACTGAAACTCATGGGCTAAATCTCATATTAAAAAAATTCTGCAAAGTCTCTTCCCAATACTCTTATGCATTTCTAGAACTCGATATCACCTTGAAGAATGGACTGAATAATAGAAAAAAATCAAAGGTAAAATGTTATGAGTTTCTGAAGGCTTTCTGTGTCAGAACACAAAAAGATAATAACTTCTGTTACCAATCTACATATGCATAGATTGAAGAAACAGAGCACAGTGCTCCGTGAGGAAATAAAAATCAATGAAGAACTGACACTCAGTAAAAGATGGAGTCAATCGCCCTTTGTAAGGTGCCTCCCTAATATTCAAAAAAGCTTAGGAAGTGTGTTTACTCCTTGAAAATTATGCAATTCAAGACCGCTGAAAGAATTATTAAAAAAAAAAAATAACAAAAAAACAAAAAGGGAAAACCCAGAGCTCTAAATATGAATCACTGAATGAAGAAAATATTGGAGCAAGAAAAATAAACTTGATATCAAGGAAGAGCTATTATCACAACAATACAATGGTCTGAATGAATTCATAGAAATCACTGTCATTTTGCAAGAAGATTCTACCATGATTCCCAGTGATCTTCAGTGTGCTACATAAGATCTTTTACAAGCAACAGTGAAGGCTAATGCTACTACTGAAAATTATTTTTAATGATTCCTGAAGTGTTAGTATAGGTCAATTTCTCATTTTATTCATTAACTACAGTAAAACAGACTGAAATTTAATTTGAGTTCAGGGTTCATTAATATTTCGTGTAGATACCAATTCTTTAACAAGCTGGTGAGTTATAGGGTACATGAGACTTTAAAAAATGCTATTTTGTGGCATATTTCCGTAACTGCATTAAAACTTACTGCTACTTAGCTCATTTCTCAGGTTACTGAACTTGTAAATTGATAGAAAAAAATTTTTATGAAAAAGCAAACACAAAATCCTACCCAGTTGTCTGGCAATAAACCATTTTTTTGTTTATTATAATTAGACAAAATCAAGATATTAAATATGAGCTTAGTCACTTTCATCCAACTGGAATTTAAATTAATGCTGTTGTTTCATCTGTCTTTCCAACTGCATATCAAATTAAGGTATCAAAAAAGCGAAAATTGTTCCTATTAAAAAAACCCCAAACAACCATTCAGAATATCCTGTATTCTTACCAGCAGGCAAGGAATAAAGCAGTGAGACCAAATGGTAAATTTCAATAAGGTATTTCAATCCCAAAATTTTTTTCAAAACTAAAAAAGCTTGCTGATCTTGGAGGTAGACATCAAGATCATTTAGAAAAAAAAATAAGAATCTTAAACTTTTAAAACAAAATGCTGTGCATTTCAGTAATCTCATATACTTCTGGAGACAAATAAAAAATAGGCTTCCTTTTTTTCCCTTGTCTCATTATATCTAATGTTACGAGTCTACAAAAAGTTCAAGGTGCTGATGGATTAAGAGGGCATTAAAAGGGCAGTTAAGCCAGTTAGAGCAGATAAACACATTGCCATGGACATAGTAGACAATTTTTCTTTTTTCCTCTCTTTATTTTCTCTTTTCCCCCTTTTTGTTCCTGTTAATCTCAACAGCTGATGATGCAGACAAACTCTGAGAGCTCGGTTCAGGCGTCTAAACAAGCATCTGGTGCTTGAGGGTTCCTGGGTCAGTCACAGGGGGCTGAGAGGTGGGAGCCAGAATTGTGTGGGGATTCCAGCCTTCCACAGAGGCAGCTGGAGACCAGGACACGCTGGCAGGGACGAGGCACAGAAGTTTCTGTTTAGAGAACAATGTCATCATATTCCTGTTCCTCTCTGGTGATAAAATTACTGTGACAGGCTTTGCCACAGAACTTCAGGTGGAGTTACGGCTTACTGATCATCTGCCATGTCCCCAAATATTTTTTTTTTCATTGGTTTACTCTGAGATTTGTTGAGAAGACAATTTTAGGGAATCTTGCTTTTGACACAAGTAGATCAATGGTAAATCATCAAAACTGTAATATTTTTTTCTATTCTGCTGAAAGGTCAAGTGAACTAGACAGTCTAGAACAAAGTAACTTGGACACAGGGTAAGAGTTATTGACCATCTTTGGGCAAAATCAAACACCTCTTCTTAGTTCTTTTCTGTTCAGCAATGCAAAATGGGATCAAAAGCTGGAGCACAATGAACACACCAGAGATTCTAATGTTGAAAACTACCCTGACTGAAGCCTGTTACCGATTTAGACTGTTTTGGAATAAAATTACATTTGTTTAAAGTAATCTAAATTTTTGTGAGCATGGATACCAGCATTAAGAGGAAACATATTTCCTCCTTACTTATTCTTGTTTAGTCATTTGATACAATTCTAACAGAATAGCAGAATCTGTAAACAAACTGTGCAGAAATATTCTTATTTAAACTAGGATACTTAAATCCAGTTAGCAAAAAATGATACATGTACTAAAATACAGTTTTAAAAGCTAAACTAAACATGTTTGTCAAGTTTTGTTTCAGAACTCCAAAAATATGGTAGAAAATTAATATAAAGGTAGACAAGTCTACTTGTCTAAAATAAATTCTGGAAAGTCCTAATACCATGAAAATATGCAATGGATAAATTATTTAACCCCCTTCTCCCAAAAAGATAGAACAGCAAAAGCAAGAATGTCTATAACTTAGTCATATTCTGTTCAAATACAAACCTGGTTGCAGAGAAACTGAGAAAGGACAAATATGGCAATCCAATGGCCTTTTCTAATGTAGTATACCTATGCTCAGAATATGGCTTGGCCTCAAAGGTGCAATTGTGGGTGTTTCACATATTCCATTTCAGCATTCATTAGGATTTGTTCTTTTTTTTTTTTTTTTTTTTAAGATTGTAGGTTTTTAAATGAAAAATAACATTGGAAGCTTGGGGGAAATATGCATTGGCAGCATTTTGTTCAATTTCCTTGGCAATGCTTTTTCCATCTTAGTAGCATGAGAAAATGAGATGAGAAGACATTTTTAATAAACTTTTGTCCTGAAGTCACTTGCTCAGTTATAATCACTAAGTATTTTCATTAATTACATTTTCATTTTATGTTATGTGAGTTTCTCTATATATTTCAGGTATAAATGAAAGATGTCCTTGACACTATTTACACTAATTTTCAAGTTAGTGACCACTTCAAAATAACATCATGCAGTTGCTATTAAAATGTAGTTCAGAGTTTCAATAGACTGCTTGTGCCTGACAACTAATTTTTTTGTTGCTCCCTTGGGGAGTTGCTAGAAACAGTCTTCAATGTAGATTCATCCTGTGACTGAGGCACAGAAAGGAAAAGCTGAAAAATGAGCAATGGGAACAGCTTGCTGATGAAGTTGAATGAGGAGCTAGTAATGATATTGATGACATTACTAATTACTTAGCAGGCAGAATTCAAAATGAGAATTCATTTGTCATTGTGATATCATCAATCAGCTTTCCATTGCCTTGGGAAATAGGTTCGTGCTTGCTTGGTGCAAGATAAACTTCGCTTTATAACTCGTTTTGGTTTGTGCATATGTACTCTTAATTTTTGTGTGTGAATGTTTTACTCTTCCCTGTGTTGCTTTCTGGTTTTTTAAGTGTCCTGTTTCAAAGTTTGTGTATTTTGCACTTAAATCAGAATTAAAAACACAATCTCTGTCCCTCAAAACAAGCAAATTTTCAACAGGTTTTTGTATAAGGATCATAGCCTGAAGTAACATCCATCCCTGATACAAAAGGAAGCCTATTCAAATTTTACACATAAAAAAAAAAAATTAGATAGATTCCTAGGTATTTTAAGAAAAAAATTACAGTAAGAATATACAAATTCCCCTAATTTGAGGATAGAGGATCAAAAGTCATAGTTCCTGAGTCCTTGAGTAAAAGAAATCTCTGGGTATTGATTTAGGCTTTTCAAGCACTCCAATATTCCTAATCCTTTAGCCTGCGAATCAGTATCACACTCCCAAGAGCCTGGAAGCTGTACTATCTCCTCCAAACAGCTGAGATTCCTGGCTGAGCCACCCTGCTGGAAAGGGAGCTGGCCAGACTTTACTGACTGTGCACTCCAAGATTTTCCTCTCTCCAGTCCAACTTGGCATTTCTGTCTTTTCCATCTGCTTTCTCGATCCTTGAATTCTTGCTTTGTCTTTCACAGGAACACTTTCCACTTTTGTGGGCACACACTACGATCATTAGTGCTTTGCTGAGAAGTAAAGAGAATATTTGTTTACTCACAAGGGAACTTCTAACTGTCCCCTTGGAAGCCACCGCAGCTGTCAATTACTTGCCCTACCAGGCCCATATCATGGCTGTAGGAATTAACCTGGGAGTTACCCAGGGTCCCAAATGAAAATGTGGGATCTGCTGGCTAGCTGTATTTGGCCAAGGGAGTAGTGATCTGAATCAGCAAGTATATTGCCTTTTAATATGCTTATGGTACTATAGTCACGTAATATATGCATAAGCTTGGAGGTAGCCTCTAACTCATTAAACAACCTAATGGATCATCTGACAGTTGGAAAGGTTTTCTGTGTGATTGAATATTAAAGTGAATGTGTTAATTTGAGCCTGTGTTATTATGCCATGCCATTTGCACTGTTTTCTATCATTTTGATTAATGCCTAGATTGTGACTAACACGTAGAAGGAATGAGGAATAATATGCATAAAAGTGCAGTCTATGGATGTTCTTACCATTCTAGCTTGTGCATCTACTGAAACCAAATAAGTAAAAATGGAGACGGGGAAAAGTGATTCTTTTGGCTTTTAGTCTTATGAAATTTATAAGATTATAAAATATTGATTTTCTCTATCACTTCTACAAGATAGGAACGAAGGAGATTTCATTTAGTTAAATATCACAATCATGGAAAAGCAATTTACATATATTTTAGTCAAAAACAGAGGAAAACTTCAGAATTTTCTTAGTATCTAGAAACATTTCTTGATTGAGCAAATTCTGAAGAATGAGGGTGTTCCAGTTCAGTGAGTTTATAAGTGCAGTTTGGATTACATGCAGACCATTAATTCTCCAGGACCCTTTGAAATTTGTAGCTTGTCATAACATCCTCACAGAACTGATTTTCATTTGCTTTATGTAGATTGTTTCACATTAAGTGGCATTTCACAGCAGCTGAATACTTTTTTTACTTCTTCTGTTTACAAAGGGTCATATTAAATAACAAAAAAAGAAATATTACAAGAATTTAGCAATTTAAAAGCATGTAATCCCCTCTAAGGATACAATCACTATGATAATTTTATATCTATTAGGTTGTACTACAGATAGAATTTTCAAAGAACACCACACTTCTGATATATCAAATTCTTGTGAAAATGGAATAGACTTAAGCAGATTTTCTGTTTTTCTAAAACAGGCTGATTACTTAAGATTGTTACCCCGAGTAGAGTTCAGAGTATCGTATTGCTTCTCCTCTGAAAATCTAACTTCAGGAAACTCTAGAGAAAGGCAGGATGGCATCCTAAATCTCATCCGAGTCATACATGGAGATATCATTCAAATAAATCTCCCAGAGAAAAGAGGCGCCTCTTAAAATGACAAAACTGATGGCTGTAAATGAGAGCTGCAGTTCCAGACAACTGTGTGAAGGTGCTTGAATATTGCATTGCCAGCACATTGCCTTGCTCTGTGCAGTGGCAGTAGAATAGACATTCCAATTTTGGCACATGACCCCTGACTGTCCTGCAGGTCTCTTTCCAGCAACTGCTATGATAATCTCTGTCGACGGACACGTATTGGCTTGGCTCACCGTTGTGAACACCAAGGGTGCTTCAAATTCCGGCACCGTCCTGGCTGCAAGGACCCAAACCCAACTTCCTCGACTGTGGCATAATCCCCTTTTTCTTTTAATCCGAGAAAACAGGGCAGAGATTCGGCTTTGCCCGCATTCTCCACCATTTGTCGACGGAAGGAGACCCAGACATCAATTTGATCATCACAGGCCCAATTTTATTGATCAGTACGGCGGGTTAAATACAGTTAATAATGAGCTTCATACATATTGCAAAAGTTGAGCTCAGGATTGGTCAGTTACATATCAGCACCTACGCCTACTTCTGCATTCCTATGGTTCTACTTTTGATACTTTTCACATATTCTCAGGATATATTCAGGAATAATCTCTACTCCCTCTCCTCATGTTGCAGCAAGGTCACTGCTGACCTTTTGTTTCAGCTTGCTGACTGCTGACTTTCTTCCTTCAGCTTGACCAGCGGCATTATGTCAGTATGGCCTTTCTCAGCTAACCAATTATTAATAAATCTCTCCACAAATCTCTTTCAGAGGAAAGTAAAAATCCTCCACAATGCTTGCGAGTCAACATTCTTGTAAGATAGGACAACTTTTAATAGAGACTTATTTTTATGAATAAATGAACCGTGTTTTTCCGACTGTCTTCCCTACTTGTATAAGGGGAATGTGTCAATTATATTTGAAGGCAAGGTAATATTTGCCACTAAGTGCAGTAAGCTTAATCTAATAATTAGTTTTAAATATAAATGCAGTTCAGAAAACTACTTTTTATTATTATTTGATTTTTTAATTTTCTCTCCTGAAAATTTCTTTTCACAAAAGAACTCAAAATGGCCTTCCCTTGATGTAATGGAAGATTTGGAGCAAGAAAAAATTCATCTCCATAGATCAGGCTGCCAGCCTTGTCAGAGGTTCCTATTGACAGCAGTCTACTGAAAAATAATGGAGCAGAAAGGAGCAATTCTAGGAGTCTTTTTTAGATTTCTTTTCTTTTTAATCTTGGAGCTATCTTCAGTCATGATATTGTGCTGGGAATAGCTTATTATTGTTAAATTTGTTCTTATTTTATAAGCAGAGGTGACTGACTTTGCTCTTTGAAAATACTAATCTGCTTTTATTCTGTGTCATTATCTCTTCTTTTGGTTTTTGCTGAACACAAGAACTGGTACTCTAAAAAAGCTGTTGATTAATCTAATTCCATTTAATTAGATAAATACATAGCAGGGAAAACAGAAGAAGGAGAGGTCTTTGATCTTTTCCAGTTAGACTAAATGATAATGGAAATTTCTCACTATAGGTAAGAAGGTTGTTTCAGCCTCTTAAGTCTCTAATATTGTCAGTTACTCAAAGGCACTTCCTAAGCTTTTAAGTTCAATTTAATTAAAATATATATCATACCAATTGACTTCCTCTATTTCAGCACCAGAGAATCCTATCATGCTGTCATTACCTTATGTAAATGGATTTGTTTTACATAATGTGCAGAAATTATAGTATAGTCCATTAAAAACATATCTTTCTGAATTAGTGATAGATAAAGTGATAGAGGTTTTAAAAATATTCCAATTCAACTTTTCTATAATTTTTTCCAATTAGAAAGCCTATTTTTGTTTGGTTGATTTTGTTTGGTTTCTTTTTTTTTTTTTTTTTTTGAAAACATTTGAAAGATATTAATGAAATAGTATCACTTATTTAAATAGCATTCTTTCCTTGCAAGCTGGAAGATTTCAAAATTAAGGTCAGTACAAAAAAACTCTAAAGCAAATGTTTTGCTCTGAGAAATTCTTAATAGACCTTAACATATTTTTAATTACTAAGTGTCATGCAATGGTCTAATTATAATGGATTTTTTCTTTTCTATTCCACATGGCAGATACTTATTTGTGTTTGGACTTGATTTTTTTTTTTTTAATACTTCATTCATGTCTTCTTCACTTTCAGCTTTGTGATTTTCTATGATTCCCAAGGAAAATTTGACAGTAGGCTGTCTGTCAGTCTGTTCTTGCCATTGTTTTTGGATACACTGTTGATCACTGTAATGCCCTAATTTCTTCAGTGATATACAGATTCTTTAGGAATGCTTCTCCTTGATCCACCTTTTGCCTGGATTGTAAGTTATTTGCCAAAAAGAAAATATTCCTGTTTAGTTATTTTGCCCTGCCTGACATAACAGAGTCCTTATTTTCTGAAAGTGTTATACAGATTGGCAGTGACATTAAAAATAGTATGAAGATAATATTTTTGTGTTTCTGGATTTTTCTTTTATTTTATTTTATTCACAACCATTTTGACTTCAGATTCAGAAACTGTGCCATGCCACAAGTAGATTATATTCATAATAAAATGAGTCTATTACACACTATGTTTCCCTGTACATTAATCTTGTGTTGGTACTGCTTTTTCATTGCATTTAACTGAAATACATTATAGTGACTGATGAGTTTTAAAACTTATATTCAATAAGTTTAAAAAAAATCTTCTTCAGTATTCAAATTAGTAAAATTACTAAAAATGAAGGTGACACTGAAAATTTAAAAAAATGTTTGACACTAAACGTATGTGTTCTATTTTATCAAATTTTTCCAATTTTGTACTGAAAGGCACTGCCTTTTGTACCTGGTTCAATGGCATTCTTGACAAGAAAAAAAAAAAAGGCAAACTTGTTCAGTTGCTTTTCTGAGTTTCACAAAATGTTCTCACAAGTCCCTCACCTTAATGGTGAGTAGGGAGCTTGAGAAGCACTTTCCAAAGTTTGACTCAATGAGTCCCTGATGTCAGGACTGATGAATATCCTTGTGTAATTAAACTATAGAAACACAACAGAGAACACAAACTGAGCTGAGTTGAGGGCACTACCCAATCTTTTAGGTGAATTTTCCTGAAGATGAGTATCTGGTTTTTTTCTCCACCATGCACCATGTATGTAATGTTCCTTTAAAAGACCTGCAACTGCACCACAGGAAAATTCCAGCTGCTTCCTTGCTTTGTCCTGACAGAGAGCCTCTGGAGGCTGAGGCAGGTTGATCTTCAATCAGAAATGACTAAGAAAGTCAGGAAAAGAGCAAATAAAGGAGGGAGACAATCTTCTGGAGAATGGTTTGGGACAGGGAGATTGAGCCAGACACAGAGGGCAGGAAAGGCTGTAACTCAAACAGGTATTTAAGAGTCTTCCGAGAATGGGAAATGGACAGTTAGGTCTGCTATATAATGTAAAAGGAAAAAAGAAAAAAAAACTAAACAAAAAAGGAAAACAACAACAAAACCTTTTATTAGGGATCTATGTGGGATTGTGTGGAATGTGAGGCATGTGTTTGTAGCCCCATACACTGCACACCACAACTACTTTTAAACACTGCTGCTTTCTTGGGAATCAAGTAGCTGCAGTTTGCCAGACATCCCAGAAATCATTTAACATCAGTCAAACACTAAAGCACACAAATGTCTGGATTGCTGCAGCCCAGAACAATACTGAAAATTGCTTATGTGAGTGTAAAAACTGTGGGAATTAATGGTAACACAGGGGCCAGGATTTTGTTCTCAAACTTCCAGTCCATTACATTTTATCCAGCACAACTGAGTTGTTTTTATTATTTTTGTTTTAATCAAGATGAAATACATCTTTAGAGAATAAAACCCCCTTCCTATTCTTAAAAAGCTTAATGTGAGGAGAAGATGAAAGATTTACCTCAAAACTCTAATGAAGCTAGAGAACTCTAGACTTCCGCAAGAGAGAACTTGAATACCACTTGTTAGAAACTAACCTAAATAAGGTTTCCCTTGTGATAATCTCTGTTTGCTAGTGGTTGGCACTCACAAACAATATCCACAGCTCACATATTGAATCATTGATTCATTTTCTCTATTTTTAAAGATTAAGGAAGAAATCTATTCTATAAGGCCTTCAATCTAACTATTGACTTGCCTGTTGTTGACAACACTGATATTTATAGAATATTAAGAGATGTAAATGAGTACTGGGGTATCTTGAAGTAGAGTTGAGGACGTTGCTGTATCATTCCTGTCAACCCTAGGGGGAAATACAATTAAATCTGCTTCTCTGCTTAAAAAAATCTTAGCAAGTACATTTAAAAACCTGCCTTCCACTATTCCATAGTTCTTTGCTAAAATGGAATATATCTGGAGAATTTTCAAGTTGTTCCCAGAGCTCTGGTGGGAGCAATCTACTTCCCATTAGATCTAATAGTGAGTGTATGCCTGTGCTGCAGTCCCACATTGGTCTCTTTCACTTTCCTACCTTCTTTTCTCTCAGTAGGTATTAAAGTAATTCTAGCTTCCTTACATGGCCCTTATGACTTTTTACCAGCTTCACCTATGACAAGCATATGATCTTGTGGTGAAATACCTTCTTTGATTTGTGAGATAGGGCAAACAGGGCAATAAAGAGTGCAAAGTGACAGCTTTTCTTGTCCTGTTCTCAGCTTTTATTTCAAAGGGAATATAAATCACTATTTCACACAGACATAACAAAAAACATTGATTATTTCAGCAGCTCAGGCTGTTATCAAAAAGGCACAGCTACAATAACCTGGATCCCAGAGTATCTTAGGAATTTTGACTATTCTTGAATTTTAAAATATGCCACACTATATAGATAGTCCCTGCAATCACCTATTTCTGGAAATCATTGTGCTTCAGTCATTGTTATTAAAATACTTAACTACTAAGTCAATTTAAACTCAAATTGCAAATGAAATACTTTTAATCTGACTCACTTAGTGGAACATGCACTTCTATCAAAACAGCCAACATTTTCAGCCTATAAGCAAGGTATAAGCAAACTGAGAACAGCTCATAGGTGTGTCTCCAAAAGCATACTCCTTTCAACACTGCCTGAGTTGCAATGCTGCCCTCTCCCTGCATGTTCAAGGAGAACGTGATCCATCCTCATAGTTTTCAAACCTCTTCAGTTTATGGATCCAAAATAATTACTTGTCTAGTTGAAGATCCTTGATTAGAAATTTTAAGCTTGACAGGACACTTAGTTTTTTATTCTTATTTTTCAATACTTAACAGCAGTCCAGTGTTGCAATACTAGGAAATGGACAGGCCAGAGACTGATCCCTGGTATTGGACCTCAGTCACCAACATGAAATATTCCTTATTTCTTCCAACCAATGTTCTTTCAAATAATGTCTGGTCAGGATTTAGGGTCCGTCCGGTACACCCCAGGAACTATGCTTAACAAGCACTTTGCATGTAGTGTCCTTGTTCTGGAGATTAGGAGACTTTATTAAAATTGACACATGCCCCCCTGTGCCAGTTGGCCTCAGAAATTTTCAAGCAATATTTAATCTACTTGCATGGGTTAAAAGTTTTGAGGCCTTATATTGTAATCATTTATTGTAGTACAGCCTACTTGCTGACTAATTCTTCCTTTGTTTCTTTTTCCTGCTCATGCTTGTATGAGACAAAATGTTTAGATGGTTTAGTCTTTGATTTCTTGCTGTGGAAATGTTGATTTCTGTTTTCCTTTCATTGTCATTGCAGTGAATTTAAAAATTGAAACTATTGATCTAGTCAGACGCATATATGTCATAACCTAATATGAGGAAATATGAGGCTTGTCAGAACATAAAAAAATAATTTTATTTTGAATATATGAATTGATAATTTTAAATATTTATTAGACATCCTTCTTAAGAAACAGTCAAAAATTATTTGGCCATATTTTGCTCTCAAAAAGAAAGAGGTTTTTTAGAGAGAGCTGCATTCATTTTCCTCAGGCTTCATGAAAAAATCTTGCCCTTGTTATACGGTAGCAACTATGAGGAATGTTCTAAATTGTGTTGGTTTGATTAAAGAGGGCATTTCTGAGCCTCTATACAGCAAGAACTACACTCATTAGAAAAGCAGAACAAATTCCTATTTCCAAGTGCTGCAAATCTATTTCAACTCTTCTTTAAGTAGAAAAAAGTAGAAAGTATATTTCAATATTTGCTAACTTAAATGTTCCCTGCATATGAAGCCCAACTAATTTCCTCAGTAAGCAAAATTAATAATAGTAAATATCTGATTATAGAATGGTTAGGGTTCCCTCTCCCTCTTGGGATTTTGTATCTTTTCAATATGTATGGAGGAGACCTATATTACCTATAGACCTGAAGTCTGGTGAAGTAGTCAAAATATCTGATAAAATTTCAGAATTCTAATTTAAAAACCCATTCTGATATAAATGATATATTTGTTTTGTTTTCTCCTTAAAAGAATAGCTCAAATAGATGCTCCTGAATTACTTGTGGGATTACTTGTATTTATTTCAAAGTTATTTCTGAGCCACTTTGATGTCTAGCTAAGTCTGGAGTAGATCAAACAAAAACTTAACTAGTAAGGTTCTCATAATGGTGGGTGTAGTAAAGATATGGGACAAGAACAAAAGTACGTGTAAATCAGACACATTAAATTTATCTTCTGTATGAAAATTGTATTAAATTGCATTTCTATATGTTTCTAACATATACATTACGATAGAAAATTTTCCTCTTCTATGGAATTACAATTGAATAATAGAACTCAAGATATTGTACTAAGAACTACTAATTTGTAATATTTAGCAAAAATGATCATGTCTTATTATCTGAGATAAACAATATTTTTACTGTTAAAGAATCTCATCATAATTACTATTACATTTCTGGACATAAGAATGAAGAATCTTTCATCATAATAGCATGTCTTTCCCTTAAAAAATTAAAATATGGTTATGTTACAGAATGAAGGAATAATTTTGTCTTCTCAATAAAATATTTCTAAAATGGAATTTCTGATAAAGAAGGTTAGATATTTTCATCTCAAATAGCCAACTTTGTAATTGGATTTTTATTTATGTGACCACATCTATGAGTCAAAATTCAATTTCCTGTTCTGTGGGAAGATGATCACAACTTTGAGGTTCAGATTATTCCAAGGCAGACCTAGTCTGTTTTATGGCTCTTTTTCACTTCAACATCTCTGAGCAGTGACTCCAATTTCCAATTTGCACTGGATGTAGCTTCCATACTATGGACTACAAATACATGCAGAGTATAAAATTTTCCTGTAATGCACAGATTATGCCATCCTAGAATAGTCCTATGGTTCTGACCTATATAATTAATCTAGAATAAAAGAAAAGAAGAATCTAAAGAGTTATGCTTTGAACTTCCTCACATAGTGATTGATTACATTGTTTATCTAATAGTTGATCCCTTTCTAACATAATTACTATGAGAATAATTTTTATATTAAAGAAAATTTCATTTTACATATCCTCATGGATATTATCTATAAGTTATGGAGCAAATCTCAAAGAAAGGAAGAGTAGAAAGAAATAAGGTAAATAGTTGATCAACAATCCGTTTGACTGTGAAAATAACTATGAAATAAAAGGATTTGTACTTTTTGTATAGGAATTTTTGTTGACATAACACAAGCCTAAAATATTGAGTGTTTTAGGATCTGCTCCAAAAACCTTCCTCAGTGAATGTTCAGTGCACTAACAGTTCTTTCTCTGAGAGAAAAAAAATTAGAATAAAAAAAAATAAAAAAACTCCAAAGGGAGTAAAAGGAAAAAGAGGAAAGTAGGCAGAGAAAAAAAAAAAAAAAAGAGGAAGGAAGAAAGAGAAAGAGAGAGAAAAAGAGAAAGAGAAAGAGAAAGAGAAAGAGAAAGAGAAAGAGAAAGAGAGAAAGGGTTTACATTATTTAAGCACTTCCTTTGAGGCAACCAGACAGTTTACCAGAGTAGGATATTTCCTGATTGATGATATCTCTAAAATAGCAATTTGGACTGGTCTTCTTACATTTATTTCCCATTTTCTATAAGGTCTGTTCCGAAATTCTTCTTTGCAAGCATCCTGTGAAACATAATTAAGGTACCCTATCTTGTCTTGGCCCAGTATGGAGTTTCTTAAAAATGGAGAAATAAAACATCAAATGTATCTCCATAACCATCTCAAACTGATTGCTATGGACTGCATTCTATCTAGAAGCCTCAAAGAGAGGTAAGATAGGGATCTTCCCTCATTCCTTCAGTCAGTCTGAAAAAAATGATCAAAAAAGATGAAAATTTTTTATAAATTAATCAAGTTTCTGTTTCCTGCACTTTGCAGCACAGAGAACTTTACTGTTTCATACACACAATGATCAAAGACAACCTTACTGCATCCCTTTTTCTATCCTGGCACTGAGTGTCAGGGCAAGCCAGCCATGAAATAGGCAGCAAGTTATAATATTCCTGGAGGGACTGATCTCTACAACCCTCTTCAAGGCTCCAAAAGGAATTTTTGAAGGACTGCCGACCACTGGACTCCAGCTAAAAATCTCTTTTTTGTACCTGATAGCAAAGAAGTTACACTCCTACCTTCAATAAAATTGTTTATAGCTTTTTCTGCTATCCAAATGCCTAAATAGACTAGATACTGATCTTACCTTCTGGTATATTAATAAAATTAGAATGTGCATATTCAGGATATAATTATGAATATGTACAGACAGACAAGCAACAGATAAACTCAGGCCCAGGAGAGACAATGAATTGAAAGTTGAAATAACCTAGAGAAGATCAGGGAGTTCAAGGAATTAAGGGGAAAAAAATTGAAGAAATCACAGAATCACAGCATCATTCAGGTTGGAAATGACCTCTGAGATCACCAAGTCCAACCAATACTGAACACCACCTTGTCAATCAGGCCATGGCACTCAGTGACACATCCAGTCCTTCCTTAAACACTTCCAGGGATGGTGACTCCACTGCCTCTCTGGGCAGCCCATTCCAATGCCCAGTCAGCTTGTCTGTGAAGAAATTCTTCCTAATGTCCAACCTAAACGTCCCCTGGGGCAGCTTAGGACTGTGTCCTCTTGTCTGTCGCTGGTTTTCTGGGAGAATTGACTGACCTCTACCTGACCTTGACCTCTATCAGTGCTTTTATGGAAGCCAGAGAGAGTGATAAGGTCTACCTTCAATTTCCTCTTCTTCAGGCTAAATACCCCCAGCTCCCTCAGTCATTTCTAGAAGATTTGTGTTACAGACCCTTCACCAACATTTTTGCCCTCCTCTGGAGATAGAGATGGGTGAAGAAAAATTAAAATGAAATTTTAAAAATTTACAATGTAAAGGAAAATAAATTTTTAAAACTTTCAACCCCAAGGACACCAGTAACTTTGTTAATCTCTCCCATTTATTTTTGTAGGAAAATTTTTCAACATTCTTGTCTAGGTTTAACTTAAGGAACAGAATCTAAAGAAATATGTATATTTGATATACTACTTCTCTCAGAGTCTTGACAATGTTGGCTGATGTAGTTGTCAAGCCACTCTCCTTAATGCTTGAAAGTCGTTCCAGTCAGGCCAAGTCCCAGAGGACTGGACAAAATGGAAACATTACATCCCATTTTTATAAAACAAAAATGGAAAGTAGTATTCTGGGAATTATCAACTTGTCAGCCTCACCGCTGTGCCTGGGACAATCGCGAAACAGATCCTGCTGGAAGCTTTGCTAAGGCACATGGATAACAGGGAGGTAAATTGTGACAGCCCAAATGGCCTCACCAAGGGCAAATTCAGTGTCAACAACTTAGTGGCCTTCTCTGGTGGAATGATTGCATCAGTGGGCAAGCAAATGGCTACAAATGAAATTTATTTGGAACTGTAAGGCCTTTGACCTGGTCCCCCACAACATCCTTCTCTCTAAATTGGAGAGAAATGGATTCAATGGGTGACTGTTCAGTTGATGAAGAATTGCTTGAATGATCACATCAAGAGTGTAGGGATCAGTGGCTCAATATCCAAATGGAGATCAGTCATGGGTGATGTTCCTCATGACAGGATTATTTTGTATTGGGCCCAGTATTGTTTAATACTGTCATGAATGCCATAGATGAAAGAACCAAGTGCACCCTCAGCAAGTTTGAAGATGACACTAAGTTGAGTTGTGCAGTAGACACACCTGAAGGAAGGGATGCCATCCAGAGGGATCTGGACAAGACTGAGAAATGGACCCATGTGAACCTCATAGGCTTCAACCAATCCAAGTGCAAGGTACTGTACCTGTTTTGGGGAACCTTCCAACACACTCTTCTATGATTCTGTGATTCTCTACATTATATTATACACATAAATATAAATTACCCAACATACAGATTTAAGGAAACAGCAGAAGAAATTTGGTACTACAAGTGCAAACAAACAACCACTACACCTTCATATGCATGTTAAATCTGTGTATGCTGTAACAAATTTTTCATCTGAATTTACTCATTTAATTGTTCTCAGTTGATCTATCTTAATTAAATCAAGTCTCTACAGTATATCTAAAGGCTGTATAGAGAAGTATGATTGATCTAGCACTCATACTGTGCTGAAATGACCATCTTCTGTATAGATCTTCAAAATAAACATTTAACAGGGAATAATGGCAATTTTTAGGTTTCCTGTCATCATGCTGGAAACAGTGGAACAAATTCTTCCTGTTGGCTAGGTTCTTTCATTAGAAAAAACATACGTTTGACCCTGGTATTATTACTTTTTCTTTCAACTCTTCTTTTTTCTGAATGACAGCATTTAATATCAAGGGAAAACAAGTGTCCCCTATTGCTATACACAATTGCAACAGCTCTTGTCAGTAGTAGGTCATCTGCAAGCTCATTTTTGCTCCTACTGTTGATGCTAAATAAGTGCAAGGGCTCTGAGATAGACTGGTGATATTGCCGCTAGCAATTGCAATCAAACCCTCCTGGGTGCAAACTTACGGCAGTACCTCCTGGTCTTCTTGGAAAACATTTGCAAATCTTTTCACCTTGACCAAACAAGTCAAACTCATAATATCAGTGTTTTTCTTGCTCATGGAGTGTACTAACCACCAGGAGTGGGAATTGTCTCCATTTCAGACCTTTCTTTTTTTATCAGCTTTCACGTCTGCCACTTCTTTTGTATCATATGCCAAATATGACATGAGAATGAGGGTAAAGTCTGAGGGTAAATTTCATCTAACAAAGTTTCTTGCACTCTCTGATGAAAAAGAAAGCAAACAAAGCAAAAAGTCAACTTTCAAACTGTGTGTGTTCTTTTACTATATAATTTCAATGACCTGGATAGAAAGGGGAGTCACAAGACAGAGACAAGAGTGTGGTGGATAAAGTATAAATTGGGGTCAGCTATAAAATTTGTAATGAATCACTGCATTTGATTCTAATACTAACTGTTGTCATTTATGCACATAACTAATCCCTAGATTATATCAAGACTTTTATGAAATATTAAATCTTAAAAGGTCTCAACTGAAATCAAAAGAAAGTATTCCTGTTCCCAAAAGAACTACAGCAAATTATTTCAGCCAGAGACCCATGATTACAAAATTTAGCACTGTGTAAGCAGCAATAACCTTAAAATTAAAGGATGTTTAAAACCAAGGTATGGAGCTAGAGGTGTAGGGAAAACATTCTCAAAGGAGAAAGGGCTGCTGAATAGAACCAAGAGGTTATTTATCTAATATGTATATTTATTTCTCATTTTCTTCTTCTGTTTAACAAGAAAACAAAATCAATATACCTCAGTTGTGCCTTATTTTTTTTTTTTTTCAAAATGCTCTTCAGAGTTTTTAAGAAAGGAAAGTTTAGGTATTAACATTTTATTTGGCTCTAACATTCAAGTTGAGAAGACTAAAGGGTGAAAGGAACGCATTTATTACATCCTATAACAGTGCCACTGAAAACATTTAAAGAAGTAAAAATTGGGCATACTTCAGGGTTTTCCCAGATATTTATGTAAAAGACACTCACCCTCCCTGTCTTCCAAACTATCTAACTTGAAGAAAAGCCAAGAGATGAATTAAGGTAATGCTCAACCATATTTCAAACCAGTGCATCTCTGGTGCTTGTGTATCTCAAACCCAGGACAGGGACTTCTTTAGAACTTAGCAGCTTACTGAATTAAGGTTCCTGTTTTCTTGTCCTTTTTTTGAGACTGTACTCCAAAACACCGAATTCAGCGTTTTTCTGGGTTGTAGGAAGACTGGCAGCCAACTCATACTGACTTTCAATGGTATTGGGGTATGCAGCTCCCAGCAGGGCTTATGAAATGTCATTCCTAATTGATATTGAAAAAAGCTTACATTATTCTACATTAAAATTGAGGTTATTTCATAAGATTGCCATAGAAAATTATTTGAATTACACAGTGATGCATGTTAATTTTTCCATATCACCACCCAATAAATTCTGCAATTAACCCATATCATTGCTCTAATATCATGTGCTTTGGGGAAATCTTTTCAATTAGAAGCTCAACACCAGGAGTAGAGAATTGGAAAGGATGCCTAAAATTGGATTTACTTTGCTTGTTTTCCCTTAAGGTTAAAATAGGCTTTTGAAAAAAACGCATCTTTTTTTTACATCTTTTCTTATGGGTTTTTTCTCTCCTTCCAGTGGGATTAATGAATTGCACCGGATACACAGGAATCAAAAAATATTGTGCATCTATTAAAATGAGAGATATAATTTAGAATATTCATAAATTAGAGGTAACTAATTTAACCATCATCATAAATTGAACACATAATTTTTTTCTGGTCTGTTTAATTCTTGCAAGGACCTCAAAGTGAATATTTTCACTAGAAAAAACAAAACAAAAAAAAATACAGCAATGACAATGACAACTACCAAACAATATTTAAACCCTAAAATTTATGTTAATTTCCATATGTAAATAACCACAGTGAAACACAAGGTGCTTATCATAACTAGGCTGTCAACTGAACTTTCTCTCTAGAGAGAGAAATAGGATATGTTTTCTCTTCTAAAGAGCTCAGCATTTGAGAGGACAGATTAGGTGTCTGTGACTTTAGTTCATTTACTTTGATGTGGTTTTGTTCTGGGTTTTTTGGTTGGTTGGTTTTGTTTTTTGGGTTTTTTTTGTTTTTGTTTTGTTTTGTTTTGTTTATTTTATTTTTCTTTTTTATTCTTTGTTTACCTATGTTTTGCTTTGACAGTTGTTTTTACTGTTTTGTTGGCGCTGACCTGGAAACTATTGTTCTAAGTCTGCATTTTGCATTAAGGTGTTTCCTCACCCTAGCCTGGGTTTGGTATTGTACAAAACTAGAATTGAGGTTCTCAATGTGCTTTTACAGTCTTGGTACAGTTTTTCCTTTCACATTCCATTTTCATGTTCTCATGCTGAAGGACCGCAGGAGATTTCACTAATTGCAAAGGGCTGAGACATATGCGCTAAGTTTGGAAAACATGGCTCCAGAAATTCTGTCAGCTGGCTCTAGAGTGATTGTGGCAGCTTCATTCAGGTACACTGCTAGAACAGCAGTCAATGGGAGCCTTTACTCTTTGGGACCAGGGCAAAAGAGCTGTGCAGAATTTTATAATGGTTCTTTTCAATACTCCTGTGCTGTGACTGTTCCTGAAATAGGGAATTCCCAGGACACAATACATTGGCAGTAAAATAATCTTCATTACTCTTCAATGCACTTATATTACTGGCTATTAAAAGTTTAATTAGACTTTAGAGAAGACTATTCAGCCCATTAAAATAATAAATGAATTCTGGCATTAAACAAACTTGGACAATAATAATTAATTTTATGAAATAGAAATATATTTCTTTTGCCAAATGATATGACAATCTCTGGGGGAAAGGCTCATAATCTAGTTTGTCTTAGATACAGGATTTCTCATTAGTCAGGAAATTATGTCAAGTTTTTAGGAAAAGCTCCTAAGACGCAGGATCGAGTCTAGTTTCCGTCTAGTTTCCTTTCACATTTTGTAGCTAGAATATGGAAAAGTGAACTGTTTATAGAATACTGCTGATTTCTGAGATTCTGTGAGAGAAATTAAAGCATCTGCCCTCACTGATCACAGAGCAAGGTGTCTATTTCAGAACTGGACATGCGTTGATAACAAAAGTTTTAAGAGTTTGAAGTAATGAACTTTGCAATACCAAGAGGTCAGGTACCTACAGTGTACCTTTTAGCTAAAAACTAATTTATAAAAAAGTATTCAGTTTTCTGTAGAGATCATGCTGGTCCTTGCATGTTAATTTGTATCATGTACATATTTAAATCTCTGGCTCCAGAAATATTTCACAAAGAAATAAATCTGAAGGAAGAATCTGTGACATTAAGTCTAGTTTGAGAAGCATTCTAACAATAGGAAGTCAAAGTCTGTATTTGAGGTAGTATTAATAGATTTAGGTATATTATGAAGACACAAATTGCCACACAATGTCACCTCCATGTTACTTATAATGGTGGGATTCTAATTCTTAACAAAATAGTCACAGGCTAAGAAACTACAAATGCCAACCCATATAAATGGATAATATCAACTAGGGATAATTTTTAATTTTTTTAGCAAATATAATAGTAAAAAAACCTTAAAGTCTAGAAAAATATTTTATAATGTATTTGAAAATGTCACAAATAATTATCTCTTTACTAAAAATATCAAGAATGTCACTATAATTTTTTTCTGTTAAATGAAAAATATTTGTCAATGCATATTTTTGTTCAGTACAGACTTTAATTTCTTTGCTTTCTTGTTATTTGCATTGCTATGCAAAATCCAATGACCTTTATGTTACATTAGAATATCAGAAAAAAATGCAGAGACATTTCTGTCTTGAAGTGAAAAATGCTATTTGTTTTTCATGTTCCAGTCTGCTGTTGGGACTTAAATCCCACATGATTTTAAATGCATTTTAAACTAAGATCTCAAGAGAAAACATGCTTATTTCTTCTCTTTCTATAGGGAGAAGATGAGGGATGCAGATAAGTCAGAAAAAATCAGTATCCATGATTATGCATAAAAAGATCCTTCAGGTTTTACGTCCTTCTTTTTTGCCCCTTGAAATTTTTTGACAAAGACATCCTGATTCGTTTTTTCAGCACTTTCTTATGAACATATTTAATGTGTAAATGACCTTGTATTTTTTTTCCTTTTTTTTTTTATTTTTCATTTTCTATTAAAATTATGGTCTATTAATTGGTATGCTAGCAGGAAGAAGCAGTGAGGTTTTTCCTTTTTTTAAATTTAATTATTATTGTAAACTGATTATGGAGAGGACCTTTTCTATAGACCAAACTTTCCACATTAATAAAGAGTGGGCTGTTGTATAGCCCAGTGTTGAGATTTGGAATATGGACAGTGGCAAGAAACTGCAGTGAGAAATCACTAAGGAGTTCAACATGTACTTGTGTTCCAATGTAAAAATCCTGGCTTCTGTTAAACATCAAGTGCTAAAAAACCCTTTTATGCTGAAGTTCATATCATTGAGTTTAGCTTAAATTTCTATTTTTTTCTAGCCTTTCCCAGTAGACAGCTACATTCTCCCCTGCAGTATGTAGGAAGCTATCTGAATTAATGCTTCTGCAGTTTAGAAAACCTCTTGTGCTAGATAATTTTGCTGGATGGAAAAAGATGGAATTAGACCTCTTTTGGCAGCCTCAGTGCAACCACTCACATATGAGCTGTCCTGCTGTTCCCTCTCTGAAAAGCCATTGTGTCTCTATCATTGTAGACTTCAGTCTTGGCAAAACTGTGTTGCCACAGTGTGATTTCCATGGGCTTTATTTTAAACAGAATTATTTATGCTATTCTTACAGAATCTAAATCATCATGAGAGCCTCCAGAGTGAAGGTTAATTCTGTTGCCAGCAGCTGTAGCTTCGCCCTCCGAAGCTGAATCTGGCTGTGGCAGCAATTACTGGCCATTCCTGTTCCGATAAATTTGTGTTTTCTCTTTGATCAAATATGTCAAGCTTTTAATTCTGCATAATCATTGATCGCATGAAGTGCCAGACCATCTTGTTTTATCATCATTCACATCTGCTGCTATTTTCCAGTCACACAGGTAAAATGCATTGACCTAGAACGTGCTGTTTTAACCTCAGCAGCCTTATTGTGAATGAATGCCAAATGTGTCTGAAATACTATTCCCAAGCACTTGTAATTTCAAGAGATGACACACTAGATGAAATAATTGAAAATAAAAAAAAAGTAACTAAAGTAATTGTCTCAAAAGTAAGTGCCAGAAACTAAAATAAGATGGAGAAGTTGTATCATAAGGAGGAACACAAGGCCTTTGATCCTTAAGAATCCTGTGGGTCATGCAGAATACCTGTTAAATTTATGTTACACAATGGAGATCTGGAATAACTGGAGCATATTACTCTAATGATAAGTAAAAAGTAATAGGTCAAACTGCAATTTTTTTTTTTTTTTTAGTTTGTGGCAAGTTTGGGCAAAAAGTAAAAATTTTAAAAATAATGTGTGATGATAATAACAGACTATTAAAAATGCCCAGTACCTGACATACCAGTTTCTGCTACTTATGATGTTTTGATTTCTGTATTATGTGTTTTCAGCTCAAATTTCTAAAAAAAAAACCCTGTTTGTGTGCAAATTGACCTTTTCATTTTGAAAAATGCTTAAATGGGACTATTTCAAAAGTGTTTATTTTTTCTCCTCTCTCCACAGTGAATAAATTATTGTAACAAGAACATTTCCTTTAAACTTTGTTTCATTAGAACTGTCTTTTTGGATACTTTCAAGAAATTTTATAATTCATCAAATATAATAGCCAGATAACATCACAAAATGCTCTGACAAAATGGAGCCATTTACTACCCATCATCCCCATGCATCAGTTTTAAGTATTTACTAATTCAGGAAATAGGAAGCTCCAAGAAGAGGAACATGCTTCTACTGCTTAGTTAAATCCTATATTTTTACAGACATTAACATTTTCCATTCTTAATGCGCCACAGTGTGCTTTCAGCTCTTCAAGCCAAAAGTGCTAAAACAAGGCGAGGTTATATGGGGGGGTTGTATTTACTCTGAATTGTATCAATGCAATTTTTGCATTATCCACTCTCAGAATTTTGCACCTTGAAACCATAACTTAGAAGCACAATTTTTAGACGTGGAGAGGCAAAATGTCATCAGGCTCTACATGTCATATTTTCACCTGAGAGAGGAAAATTGCTAAGCTCAACGCCAGACAGGGTGGTACATATCTTTTGACCACATCCAGTAATGTATACTTCATTTTATGTAACTTCTAAGACTGTTCTACAAATTTAGACTTGCTCTTTCGCAAGCACTATTTACTGTACATGACAAGTTTAGAAGTTCAGCCATTTTTCAACAGTCTGAGTGATAAAACATGGTAATATTTTTAAGATGAAAGTTTAAAACTGCAAAATTTGTAATACAAAAAGGAATTTTTTTCAATGGCAAAACCAGAAAGGACTAGGAAATACATTAACGACTGGAAAGAAATTAACAAAGAACATTCTAAACAGGTGGCAATAAGAAGAATATTTTAATAGATTTGAAAATTTTCAAAAGAGTGTTCTTTGTTGTTTTTGTCCTGGGGTTTCTTTTGTTTGTTTGTTTGTTTTATTTTGGCTTGGTTTTTTTCTCCTTTGATGAATCCCCCATTCACACTCACACTTGTTCTTATACACTCCAGTAGAACAAGAATATTTGAGTTCCCTCCTTCTGGTTAAGCTGCGCAGAAGGAACAATTCTGATAAAAGCAGCAGTGCAAAGCAGAAAATATTGACAGTACACACACAGATTATTCTCACTTAGATTAAAATTTTTCATGTCTTTTAGTAATGACCCTTCTTTTGGCCTGAATTACTTTTGGTTAACCCCTCCATTTCAGAGAATAATTATTAGGTAATGCAAGGAATGATATTTAGCCATTCCAAATTGTCATCATTTTTGGGAAGCATCTAATAATTTCACTTGCTTGCAGGAGCTATCTAGCTTTTTACTATTTCACTGTCTGCTGTAAATACTTTCAAAATATTTTGTATTCTACTGTACTCTCAGCAGGGGCCACAACTAGACTTTGAAAAGTCCATGTAAGTACCATACTGTGGCTATGCATTTTTCACAATGCAGCAATAGTGTACTAGCACACAACAGTTCAAACCACAATGTATATTTTTATAAGGATAGCTAACAAAATCCCTTGGTTTCCTCTGTGGGATTATGGGATTATCCAGAGAGTAAACAGTTATGTCACAGGAGTTTGACAGGAATTCAACAGAAGTTTGACAGAAGCCCTTTTTCCATTGGAGATGAAGGGACGTACACAGGTATCATTCAGTTCATCTTAGGGTAGACAGAAAGAAATGCCAGAGAAATTATATCCTAAGAGTACACCTCCATTCACTTAGAAATGGAACATACAAGAGTGTAGCTCAGTAGAGATGTCCAGATTGTGGACACCAACATCAGCCAATATCTCCTTCAAAGGTATTACACTCTTCAGGAACAGGGGAGTTTTCTGTCGTTACAAGTAAACCTGAATGACAGATTAGAAATTAAGCACATATATAAAATTTTCATTATGAGATAATAAAAATAGTGACAGTGTTTTCATTATAAGAAATTAAACATAGGAAAATGTGTGTGTTGGGAAGTTTATGAAAATGTATAAATAATGAAAATGTATAAATATTGTTCAGTGCTTTCAGGTTTTTTTTTTGGTTTGTGTTTTTTTTTTTTTTTTTTTTTTTTTTTTTTTTTTTGTTTGCTTGGTTTTAGCGTTAAAAGTAAATCGACAAATTAAGAAAAATTTAACTGTGTGGTTCAGGTTTATCAAATAATTTCCATCATACCTCTGATGGAAGATAAAAAAATACTTAATGTCTAATTAATGCTTTTTCTGACAAAATTTGTTAAATTGAAAATCATACATCTCATGGCTTTTTTAAAAGCTAGCACTTACATTTCTGTTGACTCTGTGTTCTACAGCTAAATCTATATTTTTATTTAAGAATGAGATTATGACATTTATTATGCAATGTGCTAAAATTAGTTTAATAAACACCTATTTTCCTTTAAAAATAACTGCCGTCTCTTATCTAAATATCAACTCTCAGTGAAATAACTGTTCGGCATATTTTAGCTGCAAAGTTCTTTTTCGGGGAATTTAAACTCTTTGAAAATTGTAAATTATAAATTATACCGTTTACCTCAGTGCACTAGTTACAAAATCACATATGAAACTGCAATGAAGTTCATTAGGAAGATGCTCAGAGCTATTTTTGCTAGCTTTCGTTAGCTTTAACATTACATGACATACATGCATATAAACATCTTGTGCACTCAGTTATTTGTTCAGCACTAAGATGAATCACAGAGAAATATGATAATTATAGCAATCTCTTCTCAATTCATATATTAAAAAAATGCAAACAGACAAGCCTTTTTACTTCATTCTTAATTCAAAGACCTTTTTAAACAAAGAATGAAACTTCATCTACAACAAAACAAGATGTTTCCTCCTAAACTTGTCTCAAAACCAAGACAGTGTAGCAAAGGCAAGAGCCAGAGATGGTCTAGGTATGTTATCCTGTTGCCATATCGCTTCTGCTGAGGTGAGATTGTCACCACCACATTAAAACAGGCCTATTTATCCACAAAGATATAGAGGATTTACCCACTGATTTCTTTTGAGAAATGGATCTGCATATCAGGAGTTCACATACACTCTCATGTGCAGCCTGAGGGCTCAGCTGTACTGCACTGCTTGTCTGTGTGAGGCGCATCACGCAAAGCAAAGCTGGCAATGAGCCGTACAGCAAATTTCTCATGTGTGCCCAAATACAGCTTTCCTGAGGGGTAAATTTCTTACCTTCAAAGGACGAAATGCTTGTACTTCTGATCGCTGCAGATGTGCTCTCAGAAAGTTTGGATAGCATAAACTCAAACCTAACTCAACTGTGCCCTGTGTGGAGTGCACTGAATCACAGTGTGGAGGGAAAATTTCCTTCTAGTGTTATTGCTCAAAAGACCCAAGATCCTCACAAGGATAATATTTTTAGAACTGCTTCCTAGAACATGTGGACTACAAGCAGGGCCCAAGAGAGAAGATGTGCAGACCACACCAACCTGTCACCAGCAGAGGCCAGCAGCACCAAACTACTGTCCTGTCCAGGAGCCAGGGATAAATGGGAAAAGCGCTGTGGCTCCTGTAGGTAACTCATGGAGGGAGCAATAGCCAAAATGAGACTTGCAGGGCAGTGAGGTAATCAGGGAGGGAGATTAGCAGGTTAGCAGGCACCACACAAGCCAATACCTACATACAAGAAAAGACCTTGAAGGAAGATACCAAAATTTTACAAGTACTTGGCTGCCACTTCTTTGCAAGAAACGCTAATGTTTTAATGGGTAAGTCTAGAGCAATCAGCAGAAAAGGCTTTGACTACTTCACTTGAAACCATTGCAGCTTCCCTGTCAGAACCTTTAGCAGTAAGCCATAACACACAACATTATGAAATGCAACGTAACTTGCTGAAGGCATTACTATTCACAAGAGCTGATATTGTAGAGGTAAGAGACACATAAATAAACTACCTGCTACCACCTCAGGGAAAACTACAAGTTGATCCATAATCATTAAGTCTTACAAATAAGAATTACCTAGTGTTTAACAGAAAATATTTTTCTGAGCAAAGGGAAGACTTCATATAAAGAAAATTAGGATTTGCTCTTAGTCCAAATACAGTTTAGCAATCTATTATTGCAAGATATTTGATTAATCTAGAAAAGACCTTCACGGGTAATATCAAAAATTCTTATTCACACTTCCTAATTAAAATCTTAATGAAGGATAAATAAAGTTAAGGCTACCAGGGGGATTTTCTGCCATGCCGGGATATTAAACATCAGTGGAATATTTTTTTTTAATAAATGTAACTGAAAGTGGACAGGCTTTTACAATATATAGTTTCTTCCTTTGTGTCAAAACTTCATACACTCATAAAAGCCATGCACTTGATTTTTAAAGGTTGTTGAATATGGGGCACCATATTTGTCTGATTCTGATATTTTATTTCATGACATCATACTTTCTTAAGAACATCATACTTTCTTAAGACTGTTGTTGATGAACTAGCACAGGGAAATAGGTAGAATAGGACTTAAAATTAAGTAACAGATAAAAGATGCCAATGTCTTCTTTAATCTTTCAAGTGGTAATATCAATTATGTTTCTCATATAGATATTTTTATATGCATTATAGATAACATTGTTATTATAATTGTGAGGAAATATTCCACTGTAAGATAAAGAAGTTAAAAGGTTCTGTTAAAAGTTAAAGGTTCTGCTTCTGTTAAAAGTGGCCCTTCTTGTTCAACTTGATCTAAATAGGAATAATCTAGAAAGAATTCAAGCTCTCTGGGAAAATGAAAAACAAAAGTTGTTGTTATTGATGTCATTGCGGTGTGGGTATTTTTCTCACATTGCAAATAGAATGTTTAAATTTGCATGTGTTTAACCTATCTCTGACTTTGCACTGAAGGATAACTCTAGGCTCCACAATTGTAAGTGGATATTTGTTCTTTATAGTCTTTGAATGTGATACTGGAAACACCATTTCCTATTTATGAAATTTAATTACATTTTTTCTATGTGTGTTTAGCTATAGACAGTTCCATATTTCTTCACCATGTCAAATCAAGAAGAAAACTAAACAAAACCAGAAGAAGCTTAAAAATGACAAATGGGGGAAAAAACCCCAAAAAACCCCAAGACAGTTAAAACATTTACAGAATGCTTATAAAGTTCCTGGTGAATGAAGAAGGAAGTCTGAGGACCAATCTAGATTTCCACTGGGGTGACAAAACCTTTATCAAATATGTTAGATTTGAGAAGATAATTCTCAAAGAACTACTAAAGACATTGCATGAAAATGCACCTCAAAGGCTGGGTAAAACCTTGTTTGAGTGCTGCTTTTCTTTCAATGTATGTATTGGGATCTATCTTGTCATTGTAAAATTTTCCACACCATACCACATAGTTTTATAGTTATCTGATGAAAGATTTAATGGATAAGTCTATTGTTTGTCTATGCTATAGCTTTCAAAATGTAATCAGAAAGCCTTTGTTCCATCAAAGAAGATAAAATGATAAAACTAATATCCCAGAAGTAAAATTGACTAGTAAAACTACACAGAGCTTATCTGATTGAAGAAAATTTCTCATTTTCAGTTCAGTAGAGAACTGACTATAAACTGATGGAATTCAAATTTCCTTATGCCTCTTATACACTGAATAACAGAAGATAATCCCATATTTGTAGAGGAAAATGCTTAAATGCTAATCTTTTCCATAACCATGGAAGTGGAGTTACCTATTCCCAGTCATTCACTCATCAGAACTGCCCAGAACTTTATTCCAGTTTCCTTTGTTGCAAAAGGGAGCCCCAGATTCTGCTACAGCTTGCTCAGTAGCTGTCAGTGAGCTCCAGATGCAGAAGTGTGATTAAGAATCAAGAAAGTAGGAAAAGTCAGTTTTCAATTTTTTGGATGCAAGCTAAAGAATAAACTCACTACAATTAGATAAAAATATCGTAATTACAATTCTGTGTAATTATTGTATGGAAAATATTAAGCTGCACTAGAAATGATAGAGAGAACAGGCACATATTTTGACCCCATATCCTTTGATATATAGTCACAATTCTAACTCATTACCTCACTTCTAACAGGGGGAAAATCCATTAGTTGTTGAAAATAGGAAGTTACATTAAAGAGGGTTGAAATTTCATAGAAAAAATATTTATATCACAAACATACATAAAAAAAAATTAGTGGAGCAATAACAACACCCTTCAGCACTAGAACTATTTGAGAACTTCAAGGGCCAAAGAAGTATCTTACTTTAGTAAAATTGAATTATATGAAATGTAATAAAAACATTCTTTAAATATAGATATTACTCTTAATTTTAATATATGTTCACTAGCACATAATTTTTTTTCCAAATAATTAAAACTGCTTCTTAAGATGTTCTGTAATGAGTAGTGACACATCAATGCTGCACAGTTAAAATAGATTATTTTAAAATTGAATCTAAATGTACTGTAATTCACATTCATTAACAGAGTTGACATTTTTCAAGTAAATTAAACTATTCTATAAAAATCAATTCACTGTACAACAGTAACATATTACAGAACTGCAGTTAAAATTCAGTCATTTAAATGGGAGAAACACTAATCCAGCAGTAATAATTCTGTTGACACAACAATATTTATTCAAATTTAAGAAAATGAAATACCCACCCTGCATCTGTGAGACAGTCCAGAGTATCTTTAAACTCAGTAATTGTTTATGAGCCGTGAAAAGACAGATTATTTTATAGGCAGCAAATTTGAAGCGTACATTGAGAATTAAAGAAAAAAAAATTTGGAGAAACACTTTTAAATTCCTTGTATAGATTTTGGTCCCAGTATTGGATATTTTACATAAAACTAATGGTTTTGTGTAAATTTTTCAGCTTAAAGAAAAATATCATATGATCTACAGGTATAATTCCATATGAGTTTGTAATTACTGATATACTTTTACTGAAAACATAAGCTAATATGTGCTATTAGAACAGTTTCAGTTTAGGAGCTTTTTTCAGGTTTGTTGGAGAGGAGTAGCAGAAGTGATTTTTTTTTCCTTTTTAATACTAAACTTTAAGCATCAGAAGGCATAATTTAAAAAATTGGCAATTTAACCTATTACTTAAACAATAACATAAAGTAAGTGAAATCCACCTTTTATTAAGAGTAAAACCATGTCCCATTGTGGAGCTTTCATTCAGTTTCATATATCAATGTGCAATCAGATATTTCCCATTCCAAATGTGGTGAATATGATCAGGATTTTGACTTTAACTGGCTTATCTCTTCCTTCTAAAAAAATCAAAATGGATTGTTTGAACTATATTAAACATCACTAAGTCTGTTCCTACAACATTAAATTTTTTCAGTTTTCCTGCACAAAATAAAAAGAAAGAAAGAAAGAAAGAAAGAAAGAAAGAAAGAAAGAAAGAAAGAAAGAAAGAAAGAAAGAAAAAGAAAGAAAGAAAGAGTCAGTCACATTGAAATCTGACACACTTCAATAATTTTATATGAACCAGATTAACTGCTGTGGTGATTGAACTTCATACACTGAAGAAGATGTAGAAGTCAACAATGTCAAGACATTTAGTACCTTTACTTTTCAAGACTGGGCATCAATGAATTAGGCTGCATAAGGCAGCAGAAATGTCCCAGAATTTGTTACATATGATGGATTTTTCTATTTTTAAGTGTGTACTACATAAAGTTGTTTCAGCATCAAGTCCTTTTTTGGACAAATGACATCCGTAATTCCAATAGCCATTGTGAAGTTCAGTTTCATCTGGATGTTAATTCACTTCAAAAATTCCTGAAACTTGCTCATTCTGCAGTGTCAGAACATTGAAAGACTGATATCAAACTTTGCCAAATGTTGTTTCAGGCAGGCAGTTGAGTTTTCTTAGGACCATTACTTGTCAGAAGTAAAAATTGTTACCTGGGCCACATTCTACTACAGATAAGAAACATTACATTCTCTTACACTTTTAGATTCTAGTGGAGTTATTTCCTACCTATGTTTTAATATGTGAAGCTGTTGTGATAATATTTTCCAGGAAAACACCAATGTGCCTTTGGGTAGATAAGAGACAAACCAGGTTCAACCTGATTAAAGAGTTCACTATGAACAGACAAGCACTTACAGTTTGATTCCATGTTACCTGCCACCATGACAATGGTTGACAAGAAAGCAGAGCTTGTTTCACACCTACTCAAACTCAGGGAGACACACCAAGAAGAACACTTATGTCAAGAACACTTAAAGGGAAGCAAACAATTGGATGCAACAAATTGCATCCCACTTCCGAAAAAGAATCAGTGCATTGCTTAAGGGCTTTGGGAAAACAAGAAATCTGTCTTTGGGTATATAGATTCTAACTATCAGAACAATCAGATCAAAGCTCCTTGATGACACTTAGCAATAAAAGGGTTCAGATAAACATGAATGAAAATTGCCTGATGATCAGTAAGAATACCTCCCTTAATGTGTGATAGAGTATAGGACAGGAACTGAAATTGTGATGGCTGTCTGCTTATCTCACCTGCTGTTATCTCTACCAGATGCCCAGATAAATGATGATATAGAGTACTTGCACAGTGCAGGATAGCAGTTTAGAACTGCAATTTAACATATCTCATTACACTGGAAATAATGTGTTTTCCTGATAACAAAGTGGCCCAACAATCTCAAATATTTTCATTTATTTCTACAAGAGCATTCTATAATAAATACATATTAATTTTATATTCTGTTTTGTTATATAAAATGAACTTTTCTTACAAAATATTCATGACAGGCTTGGTCACTCTTTATTTTTCAATGGATATGATTGTTTCATGGAAAGTGTGAAAAAGTATTGGGAAAAAACTTTAACTATGAAAACTCTGCTAGTGGCCAGAATTACATGTTGAAGTTAAAGTTGTCTAAGTTTGAAACCAGTCTTATACAAAAAAATGCATGAATTTATATACTTAAATACCAACTCTTTCTCAATTGTAGACATGATTTTTTTTTCCTTTTTCTGGAACTTAAGGTCACAACTGATGAATATGTTATCCTACTGCATTGGTAGATTATCTGATATTTATAAACTCAATTTGAGTCACATGTACTGTTAAAATGATAATATTTCCAACATCCAATACATGGTCTCATTTTTTTTCAGATGATTGTCAAAATCTTATATTTTCAGAAGGAGAGGTTTTATATACAGGCAGTGAAGAGCATTCTGCCTTCAAGACAACAAACAGGTTGAATGCTTGAATAAAAATTTGAAAAAGATTGCTAACCTGGGAGGAAAATTTTGAAAATTCTTTTCTACAGACTTTCTACAAAGTTACAAGGTTACATGTCTTCCAGCGATTCAAAGAACACTGGCTGATTTACTGCATGGATGTAGAATGCATACAAAGCAAAATGCTAAATGTTAATGGATTACCATTGTCTTATCCTGAAAGAACATAATCATTACAAAACAAAGCCAAAAATAAACAGTAAAGATTTGAAATATACAGAGTGGCATAAAATACCTTAAAATACACATTTGTGAAACTACAAAAGCCCAGAGGGACTGTGGAAGTAGGGCTTTACAGGGTATTTCTTTGCATTATTTTGATTGGTCTTTGTTTCATTCCTCAGCAATAGGAAAGCGGGATGGGACAGCACTAAATTTTTCTCCCTCCTCCTGGTTCAGATCCTGAAAAATGTTTTTGATTTTCACTATCAAATGGATTCATGTCACAGCTCTTGTCCTACAGACCATACTCTTCACCCTGTACCATGAAATAAAAAGGTTTATTTTTGAAATCCATCAGAAGAATTCTTTTTATGTGCTTCCAGCACTCTACTTACTCTGTAACCACATTTGATCAGCAGGTAGTGAGAACATAATTCAGTTGGAGCAGATCACAAAAAAGTGAATATCTTTGCTCAGTCACCTAGGGGAAAGGCTGTACTTACGCAATCAGCCTTGTTGAGGCCAGACCTCAAGTCCTGTGTTCAGTTCTGGGCCCCTCACTTCAAGAAAGATGTTGATGTGCTGGACGGTATCCAGAGAAGGACAGTGAGGTTGGTGAATTGTTGAAAGAGCAAGTCCTGTGAGGGGCAGCTGAGGGAGCTGAGGGTGTTTAGACTGGAGAAAAGGAGGCTTAAGGGAGACCTTATTGCCCTCTACAACTCCCTGAAAGGAGGCTGTAGCCAGGTGGGATTTGCTTCTTCTCCCAGGCAACCAGTGACAGGAAAAGAGGAAGTGGCCTCCAGCATGCCAGTGGAGGTTCAGGTTAGACATCAGGAAGAATTTACCCACTGGAAGAATTGTCAAGCATCAATATGGACTGCCTAGGGAGGTGGTAGAGTTACCAGGACTGTCAGTATTTGATAAACAACCAGACATGGCACCTAGTGCTTGGTTTAGTTGACATGGTGGTGTTCAGTCAAAGGATGATTCTATGAAGGACAGGACTAGATCCTGCCTTTCAGTGTACCTAACATACAAGGACTGTAATATCCAGGTTCTACCTTGTATATGCATTTAAAATTGCTCATCTCTTACTTTACAGAGACAGTGCAGTGCTTTTACTTGCCAGCTGTATTTTGGTACCTTGTTTTCTGCTGTTCAGTGCAGAGCATGGAGTGTGACAGGAACTTGACTCTAATCAGCAATCTCCTAGATAGAGAAAATGGGGATTAGGCATGTATATCCTGAAAAAGAGTTGGTTGTTATTCCTGATGTTAATCTTAAACCACAGGTTATTGCATTACTCAGCCTTATAAGCTGTATAGCTGTTTACTGACTGTATAATTACTATTAGAATAAAATAAATTATATTTTTTGTACAGTAGGTTTTCCCAAAAAACATATAGAGTTGTTGCATTGTTACCTCTGAGCAGAGGATGTCAGTCAGTTGTTATTAGCTGAAAAGTGAAGAAGACTTTAAATTGGATATGGATCACTATTTGTAACTGGTTTTCACATGATTTGCAATTGAAAGTCATCTATACTGATCTAATAGACTTATTATAACATATACTTGAGTTTTCAATTTAGATAGGCAATGTTTACATAGAAAAGTCATCTGCACCAGAAAGACTAGACATGGCTCTTAGCTTATGTATTTGGAAGCCTTTTAGCATGGCTGCAGTAAACTACAGATGCATCTTAGCTCAGAGTTCCTGTTGGACAGCTGCTGCCTAAAATCACTATGGTGCACTTTCAGCAGGTGTTAGCAGCCAAAATCCAGATTCCAAACAGACTGAACATGCTCCTATTCCCTGAGAAACAGAGGGAGCTGTTCCTGCCATTCTAGCTGTCTCCTTCCATGCATTGTGCACTGACTACGATCAGGCCGTAAAGGGGAAATCACAGGACAGCCTCCTCGTTTAACTGCAGCAAATTGCTGCAGTTATTAACCTACACTTCTTCTCAGCCAGAGGTGAAGGGAAAGGAGCCTTCCTATCTGGAATTCAAAAGTGTTAAAAGAGAGAAGAGAGAAGAGAACAGAATTTGAAAAGGAATTTATTTGGAAGATGATCTGGAGGCGTAGTGCAGGGTAGGATCATAAATTGTTAAGATTTTAGAGTGGTCAAATGTGACTGCAAGAATATTTGCCCTTAGGATTAAGGAGATTTTTAATGCAAAAAGGCTGGAAAGTTTTAGTGTTTCAAATTGGGCCAAATCAACTCATATTTCTTATACAAGATTTTACAAATTACAAGTTTGTGGCAGTTTCAGTTAGATAGTGGTCAAGACAAATTTTATATTGAAGAGAGTAACACATCTTACCTTTTTTTTTTAACAACCAACATATAAGATAGAGGGAAAGGAGTAATGACTAAACGGAAAAGAACTGGGAACCTTTACCCTTCCTTTTTTCAAAATCAGAATATCAACAAGATCTATGGTATTTCTGAAATAAATAAATAACATTTTGGGAAGTATAATCAGAGTAATTGAAACCTAAAGCTTGTTAATCTACAGTGGTTTTCATCTTCAAAGAACTACAATCACAACAAATTCCTATTTCCCAAAGCATGAAGTGTGTCCCATGAGAGGACAGATGAAATAGAGGCAGCAGGCAGAGAATGACCTCCAAATTGCTCTCTAGAGATTCAGCTATCATTAGCCACAACAGAGTGTAGGTAACATTTTCAAAAATATCTCTGTGGTTTAGGAGCTGCCAGGCTGGTAGATGAAATCTGGCAAAATTTCTCCAGCATCTGAAGAGGGCAACACCCCACAGTGATCTGTTTTCTGCCTCAGTTCAGAGTTAATTCCTCTAAAACAACCTCCAATGTTTGCCTCTGTACACATGAATCAAAATCCTATATTTTCTAAAACTTTTCAGACACAGGAATATATAGATGTGTGTCCTCAAGGCACCAGTGTACATTGGGTGACTAAGTCTTGTTGCTTCCCATCATTCAGTCCCAAGTTCTCAAAGGTGTTTTGATGTCTACCTTTGGGGAGAGAAAAAGAAAAAGGACTAGACTTAGGGACCTGAAGGAAATTATTGACTTTCAGAAACTGACATGCAGTATTTTCAAACTTTTCAAGCTTATGAATTAGAATCTCAGAAAACAGTTTCAAAGGTTTCCCTAAATAAATATGCTTTCTAGGAAACTAGTACGTCCTAAGTAAATCTTTTTAACATGAACAGGAATCTCAGAGCCTATACTGTTGCACAGTCCAGAATTATAAATTGTCCTAAAACCTACCAGGAACATTAGGATTTGAAAACTCTCTGGCTTTCTCAATCTTACAATCTGAGAAGCAAGTACGAGGGTCTGTTCTTCTGCACCTGCCATGGAGATGGGGTAATTCAGTGCCCATTTGATTAAAGATGGGAACAGTTTTAGGAATGGGAACTAAAGCAATGTCTCCTTTGTGTTCCCTGCATTACTCATTATACTTCCAAAGGGAGAATGAAAGTCGAGGCCAGGTCTAAGAGTAGAGACCTATCAGCTCAAACCTTCCAAGCCTGAAGGAGAGGACATCTCAACTTTCCTGACACAGCACGGTCCCTGCTGAGAGTTCAATGAGACAAGGATAGCTTAGGTTCCTCTCAGGGCTTAGATGACATTTAAAAAACAGATCAAAACCAGTATACTCCTATAGGGTTGGTGTCCTTTTTTTTTTCACAGTGTGTAATTTTAGATGTCTCTGAAATGTTCATGATATCGGAAAGAAGTGGAGTCTTACACAGTGTCAGATTTCTGGCCCTATTATTGTCTTCAGTTCCTTTTAACTGTTTAATGTCTGCTAAAGTATTTAACATTATGGTCGTTAGGAAAGCATTTAAACATGTTGTGACATTGTTTTTTCTCTCTATGTTTGCAAAAATGAAAAAAACCACTTAGAAGACATTTTCATTTAGAAGACAGAAATAAGATATGATGTAGACATGGAGGTTTGCTGAATTGAATCAAGGGGGCATGATTTTATAAAAAACATGCTGATAAAAAAACAGGCTGATAAAACCCACTTTTTCAGAAGTTTTCTTATTAAAGTTTGAGCTCCTGACATGGTTGTGACTGCAGTGATGCTTTCTTACAGACACATTTTGAAACATAAGTGAAAAACCTCTAAGGATACACCATAAAAATGAACCCAAAGATGACATTATTACATGAAGCTTTTATTTCAGCTCTGTGTGTTACAAATACCTTATGGCAAAACAGAGAAGTTACAAAACTGTGTATAAGTGATAATCTCAGCTGCTCAGAAATTGAAACAAGATTTTTAAAAAGAGTTGACTGGATTAAAATACCTGTGAATTTATTAATTCTTAAGCTCTATTTATTACATATTTAGTATTTGTTTTCTGAGTTTTGAATATGTAGCATATAAACATTATTTTCTCTAAAACTCAATTTTAGAGTTAAATTTCAATTTTATTTTGAAATAAAAAACTGAGAATCTCTTGAAATGTAATAATGTTGACATCCACAGCTTTAGGAAAACCACAAAATATTATAACAATAAATTTGTCCACATATGCAACACTGTTCTTGCACGATGAATTTGCTGCTCATAAATTTCATTTTATAAAATAAATAATATACCTTAAATTACAAAAGCAGTTAAATATTTTATAAACACTCACTTTGTTTATTCTAGTGCTTCACAGCAATTTTATACTTCAGAACACCTCTCACATTTCTTTACCTATTATCTGAGGGATCATTTTGGGCTTGTTTATCTTTAAATATCTACTTTTAAACAGTAATTTTTTTCTCTTTCCACTTAAAAACTTGAATAGCTTCTGGTATTCAACAGCTTAGTGGTAGAAAAAAACAGAAAATACCTATTCATGTAGGAATGTTTAATCCTTTCCTGAGGACAAATATACAAATTCAATCCAGAAGCAAACAATGGACTAAGACATTTTACCTTCTTGATATATATTATGAAGCAAGAGTCTCTGTATGTGACACTGGGCATTAATTCACTTGAGGGATGTCTAAACATCCTTAAAACACTGAAAACAGCTGTCCTATCAACACACAGATGCAGGCAAGGTAGGTATGAAGAACTGGGAATGAGACATAAATCCATGCAATACTCTGCAGGAAGGCAGAAAAAATTTAAACCTTACCCTGGGGGCATCTACTTGTGCTTTATGTGCAGCTTGTCAGCAAGGCTTAATAGCTCAAGATCATGCTAAGTTGGCAACATGTCTTCTGGTTTGGAAATTATCCCATCCTTCAGGTTTAGAATACATCCAGAGCACTCTCATTTCCACCTGGAAGTGACTGTGCAGCAGTACCTTACAGCTGAAATATGGGATACTAGGGCAGAAGGGAGATACTGCAATCCCTGGTTTGTCAGCAGCAGCTGTTTGGCTCACAGCAGTTGCCAGACATCTAAAAGTTGCTGTCAGTTTTCTCTCTGATTCTGTGTATCCTGTGGGGTTTTGACTGCTCAGGAAAATAATATTCCCTTTAGCCTTGCTGTTCTTTGCTTTTACTACATTCATAGATCCACAGAAAGGACTTTTTTTCCTGGGACTGTTGTGGCCATTGCATAGCCTGTAAGTATGTCTCCAAAACTGATGTTAATCCCCGAAGCCTTTTAGCAGTGTCACAGAACCAGCCTGGTGTATCAGGCTTGACTAAACCAGGGTTTTTCAATTTACAGTGAAAAGAAATAGAAAAAAAAGAATGGGTTATCAAGTGAATTCTATGTATTCTAAACAACAACCAAAGCAAACTCAAAATTTAAATAAAAGAAAATAAAAAACAGGAAAATAAAAAGCAGGACCAGGGTAGGCCAATCAGAAATTAACAATGTATAAAAAATCCAGAATGTAAACTCTATTCCATGGGAAAAAAAAAAAAAAAAGGTGATCTGAAATCTTGGCAAAAAGCTCTAACAATGTGCCTTTAAGTAGTCAGATGCTACAAGAGTCCATTTTGGAAATCTTTTAGAAGGACAGACAGTCAATCTGTCATGGCGGTGAGTGCATTAGTCAGCCTTATAACCCCAACCAGCTTTACCCGAGGCCTCCACCCACAGCCATGGGCCAGGGGCTGTGTTTAAGCTCTGCCCTGGGCCCTTCCACTCTCTCTCAGCTGTGGTGCTCTGTCTTGCCCAGCTGTGCCTGGCTACAGGAGCCTTGGGGCTGGTGTTTGACCTCGGTTCTGCCTGGCAGGTCCAGTGCTCATGACTGTGATTTAGTGCTCCTAGATTGTGATCTATGAACTGACTGACCTCAGTCTTGCTTCATCTCTGTGCCACTGTCCCATAGCCTGGGCTTTGGGTTGGGTCACCATCTCAGGTGTTGTCCTGGTTGGGTACTGTGAGATGAGGCTCTGGCTTTTGTCCCTCCTGGCCATGACATTTCCCTTGGCTTCCCAGACCTTCGGGAGAAGCTGATCCTTGCTGTTCCCTGAGAGGATAGATGTCCAAGCACTAAATGGTCTCTGACAGACTTTGTTTTACTTTCTTCCTCATCGCGACTTTTTAGTTTTTATACTGTAATTAACTGCTGTAAGTTAAGTGAATAAGAGGTGTGTTTAGCAAAATGGAAGGCTGAATGCCTGAGATTTAGGTCTCTAGTAGTAGGAGTCAAAGTAATGTTTATAAAGTGCTACAGGACCATGCCAGGACTGAGCCCAATCTTCTGCTGTTTCCCTGCAGGAAGCATTTCTGGTATGTAATATAAGTATTTCATATGTACTCTTTACTTCAGCCAAGTTGAGATGATGAAGCAAAAAGCATGCAGAGATTGAACTGCTTCTTAGTTATTTGTCAACAGACATTCTTGAAAGTAAAATGAAAGCTAAAATGCCTAAATCTCTGTAAGTCATCTGAGTGATGCCAAAGGAATGTGCTAAAAATGTCTCTAGGTATTGTGAAGCAGGAAAAATAGCTATTTGCTTGGGGGAGGCTCCATAGATTACTTCTCTATATACTAGAAAAGCTAGAAGACTCTTGAATTCCTGATTTGAGTCTTATCATAGCACAAGAAAACCTGGGTAACTCTCAGAGGATTTAAAGGGTTTAATAGCTTAGTTTTTTGGTTATGGAGGTTTTGCTTTGGTTTTGGTTTGTTCGGATTTTTTTTGGAAGGGAACTTGGGGGACTTTTTGTTATTGTTTTTTGAGGTTTGTGGGGGGCTTTTTGAGATCTTAAAGGAATAATGCTGTAGAATAGGTTACTGATACCACTGGGTTCCCAGATGCAACTTGATATGGAAGAGAGTAAGAACCCCACACTGGTAGCTCTCTGCTGTACCTCAAAGAACTGGATTTCGGTTTTGCAGCTACATTCAGTTGTGCTCTCTAACACACAAACATGAAGAAATCCCTTTTGCTTCTTTTTACCTTTATTCTTTGCTCATTTTTATAACAGAAAATTATAATTATACTGTTTCAGTTTGGGACAACAAATCTTTGCTGCCAATTTTGATACTGGTGGTTATGAAATCAGATAAGAGTGAAATGCACTCTTTCTTGATGTGCCTAAATTCTGAGTGGAGGAATTTATCCTTTCATAAGCATTTCCTAAGAACTAACTTAGGAGAATCCAAAAGATGTAAAAGAGTTGGAAATTTATTCTCTTGTTACATCTTTTCATGCTTTGCATATGATCCTTTACCTCTTGGTTGTCTGAATCAAGGAGAAGAGTAAGGAAAAAAAGATGGGTTTGGGGCTTTGCAGTGACTGAGAAGCTAAAGAACTGTAATAAAAGCTGAAAAAAAAAAACCCCAGAACTGAAAATATTTCCATGTTTTTCTGTTTCATTCAGGATTTCCAAGAACTAGCCCATTGCCCTAGTGGCTTGGATTGTGATTTCTGAAATCTAAGGGCTGAAAAAATTGTTCTGAGTAATCTTTTGTGCTTTGAGTTCTGTTCTTTAAAAATACAGATTTTAATTTTAAAAATAATCAATAGAAAATATAAAAGTTGTTTTTCCTCAGCTGTATAAAAGGATTCTACCATTTTACAATGTTCTTGACATTTTGCTAGCCGTTCTATTAATAGTTTCTTGTGTGAAGACTACCAATTGTTTCCTTAAATTTAAGGTTCACAGGCAAAACCAGATTTCATTAAATCAGTGTTATTAGAAATAAGGAAACTACAGTTTTAATTCCCATCTCTTACTGAAAAGTGAACAGTCCAAAATAATAGTGGCCTCTCTGAGGGTGATGAAATGTTAGATTAGTGACTTTCCAAGTCAGATGACCTAATTTATTGAACAGAAATAGTTGTATAGCATATCTTAATGATCACTTTATTTTGGAGCTTTTACAGAAAGCAGTGTGAATAATTTCTTTGACCTGCAAAAATCACGAGGTAAGGGTGCAGTCTGTTTACTCTTCTTGCTATGTCTGTTTTACTAATGAGTCAGTTCACCCATGATGTTACTGTGTTGAACTGTAGATAGCTGCTGTACATGGAATATCTTAGGCAGGTAGACCATTTTAGCTCCTTTTCTTATATGCTATAAGATTTGTGGAGTTTACTGCACTGGACTCAGCTTTGGCATTTTCATTAATTGTGTTTTTCATGTGCTGGTGGCATCTGCATATAATTTTTATCCCTACAGAAAATGGCTCATAAAAGCTCTAACACAATATGTATCTCTGAAGCTCTGTTATAAGCCTGGAAAGCCCGGGATGCCATATTTCCAGTAAATACTGCCAGACCCTTGACTGAAGGGATCTTCATCTCCTCTAATAACTCATTATTATGTCCCAGGAAAGGATAAACAAATGTAGAGACCAGAAAAATTTATTAAATCAGGAATTTTTTCCTAAACATTTCACATTTCAAGCTCTCCTGGCCCCATGAACCAGTATTAAATCATAGCTGCAGTGTTGACAGGTATTTCTATGATTGCGTAAGACACAGCCTTTAATTTAGAATGTAATAATATATTATTGTCTATAATTGAGCTAATAGTCCTTCTATAATGGATATCTATCATAACTATTGCTTCAATGTCTTGTTTTATTGCAAGATACAGTAATATATAATGATGTAATTTTTGAAATATTAAATCAGGAATGTAGATCATGAGTACTTCAGTTACCCTTTTAGATATACACTTAAATCTCATCAGTTTCGGTGAGTGACTGCTCAGTGGGTGACTAAGAACATCTAAAAGGAGAATATCTTTGCTACACATCAGATTGCTGTTTAATTTTAATGTTCTTTTGCAGAAATTCATAAACATTTTACTTAAGATAGAAACCTTTTTTCTCTCATCAGGAGTTTTTTCTTTTTTATCTTAAGTACCTACCAATACAAAATTACCTGGAAATACATTTTCTCTCCTACTTACCAGAAAAATGAAGTCTAAAAATATGGGTTTAGTTTAACTTAAAAGGTATGAGTCAAAATATCAGTTGCAAATAGCAGCCTGAAAATTGTCTGTTGACAGCAGTATGATGATTTGATTCCTAGAAATGCCACTTTGAAACATTTTCATTGCAGGAATGTTAGCACTTATGACCAGTTTTTCTATGCTTGAAGCAGAAACATGTTTCTGTTAGCATTCCTGGAATCTGAATTTCATGGAATAATGATAGCAGTGGTACTAGTTATTTTTATGACCAAAAGATATCACATTACATATGTGAAGTTAATTTGATATTCTTATGACTATTTTAATCCTAATAGTCTTAATCAGTAATAGCCTCATCAGCAAAACACAATTAAAAAAAAGGCAGCCAAGCCATAATCAATTAATACCCCCAAGTCCTTGTGGTCTGAGATAAAGAAGTGAAGTAGGTGAAAGATTGGGGATGCAAAGGCAATCACAGCCTTTGCCAACCAAGTTAGTGATTGATCAGTGATCATTTTGGAAAAAAAAGTTCCCCCACTTCGTCCTATAACTAATGCTTTGATGTTGATCATGTTACATGATATGGAATATCCCTTTAGCTGATTTTAGTCATCTGTCTTGGCCGTGCCGCCCAATTTCTGGCCCACCTGCAGCCTAATTCTGGGAGACCACAGTGGGGGAAAAAATACCTTGATGCTGTGCAAGCACTATTCAGTAACAACTGAAACACTTTTATGTTATCAACACTAGTTTAGCTATAAATCCAAAATACAGCACCAGATGGGCTGTTATGAAGAAAGCTAGCAGCTTTCCACACACACCCAGTACAACTTGTAATGGTGGAAATAGCTTTAACTGGGCTGTAATTGTGATTGGCAGTTGAGCAGAGGAAAAGATGGAAAAAAATATTTATTTCTTGTTACACTACATTTTCACATGGTGCTACAGAGTTCTGTTAGAGCTATTTGAGTATATTCATTTTCATTTGCTTTTGTTTCTACATTATTTCTGATTTCTCAGGAAGGTGAAACTTTGTGAGGATCTTTTAGTGAATATAGGAAAAATGTAACATAATAAAACTGATAGTCCCCAATCTTTCAAAAAAAGTTCACTTTGAATTTAGAAGAGTTAAGAAGGAATACAGGGAAAAAAATTAATCCCATGAAATATTGTTTTGCATGTATGAAAACAAAGTAGTTGCAGAATCAATGTAATTGTAATACCTTGGCAGTGTTCTCAGCACTAAAAATATGTATTATCTGAAATTCTTTTTTTCTGTGAGATAAATTACTATCAAGAAACTGATAGCTAAGTCCGAATAAAAGAAATAAAAATTTTGGATCTCATGCTTCAGAGATTATCCTTGAGAAACTGATGAAAAATGTTTGCCAAGAGTTAAATACAAAGAAAGAGTTCATATTCTAATTGACATAAAAACATTATAATAACCAATTATTTTAAGTGGTCAGGAACCTGAAAATAGCCTCACCTGAAAAATATTTTTACTGTCATAGCCTTGATGCATTCTCAATATTAGTTTTTTCAGCAAAATGCATCATTGTCTCAAGTTTCAAAGATTAAAAACATAATTTTAAAATTCTCTTTTTTGAACAGAAGATCACAGGTGAAGTTTTAAGATCCTTTCAAGAACTGGATAATCAAATAGGAGTTCATCAGAATTAATGCATACAGAAAACTGCTTTGTCAGAAGGACAACACAGACTTTAGGGAGTGTATTATGATCATAATGGTCATTATTATGACTAATGTAAATCATGTAAGAGATTTCAATTTAGGTCTTGTGGGGTAACTTTAGTGATATCATATAAGATTATTAGACATAAGATGGTATATAAATATAGATTGAGTTATAAATAGAGTTATAAGTGGAAAAAAGGTCACCAAGTGAGTTAATTTGCCCATGGATAAATAAACACACATCCATTTCTCATTCAAATTACTAATCTCTAACATTAGGCTACACAAATCATAAATTCTCATTACTCTAAACACACTGTTTTAAATTAGTATTTACTTTCTGATCTGGAAAACACTAGTAAGATAAAACATTTGAATTCAGCTCAGTTGAAGTCATTAAGCTGCAAGTTTTATTTCTTTGGTTTTCTCTCTGGCTTTTGTCTCAAAAAACCACAAGCTTAAAGGTTAGGTCTTTCCTGGTCTCAAGGTTATATTATGTGAAGCCTACCACTCAGAATTAATGTTAAACGTGTATTTTTTTTAAAGACTACAATTTTTTATATGTGGGGATATTTCTCACATTGTTCAAGAGATCTCCAGGAAATTGAGGCCAGTTAACATTACCACTGTACAGACCTATTTATTGTAAAGTGATGATATTTTTATCACCACTGTATAGTTCATCAGCCCTTCAGGCTTTTACTTGAAATGTTTTGTTTTTACTGATTCCCATTTCACCATTTTTTTTCCTATTTATCCTTTGCTTTAAATGTAAGATGACAAAGGTAAGTCAAGCAAAAAGACGATAAATAAAGTTAAAAATCATTGTAAATCACTATGATTTGAGCATTTCGATAGGTTGGTGTGGGATCTCAGCACCTCAGGACTGATGTGCAGAGTGACCGAGACCACCCTTGGGGGGCTTGGGGGTCCTGGAATGTTGCCAGAAGTGTCTGGTGGCTGGACTTTGATCCTGCACGGGAGACGACACCTGTATGAGGATGGGAGGATTTCACTGGGATAAATGGTGAAGGGATAAGTTAATTAGAGTGTGAGACACAGGGTTTAAGATTTCTGTACAGGGGGGTCTAAAGAAGTAAGATGGAGGAATTGGGGCGTGTCCTGTTCTTCTTCTTTTTCTTCTTCTTAGCCTCCATCTTCTGTGGTGATGTTGGCACTTTGGGATTGGTTATTACTAAAGGTGCACTGGTCAATAAGGGTAAAAGGTATTGGGGGAAATAGGTAAATATTGTATACATAACTTTGAGTATAAAGATAAGTGACCGCCCCGGGGGGCTCTCAGTGTGCTCATGGCTGACTGCTGAGCAGACCTCTGTCGGGCCGAGAGAAAATCTTTTAGATAAATAACTAATAAACACTGAAGACCGAGAAAAAACCTGAAGCCTCTTCTCGTCCTTTGGAGCGCGGGCTGCCCAAGGCCACTCCGAGCCTTTCCAGGTCATTAAAACAGCCGAGAAACCGACAGGTTGGCATGGGTAAGACTGGAAGAGACGACAGTAGATCATCTGGTCCAACCTTTCTGCTCAAGCAGGGTCATCCCACAACACATTGCCCAGGGTTGTGTCCAGATGGTTCTTGAATATCTCCAGTGAGGGAGGCTCCACAGCCTCCCTAGGCAACCTGTTCCAGTGCATAGTCACTTACACAATAAAGTTCTTCCTCATGTTCAGGTGGAAATTCCTGTGCATCAGTTTCTGCCTGTTTCCTCTTGTCCTGTTGCTTGGCATCACTGAGAAGAGCCTGGTCCATCTTCCTGACAGGATCCCTTCAGATATGTGTGAGCATTGATAAGATCCCATCTCAGTAATTTCTTTTCAGATTTGAACAGGCCCAGCTCCCTCAGCCTATACTCAAACAAGAGATGCTCCCATCCCCCAATCATCTTTGTAGCCTTCCACGGGAGCTCCATATGTCTCTTGTACTGGAAAGCCCAGAACTGGACATGACATTCCAGGTGCAACCTCATCAGGGCTGAGGAGAGGAGTAGGATGATATCCCTCAACTAACTGACTCTTCCTAATATAGCCCAGGACACTGTTGGCCTTCTTGGCCACAAGAACACACTTCTGGCTCCTGGACAGCTTGGTGTCCACCAGGATCCCTAGGTCCTTCTCTGCAGAGCTGCTTTCCAGCAGGCCCCAGCCTGTACTGGGGTGTGGGATTGTTCCTCCCCAGGTGCAGGAGCTTGCATTTGCCTTTCTTGAATTTCAGAAAGTTGTTCTCTGTCCATCCTTCCAAACTTCCATCCTGCCAAGATCCTTGTGAAGGAATGCACAGCACTATGGCATTTCAGCCATGCCTCCAAGGTTTATATCGTCAGCAAACATACTGCAGAGGCATCCGCACTTTTGTCCAAGCCACTGATAAATAAGTCAAGAAAGTCTGCATGTAATAATCTGTGTACTCCTAGTTACTGAGAAGTTCTTAGCCATTGGACTCCATCTGAATGATACTGCAGGGGATTTTGGGGAAAAATATTATAAACAGCATGGCTGCCATCAGAGAGCTGTATGAGAAAACCCTTAACAAATTTGATTTCTTTGGAGGCACTAGTCTGCAAGGCCTGTAGGACACACTTTCATTTAATCTGTAATATTTTGGTTATTTTCCAGTGTCTTACATCCATTTTTGTGTTTTGCATGCCCCTACTGTGTGCACTACCGTGTGTCTACATCGCTAGCAAACACAAGATTGCAGTGGATACAAGGCTATATGAAATTAATCATAATAACAAAATCACAAATCTGTTACCACCTTTCAGCCAAAGAAGTGACAGGGTATCTTGTTATGTTATTACTTATGTTGTAATTCCTCCCTTATTTTCCTTTGTATGTCAGTGTTCCTTTATATTTTCCAACATTTCAATGCTCTAGGCTGAAGATTAGGGTCTTTATCAAATGTGTCCTCTTAATAATGAAATACTTTTCATTTCCTTGGCAAATTCAACTGGCTAGCACAGGCATTATTGTAAAAGCCCTGATGCTATTGATGGTTATTATATTAATTTAGACTAGTAAGGATATGCATGGTAAATCATTCTTAGGACTGGTTTTCATACCAATGTCTCTAAGTCACATCTTCTGTTCTTAGATGTACTTCAAAAGAAAAAAAAGATATTTTCCATGTATATATTATTTAAGACCTGTCTCATTAAAGACAGCATCATCCTAACAAATACAAAAAAAACCATACTAATTTCTTCTACAATTAAGTAGTCCATGCTTCCTTTTTCTAATATAAATCTGATTCTTTGAAAATTAGAAAGACCTACAGAATGAAACTTCATTTGCCAGTAAATCATTTGCTTTCATTCTCAGTATAAAAGTACATGAGGCAATAAACTATAGATTTTTAACTGAAATCAAAATGTGTTCTAGAAGCAAATAATTCTGTCTGGTTTGCTGGGAGTTCTTTCAATAAGTCTTTCTACTTAATATACAGCCTCAAAAGCATGAAGAATACAAGGACTTTATTTCTTTTTACTGAGTTTTTTGAGTTTTGCAAGCTGTTCTTTCATATATATGGAAAAAGCACCTAACTTTTCACAGAATGAAAAATACTGAAACATTGGGGTATTTAATTGAAAAAAGATTAAACAGCTGTGGTATTTCCTTTTCTGTATATATTCTCCCATTGTCCATATACAATAAGCAGAAAGATGTTGCTGAAAATAGTTGTGCTCACAGTGTGTGAGGTTGTATTATTGATGTGAGAAGCGGAGATGCAGCAGTGTTTTTAACATAAAAGATCACAAGTTTTGTAAATGTTTTGTTTTTACCATAATATAGATCACAAGTGCTGTAAATCATGCACACATGGAATTCTTCCTGTGAGTTTGCTTTGGTTAGTAAAGTTGTATATAGATTCATATATATATCTCTGTATATATGAAGAGAGCATACTTTAAAAAAAAAGATGAAATTACAGTTGATGTTAAACTATAAATTTAAACAAGTAGACTAAAATTGCTTCTAGTGGAAATAGCAATTAAGGAATTAGAGATGACCTATTTTCTATAGTAGCAACAACCTTGTTATATACTCACAAAATACACTAACCACTGGGAGAAGCAGGTAAAAGACAAGAATGTGATTCTTCAGAGGAATAAAGCTTTCACTTTAATTATCCTTCAAGTTTTTTAATGTACAAAATTTTATCTGCAGCCTGATTCATAGAGTTATTTGGTGTCAGATGGAGAATTATTGCAGGTCCAGTTGGATGTTCTGCCTTTTTTCCTGTGTTACTGCTGCTGGAGCTTGTGTCCTTTGGCAAAGCAGTTTATATATTTAAGAAGGAATATATTCCCTATGTGTATTTAAAGTGAACAGCAGGGGCTGTTCTCTATTAGGTGAGAAAAAGCAGCATTGCTGTGACTTGAATGGGTGAGGTAGATCTTAGAGACTGAACTTTAAAGCTGAATACACCTGGATCAGCTTTTCTACTGCCCCTCTTTAGACTGTCTGTCCAGAAGGATTTGTTCTGTAAGACCACTGCACTCTCTCTCTAAATATTTTCTCAGTATTCATGTCTCTTTGAAAGTTTTCAGCAATTTGGTCAATTGCAAAGAAACTGTATGAAATCCAGTTAGGATTTTGTTGTTGTTAGTGTTAGAGAGCTATAGAATTCAAAAGGATAGCCAGTAAATATATAGAGTTAGTTGTGAGGATTCAGTCATTGAAAACTTGCTTTGTAGATGCACTTTGCTGGGCACTGCTTATGCTTCCTTGGAAAGCAATTGACAAATATTTGCTTTCTTAAAAGTTATTACAAATACCATTTTTATATTGACTCCCATTCACCAGCCTGTTAGACACTGGTCTCATACAAAAAAAAACCAAAAAAACAAACAACTAAAATAATCCATAATCTTTATAGCTTCTCTGTGCTTTGTTCTTTGCAGCTTTCTTCTCCGACAAGTGTTTAATAGGCTATTTTTTTTACTTCATTGTAATTTTTCCCAAATTAACATATGTATTGCAAATAGAACAACAAAATCATCATGACAAAAGGCATAAATGTAGAATATAGTACTTGTAGATTTAGCTCACTGAATTCCCTCCCAGTTGTTTAGTGGCTGTAATAGGAGACTGTTAAGTCCTGGGTTTAGTTTTAACTAGCATCCTATGCCAGCTTGCTAAAACACTTATCAAAACCTGGATACTGCAATGCATAGACATTGCATAGACAATGTCTGCTCAACTGTGCTTGTCTTGGGTATGTAAAAAAGGGGTTAGGGCCACAGGCAACTTTATTATTGCATTGCTTCTGGGGTTGCAGCTGGCTCCATATTATTGCCCTTCTCACATTCATTTTGACTAATCTAGAGGCACATTCTCATTCCTATTATAAACTTTTCTGGTACAGTGGTTTTGGAGAGGATTTTTGCTTGTTATGGATATTTTCTTGATTTTCTCTTTACAGTGCAAGGAAAAGAAAGTGCTTTCTTTAAAGAAGAAACTAGTCACTGCACCATTGTGAAAAGACTTTGAAGTCAGTGACAAAGAACTATGACCCTCTGAGAGCCGCTGCAAATACTTGACACCTTTTGCTCAATCATAACTGTTTTTTCCCTATGTGATGATTTTCCTCCATGTAGCTGTTCAGCTAGGTTGCGGTGAAGTATGCCTCAACCAGCTTTGAGAACAGTAGGCTAAATCTCACTACAGATGGAGTCTGGTGGAGAGCTATTAATCAAATAGCCAATTAGCCATCTCTCATGATAGCAGGTTTCAGCGCCATGTGCTACAGCACATACCAGCTGTATTGTACCAAACTGATCATCTTTTGGGAAAAGTTGCACACAGGCGCTGAAGTCTGAACACCCAAACTTCCTCTACATGTGACATCTTACCATCCATCTTCCTGCTGCAATGAATTTATTAGAATCATTGGTCTTAGAAAGTATCATCCATTTGAAATTAGAACTTAGGATAATATGCAGTGTATCTTGTAAAACAGAAAATAAAGAACAAAATTGTTTGGGATTTTTTTAACAAACTGGAAAGATGATTTCTGCTAAATTCTATAAATATTAATTCTACAAATTCTTCCTTAGAAATATTTGTCATTTTTGTTGTTTTTATAATATTTATTAGTTTTGTTATGAAATTGTTTGCTTAGTCAAAGCCATCCACATCAAGAAAACAAAAACATCATATGGGCAGCAGTACAGTGGATATAAAAAGAAAAAAAAAAACCAAAAAACCTTGAGACATGGAGATTGAAATAAGAGAGATATGTGGGGAGAGTAAAATAGAAATGATTTATTACTATGAGTAAAATAAGAGAAAATTTAACCAGCAGGCAAGGAAAGAACCACACTTGCGTGCTTCACCTTTGGAGAAGTAGTAGTAACAAGACCAAAGCTCCTGCTGTAATTATTCTACTTGAGGAAAGTAGCTCTAAGTTCTGCCTTGGGCTTCATAAGATTGTCTGCCGAAGGCAGTACAAGAGATGCTTAGAAACACCAACACTTCTCTCTGAACTCTGCCCAAAAGTTATGTTTATCTTCCTTCTTTTTCTTTCACTGCCTGCATCCCTCAGTTTGTTGAAAGACTAGATCTTGTTTCAGAAGGAAAGATAGGGAATGAAGATGTTTCACTGAGGATATAAAAATGAACAAATTGTCTCCTACCATACCATTCCTTCTCAGGTTTTTACCCTGTTGCAGAATGAGGTGCCTCCCACAGTTTCAGCATGAGTTCTTTATGAAGGATACATTCCTTCAGGCAACAGGCTGCTCCAGAGTGGGTCTGCTCACAGGGTCATTGTTCCTGCTAGAGAACCTGTTCATTAGTGGGTTCCTCTCCATGGGCTACAGTTCCTGCCAGGACTCTGCTCTGGCAAGGGATTTCAATGGTCTGCAGCTTCCCTCAGGGCAGAGCCTTTTGCTTCAGGGATATCTTCACAGGCTGCACATGAACCTCTGCTACAATGGGCTGCAGGGGAATCTGCTCTCCCTCCTTCACTCCTCACTGACCTGTGTGTCTACAGGGCTCTTTCTCACTTATTTTTTCACTCCTTTAACTCACAGCTGCTCTACAGTGCTCCTACTTTTTCTTAAATATGTTTACACAGAGGCACCACCACTGTCACTGTGGGGCGAGCTTTGTCTGGCTGGATTTGGAGCTGCATGGAGCTGTCTGTGTCTGACATTGGCATCTTGTGGTGTTTTCTTACAGAAGCCACTCCTGCAGCTCACCTGCTATCAACACCTTGTTGTGCAAACCCAGTCCTTAAGCAAATTACGTTATAGAGCTGCAGTATCAATTTAAGTGTAAATTTCACAAGCAGTTCCAAAGAAAAGAAACCCATATGCAAGTGAAGGATTTTATCACAATACAGGCCTGATTTGACTATGGGAATCCTGTGTGAAGGGAGCAATGGTCTGATCCAAAGCCAAATTAACCCATTTACTGTGTTTCTGATGAATACAAAATACGTCAATAGAAATCAGTCCATTAATTTTTCATTATCTCAGGAAATATTTTGGTTTATTTTTTTTACTTTCAAAGTAAAAAAAATATTTTGATTTACTTTTTTTACTTTTACTTGCCCAACATCCTAAAAAAAAAAAAAAAAAAAAAGCATGTTACTAGGTACCACTGAAAGGGTAAGCATGCAAAAAAACCCCCTCAAAATTATATAAAGAAGAATATGCAAGTTAATTATTAGCTGTCCTTTCCCCACAGGGAACAATGGCTCATCTTGAAAAAACATCCACCTGGTATCAAATGGATAACAGGAATCCCTAAACTATCCACAAAGTAAAGTATGAACTGCAGTTCTCTCTTTTTGCAGTTAAGACTAATTGCTCATTTGGCCCTAAAATCTTGGTTTTTTAAGCCTGTAATCTACTTACTTTCTATTCTCTCTGTTTAAAAGAAAGAATAAAAGTAATTATTGTCAGAAATAGTAAACTCATATTAATCACAATTACAAGGAGTAATGTCTGATTACAACTTTTAATCAATCATGCTATTCCATGTTTAACTCAGTAATGTTGGGACCACTACAGTGGACAGCCATCTGTGCCTCTGTAAAATTAGAAATATGATGAATTATAGCTACTAGTAGTTTAAGACTATACTATGAATACAAATCATTAGAGCTGTGGCAATTTTAACATACTGCCAAAACCATTTTATCAGCTGTGTTTGCTGTTCTCCTCATGAAAAAAAAAAAAAAAGTACCAAGAGAAAGATCCACACTTCACTCATCAGCTTTTAATAATGATCTACGATGAATGAAAAGACAAAGTTCTCCTGACTTTCTGTTTACATAGCACGAATCCCTTCAGTCATAGTCAATGCTACAGTTTGAAGATTACAGTCTGCCCTTATCTCAGATGGCCAATACCTAAAGTCTGTTAAGCTTCCAGACTCTCAAATAATGTATCTCAAGTGTTACATTCAGCCAAGTTGCTGCATATTCACCAGTATAGCTAAGAGAAGAATCAAATCTCTTTGGAGATTTCACTGATTTGTCAAAATGGTAAACTTTGACACATGAAAATGGCAAATGAAACAACAGATAAAATACAACAGCATTCTTAGGACCACTTTAGGTATCTGCTGTTATTTCAGAGGCTAAAAGAATAATTCAGGTTGGAAGGGACCCTAAGAGATCCCCAGTCAAACTCCTACTGAAGGCAAGATCACCACAAAGTATTTGGTTAGACATGGTTGATCGGGACTTATTTTCTCCCAAGCATGGAGAGAGAATGCACAATAACTCTGGGTAGCCTGGGTCATGGACTGAGAGTCCTTGTGGGAGAAGGTTTATCCTTACAGGGAGTGAGAACTCCCCTTGGTTCAATTAATTCCCTTTGTCTCTGTTGTCTCAACTTGTGCCGCTGTGCAGGGCCTGGCTCCATCTCCTCCACTGCCTACCCATGTAGGGGAGCAGCTGTTTGCTGTACCTAAAGCTGTCCTTGCTCCAGGATGATCAAGATCAGCTCTCTCATGACCTTTTTATGGGGAAACTACACCCAGCTCCCAATGTGGTGGGCTACACTGCACTTGGTCCAGTATTGTCATGTCTTTCATGCACTGGAAGATCAAAATTGGCTGCAGTACCCTGCATGTATAGAATGAATAAATGCTGAATGAATGGAGATAATTAGGTTCCTCAGTTTACCAGCTGTGCCTCTGATAATATAGCCCAGGATGTATTTCATTTCTTTACTGGTAAATCAAGAACATCTTTAAAATGTATGTAAATACATGTCCAGTGGTTACTGTTTTCAAATCCCTACAGTCATGCAGAAACACATTGTAAAAGTATGTCTGGTTTTGTTTCTCATTCTTGGTCTCAAAATAACGATACTGCCTATTCTCACTTCAAACTACTGTGAATTTTCTCTTCCTTTACACTTTCTTAATTGTGAAATTAAGAAATGTGAATTGTTTAGTTGCCCTATTTCAAATGATCACTATAACTATGTATTTAAAACAGACACGGAGAGCAAAGATGTGACGAGGAGATTTTCTTCAACAGTATTTTCAAATCATTGGATAAATATAATCCCTTGAAAAACATGGACAATAATAACCTTGAAAAATTTAGAATTTAACAGCTTTTCTCCTTGGTGTATATAGATAACTATTCAGGATGGTGTTTTACCAGAAACATTGAAAGTTTATGTTATTGTTAAAAGGTACTACAGCCAGTACTATTTTTTTTAGAATACGATCCCTAAGTGTCTCAGCTCCTGACAAAGCTGACAGCTCTCTTTGAGAATCTGAAGATAATAGAGATAGGAACAGGGCTACATGCATGACTTTGTGCCTTATGTGAGATCTAGTTTGGAGAAAAGTTAGTATTCAAATAAGAAACTGGACTCTAATCTTAATTCTGTGAAAAAATTACTCTGCAAACATTAGTCTTTCATCAAAACAAATGAACAGATTTAGCTCCAAATGTCATTGTGTTGGTTCATTTTTTTATGTTTAGATAAAGAGTTTTGGATAACTGGATAGTTCAACATCATGAAAAAGAGATAAAGATGTTTGCCTTTAAATAATTTTTTTATGATCCTTAGTAATTAAAAAAAATTGAGAATAAAAACCCAATACACATAACATCTTAGTTCTTGGAATGATTTGCATATTCATTTTTTCTGAAGCTTCCTATAGTAACTTCATGGTAAGCATAGTCATAATCTATGAATTTTGAAAGAATATGTAAAAGAATCAATTAAAAAAAAAGAGAAAAACCTAACCTTTGTCATTAATGTTTTCAGTGCTTGCTTGCTCTGCTCTTACAGAGAAAGATATATTTTATTTTCAGTCTGTGTTATATTTCATCATAATGAGCACAAAAATGCAAATACGAATTGATTTTATGCAGAGGTCAGTACAAGGGACAAGCAATCTGTGAAAAAGTTAGCAGTCTTAAGTAAGAAAAGTAATTAGAAAGATGACCATAACCTTTCCTCAATGAATAGCAATAATAAATTACTTCCTTGGTGGTTTTGTGACCCTGTCAAGCTAGTAAGGTGGTCTTTCCCAAGTGGATCTATGTTTCGATCCCTTTTGTAATCACAGTCTCATAGCTGTGGAAAATAGCACCATTTATTAATTGATCCCTGTTTACTTTCATCTGTAGTGGGCAAGAAGCACTCAGGTTCATTTTCGATTGTTGTGAAAGGCTCTTGGGAGAAAAAGTGGGGATATTTGTCAACCTTGGGTCTTGAACGTTGTTTTTCTTACTTCTTGGTATTGTTGCTTGAGTCATTCACTTGTCAGTGTCACAGCAGGCTTAAGAGCAAGAGAAAATTATAGCTTTAGCAGTCAGCTCTACTGTACAAAGCACATGAAAAATGTCCTCCCAAAACTAGCACTGGTGTTTAGAGTTTCATTTAAAATATCATCCAGTAAAATATATATTTAAGAAAATCTATTTGTGTATATTAATTTGAGGTTTTTCCTGCTAGCACAAACATTTATTGTGAAAGAGAGCCACTGGTTAATAAGCACTGTAATTGGCATTGAGTACTTTGAGGCTTTTTAGTCTTAAGGAATCCCAGACAAATACAGTGACTGGAATCTCACTGCCTGGTCTGGGTTAGAGGGGCTCTCACTCCTGTGAGATAGGATGCTACAGCTGTTTTAACATTTCATTGAGGCATAGAAGAAAAAACCCCACATTCAGTTTATTTTCAAGCAGTACATCCCCTAATGCAGTACCTAAGAACAGTCTGTGCATTAATACATCTGATTAATTTAGCTGTCCTGATTTCAAAGCACTTCTGCCTACAGGCTACTATTTAGGAACTTTCATAAATAGACTTCTTGACTATGTTTCCTAGGCCATATTAAAGTTTACCTCCCTCACAGGGCTTTGAGACAGACCTTTTTACTGGTATTCGTATTTCTTGCTCTGCCTTTAACAGAATTATAGGAAATAGCAAGTTAGAGATAAGAAGATAAGAGACTCATTCTGTGCATTCAAGAAAAAAAAAATTAAAAAATAATCAGAGAACTATGGACCAACATTGGGGAATTTTGGTGCTCCAACCAAAACTTTTTCTAGAAATCTAAAATTGCATTTTTAGACAGAAGCAGCATTAAGTAAGCATATTCACTCTGAGCTATGATATATATAAGAGAAGAATATTTAACTGCAAAAAGTTAGGAATAGAAAAGGGAAACTACAACTTCTAAGTGATTACATCTCTGCCTATATGTCAAATTAATCTATTTTGTGGCTTATATCTTCATACAATTTCTAAAACAGCAATAATGATTGAACAAGTGCCTCTGGTAGATCAATTAAATAGTTACTAATGTATTCTGGAATAATTCTTTTATTCTTGTATTTCTGAAACTAACGTCTATGTATAGATTTTCAAAAATTGACAGGAAAAAAATCTTTTTCTTTAAGTAAAACCTGATCTTGGTTCACCAACTGGCTACAAATGAGAAGTTGAATCCAAAGTTCTGAAATTTTTCTGATATTTGTAGATGCAAATTTACAGTATCCATTTTTTGAGTTAGATATACAGTTGGTGAACTCACAAGTTTCCTCTCATTTGGAGACAAAAGTTCATATGAATAAATTTTGATATTTAATTTATTTAGATTTCAAGCCAGGTGTAATTCCTTGGAGAAATTAATCCAAAAAATTCCCCATTGAGAGCACTTCAATTTTCAGGATGTAGTAGAAAAATCTAAATAAAATTCTAGGTTCCTATAAGGCAGAAACTGTAGATTTTACTGGTAAGACCTTCCGACCCCCAGGATTTTAATAAAAAACATATACTAGCAGAATATCTGGAAGGTTTCTGGGGAATTTTCTCTCCAAGTCACATCCTCAGTCATATACCTGGCTTTAAAAATGCTAAGAAACAAACTAAATATCTTCATATTTTATTGTAGGCTATGAGAATGACCTGCAAGAATAGATTTCCAAAATACAAATATTAAATCCTGTAAACATCAGGGGACTGAGAATCCTTTTTAGGCTGCAGTCTTTTCATATGGACAAAGTCCAAAAGCCCATCGAGAATGTAGTGTTTATGTTCGATGAGGTGCCAAAATGTAATTAATTTTTTTGGAATACTTACATGTTAGCAAATTTGAAAGAAAAAAGCATCATAAAGGAAAAGAGAATGCAATTTATCATACTAAAATAAGTACACTGAAGAAATGTGGGTTTTATGTTAGAGACACTGCCAACAACCAGTCATGCATGTCTATTCTTCTGGCAGTGTTAATCTTGTGCATTGTACTTTTCTTTCTTTCAATTTTGACAATATTTTTTGTTCTATTTAAAAAATACAAAGAAAAGGAACATAGGACATGTGGGTGGAAACAGGCTGGGAAGAAGTATAAAAAAAAGAAATGTCTGAAAGAGAAAAAAAAAAGGTGGAAGAAAAGGCCAAGTTTAAATATTTAGGCTAAGTAAAAGTCACTTAGATAAGCATCAGTATTCCAGGGTTCTTAACAAATTGTACTTGATCTAGTTTCATAAAATTGAAAAATATACTTCCTTGCAATCTGCTTTTGTTCTGCCCTGATATTTTGTACAATAGAACACATTTCCACCCACATTTTGGTAAGTATGCCAGGTGCGAAGCTCACAAGTTCTAGTTTCATTTTTTTTCTCTGATGTATGCAGGTCTTCCATTTAAGAACAGAGGAGAGAGAAACACTATTTATTCAAAGAAGAGATTGAAATGTGACTAACTCACAAAAGTTACCAGGGCAGTTACAGTCCCTTACAGTACTTAAAAACTCATTGTTTCTCAAGTGTTGAAATGTTTAGCAGTCAAAAGGAAGGTCACAGAATCACAGGATGATAAAGGCTGGAAGGGACCACTGGAGATAACCTATACCAACACTCCTGCTAAACCAAGTTCATCTGGAGCAGGTTGCACAAGGTTGCGTCCAGGTGGAGCTCCATAGGAGATTCCAAAACCCCTCTGGAAAACCTGTTTCTGTATGCTGTCACCCTCCAAGGAAGGTTATTTCCTCATATTAGAGATGACAGCCTGTAGCTTCCTGGACTCCCCAGGAAGCCAGGAGTGACTGCGCGAAGGCGCGCGCGGCCCTAAGTCCGGCTAGCAAAAGGGGAGAAGCGGCCGACGCCCCTGCGCATCAGAAGCCAGCCCCCCTTGGCGTCCTGGCCTCGGGCTGTGCTGGATTGCGGACTTGGGTTCACGCAGGACGAGACAAGTGAGGAGGCGACCACTTGCTGGGGGTAAAACGTCGGTTTATTGAAGAGCCCACAGGCAGCAAAAACGGCAACCAACAGACGGAAAAACCCACAGCAAATGGCCCCGAACACGGGGGGAGACAAAGATTTACAGGGAAGGGGTGGAGAAGGGAGGGGAAGCCCAGCTAACCAATAGGGGAACATGTGGGGCTGTACATAAGAAAACTGACACAAGAACTTATCCAATAAGCATAGAACAAAGGAGGGGCCCCGGGACGCCAGCCAACCACAACCCCCAGAGAGAAGAATGTTCTCGAAAGCAGGGAAGAGTGGGGGGTGATTGACTGGGCCCAGGGGGGAGGAAAACTTTACTTATATGGTGGGATAAGGGAGGAGCAGTTATGTAACTTAGGAGATTGACAACTAACGGGGGCAGGGGTAACGATAGTAACTCAACTGTCAGGGCAATAGTGGCGGGAAAACTGGGAAGAGAGGAACCATTTACGGAGAACAAAGGGAGAACATACATAAAATGAGGGAGCAAACTGAGAAACTTAAAAACACACTACAACAAGTGACATTGGCTTTCCTCAAGTCCTAAGGCACATCTCTCATTTTCCATGAATTTTCAAAGCTGATGGATTTGTGCATGTTATGTTTGTCTGAATGATCCCTAACCCAATCCTCCTCCAACAAGGGAAATTCTTCATTTTTCCAGACTTTATCAGTTGCTACCACGCTGCAGTATTCCTGAGGACTGGCCTTAACAGTAAAAACTGAAGCAAAGATGGCATTCAGTAACTTCTCTTTCTCTGTGCCGTCTCTCACCAGGGAATTCACCTTATTCAGCTGTGGGTTTACATTCTCCCTAACCTATTTTTCATGCTGATGTACTTGAAAAAGCCTTTTGTTATTCTTGACATTCTTTGCCAGATTTAATTCCAATTGGACCTTAGCCTTCCTTGTTGCATCTCTGCATACTGTGACAATGTTCTTATACATATGTCCTGTTCCTTTTTCCATAAACCTTCTTCCATCTGAGTTTTGCCAGAAGCTCTTCACTCACCGTGCAGGTCTCCTGCCCCCTCTGTGTGATTTCTTACTTAGAGGGGTGCACCTCTCTTGAGCTTGGAAGAAGTGATTCTTAGATATTAACCAACTCTTTTAAACCCCTTCCTAACTTTCAGATCTCTGACCCATCAGATTCCTCCAAGGAGGTCTTTGAAGAGCTCAAAGTCAACTGTCCTGAAGTCCAGGGTCATACCCATACTTTTTGTCATTCTTCCTCCACATGAGACCCTGAACTCCACAATCTCATGGTCACTTCAAGCCAAAGATGTCCCCAGCCAGTCCTTTTTTAATATAGGTCCAGCAATACAATTTTCTTTGTTGGCTTCTTCATCATCTGTATCAAAGCATTATCATTGGTGCTCTTCAGGAAGTTCCTGGACTGTGTGTGTCTAGCTGTGTTGTCTTTCCAGCAGATATCAGTTCCCCATGAGAACCAGGCCTGTGATTCTGAGGCTTGTTTCAGCTATCTACACAAGGCCTCAATGCCTTCCTCTTCCTTCTCAGGTGGCCCATAGTACCCACACACAACTGTGTCACCCATGTTAGCCCACTCCTTAATTGTTACCTGTAAGCTCTCCACTTGTTTTTCACACCCAGGCAGATGTGAAAATCCAGATGTGAAAATCTTGATGCAATCCAGTTTCTTGCTTACACAAAGAGCATCTCCACCACCTCGCCTTGATTCAAGTCTTGATTAGACAACAATAACTAATATGATCACTAGATAAAAATCTGACTGGCTGGTGCAAATTCAACACATATAGGTGCAAAAATGGTGACGTACATGTTTCTTTAAAAAAGAAAAGCAACTGGTTTTTAGTCCCCTTTTGTAAAAATAATTTTTTAAAAATCATATATTTTTTTATATGTTTAATGCCTTTATCAGGATCACTGTACATGGATCAGCCCAGTTTGCAATTTTTTGTTCTTAGAATCAGAGTCATGATCACTACTGTCTTTTAACAAGAGTAATGACCTACCTTTTAATAAAGAGTCCCAGGAATCAGCCACAAATACCAAGCTATTAATTATATCTAGGTGATTTTCTTACACAAGTACAACTAGCTAGCATTCCTTTATAGAGGTAAAAGTTTGGAATTATGTCCTATTTTTTGTTTTAGATCTTTATATATTTTCTTTTCTTTTTCCCCTCCAGATTGTTTACATGACTTCCTACCCTGATCGATGTAGGTAATTTACATCTTCAGTCACCTCAGAGGTCAAATACAAAATATTTCCTGCATTGTAAGCTCAGTTTGCCCCCAAAAGAAAAAAGAAATGTAAATGTGTTTTAGTTCTATATAGGTTAGTATTTAGGAATCCAAAGTAACTTTGAAGAAGATCAAACATGAATCAATTGCTGCTTATTTGTTTTCCTGAAGTGATAAAAAAACATTTAAGCATGCTTTTCTTTTAGCAATTGTTCCTCTCTGGGTGCAATCTGCCTTTGATTGACACCAGAGATGGAAAAAAAAAGCATGGTGTGATAAAGTCATTGGATTTTATTGGAGCACTTATCATTATACTGTGACAGTGTTAGTCCTCTTCATGGTGACATGGATGACAATTTTTGAAGGTCTTTTCTTTAGACATTGTTTTTGCAGGGCCTCCAATATGTTCAAGGAAAAGTTATTTTGTTAAGGAGGTCCAAGTTAGCAAGCTGATGCATGGTTCTTGATAGAATTGAAAGATGACATAATAAGAGAAAAGAAAGTAGAAGCTGATTACAGCTGCAGCAACAGCAATGACATTTTAAGTAATTATACCACTGAGCTGTCAAAAGACAAAATGTGTGACAGAGAATCTTTGCTAATCTTGGCACATTGAACGACAGCCACAACATTCCATTTTAGAAGATGGGAATTTAGCAGTTATCTAAAAAATAGGAAAAGTAGTAGTGTTGATCTAAGACATACAGCTTCCCAATAAACAAACATTTTTGTACATAAATATGGATAAAATAAGGGTAAATCCAACAACTGCCTAGTGGCTTTGTCTTTTGTTATTGAAGAAGTATGATCACAGTAAAATCCAGCTTCTCATTTATAATCTGTTTGATCTGTTGTGGAGCTCTTTCACACAAGAGACTCTATATGTGGCCATTAAAATATTGAGATTGAATAAAGAATTAAAGATGTTGTCTCTTCTGTGGATGCAATTGGAAACCTTTTCTCTCAGTGAGAATCTCATACAGAAGGGATTTATATAAAAATCATACAGAAAATGTTTAAATTCTACAAAGCAATTATATCAGGTTTAAATCTTGTGACTGGTCTAATTTATTTTCTATTTATTGCCATGTTAAAGTAATGTGTGAAACCCAGACCTCAGGTGCTGCCTGAGGATGTGCAGTTATACAACATCCAGCTTTTTGCCAGCTGCAGTTGGACTCCACATCACAGAATCCTGACACAGATTCAACCAACTGCTTAATGGGTCTGGTTATACCTGATAGGATGCAGTTCTCTCAGGGGAGAAAAAGAGTTCTAGCACAGGAGTTAGTGGGGCTCTGTGTCAGAGCTTTAAAGTAGTTTGGGAGGGGAAAAAGGGGGAAAACCAGACTAACTGGTGATGAGCAACACAGTGGTGTCCCAAGGCTTGAGGAAAGGAGCACTAGTGGGATTCCTCAATCTGCTTTAAGATGTCTTGGCTACAATGTACCACACTGTCACAGACATCTTTATGTGAAAATCCTCTCAGGATTTTTGCCTGCTGAGGCTGAGAAGTTTCAGCAACAAAATGTAAACAATGGTTATCTGCTGCTGTGGAATGCAACAGGTTCATCTGTGATTGGCCCATCTTGGATGTTTATAATTAACGGCCTTTTGTTATCATCCTTTTCTATTCTTAGCAAGCCTTCTGAGGAACTTTTCCTTCTATTTCTTTCTAGTATAGTTATAATATAATATATATCAAAAATTAATAAATCAAGCCTTCTGAAACTTGGAGTCAACATTCTCATCTCTTGCCTCATCCAAGAACCCCTGTGACCACTGTCACACCACACCTGAAATGTTTCTACACTAATGCACCCAGCAGGAGGAGCAAAGAAGGGAGCTCAAGGCTTTGGGCCAGTTCCAGAGATTTGACACCACCAGCATAAGTGAAACTGGTGGGATGACTTCTGTGACTGGAGTGCCCTGTTGGATGGTTATTACAGGCTCTTCAGGAGGGACAGGCAGGGCAGGAGAGGCAGGGATTGGCACTGTGTGTTATGGAAGGGTTAGAACGTATGGAGCTCACAGTTGGCAACAGCAAAGTTGAGATCTTCTGGAGAATAATCAAGGGGCAAACATATAGTGTGGATGTCATCATTGGAGTCTACTATAGACCTCCCAGCCAGGACAATGATGCTGATAAATTATTCTTTGAGGAACTAAGAGATGCTTCCAAGTCAATTGCTCTTGTCCTTATGAGAGACTTCATTTTGCCAGAAATTAACTTGGAAGCATCACATAGCTGATACAACCCAGGCCAGAAGATTCTTAAAAAACCTGACATGATAAGTTAAACCATCTAGTTGATCAAGGGAGTGGCAGTGGATGTAATCTTTTCGGATTTCAATAAGGCTTTCAATACTGTCTCTCATAGGATCCTTCTGGACAAAATTTCCAGCCACAGCTGGATAAACACATCATGGGATGAGTGAGCAACAACTCACGGGTGGGGCACAAAGGATTAGAGTGAATGGGGTAACATTTGACAGTGACCTGTCATTAGTGGGATTCTGCAGGGCTCCATCCTTGCCCCTGTGCTCTTCAACATCTTCCTAATGACATAAACGGACCCAGGACTGGAAGGAATACTAAGCAAGTTTGCCAACAATACAAAATTGGGAGAAGCTATTGACCCCTTCAAAAGTGGGGAGGCACTACAGAAAGACTCAACAAATGAGAGGACTGCACAATAACCAGCAAATTTCAACAAAGGAAAGGGATGGATCCTGCACCTGGATGTGCAGGTCAACCCTGGATGTGCAGACTGGGCAATGAGATGTTGGAAAGCAGAACCATGGAAAGGGACCTGAGGGTGCTGGCCAGTGGAGAGCTGGCTATGGGTCAGAGTGCCCAGGGAGCTGGGAGAGCCGACCGTGTACATTGCACATTTGTAAGATATGATTGGACAGGATGCTAGTTTATCTCATCTAGGCTCCCTTTCTCACAAAAGATTGCACCAGATGATCTTCTGAGGTCCTTTCCAACCTGAGTTGTTCTATATTGCTATGATTCTAGCCTAACGTTCATTTTCCATATGGTAAAACATTATGAATGCAGAAAGTCAATGGCAGATCTGCTGCACAAGAGAAGAGATGCTCCTAACCACTTTTGGCTTAAATCACTTCTTGTTTATTCCATCACTCATTTGAGGATACTTCTTTCATAGCCTTCATTATCCAATCTATTAATAGTTTTCTTTCATTTTGTAGCTTCCATATATTTAATATATAACAGATAGTCTTTACATATTGCTCTGAAGCCATGGTGAATACTCCTCAGTGTGTCCTGAGGAAAGAACCTTTCCAAATATATTGCTTTTAATTTCACCAAATATCTCAGGGTTTTGTACAGTCAGACTTTAAAAGATAATGCAATTCCCTTTCCCTGCAGCTTTCAGTGTTTTGTTGTGGTTTTTTTTTTTTTTTTTCCTGGTATATTTAGTCCTGTTTCATATAAAGCAAAGAGCCTCACTTTTTGGTTACATCATGTAACCAAAATGGTTCCAGGAATGTCTATATTTTATATATGTTTATACATAAAATATATATTTTATGTATACATCTATCTATTTATAATCTAAACCATTCCAGTTCATGAGAAAGTAATAGGCAATTGCAGACTATAGCACATTTAGCTATAAGGTAGGCAGCTGAAATACATCATAAGAAGGGCTTATTTCTCTCTGTTGACTACAAAGAAGAATAAGTTGACTAGCTCAGAAACAGAGGGTCAGAAATTGAATGGATTAATTCTGCTGCTTCAGCAAAGTACAAGACAGATTTACTCATCTTTGATGAGGATTTTGTATTCTCAGCCAGTACTTCAAGACTGTGCTGTGTAATACCTTGTGTATTGACATGTTAAAGGACAATAGATTGGATGCCATTGCTCCTGTAGTGCAAAAAGTGGCTTTTTGCTACCCTTTGCCTCTTTAATGGATCAACCAAGAATTGCAGTAAGACAATAAAATAATGTGGAAGGACTAATTTGATGCCTTTGTATAATAATTTATGTATGGCAGCATAAGACCTAATACTATCTCTGTAACTGAGAGGATTGTTTGAACTACAAGAAGTAAATATGAAGATATGTTGTAATGACTTCTCAGGAGTTCATTTCAGAGACATGGGATTTGTGTTGTTTGAAGTTTTTTTAACAACTCTCTGAATTATGAAAACACAGGAGACAAGATTCTTCACTGAATAAAGCACAATTTAGTGAAACAGAAAATTCATCTTGAATATGAAGAATTCCTGCAAGAATACCTTCTCTTTTGTGTTTAAGGTTTCTTTTCCTCTTTCTGCTAAGATTATCCCAGAAAAACTGCACCAATCCAATAATGCTGCTTTTACCTTACTAAACTCAGTAGATTAGACTAACTGAAATATTTCAGTTCACAGAAAAAGTCAGCAGATATTTTGTAATTCCCAGTGCATGCACATCTAAGCAGGACCTTTTATCAAAGAAGCTTGTGATTTCAGAGTTGTGTTGCTTTTGGGCGAGGGTTTTTTTACTTGTTTGTGGGGTTTGGTTTTTTGTTGTTTGTTTTTTGTTGTTGTTGTTTCTTTAAGAATCTGGATGCATATGGCTTTCACCAAATCACATATTATTCCAATTGGAGACTAGTCAAAATTTCAGTGAGAGATGTTGAAGGTCATCAAATCTCTTCTCACATAATGCACAGGAGCAAGTAACAAAACAAATGAAATAAACTAATAATAAAATTATTCATCTCATCAAAGACTCATTTAGTTTGGGAAAAAACCTTTCATATACTTAATTATAATTTCTAGAATAATGCAAGGAATATTAAAAGAAAAGCAATAAGGCAGAAGAAATACTTCAATATAGGCATTAAAAAGAGATAGTAGCTTTAAAATATAAATATATTAGAAACTTGGGCTCTCTAAATTGTGGATACTTAAGTGGAGGCAGATCACTAAATTTCCTATTCTCAATGATGCCAGCTATGTATTACAAAAGGGTGAAATGTGTCTCCCTTTTATTATCTTTTTTTGTTATAAAAAATAGTTAGGTTATACTCCCCAATGGATTATTTTTCCTAGCTTTTCTGCAAACAGGCAATGTCAATATATATTTTTAAATATTTTCCCTTCATTCCCCCATCTCTGCAGGTCCAGATACATTCCTGATATTTAAGGAATGTATCTGGACCTGAATTTAAGCAGACCTGGAAAAGTAGGGAAAATGTATGTGAAACAACAAAGAGAGAGACCTCTAAGGATCAACAACAAGACAAGAAATGAGGTGATTTATTTACTTTCCTGCTGAGGAGGCAGCTATTGTGTTTTGATTAGCCCAAAAGCTCATAAAATATTTTTGACATTTTGTAAAGTTTGAGGATGCTGATGAAGCAGCAATAAAGTACTAGAGGAGTATGGCACTAAAACTGTAGTACTGGGGGTAGAGTTGAAAGTACAGCTGGGAATATTAAGCACTCTACCTCCTCAGATCTCCCTGAAGAAAACTTGAAATTTCTCAAAAAGCACAAGGTACTAGAAATAGTGTCACATTCCATATTGATAAACCTTTAATTTCATTTTTGCTTCAAAGGAAAAGCATGAGTCAACAAGAGAAGAACTTTGAGCTACATAAAAATGTTATCTGTATTAATGGGGCAAGGCCAGCAAAATGAAGGCTGGAAGTGCTGATAAATAGAAGGTAGTTTAAATTATGCTGATGTGTCTATTCCATTTTCTCAGCAGACCTTGAGCAGCATAATTAGATTGTTTTTTCACTCTCCATCCGAAGGGCATTCATTCTTTGTGTCCCTATCCTTTTTACACCAAGTGTCTGGGAGTAGTATCCTATTAACACTATCACTGGGAAATGAATCCATAGTGTGCTTTCATCTACAGTGCAACTTCCTTCACCTAAAACCACCAAAGATACCTACACAGTCATAGTCATCTGAATTATGCATTCTGTGAAATATGGGCAAAGGTTTCAGTTTACCTTGAACAGATACAGGGACACACCTTTAATTTTAATTTCATTTTCTCTGCCTTACATTCCTTTGCCTATTTTAAAGTGTAACTTATAGATTACCTAACATTTATCTGCCATTGAGTAGGAGAACATGGAGAGCCCAGGAAAATCTATGTGCTCTCCCACTGTCACTCAGCTGTGAAACTCCTCTTGAAACAAATAAAAGAATTAATACTGGAAAATTGTAGGATTTTTGAAATGAAAAGATGTTTGAAAGTCTAAATAATTTGAGAATAATTTGAGATGGGTTTTGGGGGGTGGTGGTGGTGCATATGAGTGTGTTTTCCACATTGTCCTCAGCTAACACTCTATAAGGGCTCAAACTTCCCTCTGGTCTCAAGTTGAACTCCGAGGATGCATTCGACTTGACGTTAAGACATCTAAACTTCAGTGACTACTTGTAGATTTCTATACAAGAGATAATTAATAGCTAATAATTAATATCAAGCTAATGACTAAGTATGAAAATATCTATTAGTTGATTACAAGCAGTGCTGCTTGAAAGGCCCAAGAACACCTGAGATATCTATGTGGCAGGTATTCTATGGGTCAGGAGAGAGAGACACTCTTGACTATGTCCTGAGTGACACTGGGCAGCCAAGAAATTTGTGTTCTGATATTGTGACTGTATTAGGTGACTGTTTTGAATGCTCTTCTGGAAGTCAAATTTTGTGGCAGCTCAGTCAGTTGATATGCTCCACTCATTGCATTAACTAGATGTTTAGAAACATGCCTATGGCCACCTACATGAGCACATGGTAATACAGGTTTCCCTAGATTGAACTGAATTGTCTTTTGGGATGTGGAACTACTTTGGAATACTGGCACAAAATTTGAAAGCTGCATTGTACTTATGTACTATGAGCTTGATCACTACAAAATCTACTTAAGTTTACACAGAGAAATCTACTTGGCTTACGAAATTTAACTTGAAAAAAAAATCTGCATTTCCCACTGAATAGGCAGGTTAGGAGACAAGCATTAAAAATCTGGGATTACTTTTTCTATAGATGAGATATTGGAATGCAAGTTGGATGTAATATCCAAGAAATAATGGGCTAAGGTGTTAACATTCCTTTCATATTTTTCCATAACCAGCATGATCATGTATTATCTGTATTGAATACGTCATTCACTGTTTCTCTTCAACAACCCAGTTTCAGGAAATAAAATATTAATCATTTGGGGAATAATGATAATTCACAGTTACTGAGGACTAGAATTTGGAAGAGTGATACCACTTTATTATGGTGTGAATAAAAATGCTTGACTGGTACTCGTTTACAAATGGCATATGTTGAGAAAAACACTGCTTTCTGCACTTATAGACAGGAGCCCTCAAATGAGAAAACTCTCAATTTTCAGAGACATTACTCCTAACCAAATAAAAGTAATGTATGATGCTCAGAATGAGTTGTGGCCTGCTGTTTCTAGCAACCGCTTTCCAACAATCAATGTACTCATTGCAAAAACAAATTTAAAAATGCAAAAAAAAATATTTTCATTATATTACTAAGAAGCTTGGTTTGAGTATCAACAGAAAGAAAAATAAGTTTTGGTTTGAGTATCAACATAAAGCAGCGCTGTTCTGGCTGCGATCTGAAAGAAAACTTGTCAAGACCAGTATCAATATTGTCAATAAAACTCTGATCTCTGTAGATCTCCTCTACTATGGCCCCCTCTGCCTCAAGACTCTGTGATAGATGAGAAAGTCACACACAGTACACAACAAGGAAGGTTTTGAGAAGACTAAAACACTCCAACAAGGATCCAACTCAAAACAAAACTAAACTATTTGTTGCAATGTTAAGCATCTCAATCCCAAGGGAATTTTCTTTCATGCACTCCTGGGCATACATTTTCAGGGTCAGGTCCCAGACCCTGAGACCTTAAAGCACTATTCTACACCATATAAAAGAATGTAGGCCAGCTAATACAGCTCTGGGCATCTGCTCTATATTTTGATAAAAGATTGCCCAGAGCTATTATTATGGCTAGTTCAACTATGGTGTATGGATGACAGGCAAGATGATGAAATATAACAAATGCCCACAAGACATACCTTTAGCTGCCACATTAATTCTGCAAAAGGGCAACTTGTAGAAAGAGATGATCTGCTATAGTGAGGATGAATCCCAGCCTGGGATTAAAAGCTGTGAAACACAAGAGGAATACAAGTGGGTTACCAAGACACAAGACACCTGTGTCCACAGCAAAAAGCTGATTTCCAAGAGAAGTTATGGAAGTCACTTTTAAACAAAGTTGATGAGAAACTGTCATAGCCTAAGAAATGCTTACATCATCAACACAAAATTTAGAATTTAGATCTCTGGCTCAATTTGCAAACTGAACTCTTAAGTTTGTCATTTAAAGTTTATAGTACTGGGATATTATTTTAAGGAAGAGATAAGCAGGGGTTTTTTTGAGATTCATCTTAAAACATCATAACTTACTGTACCTCCATTTAAGTTATTTTTTAATGTGAACCAAGCTATGAATAGTAAAACCTGCTATGGAATTCACAATTGATATTTCAGCTGTTATTTAAAATTTCCCCAATGTACTTTTTAAGTTTTTTTATATTAAATTGCAATTTTTAAATTTGAGCAGCGCTGTAAGCCGAGATATGTAACATGAAGTAAGTTTATAATATCGTCCTTTGGTTTATTTGCATATAATATAACAGTGAGAATCTTCTTCATCTTGACCACATCATAAGACTTTCTGAAAATATTAGCATGTACATGTGAATTTAGGAGGTTTCATGGTAATGTGAACTAAGCTGCATTCACTTTCACCTGAACCAGGTACACTGTACTCCTCTATAACTAAAACATTTCAACACCTCATATAAAGGCAAAAATAGAGGAAGGATATTTCATACCAACAGGTAAGATAAAAATACACTTTGAGAAACAGATACTTTTTCTGAATACTGGAGATATTAAATGCAAGTATTGAGTGAAGAAAGAACTCTTTCAAAATAGTAGTATATGATCATCTAATTGAGGCATATTGAGGAGCATATAAAGCACAAATTTATGGATCAATTTACAGTTGCCCAGGTGAACTTTTGTTTCCTCTAACTTCTAAGGATTTGATTTTGAAACATTAGTATGTTGTTCAAGTAGCTTATGTGTGAAAATTTATGCAGGTCATATATCTGATATTAATGTTTTCTGTTTCTCTTCATGTGAAAGTTCAGCGTAAGGGAAGATTCCTGTCTGATTCTTTACTAGATTTTTGCAAAACAACTTCCAGAATCCAGTCCCATTAGAAAAATGCCTAGGATTTAGCAAGCCTGTGCACCAGTTATTTTATCTTTTCTTAATTAAAATAGATTACTATCTTCCTAGGGAGAGGAAACCCTTGATTCTAGCTCTTCTTTCCCAAGAGTCCGCAGTGCCTCCAGCAACAAATAGTGTGTATACAGCTGGTTGCATGGTATCAGAAGTGACAACACCGAGATACAAAATAAACACTGAGAACTAAGAATAAGAAAATATGCTGAAGTAGCTTTTATGCCTTACACAGGAAAAAAAATCAAAGAGGGAGAAGTATTTTATGCTGTAGTGTAAGAGCTGAATATCTCACCAGCTCCAGTTAAAATACCTTGGAGCTTTCTACAGCTGATTTGTTACTTGTTCATTGATTTTGCTGTTTTTTCTAGAGAGGTACCCAGTGCTCTCTGTAGAAATATGGCTCTGATTGTTGTCCTACTGTTAACAGTGGATAAGCAGTGGTTACATATGCTATGCTGGTTTGCTAAGAGTTACTCTACCAATCTGTTTATATCAGTTATGGTTATTCGATACAGAGCTGGAAATGCAACACTTGGCTATCTCATCCCTGAACACTGCAGTACCTTAACATTGTTTTTTAGGGGATTCTCACAGCCTTGAGTTTCCAATCCAGGTTCTCTGGACAATGCCTGAGGAGAGACAGGCAGCTTAAAGATAAATCAATGTTGCAGTCATTTGTATGAGCACAACTTATGTAAACAGATAGAAGTTACTTTAGAGTAGCTTTGGTGCAGACAAGGATGTAGCCATCGCAGCACAGAAGTCTGAGACTGTTTCTGCATTTTGCATTAAAGAAAGCAGTAGATAAAATGAATAAATAACATTATGACCATGTATCAGACCCAAAATTTCCCTTGCCAGGAAGTGGCCTTATTTCTGGGCCATGGAGTCATACTCCCGTTTTCTTATTCACTCAATCTCTCCCCTTTGAAATTGGCTTTCTGCTGTACTAGTACATAGGGTGAAGAGAAGGATATTCACCTTTTGCTTTATAGCCTGCAACCAGCCACTCTGCTGAGGGACAGGAGAGATGTGGGTCAGCTCCCCTCTTGGAGAGGCTTTTCACCTCCTTGACAAACATTGTAACAACTAAGTAACAGAATCAATTAAATATAAATGGTGAGTGCCTGCCAGACTCCTCTAGCTGCTTTTTGGAAGAAAAATTTGAGCTTGAGTTTGGATAATATTCATAGCCAAATTACTGAATTTGCTAAAGAACCTGAGTTAAGAAAAGAGTTGCTAGTTTTTTAAAGGTACAGTTATCTCCTATTGTTGATTATATTATGATTAAAGCCATTAAATTCTTGATACAAAATTGCAAAAAAAATTATTTCCTAATGAGAATCTTTTAGGGAAGTAAAAGGCTTCCTTGTAGCAAGCTCTTCATAATCTGCTATAAATTAGCTTAATCCAATCCTGTGGACTGTTCTATGTGTTATAAATTCCTCTCTCATATTGCCAAATTGGATTTATGAATTCTCCTCATGAGAAAATATTAGAAATTACTAGAAAGAAGAAAGGCAGTTATCAACCTGCCTGAATGCTTGTATGGATCTGGTCTTATCTTTCTTCTCCGAATTTAGGCTTCTGAAAGGGGAAAATTGTGGAATATTTTCAATAGCCGGACAAGGGAGTAAAGAGCATGTGCATTGCCCTTCACATTAGTCATGTTTCAATTCTCCAGACAAGAATAACAGAAGCCTCAGGGCACTGCTTATGCTCTTTGTGCAAGGGTTCATGCCAGTGTGTGCAGGCTGTTGTAGGAGCATAATCTTGCAAAGGATGCTATAGTTAGCTGGCTTTTCCCAGGGTACCCTTCCTGCAAAACAAACAGGAATGAATGGTAACAATTTGCATCTTGCAGTACACAGCAGTTGGATGCCCCATGTCCAGGGCAAAGCTACAGTTTAGCCCAAGTCAAACAGCAATTCCACGCAGGGAATGTTCTTTATAGTTCCGACAAACGTGATAATCACAGAATATCCTGAGGTGGAAGGGACCCACAAGGGTCATCAAACAACTGCTGGCCTTGCATAAGTCCCAAGATACACCATGGGCCTGAGGGCAACAAAGATGATTAAGGGAATGGACCACCACTTACAAGGATAGGCTAAGAGATCTGGGCCTCTCAGAGAGACTTCAGACTTGAGAATGGAAGATTAAGAGGGAAACTCATCAATGTCTATAAGTATCTGATGAGAGACTGTCAAGAGAATGGAGTCAGAATCTTCTCATTGGTGCCAAGAAATAGGACAAAAGGCATTACCCAGAAACTGATGTACAAGAAGTTTCACCTGATTATGAAGTAAAATTTCTTTATTGTGTGGGTGACCATGCACTGGAATATATTGCTCAGAGAGATTGTGGAGTCTCCCTCACTGGAGATACTCAAGAACCATGTGGACAAATTTCTGTGCCATGTGCACTGGGATGAACTGTCTTGAGCAGGGAGGTTGGATCAGATAACTTCACTGTGGACTCTTCCAACCTTACCCATTCTGTGATTGTGTGATTAGCCAGTTCTTTGAGTGTTCTCAGATTAACCCCCTCTTGCGCCATGGACCTATAGGTATCCAGCTGGATCATTTGATCTGGCACAACTTCAGGATTAACTGGGACTCTATTATTCTCAATACAATAGTACTCAAGCACCGAGCACTGGACCTCCCTCCAGCCCATAAAGCATAGAAGACAGAGGCAAACAAAGAATTAAACATCTCTTCCTTTCCTGTGTCCCTGTCTTCTGGAGCTCTTTGTGCCAATTGTGCAGTGTTAACATCCAGCAACTTGATGTTCCCCATAAGGTTAAGAGCATTTGATTTGTTACTGTCCCTTAATTCATTGAAGAATAATTCACTGGTTTCATTGTTCTGGCTGGAAGGTCTACAGTAGACTCCCGTGATAACCAGCATTATATATTTGTCTCTTAGTCCTTACTCAGTGGCCCTCATCCTTGCCTTTTCCAGCTGTAAGCTCCATACAGCCCTTCTGTTACATACAACACCACACCCCTGCCTCTCCCACCCTGCACTTCAGTCACAGGACTCAGCCCAACAGGTTTCCCTTATGCCAGTGTTGACATCTCTGAGACTAGGACAAAGATTCAAGCTCCTCTTATTTATTCTTCATGCTGCATGCGTTGGTCTAGAAACATTTTAAATGTGGCTTGTTTTAGCTGACACATTGTGTAGCAGATTGAGGGATCCCAGTAGTGCTCAGTTCCTCAAGTTTTTGCATTCCATCCCATCACTTACCCTGTCAAGTCTGTTTTTGTCCCTTTTCCCTCTTCCAGACTGGTTTAAAGCCCTATCAATGAGTTCTGCTAGCTCTAATGCCAAGAGCTTTTTTCCCCTCTGAGAAAGGTGCATCCCATGAGCCAACAGTAGACCTGCTGGAGTACAGACCATCCCATGGCCAAAAGCCCCACAATTTTTCCAGTGCCATTTGGAGCCTTGTGTTGGTTTGAGGAGTCTGCTTGTCCCTTTCATTACACTCCCTTGCTACTGGAAAGACTGAGGAAATCATTGCTTATACTCCTGTTTCTTCAACCAATCACCCCAAGGCCTTGAAATCTATTTTGCCCTCAGATTTCTATTTGTCTTCTCATCAATAGTGGATAATAATCAGAGGGCAGACTGGACAGTTATCTAGTAGTGACCCTCACCTGAGCCCCTGACAGACAGCAGGACTTTCTCTCTGAATATTGGGTGCTCTGTTTCCTTGAGAAGGGAGTCACCTATGACAACTACCCTTCTTTTTCTCTCAACAGAGGTCATAGTGTAGGGGTTAGACTGTGTTGCCCAATGTGGTCCCTTGATCTCCAAAGCACCTTCGTTCATCTCTCAGGTAAAACTGTTTGTGGCAAAACTGTCCTAGTTCTAGAGCCTCATATCTGTTGCAAAAATGCCATTCCTACTTGTCAAGTTTTCAGGAAAGGAATAGCCCTCTTTCTGGTATGGGCACTGTCAATCTTCCATCCTTCATGTTCAAGAGATCCTTGATTAACTACTTGACAGGGTTCTGAGTTCCCCTGCATCTCCACTACCATGGATGTTTGGGTCTCCTGAGATTGTAGCATCTCTGAGAAGAATAACCTACCAATTTCTTGCTCGTTATCTTGAATTCTGCACAGCCTGCTCACTTCTTCCTGTAGTTCCTTCACACAGCTCATTGACAGTTGCAGACTTTTTGCTAAAGGCATGATTGCAAGTCCCAGCCTTACACAGAGTCATCAGACTCTTGTTAACCTGAGACCTGGTGAGCTACATTTACCAAAAAAAGGTCTGTCTGGCTGGAGGCCTCTGACATGGCTGGTGCAGTGACTCGAGCAGCTGTGGGGAAAGGAGCTCTGTGACATGTCAAAACCATACCTGAGAGAGGAGGTAAGACAGGAGATGAAAAGCTTCACCAGCTATTGAGTTTGCTCTCTGCCTTTGTTGGTTGACAAAAGAGACTTGAGGTCATTGACAGACAGCCTAGTTTAAAAAGTGTGTAACTAACAGTGTCCATAGGAAACTAAACTTTTTTCTTAAAGCCACTTTGTAAAATCTGGCTAAGATCACTCAAGGGTATAAAAGTAAGGATGAAACGGTGTTGTGGCTGTATTACCTACCACCAGGTACCCGCTCTATGGACCTATATTGGCAGAAAATATCAAACAGTATGACCTTTATCAAGATCCATTTTGTTCTGTTTTCTAATCTAGAAGATTATACTTCAGAATCAAATTTGAAATCATCATTTAATTATATGCCATGTTTCATTTACTGTCAAACAGACATATGCAAGCTAACAGAGTATTTTGTCCATCTGCTATGGCCATAAGTACTTCCAGCAACAATGTCAATTGATTTTCTCCTTCACAAGATTCCTTGTCAGTTTGTTTGACCTTTTTTATTTTTTCAAATGATCAAGCTATCCTGGTTTTAGCTTTATTCTAGTGTGTTTTAGTGAGAAAAAATTGTAACATAACCTCAGCACCATTTTAAAAAGAGAGAAACAAAAAGGATGCAGTTCCCTCTGATAGCTGCAGAAAGTGGTTTTTTGGGGTTTTTTTCCCAGCAGACCAATTGGGTGTGTAGAAAAATAGGAGTTTAAAAAATTATCTTTCAGAAAATTTGTAAGAAACAATTGTAAATGCCATACTACTGGTTGAAGCAAAACATGGGACCCTGCTGCTATTAAATACAATTTAAATAATATTCCTTGTTTACTATAAAAATAATATTTTCTGAGTTTATTCAAGCAAACAAATACGTTGACTAATGCAATGAATTAGTGTGTGCTGAAGAAGCAATTATCAGCTGAAGAAGGAATAAAGAAAGGACATGGCCAATTAGCCAGGAATTCAGTGCAGGTGGCTGTCCTTGTTTAGGTTAAGTAAGCAGTCTCCAGAGGTGATGACATTTCATGAGCTGTGAAACAAACCTTATCAAAGAGATAAAGCATAAATCCCTTGTATGATTTGAAGTCTGAGTTCCAATCTATGCCTTGACAGAAGAGGCGCTTCAAGGCACAATTTTCAAATGGCAAAACAAACAGACAGGACATCTTTTAAAATAATATTAGAAGAATAAACTCACTTTGCTGTAATTTTGAGAGTTGTTGCCAAATGCATTCTTCATACTGTCTGCAATTTCATTTGCTTTCTTTTTCTCTTTTCTAAGAGTAAAAGTTATATGGAAACAAGTGTAGGAAACTGCATGGGGGAATCTTTCCTGTTTGGTTTCTGATGAATTTGAATACATTTGCCCAGCAGTTTTATGCAGAGCATGTAGAAGAAAGAATTAATCATTGAAAACTTTCTAAGTTCAAGTTCTTGAATAGTTTGCCACACCATGCTGATAATATTGAGTTTCCATTAGGTTTTACAGGATACAACTCAGACAGAATTAAATCAAGTAAAGATAGGTTGACCTCCTACTGCTCACACTAGCCTTCACTTTTGTTTCTAAACAGTAGGAGAAAATCCATTGTAAGCATTTGCTTTTGCAATGGTCTGCTATATTATTTCAGCTGTGCAACTGCTATAGGAACAAAGAACTCCCTTGCCAAAACCAGAGTGAAAGCACTTAAAATTATCTGTGGGGAGCCTGATGAAAATTTACAACTACCACAAGCTGGTCACACAGATTTGCATGTTTACGCAGCAGAAAAAGTGTACTGAGCTCAGACTTCTACATTTATCAGCCCACAGTATGTTCCCAGGGAAAAATAAAACAACAACCAAACTTCTACATCTGCTGTGTAGGTAGACAAACAAAAGTTTGTATGCAAAAGTGTAAGGAAAATAGTTATGATAACAGTCACACTAGTTCTTCATAACACTTTTCACCCAAAGGTCTTTACTTTGTTCTAGAAATCTATTAGCCATAAAAATGTATTTTTTGAAAGAAAACTTACACTTTCTTTTATTTAAATCCTTTATTAAAAAAGGCAAAAGTCTGAACTGATCTCAAGTATTTAGATATTCAGATGTGATTTATGTTATTAAATCTAGTTTCTTAGGTCATCTCACCTTTCCTGTCATGTCAGTATGTCTATCAATTTAATAATGATGTAGAAGTAGATATGTAAAGCTCCTAGGCAATTTACATTGCATTTCTTCATAAAGGCACATAAATTTCTCCCCTGCCAACTGTTTTGTTGCAGTCTCCCTAAAGTTTCCAATCCATCACTAGCACTTCTATAAATCCATGCTTACTCATATATTGCCCAATTACTATATTGTCCCAAGAAGATCCCTTGATGAGCCAAATATGTATATAATTAAAGTTAGAATTCATTAGTGAGTTTGCTGATAGCTCACTATATTATATAAGACTGGATATTTCAGTAAGGAAAAGTTGTCACATAAACATTGGGTCTAGTGAGATGCTAGGTCAATAAGCAGACAGAATCCACTCTTTTCCTCATGCTGTCCATACTGTAAACAGTGTGGGATTATGGCACTTAAATACTTAATGGCCAGAGTCCATGTACACCTCTTATTTATGAGTTGCAGAGCATTCTTACACTAGCTTGAGAATCTGGCCAGGTCCTTATTCTCCAGTTTGTTTCCTGAGCTTTGTCTACAAAAAGTGGGGAATTATATCATTGCAGGTACTTTTTTTCCACTTTGCTCTTTCCGTTTTTTCTTCATCATTCCATCTTCCCTCACATCAGAGAGTTCTTTTCACAATTACTGGCATAGCTCCCTTATCCCTCTAAGAGCGTCAAGAGATACAGCTCATCACCAACCCAAGGTGTCAGTGCTGCACTGGCAAGTGCTGAGACATCTGTCTCCTTCAGCACTGGAGAGGATGGACAAGGACAGGCAGTGTAGCAGTCACCACCGCCTTGAACTAGGATTTCAGGAGATGCTGAGGTCTTTCACACACAGGAGTACTCCTTCCTGCACCTCCTGAATCCGTCCATTGCTTTATGGCCCTTCTCCTCTTGGTTTAGAGTCAGCAAAAGCAGAGTAAACACTAGTGCCACCAAGGCCTTCTTTTTGAGTGTCTCAAAAAGTGATCCAGGATTCCTAGAGTTTTTTCCATTAGAAACAAAAAGGCTCTGCCTGTAAGACTTTATTGGCATGGTATGACACTTCAAATTATGTCAGGTATCTTTTAACATTACCAGAGTATTATGTTAGCACAAGACTATTAATAACAAGATACATGCCATAAAGAGGTAAACAAGGAGTTCATAACAACAATTTAAAATTTTTCTTTCCATAAATCATCCACCATAATTAATGAATTTAAAAGTCACATAACTAGATTACTATTAGGTATAATTCAGTAACTACAATTATTCTCTAGAAAATTATTTGTTATTAAAAATATCAGATGTGGATTTTTTCTTGAAAAATCTTTATAACGTCCCTCTCTCAAAGGAAAATAAAATAATAAATTATTGTAATATAGAAATCAAATGCATTAAAATTTTACTGTGGTGGCCAGCATAAATGTATTTTAACTCAACATATGAATTTAAATATGCAAATTACTCACGGACACAAACACAGAGCAATTGATACTAATTGCTCAAGTACTTATCCTAATATGTTCTTGGAATTATAATGAAGTAAATGTGGTACATTAAAGCCTATGAGTGACATCTCTGAAATTAAGTTTCTGTCAAAAGATTTACAAAGTAGAGGGCATATGCTCCAGAATAGAGCTGAATGCTTTCAAGATTAGATTACAAAGTCAATGACTACAAGAAATGCAGCAGATACTGTGTCACTATAAAGCTCCCAACACAGAGATTCCAAAACAAATTCCTGTTTTCACCCTAAACTCCTGTTTTCAGTCTAACCCTCTGTCACAAAATTAGATTTTCTAATCCTGATCAAAGTAACTATTTGCAGAAATTTTCCAGTAAGAAAATCATAGCTTGAATTATCACTTAGTGTCTGCATGCTCTCCCTCTGTCCCCCAAAAGAACAAGGTAAAGTATTAAATGAAAGGATAACAACATTTTGAATTAAAAAAAAACAGTTTAGTTACAGTCAAAACACATTTATTGCTTCTGTGTCTGTTTTTAGTAAACTTATTTTTTCATGATTTTGGAACAGAAGCAATTTGCACCTTAATATATTACTAGATAGAGACATTGAAACATAGAAAAATAATAAGAGAAATAAGAGTAAAAAACTCTCAAGAACACATAAAATTCAAGAGCACATTAAATGTTTTATGTATGTTGGAAGAAAGTATTCACAGAACACACACAGCTGCAGTCAAAAGGATTCAGATACCTGCTAGCAAACTAGACATAAGTTTGCATGAATAAGGTGACAAAAGTCTTCCTGCAGAGACCTGCATCATTAGACACCCTAAACTGAGATAATTCTTCTGCTTTACAGAACACTGACTTTTTCTAGAGGTAGCCCACAAAAAATACAACATATGTATAAAATACAAAAGCAAATGGTCACATTAAAGGAATTAGGATGTGTAAAGATGATATAAACATTTCATACCTAGCAGCCTTAACATAACACTCATCATCCTCTGAGATATTTCAAAGATCCTCTCCCTTAGCTGTGCAACATAATCCATGACATCTACCCCTGAAGACTTTACACTTTTACTGTGTTTCCAAGTCCTTCCTAGGCATCACCTACCTCAAAGGAACAATAAATACATCAAAACCCAATAAATCTGTGAAGAATTTCTGACCTGCTTTCACCAATATCTGAAATAACTTCTTCCTTTGCTCCTCAGCAATGATTTCTTGCCTTCTGTGTTCTCTAATATGCTGTCTTAGACTGCAAACTCCTGAGAGCTCTGAAGAAGTAGCAAAGTTATCTCCAGTATAGGTGAGGTGCCTGATAATTCATCATTAGGTTGCACTGGTCACAGCACTGCACAAGCAAGAGCATATCTGAGTAAGAGAAGCTACCAGCCTTAGGCAGGATAAGAAAGCACGGACAATTTTATGAGGACCATCTCTCACTCTAGCATTGGCTACCATGGATCACCCATTTCTGGCTATGGAATAGCTTTCATAGACCTCTGCAAGGAGCAAGTTATTAGTTATGGGCATGTTATTCCTGAGTTCCTATCTTGACAATTCTGGGTCCCAAGAAGCTTCCTCTTTTGCCTGTTGTAACACTCCATGTATTCATCAGCTACTGGGCAATCTGCCCTCAAGGTTGTCCTCTTGCAAGGTGGTATTTACCATTACCTTGTCTACCTATCCAAAGCTACCACATGTGACATACCTATGCCCATTGAATTCTGGTAAAACAGTATGTCCAATTTTGCTGTGACCATCAGTGATGGATATATCCCCAGTCAGTTAGTCCCCAGTGGATCCTAGCACATCATTAATGACATAAGACCAGTAGTTACTGGCATGGCAAGGTATTCTAGAACCTTACCCATCAATTCAGAAAATTCAGACATACCAGAATCATCTACTTGATATCTTTCATGCCTGGACATTTGACTCTTCCTGATGCAAATGGAAATCTTATTTCAGCTCAAAATCACTTCTATGTCCAGAAAGCATGAATCTGCATTCTCAGCAATGAAAATTGTCTCCACTGTCATCTTTCACATAGCTCTGTCTTGGTGATCAATGTAGAAAAGCAACTGCTCTAAGCTCTGTCTCGCTGACCTTCACAAATTCCATTAAATGTTTAATTTTCTAAAAGAGATGCCTGTGATATCAAATGTTTTATTTTCTAAAAGAGATGTCTGTGATATCAAATTGAGAATATAATGTGAATCACTATACATGTACTGAAAACTGAGCAAAAATATACAGGAAGACATTCTAACATTTTTGTCGGAAAGCCTTCAATGCAGCCCTAATCTCCTGTCTGAGCAAAATAAACCACAATTTGACTTAATAGCAGTAAAATTCCATGAAGTACAATGCTTGTGAAGCATTCTGTTGATGCAGAGAAATTCAACTTCTTTTTTACTATCTTCCTCTCCCTTTTCCTTCTTCAAAACTTAGTCCAGGTTTCCTTGCTGTCTCGAGCCTTTTTTGTGAAGGGCAGACTTTCACTTCTGCTGTGATGACAACAGCAGAAGCTGGCTTTACTTATTGTATGTCACATGCCACACTTCTCTGTACCTCTAACTAAAAACATTTTCAGATAAAAAAATGTTGACATTATTTCCTCTCATTATTTACCATCTGGCAATATGTGCAAAATAATCTTTACATGGAGTACCAATAGCCCTTCTTCCTTATCAGAAAAGGCATTGCCCAATGCATACACACAGGAGTTTTCTTAACCTTTACTCCATGAGACAGCTTTGCCAGAATGGACACACTCGAGTCTCTGCTTCTACTGGGTGTGGCTGGGATGAAGTTAACTCTCATCACGGCAGCCTGGATGGTGCTCTGCTCGCATTTGTGGCTAACAGTGACGGTGACACACCTTTATTTTGCCCACTGCTGATCAGTGTTTACACAGTATTAAGGCTTTCTCTTTTTCTCTCTCTGGCCCTGCCCTCATCCCCTAAAAATGATTCTGGGGTTAGCAAGAAAATGAAAGCAGTACAGTGGGACAGCTGACCTGAATAAAAGCAAGGTCGTATGGTATTGTGCTCAGGAAAAATAAACTTAAGGAAAGGAGCAGTAAGGGAGAAACACAGGTGCTTACGTTGTTTGTCTTTGCAAGCCACTGCTGCTTGTGATGAGGATCTGCTTTAGAGGAAGTGGCTAAACATCTACCTGTGGATGAGGAATTGTCACTAAGTTTTTTATTTTGCTTTGCTTGCACATAGGATTTTTTTTCCATTTATTTAATTGTCCTTATCTCAACCACAAGATTTCTCACTTTTGCTCTTTTATTGTCTGCCCCACCCCACTGCAGGAGGGAGAAGAATTAGTCACCAAAGGTGTTGGTGCTTAGTCACTAGCCAGGGTTGGGCCACAGCATTTCCACATTCATATGTCCACAGAGGCATACCTAGAAACATTTTTCTGTCTCCCTTGCACTATATTAATCTGTATTTAGCTTTCCTCCAGTTTTTAAAGTTAAGCTATGATGTGTTGAGAGAACCATGTAGATCACACCTGTTATCTATAGGAAAGCAAAGGAAGTAGCATTGCACACTCCTGCTGAAGAGAATAACAATCACCATTGATGCTTTCATCAGCCTCTTCTATAATGAAGTCTCTCTGCTTTATGCTACAGCCTGCACTCATCTTTCTTTTTGAATTGGGTAAGAATACCTAGAACTTGCACTTTCTTGTGAGAGGATGATAAAAGGAAGGACTTGCTAAAGGGTAAAAAGGAGGAAAAGGCTCTATGACGAGAGATATATATTTTTTTGCTACCAAGTTGTGGTTTTCCTCTTGGAAAGTATATAAAAATTGCTGACCACATGAAAGGCTAGTATAAAGAAATAAAATCTGAAATCTGCAGCCACAATAATTCTATACTCAAACTTGGGTAGGAATGGTGTCTCAGGTAACCTTGAAGAGGTTACAACTAGCTTTAGAGGAAAAGTGTAGCTGAGGATGCTGACTCTGGAAATTATAGGTCTTGTTTTCTTTTCACAGAAAGGCCATGGGGTAGAAGAGAAGGATCTTTAAAAACCCTACTATTAAATCAGTTTTTCAGGCAATAGAAAATAATGCTGCTGAAGTTTACACCATTTGGTAGTATTTAATTTATATTAAATAATAATATAAACTACTTGATCAGGAACTTAAGGGGAAATAGAGCAACTCACACCTAAATCTCCACACTGGCCTGGTTCATACATACGGTTCCCCTCAGACTAATCATTCTACTTCATGGTACAACCCAATCACCCTATTACAATTTCTTCTAAAGTTTCTACTACTGAATATTATCAAAGAATATGTATGAAACTAACTGAAACACCTCTGCTTAAGTATTTTGTGTTAGTGCACTATGACTATTTTTTATCTTAAGAAACAAGGAAAAAGAGGATATTATTTATCACTCATAGTCTCTGGGGTTAATAATAAGGAATAACTACTAAGACAAAATAAAAAGTGAATCCCATGGGCTGGGGTTGATATAATTATATACATCAAGGTGTGTATGTGAAAATCTCATGAAGTGCAATGATTCCCATCAGTTTAAAACCAACTAAAATAAGGATGCAGGGATACAGAAACCAATCCTTCATCATCAGAAGAAAATAGACAATCAAAAAATTCTGAACTCATTTATATTATTTTCTCCTTGCAATGTAGCAAAATAAATGTCATATCTATTTTATGGTAATATGAAGGCCACTTTGGTCTTGGGGCTCAGTTAGAACTAGAAATTTCCAGGTTATACAGTAGAAAGATCTGCCATATTGTTTGCTAAAAAAAACGAAATAACCAAAACAAACACAAACAAAACAACAAAACAAACAAATAAAAACCCCCAGGAGAATAATATGTCTTAAAACAGTAAAAAAACCACTCCAGGGATCATTCATGGAGTTTCAGTGTCATGCCGGAATACGTTTCCAGCAATGAATAAATGAACAGACTAGTCACATGCTGGATCGCATACTAAAACCTGTGCAAGTTATTTTATGCAACCTTCTTCAAAGTATTGTTGATTGAGTTAAAATTGGATTTCTCCTCCAACTGATTATCTAATGTGATAGAAAATACACAGTCCAAGAACAAATTTAGATTTCTGTGGAAAATTAAACTGTAATGTGGGGTTATCCACTGAGGCATTAAATATAGCTGTATAATTGTATCTGCAGATGACAACTGTGATATGACTGAACTTCATCTGGTTTCCAGTGCAGACTTACAAAAAACATGTTCACAAAGGACAGATGCTTCCTTTGAAATATTTGGAGGGGAAAATTGATTTTCACAGTACACTTTTCATAAACAATCACTGTACTTGAAACTTCTGAAGAAGTAGCTCGAGTGTGAAAGGTTCTGCTTCTGAATCACAAAGGTAAAGAGAGTTCAGTGTATGGTCATTTTCACAAAGGAGACTAACTGAAAAACTATAAGCAATTTGAGTAGTCACCATTTAATATCACTCAGAGCATTATACCATTTTTTCCTTTGTTTTCTTTTTAAGTGAAAGTCTGCCCAAATATATTATTATAGAATTAGAAGCTTTGTTTTCAGTCTGGGTCAAAATACCAGTATAGATATGTACCTTTTTGAAATGAAAATATTCCTAAGAAATGGGTACACAAAATGGATGGTCATTTTTTTATAAGCTCAAGAACAGAGTTAAGAAATTATACATAGAGAAGTGACTAATAATATTTACATATTTCTTAAATTTTTGTTAGAACCAATAAAAAATCAATATGTTATTAATGATTTAACATATCTTTTCAAAAATATTCTGATTATGGTTATGATTTACCAAAGGAATAAATCCAGATGAACACTTCACTAGCCATCTTTGAGTTGCTACCTTCTGCTTTTCTATTTTAACATACTAGTCTTTTCCCTGTGTGCGATGATCACAGAATCATAGATTCATTTAGGTTGGAAAAGACTTCTAAGACCATCAAGTCTGACTGTATGGTGATGAGGTAGGTTTGAGCATTAAAAAAATGTGTGTCATCCACATCTGGCAGAGGTAGAACACCTTTTAAAAGATTTAAGATCTTTATTCTGCTACAAATGACTAAGAAGGGGAATATTGGTCTTGTTTCACAAATAGCATACCTACAACCTTTTAATGTTTTTAGAAGTTATAATGCATCCCTAGAGGTACATGTGTGGTGTTTATCACAAATCAGGTTGTATTACTTCTATACTCTTAAGATGACTGTTCAAAGTCTATGAGGGTGCAGTGCCGCAATGAAATTAGAAAAACTGATTTAACTTACAACAATAATAAATACATCTCCAATGAGCTACACAGTGGAAGGAAAATTAGGTGGTGGAAAATGAAACGTTTCAAATATGCTTTCCACTTTTGCAAAACAACTTCTTTTTTGTTGCAGAATTTAATTTCTAACATTAAGATTTTTTGCAGCTCTGACTGATTGAGGCAAAACTGTGACGATTTCTTGTGGTCACTCAAAAGTCTGTATAAAGTGTTAAAATAATTGCTATGCTTTAGATTTTATTGATGGTCTTATTAACTTGTAATACTTGAAATATACCTAAAATACTTATGTTACACCTTTTCATGCAGTAAAATGTTCTTTGAGCTACACACAAGGAAAGACATATAAGTATGAACCTCTGGTAAAGGTATTAGGTTTACACAGCAACAAGATATCATAATTAAAACCAGAAAAAATAACATGCTTTCATCATTAATACCACATGTGCATCTGATAAATCACATAAGCACGTGTTCTGGATGATGAAAATGACAGGGAAGAAAAAAGGTATTGTCATGGCCCCTATCAGGTCATCCTATATGAACACAGGGTGTACAGTAGGGCTATTGTAAGATAGTAATGGAGAATAATTAAGTTTGTAAAAATTAAGGCTGGTGTTGTGAAGGTTAGATGCCTGGAGGAAGTGAGAAATATCTTGTATGACAGTTTCAGCTGCCTCTTTCTGTACCTGGAACACTCCTCTAAGAATTGCTACCAGGGCATATAAAAGCCTTGACAGCTGTGAATGGAGCTAAAGACAAATGCTAAACTAGAAAACATAAAGCTAGATGTTTCAGTCTAAATTTAATAGTCAATGTAAATCATAGCTTATTCTCCTGCTATAAATAAGGCAAAGTAGGTATCAAAGGAATATAATGAGCTACACTGGAGGTTGATGTAATTTGAGGTAGCTCCTTTAGAATCTAACTGGATTTACATCAGACAAGGATTCTTTCCTACAAGCTGTCTTACAGACTTAAATAAAACAGACAAGGCAAGCAGGAGGTATAAAACATACCAGGGGAGTGCATAACAATAGATTGATACAAATAAAGAGTTATATATTAAGATTTAAAAGGATGTGATTTGTTGAAACTCAGCTTTGCTGACTCTGCTTTGTGCTATGACTTTGAACAGATCTTAACCTCCACAGCTGAGAAACCAGGGATGGCCAAGGGAGACTAAGATAGGGATCAAATAAGGACCATATTGATTGAAGGAAACACCTATGGACAAAGAAATTAAATTTTCTGTCATAACTACTTTTATTGAAAATAAAAATGAGTTAAAATTGGTGAGAAGGAAAGATAAACAGATCTATATATGTGTATGGTTTGCAATTGCTTCTGCTAATTTTCACAGGCTGCAAACTGTTCCCTGATCCCTCTAAAATGGGAACACTTACCAAAGCTTTAATAACAAAGAAAAAACCCCCAGAAGTAGTTCATGCAGAAGAAGGCCTGGACCTAGTGGAGTCAGGTGTCAGGTGAGGTGGTTACACTGCTTTTAGCATTCTCATGGCTCAGCAAAAAAATCCTGTCAGCTTACAAATATCTCCTACCTTCTACATGCAGAGTGTTTTCCTCAAGTATTAGTTATGGTAAGTCTTACCAGCTTTGTCAGACTACTTCTTATACCCAATATTTCTTTTAACTCATCAATTGCTGTGGTGTCTCTAAATAGTTTCTAAATTGGTATAGTTATATTTTTTTTCTAATAAATGCCAATCTCTGTTAGTATGAATCCCTATTTGCTATTGATTATTGAGAATTATCATGCTTCAAATTATTTGATTTTAAAGAATACACTTTGATAGAATAAATGTAGGGGTTTTTTTCATATTAAAGAGAGAATAAGTTTAAAACATCAAAAGAACTGCGTTATGGGCATAATAATCACCAAAAGAAATTTTTTGTATCATTTAGTGTGATTACTTTTCTGCCTTGTAGCAGGAATATATTTAACTTTTTAAACTGATATTAAAATTAAAAAATTTAAACACAATGTGTTAAATTTAGAAGTGGGGTGACATAAAAGAATTAAGATCTGTCAAACTGGAAATTATCATTTGAAAATTAAATTTGCAGTAATTTATGTTACATTTTTTTTTTGTGATTCACACAATTGCCAAATATGATTTTTTGCTAAAAGCTGAGTTCATAGAAAATGAACTTGCTGAAGTTTAGGTTTTACAGCTAATGCTCAGATGGCTTTTCTTTCTTGACATCTCACTTGGAAAGTCTAAAGTTTTGTATCTTGTTGCATTTGAACCCCAGACAACAAATGCGCACCGCTCAGATGCTTGCTCAGTCTTCCCCCCACCAGAGCGGGATGGGGAGGAAAATCAAAATAGGTAAACCCTATTCATTGACATGAGAAAAGTTTAGGATTTTATGGTTATTGTTATTGAGACAACAAAAAGAGTGAGATAGAGAAATAAAACCCGAAAGGAAGAAGCAACAAGTAATACAGTTCCCCACCATCCGCTGACTGAAGCCTAGCCCATCCCTCAGTAATGATCAACTCCTCACAGCCAGCTTCCCCCAGTTTATACACTGGGCATGGTGTTCTGTGTTATCCAATATCCCTTTGGCCGCTTTGGATCAGCTGGCCCAGCTTTGCTCCTTCCCAATTTCTTGTGTTCCTCATTGGCAGAGCATGAGACACTGAAAAACCTTGGATTTAGGGTCGCCGCTACTCAGCCACAGCCAAAACACCAGTATGTTATCAACATTAGTCTCCTACTGAATCCAAAATACAGCATTGTATCAGAAACTAAGAAAAAAAAAAAACAAAAAACTTTATTCCAGCTGAAACCAGAATAATCTACTTTAATTTTTGATATTAAAATTTTCTAGTTACATGACGACTTTTTTTTTGTTCATACTGCTTTTGGGGAAATGAATTGTTTGTGCTTAGGCAGTATCTGATTCTGTTAATTAGGGATTTATTAAAACAGATAAGCAGTTAAATTTGGTTTCAGCCTAACAGATCATGCCCCAAGCAAAATACATTCTACTACTTTTCTCAGCTTCAGAAGTACATAATGAGAGCTGAATTAATGCCTTCAAGATAGGTGTTCACTTTTTCTGAGGAAATGCTATTTCAAACCTTTTAGAAAGAATGTATCCTATTATGGATTAAAGTCTCAAAGGAATTGGGACATTAAACACACTGTGTTGAAACTAGATGAAACTTAAAATTTGTGAGTCAGAAAGAAGAACCTAGATGAAGCTCTAAGTTTTATGGTTAGAATGTGTGTGCTGGATGAACAAAAAAATCTCTAGTCCTTCTTTTAAAGACTATAGGTATGAGGGGTGTTGTGTTGGATAGGGGCTGAGGTGCTTATTAAAAATATAATATATAGCACCAAGATGTGGGATCAGAATATGCATTTAACTACTTCATGGGTAAATGGATACCACAGGATTATGAAACTAAAGAGTTAATTTTTTTTTAGTTTTATGCCTAGCGTGACATCTTCATAAAAAAGCACAAAAATTAACCCAATTCAGAAAGTAAATTCTGGATTTTAAGACATTGTATTGGAAGGTAAAAAGGAAATGTGAATTAACATCACCTACTAAATAGCTGCATAAAAGATGAAGAAGGTGAAAGCATAATTTTTATGAGGTATTTTCTGAAAGAAAGCACTTACTGTAGTTTTCTTGAGTGAAGAAAATGTAAGAACACATAACTTACATCATAAGACTTCAGGATGAGGATTGTGATTAAAATAAGGAAACAGGATTTATGAGCGACCTCTGTCATAAAGGATAATTATTATTTTGTTTCTTTGTCAATTTTCCGCTTTAGGTACTTTTTGTTTCATGTAGGTTTAGGTGACTCCTAACTAAATGTACAAGGCCAGGAGAATATATTCTGCAATTTTTTACATTCTCTGCATACTGTACAGGAATTCTGACCTGCAATTGAGATGTTCATAACTCTTCTCTTTTTTTCCATAGGTACTTATGGTCCAGACCTTTAAAGATATAACATAGAAACTTTGAATGAATTCCCACAGCATTTTATAAATTGCTTAAGAACAAGAAGAAATTTTAGAGGAGCTTAGGATAAAAATAAATATTTTTCAGGATCTGGACCATAATAATTAATACATTCTTAATCCTTTTTTTTATTATTTTATTTAAATTAAGAGAAAAATAACTATTTAGTCTTGTATTTTAAGATTAGTTATAAATATATCATTCAATTGTAAGGTGTCATCTTGCAAATTCTACTTTATAGCTAACATTACATTGTGTGTGTATGTATATGTATGTATATATATATATGCGTCTCATGTGATTTTCTTAAATAACAGATAAAAGTTTTATTTTGCTCATCAAGATTTCTTAAAATTGTCCAAATGTGGTATTCAGTCTTTTTGAAAGCCTTCAAGATCCTGGACACCCAGTTAATAACAAATGACATGATTTCTTATTCTCTCATAAATACTCTGCAGTTCATGGAAGAAAAGTCAATTTAATGGTTTATCTCTTTTCCTATTCTCTTTTGCTCTGTATCTTATTTGATCTTGAAATTTTCAACTTCATCCTTTACTGATCTTTTATTTTGCAGTGTTCAAAATCTTTTTAGAAATGTGGTTAGCATCTCTTAATACACATATCTATTTCAATTATCTCTTTCCTTTCTAATATCCCCTTTATCTGTTTTACTGTTTTCATCATTCTTCTCAGAATTCTATTTCATCTTTTTCTGCATTTTTAATATCCTTTTTGTCTTTTTTTAGCATTCTTCTCAAGGTCTGCAATTCACAATTTTCTTCTGTCATTTGATAACCCTTAAAGAAAGATTTATCTAGTAATCCTAGAGTGTTTATTTCAGTTAACTTGAATTTTTTATGGCATTAAGTTATTACATAAAACTATCCACTGTAAACTTTTTAAAACACTAAACATTTCCCCTTAATTGATTCCTTCCTCAATATCATTACATTTAATTGTAAATAATCCCTTCAGATATAGCCTGCTTAAAATTAAACATTCATTCTGGTACTTATGCCTGACTGAAAAAGATTTGAACAAACGCGAATGAAGTAACCACAATCCAATTTAGCAGTTGCACTATTTTTGTTTTACATACTGCATTGACTATGAAAATGGAAACTTCTACTTAGGTCATTTTTTCTGATCTTCAGGACACATGACTTCACCATCTCCTCTCCCTGTTAAAACTCTCAATTTTAATATATACATGTTTCATATTATCATTTTATATTATTTCTATTAAAACATATGTCTCTACTCCTAAAATCAGTTATAACCTAAACTGTATTATTTCTATAAAGCATCACTACTTATCTGAAAAAATAATAGTCTTCTTTATATTTTATAGCATTCAATTCATAACTCACCTCCATTTGTCAGTTATATCTGTTTTTTCCATGACACGCTTCATGTAATCCTCCCCCATCATTCAGTCCATATAACAGTTCTGTCTTTAGTTCCTCAATGAACTAAAGTAAAACTTTTGAAATTCTTATTTCTTTGTGAGAACTTCTTTTTGTGGATTTACATAGCTAAAATCATTCTCCTCTCACATCACAGCTGGCAATGTTTACCTAAAATCTTCCTCCAAGTCCTTATGCCCATTCAAACCCGTATTTTTTATGTGGTTATGCTCATTTCTGAATGAACAGAAATGAACATAACATAATTCTATTTAGAAAACTAGTGGAATTATCTAGTTGTCCCCCCTAATGTACCCCTGAGTACTAGTATCTGGCCTGTATCTCTCCAAGCCTGAAATACTGAAACATACATAACTATACAGATATGCATATTCTTACTGAAACATGTGTAAAATATTCATGCAGCTTTGCAGGATCAACAGCTAAATTCCTACATCTGCTGAAGGATCTTCAGGTTGTGGTAGGTCCAGGATGCCAGGTGCTGCTCTATCACTTCTGCTCTTTAACTGTACAGGGGAGGGGAGAAAATAAAATGGAAAACCATTGGTCAGATAGGAAGAGTGAGATATCCACCAATTACTATCATGGAAAAACACATTCAACTTGGGGCAAAATTAATTTAATTTATTACCAGTCAAATCAGGGTGTGATAATGTGGTGTAAAAACCAAACCTTAAAACACCTTCCCCACCCCTCCCTTCTTCCCAGGCTTACCCTTACTCACAAATCTGTACCTCCTCCTCCTCAGCCATACAGGGAGGCAGGGAAGTGTGATTAGGGTTGCTTCACCACATTGTCTCTGGCACTCCTCCTTCCTCATGAGTTGGACTCCTCTTTCCCCTCTCCAGCATCAGATTGTTCAGCCTCAAGACAAGGAGGCTCAGGGGAGACTTTCTTGCTCTCTATAACTCCCTGAAAAGAGTTTGTGGCCAGGCAGGGAGGAACTCTTCTCTTGTGACAGGACAAAAGGGAAAACAGTCCCTCTCAGTATTTAAAAGGAATATCTGGGTAAAAATGGTCTAGAAGGGATCATCAGTGGATAGAACTACCCATCTGTCCCTGCAGCTACAGTACCTGGCAAGTTATATTGTCAACATATCTTGGCTACTCAAGGGAAAATTCTCTTCTCTTGAGAGGTTTTATCCAACTTAAAGAAAATTAACTGTCTTCATAAATGTGTATAGAGAGTAAATATCTTAACAACGTGGCTCGGATCTCCATTTCCATAATTAACCATCAACAACCACTTTCTTTGCCACTGAGGTTTTCTGCACTTCGTTCTCAAGACATGGCTATGAAACACAGAAGAAGTAAAATTTTAAATCTCTAAGGTGGTTTCTTTGGGGAGTAGTTGATGTGGAGTCTTGGGTGAAGCCTTTTTCCTCCCAAGAAATATTTGTTGGAAGTACCTGCTGAGAGATACAATTTTTGGGTTTTTGTGCTATTCTCAGTATGTCTAGATAATTTCTGTTCAGACACTGTTCATGCCCAGCGAGCTCACCTCTGTGAGGAAACAGCTAAATACACACAGCCTCCTTTATATAGCAGCTTTTAGTCTTTTGACAGCTTTCCAAATGCACACAGTGAAACTATGGAAAAGGTAAAGAACATCAGGAATACTTTCAGCTGGGGGTAAACATATAATTTCTTTCCACTGAAAGACTACATGAAAAGTAAGCATCTGCAAAGACTGACTTTTCTTCCTACTGTATCTCTGAGACTGCAGTATCAGACTGTCTGGTCTATTTACATACTGTTTATTTTTAATTCAGCAGTTCTGAATGTGTTATCACATGGGAGACAAATTACACAAAGTTATCACATAAGAGACAAATAACATTATTGATACTTTTTCAATATTTGAAGTTTATTATAGGCATGGCTTCCGGTTTTGTTATTTGCAAGCAACCCTTAATTTATGTTCACATTGGGCATTTTATTTTATTAAACAGTCAGAGGAAAAAAAAACCTAACAACAACTATTCCTGGATTCATAATTACAACCTGGACCAATCAAATCATCTGAGTCCAAGGCTGGCGACAGCTTGTTTCATCTAGAAGGTATGGAGCTCAAAAAGACTTAATCTACAGGAAACTAAAACTAGAGGAAAGTAAAAGGTTCTCAGTAAGAGATTCTCTTTCCAATATTTTAAGTTCTGATTTTAGCCAAAACCAGTGAGTCATAGAGTCAATTAATTAAATGACAATATCATTCTAATATCTGTAATAATGTTGTAAATACTGGCAGATTGTTTTAAAAAGAATCTCATTTTTCTTTTTTTATATGTAATCTCCTTTCAAGCAGAAAGAAAAAAACCCACTGTTTATTAATCAAAAATATTTTGTTTCTAAGATGACAGCAAATTTTGCAAAAGGATACTCCATATGCAAACTAAAAGAACCCAAAACCACAAACCTAAAAGCAATACCAAATGGCATATCCAGATATTGCTAGATGAAAATACCCTTTTTAATCTTAACCAATGCTTTAGTTAATTAGCTTCATTAACTCTATCCTACTGCCTTCTAGCTTCTGAAGGCCAAGAACAGAGTTTGCACTTGGAATTAAATCTATTTTAATTATGAAGAATTTTATATCAAGTAGTCTCTAGAAATGAAGCCTGTTTGATTAGAGTTAGAAAGCCCAAAGAGCACTTTATGTGCTTGCAAATCCTAACCCGTTTTTTGTGCAAATAGTTATCAAGGAATTTGTCACGGTCTAAAATCCTAAGGGGTTCTGATTGTTCCTTCAAAAGCCTTTAGAAGCAAATACACTCAATGACTCAAGACGTCATCCTTTCCAAAGTTAAGCATTAAACATTTCAGGAACAGACTAATCATGTGTTTATTAACCTCTGCTCTGAAACCATCAAGTCCAGATAGCTTTGTTGACTTAAAAGCAAGGCTAGGTTTATTAACCCATTTTATAAACAAGTATTAAGTGCTGCTTTGTGCTGAATCCTCTTGAGGGCAGAATAAATTGATTTTAATTGGAAATATTTCAGTATTTTGTGAATTCTGTCCTATCTACAGTAAGTCTAAGTGAGGACAAAGAAAAAGCATCAGTAGTTCCTGCTATATACACATGCATTTAACTAAATTTTTTAGGTGTTGAAAAACAACATAAAACCTTATTAGAGTAGGGATGACTTGGTAGATATGGTCTCCAAAATTAACTAAATTCATCCCTGTGTTCTAAAAATATCATTATATTAGCTAGATTATTCAAAACCATGAATTATCATAGAATGATTCATAGAATTGTATGGTTTGGAAGGGATCATAAAGATTATCTAGTTCCAATGTCCCTGCCATGGGCAGGAACAGCATCTTGTTCAAAGGCCCGTGGCCTTGAACTCTTCCAGGGATGGGACATCTACAACCTCTCTGGGAAACCTGTTCCAGTGCCTCACCACCCTCACAGTAAAGAGTTGCTTCCTAATACCTGATCTAAATCTACTCTCTTTCAGTTTGAACCATTCCCTCTTGTCTTATCACTACATCCTTTTATAAAAAGTTTCTCTCCATCTTTCTTGTACACTACCTTTAGGCACTGAAAGGCTGCAATTGGGTGATGCCAAAACCTTCTTTCTCCAGGCTGAACTATCTCATCTCTCTTACCCTTTCCTCATAGGAAAGGTGCTCCATCCCCCCAACCATCTTCCTGCCTCTACTTTGGCCTCACTCCAACAGGTCCATGTCTGTCTTGTGTCAGGGATCCCAGAGCAGCACTCACCAGTGGGGCTGTAATACTCTTTTGTATTCAAGTCTAAGTTAACTTCTAACCAACCATGTTCCACTATGGATAAAAGAAAAGACACCACATGTATGGACTCAACAATTTTTTTGTCTATGTGTGTACAATTAACATCTCAAAAAATCTAACTAAAATACTAAGGCTCTTGTTTGTTGGCCAGGGACTCCCTGGGTTTGTCAGACTCATCCCATGGAGGCACTGGCACAGTTCGGACTCAGGCAGGGGAGGCAACAGACACCTGGCCCTGAGATAGGATCTGAAACCAGCCCAGCTCAGCTCTGGCCAAGGTGAGCCCTGAACCCTGGGCACTAAAGTCTGTAACTGGCTTTTGAATCATATATAATTATATATACTGATATAATAAAAAGATCTAGACAGCTCATGCAGGCACAACAGGAAAAAAAAAGTTAATAATCCAGAGTTCTGGGATATACCAATGTCTTTTTGAATATCAAAATAGTCCTCCTTTTCCCTTTGCTACTTATGCCACCAGGCCATCTATAACATGAACAATATATGATTCAACATATCAAGAAAAACAAAAAAAATCCAGAAAAGACCACAGAGTGCCAAGGAAATCAATCCATAAATAAACCCAGTTTATTTTTTCTGACTTGTTTTACCTAATATCTCACTGACTTGTTTTACCTTATAATTGAAGCTCCTGGATCTTCAATTTCTTTAAGGACTGAACTGTATAATCAAAAATAAAGACACTCTGTGGAAAGCTTACCTATTCACCCAAACTTTCCTCTACTGCCAATGGAGACAGATAAGTTACATCTGTAAGACGGTGGCAGGAGGCAACGTCAGCATTAGACTGCTGATCATCCATACTGCTTAAGCATTTGCATGCTCCCTGGAATATTTCAGCCACTCCCATTTGCTTTCCAAGACATTGCCTGGGCATGGTTTAGGTATTAATTTAAGCTAGGGATCATTTTCCATAGATGGTTTGGATAATAATGCACTTTATCTGCCCTACAAGGTCCTCTAACATTAGCCCAGTTGGCTTTGTATCTTCAAACATCCATTACATGATTCCACCCCACTCACCAGGGCCCACCACAAAAGCTTTGTTTGTTCCTGTGAAGACATTCTCGTAATGAACTGTAACATGTCTCGGCAGTTTCTTGACTTACTTTGAAATGAACCCCCTCCTTCATACACAGACACACACATACACACACAGAATTAGAATTAGATTTACTTCTTTTAGCTGAAGAGCTGCCATATGGGCCCTGAGGAAGCCTTGGGCCAAACACTGTACCGTGTGAATTCAGTGAGCCTGCACCAGCTGGCCTCAGGTTCAGATAGTGGTCTCTGCTTAATTTTATTTAGCAATATGACATAATTATTTTTTGTGATTTACCCCCAGCTGACAACTAAGTACTAAACTTACTCACTCCATCCTGAAATGGAAGGGTAAAAGTGAGAAGACAAATGTCTTCCAAAGGGAGGAGTCTAATAACTGAGGTAACAGTAATAATCATAACAATAATACTGTAATGAAAAGGGAGAAAGGAAAAAAAAAGAGAACTGAAACCCAATAAAGACAAATGACAACACATGAGGAACTGTTGCTCACCTCCAATCAATGCCTAGCCAGCCTCCAAACAACTTTCCCTCTAGATTATGTGCTGAGTCTGACATGGCTATGTTCTATGGTATGGAATATAACTTTGGTCAATTGAGGTCTGTTGTCCCATCTCTGGATCCTCCCAACTTTCTTGTGCACTCTCAGCTTACTCATTGGCACGGCATCCTAAGTAGCAGAAAAGGGCTTGATTGTACAAATACTGTGTGCTATCAACACAAATCCAAATTATAGCTCTATTCTCTTGTTCTGGTTCCTCCCAGACCAGCAGGAGGGGGCAGGGCCAAGACATTGTGTTATTCAACACCATCTTAAGTCATCGCTGGGGTGGGGAAAGGTGACCTCTCTCTTGGTTTGAAAAAGAAAGATGTGGAGAAATCCTGGTGGATGGAGCACCTGAGATACTCTGCCACCACTGGCTGCAGTTGTGGAGCATCAATTCTAGTTGGGTATTTTGCATGTAAATTACCTACTCTTTGCATGCTTCTCTTATGAGTGCTGTTGCTCTTACTGCTCCCTTTCTTAGCTCTTTGCTGTTTCCAGTAAATTGCTCTTATCTCTACCAGCGATTTGCACCCAAAGTTCTCAACTCCTCAGAGCAGGAAAGGGAGCAGAAGGTGAGGAGGGACTGAGCAGGGTCTGGTTTCAGAGATTCTCAGTGGAAGCACTGAACTGGAGAATACTATTCTTAAACCACAACTACTACAATTTAAAGAAAATTAATTACCCCTGACAAAACCAGCACCCTCCACGCCCCTTAATCCATGCCATTTTTATCATGCTTGTGTTCCATGCTATCCAATACATCCTCTTAAACCACCATCCTCTTTCTCATCCTTTGATTCTGTACACAGATATGATTCCCTTAGTCTACAAAACGCCCCCATGAAATGTCTGTAAAATATCCATAAATGTCCATGGATTTAATTTATTCAAAGAATTTGGTTTCCATCTGTTGTGATAGTCACTCAGGGCAGGAGAGGTAGTACATTGTGTGGAGTTGTTGGGCTACAAACCCAACTCAGGTTGCAAAACAAAGATGCATGTTATAAATATGGAAATCAACATGAAAGCTCTTTAACAATTTCAAAAACCACATTTTTTTAGATATAGCTTTATTGATCAACCATTTATGCCAAGCCTTCCAAATTCCAGCACTGTGTGTCTAGTCTGTCATTTTGCTTTGTGTTTTGTGCTATAAAGATAATAATATTTATTTTTTCTTACTAACAGAAGAAAATATATAAAACCTTCATTGGAACAATTGTTATGAATATTTTGATTAAATAAAAAATAATGTAAATGGTTAGCTATGATTATAAGTATAAAATTGTGAAGTACAAGGTATAGAAATATAAGTAGTGCTGTGCTTGGAATATCTAGCTGTAGAAACCTCACCAAGGAGTTACTGCACGTTTGTGTTTCAGTCAAGAAACTATGGATACCATCATGCTCATCAGTTATGCTGCTTGGAAACCCACTACCCTTCCCATCTTGATTTTGATATAGGATTCCAATCAGTAGATCTTATTAAAAGTTATTGTTTTAGAATAAGAATATTGACAGAGTTATTAACTATTGGAACCGATCAATGTAAAGGTCAAATTTAAGAGTGGGCATAGAATGCATAGTATGTAAAAGAACTTGTGTAATGATGATTTAGCATAAAAAAGTATACAAAAAGGGATGGGTTATATTTGTTGAGTGGGATATATCTTGAAGGAGCTATCCCCCATCTTCCTGGCACACCCAGTAAAGGGGTGTCTGCTTATTCTCATCAAATTGGGGTTGGATAAGTTTCTCTTGTCCAGTTTAGTGATACAATAATTTGAAGCCTTTCAATTTTTGCTTCTTGCAGCATTTGTTTTCATCTGCACATATGGAAGTGGAGAAAATTAACAAAACCAAAATACTAATAACTTTCCTACATTTCAGATACATATTTATTATTTCAGCTCTAAGAGTGGTCAAGTGTGATGGAATACTATTTGCTACTTTTCATATCTTTTAGAATAGTCTACTTGAAAGAATATAAATGATCTGGAGAACAGAATTCATTAACTAGCTCTCAGCTTCACCATTAATCATGCACCTTATCTTAATTCTGATTTTGGTTAATCAATGACATATGCATCACTTTAATCAAATACTTGATTAAATTCTTTAATAAATACTTTTTCAAACTTCAATATTAATAGCAATGCAACTGTTGGAGCAGAGAATGAGTCTATGGTCATTCAAGTGGTGTACACACAGGAAAATGTTATCTTTTACTCTTTTGAATATTCCCATACATCTTCAGCAAATATTTTGGAAAAGTCACACATAGAATTAATTTTTGCCTCACAATCAGCTAACTAGGAAGGCATTTGTTATAGTGTAAGATTCTTCTCTTTGTGATTTAAAATGATCACAGTAGCCTTAGTTCAATTTAGTGAGATGCCTTGTACATTCAAATGTGCCAATATCCTCTACACCTGGTTATGTAAGACAACACAATATGCTTTTCAAAAAGAGAACTATTAATTAGTTCATTGTACTGCCTGAATTTTTCAGTAATTTGATAGATTCTCATAGTTTGACCATCATTGACTACAGGAAATGTTGTGTCTCCATGATCCTGAATTTTTCACATTACAATGTATTAAATGTTACGTAATTTAGATATTAGTATGTTATATTTACATTGAGCAAGTGGTTTAAGAATAACATTTCACCACAGCTGAAAGCTTATAAAGTAATCCACATCTAGTTTAACACTAAAATACAATCTGAGAATGAATCTGCAATCTATATTTATATATGTTTACAAACATTTAATTTATAATATGGCTAGATCTCTGAAGACTCCAAACAATATAAACAATTGAGACAAAGTGTATCTATAAATTTCTATTAACTTTAAAAATAACTATGAAGTTTTGATCTGTCTTTTACTTCAATGCAGTGTTTTTGCATATCTTTCTGGACTAATTTGTATTAGTTAATTAACAGATCTTTTAATCACTGATTGTATAATGAAAATCACTGTAGTTGCTTCATATTTAAACAAATTTCAGGAGAGCAGTAGGTGACCTAATTTCAGTTTAATGAGAGGCAGAAACACAAAATAGACAGAGGAAAAATCCCTCAGTTTTGTTTTGATCCCTAGGTAATTATTAGGCAAGAATTTAGGTTGGATTTTTTTTCCCCAGTTGTGGAGCTCTTGTGTCTCTAACCATTTTCACCTCATTTACTAGGTGGCTTCCTCTGTTACATTTGTTTGGGAAAAATTTTCTTCACAGCATGGAGATAAATTCATAAAATTTTCTTCACTTGCATATGTAGATAAGAGCTGGCAGCAGTGCAGATAATGTAGAGATGTTTTAGTTACTGGTAAGCAGTGCTTACACAGAGTAAAAGCCTTTTCTGCTCCTCATCCCACACAACCAGAAGTAGGTTCAAGGTGCACAAGAATTTAGGAAGGCACACAACCAGGGCAGCTGACCCCAATTGACTCTAGGGATAATCTAGAGCATATGGAATCGTGCTTACCATGTTCAGGCTTATGGCATTTGTCTTCCCAAGTTATTGTTATGTGATGGAGCCCTCCTTTCCTGGGAATGGCTGAAACCTGTTTGCCCAGGGAAAGTGGTAGAAATTAATTTTGCTTTGCTTGTTTTCATGGTTTTTGCTTAACCTATTGAGCTATCTTTATCTCAACCCAGGAGTTTTCTCACTTTTACTGTCCGTGTTCCCTCTTCCAGCCCACAGCGGGTGAGTGATCGAGTGAGTGGCTGTGTTGGGCCTGGTTGCCAGCTGGGGTTAAATCACAGCACTTTCTCATTCTACTCTGGCAGCCCACAATACAATTCAGAAATTAATTTCCTCTGACAATTAGGGGTTTCCATAATGAGGTATTGTGGCAATATCATTTTTCCCAAGAGCTTGCAATTAAGAATAGGTCTTGTTTTGTCAATATTATTACTAATAACAATAAAAATGTGAGACCAGATATGTAAAAGAATGTTTTATAGGGAATCTAAACTGATTCTTTGCCATTAATGTTTACATATCAGAGAACTGGAGATCAGTGGTTTTGCATTAGTTCTGGGTTTCTCTTTCATGTACCACTTCAAGTGTTTACCATTACGTGCAGATGTGGTTGCAAATTCCCATAGTGTAAGCATAGTGTTTTCATAATCTTTGTTGCAAAAAGATAGAGCCCAGTCAAAATAGCTTTCTGTTTCTATAACTCACTGAAATACCACAATTTCACTGTCAGCAAGAGCAATTCAGGATTATCATGTAGTGCTGATTTAGGGAAAATCATATCTCCCCTGTAAATAAAGAAATGTTACACTTTTGCTATCATTATTATTATTCAAAATAAAATCAACATATTTTAAATAATATTTCAGAATAAAGTATTTTTTGAGTCTTATTTCAATAAATTATCATGTTCTTTTGTCTCGCCCAGTCGCTTATCAGTCCCTCCTGCATTGGAAAATGGTGCATCCTGGGCCCAGGTGGGCCACAGGTGTGAGCTCCTGTTATTTTTCTGGGTTTTCAGTCCAGAGCAGGTTTGAGCAGTTCCAGGAAAAAGAACAGCCACAGTCACAGGAGAGCTCTGTCCTGCTGTCCGTGCTGCAGACAGCACAGTCTGTGAGAAGGAATGCGGAGGAGCAAGTGCAGTTTCTGCAAACAAACTGCACACTTCTCCCCACCTTTGCTCTCAGAACCAGTCTTAAAGGTGCAAAACTGAATATCCAGCATGAGCAGAACAGATGGCTGGGGATACAAGCATCATAAAGTCACCCTAGGAGAGACACAATCAGGAGAGACACTTCGGTGTTTGCAAACATATGGTTCCGTACGTTTAGGTCGTTAGTAAGCAATGTCACAAGGTAACATCGATGTTTGTTGGCACAATTTCTGTAAACTTAGGATCCAGTCCTATGCTTTCTAGCATATGGAAATGCCATGAAGAAAAGTAAAATAAAAACTGTTTTGCAGAGAAAGACTAATTCAGTGCAACTACAAGTTTTGTGGGAACATAATTTGCATTATGAGCAAAATATGGCAACTGGTTCCTTCGCACATCGAGTTTTAAGTGTATCTTTTTGTTACTGAGATGTGAAATACATATATATTTGGAGGTGATTCTTTGTTTCCTAAAGAACTGATTCTTATCACAAAATCCAATAAAATCAATATTATACTGGAGAAAATAATTTCTTTCCCTTGTTTTATTTCTGTCTCAGCAGTATTAAAGAGTGAACAGATGAAACTCTTATGAGATGTGGTTACTAGCGTTGGACCTGATCTGGTGCACTAACTGGGTCAATTGCTGCTTTGTATCCCTTTGCTCTTTCTTTTCCCTTTAGAAGACTTCCTGTGCTTTCTGCATAATCCCATACACTAAATGTTAGTTTCACATATCTCCAAGTAAATAGAATGGCCTACAAAATGTAAGAATTCAATTTTGCTTGTAAAATGATAATTTAGTAAATATTCTAAAATGGTAATTTGTTTCTCTGCCAAATTACTTGATAAAATATTTTACCTTGAGTTTAAATTAACCCAAGAGATCCAGAAACAGATGTAAGTGTAAAAAATATGTTTATTGCCTACATAAATGCAAAACATTACTTCAACATTTTAAATAAAGAAGAGATGCAAAATTTTTTCCAATTCTTTTTCCCATTAGCTTGGAGGATTTATAAGAAATATATTTTAGGAGGCTTTTTTATCCTTGTATTCGTGGATTTCATCTATCCATGATGACAGAAAGTTATCACAGGGCTAGGTTGATAATGATGGTGTTTTCACTTCTGCCTCCTGTGACCATGTCTGTACCAAGTCCTGCAGACAAACCAGCTTTCCTTCCTCATGCTTTTGACCATCTGGATAAAATCCATTTTTATAAATCTGGTTTTGCATCCTTAAAACAGTATTAGTATGTCTCAGCCCTCTAAGAATCAAGGTCTATTTTGTAGACATCAATCTCATTGTCAGTATCCAGACTGCCCTGAAAATTCCTTTGGACAAATTACATCTAATGAAGATGAAGACCATTGTATCCATCATTACCTTGGCAAGACAGCTTTGGCAGAGACAAAAGGAGTTAGTGGTTCTTGGAACTAGCATGCCTAGACAGCTGTTGTAGGAAACAAAGATGCAGAAAGGAAGAGGAAGGGGCAGGAAGTTGTCAATATTCCAGGAACCTTGGTCTTTGACAAAAGACATCACGCCTGTCTTAATGGACAGCTGCTTCTTGGAGTTCACTGAAATCATTTGGGCTTTTTCAAAGCATACCATTTATCTCTAAATCTCTTCTAAATTACCAAATCACAATATCTGAAGTAAAGGAACTTATGCAAGATTCATCCAAAGATATCTCAAGTAGAAACCTGACAATAATAATACTTAATAAAAAATGATATTTTAATGTTGGAAAAAAAGAATGGAACATACTGAAATAACACCACATTTTTTATAGGAAATCTAATTGATATTTATTTACTGTAAATCAATTTACATTACTTCATTTCATTAAGGGTCATAAGACATACTACTTATGATTATGCTAAATTAAAATCAGACAACAGTTGTAATTTATAGCTTCGTTATCTTCTTGGAAACTAGGTACACAAAATGTTGTGTTTTCTCCCTCAGTACATATTGAAACATTTAGAAATAGTGGCAAATGGTCCATGCCGTAGTATTTTATTTACCTATTGGGTCATCTTCTGTAAGTTATTCATTGTTGTAGTCAGGACACTTTAATCACTTATCTGTGACATATATATTTTGCTTTGGGAACATCTTATTTGGTCCTTTCAATGAGATGGACTACAATGGAGAGTTCCAGGCCTACTGGTAACCACTGAAAAATCTGACAGCTGTGACACTAATGTTTCACCTAGTTCTCTATGAAACACAGTGCAACTGAAAAAAGACCATCATTTTTACTAGGTCTGAAACTAGAAAAATAATTTTAAAAAAATCCTCTGCTTTTAAGATTGCATTTATGTATCAATTTCTTTTTACCAGAATCATTTCTGCAGCTTGAACGTCACTGGGTAAGTGATACAATAATAAATAGATATTCCATCTATTTATTAACAGTACAGGATTTGTAATCCTTTATCTCTCAAATTCCATTAAGAATTCCTAAAATATAGGAATCCAAAGACATGATTCTTCACAAAAAATACTCAAAAAATCTTGTATAACCTACTATGTTTACTGAGAGTCAACACAGTTATTTTGTGGGGTTGAGCAACCTCAGAATGACTTCAGTTCTACCAACATTAAAAGATAATTTTTCAGTTCCTAAGGAAAAGGGTTTAGATCAGCATTCATGTCACACAGAAATATTTTTTTAAGACATGTCTATCCTCTCAAGTAATTTTACAGCCTTTATTTAGCCAGATTTCATACAGGTGTCTATCATGAAAAAGACAATGCAGTTTTAACATTCAAGTAAAAAGATATATTCAAGTTTCTATTTTTGTATCTTCATCTTTCAAGGACAGTTCTGGTTTTGTTTTAGTGAGTTACTGAAAGTTGGCAATTTCTTTCACTTGTCAGCACCCAACTGATATTCATAGTGCAAACAATTATTTTCCTGTCAGGAAGAAAAAAAGAAACAAGTCACCCTTGAGTCTATGATAAAAATGAAACTTGTCACTCAACACTGGGAAAGAAATTAAGCACTGCTAACTTCAACACGTATGTGTGTTTATTTAAATATTAAAGAAGAGTGAAAGTACATTTCTTATCTAATGAAATAAACACTATTTTGATCCAAGATCTTGTTACCACAATAAAAAAAAATGTTTTCAATGGAGAGAACTTATTTTAAACCTTGGTAATAAACATATTTTTCTTTTCTGTATATTTCTTTTGGGATGGGTGGAGTTTTGTTCTTGTCTCTAACTGGGCCTTTCAGAATTAATAAAGGAATATCATGATCACAGACTAAAATGTGTGTACTGTAATCTTTCTACCATCATTATTGTAAATATTTTACTTCCACTGTGAACAGAACTAAATAGGTACCCAAATATGCAGAACATAGAGATTTCAAAGTGAGATAAAATGAGCTTAATTATTTTCTGTTACCTACAGAAATCTGAATAAAATAAATGTGAAAAGAGGTACGATTTTTGATCAAGAGTCAGACAAAGCAGAATTTGACTAGATTAATGCAAGTAACTTTTCCACTTTCAAAAACTATTTTCAAGGAAAGTTCCACTTGACATTAAGGGCAAGATACTGCAATCAGTAACATTCCTATTAACTCTTCCATTTACCAGTATAAATCAAGGGTTTAGTAAATTTATTTCTAGAACTTTTTAAGTGGCGATAAACTGTTTATTAGTAGGGTCACTGGTCTGAGCAGAAGACTGAGAGGAGATAAGAATCATATTTAGAGGTGTCTGTGAGACATTTCCAAGTTGAACTCAAACTTTATCTACTTGAGTCGAAATTTCCAAATTAGTGAACGAGAGTTAATGATATCACAAGAATTTTTTGTGGTGTAATAACTGATTGTAATAACTTATTTTAGAGTATCAGAACAAGATATTAACTTCACTGTAATAATTTGGTAGGGTTCCAAGGGCATATTAAATATGACCCACATTCTCAAAAACAATTACTTTGATCTTGGGGAAAGAGTGCAGGACTTTAAGATGGGGAATTTTGAACAAAAACTTTACATCTGTCTGTTGCCTAGTCCCATGAGGATTCACCCAGAACCCATGTGATCTGGACACTTTGCTAATGGTCTGGATGATAACAAGAATAACCTAGATATTATATTAATTAAATAAGCTTCTGAGCTAATCTAGTCTATACAGTCAAAAGAAAAAAAGTAAAAAATGAAAGTAACTTAGAGTTTAAGACTAAAATATTCTCTTTGGAGCAGAAGAAAAATATATTTAACAGTGACATGTACAACTGCAAAAAGTGGGCAGCAGTAATTGACTACTGCACTCATGATTGGAAGAGTTGTCAACAAAGAAATTTTACAGAAAACAGTCAGGCTTCTACTGGATCACAAGATGAGTCGAGAGTCCTGTGAAAAAATAGATTATATAAATGAGCATATAGAAGCCACAAGACAGGAGGTGCATCTGTGATAAACATACCTCAAGACCCCTCTGGAGTACAGTACCCAGCCTGGACCAACTTTGTAGTGCAACTACACTACCATCTTTTGAATAGAAGACTTAGACTTCAGCCTTTTACAGGCTAGAATAGCATATGTTTGACTTGCAGGTGTTGATTCATGGGACAGAAAGGAAGATCTTAAAAAAGATCTTAAAAAGAAGATTGCAGGGAGTCTTCTGATTGTTTTTCTCTTTCCCAAATCTGTCTTTATTTCACACTGATAAACAAATATGTAAGAAAATATAATACTTCTGTAGCATATCTGTCATGTAAGATAATTTTCCTAGCATGCTTTGAAAATACAGCTCCTGTGGTAATCAAAATCTATTCTTATTCTCTTCTTGTATTCAGATATTACTGGGAAATAAATCCAAAAAAGCCCAACAAATTTCTGCTCAAATCTCCTCTCAGTTTTCTCTGCCTCTAAGATTGCTTTCTTAGTGCCTCTAGGTCTCCAGTCTAAATCTTATTTCTCCATAGCAAACCTTTCTACTCTACCCAGCTAGGAATGGTTTACAGCAGAAGATGCATAGAATCATTCCAGTTCTTTCCAAAGATCAACAAAGGTTAACAAGCCTGTCTTACAGCTTGTTCTTGGAGGATTTGGTTATAAAATACTGTGTTATTTTGCCACCAAATCCTAAAAGTAACACTGGGAAGTACTAAAAGCTCAGGAGAGTAAGTTTGTATTTCATACATGTCAGTCTGTAAAAGCCAGAAGTGTGTAATTGAAACGAGGAATTGTGGTGATGATTGCTTGTAGAGGAGATGGACTTACTAATGGTTGATGGAAGTTCACATTAATAGATTAAAATAAAATAGATGATTAGGAAAAACAAAAAGAGAGAATGGATTTCTCTCAGTATAAATACAACATAGCTACTTAAAAAGTAATATAAATACCTGATCAACATAAACACCTGCAACTCTTCTTTGATATATGTTATTTGGTCATGTTCTTTGGAACTGAGGAATGGATTGATCTGAGAATTAAAGTAAAAGAAATTATAATTTTTAATATTGTAGTGATTAGCAACCCTTGTAACTCCTTATCATATTTCAACATTCATACAAGGATCATGGCAATCAGCCCCACCAGATGTCAGAGCTGTAAGTGACTGTGCATGCAGGTCTATAGTGCAGGGATTATCATGATAGATGTAAGATACTGCCTCTAAATATTGCTGTGACACAAATGATTGTATTCTAATTTTTTGAGGACTCAGGGAACACTAAGACACTCTGTCTCTTGAACACATATTAAAAGCAAAAAGGTAGTTGGTAACTTCATCAGTCACTTCATTTTGAAATACCATGGCCACATTCCTTCACCCCATTCTCTCATCTTCACATCTCTACTCCTGAAACTCCTGGAGAGAAAACACTATAGACAGAAAGCTCTGTGAATACAAGCTTATGTGGCCAGATCTATTCCAATGGACCAGGCACTTTTTGCAGGAAAATTTGTGATACTTCCCAGTAGCCTCTCTCAGATGTGTGTGGCACCTCTCATGTGACAGTCTCCACATCTTGGCCTCCTTTTCCCACTGGGGAAGGAATTAACCTCACTGCCCTGTCTGTACTGTAAGCTCATTCACACCATGTATCTTGGAGCTGTCTTTGGCTGATTTAATATTTGTTCCTTTTTCCCTTCTGCTCTGTCACTAAACTTGCAGAAACAATATGGTACATTGCTAAAAGCAGAGGGGGCAACCTCTTCCTGGATGCCCCTGATGATAAGTACCGTGCACATAATCCCCTGCCAACAACTTTTTGCCAGTCCAATATTTTTGGAGTTCAAGTACATGTTATTGCTAGATACTTTATAAAATCTATGTCTTTCTGGCCTTGTAACCAGAATGTTAGAATGGAAGAGTTCTCTAATTGGGATGGAAAGCTTGCTTTCAATGCATGCAATACAATTACTTTGTCTCTGTAGACACGTGCATTATATAATATTCCCCTTGTCTCTACTATGATAGACTTCTCTTTTACTTACCACTTTGCATTAATAGAATGAATGCATATTTCATGCTAACCAGTAGTTGTCTTTACACATAGGATCACATCTAGAGATTTCTGCCTCAAGACGTGCTTAAACAAGAAGTAATTACTTTACAATATTAGGAAGAAAATTTCTTCAATGCAAATTCTGTAAATAAATTTTTCAGCTTCCAGCTTCCCTCAGCAAGTAATAGAAAACATCTAACAATGTCATCTGGGAAATTAATACATCTGGAAAAACTGTAGAGTGAACTGATATATGCTCCTAACACTAACATGCACAGATGATTTTTTGCCCAGTATAGAACCTTTGTATTGTTTCTGTTGCACTACTTGTTCCTATCATAAAGCACAGAAGAAGTCTCTCTTGGTTTGAAATTTGAATATATGGGGACAAAAATTATCTCTATTTTTGGAAAGTTGACTAGTAGCTCTTCCCTAACTTAGGGAAAAATATGTGTAGTAATGATGAATTTACTTTATTGTCAACTAAATCAGATTTGATTTCCCATAGCTAGCACTATTCCATATTCAAGGCCAATAGTTGATTAACCTATTTCTATAATTTTACATCCAGATACCCTTCTAAACCAAACACATTTCTAAAAGAAATTCCACCACTGTGGTCCCAATTCTCTAAATACTGAGACAAATTTTCCCATACTGCATAATGAATGCAAAGACACACTTTCAGAGTATATCACAGGAGAGAATACAGTGTGGAAAAATTAAACACCCTTAGGAAAAAAACACATAATTGATGGGTACTTATTTTTGAAAATCCTAGTCTTTCAGCATAGGAAAAATGAAGTGTAAAGTAATTTTTGGTTTTTGGTGAGAGGGTGATCTTAAGATTGAACAATGCCTGTAAAACAGATAGTTATGGGTAAAAATGTATTTTTTAATGAGTTTTCAGATATTAACCTATAATTTTGCAAGTATTCTGTTGTGATTTTAAGTCTAGCTGGAGATGAAACACCATACAGCTTCTCATGAACCCTTCCTCTCTACTCTGCCCTTGTGGAATGGGGCGGAAAATCAAAGGAAAATTTGGATGTTGAGATAAGAACAGTTCGATAATAGAAAATACAATAAGATACTAATAATACAATAAAGTAATACAATAAAATATATAGTAATAATAATAGGGAAAAAATGCTGATGCACAATGTAACTGCCCACTATGCACTGACAGATTCCAATTCCCCTTCCTGAACCCAGATTGGCCCCTTTTTCTGGGTAACTCTCCCCCAGTTTATATACTGGGCATGATGTTCTGTGTCTCTGTGTTCTGTCTTTGGTCAGTTTGAGTCACCTGTCCCAGCTGTGCTCCCACCCAATTTCTTTTGCATACCTCCTTACTGGCAGAGCATGAGACAAGGAAAGGAATGGTTCTTAGGAAAAACATAACTCAAAAAAAACCCCCCAAAAACATCACTGTGTTATCAACACCATTCTAACTCCAAATCCAACTCTGTAACAAGTACTGAGGAGGAATGAACTCTACCCTAGCTGAAACTAGGACGTATTCTTAGTTTTCTATGTAATGGTGTGTTATTCATCTTAGCTGGATCAATGCTGTAAAACTACCTACTAATCTGAGTCAACTTTAACCACTCCTTGATAGAGTGAGAGAAATTCAGCACTGATGAAAGTTGGGGCAATTCCAATGACTTATCTTGATTTATGCCCACTTATACTTGAGATGAATTTGGTCAACTCACTTATACATGGGTCGAATAAATGACTTCATCACATCAAGCTATTGGAAATAAAAGCATTTTGCTAATGTAAGTCTGATTCTGTGAACACTTACAGTTATGTGTATGATTCAGTAAAGCTGGTTTTGTGGATAGACTGGTACAACAGCTATAAATCATTCAAAAGGAAACAAAATAAAAATGAAAAGCCAAGAAGCCAGAATCATACTTTATCTCACATCTTTAAAAGCTTTCTGTAGTTCTGGAAATATAAAGCTCTGATGAATGCTTACCATGGCATGATCTGTATCAGCCACGTAACACTTCTCACTCCATGAATATTTATGTTTTATTTCAGTGGAATTCTCTGAGAATTGCCTCTCAGTTTCTCAGCCCCAACAGAAATTTACATGTTCTTTCACATAAATTTGATCCTAAAAAAAACCAATATCACTGATAGTAATTGTAAAACCTTAACATGAGCTATGTCTTTTTTCTCTCTTTTCCTTAAGCTTCTCAACTTAATGAAAAGTAAACAATAGCTTTAAGCCAAACAAGAAGTAGAACAGTGCTGTTTTGTTACTTTTTCATTTTTATTTTTCATAATACCTTGTATACTCTGGTTAAAACAGAAAAGTGAAGTGAATGAAAACAGCTCACTATCATAGGTTTCACACAGATTTGGAGAAGTTGCAGTTGAAGTTTCTATGTCATCATTTGAAAGCACTATATTAATAAGAGACCAGCAACATTTTATCTCTAAGTCTTATGGAAAAATCATTAAGGACTTGGTCCGGCTTGATGTAAAATAGAGATCATCAAAAGTGATTTCATTTCCTCAGGGCCCTTGAAAATCTATATTGAGTGAACTATTCCAAACACACTATTGATGGGAAAATGTCTGTTTATTTCACTTTTCTCTATTAAGAAAAAAAAAATTGAGGGCTGGATAGATCTTTCTGTTTCACTTTTCAATGACTAGTTAAATGGTTTTAATGCCTAATCACCATGAAAAATTGCCTATATTTCTGTCAGTAACAGTACACACATTGCACATTAATCCAGAAACAAAACTTTTGTTCACTAATGTACATGTCCCAGGAACTGCTCAATTAACTCATAACAGTGATGTACAGTATAGGTCTCATTAGAACCTTTCCAAAGTCAATCCTCCAAGGTCTTGAAGTTCAGCTGCTTGAAAGGAACAAAAGGACTTCATTGTCATTGAAATCACAATGACAATTGTGAATATTAATGAATATTGATGAATATTAATGAATATTAATTAGTTTATTTTACAAAGTTACTTGTTTTCAGTTTCCTGATTTGGGCATCCTTTTCTTATATGCTTTGTAATCATTTGCATAGCAAATTTCAATTTGTAATAGAGATGTATCAGGGAAATATTGACTAATATTATCAACCTAATGCATTATCAACCTAATGCATTTTCCCCTAATTCTCTGCTGGTACTCAAAGTGTATATTTTATCCTTCACTAGTCCTTACAGTAAGATCATCATTTATCTCCAATATTTTCACTGTGTCTTATTTCATCATTTTACCTCTGACCAAATTTCCTGCTAACTGATAACCCTGCTTTCAGAGTTTTGGAGACACAATCACAGATACACAAAGGATTTTGGAGAAAAAAAAAATAATACTCTCGTTTGGGAGCTCTGATAAAACAGGTCAGCAAGACTAGTGTTCATATAGTATTTTTCTCAGAAGCTGCAGGATCAGAGAAGCCTGGAGACCTCAGTGATCTAAGTGTCCTACCAGTAGACAGGGCAGACACTGTTGAAGCAAGCAGGACTTTGCAAATTTCTTGCTTAGACACTATAGAGGCACATGTGAAAAAAAAGAATAAAGATGTCAGAGAAACTCAAACCACAAAGCAAGTTGTGTGAGCTGATCCGAATATATAGTTTATTCAGATCTAGGAAGTTCTATCTCATTAGGAACCTGACTCACATTTTGAGAAGGCAGTTTGAAGCAGCTACCATCCAAAGCTTTGAGGATTGCAAGTAGATTTCTGCAGTTAGTAATTTAAGTCATCAATGTATTTAGCTTCCCTTTTTTCTACTGGAATTTCCATGCAATAGTCCCAAATAGACACACTATCCATGCAAGAAGAAACACTTCAGTGCATGCCCAGTGAATCAGGCATCTTTATCAAAGATTTGCACATGCAAGATATTTCATGAATATTTAACAAACTCATGTGTCAATCTTATGCTTCTCAACAACACCAAGTTTTCTGTTTCTGTGTGGTGAGGTGCATATGCACAAATTTTGCTTGAAACTACCTCAGGTTCATAAGCCATTCTCCTGCAAGAACCTCGAGCATGATTTTAAAACAATACCTCCAAGCACCTTCAGATGATCAAATCTTACACTCTTCACAGCTTCTTTAATGGTACTGAACTTGAACGTCATGAAAACATGAAGCCTGGAAGAATGACAACTTTCTGGTCCTTGATATATGGCTGAAAGAAATTCACATTTTCAGTTGACTACTGCACAGAAAAGCTTAACATTGTGGTAGAAAAATCAAGTATGTGAGAAATGATGAGGGAAAAAAACCAAAACAGATGGGTAATATGGGAGAGGTAGAAAGAGAATCAGAAGGGAAAAAAATAATTTTCCTTCAGAACAAAAGTAAGTCCAAATGTTTATATAAAGCCCCCAAAAATCCACTTTTCAGACTATGGATTTAAGTATTTTCTTCAGTAGTTCCAAAACAGATACTTTTTCAAGCATCAGTAAAAAAAGGCATCAGTAAAAATTATTTCAGCTTCCAAAGCAGTCTTATTTAGATTATCATGAATAAAAAAATGTTTCCAGGAATTAAGGCCTGATTAAAAATCAGATTTAAATCAGATTAAAATGAAGTATATGTGAAATTCTAATTCACTATAATCTGAGCTTCTAAATACAAGAGAAGTGGTAAAAAAGTAAGACTCTTTCAGACACTTTCACTGTATATGTCTATATAAACAAGAAGAGCTTTTTATAAAAATGTCACAAGTGCAACCTTTTCCTCTTAAATATAGCATGTCAAATGGAAAAATATCTTGAATATAAAATGGTTTAATTTTTTTGTTCAGAAAAAAATGCCTGAGATAGAACACCAGGAAAAAATTAATTACTAAGTAGTCAGAAATATAAAGAATATTTGAGTGGGCAGGGGAAAATTACTGCATAATTTCGAACAAATACTCTTTTTTTCTCATTTATTTCAGAAATAGTTCGAATGAAGGCACAAGACATTCTATGAGCAAACCAATCTTGTCTTCTTCACCTTTTCTAAGATTAGGAAGGCTTAAGCTTATTTGTAGATCTGCAACTGCCAGATAACCTTGAGCAAACTATTTGTCATTTTCTGCTTCAGGTTTTTCCCTTAATAAAATGGAGGAAATCACAATGACCTTCTAGTACTTTATGTAGAATATTCACTCTTACAACAGCTGCTTCTTCTTTGTAATTAAATGCCAGGTAGATTTTCTTTTATCAAGAAGTGTTGCTGTTTTCTTTTATCAAGAAGTGTTGTAACTTTCGATTGAGAAGGGCAATATGACTTTAGTGCCAGGCAGAAAATATTTGCTGCTGACTCAAGCAAAGCAGGCATTATACTTTAAATGACACCTTAATAAAAGATCTGAATTTCATATCTGTCATAGAACTGTGTGGTTATATGCTGGGACAATGCTTGATGTAATTTCACCTGCACTTTTCAAAAACCTGACCAATTAAATGAGACATCTGAATGTTTGGAAATGTAGTCCCTTTTCATGAATGGCCACTCTGCTGCGATTTTTCCATAGAGAACTGTAAAAGTAGTACTTAAAGGCTCGAACATCCAGCCAAAATTTATTAAAGAACACAGTCCCAGTGCATCATCAATCCTCTTTTTATGATTTTGTTTACAATAGCTTTACAAATCTTGAAAGGAGCTGCTAAAGCGAAGTGTTTATGAAGAGGAGAGCCAGGGACCAGTAAGTCAGACAACATTTATCATATCCATGGTGAGAATGCCAGTCTGAGACCATGCTAGGACCCAAGGAGGCCAGGTCAGTGATGCCACCTCAGGGACAGTGGGTGCAGTGCTGGGCACACAAGGACATAGAGCAAGGGCCTGAGCTTAAGTGAAGCAGTGGAGTGAGGGGACAGAGACCCCAGATGAACCTCCCACAGTGCTTTCTTGCTTATATGTTTGCCTATGTGTTTTCACAGCAGACTCACCCCAGCTAACACAAATATTGAAGAACACTGTCGCAGACATCTTTTTCACTAAAAATCCTTTCTTTAAGATTTTCCCTTCTGGGAAGCTGAGGCCCCAGAAAAAGAATGTAAACAATGGTTATCTGCTGCTGTGGAGTGCAACAGGTGGATTTTTGATTGGGATGCCATGGATGTTTATAATTAAGGGCCAATCAAGGACCGAGCTATCTCAGACAGAGTCCAAGAGAGCTGGCTTTGTTATTCATTCTTTTTTTTTCTATTCTTAGCTTAGCTAGCTTCTGAGGAAATCTTTTCCTTCTATTTCTTTTTAGTATATTATAATGCAATATATATATAATAAAATAATAAATCAAGCCTTCTGAACATGGAGTCAACATTCTCATCTCTTCCTTCACCTGAAAACCCCTGTGACCATGGTCACAGAACACTTCAGCAAACTAAACATACCATACATTTATCACAGGTAAGCTGTTGAACCATGGGGTGGGTGAACAGTAGTGAAGTGAATTAAAAAGGGATTAAACACTTGTGCCCAGATGATCATTGGCATCTTTTCTAGTGCAGGACCAGTAACTAGTGGTGTATTTAATGGGTCAATACTGACTCAGGGGTCAATACACAACACAGATGTTCCTGTCTCAACATCAGAAAATACTTTTTTTTTTTTTTACTTTTAGAATGACTGGCATAGGTTGCACAGTGAGGTTGTGGAGTAGACGGTTTAAATAAGATTTCAATTTTATTTGGTGCAGCAAGTCTCCTTAAAGATTGCAAATAAGAATGAACTGCAAATGAACATGGTTCTTTCCTACTTTCAGGCCCCAAAACTTTCAAGTGTCACTTCATGAGACACTTAACAGGACTTATGATTGTTCATGTACTCTGAGTTAAACACATGGCAGAAATACTAATGAGATATTCTCAAGGAATCAAAACAACAAAAACTTTACTGGGAACTTCATAAAATCAGAGAACTGTGAAAAAACTTAGAGCAGCATTCAGTCAGCTTAAAACATTTCTCAAAGCACTAAATTCACCCATTCAACTCAGGAAACTCTAAGCCTCTTTGAGTTTAGTTAATCAAAAATCCAAGAAGAGGGAATTAGAAGAAAAGGAAAGACCAAGAGAGAAACTACATGGAAAAGAAGAAACATTGCTACTTCTCCTTGTTCCAGTACTGTTCAGCTGGTAGAGAGTCCAAGTGAGAGTAGAGTCAATACATGTGGCTGTTGCATGTTTCACTTTAAATACCCCTTGGCATTTACCCAGGTGGGACTTCAGGCTATTTGGCCACACAAGAGCTGGGGTAGAGGCTCCAGGGGCTGGTGTGGGGCATCAGCTCTGCTGAGCCAGGGTTTGGCAGCCACTGCCACGCTGGGATCCTGGCTGTGAGGGGTGTGCAGGGAGAGCATCTCTTCACCAGGGCAGGGGCCAACCTTCCCCTTACCCCACACACATGCATCTGGATTGTGTTGAACCAACAGCCCCTCCAGTGTCACACAGCTACAAATATTCCCTTACATATTCCCTTACATACTCACTTTCAGTGAAGGTGAACTGAAGCTAGTATTGGGCATAGGGGAATTGGACTGTGCACGCTGTCACACCTTGATTCTCCAGGGGAAGAATTCAGCAAGCAAAACGTCATTCTCTGAGACATCAGTTTAAAAAAGTCCCTTTAGTAGATGTTTTCTGTAAATAGTGAAGCAAGTAAATATTTGTGAACCTTACATTGATTCTTTCATCAGATTTTTTAATCTCATGATGCATACACACTTTAGTAAAGACTGAATTATGTCTTCCCTATACTGGATGTTGATAACATTTGCTGATGGTTGGCCCAGTCTCAATCACACTATCTTAGTTTTCAATAAAGTATTCAGAGAGTGCAATTACTATTCAGATTTACTAAGAATGAGATATAAGGCTGATAGTATCTAGTAAGTACAAGTACTTCCCCTGAAATGAATGTTAAGTATAATGGTGACATATCATTTAACATAGATGGCAGTAAGCCAGTTATTAAAGCATAACAATTTACATCTAAGTCAGCTGAGGCATGTGACTGACCAAAAGCTGCTAGCCTATAATATAAAAAATTAAGTGATTGTTTTACTTCATTAAACAGGTTGCTCACTTGACATGGTATAACTTTCTGCTTCTTTGTGCTTCTTACTATCCTTCCAATTTTAACATTCCCTTTAAAAATAATACTTTCAGACAGAAGTTTAATGCCATGATAGACACTGGTAAAACAAAGAACTTGACACATATGCCTCCTATATTCTTACTTATGGGAGGACATAATTCTTTCCTCTACTTTCCAAGGCAAATAGTCATATGATTATCTAATTTATACAACCAAAGAGAGTCATTGTAATCCTTTTTTTTTTTCTCAGTCATATAGATCAGTTTAGGGTTAAAGGACATAATATCTCTAAAATTTAGAGTTCAAGACTAATAATGAAAAGTAATAAAATCTCCTTAATATTGTGTCAAGTGTCAACAACCTCAGCATCTGAATGCATTTTGTTCTTTGCTACAAAAGATTCAACGCAAAAACATCCCAGTGGAATACAATCAGCTGATGGAAAATACCTAAATGAAAACACAGAACATCTTGTAACAACTCATATGCCTTACCTTCAGCTTTTTCTTTTCACCTAAGCAGTTTGAATTTAGACTTTGCTTGTGAGTTGGATCCTTACATTGTCCAGACAAATTTCATCAGGTAAACTGGAAAAAAAGTATTTGCTTGCATGTCACCTTCTGCCAAGAATGGCAAGGAATTTAATTTCACCATGATGTCAACTCTTAGCTCTTTCTGATCAATGTCCAAGGCTATGACAAGTACCTTCTCCAAGTTCAGAAATAAATACAGAAATAAAATAGAACCTTTTAGATGAAAGTTTCAGAGTTTGAAAGAGTTATTAGAAAGGGAAATAAAAATTTTGTGGTTTTCTTTTCAATTCCTCCAAAAGATATAGAAGGTTTTGCATGAAAGAGACCATCACAATGACCAAATTATAATTTTGTAATGGATCTGAATTTACACATTTGGTTAAATTTGAAAACACACTGGAAAACAACCACATAGAAAAAAACTTCAATTTTTCTTTATCCATATTCACTTGAATTAGTCATATTTTTAATTCCAAAAATGAGGATAATGTACATTTTGCACTATCTAAGAAGCTTTGGCATGCCAGGATATGTTGTCGTCATCATGTGCAGCTGTGGTTGACATTAGAACTATAATAGTAATAAGTTTCTAGCATTGACATGTTTTTCTTTCACAAAGAAATCTTGACTGAGTGGATCTGGAAGATGTTTGAATTTCACTGTTTTTTTTACATTTCTTGTACTAATTACACTATTAATATGATGACTGTGCAAGAGATTAACATACCTAGGATGCATCAGATGAGCTGCAAAAACACCAGCGGTCTGTGAAGGGATGCTGAGCTTAGCTCATGCAGGATTGTACAGGTGCTCAAAGAAGATGCAGCAAATGTGATATGTTCAGAACCTGCTGAATTCCCTGTATTTGCTCTATAGAGTGCACACAGACTTCTTTGTCCGTGAAATCCCAGTCTTCACATTAAATGAACACATACAGTTCTGAGTTAAATCTTTGACAGAGAGCAAGAGTTTCAGCCTGAAACACTAAAGCAGGATGTGAATCGTATGTATTTTTCTCCACTGGCTCTGAATAAAGGAATAAGTTTTTTTCCTAGTAGTACTACAGCATAAAAACTACTGCAGTCATTCAAACCATGATGAGTTCAATCCCTCTTCTCTTTCATTATAAAAATGTGTGATTTCAGCAGACAAAAAAATTCTAAGAAAGGTATTCCACTCTGTCCTACTGTCTCTTCCAACAATCTCTGAGTATTGCTTTCTAGAAGAACCTGCTCTGCTGCTGAGTCCGACAAGCACCGGGTGGCCACAATTCATTTAGGTGTTAAAATAAAAGGTGCACAGTGTTTTTAATTGTGCTGTTATCTCTTATGTCAGAATTGGAAATGCCTCCCTATTCCTGCATGTGAGTAAATCAGAAAATGAATAGGACACTTAGATTTCTTTTTAAATGATGTGGAGTCTCAGTCTTCATTGAGTAAACATTTCAAGATGTTTACAAGAAGCATTCCTGTATTCTTGTGGCAAACAATACAAAGCCAGGCTGCTTACTTTCAGATTTTATTAATTTCCCCAAAATTTCTATCAAAGTTGAAACATAAAAAATAAGGTCTTACAAGGCCAATCTGATAAATAAAAAATTTGAAAATTTGCTTACATTAACATCAATTATGGCATGATTTGTGATCAATCTAACCAGTTTGGGAAAAAATCATAAATGCATTAAAACATTTATTATCACAACACAGAGAGGAAAAATATGTTCTCTGTCTCTTCTGCTAGATTTTCCTTTTATATGCCAGAATTTATACTTTTTGTTTTGCTGCTTGATTTTTAAAAATTCAGAAACACTTTTGTTTTATTTTTGGGAAAAGAATAATGATACTATGGTGACAAGAATCCTTATTAAACCTGAGATAGGCAGATAGGAACAAAAGTGCAAAATTGTTTAGACTACAATAGTAGTGTAAGAGAACTGTGTAGTTCTGCTCAAAATTTTATTAACTCCTTGACAAATGCTGTTTAGACATGATTATAATTAGTTACTTGGCCACTATAAAAAAATCTTCTATACCTAACTTACACACGGGATCTGGAAAAAGCACAGCAGAGACCCTTGAACGTTCCTGCTATCCTATGCCCTTCAGTAAGACTAAGCCTCTAATTGTGTTCTCTTTAAAATTCATCAATTTATACTGGAAAAAAAGCTCCCTCCATTTGACATTCAATAATATAAGCATGAAATAAAAATAAACATTAAAAAAATCCCAAAGACACACAGCTTTCCTGCCCAGACCCCAAATCTGCACTGACTGCAGTAGAGGATTCATCAGGATCCTGTGTCCTTTGTTATCTTCATACAGTTGTACATGTAGAGTTGCTTTCTGTTGTCGATTTCTGTTTCTCCCAGCTGATTTATGACCGGAGATAGCTCAGGGACGCCACTTGTCGGTTTCTCAGCTGTTTAGGTGGCCTGGAAAGGCCCAGGGATGGCCTTGAAGAGCCGATGCTTCAAAGGACGAGAAAAGACTTCTGATCTTTTCTCGGTCTCGGTGTTTATTAATTTTTATCTAAAAGATTTTCTTTCAGCCCGACAGAGGTCTGCTCAGCAGTCAGCCATGAGCACACTGCGAGCCCCCGGGGCGGTCACTTATCTTTATACCCGAAGTTAGGTATACAATATTTATAATTTTTCCCCAATACCTTCTACCCTTATTAAATGGTGCACTTTTAGTAATAACCAATCCCAAAGTGCCACCATCACCACAGAAGATGGAGGCCAAGAAGAAGAAGAAGAAGGACAGGACACGCCCCAATTCCTCCATCTTGCTTCTTTAGACCCCCCTGTACCAAAATCCTAAACCCTGTGTTTTACACTCTAATTAACTTATCCCTTCACCATTCACCCAGTAAAATCCTCCCATCCTCATACAGGTGTCGTCTCCTGTGTAGGATCAAAGTCCAGCCACCAGACACTTCTGGCAACATTCCAGGACTCCCGAGCCCCCCAAGGGTGGTCTCGGCCACTCTGCACCTCTGTCCTGAGGTGCTGAGATCCCACATTCTGTTTCTTGTAAATACCTTTTTTATGCTTTCTATTGGTGTAAGTTTGCATGCAAATTCAACATCATGTCATTTAATTATAAGAAATAGGGTAATAAGTGTGAAGAAAAATATTTCACAGGCCTAATCAGGAATTATCCTTTTAAATCACTATTATCTCTTGAGAAATATGCACAGCAATCAATAGCAGGCAAAGCCATCAAAAAGGTAATTAGAACTGTGCAGATGATAGCATGCCCATTTTGGATGCTGACATTATGGCAAAGATGTCCAGTTAGAAAATTATACTGAGTTTTCTTCAGATGTTATTGGCCTTTGTTGATGCTGGGCAAAATATAGCATTCTTTATGATTCTTCGTAATTTTTATAAAAAATTTTTGAACATTTCCTAATACAGAACTTTTGGTGTGGATTTTTTTTTCTGTTAGTAATAGTAACAGGGTTCATCACAAAGAGAAATGTCATGCTACTAACTGAAAGAAATAATAAACTTATAGAACTGATTGACTACAATACTGTGATTTTTTTCTGTGCCGCACAATAAGCACAATTACATTTGTAAAAGATTTTTTCCAACAATTCCAATATTTATTTTCAGAATTATATAATGAATCAATGAATATTAAATAATAGAAAAAAATTTAATATAACTTTGAGCAGTAAAGAAGTGAATTTTCTGACTTTAAAAAGTAACAGAAGAGGAGGCAGAAATTGTATGGAAGTTTAGAAATACTGTGTATCCCAAGTACTTTATATATATGCATCTTTTTATATAATATAATTTGATGTATGGACTTGTTTACTTTCAGGACTTTCTATTAATCACTTTCTCTTACACACACAGTTTTTCCTGCCCCTTCTGATTCAGCTGGGGAGGAATGGTTAAAGTTCTCTGGGAAACCTTCAATTTCCATCTTTCATCAGTCAAGAGAGCAGAAATGAATTGAAGAATTCACATTATCTCTTTAGGGCTAGGCATTCTTTCTGCATTCACCAGTCCTCTTCCCACTTGGCCTGGAGTGAACTGAGCATTGAACTGAACTTTTTCATTTGAGATTAGGGGGTTTTTGGTTTAGGGGTTTAGTTTTTCTTTATTTTACTTTGTTTTCCCCCCAAAAGAAGTGTCAAAGACATCTTGAAATTTTATCAAACTGTGTTTGGTAGGATTTAGTGTATAATGCATAGTCTCAGCCATTCTTAAGTGTTATTTATATCTACCATGATTTGCAAGAATGTATTTCCCCAATATATAAAAACAAATAAAGGAAGAAAAAAAATTGCATATAAATCCTCTAGGATAATAATTATTGAAAGAGGAAAACCAGAAATATTTCAGAAGACAAACAGTAATAAAGAATTACTGACAAAAAAATTAGTGTACCAGTTACATGCTTCTCTGATAAATGTATAAATAAATGAGCTTTTCAGCCAAAAAAAAATAATTTGAATTCAAGTTAATATACGTAACTATGAGATATTTTCTCATACATTGATCCCAACTTAAGAAACTTGAAGGGAAATACGCTGATTTGAATATATAAAAATGTTGTGTTGAAAGTCTTCCCAGATCTTGGGCTAAAAAAGGTTGTTCATAAAATTCTGTGTTTCAATTTAGAAGAAAGTTTTTTAGAAGAAAATTGAGAACAATGTGCCAGCAAAAACTTTTTAGAAATAATATGGAGCCAGACAAATGAAGCAGATATTTTTACAGGAAACGAAAAATATCAAGGAAGTTTTTCTTTTAGTGGGTCAGATTGCAAACGTCCTAAATATTACAGTGTTCACTAACACAATGTTTACATAATGGTGAAGATCTGCACAGTGCATGCTTTTACAGTAGCTACATGATTAGTGGGCTAATTATCTTGTGACAAAAAATTAAAATCAAGAAATCAAACAACAGGCAAAGAACATGTTAAAACTTGCTGTGATAATTGCTGATGTTCTGATTTAACATGGTACTTTATGCATTAAAAATGTAACTACATATAGTGATAAAAGGAAGAATGTATAAAAATGTTAATGTATCAAGGGGGCTCCAATACTTAAATAATTGCTTTCCTGATGGTATATGTTAATGTATTTTTTAAAAACATTTGTTTCATGCAAATGTACAGGAGACAGAAGCTCAAGACATGAAATTTGAGGGAGATTAATTAAAAACAAATAATTCTCACAGGAATTGTCATAGGACTTTGTTTTATATAATGCAGACCTTCCTCTGTAAAATGTCACAGAGGAAAACTTCAGGATCATGACCATTTTGTTATGCCTTTCTAAATCAAAATATTAGTATACATTATAGGAGATGTATGCAGTCTTGGGGGCTGACAACATATACTGGTGAAACAACTTTAGTTTTGGTTTAGAAGGTATATTTTTCAAGACAATGCTACAAAGAATTTCTTATTTTGCACGAGAAAGCAAAGTCTCATTTTGGGTGAGACTAAAGCGTCGCAGACATCTTTTCATTAGAAATCTTTTCTTAGGATTTTTCTTCCTGAGAAGCTGAGAGGCTTCAGGAACAAAATGTAAACAATGATTATCTGCTGCTGTGGAATGCAACAGGTGCATCTGTGATTGGCCCATCTTGGATGTTTAGAATTAATGGCCAACCACAGCCCAGTTAGCTTGGACTCTCTGTCCGAGACACAAACCTTTATTATACATTCCTTTCTATTCTTAGCTTAGCTAGCCTTCTGCGATTAAACTTTTCTTTCTATTCTTTTTAGTACAGTTTTAATGCAACATATATCATAAAATAATAAATCAAGCCTTCTGAATATGGAGTCAACATTCTTGTCTTTTCCCTCACCTGAAAACCCCTGTGAACACAGTCACACTAAAGGAAATAGCAAGAGAAAGACAAGTGAAATCTTTGAAAGTACAGAAGGTAGACAAGAAAGGCACCTAAAACACTGAAAAAACAGCACTCTTGTAAAAATGAATCCTGCAGTCTGAAATGTTCCTGATAAATTCTACTGGACTACTTAGTGGCTTTGAATTAGTTTCTAGCTTCACTGGATCAAAATAAAACCTTCACCACTGAGCCACAGGTAATCAAATTGTTTCCTGCAAGTATTACCAATTCTCCTGAGGCTAAATATACCCATTTATTCACATCCACAGGCACAGGCAACAAGTAAAGCTAACCCTTGTTCTATTTCTCTTACACAGATCTTATTTGCTGCAAAGCAGGAAAGAGAACCAGGATGAAAATGGATAAAAGCAACAATGAAATTCTATCAAATCATTTCTGGACTCTCAGCAGAAGATATCAAACACTAGTCCTACAGGATCGGTTTGAATTTAGATGTTTTGTTCTCAGATCATATCTAAATGAAACAGATTTCAAAAAGCCAATGTGCATTTCATAAAACCCTGGTTTAAGCAACACCATTCTTAAAAATTAGACAAACCAGAAGAGATAGATTATCCTATACACAATTCAAAAATTTTCTATAGCATTTAATTTGCAAGTTAGTATTTACTCTTTAATATATATAACAATATTTCAAAAATATCTGTCTTTCAATGGTTTGGCTAGTAAAATGAGGGCTTAAATCAGGTAGACAGCGCCCTACTAGAAATCCAGGTTTTGTTTATATTCTGACATTACCCACAGATTTTTACTGAGGAAGAAATATTGAGGTATTCTGGACTCTTTACTGGTATTTCCCATGACATATACTCTCAAATGCCATATGTGTGAGTTTTAGGGATGTCTACCTCCATGGGATGGTGATGCTTATTTCCATTGCTTAGTTCTTATGAGCTGTGACCTAATAAAGGAGTGCCAGAGTTGAGTTGTTTAGTAGGAAAAAGAAATATATAAGTAAACAAGTAAGTAAGTAAGTAAATAAATAAATACATATGTATTCTTATTGTTTTACTCCAGCTGTCTGATAATTTTATGTAAAAATCCTTCATTTTCAGTCTGTGAGAAATAGAAAGCTATCATTATGTCTTGACATTTCACAATTTTTGAATTAATAGTCTTCTATTACATTTTGTTTTGCTGAGAGACAGTCTCAATACTTTAGAAAGTAAAGTACTTCCAAAAGCACTTACAAAATACAACAATATCAAAAAATCACGAAAGGATGAGTGACATATTTTTCCTTTTGCCATTTTGAATTGTCTCAGTATGCTTTACTTTTTTCAATTTTCCTTTATTGTCTTTTTCCTTCTGACAGTTTTAATTCACTTTTTCCAAGTAAAATACAATTATGAGTCTGTAGTTTAGAGATCACTTCCTAAGTCCTTGTTGAATAAGGCAATCCAATCCTGAAAATTTTCCTGATTAACTTTGAGCAATTTTTATGACGTCTCCCCCTTTTGCAAATCAGGTAAAGTCTGAGGGAAATCTGAAGCATGAGTCTCAGGTTACACTGCTTTAGATGCATAATTTGTTTTATTCAATGCCATTTAACTGATCTCTGCCAAGCACTGATTTCTGATCTTGAGGCATTGTTCTGTGAAGCATCAACACCATACCAATGTCATGTGATGTATGTTTCATTTTCCAGATTTATCTTGGACCCCAAAGTTCTGCATACAAATTATTTAAATGTTCCTGCTTTCAAAGACATTCTGATATTAGCTCCTTCATTTTAATGTGAATATGTAACATCTGAAATATCTTTAAAAGCATTGACAGTGTAGTTTTCAGTGCCTAATAAAAGTAAAACCATTGAACGGTTCCTTGAAAAACTACTGCACATGTAGAAACCACAAAAATATAGAAATAGAGGAGGAAAATCAGATAAACCCTGGGGTTATGGAATTAAGATTTTATGCTGCAAGGAAGTTTTGCTGTAACCAAAAATATCATCAAATTTCCTTGACTGAGAGCACAAGAGAAAGAAGGGACCTATTTTTAAAAGGCATAGCACAAAGGAGTGGGATTTGCTGAAAGAATATTTCTATTGCAACCTTTCATATAATAATTTTGAGCTTTTTTAAACTTTAATTTTTTTAATTTTTCTTTTGTTAAGATATATTACATTTTGAGAAAACCTAGTTTCTGTTGCTTTTAAACTGGTCACTTTACAGAAAGGATGAACCAATTCTACCTCACGACAAACAGGGCTCTGTAACATTTCAGATCCTTTAAGAAATTTAACTATAGGATATTTTTTGACAGAAAAACTAAAAGCTGACATTATGGTATTGAATCAGGTGTTGTGTAACAGGTTTGTTCAGTGCCATATCACACATCAGACACAGTCATTCCACTCAGTGACAGATGGAAAAGTAAGTAAATACTGTATGATATTGGGTGAGTTCAGAAAAAAAATAACAGCTATTGTAAACCATTGTTTCCAAAATTCTGTGTGCCACAGGCATTGTTTTAATGTTGCAAAGTTGCTCTGATCTTTGCTTATATGTAGTGTGTAGCAATGTTTATTTCTGAGGAAAAAAAGGAAGCCCTATTTTTGAAGCTAACACTTTCTTTGGTTTAAGGATACCTTATTTTTGTGAAGACAGATTGAATATTGTCAGGAGTGCACTGTTGTTCACAGCTTTTCTATTATTCATTCTCTGAACCTATTTCGACATGCTTTGGTATTTGATTTTCTTGGTTGAAAAGTGTGTGTTTTGAAATTTGAGCTCACTTTGGAATTGTTCTTTTGAAAGACATTAAATAAAGTAAATTCAAACCTGATGGTAAATTGCAAAAAGTCAATATAAAAGATCTTTCAGCCATGTTTACAAATGTTTGGGTGTGGTAACATCCAACTGAATGGTAGAGTATAAGAAAAATTTAGATCTTTAACCTGAGGAAAAACCTTTCAATTCAGACAAAATCAGATTTGACTCTAAGAAAATAATTTAGAAATATTATTTGTTCACAAACACCTTCTATCTTTTAGTATAAACCTGGTAATATAGGAAGTACATCTCCACTAGAGTTAAAGTTAAGCAGGACAGCTTAACATACATGTTCTGTGCTTGCAGTTGTAATGCAGCTAATAAGCTTGCTGCACCACAAAAAAACAATTTCTCTAGATATGTGCTCATAAGATTATCTTTAAATGAAGAAACATCTACAGTTGCTCAGGCACAAAATCCTCTGTGGCACATAATGGTACAAATTTGGAGACATTCCATTCTATTCTGTTCTATTCTAGATCTCTATAGATGCAGAAATTTTCCTTGCTGTGTGGAATGCTTTGTAGCAAATAAGAAAAATCCATTTTGTATAGCTAGTGTCAGTTAGGGAGGATGGAGAAAATTCAGCATATGTCGAGTGGGATGATAAATGGAAAAAAACTGACATGGCCTGAGAAATTTAGAATTGTATAGTTCAGACAAAGAAGGCACTGAGAGATAACAGAAATATATAACGTTTATTGTTGAAGGTGTGTCTAGATAGAATAAACTGTGTTTTATTTTGAAACACCAGCACTTCTCAGGAGGCAATAATGGTATTTAAGCTTACATACTTCTCCTACCACTAATTTCAGACATGACAATATCTTGGCTCACTTCATGCCCAGTCATGATTTGTTGTTTAATTTGGTGGTCATCTGTAGGATGGGATGTGTCTGAGAATCGTTTCAGATTTCAGGCAAGTAGTTACTAAAACCAGAAATACACTATAGCTATAAACTGCTCAAGTGTAAATAGACAGCTGAAGTTGAACCAAAACTCCAAAACCAAATTTAAGCAGAACAAGGTTGAAAGAACTCAGAAACAGGTACCTCTGGCAAAAAGAATCTGGGGGAGGAAAGCAGAGAACATAACCCAAAAGCAGAGAGATAAGCATTGCAGGTGTGAAAATACTTTGCATGAAAACAACATGTGAAATGTGGGAAAAATTTTAAGAGGTTTGTGAGAGGGTTATGAAAGGCAAATGGCAGGTCCCAGTAGTCAAAACTTTTTCTTATGACAGTAATGTATCCTGACACTCCAGACAGGAGAAGTGAGTTGAAGGTAACAAATTCCAACATTGTGAAAATTACCCATCATTTGTAAACTGTGGATTATGGAGATTAATGACAGCTAAAAGAATACTGAAGATCTATATTTTTCACCTTCATATTTGATGAAAATAGTAATTAAGTATAGTAGATATATAAATATGCAGAGGAAAAAAAAGGAAGAACAATTAAGAGAAAAAATGACAAATGAAGGTGAGAATTTTTTCATTATTATCCTTAATAAGTTTAGTTTTTAATGAAAATAAATGTTTATGTGAGAAACTAGAAGTGAATAAAAGAGGAGAAAAAAGCCTCATGAACAGGCTAGGTTGAGGAGCAGGTTTCAAGCAAGTCAGGGGAGGGAAAGTAAAGCCTATTCAGTACTAAAAGTTTCTTAAAATTTTCTGTCTCAATAACTGAACAAAACTCTGGACAAAAGCATCTGGACAAAGAAGACAACTCTTGTGTCAGCAAACAGAGCAAGAAGATGTAAGAACTGTGGAAGTCTACCAGCATTTTACATTGGGTGACAGCCAGTAATTTCTGTGCCCATGGAAAAAGACAACTACAGCCTATGACTCATTGAATTATCTTCATGAATCAAATTCTATTTATGAATCAAATCCTGATACACCTGACATAATACAGCATTAACACATTAAATGAAGACACCATAAGCACTTCTGACAATTAGGAATGGGGGCATGATGATAGTTACACTGCAATAACCCAGTTTGACAAATTAACCAAGCAATGTAATGAAATTACACATTAAGTAGAAAGGAGCAACAAAGACTGAGATAAGGCAAGATTTACTTTTTTTCCTAAATTTGTGTTTGGAACTATGTTGAATATTAACACACAAGGAACGCAACTCTTCTTATAGCTCAGCTCATGTTTAGATTTTTTGCCTGCTATTACATCAACTATATAGGCATTCAAATACACAATTAAAACCACAGTTGATGTGTTGGGGTGAAAATTATGGAGATTCACAGCTGGGGTGAAAATCATAAGAAACTAGCAAGATTTACTTCCCCCAGGCACAGTATTAGTATTGTCAATGGAAAAACTTAATCAGAAATCAGAAAGGTCCTAGCTGTCACCAAAGCATCACCCTCAGGAGAGTGAGACATGGGAAATCTACTTTTGTAACCAGATTATCATTCTCAGACCATTTACTAATGATAGAGATTATTTTCTTTTTCTCACAGTGACTGTATGAAATAGTGATGATGACAAGAAAGATAAAAGCAACCCTTACTAGTGAGAGGATGGAGACATGTTGCCATCTGGATTTTTAAATCTGTAGATTGTGGATTTTTTTCATTTGAGGTAGGCATTGAGGTATAAATTAATTTATTAGCAAAAAAAAAATCCAGTAAACAAAAGTGTTTTGCAGTTTTTGACTTACGTTAGAATTTCTTGATTCAGTGAGTGACAGAAGCTTTAAGCATCTATCTTATCTCTCTCTCTCTGCAATCCCATTAAAAAAAAATTGCATCTTCCTCTTATAGATTAAAATTTCCAATTTTTATCAAAAGTCAAGATTATTTTTTGCTGTGTACACTTTTTCAGTTTTTTTTTTTTGTTTGTTTTGGATTTTTTGTTTGTTTTTTGTTTGTGGTTATTTTTTTGTTTTGTTTTGTTTTTCAGAAATAAAGCTATGTATTACAGTACTGCCTTAATCAGGATAAGTGCAGGTAGGTAGCTGGGTTTTGTGGGTTTTTTTAGCTGGATATACCATCAATGATTAAGTCACATTCCAGATTCTCAAAAATTGAGTGGTTTCTTCATGAAGAAACTTTGCTTGAGAACAAATATGCTTCTGCTTAAAGCAGCAATAATATTTTAATTATATTTTTACCAAACTCAGGAAATTAAGTATTGCTATGTCTCACCTACTACCTTTGAATTGGAACTAACTGAGAAATAAAGAATTATGGGAAAAAAAATTGAGTTTCTTCGTTGGGTGTGGGAAGCTCATTCTTTCCTTTCTTTCTATGGGCACAAATCTAGCCAGAATAAGAAAACTTTTGAATCTTTGAGAGTGAAAACATGTTGCAGGTGCTCACTCAAAGATAGAATATATACTCAAGACACCTTAATTAAAATCTTGACAAATCTAGAGAAGAAGCAACTAAATTAATTTAGATTATTCACATACACAGAGATAGATGATAGATAGATAGATAGATAGATAGATAGATAGATAGATAGATAATTAAAAAAAGATATAATTGCAGTGTGTCTCCCTGTTCAAAAGCCCCACCTACCTGTGGATCTGGTACATTTTTTATCTATCATCTCTAGGATGCCATGTTCCTAGGAACTAGGACTTGTGGTATCTTTCAAAGTGTCAACACTAAGGAGTGTGACCAGCTGAGAGTGCATAAGCTGCATCCATTTACAATTCATAGATGGATCACCACCCACACCACTCCCACTTTTCTGGGGGGGATAGGGGGGTGAATTTTTGTTTTCAGACAAAACATGGAAAGAATAACACATGCTGTAATGTTTTTCTATGGTATTTTTCTTCTTTTCTCCTCCTTTCATTAAATTAGCAACTGCTAATACCTAAAATGAATTTAGAGATCCATCTCCTTAAAAAATGTAGCATTTTTACCCTTGCAACTGCCTTTCAGGCAGGGGAATAGCTTGTGCATAATAAAGTCAATTGGTTCCTGCTTGTTTCCTGTCAACACCAAGGGAAACCAACAGAGAGTAGGAGGAATTGAAAACAACTCAGAAATGAAAGCAAAAACTTCTTGCCTGTATAGGACAGTCTGTCATTTTGCCCCCACAATCAAAAATCAGCTTTCTTTGAGTATTGCTGGACTCTGTCAGAAAGATTTTGTGTTACCTGATTTAGTGGCCTCAGCAAAGCTTACAAGTCCCTGAGTTCCTACATGATAAAACTTCTACTGTCTTTAGCTTCATGGATTGCAAATCCAAAAGAGATCTTCCTGTCCACATAATCTGCAAACTAGATGGCAATACTTCCCACAGATGTTGATATTGAGATGATTTTACTATTTTTAGTGACAGAGGATGAACTTGATTTCTCATTATTTATAACTTTTAAGCCCTCCATCAAGTCAAATATAAATCTGTGGAAAAGCTGGAAAATGTGCATAGCTGTATTAGCAACACTCCCGTGTCATAGTCTCAGCTGTGAAAATTCAGCTGTGCTCTCTTGGCATCTTGAACTTGCTCCAAGCAGACCAACACAGCATTCTTGGCATTTAGTTCCAGATGTTAAGGCTTGTTCTGACTACAAACACATTGCAGAGTACACAGTTAAGTAGGACATGCACCTTAAAACCAAGGTTACAATGCCATCAGCTAACATGAAAATTCGGTTTAAGAAAATGCAAAAACATACACCCCAAAATTGCCTCAGAGCCTACACCTTACAGGTACACAGAGCTTTTTATGCCTGACTGGCTGTAAACAGTAGGATTCATTCCTGTAAACAGTAGGATTCATTCCATCTTTGGAATAATAAACTGTATGAAACTTATTGTTTCATTTAATTACACTTGATTTACAGAATAATTCATAAGTACCAGAAAGATAAAAATTATCTTGCTCTTCCCCAAAGATTTATTAATAAATGTAGGTATTATCCTTCTTCTGATGACTAACTACAAACTCTTGAAATAGCTGTTAAAACATCTGTGGGAAAGGAGGAGAGAAAGGACTCCAAATTTTCTATGAAAAAAAGCTATTCTTTAAGGTGTAGGTGCTTTTACAATCTCAGTAGTTATTGAGTAGGTGCTGAGTAGTTACTGATGTAGGTGTTTTTACAATCTCAGTAGTTACTATCACTGACTACTTTCCCAAACTTCCCAAGTTTTCACCAGAAAGACATGCTCCAAAGCAAACTAAACTATGTTTGCATCTTTCTTTCTCCAGCTGGGTTAAAGATTTTAAGAAAAGTCCAAATCAAGCAAAGTCAAGTTCTGTTGATGTTGCTAATGAAGAACATAGAGTAAGAGTCACCTAAAAACCCAGTTCTGTTGTGATTACCAATTAGGTGTTACATCTCTGTGTTCACTTAGGAATACAGTAAATATTAAGGCTTTGCCCTGCACTGAGAGCCATGCAAGGAGAGTATTGCTTCCTGGCAGAAATCAATAGGAACCTAAAAGAAAACATAGGACTGCCAAGATTTGTGCCATGGAAGCTAAACTGATTAGCCTAAATTTAAAAAGATCAAAAACCTCATTAGTTTCAATAATCACATTACTAAGAGAGCAACTACTTCCAAAACTGTAATTTAGGAATGTAGTAGCATGGATATTAAACACACAGTTGTATAATATACGTAAAACATCTTTTTCTCCAGATATGTGAAAAAATTTCATGTCATGCTAGCTGTTTATCACTGGTTTCTCTCATCTGACTAGCTACAGGCAAGCAGCAGCACTATGTTTCATTTCCCAGACAGAGGATCAAGAAAGGGGATATCACTGTCATTTTTATTCCAGCTGTGAGAAGGCAGAATGTTGTGGTGTTTCTCCTGACTGACAGATGAGTGAAGAAGTCAACCAACTGTGTCCTATGGTTCAGGTTATTTCCTTCAGAGACTATCAGAATAAAATTGAAAAATAAGTTCTTGCTATAGAGCTGTCATAAAATAATTCAAAAATCCTATATAACAGCTATCATTCTTTCTTAAAATTGGAAAGCCAAGCATCCTTCTTTGACACTGGTTCTGGTTCTCAGACAATCTGAAATTCCTATTTGTTCCTGTTGCAACTTTCCTACTTAATTCAAACGTGTTTGTGATTGTTCTTCCTCTCAGAAGTTTCCCTCATCTTGAAAGAACATCCTTCCGCTATGTTACTTTCATTTCCTATTGGACTTGGTTCTATATTAAGGTGAAAGGTAACAACAACAAAATGAAAGGTAAAAAATATCAAGAATATTGATTTATGATGTAAAAGCAAGTTCCTGTGTTAGCTCTAGAAAATATTTTTTAAAATTAATTGCTTGTTTCTTCCCCCCCCCCCCCCCCCTCCACCCCTGAGGATTAAACTTGCTGAAAGCTGAAGTTTTTAAGGTTTAAAAAACTGTTTTCTTTCAGAGGGAAGGAAAGAAGAGTCAGGACTCAACAGCCAAAGAAAGCAAATAAACAAAGGGGAAATCATTCCCTGCATGTGAGAAAGAAAAGCAACATTCAGTCTGAGTGTGACCTGCCATTTTCTGAGAGAAACTTGATCTTGGGGTGGGGGAAGAAGAGCAGAAGTGGGGAGAGAAAATAATCCAGTTAATTGGGGGCACATAAATGCTGCTGAGGTTTTTTGTGGCTGCCTGATATTCATTAATGTAACCTGCCTTTGCACAACATAAGGAACATAAGAATAGGGATGTGACAGTCACAGCCACTCTCAGCCATAGCACAGCTCTCCTGCAGCTACAAAGGTGAGGTACATGCAAGATGTTCATGAAATCCATTCATATTCTGGAATAGTTGTCATTAGTGTTTCTTTTCCTGTTATTGAGGCCTATCAAAAAGAAAAATACCCACATCCCAATATTTCAAATTCAAGGAATAATCTGGTATCTATTTCAATAATTTGCTTACTCCAAATCAAGAAAAATATGAAAAGTCTTTTGATTATAGTATTTTGTCAAAAGGACCTAGGTGAACAGCAGAAGTCGGGCTGCTTCTATCCTGGCTGTTGTGCCCAGGGTCAGGTGTGATCATTTGAACAAAGGTGGGGATTGCTTTCCTAAAAGCAATCAAAAATTCACACTAGGAAAAAAAATCTGGTGTGCCATGCAAGGATGATAAAGAAGATATTTCACTTTGAAATCCAATATCAGGTTGCTCCTGAAAAATTAGTCACTGTGCCCAGCTGCATGTTCCCACCTCTACTATATTTGTTCCAGGAGTCATGAATTAAACCCAACCGAGTGCCAGACAAGCACTGAAGTCAAAGCAAAGGGGAAAAGAAGATGGTGTATTATAATAGAAAGACAGTAGAAAAGCAAAAGAGCCCTCCTTAGAGAGAACTGATAGCTAAATTAGATTAAGTATATTGAGAAAAAGCAGTCTGAGATTCACAGGAAGGAGATAGCCTGTGGAGAAAAATGTTGGTTGAAGGATTTCAGTGTTAAGTAGAAGTAAGAAAAAAGCAACATTTGAAAGTTAACAGAAAGTGAGCTTATTTTTTATGAACAGCTGGAAGACAGAATAGTGTTCTTGCAATCTGGGAAGCCATTCAAAGCAGTAGCAACAAAAACCAGTGTAGTAGGGAAAGATTCCCACAGTAAAGTTACACATGTGTAGGGGTATTTTCCATCCATTGATTTTACTATCATGTACTCATTCTAATAAAAACTTTTATTAAGATTTGAATGCCCTTTTACTGGTTTTGTAGTACTGGCTAGAAGTGAAAACAGCCCTATTCCTCAGATCTGATATATACTTGATTCTTATAGAGTGCCTAAGCATGGATGCATAAATATGCATGATCTAATTTTAACAGTTCCTCTGAAGCTGGGCAGACAATTTTACCATATAAAGGTCTCAAATCAAAAGTTTTAAAAACAGCTAGTGGGTTTGAACGTTCAGTGTAGCCACACTGAATCTAACCTTCAGGGGAAAAAAAGAATCTACGATTTCTAAAAAATGTGTCCTTTGCAACTTAACACCTCTGAAATCAAACCACCAAAATTAAAATTATTTGGGAGTCAGTAGTATTTTTACTATTTTCTTCTTTAAAGATGGTCTACTAAAAACGAGATCACTAATATAAGAATTCGACTGACAATTCTTAGAAATCTACTTTGTTTTTGTATAAACAACGAATTGTGGCTCATAACAAAACAAGATGTAACACAGTGAGAATGAAAATATTTTGCCCTCTGATTAGTGTTAAGTTCCTCTATGATTGCTCTTAAGTGCACTTAATAATCAACTAATGTATTTATTAGAAACAAAAATATCCAGCTTGCATATCTGTATGAATGGAAATCTAAATGTAAGTCTAACAACTGTGCCAGCCATATTTATATTAGCTGACCTTCATGTGCTTAATTGCCACATTCATTATGTATCTTAATCACTTTTTTTTCAGTTTTCTTCAAGTCCTAACATTAAGTATTTAATCATGAACACATTTGAAATTAGCATACAGACCATACATTTATTCCTAATATTGCAATGAGAATCTGTTGTTTATTTCTGTGTTACCTTCAAATGACCACACACAGAACACTTAGGAAGGTAATCAGGATGTCAAACTCCAACCCACATTGCCTGTAGCTACCCTAAGAAAAAAAGATAACCTCTTCCTTGGGGAACATCACAGTAGATGCATTTATTTTGCCTTTCAGAAAGCTCTAGAAGAGCAGGAATTCCTGTTACTCACTCCAAAATGAGAAAATTCTGTGCTGCCTCAATGTAGTTGCTCCAATTATAGATGCGCCTTTGTCTTCTGCAATCTCCAGAAATTTACTTGATGTTCCACACAAAATAATGAAAGTGTATATGCATATCAGTACATTGTAAAATAAAAATTTGTCCTTTATAATAGAAGTTTGACTTCTAACACTAATTTACCAGGGGTTTTTTGCTGCTTTAAGAAGTTCACAGAAAAATTACAAAATTAGAAACTGTACCATGCTAAATAAATAATTTGAACATCTGATGAACGATGAACAGTTTTGGCTGCCTAACAGAAAAAAAAAATATTAAGTTATAGATCTTGTGTAATTAAGTATTTCAGCCTGGAGAAAATATATGAGAAAAGAGTCACAGCAGGCCTCCAGAGCTTTGAAGTTAACCGTTCACAATAGAAGAGCAAGGCAAAAACATGAAGTTATACGATGATGTTGTTAAAAAATATCTTTAGCAGACAAATAAATGAACAAGGTATGAAAGACCTTAAATTAAGTCACATCAGCTCTGGATCTGACATCCAGAGCAAACAAAACTTGCACATCCACTTCAAAGTAATCTTCAAATTGTTTCTGAGATAATTTTTGTTTACTTTTGACTCTGGTTTTGTCATTGTTGCTTATTGAAGAACTTAAAATCATTCAGCATTTTATATGGTAGATCACAAAAGAGTGACAAACTTGTATCTGTTGTGTGTGTACTATGGTTTTGCAGGAACCTTGACCCTGAAGAAACATCCAGGTCCTCTGGGATTCTGACACTCTTTGGTTTCCTGCTCATGTAGTCCAGGTTGCTGCTGTCTTTCTCTGCTACCAGGGTGCTTCTGGACCATCCTCAGTTCTGTTTGCCAAGGACTCCAAAGCTTTTCCTGCAGAGCTTTTCCTCACATTCTGTACCCAGCCTGTATCTTAATAAAAAAGTTCATCCTACCTTGGTGAAGGAATTTGCATTTGACTCTACTGGTTTTACAAAGTTCCTGTTTCTTGTTCATCCACTAGTCTAGGTCCATCTCTCTTGAGTATATTAGGTTATCTCAGTCTGATGTCAGCTGCAAACTGGACTGAGAGCATAAAATAGATTCTAGTTGCTTCTTCCAAATCATTAATAAAGAGGTTAACCAAGTGATATCCCAAAAAAAGACCCCTGTGGTATTCCACTTATCAGCCTGACTATTGAGTGAGCCCCATTAACCATGGAGCTTCAGCATTGCATCTATTTTTTAGTCATCTATTTGCCTATCCATACAGATTGTGATATCTCAGTTTGGACTTTATTTTGTGGCAGATCTTTTCAAAAAATTGCTCTGTACACTATATCTATGGTTCTCTCCTCATGCACAAATCCAGTCTTCTAACCCTCAGGTCTAATGACACTGGTTAGACATGATTTACCTTTTGGTAAGTTATGCTGACTGCTCCCAAACACTGCCTTCTCCTTTGTGTCCCTAGAAATGTGCTCCAAGAGGATTTGTTCTAGAATTTTCCTAGGTAACAAGGCAAGTTTTTGGACTCACCTTGAGACTGTTTTACTCCCTACATTTTTAAAGATGGATTTTTGAACATTTCCTTTTCTCCAGTTGTTGGATCCTTTCCCCAACCTCCATGACGTTTCAGATATGGTGGAGAGTAGCCTTGTGAGGACATGCCTTTGCCTACAGGCTGCCAGGTCCCATGGACCTGTATGAGTCAAGCCACCTCCAGGATCTCCAATCCTGGACTTGACCCTCATTCACTTATGCTTGTTCTTCTCTTGGAACCATTTCTTTGGCCAGGGCAGAGATCTTACTGGCAAAGACCAAGGCAAAGAACACTTGGAATACTTCAGACCTGTCTGCGTTCACTGCCAATAAATCCCCTGCTTCATTCAGCCATGTCCACATTTTCCTTTTTCAGATTTTCACTACTAATGTACCAGTTGAAGCTCCTTAGGCCCTTCATGTACCTTCCAAGCCTCATCTGTCATTGAGCCTGGTCTTTCCTAATACCATCTGTACATGGTATGGTAATGTTCCTAAGTTCTCCTTTGTAGTATGTCACTGCTTCTACCACAATGATAAAAAAAATGAAAAGTGCATAATTTTGCTTGATTTAAATGTCAGGAGAACCATGTTGTATCTCTACTGTTCTATGAAATTTTATACCTTAAAAAGAGCAGTGGTTTCATTGCCTTTCATCTCTAGACATTGTTGAAGATAGGTGTATTTATATGGTGGTGTATGTTTTGTAGTTGATAAATTGGACACCATGAACAAGCTGTACAATCTGTAGTGCTTCCCATTTTAATACGAGTACCTTACCTTTACTAGTAAAAATATCTCTCTACTTTTTATCTTAAAAATATATTTTATCATTTAAACATAAAGAAATCTCAGTCAGATCTGTCACATCTCCCACAATGACAAGAAGCTGATTTTATACAAAATGGAAAGTTTGATAATTTAAAATATGGGTACTATTTTTTCCTGTAATGCTGTAATGCTAAGTGTTTAACAAGATTTAAAAAATGGACTGAATTAATAGAAACACAAACTTCTATAATATAATTAGAAGTATATGTTATTATGCATATAAATCTTTCAACTTTAGAATCCATTGTTGAACATTCAGAGTTGGAAAGCTGTCTTATAATCAGATTATAATGTAATTATAGCTTCTGAGACCAGTTAAATATCAAAGAGAAAGTAGTAACTTTATAGAATAGACTATTAGTCAAATTTAGTATGCAGCTTTGTTGGTTTCCTTGAAATATAGAGAATTTGCATTTAATACTTACATTAGTTTTACATGGACATTAAGCAGCTTCAACAAAGCAGGAATCAAAACATCCCTGTTTTGATGGCAATTTACAAGAGAGATCATTGCTTTCATGAATATCAGATAATTTATAATCCCTGTTGCTACTCTCAACAAAATCCATGTTTATAATCAACAGCATCTTCCTTATGAGGAAAGATAATTATTTCTTGTTGGAGGGAACAGATTTCTCATCAAATGCGAATCAAGGAAGTTTAAGTAGAAAACAATGGCAAATTGGAAAAGAAATTTTAAAGGCTTTTGAAATGTTATATCTACATAATTGGTTTAAGTGATTGAAGTAAAAGTCTTTAATATCCTAGCTGTGATGATCTATGTAAGTATTCATGACAATTAGCATATCTCATTTCACACTCTTCCTTTCTTCAACCAAAATAGAGAAATATCTTTTTTTTCTTTAAAGAAACTATGATTTCATAGCACCTGGTGTAGACCTTTCTGTCATGAAAGACGAGACAGTATTGATATGCAAAACTCAAATCCACAATTGGCTAATTGGGCATTTACAATGTAAATTTGTGAAAGAAACCACTTTTAATGAAGTGAAACTTTCTGAGAAATCTGAAAGGCTTCCCATCCAGCTTCTCCTGAACCAAAGATTTTTCAATATAAAGCAAAGAGAGCCCCTCAGCCACTGGAATAACCCAAGAGGCTGGAGAACTTTTTTGAAGTACGGACTTGCATATAAAAACTCCCAGCAAAAATTTCTTACCAGAATTAACATTTCTGTTGGATTTTTTCAATTTAATTTAAAAACTTAAGTAGCCAGGGGACTGATACTTGAACTTTGATCTCCCTGATTCTAAATCACTATCTTACCTACTAGATTTTTTTTGTTTTTAATCTTCCCATTCCACACCTGGAAAATAAGGGACTTTAGAATTAAAATTCTGTAGGACTATGTTATGTTGATAAATGAGTCTAGTGTACAGAGTCCCCAGGGATACAAGCAGTTCAATTTTCATTGCTATTTATTTTCTTTTAAAATAAGATTATTGATAAATAAATTTCAAAGTTAGTTTTCATGTATACTATGACAATTCTGAAAAAATTGGCGGTAAGATGCATTTCTTGGTGATTAATCTTCTTAAAATGCAAAGCTAAAACAATCAAACAGCATGTAAATATGAAGCATTTTACAACTCTCAAGCACTAATTCTCATTCATAGTGCACAGCAGATAAACAGGATCTTAAAAAATTGAATTAGTGCCATAGAATATTCATCTCAACTATTTCTAAAGTATTTTTTTCTCCAAATAATCATATTATCTATTGCCAGCACAATATCTACAGCTGCACCTGTTAGATGCTTCTTCTCTCCCTGAAAGTACATTAGATTTACATGTGTAGCATGACCAAGACTGCAAATATTAATTAATCTTTACAGCTAGTGACTGAATGAGTTTGACTGGCACATACAGTACTGACAAAGAGAAAAATTGTGGTAAATATCTTCACAGGATCTGTTTGGCAAAAGCTTTTCAGGAATGCATAACATTTGAATGCTACTTCAGTAGAGACTGAAAGGCATTTTTTCACCAAAATTTTGGTATTTATTACACTGAGTAATCAAAGGACACATTTTAAAGAGATGTATATTTTGCAACATTTATATATATATTTTTTAAATGTACATCTTTTCCCTATTTAATTATCAGCTGGACACATAGAAAATATCAGTCTCCCAGAAAAAAAAAAAACCAAAACATATTGGTGGCATTTGTGGAAAATGGGGGAGTTATTGTATTATATACATTTATCAAAGTCATGGGTACTTCTGTTACATTTCTAAGCTAGTTAAGCCTGTTTGTAGAGGCAAGCGTTAGAGAAAGCAAAAAGGAAGATAAAGTAATTGGAAGAACAGATTCAAATCTAAGCTAGGCAACTAGGCTATGCTAAAATTTTAAGATTCTAGGGGCACATTCCTCTTCAATATATGCTTGTGGACAAAGTAAAAAAGAAAATACTTTTGAAGTAGTAGAGAAGAAGTTCTTTTTTGCCTAGTTTAAGGCTCTAAAAGTAATTGCCCCTTGAAAATATATCAGTGAACTGTAGGAATGATTTCAGACATGATAAAAAGTCACTATATCCATGTGCAAGGAAAAATTACAAAATCCAAAAGGTACCAAAACCTTAATAGCTTTACTTAGTCACAGAAAATTATTTTCTCATCAGAAAGAGTTTGAGGGTGCTGTTTTTTTAACTATATATCTATGACTGCAACTACTATATAGCTAAGCTATATATATATAGCAAATATAGCTTAGATATATATCTAAGCTATATATATAACTATATATCTAAGCTGCAACTACCTCATCATGCTGCCTTGCTAAAGAATGATAAAAACCACGGCAAAGACCAACAGGTTTCAAACTCGAGCTCTTTAGGCCATAACATCTTCTGATGCAGGTAATGGAGATATGCCAACTTTATTGCCATTTGGACCTTATCTGAAGAATAGATCAATTTACAAAACTTTGTGGGGGCAGAATTCTTTGGCTATGTTTTGTATCACTGGATTCACAAGCAGGCAAAGAAAAGTTGGTGCACACCTATTCTAGAAAGTACTGTGGCTTAAGAAATTGACAGCTTCAGTTTAAGAAATTAACATTCAATGGGTCATTAAATGTAGATGTGCTTCAATTTTGAATTATTACAAAGTATTGTATCACAAAATTATATGGAAATTCATCTAACTCTTCAAACCAAGCAAGAATATAAGAAAAAAAAAATCAGTGTAATTTAAATTTGCTCAACTTTTCTCTTACCTAGAATCAAATTTCACAATGTCTTTAGAATTTACTTACAATACTAATTTATGAACATTCCGAAGATATTGGCTCTTATATAAAACTACAGAAATAAGTGGTGAGTGCACTGCAGCTGCAGTGAAAAACCTGGACTAGGAGCTCTTTGTCACCTCTGTGATTTGGATGAGTTAATTCACTGTGGACATCAACACTCTGGAAAGTTGTCCATACTATATTTTCATGTAACTCAGCATTAAAATCAGCAGGCGCTGACTGTAGTAAGTTCTCTGTTAAGTTACAATCTCATTAAATAGTGCTCTAAATCACAATTAAACCTTCTGTGGTACTAATCTCCCAATCTGCTGATTGCACTCACTAAATTATTGAGCTGCTGAAAATAAAAAAAAAAAAAAAGAAAAACAAGTAACTCAGACTTTAAATGTACTTTGGACACAGATAAAAGATTTATGCCACCTTGAAAAAAAAGAAAAAAGAAATTGACTTTTGCTAAGAAGCCACCTTGGCATCTGTTTAGATCATTAGTTAGTCTCAGAGTCAGGAATGGGTCTAAAATTGCTCCATGTCTTTGTAAAGCTTGCAATCAGAGAGTAGAGATGTCCTCAAAACTACAGTACTCTTAGCTCAATGTCCAAAGGGCACAGTCATGGCCTTGTTTCCAATGCTCTTTTGTTAGCTTTTGCTGGTCTCTCTCTATTCATCATTTCTCTGTCTTGTTTAATACTTTTTCCTGCTAACCCTTGTCAATACCTCTTTTTTGTGTCCTCTACCATTGATTGACCTTGATTCATCTGTAAGAGCATGACATGATGAAAACATAACTGTTCACAAAGAGGCAAGAAGATTTGTAACAGGTAATCAGTCTTATAGATAAAGAAACTTCATTCCAAGAAAAGAATTCTCTTCATCCATTCTGGGAAAAGAAACATAAATAACAGTCTTTGGAAAAACAGTTAACAAACCTGCTGGCCCTGTTTGTGTCTCTCCATTCTCCATACCATATAACCAGTGCCTGTGCATTTAAATAATGCATTAAATAATGCACATTTCTTAGATCCCTGGATGAATCCCCCTCCTAACATTTATTCTTGTCAGAAAAATCCCCAAACCAACTGGGTAGTAGGCTACAGTTACACTTGCTCATTCCACAGAACAGCGTTAAATATGGCTAAGTTAAGTTCAGACTGTTTTGAGAACTGACAAATTTCCTGCACAGCATTTAGTCTATGGTAAAAACCTGTTTTATATGCAGGCAGATGGTTGCTCAGTTGTGATGAATGTCACAGTTGGCTCAGCTGCGTGGGAACGACTGCTTTAGTATTGCAGGCCAGCCCAGGAGAGCGGGCACTTATCCCTTTGATGGTAACACCAGTGAACGTATGCATGAATGTATGAATGTAAGGGGCTGAATAGCTGCATTGAAAAATCAGTGTCTTTGCTGTTGATGAGAATGTGAGTCAGCTATAGGAAACAAAATTTTCTTTTTCTTGCCTGCAGATTGTCAAGAAACCATAAACATGTTAGTCAAGAATCAAGACTGCACCATTTCAGGCAAGATGCACTACCAAACACAAGGCAGGCTACTCCTATGTATGTTTTGAAGGCTTTCAACTTTTCTGAATTCTTATTAACTATGTTGGCCCTTGCCATAATGATGTTGACAAGTTTTAAGTTATTTAAGCTACATGTTTTCCATGATATATAGAAAGGAAAATACAAATTATGCCCCTTATTATATTAAGTATCCAAATACCTATCATGCATATTGGATATTTGCCTTTAAAATATTGTCTATTTCTTTAAAATGCTGTTTGAAGTGTGGCTTCAATCAAAACTCTAAAATTTGGTTATATAAAGAAAATTGCAAGAATTATACAAGTTCTTTCATCCTTAATGAAACCTACAGAAATAATTTTATACAAATTTGTTGAAAGACAGACTCATGGGCCAGCAGTGAAAAGTTCTTTTTATAGGTAAGTTGGAAGAAGCCATTTTTGAACCAAAGGGATATGAAATGTTAATGCTGGCAAACTCTTGTCTATAGCATTGCAAATTGTAAAACTCTAATATGACACTAATCATCCTATCACGCTTCAAAAATAATGGTCCCAAAATTAAATAGAATAACTGGGAAGCCCAATTCAACATTAGTCTATAAACTAACAAGCTTGTTAGAAGATAATAATTACTTGGCTGCAGTATTTGAAGTATCGAAGTATTTGAAATAAATCTATTTATTTTTAAGTCTTCTGAAATGCAAGAGAAAAAAACTGAATAAATCTTAGCACAGGAATAAACTTTCCCTCTTGGATCTCTTGATTGATTAATTAATATTTAGTAGGCTCTTATATATGAGGCCAAACAGCTGAATGCTTAGAAATCAAGAAAAGAGAATCACAGCCTCTGAATCATAATCCTATGAACGTCCATAATAAATATAGATTTTCTTGTCATATTCATATGCTACATGAAAAAAAAGTTATTAAATTACAATTTACATGTCTCTCAACCACTACTCTTCTAGCTGCTTGAGCAAACTTGGAGTTCATGCCTGGGTTGGGGGCCTGGCCTGGTGAGTCTAAGCCAGAGGTTAGCTCCCTGTTCTTGGTTGAATTGTGAGAGAAAATACTTGGGGGAAAATTTCCTCCATTCATCAAAAGCTTTAATTAGCAAGCATATAACACCAGGACTGATCAGATAACTCCTCATTTCATGAAGAGTTAGTAGATGTTTCAGTAGATGTTTTTTTGTTTCTGAATATATATGACAATAACATGGGCTAAAATGTTAGTACCAATTTCAACTTTAAAGCCCACAGACTCAAAAAACTAGTCCCTTAAAAAAAAAAAAAAGAAAAAAAAATACAAACAACTAGAAGAGCAAAAAGATATTTCCTGAACAAAAAATAATGAATCAAATGAATTTTTGCTTGTTAGCTGTTAAGACAGCATCATAAATTACTTTCTCTCTGGACATCAGAGAATCCAGGAGGGGAAGAGGAGGAGGAGTGAGAGAAACTGCCTCTGGTGACTGTCTCATAAGCACAAACTCCTGCTCAAGATTATTGCCAGAGGCTCCTAAACCAAATCAATACAGAAAGAAACAGTTTTACAGTCAATGATAACACCATAAGGTACCTAACACTTAGATTATCTGGCATACAAGAGACTTTTTCTGGACAGAATGTTTCAGAGAGGATGGATTGCCTATTGTCTACCTGTGGAGCTGTAACTTTTGTGTCGTTACAGCATATACTTACTGAACCCCAGAATTTTATGCAATACAGGTCTAACACTAGAACAGCATTTTGGAAAAGCTCTGCAGAACTAGACTGACTGCTTCCTGCAGAATAAATTAAATGTAGAAATTTAGGTAATTATTCTTAGGTGCTGTGAGCTTTTTTCAAGCTATAGCAAACAGACTATTGCTAAATTCTCTGGAGAGCCTGGAGCAAGCAATTTGTTAGGTGTGCTTTATATTAATTTTGTTTGCTAAGATGTTAGAGGTATAAAGCAGTGACAGATCATTCTTAGCCTGTGAGGGATTCAATTACAGCAGTTATGTCTAGACCAGAAAAGAGAACCACCTACTTATCACACCCTATTCAGAAAAGGAAATATGCAACAAACCTGTCAAAGGTGTGTCATGACATAGAGTGAAAGAGCAACTAAGTACCCCATTCCTAAATTAAAATTCATCTTTCCATCAGCAGTAAGCCCACATTTTGAAAGAAATATCACTCTTTCTCCAATCATAGCCACAGTCCTCTCCAAAAAATATTTCCAAGGTGCAACAGCAAAGAGACAGTGGAAATTTTACTTTCTTTACATACTTGTGTAGTCCTCTGGGAATAGAAGCAAGAAAAATATTCCTCTAGAAATAGAAAATTTCATGCTAAAGAGGAAGAAAAAATTCTGTTCCTCTGTAAGAGGATGAAAATTATGGAAAATTATTCTGAATTTTTCTTGTATCATGTTAGAAACTGAAATCTACTGATAGAAGTTATTTCAGGTCATGGTGCCTAATCAATATGGAAGATAAATAAAGTCTGGTTTTCTAAATTAATTGAAAAATATAACTTCAGAACACTGATTTGTTTCATGCAGTTTGTTTCTTCTCCATTTATCTTACCTAAATATTTTTCTTTCTGAATTTTTGCTTTTCTATAGGGTGAAAAGCGGAGTGAATCTTCCCCTAAACCAGAGTATTAAGAAAAGCATTAGTCTGTTAAAATTTTCAAGTCTATTAAATCATCACAGCTCATACCACTGGGTGTAGGTGCTGTGTGATTGTCAGAGTCAGTGGAAATGAAGAAAAATTTTCTATGAAAGTCAAGTAATATAAGTAAACATAGGCTGCTTTTTTTTCAGAAGGCTGTAAGTTAACTAAAACAGCTATTGAGTTGTGTCAAGAAAGACAGCAGTTTCATATTTATAGGCTGAGTAAATAGTACAGTGCACTTAGGGCTCTCAAATATAACAAATTGGGTCCTAATATCCATATCCCAGTTTATGATTGAAAACTCTATCCCATTTCTTTATTCCAACTATTTTAGCCTGACAGTGAAGGATGATGATCTACCAACTAGCAAGGAATAAAAAATGCTACATCAGGTATAATGTGCTTAAACAGAGAAGCTCTGTACTAAGGCTCAGAATTCTGTATGGTTTCAAGAACATAAACAGGCAGATAAAATATTAGCCCTTCTGTGAACGTCTCAAAATTGCAGCTAATATAGCATACATATCATTTGGCTTCTAAAGTTATCAGAATTCTCTCTATTGAGATCTTTCAAGCAGCAAAAGCACTGATCTTAGTCTGAGCCCTAGATTAACTTAGAGATCCAGAAGCCAAATTATTAAGCAGAGTGGGGCCAGGTGTTAGCAGATGGGGCCAGATTCTAAAGGGAGATTTTTCAGAATCCTCAGGAGAAAAAGTGGGCATTCTACGCAGGCAGGCAAAACGGTGTACAAGATGTGTAGGATTAGAAGTGACAAAGAAACCGAGCTTGCACAGTTGTGTAGAGGACCAGACCTATGCATGTTTTGTCTCAAACATTCTGAGTATTGCTGCAGGAAAGGTGGTCAGAGGAGAGGGTCCTGAGAGGTGGGGCAGAGGTGTTCTGAGCCAACATCCTGCTCCACCTGGAGACTTGTGCTCAGCATCGTCCCGCCCTCCCTGCCCATTCACTTCCTGGAGAAGGGCTGTCAGCCCTTGTGTGAACAAATATCTGAAAAGTCTAAATTTACATCAGCGGTGTGCACCAGATAAACTAAAAAAAGGGAGTAGATTGGCCCAGCTCTCTCTCTTTTCTCTCTTTTTATTAGGCTTTCCTTCTCACCCTTTTCCCTCTCTTTCCTCTATCTCTTTTTCTCTTGCTTTCTCCTCTCTTTCCCTTTTGTTTTCTCTGTCTTGCAACTCCAAACCATGCATGCAGCACCAAACTGAAATCTAGGGACTGCTAATACTCTTTGTTTCCTTCACTTGCATTCCCTTGGCATAAATATCATAAGAGAGTCCTGACACATGGTGCAGGGTCTGTTCAGCCTCGTGAGAATTCATAGTGAACATCTTGGCCCCTAGTGATGGATCATAACAAGGTGAAGATTGGAAATAATTGTGATCCTAGAACATTCACTGTACATGGAATTCTAGTTTCCTAAAATTTAAATTTAAAGCTGTTTACATTCCAAAGTGGTTAATAACTTTTATGGCTAGTCTCAATCACAAAGTTTTCTAAACAGCAAAGAAACAAAGTTGTTTCTTTGCATATAGTATCATTATACTATATGACTATACTATATGTCACTACATGACACTTCTGCCAAATATGTAACATTTCCATAGATAAAGAATCGTGATAGTGCTTAGTTAGAAGACTGAAAAGACAACTAGTCCAATTGAATTAGTATTAAAAAAATTACTATGTTGACATTATAGTGACAAGAGATGCCTTATTAAATGTTGTGTTTATCTCTAGATCAGGGTAACAGCAAAGCCTTTATAGTCCTAAGTGAGTTCTCCAGATTATCAAAGAGGAATAATGTTCCAGTGAAAGATTCCAGACCTGTCTCAGTGCTGTTATCAAAAGGTTGTTGAGAGGAAGAAATGTCTTTCAGGCAGTAGCAAAGATCAGGTCAAACAAGTGGAAGGCAATATATAGCAAACCAGAATTCTGAAAATAAAGAGAAGTCTGATGACAAGGGTTGTTTGGATTACATGCTTCAAGGAAAGAAAGACCAAACAATCTATGAGACAAATTTAATATGCAGGAGATGTTAAGCACAGTGTCTTATCCAGAAGTAGATTTAGGTGCATATGATGAAATTTAGGTATCTGAGGATGGTATTCATCTGCCCTAATTTAGTGTTTAAACTTCTAAATTAAAGCTCTCTCAGTTTATGGTAGAAGAAATAGGTAATACAAAGGGAAAATTCTCTAATTGCCCACATAAAGGGTGGTGATATCATCTTTGATACCCAAAGGAATCTGATGTAAAGAGATTTTTGATAAAAGCTCCCTGTAGATAAAGGAAAGATATACATAAGTGTTCATTTTAATATGCAATTCACTAATTTTTAATATTTGAGTTGTGCTGGTTTAATTATTCTTTCTCTTTGTTTTTTTACAAAAAAGCAGGATTATACCAAATGCAGTTCTTAATACAATAATATATAAAGAGATCTGGCAGAAGACATGAGATTCTAAATATAAATAAGGCAGTATTTGTGTGCGTATCTATTTTCCTTTACCAAGAATAAAGACATTAGTCATGATACAGTCACACTAACAAAAAAGTTCAATTGAGAACTCTAAGTCAGTAAAGTGAATCTGTAAAATTAACTTACTGAGAACATTCACATATGGAGCAATAATTTTTTGTTCAAAAAGTTTTAATATTTAAAAGACAGCAGTATATTACAAAATTAACATTGTTTAGTAATAACTTTACAAAAATCACCGAATTTTGTAATAAGACTACAATGCTGTTAGACTATGACAATGTTTTAAATAAGTCAGGCTTCCTCTATAACCTAGATGTGATCCAATACCATCGTGTGTTTTTGCATTGTCATTTTTCATTTCAGTTATATTAATTGCTGTCATAAGATCTTTTCAATAAATATTTTTGTGCTTCCAAATGGTTGCAAAGCCGATATATTATGTATATCTACCTAAGCAAGATTATCTTTCAAGTTCTGAAATATCTTCTTTTCTATTGTAAGCAATAGAAAAGTAAAATGATACTCTTAAATTTGCCCAGAAGCAAATAAAACATTATCCATCAGACATATCACCTACAATTCTTGCAAGTCCCTAGTAGTTTTTAATCTTATTAATTCTAAATTCTTTCATGAAAAGACTGGTGAATTTGCTTCTCACTTGTTTCCATGGAACTGGAAAAACACTTTCCACATTGTAATCCACCAATACTTTTAACATACTAGTTTATTTCCATCCCTGCTGCTCATTACAGAACTCCTTATTCAGAGTATGGATCTTCCTTTCATTGCTTCTCTATGTTGCTATCGAAATTTTTATTTAAAAGGAAGAGCCAAACCAGACTTTCTCCATGATAATAAAACACAGGGGGCTATTTTTCCTATCTATTATTCCAGGTTTATGCTGGTCTAATTCCACTGAAGTCAATGCAATTACTGTAGAGTAAGAGAATAGTGGTGCTGCAGTTATTTATACCCAAGCTCTTCATGTTTCATCTGTTTGGGCACATGCAGATTAGAAACTTTTGTATGTCAATTGAAACTGATTAAAACATTTGATGCTATGTCTTTGCAGAGTAACAGTGTCTACCATGTGTAAACATTTTAAAGTGGCCGAAAGCATTCTGAATCACATCTCTAAAAAAATGGTGCCACAAAAGTGTGCCACCTCCTAACAGACCAACCAGACCAATTTCAATCAGATGTGTTGGTATCAATCCTACTGTAGCAATATACAGGAGCTGTTGGGATCTGAGATAGGATTTTAGCTTTTTTGAGTACGTGGTGTAAATGGACAGGACGGTATGTATTCTGGTCTCTGGTAACCCTAGGTGTTAAATATACTTGATTTTCATGTGAGAATGAAGACAGAATTTGCCAAATATCCTTTAAAAAAGTGCATATATCACGTGCCATCCATTTCTGCCCAGAAAGGTCAGGCCAGCAGTTCTAATGCTTTGCTGCCATCACATGCACGCACGCACACACACACATGTATGTACACTTTAGATGGTGACTTGGAAACTTTGAACCTCCACAATCTTCTGGCAAGAAATACAGCTCCCTGAAAGATTTACATTCATTAAAAAGTACATTTCAGCAAAAATGCATTTTCCAAGAAACATTTCAGCCAGCTTCCTGGACAGCAAGAGTGTTTATTTTCTCTAAAAATGTATTGTGAGCAATAACTTTGTTGTCGATGTTGTTGCTCTTACTGTTATCCGAAGATTGTTCTTCTACAAAAGATGCATCAGGTTAAATGACAACAGGGACATTTTAATTCAGACCATTCGTCAAATCTATGATACCATTTCACAAAAACAATCTGTCTTTGGACTGGAACATTGACTGGCAAACTCCCAGCTTACAGCACCTGTTTCATAGCTCACAGTGAAGATTTTATAAATACCTTGCAGTCATCTTGAGAAATCATTCATTTCATGATATGACTGAAAGTCATTCCTGGAATTATAGGCATTCTATTACACTATTTAACTGTTCCATGGAGTCATTAGATGAAATGCCTAAAAGTGTCAGGCATTTCATGAAATGGCTGGTGTCAGTGCTTTAGTCATTTTATGAAACTTAGCATTATGCCATTCTATTCACTACTGCTGTGAAAAATCAATTTTTTCCAAGGGAAACAATGTCCTATCAAAGTCCCACTGATATAAATAAGCAGACATATTTTTCATATACTCCTCACAATCTCTCAGGTGCTGCAGGCCTGAGGCAGAATGCCTTTCCTGAGTTTGCTCAGTCAGACAGATCTCCTCCACTTTTGAATTGTTTCTGGGTTGTTATGCATGAGTACTTGTCACTTAGAGAATGAACAAAACCACAGGGAATTATTAGTTTAGTTTAGTTTAGTTTAGTTTAGTTTAGTTTAGTTTAGTTTAGTTTAGTTCAGTTTTTATAGCTAACCCACACCCAAGACTGAATTTAGACTTTCTTAGTAATGTACAGTGCTAATGAGATAGAGATAGTAGAAAGTAAGAGATAATAAAACCACCCACATTCCTTTAATTGAGTCAGGCAGAATGAATCCACAGAACAGTTTAGTATCATAAAAGACACAGATGAAAAGGGTCTGAAAGAGATTGGTTTGAAAAGTAAAACCTGTCATGGGAAATATTGTTAGAATTAATTGGGTTTGTGTCCCAAGCAGCTTCTCCAAGAGAGGAAATTATTAATGGCAATTGTGGTTCACTGTTCTGAAACTTTACTGATGGGGATCAGGGTTTTCTAAATGCTGTGGAGGCTGAAGGAAATGTAAAATTAGGAAATGTAAAAAAGGTAAATGCAAATGTTCCAAAGTCAAACTAAAGAGCTGATTTCCTAGTTCTGAAAGCAAAAGTTTCTGTGTTGCCATATGGCTGTAAAGTGAAATATGAAGTACTTATGAATAAAATTATTATGGAAGGACTTTAAAATATTTCATTTTGGGTCAATATTTATAATTAATAATCAATTATTGTACATACAATGCCTAAAACTGTTATTCATTATATAAACTACGAGACAACTAATAGCAAGAAAGCAAGAATCATGATCTTGAAGTGGATTTAAAGGATGTTTTTTTTGTTGTTAATGATATAATTTATCACATGGAAGATACTTGAATACTTGCAACTTCCTTCTTTTTATTTGCCTGCAGCTAGATTTGGGAACTTACTAGTTTCTCCATGGGAGAAAAAAACCCCAAAAAACTAATAGAGCAGTCATGAGTCAATTAATGAAGAAATGAGAATTAGTAAAAATGAAAAAAATTCCATGTAGCCAGATCTTACATTCTACTGAGGAATGGGAAATTAAACTTCTTGCCAATAGGCAATAGAATAATCTACATTCACAGTTACTAAAATTGTGAATAGGTCTTAAAAATATAATTCTAGATCTCATGAGGTGTTTCAGAATTTTTTTGCAGGTTTACAGAATCAGGACACTCCTGCTGGAGTTAGCTTACTTGTTTATGAAAACCTTTTCCCATCATCTTGCTGCTAACAGTTGCCTTTGCTCATTCATAGTAGAAGGAAATTAACATCAGGTGAACAGATTTGCACAGTGGGAAATGTGTGTAAGCAGACACCATCTTATAGTTGTTTAAATAATTTGGGGACATTTGCAGAAAACACCTGGCACGACTTTCATTACTGCTATTTGATGTGCTTTGCACTGAATTTCTCCAATGTGAGGAAGTTACCTCAAAACCTAGCTCTTCAACTTTTATGATAGAACATTCCATTGCAGTCAACCATTTTTCCTGCACTAGGATAGTAGGATGGGATCCTTAAAGAATTTATAATTTTCCAGAATCACAATTTTCTTTGTCCTTCTATCTATATCACTCACACAGTTCAAAAAGTTGCTACCAAATGGAAGCTTCCTATAAATCAGCTTCCACAGTCTTTGGTTAGGTGGATTACACCAGAAATCTCAGTATTTTATTAAAATAACTGAAATAGTGGAAAGCACATGATGGGCCTTTGCAGCACTTAGATTTCATCAGATTCTTATATCTCATTGATTACTTACATATTTTAATATATTCAAAAAAGGCATGGGAATGACAATGTTCTGTCATTTAATTTCAGATATTTAGAAGCATCTATTTATATGAGTTTTGTTGTTTCTACTTTGAAAATAAACAAGGAGTCCTGAGAAAGTACTTAAGAAGGTCATCCTGGACTGACTGTCAGTCTCAAAGTTCTTTGATGTTCCTGTATTACCTGTGTACTTGATAATTTTCCCATATTTCATTCGCTTCCTCCAAAAGCAATACAGAATCTAGGAAAATTCATAAGCTCTATTCTGCTGAATTATATGTGAAAGAGGAAATGATCAAAATTTCTGAGGACATAGAGGGGATAGAGCCACTAGCACTCAGCAGGCCAAAGAGAATTTGGAGGTGTAGTAACAGTCACATTCCTGCAATTGCCTTTTTGTCCCCTTGCGTACCCCACAGGGCAGCAAGGCTGCAGGGAAAGGCAAATACTGCAAAGGGATTGTACTATAAATAGTAGCTACATTTGATCTTGCCAACAGCTTTGTGTGCATTCTGCCCACAAATGTCAGGACCAGGCATGATGCCTCCAGCTCAGCCACGTTTCCCCACTTCTCAGAAAAAATGTGGTTTAAGAGTCTTGGTTAAGCATTAAGATTACCATGTTTGAATCATTAAAATAACTTTGTGATGTCATTGGGACTATCAAGGACTATTTTGATCATAATATCCTAACAAACCTTGTTAAAATATGTGTATTTATTTAAATGTCATGTTAACATATTTTGCTGCTTTTTTTTGGCACACATTGTTTATTCAGATAAGGCAGACCTTGAGGGAGGAAAATGGAACCTGAATTTTCAATCCTGTTCAAATAGAGTATAAAGCTAAATCTGGTACTTATGGTACTTCTAGTGCAAATACCTATAAAGTTACAATTGCAAACGCATAACGTTTTTCATTATGAGTATAGAGCTGAAATGTTAAGTGAAATTCAAATTTTTCTGTTAAGACTTGGTAATGGGTGTCTGGATAGAAATTATTTTGAAAGCAATAGTTAAAAAGAGGGAAATCTGTTCTCTCTTATTTTACTCAATAGGTACACAATTACTCCTACAATGCAAGCAGGTTAGATGTCTAAAGTCTGCAAGACTGAATTCTGCTCCTGCATGTTCCAAGACAAATGGAATTAGACAGATTTCTCTGGAGGATGAAATCAGTCACCATTGTGCTGGATGGATAAATTAAACAGAAGAACAGTATGTCTGAGGAGAAAAAATACATTGTCTTAAATTTTCCATGGCAGAGTACTTATATTTCATAGCATTGCATTTATGCTCAATAGCAGAGCTTTGGCACTGCTCAATTGTTGTAACAAAGACCAGAATTGTACTCCTCTCGATTTCTCAGAGAATGGGCCACTTAACCAAATAATGCTGTAAGTGAACAGATAAATGTGGGCTACCAATTTTACAAATGATCCTCTGCTACTGCCAAGTACTTCAGAAAGCTGGCATGAGCTTTCCAGCAGGAAATATCCCTGTGTGCAATAGTTCCTGAAGAATGCCAGCTAATGTAGAACAAAGAGGAGTCTGAATGTATCATGAAGCAGTTTTAAGAACAGAGGGCCAGATATAAGGCTATGGAGTCACATTGGAAATACATTTGGCTCAGAGTTTTTGAACTATGAGTTAGCAATTTCTATTAGGAGAGCTGGGCATGAAAAGCATCTGGTTGTTTTGGAAACAGGAAATAAGAAGTGCCCCAGAAGACACCAGTGAGAAAAGCTTTTGCTCTTAGCAACTTCATGTTAGCTGAACAAATTTCCAGCTGTGAAAGCTGCACACTGGTAAATGTAAATGGTTGAAATAAAACTTATCTATCCTGCAACTGCTTCTCACATATTTTCTGTCTTTGAAACAACCAACTTTGCCAGGACACTCTACAATGTCTATTTGGGGTCAAGACAATTTCATTAGATATACAGTAAAGGCAGAGTTTGCAAACAGTAGTCCAAAGGCTAGCTAGGAGAAAACCAAAGTGAATAAACGACCAGAATATCTTATGGGAGCGCAGCAGAAATACAAACAGTAGAGACAGAAAGAAAGATTCAAGACAAAAACCAATAAGAGTAAGTGGAGTAATTTGACAAAGCTCTGTAGAAAAGTTTTGATATTCTCTTTTTTAAAACATTTTAAACTGCATTTATTGTGTCTTTCATTTAAAAATGTGCACAATGCATGGCATTTCTTGCCTAACTCTCTACTTTGACTCATATTTTCTGCCTTCTGAGCTATTTTTTTCCAATAATCTGCTTTTTCTACATGATATTTTCTTCCTCATTTGTCCTCTACAGAAAATCTCTGCATCTTAACGGTTTCTGTCCTCTTTTTCCAGGATTTGGGCAGCAATCACAAAGAAGGAGTGATGGATTTAATTTATTCCAAATTTCTCAGGCCACAGGGGCATCTTTTTTCCTCACCTTAGCAGCACAGCTGAAGGGCATCAGGAGCAGAGTCCTGACTCCCATTTGGTGGTATTTTGCTAGCTCCTTCTCATTTGCTCAAATGAATTGATTGTTCTGCCCATAAGATGTCAATCAGAAAACACAGGAGAAGGGAAGCACATTTGAATGGCTGTTTACAGATATATTAGTGAGCTAAGGAAGATTCATTTCTGTTTGTCTGCTCACCAGAAGAGTTAGTGTTGACAGAGAAAATAAATCCTTTTCCTTGCTCCTTAGCTATAACACCTGCATTTTGAAACCAATAGAGGGATTCAGTGGAAATATGACTTTTATAAGGCTTCTCAAGGTTTATCAGGTGTCCTCCTGAGATAAGAAAAGAACCTGAAATGAAATTAAGAGAAAAGAGTCTGAAATTAAATTAAGATTGGAAGCACACAATATATTCAGGGAAGAAAGAAAAAAGGTTTCTGTTATGATGCATCCTCAACATTTAATTGGGTCTTCACAAAGACCTTTTCATTACACGTTTTTCTGGTTCACAAAAGAAAAGAGAATAAAGAAGATGCTGTGGGAAAAATCCAAAGTCCTGGAATAAATTCTGATGAGTTTGGAATAATGTTCTGTCTTTGTAGGACTTGTCTGTTGTATTCAGAAGGAAAATCATGAATTAATGAAAGAAAATACAAATATACAGCAAATTTTAGATCAGAGGGCTCTCTGAGTTATAACCTCAATTTAGTCTTCACTCAAGAGCCATTTTTGAGGCTCAGATGAATCAGAGGCTCTGTTACTGGCCCTCTCTGTCATGTAGAATTTCACACCATTATTAATATCATTCTCATGAGATTTTTTTAATTGATACTTAGAAATCAGTCAGTGAGAGAACATGAGAGTATTTTGATCAGCAGTCTTTGACATTAATCAAGGCAGAGTCAACGAGGCATTGCTCATTAACAAAGCTCATCTTTCATTGCTTCTGCCCCACCACAAATTCCACTTTATGTTCATGCAAAGAGTATGCAGCAGGTTCAGGTACAAACATGGCTTAGAAACATCAACTGCTACTTATGCATTCAAGAGGTATTTTTTACTGGGATTTCAGCCAGGGAAGCTGATTTTCAGAAAGCATAATAGTTATGGCTGACTCAAGTGATGAAGACATAAAGAGCATTATGCAAAACAGTGGGAAAGCACAAGGATGTCAGAAACAATATAGCAAACTGTTCCAACCCTGCATTTAGATCAATCTCTTCAAAGGAAGCAGGATAAAATAATGCTTTTATATCCCTCAACTGGTCACAAGGAGACAGAAATCCCTCTTCTTCTGCAGACAAAAGGGGCTAACAAACAATAATTTATGGAGCTATCTGTAACCAAATTATAAAGTTTCACTGCAATATTTCTGTCTACAATCTGGTAACTTGTGTACCGTTAAACATCTTCCAGAAAAGTTCACTTGTATCAAGAAGTGTTTTTTATCTACATTTTCAGGCTTGAGCCTTTTGAAGAAGTAAGAAAAAAAGTTCAGTCACACATTGGCTATATGGATTTATGTCCTACAATTTTTAGTTGCATTTGATGTCTCATTCTTCCTGGTCCAATAAAGCTACACTGCACTGCCAGAGAAATGTAAATTGGTCTTAAAGGGACACTTTTTGGCAACAAGGGACTGATTTTAAAAATCCGTTTGTCTCGTTGTTTTCCCAAATTTAGGTGTACTTAGTCCAGAATTTAACTGCATTTTTAAACCCCTGCTAGGCTCATACTTGCTTAAGGACCAATAACCCTGCATATTAGGGCAGCCTTACAGGGGCTCAGCCTCAAGGTCAGTTTGGCTGCTCCTGGAAATCTCAGGGCCAAGAAAAGAAACTCTGAGCAATCTTTTCCTCCAGTTGCTGTTCTGCCAAGGCTGTCAGGCTATAGACATTTTCTGTTTCTAAAAAGCTGGGACTAATAATACTTTAAAGAATTACCTATATATTTGAGGCAAATCATATTACACTTCTAATTGAATATTTAGAAAGCCCATAGTGTTTTATTTGAGGTACAGATAGCATTAACCAGCTAAATTAAATTCTTTGTAAAAACAAACCATGGAAGCTAACAGCAAACAGTACCTTATCAGAATCTATGCGTTTAGAGAACACATATTTAGGTACCAATTCTTGACGTCAACGTTGACCTTATGTTTGCCATTTATCCGCAAAGTTCATCACTGAATTATTAGGGTGTGATTGAGATACATATTTCAGGTCCCTTACCAACTATAGTCAATCCTCTATTGATGTAGCTCATCTGCTTTACAGAAATTCATTATCATTATGAAGTAAAACAAGAAGAAAAATGTGGATATGACAGTTTGATCAGAGAAAGAGAAAGCCAGATAAGCTTTCCCATTAATTGGTCTGGGAAGTTGTAGGGAGGCAAAGAGAAAGGTAAACAAATGGTAAGCTATCTGCAGGGGGTATTTGTAATAAGTTGTTTTTCTTATAAGATGTCTAACAATGGGTGTCTTCTTAATTAGCCAATCATGCGAAAGGTGTTGATTAAATGACCAATCAGGTCCATCTCTATCAGAACAGTGTATAAAAGAAGGGGATCCAATAAACTGAGGGTTTCTAGCCTCTCAGCCTTCTGACCTAGAGTCTGTGTCATCTGTTGTCCATTCCTGACTCAATGGTGACAGAAAAATACTCCCAATGGCTGTGATAGTGAAGGACTAAAGCAAATGGAATTACAAACAGCAATGCTACAAATTTAAATCTTGTAATGGAGAACTGCATAATGGGATATGGGACATTGGCATTTTTCTGGGATCAGACAGTAAAAATTCTGAACATTTTGTTTAAAATTCAGTTGCTGAAACACACAGAAGATAACAGATAACTTATATGAAGAGGTCACGCTCTTTTTTCTCCAAAGAGCTGGTGATCACCACCTTTCTTCATGATTGTGCTAATAATTCACATTCTCTTAGGATAGTGAGGGGGCTCATGTCTGAAATTCAAGCTCACGGATAAGGTACAAGAGCATGGATACAATCTACAGCACTGTGTTTGCCACTTTGGCCGAAGTCTTGTGCAGCTGCCTGACCTGCCCCATGAAACTCAGCACAAGGGCTGGAGGCATGGCACTGCCCTGCTTTTCTTCTAAAGGAGCAGCTGCTGCTCCATGGTGTGGCCATCAGTCACTTTTTCCTCGTGTGAACAGGTATATTGGACCACAGTCCAGCCTCCAAGTGACAGTCTGAAGGCATGCTTAAGTAAATTTACAGGATCAGAGAAAGCCTGAACAAAACTGAGCAACATCTTGAGCCACAGTTGAGGCACTTCACAGAAAATCCTGAGGTCTATTTTTTTTCTTTTACTGAATTGCTTTTTATCAGAGAATTTGCTACTATGTAATATACATGCAGAGCCTGGAGCAGAGCCAGATAAACTTAATCTTTCCTCCTCCCCCATTACATTCTACATCAAATGACCTGATATGAGGATTAGTATTCTCAAAAATTGTCAGGAGCTCTGATACTACAGTGACAAGGCACCATAAATACTGTAAATAATCCTCCATTTCTTGTGAAATTACTGGATTCTGAAAGGGTAAAATTGGTAATACTTAACTAATATAATTAATTTGTACTGAATTTTTTGGCTAATTGTTAGAAGAATAATGTTAACATAGAGTACATGAGGATCTCTATCAATATTGTTATAGATGGGAATAAAACCCTCCTGATCAGAACAATCACCTCACTGCTGTATGCAGTCTGAGTCCTCCCAGGTGTCCCTGAGTATTTGATTTAGCTTTTGAATCTCCAGTTGAGCCGCAAGATGTGTGAAAACTCAAGTACTCAGACAGTTTTCTATTAGCTCTACGTCTGAGAAGACTCAAGAGTATAAATTAATCCTTTCAAAGTCAATTGTAACTTACCTTCATTAAATTGGCTCAAGATCATTGTGCTTGAGAAAATAACATATGACTGACTTATTTAAACTTTTTGCTAAACACTGATTTTTCCCTTACCTTCTCCCTTAAAAATGTTTGCTTTTGACATTGACTGTCAGAGCTGAAAGAGCAGGCACATTTCAGACTTTTGATTTCTGAGAGGGGGATGAAACTCTGATGCACATGAATGTGTGATATAATACTATATAAATACCTGGTCCTGAAGAGTCTCTCATCTGACTGGAAGGAGTGGAATCAATGCAGACGAAACAGCAAAGTGGAAATTGCTCTGTGGCCTCTGGTGGCTCTCTACTTTCTACCAATTTAAAAAGTTTTTCCTAGTATTTTATGCCCTCAGAGCTCTCAGTTTCCCAAGACAGTGGCAGAATATAATCACTCACATCTTTGTGAGGGCCAATGGCAGTAGAATGAGTTCTGCTGTGGAAGCAGGTGAAAAGAAGCAGTGCTGAGGTGCAGCAGAGTTCTTTTCATCTTTCCTTCAAACATTCTGAGGTCTTCAAGATCTCCTTAACTCAGTGATTTCTTTCTCCAAACAAGTTCATTTAGAGGAACCTCTCTGAAGGGCAATGAACTTTGAGGGGCTGTCCTATAACTACTAATTAATATCTGAATGGATTGCTGTGTAGTATAAAGGTAGCATCACGCTTTGGAAACTTGAGGAATTGCAGAGGAACATTTACTGCTGGTGCATTCGGATGAATCACCTAATTCAATTCAGTGAGACAAAATGTCAGTTTCCAGTCAGTCTGGTCCATATAGATTTATTGTACTTTTTACAGTATAAATGCCAGTAATACACAAATTAGATGAGAATGAATTTAGCACCTTAACTTTCCTAATACCTCACATAGATGATCTTTCTTGAGATAACCTGTTCTTACCTTATTATTGTCTAGTCTCAAGTCTTTATGACTTACTGGAGAATCAGCTTTTAAAGACCAGTTCATTTTTCCTTAATTTTCTGGCTTGAAAATATAGCTACATTTTTTGATCAACATCCATTAAATTTCCATTCTCTATAACTCAGAATATTATTTTTAAGGAGTATCTATTTGCTTTAAAGTGCTTCTTCATTCCAAGAATTCTGGGAGAGGACTTTTTGGATCACTTTCTTTAAGGCATGATCCTATTTCCAATTAATCCTACCTGAAAGCCTGGTCAGTCTCAAAAAATAACCCAATTTAAACAACTGGCATATATTTCCCATTTTGACCGTGGATGTCAAAACCAAACAGGTTTCAAAAGAAAAACCTTCAGTGTTTTAGTTAAATGTTTAAATTAATCAAATGCAATCATATCAAGTAGGAAAAGCTTATACCAAGTTATTGAATGCAAAATGCAATTGATTTTTGTACATTACCAGAGTACAGGGCCCTGGTAGATGATAAAAATTCTCCAGAAGTCGGTCATAGAGAGAGAGCAACAACCATTCAACTTTTGACTTGAAAATAGTGTAACACCAAGTAAAATCTTCTGGTCATTAGACTGATACCATAGGAGTGCCTGGGGGGAAAAAGAAGTATCCTTAGAATTTAATATCAGAGTTGGAGTCCTTATTCTTGCCCTTTTTCTTGACTGGATTTCTGACTCCACTTCCTGCTGCTCAGTACTGACTTCAGTTATCTCTTATCCTGGTTCTTTGGAATGTCTCTTCCTGACTTCAGCTTCCCAACTTCAGTGTGTCCTGCACTGACACTGGCTTTCTCAGCTGAGCCTTCTTCTAAGCGTGACTCCAAGATCCTGCAACCCTGCTCATGACTGTGACGCATGCTGCTCAAAACTCCATAGGGAGGAGCACCTCAGATGTGTCTAATCTCCCTCTTGTGTTGGTAGAACAGGGGACCAGACAAAAAACTAAAAAGACCAACTCTTTTTTTTTTTTTTTTTTTTTTTTAAGGTGCACTTTCTGTTCTTTGAGTATTTAAAGGCCAAGTTGCAGGATGTAGATATGATATTTTATTTGTAAAGAAGAGCTCCAGTTTCAAATGAAACCATGAGTAATTTGGCATCTTGGATGTGTTGGGATCTGCAATACTTCTGGCTGTCTTCTATTGATAAAAGATATATGGAAGGCATGGAATCCAAGCTTCTGCGGGAATTTTGAAATCATTTGAAGGGAGTTCTATATATGTAGGAGTTCAATTTATCCTCAATTTTCTTTACACTTTGGAAACAGACAAGAAAAATCATTGTTGAAACATTCTGTTAAAAGCTTACAGAACACAAACATTTCAAGAGGATAAAAGCAACAGAAAAATTGATTTCTCCTTTAATAATGCCAACGCCCTTTTTTTTCTGGAAGTTGTAAAGGATTTACTGCTCATTAAAAGAAAAACCAAAACAAACAAACAAACAAAAAAACCACAAAAAACCCCAAACAAACCCACAAGGATTTTTCCTATTAACTCTCCACAATATGCTTTAATTAGATAAAATAATGTAAGATATTGATGTTGGCATAATCCATATAAGCTTTAAAAAGTCTCTATATTTCTAGCTCACTCTCTCCAAATTTAAATATCTTCTCATGGTGCAATAAATATTTTAAATGGAGCAGAAAGACATAAACATAATTAAAAAGTAGTCTTGCACCATCTCCTTATAAATATTTTATAAGTTTTTACATTAAAATAATATGAGTCTGAACATAGTGAATTAGAAGGGTATTAGAAGCATCTGCTGAATACTTGATAAAGAACAAATTCAATTTCATTGAATGACAATTTGGAAAGCACAATACAAATCTTTGGATCATAGGGCATATTTCAGTATACTACATTATTTTTTATACCTCAAGGAGATAAGGATGACTGTTTCATTTCGCTCTGTAAATTTCAAAATTCATTTTATAGGAAGCTGTCACTTAAAATTTTCTCGGCAAAAATTGTACATCAAGAAGAAATTATTAGTGTATAATTTAGGATGGTATGTTGCACTCAAGTGACTATGTATTAGGCCTTTCTTTGGGTAATTCCATCAGACAATTTACTTTTGTCATAAGGAGAAAGACATAGTAAAATTTACAGTGTACTGTACAAACACCCTGACTGTTATAAAATCTACAGGTGGAACAGGTGGAAAACCTATTAAGACTGATTTTCAAATATTCGGAAACCCTAGTTCCCATAAATTAGTGTCAGCACAATTAGAGACCAAATTTGTGCAAACGTAGTGTGTGAGCATCTTAAATATGAAGAGATTCAAATAACTGCTCTGATGTAAATCTAATTATGCAACTGTATAAACAAATACATTGTGTATAAACACGATAAATAAATAGACACAAAGGACTATGATATGGGCATGGGATTCTTATACACATGTTCTACTGTCCCAGTCAAGAAATTAATTCAAAAGAACCAATGAAGGTGTACTTTGTAGTTCCAAGTCCACTTGGCCATTTGTTTCAAACAAACAGCAGGAAGAGGCGGTCACCATTTCATGAATAGTATTTATTCCATTTCACTTCCAAATGTAGCTGGAGGAGATTTGGTATGTTGGACAGCCCATTTCATTTAAGGCATTTGTCTCTGGTGTGGAAATGAAGAAGGATCTGCTGGAAGCATGATTTTGGAAAATTTTCTCTCAAGATAAGTTCTTTTCCAGTATAGGTCATTAAGTGTATTTGTGTGTAAGGTTGTAAAGAGCATAATTCAGGGTGTTTCACACAGCTCTTGGCTTTATGTAGATGTGTTGTTTTGCAAGTTTAACAGTGTCCTGTAAGTTATAATTTCATGTATGCTGACCACTATGCCTAGGAAAAATATATAACACATACATTAAATTTTCATAGAGGTATAATGGTCAGTAAATTTTGGCTGCAATAATAAATTTGCAATCCAAGTTTTATACAAAAGATAAAGAAATTTTGCTGATGCATTGCATCATGGACTTTATAGTAATTTACTCAAATATTTTTTGAACTTATTCAAAAATCCCTGTGTGAAAGTTTTGACATTGGCACAAGGCCAAATTCCCCCATGAAAATACACTTTCTCTGGTGTCTGCTGTGAGATTTTGACCAGGAATAAACAAAGCAGGCTCCCACTCGAAAAAAAGAAAAGTTTATTAACTAAACTACAAAAACAATTACTAAATTACACACAAAAGAAAAAGAAAAAGACAAGGAAAATGAAAACCTCACAAAAAAACTCTTCTCCTCCTCCCCCCTAAATTCCCAATACAATACATCTTCCAAAATCACCAATTCTGGGTCCAGCACCACCCTTTAGAATGCTCAACTTTCAGTTCCTCAAGAGGAGGGGGAGTCCTTCCGTGTGTCGTGGTGGCCTTTTCCGTCCTTGTTCCGGTGCTCTCACCACCGAACAGGAACCAGGGCTGCTTCCAGGGTTGTCTTTTTAAGGATGCTTTGTCCAGTTCCAGAAAAGCACAGTATCTCACCTTTGGGACATCTGTCCCCCCCATATTTTATATACCCCCTGGGGCCGAGGGGTACCCACACTGAATCTTCTTTGGCTCTGGGACATTTCTCCCCCTGGACTCAGTCTCTGTATCACACGGAAACATGGCTCTGTCCATGGCTACACAAAAGAGTCCAGCATAAAATGCCACTCCATCTTCTCCATTCTTCCAACATCTCTCACTCTCTCTCTCTCTCTGGTCCAGACCTCCATCACTCGTCTAGGAAGGGTTAATGTTCTGTAAGGTTTTCATTGTCCAAAGAAAGGGTTAAAAACTCCTCCCAGTGGCTGGACTCCTGGCTGCACCCCTCCTCAGCCAGGCTGCCTGCTGCCAGCACATATTTACTAAATTTCCAGATAATGACCACAAACCCAGGCTGCACTCTCTCTCTCTGTCTGTCTCCAAAGTGGGGGAACAGGCTGCCCATTGCTTCCCAGCATTTCTGTACTTCTTCCTTCCACCCTTGTGGGGGCAGGCCTACCTCTCCCGGGCCGGGCCGCATGGCTTTTCCCCTGCCCCCGCCCAGCCAGAAACTGGGCCGGGGGAGAGACCCAACTCCTTCCTGCCGGAAACCCAAAGAGAGACTGCCAGGGGAGAGCCCTGCTTTCACCCTGTGTGCTCAGAGGTGGATCCAATGCCCAGTGGTTGGGCCAGATGGCAATATTCAAATCTGAGCACCCATTGGCCCCATCTACAGCATCCCAGAAATCCTGTTTCCGGGTCAAACCATGACACCCTGAATCAAAGTGGCTTCTAAGAAGTTCAGCACATGATGAGACAAAGTTATCTGTCAAAACCTGAAAAAACACATTGCTGTGAAAAGCAACTTTGATATGGAAAAGGGCGAAATGGAGGGGGTTAGCATTGTAAGGGTCTCCACACAAGATGTGATTGACACCATCACAACCTGAGTACCTGAGGAACAAATTGTTCTAGACCATCCTGGTAATGAGAGAAAGATGTATTTAGTTGAATGGTTTATAGAGGAAATCTGATATGCCTCACAACAAACCTTTTTAGCGCTCTTTCAACTCCAGAGGGTTTAATAAGAGTTTTGTGAGTCCTCCTAATTCTTCATGGAGAATATAGAAGTAGGCCACTGAAAGCTTACTACTTCTTGAGAAAGACACTATCAAAAGCTATATAGGAAGTGGGAAGTGGCATTGTGTAATTTTCCCCATAGTAGAAGAGGAAAATATTGGATATTAACACTGAGCTGTTTTAGAGCTCCTTATGAAGAACTGCTATAAGAGGTTGACATGCAGAGACAGAATATTTATCTTAGGTTTTCTTTTCTTAATTTGATTTTTTTCTTCTTCATTTTTTTAGCATACTAACATATTTCATAAAATCCTTGGCATGTTTCATGCATGTACTTTAATCTGTAGTTGTATCCTTTATATCTGTAATTTTATAAAGGGCACACAATGTAAAAATTTGTTAAAAAATTTGGAACTATAATAACCTCCTGAAAATGCTACCAAAATCCTCCAGATGGAAACATATTAATCTTATAAATCTCATATTAAAACTTCCTTATCTTTCAAATTTAAAACTACCTCATGAGCTTTTCAATAAATTCCAGTCCACTCATATAACCTACTTGTATTCTTCATTGATTTTTATATTCCTAGCAAAGCAAATCTATTTAATTCTTATGTTTCATGTGAAAACTTACAGGAATTTAAACCAATCTGTTTTCTCAAACTGTCTTCTTGCTTAAGATACTATGGTGGCAAAGATCTTGGAGTGGTCCATCTATTTGTGTGGATATTTCCATGCAAAATTTCAATGACATGCAGCCACTACTTTTATATTTTAAATGAAGGCCATAACAAATTTTACAAAGCATGACAAACTATTTTAAACTAGAAAGACAACAACATTTAGTGTTTTGTGATACAAAACGTGAGATTGGGCACATCTAACCCACAGAGAGATCTGATAGCTAAATAAAGGAGAGAAGGAAGGAAATAATTTCACTCTAAGGGACAGATTTGAGCTGAAGGAATTCTTTACCTCATTTCTTCATCAGTTTTGCCACCCCATAGCTTCTGATTAGCTGCCATCAGACCTTTCTAATTGTTCTGTTGCAGCAATACTTGGAAACAAAATCTCTAAAGCCCAGTCGAGGTGCAGCACACAGCTGTGTCCCTGTTTTCTCACATTTTTACTTTTGCAGGTTCTCTATATTCAGCACAGTTTACATATTTTCTGTTGTGAAAAGGACTGTTGTGAACTATTTGTGAATAAGCAGGGTTTCTGTTTAAAAATGTAACAAGCCCCTTGTGCTACAAATGATCTGTAGCTTAAAACTTTATGTGCCAAATTTCATTCCTGAGGGAAGTCACTTGACAGGTTTTTTTTGGTAACTACTTGCTGAATAAATATGCCTTGTTAGACATTTGATAAATATTTCATTGAGTGTTCAGTTCCTAGAGTACATGAAGTACAATTACATCAAAATGAATGAAAGCAATTTCCCTGATAGCACATAATATTAAATATTGGATTATTTTGTTCATAGTAACGTCATAAAAATAAAATATCAGGTGAAATAAAGTGAAAGAATTCTACTGTCTCTCAGTTCTTGTGTTGGCAGACCAAAAAATGTGTTCTGTCTGCCACCTCTCTAAGGCAGACAAATATTCAGCTACTAAATTTTGGAAGGCAATTTACATGGAGACCAAAAGAATCCCCAAAAATTCACATTTGGAAAAAAAAAAGAAAGTGAATCATTAACTCCCTACTTGATATAAAGCCAAGAAAGAGCTTGTATTAAATTAAGAGAAATTAACACTATCTTACAGAATACAAAAAGAAATATCAATCCATTCTTTATTTGCATGTATATGGCCTTAGAAAATCTGAATTACAGAGAGCTATGGCCTATATCATTCAGAAAGATCATTAAAATATTATAAAGTCTGATGATAAATATTCAGCATTCCATGTCACCAGAGAATCCTGTAAAGGGTTTTCTGCCGCCTTCAACATCCCTTAACATTTTCAGTGGCCTGCTGCAATCCTTGATACCTGCCTCGTTACAGGTAACAAATGCATCTCATTTGAACTGGTACATTAAAAAATCCAGCAAGAATATCTGCAGCACCAAGAAAATATGGAAGATCTGTGGAGAGTGAGGGTTCAGTGAAGTTATAATAAAGTTGGAAATTTAAGCTCTCATGGCCACTGATGTCCTACTGGCTTATACCTCTTCAAGGTCACATGAGTAAAGGTGAATATTTTTTGCTGTATCTGAAGTCTCTAAAAGTCTCTTACTCACTGATTATCAGTGCTGCAATATAGTTATATTTCTTAAAATTCTGAACATTAGGAAGGATTATCTAAAGATTTTAACATTTATTATTCAAATTATATATATATATATAAATAAAATTACATGCTTGCATACCAGAGTATGTAGGTGATCATTACTAAAATTCACTCAAAGACCATCTTTCAAGCCACTCAGTATCTTCCAAAAGTTCACAATATTATTTAATTTGTATTGGAAATTATGGTTTCAGTCCTTTCAGGGATTTGAACATTGCACAGTGCTGTCAGCTTACCATGATTAATATGGGAATTGTGGAATTTTATCAAGGTTGTCCTGGATCCTAAGTTTTCCAAATTGAATGAGAAAAGCAAAAGAGCAATTAACCTTGCAGTATAGAATTGTTAGGGGAAAAAAAGTTCAAACATACAGTAGCAGTCTGACAGGAGATAGAATCACATCACTATATTCTTTTCAATTACATGACCATTGAGTAACGCTTTGGCTATAGACATAAACTTCATGCTGTTTGTCTTTCCTTAATTTTTCTTTCCTCTACACATCTTTTTACTATTCTATTGTTTGCCTCCTTTTTAAAACTTTTTTTTCTCTATAAAACATCTAACTTTGCCAAGTAAAATGATTCATCTTCTGTAACAGTATCCCTAACCTACATCTAGGAAGGCAATATAAAATCAAAGGTTTCAAAAATCCCATGACGTAAAATTCAATTATTTGAGCAACTGATAAGATTATATTTCAGTCTTTTTTCCACAGCAAGGATGTGTGAATTAAAGAACAAAATTATCTGCTTTATCTTTTCTTATGTCTTTTAATTTCTCATGTATGTTTATTGTTGGGGAAAGTAGCATCAGACTTCAGAATACTTTTTTTTCTTTGAGCATAGTTAGTAAAAGCTATGTTAAAGTGAAAGACAAAACAGGAACTGTTAACATGAAATACATAATTAATTTTATAATGCTGAAAGCAGGTTTTTTTCTCAATTCTGTGTCTTCAAAATAGCTAAATTTTTCTTTTGTTATTAATGACATTTGATACAATGAAGGATACCTAGGAACATCTTGATATGAAGAGGAAAAGTAGAAAAAACATTATTGGTACGATTACGAGTAGGATATTTTTCTTTTTTCTATTTGTTTTAATTACCATCTCCAACTCCCTTTCCTACTTGTTTTAACCAATCACTAACTCTTTCAACCAAATTAAAGAAATTTCTTCTCTGAATAAAATCTTCTCTTAGGTAATTTCAAGTAAAATATGTCTTACACAGCATCATCTGTAAATTATATCTGTTAGAGGCAGCATAAACCATCTGGACCATTGGGGCAGCATAGCACAGGTTTTCTTAATGTTATGAACATAAGTATCTGTTCAGAAATCTTTAAACACGATTTCATATTGAATAAAATTTCAAAATAAATAGACAACCTAAAAAATACATTTCTGTCTTTCAAAAGATAAATTTACATGTGCTCTGACTCAAAAATATTTTAAGGCAAAATCTATTTCAAACGTTTACTAAGTCCATTTCTGAGCCTAATTTATTTGTGAGAAGTCAAAAACCCCCAAAGATTAAGATTTGGCTGACAAATTATGTAATCTAGGAAACTCCTTTTTTTTCTTCCTGTTCAATCTGTTCTTCCCCTCATGCCCTAGTTCCTTTTTCTCACATAGAATTACAATTTTAAAATCAAAGGATCGAGGTATCTCAGACAATCAGCTCTATACAAGATAGAAGAAGAATTTTTAAATCAGCAAGCAAGCCACAATTGAGGTGGAGAAGTATGTGTTGTTGTTGGATAAAGCTGAAATTTTTCTATGGAATAAAAAAGACTTGGCAGTGAGAGTTTTCATTTGGTTTTTACTATGCACACAGATTGCCACAAGCTACAGGGACTACCTACCCCTCAATATTATTTACTTGGAGGTGGATTAGGGATGCGTTTACAGTCTTACTGGGTATATATTCTCATTTTGCATGCTTAATTGAAAAATCAAATCCTAGGAATGTTGATTTGCATGCACTATATGTCTCATAACATAAAACAGATAAATCCCAAAAACATTCACTAGAAAAACAAACTTCAATCACTTAAAAGTTCATCAGCCATTCTGTATTTTTTTTTAAATTTTTAAATCAATGCCTCAATTTCTTTTGTTTTGGATCTGCTAGCAAACGTTTTTGTTTAAAACATTTTGAAATATTCCCTAGTTTCATGTCATGCTTGTCTTGGTTTCTTCCAAAAATTATAATGACGCCATAAATATTCAAATACTCTATACACCATTGCATGGCTAGTTAATTAAACCTTGGTATTTCTCAGGTGCTGAGATGAAACTTCAAACATCAATCTTCTGTAACATTGTGGTTTTGCATGATTTACAAATAGCATGCTCATTTTATATTTAGACTCAAGCCCAACTAAAGAATTCACAAAGAATGTGAAGACTCTTACAGAATCTTCACTTGGATGCTGCAGACGATGAAAAACCTACTGCCTTGTAATGAAAAATCCTGGTACACAGTTGGACAAGATAGGGAAATTACTGCCATGACACCAGTCCCTTCCAGAAAACTGTGGAAGACTGTACACAGTCCATCAACTTTTTTTTTTTTTTAATTACTTTAAAGAGAATTTTAGTCTGTAATTATCAGACATTGTGTAGTCAAAAGTGCAGTGAAGTCCCTGCTCTTCCATGTGTTCTGGTTTTGAACTCCTCAGGGTCAAGAAATTCCTCTCAGCAAAGCATCTTTTATACAACTGCAAACTGCTTAACCCAACAATTCAGTAGGCAGATGAAGACATTAATTCATTTTAATTATGTATATCTATATGCATATCTATATCTATATATCTATATCTATATCTATATCTATATCTATATCTATATCTATATCTATATATATATATATATGTTTATGTCTGTTCACACAGGTGAGATTATGAATCAGTGACTATGACTAAGAGGGGAGAGGATTTGCTTTAGGATTCAACACTCATTAACTTCCAGCAAATCACTCTGACAACTGCAGGCTGTGTTCCAGGAAATGCACTCCGTGTCGATCACAGAGAGTGTCTCGGTCCTGCTATTGAAGCCATGTGCAAACTACTAAAATAGCTCAAACTAAGAGATGCACTAGTAAACACATGCAAAAATTAAAGCACCCAGGTTATAGCACATTTACAATATTCCATCTTGTAATCATCAACTTATTTTCATGTCCAGACAAGGCCTGCAACCTCAGTAATAAAAAAGGAGAATCTATTACTGACTCCATATATATCTTTCAAAAGTTCTAAATAATATTTTTCTGTTCTCACAGAGGAAAGAGAAAGGTACCCCTCAGTCTGGAAATCGGACCAGTTTATTCTCTGAATACTAGAAATATCAATTTTTCTCAAAGTTAATTTCACTTGTTAAAATGTATATATACACACAGGTACACTGTAACCCTATTTTACATAGATCTATAGCTACAGTAAAAATTTATTATTTTGATTTTCTAATCCAGCTTTCATCACCTTTTAATTTTAAGCAACTTCAGTACAACTGAGTGTATAATATTTAGGCCTACATCCAATGCTAGATAAGGAATGATGATAAATCAAAAAACTGTGGACATTTGACTACATGGAAAAATTTTAAGGAGCATACCAAACATATCTCTAATGAAATATTTTCAGATTATCACTTGGTTGAATGGGATCCATTAGGAAACTACTTCCAAAATGCCTCCATTCTTTTGTGGATAGACACCTGCAGCTCCTACAGCTGAGTTAAACAGAGTTAAATTTTCTTTAATACTGTTCAGGCAAAATGCATCTCAAAGCACTTTATAGGGGTGCAATATAGCAGACGGAATGAGAAATTAAAATGTAGTTTTACAATGAAGTGACTATGAAATGGTTCTGTGGGGTTTTGTGTTTATTGCATCTCACAGATCCCACAGCAAATTTGCTTAGCTTAGTTTATGGATAATATTTTGATTTATTTATCAACTACTGTGCTTCAGAATCCACCTAGCCCTGCATATCAAATCAAACTGAATTATCTCCTGATACTCAGTCTCAAGATTAATAAAAGACTTTACAGAGGGAAAAAAAATTGTGTTCAAAACGTAGCCCTACAACTCAACAGCTGTTCTTTAACAGAGATGGGAAGCAGTGTTTCACTGGTCTCGTTTTATTCAATGACTATTTCCGTCTTGATTTAGCATTAGAAATTTTCAAAGAGAATTTCCACTTCCTGCAGAGTCTTCTATTAAGTCAGAAATTTATTTTCTGCAGACAATGGATCTTACATCTCGTCATTTTTAACATTACTAAGATTTTTTAAATAGGATGTACAAGCCCCTGGAACTTCAGTTTAGTAGACACTGTTTTCATTGAGAAAGAGCAAATAGATTATTTAGATTATTTTACTAAATCTTTAAGTCTAGCAGGTACTACATAAGTAATACAAAGCAGCACCTAATTTCAAAAGCCATAAAAAATAATTGTTAAGGTCGGCAATGAAGGATAGAGCTAACATAAGGTACATCTAGAAAGAACCCTGCTCTAAAAGCTGAAATAATGACAGGGTAGGCACCACCTTTCTGGCAGACAACATGACAGGCATGATTGCTCTACAGGTATCTGAGACACCTGAAGACACATATAATTCAAATGTAGATTTTGGCATGACAAGGAGAACCTGAAAGAACCATAGGTAGGACAGTGATAGTGAAAGAAACATGAGAAGGTCCCAAAGATGTTGTCATTAACAGCAGATTCAGACATGACAGAAAGGTGTCTGATGAGTGACAGAACTGGGGCATGCAGGACTGTTTTGAAAGCAAGACCAGGGTGTCTGTGTTAGGTCAGCCCTACAAAGTCCATCATATTCCCAGCTCTAACTCTTGGCTTTATCACTAACACACAGTGTGAAGTACTCGGTATTTTTATGCTCTTCACAGGTCAGAAATTGGAATTTCTTTCCAAGGATATTAAATAACAAAATGAGGCAGGATCTTCTCTCTTATCTTTCTCTTTCTCTTTCTCTTTTCCTTTTCCTTTTTTTTTTTTTTTTTTGAAAAAAGAGCCAAAGTCAGTCAAGCCAAAATACCTTGAAATAAAGTTTTCAGGTGTGTTCTTGCTGTTTGTTTTGGGACTGTTTGGAGGTTTTTCCTTTTATTTTTGTATTGTCCATACTGTGTACATCAACAATAATAAAGGTACTTATTTTGTTTTTGTTAGTTAAAACTATAAATATATTTTCATTTACTGCTATAACAATAAATATTAAAAGCATTGCTGTGAATTAAAAGTTTCCATCCTTTAATCAGCCAGCAGAAATTTTACAGAATTCACTCCCACTCAACAATTCTGCATTAACGATTTTAGATCAACAGCCTCTCAGTCTTCATCTAGAATATGTATTGAAGGTCATATATCTTATTGAGCAGATGGTGTACAGGAAACCATTAGAAGAGTTTCATTCTTCCTTCTATGAGAAAGTGTGGGCTGAGAAGGAATTTTGTTAAAGCCCAAAGACTTTTACTGTTATGAAAACTCTCTGAACAGAATCAGGCCTGAAATACAGAAGTGTGCACGACTCCCCTGAATCAACACTGACAAGAAAATACGATTGTTTGCAAGGCAATTTGCTATTCACAACCTCCCCTGCCAAAAAAAGAAAATTTTATATGAAAGAGGTACCATGTGCAAAATATTTTACAAAAGGGCAGTACTGGAATAAATAACATTCCATACCAATTCACATTATCAGCATATGACACTGTAATGCAAGGCTAGTGCATAATTTAACTTCCTGTATTAGATGTCAGTCTTATGAAATTCCTTTCAGTGTTCCACATGAGAATGTATGAATTGTCACAGAAGAACAGACCAATGCACCCCCAAACAAATCTCACAGAGAGCAAAATGATGTATGAATACATTTGTGAAATTTGGTTCAAGATAGAGTTCTGATGCCGGATGTGTTTTTTGCTTCTTTCTCTTTTTTTTTTTTTTTCTCTGTTTCCTCAAAGTATTTCCATTCCCCTATGTGCTTCAGTTGAACAGAGTTTTCTTACCGAATGCAACTGGGAAGAATAATTTAATACCAAATCAAATGGTTTTATTTTCTACATAGTGATGAATTATACCTATTTGTTATAATTACACTGTTGAATATTAAAGTGTGGTCCATGTTGCAACGACTTTTGGGTTTTGAGATAGTTTTATTCTGGTTTTGGGTTTGATATGTGCTTTTTTTATCTTTAATTTTTGAGTAATGCACAATTATCATAGAAATATATGCACTTGTTTGTTTTACTACTATGCATAATTAATGCAGAAATAGTTCTAATTAAAGGTCACTGAATGTAAAATATGAATAGAACTTTATTCCAATCCACGATACTTATGGATTATGCTGTAGAAGATTTTTTCATGTGTTTGACAGCATTTAGGTATGATCAATAACAATCCATCCTGACTTTTTGAAGCGCTCACACAGCTTGTTGCTGTGTAGGTTATCTCAGCAAGGACCTTGTGTTACTGCCATTGGAAGCCTGGGAGTCATATAGAGCTTTCCTAAATCAGGTCCACCATGGAATATTTTGAAGTAGTCAACATTGTTTTAATTTTTTATTTTTGCCTGACTCTTGCTTTTCTAACTAGTGTCTTTAGGAAGCAGAACGTTTCACCACAGCTCATCATCATATTATATTTTATAAATAAATACAGCAAATTACTGAGGAGAAATTTCAAGCCATAATTGTTTCACTGAAGACATTAATTTAGTATATGGCAGAAATCAAAAAAGTAAGCTGATATGGCTTTTAGAGGAAGGGTGTAATCTTCACTTTCTACAATAAAGAGTTTGTGAAGTGAAACTAGAACACAAGATCTTCCTCCAGTGGATTTGGTCACATGAGTCTTTGTTTTCTCTTTCACTAAATTTGAGAATCTTCTGAACTTGATTGCATTGTTGCTCAGCTTCAGAAAACTTTAGATATGGAAGACATTACAATAATCTTGACATTCTATATCCTTGAGGAAGACCTGATTTCACAGGTCTCCAGATGAGAAGGGATGAAAACAATGAGTTCTTTAAGAAGCCAGCTATCTATGAAGTGGGCAGCATGACTCCTGGTGAATTATCTAAATGCATTGGTGTTGGCCTTTGTTTTAAAGGGTAAGGCAGAAGGAAGAATGCTGTTACCCAAATGCTGTCCAGAGATCTATTTCAAAATCAGTATAACTTCAATTATCACATGATTACACAGTTAAGTCATCACAAAATGAATGCACAAGCCCTTTGCAAGTTATTGACACATAATTAGCATTAAAATCAAAATTAGAGTTAAAAAATCTTTGTCTTGGGATAAATGAGAAGAAATTTCTCTATGGAAATGTTGTGTATAGCCTTTTGGCTCGATGGAGTCACCCCTATCAGAAATAGCATTGTTTTTGAGTAAGATCAGGGAATATTAATTCCTATATTCTTCCTGCTAATCACAAGTGGGAGTGTGTGGATGCTGATGACTGTTTTTATATGATAGAGAGTACAGATATAGGTTATGTTAGACCTCATGAAAAAACACTTGTAAGTGAAGAAAACTTTTGCAGCATTTCTTGAGCACTAGATCAGATTCCTATAATGACTCAGATTCCTGTAATGAATCAATTATCTGAGGAACTAAGTGTGGTTTCTTACTTTGACTGTTACCTGGGTTTTTTGTTTTTAGCTTAAATGGTAATACAACCTAAATTGGAACTGGATGACCACTTTTCATTTTGTTACACTTCTGCCCAGAATATTATTGATGCTCATGATCAGAATCAGTATCACGCTAAATTGGGTTTTACATTTTGCAGTAGTGTGCTTATGATTTAGGTTTGGTATATTCAAAAGCTAAATATGACAGATTGAGAGTTTAAAATTAAAAATACATCTTTATGTATGTATTGAAATTTAAAATACATCTTTATGTAATTTTATTTATGTTTTCCAATAATTTTTTTTGGGGATGACAGTGCTCAGTTTGGCATCATATTTGCCACTAAGCTTTTTTCTTATATTCTGAGACAACATGGAAGACCATCAACTCTGTTCTTATCCATCTAATGACTAGAAAAAACTCTACACTGAAACTGAAATCCCATCCAAATATCATGAGAGAACCAGAATATCTTTTCACTACCGTGATATGTAGTCATTTATATTTCTTTCCCAGATCATTCTTTAAATCTTTTTTCCATGTCCATAGTTCCGTTACATAAGAGTAGATTTTATTAAATGATTAAAAGCGAAGAGAGCTGACTGTTACAGGAATGCACTGCAGTTTGTCATTTTGAAATCTTCCCCAGAGGAGCATATACTTTATTTGACATTCATTCCTTCCATCTCCTTAGATTATCATGTACAGTCTAATAAAAAATACCTCATAGCTTTCCAAGCTGCTTTAAAAGCATGGTGTACAAAACAGTATTTTCTATCATGGAACCATAACACAACTCTGCTTTCCTACTCTTATCTGTAACATAACCAGGCCTCTTGCTGAATTATGTTCAGCAGTTTCATTTTTTATCCTTAGTGGAAGAGAGGTACAAATGAAAATGCTGTCCAAAGATTTCAGATAGAGGCACTACAATGCCTACAGATCAGGACTGAGGTATGGAAGAACTTATAATGAGCTTCAGTCTGTTGCTCTAGTAATTGCTACCTCCCTCTCTGTTTATAATGTGAGGGATGGCTTAGCTTTTGTCATCTGACCAACTATACCTTCCAACAAGAGAAAAGGAGACTGGAGGATGACTTTATCCCTCTCTACAACTACCTGAAAGGAGGTTTTAGCCAGGTGGGGGTTGGTGTCTTCTCCCAGATAACAAGTGACAGGAAAAGAGAAAACATCCTCAAGTTGAACAAGGTGAAATTTAAAGTGGATATTAGGAAAAAAATTATTCCGTGAAAGAGTTGTCAAGCATTGGAACAGACTAATCAGAGAAATGATTGAGTCACCATCCTGGAGATATTTAAAAGATATGTAGATGAGGACTTAGGGAAATGGTTTAGTGCTGAATTTGGCAGTGCTGGTTTAATGGTTAGAGTCAATGATCTCAAAGGTCTTTTCCAAACGAAATAATTCTATGATTTTAGTCCCCTCACTATCATTGTCTTGTTTCACATGAGAAATTTTTCTTGTTTAATCATTCACAGGGTACCTGTTTAGATATTAGGCAATGGAGATATTGTAGTACGTTTTGATGCACTGGTTTATTTCACAGATTTTAATCCTCTGAAATTCACAATGAAAAATTGTGAGAGCCATTTCTGTCTTACTCCTATTGAAAAGGAAAACTGTAAGTACCAATAAGATGTAGTACTTTATTACACTGTGATTCAATTTATAAGAGGAGAAGGGTCTTTTTTTTTTTACAATCATAAGATAAGTTTAAAAATATAAAGAAATGCAACTAGGATCTTGGTCTTTGATTCAGTTTTGGTAATAAATGGGGAGAGGGGGAGAAAATGCTGCTGAGGAAATGAGGTATGAGTAGGAGTGAACAAAATGCAGCATAACCAATATGGAAAACAGCTCTGTAGAGAAGGTCTTGCAGATCCTGGTGGACAACAAGCTCTCTGTGAGCCAGCAGTGTCTCCTTGTAGCTAGGGAGGTCAAGGGAATCCTGAGTTGCATTAGGAAGAGCATTGCCAGCAGGTCGAGTGAGCTGATCCTGCCCTTCTACTCAGCCCTGGTGAGGCCACATTTGAAGAACTGCCCCAGTTCTGGGCTCCTCAGCACAAGGAGATTCGGAGCTCCTGGAGCAGGTCCAGTGCCACTAAGCACTAAGATACTAAGATAGTCAAGGGTCTGGAGAATCTCTCTTACAAGGAAAGGCTGAGGGAGCTAAGCCTGTTCAGTCTCAAGAAGAGGCGACTGAGGGGGGACATCACTAATGTGTATAAATGTCTAAAGGATGACTATCAAGAGAGCGTAACCAGGCTGCTCTTGATTGTGCCAAACCATAGGACAAGAACCAATGGGTGTAAAATGATACACAGTAATTCCACCTGAACATAAGGAAAATTTTTTTTGTGGTGTGAATGACTGATCACTAGAACAGTTTGTCCAGAGAGGTCGTAGGGTGTCCCTCACTGGAGACATTCAAGAGCCACCTAGGCACAATCCTGTGCCCTGTGCTTTAGGAAGGCCCTGATAGAGTGGGGAGGTTGGACAATATGACGCACTGTGGTCCCTTCCAAACTGACCTAGTTTGTGATTCTGTGAAAGTTTTCCCTTTTAGGTAGAAAAAAAATTACAGAATTCAATAAATAATGTATCCTAGGTCATAAAAACACTAAAATATTTTCATTCACCAAGGAACTTTAGTTGTAAACTGGGAGTAGATTTAAAAATATGTTAAGTGCAGTAGTAAGAAAATGCTATTTCTTGATGTAAAACTGAGGCTCTGGAGGGTAGTTTCAGCTTTCACAAATTCTTCCAGCTTTCCTTTTAGGAGCAAAATCATGGGGACGTCAAGGCACTTTTTCTCTCTTTATCAGTCTATTTGACTTTCCTAAAGGAAATTTCTTTTTTTTTTTTTTTTTTACATTTCTGTAATATTTAAAGTTGTGTTTGAAAAACAACCTAAACAGCTAAGCTTATAAAATGTCTAAATTTTTTTGGCTCACACTAAGTCCTCCTACATCACTAAGAGGTACAGCTGATTCTGCGCTTCTTCATAACCAGTGGTTGGAAACTGGAAATATATATCTATATAGCAGATGCTTAGGATGCAATTTTTGATAAAACAATGAGAATATAAGGAAATCACTTCAAAAAAAGAATCCAGCTTCCAATTAAGAATTCCCCTGTCTGGGAGATCCTGAGCCAGCGAATACGTCTGTAGATTTGAATGACTAGAATCCTTTCAAGACAAAGAGGACATAGTTGGAAGCCTGTTTCAATGACCCTGAGACATGTGCCGCCAGGGACTTTTCTCCTAATCAAACAGAAATTTCATTGCACAAAAAACTAAAATAAGATTAAATCCTTTGTTGTGCAGATTTAATAGGCAGCAGAAAGTTAAACTCTTCTCTTGGTGACAGCATAATTTATATAAACTCTGAAATAAGCCTTGGGAAGACAGAAATGAAACTACTAGGAAAAAAGCCCAATGCAAACCCAAACATAAAACAAAAGAATGCCCCAAAACACAAATAAACCAAAGCAAAAAATATAAAAAAAAATCTAACTCTTCCAACAAAGAAAGGTGTGAAATAGAAATAGAGCATATTTTGAAATGATCAAATAATAGATCTTGAGCATGTACCCTTTTCAGAACATAAATTCTGAGAAAATAGAATCCTTAGGTTCAGAGGGTCTTTGCTATTTAATGGAAAAAAAAAAAAAGAGGAGATGTTTTACAAGAATCAAGGATATGAGGAGAAGTTCTAAAATTTGAGGGTAATTGGCCTTGATTCCATCAAGAAATTCTCCTAAGACAAAAAGCCTAACAACTCTATCAGTTTTGGGTTTACTATCATTGCAGATGCAGATACTCTTTTGCAGTACCAAATCAAAACTCAATGGGAGAGAAAGAAGAAATACAGAAGCTGGCTAAAGAGTATTAAAGTAGTATAAGACCTAATTTCAACATCCCTAAAACACGGTTTGGCACTAGGCATGGGGGCAACTTCTGCCATTGATTTACAGAAACAATCTCTTGATGCCTCTCACTACCAAAACAGTGCCATATAAACTCAGCATAATGATTAACATGGAAGCATCTTAAAAGTAGCTGTATTATGATCCATACATCCCCCTACTGGATTATTAGTCTAGAATTTCATAAACACATTTGTGAAAAACTTTATTCTAATTTCCGACCTAATTTTATTTATGGACATGGAGCACATAAAATATGTCCATAGGAAATAATTTTAAAATGTTCTGCCATAGGCAAGAAAAAATGCTTATCTGCTTCAAGAATAGGAAAAAGTTGCTTAAAACCAGATGAGGTTCACAAATCTGTTTCTTATTTATCTCTGTATGATTTCTTGGCAAAATTAATACAATTTTGCCTTGTGCAGTCAGTGCACAGGTACAGAAAATGCACTTTACTAGAAGAGATGAATCTAGTAAGTACCTCATTCAGTAGCACAGAATTTATTGTTATTTAATATAAGTAGTCTTCAAACTATAAGGTTTGAAGCTTACATGGATTTAATATATTTTTAAATATTTTTAATTGACTGGAACTTAGTAAGTTATGCATCTTATTCTATTTTTATATAGATGGCCTTATTACTGACACAAGTACTTATATCTATGTTCCAGTCAAAATTGTATATTACACATTGTAGAAAAGTAGTCTTTTAATTTCATGTAAAGACATTTTAATTTGGATGAGATTAAAATATTTGCTTTTCCCTGCATTTAATTATTTTTTCTTCACATTATTTCTTCTCCATACTGTTTTGTTATTTTACAGCTAAAAATTTGCCATATTGATGTTTTCTTTTTTTTTTTCTTTTTGTTGCGTTTTTCTGCTGAATTGATAATTTCATATTGTATTTGATATCTTCTTAGAAGAACTATGTTTTATAAATTATCCCTTTGGTAATCTCCTGGAGCCTTGATTAATATTTAAAGAACTTACTGAGAACAGCAAAGATATAATAGACTTTAAACTCTGTAATTATCCTATTTCACTGCTTGATATATGCTATGTGGCAGTGAGTTTAAGTATTGAAGTACACAAATGGCTGAAACTGAAAGTTAGGGATTTACTTTTGCTGGTGAGTGCCTATGGCATTGCAATATCTCCAAAATATTTTCAATGTCTGGAAAATATGTTTGAAATATGATGTCTCAGTAGGTAAAATTTCAGGCTGTATGTTTCAGGGTGTTTTTATGCAGAAAGAACAAGTATGACTTGGATAACTCTTAGTTTTGGAACTGTTTGGGTCATCTTCACTTTTCAAAGACTGCTGCAAAGCACATCTGGAAGGGACAATATTTGCAGTTTGAGATCTAAAACATAATCCTTACACCTACCCCTGAGAGGATTCCCATGTGCTGCAATTAGTCACCCTTTGATTGCATTATTTACTTCCTGAAAGCACCTCCTTTTCAAGTTCCTCTAAGTTTGATAATTCCTTCTGAAATTCTTTCTTTTGTGACCTTATTACGTCTTTCTGAGAAAGGCACTCTGGAGACTTATGTTCAAACAATCTTTCATATTAAAAGAAGAGTTTTCAACAGCCATGTACAATGGCAGCTCTTGTCTTTCATTCTTTGTTGAGGGAATTATCTGTGGTCCTTTAGGGTTGCAACCAATTCAACAGATATTGTAAAGCTGAGGTATTTGTCTCCCAGAAATAGGAGAAATACTGTCTCTCTTGTTTCCTTCTGCTTTACCTTGGTGATGTCCTTATTTTAAATATGTTTAAGTACTGTGCCTTCTCAAGTGCTAGTTGTGCAATTCTCCAGAATAATGTGACCTTAGTCTATTTTTTTTTTAAATAGTAACAGCAAAAGAAAATAAATGAGCACAATCATGTATTGAATGATCCTTGCTGTTGCTGACTTAAAATGAGAAAAAAATTAAACAGACAGAAAAAGCAGAGAGGGAAAGAAAAGGAAGGGAAGAAAAGTTCTTTCTCACTAAAGAGCAACATGAATTTCTGACCGTGAATCAGCAGACAGGAAATGCACAGGTAAAGGGTGATTTATATATAGTATTTTCTGAACTATTGTGTATCAAGTCCCAAGAATTTTTCAACCTACACTTTGTACTGGAGAAGAATTTGGCAAGACACTGGGACAACCTAGGGGCAACAAGTAGCACTCTGGGAAAGCACTTTATCACTTACTGGTCGATGCTTGGATCCATCAAATCCAAGAGTGTTCATCCACTACTTCACTATCCATGCTCAGTAGGCATGGAAAAAAACTGCAGCCTGGAGCAATGACCACAGAGAAGATCTGATACCCTCAGTCAACTCCTGCCAACATGCAGCAATTTCAGGGCACTTTCAGAGAGCACTTGGTGTAGTTCAGAAGTTTTGCTTAAAATAAATCTAAATTTATATGTCTTTATAATTAGTTTAACACAAGTCTGTGTGATAACAAAATGCCACCAAAATATACACCCTGTCGATTGAATGTGGGAGAACATCAGGGTTTCACTCAGAAATCAGAACTCATCCTAATAAAACTCAATAGGAAGCCAATTCTAATCACACGATTTAATTTTGGTCCTGAGATTAAAAACGGGGGGAGAACTCACAATTCATTAATTCCTACATGAAACCAACTCTAGATTTAGGAGTTGAAAGACAAAAAAAAAAAAAAAGTGGGATAAAGAAAATATCTGAAATCAAATATAAATTGCACATTTATATTACAAATATTGATTTTAAAAATAAAGGTTACTTTCTACTTTATTTCAACAATCCTACAGCTCCAAACACATTTACTCTAACAGACTGAAAAAATCAGATACTATTACACAAAGAACTTTATTCAGTACTTTTAAAATGACCTGTTGCTTTAATGGCTCAAGTTGACACAGAAGTTATGAAAGATATATATAGAAATTCAAATATTACAGGATATATCACATGTTTAAAGGTTAAGATAAAAATATGTTCACCTAGCTTAGTTTGGGAGGCCAGAATTTTCTCTTGGTTTTTATTTGTTTCCTTATGACTTTCTTGTAATGTGTGGTTCAAGTGAAACTTCAATCAGTGTTCAGAGATTTTAGTATGTCTGGGAGGTTAATCCTACCAAAATGCACTGACAAATATTTGGCAGTTCTATAGATTATGCATTTTTTACCTGTGTATAAACAAAACCACAAAATAAAATGGTATAAAGTTATTCAAGGATGAACCCTGCACAGTATGTAAGCAACAAAATCCTTTTCTCATGTTTGACAAAGATCTGAAAGCTTCTGCTATGTTCTATCCCAGTTTTTATGACACAAATATAAAATTCCAACTACTTTTCACATTGTTAAAGATGTCTCACCAAAACATTTTTACTTGTTTGTCATGTGAAATGGGGAGATGTCTTTGACCCTTAGTGTGGGGAGATTTCCTCAACCTTTAGAGTTGGATTTGTCTGTCAGTGCCCCAGGAAAGGTGAGATTTGTGCCTGACCAGTCTGTCAGTGTCCTGTTATGGGGACACAGTACTGAGCAGTGCTGTGCTAAAATCCTAATCATCATCTAAATCCTACATCATCATCATCTGAACAGGACTTGTGAATCAAGAAATAAATGGTAAAAATAAACAAAAAATATTCTTCTTCTGTGAGAATACAGCATACAAGATAAACTTCTTATGGAACAGTGGCCTGGTGATGTGGTCTTTGTTTCCATGACAGCTTCTGCTTTTCAATATTTAATATAAAATGCATTCACTTCTCAGGGATTAGCATCTCAAATGCTTCTTCCATTGTCTTTCAGTTGAAAGATTCCCTCTGGCAGCAATTCAAGCCGCAAATTGTAAAGGTGGCAAACCAGTATGAGAGGGACAGTGATCAGCTGTTCTACCTGGAACTCAGTCCAGCAGTTTCTGCTGCTAGTACTGCTGAGAACAGAAACACATAGACTTTCTTGTCCTCTCTTTCTACAGGTCTATCCCTGCTGGTCCATCCAATGTCCTTTAGGCTCTAAAAGCCTTGGTTTAGATTGTGCCCTAAACTCCAGTGGTAGGAGATTTTTGTCCATGACCATGAAAGTTTGTGCATAAACTGCTGTCCAACAGGAAGCTAGGATTTCCAAAATAATGTGAAATGTCTTTGCCTGCTGGTAGTTGTGCTTTTTTTGCAATCACAGCTCTGAGGCTTGTGCATGAATGAAGGGTTACTGACTGATCCAATGTATCAGATAAATTCACCAGCATGACAACCTGATCTCATAAATCACAGCATTCCCAATGTAAATAAAAAATTAAAAAAAAAACACCCAAAAAGCAAAAATCTCAAACCATAAAATTAATAAAGCTCCAACCAACACAGACCAAAACTCAAATCAAGCAATGAAACCCAAACTCTAGCATTTTCCACATATCTCTAATGAAAGCTCAAAACACCCTTACCCAGTTTTCTGTAGAGAGAAAAATGTTTTCCAAATATTCAGGGAAGACATTCAGTGTAACTCACAGACTGATAGGATATTTCAGATTGGAGAGGACTTTAGTCAAAACTTCTCAAATCAGGGAAGAGTTGTGAGATAGACCAGATTGCTCAGAGATTTATATAGTTGGGCAAACACCCAAGGATGGAAACTTGGGGAAAAAATCTTTCTTTGGACAACCTCCTTCAAGGCTTTATTATCCACATTTATTATTTATTATTATAAATGTGAAAGCATATATTCTTATATCAGATTAGACATTCCTGTTTATGACAACTCTCATTTAAATGAATATCCATTGTCTCTTCCCCTCCTGCCTTCAACTTCTGTCATGAGCCTGGCTCTGTTTACTTGGTGACTTTCTCCCTAATATTAGAAAAGTGCTATTCAGCTCCCTTAAAGGAGCATCTTTTTTCAGCCAAGAAGTCCCTCAGCCTCTCCTCATCAAATTTTATCCTGTTAATTTCACAAATAAATGACAGTTTTAATTCTTCTGTTGCAGTGTTTAGAGCATCCAATTTATATTCCAAAGTTCTCTTTAGGAGAATATGAAAGCTAGATTAATGAGAAAATTGAAAATATGAAAGATGTATAAACATATATGTTCAGACACTGTGATTTGATCAGAAAAAGAGAAATTGAATGATTGTCTATAGTGGACTTAGTAGTCACAGAACTTTTCATGCTTCAATTCTGTGACTGGTCCTTATTTCTAATTTAAGTTTACAAAGTTTTTCATGATGTTCTTCCGATTTAGTTTATAAAAGAATCATGATTTCATCTTTTCTCTAATTCATGGTTATAAGTATGTTCTAGTTCCCCTTGTGCAAAAATATTCAAAAGGTCTGTGGTTTGCAAAAGCCCTTTTAGCATTTTAAAGTTCCCTGCCCTCATACTTACTTGCCAGTGAGTGTTGGCTTTGTCTGAAATAGGGCTAATTTTTTTACAGTAGCTAGTATGGGTCTGTGCTTTGGATTTGTGCTGGAAATTATGTTGGTAACACAGGGATGCTTCTCTTATTGCTGTGGAGTGCTTGCACAGAGTCAAGGCCAAGAGAAGGGAAAGCACTTAATACCACTACCTTGAAATTATTTTAAAAGCAACACTTTTGAGATTGCAAGATTCTGTAAGACATATCAGAGTAGGATGAGACTGCACCTTACATTTCATCCTTCATCTCATATCTCTGTATATTTTGTATTGAGAAATGGATATAAACCCATTCATTTTAGGAATAAATGCATCATTTATAAAAAAGCCTGGCTGCATCTACATTTAGTAACTGTGTTGTGAAATCCCTGATAGTTAAAAGAAGTTCTCAGAGACAGCTGAGAATGAATCATAAGAGAAAGTCTGTAACATTCTCCTGCCTTTGAAGACCTTATATTCTCCCCTGGAAATGCTTTTAGACAACATAAACTGTCAATTTCTGATTTTAAATACAGCCATCCATCTGAAAGCGCATTCAAAACACACAGTTTAAAAAAAATACTCCTTTTGGCTTCGTACTTTCAGTTTTAAAGGTGTGGATATCAAAGGAGAAAGAGCCTACAAAAGAGCCCAGTAAAGTGTGTTACACAGGAAGAAGCCTATTACTGCGCCCTGTGTGGGTCGCTGCTGGTGAGAGAGAGACGGTGAATCTTGTTTCTAGATCAGAAGGCTGGATTTATTGATATATCATATATAATACATTATGACTATACTAAATAGAATAAAGAGAGAGGTTTGCAGAGCTGCTATGCTATCCTAAGAATAGCAAGAAAAAACTCTAACAAAGTTGTGTCCAAGGTCTCTGTCCCTAGCTTGCACTTTGTGATTGGCCCTTAATTATAAACATAGGAACATGAGCCAATCAAGGTGCCCCTGTTACATTTCACAGCAACTGATAACAATTGTTTACATTATCTTCTGAGGCCTCTGCCCTCCAGAAGACACAGAAATCTGAAAGAAAGGATTCCTGTGAAAAAATGTCTGCGACAGAAGCCTGTACCTGAAGGGAGTCAAGAAGAATCCTATAGGTGTTCTTGATCTACAGCTTTAGCGAAGGGAAGGGTCACACTCTGGAAACATTTATAGTTCTGACACCCTCTGGCTAGAGTCATATGTTTGCCAGGGTTGTTGAACTGAGTAGATCAAGAAAACCAAGGCTGATTCAGCTCCAGTAGCTAGACTGGGCACATTTTCTCAGTAGGCACACAGACAATTGCATGTATTTTATACACACATTTTATGTATCCCCCTGGCAAGCCACACAGATCAGCACAGGCAGAAAACACAACACACATGCAAGTAGAAACAGCATAAGTAGACTTTTCCTATTTCCCTCACAGGCTGAGCAGGCTGAGGATGCATTAGTGAGGAACATGTCTATGTACATCTCTGTGGATATTGTGGCTGTGTCTGTGTGATACACATCTCCCCAGGAGCTGGCCTTACAGTCTAGGTGCTAATCAGAGCCCTCATGTCCTTACTGTCCCAGCTGCTGGCACCCAGGCTCTCAAAGCCCCAAGGCACACAGATACACACACGTGTGTAAGCCTGCACTGCAGAACACATCTGGCAGGACCTGTGGCCCCCTGGACTGGAGGGCCCATGCTGGAGCATGTTTGCTGGCAGGACTTGTGAGCCCATGGGATATCCATGTTGTAGCAGTCTGCTCCTGAAGGTCAGCACCCTGTGGAAGGGACCCAAGATGGAGCAGTTAATGAAGAGCAGGGTCTATGGAAAGGACTTGTGTTGTAGAAGTTTCTGATGGTCTCCTATGGGGTGAACCCCATGCTGGAGCAAGGGAAGAGTGTGAGAAGTCCTCCCCATGAAGAGGAAGGAGTGACTGAGTTAATGTATTATGGACTGATTACAGAACCCATTCCTCATCTCCTTGTGCTGCTTGGAAGGCAGTGCAGGTAGAGAAAACTGTGAGTGAAGCTGAGCACAAGAAAAAGGGAGGGGGATGAGGGAAGGTGTTTTTAAGATTTATTTTTTATTTATCATTATTCTACTCTGATTTGATTGGTAATAAATTGCACTAAATTCCCCAAGTCTGTTTTGCTTATGACAGTTATCACTGAGTGATCTATCCCCGTGCTTATATTGACCTGTGAGTCTGTTTCTGGTTGAGGAGGGGAATGATAGAGCAGCTTTGTCAGACTCCTGGCATCCAGTCAGAGTCAATCCACCATGCTCCCCCAAAGCATACTGTAAACATTTTTGTACATTCCCAAAATATTCTTCCTCTGGATTCCACACCGTGTTCCATATACCTAGGCAGTCACCACGGTCAGTGTGAAAGGTGACCTGGAGAGAAGCTCCCACTGTCTTATGGTGGTGAGTGTAACCTGGTCCATGGGAAGGAAACTCTCCTGGGATGCACTTGGAAATGCACATTCCCAGAAATGTGCATTTCAATTCCCAGAAATGGAAATTTTCTCTGACTGGTTTGTTGAGTTACCTCCACCTGTCTTTGTGCCTCTGTATGCCTCTGTACATGTAGATCAGAATCTTTTATTATAAAACTTGCCTCTGCAGAGACCTCAACCAAAATTGAGATCCCCTAAAAGACATTTTGCAGCTTTTCTCTCCTCCTAAAACACCTAAGCATCCATCTGATATTCCAATAAGGACTTATGTCTTTCTTATGTCCACAGACATGCTAAAACATCTCACTACTGAAACTGTGGAATGACTGGCTCTATGGTTCTCAGCAACATTCCACCAGGTTCACAAGTAAAGCATTCTTAATCCATCTTACTTTCACAGTAGACAAAAGAAAACTTACTGGTAGTTAATTTTTCCTTATTGGTTAAAATAGGAAATCTAATTGGTTAAAAAAGGAAATTTAATTAATTAATTAATTTAGGAAATCTAAATTAACTTTCCTCTTCATGGTAATATTTGAACTTTAAGAGGTCTTAAACTCAGAGACAAAATACCCCACAAAATAATTACACTGAAGAATAAAATGTATACTAAATATACCTAGTCAAGAACACAACCAACTGAAACATCATCCCTGCAAAATAACATAAGGGTTTGGTGTCATAGAAAATGTAAAAATTTCAAGCTACAAAATTTCTAGAAGAGAAATGCATGTACCCTTATCTATACTTTCTGTTCCCAAAATATGTCACTTCAATGATCTGAAAAATAGAGAAGCCTTTTCTTGCTCTTTGGATTGTCAAAATTCCACTAGTAACTTAAAAAAAAAAAAAAAAAACAAAAAAAAACAAACAACCAAATCCTAACTACAAAAGCATAGGACATGCAGACTCTCCCAAAAATGAAATTCAATCCAGGCTATCCCCTTGGTCAGCTGGGGGTTTTTGAGACCTCATAACTGCGTCAAAATCATCCACTTCTAGGCAGATACTTATTTCTTTATATTTTCCTGTAAGAACCTGAAGTTAACAGTTCTGTTTTCCTAAAAATTGCTTTACTTAGAGGTGAAAAATAATTAAATCATAAAGATTAAAAAAGAATGTATGACTTTAACTTCTTACTTTGTAGGCATGCTCTGAAAATGTCTTGAAACTGTTTAAAGACATAGTGGAAAGGGAAAGGTGGAAAGGGGGCATAATAAAAAAATCCAACCCACTACTGTCTTGTCTTTGTCCTTTGAAGACGAATAACCAGACCAAATTTTTCTTTTAGATATGGAAAGAGAAATGGGAAAGTAAACTTGTGTATCTATCAATAATGAAGTCACCAGATAGATGGCTTTTGGGTATTTTTTTACAGAGTGCTGAGAGGGAGAGGAAGAAGGAGAGGGACAAAGAGAGGGAGAGGGAAAAAAAAGAAGAGGGAAGAAGGGAAGGGGAAGGAAAACAAAAAAAGATAACAAAGAAGATTGAAAACACTGTGATTTCTGAATTAATAGAAGTGGAAGGGACTTGAGAAAAGAATCAGGATATCAGTGTTCATCTTGCTCTCAGTACAAAACCATCTTAATGATACATGCCACTTCTTCAAACATGACACATGTTCGTCAATGACTAGAAAAATCAGGAGTTAATGTTTGCTGTTAGAATTATTTCACTTCTAATATTAAACTCCCATAATCTATGAAATGGAGATGTTATTTTGTATCAATACACTTTTCCCTCCATTTAGGCTTTTTTTGTATTGTCTGAGCGGGAGTTCATTTCCCCAGCAGCCGAGGCAGGGCTGTGCTTTCCCTGGCAGCTGCAGAGGAGCCGCTGCCCCTCTGATGCCCCTGCAGGGCTGCGGCTGCCGCTGGGCAGGGCTGGCACAGCCCCGGGCGGCTCCGACACCCCGGCCCCATCCAGGGCTGGCTGGGAAAGGTCCTGGCAGGGGGCACGGCCAGGGCAGCTGGGCCAAACCCACCAAAGGCCATTCCACACCTGGGACAGCTCAGCCACAGCAGCTGAGAGAGGAGGAACGGAGCCGTGCTTGTTATCTGCAGAGTTTGCCTTCTGGAGTGACTGCTCCATGTGCTGGAACCCTGCTGCCGGGGAAGTGGATGGACACTGATGGGAAGTAGAGAATAAACTTATTTTCTCTTTGTTTATCCCAGTGTAAACTTTTGCCTTTTTGCTTTTGTGAACTACCTTATATTAACCTACGAGTTGTTTTCCACCTCATTTTCTCTACTCTGCCCATTTGGTAGGCACTTTGCATTCAGGCAAGGTCAACCTACAATGTATTTCAGCTTGGAAAGGCAAGTATTAGCACAAGTTTCCTTGTTTCAAGCTGGTGAACTCCTAATAAAACATTACATCCATTTTGTCACAGCAATATGGCTAGAATTTCTCTGATTTTGTACTTTGAGTACACCAAGAACACAAAATCTTAAAAATCTTAAAAATACTTCAGTATATTTAGGCTTTCTTTTCTCCTTTTACCTTCAATCTCACAAAGCAGAATGGCAAAGACCAAATACATGTGGCAAATACATTTCACTTAAATATGGACAAACAAAACAGAAATCCCCTCTCCCATTCTGTTTTTAATTCTGTATTTTTGTGGTCTCTACATTTTCTATTGTGCAGAAAGCTTGTATGTGTTTCTGTATTCCACTTTAATTCAGAACAATTTTTATAAAAATCTGCTTTGAAATATCCATCAAAATGAGGCAGTTGCAAATTTCTAAGTGTACAGGGAGCATTATTGAAATTACTTGGGATGCCTTGGAAACAGACTGTGGTATGAAAGAGAAAGAATTAAGAAAAAAAACAAACTTCAAATAATAGGAAATGTTGGGGGGTTTTTTGTTTTGGTTTTTTGTTTTGTGGTTTTTTCATTTTGTTTTTTGTTTGCTTGTTTGTTTTTCCGGAGCACAGACAGAGATGTCAGGAATTCTGATCATATTATTGTGGAGCATTCATAGCAAACAAGATATTTCCTCTGAACAAGTTGACCAAATCTGAGATTTTTTGCCTTGTAGAAACCAACAGGGAATCAGAGGGCCTCAGGCATTTCATAGAACTATCTTCTTGTTATGGAGACTGATTGACTTAACTTAGCAGAAATTTGAACAGCTTGCAAATCTGCTACAGGGTAAATTCCAATTTAATGAAAGTTTTCCAGAGTTATTGGACCAAGCTTTTCTTGTACAATTTTGCTGAAGATGCAGCAATTAAGTAATATTCTGTCTCTGTGTTTGATTTTTAATGAAAATACTAACCACAGGAAAATTAAGAGCATGAGAGAAATAAAGAATATGAAAATGAGTCTCATAGAAAATCAAAGAATTAGTGTAGCTTTCTTCCCAAATCAAAATCTGCTCAGATTATTTATGCTACCATTCTCTTTCTATCTACTTCAGCATATGAGAACAGAGCTCATTCTCTGCAGAGATATCTTAGAGATGTCTTAGGGATAGGATGTCCTAATGACTGTCTTGTGCAGTAAATTATTGTGAGAAAATAATTTCAGTGGTGAATTACCATGATGACACCATGATGTCATTAAGCTACCCCTATTGGCTACTCCAGCTTTAATACTTTAGCAAGAGTCACTGCCTTTCATTTGTGTGAGCCCTATGACCAACAGAATAAATTTCACAGTATCTCTAGAAACAAAAATTTTGAGTTTGATGCATCCATGCAATAGCATGTTCTTTCATTTGCAGTAAGAACAGTTCTCCATCCTTCAGTGGGAAGACAACTGGCAGTTAACTATAAATGGGAATTTCTTCTCATCTGTCTAGTGAACCACACCTCCAAGGAACCAAAGAAGTCAAGCTATGCTCTTTGTCTATTCCCCCCACAAAAACAAATAAGTTGATAATATTTTTCAACCCAGTGACTTGAATTGTGGTCCTAAAGCTGTTGTGACTTACCTATATGAAAGTACATTAAAAAAATTATCTTGCAAATACATTATTGAAGCTGCAAAAGCAAGTGTTGAAGTGCTAAGAACCAGAAGATTCCTTTTCCCTGTAGAAACTAAATTCAATCTTCTAGCACATTTCTCCTACAAAGTGAGTAAAAGAACCCCTTTAGGGAAGCAGTATCCTCCCATGTAATCAAGAATGCACTTGAGAGAAAGTGATGTCTCCGAAACTGCAACTCCTGTGCACACCTAAACACACAAGCACACTGCTCCCTCCTTCCCAGGCTTCTGGGTGCAGCAGCTCTCACATACAAACCCCAACACTCAGGGTGAGCAGGAGTCACTGTGTCCTAACTCTGGCAACTCCTCGTAGACTGGGTAAGAAAGCAGTGTTTTACTAGTGTCTTGGCCAATTATCAAGGCAAAAATCACAAATAATTGCGGTTTTTAAGAGCCTCACTCTGAAGCATCTCTATGGTAGAGACGGTAGATCCCACCCAGTTTCAGATAACATTTTGAGGTAACTTCATGCTGGCTTTACAAAAAACCCCAAACAAAAGAGTTTTGCCCTTTTTTTAGTCACAGCCATGGGTAGGAGATAATTCTGTGTCCATTGCCAAAATGAGCCTAATGGTTCAGAGTTTACTATATTTTGTAATCCATTATTTCTTCTGTACTAATGCAGTGGCTTAACCTTTTTGCACATTATCAACTATGAAGAAATCTTAAAAGGCTGCATCTCCATTTCATATGAAAGTTAATTACAGTTTGGAAAAGCTAAGAAAAAAAGAGAAGAAAATTAGATTATTTGTGACAATGTTTTGACACGCTTTTTGCATATGATGATTTGCAATACCCTTTGAGTTCTGGGTGCAGCTAGATGATAGTAATATCAAAACTATCTTGAATATGCAAATGTGCATATCTATGACAAAACTATTAATTTACTTTTTGTTACAGGTGCAAACAGTAAGGATAAAACAATTCCCTGGAGTTTTCATATCTCTGATGACTATCCCAGACATTTTTAAATTCTGAACTAAAGTATCTTCAATATTTCTAGGGTAGCCATTTATACAGGCACAGCTACTTTGTAAAAATATTAATCCTATTAAAATTCAGACAGAAATATTTATTTCTTTTCTTATTTTTATGATTTGCTTTGGACTAAACAGAACATAATATTTATGAGAACACTTTCCATATGAAATGTATGTGACAATTTTTAAAGAAAATAACTTTTATAACATATAAGTAGTTTTTCTTTACTTACATAAATTTTCTGGTTTAGCTTAATTTTAAATATTTAAATGGCATAAATTTGCATTCATTTTATTGCCAAAGGTAAAATGAAATCAACACAAAATTCCACTTCATAATCAACTTAGTGAATATTTTTATTAAGAATATATCAAGGAAAGGTCAATTTTTACACATGAATAACTTGAATTTGTATTTCTGATTCATATGCTTTACTCCCTGCAGCAAAACTCTCAACTGAGCAGAAAATATTTTTTCAATGAGCCATTTACTAAAACAATCACATAAATGTACTTCTAACACTGCATGAACTACCACTGTGACAATTTGCCATGATTTAACTTTCAAATTTGAAATTGCTGACATGATGACAAAAAAGACAAATAATGAGAGCAAACACATTACAGGAAAGGGCACATTTTTTTTGTAATTGTCACAGAATTGTGTCAAAAGGACACATAGCTCCTGTTGTGGAAAATAACTTGTATCTTTCTTTGATTCCAGTTTCATACTGTGTGTAATAATTTACAGCTCTTGGGGAGCAAGTGTCACCTACACAAAGCAGTGCATTTCCAGTCTTAAAAGCTTCTTCATATTATTGCTGAAAGTTTTCATTCTCAATATTGTGTTTTGCACGTCACTTGCTTGTCCCAATAATTTTTCTTTTTATACTTACAGTGTATTTCTAAATAAAACAGCCTTTTAAATCCTCAAAGTATCAGCAATTTCTCAACTTCTTTTTAAACATTATTTTGAAAATGAAGGAATAAACAATTATATAATATCTTGTTATTATTCATAATTTAGGGATGTCTTAGTATTAATTTATTTTAGTCAGTAAAAGAAAGTATTGATTTAAGAGACTTTTCCACCAATATAATGACAGTAAAAGAAGGTGTGTAGCTTCCCCCAGAAACAGGCAATCTTGCTGTTGTGAGATACAATTTTGCCTTTACAAAGAATATGTCTGATTTCACAGAACTGCAGGTACATCAACAGAGGATCTAAAGACTTGACTAAAGTGTTCATAAAGACATAGTGCTTTATGAACTATTAAAAGCAATTGTTTGCGTGCTATTAATTCTTATTCTAAATACACTTAAAAGCTGCACAAGTTTATTGGTAAGGGTAGATTTTTTTTCTTCATGAAAGACTGTACTTCCTGAAAAGAATTTACATGATTTTTTTTTTCCATTTTCAAAGTCATAAGGTAATCAAACAGTTTTTAAATAAGTTTAAAAGAAAATTTATCAAAACTGCCTTGTACTGAGGCTTATGAAAACAAGACAAAACTGATCAAACAAGTTAGTTCACTCAAAAGTGAATTTGGAATGCACCCAACTCACCTAAAAAAAAAAAAAAGCATTGAATATTTCCTGCACCAAGAATGTGAACATGTGCTTGAATTTGACAAATTTGACAATTTTAAATTATAAAATTCTTAAAAATTTTCCATTTCATTGATATTTTACATAGGACAAAAAAATAAAGGAAGGGTTTTCTTGATAAATTGATTTAAATGTAGAGACTATCTTTGATAGAAAGGAATATGATATAACTATTCTTGACAAGAAATTTGCATAGAAAAAAATTGATATTAATTAAATATTTGAAAATATTAATTGCTGGATGATTTTTTAAAATTCCTGTTTATTTACTGATATATCATAAATATTATTGTCAAGATTTTCATTCCTGCAGTCTGCTAAACATTAAAAACACAAGAACATGGTTTTGTTATTCATGAAACTAGGTAGAAATAAACTTTTAAACAAATTGATCTTACTGTGATATTCACCGTTTTGCAGTTTATGACAATATAATGATGAATTGTCTTGCAGTAACACTCATTGAAGTCATGAAAGGTTAATAACTCATTTAAACATTCATTACATGTCCCTATCAAAGTCATCTTAATTTCACAAAGACATATAAGTTTCTCTTTAGGGAAACACTCTCTCAGGATTCAAGTGTGATTCTTTATTAACAAAATGGCAAGTGCAAAGTTACATGTCAAAACCCTGACTGATGATGCTGCAAATTGGTTCTTCCACCAAAGCAGAAGACTTTAAATTACTGCTTTTTAAAGGTGTGCTCCCTCAAAGGCAATTAATGTGTCAGTTGTCAGTCAGGATTATTTAATTTCCCAGTGAGGGCTAAGAAAATGGGTACAGCAGATTGATGAACAGAACGTGGTGATGCCCACAAGAGAATTCTAATAATGCTGGCAGTTTTCTGCATTTATTTGTTCTAAGATTTAAGAATTGAAAGTTGTGTGTCAAGTAGAATTTGGAAATTTCTTTTAATACATTCAAAAGCAAAAACAAGCCAACCAAACAAAGCAAACAACAAAAAACCCAAAACCACAAGAAAACCCATACAACAAACAAAATCATCACAAGGACAAGAGCTTTAAAGGAACATAATATTCCTAGTCATTCATAACTTTCCCCATGCAAGTCATAAAAAAGCATGATAAAATTTCTATTTCCAGTATATCTGTTTTGTTATTTATCTTGTTGACAAGCTATGTCCCACACAGCCCTATCTCAGAATGAGCAATAGCTCACCTAAAAGTTGTAACAAGATTTTAAATACTCTTTATTCTGTGATCCAGGACAGTGATTTTTAGCTGATGGCCTATGATTTAGGCATGTCGTCATGTTCAGAATTCAGGGCTCTGCACCTGTGTTACTAATTCCTCCTGGTTGAAATCCAAAATGTTCTCCAAAAGTGAATCTAGAAGTTAAATATACTGTTCAGTTATATACTGTTCAGTTCACGCTGAGGACCATTCTTAGACTACATCAATTGAATTCCTTACAAATGAAATTAAATTGGAAAATGCAATAAATCCAGGATTATGAATCAGTCAGCCCATGAGTCTGTACTGAAGTCAGCCTGAAGTACACTCTCAGAAATTACATGAGATTGTCAGCACCAAGCATTCCACTGCATAAATCCATTCCAACTCAGCCACATCATTTGCTGATGTAGACATAGCTCAGATCTCCTCTGCTGGTGCTGTTCCACCTGTCATCATGTAGTCAAACTCCAAAATATAAATATTTCTGTAGGAATGCTAGGAACACTTGAATTGAAAAAAAATCTGAGAATTTGAGAAACAGAAGCCATGCAGAAGAACTTCAGTGTGGAAACAGTCATCCCAGTTATGTTTTGTTCTTTGCAAGCCCTGATGCCTCGAAAAACAAACAGCATAAAAGCATAACCCTGGCTTTCAATAAGATAAATGTTTGCTGTGTATACAGATGGGATTTGATAAACCCAGAATGGTAACCTACAGATAAATACATGACTAAGTTTTCTGGAAAAATGAGTCCATATGCAGTAGATTTCCATTCTCTGAATAAATATGATCATCAAAATTGCTGTCCAGATATCTGTCACATTAAAGCTTGCAGTAAGTGATGTTACTTACTTCTATTGTTTTTAATTTTATTGATTCAGAATTAATTTGCTTCAATCTTCCAGTAACAAAATGCAGTGTTTCTAAAGATAGCATATTTAAGTAATTTCCCTTTAAGCATGTAAACACGTTGAGTTGTTTAAGAAATCATTATCAGAAGAGCAGAGTGTTCCCTTGAAACTGAGGCTGTTGCATAATGGAGTGTAAAAAATAAGGTCTCTTCATATATTCTGCTCAAAAAGAGATTTTTTATTAGAACAGGGACCAGAAAATCATACATGCTTATTTTTTGCATGGCAAGTTTCTACCTAAGAAATGACATGAAACAATAAGTACATAAGGTATTATTACTTATTTAATATAACATCTAGAAAATGCTTAGGGCTGTCAATTGAAAAACAGATAAGACAATTTGAGTTTAAGTTTTTACACTGGAATTTGTGTTCTGCTGACAGACAAGTAAAAGAAAGTAACATTTAGTTTTTAATTTATCTTTTCAAAGACCTCTAAGAAAAGAAGAAATCTTGAATATTTGAAATATAATGCAAATGGCAGGGTTTTTGTTAATCCTTACACAAGTATATATTGTCATGGAGAAAGAATGTCTTATCTTTCAAGACTATAATCCAAAATGCCTGTGATGCTTTTACAACCCACACAACAAGAGGCTTTTACTTGTTTATAAAAGCTGTAGGTATCACTAAGCAGCAGAAATAATGAGCACGTAGCCAAGGAAATGAGTAAAACTAATGCTGATAAACTATCTGTACCTTAAGGATAGAATCACAGCATACTTTGTAAAATATATTAATTTCCTTTATTAAGGTATTTTAAATGTGCTTTTGAGTGTGAAAAACAGGAAGGTATACAAGACACAATTCATTAGGAAAATACTCAGCCGAAGAGCAATACTTCTGTTTCATAATGCCAATCGTTTTTGTTTTCTGAAAACTTCTGCGATTTACAGATTTGATTGAAAGGTCATTTTTTAATTTTAAAATTAAATCCAGTTGCATAATCTTGTATTAATATTTATGTTCAGAATGTCTATTGTTCTGAGCATGTGAGAGTACTCTGATAGACTTTTTATTTCTTTTCTAAAACATGTTTGACAGGGACTCAAAGACACTCAATAAACTTAGCCACATATGTTAAAATATTTAATAACATTATGCTACTGGAAGATGCATCTGAGGAGGTACTATATTCTGAATCATCTACATTATGGCATCTGGCTTGCTTTAAGATTCATTTTTATCTGAGTCATCTTATTCTTTTTTGCAGCTTGACAGAATAGCTTGACTCATTTTTAAAAATACAAAATTTTTTTTTAATTCCTCATCATGTGAAAAGCTCTTTGACTGATAATGTTTCCCCTCATTCTATTCTTCCAATATTAGAAGTTATCTGGCTTTCACTGCACTAGTCTCTACACATTTACTTTAGAAAAGTCAACCAGATTTAAAGCTCTTAGACAAGAAAAAAAAATCCCTGACTTGTGCACTTAACAGACCTCTTTCTTGTGGGTAGTCTTTGTGCTGTTCCCTTTCTGAAATGTAAAATTTGCTTCATGGATCAACAAGAGGAGAAAACTTTCTTTGCATAAAGATGGAGCTGAAGCAGACATCAACTGCAGTCTGAAATCTTAATGGATGGAAGGATCCTCCCTCTGTTTCATGGCTATGTAAAATATTTGCATATATTTAGAATATTGTGAAATCATCACAAGTCAGGCAAAAAGTTTTGGAAAAAAGAAGTTTATTCTGAAGAGGTTTATGCAACATCCTTGGGTTGGGGTGATATTCTTCCAGTGATTCTCCAGAATTACATGAATGCTGACAATTTTTATCCTATTCCAGGGAAGAAATTTGCAGGTTTGATACATCTTTTGCATTTAACTGCATTCCTGAAATTCTACCTGTTAGTTTAACTTATTCCAAAGATATGTCAATCGTGGAAAAATTGTTCCTTATCTTAAAATACATGCCTAAGTGGAAAGCTGGCAGCTGGCAGGGAAGAAAGAACAAGGCAATAGTAAAAAACCCTAAAAATTAAAAAAAATCATACATTTGTATAAACTGAGTCTCATAAGTATATATTTATAATGCTTATGGTTTTCCTTTGGAAAAAAATGGAATGCTCCCCAACTCACTGACAAATAGATGAGTGAGGTGTCCACACTTCTGTTTAGGAAGAATGTTTTTTTTCTGGACATTGGAATTAAGGATGCTGCAACATAGTTTGCTTACAAACTTTTTCCTGCCACCAAAGATGAGACAAAGATGACCTCCATGACATCTTTTCTAATCTGTTATCTCTGACTTTCTGTCTGTCCTCTCAGGACTAAAATTAATTATTATTTCTGAAATGGATAGTGCAACCATTCACAGAAATTTGCGTATGTATGGAGCGCTAAGTAAATTTTCTTTAGCACTCTAAATGCTTTGTGTATTTCATTATTTTGTGTATTTCATTCCATATTTTATTCAAATGTATAAAAAAAGTTCTGATCCCATTTAAACCAGAAAATTATGTTTCATTAGGTTCAAAGAGAGAAGAAACGGCAGGAGACAAGACAAGGAAAGGGAAAAAGAAGGAAAATTATTTTGTTACTATTCAGACACAAATATTAAATGAAAACTATGAACATTCCAGAGGGAAGCTACTGCTGGGAAATCAGAAACTATGCAAATTAAAATGTATTTGTTTAAATTGGCTAATTTCCTTGGCATTTTTTGAAGAAGAGCTAAATCTTATTCTGAGAACACAAACAGGACAGCCCTCAAGGATTTAATAATGAAGCACATCTTTCCCTCAAAAAATGTTAACAATTTGCAATAGTAAAAGACGTATATGGGGCTAAGTTTTAACATATTGCAAATAGGAAAGACAGAAATGCCAAAATCTACAAATACAAAGGGCTATTCCTTTACTGGAAATAATTCTCTGAGGGCCAAAGATGAAGGAGATAATAAATTTTGTAACCAGCTTGCCCCTTTCCATTAGCATGAGCAAGGCCAAGAAATGGTAATATGCATAAGAAAGCACATAATATGCTTCTCTTTTCTTCTCTTCTCCTGTCTGGGAAGTAATAGATCCTTAAAAATATTTTTAAAGGAATCCCACATTTTAGCTAATGATCATTGCACACATATGATCATTACTCTGATTACTGCCTTTTCATTCAAATATCTGTTGCTTAGTTCTATGCCTTTACTTAGCCAGTGAGATACTTTTTTAAGAGCAAAAAGACCTAGCAGTGACCTTGAAATTTAAGAAATCTTAACAACTCTGAAAACAGCCTCCACTGACCCAAAGAACTGGAAGAGCAGTTGTTACCAGAGAACTGTATGGTTAAACTGTTACAGCAGATGCACAGATATATAGCTGTGGAGCAGAAGAGAATCAGAATCACTGAATGGTTTGAGTAGGAAGAGAGGTTAAAGACCATTTAGTTACAAACCCCCTGATATAACAAGGGACACTAGAAGAGGTGGCTCAAAGCCCCAATAAACCTGGCTTTGAACACTTCCTGGAAGGGGTATCCACAACTTTAAATATCTCAAAATTGAGTGCCAAGAAGATGGTTCCAGACTCTTTCAGGGGTGCCCAGTGATAGGACAAAGAGTAATGGGCAGAAACTAAAATACAGAAATTTCCACCTCAACATGACGAAGAACTTGTTTACAAAGCGGTTGGCAGAGTACTGGAAAAGGTTGCCTATGTCTCCCTCTCTGGAGACATTAAAAATCCACCTGGACACATTCCTGTGTCAACTGATCAAAACCCATCTGTCCCTTTCCTTGGCAGGGGAGCTGGACTAGATGATTTCTAGAAGGCCCTTCCATCAATAACAGCTCTGTGATTCTCTGGGGAACCTGTTCCAGTACCTCACCACTCTTACAGTAAAGAGTTTTGTCTTAATATCTTATCTAAACCTACTCTCTTTCAGTTTAAAGTAACTTCCCTTATCCGGAGACTATATACCCTTGTGAACAATCCCTCTTCAGTTTTCTTGTGTGCTCCCTGGAAGCTCTCCCTGGAGAGCCTTCCCTTTTTCAGGCTGAACAACCCAACTTTCTCAGCCTCTCCTCATAGGAGCTGTACTCCATCCCTCTGACCATCTTTCTGGCCCTGCTTTGGGCTCACTCCAACAGCTCCATGTCCTTCTTGTATCAGGAGCCCCAGACCTGGATGCAGTACTCCAGACAGGGTCTTACATGGGTGGAGTAAAGGGGAAGAAACAACCCCCTTGACCTGCTGGCCACACTTTTTTGGAGCAGCCCAGAATACATTTGGCTTTCTGGGCTGCAAGTGCACATTTCTGGGTCACGTTAAGCTGCTTGTCAATCAACACCCCCAAATCCTTTTCCTCAGGGCAGCCCTTGATGCATTCTCTGCCCAGCCTGTATTTGTGCTTGGCACTGCTCCTACCTACATGCAGGACCTTGCACTTGGCCGTGTTGAACTTCATGAGGTTTGCACAGGCACAAATTCCAAGCCTATCACAGTCCCTATGTATAGAATCCATTCCCTACAGCCCATTAACTGTTCCACAGGTTGTCAGCAAACCTGCTGAAGGTGCCCTCAATTCCTCTGTTATGTGGGAGGAAGTATGTCATGAAGAAGAAAGCAAGTCATGAGAATGATGCAGAGACATGAGTTGAGTGTCTGACAGCTTAAGAAGTGTTCAAACACTGGATTATTAGGTATTTTGATGTGAGACTTCCTTAATTCTTTTTGCAAAACAGTTCTGCTCATAAAATACATAATGACCCTTTCTTACTAGTACTTAGCCAGACCACTGAAGTATGATAAGTAGTATAGATTTTCACTGAATATGTATTATGAGCTGAATAGACCCTTTATAGATTTATATATGTGCCTAAAATTCATCTAAACCTAACTTTTTCCCCTGAGTGTTTTAAAAAAAATAGCAACAGGAAAACCTGTTCCCATTCTGAAGTGCTTCTTCTCCTCATAAACAACACAGTAAGCTTAAATACTTAATTTTATCCTGAAACTTCAGCTAGGAGATGAAGCACCTCACTCAAATTTTACATAAATATTACCCATGCCTTAAGTATTGCACTGCACCAGAAGGTTTATGCATATCTCACAACTCACTTCAAATCCCAAACCAGAGTTTCAGCGCAGTGTAAGCTATATGTGTACCTCTTCTTTGCATAACACAAAATCATTGAGAGAGTGAACAGATACAAGAATTTTAAAGAAAATATTGAGAGAAGTACAAAAAATGAATCACCATATAGGGAACAAGTCTGTTTCTTTAAAAAAGGTGAATTGGGAGAATTTTGATAATCCTTCATCACACATGTCTCAAGTATACACCTCTAAAGCTATCAGCCATGTAGATCACTGCTTCATATTCATTATGCATAGTGCCTTAGTGCCTGTGTCTTTTAAGCTGTAGAATGCAAGATGGCTGGAGGTTAATACCGGGTTTCCTATGCACGCTATCTTTGAAACCAGCATGCTGTATCCATTTAGGATTCAAGCAAATTGAACAGAGCACAAAAAGTGCTTTACATATATTAACTCAGCAACTCTACAAAAAAATTCACTTGTAATGTAAGAGGAGACAAATATCCGCATAACGATTCAAGCGAAAGCTGATGCAGGCCTGAAATCTGCAAGAAGGAAGGATGCTTTAAGGAGTGGAGTCTAAAGAAGAAAGGATTTAAGGAGGATAAAGTGTGCTCGCGAATGAAAAGTAGTTCAAGTAAGACTGAAAACAAAATGTGCTACAGGAATTGTCAAACAAAAAGCAGAGCGAACCAAAGTAGACAACAGTAAAGAAAGAACATTAAATTTGTATATAATGCAATTATATCTGTATATTTGTAAATACAGATAGGCAATTATGGGTAGGATCAAAATACCCACAGGATGTGTGCGTTGTACATCCAGCACTGGCCTTGATACCGAGGGCTCACAGTTCCTCCTTCCAGATATGGCACAGATGCCTTCAAATCCTAATGTCCTGAATGTGCTCCTTTAAAGCCCGTGTATAATCCAGCCACAGGATGTTTCCATCCGTGCTCTCTCATCCCTGGTACAGCTCTGCCAATGAGTTTCACAAAGACAGAAAAAGGTGAAGGATGCCTTGTCAGAAGAGGAGCATCCAGGGTCACAGATAGGCAGGAATTCAATGCAACCACAGGGTAAATTTGGGAGGAAATAGGTGTATTTCCAGTGTGCATGGCTGTACTTTGAGGCCAGGTATCTGAGTGGGAGAGATGTGAGGCGAGAAAATTCCTGGAATCCCTCCCTTCATCTACCCACACTATGCCTGATTGGGGTAGGAGTTTCCATGAAGGACCACAGTCTACTAAAAAGGCATGCAGAACATATCCAGGGATGCACAGGAAGAAGCCTAAAATATTTCAGAAAAGATAAAGGCAGAAAATGCTCTAAAAAATCAGAACTTTTTCTGAACAGAATTTCTTTATTCACAAAAGCATCCCAGTTTAGTGGAGCATGTATTTGACACAAATCCAATACACTTCAGAGAGCATTACAGTGTCCCTCAGATGAACTACTAGATAATATCTATATATTTGGTGATTATAACTAATTTGTAGCATTGGTCAACAAGGATATTAGAGGAAAGTAATTTTTTTGGTATCTTGTAAAATACAGCAGTAACAGAAATATTTCCTAAAATGTGATTAAGTTTAGCAGTACTTTTTTAAAAAGCATATTCTTTATTAGACAGACTATTAGACATATATTACTGTGGCATATGTGACAAATTAAATATTTCAAAAATGTTTTTTAAAAATTCATTTTCTTACTCAGAGTAATATTTTTTACCTTTTTTAACACAATGCAGTCTTTAATTAATTTTAATTTTTATCATCTGAAATAATTTCTCATGGAAAATTTGAATGATGTGTACCTGCAGTAATTTAAATTATGACACCATGTAATCCCAGTTCAGCTGACACTTAAGTTCAGTTGCACCTATATTCATACAAAAATAATTTAGAAAAATCACAGCCTGAAACAATTTAAAAATCAGTAAATAATAAAATGTGAACATATAAAATATCAAGTTTCCTATTATCCTCTGTTTTTGCAGGCAAAATTTTCTTTGGTTTTTTGCTATGTGCAATTGTGAATTGTGAACAGAGAGTATAACTCTGTCTCAGATGTTGACTCTGAATTAAATTGGAATTTGGTGTAGATGAACTGAAATGTTTTCCCTGTATGTAACTACTTATTTCCTCAGCCTAAATAAAGATATTTAGCTGACATAATTTCTGCAAACTTTATATATGTCATTTATATCAAACTACATAGAAATTCCCTAACAGCATTTTCAGTAAACTGGAGGCAAAATAATCCCAAAATGATACACAGGGGAAACATAATACATGAGAAAAAACCTGTCATCGATGTTAAAAAAATTAACTCAAAGCAGAAAGTAGAATATGATAAAATGGAGTTGAAATGTGTTTGTTTAAATGATTATTAAAATAGATACTTGCTTTAAAATTATTAAATAGATCAAATTAAAATACAGAATTATAAAATATGAAATAAGACAATATGTAACATAACTAAAGAATGGATTAGATATTAATTTAATGAATTTTTATGATTCATTCATATTTGTCTTATGAATGTAAAATAAAACGTACAACATGAATGCTAAGCAGATTTTATTTAGACTGAGTAATTGACTCATGCAAAGTGAAGCAATGCTGTAGATTACAAGAATACCGCATGTATGAACACCTTTAAAGATGTTTGGACACCACTGCTCTTATATGAACATGAACACTGTTTTCCTACTCACTTTCTCCGTGTCAGATCAGTAAAGTTCAATGTAAAACTACAGACAACAAAAAACACTCTTCATTCTTTCACATTTGAAAAGCCAATCACCTAGAATGAGATAAGCTGGGGCACATATACGTACAGTATTGCTGATTTCCTTATGAAACTCTTGCATTTCTTCTATTAAAATATTTGAACAGAGAATACACTGGTATTATTTCAGAACAACTTTCTGATGCCAATTTTCAGCTTCACTATGTATCCAACACAGTTATCAGCAGAGTCATTTAACGCCTGCTGTCAGGGGACTGGGTTTATTAATATCAGTAGAGATGATAATATGTGATGTAAACCTGAGCAGTACCAAAATAGAAGGGGTTTCCTTGACAAAACAGAGGGGAGCAAAGACGCTGTAAAACATTATTAGCTTTTAATGAGGAATAAGCTACAGCGTCAGGATAAAAGGATGAAAGGATAAAGCTTTTAGAACAGACATTAGGTCAAATTAACTGAAAATAAAAAAAGTCCCATTCATTAGTAAGGAGAAAACTTTAGCACATGTTACAAAGGGCTTAATACTGGGTCGTTAAAGAGAAAAGGATGCACAGTTTTCAGAATCAGACATATTCAATCAATACAAAAATCTTTGCTTGCATAACTTTTTCACAGAATCCACTGGAACTTTCATATTCAGAGACAGTTTTAGATTTAGACTCTATTGCATTCACATTTACATTTCACAGACTGTAAAAAAAGAACTAAATAAAGTAAAATTATATACCCAACCCTGCACTAAATTGAGCCTAAAAATTAAATCATCTTTCTCTTTTTTAGCCAATTATATTAGAAGAAAAATATTATTTCTCTGGTTTTTCTAATAATTCAGCTTTAGGCAAAACTTGCCAATAGCAGCACCACTTTCTGCCTCATAAAACATACTACAATATTATGAAGCCAGTAGGATAGCTGGACTTGGTTCATTTTTTAAAACAGACGGATAATTGCTTTCCTCTTGAAACTCTCTTTGGACTTAGTGTGTGTTCCCAGCTCTCATTGAAGGCAGTAGTAAATCAGGAAAGACATGGGAGACAAGACCATGCATCAGCAGTGACTATGCTTTTCCTCAATTCTGTTTTCTCTCTTGTTTACAGATTGTGTAGGGAATGGAGAAGACAGAAAAAAAAACAGGACAGAATTAGGATTTTTCTGAATTACCTGCAAACATGGTGGAAATCAAACAATAAAACAAAACTAACAAATGAACAAAAAAATTAGTGAGTAAAACAACAAAATCACCCAAATAAAACTCCCAAACAACCAAACTAAAGAAGATTCAAAAACAGAAAACCCAAATTACTCTTTTTTAAAAATAATCACATTATTTCTTTCTCCATTGCTAAAGCATTTGCTTGTTTCAATAACTGTTTATTGAAAAATATAATATTGTCAATAATAATTACCTTATTATTGCCAATTATAATATTGTATAATTTCGATACTAACACATTTACTTCTTCAACTCTATTGCAAAATATTTCCAAAGTGGTAGATTATTAAGGAAAAAACAGATCGAAGTGCAGGAAGTTCTAGACTCAAGAATCCTTCAAACATTCAAAGCCCTAAAGGCTCTTCAATAAGCAGTAAGAAAAAAAGCAGTAGGAATACAGAAATTACTGGTCTTGTCTTTCAGATACTTCTTTTACTATTGTGAAAAGCTGCAGCTCAGAATTCTACCTGTGATCCACTGCTTGTTCAAAACAATCCAAAGAATTTTTCTGGAAATATCTGCAGTTTTCAGCAAATTGTGATATTTTTTAGAGAAAATTAATTTCAAATATGCCTTCAAGTTTTCTATCTCAAAAACATTTCATAAAAATCACAGAGCTATGAGAAACTAATACCAATTTGGTTAAAAGCAAGGGAACTGACAAAATATGTGACTTTTTTTATTCTATGATTCTTCATGAGTTATCTATGCATCATTTTTAAGAACACAAAAATGACAGAATCACAGAATTGTTGAGGTTGGAAGAGACCACTGAGGGTCATCCAGTCCAACCTCTGCTTAGGCAGAGTCATCCTGGAGCTTGTTACTCAGGTTTGTGTCCAGACAGCTTTTAAACATCTCTAGTGAGGAGGACACCTCTACCTCTCTGGGCAATCTGTTCCAGTGCTCAGTCAACCACATAGTAAACTTATTCTTCATCTTCAATTGGAACTTCCTGTATTTCCATTTCTCCCTGTGGTCTCCTGTCCTTGGCACAAATAAGTGGAGCCTGGCTCCATGCCCTCGACACCCTCCCTCCAAATACAGACATTGGTGAATTCCCCTCCCAGTCATCTCTTCTCAGGGCTCAGCAGGCCCTACTCTCTCAGCCTTTCCTCATAAGAGAGATGCTCCATTCCCTAGCCTTTGCTGTCTTTCCCTGGACCTGCTCCTGGGTCTCCACGTCTCTCTTGTCCTGAAGAGCCCAGAACTGGACAGAGCACACCAGGGGCAGCTTCAGTAATGCTGAGAAGAAAGGCAGGATCTCATCCCTTGACCTGCTGGCAGTGCTCTTCCTAATGCATCCCAATGGCTTTCCTGGACACCAGGACACACTGCTGGCTCATGGGCAGCTTGCCATCCACCAGGAACCCCAGGTTTTTCTCTTCAGAGCTACTTTCCAGAACAATAAAATAAATAAAACTAAGCGATCTACGTTCCTAAACCAGTAGTTTTAATTTCATGTCTTGCTTTATTTATTTCCAAACTTATGAATTCTCTTTTGTCATTAAATGTAATGACAAATACAAATATCTACAAATTCAAAATGTAATGTGACAGCAAGGCAGCATATGCTGCAGTGCCAAAATCAGCATGAACTTTATGCTTACCTGTAAGTAAAGTATCAATACTTAGTCTTAATACAGTTTACTTGGTAACAAAGCTTACTTCAGATTTTTAACCCTACAGTCAGAGGGTCCAGAGAGGCTTTTATTAGCACTTTTGAAAAATTAAAAGTATTGTTCCACAGAATTTAATTTGTGTAGTTTCTCCAGGGAGATTTTAAGTATAGAACATAAAGGAGTAGAAGAGACCCCCCAGAGCGTTGTTAGCCTAGGCAAGAGCTCCATTCTTGTGCCAAAGGGTTTATTTCCAAGCAGTAATATTTTTCTCAGAGGCCCTAAACACTCTTGTCTCCAAATGTATTCTGTGCCAGAACCTTTCATAAAGGTTTCTCATGTGACGTATTTGCTGTAAGCGCTGTCATAATAATCATGTGAGAAATAACACAGCAGAAGAGCGAGAGGACTTCCTGAGACCCACTTTCAATGCTGATCTTTGTTAAAAGTCAATCAGTAAGTCTAATTTAACAAAAAGATTGTCTCAAGGACTTTTGGCAAGTGTTTTCCTGAGGTCTAGAGACTAATCCACAATAGAATATTTGATAATACTTAATTTAACCTGAGAGTCAGGTCTAGTTACATGACATAGAATCTGCAACTGTTTTCTCCCATGTTTAGGATGGTGTTATCTCACTTCATATCAATTTCCAACTTTATAGTCAGTCTTTTTTCAGGACTTGTGAATGGGAAAGTTAGGTGTCTTAAAAGAGCTAATGAATTCACATACATACCTTTAAAATTTATCAAGGTAAACTGAAGATAACCTTTCTAATTGTGAAGAGACAATTAGTTATATCGACCTTTGTTGCTGAAAATAAGCAAAGAATTATACCCTCATATTATTTTCTCCTTTCTCCTGTGTTCAGATTGCCTACTTCTTAACCTGAAATCTCTCTTTACTATAATATCCCTTACAAAGAAAAAAAAAATGTTGCAAAAGTGATTAATCTACTTATTTAATCTTCTCAACCTATATTTTCTGCTAAATCTTGATTAGAGTGAAGTTTTTTCAAGGTTTTATAGTGGGTTGACCCTGGCTGGATGCAGGTACCGGCAAAGACACTGTATTACTCCCCTTCCCAGCAGGACAGGGGAGAAAAAATAAGATGGAAAACAACTTGTAGGTTGAGATAAGCAAAAATACCATAAAATAAATAATAAGCAAAAAACCATAAAAGTTTGCACATGCATAAACAAAAAGTTGAACTTCAACTTCCCATCAGTGAGTGAAGTTCATCCACTTCCTGAGAAGTAGGTCTTCAGCACATGGCGCAGTTACTCCAAAAGGTGAATATAAAATAACAATTATCCGCTCCCTCCCTTACCTTTCACACCTGAGCTGACATCATATGGTACGGAATAGCCCTTAGGTTAATTTGGGTCAGCTGGCCTGGTTGTGTCTCAGGTTAGTGCCCTCCGCCAGCCCCCTGGTGGGAAGGGAGAGGAAGGGGAGGTGGAGCTGTGCCAGCCCTGCCCAGCAGCAGCCAAAGCGCTGGAGGGTTATCAGAGGGGTATCAGCTCCCTTCCAGCTACCAGGGCAAAGCACAGCACTGTGAGGGCTGCTGGGGGAAAATGAACTCCAGCTCAGCCAGACCAGATAGGCTCTCATTATTTGAGCTTGTCCTTGTAAAAAAAAAAAAAAAAAAAAAAAAAAAAGTTAATTTAATCTCAATTTTTTTCACATACCAATGTGAAGTTGTGTAACAGGAATTGCCTACAAATTAGACATTCAAATATGAATTTTTCGTACTATTTCTGCCAATACCCAATCTGTGCACAGGAAACAATTCTGAAAATTTCATAGCCATGGGAATGGTTAGTGGTGCCAATTTTTAATGACCAAGTTTCTCTGAACATAATTTAAAATAACATAAACTTCTTGACAACATAGAAAAAAAATTCCTTAAAGATTTGAACTATATTTCAACCTTAAATTTAAAAATAATTCCTACCTTTGCTCATAGAAAGCAATTCTTTCAAAATCTTGGCATGTAATCAAATCAAATCATGCATATATGAAATAGGCTGCACTGTGATAGACTTTTGATGTTAGTGATAAATTTGATGGAATTCCTCTCATTCACCTTAGACTTGTATATCTGCTTAACTGTGGAGATCAAAAGGCTTCTTAAGGGACCATTTCTCAGATGTAACTTAAATATTCTCTCTGGGAACAAGATCTTGATCTCTAACTATTGAACTCTATGCTTTGTGGGCTTTTTCCACCCCGATGGATCAAGATTGCAACAATCACTTTGACAAACAGGCATTAAATTGCAACTGTCAAATCTCATTGCTAGATAATGGGTGGTGACTACTTTTCTGTATCCTTTTCCTCTCTCTTTCTTCTCTTAACTTCCTCTCAAAACATATTGTAAGCAAGGCTAAAAAGTTACAGTCAATGTCTTAATAAGTGCATTGATCTTTGGAAAAGTTAAAGTTGGTAAAGTATAAATTTGGTAACTTAAATTTTGTGAAATGCCTTATTTTTTCTGGGTGTAGTTTTAAAATTTGCCAAGTGCCTAACCTACCATAATGTTCTAAAGTTTGCAAGTAGAAGTGTGTTTTTGAACCTCTTGAGAATTTTGTTGTTTCTTCTGTGTAGAGCCCAGCATAAATCAACCAACCTTCCCCTAAAACTGCCAAGAAGGCTGGGGGATAACATTCACCATGAACCCCATACTATTTCACAAATTTTTTGCTGGTGATTTTTTTCTATTTTCCTGATAATTTCTTTCCCATTTAGCTGCAATCATTAGCAAGTAAATTATGGTATCCCAAAGTTTGTTGGGAATAAAACTCCAGATTTTACCTGCCAACTTTATGTCTGAGTAAAATTGGTATAGAAAGAAGAACTGTGCTGGATGAATTGTAACTCATTTTTTCCTTTTCTGATAAGATCTTGGCTGTCTTCTTAAGTTTTTATAAGAGACTAATAAAGAGCCATCTTCACAAGCTACTAAGTGATAAACAGTTTTAAACAAATCTATATTCTAACTCTGCCATTAGCTATTTCAATTGCATTTTCTACATTTCTAGACAAATTCTTGCAGGGTGCTTAAAATGTAGGCTGATAACAAGCATAAGCTAAGTGTGGAATATGCATATACTCATGAGTTACCGCTTTTAACATTCACTGTGTTATCCACAAAACACACAGAATTGTAGGCAAGACACATTAACACAGAGAATCTGGTCCTACATTCCTACAGTTTCCACTCTGAATACTCATTTTTTCTGAAACTGAACTTGGTTGTCTTATCTCAAATTATGCAATACCATAACTTTGGTATATTAAGAGTTTTCTACTGAAGTGCTGAATTTCAAGGCAAAGGACTAGATCTATTAAATGTCTCTGTAGAAACATTTCACACCATAAACATTAGTGTTAAATTTATAGCAAAATTCAGACACTTCTAACTGCCATTACTCATTCAAATATTCCTTCAGCTTCCACATTGCAGCTCATTTTGCAAGTAAAAACTTTAAATTCTTGTGTATATGCATTCATTTTATTTCCACCACCTTCACAACATCAAATTATTCATGGTAGAGTAACCTCTTGAGCTAAAAGTAATTTCTTTGTATTTTCTATCTCTCACTGTATTTTCCTTCCAAGAACTTCTTCAAAAGCAATAATTAAAAAAATAAAAAAAAAAGCCAGATTGGAGTTATTGGGTATTTTTCCCTTTGGTGACTCTATATAAGCAATATTTAGTAATTTTAAAAGTAATTCTAAACATTAGATTTGTTCTAGAAGCCAAAGAACTCAGAAGCATTCTTCACGGTCACAGCAAAGAATGCTTTAACAATCTTTTCTCAAGATTTTATGTTTTGCAGATCTTGTTAAAATAAATGTAAAATTATGGTTTTCAGCTAGGAATTTACATTCCACTGAAGTATAAGGAACTCAACAGATTTCCTTAATTAGGTTTTAATTCTTCCATGTAGTTTGAAACTACCAAATTCTACTGATTCCAGCAAAATTAAGACAATGATCCCATTCAAAAAGGCAACTAATCTGAGGCTCAGTATGATTGACCAAGATTCCTACTCTCCTTCTGTAGTCTCCTCCAGAAGGCAATACAGAGAAGAGTTTATCTGTGGTGTTCCAAATTACCCCATAGAGGAGCCAATTTCTGAAATTGGAAAACTCAGAAAAGAACATCATAACAGTTGGAAAATAACATCATAACATAGACTCGTAAATTAAATATCTTATTTCAAAAAGCCTCATACAGATGAATGCATTGCCAGAAAACATTTTAAAAACAAGAAATCTTGAGAAGGAGGACATCAAGGGAAAATAAATGATCACAAGTTTTATTTTTTTAACTTTACATTAAAAAGTAAGCATAGTGAAATATTGGCACATATGGCAGTGCAAGCAGGTAGTCTTCTTTGTTCTAGGAAATGCGTTCATGTACATCCATGTCTACATATGGGAAGAGGAGCAGTATGTAAACACAGAAGGATTATTTGGAGCAAGTAGAAAGTAAGATAAATATCTCCTCAGCAAGCTGCCACTGAAAAGGACAAGGATTACCAGAATTCAGTTTTTAATTGGGTTTGACAGACTTTTGAGAATGGGAAGCATCAGCACTATAGCTGTCACCATGTTCAGGGAGCATAGCCAAGAAACAATAATCTCTGAAATGCATTAGCATTTTCTGAGGCTCTCCAGTTTTGACTTTAGGTGGAACTGAGCATCTCCTGTGATTCTGAGGAACTGCTTCCACTCTGCTGCCTAATAATCAAAAAGTACCTGCAATGGAAGCCAGGGATGTGCTTTATTACTTTTATTCTAGGGAAGCTGTTGTTCTATCAAAATTTACTGTACTGCAAATTCATTAATCTCAGCATAATGAAGGGCTGGGAATGCAATCACAAGACACAGTCCTATAAGAAATCCCTGTTAAAAAGTCCATCTTAAAAGGTTTTCCCTAGTGTAGTTCTAGCTTAATATTGAATTTGTATGAGTACCTTAAGATGGTTGTCTATTTTATGAAATTGTTCATAGAGAACAATATAATAAATTAAGTAAAATCTCTGAGAGGAAATACTTTTTCCTGTCATTCTGAACACGGCACTTTAAAGAGCTTTTACCTGGGTATAATATTAGAAGGGGAAGAGATTTTGTGCCGCGTCACTTGCATGTATTCAGCCAGAGAAGCATTCCAAAATTAGACTAGATAGTTTGGAGCATAAAAATAATAATTTCCATGATAATTAAATACTTAGCACTTTTTAATCACCAGTTAAATTTGGAGATCTTCATTCACTTTCACTTGGGCTTGTGAGCACTAAGATGTCGAGGATTAGCCGGCAGTCATGGCAAGTGTTCAGCTGTTAACACAGTGTGTCGCACCCAAGCAATATAACCAGGTACAGAACCTAAGAGGGGAGAAAAAAGAAAAAAGGTCGCTGTGTTATTTGCATGCCTCACAGGGAGTATGAGAGGCCTTGTGGATGGGACTAAAGCTCTACACCTCTCATGACTGGTTGTTTGGGTTTTTTTCCTCAGGATATGAAATGTTCACATCTACCTGGTTAAGAAGACACTATTTTACTATCTATATAGACTTTTGAACCAAATTTATTTTCATAATTCCAATTTTGAGCAGCAAGTTCATATATCCAGTCTCCCTGATAGTTAGGAAAGACAAATTTATGAGAACAGTGCAGCATCCTTTGTGATCCACAACTGTTCCAAAACCAAATGCTAGTTCTTTTACATTATCTACTTATTCTGACGTAGCTGCAGTCTCCTGAAATTCTCTTTTTTGTAACTGATTTAAAAGCAAACACTTCCAGAATAAAAATATGAATAACATAGTCAATCCATGAAAAAGCAGAGAGGAAAATGTCAAAAATTCAATAAATATTTTTAAAATAACTTTTGTCCTTTTTTATTTTATTTTGAATCCACAAAAATATGCAAATAACATAAGGACTTGTTTTCTCTAGTTGAGCGTACATTCTTAATGTTATCCTTTACATCCCCTCAGTCTCATCTGAATAAAGGTCCCCAGAGTTCAACAGAGGAGCAGTGACGCTGCAGGACATCTTCACAAAGCCATGTGACCATCCTTGTAAAAGTTTTGTGTTCATTCACACACAGGGAAGAGAATCACTATTATGGTTACTAAAGCTGAGAAAAAAGTATTTTAAGGTAAAAGAAAATTACTTTATTCATATAGAATGCCTCATTTCCCACTACTGGTTATTAGTACTCTTTTGCTACTGCCTATAGCTTGTCTATATTCACTTTCACCACAGAAATTTTATCATCCTTTCATCCCACTCTAATTTTCCTTCTTATTCCTCATCTTCAGAAGATTGTAGTCAGACCACAATATTTTCTAACACCTAAGAAACATTTAATATAGAACAGACAGAAAGATTGTTTGGCAAAGAAAGCACATACGCACACAAACACAATTATTTAGATATTTCTTGCTTTCATTCACTTTTCTCATAAAGATTATATGTTAATATCTTGTTTTTCAAAACCTTAATCTGGTAAATTGATGGAAATTTCGTCTGTAATCAAAACAACGATACAAGCACATGCTCAGCTGGAAACTTATAAATCCATTTCTTTGAAAACACCCTACAGAATTCTAAAATGAAAGTCTTAAATACTTTGATGAAAAGGGAGCAGAAACAAACTTACAGTTCTGATTTCTAGAAGAGAAAAGACAAAGTACCTTCTACATGTCATACCTCTGATCTTGCTTGTATATATATATTATAATTCTATTTACCTTGATAGTTTGATGCAAAGAAAATAAACGGCATGCGATTTCAAAGTGATTTTGTTTTGTTGTTGTCAGGGTTTCTTTGTGGGTTGGTTGGTTGGTTGGTTGGTTGTTTTTTTCCATGTGGTAACTCTCTTGACAATTTCAATTATCTTTCTTTAGAATTTCCTCAGCATCATTACTCATGTGAAAATTTACTCATGACTTCACAGAGTTTGTACAGCAAAAAGTGCATTGTGGAGAGTCACTGCATTGTGCTGGTTTGGGCTGATATGTACAGCAAGCCACACAATTATTTTTAATGTATTCCGGTAGAACAATGGGAGTAAAAAGTGCTGTAGATTTCTAACACTGTGTTTTCCAGGAATCAGGAATATTCATAATGAATACAGTTTTCCTTTTCAGTATGAAAGACATGAAAGAAAAAGACTACATTCATTATGTATAGGCAAGGTTTTCATACTGAATATATTTGTAAAGGTTATACAATAGTAAGTAATAAAATTACAAGACCCTAAATTGTGACTTTTAACAGTGGAACCAGGGATAAGATAATTATGGTTTTTGTTGCACATTTGCTTATGCTTTGGTTTCTAAATCATAAGTCTCACAATTTTATTAATGCTGCATCTAGATGTTTGTTAGCATACGCCTACTGTAAAAAACCCCAACGTTTCTTTCGCTACTTTTACCTCTTTCATGCACTTTATTAGTCAATTAATTTTCAGAAAAATACTAACAAAATACATGTAACAAACAACAGGCAAGTAATTTTCACAGCTAACTAGTATTTATATATATATATAATTCTACAAATTCTAAGCACAAATTCTCAGTCTTTAAATGTGAATTTTGAAGAAAGAACTGTTCATATCTAGGGTATAAACAATTTCTTTCTATGGTAGAGATGTTGAAACATCCTTGATATTCCAGTACACACTGGAATAACAGAGCACCAGATTAAATTTTTTAGATCTGATGACTTTGAAGAAAGAGGTTCCCTGACAGTAATTCTCATCCCACATAATTTTAACCCTTTATCCATTTTGTATACCTAACCCACAATAGAATGAATTTCCTCATACAGTCCAATGATCAGATATGTATCTTGGAATACCCAGGAAAGTAAATTACTCTGAGCTAGATCTTAAGCCAAAGGAAAGATCTGAAAAGCACTGTCTACTTTTCTTACTTCTACCCCCTAGCCATTCCTGTTGATTACAGTGATAGGAATCCTGGCCAACCATAAACACACAAACAATAAGCATACCTACACTAAGTTTGCAAGCGGAGAAAGATATTTCAGCTAAGTGACCAACTCATTCAGTTTTCTGTCATTTGTACAGTGCTTGCCCACACGAAATGTCAATCCAATCCATTTTCAGATGTGTCAACTATCTAGTCTAAGTTCTGTTATTCTAATATGGTACATTACAGAAATTAACTAATGTCAAGAAAGAAAGAAAGAAAGAAAAAGAAAGAAAGAAAGAAAGAAAGAAAGAAAGAAAGAAAGAAAGAAAGAAAGAAAGAAAGAAAGAAAGAAAGAAAGAAAGAAAGAAAGAAAGAAAGAAAGAAAGAAAGAAAGAAAGAAAGAAAGAAAGAAAGAAAGAAAGAAAGAAAGAAAGAAAGAAAGAAAGAAAGAAAGAAAGAAAGAAAGAAAGAAAGAGAAGAGAAAGAAAGAAAGAAAGAAAGAAAGAAAGAAAGAAAGAAAGAAAGAAAGAAAGAAAGAAAGAAAGAAAGAAAGAAAGAAAGAAAGAAAGAAAGAAAGAAAGAAAGAAAGAAAGAAAGAAAGAAAGAAAGAGAAAGAAAGAAAGAAAGAAAGAAAGAAAGAAAGAAAGAAAGAAAGAAAGAAAGAAAGAAAGAAAGAAAGAAAGAAAGAAAGAAAGAAAGAAAGAATTTGAAATCCATTATTACTTGCATATCCTTCACATCTGACTGTAAGCAATTATTTAGCACATTTTTGAAATTTCAGTTTAGCACTGCTTGGTGTTTAAAAACAAAAGCCAAACATCCAATGATCAGTCAGAAGTGTACAGCAAAAACATACAGCTTTTCTTTTTCATTCCATGCGAGTTCATTCAGTTGGATCTCATATTCCTGAATTAATTTTGGTCACAATGAGAAAAGTCACACCTTTTACAGCTTAATTTATGAATGCACTATCTAAAAGTTTTATAAAGCATTTTGTGAATTTCATATTATATCCTTTTAATACAAAACAACAATAATGAAAAAAAGAATACGAAAGCTTTTTCCTCTAAGCTCATGCAAGCATGCTCAGCTTTAAACCAAAAGAAAGATGTCATTACAGACTGGTAATGTTTTCAGAGAGGATGCATTAGCATTAAAAATAAATATTATGCATTCACATAAAAGCAGAAATCTGTCTACACAGTAAATCACACTTTTAGATTCGTGATATTCAACAGCATGCAAGAAAATGGTAAGAAAAAAGCTTTTACCATATATATATATGTATGAGTACACAATGCACTTAGTACTTTTAGGAAAAAAAGATGCTAATGCTTTAGCAAAGTGGGATGCAATTAATTTCAAGGAATGTTGTTCTTTCACTAATGTGGAGTGTGGCTGACAGACCACCAGTTAATTTACTGAATTAAGTCCGTGTGAAAAACAGCTTAGTAGTATGTGTTCATCTATTCCGGGAAACTCATCATTAAAATATATTTAAATACAAACTATCATGTTGATGAGTGCTTTTTTTCTAATACGACTTTTTACAAGAGTCTAAGATGTGACTTTGCAAATATTTGATATAAAAACAGATGAGTAAAAAAACAAAAAAAGACCCTCCAGAACCCAAAGCCAAATAACAGTTTTATCTGTGGTGAGAATTGTAGCACAATAAATTCTACGTTTTTTGCCATTTCTAATAAAAGGCTTTAGGCTGTTCCCTGAGCTCAGAGCACCAATCTCAGGGCTGGCTTGGGCTCACCTTGGCCAGAGCTGGGCTGGGCTGGTTTCAGATCCTATCTCAGGTCCAAGTGTCTGTTGCCTCCCCTGCCTGAGCCTGGACTGTGCCAGTGCCTCCATGGGAAGGGTCTGGCAATCCCAGAGTGTTCCCATATCTGAGCATGGGGAAATGGTGAGGGTTATGCTCATCCCTCACCTAGGATCAGCCTGGAAGCATCAGCCAGAGCTAAGGAAACATTTAAAAATAAATACTAGCATATCAAAATGAAGAGGAAAGATGCACCCTGCCTTCGCACACAAAGCTCACATGCAGTTCATAAATTACCTGTTCCTCCTGGAGAGACTTTTGATGCTCCAAACCCATTAAAACCTTTCCAGCTCATGAGGCATAATGAAGTCCTGACCACAGATCCCAAAGACATACTGAAAGGATGAGAGTAAGGCCAGGTAAAAAGGGTAGATCCTAGCCTGTTCACATACAGGGCCTTATAAGTATTATTAGCTTTTTGGACTGTTGGGTTGTTAAATAGTTAACTGAATTAGCAATAGGATCATACATAAATGTATATTATATTCCTTTTTGTTTTTAAAAGATTTTGAGTGTAATAGATAAACTGCTTAAGAAAAAAGCTGAAGGTTTTTTTACTGTTTTCACACTTTGACTAAAAAAATCTGCAACCATCACATGAAAAATTAAAATCTTGGAACATAAAAATTAATTAAAGTCATAGTTAGGTAGTAGCGCAGCTGTTTTCTTTAGCTTTGTCCTCATGCACTGCCTGTACCTGCAGATTTAGCAAAATTTTTAAATTGTTTTTGTCAAGAAGGGCTGTCTTCCCAACACACACTGATCACTCAAATACAAAGCTAGGAAGGCAGATAGCTAAGATATGTCATCGATAGAACATGCTTGTGGCATCTTAGTAGCAAATGTGTACCTGTGAATGAACTTGGCTATCTGCTTGTCCCTTAATACAGGGTAGAGGAATCTGTCCATCATTACCCTTAATAGCTTTGCAGAGATTTCTTTCACTGGAAGGAAAGAAGGGAATTTAACAAAAGAGGAGAAAGGAAAGAAGGGAGGAAGGAAAGATGGGAGTTCTGTGCAGCGTGTGATGATTTGCTGTAACATTGTTATGAGCAGCCTCACTCCATTCATAGTCCTCCTAAGCCAGAGGTCTCTTGGCGAATATTCTGTAGTGATGACAACAATAAGGTTTAAAAGTACTTCTCTGACATACCTACACAAGATTAGTCATATGTACTGCAGGATATTCAGTAGTGAAATTTAAAACAGTGAACTTTATATGTCACAAGGGACCTGCATAAATCCACTTCAGCGTGAATCAAACCCACAGTTTTTATTCTAGTCTTAAATACTACTGTAATAGTTTTAACCTAGAGTACTCTAATTCCAAAAAATGCATGGGAAGTTGTGTTTTGTGAGGGGTGGTTGTTTTATTGCTTTTGTTTTAAATGGAATGGGTGAATGCAAGATATTAATAGACATACTTATCTTACCTATATTTGTCTCCCACTGCAGGCAAAAATTCACCTCTTATCCTCTTGTTTTTTGTGAAGAGGTATACCCTCTCAAAAGCCCCTCTTTACAAACTATTCCCAGTGGAATCTCATGAGTGGAAAAAAAGCTACAGGCTAAAACAACTGTATATGCTTTAACTAGACCGGAATAATTTCATTCCTATTTAGCTATTTATTAATGTCATAGAATTAAGCTCTGTTATCATTAAATACTTGTCATTATAATGAGACCTCATGGAAAAACAGTTGGACATTCAAGTCAGTGTTTTAGAGTGATACTCAAACACAAGATAGGCTTTGACAGAATGAAAAACAATTATAGCTAAAATTGCACAGGTTTTGGAAAAATATCTATCTGTCCTGTTTTGCTTCCTTCCTTTCATGAGTTTGATTATTTAAACACAGCATTTTAGCATAAAAATTCTTTAAAGGAAAATAAATCAGAAAGCTAAATTTTCCCAATCGTGAATTATGATACAAAACTGTAACTTAATTATTACCTTTTCTGCTGCTGTCAGTGTGTGTAATGGACAATGTCCACTAAATAGAAGGTATGTAGTTGCTATCTGAGTTCACTGCCTCTCCCTCTCTCAATGAGATTTGGATATCTAAATTCAAAACCAGGTTTGAAGAGACAATTCCTAATATATCATGGACATTCTTTTGCCACACAGAAAGATAAATTTTCTCTGGTTATAAGTGACTTTATTTCATTGCTGTCTTATGAGAAGAATGTGTGTTATTTCAATTTTACAGATATAGAATGAGTGCATATGGAAGTTAAGGTTTACATATTCATCAATGACATATCAGGTAAGGTAAATGTCATGCATGAGAATATATTTCCAATTACTAACATGGAAATTATTGTTACTCTGATCTGTATGCCAAACCCGGCTATCAGTCTCTTATCTGGCTTTTTGCCAGTGCAAGTGCTTACTTTCTTGTAAGGAATTCAGTCTACACCGACACTTCACATATTTAAAATAGCTTTATCATAGTTGCATATGCTGTGAAGTAGCAAATAGAAATATTATATTAATAAATTTTGTAATTTCTGTGGATAAAAAGCTGTAGTTTGTGGCTGTATTGAGCCTTGCATAACAGGTCCTCATTCTCAATGTAAGTCCCATACTCTGTGGAAATACAAATAATAGTATAATGTTTGAGGCCTGAGAGGTTGCACAGATAAGAATACATACCCAAAAATTATTGAACTAAGCATGAGAAATTCAAGGAGTTGAACAGTTTCAGAGCAGTCAAAAAAATCAAAAGAAATCATGCAGGCGTAAACCCAATACTAGATTCAACAGGGAGATGAATGAAATCTCAGTTCTAATTCTATTTATGTTTTACAGTAAACATTAACTGGATTTTAAAGAATTGGATTTTAAACAAAATGAAGAGTAAAGCCTAGAACTTTGATTATTCCTCAGCCTCTAAATGCATGCTAACAAGTCAGAAGACTATATTTATTCTTCTATCATTTTCCAGGCTTGTAAAGTCCTGTGCCAAGGGATGTGCAGAGGAGCTGAAAGCACCAGCTTACCTCTAATAAATAGGAAATTTCCACAGAACATGAGCTGTATAGATCAGAAATGAATTTACTAAACATTACAAAAAATTTACCATGTGAATTTACTGATCACTGGGTTAAGGGAAATATGTCTCCTTTGGCTGCATGTCAGAGGCAGATCTGTAACTCCTCCTGCTAGAACAGACATTGGCTTTTGCCCTTAGCAGAGGGCTCTGTGTGCTCACCTGTTACACAATTTACTACAGCTTTACACCATGCATCAGGAGGGTGACCCCAGGACAGAGGATGAGAGTTAGACCCAGTGTGAGGCACCTAATTCATACCCTACAAGAATCTTAAGAGTATAACACTCCACTTTGGTTTCCCGTTTTAACTCTTTATCATTATCTAGTTTAAAACTGAAATTAGCAATTCTCTGCTCTGCTGATTTCAATGGGAATATTGCCTAGGGATGTATAATCCCAGTCAAAGGCTTTTTGAAGACTTTTCATGAGTTTCAAAAATTTGTGTTCATTTAATTTAGAAATCATTTTCAATGGTAAATACAAGTTTGCATAAGACCTTCATTGCACAATGATCTGAAACTCCTAAGTGCAAAACTTGTATGAAATATCCAGTCAGAAGTCAATATTCTGTATGTTATGTAATAAATGGTAGTATTGTGAAAATAACTTAAAAATGGGAAAATAAAAGAAAAAAGTTTTGTGTGTATAAATTTGAGACCAATGTATCATAAGCTACTGCTTTAATTGACTTTACCTGTAACATTTTCAATACTGCCATGTAAAGCATACTAAAGGAGAAAGAGATTTCTTAGGAACTTAGGGCCAGATTCCAAATATTTTTCATTTTATAAAGTCATTTATAATAATCCAAAGGGCAGAATTATACACAGATTTCAGAGGTAGTTTCTAATTGAATTATTGCTTAAATATTAGAGATACATATGATTGAATCGAAAATAAATATTAAAGCTGCACTTCTCATCCTTTCCACAATTCAAGTGGCCTTGTCAACAGATTATTTCAGAATTAATTATTTGAGGCCCATACAAAATAACTTAATTAAACTAGATCCTTTTTATCTACTCTTTCTGAGATTATTTTTTCCACCAGGAAAAACAATTTCTCATTAATGATCTAAGTAATAAGCAGTGCTCAGATTAAGAGGAAATAGTGTAAAAGGTTTTCTATATTTCTTACTTCATCTTTCTTTTTTATGTTGATAACTTTAGTTTAATGATACTTTGAGATAAATCATGGGGCAAAAAATGTCCAATCTGACAAACAGCAGGAAGTATTAATGGGCCTGCTATTTAGTAGCAGCAACAATTCTCTATAAATGACCTTTTTTCACATGTTGGGAATTGAGCCCTCAGTATGTCCTTGAGAAATGAAAAATACCCCTGGCATGAGGAGACCAACAGGCAGTGCCTCAGATATTTTAAATGATAATTGATACAGCAGGCCATCTTACAAAACAGAATGATGACCAAAATCTGTAATCAGTTTTATAAACAACATGTTATAAGGGTATTTGACAACTACTTTTATTTTAGCACTTCATGAGAACCATTTACTTTTATTAGATGGCTGTCTTCATGAGGTAAAAAGAAAAATCCAGGTCTACAACTCCATCATTCTTCTTTTGAAGACACTTGAGATTAATAGGACCCTGGTGATTTCATATAATTTACCCATCAACCACTGGTAACTTTATAAGAACTTTTCCCTGGGGGCTGCTGGATGCTGAACTGCTGAGTCTGATCACTAATAACACATTACTAAGTGGCTGAGAGGTAGAATTAGATGAGAGTTTTTACAACACCGTCTGGTCCTTGCTGTTTTCCAACAAGAATCCCTGTTGTGCCCACTGTCTGAGATCACGGAGAGAGAAGATGCATATTTACAGAGTGACCTGTTCATTCATGAGCCAGTGTTACTACCTGCATTCTTATCTGAGGAAAAAACACTCATCAACTACAACATTTAGGCTTTTAAGAGCTTGCAAGGTGGTGAAAGAGCAGAATGGATTTTACTTTCTGACTTTCATATCAAGAAAGATTAAAAAAATGAAGACTGAGAAATTTTATAACATTTATGTCTGTAAGTCTATAAATATAATAATTCAGACACAAATTTGATGTAGTAGGGGTTATTTCATAAATATCATATAGAGTGAGAAGGAATCACTGAGCATTCATGTATATAATCTTAATCCAAATAAAGGAGTGTCTTTAAACCTGTTCAGTTCATAAAATGTCACCTTTGGAACTTGATATCAAAATCAACTATTGGAATACTTCCCTTTCCAGTGTAGAACCATTATCTTCAATATTCTGTAGAAAAAGACAAAAGAAGCTTGTTTAAGCAACAGCATCAAGATATTGAGTCTGGGGATTTTTTGTAAATATTTTCTGTGATCTTTATCATTGATCTCAGTCATTAGTCTGAAATAATTGTATTATTACTCTGAAATGAATAAGCTCGAGTCAAGATTTTTATATGTGACTTCCTTAAATTGGAAACATTTATTTTGGGTCTACAAAATTTTGAAACTCTTACAGAAATCAGAACAAGTATATTATACCATAGGCTTATGGTCTGCATTCCTATGTCACATTTCTCATTAATGTTACATAGTCTCTTACCCATTCCTTGTAACTATGAGAAATGATCCATGCTTCTGTTTGATTGGCAATTTTGCCCAGCATCTGTGGGGAAAATTCCACAGCATGTGAACTTTTATTTTTAATCTTGTCTGTAAGTTAATGTTGGAAGTCCCTAAAGCAGGACAAAGGACTTGTGTGGAACACATGATGTAAGTACATGCAGGTTAGAAATGGAAACAAGTTCACATGTTCTTATTGACCAGGAGCCTCTGTCACCATGATATATAGCTTTAGAATTGAACTCTATAGATCATCTCAATTTCTGTCACTGTGCAGTTCAAAGTTTTGCAGGTCTCTTGTGGAAAGAAAGACATAACTCCTTAAATCTATGTAGCTGAGACATGGATGTTTCTCATTCAGAAAAATGACCCTCGGATAAAAATGAAAATAAGATACAACTGCTCATCTCAAGAGGTTATCTCCAGGCCTACAAAGTGAAATAGATTTTTTTCAAATATTTGTTTTTCTAAAAAATAACAATAAATTTATTAGTATACATGCTTTAATGAATTTATATCATATGTTATTTATATCACTCCTATTACAAACAACATTAAAAGCAAAAGTATTGCAAGAAGCCTTCTCATTCAGCTTAGGAGAAAAAACATCTGTGACACTGCCCTTAAAAGCCTTATCACAATACAAGCTCAAGCTTGGTGTCTGCACAAAAACGTCTTGCAATAAAAGTTTCCAAATAGCAGAAATTTGAGACCTGCTCACATTCTTTATTGTAGGACCATTATCCAACACATTTTTAGAACTAGTCTTCATTTTTGCTGATTTGTTGTTTTAATAACGTTCCAAAACCTGGGAAGAACTTATCTCTTTGGCACATCAATCCATATATGTGAGTTACAGACATACATTTTGGCACCAAGATATTGCTCATTTTTTCTGATAGGCCTCAGTAAAGTAACATAAAGTTTTCTGATATTAGCTTTCATTTGGATATGATCAATATGAAAAATTAATTTGCTCTCCACAGCTGCCATATTTCAGGTAGCATCCAACGAGCCCATAATTTACATGCATGCTCTTATTTCTGAATAATGACTTAAAATTATTAACTTAAAGCCACAGCTAAAAGGGATAGCATAGCTTTCCCCTTCATGTGCTCTTTGGATCAGTCTTACTTGCACAAATATCAACATCAAAACTCCTGTTGATTTTCCTGAGAGAGACTTGGGGCCCATTTACTGCACACTCAAGACCCTAAAGGATCTTTTAAAGCCTTCAATAAACCAAGCCCCTGTTGTATTGTGGCTGTTTAATTCTGTTAGAATTTTTCCCTGAGTAGCACTACACTGCAAAACATCTTTTTTTTTTTATTTCAATTTCTTTTTTCTCATACCATTTTATTGCTTTTAAACTTAAATTCCCTTTTCTTCATCTTTCATAATCAGCTCCAATGTCTTCTTAGGCTAGGACTCAAATTTACTGAGAGGGCAAGCAGCAGGCAGTGAAACAAGGGCAGACAAAGGAGTAGAACATGGGAATAAGAGGGAAAAGACATGCTAATTCAAATAGTTTTAAGTTACTCAGATGTATCTACCTTCATTTTTATCTGGATCTTGACACTAAATAATTGACTTAGCTGAATCTTACGTTCATCTCACTTTCAGTAGCTTAATATACCTTAACAGTTATATCATTTCCACTGAGAGGCACAAACCAAAACCACACAGAGATAAATCACCGAAGTTTGGAACTAATTAATATTTTAATGTCTTTATGAAACAAAATAATCTTCAAATATACACATTTTATCAAGCAAAATAAGTCTTTGTTTATATTTACCAAATCTTATTTCCTCCCCTATATTGATTAGTAGCAAAGAAAACAAACAACTCACATATACCCAGGCACATAACTGTAAAAACACAAATGAGCATTTGTTGAATCACATGTGTTGTGCATGTATATACATTCTGTCCCCATAAAGCTCCTTCCTTTGCAGTTTATAGCTCCATCTGCAAATTGTCCTCCAAATACACAGTATGTGGCATGACATAACTGTCAATTCTCTTCTCCAGATGCTCGTAAAGGGGCAATGAATACTGCAGAGAGAGTCAACTTGAAACGCCTGAATTCCTTTGGAGGAATAAAACTGAAAGGACTTGACAGTACATTCCTGATTAGACCTTTCCACCTGAACCCATTCTTCATCCTCTTTCTGCTGGCATCGGGTTTTATTGTAAGGGGATGGCTTTGTGCAGGCTACTTTGTAGAGCTAGTGAGCAACTGAGGCAAGCTGGGCAGCTACTGTGAAGTGCAAAAATTACAGTCCAATAAACTATGCCTCCATATGGGATTAGCTGGATGATAATTAAGCCTTCCCTGCTTCTAGATGACAAAAATCTGTCAGCAGCTCTGGATCACTATTTTTAAAGTGGTTTGCAGTGTGTAGAGCTGCAGATCTCCATCCTTTTGTGAGATGCGTTCGTTTCCTGCCTGGATCAGGGATCAGGGACCTGGGTCACTTGCATTGAAACACACACTGTATTGACACTTGCAATACTTTTTTTCCAGACACGGGGTAAGACCTGGAGAGATGGTTAGTAAATAGAACACAAAACAAAACCACACAGCAGGAATGCTACAAAGCATTCCACAACTTCATGAAATACAGTTGTGCTTACCGAGGCGGTCTGGCAGGATGAGACTGCATGTTGCTATGGGAGTATTTCAGAAGGCATATATCAGTCCTGTGTTCTTAGGTCATCTGCTCTTACCCCTTCACTGTGCTCCATAAAAAATGTTCCAAAGGGGAGCCAAAGTTTTTCAAATATACCTTAGTTTAACTACAAATGCAGGGAATGGCAACTACCTGTGTGGCACTGTTCCAGCCGAGGCATTTAACCTGGAACCACTGGGACTGACAAGGGGTGAAACTATGAGGGCAAAGTCTTCAAAAAGATTCACCTAGTCCTGAAATCTGTCTCTGACACAAGCTGCTGCAATAACCAGTGGCTTAACTTTGTTAAGTTCAAGAACAAGAGAAGTCATTGCCTTGAATATTTTCTTTGACATTACAGGATATAAGAATACACGTCCTAGGAACTGAAAGGCTGGTTTAGAGTTTCAGCTGTGATAAGTTTCAGTAAGGCCATAAGGTGTTGTTGGGTTTTTAGCAATTTTTGTTTTTCAAAACATTTTATTTTCTTGATATGTCTGCTAAGATTTTTTTTTTCCCATTTCATCTACTTACACTTCAAATCGAATTTTCCTTTAAAGGCAAATGCTTCTGAAAATTAAATAATATTTTATGACATAAACTTTGATATCACTCATTTTCATCACTTAACAAAGTCTTATGCAATTGGAAGCACTGGATCTGAGAGGAAAATCCAAGTCAATGTCAATGATTTTCTTTCTGCTCTCAGGCTTCAACAATTATCTGAGTTTTTGTAAATATAAAACTGACTTACTCTTCATCATATAATGTCCAAGTATTGTCTTCAAAGATTAAGAGTAAAATGTCCTGAAACTACCAGCAATCTGCATGAAGTACTGTCAACATCAACAGGTCTATTTCATGTGATGAAATAGTATGATGGGTCAGTATTCAGGTTTGACAGTTTTATTGCAGTTTATAACAAATATATAGTTATCTAATGTAATTTGTCTAAGTTTCGTGAATATTTGAAAGCTTGTTGACATTTTCTGCACAATATTATTAGCAAAACTATTTTGAATCTTTAAATTCTTGAGGAATAGTTATCTTCATTTTAGGATGATATTTATTTGAAAGATTGTGATAACAAAAAAACAGTAAACCAAGCTATTTTTGCATAGCAGGTGAAAACACAAGGCAAAAATAATGTGATGGTTCCTTTGGGATTGGTGTGATAGCAATTGCACCCCCATAAGTTTAATTTTGGGAATCCTCTCAGTCACTGCAATTCACTTTATCAAGTTCATTCATTCAGTCTTAAATGTTCCAGTGCTCAATGCCCTGTGATTAGCTCTGTTTTTTTGTGTATCCAGAGGGGAAGAGCAGTCAAATAATTTGAAGCAGGCTACAAGACTATTGACATATGCATTGATGTAACCCATGACAGGAATGGCCCTAGTGATGGTAATCCACAGGAGACAGCACACAGCCCTGAATACTATAAACCCACTAAGCTGGAAACAGTGCTAGAATTCAAACCAACTTAATTCAATCAAATACAGACTGTCCTAGACCATCTTTTGGAAGACTCATTAGAAACAAACGAAATTATGGTGATCATGAATTTTACTTAACATTTGATTATGCCAGTATTCATGTTATGAATCGATCATGTATATTATATAATTTTTAATAAACATGTAATGCCAAGAATACCTAAGGGAAGTTGAAAATACATGCTGGTTTTTGTAATATATATTAAAAAGTGCTGTTTCAAACTGTGAATACTCAAGCTGGATTTCAGAGCTGTTTCTCAAGAATTAAAAAACCTAAAAAACTGGAATGCCTTACTGTGAAGAAAGAAATAGAGAGAGAGAGAGGAAGGAACAGACAATTTTTCTCGTTTCCTGTATGAGAAATGTTCCCATCTACCAATGACAGATATGTGCATTATGGAGAAACCCAGAGCACATGACCTGCTCCCGAATGTCACAGTCAAATAGAATTCAGTATTACATTCCCATTATTGACCTTAACTGAAGGTACATCCTTGAGGATGCAGTATGACATTGATGGTAGTGATAGAGAATGGAGAGTCTTAAAGAGATTTGTTAAGATGATTTGGTCATGCTTGTCAAATCTCAGGCATCTCTGACTCACTTCATTATTTTTATATTTTACATTTAAGCCTGGCATGTTTTATACTGAATGCTCAGATACAAATTTAACCTTGTGCAAGATGGCCTAGCCCTGCAGAGGTTGGCAATGCTTCCTGATCCATGAATGTGTATGTGTGATTGGTACTCCCTTTGCCTCATGATGCTGTCAGTTCTCCAGTGCTGCTCGAGTGTGACTGAAAAATCTGTTCTAAAATTTTGGAGAAATAATCTGTGCATGTGCAAAAATATGTGGAAAATCAAGGCCTAAACCAAAGTGTAAGCCCTTGGAACCTTGTCACCAGCAACAGATCTTTGATAATTCATATGAGTACAAAATTCTTTTGTTTTGGCAGTTAATTTGTGTGATAGTAGGAGAAATTGCATAATTGCATTCAGAGCCTCCCCAGTTATTTACTGTTGAAACATATTTTTTTCCAAATATCAGTGTTTTCAGATGCTATCATATATTAAGAATTTAATAACTCGCAAAAAAAATCAAATGTTAAATCTGTTTAATATAAGCTTTAGTATATTAATTGAATAGAATTTTCATCAGCCAGTATTTTCAGAAGAAAATAAAATCCTGCCAAATGTAAGAGTTATAGGGGATGATATGCTTATACAGAAATAATTTTCACATACCTGTCTTTAACATTCATTACCTTTACCTATGAGCCTCTCTTTATTACAGCAAAATAGATCATAAACAGACACTATTTCAGCCTTACTCAAAAATCATAAAAAATTGGTTTAATCAAAATCAGCCTTCCATAACTAAAGAAGGAATATGAATCAGTGTGGTGGGTTAACCTTGCTGACTGCCAGTTGCCAAACCATCCATTCTCTCACTCCCCTTTATCAGCAGGACAGGAGGGGAAAAAATGTGAAAAGGGTCACGGGTTGAGTTAAGGACAGGGAGATCACTCACAAATTACTGACTCAGACAAAACAGACTAGACTTGGGGAAATGTATTTAATTCACCATAAATTAAAAATAGGGTAGAATAATAATAAATTAAAAGAAAATTAAAACACCTACTCTCAGCTTGCTTTTCTGCTCAGACTCAACTGCATTGGCTCTTTTAAGACTCTTTTAAGTCTTCCCCCTAAGTGGCACAGGCAGGCAGGTAATGGGGGTTCTAGTCAGTTCATAATCTTTTGACTCTGTTACTCCTTCCTCATTACACTCTTCTAATCCAATGTGGGTTCCTCAACAATGGGATAGAGCCTTTCATTAATTTCTTCAGTGTGGATCCTTCCCACCACCTTCATGAGCTGCTCCAGAAAGGTCCTTTCCATGGTGTACTGCTCTTCAGGAATGGTGTGGGTTCCCTACAAGACCACAGCTCCTGACAGGAGACCTGCTGCTGTGTTCCTCCATGGGCCTGGTCTTCTCCACAGGTAGTAGGAGAGTCTCTGCTCTGGTACTTGAAGCACCTCCTCTCCCTCCTTCTTCATTAACCTTGTTGTCTGTAGGGATGTTCACTTATTTTTTCTCTCCCACACAACTGCTACCCAACATTTTTTCACCCTTTCCTAATTATGTTATCACAGATGGGCATCAGCTTGGGTAATGGGCTGAGTTTGGTCCAGTTTTGGGGTCTTTCAGAGCTGGCTGAAACCAGCTGTGTCCAACATGAGGCAGCCCCAGTTCTCCTCTCACAGGAGCCAGTCCTTCCCTTGGAGTGGCTTCCCTTGCCATGTCACCCCAATACAGTGAGTTTAACAGCAAAAAATACCACAAGGCATTTAGCTAAATCCGTTGTGGTCCTCTACAAGCTTTTTCATTCTGCACTTTTGGAGTTGAGAGTAAAGCATCAGCAGAACTGGCAGTAGCAACAGCAGTAGCCAAATTTTCTGTGTAAAAGATTGTCTGAATTGCTATTAGTAGTATCAAAATTATTATTACAAAAGTATTTCTTTAATTTATTCTTCTTTAGAAAGACAGAAAAACACAAAAAAAGTGAGGTAAATTGGTAAATTGCTTTTCTGGAATGAGCATGCATCACATCTTTTACTTCTCTTGCGGAAATATAAAAAATATGGAAATTTCAATGCCAAAAAAAGCCCAAACCAAAAATGTAATAAAAAATATATAAGTGACAAATAAAGAATGAAACTCTGTCTTACGTATAATAGATATAAGAGAATCATTCACCTAATATAAATGCTCTTTTAATATTAGAATGTTCAGCATCTTTGGACTAGTTGTTTAAAGATAAAAGGTTGTAAAAAAACCAGGATGTTCTGTCAGATTTCAGAGAAGCACAGATACACAGCCAATATTTATCTGAATTCTACAGAAATACTCCAATCTTTCACTTATATTTCTGCTTTCCTTCAGTAAGTCATACTTCTGTTTTTGTTTCTAGCAAAGAATAACTTTCCAGAGATAATTTCTGTACCATCTCTATGGATGTGAGTGCACCATTCCTTACTATAAAAAAATATTCAGATGTGTTAGATCATGTTCTTTTAAAACAACTTATATGTGAAGAATATTTTATTGATTCACAGCAAGGATGTTATTGTCCAGTTTTAGAGTGACCCAGAGCAGCCACAGGACTCTAAGAAAAAAAGAGTCCTTTACTTTAGGTTTAGAAAAAAGAGAAGAGCACAAAGCTTCCATCAGATACAGGTATCTACTTTGGAACTACCAGTTTTAGGTGCTGTGAAAGCAAACAGGCCACCACTTACTGAAGCATCAAAATCTGCGTTTATTTTTGAGTCAGTGTGAATAAAGGCCAATTTCCATACACCAGTTTTAGTTGCAAATACCCTGGAATTTTCCCTCTAAAGAGTATACCAGTCATAGAAGTCTGCCATCACTTTTTTTTAAAACTCAAAGGTTTTTTGAAAGCGTTGTTAAACTAATGTTTGGGTAATATTGGACAGTATCTATGAATACTTTTCTAGGAGGCCACTTGCATAAATCTAGTGAAACCTCCCTGGATTCTACCTGTTCAGATCTCCCTATTACAGTGTCTGCCTCCAACAGATGGTGGGAGACAATTTCATGTTCTGCCTCCAATGATGCTCTTCCCATGAAAGTAGAAAGTCATACTCAAAGGATGAGAGAAAAGGTGCTTTCAAAGCTGTCATTGTCAAAATAATAATTTTTAAAAAACCACACAGTACAGAAGGGAAAAAATCTGTGCAGTAGTTATTGCATATAGCTGCAGCTAACAGAAGTTTGGTCATGGACATGGAAGGCAAGAGATGATAATCCACTGGTTTCTTCAGCTGCATCTACATTTATTTTTTTTTTACTTTTTGCTTTTTCTTTCTGTATAATTCTTCCTCAACAGAGAGAGATTAAATGGGAGATTTTCTTTTGAAAAAAGAAAAATATTTGGGGTTTTTAAAATGCTTCATAAAAGTAAAATATCTCAAAAAATTTATTTGATCCTACACAGATAACAGAGAAAATAGAGGAAAGAAATCCTTCCTGAAAACATTTTCATTGATGTTCAATTACCAATGAATGAACACATCTTTTAATGCTGTTTTTTCTGAGATATGAAACACATCTGAGAGATGTGTTTAATATGAATTTAAATGTGATGCCTTAGTCATCAAGCTTCACATGAGTTCCCTTGGCCAATAGCGTCTCAGAAAATGTCACATGATGCATAACAAGGTCAAATATTGTTTCTAAAGCAGACGTTATTTTAAAGAATTGTGGTATTTATTCAACCATTCTCTCTAACAGCAGAATCTGTTTCAATGATAGGATCTTCATTTCAGGGAGTTCAGCAGTATGAAAGCAAGCAACTCAAAGAATTCTGTCCTTCCAATCTGTGCAAGATATATTTCTTATGTGTTACCATTTGAAATGGTGAAAGATTCTGCTGTGAAAGCTAAGTGATTTATTGCCTTGATATGGAGCACAGGTGAACATATTTCTTCCTTTTTCACTGATACCATTAAAAAGTATTGCTTCATTTGTCTTATATATTCTACCTTCATTTATCTTTCATATTTTACCTTCAACACTTGTTAGCAAGCTGCAATACAAATTTCCTAAAGAAACTTTTGATACTCAAATAATGAGTCCTCTGTAAAAAATGCAGTTCCAGAGACTCTGGAACACTGTTCTTTTCACTCTTTCTGTAGGAAGAATATTTAAAATAAATTAAAAAAAAAAAACTAGTGAAAAATCCTGACAGAACAGAAACATTAGCCCCCATCTTACTAACTATCCTTTTATATGTAAATAAACTAAAAGCATTTTTATATGTAAACAAACTTCAAAATTTGTTAGCTGTGCAGTTTATGATAGTAGGTGAAAATATTTCTTACTTCAAAGTTTCTGCTACTGAATGAGAAGTTACATTATTTCTTGACTCATATGGTGAATAAATCAACTAGATAATTAGTAGTACAATTAAGCCATGGGAAAAAAATATCAAGAACATCAAAATTAGACATTACAAGAACTGTTCAAGAAAAATATTAAGAATCTAATTTTTAAATATGAGAAAGCAAATAATTCTCCTCTTGCCTCCCCCAAGATGTCAAGAACTACAGCTAAGCTCCCTGGGGCAATACTTCAAAACCCAGCAGAGATTGGTTTACATAAAACAAGTGTTTACCAGGCTGGAAGACATTCTCGGCGCATTTCTATGAATGGCTTTCAGTGAAGTTCCAATAACAGCATGCATGGGAGACATATGCAGCTAAGAAATCCCAGAGGGAAAAAAGGAAATATATATATTAGCTAATGTAAAATCTGCTAGCTGAAGTAAAACAAATTGTAAGATCTGCCTTCTTTTCCTAGCTTTGTCACAGGAGTCATGACAATCTGTGCAAATTAATTAAAATGTAATTGGTTCTAATATTGAAGGCAAAGTCTGAAAAACCAAAAATGTCTTTTAAATAAAGTAGTGTTTCTCTGGCCATCCTTCCATGTTACTTCTGTTACACATTAATCCCAACTGTCACTGAACTTCTATTCCTGGTATTCCTGGTAGTTCTAACCAGTAACAGTCTGCATGTCTAACAAAGTGTTTCTGCTTCATCACAGAGTCATCAAACAATATTTCTCAGAGGAACCAAGAGCTTTTCTCTGAACTACCTCTTATATGTTTTTTACCTGGAAAAAGAACAGCATGTGTTTCTTTTCATTTGGATGTGTCATGTAAGTTAAAACAATATAAAAATATTACTATGACAAAAACTATGTTAGTTGCAAATTTTGTTTCTCAAACAGTGAAGTGATTCCAAGCAAGCGACAGCCACACTTCTGCTGTGCTTATGATGCTTTCCAGGAATTGCTGTAGAAAATAACTTTTAGCAGAGAGTCTAATTTTTTCAATTGCAAGAAATCTCATGAACATTATGTTGAGGAATATATCTGGTCCAGGTAGTTGTGCTTGAAAGCTGCAGATGGAGATGCAGATTGGGCTTGGGTGGGAGTCTGAGACAAGAGGCTGTGAACTGTCAAACTTTGAGATAACAAAGGTCATGAAAACTGATGATATCAACCAGGTGGACACTGGGACACACAGCTGGAGCTTGGAGTTGCTGATATTTTGGGTAACAGAAGAGATAAAAGAGAGTGATAGCCAGTGAGCTGGTTGGAGATGGAGAAAGGCAGGAGCAAGGCCCCAGGAGGAAGAGTGAGACCTGCAGACAGACTGTGAGGGTGTAAAAGCCATGGGGTTCCTTTGTTGGGGTCCCTCCTCAGCAGCAGCAGCTGGAGCTGTTTCTGTGTCTCTGCCCTGTGAATAAATGGCTTCATGGAATGAGACACCTGAGACTCTGCAATGGGAACCCAGGGGTCAGAGGGGTGAGGGAACCTGGTCTGCCTGGCTGGCGTGGGGAGTGCAGGGAGTCAGGGGGGCTCCCCTCGGGCCCTGGAGCTGCTGCTGCCAAGGGGCTCCAGGCCCAGCAGTGAAAGCCTCCGGCCTGGGGACTGTGACTGCCAGAGAGGCTCGAGAATGGTCACGCTGGGCTGTTTCTTTAATAATTTAAAATTTCATTTTAATTTCATTTTAATTGTAAATGTTTCCTGTATTCACACATTCATTATGAGGCACAACATCCCCACTCCATAAAAAAAAGAACCACCATAGTAGAAGGCTAAGAAACAAAAATATACACATAGTTTAGACTACAGAAAAAGATCAAGGGTATTGCCAAAGTCTCTGCTAAAGTGGTAAAAGTAATTCATGCAAAATGACCCCAACAAGTGAACCATGTCCTCTGCTACAGAGAAATGGCATATTGTATGGAATATCACTTTTGGTGAGTTAGAGGCAGCTGTCCTGACTATCTCACCCACCAACTTCTCTAACCCCAGCCTGATGGTGAAAGGGGGCAGTGCTGGTGAGAGAGTGCTGATGCTGTGCCAGCACTGCTCAGCAGCAGCCAAAATGCTGGTGTGTTAGCTACTAATAAAAAGAACAACATCATCTGGGCTCTTACATTAAAAATCTTAATCTCAACCAGACCAAATTCACACCTCTTCTCCCAAAATCTTAGGATAAATTATTACTCTTGCATTCTTCCTACACTGAGTTGGGTTCATCATCTCTCTTTTGATATGACTGTGATTATTTTTTGGAAAACAGAGGGTACTGCTTGGATTTATACTGAATCAGCATGCTAGGTTCATTTACCTCTTGCATTACGAGCAGCGTGGATTTAAATTAATTTTTCACCCTGAAAATTGCTAATTTTTATTAAAACATTAAAGCTACCACTGCCTGACAACTCTCTCTGGCTTCTGCATACATGAACATGACTTGCAGCTATTTTTTTATATCAGAAGTGAGTGGAAAATATAAAAAAAAAAATCCACTCTTTTTTTATGAAAAACAGACAGAATGTTTGTAGAGTTAAATCTCTCACTGTGAAAATGCAAAACCTTGGCTCACTCTATGCGTGGCAAACCTCCAGAAGTCAACATTCTCTTTGGAGGTGAACCCTTCAAGCTTAGCTCCTTGGTATTGATTGTGACATTTTCTGGTCAGCATGAACATCCAATATCCAACGCAGGCAATATTTCTCATTAAGTTGTATAGACTATGGACAGCATAAACTTAAACAAATGTGCAGTGTCAGATCACAGGCTACGTGTAGCACCTAGTTTTAATAAACTGAAAACAATCCAGCTGACAATATTCCCTAATTTTACCTTTGACTTTGTTTATGTTTTGTTCCATCCAGTATTTCTCCTTTCATCATTACTTTGGCTTCTGCTTTTGTAATCTTTTTTTTCTATGAAGTGCCTTCATAGAAGACTGCTTCACTGAACTCAGCAATAATCCTCTCATTGGCAGCAATGGTCCAGTATCAAGCTCATCTCCAGCAAAGTAAAATTTTTATTGCTATTGCTCTGTTAAGTGCTGAATACTCCTCTCTAGCAGTATAATTCAAGTATTAATTCTTCACTAGACTCACAGATTTTAAATCACAAAGAAATCAACAAGATCAGCTAATCTAGTACGTTGCATAGCATAAAGCATATAATTTTGCTTCATTTTTTTAATGCTTTCATTACTTTCAGCCATACTATCTCTTTCCAAAAGTCAGTTCTCTTGAAGGAATGACATCATATAAAATAGAATGTGTCCTGGTCTTTCATAAGTTATCGCAATGGCTCATTAAATCACAAACCAGTTATACTTCAATTTTCAGTATGTTTCATTTATGATGAGGTCACCTCTGAAACTTCTCTTGAATAAGCTGAAAAGCATGTGTCTGTTTAGGTCACTGTCAAACCATGAATACCTTTCTCTGTGTTTTATGAAGCTGTTTCAATCTGCCACTTTTGCTCTAAAGAGCTTTACATAGTCAGTATTCAGGCAATGACCTCACTAATGTGGCAATACATTAGTGTAGAGTAGAAAGAATTTCCCTCTTTCTACTCAATAGTCTTTTGTTTATTGAGACTCAATAGTTTGAAGATATTGTCTGCCATAGGTATGTTCAAAGTGCTTTCTGATACTCACATTTCAAAGATATTTGAGTTTTCCCACATTTTGTTGGTTAGTTAGTTTGTTTTACATTTAACTGTCTTAAAGGACAAGTGAATTGTGGTTGATGAATAGCACAGTTGTCCAAAGAGCCAATATTTTTGTTACCCATTGAGTTCACTAGCAATGACTTTGCCTTTTCCTCTACAGACCTTCCAGCTACTTGAATATTGTCTCAGAAGCTTCTGAAATTGTGTAAATTGGATTCTTTTTTTTCTTTTTTTTTTTTTTTTTTGCTGTTTGTTTTGGTTTGGTTTGTTGTTGGATTTTGTTTTGTTTTATTAGTGAATATAGGGAAAAAAACCATCCTCTAATATGTATTCTTCTAGAACAGTCTACAGCTTCCTTTAGTACAACTGCCACTGTCAGAAATCCAAGAAATGGGGTTACTGTGGAAAGAGTAACATCAAAAAGACCAAGTGCAGGAAGCTGTAATTATACAGTCATTTTGGCGTCAGAGGCTCTGTTCAAATAGAGATTGTGTGTCTGTGGAGACATCCTGGGCCTGCCCTGTGATCTCAGAAGCTTCTGATAACCCTTGCCCAAGCTGACTGAACAGTGAAGCATCCCTTGATTGGATCAGCTGGGCCATGAGTCACTCCCTGATTGACCAGAAGCTCTTACATGCTAAGGGTAGAAACAGCCAGAAACATCAGCTGCCCAATCAAGGTGGAAAACAAAGGATAAGCAATTTTCCTTAGTTACCTTGGTAACACATTTCCCTGAATTGTATGTGGTATGGTACCCTTGTGAATTGCAGCCCCAGAGGAACAGTATCATTGTTACTGCACTTGGGGAAAAAAGCCCAGTAACAGCCAATTTGCATTATAGCCAGGATGGAAACTTACTGCTGACAGAAGTTGTTATTCACCTTGGGACCACAGGAGGCTGTGCCACCACCTCCCTCTGAGTGTGACACCCCTCAGAGCCCTCAAACTCAGTTGTACTTGGAGGCCTGGGCTGATAGTCCCTGCCCTCATCTCCACACTCCTTGATGTCCCCCTCTTGTCTGTGAGGAAACACAAACAGATTTGAGCGAGGTGAGTGTTTCTCTAAACCTGAGGAGAATTTTTGGTAGGTACCTTTCCGCACATAGTATGGATCATTTTACTTCTATGCATATGAATTGATTATTGTATGAACTTGTGCTGGTTTTGTCTGGGTTAGAGTTAACATTTTTCCCATTGTCTGGTATGTGTCTGTGTTTTGGATTTGTGCTGAAGACAGGGTTGATAGTACAGAGATATTTTTGTTATTGGTGAGCAGGGCTTACACAGAGCCAAGGCCTTTTCTGCCTTTCATACGGCCACACCTGTGAGGAAGCTGGGGCTGTGTGAGAGACTGGGAGGAGACACAGGCAGGATAGGGAACTCAAACTGATCAAAGGAGTACTCCAGATCCTGTGACATCATGCCCAATATATAAAAGGGGAAGAAAAAGGAGGAAAAGAGGGAATGTTTTAAGTGATGACATATAATTCCCCAAGTCACGATTATGTGTGATGGCACCCTGGTGTCCTGGGGATGGCTGAATATGTGCCTGCCCATGGAAACAGTGAATTGTTTTTGCCTTGTTTTGCCTTGTTTGTATGCATGGCTTTTGATTTCCATACTGAACTGTCTTGATCTCAATCCAGGTGTTTTCTTTTACCCTTTTGATTTTCTCCCCAGTCTCACAGGTGGAGGAGTGAGCCAGAGCTGCCTGGGGCTGGGTTGACAGCAGAGGTTAAAACATGACGGAATGTTACTATTTCAAACCCATAGTAAAGTCATTGTTGTAACTGTAGTGAAATCTACCAAATAACTTTGTAAATGTTAAAGTACATGGTGGTTAAGAGCTACTACACATTTTTGTACCCTTATTTTTCCATCCAAATCCTTTTTGCTCATACCTGCTTTTGCATTCCTGGCTTCCATGCAAATACTTCAAAATTACTTCTAATTTGATCTTCCCTTGTATTAGTCTTTGTAGCAAGCAATAGAGTGAACCTTGCCATTGAACTCTGTAAAACTGTATTTTCACAAATTCATAGTAACCCTTGGTTTTGACAGTACCATTGACAATGTTTCTTAAAGTGGCCAAGCAACTCATTCACAATGTTTCAAAACAAGTTTTTAGTTTTTGCCGTTTGTTTTTTTTTTTTTTGTTACTTTTGTATTTAACTTTGTTAATAAATATATCAGATTAGACCTTGCAGAAAGCACAATCAGCTTTGAGGTATTAAACACAACTAAATTTCAGGAATCCTGTGTATTCCTTGCACAGACTTAATCTGCCTTTTCAAAGACACAGCAAATTAGGCATGTAATCACAGTTTACCTAACAGAGTCACAGAATTATTTTCATAACTTTAGATAATTTTCCAAAAGCTTAGAATACTATATCCAATATATATATGTTGAGGGAAACAAAAATAAGGATGAGTAGAAGAAAAATTATAGAGGTGAAAACCCTAAAAACCAGAGAAGTAATTTGAATTACAGCATTGGGAATGAGGGAATAACTTTATGGTTTTGTGAAAAAGTTCAACATTGTAGTTGTATGAGATTTAAATTGTAAAAGGCTTTCCATTTTAATGGGAAATAACAAGGTTGCTAAATAACAGTATGATAGATGTTAAATCAGCAGGTCCAGATAATTTTGCCTCCAAATGCTGTAAAGAGTCAGCTGAGCAGATCTCTTGATCATCAGTGATGATTTTCAATAAGTCTTGGAGCACTGGAGCATTTCCAAAGGGTTGGAATGAAGCTAATGTTATGCCAATATTTTAAAAGTATAAATGGGACATCTAATTATAGGCCTGTCATCCTGACATTGATCCCAGACAAATTATGGAACAAGAGATATGGGATTTGATGAATAACCTATTAAAAGAGGATAATATAATTAATGGCAATCAGCTTGGGTTTATAGGAAAGACATTCTTTTGAACTTGCTTGTATGCTGATCAGGAAAAGCTATCAATGAACTTGTATAAGGATGATGCTGGTAATCTTGTTTTACTTCTATAGGTCATTTCCTTTCATGCTGAACATGCTGATTAACAAAGAAAAAATTGCAAACAACAACATTATACATACTAAACTGAATAAAATGTTCTGGCATGTAGGTTTTAATATACTGTATTTAAAGAATTATCAATGAGTATGTGTTCTAAAAAAAATGCCAGAGGGCTTATTTTTTGCCTTATTTGCAGCCTCAGTACAACAGCATTATTGCTGGGGAAAAAATAATGCATAACACTGCAACTAAAGAAGGGATAAATGAAGAAAAGGAAAGATTGCTGACAAGCAGTTGGATCCACCAATACCAGGTATAAACAATTATTTATTATAGACAATGAAAATTATGTATCTTGGGACAACTGTGTAAAAAAAACTTGTAAAATGGGACCCCTATCCTAAAAATTAAAACACTAAAACCTTGGGGATGACAAACAGCAATCTACTGTGCCTGGAAGAGCCTAATACAGTCCTGGCCTGTGCAGGATTCAGTCTCTCTTTCTTAGAATATGAAGGCTACTTCTGTACTCCTCAATTAAAGAAGGGCATTCATATATTGAAAAACAAGTACCAAGAAACATTTCAAACATATCTAAGCATCAGGAAATAAATGTTACACCTAACCTTAAGGAACTGTTTTAAAAATTTTCTCGTACAGCAATTCCTTTGCCTCTTTTAGCATAGAGAGCATAGCAACAATTCAATTCTAGTAAGTCAGCTTTCATGACTATTCCCAAGAAGTTCAATCTGCTTAAGAACTACAAATGAAGGTAAAGGATTCATTTGACCATAAGCTGTCTGTACTTAACATTCAGAACAGAAATATGACTGTAGAAAATGTGATAACCAGAATCCATTTACTAGACAGTAAAGCTTCTCTTTCTTTTTCCTCTAAAATCATACACTAATCCTAACAAAGTGTAGTTATGTCATTAATTGTGGGCTTGTTTGACTGCAATAATTTGACTTCCAGAAGTCAGCACTGAATCATTCCCACTGATTTTGCTTTTGCTAGGTGCTGTCCTGACTCATATTTAATTCAATAACATTTATGAGATTAATGGTTGATGGCAATCCACTGTATAAACCCAAATTTAAATCCCCAAATTTGAATGAATTATTTTCCTGCCCTTTATACCTTCTTAATCATCAAAAAGAGAAAAGAGAAAAAGGGGGAAAAAATACAAAAAAAAAAAAAAAACAACAAAAAAATAAAACCAAAAAAAACCCCAAAGATTAAAACAACAGCTAAACAAAACCCCACAAAAATCTACAGAATAATCCTGGGCAGTAGTAAAAGAAGTAACACAGATTACTTCTTGAGCAACAGATATTATGAGTGTAACATGTAAAGTCAGAACTTGCTACTCAGTTAAGATGTCTTTTATTCAGCTTTCTGAATTTCCCTTCCTTTGGAATGAAACACAAGAAATATTATATTCTAAATGCTTGTTTTGAATTCTAGAGAACATTATGTGTTTCTGTGCTTTACGAAACAAAAAATATATAATCTATTATCTAATATAATAATATATTATATCTAATATAATATATCTAATATAATAATATATCTAATATATCTAATAATATATCTAACATATCTAATATAATAATATATAATAATAATAATTATAATAATCCTTATTATAATAAAAATAATGCTATGAAATGATTCAGTTTCACCTGGCTGTCTATGCAATAACCTATTTGGAACTCGTTCTCTAAGACTTCAGATCTTCTAGCCTACAGTAAATTGCAGCAGTTGTTTAAAAACATTCCCAGCCCTTTCTGAGAATTCCTGTGAATAAAAATTAACTTTAATGGGTGCTGACCATATCAGTTTCCATTGAATTCAACATGATATTAACTAAAGCTCTTAGTCAGGAACATCAAGGAGAAACATGATTCCATAATGCCGACAAATTCAGGACTTTTCTGCATAGAAAACAAAAAAATACTTGAAGAAATAGCTACTTCTTTCAGGGCTGATTGTTCCATTGCTATCCTTTCCTTTTGAAAACAATAGCAATCTAAAATCCAAACTAAAGAAATCTTGAAAAATAAGAATATTTTGAAAATCAAGCTTAGCATAAAACTGAGCTTGCTTTGTAGTTCCAATGTTACCATATTGCACCAGTACCAGTATGACAAGTGAAGTTCATGAAAAAATTTAGAGTTTTTCCATGTAAGGGGAGTTATTCTTTAAAAGAGTAATTAATATAACTCTTATTTTATGAAATACTGTATAAAACTCTCTAAATACTATCAAAATGTGATAGAGCAGTTAAGGAGCAGAAACATACATAAGAATATAATTTTCCAAAGATGCAATGCTAGAGTTAAATTTTCACTGGAGAATGATTTTATAACAAGCAAAAAATACTTTATCCTGCTAATAATTGATTGGCAAAAACCAGCATAATGACTATGAATATAACAAATTATGTGGTTCCTAAGTGTTTCACAGATGCACGCTGCCAAGGTACTGGAGTGTGAAATTAGTGAAGTACTTATGTAATATACAGGCATTGTGAATATGATTATATCTAGAAGATGATTCTAGTAATGATGACTTGAAGTTCACACTAGGACAATTACTCATTTTCATCAGGTGATAAGGGTGACAGTTTTAATGTTCAAGGTCTCTATCTTGATCCCTCCAGCATTTGTATGGATGTAGCCAATGCAGCCATGCTGTAGTGTGGAAACAGTTTGTTTTCTGGTGAGAGGGCTAAAGAAATTTCAGTGTGGCACACAGAACACTAAGCCATGAAATATATTTAAAGAATAGTATAGAATAGAAGAGTTCAGTTTGAGGGGATCTACAAAAGCAATTTAATCCACCTGCAATATTTTGCTCATATATATGATAGGCCAAAAGCTACTATTATGTGGTACACTGACTGCAAAATTATAAGGTGGGTCAAAATTATGCATGGTCTAAAATAATGCATTAAAGAGTATGAAATGAGAAAAAACATCTGGCTAAGGCTAGATACTGATCACAAAGTGTCAATTTGGATACTTAGGGTGCGCCACTCATGAATGAAGACAGATTGTGCACGTACTTCAATACATGGAAATGTCACTGTTGATCAGCAATAAACCAAAACCAGTTGTATTCAGGAAGGAGTTCAGTTTCTTTCTCTTTTTCAAGGGGATCATTCTGAAAGATGCAGGCCCTCCACCCTATCAGTGAGCACAGCAAGAAAACCTATACTGACAATACTCTGAGTTACATGATGGGACTCTTGGGGTGTTCTGCAGGGGGGCAGAAACTGGAGTCAATGATCCTGATGGATCCCTTCCAACTCAGCGTATCCTATGGTTCTATGAGTTGAGACCTAGATTGAAAAGAAACAGCATATGTATGAAGATGTATCTTGAATTGTGCAAAGGAGTTTTGACCTTTGTTACAATCTCCAGTATAGCTGAAGTATGTATTCTGTGTGAACTGACAGTTCCCTGTGCAGTTGAACATACCATCAAGCATTCCTAGAGCTCCAGTAGACAAAGTCTGAGCTTTAAAAGAATCCCATTCTCTTTAAATCTATAAATCATGAAAATGCACAATCACAGTATTTAAAGTTGTTTTTATACAGTGACTGAATTGACATAACCTCTTATTCTGTCACTAAAGCCAACTTGCATAGAGTTTCTCAAGCACTAATGTTTGAAAGGAAGAAAACCTCCAACATTTATTTGAATTTGGGCCAGAAAATATCTTGTTTTTCAGGCAAACACAATCACAAATACACAGAATTGGTTGTCCTAGGCATCTTTAAATTTCTACTCCTTTGTATAGATGTCCTCAAGCAATAATTCTTAATTTCATTTTTGAACATATTACCTACTGAATAATGAATCTAGAAACACTGACAACTAGCCTGAAGTAAATTTATTTTAATACAATCTGAAACTTTTATTGGAACCTATCTTCCTCCAATAGCAATATAATCACCAAGACAATTTGCATGATTAGCTGGAAAACTCTTTTTCAATACTAAACATGAATACATGAAAACCCATGCTGGTTTATTTTCTTCTCTATTTGAAAATGAAACTGAACGTGGTCCTTTCTTATTGAACCTAAGAATCATGAGTCTACAGAATAAGACAATTTTTAAAAAAACATTTGAGGGGGCAGATGGCTCAGGTATTCCTGTAGCTTTCATCTTTCCTCAAAATTTTAATAATAAAAGTGGGTTGGATCAGTAAATATCTCATGCCAACAACTGTCCAACAACTTGGCTTTAATATGAGCCACAGAATTAACATCTGAGAGGATAATATATTGTTTCATTCTAAGCTGACCATGAGCTCCAATAACTCCAAGAGTTCCAGCTGATGGAACTGAAGGTCCTTGTCATCCAGTTAAAGACTCAGGCTTTCAGGCAAATTGTATCATATTTTGGAAATACTTAGTTTCTTACAGTTTCTTTTACAAGAATATGTCTGCAAAAATCCACAAGAACATGTACACAAATCCAGAATGCATCTGCAAATATGACATTCAGATACCCAAATTTTCTCATTGACCTGACACAGAAGGTGTAATAATTTCAGATACTGGTCTTGTCCTCAGGAGACCAGTATTCATTTCCTGATTCGGCAAGAGATTCATTTTATAATACTGAGCAGATCTGTGTCTCCATTTCCCACTTTCAGAGCAAAGATAATGCTGTTTAACACTCTCTAACCACAACATCCCAAAACCTGCTCTGAGTTGTTGAATCTTTCTAATGATTTAATATTTACAGCTTTGTCTGTACAGTCTCTCTTAGGAAGATGTTGAAGGGAATGAGTAAATCAGCATTTCCTTTCACACCAAAAATTTCCTTCTCCTGTGATCATCTAACCTGACTGGTTTTCTTACCATCCAGATGGTCTCAGTCCTGTCCTTGTATTTTCCTGGTAACCCATAGTCAAACTCCAAGGATGTTATCACTTTGGGGAGCCCTTCAGCTTACGTATTAATTTGTTTATTCTTGCTACTACCAAGAATATCACATTCTCTGTGGATGTAAATTCTAGCTTAAAGGAAAGTCAGGGATGTAGGCAAATGTGTGTAGCTACATCCTTAGAAACAGGTTGGTTCTGAACAAAACCCCACCAGAAAGCAACAGAATATGTTTGATAATAAGATGTGAACAAAACACTATTTGATGCTCAGCAGACCGTCCATCTCTGCCCAACACTCTGCCATAATTTATAACAGCTCTCGTTAATTACTCATTGCAATTTGTACCAGAATAACATTCCATCTGAGGCTATGACCAGAAAAAAACCCAAAATGTCAGTAAGTGACATCTTTAAGTACAGAAATAATGTTTAAAAAAATATTGCTTCTAAAAAAATATGGTTTCTTCTTATTTAAGCAACACTGCAAAAAGACCATTTCTACACTAAATTATCCCAGCTGGATGTCTAATGTGTTCTAGTTTTGAAAAAGTGATGCTCAACTGACACTATAAATTTCACACAAATGTTCCAGTTATTTACCAAATTATTAAAATCAAATATATTATTGTCATATTACAGATTTTTTTTCTGGAATCTTAAAAATGCTGTTTCAGACATGCCCTTTACTGCTATTCATCAATCCAGAAAATGTTATATTCCCATATGGCAATGGTGGAAAGTTTTGTGAGTCAGCAGTGCCCTGGCAGCCAGGAGGGCCAAGCGTGACCTGGGTTCATAATGCAAAGCATCACCAGCTGGGCCAGGCAGGGGATTGTCCTGCTCTGCTCTGCACTGGGGCAGCCTTGCCCCAAGTCATCAGGGCAGTTTGGGGTGCCACAGTGCAAGAAAGACATTAAACTATTAGAGAGTGTCCAAAGGAGTGTGAGAAAGATGGTGAAGGGCCTTGAGGAGAAGCCATATGGGTGGCTGAGGTCACTGGCTCTGTCCAGCCTGGAGGAGACTGAGGGGAGACCTCACTGCAGTTACAACTCCCTCATGAGGGCAGGAGGAGGGACAGACCCTGATCTCTGCTCTGTGGTGACAGTGACACTGAGGGAGTGGCCTGAAGTTGTGCTGGGAGAGGTTTAGGTTGGGTATTGAAAAACAGAGGGTGGTTGGGCCCTGGAACAGCTTCCCCTGGAAAGCAGTCACAGCACCGGCCTGGCAGAGGTCAAGGAGCATTTGGACAATGCTCTATGGCACGGTGAGATTCTTGGGAATGGTGCTGTGCAGGGGAGGGAGCTGGACCCATGGTCCTTTTGGATCCTTTCCAATTCAGATTATTCTGTGCTTCTATGATAATTTTCTCATTAAAATGTTCTGAAACTCTATTCACTTTAATAATTTAACAATAGTACTGATAATGTAATGTTTTAAGTGCCTATTTCAAAAGCATTTTAGATTTTTTTTATATTGCAGATTTTTATTACAGAATTTTCTGAGATGAGGAGATTAATTTTTTCCACTCAAGCTTTTTTAAATTCATAAATTAATTTATATTGATAGAAAAAATTTCATTGCAGGCAAACCCACAATGTCACATAATTAGTGTTGAATTCCTTTGTTTCTTCAGTTGGATAAGATCTCCATAACTAACAAAGCAAGTTTGAATGTCATTCTTTTCTTCTATCTCAGATATCTGGCTTTGGGTGAGAAGACTTTTCTTTGTGAAGTACCTGTCTTTTTCATTTGAGTTTAGGGTTTGTGTAAGGGGACAAGGACTCCTTTGTCAATGTTTTAAGTCAGAAATGAGAACCAGAAATTGCAAGTCCATGGAAGTGAGTGGCTTTTTAAGTACTCTTTCTCTGAGATACTCTTTGCCTTAATTTATCACACATATGGGATGATCTGTTATCTAAATATCAATACTCCAAACAAATCAATAATGTAAATAAATAAAAAAATTATATAATGTGACGTTTTTATATTTTTGAATTTCAAATGTCTTGAGAAATCAATCTTCTGTTGCCTGGTCCAAATCAAATACAGGGAAATGTGAGTTCTTCCATTAAATTCCAGAGCATAACCATCAAGCTCCTGTTTTCAGGTGGCACACAACCTCTCTTTCGTGAGCTGACTATTAGCCTTAATACACCATTGATGTATTTTACTCAGAAACACAGCAGACATTATTTTCTCTTCCCAGAATGGTAATAAGTACTAAGTACTTAGCACTTTCCAGTACTAAGAAAAGCCATCAAGTTCTTCTCAACAATTTCCTTCTTCATTCACTCTTTTGAAATGTCAACATGGAAAGAAAGTTAAAATCAGAGGATGTATAATTATATGTGTTTTAAGAAAAAACACAAGTATCAAACTGGTAAGAAATGCATTATTTTTAGGAGAGGCTTTTCGTGGCATGCTGTTGCCATTTGCTTATGTCTGAATTGAAGCAATTCTTAAATCTGAATCTTAATTTAGGCCAATAATATACTGACAGGTACTGCATTCTCTAAGTGTGTGCACCTGCTTCAAATGGACATCTCATTGACTGGACATGCAGAATTAACTCTTCCTGTAGGTTTAAGTGACAAGTAATAGAGTGAGCACCTGTATAGAAGCACCTGTGTTTTACAATAGCTGCAAAGGATGGGCAGGGTAGCACTTTTATACCTCCAACAAATTGTACTGAAAATCTGTAAAGCTGATCAGAGAATTACATCTCAAATAATCTCAGTGGCAAGAACTGATGCTATTGAGAATTCCTGTTTGAACATTTTTCTAAATAAATCTGTTAGCTACACATCACTGTGGATGGGGGTGTGGGGAGGTGGGTGGTCATTTTTCTGCTAAAGGCACCCTGAACTTTTCTTCATGAATCTTTTTCTCTAATTTATTTAGGCTTTCATAAAGCTGCATGTTTCATTGCAGGATTGGTCTCTGCAGCATTAAAAGGTCTAAATTTCAAATAGAATATTTAAAAAAAAAATTGTCTAGAACCAACCAAGCTAATTAAAGTCTCAAATACTCTCTCTTTAGGGAGCAAAAGAAAACAATACAAGACAACACATAGTGGTAAAAATCAGGCTGCCCTACCCTAAATAAAGAATAAATATTTTTTTCTTGCGGAAGTGCTGACACTGCATTATTTGTTAACCTGATCCTTCCTAACTCAGTGGGGCACAAAAGTGTAATCAATGAGGCACAGATGTATAATCAGAGGATGAAATGTGGGGCAGAGAAATCTGCTATTACATGCTGGAGGCTGCTGAGAAGCCATCACAACTGCTCACTAGTGTCAGCAAAAGTGTGTGTTGAGGTGCCTGATCAGCAAGGTGAAGGGAGAATTTTATTTTTCCTTTCCACCAGCATCAGGGTAGGCTTGTATTGTCAGAATAACTGAATAAAGGTAGTGTTCAGAAGAAAGCACCCTCAGAATTCTTCATACTGATCTCAAAGGACAAAAGTACTTTACTCTGAGCTCAGGTGTATCTTCCACTCACACTTGAGGTAGAGTGCAAGTCCTGTGCATTGAACAAAGGCTTCCAGTGTCAGGGCTTTTCCATAAAAGCTGGAAATTAATCTGAAGTATTCACATGTTTTAGCTGAAAATGTTACTGCATGATTATCTGCTACTTCTATTCCTTTCAGAAAAGTGAAAATATGTAATGGTACATCTGTAGCTATCTATATCTATATATCTATATATCTATATATCTATATATCTATATATCTATATATCTATATCTCTGTATCTATATCTATATCTATATCTATATCTATATCTATATCTATATCTATATCTATATCTATATCTATCTGTAATCTATATCTATATCTGTAATTATATCTATATATCTATAGGTATCTCTCAAAAAAAATGTTCCCCCTGTATGTCAATTTGTTGCAACATGAAGCAAAGACCTACCTGCTTCTTTTTAAACCATGTTCCAGATAAAAGAGTATTTTGGTCAAATGGTATATGGATTTATTATTTCTCTTTGAAAAGTAATCTCTTTGTCAATATGGACATGTTAGCTGTCCGTCTGTGCCAGAAATACCCAAGCAAATTCCATTGTGTTTTGCAACATTCCAGAATCCTCTGAATTGGAAGTAGATCAAAAATAAAGACTTCAAATTTATTAGGGCTGATCAGAAAATTAAAATCTGCTATGGAAAAATTACCGAAGTTTGCAATTTACTCAGTGTACAAAATTGAGATATTTCAATTTTTTGATAAAGAAATGCATGTGAAGATATATATATTAATAAAAGACATGGTCAAACTTGTACTCTAGCTGCGCTAATGGAAGCTGTTGGATGCTTGAGGGTTTAGGCTCTATCTATAATTCTCATTTATTGTGGCTAGAAAATGCTTTCTTAAAAAGAAAAAAAAAAAACCTTGAATTTTATATGCTCCCAGTAACTTTTTCAGTGTGAATTAATAGATGTGTTTTGACAAAATTTATTTCATCACAAATTCCAAGCTGTTCTTTCTCCAGTGTTCTCAAATTTTAGTGATTTAGATAAAACTGGATGTAAATCTAGATAGTATTCAAGATCTAATCCACATAAAACAGTGTTAACCAGAGTGAAAATAAAAGCAGAACACAATCTCTTTAACAAGCTGTGGCCATAATAGGCTTAATCACATCAGAAGGTTCAACTTAGAATTCTGCTCCTCAATTTCTAGAGTTGCTGCATTCTAGAAACTGAAACTCAATTATAGACCCTGGCCACACACTCACACAGTTAAGACAGATTAGAATAATAAGAGTTATTTTTGCTTGACAGCCTGCTAATGAGATTGCATGTGCCATGATGATTTTCCCACTCCCTCTTCTCTGAGGGAGAAGTTACTTGATTTGTTTTATTTGTATTATATGCCACTTTTAAAAAAGAGATTAAATCAATTTAATTTTAATAAAATAACACTGTCGAATGGAAATGTATTTTATTACTCTGTATCATTTGACTGGTATTGATTTAAGAGGTAAAAATAGACGCAATTCAAATATTATATGATTTAAAAAAAAGTAATCAGAAAGAAAAATTCAATTCTCACACACGAGATTTTAATCAAGTAAACATACAGTACCATATCACACACAATTACCAAGAAACTTTAATTGCCAGAAAAATATTAAAAGAACACTTAGAGTCATGAACCTGAAACATACAATCATTCAAACATGAGCGCAGCAAGCCTGAAATAATGCACAGCTCTCATGGGGTCAAATGTAGACAGTCTGTTTCCAGTGCTCCCATCCAAGGGATTCCAGTTTTTCTTTAAAAATAGTGGCACGTGTGGCTCATTATTTTTTAAATGGAGCTCTTGTCAAGCACTTAAAATAAATAGATTCATACAACTCTTTCTCTTGATAGGTCACTCTCTCCTCAGAGAATAAGCTTATATTCTTTAATTCCTTGCTTTAATTAACTCTTTCAGTGCCATATGATAACTAAGAGAAAAAATAACTTGAATTTTGAAAATTATGGAATCTAGCGCATAGTCCAATACTTTCAATTTTTTTTAAAACTAGGTCTCCTAATGCTAAACATTCTCTCACTTTAATGAAGTATGAAAAACTTGTATATTTTGTTGAATACAAATAGTTAGTAAAGACTATTTTAAATATGTAAGTTCTATTGTATGTGATTGAGAGAAATCAGATGTATGTAAAATCAGTTTATATGTGTTTTTTTATCCAATTCTTCTGTAAAAAAATATTGTTAAGCTCAAGAACAGAAAAAGTTATACCAGGTCCAAAGTTTCAGAATTTAGGATATGTTCCTATAATAAGGTGTTTGGAATGAGGGAAGCCTTGGTAAGATGTTTGATAACATTCATGGCTATGATCAAGATTTTGATCAACACACAAAAGAGAAGCCTTACACAGCATAGGGAATTTGTTTACACAATCAAGGACAGCTTACATGCAGGATTGAGGTAGTTATCAATGAAAGCTGGTGTCTTAACTTCAGGATGAAAGAAACAATAATAAGAGCTTAGCATTCAAGTTCAGTGTCATTTATGGTTCTGCAAGGTTGTTCTGACACAGCGTTTACAGATGCAGTGCTGCACCATTTGGATGTAGACAAGAAAGGACACATAGTCCACACAGTGAGGAATGACTCTGAGATAATGGACATTTCAAGCAGGATAATTCTTGGAATAAAGGAAAATAAAAATTAAAAAAACCACTAAAACAGATGTGTAAAGAGAGATTATGTAGGGAATTTCTTTCTTTTTATGATCATTGTCTGAATTTTCTGCTCTAAATATTTTGACCATCCCATATGAAAAGACATTACCTTTGACTTCACTTATTACAGTAGAGAAACAAAAAATCAACTTTTGTTTTGGCAGTCACAAATAAAAATACTTTCCAGAGCAAATACCTCTTATGGTCACAATTGGAATTTTTGCTGCATACACTTATCTCCATGAGTTACAGTATGCTTGCACACCCTCATTTGATGATGATTTCAGGATATCCAGGAAACGTTTTCAACTATCCAGGAAACGTTTTCATGATCTACAGAATATGGCAACTTCTCTATCTTCTGTAAGGAATGTCTTGGTTTAACCCTAATTAGCCACCTGCTCATTTCCCCCTGGTGCATTTCTCCCCTGGGAGAGTTACAAGAGTAAAAGTAACTCCAGCCAGCAACTCCAAACGTTACCCAATCAGGATTTTAAAAACAGTAATACAGGGGGAAAAACAGTATACTACATAATGAAACCAAAAAAATTCATTTGGGATCTGAAAAAGGTACATTTCCAGTTTAAATAGATTGATCATCTTATCATCTACATATGCACTGAATTTTTCCTTTGGGGGCAAAATAAACCCCAAGTATGAGCAAGACCAGTGTGGGAGGAAAACATCAACAAATACAAATTCTTCATACTTTAAACTGTTAGGAATATGTAACAAATACTTGTTTCTCAAATATGAACACAAATAGAGGAATCTTATAGTTCTGAGGCTCTTGAAAGAAGGAGATGAAGATGGAAGAACAGTTCCTGAAGCTGCATATTCCAGATAATATCAAGTCACTCCTATTGAACATAAGAAAAATAATGTAAGTAAGATTCAAATCATGGAAGTTATGCAGCACCTTTTATATTTTAACAATAATTCATAAGTAGTTCACCAGTGAAATTAAGTCAGTTTGGTTTCGACAGTGATGACAAAGGTTTCAACTTCAATTTCATAGTCATAAAAAAAAAAAAACGTAAACCAAAAATCTTAGGGTTTAGTGTTTTTTAAACTAAAGTTTTAAATGGGACTCTTGTCTCATCTCTAAAACTACATGTTCTTAGTTGTTCTTAATGAAGACAGGATGACAAGGGGTGGAGGGAATATAACTTTTAAGAGGTGATTATTTTTTTGTCACCTAAAGACAGAATGATAGAATAGTCTTACAAACATTAGTATGTTAAAAACATCATTGCAATACACAATTTATCTTAATTAAACTACAACAGTTACAAAAGTTCATGAAATCTGCATTACTTGAGATTACTCTTCCCCATCATAGAGTTCCTGTGGGTCTCCAGCACATGGTGTACATAATTTCATGTCAATCCAGCATTTATTGCTGAAGCTGTGGTCAAACACTTGACATCTACCCAATATATCCCTCTTCAATGTCTGTATTAGGTGTACTTCCTATTATAATTAACAGGGTTAATCACATCAGTATCACTCACAGAGTGCTCTTACAGTGTTTACTATTGACCTTATAATTTAACTGTAAGAGGTCAAGATCCTGAAGATAATATATACTTCCTAAAAAATATGTAGCCTTGCTATTCAATATATCCTGTATTAATATATATATAAACTATTGCCATTATGATTTCCTCTATCTTCCATTTACAATTATGCTTGATATTTCAATTATTGAGAGCCTTTTTATCTTCCAAATTTATCACAAAATTGAGGTTTATATGTAAAATATTATTCGTGTATGTTCTGTGAATAACTTTAAATGAACAAAATTATTAGCATATTTTTTTTAAGATTGCTCTAATTTAATTTCCCCTTGATTAAATTTTGTGAAGGTTGTATTCTAAGATCTGTGATGAGAAGGTATCAGTTCACATCTAAGTAGTTCATTGAGAATTGTAAAACAGAGTGCTGAGATAATTAAATAAGTATTAAGTGGATTAGTTGGTCACATCCCAAAGCTCTGAAAGGTCTTCTCAGTATCAAATAATGCAAAATTATTATAAAATCTGATGGTAAAATTTCAGTCATGGCTATAGATGCCTTTCTGAGAATAAGCTTTTACTTTCTGTTGTATTTTCTCCTTGTCACCTTACAACGATCATCAAAGAGTCAGGACCATATAATTATTTCCTGCTTTCAATATTCGTTTACATGGATGAGAAATGGTCTAAAATTAAAATGTGACTCTGTTATTTCTGGATGGATTTCATAAAATATGTAAAATATGAGACCTACTAATACTCTTTATTTCTTGTCTCATAGAAAATAAAGAGTGTCATACTACTGGAATCAATGTGTCCTAAATTTTGGATATTTGTTATTTGTAGGAATTCAGATAATGACTGTTTTTCAGGGGAAAAAAGGTCTTAAATTGTCCACATTTTACATTAAACTCTGTTTATTTTTTAACTTGTTTATTTTGAATTTATACTTATAGCAGTACCAAAAGTTTCAACTTGAATGGTATCTCAGAAAGCAAATAATATTTCACAAGAAGTAAACATACAGAAAGGAGAAGACATTGGGTAAATACAGAATTTATTTTTAAAGAGAGTGAGCAGACTTGTTTAACTAAGTCACTTTAGGACTATAAGTAATACCTAAGGGGAGTGTTTGCTAGTTTTCTCATTCCACTTTGGAAATTTGAATTATTCTGCATCCTGTCCAGTGACAGAGTTCCACTGGCAGCCAACAGAGGTGGCCATGGCATGGCAGCCTGAAGTGAATACTCCATTTCAGAGCTGAAAGCTATAAACAGCTACGAGCTGCGCTAAGGTTTCCCTTCAAAAAAAGTTGGTGCCCTTTTCTCATAACAGTGTTCAAATTTATTTTTTTGTTTTTTATTTTTTAATCTGGCCCGAAGAAAGGTACTTCAGTATACACATGGGAACTGTTTCATCACAGAGATTTAAATGCATGGTAATTAAATCAAAATTCAATCTAATAATTCTTCAGAGTGAAACTGTACAGAAAATGTTTTTCTTCCTTGGAATTTTCACACGTTAAATACACGATGAATTAATTTTTTATTTCATCTCTAATTTTGTGGAAATCATACTTCTTTGACTTAGGAGCCTCATTCTTTTCTGAATAACACTGTTATATTCTTATTCTGTTTTGTGCATATTTTGCAATACCTTTTCATGTCAAGCTGCGTCTTCCTGGAAAACCCTCCCATTTTTTTTCAAGTATTGATATTTGATGTATTTTGCTTCAGATTTCTGAAGAGAAATTTTCTTTATGTCACTCAATTTAAATCCTCAGTAAGAGAATATTAATCTTCCCCAAGTTATTTCACTGGAGATACTTTTCTTTGGTAATATCCCTGGCTGCAGCCTTTTAAATAGAGACACATCCTAAATTTTGAAAATATTGTGGAAGGAATTTTTCTTGAATAAACCAAAGAGTTGTTGACAATTATTTAGAATTTTCTTTAAAAAAAAAGAGAGGCCAGAGCCATAATTAGCAGGCAATAGACAGCACTGTAAAATCAACAGATAAATATTATTATTTACTTCCACACTTTCCAGGTGGCTTTAGTCAGCAAAAACAATTTGTTAGTAACAAGCTTATGCATTATCATAACTCTGTATAATACAACAAACTACATATCTTCATGGAAAATTTTGAAATAAGGAAATTCCAGACCATTCCAATTTTAGATGCCTATTGTTTTGAAAAAAAAATTCCTAAGTAGATGGCCAGCTATCTGCAAAGAAACTACAGAATGTTTTGTAAAAGTAACTTTTATTTCCCCCCAGAAAATAATAAAATTGGTATCAGAAAATCACTTGTTTAAAGTGGTACATATGTTACAAAATATTTTTTATTGTCTTTGTCTATAAATATGCAAGCATTTAGATAAAAGGAAAGACAAACAACAAAGAAATAACCATTATAAAAATTATAATTTTGTCTATTTGGCTTCAAAATTGTCAAGTCTAGAATTTCTGGTAGAAACTATACACATACACACAGTTCATTGCAAAAACTCTTTAAGTTAGAAGGTCCTCTAAACTGGGAGGAAAACTGAGATAGAAGCATGTTATTTGAAAGGGCATAATCTCGCTCTCTGTATCAAAACAAAAAAAAAAAAAAAGGTAATTAGAACTTAGAAAGGCAATGAAAGAGAGTACAGAGAAGATACAGAGAAGTCATAGTCATAGTAGAGGACATACTGAGTCATAGTAGAGGAAATGCTATAGTACCAGTTCTTGGGATATTTTCTTTTCACTACTATTTTAAATTACCTCTCTTCAGGCTGAGAAAATTAGTAAACTGAATATAAAGTTTCCACTGAAGTGACTTTATGCAAATGATTCATTAATGCAGTCTCCAGGATGTTGTCAGCCCAATCTGTTTCTATCTTAGCATTAAGTTCATAACATATGTTTGCATCTATTTTATGATACTGGTAACACTTCTATCATGTGAACCAGCAATTGGCCCCAAAACATCTGAGTAGCAGCAGCTTGCTGTACAATAGAGGAAAATGTTGTGCAGATCCCTTAAAAATGATTTAAAACATTCCCAGTACGTCGTTCAAATAGATTGCTCCTTTAAAGAATTATAAAATAAATAGATAAATTGGTTCTATTCATTACACATGCTGGTGAGTTTCCTACTTTGTTTCCTTACTATTTCAGATTTGATATGCTGTTACTGTGACTAATGCAACCTCCCAGGGCTTAAAGAAACTTATACATCAGGAATCAATAATAAAGGATATCTCTGCTTTGGTTTGTAGACCTTTATTTATTTAAAACAATAAAAATATCTTTTTCTTAGTAACAGAGACTATACTTACTAGTACCTATTGGATATTTTTTAAATAACCAAGAGCTACAAAAAGTGAATACCTGTTCTAAATAACATACAAATGAAAATACTTTTCTGATTTCAGTCTTACAAAAAAATCCTTCTTTAACTGACAAACACAGATATTTGTACATAAATAGCCAACAGCCAGCTGATATTGTGTCTCATGTGCTCTCAATAAAAATGAAAATTATAACCCCAGAAAGCTTTCTTTTTTTGGAACTATTAAAATTTTGGTAGCTGCCTTTACACTTTAGTTTGAAACACTGTCTGAATGATTTCAAATGAATTTTTTGAGAGTAGCAGGTTGCAAGAGCTCAGAAATTTTAAACTGTTACCAGTATAGAAGGCATTAACATCCCACTGAGCAGGGACTGAAACGCTGGATGACTTCTTAAGCTGTCTCATGAGTTTTTGAATGAAGAGTTGTTTTTCTACTGCAAGAGAGAAGACCAAGGGCTGGGCCAGTTGTGCCACAGAAATGACATAGTGGATGTACAAAGCTCGTGGTTTCCACAGCACAGCCAGGGGGAGAAAGACCAAGAAAGAAGAGAACTGACAGCTTCAGATAGGGAGGGTCTTCTCCCTCTGCAGAGGCTGTTGTCCCAGCTTCTCATTTTGGAGCTGGCAGCAAAGGGAGCCCAGCTTTTCACAGCTTTGATACATCTGGGAATGAAATGCTGCAATAACTGGCTGTCTGGGTCCAGCAAAAAGCTGGCTTGGAAACCAGTACAATCAAAAGCTGATCAGCCTTCTTCCTAAGCTATCTTTTGTAACAATTGCACTTCAGCTGTGCTCCCACTTTGTTCTTTTTTGCCCTGATCTCATGAATCATACACTTTGATTTGCACAGTGATGCAGCTTTGTTATATAATTAGCCTATAACAAGTGGTCATGGTGAGATATGGATCTGAAACTGCTGGACTGAAATGGATATTTTATCTTTATCACCAATTTCTTGCATAATTCATAAAACCCTCTATATAAAGTTGGCAGGAAATAGTGGCCCATGGGCAGTAATTTATTATAGATGCTTAGATAGTCTACAGTCATTTCTTTTTAATTTGATGAGCATACCTACCTGCAGATTTGTCAGAGTCCTGAGACTAAAAAGCAATAGGATTTCAGGTACTAACTCTCTGGTCCTCTGTATTTCCTAAATCCCTAATCAACACATGTGTATTTTGAAATATCTTATTTCTCCATGCAATGCACAGGCTTTCCCACTCACATATTTGACTTCTACTCAAATAAAAAGGAGGTTCTAATTTACAATTCCTAAAAAAGTGTCAGCTCAAGAATAAGTGTGGGAAAATTTCCATTTCTAACTCATTGCAGGATCACAGTGCAAACTAATAAGAGGTTGCTTCATCTTAATTTATTTCAACCTACAAATTTGCATCTGGATATTGCAATATTCAATAATTGGGGCTAAAATGTCATCCTGGATTTTTCTCATTGACCTGTCTGTAGTGGATTTAATAATTTTTCCCTACAAGTTTGCAATATTGCTATTGTTGCTGTGACTGATACCATTTTTTCACTGAGAAAACACAAAAGCAAAACAGATATGCTCCAAGTTTAAACGAAATAGTCACCAGGGACATCACTATAAGGGATATAACTAGACCCTTGGGAGCACAGCAGAAGATTCTGCTTCTGAAGTTATAGCTGTGGAAAAGAAAATAACAATCTATATAACAGTGAAATCCAAGAGTAACAGAAGAAAGGACAATGAAATGAGATAAAGAGACTCATTAAAGGTATATTCTTTAAGGAACAAATGAAAGACTATATCAGAGATCAGAAAACAAAAGGAAATTACTGTTACTCTGCTTTATCAACACTTAAGGCATAAATACATTTTTATTCCCTAAATGAGAATATTTAGAGTAGATCCTTGCATGAGCAGCAGCTCACAGGTTTACTTCATAAAGGTGGTTTTTTCTTCTAATTTTGAGTTTCAAAGAAAAATTCCTATAGGAAATAGCAGAATCTCTTTCTGACATAATTACTCAGTCATAAAAGACTATTGAAAAAAAATATTGGCTAAGCATTTATATTTAAAATTGTATGTTTAAATATAAATACAAAGTCTGGGTTAAACCAACTGTATATTGTGTATTAATTTACAGCTGTGATTTTAATCTGTAAATGCAGCCCTTCTAGTGCTCTTCAGGATTTTGCACATATGAGAAAGAATAAGTTCATTTGAGAGATTTAACAAAGGAGTTATTTGTAAACCTTTCTAGAACCTCTTCCTCCTCTGTTTATGGTACTCCTCCTTATGCATCATTAACTGTAGGATGAGTCTGCTTTATATAAGATAACATTAATTCAAATTGTTTTCATAAAAAGACACCTTCAATCATATTCCTTCCTTGTGTTTCTTCTGGGGTTTTTTGTTTGGTTGGTTTTTTTTTTTTTTTGTTTTATGTGATTTACATGTGTTTTCTCCTCTGAAGCAGCTTTAGTGTGGTTGAAAATAATAAATGAGTGTAAGTGTAAGGGGCTTGTCTGTGCCATTAAGGTTATCTTGTCAAAGGAGCCATAAACAAGAGCACACAGAGACAAACCTGACCACAGAGATAGCAGGGGTTGTGATACAAACAATTGTGGTTAGTCACCCAAATCCCAAGGGCATATGGAGGGTGAGAATGTTCCTCTATTCAGTTGGAAGGATAAGGAAGGAGAGGAAGAGAACACACAGACATAAAACCTGAGCAGTTAATGTTTACAAAGAGAACAGGAACGATACCTGGTCATTAGCACTAAATGATGCGCTCTCAGGAATCTGCAGGCAAATCAGAACATTGGTTTTTGGTACATGGGAGGAGGTCAGTGGGACTATGGCAGCTGGTGAGGCAATGTGCAGGGCCATCATTTTAACGTCTCTTAACATGGCATGCATGCAGTTCAGCAGAATTTCTTTATTAAACTTATTGAAGGAAATACTACACCCTTTAAATCAGTGCAGTTTTTAGTTGAAAAACCTGTACGTTGTTAATATGTATTTGTAAGTGATGCTGCAATACTTACCAATAAGTTTTTATTAATAGGCTGCTATTAAGGTAGAAAAGAGTCTTAACATTGTACCTGAAGCTAATAATGTAATTTTAGCCTTCTCTTTTTTCTCTCAGATAAAGATTAAAAGAAAGCAGTATGATAAATTGTTTGCATATGTAGAACTATTTTTTTAATCTCTATTTTGCTATGAAAATATAAAATGATACACCCTTTGTGGATAAAAGATTGTTAAACAGCACCAGTCTTGATACTCAGTCTGTAGTAACATATAAGTCAATGAGCCTGTTAGTTGTAAGGCTTTTTAACCAAGGAGCCAAACACATGTCCAGACTTGATTTGATTCTAAATCAAACTATTCATTTTCTTTTCAAATTTGACTTTCACAATATGGAAATGAAAGGAACATAATATAAAGTCAAAAATATTTCTAGATATCTAAATGGATTCAGTACAAAAATAGGTTCATGATTCTATCTTCAGTGATAAGTTAAGATTGTGTCTTTCTCCTTATACTCAATTAACTATCTGTGAAATTTTCTTTTGAAATTATGGAAATCCACTGGATAAATAATTTTTGTGTGACTTTAATCTTAGAGCAAAGACTACTTGTGTATTGTTTTTGAATGGCTCAGATTTGTGTAGAAACTAAAGGTTCATTTTATGAAATAAGGGAGCATTTAGTTAGAAAGCTGACACTTTTCCCTTAGCTGCAATCTAGGAAAAAACTTATTTCCAAAATTGCATTAACTATAAAATATGTGCATGGTATGGTGTCTCATGTAGAGCATACAAAGAGCATCTCAAGGAACCTGCAAATATAAGGATATAATGGAAATGCCTATCAGCAAGCCAATAGAACATTCTCTTGCCTTAGGACCAGAATGTCAGTGACCTGCTGAAAGGCCTCAGGAGTGGAGAAAGGAGTTAAGATGTTTCCAAGTCACATTTGACCTTTCTGAATCCCTTATCTTGTCATTCATAAAAGTTGCCCAGAATAATTTTGTTTGGCAGAGAAGTACAATTCTTTTTTTCTTTTTAGAGATTCCTCCATTAAGGGAAAAAAAAAAAAGTATATATATAAAAATTAGAAGTTAGTTATAAATCAGAGTAAATGACGCTCACTAGGTGGATCTAGACTATCAGAAAACAAATTTCTTAATCCTTCCAGCATTTGTCATTTTCCTCCCACTCATCAAAACAGAAGGTGGGTGTTCTGAAACTTTCATGATCTTCAGAGACTTCAACAAAGCATAAATAGTGTATGCTGCACAAAGAGAATCACAGCAGAGAAGCAGGACTTTTTCCAACAACTGTTTGACTCAGGGCATGGATTCATAAGCTAATGCCAACTAAAGACATGCACTGTTTGGTGTGGAATCGCATTTTTTAATCAGCATAAGGAAGAGGGATCGCAAAGAGCCAGTGCAAAAAAACAACCCCAAAAACATTTCAGGGATAATGCAATCAATAAATCTCAGTCTGTGTCAGGAGTCTGATTAGCATATCCCAGATGTAGTGCAAAGGACATACAGGGCACCAATAAAAAGGTCAGAATACAGCACACAGCAGTAATTGTGTGCTGCTTATAAAGAACACCTACAGGGCTGTGCACTGCCCTCAGTGAAAGATTGAGAGAACTGACTGTAGGCATTTTTAATTTAAGAAAACCTAAAGTACAACCTCTTTTTCCTTTTTTCCTTAGAAAGTAAAAATTAGCAATTTACAGAGCTACTTAACAAAAGCAAACAAACAAAACCAAAGGAATCTCGTCCCCCAATAAAATTCTAACTCCCAACAAGTGCTGGTATCTGATCATCTATCTAAATATGTGTTCAGATCTTAGCTCTTCATCTCCAAATTATTATTTCTGTTGAGGTTTAACTCTAAATATTAAAATAGATGAGCCAATTAACTATGTTAGATTGGTGTTAACATCTGCTTTAGTTCTGTAATAGCACTGTTATTTTAATAAATGATAAACAGTATAGCGTTCCTCAATCTAAGAATAATACAGTTTAGATTTATGTAACAGATTAAAGATTACTCTCTTTTTACCACTAATGGAATCAAAATAAACACTGCAGTTAAAGAGAAAAGGTATAGTGAGAGACTGATAATATAAGCAGAGTCTGTCTGCAGATCAGATGAAATTAGTTTACGCACCTCTTTATGTTGAAAGGAAGTCATTCGCTAAGAGTTTCTGGCTCTTAATGTATCTATAATACTTAACATAATAAGCCAGTATCAATCTTCCAAATAAAAAATTAGGAATATGAGAAGGAAGAGGTATTTTTCTGCATGCATTCAGCATAGCTGGTAGTCTCCCAGTCATTCGTGTCCATACCTGCTGCTCCAGAAGCATGCCAGCATAAACATAGTCTGCAAAATCTCATCCCAAAATAGCTGTGTAACGATCCCTGTGTTACTGTGATCTTTTTCCAAACTAATTATAGAAGTCAGAAGAAACTGATAGGTATCTAAGGAAAAAAAAATACATCTTTCATTCTGTATAATGTCTTTGGATCAAAATCCAGACTGTTCTATGGGAGAGACATAATTGAACTGTTGCAACAGACTAAATGAAATACCTATGTGAGAGATCTTCTGGTCTGAAACCAAATCTTACCTGAGTGCCTAACTCAATATATCAGCTTACTATCTTTGCAAAGGAAAGAGCCATATTTATGGCACATATGTTAACTATAACCTTTCTTTTTATTGTGTTCTACTGTCAGAATCTAAAATTCCTCTCCTTTGGCACATTAGGTCACCCACTTTTCAGCCTGTAGCAGAAGTAACATGAAAAATTTAGTCCCTAGTGAATTAACAGTGAATTTCTAACATTTGTATATCCAGGGCCTGACGTCTCAGTACTGACTTGTAGGTTCCTTGTAATTGCTGTAACTATTTATAATTAATTGATTAATGCAAGTAAAAACATAGCCAACAAAATATGTAGCATTTGTAAACTATAGGTATTCAAATATACAACTAAATTCATGTCATTAGCGTAGGTAAGTGATTTGACTCCTTCATAGTGATTCTTCCAGGCAGAGCATATTGAAGAACATCTCAGAATTTCTTGTGTAAAACAGAAGCAGCATGTTCACACATCCTAGCTGGCTGCAATTTCATGCTGAGAGTAGTATATGTGCTCACTGGTGAGGGAGGCTGGCTACAGCCCAACAGACATCTTCTTCCCTGTTTAGATATAATGTACATATTTGTAAATCTGCCTACCATGATTCCTAAAACACTGCCTTTACTTAAGGAAAGCTTAATCCTGCTGAACATGCCACAAGAGAATAGGCTTGCATAAGCACAAAAACACACAAACAAAACCAAAAAAAAAGCTCCTTATTTTTCAGAGCAATTCTATTCCCTTATTAACCTCTCACAAGTAGCAAGAATTCATATTCACTGTTTGCCTCAGGGAAAGAGTCCTGTAACTATGGTTGATATGGAGATATGGTTTCTACTGTAGCCTCACATGCAAGTAGATTCAGTCCTTTCAACTCATAGCAGAAAGGAAACATTTTATGCTCTTCTCTCCATTCCACGCACACTTCAGCAAATGGTAGTGATATTGTCCTTGTGTTTTATAGAAGGAGGTACAGTAGCTCATACACAGCCAGCTACAGCCTTTTTTTTCCCTATGACGTCTCATATGTTAATATGAAGCTTTCAGACACAATCCAGGAGTTTCAGGAGACAAGCAGTCTTTTGAAGCAGCAGATGGAAGCCAAGAGAGGGATGCTAGGGCACACACCTGGCTAAAAAACAGAGTAGATGGAAGAGGGGACTCTGAACACTTTGAAGTTCATTGCTAGACCTGCAATTCATGTGCAATATGAACACAGCAACTGATCCTACATCCCTTTAAAAATTAACTTCCATCTCTGACAGCAGAGTAACATAGCATTCCAAAACTGCTGCCTTTTCTTCCACCTTTCTATACACTGGAAAAGGAGATTTGGGGTAAGGATTGAACATGCACATCTCTATGCAGCCTGTAGCTTTCTTCAGACAGCAGTTGTATTGGTGTAAATGTATTAAAAAAAATGAACTAAAGGCTCTACCCTTTTTTCTTGGAGGATGGCATACCACATCTAAAGACAACATCTCTTTCTATTTTTCTGAGGAAGACAGCATGCCCAACAAGTGAATGATGTGGTTACTTTTAGGAAGGTTCCAAGTCAATCAGAAGCACAAGGGTCATGTGATCTGTCCTCTCTGCCTTTACCAGAGTTTAATTCCCAGGCATTGCATAAGAAAAATAAGTCAGATGAATGAGGCTGGAAATGTGGTTAAATTGTTTGACTTTCTGTCCTAAAATATTTCATATCACACACATTTTATTTATCTTTCAGGATGTCTTTCTTTTTACACTCACTACTTTGGCATTCTGAAGGGCAATGCTCATTTTAAAATATGTATAGACTTCATTTAAAATAAATGAACCTAAAATCCTCTGGGGCAAAACCACATTTGGTGTATCCCAGCTAACTTCAGTGGAGTTACACCAAGGTTGAATCCAGGCCTACATCCTCTCATCATGAGCTTAGAGAAAAAAAAAGAGACACCATTAAAAATATTAGGTATTTTACATTCTCTCATTCATTGACTTGCTTTGTTTTATGGCCTTAATAAAACCTTATATTAATGGGATTTCATACATTTATCTTTATGTTTGATAACGTTTTTGAGCACTGGGATAAAATCAACGGAAATTAATGTAATTGTTTCCAGCCAGATTCAATAACTCTAATTACCAACATTTCTAGTCCAACTGCATAATATGCTTAACTCTCCTATGTACTGAAGAAAATTTAACTACTGCTGACTCAGTGTTGTTTTATATTTGTATACAGATAACAATCAGAAGAGTAAATAAAGAAAAAAATGAATTTGCAAATTTCTGTTCATTATACAGCCATCATTATTGCTGAGCTCCATAGAAATATATGAAAAATCCAATCAGGAATCTTTGTTCATGGTGCATTTACATCAGAGAAAATTGTATGAACCATTATATGAAGTGATGTGGCAACACAGTAATGCATTTTTAAATTGAAGAACATCTATGATATCCTAAAATAGCTAATATGATATATTCATGACTGTTTTTCTACACTTTTACATCCTTTATTTTTGTGTTCCTCTTGGCTGAAAATTTCTTCAATAGTATCATATGCTGAAAACAGCACAAAGAAAAAGATTGAGTCCTGATTATTTATCTGAATTTGATCAAGAGAAACAGGAAGAAATTATAACCTACTTGTATGCAGAAAAATTTTAAACACACATCCATTTAAATAAATCTGTTGCTAAACTGTTAAAAGAAAAAAGAATTGGTATATCACTAATTTATGGGTATTTTGGTTTATGCAGATATTTCTAGATGTTTTCATCTAGAAAATATACTATAAAACACAGGCACAGGGTATGGAAGTTGCTGGCATTTTTTACCTTATCACAGCTGACTCATGTGACTCCAAACAGTATATCTACAATATTTTAAGTTACCAAGTAACTAATAAGGGTGGTATCTCTGTTACCTTAAGAGGACAGACTGAGAAGAAAGACTGAAGAAAAAAGATCATAATGTTCACTTGTACAATCAGTAGAGATGGAGGAAGTCACTACTCTACCATATGACAGATAAGCAAAATACCAACTTCTTCCCACTGAAAATTCAATTATTTATATTTCAGAGACAGTCATGATCTGGAAAATGCTTTTGCATTTTCTATGCAAATTAAAATGTTTAAAGCTTGTTGTGGATATGTGATTATAATTAATTCTTCTCAAGGCTGCAAATAAAGTGATTCACTGAGTTTATCACATGGGGCTCAACAAACCATGAGATTCAAATATATATGCATCACACTCTACCTACATTGAAATAACCATTGCCATAATATGATAAACACAAAGAGTAGATTTTTTTTTCTAAAATTCTCATTTCCTATGAGGAATGTTTTCTGTTCATTCTTGAACTTTCCAATGTATGCAATATCAGAATGCAATATCAGAATACACCCTAATTCATTTTACTGCCTATATGTTCCAGCAGTGTATTTCAATGTGCATCCCTATGATGTTCACTTTAACTTGTCAACAAACCCAGCTGAGGCATAACAAAAACACAAAAAATCCTCAGATCTTGTATAACATACATATCCAGAAGCTCAGCTGTCCATGACTGTTTATTCTGAAGCAAATATAAAGGAGAAATTCCCAGTTTGACAAGCTCATCACATCCATTTTTTTTTCTTGAATTGAAAACAATAATTTCTCTGCAGAGTAGTAGCATAGCACATCTACACTGCTCACATTGCTCTAGATCCCTGAGCTTTGTACTGTTCCTTTTCAAAGTCATCAAATTTATCAAATTGCAGGACTGGTAAATAGTTAACAGTCCTGAGTGTGTCATTTTTAGAATGACATGCTAGGTCATGTTTATGTTCTCAGCTTGCTTTATCTATTTTGGTCCTTCTCCTACTCTGGCCTGCTGCTATATTTTGTTTACTGGTGCTTGTGCCAAGCTTATTTTTTTCCTGTTCATGCGGAGATCATCACCTTTACAGTGACTGTGATGATTTCAGTAAAATCCAGCATCTCAAGGAATCAGAACACTTGGTCTACCATAGAGTTGCAGTAAACATTCAAGTTTTAGGATGTAATTAATACATTTTGATTAATTTATTTAAAGAACAATGACCAGATTCACTCAAGGAGATGCAAGGAGCCTCAGTAACTCTGAACATCAAAGCTTAATTTAGTTCTAAGACTACAAAGTGATACAGTGCCCTAAGGAAGATCAAAGTACCTGGAAAACCAGGCTCCCTTTAGTAGAGCCAAGCTGTATGTTTATTTTTTTGATGTTCAGCACTCTAAGGCTTCCTTTAAAATAATAAAATATTATTTCCTAATAAAAATATCACCTATATTTATTTCCATAAAAATGTTTACTTCAGTAGGTACTTTTTTGAAAATCAATGCTTCAAAAAGAGCATTAGTATAATTTGACCTTGCATTTGGTTTTTATCTTTGTAGCTAGCTACAATTTTGATACTATGGGATCTCAGCACCTCAGGACTGATGTGCAGAGTGACCGAGACCACCCTTGGGGGGCTCGGAGGTCCTGGAATGTTGCCAGAAGTGTCTGGTGGCTGGACTTTGATCCTACACGGGAGACGACACCTGTATGAGGATGGGAGGATTTCACTGGGGTAAATGGTGAAGGGATAAGTTAATTAGAGTGTAAGACACAGGGTTTAGGATTTCGGTGCAGGGGGGTCTAAAGAAGTAAGATGGAGGAATTGGGGCGTGTCCTGTTCTTCTTCTTCTTCTTCTTCTTGGCCTCCATCTTCTGTGGTGATGTTGGCACTTTGGGATTGGTTATTACTAAAAGTGCACTGGTCAATAAGGGTAAAAGGTATTGGGGAAAAATGATAAATATTGTATACATAACTTCAAGTATAAAGATAGGTGACCGCCCCGGGGGCTCTCAGTGTGCTCATGGCTGGCTTGCTGTGCAGACCTCTGTCGGGCCAAGAGAAAATCTTTTAGATAAACAATTAATAAACACCGAGACCGAGAAAAAACCTGAAGCCTCTTCTCGTCCTTTGAAGCGCGGGCTGTCCAAGGCCACCCCGGGCCTTTCCAGGTCACCTAAACAGCCGAGAAACCAACATAGTACCAGCCTTTTGATCCTGGTCTTGATTTTTTCATCCCTTATTAGATGAAAAATCAGCTCATCTGAGCTGTGTCAGACAGAAAACAGAATTGAAGTTACCATACAATGAGCACAGTCTCAGCTGCTGCTCTAACACCCTTCAGATTGCTGAATATATACAGTAATGTTCACTAAAAATGACAGAGCACAACTTTACATTGATCAAATTGCATGCTGTAGAGCTGAGGAAAATAGTGATGTTTCACTTACCTTTTGGATTCTGCCCTTTTTAGTTTTAACCAAGATTAAAGATGAAGAGAGGAAAATAAAGTAGAAAAATTGCTCCATAAGGAAGTGTAAAAGTTATTGGTGATTCTAATGAAAACAAATTTACTATAATACCTAGAAGCTAGTAAAACCAGGAGGAGGATTTTTTTGTTTCGAGCAAAGTAATTATTAACAGTTCATTCATAGATTATATTGTCAGTGGTGTTATATTTTTAATAAAAAGAGTTGAGCATTTTTGCCCAGATGTCGAATACAAGTGCTTTAAAGCAATACAAGTACTTTCAATTTTATTATTTTTTCTCACTGAAATTGTTGGAGGCTTTTTTCCCAGTATTCAAACACTCTGATATTATTTGCCCTCCTTCAAGGAAAATGTTTTAAAGTGCTACAGACCCAGCAGAGTTCTTTGTGCATCCGTCTTGGCATACTTCCCTGTGCTCTTCTAGCCTCAACCCTAAGGGCAGCCAAAGGCAAAAGTATTTTCAGCAAACTAAGAAACACTGTAAGCTTGAGGGATTTCTGGATGATAGATTTTAAACTGTAACCAAAGTAGAGGTGTGATTAAAAATAATGAGCTAAAGCCTCTCTCTAAATTGTAAAGGGAAGTGTACAAATTTATCTTTCCTCAACATTATAACTGAACAATGTCTAAGTTATTCACAAAAGTTAGAACCAGAATCTATCTATAGGCCATTTGAGCACTGTTCTTAACAAGCTGAAAAACTTTACATTAAGTTTTGTCATCTCTTTTTTGCTGTCAGAATTCAAGTGTTTTGAAATTGTCCTTGCTGTATATAAGGTGCTGATGTCAAATGTCTGTGCTCCTCTGGGCTCTTAAAGATTTTCATTCCTTAAAGTCTGCAGAAAGATCATTGTTTAGTCTGGAGAAAAAGAGGCTCATGGGGTACCTCATTGATCTTTCTCTACTATCTGAAAAACTTCTGCCCAGTCTCAAGTAAAAACACAAAAGGAAATGGCCTTAACTTGTGCCAGGAGAGGTTCAGATTAGATACTAGATTTATTTTTTTTTTGTCCACTAAAAGTGTGGTTAGACATTAGAATAATTTGCCCAGGGAGTTGGTAGAGCATTCAAGAGGGGTCTGGATGTGGCCCTTGGGTGCATGGTTTAGTGGTGATTGTGCTGGTGCTGGGTCGATCATTGGCTAGATGATCTTGAAGGTCTCTTCCAACTTCAATGTTTCCATGATTTTGTCATTCCTAAAGAGTGCATAATCACAACAATAAAAACTTTCTTCTTCTATAGCTGCCTCAGTCTAATTAGCAAAGCTGCTTTTAGAAAGGTTATGGAATTAAAATAATGTAAAGTCGGGAAATTTATGGAAGCATTTGTGGATTTAGGAATTAATTCAGTGTAAAAAAATCTTTATAGTTACAAATTTGAAATATATTGTGCACAAAAACCCAAATCCATCTGAGCAATGGTATATACGTTGAAAATTCTGCCACACATCTTCAGAGAAAGTGTGGTAGAAGAACATGGTACATTTAAATTTATAATAAAGTTTCCTATTCCAGACAAAATAGCTGTCAGGTGTTAAAAAATCAGGAATCTTACAGTGAATATAGAATAAAACCTGGTTGAATTTTAACCCAAGTTCTCTGTTTCCTGTCTTTGCACATAAAAATTTTAAACTTCTTCAGCAGGTCTTGCCCCCAGGATTAGACATGAAGAGTTCTTGCTTTTCTTGGGTCAAAAGGTCCTGACTCACCTACTCACAAAATATTGTTCTATCCCAACTCTACATCCAAAATAATTTGATTAGTTAAGATTAAGATGTCTTTCCAAACAGTACTCATTCAACCAAAGGGGGTCTTTCTTTTCTTTTTTTTTGTCACTTGTAGAGTGTAATAGCTTTCCTTTATCCAATCCCTACCCAAATCCCATTCAAAAGTATGTTAGCAGTAAATTGAACTCACTTTAAACTCAAAACCAACAGCATATCTGTAGTGTTAGATCTAACAACTAACCAAAGAATTATATCTACTCCAGGTATAATCATACTAACAATTATATAACAATTATAGTTCAAAATATGTGACTTTAAATAAATAAATACTAACTGTACTTGGTGTATTGCTCATATATTCTATACACATCTGCGCCATTCAATTTCAATGCACAAGGCAGAATGGGAAATATATAAAAATATCATTATATTATATTATATTATATTATATTATATTATATTATATTATATTATATTATATTATATTTATTATATTATATTTATTATATTATTATATTAGACTCCTCACATTTTTGGAGACTATGATGGTGGTCTTGGTGATTTCCTTCTTACCTCCAGGAGTTTTTAAGAACATTTTATGTTTGCTAATACACTTTACACCTTACTCATGCTTCAATTGTCTGCAAGTCTACATAGATGTGAATTTGTTGTCTATGATGTGTTTCTCTTATGTTGGATACATTTTTTTTGTTGTGTTATCACACTACTTCAATGATAAGAGGTAGTTGATCACTGATAGGTGGTTTACACTCTGGAGCCTCCATATTGTCCTGTGCCTGTGTTTTCAAGATCCTTAAGTACAGGTATCACATCACCAAGTCTCCAGCAGCCTCTGCAGAAGGATACACAATGATTTACTACTTCCATCGTATCTGCCAGACTGAGTGTCTAAAATGGAGCTACAGATTTAAATTTGGGCAACTGAATCTCTTCTAAAGTTTCTACAGCTTTTGTGAAAATCTGTAGTCTAATGAAACAGGTAATAAAAGTACAGAAATCCCCCAGTTGGCAAGAAGCTATAGAACTCGATGCTGATCTGACCAGAGCCCATTTGTCTGAGTCTGGTCAATCCCACACCAAGGTCAGAATCAGCTCTAACAGATGTTGCCATTTACTCTATTTTTAATATTAGGTTGACGAAAGGAGATGAACATACAGCTGAGGAGTTTCATGGGGATTTCTCCTTTTTTTGTCTTCTGCTTCTGGAATTCCTGGTTATTCCAGAAGTGATTTATGTAACAATAAAATTTGCCTTGCATGTGTCAGACTTTGGTCCTGGCTTAGCACCCTGACAGCCTTGAAGGATTTGTTCATGCTGATCCTCTGGAATTAGACCTGTTCCTCAAAATGATTCTGTCCCTTCAGATCATAATTCCTTTTCATTTCATCAATTAAGCTGTCCAGTTCTCGCAGTTTCTCAGCTATTCTACCTACTTCATAGATTCCATTTTTATATGTAAGTCCTACATCAATCACTTTTTCATCAGCTGGTTAGTGGTGGATTCACTTCTCTTCCCAACCAAATTTTCCATCCTGTCTCCTAGAGTCAGGGGCAGAAGGAATTGTTTACAGCAGGACTTTCTTGGACTCTGATCCAAGACTGAAGAAAAAGTAAGTTTCAAAGCCTTTTGATCACCTTTTCCTTTTCCTAGGGAAGAGGTGAAAGGATGCAGAAAGAAAAAAGAGGAAGAGGAAATATCTTTGTATTAAAAGGACAAAGAATCTGTCCTAAAAATCTTGTTCTTTCTGTATCTTCTTTCCCATTTACTTTAGGCAATAGAAACTTCATTGTTTATACCACAAGAAGTTAAAAAGTTAAAAAGTTAAAAAGTCTGTTAAAAAGTCTTTTTCTCCTTCAGAAAACTCACTAATTAGACAAATTTCCTAAGTCACTGAAAAATTCCTTATAGTCCCTGAAAAAATGTTATTATTAAAATTTTTATACTGTTGATTGGAAACATTGTCATGGTTAGGAATATTTTGTATTATGGTAGATTTCTTGTACATTTGCATTTATGCAGTAAGCGACAACAATTTGTCATTTAGTTATAATTATTATTATAATTATTTTAAGCCTCCAATTTTAAGGAGATAATTTTGAAATATACCATGTTTCCTTTCAAGAAATTTCTGAGACACATTAAGAAATTTCTGAGACACAGAAAACTGTAGCAGATGTAATTCACATATTTTAGCTTTAGGGGTTTTTTTGCTATTTTGAATGAGTCTCTGGACATATCTATTTCAAAGTGATAATAATTTATATGCTGAATTTGCAAGTATTGCAACTGAATATATTTGTCTATAGGTTAAGATTTGTATCATTTCAGGAATTAGAAATTGTGTTGGGAATGATGCTAAGACCAAAAAATAACAGGTCTGTGGAGTTTTTTCTGCATGGTTAGCAACAATAACTATGGCCCTTGGTGATGCCAAGTTCCTGTAACCAAGGTGAGCAGGCTTAACAGGTCTTTGACATGAGAAGTCAGACAATTAAGTGAAATTGTGATCTTTCTCCATCTTTCTCACTTATTCCAGATGCACTTATACTACTCAATCCTCCACTCCAAAAGGAGCTTTTATTTGCTCCTGATGCTGCTGATTGTTTGTTTTTCTTTTCCCAGTCATCTTCATGGACTTAGTAATAAGTGCTGCTTATTCACAGTCTTTTGTGCTTACCTTCTTCTTTGTTCTCTAACTTGAAAGAACCCTGATTGGATACTTCCAAGGACCAACTAGACAAATATTCATTTTTCTCTCTGTGTTGACACGTTGCATATGTATTTGTGCAAAACTTCTGTACATTTTATTTGGCTATGTCATCACAGTACTACAAAGTACCTATATATGTTATTGGTCATATAAGTACTATGCAAATTTTGAATAATCTCATTCTTGGAAGTCTGGGCTGTTCTCATTTATGATCAACAGATGAATTTGAAAACCATTGCTTTTGTTTATTTATTTATTTGATTTTGGTATTTAGCCATTTTCCATTTAATACCAATTAGGATTTATCTGAATCTTTTTGTGTATGGATGCTGATTATTCTTACATATTAATGGATCAAATTAATGTCACTTAATATCTGTGATCAGCAAAAGCCATCAGTCACATTGCCACATCATTTTATGCCAGATCACAATGGAAACACTCATCCTGTGGGAGGAACTGTTTGCAGCACGTTCTATGCACAACAGCTGGGTTGCATCTTGCTTAGCTGAGGATAGCTACAGTGCAGAATTCCATGGCTCAGCTAATTGCCTTAGGATTTGGTCAGTCATTACCTTTTGTTCACAAAAAGGATAGAAGTTTTTAGGGTGTCATTCAACTGATGAGGTGAGGCATAACATGCCACACCATTTTCTTTCCATTGCCTCTGAAGGTAACTAGCTGAGGTACCTGTATTTAACAAGACACCGAACTTGATGCCTAATACAGCATAATTGCAGAAAGTCCCTCAAACTGAAACAGTGTTGCCTGCGTGTCAATCTATTTTTCTGTGTAGCTGAGTAATAAGATTCTAACATCTCCATGTTTAACTTGAAAAATGCAACTATACAGCAGGTAGTAAGTGCATGGCTGAAAGTTGAGACTGATTAAGATTGCTAGAACATTGACCCTGTATTCTTTGTCTTTAGGGTCAGAAGAAAAGGCAGATATATTTCTTTTCTGCAGAAGCAACTGTAGCAGAGCTATTCAGCTCTTTTCTGCCTTTCTGATTAAGTCAAAGCCAAAAGTGGTCTTGTCTTCCTTCTTTTGGATCATCTTGGTAAGCTATATTTGCTTACATTACTTATCTTGTCATTTAGAAAAAGGTGTTACTAAAATAGCATCAGTTTATAATTTATGTCTATTTTAAAATTTATCTTCTATCCTAAATTTATCTCATATTTGATCTTTCCTGTGAAAATGGATCTGAATTTAGTAATGTGGGAGTATATTTCTTTTAAAATGCTATCTTTGTATTTTTGCTAAATGCTACTTGGAAAGACTCCCATTAATTTCAGATTTGTTTTAGGTCTTTGTTAAGGAAAAACATTCTATTTTAAGACTTCTATATTACCAGTTAAAATATTTTCATATGGAAAATAATTTTCAATTTCATTTTTAATTCTACATGACACATAAACATAACAAACATACAGACATTTATACAAATTGGAAATCCTTTATAAGTAAATATGCCAAGAGCAAGTATTAGAATATATAACTTACATCAGTATGAAAGTTGATGTGATTTAAAGCAAGAAGTAAAAATAGATGTCTGAGATAAGAGTGATTAAAAATTTGATATCAGACTGATATTATTTAAGTCCAGAAATTGAAGCAGATGGCAAAAAGTAAGAAATTCAAAAACCTAATGCAGCTCTAAGTAAACAATGGAAATAGCGAGTTAATTAAACTTGAAGACCCCTAAAACTTGAAGATATTTAAAATGCAAAGCAGCTAGGTGCATTGGAAAATCTATATGACTTAAAAGAGAAGACTGGAAGAGAGGATCTGAAGTAGAATTAACAAAAAAACTCACTTAGATGGAAGTGAGAAATAGAAATAGCCAGCTGAATTATGACTGGTAAATTTCAAGGAAGACACAGTATTAAATCACATCCTTTGTCCTTGTTGAAGTCCAGGATAAATTCTACTTTAAACCCAAGCCAGCTTCCAAATGTAAATGCCAAATACTTTATGAGAATTTTCTTGGATTTCTTTATCCTTTGCATTAATTTTTTTTAACTTGCAGTTTCCTGCAGAGCCTCATATGCTTCTGCCTTGTGCTGCTTCATTTTCAAATGCAAGATTTTGACCCAAGCAGCTGTTCCTGTTTATGACTTAACCATGGCTTTCATACCTACATTAGGTCCTGTCTTTCTCTGCTCCCCAAAGTTTTAGAATATTATGTGACTTTGCAGAAACATGCTGGTTTCCTTTTTTTTTTTGCAGTCAGGAGCTTTCATGGATCTTAAGTGATATCTTCTTGTGTTTTGAGGACAGGGATATGAAGCATGAGTGAATCCAACCTTGGCACTAACTTTGGCAGCTCCGTGGTACTGGATACGACACTTCATGTTTCTTTAACAATTTCTCTTTTTGCAAAGCTGTGATATAAACACTTCTCTGTAGGCTGTTTCAGTGAATAATTGGCTTTTTAGGTGTTCAGACCACTATTTCTGCCAGTTTTTTGACACAGAAAAACTTCATGATGCTGATGCTGTGGGGAGAGTGTCAGGGAAACAAGGGGGATATGGGAGTGGGGTTGGGGCAATAAGCAAATTTAAGGATAAAGTGTGACTCTCATTATTGGATAAAACTCTAAAATGCCCTAGGGAGGACAACATCAATAGTGTGATTGGAACATGAAGTAAATCTATTATTGAAAGAAGTGCATATATTAACATTTTATGGGGTAACATCAGATTTTCTAGACCTTGGTCTCTAGTTATTTATCTTAAAATCCAGCACATTGCATGTATCAACTGATGAAATTAATCTCTGCAATTTAGTGTCCCATCTGAGTTTTAGTTTCTTATGGGTCTGCAAATATAATGACTTAGAAAAAAATTGACATTTTGTATCTTTTACTACTGAAAATAGACATGAGTGTTCTGGATATGATTTTAACTCATAAGTAAGCTGTATCAGCATTAAAAGCGTGCAAGGTAAAGGGTACCACAACAGCAAGGGTGGAACAAGTACTCACACAAGGCACATTATTAACTGCAATTCACTTTCCTTCTCTGCTGTATTATCAGGAGGAAAATAAAGTGACCATCCTACTTAGGCTACTCTGTTCCCAGCTGCACTTCACAGCACAAGTTTCTCTAGTTTTCTGTGGAGAGTTAAGCAGTGAAGGAAATCAGGAGAAAGGTAACAGTGAAAAAGATTATTCACTCATTCCAGATATTTGACTGAAAATCCAGGGATAAAATTTCATAATTCAGGAGGTTGACTTAAGGGGGGGGGGGGGAAGTAAAATATTTTCTACTCATGAATTTATTTATTTTGTCCTATGAAACAAATTATGCGAACAAAGCTCAACAGAACTTAGATAAATTCTGTAAATCATGATTGTCAAATGAGTAATCTACTCACATGGCTGTCAGTCCAAATGACAACTTCATACAAATTCAGACTTCTAGCTCTTATGCAATGTTGAAGTAGTAAAATGTTGAAGTAGTAAAATGATGATTAGCTTTGATATTCATCCAAGAATAAGTTAAGATCCGTGACTAGGGTAGGGGAGAAAAGATTTGGTTAGCATCCAGCCTGTTTACTGGTGGATCTATTTTTGTTGTTAGTAATTTTTGATGGCACTCTGCCTCTTACTTAGTTCCACTAAATATCCAGATATTGAAGACAAACCAGTTACATCGTTAGGAGTTCCTTCTGAGCTGTACAGTTTGAGATCAGTCAAACCATTCAATATCTAGCTATATATTTGTGTGTGTGCATATGTGTAAAGTCATCATTTATTGCTTTGACAGAAAATTACCCAGCCAGTGTCTTAGGTTGTTCTTTCCAGATAGATCAAACAAAGAAATTGCAATTTAGTGTACTTGAGACTTAATTTCCCTATTTTCTTCAAAGTACATAGCACTTTCAATAGGAATGAAACTCCAAAGGCCTGGATCCTAATTCCAGTTTCACTATTATTAGGTTGCTCTGCTGCTTCTCCAAAGTCACCAAAATGTGCTAGAACTTTAAAGGGAATCAGGACAAGCATGAAAGATCACTGTCTGGGACTCTGGCTTTCAAGGACCTGCTTAGTAGCAGGTCCAGTATCATTTAGGACCTTAGTGATAGCTGAAGGTCCTTCCAAAGCTCACTGAATTCAAGGCAATCGCTTCCTTTGCCTGTGCTGGAAAGGAGTAAGAATTAAACAGAAGGGAACTGACATGGCACAAGACTATAAAGACAAGTGAAGATAAATCTGAATGAAAGGAAAGCAAAAGCAGATAATTAAATTAATAGGAAGAATAGCTCAATGAACAAGAAGATAATGAAAGAAATGAGAACTGAAGTATGTGAGACACATAACCAATAGAAGGTACAACACAAAAATTAGCTTGAAGCAGTAAAGGGAAAATTGTCTTTTAAAGAGAAATCTGAAAAGTGCAACAAAATTAGAAGGATGAAGTATATAATTGACTAAATGTTGCTTAAAAAATCTTCCATGTGTTCATTACTGTTCCTCTTTCCCATCTCCTCATTTTTCTGGTTCTTTCAAAAATTCTGGTGCTTAATTTTCTTCTGCAGTGGTCAGCAGTCCATGCCTAAGATGGTCTTAAAAGGACAACTTATGGTTCATTCCAAAAGCTAGTTGAGCTTTGTATTTCTATTTGTTACTGCTTCCAGCTAGTAAAATTTGTAGATACTGCATTTGCTACTATTTGGGCCCTTAGTTCCCTATGGATTTTGCCATCAGAAACAAGAACACCCTGATTATGCACATTTACTTTAAAAATAAAACAATCCATTACTCACCACCTGCTAATCAGGAGCTGCAGTCACAAGGCATTAGAGAAGAAAACACACTGTTGGAGAGGTTTCTATTAATCAGAGAAAGTCTTCTGAATAAGTGAGTTAAAGACTCTATAACCATTTGGATTGGAAGGGGAAATTATCAAGTTCCAATCCCTCATCCATGGGCAGGGACAGCTTCCACTACACCAAGGCGCTCGAAGCCCCATCCAACCAGGTCTTGAACAATGCCAGGGATGGGGCATCCATGATATAGGAAAGGAGTCTAAAAATGATCTGTACAGAGAGGTAGGAAAGTAGGAGGAGAAATAATGTCACTGTCCAAACATTGTTATAAAACAGGAAACCTTTCCCTAGTGTGTGTGTTCATTTGCACTTTCAGATGAAACATCAAATGCTTTTGTGAGGAAAAAGCATGTCAGTTATTATATTTACTTTGATTAACACACTGCTTGTGTATATAAATATACATAAAACATTAGGACTCATTTTAAACTTTGTGGCAATTTTCAAACCCAAATTAATTGCTTTCCCTGGATGTTATAAGTCACCAACTACTGATAGAGTGATATCTTCTGATTAATTAAGTACTCCAAAGCCAGAAATCACCTTTTCAAGATGCAGATACAAATGCATCATGCAGCCCAGAATAGATAGTTTGTAAACCACTTTAAATGGTGGCATTTTCCTTCTCTGACTCTAAGCTAAATTCTTACATTTTCCAGAGATTGAAATCTAAAATAGAGACAGGTGGCACTCTTAGTGATATTCAGCTGGCCTTTCCCTAGCTTCTTCCAGGAGATATTCATTGTCTTATAAAACACCTTCTTATTTTATTCACCCCTTCTTGGTGAATAGCTAATTTCCTTATTGTGAAAGATTAGTTAATAATATATCTACAGCATTTAATATATCTACAGCATTATGCTATTACGCAACTGTCTCTCTTTCTTGATTTAGAAGTAAAAGGGTGACCTCCCAATATAGCTAATTTAATCTGCAAAAATAATCTTGCAAATTGACTTGCCAGAAACTAATATTAGATGAAATCTTTGTTCTATTGAACCTGAATGTCATTTGTGATTCTCCATAAAAAGCTTAATCTGCAATTTTAAAAAATCTCTACTAATGTTGTCAGGTTTCATAAAATATCTATTCTATTAAAGAATTAGTGATGGTGATTCTGGTGGATTTGCAATATTTGGGTAGAAAACTTGGATGTGATTCAGATTCAGGTCACCTTTTTGTATTAAGGTTTGGTAGAGCTGTAAAAATGTTGCAGTAGCTAATGTTGGGATAATCCAAGAGCATATGGTTTTAAGAAAATGCTAATTCTTCTAGGAATGTGAAGCATTTTTGTTTTCTTTGAAAAAAAAGAAAGATCATTTGAAATTTTTCACCAATGCCCATTTATGCCTGCTATTTTCATCTTACCTAAATAACTCTACTGTTTGTTTTAGATTCCCTATTTTACAATATAGGAACAATTAATCTTTACAGCAAAACAAATATGTGATCGTGCTGCACATTATGGGTAGTTCTACAAATTTCAGTATTAAAGCAACAAATCAATTTGAAATAGATTTTATATCTAAATATATTAAACTTTGCTAAATAGTCAAGCAAAGATACAACAGCTATACGGAAAAAGAAAATTCTTTGTGCATATCTGGAACAACCCCTAAAATCATATAAAGGTGAGGATGAATAGGAAGATGATTCTCTAATGCCTAGGCTGTGCAGTGTTTGAAGTGATCTCCCACCAGACAGAGTGAAACGCTTACACCTTATCATTTAAAATTAAAATGCATAGATCAAAGTTATAGAGAAAAATCAAGCTTTGACTGGGTGCAAAATAGATGGGACTAGCTACTTGTGACTTTTCTATGATTCTTTTCACTTACAGATAACACTATGAATTGCATGAGTGCAGAGTATTATTTTTTTTAAATTTGAATATAATAGAGTGTATTACACTTGTGAACAGACTGTTCTGTGAACTAACCAATGACTATATGTATGCTCTGTACATAGGCATATATTTTTTACTAGGTCAAGATTGCAGGCAAAAGACAGGTTTTCACAAATTTTCACAAATTTTTGAACATGAATTCAGTTTAAAATTCAGAGCTAGATGTTAGAACTCTTCCTTCTAATGGTCCATTGTATAGTACAATGAAGTACTGAACTTCATCTGAGGCCACAGCAATATCTATATATGTGTGTACGTATGTGCATGTGTACATATTTTTATATGTCTTTCCAGAATTTACCTGGTTTACATTTTAAATCTAACCTTCCACTTGAGTACTGTTTTCAGTATGTTTGAAGAGTGTCATTGGACTTTTGCCTGTCACATCAAGATACAGCCAAGCATGAAAAATACAAAGACTTTTATTTATCTGAAGTGTGTATATGTGTGTATTGTTTACATATACTGTTCTTTTCCATACTTTCATTTTTAATGCTGTCAGTATATGATTATACAAAAACATAGAAACAACAAGATAGATATAGTTTTTTATGTCTGCAAATAGCTGTGTCAGCACCAACAAATTGCATAGATGTATTTATTAATATCTCTGTACAAAATACAACCAGGTGGAGTCTATTTTTTAGCTGCTTAGAATTACAATAATATTTTTAACATTTAAGTCCTTAAAAGCTACTCAGTAAAGCCTAATTTTGGACATTATGCTCATAATAATGGATCAAACTATCACATTGTCATTTCTTTTCAAATTTAATAAGTGAATTCAAAGGTGATATTTATTTTTAAATTAACTGTCAACACTGTGTAGAATAAAGAAACTATTTTAATAGAGAAGAAATAGTAGTAGGCTTCTGTGCTGACATTACATAGAATGTGAACAAATAGGCATCAATTCCAAATAGGCCATAATAATTACCCATTTGCATTGCAATGTGTTTTTTGTATCATAATGAATAAATAAGCATGCTAATGGGCCAAATAACTTGTGTTCATATCAAAAAAAAAGGTCATCTATCACAGTGTATGCTAGCACTTTCCATTGTTTCCTATATGCCTGGATTGAACTTGGGCAATTGTTATGTATGTTTTACATATAAAACATACCATATTTAATTAGCTTTTAGGAATCTCATGTTTTCCTTGTCAAAAAAAGCCACAGTAGGAACATCAATGTTTCTCTTGACAGTATCTTTTCATAAAGTGATACAATCAAAGGAAAGCAATTTGCATCCTTGTAGCACATCTATCTGAATCAGGATAGTCAGTACATTTCTCAGATATTATGAAAATTTCCACCCTACAGTTAGAAATTATTGGTTAAGAGAAAAAGCTTTCTTAGGGAACAATGTGAGTCTGAATATGAAATGAACTGCAGAAGGATCCTGGGACCTCATCATTTTGCCATTGCTGCTTGTTGTGGTGACTCATTCCAGTGGGCTTTGTTTCCCTAGCAGGCTGCAGCTAGGTCATCTGGAGAAAGTCACACATTTTCTGTGCTTCAGCTGTTGCAGTCTGAGTCACCCAAATCCTCCAGAAGGTGGAGGTGAGAGAGGAGCTGTTCACATTTGGAAAATGAAAGGGTAGGACAAGGACATGGAATGACAATAAGGGTGGAACCTGAAGTACACAGAGAAAGGTGGACTTTGCTAAAATGAACCAGGGACCAGGCTCAGCAGAGAGGGGTTGAGTAGGGATTATGTAGACTTTGTTGCAAAGCAGACACAGCCAGAAATTTTTGGGCCAAGCCTTCAGGCTTGAAAATTTTACATCCACAATTTTGTTATGGCAAAAGGAAACCAGATGTATGGAGCAAGGAATTTATTGTCTGTTAGTGTTTTAACGGTCTAAAAGAGTAAATTATCATATTGTAACAGAAAAAACTATGTTAATAATTCAACTAAAATTGTATGTTAACAAACCACCACTGTTCCTAGTTTATGTTCACCTTTCCTCTAGATCTTGAGTTTAAAATTTTCTCTTTCCAGAAAAGCCCTGGGTGTCTGTAAGCAGATGATGCATATGTTGTTAATAATCTAAGACTTTCACAGGGAGGAATATGATGCTCACGGTGAGAGGCCCCTCCACTGAGCCTTGGGGGCTCCTGCTCAGGCAGTTTATATGTTCTTCCTTACCCTGGGCTCCTGCCTTTTGGCTGCTCCCAGCTGAGCGTGAGTGTGGCCCTGCAGCCTCCCCAGGCCCAGCCACAGGGAATCTTCTTATTTGGACAGCGACCCCCTGGCTGTGGCAGACCCTACCGGTGGAGGCACCAGCAGAGTGCCTCAGGCTCAGACAGGAAGGTAACAAGCACGTGGCTCCAAGGCCAGAGCTGCAACCAGCCCAGGGCAGCTCCTGCCAAGGTGAGCCGCAGCTCTGAGACCAGCACTTGCAGCTCAGGAGGGTGTGAGTTCTCAGCAGGACTGACAAACATTATTGGTCAGGCTATGCAAGCTCCCCTTGCACTCCTTATGAATTGCAGGGGTCAGAGACAAAGAAAAAGACCAAGGATGTTCTTTAGGGATCAAGCATTGCCCATCCAGAGGTCTTGCCTTAGACTCTCCTCCCTGCACCATGTTGTTCATAAGCCCATATGCACCAACTTACTGAAGGTGGACATTTTTACGTTCATTTACCCAGGCACTTGGTAAAAAATGTAGGCGCAAAATCACACCCCACTTACCACAGAATTATTCATTCTGCACAGGAAATTTGTAATAATATGCTAATTCTTCATACTATACAGCTTCAAAATGTACCCAATCTTCATTTTCTTGAGAGCTTATTAACATAATATAACTACACATCAACAATAACGTAGTCCTACCATTAAGCTCAGAAGAAATGTGCATAAAAGGAAAAATAATACGATAATTAGGGAAGAAAATAAGGGAGGAAGAAGTTTGACTAAGATCATCAAAACATCTTCAAGAGGCAGGAAGAAACCTAAAGCTTTTTCGAAAACCAGCAAAAAACCTCAGCATAACTACTAGTCCTTTGAATTATCAACTAATGAACAAAGGAATCAAAGCAAGGCAAAATGAAAAGGAGCTTTCTATACCCTTATTTGCTGTGAAGGGCAATGAGGAAATTTCTTGAGTCAAAGATAATTTTTATAAAGAATTAATGAGTGGACTTAACAAAGGTTGATGCCTCTAAGAAAGATGGTACTGAGCAACTCAAAAAAAAATCCGGGGCAGTAAATCACTGGGACCAGATGGTGCTGATGAAAGAATTCTGTAGGAACTGAAGTGTGAAATAGCAGAGGTAGCAATGAAGATATGCAATAGATCCTTAATAAACCACACACTGTTCCCAAAGATGGGGAAGTTGTTATCTTAGGTTAAAAATAAAATAAAAAAGCCATATATGACCCTTGGCATTGCAGACCAGTAGGTCTCATATTTGCTCCAAGGAAACTGGTTTCAAATTTAATTAAAGACAGCATTCATGCAATTATAGCCCAATAGGGTATGGCTTCTGTGAGGCCAAACCGTTCAAACCTCCTAGAAGTTTTAAATGACAGTGAAAAAAAAAGATTTGTTCTTTTTAAATGACCGGATTAATAATGTTTTATAGGTTTAGCATATTGCCAAACACGTGTGGATCACAGTATACGATCTAATAGATAAAAGTACAGGAAAGGTACTTCATTTTACCTTCCCAGAGTTATGGTGTCAGAAGAGGCAACTGAGTGCTTCTGAAGTGCTATAACTACCATCTGAAATGAAGATGATCTCTCTTGCCTGCTCCTTAACCCTGTAATCTCAGGAGAAAGTATTGTCTGACAACCTTTCCGGAGTTACACAAGTAAATTGACTATTGACTTCTCACTGATACATGTTTGAACTTGCTTTTACAACAACTGTAAGGGAGATGGTAATGAAAATTTAATTTTGAATAATCAGACATGTACTTAGAAAGGCTGAAAAATGTTGCTTTAGGGGAACTAATAACAGTTTTTTGTTATGGTCTCTTTTTTTCATTGCTAGAATTCTCATTTTCTACCTCACAGCTTGAAAGAAGGTAGCTGCTAGAGGGTCTGAGGTAGCAAGAATTCATCATTAACCTTCTCATCGCTTCCTCTTTCCTTCTATTCTTCATACCTAATTAGAACTATGAAGAGATGGACAACTCCATTTTATCAAAGAATGTATATTGTGAAATTATGTTATGAAATAAAAATTGCAACCAAATAACCATTTATTTTGGGGGAAAGAAAACAGAGCCCTGTTAAAAGAGTGGAAGATGTGGGTTGTCTAAAAAGTTTGCACCCTAGAAGACCCAGAATCCATGTTTCTGGGTTCAATCCACATGGTTCAAGACTAGACAATATGGAAAAATTGCTTGGTGTTACAATACTAGGGTGCTGTGGGATCCTCAGCCCTGTGGCAATCAAAGTGTCTGGCAGCTGCATCAGCCAAGTTATCTCCCTCAGCAAATCTATCTCCGAAACGTCACCAGTGCACACTGGAACACCATGCAGATACATTAGCACAAATCCCAAAGCAATATATTCAAAGTTATACTGAATTCATTTCGAGGTCTTGCTTGTTCAGCACAAGAGCATGGCTCTGGGCACCATGCAGAGCCACTCTTACAGAACTGCACTCCTAGGAAGCCAAAACTGCTGATGGATTGTGCACCTCAATTGCCAGGAGCCTTAGCATGCCATATATTTAGGGCTGATTTACAAAACTTGCAAGATTTGCATCAAATTATTTTCTTATAGAATTCCTAAAATAAAAATAAAAAAATTACTGTGCTTGGGATAATATGACACCAAATTAGTATGTACCTGATGCTTTGGTTCAACCTGTTTCTGTACCTCAAAGCCCTCATTGGACTTCCATCTCCTCACTCCTCTATAATTTTTCTTTTCAAATAAATACTATATGATAGATAGTGTAATTCTGTTTTATGCACCCTATAGTGCACTGAGTTCTGGTTCAGGCAATACTTAGATGTGGATGTTGAATAGCAGTAACAAAGATTTCATGCAAAATTATGTCAGAAGAAACTTGGGCTCTTACTGGAAAAAGGATTATATATTTGCTTGTTTTATGACAGGTTCATTTTTTCTGTCTTGTAAAATAGTTATCTGGTTCCAATGGTCAATACATTTTCACATTAGTATTAGCCTCCCTTGTAAATCAGTAGTACATTTATAAATGTTTACTTTTGACATACTGAATGTTATAGCTTCAAAACAAATTATTTTTCAGCATGGTATAAACAGAACAGGGGAGTTATGAAGGCTGTTGAGTTTCACAATAATAACATATCTGTCTTCATATCACTTTTCCACTGTACAACACTCTTTTGTAATGCAAATACCAGAGTAATGTAAGCATAATGCTAAGCTTAATTGCCTTACAAAATCTTTATCCATTTCTCAACATGCATTTTAGTCATTCAGCTATTCATTAACAGATAGTTTGCTATGTGGAGATGATATTTTTAATATGTAAGGCAATTTATAGAGTATAAGAGTGCTTACACTACAGAGCTGTTATACAGGTCATTGACCTGTAAGGAAATTAATGAAGAAAGCTTCTTAACTTAAGACTGCCAGTGAAAAAAAAAATGAGACATGACAGCAATGCAAATACAGAACATTTATTTATGTAAATCTCTTCTATATACATGAAATCCCAGAAAAAAATCAATAAATTAGACTCCTTTTTCCAGCAATCACTCTGGAAATCATTAAACAAATCAGGGAAACAAGAAAATGATCTTCAAGTATTATTCATTATTATTTAGGGTAATATTTAAAAATTAAGATCTACCAGTCATGAACCTTCTAAAACAATTCTCACACATAGATTCAAGTGTAATTAAAATCAGTATCAGATCTGAGTTCTGAGGTCATCCTAATTACGTCTTAATACTAAGACAAGTGCAGGACCTTGGACTTATTGAGCTTTATAAAGTTCATATAGGCTTACTCCTCCAGGCTCAAAAGGCCCCTCTGGATCCTTCCTTCATGTGAATCAGCTGCACGGCTCAGCTTGCTGTCATCTGCAAACCTGCTGAGGGTCCACTCAACCCCAGTGTGTGTTAATAAATACATTGGTTAATATTGGTTCTAGTATAGACCTCTGATACCACTTGTTACTAATCTCCTAATGGACAAAGTGCTGTTGACTGTATGTCTTTAGAAACTGCTATCTGTTCAATTCCTTATCAATTTTATATTTTATTCCATCCATCAAACCCATATCTCTCCCATTTAGAGACAAGAATGTTGTGTGGGAACACTTCAAGGGCCTTACAGAAGTCAAAGTACGTGACATCCACGGCTCTTCCCTCATCCACCAATGTGGTCCAATCTATGATGGACTGATTACACCAGATTACTCAGGCACAATTTTCCCTTTATGAAAATATTCTTGGTGGTTTTGATCACCTCTGGCATTCACATGCCTGGACATAGATGCCACAGGAATCTGTTCCATGGTATTACTGGAGATAAAGACAAAGCTGTTCGGACAGTAGCTCCCACAAACTTATTTTTTATATAAATTATAAATTTTGGACATTTGAATTATTACACATTTCAAATTTTTGAAATGCAAAGCATAAAAATAAATGTTACTAGTATTTTATTAAATACTTTTTGACTCAGGTGTTATGGAAAGTACTGCATACTTTTTTACAAGGATACTTTAGATTTCAGAAGAGTCTGAAACTGGCTATTTCAGCGATTGATACTGTGTGCTGTTTCTTGACACTAAATTAATCTGCTTTCTGCTTTTAATTTGTGTTAGTTTCATGCATTTGAAATAATATCTGATTCTGTAGAGTGTTTAATGAGATTTTTATTTTCCTGGTTTCTCTAGTGTTTTAAGTAGTTGTAAATAGGTTATAATGAAATTCTTTGAACTACTTTATAAAGTCAGTTCGTTAAGCCTTTTACTCTAAAGCTTTGAAATAGGGTTTCCAAAACTTGTGTCACTCTTATAGCTCTTTTCATATCCTGAAATATTTTTCTATATACTTTAGAGGAGTGGAAGTCAGGAGCAAGGAAGCAAGGATTATCAGGTGATACATTGAAAACTTTGCACCAGCTGAAAATCTGTATCTGCAGATGTATGAAGTATTCTTTAACATCTGTAATCATTCTCAGTCTTTGCAATCTCTGTATTCACACTTAGTATCATCATAGAGTTGTGCAGCATCACTTTCAAAACGTATGATAAACGAAGCTGTTTATTTCTGCTTTTGCAAAATAATATGCTTTTTGTAATCCTTTCCTTGTAAGTGTAATGCAAATGCTACATTTCTACCTGTGTGATTCAAGCCATTTAGCATGTCCTGTAGAACTGACTTGTTCCATTTCAATTATTCTAGTGTGTTCTTCAGAGTACAAGACTATTCATAGTAATCTACTCAGCTTTATTAAAAATCAACAGCATTAGGGATCTTATTTTCTCTTAGAATTGTTAGGAATAAGTTACTCAAACCTATAGATCTAACAAAAAATAGTTTTCCATTTAGAATTTCCCTAAATATTTCTGAAACAGAAAATATGTCTTTTTCATTGAAACTATGAATTTGTCATCAAACTCTCCTGCAGGTGCAGTAGAAAAACATTTATTGAGCATCTTATGCCACCTTCCCATGCCCTTATTAATCTTCTGCAACTCTTATTTAAAGAAAATTGAAAACAAGAATGTGCAACACAACAGCATCACACTTTCCCATGTTTAAAGTAGCATTCTCTTTCTGTACTCACTTATGCATTGCCTTTTGCATTCCTGGTTAAATACTTAAATGCATTTCTTTCATTGGCACAGTCACCTCTACTTGTGATCCATACAAATATAACCAAAGCCAGTGGAAAAGTGGATAACATCTTCATGTTATAGATTCCTTGTCTGCTGTTGGCTCTGTCAGCAGACCTCATGAAGACTTGTCAATATGATGAGGATCCAAGTACACAGAAATTCAGGGCTATAACAAGGGAAAGATGAATTGTGTGGTAGCTTTCTTGTCATTGCTGTTGGTACTGTCACATAAAAAGAAATACTGAAACTTTACAGACCCATGGTTGAAAGAAAAGGCAAGAAAAGCAAAAGGAACAGAATACCGTATAAAAGACTCCAGGAGTTTTAATTTTAAAATTTAGGATTACATTTTTATCATGTGTTCTCCTTGTTATGCTGGAGATTGGGATTTTTGTTTATGTTAAATTCAAAATTTTAAGAGACAGTTGAAAGCAAGCAGATTATCACCCATACCTACATAAAATCTTCTGGCAGCTTCGTAAGCAGGAAGAAACTGATCACGATTGGCCATTTCAGCACTGAATTCATGCATATTTCCCTCAATATTCGCAGTTCCCATCCCTAATGGGAGCTGACAGAATGTAAATGAGTTCCTAAAGGAACCAGCAAAAGTGGCAATTTTTCTCATTTAATCTTCAGATGAGCTGTCTGTCTCCCAGCTGCTGAGCTTCATTAGAATTCTGAAACTAATTTCACCTATCAACACATGATTATTGGTTTGAGTGAGGGTTTTGGGATATTCTGAGTAAAAATCACTAAAACACAGAGTTAGCTCAATAAAAAAAAAAAAAAAAAGGATTTGAATAAAACTGGCAGGCTTCAGAACAGTCAGTTCTTACCCTGAAGAAAACTTATGTCCATCTTTGGAGTCTGGGAAAATTTCATCCTACGCAGATCATCAAAGAAAAAATTGTGATAACTAGGAAAGCTAGAAAGAATTAGACTTTATTTATTAACATAAAAACAGTTAGAAATTATTAAAATATTTTGTCCAATGACAAAAAGATTTTAGCAATCACTGTTGTGTTTACCCCCACAAAAAATACAAGTAATAATGATATTTAAATGACAAAGAAATAGAATATACTGAAAAAAATAGAATCACTAATTGATTCTTCTCTGCAAAGTGCGAAGGTTTTCAATATTATTATCAGATTAATAGTCTTTTCCATTTCTTCCCTGAAGTCATGCTTTGATCATCTCCAATGTTTGTTTTCTATCAGTCATTCTAAATCAAGCAATCAGGTGTGTCTGTTCATCTGTTTCAAGATCTAAGATGACCACTGACGTATTCAAAAATTAGTCATAAAACTGTACATATACAAAGCAAGAAATAAAAAATAATTAGTTTTGTACATTTTCATTTGTCCAGAAAATTACATATATCTACAGGAGATGGATGTAATTGTTACCATGACTGTGTGTCCTTGACACTGGACAACTGTGTTTTGCTGTGATTGCCTTTCCATTTATTACCAAGAAAGCTGTTCTCTGTCATCCATTCACCCCAGCATTTTGTCTTTATGCTCATAACAAGATGTATTTCATTTCTCTCACTGTTTTCATTTGGGAAGTCAAGTTTTCCCTAATCTTGCAAACTATTCAGTGCTCTCTTAAAGTACACAATAATTCAGCTTCGACCTAGTTATCAGTTACATCACAAATAATTTGTCTCTGCTGGTCCATCTGTTATCTGCACAGCTTACACGATTTAGCTTTATTATGTAGAGGTAACAGAATGGCTAATAGTCTCAACTGGCAGCCTGTTTCTTGTAAAGAAAATTCCTTTCCCCTGTGATATTATTGAATGCATCACAGCGGTCTTGAAATTTCTAAGTGACTTTGCCTAGTATTTTACATTCCTTTTCTTTCTCCCAAAAGAGCATTGCTCTCAGCTTGCAAGACAACATTTTGATTGTTTCCAACTCTGATTTCTCTACACTATTACCCATTTTAGCTTGATGGAATTTTACACCAGGAACCCTGTGACATATGTGTTAAAGGACCATGGAAGCACTGAGCAGAAAGTACAATGTTGATTTCTTATCCTTCGGTCCAATGGCATGGGGCAGTTTGCAGAAAGATAAATATACTACAACAGAGATTAGCATAACCTGATATACCAGAGATGCAGTACAAGAGAAAAGGAACAAGCTAACTCTAAAAAAGAGAACCTGTTTTTCAAGGTCAGATCATTACCTTCTTTTTAGAAATCAGGATGTCCCAGGAAATGAAAAGAACTTCTTCAATACAGGAGAAGTGGAGTTAAAATAGCTTCATGTTCCCTTTTCATTTCTAAGGGCAATGAATAAAAGGATTTCTTGTAAATATAAAATTAAAATAAATTCAAATACAAGGAATAATCATAGATACAACAGTAATTTGTATTTACTAATTAAAACTCAACAGGCATTTTCCATAAAAGCACTTATAAGAAACAAAAGTAAAACTTCAACTATTTCTAATTCTGGTATGCATATACAGGCTTGAGAGGTGGGCTCCTGCAGACCTCATGAACATCAACAAGGCCAAGTCCTGCAAGTGCCTTAGGTCAATCCAAAGCACAGGCACAGGCTGGGCAGAAAATGGATTGAGCCCCGAGGAGAAGGACTTGGGGGGTTTTGATTGATGAGAAGCTTGACATGACCCAGAAATGTGCAATCACAGCCCAGAAAGCCAAATGTATCATGGACTGAATAAAAAGAAGCATAGGGCCAGCAGGTTGAGGGAGTTGATTATCTCCCTGTTCTCCACTCAAGCAAGGCCACATTTGGAGTAATTCATCCAGCTCTCGGGCCACCAACATAAGAAGCACGTGAACATGTTGGAGAGAGTCCAGAGGAGTGTCATAAAGGTCATCAGAGGACTGGATCTCACTTTTCATAGGAAGACAGGCTGAGAGACAGTGCTGTTGCAGCCTGGAGAAGGCTCCAGGAAGATCTTACAGCAGCTTTTATTACCTGAAGGAGACCTTCAGGGAAGCTTGAGAGGGCTTTGTACAAGCACATGTAGTGATAAGAAAAGGGGTAATGACGTCCAACTCACAGAAAATACAGATTAGATACCAAATAAAAATTCTTCACAATAAGGGCGGTGAGGCACCAGAACAGGTTATCCAGAGAAGTTGAAGATGCTCTGTCCCTGGAAGTGTTCAAGTTCAGCTTGGATGGAGCCCTGAGGAACCAGGTCTAGTAGAAGGTGTCCCTGACATCGTAAGGGACTTGAAATTAGATGGTCTTAAAGGTTCCTTCCAACCCAAGGCATTGTCTGATTGTACATCCCAGAATGCAAGGTCAGTAAGCCATGTACTATGTGCAGATTCACATCACAGGCTTAAAAAAGTCAAGTTCGAAAAATACTACAAGAGAGATAATTGCAGTAATCTACATTTGGTATGAAAAATCTGTAACTCTCTCAGAGATACTTGTCATTTTTCCAAAGTAGCATATGTAAGAATTATTTATTACACAACTGTACTTAATGAATTTGTAGTTCTTTATGGGAGGTTCTGCAGGATAACTACAGAAAGTCATTATTATTCCATACATATCAAGTGACTTTACAGGACTCTTTTTAATTTCTCATATTCATTCATTTTGTATAGCTAATAACCCATAAAGCACCTTTACAGTCAATTTAACCTGCTTTAAATTTCTATTTATCAACTGTAAAACACACTCCCACTTGCTGCAGTTGTTTCAACAGGTTACCACTATACTAATACATTAAAACAACTTTCCGGGACCCACACAGCTTAGAGAAAATCTGGAGAGGAACTTGGTAGAAGGGTTCGTAGTGATAGGACAAGGGGGAGTATCTTCAATGAGAGAGAAATTTCGATTGTATGTTAGGTATAAATTCTTTGCTGTGAGAGTAGCGAGGCACTGGCACAGGTTGCCCAGGGAAGTTGTGGGTGCCCTATCCCTGAAAGCATGGAAAACTGGGATGGGTGGAGCTTTGGGTAACCTGGTCCAGTGCTGGTGTCCCTGCCCATGACAGTGGGCTTGGAACTCAATGATTGCTAAAGTCCCTTCTAACCCAAACCATTGCTTGATTCTGTGGTTCTATATTACAATAAACTCAATGGTAAAGGATTTGACTTATCATAGGAATGAATCTTAACAAAGTACTATCTGTGCTACCACAGTGTCTTTCCTGATGAATGCCCTTCTTTTTTATTGTTTTACTGCTTGCTTTAATTCTTATAGTAGGTGTAAAATGAACAAAACTCTTCTTTGCAAAAGATTTCATAACTAGCTAGAAAAGGCAATTTTTCAACAGGTTCAGTTCAGAGGCTCTCACTGACTGGATTTCTGTTCCTTGTACATAAGTCAATGATTCTTAATCTCATTATGAAAAAAAAACAGGTCCTGGGAATAGATATTGTCACACAAATTATTAATATGTGTACTGTGTGTTATAGAAAAAAAAACCTCATGACAATTCTCTAAAAGGTAATAATTACTGTAGGAGAAAAAGCAACTCATAAAATAATACTGAAATAAAAAGCACCTTGAATTGGACAACCAGTTGAAGATTAGACAGCTGAAGATGAGGAGCATATAACATTTGTATCATAGGAATACAAATTCAAATTTTCATTTCTAATAACTAACTTTTACCTTTTCACATGATTTTGGCTATCTGAGTGGTCATTCTTTTGCTCTTATTTACATATAATATTTTTGAGAGAAAGCCAGAGTCTCAAGGGTATGTATGGGAGAGACAGGACATTAAAAAACTTCCTGCAGTCTCAGGGATCACTGCTATTTCCTTAAAACCAAGGAAATGGCTTATGTTGTTTCCAAAGCTGACAAATCAATCCTAGAGACCTTTAATCAGACAAAGCGGGAAAAATGGATCTGAGATTTTATTAAATGAGTCTGAGTTCTTTTTTTCATGTTCTTTTTTTCTTGTTCTTTTTTTTTTTTTTTTTCATGATGAGAGGTTTTGGGTTTTTTGCTAGGGAGGTTATGCATAGATTTTGGACAGTAAAGGAAAAAACAGGATACAGGTATTATGGCATTCCAATTACTTTTACAAAGGGACATTCAGAAAGAGCATGAATCATTGCTACATTCTTCTGCCTGTGAAATGGCTGATATTAAGAAAACCTCAGAAGCGAAATAACCTTATTTCAGACTTCTTTACCCCTTGTCATCTTTATACACACAGAGCATGCATTATACCAGACCACTGCCCATGGTAAAATTTCATTTACATAAATGTGCTTCGTGAATTGAACTTGTATTTTTCCCATTCTTTTTTTCTGGTTTTCTAGAACTATTAATATGGATATGAAGGTTTTTCATAGTGTCATTCACAGTGGTAGGTTATACTTATTCATTTGCTTAATTAGTTCATTTATCAAATGGATGTGCTCCATTGTAGAGAAGCCTGATTAAAAGCCTGTCTTTTCTGTCGGTTGGTTGGACTCCAGCTTGGCTGTGAGCTGATTTCACTAAAACCATCCAAAAAGTTTATAGAATGAAGACATGAGCCTGATCGATCTCCAGTTCCTCCTGTTGTGTTCACAAGAACATTAATAACAAGTATTTTTTCTGAAATTACAGAAAATGAGGAATTTTCTGTCATTTGTGTGCTGAAGACAGAGTTAAAATTGGCCTTATTATAATTATTATTTATATTGCAGTGGTTTCATTGTGCATGCTACAAATGTGTAATACATTCTTTTGAAAACCCTAAATTCTAAAGAGAAGAGACAAAGAGGGAAACAAAAAATGGAGACAGAGAAAGGTGAAGTAGCTGCTCAGAGACCACACAGCAAGTCACAACAAAAACAAAAATAGAATGTCTCTTGTCTTTCAGTTCACATTGTCTCCAAAATCCCCAGTAAAAAAAATCATAAATTCTCTGAAATAAGTTCTCTACATGTTGAATATCAGTTTTCTTGCTGTCAATTGAATGAACATCTGCTGTTTTCTTGGCAACAGTTCCAGCCATTTTGAGGCACATAATATGTTTTGTTCCTTTGCAGTATTCATCATGATACCTCAAAAAAATTAAATAAATTGAAAATGTGCTAACATATAGAACATATATTACAATATGTTTCACCTAAGGGTTGACTAGAATGGGCACAGGAACAGATCAAATTTTACATGTGCATTTGTTATATTTTATGCCCATTTTTGTTGAAAATGATACACTTTAAAGTAAAAAAAGAACCATATTTATGCTGTGAAACACAAGAGCAAAACAGTAGTAAAAGATAAAGAATTGTCTCACAAATAGCTGCATTTAGTAGACTTTGAATCAATAAATTTTAATCAAACAATCTGAGTGATTTTGACAAGATAGGGAAGATTGCTCAAGAAATTGTATATTTTTAATTAAGCTGATGGTTGGATCTTGCACATCTTTCTTTTCCAATGTAAATGATAGTCTAAAGCAATGGCAGCGCAAAACCATTACATAAAAAGCTTGAAAGAGTCTTGGAGTTTGGTCACTGTTGTAGTTGTATCCCTACCCCATATAAAGCCAAGATTGAAATCTTCCTATCACATTTCCCATCCAAGACCTTCATTTCCCTGGGAAATAAATCTGGAATCACAGAACAGTAGGAAGGGGAGCAGGTTTGAGCCGGCTCCTGATCAGGACACGGAAGAGATAAGGCACTCCACAGCGTGCACCAAAGGGCAGAGAGAAGTCCCACTGATTTGCTTGCCAAATTAGGGGCTCAGAAAGCTTGAATATTAAGACTACAGCCAATTCCTATGAAGTTTGCTTTCACTGAATTTTTAAAACTTGGAAGTTTAAGTTTTGTTGAATTTTTTTGGGTGGGTTTTGGGTTTTGTAGAGTCTTTTTGTTTGCTGGGTTGGGCGAGTGGTTCTGTTTTATGTCTTTGAGGACCTTTTTTTTTTTTTGGTTTATTGTGGTATACTTCCTAATAAATAGACACAAGGCCCTATTTAATTTGTATAGTTGTGACATTTTGAGCTTAAACATGGCACTAAATGGAGATATAACAGTAGATGAAGATGAAAGTGGGAAATGAGAAACAGCTTAATGTAAAAGTCTCTGAAACCATTTAAACTTTGTTGATAATTTTAGCCTAATTTTAACCATCTCCAAACCAGTTGTGTAACTGAAACTAATCTCCACAGTCCAGCCACAGAGAAGGGAGAGTTTGACATCCCCTCATTCACTGTTAATTTTGTATCTTCATTATTTTAAGGCAGAATGAAATATTTTCTAACACTTTTCCTCTGACATTGACTCTGGATGGAATCCATATCTGTGCACCTATGGAAGAGCAAATTCACCTTAGAAAGTTATTTCTCTCAATCTGATGTTCTCTGAAGGTAGAAGGAGCATCCTAATGCACTTGTTGCTCAGTCAGTGATTTATAATCTATTATCAATATATATTAAGATAATTGCTAGCTCATCTTCCTTCTTGATTAACCACAAAAATTGCTAAACTTTGAATTAGTAGAAAGAGGAGTAAGATAAATAAATGCAAAAATAACTACTGTAGCTCTTGAAAATGTCTTCAATTTAGTAGAACAGGATCTCAGATAAATACCTCAGCAAAGAATAAAGCATCACATGGGTAGATTTTATACACTTCAAATTTACTTGCATATTCACTAATGTTGCTGATGTAATTGTGCACAAGGCTCGCACAAAGAAATGGACTCCCTTGTAATTCTAGCAAGAACAGAATATTTCTTCTCTTATCTTTCAATCTCTTCCATCTCTCTTTGTAATTTCCTTACTTAGTTTCAGTTATCTTCTCCACTTTACTTCAGGCTTCTTGAATTTAATTTGATTGCATTTGGCTAAACTCAAAAACATCTTCTTTTATAAGTTTCCTTATGAGTCCTTAGTGTTATTACTCTTCAATGTCAAATTCAGTTTTGTAACCCACATTGCTATGTTGTTCCCTGCTGTTCAGCAATTTCAGTCAAGTGATTTCTATTCAAAGCTAATAAAAATTTTTTTGGCATCAGCTAACTACAGGTAAAAATGTTTCTAGAGAGAGAAAGACAGACAGCAAGATATGCATACACAGTTTTAATTTTTTTTAATAATTACTTAGTCTGCTAGGTTTTTAATTATGCCAAACACAGCTTCTTATAAGCCTAAGGCCAAAACGATTGCTTGCCCCTTACTTGCTTTCATTAACCTAGCCAACAAGATGGACATAAATGAGCATTAGATCATCTACTTAGACAAATAATTTTTCTTTTAAAAAATCTATAAATAACAATCTAGGTAACGGAGATAGTCCAATTATTAGGACAATTATCAGATGATAGAGGAGATGTGGATTACCTACAAGCAAAAACATACATCATCATCCCAAATGAGTTCTACAAACATCAGATTATGAGATAAACACCTTCAAAAATCCTATCTTTATGAACATATGTTACTTTTTGTAAGTATATACTTATCAGACTAAAAAGAATGAACAACTAAGCATACAGTCTGGTGACTGGGCTATGATCAAATTTTTATATAAACAGGACTTATATTAAAGAGCGAAGAAAAGCCACTACAGGATTCCCACTAGGGTGGTTACAGCATAATCAGAAAGAATTAAGAGCTTGAATGCCAATGCCCCTTCTGTTGGATCTGGGGTAACCACACTCACCTACAGGGCTGTGCATGCAGAGTATGCAAGAACATTTGCAATGACAATTTCATCAACAGCCACTAACCAGTTTGACCTGATAGCCCATTAAATGTTTTTTTCTTTTGCATATGTCTAAAATAACTTATGGACTGGTGGAATATATTGTTTCTAGTAACTTGCAGCAGGTCTGTCAACTTTGGTTCAAAAGATCACATAAGGGAGGTTGTACCAAGGACAAAGCAGGACAAAGCGTCAGGAATACAAGACCCGTAGTTTCTACTAAGAATGATGGCATGAAGGTGTGAGACATTGAATTCACTTAAAGCTGTGAAAGAACAAGACTTAACACAAAGAGAAAAGAGAATGATACAAAGCTCCATAGAACAAAATTGGTGAAACATGAGAGCTCCATTGCAATGAGGGGTTACAGTGCAAAGACTATATCATACACTACTATCCTTCACTTAGAAGCAGACCTATTTGAAATAGAGAAATATATAGAGAGAGAAATATACATAGTTGTATATATAGTTCTCTTTATGACATTATGTTATTCTCATTAATTTCAAACAGATCTAAGCCAGTAGTGATAGATATTATAGATTATTTTCATGCAACATTTGTTCCTCAATCTTCATGTTATTTATACCCACAAGGACTCGAACAAAAAAGTAAACAAATCATTATGAAGAGCACATTTTGTAACATGTAGCAAGACTGCAGTCTCTCACATCTCTTTGTGTACTTCTAGTGAAAAAAAGTACAGGGAGAGCATGTATATATACATTTAGTTTTCACATGTATACAATTTTGAACAGATAAAAGTTATATTTTTGGCATTAGCCTTCCAGCTATGCATATAGTACGCAGCATTCTCAATACTCTTTAGATCTGTGGATCCTGTGACACACACAGAACACAATGATTGCATAGCTGTAAATCAAATGTTGCTTTTAAAGTGCACTAAGATTTTTTTTCTCAGACAACTGAAAAGACAGATAATTCTAATGGATTTGGAGAACTGCTGCATTGTGTCTAAGTAATATTTATAATATTTCATGCATCTTTGGCATTTCTTCGAGGTAGTGTCTCCCTATAACTAGCCTGGCACAGGTTTTTAAGGAACTTGGAAAAGCACATTTCATTATTTACTTCAAGAATCTTGGCTTTAAGATCACCTACTTGAAGGTAGTATACTTGAAAGAGTATTCACAAATTAGAATACCTCTGAAGCTCATCCAGCTTATGTCCAGCATTAGCTTGAGCCCATCAGCTCTCTGAGTACGTGCTAATAAGGCCAGCTATGGTGTCAACTCCCTCCCTTACCCCGGAGAAACGAGCCGAGCCTGTGCAAGAAGGCATGTTTGCACACCCCATTACGTAGTTTCATTTCATGTTCCAGAAATATCTCAGCAGTTCAGTGTTTAGGAATTCACTTCTCATTGCTTTATACAGCTGATTACACATATAAAGACTCTGCTATTGAGCACACAGTTCAAGGGACTGTTTTGTTAACAAATGTTCTGCGCCACGGATGAGATGGTACATAATTACAAAAACACAGATCTGCTTTTCCTTTTGTTATTTTGTGAATACCTGTTTTAAAACAAGTAGTGAAACATTTTTATTCCCAAAATTATTTTCTGCATCAATTTAACTTCATTTCTAGAGACTAACATTTGTGGTTTCTATATTTTTCCCCTGTCAAATAACACTTTGAAGAATGTATGATCACATCTTTTGTTACAGCAAGTCCTTCTTCTCATATCACCATAGCTGTGTGAATAGCATAGGATTCATTCAATCTTTAATTATCCTCAATAGCAGCTTAATGTGGAAATATAGCTTTCAAAACCAGAACAGACATCTTGTCATGGAGCTGTGCTAACCCAGGAGATAGCTTAGAGCTGAATCTAAAAGGCCTAAACAGTGCACTGTATTGATATGGCCTTCTTTTTATTCTGGCTTCTCTTAAAGTGTGGAATGAAATTCATGGGAACAACTCTAGTCTACAAAAAGAAACATTATATATTTCATATAAATACCTTAAGAAGATAATTGTGAAATAAATGTCATGTATATATTAAATCTCTATTCCATTACATTGTGATACTGAATTACTTAACTGCAGAGAGCAGAGCAGATCAGATACACCTAACTGAAGTACCATGCTCTAAACTGCCCAGTGGTTTTGACTCCCTAAATAAGCACAAGGATGTGTAAGTTCCTCTATTGACCAAATCTTGACTTCACTCACAGTCAGACTGTTGGTCTGAGATACACCTCAGTGTGAGGTGTACACTGTGAGCAGCAGAGAGGAGTTGATCATTCCCCTCCCATCCATATTTTGCTGCTTGAGGGGACAGGGGAGGAGATAGAGGAGTTAGGAAGGAAGGAGTGAAGGTGAATCTGGGAAAGATGAAAGTGATTTTTTAATTTTGTCCGTGTTTCTCACCATCCAAGTCTATTTTAATAGGCAAGAAATTAAATTTGCTTTCCCAAGTCAAGTCTGTTTTGTACATAACAGAAATTGGTAAGTGGTTCACGTGTCTTCTCCTTGACCTACAAGGTTTTTTTTTATCTTGTGTACAAGGTTTTTTTAATCTTGTGTCCTGTCCTGTTGAGGAAGGGGAGTGAGACAGCAGCCAGGCGGGCATCTGGCAGTTGGCCAAGGTCAATTCACCACCGTCAGTAACGGAAGAACAATCAAGAGCAATCTCAAACACAAGAATATAATTCCCAATTTCCCAAATAATTTATTTATGTAATTTCCAGGTGTAAGCATATATCTAAGGAGAACTGAAATAAGTTCTAAAATTATTAGGCAAATTATTTGCATGCTAAGAATCACCTTAGTGAACAGGAGCCCTCAGAGTTCTTTGGATCTTTCAGGTCAGCAGCTTTAAGTCTTACAAATTCTTAATAAACAAATTTATAATATGTTATTATATTTCCCTGATTGCACTTAGTAATTCAATCTGACTATTTACAAAGTTAATATTTTGGAGCCTTATCATAGTAAAATTAGACACACTTGAAAGGCATTACACTACATACACATTTTCAATAAAATATTTTATAGAGAAAGCTTCATCACTAGAATAATGGCATTCACCTCTTCCCAATTTATTTCCATAGAGATCTCCTAAATATGCATGAAGGTTAGAAAGATTTTACCTCTTTGCCTTTACATTGCGTATACACAATAATTATAATAATTTCCTTCCTTATAATTAAAGGAAGGGGAAAAAAAAATCTCTGTTTCTTCTCTTAGGCCTGCTCTGGTTATTTTGTCTGTGCACAAGCACCTCGAAGACCCCGGAACGTTTGAGACGCCCGGCCGCAGATTTCAGCAGTTAATCGGTCGCCACCCAGTGTTAGAAGAAGAAATCGCCACTCCTCAGTTCCACTCCGAAATAAGATGGGCCCTGGAGAGTGAGACAAGAGGAAGCTCTACAAAGAAGGTCTACAAAAAAGTGTATTTTATTTTTAAAGTAACATGTTAACATCTGCTTACTGCTGCTGCGCTATTAAATGGAAATTAAATTAGATAACAAATGGAAGAGCAGACAAGAAAGAGTGGGGGAAGGAAGTTTAACATTCAGATTTTAATTTTTAATTTGGATATCTATTTCAGGTAGTGTTGATCTAACATTTAATATTGAAGATATTAACTAATAATTTTTTCAAAAAATTTCGTCAGTGTTAGCCCACATTATATAAAACTCTTTCTGTCTTTTGAACAATTGTAGCTCTTAAGAATTAATGGATATTAGTGGAGACAATTTTGAAACTGTCTTATACTTCAGACACATATTCTTCAAAAATTAGTTCTATTATTTTAAATTTAAATGAAACAAAACAAAAATAAAACAACAATAGAAATAAAGTCCCAAACTATATTGTAGTTAAAGGAAGAGAGTGCTGGAAAAATAATTATATCCATGAAACTCAGGAATTTTCTGAGAAGAATAATCAATACAGAGATATCAAAAGCAACAATTTTGAAATCATTTATGGACATGCCTCATAAAACATGAGAGAAAAGCAACAGAATATTTGGGGGTGGAAGGAGGTATTTTGCCTTCAGACACTCATGTTTTGAATATTTGTGACTTATTACTCATTCGGATGTTGCTTCTTTTCCTGGTCCCAAACTGTTGGTGAGCAACTCATGATTGTTTCACTTCAGTTTATTTTTTGCTGAATGACTGCTGCTATTGGTTGATCTCTTGGTTGTTTATATTCACTTTGTTACACTTGATTCTAAATTAAAACCTGCCTTCACTACCCACACAACAAATCAGCATGAAAACAGAGAACCAAACCCAAACACTTTGCACACGGTGCAGTGCTCAGTTACAGAAAATGAAATATCCAAGAAAACAGTGAATTTTACTTGGTTTGAGGTATTTTATATATTCATGTGAATATATAATTCATTTTATTATTCAGTTTATAGTAGTTCATTTTTATATTCATGTGAATACTTGTGCTGAAATCTGAAACCTTCTTGTACACTTTAATTCACAACTGGGATAGTCCTTCTCTAAGAAAGTACATGTGGCTACTCTTCACTTTTCTTACTATCATTTCCTAAAAATGATTGCTCAGAGATCAACAAAGAGGGTTTTATATATTATTTTATACTATATGAAAAAAAGAAACATGCCATGTTTCATGCTCTCAACAACATGCCATGCACCTAGCAGATTTGATAACCACCATGCCGAATCTACTTTAGTTTACATATACTGACAACGTGAGACATTTCTTATGCATTGCTCTATTTCCTCATACACCAGCTAAAAAATGCCTTTTTTAGCTGGTGTATGAGGAAATAGAACAATGAGTAATCTTTAGAAGTATTTAGAGAAAAAAGTCAATTATCATGAGACCAGTATGGGCCTCTTTGCTGAAGCTCCTAAGGTTATTTGAAACATTTCAGTCGAAAAACACCTTTTTTTCAGGGGTATGTAAACCACCCTTTTTATGAGAACAATCTCTGCAATTATATCATCACTTTGCAATAGAGCATGTTGAATTCTTAATCTTGGTATTGTAAGTGAATATAGTGGGTACCTCAGTGAACGAGAATGAAAATCAACAAGCTTGAATACATTAAAAAAAAAAAGAAGTTGAACTTACATTGAATTTAACAGTTTGAAAAGAAACTCATACATTTCGTAGGACAAATCAGAATCTGCTTTTCTGCAATCTGCTTTTCCATGATGGTAATGGCTACCTAAGAACAGTGAATATTCTTCATAAGCCAATAAACATGATGCTTACAACCCATTTTATTGTTTTTAATTTAAACTTCTAGAAGTTGTAGAAGAAATGTCAAAGACACTATTGTTTGCCACTAAAGAGATTCAACATTTTCTAAGATGCTGTAATTTCAGCATATAGTAGTATTTAGATTTCATTTACGCAAACGCCTGCACTATAAAGTCAAGATGGACCCCAGACGCAAAAGTAAAATTAGAACTAAATCCAAAGTTTTTCAAAACAGGCCTTGGGTTTGGGTTGAAGTTAGCGTGCTTTATATATAGCACATTTTTTCACATAAACATATTTTATATCCCAAAAAGAACAGAAAAATATATACTCTTCATCATTTTCTATTTTAAAGAATAGATAAATGACAACTTAACAAAAACAATTTTTTTATATTGCAATGACCATAAACTGTAGCTGTACTTCTCAATTTAAAGGAATGGGAAAGAATAAATGACTGCTTTTATGCAGTGTTTTTCTATTTACTTTGTATCTTCTTCATTTAAAAAGTCCTGAACTGATCAAAAGAAAAAAGTGGTTCCAATTAGTATCAGCACTAAAAACAAAAATAAATCTGAGGGGTGGGATATATCTATGTATATGGTTAGCAAAGCTAATATTTTTTAATAGGAATCTCTTTCAACAGGATTTACTCTGAGATGATGAGGAAATAAAACCAGTAATTAAATGAGTTTATGAGGCAGAAATAAAATAATATAATAATAATAGTAGTAGTAGTAGATTAGTCATTATTTTAGAAAAATACTGTACAAAACTTGCCATGTTAATTTTTTATTTCAAACGCTATGTCCTTAGCAAGGAAATGCATTTTAGGGTATTTTTTTAGATTTGTTTATTTGTAGAAATTATTGTATTATTTGTAAATGCAGTATCTCTACATTTAATATATGGAATTTTTTTCCCTTTAAGAGTGGAACTGGTTAAAATTTAAATGATAGAGATTAGATATATTTTCTTCAACAAATTTTCCATTTTAATAGAGCACAGGAAAATAAGTGTCATTACAAATTGGGGGGGAATTAATAATATCAAAACAGTCTGTTTAAACCATAATCACAAACACTTTAGTGTTTATTTATGGGACCAGCAAATAGATGCAGTCATTATAATCTGTGATTTGAATTGTTCTCTAAGTCTATCTTTCTCCATAGGAACTGAAGAAAACTCAGTTCAGTGATGATGGTGCCCTGTTTGGGCATGTGGGTTTCTGCAGTCTGAGCTCATAAGAAGAATTACAGAAGAAGGGAAAAAAAAAAAAAAAAAAAAAAAAAAAGAGCGAAAAAATGAAAAAAATGGTCTGCAACAAGAAAAAAAAAGAAGTGAGATGAACGAGGTCTGGATTCGTTCCACTTAACTTGAGATAGCCTGCTAAGTTAGGACTATCAGTCACTCTAGGCTCCCTGCACAGAAAAACAAATTAGAGACAGGAACCTTCAGAAGGCAATTTACCCCACCTAAGAACCAAGTCGTCTTCTGGTGGTTTGTCTCACACTGTTCACCCCAGGGACAACCCTTGCTCCCAGACAAGGTATGCCACTTTATTCCTGTAGGTGTCCTTGATCTTAAGAAAGAGACAGACAAAGTGACAAAAATAGTAAGACATAGAAATTAATAGATGTCTAATCAGGAAAAAAAATTATGAACATGAACAAGAAAAGATTAAGCACAAGTTAATCACCGGGGAAGAGAAAAATTGCAAAGAGGAAACTGAAGAACCAAAGAAAAATGCAACAAATTACAAAGAATTCAAAACAAGAAAAAGCTTTTCTTTCTATTTATAAATTCAAATGAGCAGAGATAGCACTGTGGGTTGTGAATTAAGAGGCTGTGTTTCATTTATTATGTTTTATATTATTTTTATGTTGCAGTAGGCTGAAATTTCTCTAGCCAATTGGCAAATGTTTGTCCACACATGGGGTTTGATGAGCTATAAAGGTGATGATGATTTCAAGTATGCTGGGACTTGTAATATTTCAAACATCCAAAATTGCAGCCAAAGAAAACTACATCCATCCAGATAGGCAAAAATTCTCTAAGCACCCAGACCCTACTGAGAAATTCAAATGAATAACCTTTGTGAAATATTTATATTCACTCACTAAGAAAGGATTGGGGAGAAAAGTGTTCATAAAATGAAAAAGCATCTTTAACTAATTTTTAAGCCATCTATGCTAACACAGGTTTACAAATAATTCAATGTCCATTATTTGTTGAGCCATATACATCTTGTTAACTAGAAGGATAAAATACTCCACTTCCCCCGTTGAGCAGAACACTCTCTTTGACTTGGAAGTTGGGCAGCTACTAAACTCACTTAATTTACACAGGCTATGTAAGATGTTAAATGAACCATAAAGGGCAGATGACAGAGACAAACAACCCTTTTCCCTGGAAGTGCCAAGTTTCAGGGCCTTGGTCTCCCTTTCACACTGACGCAGTGTGTGACACTGGAGGACGTGGCTATCACTCTCTATAAATGGCTTAACCTTCAGCTTTGTGTGGTCTGTCTAGTACTATACCCTGACAATTAAAGAAAATCAATATCTGGCACTTCAATGCTGAAAACATGGAACCCACTTTGGAGGTAAATAATTAGTTCAGAAATGCTTCAGGCAATAATTAACTAAACTAGACTTATTAGGAACTCTTGCCTAAAGCATTTTTCCTTTTCAGAGGTGTTTAATATCTATCACATAACTTCTAAATTATTTAAATTTAGGCATTTCAGCTTTTAACAGTGTTATAATTAACATTGTTTGACTATTTACTCTTTTACACAATAAATTATTCTCAAATCACCACCTTAGCTTCACCTTAGTGAAGCTTTTGACCTCATGCTCATTTATTTCAGTTTTCAAAGAGAAAAGCACATATGTTATTTGATTCAGAAGCCTCTGATTTACATTTCTATTTAATACTCATGGAGAGGGGGGATTGTTTTATATGTTTCTGTTTGAATCTTAGATTATACATTTGATTAAACAACACATTTGCACAAAGAATTCCCATGCAAACCACTGACCATGAGAGTGAAAGGCTAACGTCCTTAGTTGTCTGTGGGACATTTTCCACTGCCTTTAGAAGTAATAGGAACTTATGGAAGACTCTTATGGTGAAGTCCAGTGATGTGTCCAACATATTCCAAGTTTACCTCATTCGACTAAGTGACACAAAATAAATAAAAAGCAATTTCTTTTGGCTAGATACATTATGTCTCATCAGCTGGCTGGAAATTGAGAGTGGGAAGAGGCAATTTTTGTCAAACTAGATGTTTTTCTTCGTCACGATCAGCTCTTGAATTCTTATCCACGTGGGGTCTTAGCAATTGCTCAATTTTGAAAACATTTCTGTTGAAGTCACCATTGCTTCTAAAGTTAAATAACACATGTAAAACATTTCAGGATCTGGGCCCCTAGGTGTGTTATGTTACTATTATAACACTAGAGAAGTAAATTTTGAAGGCAAAAAAAGACACTTCATGTTTCTGGGTGCAGTGGTTCTGTGGTATCCTCACAATCTAAGCTATTATCCTACCATGATTCTTGCAAGTAATTTACAAGAACAAAACAAGAGATTTTCACAAGGCTGGGCTTGGGGCTTGTATGTGTGTGTGTGCATGCACGTGTGCATGCTGCTCAGAAATCCATCCTTCACCTTCAGAATTCTATGGAAAAAAACTTATACTAGAACATTTAAACTAAAAAACGGGAAAGAAAAATCCTAAAGCCCATGTTTATGGGCCTAAAGCTAAACATATCAGTCACCCACAGCCCCTCTGAGATCAATGGAAGGAGTTACAGAATCTCTATATAGAATATTACCCTTTTTTCTCCTTTAATTGAACTGCTTGATGGATAAAATTAGTATTGTATATAATGTATATTCCCCAGTACCTCATGAATTTCATGGATACAAAAGTATGCTTCATCTTACAATCATTTAAAAAACCCAAACATGGTAGAAATTAATAGTCATGGATTACTTTCTATATTTTATAGATTTTATATCATCCATTTAACAATTTAAAGGTGACTAGTTAGGAAAGTCAAACACAGAATCATAAGGTTTTACCTTATAAAGTCAAACACAGAATCAGAGGGTTTTACCTTATAGAGCAAAGTGAATACTTGTGGAAATTGAGACACTCTAATGCAGAAGAGAATTGTCCTGTTTTATTTCACCTACCAATCTTGAAATGCAGAAGTACAATAATGCAAGCAAGATACCTGATTTCAGTAACAGACTTATGCTTCCTGTGTACTCTCTACAAAGAGATTCAGTTCTCTGACCATTGGCATGTATTCTATACTGGAATACATAACTTATCTTCTGGAGTTGATTTATTCGCTGTAAAAGGGTTATAAACAGCTTATAGCATAGGAAAATTGTGGCCTCATTTTAGTAATATAGAATGCAAGCAGCTACATATATAGGTTTTTAAGCTCTCACAAGTCAATAGAAATTAAGTTCATGATTTATAAGTTGTTCAGAGGGTCAAATGCTTGTGCCTCCCTTAGGATAAGGTGAATTGCTCTCAGAACACTATTAACAGTGCTTACAAGTTCTCCACAAACTATATGGAAGATCTGAGAAAAGTTGCCTGTGCTTGAGGCAGTGAAAGCCAAGGCAAAAAATTCTATTCAAGACACTTAACTTTTAGGCATAAAAATTTAGGTAAGATAAACTTTGCCTATCAGTAATTTCCCACTAGACATTTCTGTCCCCATTATCTTGTAAATTTTTATATGATTATCATATAACGTGATTCCTATTTTTACTTATTTCTTACAGTTTTATATCACTGATACATCAACACTCACATTATATTAACAGCGTGAATGTTTAATTTTCTTTCCATGTGTTTAAATTTTAAAGCTTAATTCAGTTACAATACTTAAGGCTACATTCATAAAAGATTTAATTAAACACAATTTATTTCAGAGTAGTATTATTTGATTGATTTTTATTTATTTTCAGAAATTGAGGTATAACAGGAACAAAACTTTAGAAAATGTCAATATCTACTATATTTTTAATAAAAATTCCACCAAGACTGTAAAGTATTCATTTAGTCAGTATGTTCTATAGATATTTGGGGAAAAAGTCATGATGTGGGTACATACTTGCCTTTTCTAAGACTATAGATTTGACTTCAGTATAAGAGTAGAAAATGTTAAAAATAAAACATTTGGTCACCTGAAATTATTGTAAAAACACTCCATGGAGGATAAAATAGGTTTGCAAATAAGTTGTTATAAGGTTTTTGTTGAAGGCCAGGGTTATAAGTAAATAAAGTCAAATGGTGCATTTTATTATTTCATACCCATTACAACCTCATGGGTAGATGAGTCTACTGTGAAAACAGATTGATTAATTTTCTGTATACTCCTATATTTTTATATTGAACTTCACCTTATTTGTGTTCTTTTGCCTTTCATGGATTGTTTACCACAGAAAGTTTGGCAGACAATTTTTAGTGCTAGTCCCGTGTTCAGTGTAGAACTTCACTATGACAAGCATTTCATTCTGGTTGTATTATTCAAAGGGAAGTCTAAATGAAGAATGAAATCCTGGCCTTTTTCAAAATAATTCATCTGAAGTCTTAGACATTTTAGGCACAGTCAGCCAGCTTCTACAACATTCAATTAGTTTCCATATATTTTTTTCATATCTTTGCATTCCTCCTGCCCTCCAGGGACATTTTTAATTCTCAATAAACATTGCATCTCATTCAAAAAATATTTGCTCTGTTGTGTTGAAAATAGCAAAGAGTTTAACACTGAACAAATAGAAACATTGACAGTCTAGAAGTAGGATGCCATTCAAACTGAAGGAACGGAAGGAAATGCAAGTGGAGGAAATCACATTACAGCAGGTAATATTTCTTGTTTCTGTGTGACCACAAGTCATCCTTAATAGCATTTTATCATGAAACAATCATACAAACCTCTGCCCAATTGGGATAAGAGCTCAGTCTAACTAAAACATACGTTAGCATGAAGGAAAGTTTAATTACCACTCTCAAGACTGTCAACTGCAAGTTTTTGAACAAGATTATGTTGCTGTCTCCTCAATAAACTCTCTGCTGTACTACAGGAAGATTTCCACTGGAGTTTGTCTAGATTTATTGTGAAACTACATTAATATAATTTTATTATAAAAATGACGGCTTTTAGATGTCTTTATTGTAAACACATCCAACAAGTATTTAATGTCTGAACTGTTCAACATTTTCCCAGATATTCAGGTGATGCTTCTGTGCTTAAAACCAAAGATGTATTTTTATTTAACGATATTCCACAGTTGGTATTGAAATATATTTATATTTATAGTTATATTTATAGTTATCATTTATATTTATATTTTCTGTCATATTTCCGAATATGCTGTCACATGACCACCAGCTAATTAGGGAAATAAATGGAGAATTTAGAGCATCCTATATCTCAACTGACCTTGGGTATGTCAGTGGAAAAGCAACAGAACACATGCATGAGATCAAATTATTGGCTATTTGTCTGACATGTTAGCAGTGATGAGGAAAGCAGATGGAAAAAAAATTATTAGATATTGATCCCTTTCTCATTCCTGCATACCCTTTAATTAGTTTTAGATTGTAAATAATGCTATTGTATCTTGTGACAGTATACATGAAATGATGGCCTGAACTGTATCTATGTAGATTTTGAGATATGAGCCAAACTGAGTGATTGGGAATTTTATGCATTGGAAACATGTTTTTTGTGACATTGCAAATTTTCTTAAAAATTAACATTAAAAAAAATAGAATGCACTTTTGAATGCATAATCAGAGAATAGACGATGAAAGCTAACCAGGACACCAATATGGTCAGGGTTTTTGTCCTTTTGTTATGCCACGGTTGTCGCTGCATCAGCATCTGTCAAGCCAATACCATGCAAACAAGCAAACGTGCCCCTCCATTTTACACACACAGTGGTACCTCACTAAATTATCCTTCACAAAGCTGATGGGAGTCCAGCAGAGTTTTTCAGCTTAGATCTGTTGTCACATGGGGACTGCTCTCTGTAAAACAAGCTCTCTCCTACACTAGACCACATCAACAGCCTGATCACAGGCTCCTATGATTTGCCAGAACAGCAGCACACCTGAGCACTGAGCAGTCTGGATAATTCTCCTGCATGCTTTGAATTCTGGAAAGACTTATTAGCAAGACATCTGTGTTATAAAACTGCAATTACATGGCACAGGGTGCTATGCTAGTTCCTGGCACACAGGTGACCCTAGCTATCTGGTAAGATAGGCTAAATTCAAGTTTGGTGCAGAGAGACAAGAATTTCACACAGGGACAATTCTATATTGGTTCACTTCACATTGTTATGCTCTGTTAATCTCAAAACATCATCACTTCAATGATGTTAAAAACAAATACATGAAAGTATGCACCTGAAATGAAATATAGGGCATGTAATTAAAGTTACGGATTTGGATTTCCCATTCTGTTAGATAGTGGTGCAGAGTAGCAATGAAGTACACTCTTCTCAGTGGTGGCAAACAGGACAAGAGGCAAATTGAAGAACATAAAATTCCATATTAAAACAACAATTTCTCTTTTACTATTACTTTTTTCAATGGTAGGATCATCAAACAGTGGAATAAATTGCTGAGATAAGTTGCATTGTTCAAAGCACTCAAACCTGATTAATGAAGGTCCTGAGAAACCTGCTTTAGCTGACAAGCTCCACCAGTCCCTGCCAAGTTAAACTATTCTGCCAAAAGACATACATTTTATGAATAAATCAGCTGCTTTTTAATATATAATTATATATATATATATATATATATATATATATATATATATACACACTCTTTGAAGAGATGTTGCATGAATATGATGATGACAGACCTTCCAAGTATTTTCAACTAGAGGATCAAAACTTGATATTTATTTTTTTAAAAGTGGGTTACAGTCCCGCATGATAGGACAGATCAAAAAACTCAGCAAGCCACTCGTGTTACAATGCTTCCCATTCAAAACCATCTAGTTTAAAATAAAAAAAAATTTAAAAAATTTTAAAAAGTAAAGTTTCTTGAGATTTAGCAAATCTCTTTTTGTTTCTTTCAGTTAAAATACTATTCATTGCACTCCATTCCACATGCCATGCAGTCTACTTCTCTTCCTTCCTCCCAGAGCACCACCAAACCTAAGTTATAGGAAGGATTTTGGAGGAGGGGAGGATGTGGAGAAGAAGATCGAAAAAGGTTCATCCAGCCGTTTCTCTTATGGACTGTCTGTTGCTGGTGACTTCTCAGCAAATGGGTACAGCAATGGGCAGAAGTGCTGCATCTTAAAATAAACTCAGTGAGATGGTCTGAATGGAACTGCCTTAATGGAGCGGCTCTTCTTCAGTAAACACAAGCCACTGGGAAGTCATGGGTTGCAGTTGTGTATTAGTAAGTGCACTACAGTTCTCCATGGCCTGCAATGTTCTGTCAAAGTGATTCCAAAACCTCAGATATCTTTAGCTGGCTGCAAACAGGAGACAGCCATAAATACAATGTCAAAGGCATTTGCTTTGCCTTCTTTAATCCGCTGAAAATATAATTATCCCCAGAGACAGGAGATGAAAGAGACTTGGGAAAAGGGAATTTTTCTCGGTCCAACAAGAGATTGCCAAGAAAGGTGTCTTGTCAGGCTCTATTGGCTTTACTAATTTACTTATTTCGTGATTTCCTTCAGGCCTCATCACCTTTGTTGAGAAACAGTACTGTACTTCTTTTTACATTTATGTTTGTAGTTTGAATTTTTTTTTTTTTTTACTGACTTAAGTGGCTTTGAGGATCAGTGGAATTTTGGCTTGGGTTTTTTGGGTTGTTTTGGGTGGTTGGTTTGTTTGGTTTAGGTTGTTTTGTTTTTAAAATGAGCTGGATTAGAGACTACATCCCTTGCAATTATTAAAGAAACATATTAGTTTAAAAAAGCCCAAACAATTACAAGGAAAAAGAAAATCAACTTCCAGGGACCTCAGTGAGGATCAGGGCTGCCCTAGGCCAGCTCCATTCAGCTTGGCCAAGATGGAAACACCACTGGGAAAACAAATTTAACAAAGGTCAAAACACTGCACAGTAGTGAAAAGTGAGGTAAAGCACTGGGAGTCCTGCAGACACCTGGGTCAATAAAAAAGGAAGAAGGGAGGTGCTGCAGGTGCCAGAGATAAGATTCACCTGCAGCCTGTGGAGGAGACCATGGTGGAGCAGGTGTTTCCTTGCAGCCCTTGGAGAGATGCTGCTGGAGCAGATATCCACACTCTAGCCTGCAGGAGATGACACATGGGATGGTGGAGGTGGATATCCTGGTTTTGGCCAGGATAGTGAATTTTTCCACTGTAGCTGTAAGAGGGTGGACGCTGAACCCGTGTGGATGTGTGGAGGTTGTTATTCTACATCACTCACTTCACTTCCAGAGAGAGAAAGTAAGGGATTCTCACTCCGAGGAGGGGAGTGTGACTGGTACTTGTGAAGGAAAAGATGGCCTGTGGAGGGGTCTGCTGCCACTTCATTCCTTATTTCAGGGGCCATTAGGTGCTGGATTGGTCAGTGAGCATCTTTTGCATATAAACCACCCTCATTTTGTATACTTTTGTTATTATTAATATTGATTCTGCTTCCATTTGTTTTCTTGTAAATTATTCTTAACTCAGGATCTCTCTTTTGTCTCTCTCACCAGAGAGATTGGGAGAAGGGGAGAAGCTTGTGGTTTGCTTTTTAGTGGGAGAAATTAATTAGGGAATACTATTCCTAAACCACCACAGTGGGTATGGTCTGAAGGAACCAAAGCATGTGAAAGATCCACACAGAGCTGGTTTTCCCTTGAGGACTGCAGCCCCTTGGAAGTAACTGTGCAGAAGCAAGGAAAAGTCTCGGGAGGCAAGAGCAGCAAAGAGGCTTTTATGGACTCATCACTACTCTCCCACCCCACCTCCTCCCTGTGCCTCCTGAGCACAGTAGGAGGAGGAATTTGGAATGAAGTAGTGAAGTTGAACTTTGGGAAAAAGAGGAGAAAATAGTTGATCTTTAAATATTGTCTTTTTTCTTACTATCAACATCAGTTTATTGTCAATACCTTGGAGAAATTCTCCCAAGTTCAGTCTGTTTTTCTTTTAAGATTAATTCATAGGTTATCTCCCTGTGCCTGTCTCATTTTCTTCCACTGTCCAGTTGAGGAGCAGGAGTGAAAGCAAGGCTGTATAGGTATCTGGCTGCAGGCCAAGGTTAATCCACCTTGGTATAAAATCCAAAGGAAGTTACCTTGAATATCAGGAGCAGCAATATTTTTTAATTCACTGTCAACATGTGGACAGATTCTGTGAAGAGTCTGTTGCCTATGAATATATGTATATAGCTGTATAGTATGTGCAGTACAGGAAGAATCTCACTAAAGTATTCAACTTTTGTTAACAGTACCACAGAAGATGTGAAGAAAAAGTTTCTGTTGTAAAGATCAGCATCTTCAAAAGGCCAGAAGAACGCTCATGTATGGAAGACTAAATATTTCTCCCTCTAACACATAAGCTCTGCAGACTAAATCTTTAATTTTTTTTTACCAATGTTGCTGTCATAGCTCCTGAGTGTAACATCTATGAGAGCAAGAAAGACAATAAGCTCAAACCAGACACAGTGTACTTCACTACATACATACACATACATTTATCTAATATATTTAAGATAACTTTGTCTTTACCATTTTATTAAAAATTGTTTCATTTACCTGTGCCAAGATTACCCCACAGGGTTTTTTTCCTTTTAGTTATCTATTTTCATATGATTTTAACCCAAGAAAGATGTTGTATTCAGGGCGTTGAAATAGGAAAGAGTATTTGGTCTTTCAGTTAATTTGACACATATTAAATATCTTACCACATTTTCAGGTAGCAGAGGGATCAAGGTGTCTCATTACATAAGAGCATTTTGATATTCTCAAATGGTGCTGCAAGGTGTAGCATTTCAATACTTGTCCACTTTAAATTCACACTTATTAAAGCCCTGCTAATGGAATTAGAGAGTTATGATGTTTCCTGGCAGTAGGCATACTGTCCTGTAGATTTTTGCAGAACTTCCATTATCATTAAAGGGAGTTACACACTAGAGTACCAACGTCTATTAATACGAGTAGCATCTTCCACAAACAGTCTTCTAAACAGCAATTTGGGTGTCCTAAAGCTCTCTAGTCATTCAGGAGAAATTACTCTGATGTCAACACTTTAGCAGCAAAGAAATATCCATTCCTCTATAACCACTCACAAGAGACTCTCAAACAAGAGTTTGTTTTAGTTAGTGGAAATGTCTTCTATTCTTGAGCCTATTAACTTGTAACAATAGAAATAATAGGAGCTGAGACAGGTGTAGAAAGTTTAATTCTCTTCTCTCTTGTGAGCTTCGAATTTAAAAAGGGAGTTCAAAATTCATGATAAAAAAGGTTATTAAAATTCATGAATGCCAGTATAATATAATTTTGATCTGCACAGTTTTTCAGGGATTGTTGTCAGTTTCTATTCCACTGCTAGCCATCATTAACAGCAAATATGACAGATACACTAATGAAATCGATTTGGTCATGTTATCAATTTAATTCAAAAACGTAACCCCATTTTATTACCGTGTAACTTATAAAGGCTTATAGGCTAATTTCATCTGTCACTGTAAGTTCTCTGCTGGACTTCTTAATAAATAAATGTATGTTTGTTTTATTTTTTCATATTTTGAATTAATTACTTCAGTACAGCAGTAATGCTGGTTTAGCTCATAGTAGGACTGAAATATTGGTCAATGCACTCTAGTAGGGGAAACCTTTCAATAAAATGAAAATAGCAATAGAGCATTGCCTTGGAGCCTTGCTACAGCTGAGCAATAGATCACTGTGCAGCAATATTCCCTGCAGCCAACTCACTGTCTAAGAAATTAATACATTCTTCATACTCCTATAAGAGGTGTGCCTTGTTGTAAGGACGTTTTTTAAGGTACAATGAAAGCAGAACTGTTCTCATACACATACATCTCTCATTAATAACATTAGAAGGCTCAGCAAGATATTCCTCCTTATATATGTCAATATTTCTTTTTAGCATTGATTATTTGATGAAGCCACTTTATAGCTTTTTTATTTGTTTGGAAAAATAACAGACAAGGTTAGCTATCATTATGACAGGTGTCACGAGATGGCATCATTCGACAAAGACCTCTGAAATATTTCACTGAGTAACCAAATGTTTAAATTTGGGAAGCTTCTCAATTATGAATATAAGCTAAGGCATTATCCTAAAAAGTGGAATGAATTGCAATATTTTTACTTCTGGTTCAAGTTTTTTCTTCAGGAAGAATTATTTTTAGAGCACAGAGAAGTATTGTTGGATGTAAATAGCTGTTTTACAAGCTGATTGCCTTGTTTCTAGACCAACACATCTTTACAAGTAGAAAGTGAACAAGCTATCTATCTAGACTTTGTACTTGTAGTACTTATAATTCTTGTACTTATAATTCTTCACAAGACAGTAAAAGAATGATAAAAGACTTCTGAAAAAGCAAACATTTTTAAGTGGAGAGAGATACTGAAGAAATCTTTCATTCCTGTTCATCTCAGAAAGCTATTCAAATTGCAGGGTTTCATATTATGCAGCCTATACAAAATCCCCTCAAGAGTACAAACCTGAGGGCCAGTTGCCACCTGGCATCCAAGTGCTCAGCTAGAGGCAACTAAAAGCTGGGCTTTCAGTTGGTACTGCATCACACACTGCCAAACCCACACCGGTAGCCAAATCTGATGACTAACCTTAAAATAATTCCTTTAGGAATGCTGGTTACCATTGGAGTGGACATGTCTACACAGCACTACAGGGTGCAACAAATGGGAAAAAAAGGAGAGGAGAGGAAGCTTGCAGAGTTTGTCAAAATGCCTAAAGTGACTGACTACAGTCACCATCTAAATAACATAAAATGGCCTTGCCATGGGGTCAGTGACAAAGATTTCCTCCAAGGATATTTTGTTAATCCATGAAGAACAAGTAATAAAGTACAGGAAACATTAACCTGATGTGTACAATTAAACACAAAGATTTCACAATAACTGTTCCCTCTAACTTGCTTTGTTTGTCTTTGGGTTTAGACAGTTTTCATGTGTTCCTAGTTTGGAAGAAACTCTACAGCAACACATGTAGGTTCCCAGAAAAGCCTTCATCTCAAGAAAAAGACGTGGCCATTTGCTCTTCTCAAGAACTGTCTGTGTCATTTTCAGGGGTGTGAGTTTCCTGTGCACAATGTGGTCATTGTTATTTACTTTGCTAGAATTTTAGCCACTCTAGAGCTCACCTCCAGAGCTTTGATTTGTCTTGCATGGGCTGAAAGTTACATTATCACTCTCATGTTGTGTTCTTCAATATTCTGAGAAGAAATAAATCTGTCTGTGGAGAAAACCAAGTGTTTCATGGCTTCATTGAGGCAGAAATTTTAAGTTGCGTCAAATTAAATATAATTATCTTCAAGCACCAATGTGCATTTTTGCTTGCTAATAGCACGCCATTTAGGCTTATATGTTTTAAAGTTGCCATCCATGTAGAATTTCTGCTTTGGAGTCTATATCTTTGTAGAGTGAATAGAGAGTGTAGACAGAAGGAGCCACATTAATTTTCATCTATCCAGGTGGAGATTGTCTGCATATACAGGGAGAAAAATATGACCCTTGCACTTGCACTTGCTTTAGTCTTTGTGCTGGGAAGGCACTGCCACTGGGGATCTGTGAGCTGTTTTGTGCAATGTGTTTGTACATTAACATAGCCAGGCTGTTAATGTACAAACACATTAACAAACACATCAGGCTTCTACTACCCACTTTTTGTTAGCACCTTCACAATTCAGTAAAAAATTCTGGTTGACAGCAGATGTCAACCTTTCCTGTCATCATAGCCTCTGCCTGAGGTGGGTGTATTGTTATACCTGTGTGAAACCCATACTATAGCATCTGCCTCTCCTCTTGGGAACATAGAAATGTACACATCAGCTTCTTCCAGTGCAGTGGAGGACAGACACAGCTCACAGTGCTTTATACAATGGTTTTGAGGTAGTGCTCAAGCTCCTTAGATAATGTAAACTGCTCTCTGTACATGCCAACAATGTCCTTCTGTTATGTCAGACTCTATACTAATAGAAATACCTTTGGAGTTTTTGCTCCTAAACAAAGATGTGCAGAAATGTTCCTTTTTTATTCTTTGTTTTTTTTGTTTGTTTGTTTTCTTTTTTACATTAACAGTCCTCATGTGTTGAAGCTGTTCTTTGCATGCTACTTATTAATACTTTTAGAGAAATTGCGTTTTGATAATGTGTTAATCAACTTAATTCATTTGCACTGGCGTTTTTGCATCACTGCGCACAATATAGTGCTTTAGTGTCACTTTCACTATCCTGATACTGGCAACATCAAACTTAGAAAATTGTGGGCATGGTCTGTGCAAGCCAGATGTGGAGGACATCAGTGCCATGAGCACATTGTGCTTTGTGATTACAGATGCAGATTGTAAGGGTACTCCAAAGGCTTGTTGGAGCTCTGAAAAGTCATAAATAACATAGGATTACCATATGAAACCAGTGACTTGACCTTGACTGAGTAGCTTGAAACCAACATTAGTATCTATTTCAAGAGCAGAAGTCCTTTTTCACATATTTCCAAAAACTGGACATAGTTGAAGCTGCAATTACTTTGATGGTGTAAGAAATAATAAATTGAGACTCCCAATTTTCAGTTTTCCATTTTCTGCTAATATTTGGTGATCCATTTTGTCTCTGCATGTCTTCATATGCCTCCCATATCTTCACTAATCTGTGTAATTTACTGATACTAACAAACTGTGCAATCTCAGTATTTATATTTCATTCATAGTCGGAAGCAGTACAGGAACTTGTGTCGATCCTCCCACAGAATGGCTCATTATTAGTCACTATCTATTCTGGCTTATTGTCATTTCCACTTTTTAGTTTAGTTCCCAGCTTTTAGTTTATTTTTAATCAGTAACAGAATTACCTTTTATATATTACCCGTGGGTCTCTAAGTTTAATGGAATTTATATCTCAAAAGAAGACAACCATATTATCAGTAAAATTCTCATCTCTGCAGTTAAAATAGTATTTCCTTTCTTATTTCCTTGTTTCAAATAATACTCCTTTTGACTCCCCTACCATGTATTGAATACTAAAAAGCACTTATTAAACACTACATACTCTGAAATGAAAAATTTTATTTTTCTCTGGTCTTGGTTGTTCTTTTCTTCAGTTTCTTTCTTGACCTCCTTTCTCTGCTCAAGCCCCAGTCTGAAAGAAGTAGAATATTGTGATTTCTGTCCATCTTTATTTGCTTATGCCCAGTGTGAGAGACTCATTACTTCAATGTAGGATCAATTCTGTGATGTCAGAAAAAAAAAAATAGTCAAGCCATTCCTGTCTTTGTCTGTTACTTATGTATATGTTATTCTTTGTATACATCATACAAAGATGTTTAAAAGGAAATGCATTCTTATGTATTTTTTTAATTGAAAAAGATACTGCATATATCTAGGTTTATGTGATGAAAGAGCTGGTGCTGGGTGGGGTTTTTCTCCTTTGATTAATTATAATAAATATTTCAATTTTGGTTTGCGTTTTTTTGTGGGGTTTTTTTTTGTTGTTTTTTTTTGTTGTTGTTCTTGGTTGGTTGGTTAGTTTTTTGTTTGTTTGGTTGTTGTTGTGGGTTTTTTGCTTTTTGGGTTTTTTTCTGGGCTTCTTGTGCTACATCCACTGCTGGCTTGTTCATTTTTTCTTTCCACTAGTTCAGTTCCCCAGGCATTCAGTGCTATGATTTTTCTGTCATCCAATCATTTACCACCTTCTAGTTCAGCTGTTCCTCACAGCTATAGAGGCTTTTCAGACACAGTGTTGAATTCTTTATTTTCTTCTCGAAACTCTAATTAGTAATCAGGATTGTGATGAGTAGGCTATATGAGATAGTAACTGCCTGGCTTAAAGATTTATGCAACAGCACATGGGTACAATTTCAGTAAACAAGTGAATGATTGAGAATACCACATAAAACCTGAGCTGCTGCTAAGAAGAAATGAATGGCAAAAAAAAAAAAAAAAAAAAGGCTAAAAGCATAATTATGAAATTGGTGAATGATGTGTCACATTGATTGCTATAGTGTGCTAATGTTTGCTCCATTTGATATCCCAGATGTTAAAAGCAGTACTTAAATGTGTCCTTGCCCGGGCTAACAGAAAGCTACAGAGAAGCTTTTTTCAAAAAATTTTTGAAGGTTTACTGCATTTCTGGAGGTTACTTTTATTAGTCTATTATGTGTTTTTATGTATTATTCTGTTCCTTTTCAAGCATGTTTTGAAAAAGTTACTTGTGTGCAAGCTGAGAAATGACAGATATTTAATAGCATTCAAATAAGACATTACCCTCTGTGTTTCAAATTCTGCTTTGGAAGAGGCACATAAAATACTTTCAGAAACAAACAATTTTTTTATGTAACTTAGTTTTGTAAAATTAAAGTTCACAATATTCTGAAAACATATTGTTCCTGAGAGAGAAACATTTCACCACTGCTCTTAGAGTAGTAATTCACAGTGACAAAGGCAGCCAGTATATTTTGTTTGTTTAAAACTATACATTCTGGGGGAGGACGGAAATGCACAGAACACATTTTAAGTGCCTTGAAGTGTCTGTTGTACACAAGAGACTCAGAGACTAGAACGCATCTCTGAAGAGTAATCAGAATCTTTTTTCTTTGATAGTTCTCATCCAGAGTAGACCTTATAACCATGTACATCTACCCTTTTTCTTTTTGAGAATATAACGTAATTAGAAAACAGAGACATAAGGTTGCATATTCAGAACTGATTGGACTGTATGATTCTAGATGTAAATATTTCAGATGTCCATTCTTAGATCCTCTTGTTCTTAGAGCATCCATTTTCCTGAAAACAAATGACTGTAATATGATCTGTAACTGAACACACCAAAATGAAGGTACCCAAGACATGAAAATGGAAGGGTAAAACTACAAAACACAGTTCATGTCCTCAATTTCCAATTCCGTCTTCCTCTCTGTGTTCCCACATTTCTTATCATCTGGTGAAATTCCTTTGGTGATGTCATGCTCAGGGAACAAGTCTCACTTATAAAAGGATTTTCTTTATTTTTCATAATTTAGCTGAACCAACACAAAACTAAATACTGTAAAGCAACAAAAATGATGCAACATCTTTCATTTTTTCTGTGTTTACTAAATAAGGCTACGAAGCTCCCTTTAAAATAAATCAAAACAGAGAGTTGGTAGAGTGAAGGATCTGGCTCTTGAGGTCTACATGTACAGTAAATCTATTTACCATCATTTATTGCATGACATTTTAAACCTGACATTGGTCATTTATAGTGCAGTCAGTCCATAACACTTTACAAGTGGCTGGGCTTTAATTGCTACTTTGATACTGGTCAAAATCCTATGATTAAATAAGAATTTTGTATATATTTATTTTGTTTGAAGACAAAATGATCCATAGTTCATATTTTCCTGCAACCTCTGCATTATATAAGCCTCAGTGTTTGAGTAGGCTTTAAAAAAAATTCTTTAATTAACTTTTTGTTTTTGTATCTTTCATCTATGGTCACTTGAATAATCTCTATTTCTTTTTCTTTAGTAGAATAGAACTAGCATAACACTAAAAGTTAATTGGAGTATTAGGTAGTATACTTGGAACCGTGATACATTTGCCAGGAAGAAATTAAGCTCCCTTGTTGATTGTATCATACCAGTATGTACTAAACTTATATGCCAAAAGGTACAGTAAAAAGAACAGGGCTTTTTTTTTGTTTTATCATAATTTCTCCCTTGTCTATGCTGTCTTTGCTAAATTTTCACTAACCAATAATGCTGAAAAAGTGGGCTTTCTAACAATGAGGTAAAACACTGAAAACGGGATTAAGGAACAGGCTTTAAATTGTACCTTACATAAAAGTAGGGAAGAGGAGGGAGGGAGGGAGGGAGGGAGGGAGGGAGGAAGGAAGGAAGTGTCGGAAGGAAGTGTCGGAAGGAAGTGTTGGAAGGAAGTGTCGGAAGGAAGTGTCGGAAGGAAGTGTCGGAAGGAAGGAAGGAAGGAAGTGTTGGAAGGAAGGAAGTGTCGGAAGGAAGGAAGGAAGTGTCGGAAGGAAGTGTCGGAAGGAAGTGTCGGAAGGAAGTGTCGGAAGGAAGTGTCGGAAGGAAGGAAGGAAGGAAGGAAGGAAGGAAGGAAGGAAGGAAGGAAGGAAGGAAGGAAGGAAGGAAGGAAGGAAGGAAGGAAGGAAGGAAGTGTCGGAAGGAAGGAAGGAAGGAAGTGTCGGAAGGAAGGAAGGAAGTGTCGGAAGGAAGGAAGTGTCGGAAGGAAGTGTCGGAAGGAAGTGTCGGAAGGAAGGAAGGAAGGAAGGAAGGAAGGAAGGAAGGAAGGAAGGAAGGAAGGAAGTGTCGGAAGGAAGGAAGTGTCGGAAGGAAGTGTCGGAAGGAAGTGTCGGAAGGAAGTGTCGGAAGGAAGGAAGGAAGTGTCGGAAGGAAGGAAGGAAGGAAGGAAGGAAGGAAGGAAGGAAGGAAGGAAGGAAGGAAGGAAGGAAGGAAGGAAGGAAGGAAGGAAGGAAGGAAGGAAGGAAGGAAGGAAGGAAGGAAGGAAGGAAAACCTTGCTATGAAGAGCAATGAGTAAAATATTTTACACTCTATTTTTATCAGTACATAAAGACAAAAAAAAATAAAATTAAAATAAAAAATGCCTTCCAACAGTGCAATGGTTGAATGCATTTATGTAATATAAACAACATTATTCTTTGCTTTTTCTACACAGTCCTCTCTGGTCATGCTTTACATCCAGAATGTCCCAATGGAAGAAAGCAAACGACACCGGTCACTTCAGAGACAACTGAAGTAATAAAACACAACTTAACTCTGAACCACTTTTCATGACTGTCAGAGTTATCACGTTAATTGTTAAATAGGATTTTCTACAAATATACAACATATAAAAACTGTTAAATATATAACTTTAGGCTTTTCAAAATACATTTAATGATCTCTTTCAAACAAGTGTTACTTTTGTTTTCTCTTTAATTTGCTTTCTGGTGCTAAATGGTGTATCAGATGAGACATAGGCCACAGATGACCAAACATGCTCTTTGCAAATACTGTATTATCCAACTTTAACTATCAAAAATGGAACTGTAGAAGAGGCATGTTTAACTGGTTAAAACGGAAAATTATTTTAGTACGAGAAAGTCAATCTAAGTACAGAGGAATAAAGGTGCTGTGTAGACAGTTTGTATTCTTTTTGTCCAAGTTTTTCAAACATAGGTCATTTTTTCTCAGTGCTCCGTTATGCTCTCTTGAACATGGCATTTCAAGAGCAGGTCTCTGAGTTAGTTTTTACTTCAGCTTTCCATAAAGACTTCTGCTGGACAACATTTCAGCTTTGTGAAAGCTGGAATCATGTCTTTGTGGAGACCTTCATTTTAATGACATAACTCTCTTAAGAGTAAGATTGTGTCCACTTTAAAATAGATTTTGCTCTTTGGTCTATTGTAAATACTGAAAGTATAAGAAAATAAAAGCAATTCAGACAGTTTAGGGCACAAGAAGAGTTTCTCTTTTGCACCTCAGTGTCCTCCCATAGGCAAAACAGTCTTCTCTAAGGCTGATTGGGATGATACTCTTCATTGTAGCAGACTCTTCGGATTGAAACATGTAGGTAACAGCAAGTCCAGCAGTGGTGTATAACGCAGATGAAACGTTAACCATGAACTTTTTGTATTGCTAATGCCCAAGCATATCTCTTTTTCTATATTCCTTAGTCCAGTGATCCTTAGAATGGTAGAACAAACTTTAGCTCATAATGCAGAGGAATTATGCTGTCATTCATGAGATACAGAGAAACAGACAGTTGAGTTGATGACATATAACAGATGATGATCAACAGCAGTGTAACTTGACTAAGTTAAGTAGCTCACAGAGAGCCTAAACCACTCCTACGAGGATTCTGTGTTGCTGCATTTGTCAGGAGACCTGTAAATCAATAAGAACAAATGAGTCAGTGTTTTAATTTACAATTCTGCTTGTCTTTGCTGTCCATTATCATAAAATATACTGTACTGAGATTTTTCAAGGAGACAGTTAATGAATTAGAAGATATTTATTTTGCACAGCATTTTCCCTGAGAAAAAACATATTCAAAAGCATACATTTTATTATAAAAACTTTATGCTTTAATAATTATTTCTAATAATATATAGCTTACAATAACTTCAATGCCATCTAATTTCTACTAAGTTTCAAGCATATTTCTTCTCATAAATATCACAGAATGTTCTTTTACACACATTAAAGTTACAAATAACAATGCCAAATATACATGGTGATTAAGATTACTTTTACTTTTTATGTTCAGGATGTAATGAAAAATGGACTTGAAAGCCATGACAATGTATTAAAAATGCAAAGATGTTTGTACTGGAGGCTTTTCTGCAGTTGTTTCCAAAGAGCACTAGAGTGTGACTAATTTAATCAATACTGCCCTCTAGCGATGCTATTACAAGTGCAAATTAATGTAAATAATTGCTATTAATAGTCAATTTAATCAGAAAATTGTTTTAGTTACGCACCAGAAAAAAAAAAAAAAAGAAAAAAAAACTTCACAAAACCCCACAGAATATAATAAAAATGGGAAAAGTACTGCCCAATGAACCTGTTGCAAAGAAAATTGAATGGAAGCAGCATTTCTAAAGAGAAGCAGAACCAAAGTTCACACTATTAAAGAAAACAAGAGTACTGGAAGACAGCACAAACACAAATGAGAAAATAATGACTTATTTATACAACAAAGAGCTAGCTACTCATGCTCACCCAAAATATGAGTTTAGAAATGGTTTAAAAATTCCACAGATTCTGTATACACCAAAATGTTGTGGGGTGTATTAAGCAAGCATGCTTGTTACAAAATGCTGTTTGCATTTTCAAACAGTATCTTCTGCTTTGGCATTGTTCTGTCTCCAAGTAGTCAGAACTGTTATTACTGATGGAAATACCATGCAAAACTCCATAAAATACTGAACAGTGAATGTAAAAGAGCAAACAAATAAGAAAACACAATTCAATTCGTTTAAGCCATATATTGAATTTTTAACCTAATCTTCAGAGCAGTACATGAAAGAAAAATCTGCCTCCAAATCAATTTTGTGACAGCTTGAAACATATGGATCTCTATATATATGCATGTAGAAAGAAAGAAAGAGAGAGAAAGAGAGGCAGATAGACAGATGAATACTTTCCTTACAAGGCATAAAGTGTACGTCATAGATTTCTGCTTTTGTCCTCTCACCTTTTCCAGGAAAAAACACCCCGGAAATCTTGCAAACAGCCTTTTCTTTTCGGACTAGTGATCAGATCTCCAAACCACATGGCCTCAGACAGGCTGAAGGCAAAAAACCTGGTTGATTATTGTGATATATTCCCCTTCTTAAATACACTTTCAGCAAGAGAAATAATGTTTTGCTTCTATTAATTGCCCTCTTTCCTCTTTAAACTCTTTCTTGGCCTTCCTGCTATGCCCCCTATTTTTCTTCCCATTAGAAAAGAACACAAATTTTAAGGTAGTAATACTTTTTACGTTGCAAGACACAAAGCAAACAATTCATGGTTTATTAGGTCTGAAAGTAAACTACTATGTGTTAAGAATTAGCTTGACATAGCTCCATCTTTCCTTTATAATGCCAGAATGGCCCACAGCTAAAAGCAACAGTGTGAACTGCTGATGGACTGCATGTTCAGTGTATGCTTCTCTACCACACTGGTCCCAGGAAGAAGAGAGAATTCAGGTACAACAACATACATTCAGAGATAACCTTCTGCTTTGTCCCTTCATGGGGATAGAAACCTCCTTCTTTCCTTCCTTGCCATCCCTGTCTCCACCTTGAACACCCCTGCCACATGAATATGGTATTAACACTTTAAAAGGAGACGAGAAGAGGGGAGAAAATGATGCACTTTAAAAATGCTGAGGAAGGGCACAGAGCAGGCTTGAAATAAAGTGATGACAGGAAGAGGAACAGATTAGAGAACAGGAAGTGAATTTACAACTTTGGACAATGACAGGAAATAATTAAATGAAAGGGGGGAAAAAGCCTATGTTAGCAAGGGAAGTATAAACATCACTTATTAATGAAGGCATGAAAAAGAAGTAAGATAGGTAATAAGATTAACAGATAAAAAGGAGAGAGAAGATAGGAGAGAGCATGATGAGTCCAGAGAAGAGGAAGAGAATGCACACCTACCCTCCCACCTCCTGTTTTTTCCCTTTCGTTCCTCATTACAGGTAAATTAATCACTCCCCAGAAAAACAGACAGATCAAATAAGAGAAAAGAGGGACGCCTAAAAAAAATAAAAAGGACTATTTTACTATTTATAGTAATAGTTCAATCCATAGAATAGAATCATAGAATCAATTAGGTTGAAAAATACTTTTAAGACCATCAAGTTCACCCTAGCACTGCCAAGTCCACCACTAAACCATGTCCATAAGGACCACCACAAATATTTTAAATACTTCCAGGGATGGTGATTCAATCACTTCCCTGTGTAGCCTTTTCCAAAGCTTGACAACCCTTTTAGTGAAAAAATTTTGACTAATATCCAATATAAGCCTCACCAGTGCAACTTGAGGGTGATATCACTCATTCTGTCACTTGTTACTTGTGAAAACAGACTGACCCCCTTCTGGCTATAACCTCCTTTCAGAGTGATAATGTGTCTCTGCTCCTCCCTTTCTCCAGGCTAAACAACCTCAGCTGCCTCAGCCACTCCTCAAAAATCTTCTGCTCCAGACCTTTTCCCAGCTTTGTTGCCCTTCTTTGGACATGCTCCAGCACTTCAATGTCTTTCATTTAAGTGAGAGGCCCAAAACTGAACACAGGATTTGAGATGTGGCCTCACCTGTGCCAAGCGCAGGGGGAAAATCACTACCCAGTCCTGCTGACTGTTGTGGGTACAAGCAAGGATTCCATTGGCTTCTCTGGCTGCCTGGGCACAGCTGGCTCATGTTCAGCTACTGTTGATCAGCATTCTCCAGTCTTTTTCTGCTGGGTTGTTTTACATCCACTCTTCCCCAGCCCTCTAGCACTGCATGGGGTTGTTGTGACCCAAGTGCAGGACTCACCATTTCACCTTGTAGAACCTCCTATATTGTCCTCAACCCACCAATCCAGCCTATTCAGAGCCCTCTGCAGAGTCCTTCTACCCTCCAGCAGATAAACATTTCCATCCGACTTGGTGTCATTTGTTAACTTGTCCAGATCATTGATGAAGGTATTAAGCAGAACTGTCGCAACACTGAGCCCTGGGGAACACCAGTAGTGACTGTCTGCTAGCCAGATTCAATTGTATTCACCACAACTCTCTGGGCTCAACCACCCAGAATTTTTTTTTTTTTATCCAGTGAAGGGCGCACCTATCAAAGCAGCCAATTTTGCCAGGAGAATGCTGTGGAAAACAGTGTTAAAGGCTTTACTAAAGTTCAGGTAGACAACATCTGCAGCCTTTCACTGAGTAGGTAGCCTTGGCATTAGTTGAGGTTGGTCCAGCAGGTGAATGCCTTTCATAAAGCCATGTTGGCTGGGCCTGATGCCCTGTGCACGTGCCACAGGATGACACTCAAGACAGGATGACACTCCATGACCTTCCCTGGCACCAAAGTCAGGCTGAGAGGCCTATAACCTACGGCATGGAAGCCCAAGGTGGCAGTTCTGCTGACCTCCCTCTTTACTTCTCTAAGAATTCAAAACGTGAATTGAAACACATGAAAGTACCACTTCCCTAACAGGCAAGTTTAAAGTAAAATGGTGCTTTTGATGGCTGTTTGGCAGTAATTTTTAGAATATTAATTAGCTCATCAGCTTGCAATAATAACTGTAAATTAAATAAATACTTACATAAAACTGCTTCAAACCAGGGAAATTGGTTTTTGCATTGATTTGGTTCTTTTTTCCCTTCACTAAGGAAATTTGTAGCAGCATCAAATTAAAGAAAGGCTACATAACCATCACATAGAACAACATTTCTTCTGTTCATACACAGAACTCATGTCATTTCTAGGTACCAAAGCACATGTCTGTTTGTCACTGACTTCACTGAAGTCAGAATTTCTTCCCAGCTCTTCAGACAGCAGGTTCTGCTTCCTTTGGAAGGAGCCAAATATTTGGACTGTTAGTTTGAGTTTCTTCAAATTTGAGGTACTGAGCAGGCATCTAGTACCAGAGACTAAAATACTACTGTATGTTTTCTGACTGCTTACGTGGTGGAAGTCCAAGCCCTTGTGTGTTCCAAGAGAAAAACAAATTCCCTGTGTGCTCAAGAGGAAAACAAATTTTCCTGCTAATAATCCAAAACATAAGAAGCAATACAATTCACATGACTATATATATCTTACTGTTGTTCTTGGGTGGCTTGAATATGTCCCAAGAGTGTTTGGCTTATTAGAGCAATTATAACACATTCCACTTAATTTGTCTTACTCTGGAGGAAGTAGAATAAGGGTCACTCTAGCCCCAGCTGTGCCCTAATGGTACACAAAATATTTTATTTCTTTATTTTTATGGTCAAAACAAAGGAAAAAAAAGCTGTGCAAGTCACCTTGAGAAGATAAGAATATATGGCACTTTGCTGACTTACACAGGCTTTCTATCAAAAGAAATCCCCATAAAAACCTCTCTTTCGGTGTAGCATCTAGGATTTAACTGAGTGACAAAAATGTTTGAATTTCTCATCACAACCAGAAAGTTGATCCAGGCTTACTGCAAGTGGCAAATATTTTCAGTTAGGATTGAGTTTCAAGTATGTCTTGACCTTTCACTTTATATGGAATCCACATAAATACCAACAATTCCATGTCAAGCCTGATAAAACTTTAGCAGTTTCATCTGTTTTTCACTCTGTTTTTAGAATAAAGAGTTCACCAAAGTTCTGGTTTTTGCTACAGTAGCCACGTGCTCTTACATGACTACCTATTGCAGTCACATTGACACTCTTTGATGACAATTCTATCATTTTTCCAGAATTGATTTTTGGAAATTTTCTGGATACCTACAAAGTAATTGGTCAAAGTAATTGGTCAAAGTAATTGGTCAGTGTTGCTTGAGAGCTGAACTACTTGTCTAAATTGTGTGTTTTGTACTTTCAACTACAGTCTTATGCCTCTGTGATTCTTAGGATTTTGTGCAGCACCCATGAGTGCAAACAGCTTTTTTTTGTTTGGGTTCTTTTTACCTAAGAAAGAGATGGATGCTGGTTGTACCTGCCTCTGACTCACAAATTACTCATAATAGAAACAGTTCCAAACCTTTTACCAACTGACTGCAAGTCAGATAAACAGCATGTCTTTCCCCTCTGCTTCTGTGGCTCTCAGTTCTAGGTCCCTAAACAACTAAGCATATATGATGCAGAAAGAAAGATGTAAAAGCATTAAAATGCCCTAGGAAAGCCTTACACTGCCTTGCAAGATACCTCCTGCTTTATGGGAATAAAAATGTAAATTTCAGGTGATGATCCAAGGAGCAGCAATGATCTGTTTCATTCATGAGAACTCCCATAGTCCCTTCTGAAAATTTATTTTGTTTCCCTCCCTTCCTCTCCTTTCCTCCACGCTGTTCATATATGAATACTGAATTCCTTAGTCTTCAGAAAAAAAAAAAAAGACAAGTTAATCTAACTCTAAAGTATCTGCAGCTATTAGGAATAAGAAAAAGAAACATGAAAGCTATCCTACTTAATGCTGTATTATGTCTCACTGAGCTAGCCACAGGAAGAGGAATTTCAGAGTTCAAACCACAGTACCTACAGAATTAGGAGTTATAATATTGAACAATTTTAGTGTCTGTGCTTCTGGATGAATATTTATTAAAAGAAGTCTAATTTATTAGGTAGTGTATATGCAGGTATATTTTCCTGTGCTGCACTCCAACAAAGTAGCATTCCTGAGTTACAGATAGCAGAATCCTATTACCAGTGCCCTTCAAAAAGAAGATGCCTTTTAACACACATTGCATGTTTCTTTTCACTTCCACTATTCAGCCTGACACAGAAAGAAGTATTTATTCCCAGTCTGAGACTCTTTGCATATGTTTTTCACAATAACTATTTTAATATCAGTCTGTCTCAAAAAAACCCCAAAAAAGTCTCATTTCCCCTTAAATAACACCTCTAGGCCTATCTTCTCAACTTCCTCTGACCATCTGTCAGGACTATCATCATGATCATTAATTTCCTTTTCTGTTAAAACCCTTTTTGTCTCATATTACCATTTTTTAACTTACAAGATCTTGGAATACACTGGGTCAGATCATACACTCCTTTTTCTGAATTGCCTATTACTTCATAAGCATTAGCAGTGAAGGAAGTGGGATTGCTGTTATAGTTAGATAATCCTCACAATGACTGAAAATGTTAGAACCACTTGTTGTAAACCAGCTGAAATACATTTGAACCTGGGTCATGCAGGTAAGCCTTGTTTAAGAGCTCAGCCTTAAGCATGTATAATTACACAAGTTTGGTTTGTGGCATCTGAACACATGCTAAGGAAAAGCAATGGAGGTGACAGAATCACAGACTCATTTAGGTTGAAAAAGGCCTCCAAAGGTCACCAGCTCCAATCTTTCATCATCACCTTGTCAGCTAGACTATGGCCCTGAGTACCTCGTGAAGTTTTTTCTCAAACACCTCCAGACGTGGTGACTCCACCACCTCCCTGCACAACCTGTTCCAATGCTTGACAACCCTTCTGTGAACCAATTCCTCCTGTCAGCAAACCTGAGCCTCACCGGGTGCAGCTTGAAGCTGTGTCCTCTCCTATCACTAGCTGCTCGGGAGGGTGATCCTTTCCTTTCTACAGCCTCCTTTCAGGTATTGTAGAGAGCAATAAGGTCACTCCTGAGCCTCCCTTTCTCCAGGCTAAACACCCCCAGCTCCCTCAGCTGCTCCTCACAAGGAGCTCCTCGTGCTCCAGCTCCCTCACCTGCTCCATGCCTTTCTCTGGACATGCTCCAGCACCTCAGTATCTTTCTTGCAGTGAGTGGCCCAGAACCGAACACAAGATTCAAGTATGGCTCACCAGTGCTGAGTACAGGAGGACAAACACTGCCCAGGTCCTGCTGGCCACACTTTTATTGACCAGGATGACACTGGCCTTATTGGCCACCTGAGCTCACTGCTGACTCGTGTTCAGCCAGCTGTGGACTCGCAGCCAATGTCAACATTGGTGCAGAAGAGAAAGAGAGCGGCAAGAATATCTCTCTTCAGCAGATTCAAAGCCCTTGGATACAAAGGTGATCATGGGAGATTTTTGCTCACAGTAGCATTTAAAACTGTTGTGGATAACAAAAGAGCAAGGCAGGCCTCATTTTTCCCCCTGTGAATGTCTAAAATCAGCTCCTTCAAGCATCATGGGTGGAAAGAGGGAAGGATGAAGAGGACCACACATCTTATAAGGCACAACAATGCAAATAGGATGTTTTCACCTCTCACTAGTAGCTAAAATGGCTAAAATGTTAAATATCCTCAAAATAACTCCAGCTAAATACCTTGAGCAAGTAACTGAATGTTATATGATTTCTTTATGCTCTTTTAAGTTGGTTAGAGATCTGCACATATATGAAGGTTAACACAGATAAAACTAAGGACAATTTGTAACTGGTAAGGAATTGTAAACTTGAAAAATTGCTACTTTTCTGTCACCTTTTTTACTCTTTAAATAAAAAAAACAACAGCAATATTAGCATGATTAAAAGTGTCTAAGAATAGCCATGGGCTTTCCTCAGGATACTGAAAAAATAACAGGAATTGTTTTATATTTTTATATTTATTTAAATTTATATGTATATTTCTGACACTTTTCTCTAAGGTAGGAGACAGGTTCAGATAAAATTATCATTGTATCTAAGATTTTTTTTAAATAATTTTAAATAAATTTTTAAATGCAATAACAATTTTTACTGAATTATGAATGTTTATACGTATATATCTATATTCAAAGCATACTCTTTATAGACTAACAAATCTTAAAGTTTTAAGCTTTATTAAATTAAATCTTCTTGTGAAAAAAAGTGATTTAAATATTTCTGTGTGCTAATAAATCTATGCAATACAATTATCTTCAATAAAATAATGCTTTTATTGAAACAATAGAAGAGTATTTTATTAAGAGAGTGATGTGATTTCAATTATAAAGTTTAAAAAATAATCTTTATAGTTAAATTTACTAGTCTGCATCATGGGAAAAAAAGGAAAAAAATATGAAGAAGAGCATCAGCCAGCACTGAAGTCCACACACAAATAAAAATTTAATTTTTCTTTTCTAATTAAAAGAAGAAGATTGTTCAAGGACATCTGGGAGTACTATCTGATTGATAGTGTCAGTTCAGCCAACAGGCAGTTGGGCTGAAGCAAGGTTAGTCTCATACACAGTAAAAACTGGAAGTGTTTTACTCAGACTGATTGTGAAAAAAGTTGAATAATACATCAATAGTCCAACATGCTCTTAAAGACAATACTTAGGATATTTCACCCATTAAAAAAGCTAATTCTGACTTTAAAACCATGAGCTTTAAACTGTAAGTTCAACTGGTAGTGAAGGAACTGCATAGCCAATGTTCACCAGTGAGATACTTTGCTTTATGTACTCCGTTTGAAAATGACTGTTTAAGAAAGTAGTCACGTTGCACATCATTCCAGAAAGCAAGGCAGCAATGTAAATTACTTCCAACAAGCAATTTTATAAATATTTTTTGTATTGGAAATAAATTTTTGAAATTATTCTGCTTAGCCTTTGTCTAGAACTTGAGGAGAAAGTCGTAAGTGGACAATTATGGGAAAACAGAGTAGAGGAGGAATATATATATGTGAAATAAGAAGAATGCAGGAGGGTTTTTATTGTCTAAGAGACATGTTTGAAAACAAAAGCAGGAACATACACAATATTTTCCATTAGAAATAACACACGGACATTCACTGAAAGCAGAACAGCAAGTATGGTCTTCAACACAGCTCACATGTAGGTAGATAAGAAAAGAGAAGAAAGTCCATTACTGCTCTTAGTCCTTACATTCTCTGCAAAGGGAAACTCCTCTGAAGGTAAAATTTTCTAAAACTGAATTATTAGACAGTCCTCTAATATGTACATGGAAAATAAAAATAAGCATATAATAGCATAAAATAGTTCAATTTTTTAAACCTTGATCCTATTCACTTTCAGTGAAAACCGAAAAAGTCCTGGATTAACAGATTGTTACATGCTTAACAGGTTAACAGACTCATGAGATTTAGTTCCTGGCCCTAAAGATGATTTTCAAAATAAGAAAAATTTTTCCCTAAAACACCTCACCACAGAAAGAGTGAGGTTCTTCAGGAAAGTGAAATAGATATTCTTCAAAAAAGTCAACTATCATTTTCTATCAGATTAAAGCCAAGGTTTTCTTTCTTCAATCCATCATTCAACCATAGACATTCTGAAAGGACAGTGGGAAATGTAGTTACAGTGTTTTCTTCACATTTTGAGGAGGGAGAGAATATTTCTTGACAGGGTAAGGGGAAAATTGACAGATGTAGGGAATTGTGCATACAGCAACATATGCTGATCTTCTGTTTAATGACAATGTATCCATACACCTTACAAACTTTCATGTCCTAGTTTTCTTCACTCCAGGAAAGGTTTATGTTTGTTTTGCTATATATTCTTATAATCCCCAATAAAATGTCCTTTTGCACACCTATGCTCATCCTCCAGTTTTAAGTTGTGGATGATATAGCAAAGAAGTGGGAAGAAGGATGAGACACGGAATTTAAGGATCATTATCCCAAACTAGCCAATTAAGACTATTTGATTCCCCTAGAGAAACACATTTAGGCATAGCAGACACCTAAATGCATTATACTGTGTAGCATTCTGATTGACAGTGCAATTATATTTAAGCTTAACACAGGTTATGGATGCAGTGTCTCAGAAACAACCAGTGTTTCAATGACTACTGAGGCAGAGCACTCTGTGCACTGTGCAGAATATCGGATCAAAATTCTTTGGCAAGATCACTGTTACTCTCTCTACCCTGTTTCTGTGCTGTTTTGGCAAGCGGTTTTGTGGTGATCAGATTTCTGCAGTACTCTGAAAACAAACAACAAAAGAGGAAAAATAAACTGTGGCAAATTTCAAGGAATTTTCTGTAATTTGCAATAAATTTATACAGACAGAACACAGAACTATATAAAAGCAGCTTCAATAAAACTTTTGGGGAGCAGAAGAGGAAGTAAATCTTATCTTCTTTCAAAGATATGAGTCTCATGTGCTTGTCCTAGAAGTGGGATGAAACCCCTACCTTGTAAAACCTTTCTCAACTAGATTTTAGAGATGCCTAATGCAGTGTACCTTCCATGACAGCCCTTAAACTCCCCATTATTACAGCTCCTTGGGTCAAATTCAGAGGTTATGACACCTGAATGTAGGTATTGTATGTGATGATTGTGATCTCAGTCAGGATCAACAAAATCTAGAGCTCAATTCTACATAAGCATAGGTGCTCAGTGTCTATTGGACGTGCTTGGGTATGTCTCTTTTTCTACAGATGCTACTTAAAACCCCTGAATTGCACTCCTGAATATGTCTTAGACTTCTGGAATATATAGGCTGCCCTGGACATATGAATAAGGGGAACAGAATTCTGCCCTTACTCTCTTTTCACAAGCCGAAAAATTCCAAGCTGCTCCTGCTTGTGGCTCAGTGAGCCTCCTTTAGTCATGAGTGACCCTCTGCACATGCATCAATGCCCAAACCATGTCCTTGTGACTGAGCATTTTGTCTGGGTTGAATGATGCACAACAGGGAAGAAGATACCAATAATGATCAGTCGCTGTGTTCAAGAAGCAAGTGATTGGGGTTCAGTTAGTCAACATTATGGGACAGACCATGAAACATTTCTGTGGGTCCATCCTTAAGAAAGAAATGTCATTACAGCAATCCCACATGATCAGGAAGATGAGATCACAGATAAGTGTCTTATTACATGAAGCACAAGTATTATAAGAGCTGTCAGTTTCTTTTTTAAAAGCGTTTATCTGACCTTTGTTATCTTCCAAGCTTGTTTTCACATTTATAAGAATGACAAATAGTAACATCAGACCCTAAGACTATTTCAAAAGTGACTGAGCTATTTGAGAGATACTTCTGGGTTAAATCAGAGTAAAATGCTTGCTCCAATCATAGGTGTGGAATAGAAGTTGTTGGTTCATAAAACAGTTACTCCGATGAAATGCAATGAACCTGAGAGGGAAATAAGCTTCAGGTGAAGACAGGGATCAAGCTATAGTGTTGACAGTGTCATTAGTGAATCCATTTTATTGGGTCACACTGTTCCTGTGCTGGTCATCAGAGTACCATTTTGGTGTTCATAATCTAATGCAACAAATCAGCTTCAGGAACCACTGATATGAAACTTATTTTTAATAAAATATTTTATGCTTTAGGACTTTAGGCCTTTCATCATGGTAAGATTTTTGCTGCTGAGAATTCACAGGTTTCTTTTTCCCATCATAGATTTTCCCAGATTTGAAAAAAATATAGAAGAGATCTGAAAGAGTTCAGCTGCTGACAGTATCAAGCCCTTGGTTCCTCTGGTATGTCTGGGTATGTGAGGAGGAGGTTCTCAAGACAGAAGGAAGAGATATCACCATGTTTTAGCAGTTACAAGAAAGTACATCGAAGTTAAGGGGATAGGTCCTAAAATATTAACTATAGTCCAGATGGCCTGTGTGGGTGAAACTTGAGAATGTTTAATGAGAAATCACACAAAACTCAGATGCTATAGAAACAAGAGACAAAACAGAAAAAGAGGAAAATGTATTACTGACTCTGCCAGACATGCTAGGCAACATTTCATAAATATCAGATGGAAGAAGTCATGATCAATCTTTCCCTTGAGGTCAGGAATAACATGCCATATAGAACAGGACTGGTGCAAAACTGACATGGCATGTTTTGAGTTTCTGCTGTAGAAGGATACTTGTATATTATCCTCATACTAGGTCTTGGCTTGGACTAAGAGTTTCTTGGATATCAGTGTATCAGGGTTAATTAGCAAGGAATAGTTTGTGTTTCTCTGACACTGGCCATTTTTCACTAATTAATCAGAAATGAAAAAAAAGAAAGGCACTTTTTTTTCCCCCTCAAGTAGGAGCAGAAATCTGGTCTGTGTAGGAGACAATGTGGGTGTGCTCTACAGATTCTGTAAGATTCGCAGGGACCACTGCGGGAATGACAACATAGGCAGGAAAATGCTACTGAAAGACAACCTTGCAAGGTAAAAGTATGTTTGTCCCAGCAATCACATGCCTTTGGAAAGCTTAGCTGCAATTCTTTTCCATATGCAATTATTAACTCTTGATCACAAAATCTTTTATCACTCCCAGACTCAATAGATACAAAAACAGTTAAAAGCTATTTTAAATAATTTTGTTTAAGAAAAAAAATCCAAAAAATTAAACTTCCATTTAAAAGTTACATAATTAATTTTTAATTTTGCATTCCAGAAGTAGTAATGTGCAATATGATATGAATTGTTTTGAAAAGTAGACAAAAATTCCAATAGAGAAATAAAAACCTGGTCTGCAAATATTATCCTATTCACCTCTGGGCATTTAAAAGCCCAACTTACAATTTTGTTGGTCTCATTGACTACAGCAAATCTTTTCTGGAGTCATGTAGGTGTTAAATGCCTTATAAGGAAAAATGAATCTGGATGTCACAAATTATTTCTTTGATATTTTAAAAATCATGTTCCTTGGTTTTATTTTGTTTTTTTTTATTTAAAAATAAAGAAACCACAGCAAAAACTACACAAAAACCCCCAACTGCATGCTATGCAACTTCTAAAGATAAGATGACATTTTCATCTTCCCAGCAAAAAATTATTTCAAGCTAAGATATTAACAAGAAAACAGCTGCCTTTCTAATTAGTACATTTGATGCTTAGCTTCTTTTCATTACAGCACAGACAGGGAACACTTTGATCTAAATGTTTTAATCAGCTTTAAGTAGCATCAGGCCCCAATAATTTAAGAATTATATATGTATTTAAATGAACATATATATGTATACACAAATAAGTGCATATATATATATATATATATATATACACACATATTTTTTTTTTTATGAGCACCTAAAATTGATCGGATCAAGACATTCCCTTATAACACATCAGCAGGAATTGAGAACATTGTAATTGCTATGGATAGGCCATATAAAAATGCCTGAACTCTAATGCTAATGAGAAACATTGTGATAGAACTGAAGTTTCTTTTGGATTCTGAAAGTAAAAATATTAAAAAAAATAAAAGTAAATATACTTAAATATCAAAAAATAAGAGAAAATTCTAAGTTGTAGCAAATATTGTTAGTTGTTCATCTGACTGTTGATTTAACATTTGGGCAGAAAAATTTGAAATTATTCCCAAATCTCCTCCCTTTCCTTTTAAAAATTCCATGCCAACACACCATCTGACTAAAAGGTAGGGGTCAGGAGGGTTTACTTTTTTACAATATATGCACCATCAAGTCTTTAAATTTACTCCAATAAAGTGTGCTTAATTAACCAACAGTACTTATTCTTGATAAAGACTTAGAAAATGCAGAAAAGCTATATCAATGTGTAATAGATGACATTTTCACCATAATTTTCTATTTAAAGGTGCACTTACATTGATATTTGATTACACTAGTGTTCTTCTATAAATAGCAGAGTATCTGCATATTCCCCCAACAAGCTCTGCTCCCGGGAATTTTCGTTCAAAATCTGGCATGATTGTAAGTCAGAGCTCTGACATCTGGAGCACTTTGGGCTACCTCCAAATGGAAAAAAAAAAAATCAATATTTGCCAGAGGGCATCTTTCCCAAAGATGGACCAACTAACCTTGGCAAAAACCATATAAACTGAAATTGAGCACCTTGCCATCAAAATTAACAGAGTGACTTGAAAATAATGCTGTCACTCCTAGCAATGACACTGCTTTGCTCACTTTTTAGATATACAGTAGCCTGATAGGCCAAAATGACATAAACTCTGTGTGGACAAAACTGACAATAATTATAAGTAGACATAATTCAGAAGCTACAGATTTAGACCTTTATAATGTCAATGAAGAAAAAATACATTTTCATTTAAAGCCTCATACATGGTTTGATCAGAAAATAGTGCCAAGATTCATCAAAAGCTGTCAATTGCCATTTGCTGGGCTAATTCGAGACATGCATGCACTTAAATATACATTTTTTTGTTTTACAGAAATCCTGCTGATTCTCCTGAGATCATTATAACTGGCTTATTTCCCAGACATATCTGTAAAGGGTGTTTGGCTCATAGAAAATATAACATATAGTATCCTAAAGTGAAAAATGTGGTAGAACACTTTTGTCTGTCAAATTTGTGAGTTAAGGGAAAGAACTGTTCCAATCTCAAGATTCGAAAGGTAAACTGAACTCTTGGCTAAGTCCTTAAAGCTTAAAAAAAAGACAAATGAAAAAAAGCTCCTTGGTCCTTTTGCTAAATAAATATAATGATTTATTGTCAATTAAATCCCTGCTTTTTATTATCTATAATATAATTTATGACTGGTCAACTGTACAAACAATAACTGTAGTTCTCACAGTTTGGCTCCTAGTGCAATAAGGCACAGAGTCTGATGTAAGATCTAAAGCACTGGCTAACTGCCACACTTTACCTTAAACATAGCTCACAACTACCACCCAGAAACTGAGAAGAATGTTATTCACTGAGATTCTGAAGACAGGATAAGGTACACATATCTGTAACACTTTCAGTCACAGAAAGAGATAAGGGGATGAAGGATATAATTAGTATATCAGTATTTGAAAGCAGTATGGCCATTAGCACAGCAGATTTATTAAATTTTATAACATCAGAGAAGCACTTAGCTGAATTGTATGAATCTGCAGGTTCTGGTTACTGTCTCAAAGCACAATGTGAACCTGTTCACAGATTCAGGTCTATTTTTAATCAGATGATGAGTAAAGAACTACTCAAATAGTTTTTTGGGTTTTTTTCTTTCTACATTTTTTCTTCCTAAGGAACCATTCAAAAGACTGTCTTCTTTGCTAGATTGCAGTTCCAAATTCTCCCTCGCTCCTTCCAATGTTCCTGGCTGCACTGTGGTGCATCTACACAAGAAAGATTGAGTGTTCATTTTCTCCCTTTTGTCCTTACTCTAGACTAGAGACCAAGTAGATTTCAATTCCTACACTGAAAAGAGAGCGGAACACGAGTTTCTTGCCTCAACAGTAATTATTTTCTATTAGGTCTAACCACTAAGTCTATGGGTTCAATTCATTAACCCCAGCATGCCATGTTTAGATGCCTCAGTGTATTGAGTGCTGATGGACCTGGTCAGGCTCCAGTGACCATGGATACCTGCGTATATTTCCTCACCAAGTACTGTATCTCCTAGTAGGAAGACAGGTGGGCAGCTGTGGGAACTATCTCACATAGGAATAAATTGCAGCAGATGAGCCACTTCGTTGAAAAAATTCAATTTTGTACAATCTTCTGCCTTACAGATATTATGTGACAAAATTCTGCACAGGGAGAAGTAGAGCAGAATACCTGACTTCTGATAAATTGACTCAGTAGAAGTTTGGACAGCCGCAAACCTCAGAGGTTCCTAGAACTATTAGTCCCCAGGCAGCTAACTTGCAAAACAATGCTCAAACTCCATGAAACCTCCGACAGATTGGGTCCTGGTTTTCACTTTGAGTCCTCCATGGTATTGTTACAAAAACATGGCTGGTGCATTTTTCTCCTATTCTAGTTTTTTAGAAAACAGCTTTTGGATCCAGTGCTTTGTGTAGAAACCCAGAGTAACAATATGCACAGGATCACTTCAGAATTAAACAAGGGAGCTTGCACTTAGAGGATATCAAACATGCTTAACCTCAAGGCAGCACTAAATTTCTCCATTTTGCCACAGTAGCCAGACCATGGGGTGCATGCAGAAGTGAAATTATACGCCTCTGAGTAACGTTACTGGGAAAGAATATGTTGTTTATAAAATTACAATGACAAAGATACGAGGCAGACCACGTATTGAACACCATCTTGGATTTAAAACTCATCAATAAAACAGGAACAGCATGAACACAAATATATTGCACTAGAGTATTCAAGTAGAACATGGCTCCATTCAAGAAAGCCTATTTCCCTTTTTCTGTCTGATAATCTGTTTCCATTTACGTTTGTGCCCTAATCAGCACACCAAATGTATTGGCAACCATTTTTGAGCTCACCTTTTGACCTCACTGTCAGAAAACTCTCACCTCAATATCAACCACGGGCAATATTCCTCAGGAATTATCAAAAATAAGTCAGAGGAGATAAAGCTGAGTGGGTTCTAGTCCCCATGGGCTTTAAACTGCTTATGAAAATGATCCTGGACATTTTGAATGCTTTGGCATAGTAGAACTTTTATTCAGTAAATATCAGTCAGGTGCCTTCCAGTGGAAATATGATAAATACAGCATCACAAAACTCGAATGAATGTCTACTCTAGGGACAAGGAATGATGACAGGCTTTTCACATGAGGGAGCAGATATCATACTGCACATCTCTTCATCCTCACTATTCGCCAGTGCCACTCTCCATGTTGTCTTTGAAGGATGCCTCCACCAAAGATGTTTCTCACAAAGAATTAATTCTGAAGGAGACCTTGTTTCCCTTTCTTAAAAGAGTTAAGTTGCTTTGGAATTGCAGTAGGATGCAGAGCAGAAATCAGTAATGCCACTCTGCAAATGTCTTTTTTAACAAAGTTTCACTGTAGGCATGTGGGACTAACTAGAATGCCTAAGGTCAGACCTTCCCTTAGAGCTCAGCCAGATGCTCTCAACAAACTCTATAAGATGTTCTGGAAACACTGATATGTGACAACAAAAATGATAGAAACTTTCATAAATGTATCAAACTGTCAGAGGACTACACTAATGCATACTCTGTAATATTGATAGTATGATCCTGATGATTTTTAGCTCTAAAAAACCCATATATTTTTAGTACTTTTTGTGTATTACCTGTACTCATGAAAAATGAATACTTGAAAATACAAAGGAAAGGGACAATAAAAAGAAGTGCTGCCAATTTCTTGTTCTGTCTTTTCAAACAAATATATTTTAAAATTCCCTAACCTCTAGTTCATTCCACTGGAGTGTATGTAGCATCTAAGATCTTATTTTGCATTGCAATATCAACCAGCAATGGGTGATACTTCACAAAAGGAGGTGAGTATTGTTCTGTCTCATACAGCTGCCTGAAGTAAAGTACTGCCTGTCATGGTCCACCCCAGAGTCACAAGGAGTTCATGTGTTTGTGGCACAGCTCTTCTTATAGCACCTTCCAGCTTCACACAGCTTTCCCTCTCACTGAGGCCTGTTTCATAACACAACACAGCCAATCCCCAATTTATTTCTGAAGCTAATTTGGGGCCAGTACTGCCCATCAGTTAAATGCCCATGAAGTGTACCAAATATCCCCGCTCAACAGGACAGATAGGGGATGATCGAAAAAAAAAACCTATGACCCAGAAAAACACCTTCACTCCAGCCACTGCATCAGCCCATGGCTGGTTACATGGAAGCAAATGGAAGTCATATAACTCCTTATGAAAAATTAAAGCCATAAAAGGTGCGTGACTGACTGGCCACTAAGACAAGCTTAAAAAATCCTAAAAAGGAAAAAAATCCCAAATTTAAAACCTTCTCCTATGATTTAAAAACCTATTATCTTAGTTTCAGAGGCACGCTAATCCATTTATTTTCCTCTTGGAAAGAAGAAAGGTGAAATTTAAGGCATTTTTTGTGGGTGAGTAGCTATCAAGGGCAGCAGATGCACCAAAAGTTTCTTAGTGATTTTGGATATGGTGGGGGATCAGTCTCTTCTCCCAAAAAACAACTGACAGGATGAGAGGAAATGGCTTTAAGTTGCATCTGGGGAGGTTTATATAAGATGTTGGGGAAAATTTCTTCACCGGATGGGTTTCAGGCATTGGAAGAGGCTGCCCAGGGAAAAAGTTCAGTCACCAGTCCTGGAGTCATTTAAATGATGTGTAGATGCAGCACTTAAAGACATGGTTTAGTGGTGGACTTGGCTGTTCTGGCTTATGGTTGGACTCAAAGAACTTTTTCAGTTTAAATGATTCTATGTTTCTATGATCCCTGATGATCATCAGAAAAACTTGGGCCAAACTTCCTTACTCCTATTAAAAAAACAGCCAACCTTCAGTTGTAGATGAAAATAAATGAGATGCCAAGATGGCATCCAATGGTTGTCCATTGATTCTTGTACCTGTGAGGAGCTGTGTGTTGAACTTTCTGGTCATATCTGAAGTTTTGTTGATTCTGACTTTGGCTGTAAATGGGGAAAGGTTATGTACAAACATGTTGTCATGTGCTATACACTGAAGGATCAAGATCTACAAAACCTTCTACTGGCAGACGAATATATACAATATTGACATCAGTAAAATTCATGGCAGCAACCTAAGGATATGTCACTATTAAGAAGGTTTTTTTGGTATCCACAAACAGTGACTACAGTGCCTATTACCATTAGTGTTGATTACAAATTCAGGAAAAAGATATTACAAATATTCCTTTTTAAAATCAATTTCATAGAGAAAATGCATTCATTCTATAAAATAAGCCGTCCAAATATTCTTATACAGTGTCTTTCTCAGACTTTCATGTTTTCTGGATTTAATTTTGAGTTGTATCTTATACAAGGATCATCCCCACTCATTCTTGGGTATTTTTTCTGTCAGAATTAAAAAATGCTATTGTGAGTTATATTTCTGGAGAAAGTAGATAACTCTGTCATTCTTAGTGATGGTATCATCACAACATTTTCAGGCACTTTGAACTGCACTCCTGAAGATTATAATGTATTTCCATTCTGCTGTGTACCCATGGCCTAAACAGAAAATGTCAGTTTCCATTCAAAAGGCAGAATTTTTGAACTTTCTAAGGCATTGGAACTATATACACACATCATATTCAAGTTTGAATACAAAGATAATTTTTTTAATAACTTTTTTGGTGTTCCTAATATGTTAAGAAAACACCAAAAAAAAATCTAAACTACCTTCACAAATCTAAACAACATTAGCATGCAATAAATTCTTTTCTGTACATCAGTTGATTTCATCTCTCTTCATTGCTTCTCTCATGCTTTGTCCCACAAGTGGAACAGTGAGATAAATCAACTGTTTATTTGCTTTATTGCATAAATCTCACAGCAATAAAACAGAATTGATCATATAAGGAAGTTTAAGATGGGTTTCAGTGAATCCTTGAAACACTGTAAATTAATAATGCAAGTTGAAATTGTATTTCCCAAGGGAAATATATTTTAATAGATATTTTCCAAACATTTTCTTCCTTTAATATATTTATAAATTTTGTTACTACTCTTGTTTTTTTCTAAGATGATTAAACCATTATTTTTCCCTAGTCTTGTGTGTTGAAAAACAAGTCAGGAAAATCTCTTTATTACTTATAAAAATATGCAGCAAAATAACAGGGAAATTTAAAATGAAGGCATGTGTATATCTTCAGCAGCAATTATGTATTCCTAGCCTTTGTTTAGACCAAAATAGATGACACTGCAAGAGGATCCATAAAAATGGAAAGTCACACTATATGTAGCATGTAATGCTACCCTGAGACGAGTTTTAAAGAAATAAAAGAAAATTGAACTAGTCAATTCATCCCTTGCATTGCTTGATACTGTCCATAATATCACATTTTAAATAATTAAAAAATTATTTTTAATTAATAAAAGGTAATTTCAAAGTATGATTTATAATACTAGAAAATATAATTTTAATTCCCATTTGGAAAGAATGGATTAATGATATTATGTGCAATAATTTAATTTAAAACAGGACTGCTACTAGCTCACAAATAGCTACTGCCTGAATGTTGTCAGTACATGATCATCTTCATTGCCACATCTTCCTTTTTCAGGGACCTGAACTGAAAGTGCAGTCTCTGCTTGCTCTTGAGATCCTGTACTAAAACCTTCCAATGTCTACTGATTTGTGCAAATCATAATAATTTTGTTCTAAAAGAGAAGACTGAAACAAAGCATGAACACTTTTATACTTGTCCCCACAATGGAAATTGACATCAACAAAAGGAGGGAACTGGGTTAAACTATGACTGGAAATTAAAGCATTTTCCCTACTCCCAGTCTTAAACAAATTGTTACATCTGCCTAGTTTATTATGGAAATACAGGATTAAAACATCTGAAAACAGTGATAGACAAAGTAACATTAATTCCTTTGATAGTCCAAACATATGTGATGGTTTTAATTTGCTCAAAGTCTAATCGCTCTACAGTAAGAACGGACACATCTCCTTGGCTCTCAACCATCAGCCATTAAAAGGAAGTCTGGTGATAATGGTTCTTGTTGTTGTTGTTGGTGGTGTTGATGATGATGATGATGATGATGATAATAATAATAATTTCCTTTCTAACAAATAGCTGGCTGGTAAATTGGTAAATTCGGGCTCAAACACAATACTGTCACATAATCAAAGGCATCATGAGGCTGATTCACCAGGAAGTGGTTTATATGAATGGAAATCATGCATGATTTTTGGCATGGAACAAGGCCAGCAAACTTTGTACCTGATTTCACAGTACAAACTAAGGGCTACTTGTGACCAGTGATATGGATAGGGTGAAACCTAAGACATTTTTGAGACAAACTAGTAACCCCATGGAAAATAACACTGATCTTTGCTGCACAGGGTTGTTGCTGCCAGCAGGATTCCTACAGGATCCTGTAACAAAAACATTATGCTTCCATAATGTGGGGTTTTTTTCTGTGTTATTGAAAGGAAATCCAAACAGATTAAGGGTATGGAAATGTTTGTTGCAGTATTTTGTTTTGTTACTATAATTTGAAGTGAGCGATCCCTCACCATCTTCAGACAAAAGAGGGCACATGTAAAATAAAGCAAAAGGATGAAACAGGGCAATTGATTGCAATAGTAAAGCCATTGTTAATCTGCTAGCTCTTTCACTTTGATTAGTAAGTTTTCTAGATGTAGAAATAAAGGTGTGGTTTCATTATACTCTATGCCATAGTTCACTCCTAGTCTATTCAATTCTTCTCCAGCTTTCTTGCACCATACACAGTTGCTTATCCACTTGTTTCAAATCTAATTATGGTGCAATCAAAGAAGGAAGTGGAACAGTTCAACGATCTGATAGAAAATTAACTCATTAAAAAAAGGGGAAAAAAGACTTTCTGTCAGAGCAGTGAGCTCAACTGATTTATGCACACAACTGCTCATTGTAAGAAATGGACATGAATTTCCAGCCAGGCCTGGAAGAGCCTACTTTTCAGGGGCAATGTATAGCTGTACTGCATCAGGTACAATCTCACAGTAAGTCCTGAGAAAGATAAAAATCAGGCTAATGACTAGGTGTGATATGATACGAAAACTTAGTGATTAAAACTTGTCTTGATGCTTTGACATACGCAAAATATGACTGCTTCTATAGAGACTTTGAATACACAGGACTCAAAGTAGACCATTTTATCAGGTCTGTAGGTCTGCCATATTTGAATTGGGCTAAGAACAATAACTTTATGCAGAAGCTTTTACTATATTTGAAGTATTTATCATATGATTTCAAACAATGCCTTTTCCATGACAACTGTGGTTCTCATCTTCCCAGGGATCAGCCAGCTATATGCAGACTACTTAATGTTTCACAGTATAATCATTACTTAACTAATATTAACTCAACTCTACAAAGGTAAGTAGTCTTCTTAGCTTTTACTTATCTCCTTTCTTTTCTTTATCTGGCAAATTGCTTCCCATAAATTTGAAACTGAAAGTTTTGAAGACAAATAATATCTCATGACATATGTGTACAAGAGCCGAAATAACAGTTGCTAATCATTTTAGATTATTTCTATATAAATCTGTGTTGATTTTGTTTGTATTAATAGGAAAAGCAACGGCTGATACCAAGGTTCAAGAAGTTAATTTGTAATTTTAAAAAGGATTCACAAGTCGTCCACCATCTATGCAACATGTTCCAAATAAAATTTAATGATAAAGAGAGGTGTTGGCCTTCAGCCCTTTTTATTTAATGAGCTAACAATGCTTCACTTTCCTGGCCAGCTCTGAGAACATTTTGATTTAAATTAGATAAAATTGGATAAAATGTTTACAGTTTAAGCTGGAAAATCTTTCTTCAGAGACAGACTAAGCATATCCAGCTCCTAGCTAAAGAACTTTGAATCTATTTTCTTATCAGAGGTCAAGCTTGTCAGCTATTTTTGCAATGGCTCAACGTGTACTGCAGTTTCCACAGCTCCTGGAAAGAAAGGATTAATGTATAACCTCTTTCCACTATGGAGATCAAGAGTTAAAACACTCTCACAGTTGCCTCTGAAGTTCCCTCAGATTATGACCAATGAGTTCATTCTATTTTCCTGAGGGCTCTTCAGTTCCCTCCCTATAGGTTGAGCTAAGAGAAGCCCATAGTTTCTTTGCTCTAAAGAAAACTAATTTCCAAGTAGTTTGATGGCTACTACAGTTTTGCTGTACAGCACACCCCACTTTACCCAAGATATCTGGGTAAACACACCAGATGAATACAAGCAGCAAAAAGAAAGAGAACATGGCTGATCAAGCATGAAAATGAACATTTCTTCCCTTAAAAGTATTTGTATTATCTTTACATTCAAAAGAGGCATTTGTATTGGAAAGAACTCTTGTCCTGACAAAGCAATAAATACAGTTAAGAATACATCGCATAACCTTTAGCAAAGTTCATTGCTAGTCTTACTACAAGGAATTAATATTATGAAATAGGAATATGAATGACCATTTCCATTCTTCTTTTGATATGCTTAGCACAAAAACTTGGTATTACCTCTGGAGAAGATGCTTTTTAATACATGTAATCAGTTTACTACTCATACGTGCTACTATTTGGGGAGTAGTATATATTTACAGAAGAATTTACTGTCATATCACCTAAAGACACTAACATTTTGCCTGTTAGTTGAAACATTTCACTTGTACTTTCTTCCAAAAAAAGGAAACTGCTTTTAAAAGAAACTTCAAATGAGAACTTTGGCTCTAAGTTTACTCACTGAGTTTACTCACTGAGTAGTTTCACTACTATGAAACTAGCTTCCATGCATACAAGATCAACTATATTTTCCTTCCATGCCACAAAATATTGTTCTTTAAAAAATACATTGTTCTTAATTCAACAGCTGCTTCAGGCTGCAAAAATTTAGAAACCATTCTACATTTTGAGACAGGATGGACTGGAATGGCACATGCCTTACATGAATGCCAGACATAGAAACACCAAAGAAAACACCTGTAGCACATTTGTGTTGCCAGTGCCAGTTTAAATAATTAAATTTTGTTGTTCCACCAAAAATGAAAAATATTGAGGATATATTTGTTTGTTTTGTTTGCTGTCAGATGTCTGGTTTTTAAATACTGTGACAATGCTGAAATCTCCATTCTTTCAGAAGCTGGCAGTTCTGAACATGCTACATACTGTCGTATGGAAGTGACTGAAGCAAAGCCAAACATTGTATTTGTCATCATATTCCTGCATTTCCATTTTTTTTCCCCTGGCCTATCATTGGAACAATTTGTCTTTGTCTTTTTCAGAAAATGCTCCCTTTCCAAATCACCCCTCAAACAGAACAAAGTGCCAGGAAGTCTGAAAGGCACATACAACATGGTCATGATAAGTTGTAATGAGTGCTGTGAGTATTAGACATTACAATGGGTGCATTTGGTGTTCCAGTTCAATGGTACTTTTCAAGATGATGTTTTTACACATTATTACGTCCAGTCTATATTGTACATCATAAATAAGGATTTTCTGGGAGGTATATTAGGCAAGGTATATTAGGCTGACCAAGGAGGTAGAATATTATTATATTAGCAGACCTCTGTTATCATTCATTTCTGTATATTTCACTACTGTTTTTTCCTGCATTTTATTCAGATTGCACTAATAGCTGAGGTGACATACTCATTTCTATAGGTTACCTATCTCTACCATATATTGTTTGCCAGCATCCCAACAAGGCCACTCAGGCTTCTTTAGGGATATTTTAGAAGGTGTTTTAGAGGATTTAATGTGCATATCTAGATTTAGCACTTTTAATGTGCTCAAAGTAATGGATTTACCCAGGTAACAAACATTTTTATCACCCCAGTATCTTTCTAGTTTGAGGGAGATATCTTGGTTAGATACATGCACACAGACTGTGTGCTATAACCATGTTAGGAATTACAGAAGTGCTGCTTTCCACACTTCCCATGTCTAATAGAAAAACACTTTTCACCATTCCAGTGGTATAAGAATGTCACCCGTGACTCCCCCCACTCAGAAGGGGCTCTCTGGCATCCCCTCTGCTTAGTCAGAATCTGGGTCAGAAGCTCTTGAGGAGTATCTCAAGAACAATCTGGTGTACTGGTTCCACTTATTCTCTGGGTCCCCTGTTGGCATTTTTTCACAAAGAAGCATGGGAGACTCTGCCTCTGCATGAGTTACAGGAAGCAGAAGGACATCAGAGTGAAGAACCAGGACTCCTTGCCTCTCGCTCTGAAGTGCTCTGAACATCTGCAGTGGGCTCCGCTGCCCTCTATGGTGGATTTATAAGGAGCCACTATGATTTATAAGGGGCCATCCTCTGATGCCTTTCAGCCTCTTCAAAATTCCAGTATTCTGTAAATGCTGTTCCCAAGGGCATTCTTCATAGTTATGGTATGGTGTACCTTCATGACTTCCAGGTGTCGGCACCTCTTGAGAGGTATTTATTAACAGCATTTTCAATGACTTGCAGCAGTGCTGGCTGTGCTGATCAGAAGAAATGCTGCTTTGACCAAGAGAGGGTGGAGCTTCTGGGGTAACTGGGCAACCCTGAATTGCACATAGACTCCAAGGAGACTGATGACATCGCAAGTTGGCAGCACCTTCTAGCACAGGTGCAATGGTTTTCAGGATTTAGCATGCTCTAAAAATAGTTCAAGAGTGGGATTGCTGGTAGCTGAAATAATGGCACTCACCGAAAAGAGGGCTTGACTTTTATGGATGCCTGACGCACAACCAGCTTTTCAAAAATGGGTATTCACTTTAGCTTTTATCCCATAGTCATTCTTTTAGTGTAGAACCAGATGCTTTAACCTGTACCTGCTTCTCTGGGTAACTCACTCCACTGAGACAAATTATGCCTGAGATAATGAGCTCCTGCTAATCAAATCTAACTTTGAGAACTGACAGCAGAGCTGTGAGAGGAAGCAGAAGGACAGAAAATGGTGATGATGAGCCCCCCCAGCCTGGAAGAATATTGAGAGATGAAGTGCATCTCTCTCTACTTTGTGTCCTGGCCCTCTTCTTTTTTCCTTCCCTTTCCCTTTGTCATCTAGGGAAGAGAATTTCATGGCAGGTGCCTTGTCATGGAAAAGTGACACAGATTTGGATGCACACCTCATACACAGACCTTGTTGTCGTTTTCTCTGCTTCACTTCAGCTGTGGCAGAGGATGAGCCCATGGCCAAAATACACCAGGTCATGGCAAACAACATGCTTCTGGCTCGGCATTGTGATGGCACAGCATCAACCAACCTCTAAGCAGGAAGGGAGATATCTCACAGGGACTGCTGAAAAGATTCCATTGATGCCACACTGCATCTGAAGCTGGAAATGAGCTTTAGCGCTTTTGTATCCAGTCCCGTGGGTAATGCATGGTAGGGACAGGTGTGGTTGATTATATTTGGGTCTGTAACATCTGTAATTGCACCAAAAGGCTTCTGCAAAAACCACATTGTGTTGTATAGCCATGGTAAGAAAGGGGGGCTGTGGTCCCTCAGTGGTACCTTAAGATCTGTCACTAATCAAGATAAAAATGTAAACACCTGTATTGTTCTTATACCTCTCATTGGAGGAGGTGGGTAGGAAAGATAGATCAACATTTCCATGTCTCCTTCTCTCCATCGCAGATCATGGATACAAAGGAGAAGAAAAAAACTTTCATTTCCATGCTCCAGGTCCTGAGTTATAAAATGGCAGCCCTGCCATTTCACTGGTGGTTTGAGTAAAGGGTGCTATAACAAGAAAAGACAGCTGCCATGGAGCCTTTTGATAGATTTCCTCCAGCTGTGCAGATTGCTGGCCAGAGAGCTCCTTCTTATTTTTTTACTACAGTCCTAATTTTTGAAATTTTATTATCTCTCATCACTAATTCAGTGCACATAAGGTAAGCAGAAAGGAAAAGTTATCAAAATGTCTGTTGCATAAGCACACACAATTTTATGGACAGTTTCTTCTACCCTTTGAATGTGAGATGCTCTATTCCAAACTAAATTTTAAACGGTATTATATCTACATAGTAAATTCATCTCCACACATTATTACTTTTATATTATTCAGTATTAAATTTATAATTTCTTTAACAATTAATTTTTTTTACATAGGACCATTGCTTTTCTTGATATCATGACCTAATGTAAGAGAAAAATCTTTGTGCAGCACAGTTTCTATCAAAGCATCATAATTAGCAATAAAAGTATCTTAACAATCTTTGTTCTTTATAATGAGCCTGTACCTTCTAACAGTTTTGTTGGCTTGCTCACTCCCTTCATTCTGCATTACTCCTTCTGACTTGGTCATATTATTTTTCTAACTGGAAAAATGCAAGCTGTCTAGTGCATACTCCATTAATTACTAGTTTTAGTCCACAGTTTGCAAAAAAAGTCTTGGCAAATTGTCAATACAGAAAAAATGTCTATTGTAAAAAAAAGGATAAAAGGTTTTCTGGTGAATTTTCCTTTGATCAGTCTGTGATGTTTTGGAATTTTGCACAATGGAATATCTCTTAAGAGAACATTAACCATTTTGGTTGGACTATAATTTCTCTGGAAAGGTCATATACACTTAAATTAAAAAATAGCAAAATCTTCAGAGTTGGACACAGAAAGTGTAGAAACAAAATATGAAAACAAAATTGTGGAAGAAATAAACTGGAGATGAATATGCAAAATAACAGAGATTTTAATAGCACCAGCTTTCTGTAATACAAACTGTGAGGCGCTATTAGCAAAGTGAGCAAAGATAAAAAGAACACTAATACTGTAAACACAGAAAAATAAGGAGATTATGGGAACAGAGTAATAAGAAAAGAACATAGTTTTTGGGGTTTTTTTGGATGATCAAGTCATGACTTTTCTAGGAATATTGGTATAGAATACTGTGGTTGTGCCTAGTCATGTGGAAATTTGATTACTGCAATGACCATTTATGATTTCTGCCTTGCCAGCCTGACAGTGTCAGCTGTTAAGTGTACAGGTCCCTGCATACATCACTGAGATTTTGACCACACAGCTTTGTTGTTGCTGTTCTTACACTGCTCAATGGCAACCTCCTGAGCTTTGGCTCTGCCGCATTTTGTACCGTAACATTTCAGGCTGACATTTCTGCTATGGCAGCTGATTCACTGCTCCTGCAGACAGTACACCTGAGCTTCCTCCATGGGCAGAGTTTCATGGTGTTCCTTCCCTGTATCAGCCTGCCAGCCTGCCATTGAGCCCAGCTGGAAAATAAGCACTATTTAGCTGCTCCCTCATCCCCCTCTCTCCCTTGCTGTTGTACCAATTGCTCCTCATTATGCCCTTCTGACATAGTAGGGTGCTAGGGATACCAGTCCCTGTCAGCTGAACCACTACCAGACCTTACTCCCAATTCACAGAATATCAAATGAAATTGGAGAAAAGCTTTATATTTCTCTTAATGCACAACTGTAATTTTGCTCTGTCCTTAAAATGTCCTCATAGGCTTGAAAAAATCTGCAAGCTCTCAATTTTCCACGTGTATCCAGATAATATAAAATACATTCTGGCATATAAGAATAATTTTCAACTTTTAGACAACTGGATTTATTAGATATGCATAGGAAGCATATTTGGCATGCACTGTCTGTGGCAATGTCTGATGTAGGGCTCTCCTGGATTCTAACATACATACATCCCATCTTGCAAGCCCTATTAGACTGAAAGGAAAATATTTAGGTCTGGGAGTCAGGTTCAATCTAGACTTTGAGCCCTATGTCAGAGAGCTCACTTCAAGTACCATCTGTACCTCAGCTATCTCCAGACACAACATAGGACATTTTCCCTTGTTTCTCCAAGGATTGAATGACCTTCTGCGTGACAGTCATTCAACTGATTCTTTTAACGTTTTAGTTAAATGCAAAACATTTCTCAGAGTAATTTCCCATTTGATACTATGCACAAGGCTACATCTGTTATTCTTTCCTAGTGTTGCCCCCTGGTACATGAAGGAGAGATGATAAATCTGGGCTAGATTGCATCTGGCTTTGCATGGGCTTGCAGTGAATCAGACAAAAGGATACAAGGAACTCCTCCTGCTTTCTTGAGCATTCAGTCAAGGGGCAGACACAAGACACAATTTCATCCCTGATTTAGTAGAGCTCTGAATGTGCACAACTTTTGTATTTAATATTTATAGAAACACTGAGTGTCAAAAAAGGATCTAAGGCCATGGTCAGCAGTGGAGTTAGGTGACGTTTTTTATTAATGTCACTCAGAAATACAATCCAGAAGAGACCAAAACTACTAGGATAGGTAATTTGGATTTCTTGACTACATTTACTCCACACTTCAAAACAAAACACCAAGTAAACATTTTCCTTCTCCCTCAAATAAGAATAATACAATGGCAAAAAAATTAATCATTCTGTTTCAGTTGTCTCTGTGTCTTGATTTTTTTCAATTTGATGAGAAAATTAAAAAACAAAACAAAACAAAAAGAAACCAAAACCCTAAACCCACACAACTTTTTTATGCAGTATATGCAACGAGAAAGGCCAATGTTTAAGGAAAACAAATTGTACCTTTTAAAAAGAGCAAAGCAATACAGCACAGTAAAGATCCACCCCACCCCTGATTATATCAATTTCATCCCTATCATACACCAGTAGCACCCATCACAATATATATTAAAATTCATTATATCATCTTAGCTTCATTCTCTTATTAACAAGCTAATCCAAAGCCTGCTTCCATTATTGATCAGAAACAATTTTAAGATCTCAATTGTCCATGGCTACTGCTATTATCCAGTTGATCTTGTACCAGTGTAAACAATCTTTCCCTTTGGTATTTACTTCCTAGCCTATGCCTATCTTGCAATAATCTACCTTCACAGGCTTGTTCTCCAGACAGGGCCACAAAGCACAAAGTCTCTTGTGGGGGTTTTTTTGCGGTTTTTTGTTTGTTTGTTTGTGTTTGTTTTTGTTTTTTGCAGGGCTGTGGAAGGGGCGGTTGTTTGCTTTTGTTTTGGGGTTTGGTTTTTTGTTTTTGTTTTTGTTTTTGTTTTTGTTTTTGTTTTTGTTTTTGTTTTTGTTTTTGTTTTAAGGAAAAAATCCCCAGCTTATTTTACAAAAGTGCTTTAATCTGATTTATTCAGTAGCCCATTTTTTTACATGCTCAACTTTGAAATAACCTTGAATGGTGAGTAAAACTAAACTTAGGATTCTATATGAAGTTTCATTTGTGTCTTATACAATACATTATTACTTCAGGATGTGCTTCTTCTGGTGCTTCCAAGGGCTGGTAACATTTAACTTATCACAACTCACATTTGTTGGAAGGCCTGATGCAGAAGTGATAGAGTTAATAACAAAAGAAAAGCTTAAGAACTGAGTGTACTCCTGAGGAGTTAGAGGAAACTATTACAATAAGATTATTAACTTTGGTTAAAAGAATAAAAAGAAACAAATAAAAGACAAATGCTGTTGGTAAGACTTTGGGTCAGATAAGCTAGATTAAAATAATATTTGTTTTAGCCTTGGGAAAAGACAACTAGCAAACTGGGAAATAAGAGTTATTACAGTTAGAAATGAATAAAGAAGATTAGCTAAGTAGTTTAAACCAAATAATCAAGGATGGAAACATTTCTGCATTGTGTTTATGAGGATATAATTGAAAGCAGGAGTCAGACACTTGTAAGTTCTTTCCTTAGTGTCTTCCAATATGCTCATGGATTGATTAGCCACCAGTGATTCTAATAAGGATATAGTGCTCACTAGGGTTTAACTTCATTTCTCAAACAAAACAATTTGAGCACATAAAGCTTTCTGTCTGGACACTGAAACTTTGAGACATCTTACAATTGCTCTTCGGCATTACTTGTGCTGAAATCAAGGCCAAAGTAATTTAATTTGAGGGCAACAGTTGGAGTAGTTTTAATGTCCCTATAAATGGGTGGTGTTTTTTCACTTTTCCTTATTTAATTTTGTAATTGCATGGTCAATAAGCACATTGTCAACCTTAATACCCCATAAAAGTTTTGTTTCAGTTTGCTCTCTGGAAATCTTGATTTTATTCTAAAAGAAGTAAGGTATTACATCCTTTGCAGTTTCCCTGTTTAATCTTAATGTCTCATTTGTACTGGTTATTTATCCAGTTTTGAGCTTTTCTGTAATGTCTTCTAGCTCTCTGCTTGGGATAGGTGTTCAAGAACATTTCTGGACATTCAAAACAAAGGAGTTCCAGGCCTCTTTCATATCCAAGTCAAATATGGGTCTGAGTTCTGCTGGCTGTATGAGTAACTAATGAATTTTGTTTATCTTAGTTTGTCTCTTCAAAACTGATATCCTTTACCACATGCCTCGATTTACTCTTTTACTTAAATGATTGTCAACTGCCTTATGACCATGCAATCCAAGTCTTTTTTCTACAACTGACATTTTGTTCTCACTACTTAAAAATCCAATTTTATAGGCAAATGAGCTTTGTTGTTTCATTGGTGGAAGCAAGACAATTTCTGTATTCTGAGGGAGCACATGCTTTATGAGTAGCTTGTGGTCAGCAGCTCTAGACAGGTGAACAAAATCTGCTGCACATGATTTTCCAAAGGTGCACACTTGACAAGATTTTGCATATTTACTCTCAAGAGTGTGGTGACATGAAACTGTTTCAGGACAGGTAAGCTCCTTTGAGGTATCTGCCTCACAGACAAGGTTCTGGAACACTCCAGGACAGTGGAGCATCTGGGATGCTCAGAGCAATATTGAAGGGGCTCTATTTACACTGTTCTTTAACAACCAGGTGCAGTTTCACTTCTATAACACTTTGCTTCTTTATTTTTTTCACATTGCAAATCAAGAACATGTTCCTAAAAAGGTATGTTCCCCCTATTGCTATCTTCTTTTTTTTTCATTTTTCTTTTTCTCTTTGAACCAATGAAAACTGATATATTTGAATAAACTATAAATTATAAGTCTGAGTTTTAATTAATAAAGACTATGGAAATAATCAACTAACACATATGAATTATCAGCTTTTTTTTAATAGCCATTCTGTGACAAAGTAATTTCAAAGCTGTTTCAAATTCTCTCACATGCCAGATGAAACTGGATATTAAATAAAAGGCACTGGGTGCCTGTGAGATGCAGAAGGAGTGGCAGTAATACATTTGTCTTACTTATTTTCATACCAGGCTTACACAAAGGAGGTCCTCTAGAACTAATTTAACAAATGTTCTGCTCTTTTGCATTGCTTTGTAATCTAAAAGGAAAATTTCTATTATGCTCTTTCTCTGAGGGTCTTTTTGGTTTCAGCTAAATAATTTTTCTTTGGAAACCACGACATTCTTTTCAAAAAATTCAGTCAGACTCAGGGAAGATCCCATTATTGTTCCATGGACTGTGTGGCTTCATATATTGGTACTGAATGAAAGATTCACTGCATTTCATCAGTATGAGAGCACGAGTGCTTTTTAGGACAACACTGGGAGGTCATACCTTTGTAGGGGACACTAGCAGAACACTAGCAATGTTAAGAAGTATTCAAAATGGTTAAAACCTCATATCCAAAGACTACCTTTTGCACAGTGAATACTCCCCCTTTAATTTTCCTGGATCCCTTCATCCTGACTGAAAAAAAGAGCATTGAAGCACATACTCAGTTTTCTGTCAATGTGCATGTACCAGTCTGAAAGCAGGACCGTAAATCACATTCCCCAGCATTACTTAGTGGTGACTGTTATTTGAGGGCATTGCTTCACTGTAACTCCATTTCTTTTCACTTCTCGTGTGGGGTCCTGGTTTATATTTCTGTAATTCTAGTGTAGCACTCAGTCTTTCTAATGAGATTTCAGCCCAAGTAAAATCATGCACAAGCAGATTTTTATCTTCCTGTAAATTAACAATTCTGCAAGAAAGTCAAATGGTTCTGCTAAACACACAAAACTGGCCATGCTTGAAAATTAACTTTCTAGTCATTGCTCCAGCCCACGTGGCACTTGACAATTGCTATAACACTCAGAAAAAACCATGTTAATTATCACATGACTATTATTTATATCTCTATTTCTTGAAACACTATTCAGTTATTAAAGATAGTGAAAAATGGCACTATCCAGAATGAATATGAAATGAATATTCATACCACAGCTAATTGTCACTGACATCTCAAATTTCATTATAATTTCTGTTTTGCTTAGCACTTTCTCACACTTGCAATAAGCCCATCACTGTGCTATTCAATTACCGACTGTAACACAAGTCCAGACAAAATTACACATACACAGTAGGATTCTACATTTCACAATCAGCAATATAGTTAGGATGGTTAGAGAAAGACTTCTTCTATAAGTATAGATGCATATATGTAGCATACCAGATCTCAACTTGCTTAACAGAATCTCTCCTTTTTTTTTAAATAGTCATTGTGTACTTTAATTCACAGTAAATCTAATAATTCAATAGTTTTTATACTTGTTAGTGTAACTAAAATCAACTTTTCCCTACTATTGGGACATTATAATAGGCTTTATTTATTTACTCAGTGCATTTCATCACTCCTTTGAATGTGCAAGTAGGAAAATGCAACTAAACAAAAACGCTTACAAGTGAGCCACACTAATGTTTATCAAGACCATTATTTTTCTTGCAGGCTTGTTAAGCTCTTAAATATGCATTTGTATCAAGCTAATGTAGCCCATGCTTTTTGTGTAATATCACCTACTTCACATAAACATAGACAATAAGGGAGCTTAATTTAAAAACTACTGTGGTTATAATGCTGGCTATACAAAGCCAAAGGGAGATTATTTTAGCTTTAAAAATTGACTTGGGGAAAATTAACACAGTGAACAAGCATATTAAATACTAACTGCTTCAAACCATACTGATTTTTGCTGTTACTAAAGAAAGGGTTATCTAATTTAAAATATCTCTCAGACTTCAATGAATACTTCTGTTAGAAGCACTTACCTTTACAAGCACTATTATTTGAGCTGCATTAAAAAAGAAGCTGTTCATTGTCAGCTGTTTAGGGCTGAACTCTTTGAACTGGACACTGCGATGAGGAAGTCTGTCACAGGTGGGAAAGTAGTCATTTGGGAAGGAGAATTTTGGATGGTTTTATCATGACATATTTGCCATAATTCCTGGGACTGTGGGTCACCAGATCCCCTTTTCCATAAAGGGGAAGAAGTCAACTCCTAACTAGAGGGCAGTCAAGCCACGCGGAGCTGCAGAGCCAGCTGCAGAATGCCCACTGGCTTCTGCTGCCATAAATGTCAGCCTCTGTGCAGTTATTTACAAGCCCTGTCTGTGGTAACCCTGAGACTCCCAAGGCATGGTTGCTGCAGCATTATGCATAAGTTCTTTCTATCAGAGCAGCCAAGGAAACAGAGACTGAAGCTGACAGGTCACAACCCCATTACACTTTATGGTGACTGACATTTTTTTTCATTAATGGATACTTTTAAAAAATTTAAAACATTTTAAGAAACATTTTCCTAAGAAAATGTTTGTGTATCTATAAAAAAATAGCTTCTCTCAGCTTCTCTTGGGTGTGTTATCATTACTTCTTTTACTTTCTGCTGCAGAAGATGCACAGAGGTATATAAGCAGGAAGGACAAAAAAAGCTGTGTGTATGAGAAAGTTTTAGACTAACTGTACATTTTCACTCTCTAAAAAGGGTAGTAGGTAAAATTTTAGGAATTCTTTAAAGGGAAAATTCAGTGCAGTCATGAAGTTTAAAACTGATAATGTCTGTCTGGTATTTACAGAAGCCATCCATGATTATTCTAACTTAGATAAATATTGAATAGAAAAAAAATCAACTCGAACAAACATCATACAAAGAATCTTTCTTTAAAAAGAATTGTCTGGTGACACTCACAGGCCTAGTTAGCTGTCCCTGTCTGAAGAGGGACTAACAGCTAATGACATTCTGCCAAAGAAGTTCTGCTGGAGGTCATATTTGATACTTGTGACATTTAAAACAGAAATGTAGAAAAAAAAGGTGTTAATGCTGGGAAAAGAATCAGTGAACACAAACTGAAGCACAACTGAGTTGTTAATCTTTATATCTATCTAAAAACACCAGTATTTTATTTATCCTGTGATGCAGCTAGTGATCTGATACATCCTTATGCTGTTTAAATATGCTAAACAGAAAGACCTATTTTAAGTAAATTGAAGAATACAACGGGAAACATGTTTAAATGACATTTTACACAAGATTTTAAATATGTGCTTCCTTGAACTCCATCCTTCATCATCAGTTAATCAGCTGGGACAGACTAGCTACACTGTGGAGTCCAGAAGTGTATGAAACAGGGCATAAGACTCAATTCATGGCTAAAGTACTCCCAAAGATGCCAGAGTCACTGTTAATGGCCTGGATTCAAAGTAAAAAAATCCAGACAAGATACCTTGAAAATTCAAATGAACCATGGAAATTAGAAAATGTTCTCATGAGACAACAATCAGGTTCTGTAGCACCACACATTCACTGAATTTTTTCCTAATCTTTGTGGTTTTGAGATAACTTTTCACAGGTGATCTAACAGCAAACTGGTGTTTTCTTCTTCTGTTTGCAGTCCATCAGGAATGTGAAGATGTTATAGAGCTTTTAAAGAAAAACAAGACTTTTAATGGGAATCCTGAAATTTCCCTTTGGTGTGGTGAAAACTGCTTTTCTGATTATAGTAAATGTTGAGTGAAGATGCTATTAAGTCCTTTATGGGTCCAAACTGATAGTACTGAACTCACTAAGGGAAAAAGAAATTGGTTGTCAGAAAAGAAATGGACAAATAAATATACTGGTAGAAGTCAGAGAAAAATAATCTGCAATACAGCTATTGGAATTGCTGCAAAAAGCATGGCTTTAATCTACTAGAGAAACCCATTCAATGTGAAGACATGATTTTGACAAGAACAATGGGAGTGTAATTACATCCCAGTTTATGACAGATTATACTATTAAACTGGCATAGTAGTCATGTTTGACCTCACCTACAGAGTAGTTTTTTATAAAATCAGCAAACAAGAGAACAAAACATAGTACCTATAATAATAACACAATGTACAAAAATACTACTTAATTGCAAATTTTGATCATGGAAAACAAGGCAACAAAAAAAAAAGTGAGATGATAAACCCTTCTCTTCTAAACATTCCTTGTTCTACTTAATATCTACAGGATATTTGAGTTCAGAAAGCAAAAGATCACCTCCTCTGGAGATGAGATTCTTCTCATTCAGATATAGACATTGAGGACAATGAGATTTACCTCACAGGTTTGAAACACCAAATTTATGTATCTACATGGGACTTACATATCCAAGACCTCAGCCCAGTCAGTAAAAAACTGTAGTTTCAGTCACAGTATTGCCTTCCCATTTAAAATGTCTTCCAATTGAAAATACCTTTTTAGAGTATCAGAGAAAACCCCATGGGACTGGTAAATATCACAGAGGATTTCAAGGACACTCTTGTGAAGAAGAGGCTGGAGAGTAGGCAAGAATAACTGAGGTATCGCCCATAAATTCGACCTCTGTGCTTGGACAACTGGAACAAAGCCATTTGATCAATGGATCCAAAGGGCTATTTAAGCCCCTCCAAAATGGACATCTTCAGCAGATGAAATGAGCTGATCCCTACATGCCCCTGCAGAGGGCCAGGATAAAATTAGAACTATGAATTAAGTAATGTGCATCTACTTTCTCTTATGCATACATATTAAGTGGTTGGTTAAACATTATTCTGCAGTGCACATGTTCTACAAATGAGCCAAGCCTTGGATTCATTATTAACCAAGTGAACTCCCACAGCACTAACTTTTACAATCTAGCAGGTAAATCACTGGAAAGAAAGAGCATTATTGTCTTGTCATATGAAGCCACTCTATTTGGAATATTTCATTCAAATGAAGGAACTACATTCTTAGAAACAGATTGGCAAATGGGAAGGAGTTCTTCAGAGAACAAAAGAATTAGGAATAAATACCTCAATTTTTACTTATTAAATCACTTAAATGTTCCAAAGAACTAAGTGCTCCAACAACCACAGACAAGTGATGGAAAGGAAGAATAGTATCAGCTCAATATAGTACAACTTCTTAGGAAAGAAGGGGATGATAGTATGCAGTACTTAGGGGTGTATTTAGAAAACAAAGACAAGAAATATAAAGAGAAACTTCCCAGTCAGTGATACTTTTTTAGTTGTTCAGTAACCTCTGAAATATAGAAATCCCACTTCACAGGATACTGAAAACCAAACTCAATTTTGTAATAGAAAATGTGCTTTAGGAGAGTGTCCTATATCAACAGGGAGACAGATAGGATAATCTGAGAAGCTCATCTATTAGCAACACCTATGATTTTTTCCACACACTATTAGTTGTCAGATATTTTGTCAGGAAAGCAACTATCCTGAAAAAGAAACAAGATTTGTCAAGAGAATACCAAATAACCCTTACTCAGAATTCAATTGGTAGGCCCGTAGCATGCTGCCTTAAATCATATCTACCCACCAATATTTCTGTTTAGCAGATGCTCCTTGGCTACTACTTATTTTGGACTAGCTTTAGAGTAAAAGATTAAGGGCATTGAGTATTGATAACTAAATTAAAAGGGCTGGCTGCCAATAGCTATAACAGTAAGTAAAGAATAAAGAGCATTGCCTGCTCTGTGTCCTCTTGACCACACAGAACAATCATTAAGAATTAAGTGCTGTGATTCAGTCCCCCTCCTCCCTTTTCCCCAGGAGGCAATGCCTCACACACCACCAAGTATGCAGTACTCTGGGAACAAAGCCAAAAGGAGCAACTCGTTCTCTGAATGAGAACAGCTCAAAAATAGGTCTTACCCAAGACAGAGGGGCAGGGGGAGGGGAACGGCAATATTTCCTGCTATTGCTTATAATGCAATTTTTGTAAATGGAATGAAATTTTTATTAACCCATCTTTTACTGGCTTTCTTAAATGAAGTTCAGGATTTTAGCTACTATAAAAATTTGTAATAAAATTGTACTGTTTCTTTTATTCCATTACTTTTGCAATCATATATATATATGTATGTATGTAAGCTAGATTTTTGTCTAGCCAGTTCGTGTAAATTACATTAATTGAAAATAATGTAAGTTTTGAAGGAAATGCCTTCCACCATCCCACATCCCTCCTTTTTTCCCCACTTATATCTGCTCCTGGTACACATAAACAAAAAAAGCCCCACCAAACAGCTGCAGGATACATATTACAAATATATATGCTTTATACACACACCAACCTATAGGTGTATATATAAAGCATAGACTTGTAATAACCCTTGTAGCTAAACTGAAGACCTAGTAATAATGGCAGTAATGATTTGAAAAATCTGTTTTACAAAAAAACTAAAGTGCAACTAAAAATAATAGCTGACAAACAGATCCCCTTCTTTTGGCTCTACCTTGCTGACTGAGACCGGTTATACTAAAATAAGGGCACTGACTTCGTCGTAGTTGAAAACAGGAACAAACTACAATAAAATTACGCAATGTTTGCATCTCTTTAAGTTATTTAATGTTATCTTGGTAGAATGAAACACAACTGTTGATTGTCTCAGTTACATTTTCAAAGGGTTTCTTTCTCTTTTGCTTAAAATCAAGGGTTGAATGATTTCAAATACGTGTTATTTTCCATTTGGAGAACACATTATGATTTGAGTATTTTTTCTCTAGGCTTTCATTTCTATTGATGCTCAACATTATCACCACTTTCCTATTTATTATTCTTGCAGATCAACCTTGATTGTCAGAACAACAATGTTGCTGGATGTGGTTTTTAAAATTAATTCTCTTTAGAGGACTAATTGCTCTAGAGAGCAAAATATGGGGATGAAATCGGCATCATTCAAAAATCCTCCGGTGGCTCCTGTGGCTAAAAACTGTGGTTTTAGATGCTACATGGATGATTACAAGGTAGAATAGGCTAAACACAAATGGTATTGAATTCAGTGATATTATACTGATGATGCATTTAATCAGGCATGTTCAGCATAAAGAAAATATTAAATACTCTCCTGGCTGTGGCTGATATGTTAGTGGCCAGACGACAGAAAAATTTACTCTTGCAGGTGAGAGCCACAGGAATACTGGGGAGGGCAGTCGAGGTTAGCAGAATTGAGCTGAGCAGTGAAAAACAAGCTCTGAATCATTTCAAACTGTGGCTGAACTCCTCCTCCAGCATCCCCTCTCCAGAGGTCTGGCACCCTCTGAAAAGGCTTCAGTATGTGACAGATGAATCAGAGAGTATTCCTTGAGGGAATTCCGCTGTTGCAGGGCTCCTCTTTGTCTCTTGTTCCCTCTAGCATAACACAGTGCATGCAGTTGTCACGTTCAAATATTCAGACCCTGGATTTACACACAAATACAGATGTTTGCATCTGCATAATGAATACACCTCCAGTTTTTAGGGTATGCTCAGAATGACTCCAGCATTTAATGTCTCATTAAATTAGGAAGATGTGCATTGTGACTTTATATAAACTTCATGGAACAGTTCTTGGATCAACAGTTTGTGAATTTTAACCATTAGATACCAATGTCTTTCAGTTGTTCCAATATTTTATTTTTATTCTTTTTTAATACTCTACATACTGGAAAAGGTAATGTCTTAGATATCTTTTAGTATGAAAAAAGTATTACAGTAGATGTTAAATGGAATAGTTGAACATTTTTTCTTGACTGAATAATTTTCCTGATACCTGACTTTTAAATACCTCGGAACAAACTGGACACTAAGCTTACACTGCAGTCACTGGAGGGAGAAAAAAGCACTCATCCAGAGAGCAATCAATATTATTTTCCAATAAGCATCTGAGATAGGTCAGCACATTGGTAAGTGCTCATTTCTCTGTGTAATTTACAGGTAGGAGACAAGATAGATATCTGAAGCTTGTATATCTACATTTTTGATGACAGTTGTCAGAGAAATCAGCACAAACCCAAATGACCAATGCAAGTTAAAAAATGTACCTCTCTGCTTGTCCTCTTCTCCTTTTCCCTAGACTTCATCAAGGAATCACAAAATCTCAGTGGTTGAGCTTGGTGTGAATGTCTGGAAATCCTTTAACACCTACACTCAGAACAGCTAGAGCAGATTGCCCAGAGCTGTGTCCAGGTAGGTTGTGAATATCTCACACAATCCCACTGTGTTTGACCACTCTCAAAGAAAAAAAAATTCTTCTGCATAAGTGAAATTTCCAGTAATTAAATTTCCGTCCATTGTCTCTTGCCCTTTCACTGGGCACCACTGAGGCGAATCAGGCTCTGTCTTCCTTAGAGCCCTCCCAACAAGCACCTCCAGAAATGGATAAGATTCTGAGCTTTCTTATCTCCAGGCTAAATAGGACAGATGCCACAAGCCCTTTAAATCTTTGTGGTCCTTTGCTGGACTTGCCCGAGTAAGTCCACATTTCCCTCTTAATGGGAAAACCAGGACTGGACACAGCACTCCTGATTTGTCTTTCAGTGTCACCAGAGATGAAGGCAGCTCCTTCTGACCGGCTGGCAATGCCCAGTCTAATGCAGCCCAGAAGGCTCTTGGTCCTCACTGCAAGAGCTCAGCTGGCTCAGGCACGATTTGCTGCCCATCAAGAATTCCTCAATTCTGCAAAGCAGTTTTCCAGCCAGTCAGTCCCCAGCCTGTACAGATGCATGGTGCCGTGTTTCTTTTGCTGCAAAACTCAGTATTTTCCTTTCTTAAACTTCACAAGATTAATACTTCCATTCATTATAGCCATCAGGAGGTCAATTAATCAATTTTTTTTTAAGTCATCCCAATAAATTGGAATGGCAAAATTGCTTCAAAGAGCAATTCATCCATCTGTTGCACCAAGTAATGCCTGGGAGAAAGGGTCACATCTCTCTCCATATCTGTGGCCAATCACAGACTGAGGAGTATTTGATGTTTTCTTTATGCTGAATATGTTTGCTTGCTTCACAAAAATTCACTCTTAATGCCTTGTGCATTCTCATTTTAAGAAAATATTAATACTAAATTTCTACTAAATACAGTTGTGATGGTGCTCAGCTCTTCTTTGATCCCTGGTATTCAAAATACAAATGCACCTCCAATAGCAGCCTTCCCCCAGTTTAAGGCATGCCTTTTATTTGCTGTCTTATTTTAGTTTTTAGTTCCCTTACCCACTGCGTCAAAAAGTTTTATATTTAGTTGCCATAATTTTAAGCTATTTCTGTAATATTTTATAAATCTCATGTGATAAATATTCACTATTCCTACATCCAGTCAAATTCAGTACCTTTAATATATCTCGATTTTGTTCACACATACCACATATATTAGGCCTGATTTTAAAGTTTCCTTAATATGAACTACTTTTTCCATGATACTTTAATTACTTTTAAGAGTTCATGTTGTGGTTGCTTTCAGCAAAGAGAGAAAAGAACTGAAGCTGGTGAATTTAGATTATTTTTTCTAAAGCAAATGTAGAAAAGTGGCTGTTTTTATAATTTGCACTAGTCATTGAAAAATGTTTGTATTGCCATTGGCAGTTTCAGGTCCAGTGATAGCTCATACATTAAAATCATAGCATGAAACTCACTTGTAATTAAAGTATAGATTATTTTACAAGACTGTCAGGGGTTTTTGAAAAAAGAATTGAATTATAAAGATATAGGTATGCTAGTTAAAGGAACAACACGGTCAAGTGGAAATTTCTATGTAAAGGAAAAAATAAGAAATAACTATTCTTGCACCCCATAGATTTTGTAAACACTTATGGCTAAAATTATAAATGCTTTTACTTGTGGAAAGAAGTTCTGATCCAAAGTACAGTTTTATGATGGAATTATATCAGACTAGACTCCTTCTGGAATGTTTTTTCCTCAAAAATATTTTCTTAAGAGTAATTGTCACACAAATCACCCCATTAAGCCAGGTTCTGAAATTCTCATTCATTTTTCCATCCACTGAAGTGGCCTCCAATAACCCTTTCAAAGAATGACAGAGCTCCCCCTCTGGCATGCCCTCTCCAGAGCTGTGACTCCTGTTGAGGAGAGGTCAGCTGGTGCAATACAGACCCCGGAATGCCAAAAGCAGGCTGCTGAGATAGGCCTACCATTTGAAGTCATGCATGCTTTTCTCCACCTTTTTGTCACCTTCTCTTCTTAACTTTTTAAGGCTGCTGGGAACCAAACTGGCCCCTGGCATAAGTAAGGCAATCTTAGCAGCCACTTTGCTGGACTTAATTATTGCAGTGATGCAGAAGGGCTGTGCATTTCTTTTTGTATTTTTACTGTCCTTGGTAGAATATTACTGAAGGACAAAGCAGATGATGTAATATATGTCACAACATATTACAGGATTTCTATGAGGCCATATATATTTTTTTTAAGCAACTTGAAAAAGAACCTTACACTTAGAAATGTAAATCTCTAAGAAAAAAATAAACTCACCAAACATAACTAGTGGAAAAGGACAGTGTTTGAGGATCTTACTGTGTTTTCAACTTTATTCCTGCTAAAGCATATTCTGCATTCACATATGAAAAAAAACAACAACAACAAAACAATGCCCCCCCCCAAAAAAAAAACCCACAAAAATAACTCACCTCAAAACTAAAAAAAAAAACCAAAAAAACAAACCAATACCCCAAACAAAAGCAAACGCAAACTGCTTTCACAAATATTGCAAGTTAAAAAGCTTACACCGATAGGATCTGGTATTCTGGTGTATCCAAGTGTTTCCAATAACTCCTCAAATTCCTCCTTGATTTCAAGACACTGCAAGGTTTTTTTAAAAATCACCAATAACATTTTCAGTAAATCAATTTCCCTTTGTTCTTGCTTTCTTCATTGGTGTGAACTCTACACTGTTTTCCTTCCAGTTCTATCATCAAGCAATCCATGTAAACACTTGCCTGTCATTGCTTCCACCTGAGCAGGACTGATTAGTGCATTTTGTTAGCTTTTTATTTTTTTATGTCATAGGAACATAAGTTGATGCGGCAGAGAAAGGTTGTTGATTTCTACTATTGCTATGCTCCTTTGTTGAGAGAGTACAGGACAGCACGTTATTTTCCTTGGACCAAAATGGCTTTTTCAGACCAACCTGGAGTCAGATAAGGGCTTGCACTTTTCCTGCTGATCACAGGTGTTCTGTGGCACGATGAGCAGCTGCATGGCTGCATCCTGAGGCTGCAGCTCTCCTTGCAGCCACACACACAGCAGCCCCCAGTGCCGTGGGCAATGGATGATTCTGTGACTTCGAAATAACAATTCCTTTCTTGACACCCCTTTTCTTTTGAACTAGATATTGCAGCATCAATAGCAAAACACCTTTGAATTGTATTGAAACCCACAGGTTTCTATAAAGGCTGTCTTTTCCCCTGATTAATGCAGCTTTTCTTCAGCACTCTACCTCTGAATGGTTTGTCTGCTGTGTGTTTTCCTTCTCTAAACCAAAGCTGTCACTGCAAAATGCAAAAATGTTAAGAATATGAGCAGGAAGATTTGACTAATTTAGTTTCTAACCTTCTAATTTCTGACTGCCATGATCATGCATAGATTTTAACGTTATCAACATGATTATAATGTATGTTTCCATCATATTTCCTCTTTAAAAGTCGTCATTTAAAGGAATCATTCCAATGTAAAATCCATGCTTTTGTATGAACTGTTTTTAGCAATTACTCTTGAAAAGAATATTTGAAGTTATAATCTCAGAGAGGGGAAAAAAATTGTTCTGGATCTTCAGTCTTTATTTTCTGCACAGAACAACCTTCTTTTGCATAATCATTCTGTTCCTTCATTGCTTTCAGTTCAAATAAAAGCATAATTTGGTTAAGTCTTTAAGAAATGACAATATAATAAGTCATAGTAAAGTCTATGTTAAATAATTTTTTCTTTCTTGACACTATTAATGTTAAGCTTAAACCAAATTCCTGTTTTTTACTCTAGCAGAAAATAAGAAAATCTTCTTTACCAGCAGAACAGTTAATCATTAGTGAGGGCCAAAGAATCATGTCCTGTTTTAATCATGATGTCAAGAAAAATGTTTCCATTTATTTGAAAACATGTCATAAGTGAGAAATTGCAGGATGCTTTGTTTTTCATTAAACGTATTGACATTTTATCTCTTATTCTTCACAAAGTAGCACCAGTTATTTCATCCTTGTGCTCATCAGCATTAGAATCATTAAAGACAGTGAAAAGCAGTTAAACTTTCTAAGGCCTGGATATTGATCTAATTAAAAAAAAATCTTCCCAGGTTTATTTTTATTAGATTTCTTAAAGCGCTGGATCTGCACAGCAGTCATGCTAGTCTCTATTAAATCTAGTCCGTCTCTTCTCTGGACATGTCATCAGGGATGTCAGCTTCAGCCCTTGCATTGTTTTGCCTATACAACTCTGATTTGTAGATTAATATACCTGTGCTGCACCTTTTTCCATCTAAGATATTTTGGAAGAACTATGGGTGTCTTCTACATGATGTATTTCATTATATTTTGCCTAGAGTTATATGTCGCATTATCTATACTGTATTTCTATTCTCCGATAGTCACACTCAGGCTCCCTCTGCAGCCAAAAACTAACAGGAAACTATTAATTTACACACATACAATAGGTACTTTAAAGATGAGAGAAATCACTCACTGTTATGGTTGGTTTTGCTCCATAGAATTTAAATGTAATTCTTGATATCTACACTTCAGTGAGTACAATTCCTTGTCTGTCTTTTTCATCCACAACTTGCCTAATGTGCAATTAAACCATGTCTCTATCACTCTACAGGAGTCTAGTCAACAACTGAAAACTAAACCCGTATATCATATTTAATTAGGCAATTTAACCATGCTGATTTCAGGATTGCAGTTCTTTCTGATTCACATTTGAAAACAAAAGCCAGACTGTTTAGAAAGAAACTGTCACATTGAACGGCAGCTGAAGGAGCTCTCCAAATCATAGTATCACTTTTCCCTGATACATCAGCTCTTGAGGAGATTTCTCCATCACTCTAGGAAGACAGGGACTGAGCAGACAAATTGTGATGTTGAGGTCCAGGAAAGTGGGGAATTTGAATTATACTGCAAGCCAACAGTACTGAGAATTTTAAATAGAATCTACTTCTGTTGCCTTTCCCACCTAAAGGTCTTTGGGCTTAGCTTAGGTTCAATGTAAAGAGATATTTTTAAGAGTCATTAGTGAGGCAGTATAATTTTAGTATATACATCCTGCATATGAGGTTTGTTCAGTTTGCAGTTTACAGAATTGAAAGATCAGAGGTGGTTATAACCTTGCATTTCATGTGGATAACCACATGGCTCACCCATCTCACCAGAAAAAGCCTGAAATTCTATGACCGAACATCAGGCAATAATGTTCTCAAAAATATTTTCAAAATTTAAAGTACTGAAAATGTATGGCACCTTCTAACCTCTCAAGTCTGCTCTATTCAGGAAGAACCAATGAAAAAGCAAAAATTTATTGGAGCCAGGATAGATTACTTGGATGTAATTTACATCAGTATCTCCTAGATGATATTCCTGGGTAAATACTGATAAAGCAAACCTATGGCAATATACAATTCAAGGCAATTTCAAACAAGAAATGTAGTTGATTATCTAACATCAAACCTCCTTCTCATGAGTCAATCTGTTAAGTTACAAAGCATTATTAGTGGCATATTGCGAGATTTAAAAATTATTTCATGTTAGAAGAAATGTAGGAAGTTAATTTTTTTTCACCTTGGTTATGAAAACTATTATTTGAACTTTTGGAGAGTCATCTGAGTAAATTCAGTCACCAAATGGTTTTCTTTTGTTTAGGAACTGTATGATTGACTGATTCTTAATAAGTGCAAAAAATAGCTGTAGGCAAACAACAATACTAAGCTTGCAGTGCACAGAAGTAAGCTGAAAAACAGATGCCAGCCCTCAGCTCTTCCTGTGTAGTTTGTACATGGCAACGATAGTAAAGTGATTCCTTAAGCATATTTTCTAGCTTATTATTCACTACTATCTTATTTCATGTGGCACTTCAAAATGCTCTTTTATACCTAGGTTGCTAGAACAGGATATCAGCAGCTTTTTCCTAGTGCATAAAATTGAAAGGCTGCTACTTAGAGGAGGCACCATTAAAAATCTGAATTTGCCAGCAGTTAAAGCCCAATTCTACACCTAGATTAGAAAAGCAATTATGATATGCTGCTGTATTTAGAAGTATTGGCAAGTCTTGATCTCTTAAGGGTGACTTCTGTTCATAATAAGCACAGAAACAGTGCAAGTAGGTAAAATAGAATGAAAAAATTATCAGGATTTAAGCTTCAAACAATAAAATTTCATTACATTTCAAAGGTAGTTTCACTTTCTAAAAAACTTTGTTTGTTCTCCTGATTTCAGAAATTAGTTTGGAATCACATCGTTTTGTTTCTGTTTTGTGAAAGCAATCCCAGTGTTTGACATGAAGTACTTTTAATCCCACTGTTCAGCTTTAAAATGAACACCACTAACAATTCCTGACTATACAGTGCTCAAAGGGGATGAAAATCAAATGACTTAACATTCTAATTTTTTCCAGAATACAATCCTGCTGCCTCAGGTGAAATCAAAATAAATTCCCAGTACTGCAAAGAATATGTGTGTTCTCCCATACAGATGTGTCCTAATGGCACTGCAGAGTGCAGCATGTTGAGCACATTTACTGCCCATCTTGTGCATTTGTTAAAATAGAAATGTACCTGGCGTTTTTGAGGCAGACTCAAAAGATTAGGGGGATAAAATTATTAAGAGCTGTTCCTTTTGTAGCTGAAAAAGGTCTTATATTTGAAGGGACCAGCGAGCTGACTAGATTCCAGTATTGTTGCACATAAGCTGGATTTGCCCTAACAATATAGTACTGATTATACCTTAAAGCAAGATTTACTTTCCTGTAGAAGATCATCCCTCTTTATTTACTGAGCTAAGCACTTTAGAGGCATTGCCTTGTCTAGCACGAAATAAAAGAGCTTGTATTGAAAAAGGCTGCTGATGAATGAAGTGATATGTATGCTGTAATATATTTTAATTATTTACCATTTATGCATTTAAAATGGTTGTAAGAAACACACTTTTGTGACGAATTGATACTAATGTTGTCAATTACCATATATAGCCTTTGGGAATGTAGTGACAAAGGTTCTCAACTCCTCTGTTGTCCCAAATTGGTGCATTGATGGATGCCAGCTTGATCAATCACATTCAGGTGAGATTTTCACCCTAAAAGTAAAAATCTCTGGGTTTTTCTTAATACTCAAAATACTCAAAACTTGCATTTTTATCTAAATAAAGAATGTAATTCATAGAATCATAAAATCTTTGTTAATCCAAGGAAAACAAAATATTTTTTAAAAGCCACAGCAATTGCAAATGAAAGGTAAAAATACTGACTTTGTTTGCTAAAAATGAGAAAACTTACTTGATACTGTAACTGTGTGGTCACTGGAGATGGACATCTTCATATGAGTCAAGGGTTTTAAAAAATATATTTTATTTTATTGCTACAGCAGCCTCTCTGGTATTAAAACACTAATCTACTACTCAAATGATGTGTTATTAAATCAAAATAATGGCATTTCTTTTACTTTGTCAACAGAAGGCTTGTACTTGAAATGCAGCTACAGAGAAATACTTCAGTTAAACCAGGAAATTTTCAAAAATTCAGGAAAAGTGTCTTCACATTAGCCTGAACAGAGCTCATTCTATCCCAGTCTTTTCTGCGCTGAAAAAAAGTCCTTTCTCCATAACTTACAAAAGGATTTCAGTCCTAAGATCAAGGCATGTCCTCATTATCCATTTTAAATCTAATTTCTGTTCTAAGAATTTAAGATACTGTGGAGTCAAAAAAACTGGCACGCAGAAATCCTACTAGCAGCAAAACCCTGGAGCTCAGGTACCTAAAAATTGACACAAATCATAAGAAAGAAAATCCAGATTCATTTATTTGATTTAGTAGATGAAAAGGGAACAGATTTCAAAGAGAAAACTCCAACTATAGGTTGCCCTCATTCAGGCCAGTTCTCATGAGCACTAGCACGAATTAAATCAAGACAAGATCTAAAAATCTGGCTTAGTAGGATTTGTAATTATGTGTGCCAAGGTTTGGCTTTTTTGTTTCATTGAAGAATATCAGTCTTTCTACATGCTTTTGCATGTCTGTGTTTCTCTTCAATACCAAATGTTTACAAATCTGTAGTAATATTCAAAATGTTACTCACTCTGCAAGTGTACTTTGGGCTTAATTGATGGCAGAAGTGGTTGTTATTTTGCATATTTTGGGTCATGGAAGAGAATGATGAATTTCAGTTTCATGACTGACCTTGTGCAGAAATTCCATAGAGGAGTTCTGTGCACATAAGTAGATAAGAATGACAGCAACAATGGTTGTGACTCTGACCTTCAGTGGTGTTAACCTGAAAGTCTGCAGGCAGACATTTCAAATGTCATAATTTGATAGCAAATGCCTTTTGCAAAGTAAGAGAAATATTTCCTCCTGTTATTCCTCTTCAAGAAAGTGAGACTAATCCTCATGAAAGGATGAGCCCCATTGAAGAGGTCTTTCAATTCTTTATGTTTTAACTGCAAGTTGAATTTGTGAAGTTTCACATTGTCTTACCTTTGATCTGGTAGATTAACTTATATTTTTTATTGACTTTCTTACAGTCATGGGTAGCCATCTAAAGATATAGATTTTCCAGGCATAAGAATGCCAAGATTCCCTTAGTCTTCAAGAATTTTGCACAGATTTTTCTCTACTTCTACTGCAACACTAAGAATGTAGAAAATATCTATCACGGACTAATGCTCTGATTTTTTTCTATTACTTGCCATCAAAAAAACCCAGTGTGTGATAAGTTGTAAAATTCTGCTGAAGTCATGAGGTACTCCAACTGCAAAACTAAAAGCTTAACTATTTTATCAATATTAATGTAGAGGTCTAAAAATCTGTTCTTTATATCAAAAATAGGAAAATCTAAACTTAGAATCTTAGAAAGGAGTGCCACTTGTAGAACTAGATTCCTCTTAGTCATTATATGAAGCTTTTATACGTATCAATTATACCTAAAAACCTCATGGAGAAAATATTAACAGCCTGCAACCAATCATAACTGTTCTCTCACATTCTTAATTACTAAAATCATAGGTTTTTTTTTTTAATTTTACAAAGGAAGAAGTTCCTTCTAACAGCTTCCAAAAAGTAGAAGACGATATTTTTAAATGTAACTGTGTTCCTACCCAGCTGGCTCTTAAATCAGATCATAAAGAAATATACACTGTACATGAACTTTTGTTTCATAGCATTAACATTTTTTCCATGCATGCAAAGGAATCCCCAATACAATCAAAATAGTGATAATATTCAGTTTGGATCTTGGGTTTATTTGAAGGATATCTAGATTTTAAAAAGCAATAAAGGTTAAAAATCAACCAAAAAAAGAACTTATTAAAACTAGCTAGATGGCTACCTAAAAGAATTGCAAATATAAACAGAGGAGTCTCATTGACTGCTTCTAGAAACATTTTAACCTATTTCTCTTGCAAATAGGTCACTTCTTGGCCACATGAATTTTAACCATAAATGTAAGAAACTTGCAACACAAGCACATCTAACATCACCTGTGGTATACATGGGGTATAAGATATATGGTAACACAAAGAGTACAGCTTGGTAAATGAGCAGGTCTGATCCCTGCTAAAGAGCAATTGTGACTGGTTGATAAACTGTTAACAGGAAAAATTTCAGGTTTGAAAAAAAAAGGAAAATTAGTATAAGATTATATCTATATGAAGAAAGAATGAATGGCATTGATGAAGGATGTTAAACTAGATTCTGGGGTACAAAAGCTCTGCAAAGTGCTGTGAGACTGGGACTGGGCTGAATATCACTTTCCTGTAAGAGACTTATCTCAAATGCATATAAAGGGAGGATCTTCACTATTGAGTCAATAGAGCAGTACAGTCCAAGACACAGTTAATTTTCAAAAAGTCTGTTCAGTTCTGCTAAAACTGGAATAGCACCAATCAAATTGAGAGGTTTCAGAAAATATTAGAGAAAATAATTAAAGGAATGAAAATAGGCCTTCTGTGCAATTCAGAGTCCAACTTGCCTGATCAAAGGAAAAGAATAATGGGGAAGAAGGGACTTAGTCACAGCCTGTAAAGATCTACAGGTTTTTATCTTGCATTTTCCTATCCAGAAAAGGTATAATAAGATCCCATGACTGGCAGTGATGGCATTGAGGATAGACAAGTTTACCTCAGGAGTGTAATTAAATTTTCTAAGCAATGTCTTTTAGAACCATTTATGTAGTATTACTTTTGAGTCTCCCCACCTGATGATTTAAAATAATGCTTTTTAGAGCATTGTTTAATAACATGATGGTCTTTTCCAAACTGATAACCTACAGAACAACTTTATTGATAATTAGTGCTTCTAATATTAGAGGGTAAATTAATTCAGTGAATGATTCAGAGAAACTACAAGGCTAAGTCACCAACAATCTAAATGAAAAAAAGAGCATCAGAAACCCATATTTCATGAACAGATCTATGATTTTAACATATTTTTGCAAAAGCTCCTAAACAGAGGTTCATTCCTCTTGGGTCAAAAAGTATGTTTCTTTATTCATGAGTCCACAGTTTTTTAAAAACATAGCATCCATTCTAATTTTGTTATTTGGGAAGGTAATATGCTGAGTTAAAATCTTGTCTATTCAGGCTTTTGTTTTCTATAGGATGTGGACTACAGATAATTTAAACCGCAAAATCTCCTGTCTCTTGGGAAATACTAGTTTGCTTTTAAACTCCAGTGCACTCACTGCAATCGTGCACTAAAGCACCATACTTAAAAGATGGAATGCTGGATCTATTTAACAGATTCAAGTCTGTTTGCTGGTTAAAGATTAAGAGACCAAAAGATGGCATCTATTAACAATACCGTATGAAGAAAGGAATCGCTGCAGACTGAAGTAAGTCCCACTGGGGGCCTAACAAGCACCTGCCATTTTCACGTGGTGAGAGATCAATCAGTCTCTGTGTGCAGCAAGACGACCTGCCAAAAGCTGAACCGCAGGGGGAGAGAAGAAAAATGATCAATTCCCCAAACTGTGTGCTCTGCAGTAATAAAATACTGTTCTCTAAACACTTACACTCTCTTTGCAATTGTGATATCGTTGTCAAGATCAAAATTTGCAGTGAAACCCCATGATGACACACAGAAAAAAAAAAATCAAAAATGTATTAGAAAATGAATTCTCTCTATTGTTAATGTGCAAATTCTTCGCATCATGAGAAAAAAGTTTTAAGGTTTTCAAATTGACAGTTGTGGAGAACAAACAACCAAGGTATTTCCTCATGTAGAAGACCGCATTTCAAATTTTCCAGACTTCAGTTCATTGCTTATTTCATTTCTAGTTGTTATGCAGGACTGAGTTGGCCAATGGAATACTAAAATGCTCTAAATATGTATCAAAAACACAATAGTGACAACTGGAAATTAAAACAAGAGAATTGGAACCTGGTATTTGTCTATTTGCTTGAAAGTGTTGTACCAACATCTCTATAAGTTCACTTATTAACAAACAGAAGAATAGGCAAAAAAAATCACAGCACCTTGCAGATAATTCTAAGTTCTACCAAAATTCCAGGATATTGCCAGTTTGGGTTGGTGCCAGGGGACCATACCTTTACATGTTAAGGTAAGGAAAGCCAACCTCTATTCACAAAGATGAGAAACCATGAATGAAATCTCTAGAGAGTATTATTCTTTCCTAGGAAATTAAGTACTCAAACTCATCTTAACAGCTGACATGAGCAAACAAAATTATCTGGAATTCTAGGAGAAGCACTTAGATCATGTACTGCTTATGTGATTAGCCTGGATTTTTTAATATTTTCATGTTCTCTCTCAAGTATTCCTAAAGCCACTCTCCCACAATATGATGTGTGATTTTTCATCTCCTGTTATACAGAAGAGAGCTGTGGAGCAGTAGTACAGTAGTAAATAGTACAGAATGAGAATCTGTTTGGTATACAGAAAAAAACAAAGAGGCTTATTAGAGGTATTTATTTGCATTTTCCCTTCACTATGTTAAGAGCAATGATGGTTATACTAAAACCCCTCAATTAGAAACATCCAAAGATGTTTCTCCAATGTAACAAAAGAAGTCCAAACTAGCAAAAATCAAAAATAAAGAAGACAACCAAAGAATTCAAAATAGTGCATTAATCTTCATTCGTTGATTAGAAAGATACTTCTGTTTGAAACCAAACAATGCAAATGGTCTGAGAAAACAGTGTGCTTCTCATTCACTGGGGAAATTGTTACAGAAGTGTTCATCCTTATACAAATATTACCTTTGAAATGTTTTTAAAGTCCTGCTCTGCAGAGGTTATCTGCTGAACAAGTGACTGTAGTCACTGTTAGCTCAGGAGAGATCCAAAGATGGCTATAACTGTTATATCAAACTTGCAGAAGAAAAAACATGACTTTCTCATAGACAGGCTTTTAAACAGCTAGTTCAGTTCTGCCAGTTCCTGCTTCAGTCTAGTCTCTGTGACTGCAATCTGGTTTCAGCAAATCCATCTCCCCATTAGTTTTTTTTCTTAAACACCATTATTGACATATTTAATTTTAATACCACACCTTCAGTTGCCTCACAAAGACAAATACAACATGACACTGGATGGACTATACTGCTCTTCAGTCTCAGGTAAGGCTCTGATTTTAATGAAGGGAACAGGTAGACTTCCTCTGATTTCTGTGGTACCCTGGTTTAATTCACAGACTCTATAAATAAACACATCTCTAGGGTTTGCACCATAAATCCTGTTATCACATGCCCTGACCAAGTTCCATACATTAATTCCCAGTAAATTAACTTGTACAGTTAAAAAACCCCAAAAAACCTAATAAATGACAGTTATGTAGATAATCTTTAGGAAAACACTTAAAATAAGCTCTTGATAAAGAATACAAAGATAGAAAATAAACAAACAAACCCCAAAGCCAACAAAAAACCCCTTCCTATCCTCCAACAGAGCTGCATATATGAGGAAGCAAAGAGTAAAAAATTTCTTTCACAAAAAACAGAATAGATTTCAAACTGCAATGTGTAACATACTTGCCCATTAAATGAGAAGAAACATATTTTTTCTTTTTGGCCAGAAATATATACTCTGTACTTCTGTGTTAAAGCTGAGTACAAAAAATGTTGAACAATGCTGAAGTCTTTACTGGTTGTTTCTTTTTCAAAAAAACATTTCTAGGATGACATAACTTACTAGCAAGATCTGTGTATGAATTGTGTATGACTTAGGCTTACTGTGATTCAATGCCTGTGGAAGAGATTCAAACCTATAGCTGTGCAATAATACTCTGAATACAAAATGAAATACTTCTCTTTCTAGTAATAGTAGACTAAAAAAATTAATGCCTGAAATGATATTCAGATATCTTACACTGGATATATCTTAATATCCAGCTTTACCTAGTCCTTAAAGCATTTCACTCTCTGCCCAGTTCTCAGTTTGATCTCAACTTTCCCTTTGTTTTTATATTAAATATCAGTGTGTGTACACTGACACTGATTCACTGGGAAGAACGTGCTCTGGGGAGGATCCTGTCCTTCTTCTGCCTAAGCTTCTCTATGATCTACTGTGCCTAACCTAAATTCCACTTAACTCCCCAGAAAACTGCAAACACTTCTACAGTCAGTCTCAGTCTAAAAAGCAAGGGAAAACACAGTGTTTAACTCCTAGGAAGAAACCTAATGGGTATCATCCATATTCCTTGCAATCTAAGCTATAAAAGTTTATATTCACAGCCTCAATCATATTGAAAAGTTTCCAAGAGCCCAGCTTAGAAGTTTGAATAAAAAATTGTAAATATTATTTCTTAGGTATTTTTAAAGAATATCAGTGTATTTTTCCTGGATCATTAGCAAGCACACTGGCCAGTTTGTGCTGAAAGAGACTTCTGTTATCATTCTGAATATTTTAAAGTACTACTGTGTTAAAAAAAAATTAGAGGGATTTCTCAGAGTATCCATAATATATATTTATAAACCACTTTAATTAAAACACATATATCTGTATTTAATCTAAAGCCTGTATTTCAATCTGACTGCCTTATGATTTTTCAAGGTTCCTGTACCATATGCACATATATTTTGAAAAACAAATATAAATAAAATATGACAGAATAAACACTGATTAGAACATTTTGTAACATCATTAACATACCCAATTTACATGGCACAAATCTGCTAACATCTGCAGTGATTTAGAACCCCTCAACATCTTTCACATCATGAAGAATAAAAGTCTTTTTAAATTTTTTTTTTGCTTCATTTGGTACAATAAATAAAACCGTGTATTTCACTTATTTTGCATTTAACGAGAAGCCAATGAGTGTTATTACAGCATATCAGCATAGAACATGAAAAGGGGGAAGATTGAAATATGATGCTGAGTCATTCAAGTAATCTGTTAGCCCAGACCCTAAAACAAGAGATTACCTCCATCAGACAGTCATTCATTGTTCTGGGAGGCTCCAAGATGAAAAACCTCCCTTGGTATTTTTCACCTTTCTTCATTTCATTCATCCATACTGAACAGTGGAATTTTAAACAAGGAACAATATATTAAAGCTGATGAAAGACATACTTCTGCATGTACACTAACATGCAGAAGGTTCTGAAACCATTGCTGTAGACTATTTGTGACAAATATTAAGTCCTTGTTTATTTAGATGGACATTGTTGTCTGGCTAACTTTTAACTGGGAAAATGTTTTCTTGACTCTTAAGAGGAAAACAAAAATCTGCCAAAAATGAAAATATATTCTGAAGGGTGTCATTTCTTGATGCAAAATGAAATTATATTACAATTATATCCATAGTGTGCTTGCACAAAGATACAATAAGCATCATCTATTCAAACCTTACGAAATCTCAGCTTAATACTCAGCTGCCAGATTTTTGCATCAGTTGAACTGTTTTACTCAATATCCATTTGTATTATTAAATTAAATTCTAGTCCTTATTCAGCTTGATAAACCAACTTTAGTCTTCCCCTAATGAGAGTAGAGTGTACAACTTACCTAATAGTAACAGATCTCTGATTTGATTCTATAGTCTGCCCATCTGAACATTTTTAAAACAGATAGTTCAGATCCATTTCAGAGCTGCAAATGTTCATTCAACAAAATATTAAGTCCTTGGAAACAACCCTCCTCTGCAAAGTCCTACAGACTAATAACTGTTGACAACCTCTTAATTTGCAGTTCTTTATTCCCACAGAGCCATGTGGCAGCAATCTATCATCCATAAGGTTTTTCGTCTCTTTGCTCTTTTCTATTGTCCACATCCTTTGCCCCAGGCATTTTTCTGCTGCACATAAATGAACTGCTTGCATTTCAGAAAACCTGAATGCAAAATGTTATGCATTTGCAAGCTTCCAAATCCAACAAGGCCACTGTGCCAAAAGTGAGCACTTAGATTCAGGAGACTGAAACCAAACCACTGAGACTTTAAGCTCTTAACCTTAAACTAGTTCTGAAACAAAAAAAGGCCAGAGACACCTTGTACAGAACCACTTTTCCATGAGCCTCTGCAGCTGTCAGCATTGCAGGGGCATATAGTGAAGTGAGTATTGAGCAGGTTGTTGATCAGACACTGATTTTTCTACTTGTTCTGCTCCTTGCCCACCTTTCCCTTCCATTCAATTGAAACCATCTCAGAATGGTCTCTTCCGAGCCATCTCCATGTGTCTATTCCACACCCTATCAGGTGTGGGATTCCACACCTTCTCCCACACACTTCCCAGGTAAAGAACTATTACCATACATTAAAATAACCCACAAAGCTAATGTCTAATCATAAGATGAGTCTGAAAAACAATTTATTACTGTTATGGATTTTTCAACTACTTATCTTTGGTAACTTAGGGTTTTTCTTTTTTAAAATTATCTTTCAGATACATCACATACTTTTCCAAGGACGAAAAATGAAATGCACACCAAAAACAATTTTAATATGTATGTGTCATTCCTTGCATAAATTAATGGAAGACCTAGTCCTTGGCTCATAAAATTCTTCCTTATTTGCCTTTTTTACCATGCATTACTAATGACATATAAGATACATCCTTGTCTGCTGTTTTAACAAGCACTTTTACTAAAATAATTGTAATTAATGATGGGCCCTTTATAACAGATTATTTTGAAATTTCTACTTCAGAAAATGCTATCAGCAGTATAATCTCCATCACTAACAACAGATCACTCTGCACCACTAGGCAAGAGAAAGGCAGCTTCAATAGAGCAAATAAAATAGCAAAATTAACTTTTTTCAAAATAAAAGGAACTGCAGTGGCTGGATGTCTCATATGGGTTATATATTTCTTGTGCTTTCTGCATTTTTCATGTTCACCCTAATTTTTGGAGGAAATGGTTCCATAAGATTATAAAAGACAAACCATTCCTCCTAGAAAGATCAAATTGCTCCTGTGATCAAGTCAAGTAATTCAGCTTGCTCTGGCTCTGTGGGAGGCAGAGAACTCCAAGAGCAGCAGCCCCTTAGATCACTGGGTCATTGGGTCACTGTCCCCTCTGTAGGAAGACCTAATTCAAATGACGCAAGTGACTAGCCACTCACTGTAGATGAAAACTCTTTGAATAACCCTTTTCAGGTCTGTGTTATCTTCAGACGACTCAGAGCTGTTCATGCAATTTCTGATATTGAAGATGCAGTTCATCATTAAGCAGCAATGGGGATCTACAGCACGACCTTAACTGAAGCAGCACCGTCTGTCTGGGCAATAACCATCTCACCTGAAACCTGACTGAGCTGGCACGTGACACTGCAGGGATAACAGCAGAAGCAAAGAAATCTAAGATTTTGCAGGAAACTTTCACAGAGATTTTTCCAGAAGTTTTAAGAGGGCATTGGCATGTGTAGTTGTAGTAATAACTTTTGTATTAATGTATCAATACTTTTTGCCCCTTTCAAAACTCTCAGTTCACTTCTGACTCTTGTCATCTATACTATGGAGTCCCCTCTAGAGGCCTAGTGCAGGAAAGTACATAACTTTATGGTGGTAATTGTAAGAGATATGGGAAGATTTCTGGTTTTAAGAGGCACAGTTGGACCAAAATATTCTACTGGAGCATCTAGTATCAACACTACAAAACCAGAAATGCATCCTATTTTACGGGGTTAATAATCTTTAGTGCAGTTATCTCATTCTTTCATCTTTTTATTGTCTCGTAATGGAATACCATTTTTAAAGGATATTGTTCCAGATAGTATCAGAGATTTAAGAAATACAACCTATTAGTTTCTTTCTGCACTTATATTAGGCCCCTTAAGAATAACTCACTTGGAAATAACATGTGAGAAATAGTATCTCTATCTTATGGGCTTTTACAGAACTCAGTTTTATTTTTATGGATGTTGTTCATTTACTGAACAGGTTAAAGACTGTTAAAGTGTTTCTTTATTCACAGCAACAGAACTTTACACACATTCTATGAACAAAAAACTTCTGCCATACCGCCAGCAATTTAATTGCTTCTGCCATTATATACTAGCAGTCAAAACCCCAGATTTTACTTACATTATACAATAAATTATAATATTATAAATTTAAATTTCATCATACTGCTCCTTATAATTATAATTATAATATTATAATTATAAGGAGCTATATGATGAAATATACATACGTAGTGCTGGTCAACAGAATCCAGCTCAATAAGTTACGATTTTCTATGTTTAACAAAAGTCAGAAAAAAAACCTCACCACCATCAGCAAATAAGAGACATGATTGGGGTTTCAGTCCTACTATCATGGAAAAAAAAAAAAAAAAATAGGAAAATTTCACCCTGCTGAGGAAAAGTCACACAAATCACTTCTGCTTCAATTGCTGGCTTCCCTGGAAGCACAAGCCCCACATAAGGGTCAAGTCTTCTAGGGCTGGATCACACTGTAGGCCAGAGGCAGCTGTGAGGAGTGGAAGCTGGCTAATCCTGAGCCTTGAAGGTGCCCTCATGCACAGAAATATATGGTGAGAGACAAAGGTCTTTATTAGCCTGGAGTAAAGGGGGCTGAGGAAAAACCTTATCACTCCCTGCAACTATCTGAAAGGAGATTCAGGGGGTGGCTGGTCTCTTTTGACAAGTCATAGAACAAGAGAAAATGGCCTCAAGTTCCACTAAAGTGGCAGGACGGTAGGGGAATGTGTGCATGTTAGATTGAATGTTAGGTAAAACATCTTCACCAAAAGTGTTGTGAAGCATTGGGAGAGACTAACCAGGGAAGTGGTAGAGTCACTACCCCAGAGGCATTAAAAATATGTGTAAATGTGGCACTTAGAGACATGATTTAGTGGTGAACTTGGAAGTGCTATGATAATGGACTCAATAATCTCAAAGGTCTGTTCCAGTGCAAATGTGTCTATGATTCTATGATTTTATCATTCCTGTCATAACAATTGTCTACCCCTGCATTTGTAAGTAGGAACAAAACTGACACTGAAAAGGAAGGGAGAAAGTTTATTAGGGAACATTCTTCTCACTGAATTAGAATTAGTGGACTATTCTTGAACTAATGGACAGAGAATTCAATGCAATTTTTTAATACAGCATGAAGACAATTTAAAACATGTACCAAGAATTCATACTTGATGCTGTAGTGAATAGAGTATGTTTTCATTCTTGTTGATACTAGCAAAATTTTCACAACATGTACATGATTTGTAAGTAGACCTGTGCCTGAATCAAGGCCTCATTAAAAACAAAACAAAACAATAAAAAAAAAAAAAAAAAGGGAAAAGAAAACCCCAAAAATAGAAGGAATTGCTGAATTATTTATAGAACTCTTGTGAGCTCTGTCATATCTTTCCAGTGTATCATTTTTCCAGTAAAGCTGTAACAACCTCAGATTTTAGAAACATGTGATATGTACAAAATCAATCAATAAAAATCTGTCTGAAAACATCAGCAATAACACACTAACTTTATTACTTAGCACTCCTAACTTGGTTTTTAATCATGAGGTTTACTAGTCTCTTCTCAAACTATCTGCTTTTCAGTCTGTGGGAGACAGAATTAGACTGCTAAAGGGTTGAAATGGACCTTAAGCATCATCTGATCCCAACTGCCCCTTCCACGTGGACCCCTCCCACTCAACCATGCTCATCAAGGCCTTATCATTCTGCCCTTGAACACTGCCAGGGTTGGGGAACCCACAAACTCCCTGGGCAACCTGTTCCAGTATCTAACAACCACCACAGTAAAAAATTTCTTCCTAATATCTAACCTAAATCTCCCCTCTTTCAATTTGTACCCATTTACTTTCTGTCCTGTCACTACAGTTCCTGATGTTCAGTCCCTTTCCAGTTTCCTGGCAGGCCCCTTTCTAATACTGGGCAGATCCTATGAGGTGTCCACACAACCTTCTCCAGCCTGAACAGCCTCAGCTTTCTCAGCCTTTGTAAGAGAGCTGCTCCAATCCTCTTATCAGTTTTGTGCCTCTCTTCTGGACTTACTACAACAGTTCTTATGTTGGGGACACCTGAGCTGCATGCAGTAATACAGGTGGGTTCTCACAAGAGTAGAGCACAGGGGGACAATCACCTCCTTTGACCTGCTGGCCATGCTCCTTTTCATGCAGACCAGACTGGCTCTCTGGACTGTGAGTGCACATTGGTGGCTCATGTTGAGTTTCCCATCAACCAACACCCCCAATTCTTTCTCTGCAGGCCTGCTTTCAACCACTCCTTCATCCAGACTGTGTTTGTGCCTAGGACTGCTCCGACCCAGGTGTAGGACCTTGCACTTTGCCTTGTTGAACTTCATGATGTTTACACAGGCCCACTTCTCAATCCTGTCCAGATCCCTCTGGATGGCATTATCCCCTTCCTCCAGTGTGTTGACTGCCCCAGAGAGCTTGGTGTCAGCAGCAGATTTGCCAAGGGTGCACTTGATCCCACTGTCCATAACCAAAACAAGGGTGTTGAACAGCATTGGCTGCAGTTGTGACCCCTGAGGGGCACCACTTGACTTGTGGAAAATGAGCCCCTGGCCACAGCTCTCTGTGTGCAGCCCTCCAGCCAGTTCTTTATCCTGCGCATGGTCCATCCATCAAATCCACGTCTGTCCAGTTTGGAGACAAAGATGTTCACATGGCATGGTGTCAAAGTCTTTGCATGAGTGCAGGTAGACAATGTCATTTGTTCTGCCCCTATCCCCCAGTGCAGTAGCCCTGTCATAGAAGGTCACCAGGGTTGGCAGACATGATTTCCCCTTTGTAAAGCCAGGTTGGCTCTTACCAGTCATCTCTTTGCCTTCCATGAGCCTCAGCAGTTTCCAGGAGAATCTGCTCCATGATCTTGCCTGGCACAGAGCTGAGACTGACTGCTCTGTAGTTCCCCAGCTCTTCTGCTTTTCCCATTTTAAAAATGGGCCCCTTATACCTCCCTTTTTTGGTCATCACAGACTTCACCTAACTGCCACATGGATAGTGGCTTAACAGCTTTGTCTGCCAGCTCCCTCAGGACACACGGACAAATCTCATCAGGTTCCATGGAATTGTGCACATTCAGGTTCCTTGGATGCTATTGAACCCGACCCTCCCTTACAGAGGGCCTTCATTCTCCCAGTCTCTGCATTTGCCTTTTTCAAGCTGGGTGGCATGACTGGAGCACTTGCTGTTGAAGACTGAGACACAGAAATCATTGAGAAACTCAGCACTCTCTTTTTCCAGGGTAGTAAGGTCTCTCATTTCCTTCTGGAGAGGGTCCACATTTATCCCTAGTCTTTCTTGCTTGCAACATATCTATAGAGGCCCTTCTGTTATCCTTAATTTCCCTGGCATGCAAGTAAGTGTGGCTCTCTTGGTTTTTGGTTTGGGTTTTTTTTTTTTGTTTTTTTTTGTTTTTTTTTTTTTGTGGGGGGCAGGGTTGGGGCAATTTGGTTGGTTGGTTGGTTTCAGTTTGGTTTTTTTTTTCCCCTTATTTTTTGTTTAGATCTTTTTTGCTGTTTTATTCAGATTTTGGTTTAAGATGAATAATACTGTAATGAAGATTTCCTTGAAAAGCCATATACACCCTGCTGTGCAGATATTTCACTCTTTACAACCTAGCTACAATACTCTTCTAAGCTATGGTGCCAAATTTTTATGCAATGTTCAGTTTCATGGCACAAGTCTGCATATACACAGACATTTATATGGCAGATGTTTTGTGCATGATATTTTTGTTTCCTTTAAAAAATTGTGTTATGTCTATGCAAATTCCCTGTACTTCAATAATTTTGTGAAGAGCTGACAAATACGCTCAGTACTGTATCTTTCAACAGGAATAGTACTCAAATACAGACTGCTTTGTCAACAACATCTGCAACACTTTAGGAGATGCTTCAAAATTTGTTTCATTTTGAAATTCATTAATTTGAAGCATTTAAAATAAAAATGTGTTATAAAATCATGCATTTCTGGCTTTCATTGAATGTTTATATTGCAGAGAATGTGATTTTTTCAGTACCCTTTTTTTCCTTCAAGTTCACATTTAGTGCAATACAACAGTTCACCATTAAAAAGACAACTATTATTTTGTTAGTGTTAGAATCAAAAATAAATAAAAGCTTGGCACATAACACTGTAAGAAGATGTTTTGACCCAGTTCAATTTTGATGTTCCTAAATGAAAAATAAAATATGACTTCTAGGGGATAGAAAGGGAGTGGATTCCTACATTACTAAGTATATACATTGCTCTCATAAGAGCCTGATGACAACACAATGAGAACACTATGACTATTTCAGCAATGCAGGTAGAGACATTTTCACACTTCCTTGAGCAGAACAGCTGCACAGTATGCTACCAAAGAATTCTTGATTTGATTTTAAACATCTGCCAGTGGTCTTATATTTTTTATCATTTATTATAAGAAGGACTAAGAAATTACTGATGAAATACAGACATTTGAGAAAGTATTCACACTGTAATTGGAGGACCTTCTATCTAACATTATTATATAAACACATATTTATTCTTCAAGTTATATAATTGATTTCAGAAGAGTTAGTTACATCAAGAATAAGACTAAAGAAAACAGCAGTTCACAAAGGAAAAACAAAGATGAAAGGTAAAATTTTTAACATAACAAAGCCTACTGAAAATCAGATGATTAAATGCAAGTATGCATTTAATGAAATGGAGGCGAAAACAGTGCTGCTGTTGGTGTCAAATTGTGTTCTGGAATGAGAGTAATGGGATGATTTGATTTAAATATAAAAACATAAAATGTGACTATAAAAATAAAGCTAGGCATCAAACCTAAATGTTTGGAAGCTTCCTCCCTCAAGTGCATTTTGCATTGCTCCCCCAGCCTTCACTGAACATGTTTACCTCAGCACTATATGGGTAAATCTGATCCTCTGGATTGCCTGCAATAGCCAAGATATCCACAGCCTCTGTTCAGATTCCTTAATGGCTCCAAGTTCTTATTTTTCTACAAATAGCAACTTACTATGGAAAAATTTCAAAAGTCAGTAGAAAATTCTGCAATGATTGCCATGATCACTTAGCAAGTAACATGAGAGGAAAAGGCAAGCCACCTAAAAGGTTACATGATAAGCATCTAAACTTTCCAAATTCAATCTTTTAATTTGCATGTCTTTTAGAATTTACATTTATTAGATCTCTCTGAAGCTAGTATTAAATAAAAAAAGTTCATTCACATTCTAAACTGAGACCCCTCTACTATTTTCCAGATTTAGGCAGATAAGAATATGAAGTCTGGCTAAACCACCAGGATCAATCAGGGAAGACCTGGCAGTACCTCAAGCAAGGATGATAACAATAGGACAATCCATTATTTGCATATCAGTCTAGTAGGTAGGCCAATCATCTGGGATGCATCTAGATCTATTTATGATAAGGGTGATTGAATCTCCTATTTCTGCATTCCAGGAAAATGCCATGATCACCAGGCAAATATCTCAAATCAGAACATTTTATCAGTCCCTTTTCAAAAACTAAAGCACTATGCAGAAAACCTGAAGTCACATGGAGATCTGAGGAGATATTGTTCAAACTCAATAGTTGACACTCATCAGGGGAAAGAACAGAAGATACAGACCTCTGCCCATGAAACATAGATACATTTTTTAATTGACATGGGATAAAAAACAGTTTGAAGAGATTTAATTTTCTTCTGGAGATCCCTAATCTGACTGCAAAGGCACTGGGGACAGAAATTTCTGTGTCCTGGTGGACATCTGGATAGGTACCCACTGTTCTGACTGGATAGTAAAGTTGGCCACATTTGCTCATGTCCTTGTGAAAAATACAGTAATTGGCTTGTACCTGATCTTTCACATGCTACCTGTGCTATTATAAGAACTAAGTATCAGTCTTCCCATAGCCCTGACAACTTTGTTTTGTTGTTTACACATTTGACATTGTCACACTACAAAATGTCTCTTTCTTCTGTGGCTAGAACAATCCTAAGAATTGTTCGGTAAGGGAAAACTCTCAGGACTTCATGGAGAAAAAGGAAAAGAGGTAGGAACAAAAAAGAAAAGAATAAAAGAGGAAAGAAATTCAAGAAAAAAAAAAAAAAGTAAATGCATTAGAAAACAGAGATGCTACCTTTAAAATTTCTAGTTCAGAAAAGTACAACATCCTCCACAGATTAGGACATGGACTTTAGGACATGGTACACTGGTGTATTTCACATAAGTGAGGAATTTAATGCACTTTGTCTTTACTTCAGAGGCAACTTTAGAAGTCTTTGGTTAGTGCAAATAGGGAAGAATAGCAGGGTTGGCTGAAAAAAAGCTAACAAGGTGTCCATCAGCAATTGTTGATGGCCCAAAGGCATTGGAACTATTTAATAAAGACAGACAGACTCCACAGATTTTGGCCTAGTATAATTTAATCTGCAGTATTGCAATCAGAAACTGATGTGGCTAAAAACTAACCTGGCAAAAAACGATGCCTATTTTGGCATCCCAAACACTTCCATGAGCACTTAGTGCCTGGCCAAAACAGAGGTCAGACATACACAGACGGAGAGAAGTGGGAGAAGAGTAATGGGACAGTCTGGCTTTATATTGGTTTAGAGTACCACAAAGCTGCACTATCAGTCAAAAGAAAAGGTCTTATGGTATATGTGGCTGACTGATTTTACTGTCCCACCCTTGCCTGGCTTTATTTGGATCAAGGATCAGTCAGTTTTACACACTTCCAATCTCTTGATTCATCCATGTAATGAGATTGATAAGATCTAATGAAAAACAGGAATAGCTCAAGCTTTGGGTTATCACTTTCCCATGACAATGTAAACTGAATTGTTGTTCTGCACACCCCTGCATGCTCATATGCAAGTGGCCAGGAGGAGTAGTTGAAAACAAACAGCTGAAAACTCCTCATAGACAGGAGCTAAATAGAACAGAAAAATGGCAACTTTATCCTTAAGGTCTGCCTCCAAGGTAAAGAAACTTATGTGCAGACATAATGCTACTGAATATTTCTATTCCAAATGTTTAATGAAAATATAGCAGGGGAATATTGAAAAATAGGAGTGTCTGGTCCGTGTCTACCTTTCACAGATTTTCAATAACACTTAACAGCTTAATACTTTTTATGCCTTTGAAACCATTCCTAATAAAGTACTGTTAGACTTTTCACAAGTCTGTCACTTTCTGGGCCACCTCGACCTAGATCAATACACTCCTGTTAAGTGTTATTATGCACTGTTCACAGGTTCTTCATCAGTATCTTGTTGAAATGACAGTTTTCAATATGACAGGCCTTTCTGAATTAACTTTCAAGTATGGTTTTAAGAAATAATCTGTCAAATGTTATTATAAAAATCCCTGAGCTAAAACATTTTTTCATTTTCTTTATTCACTGCTCGTTTTTTTAAGTCCAAGAAATCTAGCTTGCTTTGCATGACTTAAGAGAAATCTTCATGGCCATTCTTAAAAAAGGAAATGTTCCAAAATTGATATACGTGTGCAACAACTTCAGTTTCTAACACTTGTGTCATGAACATTTTCATTGTGCAAAAAGGGTGTGTAAGAATTTTAGCATTTTAAATTCTTGGGATTGATATCACATACCAGTTTGCAGCCTTCATAAGTTTACGTTACATGCCCACAAAAAAAAGTTTTAAACTATATACCAAGTTCTGCGTTATTCTTTCCAGCTTTCTTCCTTGTTTGCATTATCAAATCTTTTTTTCTTCCTTGTTTGCATTATCAAATCTTTTTTTACACGTGCAGAGTATCCTGTAGTCCCCTTTGGCTCAAATACATGGCACTCAGCATCTACTGAATCCCTTCTTACAGTGCATTGTGCTACTTAATGCAAGAAATTGCAATAGTCTCCACATTTGTTTCCTCAGATAGTCTCTCTTTGCAGTCACTTATTAAATGAAAATTGATTTTTTTCCATATTCATGCAAGAAATCAGTAGCTTCAGACAATATCAATCTATCATGAAGCATACATGGTAGGAGCAGACAGCACTGTCTCAAATTATCTGATCTAGCAGACGAGGAATGAGATTTATTTGCTTAACACAGACCATAAGTGAAGCAGCACCTTCTGCCTGGCTTCCAGCTGACACCCCACAAGGGCAGTAGTCTGTAGGTTCTATCTTACAGATGCTCACTCTGTGCAAGAAGCCATCAACACCCTTAAGTACCTGAAGGCACTAAAATGATAAGTTGAGAAAAACTAAATCACAATTAGAATGTCTGTTTTGCTTAGAATTGTCAAAACACAAAAAGCCCCAATGTTACCATTATTGATAGGGAATTGGTTTATCTGATGCTTTTAGTCCATCTCAGTACTAATTCTTAACATGCTTATTTCTTAGACCAGTTACCATACTATTTCAGTATTTGGAAAGGTTTATTTAAATGCAAATGGTGACCAGGGTGTTAAAAAATAATAATAAAAAAAAAAGTATCAATATTCACATACACTCTTTGATGGGCCTGCAAATTTTCCCGGTAGATGCCTGAACCATCCAATATAGGTGTGAAATTTTTATGCCCCAAGCCTTGCATTTTTAAATTTATACTATTTTTTAAAATTTATTTTGGGAAGATGAAAGAGAATCCTAGCCCCATATAAAAACATAATTTTGTACTGATGTCTTGGAAAAGGATTCAATTTAGAAAGAATTTAAAATGAAAGTGTTTTTTGTTTATCAGATTAAATTCTGTTTATCAGGACCAATTTAACAATTTAGACATTCCTTAAAATGCAGCTTTTAAAGCCTCTGAACACTTGAATCTTCTTTCAATTCACAATACATTTGCAATTTATTGTGTGCATTCATACAATCATATAGTAGTCAATGAACTTGCCAAGTTACAGATGTGGTTTTATTTACATTTCAGACTTCTGATTTCAAAGTATAGGAAAAAAAAACCCCAAAGGCTTTGATTGGTGTTTGCTCAAACCCATTAAATAGATTATTGAAAATTACTATTATTGCCTTGGGTAGAAATAGTTTTTGTTTACTTCCTCAAACTGACAGTTCAGACCTCAAATTGATCAAAACATAGCTCATTTTACAGTGCAGTAACTGCTTTCAAATATTGATTAATCTATATAACAAAGAAAAGCCAAAGTTCATAAGCTTTAATCAGAAACTAGATTTACCTCACTGAATCTAAAGCTGGCCTGTCTCTAAGTTAGCATAGTAAAATTGGACTGAATGCTAGAAAACCCAATATGAATATGAGTTAAGTAATATGAAACATGAAGGAAAATTTATGTCTGAAATTCTTATCTTTCAAAAAATTGTTTATTTATTTGCACAATAATTGCAATATCTTTGAAATAGCCCATGCAGAAGTGAGCATTCATATTGTCTGTAACTTTAAAAAGACAAAAGAAATTAGTATACTATATTTCATTACAATCTGAAAATACATAGTCTAAAAGTGAAGAATAAAACTTGAGTTTACCTAATTTCTTCCAATTATTTATTTGAGATGTTAACAAATTATGATTTCACTTTGCATGCCATTTTACTACAAGTCATTTTTGGCACAAATTTTGGTCTCTTTTTAAGCAGTGTGGATCAGTGAATATCAATAGAATCAGTATTCAGCATTCATGACAGCGGAAGGCGGTTAATCTCTTTAAGGTAGTTCTTTAAGTATCTGACAGCTCCTTTCAACCTAAAGTCTACAAAAATCACAAAATCTTTGCTAGCATTTTGGCTTAGGACTTGAAGATTACTTATTTGACATGAAGAAGTGTATTTTGATAAGGATAACAGAGAATAGAATGTGGAGGTTTCAACATATTGGTATGACAAAGAAGTGCACAGCTTTGAAAAGACTGTACTAGCTGAAGCATTACTAACATGCAAGAAAACCTGTGTATTTTGAAGGAATAGTACAGCCCCTTCATGAAATGCTTCAGCTTCATGAGGATTTTATTTCTATTTAGATTTCTTTGGGCATGTAGTCCTTAAGACATGGGGCCACAAAGGCATCCTACCACTGTGCTTGTAAATTGTCTAAAGGGGTTATTCTTCTCTAATACAAGAATTAGAAACATGATATTTAACTTTTCAGAGAATTACGACATCCAATTCTCACACTACCTTTCTTGGAAATTAACAGCAAAGAATCTATTTCCAACACTGTCAATGATGACACATTTGCAGATTAGGATAGCTTTTGTAAACAATGAGAATAATGGAAACTCCTCAAAGCATTAAAATATCTTGTAAGCCAAGGAAATAAATAGGTTGAATCCAGGCCTTGTGGCACACATCTATAGAGTGGCCATTGAAGCATGTGGTTATATCATGTAAAGAACTGGTATTTTTCTCTCATAATTTATGTTAGTACTACCAAGAACATCAAATTAATACAAAACTATTTAAAGGCTCAGTTAAAGCACTGTACAATGACTAGGACTGATTCTATAGATATGCTGTTGCATTAGAACGAGATGCTAATTAAAAGTAACCTAGTTCTGCCAGTTCATATGTACAGTAACAGATACAGATATCATGACTTTTTGATCTCAACAAGACTGCCAAAGTTATTCTGCAGAAAGTGTTCATGTTCTACCCTTTCTCAGTTTGGTGTGTATATATGAAAAGTAGAACACATCAATGTTTTAACATACATAAGTTATTTCAGGCTAACTTCCAGTTATGTGGTGTGGTCTCGGAAAATCTTAATCAAATGTCAATTTCAGAAGAACACTACTGAGACATGAGTTAGTTTTAAAAGACTTTGTGATGCATAATGCTTGGTGAAGCAACGGACTCAGAGCTCAGAAAACTGGCTGTCAGAGGGACTTAAGAATGCAAATGATTCTTTGTGGAAATAAAGACAGAGGTTTTCTTAAACCAGATTTCCAGACAACCAACTAGAAACTAAGAGTGAGTATATCTGAGCATGACCCAAAAGAGTTGATGATCTATTTCACCACAAAAGTGTATTTGTGAGAGCCCTTTCAGCTGCTGTTAAGATCTCCCACAAGACAGTGGCAGGCATGCCATCATGAAGAGGGACACACAGAAAAGACAGAGAAGACATAGGGACTCAAGTTTTATAAACTCATGGGATTTGAAGCAAAGACAGTCCCATAGGTTAAATACAGACAAAGATCCTGATTCTCCAACAGTTGACTACAAACAATGAAAAATTCAGGATCCTAATTTCCATCTTGTTTCTGAAAGCTAATACTTGGCTTGGAGTGAGGGGATAAACCAGGCCGTGGAAAAGTGTCCTCTGTAATCTTGGTCCATATGTAGTGCTCCTGTTACAATTTGGACGGTGAAGGAGCTTAGCAGATGAATTGCTGACAGATCTATAGAGTGGACACTGAAGCACATGGCTATGACGTGTAAAGAATTGGTATTATTGTATCTGTTTCATAAGTTGACCACTTCTGACAAAAGGGAGGGGTGAAAATTAATTTGGCATGGCATGCATGCAACATTTCACTGCTTTAATCTGGTGCTGCCTGAAAGCTTGTTTTGGTAGGTATTGTATCCTGGAATGACACAGAACTAGAACTGGCAGGATGTCAAAATACTTCCAAAACCAGCTTAACCAAATGAAATCAGTTGAGCTGTGGAGATGTGAAATGCACATTTAGAAAGACTCAGAGCCGGAATGTAGGTGAGGCCAAATACAGGAACACCAGTGTTATGTGAATACCTAACAACAGCAGGAATATTACCAATAAGGACATTTATACATAACAATATTTTTATTTGTAAGTTAATCTGAACTGATAAGCTTCTTAAAATATTAAGTCAGGACTCCCAAATTCACTGACCTATGGAGCTAAGAATTGTTAATCTTACTTCTACTGCTGGGGAAACTGAGGCAGAGAGGTTCAGTGACTTACCCAAGGCCACAGAGGTAGTCACTGTCAGAGCCAGGATTAGAGCTCAGGAGTTTCTGGCTCCCAGTTCCCAAGCTCAGACCACTAGATCATGGCCTCAGGATATATCCAGCTGATCTTCAGTCTAAAAAAAAGTAAATTCTCAAGTATGTTACAAATATGTAACATATATAGATATATATGTATATTTATATCTGTATACATATATATATATATATATATATATATATATATATATATATATATATATATATACTTTTTACCTGAATGTAAGGATATGAGTGAAAACACATTGCTCATAAGTCAGTGCTGAAAATCATACCAGTATATTTTATCTGAGTTACCTTAATCATACATATATGTATGATAAAGCTTTGCTGAAAAAAATTGTGATTTAAATTACAGCCAATACAAATATGTATTGTATTTTTCAGGGTAAGGAACAAATTGCCTTTCCAACCCAGCCAGCATGTCATTTATATTAATGGTGAGGCATTCATATTAATGATAAGTTGCTCTGTGTGTAAGTAAACTCTATTAAGAAAGTCAGGTCCCTTGGTGGAGCTAGATCCTTAGTAAATTTTACTAGCTAAGCACTGAGCTCCATGTCAGAGTAATTACACCTTTTATCCACTGTGAGCTCTCTCTTAGCTTCTCCATATTCCTTAATTTCCCACTTCAGCTAATTTAGCAGTAAAACCACAAAGGTTTAAAAGGTTAGCTGCCGAGGAACTGGCGCATGAATGTTCTGTTAAGCTCCGTGCATTGAAATCACATTATGTAGAAGAAGGAATTAATTAAGTAACAATTAGGTAGCGATGGATCATTGACAACATATCTACACTTGGGTGCTAAAAATTAATTTCCCCTGTAAAAACAATACATTCTGCATCTTCTCATCTATACACAAGCAAGTTTTACACTTGAAATATAAAATGGAAAGGCCCTTCAGCAACTTATTAAAAAAAAAAAAGAGGCACATCTTCTGGCACTATTAAAACTATTAAATATTTTTAAAAATCATATAGCTTAATTTTAGTAATTGATTGGAAAAGTAACGACGATAGCAAAAGGAGAAGAAATTTTTAAGGGCAGGAGATCTTTAAGTGACTGTAAGGACATTTGTTATATGAAAGCACTTAGTATGTTAAAATTGCTAACAATTTTGTAGTATTCTCTTGCTATCTTCTTTTGCAAGCTGCCATATTGTTTCCTTGTATTGACAGTCAGCCTCTTAATACACAGATTGGCAGTTAGCCCAGTCGGTCCTCAATTCTAAAAGCCTCTTAACAGATGAAAAATCTTTGGTTCATTCACACCTTGTAGAAAGAACAACAGGGCAGAAGTGACATCCAGATCCATTTAGAGTACACTTTGAGTCTGATTTTCCTTTGCCTTGCACCTTGTGTAGTCATTTATAGCTTTGCAAAGTGAGCACAAAATGGATATAAAACACTGCTACTCATGTGAGGAGAGAATTCTGATTTGGTTGCATTATTTCCAGAGGTGATCACAAAAAGTGCCAGCCAGTTGAAAAATCTGGCTCTGCATAGAAAGTGTAAACAATTTTGACACAAAATATAAAGTAAAAAGCAGCAGCCCTTTCCAAACATTTTACATAAATTGCACTTTTTTTTCAGCGATGGGTATGTTCACTTGCTATTTGCTTGGAATTCTCATAGAAAGAATACTAAATGCTTAACTCATCTACAGAAAACAAATCTTATTTCTTCCTTTCTTTTTAAGAACCATATTTAACTATGAGTCCAAAAGTATATTCTCACTTAAAAGGGAGCTCATGTCATCTATAAGATCTCTACAAGTCGTATCTTCCCACATGCTGCTTCTAAACCCAGTACTTAAAAGGTTGCATTTCTACAAAACCTCCTGGAATCAATGTGAAAAGCTGGTATTATCACAACAGCTGGTCTCAGTCCATCAGAGTTCAACACTGTTCTGACTTTTGTATGGGTGACAAATTACTGTCAGCATTGATCAGTGGTATCTCTGCTATACGACCTACTATCAGTATGATAGCTCAGTAACTACTACCAAAAATATCTTTGAGATGCAAGCTGTATCAGCAGGAAAGGGCTGTTGATATTGGATTAATGAATGTGTTTTAACAAAATTGACAGTTAAAAAAATGAAGGACCTAATCTGGATGTTGCTGGAGATGTGGTCAAAAATTATTTCTACTTCAGAACAGGATACAGTAACTAATTCACTATGTCTGGACATTTTTTTCCCCATATTATCTCGTGGTCATTTTTCTGGCCTTTCCCAGCCAGATGTCCTTCCTACCACTCTTAAATACCATGATGGCACGATAGTGCATGGCAACTCATGTGTTGATTAGGAGCAGAAACAGCAGTTACTGCATTAGCAGCTGTTGAGCTGAGAATATTGCTACAGTAAATAATGCCTCTTAGTGTTTATGTTGGAATTTTTTTCTTTCTTTTAATCACAGTCATGAATTTCATGGAGCCATCTTATGACACAGTTTCCAAATCTACTACCATAGTCCAAAGCTTACTCCTCAACCAAGCAGCCAAAGAACATTTTAAAAAAATTCTTAATATTTTACTAATAATGTACTATAGGCTAGAATTTATTGCAGGGTTTTGCATTTGTTTTTCTTCTTGTCTTTTTTCCCCTCTTCCGCTTCTACATTCAGAGCTTCTGTAAGCATTCTGAGTTGCTAGTCTGGCTTGACTGGAAAGTACTGTGTGTTTGTTGTGTGTCTGCATGTGTGATACCAACTGTTGAAGACTGCTTGATGCTAGATGAGGGCTTATGCTCAGAGCTGTTCTACAGTTGTCTCTCTGGCAAAATCTTTCCTTACCAATGACAATGATGTATCTGTGTGGGGAGAGTCTGTTTTACAATATTACACTTGCCGTGGTCTTAATTTTACTGATGGGGCATGATTATGATTTCATTTACATTAATCAAATTCATGAGTCATTCCATTCATGTCAATAGCATTATAGATCTATAGAGACAAGTAAGAGTTCAGAATCAGGCTTCTGGTGTTCAATGTAAAAGCATATCTGAATCACTTCATTAAAGACAGAAACTGAAGGATAGATCCTCTGCTTACTTTGCATTACTCAGTCATGCCATTAGCATTAAACATCAAATAAAGAGCAAAAATGACAGCTGGCAATGTGTCACAGTACAAGGATTTTCCGTTTACCTCAGATACAGAAAACACCCCTGAATTAACAAGATTTAAGACTACAGTCCAAGTATGACAACCTTATGGTATTAGACCTCCTCGCCCTTGAATGTTGGCAATAATGTTTAAAAACTTTTTCCTTCCCTTGTTTTTTGTTTTGTTTTTTTTTTTAATGCCACTCTTACATAACTTGAATGCAAAATATTTACATAGCTTGAATACAAAAGATCTAAAGGCAAACTATATTTAAGTAAAACCTGAGAGACGAGTTAAGTTTTATAGCCCTGTCCATAAGGAATATCATATCTGATAAATACAGAAGCATAAAAGCTGTGATCACAAGACATAAAATTTGTTTTGCAGGTATCTTATAAAGTATGATCAAATCTCCTTTAAAAAAAATGAAATAACATTATTTTTTTAAAAAAAGGCATTCTAAACAATAAGAGTTTTTATACTGCTGTCTGTCTCCTGTTCAGACAGAGAAATTGTTCAGGGGATGATGGGCATTAATTTAGTCCTCACTGATAAGTACTTTTAAGACTAAATATTCTTGAAATTGTACTTATTTAAATTATACTCAAGCTCCCTGTAAATCTAAAAAAAGATTATAAGGACGGGAAATAATTTCAAGAGGCCTAGCAAGTTAGCAGAAAATTGCTATATTATACTTCTTCAGATTTTTTCCATTTATTAAGTCAAAGAATTACTGGCATTTGAGAACATTTTCTAGAAATCTGATACATTATAAGCCCTAGAAACTGTTACAATTATATATACTTTCAGCTTCACCACAAGCATATACCCCAAGATACCTAATCAGAGAACTGAGAAGTAATACAAACCAGGGCCAAAGCAAGCTGGGAAAAGGGATCTTTTGCTATATTTTCTGTAGATCTCACTGAAAACCAAAGATCTATCTGAGCAACTTGTTTTTCCAGTAGAGCCGGAATTGCAAAAATATTTTCTTTGGAACTCCTAGAGAAAGTTTTCTTTTCACCCTGTTAGACCACACAGTGAGTTTTACACCCTACACTAACACAGCGTAAGTTTGTGTATGTTGAAACAATGAGATAATGTCTTCAGGCTGGATACAAATGTTAGTTAAGCCACTGGTGTCTTACCAGAAAACCTTGATATAATAGCTACTCTTAGTAACAATGGGAATTACTCTTAGAAACCATGGGAATGATACATTTTCCTTTGTTATCTTTTCCAGTGTTGTACTTTGTGATAATATTGCTGTGTATTTCAGCATGCACACTTGGGCACACAGATTAATTATGAGGCAATAAACTTTACATAAAAGTGCTGAAAAACAATTAAAAATCTCACTTTTCAACAAAGCAAAGTGAGCAAGAAATTGAAGAAGTATAGAACAGAGAAGTCACCTACCGTGGTTGTCTTTATCCGTCCTCCTGGTTGCGTACAGGTCCAGCCTGATTTATTGATTAGCAAATCACAGCCTTCTCCTTCTAAACATGGAAGCATTTCACACCACTGTTTTGTTTTGATAATTCGTGCTATGAAAAAGAAAAGGAAGAAGAAAAAAAAAAAACAAAAACAATTGGCAGGAGAATTCACATTTTACTTATCTCTAAACACTTTCTCATTTGAATTGTCTATTTGCATTATCCGATAATTCAGCAATAGTTTATGATGTAGACAGCCCTAGGCAGTTTACAAAATTATTTACAACACCTCCTGTGCCAACAAATTTAATTTCAAACTTAAAAACCAACAAAAAAAACCAAAAGACAGCTTTATTATAAATCAAAAGAACATAGAAAATCGCTCTTTTTCTAATTTTATATTCCTTCCAATGAAGGAAACATTGTTGGGGAGGATTAATAATTGGAGACCTACTATCCTAACTAATCATTTTGGTGCCCCACACCTGTGATCCATTGTGTTAGACTCTCTCCAAACAGAAGATAATCCTTATCCTGAAGTGCTTACACTGAAAATAGACAGGCAGAAGCATGCAGGGGAAAGAGAAAAGCTATAATAAACAGAGGGGTCGGTTTAATGACAGCTATTGAGAAATTCTGTGATACTTGCAATAGTGGGGTGTAGTCAAGGGCAGAAACTAGGAACATAAGAAGGACAGGTACTGAATGAAGCCAAGGTTGAGAAACTACGGGGAGGGAGACAATAAGCTGAGGGAAAAGACAGGACCAAACAGCCTATTACTCCAAGGGAAAAGAAGCCTAGTTAGGAAGGTTTCTGACAGAAAGCTGGTGTGATACATGTTTCGCGTCTACCCTCAATGCTTGTGTCTCTGGCAAGCCAGTTCTGCAAAATTTCCACAAGGTCATACACAGCATGTAGTCTTGGAACAACAGAGCCCTGACTGCAATAAAGTAAAAGCAAAGGAGTTGTGAGGAGAATTTTTTCCTCAAGGTAGGAAGAGAAGGAGCTTTAATACCTGTAGACCTCTTTCTGGACTATAATACTACTTCTTTTGAATTCACCTTTGCAGTATCTGGGTTCCTTCTCATAGAATAGCAAACAATATTACTAATATCTGGTATTCTGTTATTCTTTCACTCTTCACTGAAGACAATATTGTACAGTGGAATATTTAGCATACTTTTCACAAAATACATATACAGAGAGACACTTGCACAGTGCCATATACTCATGCTAAACAAAGTAAGGTCTCCCAGACTAACTTTTGCTCAAACTTTAAGGCTTTCAATCTGCAGAAAATGGTCCTGTCCCTCCACGGATCATCTCACCAGTTCTTAGCTGCACTATAGGAAAGCTTCAGCACTTCAATTTATACATGTGTCCTAGCATGCAAGGCCAGAACTTGTCCCACATAGAGGGACACAGATCATGCCTTCCTCTATGTTGATGTGTGACACCAATACACATAAAAATCCTTCAGTAATCATAAGCCCAACAAAAAGAGAACTACAGGAGAACTACTTAGTGAAATAAGAGTACAAGAAGCTTATGCTGAACCAAATTAATTTGGGGTCCAAGGAGACTAAAATTAGGCATTTATCCCAGTGGCAGCTGCAGGTTTATGCTCACCTGAACGTGTGATTCAGCCTGACTTCTTCTGTCTGGAGCTACTTAAGAATACAATTCCCAATGCCACTGAATCATGGCAAGAAAGAGAAGTGCAATTTAAAGTTTTTAATAAAACCCTTTCTAATATTTCGTCACAAAACAACTTGTGTCCTCAGCTCTGGTATAATTGTTGGTAAGCTCTAGTAATATAACAAAACCTCATTTCTTTCAGTGGAAGCTCAATCTGGAATTCATATTAATATTTTAATTATAAAACCTCTTTAGCACCGAAATGTCTACATAGGAATTTGCACTGTTCATTAGTCAACATATAAATCAATGGTGAAATGATTCATAACTACATTTTTTTTGAAGCAACTCTGTTAGGCTGTTTAGCACATAATACACAGAAATGTGGATTCTACTTGGGCACCAGAGGTACTGCTCTACTGATAATTGGATCATATCAGTTTTTGAGAATAACTCCTCCTTTGTATCAGATAAAAGCCTCATCCTTTCAGTGAAGGTCTGCATCCAGTTACAGGCTTAACAGGAAAACCTCAGTAAAATGCTAACACCAAATCTGACCTACTTGCATGCATATCTTTCTTAATTCACATATCAAAATGGCTATTTCTATAAATGTTTCAACAATATGAGGAATCACTGAAAGACTGAATAGTAAGCTAAATTCAGAAATATCCACTAGATTGCTTTACTATCTCAGCTAGGAGGTTTTCCTGGAAACATGACTTGAAGTAATTTTATTCCAAAAAAGTATCTCTGAATTACTCTTCGTGTTTGCTTGGTTGCTATTGATATTATCACAAATCCATGGGGTCCTTGCTCTGATATATTGGCTATATCCACACAAATTTAAAACACACCAAGGGTATTTTACAAAACATAAATTCTAAAACATTTCTGTGCTGTGTATAGAGCAGCTCACGCATTTAGGCTTGAGAATCAGAACTTCTTTTGTAGGGAAAATCTAGCTAGCTCACCTGATTTAAAGCTAATCAGTATCAAAACTGTGCCTCCTCAGCCTCCACTTCCTCTTCCAATCCTGCTTCCTGCTGAGATCTCCTCCCCATTACTGGTTTTATGTCCCTTTAATTCTGCTTTTCACCCACCCATTGCTTTGCTTCAGGAGCCTCACCAACACAGAGAGCCTCACTCACAGTGCCATGAGGGAGGCCTGTTCTTGTCTGCAGGACTACATCTATTTTTGCATTTTCACTTTTCAGTTTGCACATTGTATCACAGTACGAGAGCGAGGCTCAATGTATAATATAGGAAGGGAGCAAAATGTACAACAATTTTTATCAGCATAATATCAAAGAATTTTCATCAGTAATTGAAACTGAGTTATACGAGTCAAAGCAAAGGGATATAGTGTGTTTCCTGAGGCACTATAGTTGCCTTTTTATTGTGTGTATTCACCAGGGGCGTAATTCAGCCCTCTGCAGACAAGAGAGCAAAAAGCCTATCAGCTTCTTCAAATCCACTCTGAGCTCCATTATGAAGAATTAAATGATGCACAGGCTTTGTGCAGAGCTTCTGCAAAGAAGGGAATTTCAGCTTTAGAATCTGTGCTGACACTACCTTGCATCCCCTAAGAAGGGCTGTGCCTCTTCACTCAGACTGGAGAGAACAGGCACTGACGCTGCTCAGCACATGGTAGAACTGCTTTCCTGGGTAGAGCCATTTGAACTGGAGAACAAATGGACTCTATCCAAGGGCTTTCCATGAAAATGGTCTTGAGGCATTGGATGCAAGCAGATGTTGTATCAACATCATGACAAACTACCTACCAATGTGATCTTAACTGTTTTGTCAGACAGAAAAACTTGTAATCCAGTTATTTGTAGAAAAAGTCTCCATTCATGATCAGTACAGTCTAATATAAGTCTGCTCAACTGAGTAGTGTTTCAGAACACCACAGATTGTTTTCTGCTAAATACTGCAACTATATAAGCTTTGTCAGGCCTCTCACCTGGTTTAACAATATATTAATGTAATAATATTAATATATTCTCTATGGAAATATTATATAATTAATATATATATCTATTAATATATATATATATTTCCCATGGAAAATCAAGTTTATCTTCTAATATTCTTTTCCCAGATTCAACCCACACTCAGGGAATTATCAATCTCAGCATCTTTAGTCAATCTTTTAACTGAAAATCATCAACTGTTTGTGATAGCAAAAAACTAAGTCTTGTTCAGCAGCAGTAAATACAAAAACTTACAGTCATCTAAAATATGGTAAATTAGAACACTCAGATTGTTGCAGTTTTTTGTCTTTTTTTTTTAATGTTGGGGAACGAATTAGGGAAACAAAAGTAAAAATGTACTTTATTTTCCCTAAATAAGAATACTGATTGAGACAGCATTTGGATACTGATACTTATGATTTTAGAATTAATTATGCTTCTCTGCATAAAAAGTGGTGTGCAAAGTGAATATTTATAATTTTTTCATGTATTTATGAAGTATAATCCAAACCATGATGCATGAGCCTAAATAAAGTAAAAAAGAAGCAGCAAAGGAGATACACTGAAGTAAGGACTAGGGAGAATTTTTCCCCAGCAAAACATATTTTGAAACATACTTCTTCAATGAGAACTTAGCTCAACTATACTTTTTCCTGAATGATGTTCTTCTTCACATTATGTTTTATTCAATGGTAATTTTTAGCATTTAATGCAAGTTGTAAAATATACATTGGAAAAAATATTTCCTCTTTGAATTTCATATATTATTTCACAGTGGCTTTCCTTGAGCTTTGAAGAAAGCTGATCAGCAAAATTCCCAAGGTTCAGAAAGGCCTTTGGCCTCACCACTTTAGAAGTACATAGAAAAATGCATTCATCTTGGTGTATTTTGCTTGTCCTATTAACACTGAATAGGACCACATCTTTTATAATTATTCACCTTCAAATGATCCCAATTGGTTTCATAATCCCACTCATCTCCTACCCTTTTTAAATTTTTATCTGATATTTTTCCTTTTTCCATTTTTTTTCAACCCTAGCTTTTTTCTCTGACCATTTCCCTCCTCTGCCTGACTCAGTATATATACACTATCTACCTATCAAAGATCCCCAAATATCTTGCAGAACTTCCTATGTTTAGCATAGTTTTATTGATGACTGGTAAACGCTGTTCATTGTCCCCATTGTGCACAGAGGTTAATCATCTTGACCAAGGTCACACAAGAATTTGTTGCACAGCTGGAAACAAAACCTCTGAATTCTTAGTGATCACTAGACTGGAGACCTTTCTGTGACCCCTCTTCCTTCAGAGACAGAGTGTACTTTAATATGTATACATAAAGAAATTAAACAACAATAAAAATATTCAAAGTATTATTCTTTCAAAAACATATCTCAGTTAAATTGCAGCAGCAGGATAAAGGCCATCTGAAAGACAAACTGAATCACACCACTCTAAGATACTGCAATCATGAACTGTCTTTAGAGCAGCAATTTGACTGTAATAGTGTAGAAGCCCCAAATGTCATTCTACTTTACAACAAGGAAACATCACAGAGCTTGGATACCATTTACAGCAGTCATTCTGCTTCCTTAAAAAGAATTGAAGCTCTGCTAATTCACAAAGAGTTAGACTGTCTCAATTATTTATAGGGCATCTAGACCAAAGACTATTTAGTTCTAAGAACAGCAATATAGCAATGTCTAGACACCTATTTTATCATTTAGCTCTTGCTGTCAAGAATGGGAGGGATGCTTTAGCTGAGGTTGAGAAATATATGGGAAATAGTGATCTCCTGTGGGCTACAAAGACCAGGAAAATTGGGACCAGGTAACTAGATCATGAGTAAAAGATTGAATGACAGGGCAGAGGCTTCTCCTGCAGCTCATCCAATCATAGTTCCACTGAGCGATAAATCTTATTGCAACCCCTGGGCTGTGAAAATACCATCACTGTTCACCTGTATCCCAGAAAAGAATGACAATCTGGCTTTATCAGGAATTATTCAGATTGCACCTTGTACAACATGTATTTAGGAGGAGCAGAATAATACCTAGGAGACAATCCCTAAATTATATAGCCATCCATATTATCCCAAACAAAGACTCCTTAAGAGACATCACTGTCAGTTACATGAGTGGTCCCTAGGAATTTAGCTGATTTACCTGGTATAAGAAGTTGTTGGGTTAAACTGAGTGAAAGCAGGAAGCTTGGTAAACCACTGATGCAAAAACTACTTGAAAACACTTTGAAAAAGTAAGACCAAACTTAAACTACTGCATTTAGAAAGGCATTATTGTATTTGTTCAATTTTATTACTTACTTATTGTTTTCCGTATCTTCATAAGACTCTGAAATAAATATATACTGACAGCTTAAAAATAATTACACAAAAAAAACCTGAAGTACAATCCAGATTCTAGGAGCACTCTCATGAAATTCAATAGCTCTTATCTTTTTTTCCCTTCAAATAGAAGAATTTCCTCATTATGATACACCAGACAGTAAATAAATAAACAGTGAAAAGCATGTGAGACCAAATGCAAAAGAACATGATACCTGTTTGTAGTGTAGAAACTAGAATGTATTTTTCTGGCCTCTCTCTTTTCAGTTCTTGGAAAACTTTAATACTATGTGACTCAATGATATAGTGATAGGTTCCTTACATTAGTCAACATCCAGATGTTCAAATATTTGTATGACAGAAGCATTATCCTAATACTGAAAGTGTTCTACAAATCAGTTTCACTGTTTCCATTTTACTTTTCAAGGGCCAGTATTCTTCTAATTGCTCTCATTTGAAATTATAATACATCTCTGCATTTGTTCTCAACTCCTCAGCCTCTCACTGGCAAATAGCACTCTCAGTGGCAAAATTGCTCACTTGGAAAAGTAATGCAGCAAATATAACACATATTTTCCAACTGCCTACAAAGCAGTCAAACAGAAACAGAAAAAAAAATTATTATCATTTAATACATTTTACAGGGTCACAACAAGCATCCTGACAGCTATAATAAATGATGAATACTGATAAAATTTACATGTTGAAATTGATTTAGGGACAACACATGTGCTTCTAGTCTCTTCAAAACCAGCATTTTCTAACTAAACATTAAAAATGTCAGTCTTTTGAATAGGCAACTTGGCCTACAACTTTGCCCAGGATTTCAGTATTTGTCTGAATACCCACAGATGTGCATATTCAATGGTTTTCAATCTGTGAATGATCTTACTGCTTTGTTGTCTGTGGGTAGTTAGCATTTGCCATCTAATAAGAGATGCTAATAGAGCACCTACCCTAGAGAAAGCCTTTGTCAGGACTCAGTGTTTTCTGTTTCTGTCCCCTGCTGTTCTGCTCTGCTGTATTCAATTAGTGCGCTGTAAGCAAAGTAAAAATTACTAAAAATCTGATCAGTGATATGCCAGCAAAGAATCCTTCCGAGATCAGGTTTTCATCACATTTCACTTTACTGCCAGCACACTGAGAACAGCAAATTTCACTGGAGAGGGACAGCAATTTCAGACCCAAAGAAGAGAATTTGAAGATCGCAGCAAAGAATAGACAAGGGCTAAAATGGGAAGTAGTGGGAAAACAGATACTAGGAAAAGAAATAGGCAAGAAAGGAAGGAAAAAGAGGACAAACCCCATTTATATGTAGTAACTACTGAAGCTAACGGGCAAGGTCAAAAACTTGAGGAACTTGTTCAGTGGAGTCAGTATGACAATGAAGGTAAGTAAAGGAAAAAGACCAGAACATATTGAGCTTTCTCCTCTTAAGTACACCAGCTTCATTCCTCCTGATCATATGAGCAGAGAACTGCAGTGGAAGACCAGATTCACTATGGTTAAAAGTCAAATGAGAACTGACCCGCTCCTCACTGCCATCCCCACATTATGCAGAGAAGGCTGGGCAGCTGTGGAAGAGGGAGAAGGACCCTCAGAATTCTCATAGCTCTGAAACATGTGAACATACAAAAGTAACCACTAAATATACAGTGAAGTAAGAATTTTAAGGAGGACAGTACAGTAATAATTAAACTTGCTCTAGGTTACATGGTCAGAGTTTTCACAAAACACTAAAGACACACTGAAATTATAGCCAAGGATCAAGGTCCTTCTTGGGACTCCAGCTGTAAAGCATTCATGTACCCAGTCTTACTGGGTACCTTAATGAACTCTGTACATGCTTAGTGAGGAAAATTTAAAAAGAAAGAAAAAAACAAAAAAAAAAGAAAAAAGAAAACAATAAGCACTCTCCATTTGACAATTGATTTTGTTCAGGCAAAACAATGAGAATCAGAATATGAGATTTCATGTGCCTGAGGACAGAAATTTGTTAGTCTTTAATCTTTTGACAGCTGTTTCTGGGAATTTTAGTTAATGTTCTTCATGTGAATTCAAAGGACAGGCATTTAGCTGAGTGGTTCTGCTGTGGCCCTCACTGCTTTTAGTACTTTCCAAGTCTAGTGTCAGCATGTGTACTGCAGCTGTGACATGGTGGTGACATTTTATTGTACACTGAAAGAGATAATAATTCAGCTGTTCTCAAGTAAAATGGGCTTACTTTGTCAACAACCAGAGCAATGGGAAACTCTGCCCTCCTTTTGTCACATATGTATGATGAGAAGATGGAAGAAAATTGAGTTAAAATGAGCTCAAAGACCAACACAGAAACAGACTAAGATGGTGCTGTGAGAACAATTAAAAGTACTAGAAAATGGAACTCAGCAGTGAAGCGGAACATATCTCCTACCCAAAGAGCTTTCCCCCTATTCCACATGACTAGAGGCTGTGTTACAGTAAACTGTATGCTTTTTGGGGTAAGCCCCTGACTTTTTGCTTTCATCAAATATTAAAAATAAGCTACAATTACACTGGGGATTTTGACACAAATTGATGCTTCAAGAATGAAGATCAAGAAAAAATCCTAATAAAACTAGTGAAACCGGTGAAAATAAAGAAAAAGGGAACCATTTTTATGGTATCGCTTTTCATAATGAGAGTACAATTAATATAAGCACTTGTGATTCTTTTGACACTTGTGCAAGTGAGCCAGGAAACTTGCCATAGGAAACTGTGATGTTGAGCATTAGATAGCTTGCAAACTGGCCTTTCCTTATGACTTCTGCTTTCACCAGCCAGTGTTTGACCAACAGAGGGAAAAGAGTGTTAAAATACAGCAATGTTAGTTTATATAACATGCATTGTATTGATACACTGTCCATGGTGAGACCCTGTTACAGGTGGATGTGCTATATCTCAGCTGCGCAGTCAATCACACATCTTGTCAGACAACAGTTTGATATTATGGCTGTGCAGAATGATTTTTGACTGACAGGTTAGGTCATGTGAATTTTTTTAAGGTGGCTTTTCATCTGTACAAAAATATTACTGTTCCTTACCCCAAAATTTTATGATCTTATACAATTTTCCCAAATTTGTACCTCATTTGGCAACTGTTTGTCTCATTACTTAGTCAAGATTTCTCTGTAAACCTTCTCTCAGTATTTTGTAAGAATAAAAACTAAAGTACAAATGAATGCCTTCCCCTTAGGTTCCTATTTTCATTTATAATGCACATAAAATTGGGAGACAGATACCTTAAAAAGACAATGCATCTCTAAATCTCAGCGCATGCATTTTTACTTTGTATAACTAATGGAACAAAAAATGGATTTTCAAAGATCTTCTAGATTCTACTACATAAAAATTATTACCACTACAGTTCAGAAGGAGCTCTATATCAGAAATAATCACTGATTAGAAGGAATAGTCTTTCTTGACCTAAGAGGCAATCATTTGATGTATTGGAACACGTCTGGCAAATCTCATGTCTTCTTGATATTGCTATCTTTTTCACCATCAGAACACCTAACTTTAAATTTTCAAAATTATTTTTGTTAAATCAGATTAGAAGGACTGGCCACAAGGTGAAAAGGGAAAATGCTGCATCTCTCCTAGGGCAGGCACTGCATCTGCTCCCATGCTGCAGCCACTCTCTTGGCAAGCAGGAGGCCTGTCCCTGTCAAAAGCTGCACAGTGGAGGCTGGTTGGGCCAAAGGACACAGTAATAGCACAGAAAATCTACTCTGACTTACTTATCTAAAGCATGAATTCTTAAAATTAGGGGCTGTAATTATTTTTGGCTCTGAAGCAACTGCACCAATTGTTAAAAATCAGACCACCAGGCACAAAGCAGTTGATCAGGTCAGTACATTGAGAGTTAAAACTACTTTTCTGCATTGTACTTCTTTACAGGAAATATGATAGAGTCATATATTTTAGTGACAGAAACAACAAGTTTTTTGAAGGTCATAAAATTTATTCCAGCAAGTTCTATAACAATTTCAAAAGTTTCTGGTTGACATAAAACATAACTTTTAGAAAGGCATCCAGTGCTAACTTTCAGAGAATGCTCACATTTCTAAAAACTCTTAAGGCAGCTTATACAATTCAATGGCAAAGGCAAAACTTCTCAGTTCTATAGATTTCAGTATTGTTCCTATAGGACTCATTTAACTCTCATAGGGCTGTACTTGGCTTCATTTACTAAACTCCAAATGATTGAGTAGTCTTCTGTCAGCTATAGTAAAGTCACATCTCTAACAAAACACTGTGTTTCTGAAGGTTAATAATGCAAATTTTAAATCTCCTGCTTTTCCTTTTTTTTTTTTTAACATTCAAAAGTATCTTATGGAAAATAAAACAAATTAGGCATCAACACTGGACAAACAGGAGATAATAACCCACAAAATTAACTGGAATAGAAGCAAGTTAGAATACTCCATCTGCAGGAATGTAATTGTTTTCTTTTAACAGTAACTGTCTGAAAAAGAGCTTTCTCAAGTGACTCTCACTCTGTAAGAGCAATGGGGAAACCTCATTAGAAATATCTACAAATTGTAACACTGCAAACACTACAAGTTCACAGTCCTGACTCAGGCAAAACCTACAATGGGTTTCTTGAGAGTTCTTCTGAACAAAGCACTGCTTGACTGAGTCTGCAGCTTGGAAATAGCCCCTTGCAGATTAAGAAATAACAACTGCTAGTTCTCTATGCTTCTCTTAAGTACAATACTGAACTATTTAGGTATTCATTTAGACTCAACATTTTAAACATACAAAAAAATATCTTCAAGAAATCCCCCCAGGGAAACTCAACTTTTTTTTTTTTTTTTTAATATATTTTCACACAGCAAAATGGCCCTTTAAATTATCCCAGTATGCCTAATAATGGCATTAAGCATGTATGCATGTATTTATGCATCTACAATATCAAGAATAAGAGCTGCTGTTACTACATCACTGCAGTGTTTTACTCTGGTCAGCAGGATACCCTGTTCAACCACTTTAGTTATATTGGAATAATAGAATACTTTGTATTAAAGAGTAGAATAATGTTCACACTTTCTCCTGTGGAACTGAAAAAAAAACTTTCATAATTCCATAAGTGTAGAGCCTATTTACACTTGTTAAAAATTCCTTTATGTTCAAGAAGGGAAATATGTATATATTAGTACATGATATTTTTCTTCCTTATAATATTAGTAAACATAAAATTATTCAGCTATCTTATGCCACTATCAGCATTTTGTGTATTCTAAAGTAATCTTCCAATTCCTAAATATTGGCTAGTGAAAAGGCAGATGTTTTTAGCTGCCTGTTACAAAGATTTCTCAGCTTATCAACTTAGAAATATTCACCAGATATTCAAAATCTGGGAGAATAATTTCACAAAAACAGATACATAGTCTGATAGCATAGAGACTTGCAATTTCTACCATGTACACAAGCAGGCACTTCAGTTTTCTGAAAATCAACCTCAGAGCACATGTGACAGAGGTATGTATAACACACACAGATATAAATTTGTTAGCAAATTGTTCAGCAGCTTTGCTGTAATATGAATGATCGGGTTTTTTTGTGGGTTTTGTTGTTTTTTGGGGTTTTTTAAACAAAATTGTAGTGGATGATACAGCTTCAGTGCTCTGTTTATTACATGTATGGTCTTGACTACTTGAATCTGTGCAATCCATTAAAAAACAGACTGCAAAATGCCAAAGACTTACATTCACTTCCAGCCCTGCTCAAGTTTTCTTTGAGGCAGTGCTCATCTGAGTCATTGCCTGTTTCTTGCTTACAAAACATTCATATTCAAAGCACCATTAGCACAATAGCAATTAACAAAGAGCCTTTTATGCCAACGTGCTACAACTTCATCTCACACACCCTTTACAGTAAAAAGGTCTTTTCTCCTCTTTCCAGTATCAGTGAAGCACTCATGCCATGTGAAAAGAATGCTCCCTTTCAGTGCAGAGGGGACATGGCTGTGCCTTATGTGAATTTACATACAACTGAGGGGAGGACAAGGTGACCTGAAAGATCTTTCTCATTTCTAACCTCTATGAAAGTTCATGGTGTTGGGAATTACATATTAACAAATAGAAGCAGATTTTGTGTGGAAATGGCACGGTCCTTCCACAGGTTGTTTTTTCCTAATTTTTATCTGCTGTAAAGGATAGGAAAAGCACTTTTAGGTTTGTCCTAAGTATGATCAACAAGAACAAGAAAGGACAGTAATTAGCCTTGAGTCATTCACAGCCATCATTCCCAAAATATTGCTAACACTGAGCAGTAAATGGGAAGCAGGAAGAATCTGCAGCTATATCATGCTAGGAATCGGTGGGTTTTATTGCCAATACTATATCAAGTTGCCACATTGGCACTAAGACAAACACTGAGGTTTCCCATGAGGTAAGATTGTTTCTTTATGTGTGTGTTGTAGATGCAATGATCATATTAATTAGAGATGAACAAGAGAAAGTGGAAATGTTTTATAATTCCTCCTAATAATAATTATAATTTATAGGCAATTTTGCAACACAAAAGAGTGAGTAGTACAGGGTTGGCCAGAAAAACAGAGATGACAAACACATTTGCAATAACGGCATATAGGAAATATAAAAGTATTTTACAGTAATGTAAAGATAGATATGAGACTCTAACTGCCCCAAAACATCTTCAATATCAGTCACAATATTTCCCATACCTGAACTACACAACCCTGTGACATGTTAATAAACTCAATCATTCAGGAACAGCTGTAACATTGTCTAGAATGTGTTACCCTGAGTTCCCACTAGCACAACACACACTCATAAAACAAGAAACAAAAAAGAAACGACCCCTCAAAGGCTCTTGTGTGCCTTTATTTCACACTGAATAAGCAGGCACAGTACACCCTGCTGCTGAGCTTTTTCTTACCAGTTGGTCAAAACATGGGTAGACTCTTGGATACAGCTCCTAATGTGTTGATCAACTGACCCAGAATAACAAAGGCTAAGAGTAAGCAACACAGAAATTACTATACTGGATCAGACCTGAATCAGTCTAGTCTAACATCCTGCCTCTGCAAGTAGCCAGAGGGATGTGTAAGAACCCAGCACCAGCCAGCTGCCCCTATTTCTGAATGTTCTTGCAAGAACTGGTCTAAGAAGAAATAACTTAATACACCCAGATTCGTTTCTCAGTTACTGCTTTGCAAGCTGTTGATTGAGGGGCAAAGGGTGGAAATTGTACATCTCAGAGGAACAATTAACTTTGTACTTGATTCCCTGAGGTGTACGGTAAGCCATAATGCCATAAATTATTCCAAGGAGAATTTACCATAATAGATCTAAATTGATAGCATTAAAAATGTTCATACAGTTGTGTTTGAAAGTGCCTCTTGTTTTTTGTTTTTTATTTTTTTAAGGATTTTTCATTGCCAGTTTGAGGGAAAAAAAACCCACTATAATTTTTTCCATTAAAATACAGAAAGCACTGCATATGCATCACACATTAATCACAGATAAATTAAGGACACAGAAAAACAAATATGATAAATCACACATGCTTTTGCCTGAGATATAATACAGCATCAGGCCTCTATACCTCATTAACTGCTGTATTTGCCATTAACACTTCAGAAAAACGTGTGAATATATAGCTTCATCATGAAGCTGTTAAAAAAGAAAACTGTCTGATTTTTTCTGCTTCATCTTCCCCTACATATTAGATGAAAATCATCCATACTGCATACATTTCCTGGCATAAAATATAAAAATTTCCTTCACAATGGAATCTGCAAGGTATTCCATTCATTGTAATACCGACGGCACATTATTTCACCTCGACCCCAATAAAAATCTTTCCTAAATAAGCTTGATTTTCTGATACACTGTTCTGTTCCATTCAGCTTTTTACACAGCACTCAGCTGGACCCAAGAGCCTCTTGGTAGGATATGAGCAATGTGGCTCTCATTTATCATGTGTACTCTCACTCCCAGGACAATTATATGAGGTAAATGCTTTGTCCAACATTTCGTTGCTTCTCTTTTTCTTAATGTGAATATACATACACATACACATACACATATACATATACATAAAGTTAGGGAAAACAAGCCAATAAAACAAATCCTGAACTTAGAGTGGAAAGTGCTGAATCTTATCCTTAGCTCTTTGAAAAATTTATTTCAGTTGAAGTTAGGCCATGGACTGCTTTCCTTTTTACAGCCACATGCCAAAGGAGGCTGCTGAATGTACTCTCATTCCTGCCCTCTCTTGTCAATAAATACATGTTTAATTATATTAACTTCAAGACACTTCTTTAAACATTTATCCTCTCTTCCATAGCAGCTCTCAAAATAGTTCTAAATTTAAGAAATCACATTCATTTCCTGAAGTTCCTAAATATAACCCACATTTCAGATATCTGAAAGACTATTCTATTTAAATTCATTGCTTCAGAAGAAATATGACAACTGCTTTCATCAGGCTCTCTGGCACCTACCCTTAATACTGGACAATTTTAAACACAAACCCACATTTATTATAAAGCAAAGTGTTACATTTGGAACATGAAAAGAGAATATTGAAAGAATTCTGAATGCTAATATCCAGCTTCATACTGGACGTTACTCCAGTGTGTTACCTATTTGGGGTGCTAGTGGTCTACCTTATTACTTAAAAGAGAGGAACTAACTGGAGTTAAGGAAGTCTCTTTATTATTTTTTTCTGATTCTATAGACTAAAATCTATAAAAATGAGGAATTGGTTCTGCTTAGCAGAATCGCTGGTAATCACACTCACACCCTTTAGTACATTCTTTCAGTCTTACTGCTATAGTTTCATATCATTTTTGTGCAGTTCATACATAGATCATGACAAATATTCACACATGCCAGTCAGAAAATTAACATTATATTCATACTAAGAAATGTGTAGCCTCTGCCTTGTCCCGACAGCTTGGCAGGGACAATACACATTAAATTAATTACAAGCAGTTTAGAACACCTCACAAGCCTGTACTCCTTCCATCACCTTTTGTGAACATGTAGAGCTCCTGCTTGCACAGGTTTTTGTGAAGCTGGAGTCAAACTGAGAACCTCCTCTAGGTACTCTGACTGCACTGGCTACATCACTCAGTTCCTTTAAGTTATGGTGTAAAATGTAAAATAGATTTAACATCTTCTGGTGATGCAGGCACTAGCAAACAAATCAGCTTGTTTGTCTTGCAGAAATGTATGTTGCCAAAACCACATTTCATTGGAAGATTTTTTTCAAAGGTTTTAGGATTATGCTTCAGTCAAATATGATTAAACTAGCTGTGGTCTTAACTCATACAGTCAACAACATAAGTAACCTGTCATTATAAAACTGACTCATTAAAACAATGGGCCAGGAGTAACCTTGGAAAAGAATGTTGAAATATTACTGTTAAAATAATATAAAGAGAAATGTGTCTATATAGGAATGGATAAAAATAAACCCTTGTTAGGAAAAATGCATATTTTTACCAACTCTGATTTAACATCAAAGGCTTGCCAGAAATAAAATTCTCAATTGCTATCTCACAGTAAGAATCACTGAAGTATAATTCCAAAGTTTCCAACAAGAGTTTTTAAGATATCTGCTTTTATATCCTTTTTTATTTCTTTTAGCAAGATACTAGAGCATGATGTAAATTAGATAGCTATTATTACCAATATAAAGAGTATTGTGTCTTTTTTTTAAGTGGTATAAACCAAAATAATACCACTGAACAAAATAAATCAGTTTACATTAATACTAAATGTAGAACTGCTTCTGTTTCTGTTTATTAAGCATTGAGATTTTTTATTGAGATTTTATATTTATAAATGCATGTGAGCATATCTTACAATTGAAAAACTTGTAGTTGCTGTTGGAAACAAGAAAATTCAAAATCCGTGTTACTTGAAATAAAATTAAAGCCTGTACTTCACATCTTAGCTGCAACAGTTGTTCCTAATACAGGAAATAAAGGCAGGAATCAGGTTCATGCCAAACTGTAAATTATCTCAATCATTTTAATGTGCGAACCTAACTAGGTTATAATGAAAAAATAATGTATATAAATATGTATTTGAAAATAAAAAAGCAATACAATTTGAGATAAAAAATCTGAAACTGGAAAACACAAGAGTTGCTAATTTATTTTATGGATGGCAGATTGTAAAACCAGCAAGAATCATTGTAATTCTATATTCTGACCTCCTGTACAATGTTACCCAATGGAATTCTCTACATTCATCACTCTATTCACCAGAGCTAGCAGTAGTTCTCATAGAACTAGAGAACTGTTTGGAAAACAGAAAATCCTGAGTTTAAAATTTTTAAACCACAATTTCAGTGACATATCCCAAAGGACAATGGCAACTGTGAATAGAAAAAAATATTGTGCTTGTTCTGCATTTTTTAAAGTCGAAATTACAACATTGGTGCCTTAAAATCTGTACTCCAGAGTTAGGGATGGAAGAGGCCTCAAGAGATTTCTAATTCTCTTAACTCTTAACCAATGTCTTGATTAGCACAAACTTCATATAGTAAAGCATGTTACTTTCACTATCACCAAGACTGCTCTCTGAACTCTTTTAAATTTTTCAATATATTTATTGAGTTGGGAGCATAAGAATTGACCATACTAATATATTAAAATATGTCCAATGTCTTGAAAGTTCAACAATGGATTTTCCTATATTCACCCGAGCTTTTCCAGACTTTTTTCTCTAAGATATTCAATTTTCTGAGCATTTTTCTTCTTCCAAATCTTTTATTGCAGCGTATGTACTGGATCTGGCTGGGCTGGAGGTAGTTTTCTTCATAGCAACTGTCGTGGTACTTTAGACTTGTTGTTGACAAATGTCAACACACTGATGGTTTAGTTATTCCTGAGCAGTGCTGCAAAGCACCAAGGCTTGCTCTGCTTTTCATTCTGCCCTCCCCAAAGAAAGCAGGCTGGGGATGGACAAGAGTTGTGAGGGGACAGCCTTCCAGCACAGAATGTTCTATGATTCTGTGATTCTAACAGCTGATCCAAACTGACCAAATGGATATTGCATGTCATACAATGTCACTCCTGTCAATAAAAGGCATGGGGTAGTTTTTCCAAGGTAGACAAGCTGGCTGGGCATTGCTTTGTTTGGGGGAGGTGGTGTGCAACTGCCTTTGCATTGCTACCTCCCACTCTTGCTATCACTTTTAACTGTCTTTATCTTGACTCTCAGTATTTAATTTTTTTTTTTACTTTTGCTCTTTTCTCCCTTATTCTGTTGCAGGGACTGGGAGTGGGAGTCAGTAAGCAAGCAGATGGTAGCTGCCTAAGTTACTGGCTGTGATTAACCCAATACAGCCTAGTAAAAGATACAGTTCACATGGTTACACACACTGTACCACTGGACAACACCCCTGAAGCTTTAGTATTGGAATAAGGCTCCCAATATTACCAGTTAGATTGTGCCTGGGCCAGTCTGACCCTCGCTGCCGGGCCAAAGGCAGCAACTGCGGTGTATCACCCCAGAGATACCTTGGCTTGCTGGAGATTGCAGCTGGGCACTGAACAAGTCCAGGCTTGTTGGAACCCCGTTTACCTCAGGAAGAATAGCTTCAGGCGATGGTGAAGAGAAAAAGGATGGATTCTGCTGGAGGGTTTAATGTCCAGAGGTTTATTCCGTGGTTACAGAGGTCTGAACATGAGCAACTGCTCCAACAGAATTTCGACCGCATGGTCTGATTCACCTTTTAAGCTCAGGGGCAGGGGGAGGGGAGGTACAGGTGAGCCACCAACCAGGTGAGAGGGGCAGGGTCTCAGGGGAGGATGACACCCAGACAGGCAATGACCTCTGGGCATAGGGGCATCTTTTGAACTTGACACGACACCTTGCTGGAATGTTAAGCCTGATTGACAGGGCTCACTCAGCATGGGGGCAAGGGGGAAGGGAGAGAGGTATAGGCACACCTGGGGAAGGGACATGGAAGTCCAAAATGGGGCATTACAGCACACCACAACACTTTAGTGCATAATTCCCAGTCTTGGCCTTTGGAACATTTTGAAAAAAATGATTTTGTGTAGTCTTTACAGTAATTTATGCTGTCTACTTTGTAGAGCACCTCATGGTCAGAAGTGGCTTCTTAGAGCTGCTTGAGTTCATGGAGGCATAATCCTCCAGTGCAATGCAGCAGATCCCACACAACTTTCTTTCCATATCATTCTTCCATCTCATTATGACTTCACAGATGGTTTATCTTTTCAGGGGCAAAATGTAGTAAAAATCTTACTTGTAAGAGCCCAACACAGCACGATACTGCACAGGAAAAACACTCCGTGTGCAGCCACAATTAGAGCCACAAGCTATAAGAAGTGCCCATGATGATCACTAAGAATAGAGCAACCTCACACCTTCCAGCACTTAGGTTCTACAAATGCTTCGCTTAGCTTCTATAAATGCTAGTCTTGGGCTCTTGCCCCGACATTGTAGGTTGAGAGCTGAAATAGGGGTTTCCCAGGCAACTCAAATCTGTCTAGCAACCACCCATGTAAGCACTCATTACAAGGTCATGGCAGTGTGTTTGCTATTTCCCATGGCATCATCTTGTTCCTTGGCAGCTACAGAAGACAGATGCGCATGGTGCCTGCTCAACCTTGGCTCCTGGTGCCAGCAACCAGAAGCCAGCTGGACGTGCAATCTGACTTTTGACAGCCAGCAGCCCTGTCCAATGCTGATACAACACCCAGCAGAGAAAAGTGAACAGAAAAGGTGCCTATTTGGTCCATACATGAGATGCCTATGGACCCAGTGCCTGGTGCTGCCTGCTCCTGGTGCTTGTCTGGGTCTGCCAGCAGACACAGGTAAACTAAGCACAAACCAGATATCCACAGAGGCATGTCAGGGAGAGCTTGATGTATTCAGGGGATCCAGGGGAGGGGAAAGTTCTGGAAAGACTGTGTTGAACTGGCAGCAATGGCATTTGGGACATATGTCACTCTTAAAAGCTTTCCTTTGCAGAATGCAGGGACTGGGGTCACCTTAAGGGCTTGCAGTAGGAATGTAAATAGCTACTTTAGCACGAAGTGCCACCACAGGGGTTACATAAAGTTATCTAACACAGCAGGATGGGTAAAGCCATTAGAACTACTGTAGCCATTGATGCTTTTTATACCTCCTTTTAGTTTGTGAATCATTCACAAACACCAAAAGTGACCTTACATTTTCTCCCAAGTTAAGAACAAATATTAGCCACTACACATTAAAAGATCCACTTAAAAATACAGCTGTTTGATGTGACACTCGATTTACATTTACTTACTGATCTGCTAATTAATGACTCTTTTCACTTATTATGTGGCATGGTTATTTTTAATTGTACATTGTTCTTCTTTGCTTCCAATTTTTGTGTCCAATGAGGAAGTACATTATATTAACACTAGTACCATTATTACATAAAAATGCAATTGCTTTGGAAAAAAATAGTATACTAGCTGAAAATCTGCAATTTAAACTAGCCCAAAAGATCTGCAAATTTAACTCACCTCATTATCTTATTTTTGATATGCAGATTGAAGTAAATATGCTTCCATCTTTACAGAATAATTTTCATGCTTAAGACTAAAGAATTTCAGAAACACTGTATAAGAGCTCCATAAAATAATCACTGACACAAGTAGTCCTTTGACTTGTTAGAGATATAGGCATTTTTTTCATCTGGGATTATCTTTTCACCTATTGGAATTAAGCAATCATGTTTGTACTAAACATTCCACTGTTTGTCCCAAGCTGCCACTAGATTATCAAGCAAAAATAACCACAAATTCTTTCGAGCTGTCCCTGGCCATTTTCCATATTTCCTTGATTTCCTAAGTACCATACTGACATTCAAAGAAGAGTCTTTACCTGGGTATTCTTTATTCTAAGAAAAAGGTATTTACTACTACTATTTTCAAATTAAGCAGCTCCATTGCTGCTGTAATGAAGTATTTCATTGCTATCATCTTCATGTAATGTGATGTTTTCTTTTTACATAATTCTAGATGTAAAAAAAGAAGTTTTTCAATTTAAAGGACTGCTATAATTATAACAGATACACTGAGAGAGACATTGAGTTTATTCAGTAGCTGAGACAGCATTTATGGTGAAAGCATAATTTGTTAAGGAAAAAAAAAACAAAATCCAAAGTAAATATTGTTTGATCAGATTAAGTAGCCAAATACCATTGTTTACATACCCACAAAGGAAACTAATTTATCTGCCATTCATTGCTTGATACATGCAAATAATGTAATTCAAAGCAACAAACACAAATATAAAAATGCCTTCCATTTCACTCAGCAGACACCTTAAAAAGCAGATTCTATAAACCATAAAAAACTTTGTCTTGCATAGGCTCAAACAGACCAGACTCTGCAAGTTTCTCAAGCAGCCTCTGAAAAGGTACCTTTGAGAAAATCTCAGATTACCAAAAGGATTTGCTTTTATTATTATTCAATATAATTTTGCTTTCAAATTAGGCAACACGGTCCTCTTTAAAACTAGTGAAGTAGTAATTTATTTCATCACCTGACATCAAAACAAAGCTTTGGGGAAGCTTTTAATAAAAGATACATAATGTTTAGCATAGCAGGCTCATACCAGTTTGGAAAACAAAACAGTAATAAGAAAACAAATGAAAAAAGCCAAAAACCAGGTTCCTGTGTAGAAAAATATACTTTAGATTAAATATTTTTTATTTGGATAAAAATTGAATGAAAAGTGTAAAATTGTTCTAATAATTTGGAATATATTAAAAAATTAAAACTATTGACCTACTTTGCTTTCACATTTGAGACAGCTCTCAAGATATTCCCACTGACTGCTGAAGACTGTTTACCAGCTCCTTTAAGAGGATTGAACAGAAAAGTAATATTCTAGAATGCACTTCAGTATTTGTCTTTACTGTACTAGGGCTTCATATCCACATAGCCACAGCTACCTACACTCAAATCAATGCTTTGACTTTTGATCAATTTAGAAAGTAAATCAGAGCAAAAAAGTGCCATTTGACTTGGGTAATAGGGTTGTACAGTTCCAGTATGACTCCAGGATTTCATGACCTGCACAGTTTCCACTTTGGTTTTAACTTAAAGGGAGCTTTGATACAAAAAAGCTCCAGATGTGCTCTGTTCAATCTACTTGAAGCAATACCACAGCTGGTATCAACAGAGAAGCTTAACCTAAATTCTTCCCGCTTTAAAGAAAACTGAGTGTCAATACACTGCTTTTAATGGGAACTTTCTGCTATGTGGAACCCAAACCAACCAGACCCTTGAAGCAGAATTACCTTTGCCTGCCTTGCCTTCTTGAAGTGGATCCATCAAATGACACTTTACTTTTATTCCCTGCAGGTGTGTTTTACTAGAATAATAAACTACCCAGGAAAAACAAAACAAAACAAGCCCCAAAAAAACTCCAAAAAAACAACCAAAAACCTCTTAAAACACAAAAGTCTGAATGGCTGGGTGAAACTTGAGATGCTTGTAAATAAAGCTATCCCTGTTCACTGTTTTTAGACTAAAGTGACCTTTCTTCTAGCTCTCCTTTTCAGTGGAATAACTTCAGTGAGTTTTTACCTTGACAGGCTGGAGAGATGGGCTAACAGGGGCCTCATGAAGCTTAACAAAAGGCAAGTGGAAAGCTCTAAACCTGGGGAAAAAAACCCAGTAAATGCTGGAGGATATCCAGACGGAGAACAGCTTGGTAGAACAGGATGTGAAGGTGCTGGTAGAGAACAATCTGATCGTGAGCCAGCAATGTGTCCTTGTAGCCAAGAGGGTTATTGGTAGCCTGGGCCACCTTAGGAGGAGCACATATTCTGCCAACCATGCCTTAACCTGGGAGTGGAAAGAGCAGATCCTCTTCTCCGTTTATTTACATGTCAGTAACACAGATAAAATCTTTACAGAACTTCAGAGGATATAGAACTAGCACAATTATCATTGTTTCATTGCAATAGTGCAAATTACACTAGTACAATAAACCAATATTTACAATATTTCAGTGCAGTATGAGCCAAAGGAAGCCTTTCTTCCAGCAGTAGGAGATGCAGATTTAATATTTAGTCTTTTTCTCCCAAGGGAAATGTCAACTTTCCTGCCTTAATTCTCTTTGGCACGAAACATTCACTGGAAATACACCTGGTTCAACAGAGAATGTTACAATTAAATACTGAATTCTGCTCTAAAATAAGCAGCTCAATTTAAATACTGAATGTCTCTTCATATTTTTTGCATCATTTTTAATTATAATACTACATGCAATTACTATTATGAAGTACTTTTCAGCTTCAGAATTCCACAGCCAAAATTAGATCATAATAAAATATTTCTTTGGAACTTTTTTAAATTTCAATAAAAGGTTCTCTTTCACTCCTTTTTAATGTGAATGTTCATTTTAAATGCATCCAATTTAAACACTATAGCACTTTGACAGTGCATTACAATAAAACATAAAACTGACAGAATTAATTAATGAACAGTAATTACTGTAATTTACAGTAATTCTGTCTGACAGCATCTAATTACCAACAGAGCATCCCTATGACTATAAAGGTAAGCATTTTATTGCTTCTCATTTTTTAATGGGGAAATTGAAGCAAAAATGTTAATTAAGCCCAGAATACTGAAAAATTAGATGTCCAGAATTTAGTCTGGTATGTATTTGTGGTAGATTTAAAGCTTCTCTTTTTTTCAGAATGGCTCATTAGTTTCTGGATTCTCCTATTGTTTCAGCATATTTTAAGACAGTAAACAGTCTGATTGGGAGGGGTAAGAAAATCTTCCAAATTATATATTTTGCTGGAGTTTTAATTTCTCACAAGGGGGCAAATCCCAAATATCTAAGTGGAACAATTAGATTTTAGATTAGGTTGGACAGATTATTTATCAGGAATTCAAGTACAGCAGCATTCAGGCTTTTAAAAGAGATTTTTCTTCCTCTCAAAACTCCCCAGGTCTCTTCCTGTGGCGCCCATCTCCAGCATCTCATTTCCCAGTCTGTATGGAATTCAGGTTTGCCTTGTTCCAGTTGCAGAAGCCAGCACTTGCTTTTGATCATCTGGCTGGAGATAGCACAGCCCTCTCATTTGTTGAGGTCTCTCTGCAGGGCCTCTTTGCCTTTGAGGGAGTCAAGAGTTCCTCTCAATTTACTGTCATCTGAAAACTTATTAATATACCCTCAATTTCTCTGTCCAAGTTGTTTGTGAAGATTTTGAAGGGCACAGGAATGAGGATGGATCCCTATAGAACCCCACTGGTGACAGTTCTCCAGTCTGATGTCATCACATTCCCTATAACCTTTATGTCCAACCCATGAACCAGCTGCTCACCCATCCCATGATGGGCTTATCCAGCTGTTGTGTTCTGGACATTTTGTTCAGAAGGACCCTGTGACAGACGGACAGCAAGGAAAGCTTTACTGAAATAAAAAACTTGCTTTAGAATCCTACCTTAAAACTCATGTTTTGCATTGTAAAAATATATCAATAAATAAAAAAACCTTGAACTAATCCAAATTGCTTAACTGAATACAGATAACAGCAACAGAACATCCTTCCTGATCCCATTTCCCAGACAATGGGGATGTTTCCATTTTATTCAGGAGCAAAATATGCAAGTATATGAGTGAGAGTGAGAACCAAGATCAGGAAGTTTATGATCATGTGTTCTTTGTATGCCCATTTGTTGTAATTTGTGGGGAAAAATACCCAGAACAACTGAATGAGATATTCAGGCTGCTGTACTACTTGTATATACACCCTACTAATCTTCTGCATTTCTTCATCAGAATATTTGCTTATCCTTTCCTGTCACTGGTTCATCTTTCTGTCCCAGAACAATTTTCCACTGTAATGGAAGCTTTTCCCATATAATACCACATTATCCTGCACTTCTATGAATCCCTGCCACCAAGTTATTGGCAATATGAAGTACATCGCATTAACAGAAAGTTGAATTGGTACAAATCCATAAAGTAACATAGATGTTTTGAACCTGTGACAAAATATGGTTCTCACAGATACATTCCTTGGACACAGGAATGCCAAAGAGAGAAGGAATCTAAGGTTTAAATTTCCCCACCCAAGTAGTTTTACTGTCTGTGATGGTACGTATTCCCACACCACAGGCCAAGGCTGCAACTGGGCTTCTCCTCAGCTCTCTGTTTACAGAAGAGCTATGCCTTTCTCTGTTCTTTAAAATTACCAGAATGCAATTCAGTAAAAGTGCATTAAATAAATATGTTGGAAATATAGTAAAGACATAAATACTTCTGGACTGGAAAATGAATGGTTTTCAAAGCAACGCTATATTTCATCATGCTATGCAAATTGAACCTGTCCCCCTGGAGTTTGCTGTTTCTTGGTTTCTGTTAACACATGAATCTGCTTACTTTAACCAACTGCTGGAAAAAATGAATCACCTAGAAAAAGACCTGTGAGACTGCACTGAAGTCCTGCATGTACCATTGCACACTGCTTAATTCATATATGCCATAAATAGCAAAACTGCCATTATTTTTCTTAAAGGTATGGAAAATTTGCACCCATTGTTAGAAGTTCAAAACTACAAATATTTCTTCTAACATTGCCAAATAGCAGAGCCTATAAAGTCACCTTGCTATTTTTTCCCTTTTCCTCAGAAAAGGTTAGAAAGGCAATACAGAAAGCTCACTTTCCATTTTCCAATACATGGGTAGTGCACAAACACACAGTATCAGCCCCAAGTTTTCTCTCTGACACTGAAGACAGAAAACTGAGACCGCACAAGAAAAGATAACAGTTTCAACGGCGTCTAGATTTGGGTATAAAAAGACATTTGCCAAGCTTTCTCACTTTTTTAAAGATTTACAGGTATAATCAGAGGTAATTAATAGATTACTTATAGTCTCTCCTGCATCGTCTTCTCCTTTTGGTTCACTAGCAGATGTATCACACATGCTCATATTCACACACACCTGTAAGTCAAGGAAACTGCTGACATTCTTACTATTCACACTGTTTGTACTATGATAATGTAGTTGAACATGTAAATAAAACAATGACAAAAAATTACATCAAGACTTGGTGTGAATTATTCACTCACCTGCGTGCACCTTTGGTGCAACCTCTTTCTTAGTGCAAACTCTGAAGGATCTCCTTTTTAATTGAAAGAGAAGCAACAATTCTGGGCCTCTTTTGTAGCACCTGCCACACAAACGTGCCCAGAGTGTAAAGGGATATTGCCGTGACTCTGTAATGCTCACAAGAGCCAGCTCTAGTGCCTCTGCCACTATTCCTACCTTCACCAACCTGCAGAAGAACAAAATCTGACTTGATTTTTATCACATTTAATTGAAGATACTTTCAGTATTGTGGCAAATACAGTCACCTAAGAAAAGATTGATAAAGCAATCTGAAAGTCATGATTAGGATGCTTACACGCCGCACTGAAACAGGTACTTGGCTGTCAGCAGCCTAACTAGTGAACAGCACGTCTTTGATGGGGAGCCCCATCAGACCCTGTATGAGAAAGCAATGAAAGGAGACACCTTTGAAAAGTTTAACAGCTGCTGCAAATTACAGTGCTCTCCTGTATTACAATATTATTCCCTATTTTATCTATCCAGAAGGTCACTCCATTTCATGAGGGAATCTTATAGTCCAAAATCTAATTTCAATGTGATTAAGAAGAAGAAAATTCAAATACTGAAATGTTCATTTAAAAGGGATGCATTTATTGGATGTGAAAGCCCTGGAGCAGTTTGCACAGAAGTTCTAGGTTAAAAGGCCAGCTCCTGAAATGCTGTAATCTCTCTCACAAACACAGATTTCCATACTGACAATTTGCCAGTATAATTTATTAGAGATATTTTGGCCAAATTGAACAATTTCTATGAAGTATTCCTTTTTAAATATTCACTATATTCCAATGAAATACAGAGGTTTTTCTTTTCCTTCTGACTTTTCTCTGCATTTGTGAGCTCTTCAGTTTCTCTGAACTATGCTTCCATCACTCAGGAACTACTTCACTGCTTAAGGACAAAGCAGGCTGCCTGGAATGCCATATAGCATTTAAACAAAGCAAGCTTGGTAGTGAGCAGCAATATATTCTATTAGCCCTGTTGTTTGAACTTATCTAGACAAGCTAGCAGACTTGAAACCTTTTCTTTGGAACAATACAGGACCACAAAAAATACTCATTTGAATTCAACTTGGATTTACACTAGAACTTCACTGTTCCATTCTGCAAAGAGGCACCAGCCTTGGAATGCAGTTCATGCAGAGTTGCATTGCTTCATACTGTGGCAACTGCAAAAGAGCTGCAGTGCAAATAAAATTCAGTGTTTTCTTTTTCTAACAACTGCTAGGATCACTTTCAAATCAAGACTTCCTGTAAAATCAAGAACAGCTGTAAAATCAACAACTTGAAAGCAAAGCAGCAATGAAAAGTGAATTCTAAGGCCTTCAGAAATCCACACTTTTTATTTGCTTTTATAGGTATAGAGTAACACACCATAAAGCTTTAAAGATTTTTGTGAAAATATATTTCACAGTGATACAAAAGAGCTGCATAACAAAATACAACACACTTATGGCTCAGAAATAACAGGCATTTCCTTCAGTGAGGAGTAGATCTAATGTGGGGCAGCCCTTGACTTTTATCAGGTAGCTGTCAATTTAAGAAAAAATATAAGGAATAAAGGGAAAAAAACACCTTGGTTTACAAGCAACTTGCTAAAAATCAGTGCTTCAAACCTGCATTTCAGATGTAATTCCAGTAACTTTTTATCCCCTGTAATCCATCAATATAATATGACACTTCAAACCAGACTCTAATCTTTCAAATTAATATTTTAAAAAGATTACAAGTGGTTTTGTTTGACTCCTTGGAAATGCTTTTTATTTTAATGAATAGAAGGCAGACCTCATGATGTGTGCTCATAATTTTATTGGTGCACTGCTGATACTGCTTTCTTGACTTAAGAAAACCAAGATACCACAACTGCAGTTAGTTTATGTCTCTTATCACATACTGGCTATCAGTAAATTTCAGATATGTTTTCTCTGAATTAAAACCTACCAGTAGCCAAGTCCAAATAGCAGTGTTCATAATAATTTATTTTATTAAATTATAATTCAATTTGGAGCATTCTTAGCAGCATTATCAACCTCTGGCATTTTTGACAGCAAGGCAGCTAAGTCTCATAGAGTACAATTGGTAGATGTTTTTATTATACCACAATGCCCTAAAAACTAGGGAATAGTGATTTCTCTTTTGATATCAATTCAAAACTTCACAGACTCTGTGAAGAAGACTCTGAATCTGTATTACTTAGATCAGTGATGCAATTGCTGTTAGGTGAAAGGTGGGTGAGGACAGCCACTGCTTTATTTTGTAGTCCTGATATTTTGGGCCCATTCAGTATTGAGATGAGATTATTGTGTAGCTAGGAAATGTTATAGCTCTAAATAACAGATAATTATTAATTTCTTTTCCACTCTTGTTTCATTAGTTGCAGCCATATCTTTTCCCACTAAAAGTCCCTTTAAATGGTTTCTAATTTGCTGGTACAGTTTCACCACTAACTGTGAGGGAAAGAGGAAAGGTTTTCACACCTCCAATTGAGTGCTACATCAGCTTGTCTTAGCAAATGGCCAAAAATAAATCAATTGTAGTTTGCTCTACCTAAAGAGACAAATCATTCTAATCAAAGTGGTAATTTAACAGACTACAAGCTAGTGAGTTGCTTGGTTTGTTTTTTCTTTCATTAGACCAACTAAAGATGTCATTCCTTTAATCTTTATTCATTATGTGACAGAATCCGATGTGGCACTAGACTAAATACCAACTAACTCCTTACTTTTTTAGTAAGTTCTTGTTTAACAAGAACTAGAATACTCTACATTCGTCTTATAAGCCTTCTAATCTATGCAAGAACTTAACATAAAAAAAAACCCTCCAAACCTATCATGCTCTTTTCTTTTGAAATAAGGACAGAATAGACAGGACCACTCTAAAGAAGTGAAATTTAGTGATGTTCCACAATAGTTCTAAGAAATCCCCCAAACACATGCATTTGTTTTTCTATCAACAGTGACATAAAATAAATAGGTAGTAGACATTTTTCTGATAAACAAAATATTCTGAACCATTTTCATTCACCAAAGTCACAACTTTTCAATGTTTATGTTGTCATTAGAGCTAAATTATAAAATTGAGAAATTTCCAGCAGAAATTTATATGACAGGAAGGTCATGGTAAAGGAGATGATGCTTTCCTATTGGAAAAGAGTTTATGTATATGCTGGCTATTGTATGGACTACATTTATTTGATTAGAAATAGATTATGCTTCCTTACACTACTTAGAATATTCTTACCAAAAATTGCTTCTTTGCATTTCTAAGTGTGTTTGTTTGCATCTTAATTGTATTTTTAATATCTTAAAGAATAACTAAGATTATATCATAAGTAAATAGATGATACAGCCTCAACAGTTTTTAAAGGTAATTTATTTGAAAGTTGGAAGAATGCTTCTTCACACAGCTGAGGTTGTTGGATAATTTTTGATCTTTTGTGAAAACTAGGCACATCATCATTGGAAAATGAAGATATTCTAGTGTGGATAACAGACAAATCTATGAAGACATTTACTAATCACATTTTGTCTTTTGTGATAGCTATTAACAACAAAAGTTCACGATTAACAAATTTTTAATTCAATAATATTAAATAATGAGATGCCAAGCTTACTATTAATGCTATAAAGATCTATCACAAACATATTTTTTCCTGGAATTTATGAACATTTTCTAAAGCAGCAATCAGAAGTGTTCCTCCTTATTTGATCTGTTTTTGATAAAGAGCCTAATCCCTTTTAAGACAACACAAAAATGTCTGATTACTTGAGTAAAGAATTTTACCCAGAAAGTAAATAACAAACAAATCTGCAGTATCTTAAAATTTCACACCTAAAACGAGATTAACTGCTGTGTCATCCCAGTCTTCAGTATGAAAATATGCTCTTGTTATTAGATACAACAAACTCCTATTTCAAGCTGTTGCCTGTAACAACATTTGGACAATGTATGCTTAAAAATAAAGACAAAAAATAATTCATCTTCTGAAACTACAAACACTAAAGGAAATAAGTTCAAAGACAGCAATAATGTGAAAACTTAATGGGCCACATTCCCTGGAAACACCACTTTAGGGCAGCTTTCTACAAAAATGAATTCAGCCTATTTCTTTGTGTTTCATGACTTCTATTGAAATATGGAAAGAATGACAAAGAAGTAAAAAAATGAATGTCTCTAATATCAGACAGACAGCAGTAACAAGGTGATTTTAAACTGTATTTATGCACAAGTAACAAATGCTTTAACTTGAGCCTCCATCCTGCAAGAGTTGTGTTTGTCCATCCTGATCGTTTCACTAACGCCAGTGAGATCACAAACGCTTTCGAAACCAGAGACTGGAACCTTGTCTACACCAGAAAACATTTTGGCTTATAAATACACTTGAATATTGAAAACAATCAAAGTTTGAATCAGTGTTCCTGTTACAGAACACTTTTACCAATCTAGCACCCATTAAAAGCAAGAGGCTGCTCTGACTGGCATAAATTCTATCAGCGAAAAGCAGACATGTAGTTTTACCTACAACCTTGTCTGTAGTGTGAGTTGAAAAATAGAAAGCATATCCCTAACTAACTCAATTATGCTGGAAAATCACAAGTACATTTGGACTTATTTCTACTTGTATAACATTACACAATTACACAAATATATACAAATTACAATATATATCCCCAGAGGAAGAAAAAAAAAACAACAAAAACAAAAGAGAAAGAGAGAAAATAAAATATTTTTGAATGCAAATTGAAAACTAGAGAATCAGCAGAATAATTCTGGCATATCACTGTGTCTAACTATAACACTGAAGAAACTGCTAATAGTTCAAAAACAGACAACTGAGGAGGTAAAGAGCTAGCAGCAGGAGGTGTCTGTAGCAGAGGAAGCCTTAGTCCCAGTGATAATCTAGACTTTCCAGCTTCACAATATAAGATATTTATCTGATTATAGAATTCAGAAAGATAAGAAAAAAATGAGTTTTTCAAAAAGCAAAGTAAAATTCCTGTGTAAGTAATTCCAACCAGCTCTGAACAGACATATATACATAGGATATATTTCAAATTTTACTCTGTATCATGACTTTTAAAATGTAAACAAATCTCAGTCTGTTCTAGCCTCCTCCATAAGTTTTCCTCCCTCAATGTGGAATTCTTTCTTAGATGTTATCTGAGAATATCTGAGCTATCTGAGAATGAGAAATGATTCTGTCTCAAGGACTAATTTCCTCTCCCTTCAAAAAAGACTTACTTCTATTGTTCTGGTGGTACTAATAACTGGATCGTAGAATTGGTCCAGAAAAAAATACCCTGCAATTCAAAGCAAATTTAAACATCTCAAATCACAATGACCCAATGTAAGGGCTCTGGATCTTTATGAAGTATTCCATATTTTACTATGTTGATAAAATATTTTATTATAACAAATATTTTACTATAAAATATTCAATATTATTGCTTAAGTGCCTAGGGCTGATTAAGTCAGGAAAGTTTTAAAAGATTATTTCAAATGTATCTAAGCATGAAATTAGGAAAATTAAACCAAACCAACCAAACCAAATCATACCAGTTTTGTCTCTATTAAGAAAGAAAAATGTCCTTGATTTTTTTCTGGGCAATTTCTAATACTTCTGTGCTCCTCAACTGGCAGCTGATAATGGGTTCAGACTTTATAACTCTCTGAGATGTCCTACCGGGGGGGGGGGGAAACAAATAAGCAAGCAAAGAAACAAAAAGTAATCTACAAAAAAAAAATTTAGCAAATTAAAGGTTTGGCAGCTAAATTCTCTAAAGTTACCAAACATGCTTCCTTTCCGTTTCTTTCATGATCTCCCTACCTATTAATGATCTCTGAGCAGAGCTCTTTTATGACACAGGATAACAACTTCATTACAATGGAGAATTTTCCTCACAGTTTGCTGTTATTATTGAAATCTAAAAGAGAGAAAACTGGCACAAGGCAGTGGAATAAGTCAGCGCAGGAAAGACCGAGGTGGGCAAGAGACACCAGGTGGACATGAAACCAAAGCAGGATATTGCCTTATTAAACTCAAGAAGCCTTCTACTGGCAAATGTCCTGAAACAACAGAAAAAGGTGTCATGTATTTCTAGGGGCTGATACAAATAATCTAAGATTGTCACCAGTCACTTTGTATCAAAGATTACTTTGCAATATCTAGGAAACTTGTAGCACTAGCAGGAAAATGATCCAGTACCCTTTTTTACTGCCCTTGCCTTGAGGGTGCTCTTCTCTCACCCAACCCACTTGAAATCCCTTGCTTTTAATCAAATCTTTAACACAGAAAAAGTGTGGCACAGACCCCATGGATTCTTCCATAATTTTTAACCCATGTGAAGACCACATTCTTTTTATAGACCATGCCTTTTATAGAGAGCAGGGAAGAGGTTTGTGGGAAAGGAAATGTGTAGCGGCAGCAATCATCACTTACAGGATGTGCTCATTACCTTTCTTGACATTAGAATATTTGATTCATAACCCTGGCATTTCATATTGCTTTAGGATCTCTGAAAATCATTAATGAAAACAAGATTTGGGCATTTTTAGTAGCTTACTTTCATTCAAAACAGAAGGGCCTCAGATGACTTTTTTACCCATGCACTCTGAAATGCACGATGGGTTTGGGAACTCCACATAGTTAGTGTCAAAGCAAAACAGTTATGAAAATTATTTTAAAGCTTTGCTTTCGGTCTTTGAAAGAATCTTGATCAAGTAAGCATACTAACTACTACTAACTACTAAAAATACTGATTTTTTAAAAATTGTTATTACACATATTAATAACTAGAAATAATAATCTATTGTTTTTCTCCAGCTTTTGCAAGTAATCCTAAATGTGACTGTCATCTTAATTAAACTGATCTACCTGTGGCTTTCACTCAGAGTATAAACTATAACCTGATTTTGGTCTAGTTTAAAAATACATTAATTCATCTCAAAATAAGACATGTTTTTCACATCAGCAAAACATCAGTTGTGGACAATGATGCTTAGAAGTGATGGAAAGACCTGCCTGAGTGAGAATGCATGCCAGTGGACTCAGGCAGGACATCCCTAATACCTTGGGAAGACACATCAACATCATGCCTGTAATATGAACATCCCTCCACAATGAATTAGCAGCCACAAAAGGCAGCAGTTCCCCTCCAGGTACACACCCCAGCAGGGCTTCCTCCACAGCTGATGGCCAAGTGGCCATGGGCAGTCGAAACCAGGAAATCAGTGGTTATAGCAGACCAAAATGAGTAGGACATCAATGAAAATAATCACAGCCTTAGATCATTACAAAATAAGTGCAAATTTGATGGGACAGGCATTTTTTTTCTCACCATGCTGTTCAAAAAAAAGAGAAGTGAAAAATTAAAAATAGGGGCAAGCTTTGGATCAGGGGCAGAGGACTTGGGGAGAGTCATCAGAGAAGAAGGGGGAGAAAAGCAAGAAGTGCCAAGGAAATATGAGAGGAATGAGAACTGTGGCTGGGGAGTGACCAAGTGGACATCATCCAAATTCATGTATGGGTTACTCAAGGGAGGGAGAACAACTCTTCTCTCTACACCAGAGGTTCATGGTAAGAGAATACAGGGAAGAAAACAGAGGGCACCGTGTACCTTCTTTGTAACACATAGCACCTTACCATTACAGATGTACTCTGGGAGCAATCAAAGAGGCAGTAAAGATCTACTCTATTTAAATTGTTCTAGACCTGACCTATGGGAGTTGTAGTAAAATTAAACTGCTTCTTTTGCATACAAAAGTAAAGAGCAAGTGAAAGATTTGACTTATGTTAAGTAAATAATTTCAGTAAGAAGAAAGCTATCTTTTATAACCCTTCAGAATTCTTTGCAGAAAAAGAAGTGGTTTGTTTTCAAAACTACTGGTTATGGGGTGAATTGACAACTCAGTCTTTGACTAGATTATGAATATGCAAATAAACCCATTAAACATGGTGGTTTTCGCACACTGTAAATCAAAGTTCACATCCATTCACATTCAGTAAGACAGAGTATCTTTATATTTACATGTAAACATGGAGGGATACTAACTCTATCCTAGATTCTGAATTTTAATATGTATGAAATTTGATCCATAATCATTGCAACTAACCAAAAGATATGCTGAAGTTTTTGTACACTCCAATCAGGTGAATAAATCTTCCTTATATTTATCTTAATTGGAAGGTTTTGTCCATCCTCTCAGGGACGTGAGACTTTTCAATGGATGAAATTGTATGATGTAGCTATTGTGAACCATGACTATTGGTATACAATTTCAGTGGCATAGAAAACCAGAGCATTTACTATGAATCCTAACAGTGTCACAATGTGGCAATGAAATAGCCCAGTAAGACTTTGCTGCTGTGAATAAAGAAGGAAAGACTATCCCTACGCTGAGGTGAGTATGGAGTCTTTTGCCAACTTGCACTTTGTTTCATAATGAACACAATCTCATTATTATCACCTCAGACCTTGACCAACACCAGACAGCAATTGCCATTAGTAACAGCAGTCCTTAGTTATCATCCACTGATGATAATTCTCATCAGTGAAGAAGATACAATTCACTCTAGCAGGGAAAAGAGAAATGCCCATCCTTTCACCAAGCTTGGGGCAACTGTTCAGCTCCCACTGAGCAGGACTGCCACAAAGACTTTTTTTTTCTGATGATAAATTTCTCCATGCCATTCTGCAAACGACTTCTAAACTGATGATGTTAATTTTGTTTTCAAACCATGTTAGTTTTCCAATTCCTAGATTAAAATGGCCATTTACAGTCAGTATCACTTTGCCTGAAAACACCTAGAAAGGTCATGTATTAATTAGGCTGTGTTTCCAGAAACAATTTAATGTAAAAGTAGACTTATTTAGATAGGCCCGTTTTGAGTCTTTTACCATAAAATACCATGTGCTAGTCAGGATGCATTCAAAACTGAAATAATTATGTGTGACCAAACAAGAATGTTTTTAAACATTAAAGAAAGGCAATGCACTGTATACAGCTCTCAATATAGCCCACTCATAACCTTTTTATTTTAAGGCAAATTGAATTATTTTATATACCTCGATATAAATTGTCAGTATAAGATATTAATCTCTGCAATCACCCTGTAAGAGATAAGAATGCTCTGTAATTTGTGTACCATCTGATATGAGTTTGCATGAATACATACTTAAGGCAGAGCAGCTTCTCTGGCAATAGGTTTTTGGTATTATTTTATGTGTAGCAAAGTTCCTTAATATTTAATATAATTAAAAAAATATATATTTTCAAGCTAAGGTTTTTCAGGTTCTCTTTACCCTGATATGAAAGGAACCTTGATAGAATAATTGTCCAGATTAGAAATATTTTCAAATAAATCAGACTCTAATTAATTTACAGACCTCATTTAAACAGGTGTGTGAAATTCAATTTTTTGTTTATACCAAACTGGTGGCTTATTTCTTTTTAAATCATGTATTTACAAATATTGATTACTTTCATTTTTTAATTGTTATTTTATAAAACATTCTAGGGGAAAAAAATCTTGGAGGATATTTCCATTGGTAGCCTTTACATTAAGAATTCCATATATAAGTGACTCCTTTAGAACATGTACTGGTTGATTGCACAAGAAAATTATTGCTTTCTCATAACAAATATATTGCTAATTCAGGAAAATCAGTTCAGTAAACATACAAAGATTTTACATTACAGATCTTAAAACTGAGTCAAATACTGAGTCAAAGAATGTTCCTGAACAAAAGGAAGCACATATCGTTGGTGGTTGAGGTATGTGAAAGATAAATAGGAGTGGCACTTAGGGGCATGGTTTAGTGGTGGACTTGGAAGTGCTTAGTTAATGGTCGGACTTGATAATCTTAAAGGTCTCTTCAAACAAACTTGATCCTATGATTCTGATTCTATAAATTACTCCTGTGTGAATTAGATTCTTTACCCAACAAAAGAGATGTGGCCACTGACAAACTGCTATATAACATTTACTACTGCATTTGAACATTTATCTGGATGCAAGAGGGTAATTTTGTTATCAGCTTAATCCCTTGCTAAAAATCCCTTGCATCCCTCTGTGCTAAAACTGCATAGCCAGCCTTTGCCTCTCTGCTGAAACAGCCAAAAGTTCAAATTTGCATTATCAGAAATGCAAAATGTCTTACAGTGTGTTCTAGTGTAAGATCCAGTGTCCCCACCATAGTCAGTGGAAATGTAATAAATACAGCCAGAATGTTCAAGGCAGTTCAGCTCACCCTAAAGTAGGCAGTTAACACTGGGTAAAAGTTTGTCCTTGTACTGCATTGACTAGAGTAGGGTTTGCTTCACTTTTCACACAAAAACATCCTGCAAATTCTGTAATAGCACAGGGAGTTCTGCCTACCCTCCCTCTGACCCTCTCAAAGGGCAAAAGTCTTGCCCATTTTATCTCATATCAGCCACAGAATGTTTGAACATTTGAGTATCATGGCAAGAAATGCCCACGACTGGGTAACTAAGTCAAATGCTAGACCTCCATCAATGATAACTGTAAGTTAGACACCTGCTGACATAGAGATACTTGAATTTAAATACTTTAGTACAGATATTTTTTGAGTGAGAGCTGGGACCTACTCTTGTTTTCTCTAGCCATTTAACTGACCTTTCATTCTTTCATATCATGTGGATGCATTTTGAGACTTATATATGATAAATTGGATTTGAACAGAAGCGGATAACTTTAAAAAAGCTCCAGGAGTGGTAATAATCTTTTAAAGTCAGAAACTTTAGGCACTGTGTTGCTTTTTAAAACCATGGAAGGATCTTTTTCAAAAGTAATAAAATTGTATAGAAATGCATGGAATCAGCAAGCATAAAAACACAAACCAAAACAAGACAGACAAAACACATGGAAGGACAATATCACTAAAATATTCTGAACCCATCAACAGAAATACACTTCACTGTCATATGAAATAAAATCCAGGTTCATACTTACCAAAAACCAAATTTCCTGGTCAAATGGGATGGTGATAACATAATTTCTGATAAGAAACAAAACAAAAGCTGTCTTCCTGAGAGATTTTTCTAACTGAATGCTAGGGCTGTGACATAAGGAAAGTATAAAAAGAAACTCATACCTTGAAATAATGCAATGAAGTTGGAGAGTGAGTGGTAGAAGAGATGTATTCATTACAAGTATTTTTACATGATATTTGAAAACTAGAGAGCACCAGTATTTTCCCTTTTTTTTTTCTTTAAATCTTCAGCACTGCATGCTGAAAGTGACCTACATCACTCTCCATACAGTACATCAAATAACCCATTACTTAACAAATCAGTGAAGCACCTCTGCTAAATGAAAGGGACCTATAGCTTTAATCCCACTTCGATTAACTTTGTTCTTCTCAGAAGGCAGACCTTAATTTATATCAATTTGCAGTAATCTTTACAAGAAAATTCTACTTCACTTACACATGCTGTTTGACAGAAAAATGAATTTCTCAGGCCTGTGGATACCCTATGATGGTTCCAATAAAAATTGCCCCTAGTAACAATGAAAAACCTGAACACTTTCTGTCTGCTTAAATGATTTCTTTGGTTAGACAGATGATGAAGTTTAATGATGTATGTTGTGAATTCTCTCCACTAACAAATACAAGTAGCACTTTGATCAGCAGAAAGACCTCAAGGACGTTTGGTACAGTCATGTAAAGTTTCCTGTACATCTCTGTAGAAAGGCATTTTGTTACTGTATTCACTTATACTATTACATGTCTCTGTAAAATAAGTTAAATATTTATAAAGGTCATCAAAACAGTATGTTATTATTACCAATGGGGAAATAAAAAAAAGATATCTTTCAGGATAATGTTTTGCAAGTGGAACCAACTAAAGGTAATCCCTTAATTGCATAAAGAGGCATTATACTTATTTCAGGTGCCCCAATTCTTTGAGAACCCACACTTCTCATGATAATTGATTATTTTTCACAAGTCTTATATCTATATGAGCACAATTTCTCAGGGTCTTCAAAGACCAGATCTGCAAATACGTATCTCTTATGCATTTCCTTAAGTATAGTGGGATTTAGAAGCTGCAGCAGAAATAGAAGGTATCATTTGTGTGTACACTTACTTTTGCAAAGTCTGAATCCATAATAAGAAGATGCCAATGGGATGCTCAGAAGGTCTGTTATATTATTGCCTAATCCCTTCATGATCTGAAGCCACAGAGAAGTCACATTTTCGCTGAATAACAAGCATGCAACAAATTCTTGATATGCCAAAAATGTCTGGTGCTCAGATGCCAGGAGATCAGCCAGTTCATTTCTTTTGCATCTCAAAAGTTATCACATTTGAGGAAATATAGGTAAAAATAGATGCTGGAATAGTTTTGGCAGCAGGAGCAGACTACCTGTGAACTTGTTTGTTAGCACATACACAACAGCCAATGACTCCACAAGAGGAAGAGTCAGAAAAAGAAGTAGGATGCCTGTTTTCAGGTTTATGTGCTAGCATGAAGCAGAGCCTGAATCCAGACTGTGAATGCCTCAGCACTGAAGCTGTAAGACATGCATCATCTCTGTAGTTTTCTTTATTCAAATTACTATTAAAAAACCTATCACCAAGTGGAATATCTGCAGCAGAAAGGACTGGGACAGCCTTTCACCAAAACAAATGCCTTCTGAAAACTGAGAAAACTGAGCCTCAGATTTTCAGGTTTGAAATGTTGCTTCACCTCTGGCAGAACAGCATTACAAAACATATGTTCAGCCATCAGTGAGATGCCAAAGCAACCACAGGGCTTCAATTTATTATGCAGGTGAGGGAATGGTTGCTTATTTTCAAGTTATCAAGGCTAATGACTGGATGGTCTTAAAAAACAACAGACATCAATGATCCCAACAAGTATGAACAGAACCAGACACCTCACAACAACCTGTGTTTAGGCAGGGTTAGATATGACCTCATCCTCCAGACTAAATTTTGACATCTGAGTCCATAGTCCTGCTCAGTAGGTATATAGTGCTCACAGGTATATAGTGCTTTCCGAAGTGCCATGAGGTTCCCTAACCTCCAGCTGGTGATTCAAAAAAGGCAAGTTTGCTGTCAAAACTGCAGGCCTCAGGTTGATGCTTTTGACATTACAGAGCAACTCAGGTGTGTTAGGTGGCTATTGGGAGATAGAGTAGAACCTTTTGTTCATGCAATACAAAGAGTTTAGGGAGTTATTCACCTGATCAAATAAATGCATTTATTTTATGTGGAATGGCTGTCTAGGTTTTCTTGACTACAGAATAGGCATTAAGATGCCAATCTATGTTCTGAGGCAGATTTATCCATGATATAATTATCAAAATGGTTGCCAAAAAAAAAAATTAAATAAATGAAATTTTTTCACAGATCTGGAAACCCTCACTTCTGGTTTGCAATTCCGTGGTTGACATAAAATTTTAGGGACATTAGTGAAAGTAATAGTAGGGAAGGGTTTCCTGAATGGTCTTTCTCACAAACAGTTAAGCAAAAGATACTCTCAAGTCAGCTTAGAATTTAGGATTTCTAACCAGAGAAAGAGATGCCAGTCCTGAAATTCTTTTTTGTATCATTTTAGATTATTTCCCACTGTGTCACACTATGAATACATGAATAATTAATGTGGCAGCAACAAATCCAAACATATGGATTTGTATGTTTTGTGTTGGTCTTTGTTAAAAGGATAACATTCTGTACAAACACAAACAAACCCTGTTGCCCTTCATTCTTCCCTCCCTCTGGGATTAGCATTGTACCAAGAGTAAAGGCAGACAGTTTACAAAGCCTTTTGCTGTTTAAATATATAGATGCCTAAGTAAATGCTATAATTTTGCAGTACAGTTTTATTTATACATAATCTTTTATTGATTTGTAGTCAATTATTAAAGCAGTGGGTATCTGACCTAAGTTTGGATAAAACATTGCTAGCACAAATATGGATTTTGATGTGGATGTAGTTTTTTGGTTGATTAGTTTTGGTTGTGGGTTTTTGTTTTAATCCCTCTATTTCAAATATAGTTCAAGAAGAGACATCCCACTGAGTCTATATCAGTTCAAGAAATGGCAATTCATTGCATTTCTAATGTGTTGTTCAAGCAATTATTAGTTCAACTTTGAGATAATTTTTGTAAGAAAGACAGTAGGTATCATGATACTCATACCAAAGTGATGATATTTTATCAAGGCAATTTAAGTCAAGAGTACAAATTGGCTTGGATGATACTCAGGATCCTGGAGGAAGTAATTTTTAAAATGAAAAAGAAAAAAATGAGCAATCACAAACAAACAAAAAGACAAGAAAGTAGCAGTTTCTGAGTGCAGTTTCTGAGCACAGTTTTCATGTGTGAATGCCACTCAGGAGCTCAAATATATTTGTAGTTAAAATAGAGATGCACCGAAGCAAATTACAGCTTTCCTGAGGACAAAAGGAGGGGGTGGAGGGACTACCATGAGTTTAAAATTAGAAACTCTTCTCAAAGCTGATGATTACAGTTAAATATAAATGAGGGAATCCAGCCCATGACTGTCAAACAGAAACAGCTTCATAGCCCTAAGGGCCTTTCTAAAAACCATCTGAGTTCTAGTCTGCTACAAGAAAGGTGATCAGTCACGCATTCCACACTCATACAGGGGAAAAAATACTTAATAAGAGTCGCAAGATATTTGACCCAGAAGATTTGATCTAATATTCTTTATATAATATAAAATTATCTTGCATGACTTCATCAGAAGTCCCTGAGGAGCTATTGCATAGCCACTGCAACTCTGTTTTGTTAACTGCCCATTTTTTCCTCAAATGAACCTTGTTGAAGATGCCTACTCATTTCAGCTTTTAGAAGGTCATTTCTGATTTTTGAAATCATGTACAAAATGCAAAAATACTGATATGCTTTGTGTATAATTTATTCATTTCCCTGTTCACTAGTTCTTTTTCTTCCCTTCACTCTTCCTTTTTCCCGTTTTGGCCCATATTCGTTTTGTACATGGATGCCTGAGGTGAAAAAATCCCAGCTCATAGATGCTTTTTCTCTTTTAACAAGTTAATGAAGAAATAATAGTCCAAGATGAAACTACATTGGAAACACAAAGTCTATTTCTTAATCTGACAGATACAATCAGACTGTCTTCTAGTCAACAGCAAGATATCTAGCTAGAAATTCTGCCAACGATATTTCTTTTATTCAATGGACAGTCATTCAATCAATATAAAATGCATCTCAGATGAGAAGGGAACAAAAATTATTTATCAATCTTAAGTGGTCTGAAAAAGCAGAGCAAACAATAGAAAAAAAGTCAGGAAGTATATAGGCTTGTTTCCCTGCTTGTTTGCATGTTTTTCCTCTGGTGATATATTTTCCAGTATAAATTAGCTCATGACCAGTGCCTCAGATTCAAATTTATTCTTCTAAAAACCTACAAAAAACCACAAGTTATTCCTCTTGTAACTAAAAAAACTGCACTGCCATGAATTTATTCCATATTACACTCTTAATTAACTCATATGTGCATAAAGTTTGAAGATGAAAAGTGTATTTCCTAATACAAGCAGGCATGGTTTTCAATGTTTCAGATAGCATTTATTTTTCTCTCAGATACATTACAGTACCTAAAAAATCTGAAGGCTGCCCGAAAAACTATGTGTACTAAAACCAAGTGTTTCTACAAGTAAGATTTAAAGCATTGAAGAAATAATAAAATCTCTGTTTTGCATTTATTTACCTACAAGAATTCTTGCTGCAAGTGACAACTAAACAATGGCTAAAAAAAGAGTAGATATTTACTGCTTCTACCAACTCTACCAGAACTTGATGTCTGGAATTTTTTAGGTGTTTTTGGTTGATTTGGTTTTGGTTGGTTGGTTTTAGATGGTTGGTTTGGTTTTGGTTGAGTTGGTTGGCAGGTTGGTTGGCTTTTTTTTTTTTTTTTTTTTTTTTTTTTTTCCCTAAAGATTGTACCCTTAAGAAAGCAGGAAAATATTACATATGATATATGAGGTTGCTGAAAGACAAGAGACTGAGAAGGGCTTTTTTTTTCCTCAGATCTTCTCTAGTTGCTAATATCATAGCTGATCTTTAGGTACTTATTTTTCAGAAGTGATTTTTTTTTAAGCTACTGCTGACCATTTAAAATTGCTAAAAGGTTTCTCCTTGTTTCCAGATTTTAATGTTTTTAAAAATTCATCTTCAGTTTAAACTGCCAGAGCTCATTCTCAGCCCAAAAGTAATTAAAAAAACCCAGAAAAGTCTTCCTCACCAATTTGAGATGAGAAAAGACAGTGATTGGGAGGGATGAAAACACATAATTAGCAGAGATTTATAATGAATAAACCACAGCAGATTATGTACAAACTGCTCTATACTATACAGTATCTCTCTCAAGCCCTCAGTATCAGCCTGGCTAACAGGAGACTCTATCCTGATTTAAAAATGCATATACAGCATGTCTACACTATTTTCTTTCCAGAAAAAAAAAAAAAAAAAACAACAACAACTAAAATACTCCAACAAAAAAAACCCAACAAAACAACAACAAAAAAAAACCAAACCAAAAAAACAAAACCAAAAAAAAAAACCCCAAAAAATTCCTTCAAATAACCAAAAAAACCCCAACTTGTTATAAGCAAGAGTCATCAACTTGATACTCTGCTTGGCTGACAGGGGAAGAACTTATTTCACCCATCAGTAGAGACTAGAATGCAGGAAATCGAAAAATACAATGCAAAAAATAAAACAGACAGTGACTGAAATTTCACATCTGGACATGCTCTGTGATGATCTGCTAAGATTTTGGCAGAGCATAATGAAGAACCATCTTCTTTGTGACCTCACTGAACATTTTTCTCTGCCCAGTTTGGCAGGCACATCTGCTCCTGAAACAATTTGCATGAGGCAAATTTTAATTGAGTCACTGAAACACAGAGCCATGATCTGCAATAAAGAAATAGACCAACACTTCTTTTGCATCAGATACAGGGAAAAATGCAACACAGAAAATAATAATGAGTGATCAAGTAATCTTAAAGTATTTCCATGCTTTGTTTTTGTACATACTTATTCTATTTCTAAATTAACTTTTTTGTTTTCTATCTGGAATAATATTTTCATTACAGCATACATAGATATGCATCTTGCCCTATTAACCTGCTCTGAAGTGGGACCTCATTGGAGTCTTCAACATCCCCATGAAGGGAAGTGGAAGAGCAAGTAGCAATGTTTTCACTCTTGTGATCAGTGAAAGCACCCAAAGAAACAGCATGAAACTAAACCTTGGGGATGGTTTAGGTTAGATAACAGGAATATGATATATGATATATGGGGTGGTTTAGGTTAGATAACAGGAGAAAGTTTTTCATCTGGTCTGGTAGTTCCAGACCAGTGGAACAGGTTCCCCGGGCAGTAGTCACAGCACCAGCCTGACAAAGTTCAAGAAGCATTTGGACAATGATCTGAGGCATATGGTGCGATTCTTGGGAAGTCCTGTGCAGGGACATGAGATGATAATGGTGATCTTGACAGGTCCCTTCCAACTCAGCTTATTCAATGATTCTTCCAAAGTGAAATAAACTTAGCAATCAAGTTAACCAGCAAAAAATAAACATTAGTAAAAAGTTGAAATTTCACTCCAACTCCAATCAGTTGTCACAGTAAAATGATAATTTCATCCCCAATTAAGATGGTTACCTTTGACATTGAGACCAGGGCAGGATGGAAATCTGGGTGGAGAGGACTCTATGGAAGCTCAACAAAGGCAAGTGTAGGACCCTGAATGCAGGGAAGAACAACCGCATGTGCCAGAACAGTGCTGACCTGCTGGAAGGCAGTTCTGTGGAGAAAGACCTGGGAGTCCTGGTGAGCAACAGGCTGTCCACAAAGCAAGGCCAGTGGTACCCCAGGAAGAGCATTATCAGAGGGTCATGGGAGGTGATCCTGCCCCTCTACTCAGCCCTGCTGTGATCACACCCAGAGCACTGTGTCCAGTTTGGGGCTGCTCATTCTGAGAAGGACAAGAAACTATTGGAAACAGTCCAGTGGAGGGTAACAAAAATGATTAAGGAACTGGAGTACCTCTCTTTTAAGAAAAGGCTGAGACAGTTGGGCTTGTTTATCCTGGGGAAGAGATGACAGAGGAAATCCTAGCAATGCACACAAACATGTTAAGTGTAGATGTCAAGAGAATAAAGCCAAGCTCTTTTCATTGGCGCCTAGTGAAAGGACAAATGGAAGAAGGCATAAACTGAAAAGCATGAAGTTCCATCTGAATATGAGAAAAAACTGCTTTTCTTTATGGGGAACAGAGCACTAGGACAGGCTGCCTAGAGAGGTTTCTGAGTCTCTTTCTCTGTAGATACTCACAACCTGCCTGGACAAAATCCTGTGCTATCAGCTCTAGGTGAACCTCCTTTACCAGGGAGATTGGACTAGATGATCTCCAGGAATCCCTTCTAACCCCAAATAATCTGTCAGTTGGTGATTCTGTGATGATTAAATTGTATAAGCAAAACCATTTCTGTTCTCTCATATCCTGGGAAAAATATAAATAAAAATATAAAACCAATTATATTAACAGAAATTTTCTGCTAACACTTTCTTTAAATCTAAATGCTGACATGAAGATTCCTGCCCCCGCAGTCACACTGTACATCCAACATTAAAGTCAAAGTCTTTGATCTTTAAATAAAGTCTGAAACCTGTAAGCTATTTTTAGGAGTATATGAATATGTTTGTGTGTACGCACACACAGACCACACTGTCCATTATGTTCATAATCACAAAGTTTTCACAGCACTGTCAGTGATCAGCACTAGTGAAAGATGACAAACTGGTAGCCACCTACAGTCAACGAGCAATTCACATCTGGTTCCCGTGCTGGGACTGCAGTATGAGGCCAGTCTGTTGACATGAAGATTTTGAAATGATCCAAATTCTCTGTTAGAGCAAGTGAAGCAGCCAGGTTGTGGGAGCAACACTGCTGCCCACTCCAGTACTGAGCTGGACACCTAACCCAGTCCTGTGCCACAGCGCAAATAAGGAGTATTTTAATAGTCCAATTGAGGGCTGCTTTCAGAGTAAGCCTTCAAAGGTGCCCCACTAAGCAAACAGCACTCTGAATCTTGCCCACATTGAGATGTTGGAAATGTGGCTCATGCAGCCACAAAGGCTAGCAAGCCTAATCTCCCTTGCAGCCAAGCTGGTTGACATCAAACATTGGTCTGAAGCTAGGGGAGATCCCTCATCAGCTCTGTCAATGCATGCTGACCCACAGCAATGTCCTGAGCTCTGGAGATCTACAAATATTCTGCAAATGATCTGCAAATTGGCAGAACAATTTCTTTAATAATTAAAATATTTTTCACTGCATGTACACAGAGCTTGTTTACCAACAAAAAAACCCTCAGAAATACATTGTAGTAAAAGGGTGGGAAAACCCCCCGCAATTGTGAAATGGGATTGTATTAATACTGCCACAGGAGTTCTAATGTTTTGCCATTTCTAATTCCATTCATAGTTGTTCAGTTTTACCAGAGTATTAAAGTGCTTAAAAATGTTTTTTATGCTTTGTGTACTATATCCTTTCCAGGCATATCTATAAAGTTCTCCTTAAAATGTGCTTATACACCTAGAAAAGAAGCCACCTATTTTTCATTTGGCTTTATTCAAGTATCCTGACAATTCACTGAAAATATTGCAATACAGTTCTTATGCAGTACTGGCTGCAGACCCATTAGAAATAGGAAATTGAGTCAAGAAAGCATGCAGGTAATACACAGTGTTTTCTAAATACAGAGATCAGGCCAGAAGCCAGCACAGTGTAAAATGGGAAAGCATCCAAAAGAGAGCTTTATGCTGTTCTCAGGCATAAATATTTATCAACCAGTGCAAGAGAATGTCACATTCCTCCTCAAGCAAAGAATTTGCTCAGAAAGCATTCCAGAAGAGACAGAAGGGAGAGAGAAAGAAGAAAAAGGAAAGTAAAAAAACAGAAAAAAATGTTGCCTTTATGATGTAAAGCTGGGTTATAGCACAGAGCCCCAAATAAGAAGCTGAACTAATCACTGTTACTTTTGTTGTCAGGGAGAAAAAAGCCTCTTCCAGAACACCAGCCATCTCCATGACTGGCCAACACTGAGTGCAGCACAATCAGAATGGCAAACAGACATTGTGCTGTGTGAAATAATTAGAGTTTGATGCATGTGCTAAATGAAGGAAAGCTGGCTCTGAGTATGCACCATACTCATCTCATTAAAGCATCACACACCTTTTCTAGCTTACATTTACTTTCCTCTCAGAGAAACACAATCAGCTTGCTTAGTTTCCTAATGAGTATAATAGACAATCATGTAAAGTAGACTATCACTTGGTAAATATGTAATGGAGAACTGCAGGCAGTCTATTAGATGTAAACTTGTTTAATTCTTTAATTATGTGTCTTTGATCAAAAGCAGCTCACTTGGAAAGATTTTTTAAAAAGCAAAGTAATGAGCACTCACCTTTCATGTACACTACTGACTGTTAGGCCAACCTGATATAACTGTGGTTTCACTGCTTGTATGTCAAGCACACCACTAAAATTGAGATAATAAATGTTACTTCAGCTATTAAAGCTTTTCTCTCAGAGACACAGACCTGTAAGAGCTGTTCTGCACTTTTAGCTTTTCTTTCCATCTCTGTCAAGTATCTCAGAGAATTTTTAAAAGAGCTAATTGAGGCCATTTATCATTATTTTTTTCCTTCTTTGTCCTTATCCCCTCTCCTTTCCTCATTAACCTCAAAATCTCTGTTGAAGATCTCTTTCCTATTACTTTCAACACCTTATACTGTTCCTTGGACTTCATCTTCTGACAACCCTTAATCAAGACACAATCTCTTCAAGATCCTCCTACGTGCTACCTATTCATCATATGTGGCTATTTCCTTTTCATCTCCTTCCTACCTGGTCCTTCAAATAATTCCCTCTGCTCAGACCCGGTGTGATTTTGTAAAGGTACAAAAGAGTTGCAAACCTAGGTAATGTCATATGCTATTTAGTTTTTACAATCATGATAAATTATCAGCCTGAAGTGGTGTGACAACAGGAAAAGTTTCAGAAACTGCTGCTCCAAACTTTTGGCTATAAGTATAAATAAGTTTCTGTCATCTTTGACTGGCCAAGGCTCTGGCCCATATTGTCAGAGACTGGTGATGAAATCAGCGGCTGCATAACAAAAACAAAGAATTGACCATGAAAAGGCTTTGAGCCCAGTCTGAAACGTGTCATGGTAAGAGTCTAGAATGGAGCAAAAACCCCTTTCAAAGCAGTAAAACTGGAAGTTAATTTACCCAGATGTTTTCATTATAGAATTGTAACTATCTATCAACATGTCTTAGGTAAATTTCCACGAACATAGAACTCTTGGCATGAGAGAGTAAGCATACTACATGTTCATTACTGGTTCTTCTGTATAGTGAAGTATTAGTACATTTATGACTGATATGGAAGACAAGCCTCATTCATGCTGCCTACTTCAATTTAACTTTATTGGAAAAAAATAATAGTAAGATCAGCTAAAAGACTGAAACTAGGCAGAAACTAAAATAGAAGGATGCACAGGAATGGTCTCTGCACTGTTCCTGCAACTTATTGGACATCGGGAAAAGTGACTGATGCTATTCCTCTCCTGTAAGTGTATCTTATACACAGAAACCTGTAAATTATTAACCACACAGTTTGAATTCCTTTTAATTGATTACATGAATCAATTGTTAATCTAATTTTTCTTTTCCATAAATGAAAAAAACCCAATTTTGCTTTATTCTGTTACAACCAAGGGGTAAATAAATACCCCTCCTTTTCTGTAAGACTAAAAGAACCTATACATTTAACAGAAAGGGCCTGATTTGTCTTCTCAATACAGATATGGTTTGTGTAAATTACTGCTTCGTAAAAATAAAAAATAAATGCTTAACTGTGTTATAGGAGGGCTTACAAAACCGTAAAATGTCAAAAGAAGGAAAAATAAAGAAGAAAAAAACAATTCTAAAAACTTGTTTAAACTCCATGTGCTCACTTACTGAAACTACAGTACAGAATTCATTCAGCCTTCTGCAAATAACAGCTTATATTCTCATACTGTTTCTATCTGCAGCTTCTTCTCTAGGTCAAACATAATGACCTAATTCTCTGAAATTATTGTTAGGACACACACAAATCAATATCATGTTTTGCCACACACTGGCTAAATTTTTGGGGTAAATACATGCATAAAATTACTAGATCATCGAGATTTACTTGGATTTTAGTCAAGAAAATTTTTCTTGATTTGCATGAAATGTTGTTCTTTTTAAAAATATATTCTTGGACAGTTTTCAGCAACATTTCCAATATATTAGTGATTTCTGACTTTGATGATGGTATATAATGTAATTTACATTAATGGTAAATTTCAGAAGAACAATTTTTTTATATAAAGTACCAGAATGTTTCAAATATTCATCAAATTTCACTTGACTCTCAGAATCACAAATCACATCATTAAAAATCAGCTCAAGTGCAAATACTGATATTATGTTAGAGAATAAGATTGACAAGAGTAAGAACTGCAATTATGACATGCACTAAGCAACTGTTTCAACACAAATAAAAAAATTAAATTTCTTATCACTGAAAACTGATGGTATTCAAAAAGTGAAACTTCCATTTAAAATAATTTCTAATTGCCTCAAACCAGGACCTCTAAGAAATCCTGTTTTGTCTTTTTTAAAGTAATAAAATTAGTACAGATTTCCTGCCCCATGTCTGTTTAGTCTTTCATTTCTTCTTCTGACTAAGCTGAGTTTCATCAGTTGACAGCTGCCTGTGGCAGAGTGAACCAAATAGTTTTGACTAAATGAACAAGAACATTCCATTGCAGCTTGTCCTGTTCTGACACACCTGTGGTAATCCAATCAATGACATACATGCATATCCACTGCAGGCAGCAGGAAGAGCAAAAAGTTATGAATATAAAAGCCTGAGTACAGCAACAAAGGGAAGGTATGTTCTGTATTTTTAAACTTTTCTTAATTTTGTTTTTAATAAGGTAGAAAATACAGAATTCGTCTCCTGAGATTCAATATTAAATTTCAAGGAAAGATAGCTAAGAAAAAAGTGGTTCTAATGGTAAATTCAGCACTTCTGATTACACTGCCTTTGAAGAATTGTTTAAGTTTAGAGTAAAATATTACACAGGACATATCTTCAAAGTATTCTAAAAATATGGATGTGAGATTGCAGCATTAATTCTCAGACCACAGGTAAACAACAGCCACTAATATAACCTAGAAATCTAATTTACAGTGTCTTAGCAGTTTTACAGAAGGAGTGCTACCCTATGATTTTTCACGCTTTGTGATTTACTCATCTGTTGATCTCTGCACATCTTCCCGCTCATCCACAATGCTGGTTTTGCATCATCCTATGCCTCAGAGTTAAAACAGAAAACCTAAGTGCCTGATGTAATTCAGCTTGTCGTTTCCCCCCACAAAGTTAACCTAAATATGTACTGAAAAAAACCCAGCAGTTCAGAGGAGGAAGGTGCTACATACCTGTACTGACATACTGGCACATCTGTTTCCATTGTCAAACATCAGCTCAGACTTAGCCTTCATTGCATGTTCCATAATGTTTTTCATACACATTCAGTCAGCTCTTGGCACTAAATCCCTGCTACAGCATCTCTGATTTCACATATTTCACTAATTACACTAAATGAGGAGCATGGTCAACCAAGTTTCCTTTGTCATGTGTGAAGGGAGACCCTTTTCTCCTTAGAAAGAAACTCAGCACGACTGATAACTTCTCTTTGGAGATTCTTTTGTCTCTCTGCTGATGATGAAAGGTGTTTAAAGAGACTTAGATCCTGACACTGGGGACTTTGAAAAATATCAGAAGATAGGTGGGATCAACCTTGGCCCCAAGCACTGCTGGCATGTGTAAGGGGCTGCATAAGGCAATGGCACGAATCTCCTGAAACTTCATACAAGGTTGTCCAAACAATCTGAAAGAGTTCGTACTACAAGTACCTTAAGTCTTCAAGTTCTGAAAGGCTGCCTGTTCAACCTATAAATTTAAGCAGGATTTAGAAGACTGAAGAAGGAGGGAAAAGAAAAGAAAGGAACTGAGCCATACAGACAGATGTGCATCTATCTACAAGACTTGAAGTCTTCCTGTCACACTCTTCTTTTTTCTGTTGACTTCTTCCTTAGCCGTTTGAGCAGGGACAGGGATCTAGATTACTAGAGAAAGATTACCCTTCCCTTAACAATGAGATGAGAAAAATATGAGAAAACATTGTTTACTTAAGCCAAGATGACAAAGAAAAGGGTTAAACTTCCTCTCTTTGAAAAAAAGTTATGACCTAGTGGTAAGAATGGAAGACTAAGACTGTGGAATTTGTTCTCTTTCTTGCTCCAAATAGGCTGCCAGAACTTATTTTTATTTTCTCTGTGCCACTGTTTCCATGTCTCTATAATATTAACAGTTCCTCATAAGGTTACTGGAAAGTTTAATTCATTAATGTGTGTAAAGTACCAAGCAATTCCTAGAATGGGACTGTGGGCATGTGAAATATTATTAATCTGCCAGATATTTTCCTATAAAATTATACACTTTTGTCTAAGTAAAAAATAATTGGTATGACAACAAGACTGAAAGCTTTTAAGTATAACATAAAAGCTTGTTTATAATGATGAGGTTGTCAACTGACACCACATCCTGCAGAAATTGTGATTCAAAGACCATAGCATGACAACAAAGAATTATTTTAGCTAGCATAGTTCACATTTTTACGTATTCCAGTATTATTATTACACACACAAAAAAAAGAAAGTACAAGGGACAAAGAAACAAATGCACCTCTGAGAAATCTCTGCCAGCCTGACAGTTAAAAAGATACTTCTCTTCTGCTAGAGTTTTTGATGGATATTAGAGGAGTCAAACTTTGGAGTTCTTTAGCAGACATTCAAAACTATTAAAGCATAATTTTCAAGGAACTGCACCCAGAGAGATGCACTATCAGAATTAAAGAAGAATAGTGAAGAGACATTTGATACCTGTAAAAGAAGGCTAAGGTTTTACCTCATGGGAATTCTGGCAAGCAGTGTGCCTACGTGTTATAATAAGGACTGACTATGAGGAAGGCAGCATGCTGGGAATACGCAGAAAGTTGACAAAGATGATGAAGGGCAGATTTTGACAGGGACTTTTTCAGACAGGCTGAGTTTCTTATAACAGAAAGCATGTTTGAAGAAGGCAGATTATGAGCCAAAGAGTGGTAGCATTAATGAATAAACCAGACAGGCAGGAAAGGCACCATGTGTTCTTTTTATCATCTTACTTTAGACAGGAGCCATGACAGAAATTCAGTCTGCCTCCTATCTTTCTAATCCTTGCATGTGATAGCAGAAGCTTGGTAACACCACTTCTCCCCTAGCAGTGAATCATACTGTGTACTGAGGTTCACGCTAGCGCAAGAATGAGTATTTGAAATTCCTTTCACCACTTCTGTTGCCTTCAAGGGGGTAAGGACCAGATGTTACATTTAACACAGATGTAATGCCACAGAGCCTCAGACTCTGTTTGGTTCTGCAGCTCCCATAGCAACTGCTATTAAGTGTTAATAATATGATTAGGAGGAAAGAAAGAACTGCTTGAACGACTAAAAAGTAACAGAAACATTTTATTCTGGCCATGCATATCTTATACCTGATGTCCTAGGAAATGCAACTGAAAATCCTGTTGATGACTACAAAGAATAAAGGAATGAAGTACATCAGATAGTGCAATAAATACTTGGTGTGATAAATACTTCTATCTCATATTTGCTGGAAGGTAGCAGTGTGCTAGAAAGCAGAGTGACAAGTATGACTTAAAAAGTATAGATCGACTGATGATAAGAGAACTGACTCACTTGCAAACCAAGTGATCCTATCTACAAGCAAAAGAAATGGAATCCCCACATAAAATGTCCAAACTGGGATATTTTATGATTGTACTGAAAAGGAAGAAACAGGGACAGGACAAGGAAAATAATACATGGTTGGAAAACAAAATTCAAGACTGTAACTCAGCTGAGGTCTGCTGACCCCACAAAGCACAAAAGCCCAACTCAGACAGCTCCTGAATGACAATGAATGACTGAATTTCAGCTCGAGTATTTCAGCTAAAATCAGGATGCAACATAAACCAGCAGAACCAGACTCTTAAATCTGTTTCTTACAGTCTGAAGGAAAAAATGTCAAAAAGTCAAAATGGCAGCAACTACCATTTGTGAATTTTAAATAGATAATTAAGCGAAAGAAAGGCTCCTGTATACAGACAGGAGATTTAAAAGGTTAATGAAGGTGTAATGAAGATGGAGATCTGACTATGAATGCAATAGTGTCTTGAAAAAATAAATGTGAATAGGCAGAAAAGAAAACTGATTAAAATAATTTCCATTGGACTCTTGCCTTCCCAAATGTCATTTACTTTTCTAGTCATTTACCATACATAGGCACACACATAAACTGTGTATGAACCCACTTGTGGGATCTCAAACTGTGACTATCTCCCATGACCCATTCTGAATCAGTAAGGCCACTATGAGAGTATATGAACATTTATTAAAAAAACCCTAACAAATTATATTTATTTCAGCCTTTCTATTTTACCTTGCCAAGTTTCCATAGCAAGCTAGATGTTTATGTTACATTAAGTAGCTATTTTAATCTTGTCAAAAGTTTGAAAGTATCTAAACTAATGATGGCAGAAATTATTATGATGTTTTACTTTTCCAGCCAGGAAATTTGGAGGTAACACTGGAGATAAATACAAACTTCCTATTGCTGACTTTTAACTTCCTCAGGGTGGATGGTTATTTGTTTCTTCACAGTAAGATTCACAAAAGGTATGACATAGGGCTAGGGTTAACATGATAGGTCTTAGAAGTAATATCTTCAGGCAAACTCCATCTTAGGCAATATTTTAACTTTTCAGAGCCAATGGATATATAAATCAATGCAACATGTTTTGACAGTGTCAGGTTATCCCTAAGTTCCTCATTTTCCATAAAAGCATTTTTGTGATACAGCATGCCCTGTGTCCTCTTCATGGAATACCTCAAAAGATCAAAAAGAATTCTAAACTTTTCTCTAAATCCCTTAAATCTCATACATGACTTACTGTCTGTAAGAAATTATTATAAACAATTTTAACTTTGATTTGGATTAATCAAAAACTTGGAAAATGAGGTCAGAATGCATATATATTTGATTGCATAGAATTTTTCACGGCATCACAGTTCTTCCTCAGGCCATACCTCACAAAGTGAGCTTTGAAAGAAAGAAAGCTCTTCTGACTCTAAGTACCATATTGCTAGTGTAAAAAATATTTATTCTGAACTCTGTATACAGCTGAAATATTGTTCTTAACCAATGTAAATAACTTTATAGTTCATAAAAAAAAAAAACTTAATAGTTTTAGATCCACCTTATTTCAGTCCTGGGAAAGTAAAGAGAAGCAAGATTCACGAAGTATTTTTAATCACAGAATAACCAAAGCACAGGGTTTGTCTGAAATATCCTCTAGCTCTAAATTGAAGTGGCACTATCTCAGTGTACCTGAAAGTGCTAAAATGTATGTTTAATTTTATAAAACTTTTCATCAACACAAAGAGACACGATTTAGTTAAACCTGCCTAGAATTAATGTATTGGGCCCAGAAGTTGAAATCTGCTCACAGAAAAGTGAATTTAAGTCATTTTGTATTTCCATCTCCTTTCTAAGAGTACTTGTTTACTGAGTTGGACTTCAAAATAGGTTAGAAAGGACTCAAGGTGTTAAAATTTATGTCTCCTTGCCAAAGTGTCAGACTGACTAAAACCACCACCAGCAATGGCTCCTTTTTTCTAACTATGCCTCTTTATCAGAGAACAGGAAAGCAATCATGTCAAAATTGTACAAGTGGTCCTAATCCTTTGAATATTTTCTGTGTAGGAGGAATTTGGGATAGTGGTAGGTTAGCATATATTGCAGGAAGAGTGCAGAGCGTCCTCAATAAATTTCAGCTTTGGCAAGCATATTCTCACTGATTTCATAATTGCTGACAGTTGTCAGTTGGCTGGGACCAAGCTACAAGATGATTGGAGTCAAGAGTAAGCAAAGCAGAGAAACTGCTTAAAAAGGGAAAAGGAAAAGAAAGGAGTGCTCTGGCATCAAACATGAAATGAATCAGTAAAAAACCAGGATCCTAATACTGATGATGGAAATAACAGTGGAATAGTCTGTAATACACCACTCTGCAACGCCTCAGCGTAGAAGAAAAGGGGCAAGTCCCCAAGGCAGCATCCAAGTAAATCAAACAACATACAGACCACATACATGATCTATACACAACCACGCAGAGTCAGGGTGTTATGGAACACAGACAGACATCCTGGCCTGAAATGCAGCTGACTCAGCCAGCCACAAGAAATTACTGAGCACAGTGCAAGGAATTGTTGGAGCTGGTAAAGAACAGCATGAAAAGGTGACAAAAAGGGCAGAGTAGTGGTGATGAGAGGAGTCCCATGAGAACAACCAAACTGCATGTGTACTTGAAGGGCAGAACCGGAGACCTTTTGTGGAGAGAAGAGCCCCACAAAGCAATATCAAGGAATGCCATAACAGATCAAGATTACCTAGGTAATGGGTTTAGAGGTTCTAAGTTTGGGTATGGATGTAGGACAGAACACCAGCAAGCTCTTTTCTCATCAGCTGAATGAGGGATCACTGCGGGTGTTTACAAGGGTGTCACTTGGGCATGGTTTGGTTTCTTTTCCATGTGCCTGGCTGTGCCTTACACTGTGTGTGGGGGTGTGCACAGGTTCACCCCTGTGTGCCTGACAAACACCTCTGTAATGCATGCCAGCCCTGCCACAAGCTGGACCTGCAAATGGGAATGGCAGCAAAAAGACTCACAGGAGAAATCACCTGAGATGGAAAGTCCACTGGATTAGAGTTGCCACATAAGAGCTTATCTTTGGAAGTCCTCTGCTTCCACTTCATAACAGGGGGCTCACAGCCTGAGATGGAGAACTTGTGTTGATATAACAAAACTGAAAATCAAACTGGAAGTTTAAAGGAGTTGCAGTAGTGAAATATATGTGCTCTGCCTGGCTAAGAAAAAAAATTTCTTTATTTATCTCTTTCTCCTGCCCCATGCTTATTTGTGTTCATGCATGTACATAAATAGGTAGATAAATCAAAATAAAGGCAAACAGATGCAAAAGAAGCAATACGTATCTGTTGAAACACTTTTTGTTCAGCTTGAACACTACAGAGGAGCTGGGTATACTTTTGTCAGAAGGGACAAAAGCTTCATACTACAGGTGTTAGCAACTGTACTGTATTTACACATAAAGCTTCTTTTTGTCAGTCAGAGAAAAGATTCATTTGCATTTCTCTGAGATTTTACTTACTGGTGAGGTTTTTTGTTGTTTGTTTGTTTGGGGGTTTTTTGAGAGAAGCTGTTTCTTTGTTGGTTTTTTTTTTTCCTTTATGTTGGTTTTTATTTTCTAATAATTGCTTAGCAATTTAGACAGAAAGTGCATGAAAAATTTGAATAGATATATACCCTTTCCTCTTCCTATATTTTGACACTGTTTTCAAACATGTCACTCAAAACATGAGTAATTTGATGGTGATCATATATTACTAATGAATCCAAATGCTTTGAGATGAACACAAGTTTTCCTCTTGAGTGGTTTATCAATAGTACAACCTTGTCATGAGAATATCCAGGGAAATTTACTGATATCAATATAATAAAATAATTAGGCCATTATTACTTACTTCATGCATCTGCCTTCTTATTTCTGGTTTTGCCTAGGTGATTAGATGGAAATAGTACTGGAATATCCAATAACACCATTCAATTAAGATCTATTTTTGTATTCATAGAATGTAGCTTTATATGAGACTTGAGTAAGGAAATGCTCATAGACAGACACCCTGAATGTTACCCTGCCTACTATGAAAGAAATCACAGGATTCAACACACTGAAACAACTTTCTTTGGAGCATTAATTATCCCAGTGCCTACTCTGGGCAAAGCTGTTGCAGTTGGGTCCCCAGCTGGGAGATCTGTGAGGCTGGACTCCTAAAACTAATTGACATCTCTGCTTCAAATGCTTGTGAGATTTGTACTTTGAGTACGTCATTATCTATATATTACAATCATTTTATGGAAATTTACATTACATCATACCAACAGTTGAAGGAGATAAGAAAATTATATGGCACGTTTGTCGATATGTTGCAGGAATCTTCATGTTGGTTTTTTTTTTTTTCATTTTTATAGTATTAATTTCAGACATGTTTCTTATTTAAAATAGCAAGAAATATTTTTTATAAACACTCTACTTGACATTAAAAATCTAAAGTTGAATATATGATAATTATGATGGAATAAAGTAGAGGATGTGGACTCTAATATTAAATTTATATAATTAAAACCTAGGTTTTCAATTTTGAAGATGCCAACAGATGAAAGTCTATGCAAGTCTCAGCATTTGTGGGTGAGGGACCATCTGTGACTGACCATATCTGTCAGTCATGAGGCCATTGCTGCCATGGTCAACATTAAATCCTAGTGCTGGCTGCTTCCCTGTGCACTAAGCAATAAAGCATGAAAGAAAGGATTGCTCGTTATCCTTATTGGCCAGAATTGCAGCTGGCTTAAATGGCTACATCTTTACTAACCTTAGCATAGCTATGGTAACATGTATTGCTTGAGAGATATCATTTGTGATGTCTTTCTATTCAAGAAAACATCACCAAGCATACATGTAGTTCCTAAAGCTGCATCAACTATAAAAAACACACACAGACATGCATCAGAACTTTCCTGTCTCTGGTACAGAATTCCTAAAGCTAAAGTGTAGAGATAGACAAGATGATTGCATTCAGACGATATAAATTCAAATAAAAATTCTGCCTGTGAAATTGGTTTGATCCGTAGACAAATGTCAGCTCTGTGCCCTATTAAACTTGCAATTGTTTTAAAAGGACATATCAGTGAGCTCTGAAATGTTGAATAAATGTTAATTGGAAGTCAAAGAAAATATCATGAGTAAAATAAAATATGCAAAGAAAAAGCATTTTCAATCTGTAACTCAGTAACAAGTAGATCCAAGAAGGAAGAGCATTACCAAACAGTCAGGCTCCATCTTCACAGAAGAAAAGACAAATAATGGAAGCTAGTTGAATTTAAATGAGCATTATCCGGATGATTATTATTTTTTAAAGTTGTTACCATGAATATATACTAATTTTAAAGATTAAATTGCATGATTAAATTGATTGTTGAGCTACCTATTCACAATCCCATATGCTTAGTAGGGTAAAACGCAAGGGATTTATGATTGCCATACCATCATATACTCATGTAAAGCATCGAGGATTTGTATAATCTAATTAGAATGAGGTAATAACAATTTGTAACATACTACCTTTTTTATTATTCATCCAAGACTAAGTATTATGAATTATTTTTTTTAGGTATTTCAATCATTTTTCTCTGGTAAATTTGTACAGTTTGACAGCAGCAATTTAAAAATTAAGACAGAAGAGGGATTTGATTTTTATTTTTAATTATGGAAATGCAATCTTCTTCACATCTACTTTCAAAATGATGACTAGAGGCTATTTGCTTAAGTGAACAGTGAACAGTATGATGAGTGAATAATCACACTTACTGCAGGAACTGTATAACTTATGAAATTATGCTAAAAGGCTGCCAGATATAATACTAAAGGGAAATACCATCAGAACACTGTTTTGTATATCCTCTTAGAGTAAAAAGAGCATTTTGATGGAATAAAGTAATCACATCTTCATGCGGGATAGCAGTAAATAATTTTATGGGTATACTCTTTCCTAAATTCTGCTAAGAATTTTATAATGTGGAAAAAAAAATAAAATATTTTAACTCTAATAATAACACAAAACCTGATTATTTAAATTCATGTAGTATGACCAATGTAATCAACGCAGACCTTAAAAGACTCAAATACAGTAATTATTATAATGTTGTTGGATAGGGGAAAAAACCAAACAGCATTAGTTCAAATGATACCTATAGTTCAAAACAAATTCTGGTAGACTATGACAACAAATGAAATAAACTGACATTGCTTATTCTCTGAGAAAGCAGCATAGAAAAGCTTGGTTTCATTTGATTCAGTGAGAAAGTTCCTATTGGCAGAAGCTAAGAAACTATTTGATTTTAGGCTTTAGGCTATTTTTTTTCCTACCATGATTAGTCCAATTTCTGTTTCTGCTAATCTGACACTTTGATTGCATGTTACTGAATTTTCTCCTGCTCATACTCTTAGTGAAGAAAATATCCGATAAACTACTTTCTGAATTTCCTAACAACAATAAAAAGACTATTCATATACCTTCAAGTGCATCTGGAGAAACATTTCTTTTTCATGGGAAAGAATATAATATCTATTAAATTTTAATCCTTGGCTCACTACCTATACAGACCTAATTCACATACTCTCCAGAGAAGCTTCAATTTAAGTCTTGAAATATAACCAACCAGCTACAATAGAGTCAGTCAATCAATGTCAAGAAGGCAGTTTTAGCAACCTTAACTAAGCACTCAGTTTATTTTTCAATTGTATAGAAGAAAGAAAGAAGAGGAAAAAAATCATCTTTTCTTATTCTTTCCATTCCTCTCACTTTGTTAGGCCTTACCTGAGTGGCAAAAATTTATCTACACTACAGTTTTTATTATAGCAAAAGCTTCGTGACCTGGTTTGGTTAAGCACATGTTAATAAAAGCAATAAGATTATACAAATTGCATGGTGTATATGCATATGAAAAAAATCTCTTTAATTCAAAATAATCCTCATTTGGTGAGATGATTCTGCCTTGTGTTAGTTTTCAGCTTTCCCATCCTCCTATGCTTCATGGAGCGCATCAACACTTCAGATCAATCTCAGCGTCTACAGTCATGTATTACTCATCCCATTTCTGTATATTCCTTCTTGTTTGACTCATTGTCTACATTGCTGCACATTTATGGGGGCAGATAAATCAGAATCTTTGGGGTTGATGGACTATCCAGTTTCATCACCTTTTGCTATTATTTATCCTTCCTTTTATGTCAGTATGGCAGCTACAGAGCAGCACCATCTTCATTTCCCAGAAGGGCAATGCAACAAAGGGAATGGAATATATCTTGAGCAACTTCAGATATTTTTCTCATCTAAAATTGGCTGTCTAAAGCAATTCTGATGAACCAAGTCCAGTAGTGCCTATTTGTCTCCAATGAGTAGAGGAGTTTAGGATGGTTAGCTGAGATGCAGTCATCTGAATTGAGGAAGGTGAATCCAAGTCCAGCTGTCCAAGGCCAGCAAAGTAGCCTGAAAATACATTTCCACTCACATCTCAGGTTTAGATTTTTTATTCTGGAATATCTGAGAAATAAAGTGATGAAATAGATTTGTCAGACTAATGAAGAATGGTTAATGTTGTATTTTGTTCTTATGAACTGAAAGAAAATTTTTTTTTATGGATGTCTTCAGGGTCCCATTTGATATAAAATATTGTAACACCCTTGAAAACTTTAGATCCCACAGTTATGGTTTATGTTATTAATTCATTTTTTTAAAATAATCAGCTCCTTAAGAAGGAAGTGCAGTTAAAAAATGTTTGCAGGTTTTTAAAATTATACACACAGATTTGAGATCTCTCTGCATCTAGGACCACTTATTACTTTTAACATAATCAAAATGAAGAGTCAAATGATGAATATGTGAATATTTATTAGTACTTATTTAGAGTTGTCCAGAAAGAAGGGATCTAAATATTGTTAATTGAGCCATTGACGGTTGGCTTGTCTAATGACAAAGAAAGTCTCTATAACACTGAACAATGCTTCCTCTTGACTCAGATAATGGTACTTTATGCAAAAACGTGCATCAGTGGATCCATATCAAAACCTGATAATAGGTTAACTTGTATTTTTTGCTCTTGGTACATTCCATGATCTAGACCTTTGAAAATGAGTTGAACAGCCCATTTGAAAGCACCAAACAATAGATGAAATAAAGATAAGGCTAGAATTGCACAAGTATTTATCTACTTTGATCTCCAGCTCTCAAACTATTATTTATAATACGTACTGTCCTTCTCAGGTGAAAATGCATCTCCTATTAGCATAAGGTTGTCCTAATGGCCAACACAGGAAAACTTTAAGTTCCAGTTCATACTAGGCACTTATAATAACAACCTAAAAATTAATAGTTTAAAAAAAAAAAAGTTGCTTTCTTGCATTGTTTTTTGTGGGTTTTTTTTATTTGTTTGTTTTTGTTGTTGCTGTTTGTTTTCTTTTATTAGTTACTTTCTTAGCCTTATAGAACACTATAACAGAGTAAATGACTGAAAATGAAAACTTCTGTATTGGTCACATCCACTCTTAAGGTTAGAAATTATTTACATGTATTTTTGAACAGTGTATTGTTTGCTTTGTTTCATCTTCTTGAAAGCCCTTATATTCTTCTACCTGTGTTTTCTAAAGAAGAAAAAGGGCTGCATTTTACTTGAAAACATAAACAAATTCTAAGCATCTCTTTCCTGCACAGATGCTTTCTCTGCAGCTGTCATTGCAGGGGTTCACATTTTACAGTTAACAACGCTACATTTTGCAAATGAGATGCAAAAGCTGAGCAAGGACAATTGTGACAAATCCAATCTTGACTGGCATAAGGCATAAACTGGCCATTTGATACAAATATCAAATGCCTTGTGTTAATCCTTTAGTTTTTTAAACAGTGTTTTTCCTTTAACAATATGTTATGACAATCTTAATAGGGACTGACTGATATGGAGTTACACTGCTTGTAGTTGTTCTAGCATCAGGTTCTCCAGAATTTCTTGATGGCCATGGCATAACCCTCTCTTTCTCTCACCAGGACGTGGTACATACTGGTGAAGCAAAGATATGTCCTCACTTTTTCTCCTGACACTTCTCAAAGAGTTTCTATGCTAAAAGCTACCAGAAAGACCAGAAGGCTACAATTGTGCTATCTAACAGGGATAAAAAAGGATGAAAGCTTTTCAAAAATCTTACACAGGAACAATTTAGTTTATAAAGAAATAGCATAAAGAGGTTGCACCTACCATCTTCCTTATTTCTCAGGAAGCCCACCTGTACTAGAAGCTGAGAATAGGTTTCTGAACCAATTAAATACCTGTCTTCTCTAAACTATATTTATCACAAGAACGCCTGCCCACAATAGGTAATAGAACTAAAAGCTGTAGGTGTATTCAGTCTCAGAAAATCTCCAATTTCCTCAAAAAGAGAAGAAATATGCAGTATTTCTGTACACTAAAACACTGTAACTGTTCTGGAATGAATAACATTCCCAGTCCTCACGATTATTTCTAGCAACTCAAAACAGCATGTTCTGCTTGTATAACGAGAATTTAATTTAGACTCACATGCACACTCACTTCTATAGAAGCTGAATGCCATCATAAGCATCCTCTTCATTTCACTTACCTTGATTTACCCTCAGAATCACTTTGAATACTGCAATATACAGAAGTGATTAGAAGGGATTAAAAGCATTGAAGGGGCCTGATCAAGGAATAAATGTATAAACAGAAGATAGTACTGCAAGGATTTTTTAAAATACTTTTCTTCTAGAAGCAACATAGCATGCCATATTATGTGATGGATGGACTATAATTTGCTAGATGGCCTATCATTTGAGACTTTTTTTCCTTGTTCTTTTGACAAAGAAATACACTCCCATCACCAATCCAGCTCTCCCCAGAACTCTAAACCTTCAAAATACTAAAACTGTTCTCAAGTGTACATTTTAGTATTACAGGATGATTGTTAATCAATAAGGTTCATAAATCACAGGCTATAATTTCCCTTTTGTAAACAGGATTTCTTTTACTGTCGCTTTTAGGTTACAATTCCCAAGACTTATCCCCACTCCTACCCTTCCCCCCCACAAAAAAAAAGAAAAAGCAAGACAAGAGAGAGAGAATAAACATTATCCAATTCCTGTAATTCAAGTAGGAGAATAATAAATTTCCCTCTGTTTATCAGTTTCAATTGCAATTGAAGTTACTTCTAGAATTACAGTATATGCTGAAAAGCACACAGATTTTTCTATGTCTTTTTACACATATTCTTGCCTCTATATTTTTTTCTTTTAATGTATGACTTTGCAATGCAATGATCAGATTGGGAATGTACCATCAAACTGGAAAGCCTGTATTGTGATGAAACACATGCTCAAATGCAAATACCATAGACATCAAAACTATTCTTATCTTCATAAAATGATGTATATGTTGAAGAGAAGTAGTAGAATAATTCTAATTTCCTGACCACTGCTGTGATTTGAACCAGGTTTTGTTCAGTGCTAAAGGAAGAAAAAGCAGTTTCCTAGTTCTGCCATTCTTTGGAGGTGTGTTTTGGAAGACTGAAGGATGTGTGCAGTAGTTCTTACTAGTTTTATCCATAATTTCTGACTACCAAACAGTGAAAATTTCAAAGGCAAAATAAAAATATAGGATGGTTATAGGATGTTTTCGAACACACACTAAGAGTTTTATTCTTCCATTATCTATATATCATAGACTTCTAGTTCAAATTTCTTCCCAATGTAAAGTGAAATGCAATACATTCTTACAGCTGTGTGACTGATAGGAGGGAGGTCTTGGCTTTTTGCTGGTTTTGCTAATCACTTCTAATACAATGGTGAGTAGCTTAACAGATGCTGCCAATAGTCTCCAGGGAAGTGCAAGTACATTAAGATGACTTTGCAATGCGTCACTCCTGCTTACAATGTAATTAAGTTACAGTTTTCTGTATATAATTTCATTAATATGGATTAGTCAAAATATCAATGCACAAATAAATGCAGACTTGCAAAATGTATATGTCGATAAAATAAACAGAGCACTCTAGTAATAAGGTAGGAGTGTAACTTCCACAAGAAGCCAATTCAATACTGCTACTCAATTGTCATTCACACGAGTAACTGAGGTTATCTGAACTGTGCATTTATGGCCCACTCCTTTTGACAATTTCTCACTATTCTAATACACTGTGAGAAATGCTTTTTTCCCTCCAGTTCTCTGAAGGCAGTCTCTTCTGTTTACTCAAATCAATTCTCTGGGATAACATTCTATGAAAGCAAAGGTGAACAGGAGCTCTGCAGGAGGAATCAAGTGAAGTAAGGCAGCTCATAAGTGAGCCAGCAGCCCATCACAAGAGACCACAGAGTCAGCAAAGAATCTGTCACATTTATAGTCAACAGGAAAATTAGACTTTAAGGAGACATAAAAGAAATCTCGACTGTATACCTGGTGAGACATTATGTGTCCAAAACCAATGTGGTTTTTTACACAATGTAAGTTTGATTCCCTTCTACTCTTTCATTTTCTACATCCTACTCTGCTTTCCCTTTGAAAATTAATTACACTTACAATCATGTATCGTTCTATTTGTAACTTGTCCATAGTCAGTTTTATTCCATAAAATAGACAAGTCAAAAAAAACCCCAAACAAACTGTATAAAAATTGACGTTTCCACTCTCACCATACTGGAAAAGCCTTTGAGAGGACAGAATTGTCATTGGCTAATTAGGAATATGTAAAAGATTTTTATTTACTGACCTTTAGGTTATTACTACACCTAATGTCAAGGTAATATGTAAAAAAGCAAAACCATAAATGCTGTATAATAGAACATACTTTTATATCCCTCAGAGAAACAGAAGAGAAAATATATAATGTCCTTGTTAAGCATTTTTATACCATATATATATGTATGGTATAAATAAAATATTTTTATATATATAAAATTTATATATATATATATATATATATTTCAGTCTGAGTTTATACAGAGAAATGACAAGCAACATCTCCTGGCTCAGTTGTGTTTGCAGATTAGTACTGTTTGAGTCAGAGAGAATTAAGCTCTTTCACCTCCCACAGCAAAGGTAAAGGTGACTAGCTTCTATTAGTATAGCTAATAAAATCCTAGACTGCAGCAAACTATCACAAATAAATCAGGCATTTCCAGCACCAGGCATTAAGATGTTGTACATTAAAAATAAGACTCATGCAAAGAAACGAGACTCAAGCTTAAGTATAAAGACATAGAGATTTACAGTGCTGCTATACAGAAAACAAAATGGCTTACAATTCTGTACAGCTCCTTAAGAAAAATAAACAGACAAAGCAAATAGGAGCCAACCGCTGTTCTCTAAAAAGACAGGAGGGTAACACACTCTTCAAGCATAAAATAAATTAATAATTATGATAATTCATCCATTTGAGCTTGTTTTTGAGCAGGTTCCCTGTTGGTTTCTTAATGAGGATAATGATGTATAATCTTTACAAATGAAAGTCTCAGAGGAAAGTTTACGCTTCAGAAAAAAAACAAAAAGAGACTGAGACAAAGTGCCCTAAGAGCAACCTAAAGCCTCACTGGGATAGATCCAAACAAGTGATATTGTAAGGAGAGGCTTCTACCCAAGTTGTGCAGCCTCATGAAGTCATGGAATAACAGCATCAACACTGGAATAACACTAGAGCTCCCGATTCCCAGAAGCATCTCTTTTTAGACACCACATTGGAATCAAAGACTAGGCAGTGCAACTGTAGTACTCTGCCTCATATGAATACTATGAAAGAAATGGTCTTTCTATCCATCCTATTCCTTTGGAAACCAGGCAAGATTTTATACCAAGAATATGTAACTTCTGAGTACTGGCTGGCTCTGAGCTTGTGTTTCAAGAGAGGATCTCACAGGCAGTGAAAGGTAGCCACCTGCCTGCAGAAAAACAAAAATAGATATTCAAAAGTGCAAACACAGAGAGGTCATAGATATCTAGAGTCTTGAAGCTTTTAGATTGGAAAAGACCTTTAAGATCACTGAGTCCAACATTAACCAAGTCCACCACTAAGCTGTATCCCTAAATGTAGTCACATGTCTTTTGAACACCTCCAGGAATGCTTACTACAGCACTTCCCCATTCCAGTGCTTGACAACCTTTTCTGTGAGGAAATGTTTCCTCATATCTAATCTAAACCTCCCTGGTGCAAGTTGAGGACCATTTCTCCTATCCTATCACTTGCTACTTGGGAGAAGAGGCTGATCCTCACTGGATTACAATATTCTTTTAGGTGGTTGGAGAGAATAATAAAATCACATTTGAGACTCCTTTTCTCCAGGCTAAACAATCCCAGTTACCTTAGCTGCTCCTCATTAGAGAAAAAAAAAATAATAAAAAGATTTTATTATATAAAATAATAATAAAAAGATTTATATATATATATAAATATATATATAATATATATATTATATATAAGATATATATTTTATATATATATTTATATACAATTTTCTTGTTTTTTATATATATATATATATATTACAAGAAAATTGGTGTTAAAACTAAAATAAAAATACAACCTAAGAAGCCCAAAGCACTTTGTCTTCTTTATGTCTGGAATTTTAATTAAAATTTTAAACAAAAATAAGCGTGACATCAGAAATGTAGCTATTACAGTAGGGCAAAGGAGAGCGATGCTTGTTTGATATGGTATTAGTAAGTTAATAATGTGATAAATCTACTTATTACTTAGCATTAATCCAGAAACTATTGAGAAGCACTTGATAAAATCTGCCCTTAGAGAAATGACTTTCTCCTTGTTTGAGGAACACATCTAATTGGGTTTGAAAATGGCATCTGATCCGCTAATCTGACAATGTTGAATGAATTGGGTCTCTCAGGTTTTATATACTGATAAATCTACAACTGCTGGGCTTTTAGTAGCATTCTCATTTTTAACAGGTTTTGAGACAAATCAATGCACATTTGGTCACATCACTCTCTCTCTCATCTTGATTAATCCATAAAAGTTAATGCTGTAGACCTCATCTGCAGCAGAATCTCCTTGAAAACCTGGTAAGGCAAGTTAATAATGAAAACAGAATGATGCCACATCACAGTCCTTAATATGCCCTTTCTGATAACCTGATTAGTAGATCTTAAATATTAGGGAATTATTTTTAGGAGACAAGGATCCAAGTTTCCAATTTAAACTTTGCATTACTAACTGCAAGAATGAGGTTAGAAAGAATTAGGTTGTCAGCTATACAAGAATATAAAAAAATACAACTAAATTACTCCAGTTCAGTGTACAAGCAGTGAAGAACATTTCTAGTCAAGCAATGTTTGCAATATAAATATAGGTCAGTGACCTAGAGTAAGTAAATTGAGAGTAGTATCAGTGGTGAAAACACGAATACAGAACAAACACATCAAAATAATGGTGAAAACACGAATACAGAACAAACACATCAAAATAATGAGTGCAGTTACAGGACTACCCCAGTTTTCATCTTTTCCCTCACACATAAGAAACCTATTTTGCTGCTTCTGAACATGGTCAACTAAAAAGTTTCCAAAACTGCACAATAGTAGCAGTTATTGTATGTATGAAAAAATGACTGATAAAGCAATGATGAAATATGATTGATAATAAAATTAACTGCTTGTAGCACAGGAGTCTCTTGCAAAACTTTAAATATCAAAGAAGTTCAGAACGACCAAATTCTGCATCCAGTAGAGTTTTAAAATATAGGACACTTTAAAATACATTTTATATCTCCAGCAAATACTCTGTAAAAAAAATCCTCACTAAAACTACATTTTTCTAATGAGCTATTCAGGTTTAAGGAAGATGCTGTACATCTATTAAACCAATAATGCACTCAGATGGATATTGCCTTATCTGGAATTTTTATTTCTTTAGGTACTCCCTATAGGTGAAATCAGTGTTTTTAATAAAGCATATATAAACACATGTAACTTGCTAACAAATTGCAATTAGAACATAACAGAATACAGGAAATATCCTTCATATTCTAATTCAGCATTTGTTTTAGACAACTTTATTTTTAACCTGAATCTGAAGCAGGTGAATAGCATATCACGCTCAAAGGAATTTCAGAAGTTTTAATTATAAATATACCCACTATTCTTAACATTGCTTTGTTTTTCTATTAATCTTAGAACACTCATCATATGCACATAAAAGCAGTGGACTGCCACTTCAGTAATATCCATCGGGTGAAAACATTAGTTCCACTATTTTGAGAAGTTTTAATGGATGAAAAAATAAAAACCATCACATGTCACAAAAATCTGAAGTGTTAAATTATAGTCATTAAAAAAAAATCCAAAATGTTAAATCATTTCAGTATTTCAGTTGGACTAAGATATCATCCTCAAATTTAGAAATTTTCAGAGCCCCTCTTCTTCCTTAAAAGGAAAAAAAAAAAAAAAAAAGAAAAAGGAGGGGAAAACTAGGAAAAAAGGGAAAAAATAGAGAAAAAAAGAAAAAAACCCTACAGAAATTCTCATTTGTCTTACTAGAATAGGATGGGTTTTTAAGTCATCTGAACAGAGGTTGGCCTCTAAGACACTTTGTTTACAGCATTTTAGAGTAGAGAAGTACTGAAGTTTCTGAGGTATTTCAGTGGAAAGAGGCACACTCTGATGAGCACCTGAGTCACAGCCATAATAAACAATTAGGAGATGCACTATAAAGACTGGTAAAGAGAAAAGACAAATTGTTAAGAAAAGCCTTCCTCTAAACAGAAATCAGCAGGAGAGAAGAACTCTCAGAAACATGCAATAATTTCTAAGTGCAGATTGTGTGTATTTACTATTTTGTAATGCTTCTTTTGGAGTTCACCACCTTTTCCACTGGTTCAGAAAATTCACATTCCAGACACAGGGAATTTTTGATTGCTGGTTTTATTTCCTGGTTTGAAGTGTCTGAAATAATAGAAGAGTTGACTGCAGCTGCTAATGGTGGTATTTTTTATAGTATGCAACTACTTCTGTGACATACTCTAGGATAAGAAATGGCAGCACATGGGAGTATTTGGTGGTGAATACATGTTGAGATAGTTATGGAAAACTGTGGAGGGATCCAAATTTTATTTTATCTTGTTCACAATGCCTCTTCAGGAACAGTCTTTGCCATTTACTCTCTCAGGCAATGTCTCAAAGAGCACTGACTGTCCCAGACCACAGATGTGCCAGGGACCATGCTGATAAGAGGGCTGGATGAGTGCAGGTCAGGGCCCAAGCTGGTGCTCTGACCCTGTTTCACTTGTTATAAATATACCTGCTACAGAGCCAGCAGGACACAGAGATGGGAGATAGAAGAGTTGGATGCGGACAAACTGTCCAAAGGGTTTCACTGATTTTTACTAACAAAGAAAGAACACTAAAGTTTGGAAATCATGTTTGTATGGGATAATCCCCCTAACTGTTTTTTTCCAAATTAAGCCCATATCAGAGACACAGAACCACAGAATATGCAGAGTTGGAAGGGAATCACAAGGACCATTGAATCCATCCATTGATGTCTGTCTTCCAGCAATGTCATTCCAAACTGTTTTATTAATTGCTAGCTCTTCACTGTAGCCCCTTTCTGCTTCGTTCCCATCTTCTCTCAATTGACTTCCACCAGTTTCTTCCCTTTCCTATCCATTCTGGGCCCATGCTTAACAGAGAAGAATGCATTATTTCCCCAGTTTCTTTCTTGGAAACAGATGAACCATATTTAGCCTCAAGCAAGCAGATGTAATAAAAAAAATATCAGTCCAAAACTAGAAAGTTTAATAAAGTTAGAAACAATCAAAACCAAATATCCATCTTTGTGGTAGACAACTAAAAGATGTGTATATAATACAGACAGCCTTTTGCATACTCAAAATAAAGAAACAAACTCCCCAAAATCCAACCATGCCTGACATCTATTTGGCAGTGCAGCCTCATTAAAAAGATTTATATTTTTGAGACTAAAATTATCTTAGAAAAACAGTTGCAAACATACCAATGCTGGGCATATTTTGAACACTTAGCAAAAAAGAAAAAAGTAAAAAGAAAAGAAAACATAGAATGAGATGACCTAATCAAAATGAAAACCCCAAACATTTCCTGCCTCACAGGTCACCTAATACTCTGAACCCTGCCCTGTAATTCTTCTCAAGCCAGGGGACCTTTGGACACTGGAAAATAAATAACCTCATTTCCTCTTCAGCATGTTGTTGGATGTGCCACTAAATAGGAGAGATATGGCAGCTTTGACATAAAAATTGAGATAACTTACTTTGAAAAAAAGGAGAAAAGAAAAACACCTCAGCAGAAGCAAACCACAATGTTTCTTTCCTTTTTGACACACTTATACAAACTATAGAAAATAGAACTATAATTTTTCCAAGATTGAGACCACTGTTCCTAAAATAATGGTAAAATCACATGCTAAGTCCAGTCTCATATGGCAGCAAAACCAAGATCTGGAAAACAAAGACCTTTATAAGGACTGGAGAATCTTTGTAGAAAATTAATTTTTATAACTATGCGATGTAAGACAACAGTTTAAGCTCATATTTGAAAATGCAAAATTATTATTACAGAAGTAAGAAATTTATAGCTATCATTGATTTGCACAAGGCAATGACATGAGTTGTACTGCACAAACCTTTTGTTTTAATCTTTTAAATTATGAGTTTCGTGTCAGTACTTAAGGTGAAAGCTAAAGCAGAGAGCAGTAGCCTGGTTCTATAAAATAAATACTCTAGTTCTTGTAAATTAAAAAAACTTTTAAAGCTTAAAAGTTTCAAAATTAAATAGTTCATATATAAAGCTATCAAGTTAATGGAGTATCTGAGAGCTAAAGCCCTCCATGTGACAAATGTGCAAATTTGTGTGAGGTAGTGTGAATGCTATTTTGGATATCTAAGATTCAACCAAAGGAACTTTGCTGCTGCCTTAGTGAGTACATACAGACAACAGTAATGACAAGGTTTACAATGTGCTGTCCTTGGGTGTTATGAGACAGTGGTTATAATTATATTGTGAAAACAATATTTAAACTGTGATATATATTGAGAAAAGTATCTCTTTCTTTTCAGAACATGCTAATGAGATATAGGATGGAAATTGTCTACATGATCCATTTTCATTTTCTCCCAGGCAATCTGTACTTCAATGAATCTGCCAAGACTACCTCATAAACCAGATTACACAAAGAAATTGTTGAAAGGTGACTAAATGATAAGAAGCACTATCTGTAATATTCAATAAACTTTGTAATATTAGATAAATTCTTTAACATTGCATGAATGGTACCAGTTGGACAATTGCAAATTCTTTATCTCAAAATATTACCTACTGTAATTGTGGAAGGATATGAAAGTGCATCAAGAATTTACAGGATAAGTTGAGGCCTTTATAAGCACTACTACTGTATCTAAGTTGTATTCTTGTACTTCTCAGTACCAGAACAAATTTTAAAACTAAAACACAAGCATTCTCCTTTAAATACTATATAATATACAATAATGTAATGAATAAGAAAACTTTCAAAATATAAACCAAATATGTTCCCTGTAACCTAAGTTGGAAAATAAAGTGATGTCATATGTTCTGAGAGCTTGTAACTACCTCATTCACTGTTGTATGGAATGCATGAGAAAGCAGCAAACATACACTATAAACATTCATTAATTATTGTGAATAAAAACCATAAGTTTATAAGAAGATTTATAACTACTCAAAAATCAGTAACAGACAGGAAAAAATAAAGAAGAAAAAAAAGTCAAGGGAAAAAAATCCCTTCCATAAAGGAGAAGCATTTGAGAAAAAGATTGTTTTTCATTTGTACTTTGCTTCAGTTGAGTATTGCACATATAATTGTTATAAGTGCAGCTGCTATTAATTAATGACTGATTACCATTCAAAATATTTGAATGTTAATTAATGTTTAGAAAATTCACTGTTTTAAATACACTCCTATAATGCCTTGTCCTAATCTACAATTTTTTCAGAGGTTGTTGATGACATCATTGTGAGTATGAAGAAAAAACCAGAAAGTTCTATTTCACACAGTAAACTGCTGGGAATTTTATTTTTTTCCTTACTATTATGTTGATTATTGCTGTTTCTTAATTATTGCTATAATCTATTTAGAGTATGCTCAAGGCAAGCACTAAAAAGTTCAAATAAGAAACCTGAAAAATAGTGAATGGGGCTCCAGGAGAATCCCAGAAATGCATTTGCGATTTCAAAAAAGATAAATGAGTTCATGTCTTCATTTTTTTTTTTTTTTTTTTTAGTGTGGAGAAACAAGCTATTATAGCAACAGAAATAAATGTGGAGACAAACTGTTTTATTGAAAGAGAACCAAATAGGAAAATATTTTGTTAGGTCTGTTGCAGGACAGGGGATTTTCAACATCCAAATGTAGCTAAAGAGCATTTCAAAGAATCTGTGCTATTTTTTCCTGTTATAGCCTTAAAGTAATCTATAAAAGCCAGTGCTTTATATGCTGACTGACTGAAAACCTCCAGATACATCTGTTCATGTGGCAGAAATGGTCGGATGTGAAACAGTATTTGTGAACTCAGATCTGACTTCTCTGTATGTAAACCAGCTTCATCTTTCACACAACTTTATAAATTCAGGGGATGATGGAGTTATTAGTTTGAAAAGATAAATTCTAAAACAGAAGAATACTTGGAATTATTTTGAATATATTTTCTATACATGTGACAAACTCAAATCTAAATAAAACCCCCCAGAAGCTCTGAGACTATTTCTTACCAAATCCCTCATAAAATATAAAAAACTTTAAAACTTTTCTTTCTCTATGACAGACTTTTGATATAAAAAATGCAGTCAAAATGCAGAGAACAAAGTAAAACAGATCAAGCTTTTTTCAACTCAATATTCTTTAAACAATTCTCACACTGAAGTTTGCTCCTCTCTGCTTTGAAAGATTATTTGTTGCAAAGTTTGGGAGAAAAAAAATATTTGAACAGGAAGACTAACTGGAAAAGACATTAACAATAATCATGTTTTGTTAGTAAATATTCCATTTGTGCCCTAGACTCTCAAGCCATTTTACAAACATATCCTGTTAAAACATTTTTATCAGTTGTACAGGTTTGCATGCCAACATTTACCAACACATATGCTTATCATCAGCCAATGTTAGACAGTTATTTAGTGATTACATTAGCTTGTTAGAATTATATGATGATAATTGCCAACCCTTCCCCATGCTGGCATTTTTGAATTATCTTTTTTATGCTCTTCACACTTCAGGACCCAATTCTGTTAACATGAGAATTAAGAGAGAAACATGAAAAGTTTAATTTTATTTTTTTAAAGACTTTAAAATTAGAAAAGAAAAATTAAAAAACCAAAAATCAACAAAACGTGTCCTGTTACCAGAACTAGGAAAATGATTCTGTGATGATGTGAAAATGTTTCACTTCTGAGAGCAGACTAAGATCAACCTTGGTAAATAACCTGAGCATTAAGAAACAGTGTTGTTTCTCATCCTCCTAGTTAATGAAGACCAAAAACAACAATGAAGCAAATGAAATCCGGGGTGTGCACAAGATCTATGAAGGGCAAGACAGTCCCATGTGTGAGACAGATCCAACATAAATCTTGAAAATATTATGCATGAATGATCAAAAATTTGCTTAGGGGATCACATCCATGTTGTATGCAGTACTCATCTGTTTCAAAGCACTTTTGGTCCAAAAGAAAAAAAAGAAAACCAGCAAATTTGTACAGATGAGCTTTCTTAGTAGGAAGGACACATCAAAGTATCAGGATCTGATTAACTGAAAATGTGCCCTTTGTTATTACCTACTGTGGAACTTGTGTTCTCTAATGTGATATACAAATAGTCAAGTCCTAATTTGGTATTTCCTTAAAAATATAAAAAGAGACTATAACAACTTCAAAACTAAAATGCTTTTAAAGTGAAGTCCTAGATTCCATAAAGAACATTTTTACTTCATACTAATTCCAGGTTAAACAGCATAGATGAGCATTGGTGCACTTTAACAGAAAGATTCACACACTGCAACTCATCTAAGGACTTCAGACAGGTGTATTCCTTATCATGGGGGGGGGGGAATGATAGATTAAAATGAAATAAATTCTTGGTTTAGAACTCACATGCCTTTTAGCTAATGACTTGTCTAAGATTTAGACTTCCAACTCCTGTATTTCACAGTGCCTGAAATGTCAGTGTTACCAGGATGCAGATGCAAAAATAAAATGATAATTTCAGAATGTGGACCTTGCTCTGGTAAACTGTCAGATCCTTGACTACTGGCACTGGTGATAAACTTCAGACAGCTGCTATTCAAGACATTTAGGAAGTTAAGTTTCCTTCAGTGTTCCTCAGACTGGACATATGAAATCACAAGCCGTTTTTAGACTAGGAGAATTTAAAAAGTCATGCTGTGGGATGTGGGATTCCATCCCAGCTCTGCAGGGTATTTGCAGGAAACCCTAAGAACAAAGATCCTGATGTTGATAATTTTGATAAATTAAACTCACACTGACACAGCTAACTGGCTTCCACTACCTGAACTCAGTGCTGGCAGCTCCTCTGTGTGCCTCACAAAGAGTAGAGGTCACACAGATACAGGCTGTGACGGCTCCAGATGAGCATCATACATGTTAGTTACGTCTGAAAGAAAGGACACTAACACTGACTCCTTGTTCTCATGGGTGTAACAAAAATGGCAAAATTAAAGCCAATGCAGACCTTACGAAGAAATATAAATAATGGGGGGAGACATAAAAGTCTTCTCCCACAACCCTGCACTGGATATATTACTTTGGGATAATATGAAATCTGAATTTATACAACATATATATATATATATATATATATATATATATATATATATATATATATATATATATATATACTCTTTGAGATGTTATTACTAACTGCACTTCATAAAATATCCTGTTTCTGGTGCACAGTATGTTGTGTCTATCCAATAGGTCTAAAGCTGGCAGGCAGATGTTGCAGGTAACCCATACCGTACCCATCTCTCTAGAGCCTGTGTGTGCAACAGCCAGCCATCTGTTTTCTGGACTCTCTGATCTCCCCAGTCTTTTAAGGCCAGCTCTATGGAGAACGGTGGCAGCAGTGGCTTCTCATCTAGTGAAAAAATATCACACCAGCTCCTCTACTATTTTATGCTCCCTGCATAATATTGCATGGCTTATTTTAATTATGACACCTTGTTAATTGCATTCTGTTTGTTGAGTTAAACCCATGTAACCTGGAAGTTCTCTAAAGAGATATAATAAATTTGAATTCCATAAGTATTCAGCAGTTTTTCAATTATGGTTAACATCTGACAGGGAAAAGAAAACAAAGGCAAAAAAAATCATAAGTTACATTTATGTCTCTCATTATCAGGTAACAAGTTTTCTGCAAGTTAGATAAAAAAGTAGCATATTAATAAATGTAGTACTTAACAATAATAGTGATAGAAATGCTTTTGGACACTTAAAAAGGTCATCCATAGAACTCTAGATTGTTCTGTGTGCACCTGCTCTGACAATTCTACTTTATAAGGATAGCTCTGTCTCATGTAAAACCTGCCTCACCAGTCTGACTTTGCTTTAATATCTTTATTCTATCTTACCTTTATGTTTTGGAATAGACCACAGAAAGAGAAATATTATAAATATTTCATCAATTATACATTCTATTCTAAGATTTAAATATGACATCTTAAAAGAGAAAAACTGTTTGGGATTTAGACAGAAACATGTTCTTGCGTCCAAATGATTGTTCTAATGTTTTTATGGACTTCAGTGTTTTCTTTCATCCCTTCTTAACTGCAGCACGTTCAGTGCTGATTTGATCAGCACCTCTTACTGCTAGATATCTTATAAAGACAGATGAAGGCAGTGTCTTTTAGCAAGACAGTGGGAAGACAAATTGAAGATGGGAAACAAACAAGATATTTAACTGCTTTACTAGGAAAACCCTCTCTTCTGAGGTACGCTTAAGATTTTTATGTGCTTTTAGTTGATAATCTGTAGAATTAATGAAGGGCAGACAACAACTAAAACAAGAAATCTCACACAGGTTTCAATAAAATTTTTTGCTTTACGATCTTAAATATTAAGTAGGGAGAAATCAGCCAGGAGCCAGGAACTTAGGAATTTCTTTTTAATGAAGATTTTAAAAAGCTATGAATACTGAACACCAAATATTTTATTTATCCATATTCTACTCAGCTGATAAGAAAGGGTAAGCTTTTTCAGCAGTACATTAAATATCATAATTCTACAGGTGTCCAGAATGCACCATGAAGTAAATCAGCTTGTCTGCTGGCTGGGATTTAGACTGGCGTGCCAAAAGCCTGCCAGTTTAACTGAATAATTCATGATGTTTTATGATGTGGAGTACTGTCCACAGAAGCGACAAACAGACCCATTTTTCTTATGTCCTGAAATTGGACTCAAAATGGGAGGTTAAGAAGAGAGGAAAATATGGTTTTACTCTTGCATTTAAATAAGATTCTCACCTTGTGAGAAATGCATTATATACAGCTACTTGTGATCAGTCATGTCCTATGGTATAATTGCTCTGATGAAAATGTTGAAAAACTTGAAAGAATGAGAGTTTCCTGAGGAATGTTTTGTTAAAACTCAGGAGGTAAACTGTAACAAAAAAAGTGACAGAAAACAGATCAACTTTTTAACCTACTATTTTTGGATCTGTTTTACTGCCTAATTTCTATAATGGAATGGTTATAACGGTTTTGTGTTAAGCATTAGTTGCGTTCCTAAAACCTTTCTGCAGGATATAACAAGGAGGTTTCTTGGGTAACAACCTGATTCTCAGTAATTATTTTTTTAAGTTCTATGGCAATTTGCTTTAACAAATGGTACATTTTTTTGTGTCCGGCCTCTGTAACCTTTTACACATGATTACATTCAGTATGGCATTTTCTGCAGAAGAGAATGTTAGTATAATGTCAGCAACACCAATGTTTTCATCTCCAAAGCTATGGTGAGACTGGTACAATCTTATGACTAACAAATAATTTCAAAGATGTCTATAGCTCTAATCCACTGAATTTGTGGTGAATTTCACTGAGTTAAACCACCGAAAATTCAAATATGGAATTGCATTTAGATGCAAAGCAAGATGGGAAGTAACATTTCTATTTCTAAATATCTTATTTATTATACTTGTTACTTTTTTTCTTAATAACTTTGAAATAACTTACTACTACATAAGATATATTCTTATGTGATTCAATGTCTGCGAATTTTAATGCCTAGTTTATACATGCATACAGGATATTTTCCTCTGATCTATAGGCTATTTAATGGGGAAAGAAAATATAATAATCACAAAACCTGAAAAATATGTTTACTATATGCTTTCAAAACAAAAATATTAATATTATTCCTTTCATTTTCCAAACTCCGGGGTTCAGATTTAAAATCAAAAGATTTGTCACTGAGCAATGTAATAATCAGTTTTAAAATCTGTTTTCATACTTCTGTATTACAAAAAATTTAATATGCTTAAACAGAAAAAGAAAATATATTAACATGCTCTAAATAGATTATCCCAGACTTTTACTTTCCCATTCTTCATAAAATGACAGAGAAATTCCTCAAAATGTCACTTAAAAATTTAACGCAACTTTAGTTTTCAACAGTGTTCAAACTGGTGTTGATGAGTCTTTTCATTCAGAAAGCAACAGGATAAAAACAAATTTCCTCAACTTGCACCAAAGCATGTTTATATTGGATATTAGGTAATATTTCTTTCCTCACCAAAAGGCAAAAGGGTTACTAAGAATTGAAAGAGGCTGCCCAAGGAAGTGGTGGAGTCACCATCCCTGAAAGTATTTATAAGTCATATAGATGTGGCAGTTAAAGAAGTGTTTTAGTGGTGAATTAGGCAGTGTTAAATTAATGGTTGGAAACAATGATCTTGGACACCTTCTCCAACCTCAAATGATTCTGTGATTCTACCAATGATCCTCTCAATCTAGTGGTATCTGTAGACTTGACCATTGGCTCCTCCAGATAATTAATAAAGGTGTTACCAAGACTGTCCACAGATATCTGCATTTCATGACCACATATGGTGCTCTGGTTCCTCCTCCCTATTTACCAGATTCCATGTTTTTCTGTACTTGCACTTGAGGCAGATATCCATTTGCTATTTTTTGTCATTTCTGAGGTCCCTCTTCTTCACATAATTCAGAAACATTTGCTTTCTTGATCGCTACATCCTCACTTGTCCCCCAAATTCCTGGTTTAGAAGAATCTTGTTACCATGTTGGCCAGACTGTTGACAAGGATGTTGACAAGGATATTTACTGTTGACAAGGATGTTCTTGCCCCACTTTCAGGTGGATCCTGTCTCTCTGCTCTGGAGTCCTCAGTGCTCAGAGTGAATCTCATGGCCATAAAAGCCAAATCCCTGTTGGCACAAGCTGTTGAACTAGGTGTTATCCTGCAAGAGTCATCTGCTCCCACTTAAGCTTTTCTTTTATACCAGAAGGATTGAAGAGGGAGCATCTGGGCCCCCAGGTCCTTCCATCCTAGAGCTCTGTAGTGATTCTCAGTGTTCTACAGCCCTTCCCTGGCAGAGAAATTCAGACAATCAAAGGTAGAAAGCTTCCATACAAGCTATTTTCACATTTGAGATAGCACAGAAAAGCTTTTAATAGGAAGTGATTACTGAGACTTTCATTAGCAAGGGGAATTACTATGTGGTTTTTTGTCTTGTCATATCCATTTTTTTCCTAGCTTCTTTGAAATGACTTAAGCCGATCATAAATTACTAGGCTGTTCAGGAAATACCATCTCCACATACACAAAGTCATAAAACAAAAAGCTGATTAGCAGTTTAGCCTGGTTCAGCCTGATTTGCGGAAGCTAACAATACTTAAAGGCATACTTTCACCTCAGACTGAGTTTACCACCAAGCTATGAGGATATTGCAATTATTTAATCCAATGCTGAATTTCTGTTCGCATCATGGAATGTGATTCCATGGAGAACACAGTAATACAATTATGCAAAGGGACTATTTCATTCATTTTTGGAATATGAAATTAACAACAAATTGAAGTAATAAAACCTGTCTCTCTGCAACTTACCTGTAACAATCTGCATAAGAAACCAGTGGTTTTGTGGTATATGTAGCTGCTTCACTTGACAATATGTGAAAAAACCCCATGAATAATAAATATTTCCTTGTAGCTTGACATATATAAAAAAAGCTCATTTGTTTTCTCATAAGCAGAATGAATGAAAATTATCTTAGAGCATATTGGACATGGAAGGAAATATTTTTTTATTCTTATAACAGGAATTCCTACTTTAACTGAGTTTTGTATCTGATGATGCCTCTGAATAGCCATTATATTATCAGTAACATATTATGTTAGAACATTGTACATATATTTTAGTTTTCAATCACAAAATGCAGATGTTAGGCATAAGCATCATACTAAATAGAATCAATATTAAAATGAGTAAAGATGGCACTGTGCAAGTCGAATGAAAGTGCTGTTTTCTCATGCAATCTATAGTAATCCTACTCTCATTTGGAAGCACAGCAATTTTTACATTCATCCCTCATAGTTAATGCCATCAGTGGTGTGTAAAAATAACAACATTGCTGTAGACTTCAGAAATAAATTGTTTAAATAGGATTTTATTGTTTTTCTAATTCTTCCCAATTCTATTCTGTTTATGGGGCACCTCTGGCAAAGGTTAGATGAGATGTTTAACTGAATGGCTTCAGCTGCCTTGCTGCCTTTCTTGGTGTTATGGTCTGCAGCAGAAGAAGCAGCAGGGTGCACTCTGCTGTGTTTAAGCAGGGTATGAGATGAGCTGTGTGCTAGTCTAGACAATGCCAGGACGGGCAGCAGCATCTTGTACAAGGGGACTTTGCTGCATTTACTGCTACTTCACTTGCCCCTTCCCCCAAACTCCTTTGATGTCTTCTTAACCCAAGCAACTTTTCTGAAAATCTGTGAAGTTTAAGTGACATTTCAATCTACCCAATGACTCAGCTGACTAACACAATTCTTCCTATGCCATCTAACAAAATATAGTATTAAAATCGGAGATATTTTTATCACTCATTACTAGCTGTGACAACAAAAATATCCTTGCCCTTGCTGCCACCTGTTTTCTAACATACACTAAGTGTTGATACTCCATTTAGACATTAAGGAGCTGAAACAGTATAGCAGGACACGAAACACACCTACTATTTTTTGGTAACAAACCCAAATTGTGCTATGGCAGTGATGAGCACCAGTGCTCATTACATTACTAAGTGCAAGTAGGTGTTCTTGTTCTTCTACACTAGCACAAAGAATTGCAGACAATTTATATTCCTTCACTCCTGTTTAAATAACTCTTTGGAGAAATGAAAATTGAATAAACGACTCCTGACAAGTGTTTTGAGTTGCTGTCCTGATCCGGAAGTGAGGTATCTGCTCTGATCAAACATTTTGTTCCAGCATTGTAATACCAGTTCTGGTAACCCCAGCAGCACGATGTCAGCTACAAGACATCCACATTTATCCCAGGCACTCTCATCTCAACTGCTGAAAGTTACTAATCAAAAGGAATTATGTTCTGTACTGTCATGTCCTATAAACTGTCAAATCCTAAAATCTTGAATTCTAAAGCATAATGTAGCAGCATGAATAAAGGCTGTAAGTACTGCTCATGTACAGATAAAATTTAGGTACTGTATACTCAAAGAAACAAATATTATATGTGATTGGGCTCTATTAGGGTGTTAAGCTTAGTTCATTCTTACACTTGTACGCTCTGTGGAACAAACCATAATTAATTTGCTACAGAAGCAATTCAAAATATTAACTCTGTAAAAGAAAGATAAAATATGAAAAACATTAAAGAGACTGCAGCTTTTAAAATTATGCTAGTATTTTTTATGCACTAAGAGCTCTGGTTCATTTTGACTGATTAATCTTGATAATTAATTGAGAGATTGTTATGATGTCACAAACAACCAAACATGGCAGTGGTATTGTAGTAATCCATATAATTGGCAAACCACGATCTGAGACAATTACCCTGTGTTGGGACTCAAGGGAAAATTATAACATTCTTGCAGCTAATGGCCATATACAGATCTTACCATTCTTCAAAGAATACACCCTTTATCTTCATATAGAAAAAAAAACCTTACAGGTGCCTCTTAAATCAGGAAAGTCCTACAAACTGAGCAAAATTTACAGAAGCCTCAAATCTTTAAATGTTACATTTTTACATTATTTAGAATTTATAAGAGCATTTTTAGCCTAGTATTTTATAATATGGAAATAAACTATGTTGTAGAATATGGTCAGCAGTCACCAGTCTGATATTTGAACCACAGCCCCAAAAAAATCAGGAATTACCTTAAAAAGTGATGACCAGAAAACAAGTCCCCATTATTCCTACCTATGAATTATGGATTTCATAGGTTTAAGAAAAGGTTTATGCATTCTACTGCACAAGAAATGGGATTTGCACATAGGAATCTCTTCATTACATACAAGCTTAAAAAGGAGGCTTTGCTGAAGTGAAGACCAGTCCACGCTTTGAAATTTTTCGTAATAAGATTACAGTCTATAAGAAAAGCTTATCATATACTTAAGGACACACTGCACAGTAATTTCCTAAGTCAGTATTTTCAAAGATCAAAGGGTATTATCTTATAGAAAAAGACTAACATTTCCAAACCAGCATTTCAGCTGTAAGTCTTCTTCAAGTGACAGAACTCATTGAAACATTACAGAAAACAATGTTTTCATTTTATGAAAAAATGTCATGAGCTTCCTCAAACAAAGGTCTCCTGCAACAAAACATCTGGCAGAACTGGACTTCTATAGATGACGACATTTGTTATCCAATCATCTGATTCTAAAAAAAAATTACAGGATCTTTGAAGAAAATTAAACTAGTGAAATCTTTAAAATATATTTATGAATTTTTAAGGATAGCATGGAGATAAGACTTTGCTTTTCCTTCCTGAACTAAAAATTTATTTTAAATAAAGCTTCTCCCTGCTTCACTACAAAACTTAAAAGTAATAATTTAGTTTTATGACATTTTCCAGGACATAAAACTATGTGAGAAATAAAGAACTAATTGGGAGGAAACTCTACTGTACCACTGCCTGAAGGGCTGACTGTCAGTCTTCAGGTGAGATTTTGTCAAAGAGCAGACAAGAATGTGTCATGAAAACATAATACATTATAGCACAGAAGAAACTGCAGCAGTTTTGGTCATAATGTAGAAAACTACAAGATAGGTCTGACTGCCCTTCAACAGCACACACATAGGAGTTCATGCTGTGAATGACTGGGACTGGATTATCTGAACACTCAGAGGAGACTGTGAAGAACATGGGTCTTGTCTTGGACAGAAGGTGGAACTAAAGCCAGAGAAACAGGCATGCCAACAACTCCTGAAGAAGACTAACTGCAATGGCAACTTTTATGTAGAAAAGATGGTCTTTGAAAAATTTACGTAAATTCTACTTGCAAAACAAGAAGTATTAAAAGCTATTAGAATATGAAATACTGAAGAAAATATTGAAAAATAACTTCACTACCAGTCCTTTCAATCATGCCACTAAATCCACATACTTGGCAGTTCACAGAAACAAAATACTGGTGTTCACCTTATCATGCTATTTAGTGCTAATACATTATCAGTCCATTTCTTGTTTGCTTACTCACTGAGATCATCTGCACCTGAGGAATGCTCACACACTCCTAAAGAACAAGCCTGGTGCATATATGTGACATAATACATGCTTTCTGAACAGCATGATTTAACTACTACTCTTTGTAAAAGTTACTTTCTCCACCTTCACTGGTTTTCTTGTACCTTCCTCAACAAACATACTCTTCTAAAAAAAGACCTATAAGTACCACTAGTCAGTTAAAAAAAAAGACAAAAGAAATGTATCCACCAAAGAAAAAATTGCTTGAAATCCAGAAACTTAACTGTATCCTGTACAAATTGTCCTCATTGCTGGAAAAATGGGATTCCAAAGGGATTTATACCAGGATACAATAGTTGGAAGAGAATTCATAGTACTGATATTTCCTATCTGCTATGAAATGTAAGGTATTCTAATAATGCCTTAAGAGACTCATGTTTTTTACTTCATATGTAAAATTAAGATAAGTTTATAGGGACCTGTGATTATGTTACTTTGTTAATATGGATAGCAAACGTGAAGCTAACTGTTGAGAAGTGAAATCCCTTGGAAATGCTTCATAGATCTACTTCTGTGAATTTCTTTCAAGCATAGCTTAAATGGAACCAAAAAGAAGTATTTGCATGTGCTGATTGACATAGGGATGGTCCTGGAGGAGTTTGTACTTGAGCATACAAATGTGAAATAAAATCAAATTAGCATGCTAAGGAAATTAACACTAATATAAATACATTCCTGAATAGTCCCAGATAGCTAATCCCTGGGAAGAATAACTTAAATTCTGTTTTTATTTATGAAAATGGATTCTAATAGAGTTCCACTTGCTAAAAATGTTCAGAGCCTTAGGCTATGCCTAAAGGCAGAGACACTATATGTACTGAGAATCCCAATTATTTCAAGTATTTCTTCTTAAAGCTACCCTAAATGTGGCAAAATTTTAATACCATATAATGAGCTTGACATTCAGTTCCATTACCTGCATATATAATGAAGTAATTTCCTGTTTGAATTATTTGATAGATCTAATTAAATTACAATTTAAAATGCTATTAATCTTTGCTAATCAACAGCAGTGAATGAAGAAACCTCAAAGATAATAGGTTTTATATTCTCTTAAAAAGCTTCAAACAAAACTAAACCAACTTGTTCTGGCACTAATTCAGTAATGAACATAAAAGCACTTAGCACCTAAATATCTGTAAAAGAAGTACAAATATCCAATAAGAATGAAGAATGAAACACCTATACATCAAAAAAGCTGGCATTTTACTCCAATTGAATTAAAATTTTTTCTACAGCTGCAAAAAATATATAATCTAGATAAAAAAATACAAAATATAAAAAACACTAAACCAAGAAAAGGTTTTACAATGCCAAAGAAAGATAATTATTTAAGAATATGAATTTCCAAACTGAACTTTTTTTCTGTTTCTTATCCCAAAATTCACTTGAATGTTTGAATAATCCAAAAACTTTCCTTATTTTTGGTTCAGATGATCATCAGAGAGTTGTTTTAACATGTCACACACAAAACCCAAAGTAAATAAGCTGTCAAAATAACTATTTTCTTCAGCTTGCATCAAACATGCCATCTCAGAGATATGAGGTCATAAGTAATTTTGGCTAGAAGCTCAGATTTACAGTCAATTATTTTACAAAGGCATTTAAGAGATTGTGAGATTATTTATATTTGCTGATGCTAAAATATTCTACTGTTTTAGTGTGTATTGACTTGAGAGAAAATAAACCATCTTGACTCCTAAGAGTTTGAACTGACTCATGTTGTAACGAATTGTCAGGAATAGTGTTTTTATTAAGGGTAAAGGATTCTTGTAAGCAGGCAGTGCACATTTTTTGCATGAATTTGCATGAACTAATACTAGATGTAAAAGGCAGCCTCAATTACATTTCCAACCACTTGATAATCATAACAAGTTTTCAGCTTGCAATAAATTAAAGCTTATATTAAGAAAAAAAAACAAATGGGAAGGAAAATTTTTTAAAAAATCAAAATGTGGAAAGCAATCAGTTTAAGTGCTGGTCAGCAAAGTAAACTGATTATTCTACAATAAAAATAAACTTTCCAGAAGTAATTGACTACTGGCATCAGGCTAGAAAAAAGACCCAATATACTGATAACAACTCCCAACCCAACAGAAATGTTATTTTCCAAACAACAGTGAGTGATACTATTATTTTATGTTTCATGAATTAACTTATCATAGGCATGGTCTCTTTGCTTTTTGCATTCCTACAAAGGGGCATGGAAATCAGAAAGAGTAAATTTAAGAAAGTCAAGGACAACCTGAATTTTAATAGTCCTATTCAGAGAAAACTGCAAAACTGTGACACTTGTTTAGGGTTAATAAAGAACACAAAATACAGATGAACAGGAATCAGAATCTCCAAAGCCTGGAAACTGTGATGCTGGAGCTTTTACTGAGCAGGAACTGCGAGGTATATATGCTGATGTCAAAACATTATTCTGAGTGGTAGAAAGAAAATTGTGAAAGCTGCAAAGAGATCTTATACTTCTGTGAAATCAGATTATAAACTGGCAGCTGAAACTCAATGTCAACAAAAACAAAGTAATGCACATGGAAAAAAAATAGTTCTAGCTATAGATATACAGGAATGTACTCTAATTTAGCTATTATCATCTCAGAGAGAGATCTGGAAATCAAACCAGAAATGTTTCAAAGTAAATATCAAGCAAGGGCTCAGAAACTGTCAGATTTGGAAACAGAATGATACAAGTTACCAAAAAAAGAACAGAGAACAAAACAGGAAAAATAAAAGCACACCATTGCAAAGCTACATAAGCCCCAGTATCCACCTTGGCAGTTTTAAAACTGAAAAGATGCAGTTGAAAGAAAAGTGTTCACAGAACGGAACAAATAAGGTCTTATTACTGGAAAACCTCATGAGGACATGTATTTATATATACATACACAATTATGAGCACCACAGGAAAAGTCAGCCGTTGCTTAGACAAGACACAACAAAAGAACAAAGGACTTAATGCAAAATTTACTGACACAACAAACTTTGAAGACTTTGAAGAGACAACCAAATGGCTGAAGGCCTAGCAGAGGATGCAATGCCTTTACCAGTAAGTTGTTTGAAAGCGCTAGTGTTAAAGGAATAGGGCTAAATTCTTGCTGCCCTATTTAGCTTCATTCTCTCCAGCATAACAGAAAAATGGAATACAAAGAGCTGCCATCTTCTAACTTTGCCTTCTAAGCTAATGTAATATGACCATTACTGGACACCTTTCAATCCTCACCAATAAGACTTCTGTGAACTTTATTGTAAACTCCTGAAAATATGATTAGTCAGTATTATGACAGGGCAGAAGGATGAAGATAAATGGATTTTAGCATTTGATTAACAATTTTGGAGTTATCAGCAAGCAAACATTTACTCTGAAGCAAATATGACATGTCACTTTTCTCTCATTTGCAAAACTGCAAATAGTTTTCTATTTAATTACCTATCTCTCCATATGAGATATTTAGCATCATATCTTCTATTTTACCCATCCTGACATTGAGCCTACCTCAGTCTTCTCCACTCTAAACACTCCATCCACTCACCTTGTCTCATGAAGCTCAGGAACTATCCATATTTTTAAACCAAAAATTTATACACATATGTATAAAGCATACATTGAGGATAAAAATGGGTCAAGAAGATGAATGTCTATGAAAACATTATCTATACTGTCCTTGTCCTACTACACAAGCAATGAGGAACAGATTTATTCATATTTTAATTCACATTATATTTAGAAATATGATTAACTACTTTACAACAAAAATAAGGGCACCCTGGTCTGAACAGTCTACCCAAGATAAATGGGAGAGAAAAGTAGCTGAAGAAACCTCTGCACAGCAGTTACTTGCAGGAGAAAAGGTTTCCTCATCAAAATGTCGAAGATACTTTATCATTGAACATAAGAAGAGAAGAAATGCAATTAAAAGTCCTACACCAATTTGGATGTCAAGTAACTCTGGATGGCAGGCATATTTATCTTGTGTTTTAGGTGATGGCTGGTATTTCCAAGTTCTTTTTGTAAGAGGATGAATAACCGATGAATATCTGTTAATGGATTTGTGAGAAAGTGCTAAAGGTTGAGGAAGTGAGCAACATGACTAACTCCACTTGTTCACTAATGTCTTCCTTTAGGAGTTTAATTAATCTATTTGATTAAAGACCACATTATTGGTAAAATCAAATACTGTTTCTCTTATACTAAAAAATTTAAAAGCAGCTCAAGAGAAAGGAAAAGTAAGAATATATTCAGAGATATATAGCAATATTAACTTCTGTTTCACCTTCCTGGTTCAGGTTCTACCATCCCTCACAAATATGAGAACAAAATGGGTTTCTGTTTCTATCTTCAGGTGAATCTATACCTGTTCTTTTTATTCCTGCTAAATTCAGAGCTAATTACAGCTTTTACTCACTTGGAAAGGCATGCTATTACCACTACAATTATTCAGTTCCTCTGTATTGCCTTTTGATTCACCTCATTAGCCAACCTCTAATTTTACTTAACCAGGCCACAGTGTTTAGCTTCTTGTCCTTGACTCCACCCTCTCCTCATCCTTTATGTCCCTCTATGTCTTCTTGCTTTCTTCTACACTCCTGCTTCTTTTCATAGATCCAGTAGTCAAGCATGCAAAACCACTACTAAAATAACAAAAAAAAAAAAAAAAAAAAAAAAAAAAAAAAACCAAAAAAAAACCAAACCAAAAAAAACACCAAACCACCAATGAACCAATCAATAACCAAAAGAAAACAAAGCAAAACTCAAAAAGTAAATTTCACAAAAAAACACAGTCTCGGATAATATCCTAAAACTAGCATAAGTACATATTTAATGACGAAAAGAAAATATTTTTGGAAGCTCAATGTTGTTAAAATGCTGATAGGACTTCCTCTACTCTGTGTTGACTTGCTCTGGCCCTTCACTCTTTGTTGTCTTACACATGCTTCTGTGCATACCCAAACTTCTCAGGGTCCTCTCTATGGCTGTATCTCCTTCACACCTTTTCCTTTCAGAATCTCTTTCCATCATAAATTGTTTTCATCTGGCTCTATCAGCTCTCAGCACAACTTAATTCTGCTACACCCTACAGAAATTAACAAAATCGAACAAGCATGGACCAAGATTATTTGGTCTCATATTTTCTCTAGTAAGTTTTCGCCCTTTCCCCCTCTTATTTCCGTCTAATTTTCAGGAATGGGATTAACTTTTATTTTGAGTTTCTACAGTTTGCAGCATAATAAAGAACTATGACTGTCCTTGCACACTACCATGACAGCCATGAGAAGTAATAAAAAGAATCTCACCAATCATCTTTTATAGATCTATCAATTTTTTTTCTAATCACACTAATTTTGACTGACCTAAGAAGTCAAAGTTCTTGACATGAGCCCAGTCTCATTTTACTATTGAGGATGTGATATACTTTTGGTGATGAAAGAATATAAAAATGGTAAACTAGGAACACATTATATTTTTCCCTAAAATGCCGTTACAAAAAACAATGTAAATAGGTAAATTGGCCACTGAACAATATCAGAGATCTCTTTTTTTTTTTTTTTGGTCAGGGTATGGAAAATGTTATTTTCTTTTTATGTTTATTAATCCAGCAGCAACAACCAATTTTCAGAAAATATCTTTATTCTGATTACATCTGCAACTCTATTACTGAATGTCTACCAGGAAATGGTAGCTATATCTGAAACAGATATCAGTACTGCTCTAATGAGATCAATGATTAAATACTTTGGTAGATAACGAATCCTAACTAAATGTATTGAAAAAACACAAAAATTTGGTTTCAGTAGCTACTGGTAATTTTATAGAAAACAGAAGAGGCCTTCAGAGGTAGTTATGCCTTATTTTTCTCAAAATGTCTATGACTGTTCTTAATGCAACTCTTGCAAGCTACTGGTTATCTCTCCTTACTCAGCTGCTGTGCCTCTGCAGCCTAATGAAATTCTGGTGTGATGATAGTACATCCTATTAATGAAAGTATTATGGACACAGATGGCTATCAGGGCTGCAGATTGCTGAACACCAAGACTGTAGCTGATTTTCTAGCTGATATCATACAGTATTTAGAGTCAACAAATCTGGGACACAAATAACTTAGAAGAAAGCATAATCTAGTACTCGGTGGAAGCCTTTTCTGTTCAAATCAGGGCATGCAAAGGATATGGAAAAGAGGGGCAGAGGGTAAGGAGAGGGAAAAGAGTGTCTACCCCATTTCCATTCTCTTGAATATTTTTTTTGTCAATTGGCAAAATCTTTTGAAAATCATTCAAGTGGAGTAAGCTTTACATAATAAAGGTAAAACCTAGGAAAGAAAAACACAAATGTCTAAATTCAGATTGAAAAAATAATCTGTTGCTAATCCAATTTTTTAATATATTTGAGCATACTTACAAATATTCTCATAATTTTCTTAAACCTCACTTTTACAGACATCACAAGAAATGTATACTGCTTTAACTTCAATCTTTACCTCCTTTTTTTACTTTATGCTTATCATGTGTATATACATATTCTGATGAATTTCAATAATTGATAGCCTGTGAGCATCGTATTATCACATATAACTTTTCTGTAATTTTTCATTTATGTCCAAATATGTTATTCCACTGTTTTTCAGTGCAGAAAATCTCAATATTTTATTTTATGGAAAAATAAAAATAAAAACCAACATGTTATACATGGAAAATACTATGTAGCCACAGTATTCTGAGGAAGTAAAAATTTGAATATTGAATATTGTGCAAATTAACATATAAGTGAAGTACCATAACTTCGAAGAATACCCCACAGTTAGGTATAATATTGAAGCTAGCAGGGGCACTCTAACAGGATGTTACACCTCTAAATCTCATCATATTATGATATGAATTCAAAGATCAAAGGAACACTATTTTTCATTATTTTAATAGGCAAACTCAATCCAAAATAAATTTAAAAAATTAAATAGAAGCAACTCTTTATGCTAACAGTCCATAATATAATTTTTTAAAAAACCAACAAATTCAGAGTACAGAAAAAATCCAATGCAAACTGAAAAGCAGTTAGTCTTTCTCATATAAAATTTTCTATTCCAAATAAAAGCCTGCAGTAGATTATTACTAGATTACAGTGAAAAGTACACTATTTAAAGCAATTGTTATATAAAAACAGAAAAAAAGGGAAACCACTTATACAAAGAATTTTAAATTACTCTTACATGAATCTGAACATCTTCTTCAAATTTCTTTCTTACGGGAAGCTTGTCACTGCACTGATCCCATTATTTTTCTTTTTTATTATATCTAGCTATCCAGAAGAGTACTGATCCGGTAAATGCAACTTCAAGGAAACAGGTTCATTAGCTTCAATAGCATTCTTAATTTGACTAAGAGGTTAAAGTATGTGAACCTTAAATTATAAGAATATCAAGATAGGAATCATGTCTCTCTGTCTGGGTAGGCTATTTTATTAATTCTATAATAGGATCTAGACTCATGTTTCAGATATAGTCATCAACATCTGAAAGAGAAGCAAAAACTACTTCAAGTACAGAAACCTTTCCGTAATCTTTATTTGCATGCTGAACACAATGTCATTGTAGAATTTCCTACACAAAGAACTGGCACCACTTAATTCATAATAAATTAGTTTAGACATTGTAATAGATGGATGGGCTCTTACACTGGCTTAAACCTGACTTGAGTCCTCTGGCTTGTCCTGGAAACTACTCTCATGGGTGTAATTACCAGCTTAGGACAATTACAATTGCTAGGTAGCTTTGTACAACCATGAGGATTTTTTACTCACAAAGTCATCCTTGACCAAGAAAGTAATATTGGAGGAGAAGCACTAAATGTTGGGGAAGAATTTTATGTTTTGGCCTTTCAGCTTCTAATTTATTCACTCCAATGCCACATAATAATATAAATATAAAGGGATTTTCTATATATTTATATATAAACAAGATAGATAGATAGATATAGATAGATATAGATGGATATAGATATATATATACACAACTATAAGATAGAGATAAATATGAAAACCACTATATTATTACCAGAAAATAAAATCTTACGCTAGGCACATTACCTACAGAACTGAAGTCAACAAAATAATCAGCATAAACATTTTGTTTCCACGTTAACCAAAGGGTTTTAAACTGTGCAAAGAGGTTCAAAATTAGCTGCCCTCAGGTTACCTAAAAGAACAAGAGGCAGGGCAAATTCTGCGAAAAGCGAGGCATGCACTGTTCCACATCGCATCCCCTGGAGCCTCTTGTCCAGCCCAGAAGGATGCCAGCCACTGGCACACCAGAGGCCCCACCTGGAGGGGAGTGCCCCAGGAGACCAAAGCAGATGAGAGCAGTTGCACAAAGGCACACGTGGGCAAGGCCCAGCATTTGGATTTTACAGTAGCTACAATTGCACTGGAATTCAAGCCGTGATTATTAACCTTTCTCTGTCACTCCCACTCTGCTCTCTGTTCTCCTAATTTCCTCCTCTCAAAATCTGGGTAGCTTAAAGTTGGATGGGTTAGAGGTTTCTAAGTCAATGCCATGCAAAATGCTTTATTTGGATTGAATATTTGCTTTAAAATTTGCCAAGTAGTCTTGTTTTCTAAAGTTTGACAGTAAAAGTTTGTTGTACAAACCTCCCGAGAATGTCATGTTTTCCTGTGCCCCTGCCTCAGGATATAAAAACCTAAGCCCCTTTAAGAAACTCTTCAAACAAGTCTGGGGCTTAACACCAACCAGTGCAGATAATGCCATTCATATCACTGGTATAGGAAGACAACACTAACTCAGCACATTTTAGTGTAGGATGGTGAAACCACAAAAATTAAAGTGTGATGCGAATTCAAATGAACGGAGGTCAGGTACTTAAAACATTCATACAGATCAAGACTTCCACTTCTGACATGTGACAAATGCAAAATTGCAAAACCCAGTTCATTAGCATAATATCTCTTCAGGAAATCTGGTACTAAAAACCCAGCAGTATTTTCTAACAGTGAAGACCTACCAAGCTGTTTTAAACCCAAATGTCCTCCTACCCCAAGACTGTGAGGCAGTTTATCTGCCTGCAGCCCACCACTTCAACAAGGAGCTTCTAACATTCACATTGAAGTTACTAAGCAGGCTGCCTGCAGTTGAAAATAAAAATTCAGATAGAATCTATATAAAAATACAGATTCAAAGAGACAGACATCTGTGGGAGTTCCTGAACTTCCCTGAGATTAAATGCACAGAGAAAACCTTGATATTATTAGCTAAAACATGATACGTTCCTGATCCAGTTTCACAAAGAAAGAGAACCATAAAATTGGGTTCCAGGCACTTGTAGATAGCATGATGTCTTCTGAAGGAAGATTAAACTTCAGCTGGGAACAAGTTGCTGAAGCTCTCAAGACAGGCAACAGGTTCTAGAGGGCTCCCATCAGGTAGTGTCCCCACATAAACACATTGCAGGGCAGCAGGGCATGTGTCAGTGTACATGACCAGGTGACACTGAATCTGGGTCATTTATCTTTTGGGCAGGGCTATGCTGGCACCCACACTCAGAGTTGCAGCCTTCTTTTCCAAGGCTGGCATTTCCCTTGGCTTTATGCTTATATGTAATGATTTGACTTCCAAAACTTACATCAAAATTCTGACTTAAGGCTGTTAAAGCAAGAGTGTCAATACTGTGTCTAGGGTAACTACTTACTTTTGAAAAGCTGCTTAGAATTCGTCAATATTCTTAGCAAACCCTCAATTTTTTATGCTTAACAAAATTAAAAATTCAGTAAGGCATTCAAAGCTGAAGCTTGAAATTTAAAATATGCTTGCTGCTTTGTGCAGAAGATGTCTATCCTACCAAAGAAAGCCTTTTCTTGAATTATTTTAATCTGTATTGCATGTACCCCAGACAGTAAGCTTTAACATCCAATAAGAAATAAAATAAAAAGAAATATATTCTCAAGGTCAGGAGGACTGAGTTTTTCAATTTTGTAGACGGTTACATGATATAATTGGAGAGAAAACAGGTGATTATTTCCATTGGTTATTGTTATTGTAATGCCACTGCTAGTTAGTGCACCAAAACTATCCAACAACAACTGAAAAAAAATTCATAGGCGTTTCCTTCCTTAAAAAATCAAACTCCAAATCAGTTCTATTTTTTATGTGAAATTTTTTTTCCTATCCCAAATAAGAATTTATTTCTCCTTTGTGATGCACAGTCTAGACTGATAAATCTTCCTTCATATTCAATTAGGGCTGAACCTTGCCCTCTCCTGGGTGGAAGTTCTCTGTGTATGCCCTTCTCAGAAGGATGCTAGATGAAACCCTGAAACTCTCAAAATACATGCTCTGAAACAAGTGGATGGAAATTCTACTTTTCCACTTCCACCTCATCTGAGAGTACAAAGAAGCTGTGAGGGCTTTCCTCCTGATCCTACTCCCTAATTAACAAGAAGAAGCAGCTATACATCCTTACTGCCCTGTATCTCCAGTGAGGTCTATCCTTAGACTGCAAGAGCTTTTAGTCTAGGACTGTGTGAGACTGGCTTATGAAGTACAAGTCTGTGATAACCTAAAATAACACAGCAGCAAAACACAAGCAAAACAAGTTAGAGAAATAAAAAATAAAGACATAATAAAGTTAATTTCTCATATGAAAGTGCCAGTTTTTATGATACAAATATATGTTTCTTCTCCTGCCAGGGAAGCACAACTCCTCCGTATCACCATAAATATGTGGCTTTCTAAGGTTCTGTCTTCAGAAAAAAAAATTCACTGAATCAGCACTGTGCAGACTATTTTGAAAGAGATATACAAAAATGCAGCATTAACTACACTGTCTCAGGTGTTGGACACAGTAGAGCTATTAATGTTGTCATTAATTTAGAAATCAATTTTAACATTTTCTAGGACTCTTCTGACACATCATCTATCACTACAGATATTAAATCTAAGTTTTAAAAGCAAGTTAAAATAAAAGTGGTACATAGTTTTAAAATGCCATTTCTAACCATGTTATAGCCTTTCTTGCTTCACTTTTATGAAACTTTTTTTGTTGTTTTTTACAGTTCTTTATGCTTAATGGGATTACTGGGGGGAATATTCCTTGACCATGCTACTTTCACATAGTGTCTGAAATGTCATTTAGCTATAGTTATACCTCACCCATTGATGGCAGGGGTATTTACAAAGATTCATCTGTCTATATTCTCTTAGACTCACTGGAGACAAACATGTTGCCCTGGCAGAAGCCCACCTTCACACATGAATAATTTTGGAAGTTTCTCTTTTCCCACTCTTCTGGGGATAACTGGAAGGTAGGCTAACAACCAGAGGGGGTAATATAAATATGTTACATACATTTTTGTTAAAAATTGCCTCTAATCAGTGAAGACAGTGGCTTTTCCAGAAGGCAATCTGAGCAGCTGATGGCCTCAAATATTTACTCACATTACATTCAAGCAGAAAACCTATCTGCTAGCCATCCCATGTTCTCTTAAATGCCATAAAAGAAAAAGAGACAAGTTTTCAGAAGTAATTCCAATATTCACACTATGTGATCTCTGAAATGCTCATCACAGCCCCCTGTCTGCAGAGGGAGGTGCAGAGGGAGCTTACAGTGACCTAACTGCTGAATTTAGGAATGTCATGTTGACCTATTGCCTGAAGTTAGGTAATGAATCAGACTGCAATCAGACTGCTGTGGTTGTTGATAGCGCCCTGCCGCAAGATATCAAGCACAGAAAACTCTACCCAGTGATTCAGTGCATGCTTATGCTAATGCATAAAATGTTCTCCAGTTATTTTGTCCACTTTAATTTAAAATGTCTGTAGTAATTAGGCTTCTAGTCACTTCCTCAGAAAATGGTTTCACAATCTAATGTCACATAACCTCTAACCATTTTTCTGTGCTGGAACTGCCATCAGAGCACATAGATGAAAGAGGATTAGACTACATGGGTGGCTGCATAGGAATGTCAAGGAACTAAAGGAAACGAAGTTGTTAGCATTGATGAACTAATGCATCCAATCAAACACCAGGAGGCTGAAGGTGTTGTCTTCCAGATGAAATGTGAAAGCAAGGCACTAAGCATTAGAGGCTATTAAAGTTCTCTCAGCACTCTTTGCACAGTATCAGTGCTAACCCCTGGTTCCTGGCCACCTTCCAAATCACATAAATAATTCTGCTTTCCTAAATATTTTCCTGCCCTATAATTTAAAAAGGCAGCCATCTCTTCACTTGAAATAGTATATTGATACCAGGTGTAGCCTCAAAGTAGGACGCTTATAAGTGAAAAGTGTTTCCAGGTCTCTGTTATAAATACAAGAAGTATTTTATTTTCAATGACATTTTATTCACTCTTATCCTAGCATTATTTCCCTTACCATAAATCTATACTGTGCCCAACTTGTAAGCTGTGATCAGTACTCACTCCCTGCTACTTGATTGCTATGAATGAACTGTTCTGTGGAAAATGCTAACATTATGTAAAATGTTGGTCTGCAGCTTTATGCCAGGTCCAGTCACTGAACCATAGAATCATTGAATATCTCAAGCTAGAAAGGACCTGTAAGGATCATCAAGTCCAATCCCTGCTCCTCTCAGAGCTTGAGAAAATCAGATGACAAATTTTGCTTCATCTGTCAGACAGATCACCACCTCTAACATCAAAAAGGAAACAATGGTAATTGTGGCAGGTGATTCCCTTCTGAGGAGAACAGAGGGCCCCATATGTCGACCAGACCCAACCCACAGGGAGGTCTGCTGCCTCCCTGGGGCCCGGGTACAGGATGTTACTGAGGCTCCTGGGCAGATTCAACCTTCTGATTGAAGGGTTGACCTGACCCACTACTGATACTCCAGGCTGGCAGCAATGAGATTGAAAAGAGGAGCATCAGGGCAATTAAAAGGGACTTTAGGCCATTGGGTCAAGGGCAGGAGCACAGGTAGTGTTCTGCTCAGTCCCTTTGGTGGCAGCGAAAAATGATGAAAGGAATAGGAGAGCCCACGTGATCAATGAGTGCCTCAAGAGTTGGTGTCATCTGCAGAATTTTGGGTTCTTTGATCATGGGGCAACTTTTACAGCACCTGGCCTGCTGGAACAGGATGGGCTCCATTTCTCTGTTAAAAGCATAAGGATTTTAATTCAGGAACTAAAACTGGTGGAACTCATTGAGAAGGCTCTCAACTAGGGTTGAAGGGGGAAGGGGATGCAGCTGGGCTGTCTGGAAGCAGGCCCAAGGGTGGTGAGCCTGAGTTAGGGGTGAAATCAGTAGCCCAGCTGAAGTGTGTGCACACTAATGCACACAGCATCAGTGACAAACATGGAGAGCTGGAGGCCATGGAGCAACAGCAGAGCTATGATATAATTGCTATCATGGAAACATGGTGGGATGACTCACAGGGCTGGAGCACTGCCCTGAATGGCTACAAGCTCTTCAGAAGAGACAGGAAAGGTGGAAGAGGTGGAGACATGGCCCTTTATATTAGGGAGGCTTTTGATGCCATGGGTATTAAAACTAATGATGATGAAGTTGAATGTCTGTGGGTAAGAACTAAAGGGAAGACCAACAAAGCTGATATCCTACTGGGAGTCTGTTATTGTCCACCCAATCAGGAAGGGCAACTTACTCCGTAAGCAGCTGGAGAATGTTTCAGGATCACCAGCCCTTGTTCCTGTAGGTGACTTGAACCTACAAGAACATCTGCAGGGAACTTAATACAGCAGCAAAGAGGCAGTCCAGGATGTTCTTAGAGCATGTGGAGGACAGCTTTTTGTTGCAGCTGGTGAGTGAGTGCACTAGGGGAGGGGCTATGTTAGATCTGTTGTTTGCAGATAGAGATGGGCTGGTGGGACATGTGGTGGTTGGGGGCCACTAGGGGCAGAGTGATAATGAAAGTACAGAGTTCTTGTTATTTGGTGATGAGCTTGTGAAGACACTCCCCATTATTTACCAACAGTCCTGGCTCACTGGTGAGGCACCAGTTTGGTGCTGAGACCATTTCCCAAAGAAACCTGTTTCATTGCCTGACCATGCTCTCAGTGAAGAACCTTTTCCAAATGTCCAATCTGACTTTTCCTTGATGCTATTTCACTGAATTTCCTTGGGTCCTAACACTAGCCACCAAAGAGATGGGATCTTCGCCTCTGCTGCCCATTTTGATGAAGTTGTAGACTGAGATGAGGTCACCCCTCAGACTTCTCCAAGCTGAAAAAACAAAGTGACCTCAGTTGCCTCTTGTTAAGTCTTGCCCTCAAGACATTTCATTATCTTGGTCACTCTCCAAGACACACTACAACAGCCTGATGTCCATCTTATATTGAGGCACCCAAAACTGCCACAGTATTCAAGATGGGTCCTCAGTTGTTTGAGTTTAGGTACCAAATATTTCAGAACATAGTGAAACCCTTACCTACCCTGCTTCGGTAAAGTATTCCTTTAGGATAGTTATCAATCTGCGTGCCACCTTCCTTGGCAGGGCTTTGGTTTTATTTTTCATTGGTTGCTTGCTTTTCATGTCTTGTGTTTGATTACTCCTTTTATGCATTCTCAGTCAAGAGAGGAAACCTAACTTACTTCCCTGTATTTCTTAAGAACACATCTTTGTTGCCATTGATGGTGCAGCTATTGATAAGTTCCATTTAACACTGTTCAATTTCTGTCTTAAGGTTGAACAGCGACATTTCTTCCCCAGGAACACTTCAATCTCTAACTGACACTTGACATTCATTATCAGAGAACAAAGGTATTCAATGTGAATATGCTTACATGATTTTGCTAAGTTTGTGATATTATTGAGACAAGAAATTTCATTCAACTTCTTTTGGAATGTCACATATCGTCCTCAGTTTGGAGCTGAAAGCAAAGTAACTGAAATGAAACCTCCTGTGTGTTTCCAAATGAAAAGTGACCTGCAAGGTGGAAATTGTCAGACTGCATGCGTAGGAAAGGGAAGCTGATGAGTAATAGAAACAATTTTACTTCCATATCAGTAAGTAGGAAAATCTGTAGTTCTGATGGCATTGTCTAGAGGTAGTTGAAAGAAAATAAAGCCTTGTACATGCCTTGGTGCATCTATACAGACAGATGCATCTGTGATTGCATATGTGGGAGTTGTGATGAGGAAAGGAAGAAAATTATTATTATTATTTCTTCAAGCCATGTCGAAAAATATGTTTGATATGCATACTAGTTTTCCTTTTGGTTTTATTTGTTTTAAAGAGACATTTCTTAAATGCAATTAAGTATAACTACAGCGAAGGAAGATTTGAAATATCAATCTACAATAAAATAAGTATAAAATAACAAATATTGCAATAACAATTAAATACTCTAAATGTAAAAGTAAAATTTTTCATTTCTTAAAGTAATTATAGTGCTGTTTTCTTCTTTTCTCCTCTTTACTCCCTGCAATATGTCTAAGATTCTTTAGAATTATGAAGCTTTCCAGTTATTAAAAAGTTTTGTTTGAAGTGCATGACCTAGGATGCTATTAATGATCAGTTCTGACCTCTACACCTCCCTATAGAGTCCCAGAGATAATAAGAAGAACAGGGAATTATTGATTGAAACTAATGTGGCTTCCTTGTAGATCCTGAGTGTCTGTGTTAAACAAAATCAATCAATGCCAACTGAAAAGCATGTTAATCATAATGTATGAACAACTTATATATGCTAACATCCTATAAAAACCAATATTGCTACAGTGCTTGCAAAAGCAATTAAATATTACTAAAACTCTAAAAAGTAAAAAGCAAACAAACAAAAAACCAATCAAACTGTACTTTGATTTGTAACAAAAGGTGTCTGAACACTCTGAATTCACTTACCGTACATACAACTGTTCAAATTTAAGACTTTTTGGATATTGGGATTGATCTCCTGGCATTTTTCATAGCACTTAGTGGACAAAAAAGTTACTGGTACTCAAATTCAGAGCATAAGAGTCTTGTAATCACAGAATTCAGGTAAGCAAATTAATAATTGCCATCCTAATTTCCTCTGGTAAATAAACAAATTCTCTCATACCATTTTTCCTCTCATCGATGATTTCTATTTTCTGAACAAAATTATAATTTATTTCATTTTTCTATAAATATATACTCAACATAAGTACTGGAATTATTAAACATTTTAAAGTTCTTCGCACACTTCTCAGGATACTATCCTTGTATTCTAAGGATATGCTTTGGCATAACAAATCTTTTCATATTTATACAATTCTTGTGAAAGAACAAAAATCATGGGTGCATCTGTCCACAAATTTTTATCAAAGACTTTTCATCACTTACTTTTAAACAAATTTAAATTAGCAAAGGTTCTGAACAAAACCAAGGAATAATTGCTATCTTCCAATCTCTCACTGGTTCCAGCTTAAAAAACTGATGAAGCTTAACCAACACACAGGGAAATTACACTGGTGATAAACCAGATGCTATGTTGAAATAAAATATCTTATCAAACTAATGCAACTGAGGTCATTGCTATGGAATTTGATCTAAAATGGGACTAGGGAACACCAATTGCAAATAAAAATAATATAATGAAAAGTGCAGGCAAACTGCTGTCATAATATCACAAACCCTACATTCATGAATAAAAATTACATCATAACAAAACATCCCAAATACACATTATGAATCTGTGGGTGTAGAAATGAAGCAATCAACACTAAATCAAGCTTTAAATCAGGGTGAATATCATGCCATTTTTTCAGAATACATTAGCAATCTGCCATAGTTAAAGACTGCTAGAAAAAAATACAAATCAAATCAACCTTCTCCATCACATGGAAATATTTCAAGAAAATCTCTGTTCTTCATCTACTGCTCAGACCAAGTTCTAAACACTCTATTTCCATTTCTAAGAATTCCATTTTTATCTATCTGACATTCACTGTGTTTCCTTTCTTAGGAAAAACCTTCAGCGATACAGCAGTTGAAAGCAGAGTGGATTATGATAATCAACTCAGGACTTACTCTAAGAGCGATGTTGACAAGTGCAATCTCACCCAATGTTTGTAAAGTTTAAGAGCCCTTAAATTACCTACTCCTTTTCCTGCAAGAATTGACACTTGCATTTCAAAGCTCCAGGAAATATACTACACAATTGAATATATTCTAAGGTGCTTCTCTCCATTGAACATTGTAAAAATGGTAGCAAGGTACAACATGATCCATTTTAAGGTTGTAAAAATTACCAGCTTTGACGCTGAATTCTTAAACCACTCTCTTGTTAGAAGATGCAACAAAATTGTTAGCTAATATTTTCTCACTATTGGGTTAGCAGGTCACACTTACTATGCCTGCTTCCTTCACATATGACTTTGTATTAAAGGTCTAAGGTCCACCTTCACTTTAGAAATAATTTCTTCAAAATCAAGACTATATAAAGAATGAAATAGACCAAATTTTTGAGGGTTTTTGGACAGCAAAAATGAAATGTCAAATAGCAATTATGTACTTAACATCAACTATAGTACAGATGATGAAAAATTTGCAAAAGTACATTCTACATCCTATTTAAGAAAGCTCAGGGAAGGATTTATTTGTTTGAAAAATGGGACTCTTTACCGTAAAAAAACAAACAAACAAACAAACAAACAAAAAAAAACCCAAAAAAAAACCCAAAGAAAACCAAAATTATGTTTGGTTGTTACATTCCTAAACCAGAAGTGTTTGACTCGATATTGGAGACAAAACCAGCTTTCTGCTACATAATTTTATGTAGCATTCATGTCATGTTCAGAATAAAGTTTTGAGTATTTGTGTTTGAAAAAGATTTACTCCAGAAATGTATATAAAAATATGGAAGAATTCAGTGCTAATTCTTTAAACTATGAACCTGGTAAATTCACAGATGGATACTTGCCAGTCAGTGGCCAATTTATCTGCCAGCTTTACTTGCAAGAAGGTTAGAGACAAGATAAAATGCTTGTTTATTCTTTCCTATATAATTGTGTTAAAGTTATGTAAAACTAATTTTTTAACTTCATTCATTACAAAAACCTACTTTTATCAAAGGTTTGATTTTTGCCTTCATTTTAGTCTGGAGACTTGATGTACAGTTCTAGGTATTACTAACCATTTTGAGCTCTCATTGCAAAACATCCCCAGCACTGCTGAGGAAAATAAAGTAGCATGTCCTACATATCTCGTAGTTATTCTCAGCAAAGGGCTGACCATCCTAACTATAAACATTTCAGAAAATAATGAAAAAGCATGTTATTATATCTTAATATGTCACAGAATCAAAGAATACCAGGTAGGAAGGGAACCTCAAGGATCATCTGGTCCAACCTTTTTTGGCAAAAATGCCAGTCTAGACAAAATGGCCCAGCACCCTGTCCAACTGAATCTTAAGTGTACAGTACTGGGGGATCCACCAGCTTCCTGGTGTGTTTCAAATGATGTTTTTTCTCATTTTGAAAATTTACCATTTTGTGTCTAATTGGAATATCCACAGAAGAAACTTGTACGCATTATCCCTCATGCTTTCCATGTGACTCCTTGGCAGATTTAAAAATAAATAATTAGGGTATTAAGACACAAATGTTAAAGGGAAGCTTTATTTTTCAACTGATGAACTTCCCACTTATTTTTCAAATGTGAAGTATTTCATAAAGAACCTTCTCTGACTACATGATCTCAAACCATGGATCCTGTCATTTAATTCTCTGTTTTCATAAAATGATGATCAAGCACATTGAAAGCACAAATAGAATTTGAAAGAGACTTTCTTCATGAGTTTCCCCCAAGAAATAAGTAAAGAAAGAAAAAATATTTTCAAATATCAAATTAACTCAAAGCTTCCATTTGAAAACAATCTAATGTAATAATCAAAGGATGAAGTGCAGTCATGTCTTAGTGACATTTACATTCCAGCTAAGTTTCATCTTAAGACACTCACAGGTGTATCAAGGCAAGGCAGAAAAACAGTGTGTAAAATAGAGGCTTCTGACTTATCCTCAGGAGTTAAGATGAGATAAATTACTCTGAGAAGGTCTATTTTGCTCTTTATTGGGCATAAAGAAAAACTGGAGTTGCTAGCAGCTACCTTTGGATATCCAAGTTACAGCAAATCAATCTAACCATAGGCCAAAACTGACTGACTAAAAATTATATTTTGTTCCCAGCTGGTGCAAAATTCTTTTTCTTGCTTAGAACTTTGCTGTTTTAAAATAGGAAACATGTTGAGCATTTTAATTAGTAGTAAGCATTTTTCCTAGAATTGCAACTATAAATGACACAATAAAATCATTCCTTTCTTAAGCAATTATATCTTATGATCTAACAATAAAACATGAAAGGAGAACTACTGGATATAGTATTATATTATGAAAGCGACAGCTAAGAAACTATCTTACAGAATAAGAAAAACAGTGAAAGAAAAATGCAAAAATAGAATGTGCATGATGTTCTATATTTAGCTTTGTGGGTTGGCTCTGAAATCTCCTTTTGAGCTGTCTTTGATAATCACTGGTACAACCAAATTCTGAGGCAACAGTAGGGTGTTCTCCATAATATTTTTATCTGAGGACTTAAACCAGCCAGTATTCAAAGGTAATCCATATTTATTATAGTTCTATACATAAGCATACTTTTTTGTTTTACTTCTGTTAATGGAGACTAGATCAAAACATATAATTCTACATCATTATTTTCAACATGTCTCCAATTTCATTTTTAATATTAATGCTTGCTAAAAGCCCTGCAAGGCAGACCTCTCTTGAAGACTCTCCCACTGTTAACATACCAGAGAATTTCATTTGTCTCAAAATATTATTTCAAAGTGAAACATTTTCATACCTCCCTGCATGTGAGCAGTTTTCCAGCTACATGCTATCAGTGCATCTGCAGTGAATCATACAGAATATCATTTTAAAGAGAGAAGAAATACTGGACATGTGATGTACATTCAGATACTGTATTCCAATTATAGCATCAGTGCTTTCTTCAACAGCATTAAATATCACACAGGAGCAGTCACATTAGCCTCCCAGTGGCATAAGACCTTTGAGGCTTGCTTGCTGCATTTTTTAATGTCTTAAGGAATAAAAAGTAGAGGAAAAAAGAATGCCATTTCACTGCTGATTCTGTAATCACATGCAGAATATAACAGCACCATGCCCTTAACATTCAACTGCCTATCAAGTTAAAACAAAAAGTGAAATTTCCAATGAAAAAAATGAAATTGTAATATCTATACTATTAGTCGGTATTACCCTTTGGTTGAATTTCAATGCTATTGCCATTGTTAGTTGGGACAACATGAAAATTTCTTCTATAGAGTTTTTATGGTTTCTTGGGGTTTTCTTGTGAGACACAATTCTTATATTGGCAGACACTGATTGAATAGATTTTTGCTTCTTACCATCAACACATGCTGGCCTTGCTCTTGTTGTACCGGCAATCTGTCCTTTTTTACATGCACAGCGAGCTGTTTGTCGGGCTATAGTCCTTCGGGGCTGACTGCTATCTCTGTCCAAAGTAACAATCTCACATGTACCTGCAGCCAGCTGACCTGGAAAAGAAACCAGCAACAGGTACCGGAGTCACTGAGTGCACTACAGGAAATCTATTACAGCCAAATAGAGCCACGGCCCTAAGTCACAGCAGACACTCCACAACAAATGGGCAGCCAGCCGATGGATATAATAAAAGTGAGATGACATACAATTTTTCTTTGTGGTGGACATATGAAAACCCTGCGCGCTGGTTCTGTCAGAAAATAATGTTCCACAAAAGCCAGAGAGTTGAGGTTACACAGGTTACTTTTACTTATGTTGGCTAAGTAAAGGAAGAAACTGTCACAGCAATGGAATTTAAATGGTATGCTCTTTCACATTTTCAGAAAAGAAATTATAAAGCATACAGCAAATAAAAACTTCCCCAAATTTCCATGAATACAATGAAGTCCTAACTGCTTTGCGTTGCTTTTGAAGGAGTGCCTTTCAAAGCATGCCCACATTTGACAAACTGTCAGTCCTTTGGCTCTTGCTTCATCTAAATTGAAAGGTAATTAATTCTCTTCCTGATGCATATTTGATGTCGTTATTATTTTCTTCTTTTTCTTTTACTAAATTTACTATGTAACTGCCAAATGTCTTAAATGACACCACACCCTTAGCTCAGAAATTACTTCCTTTTAATTGACTTGTCCAATATAGGTAGCTTTTACTAAGTACTAAAGAAATTCACACCACCTAATTCTGAATGTGGACAATGTTATGAGAAACAACCAAAAAAAAAATCCAAAAAATTATTTTATGAATAACATTAGTTTGAAGTTCATGTTATACTTTTAAAGCAATGCACTTCCTCTGGTACAACCAATAGTAGGCTAGTAGAATATCAAAATATTACCTTTTACAGGCAGGAAAGATACACTCTTGAATTTCAATGTGTAGAAAGACCAAAAAAAATTTCCCAATTACTACTCTGCATTACATACAACTTCGGTGGTTTATAGTACAGTAGTAAACATATGCAACACCATGTGCAAATCATAATCTTTCCATGTTTTAGTTTTTATTATTAAAAAAAAAAGAAAAATTCCATATTTTTTTTAGAAAAAAATGCAGTTTAAATAATAGTCACAGCAAATCATTTTGTGCTGTAGAAATAAAAAAAGGAAAAAAATTCTATAATAAAATCAAAACTAAAAAAAAAACAAACAAACAAACAAATCAACCTAAAATATATATGAACGGCCTTTAAGCCAACAGGTGCAATGCTATTTTTCCATGCTCCTTTCTTTTTGCATTCAGAATACAAGTTTACCCGGTCTATTCTTCTCAGAAGCAGTTAAAATGCTTGTTGTGTGGAACAGCAAAATATTGCAGACTGTCACCAGCATTGTGTCTCATTCACTGCTAAGGCACCTAAATTTTATGTTTCTGTGACTCTTACACTGCAGTCAATTACAAAATGACAAAAATTAGATCTCAAAGATGGGTATGGAACAAGGTACTACAAGTTCTTACAAATATATGACATATGTAAGTAATATACATCAGGCACTTATAAACACATATATTATATTCACAATAGTGAACATTATCACCCCAGTGTTTAAAGGCTGCTGGCAACTGGACTCATGAGCTATGGTCAGTCCTGTGTTTCTACTCTTTTCCACCCGGTCTGTTAATAAAAACATCTTAGGATAAACATATTAATTAGAGGACTTCACTCTTTTATATGCTGCGTTTTTTCTTTATTCATTCAAAAATATTGGATTAGATGCAAAGGTTTAGCAAGAAAGATAGTGGCACAAAATTTTCCAGAAAAAGACAAGGGAGATCCTGCTACATTCAAACATGTTGAACTGAAAAAAACATCCCAAATCATTTGCCTTGGCGCTAACATATTTCGTTCTGGGTTGCAGGAGATGTATTGCTCCTAAGGAATATAGCTGTCTTGTTAGATCATGTGAAAAAAAAAAAAGATAATCAGAATTGCATTTAGATCCTGATGCCTTAGGCCACAAAAAAGTGGAAGCGTAAGTAAGACAAGTGTACAGCTTTCCATACTCTCAACTATCCATGAGTCTATTTCTTTCATTAAAAGCTATGATAAATCATACAATCTAGGGGAATAATTGTATAAAATCTCATTTCAGAGGAAAGGAACCAGACTTACAGCACAGTGAAGGCAAATAATGACCATATTCAGAGAATAAAAACAATGAAGCTCTATGTCAAGATAATTTGTGAAGGCAATGAGTTTTCCAGGGACTGCAAGCAATGAGTATCAATAAGAACAGCTAATGGTATTTTCTGCTTTTGGACCTGTAGAATTTTAGTTCTGCTTTGGTTTCCAGAAATGATAATTTCTTTCAGGCATAGTAACCTAATTTTCTTTATGAATTTTCAAAACTAGGATACCTACACAAGAATTTGCTATACAATTTTGTCTGTTGCCTTTCTTTTTTCTATAGCAGAAGAAAATTGTAAGCTGTTGTAGAGGTACAGGAGCTCTTACATATATGACATAAATATTTCTTCCCGATTGTGTCACAGGCTGCAAAGATTGCAAGCATATGAAGCACTGCAACAGAGAGTACATCCAGTGTTACTTGGCTTTAGATAGCTGTAAAGCATGAAATGCATTAATTAAGGTTATGGAAGGCCATCTCCAGAGAGAAAGTCATCCTGGTGTAAAACATGTCCTCTCAGTCTTTCTTTAGGTAGAGAGTAAGTCTACAGAAGTAGACTTAGATGATGTGTGCTATATTGGCTTTTTAGCAATTTAATCTAGAAATATAAGGTACAAGGTAATGGATCTAAATGAATATGCTTCTTGCTAGTACTGAATTGCAAAAATTAGGATGCCTTTCATTTTCAGGGAAGTTAACACAGTGACCTCTTTCAGAGATGCTAATGAAAAAAGGCTGTTCACTGGTGAGCCTCTGAACATGCTCCACTTCACTCCTAAAGCCAGAGAAGAAATCTCAAGGCAGCAATGGCTGGAGTTTCACTGGAGATTTTCCAGTTGAGGGATTAAGAGCCACAGCCCATGAACGGTCATAAAGGCTCCACGCTTTCATTATAATTTCTTTATGTATTTGCAACACACAAAGCAACTCACCATCCTCCAACCTAAACAAAATAATCTTGGTGGAAAAAGAAATACAAGCATCATTAAAGAATAGAGTCATATTAGCCTTGTTTGGAAGATTTCTTCCAAGAAAATTTTTGGGTTTACTGTTTTAGGAATCAAACATGAGGATTATTTTACAAGTACCATAAAACTGGAGCTTTTCAAGTTAATTAGTAGATATTTCTTTGTTGTTGTTACTGTTATTATATATATATGCAAATATATTAAATATTTCTTTTATAATTAAGACCTCATGGAAACTTATTTAATTTTTAGTTGTCACCATCTGATTACTAAACAGAGAAAAGTTTCAGCTCTTTAATGCTATTTTATAGTGTAGCACTGCATTCTTAAAATGCCAGTAGATCTCTCCCCACTCTCTCCCACCACAAACACAAATGCTTTTATATGGAATTATTTCAGAAAAAGGAAAAAACCCAGAATTCAGAATTAAAAATGCAAGTCAAAGTAAACAAAAATTAAAAAAAAATCACAACTTGCTAAAATTTTAAGTAAAACAGGACTGGGCTCGTGGCTTGTGAAATTGTTTACAGTAACTGCTGTATACATCACTTTTTTTTGTTTATTCTAAATGAAATCCATTTGTGATCAGTCCTCAAACTGTTCTTTGTGAGACTTTCATGGAAGTGTAGGAATCATGAGTATTGGCATATATATTTAGCAAATGTGCAGGAAATATCTCAAGCAAAAAGAGCATATTTTTAAAAGATCTTTAGTACTTGCATTCTTGAAAGAAAACAATTTGTTATTGAAAAGCTTAAGAACAGAGGGCATTTTTCATGTTTACCACTAGGACTCTTCTGTAAACTAAATGTCATTGTTGAAAGAACAAAGATTTTGAAAAATCTGTATTTTCTGCAATAGTTAAAAGCCTTAAATAATAGATATATTGGTATTACATGGAGGGTACTTGGGATAATATTTTAATTTTCTGTGGCTAAAAATTACTTCTTTAACTAATTATCAACCTTACCTACAGAAATCAAGCTACAGATTTTTTTAAAATTTATGCTTATCGTAAAGCTGAAGGCTTTACCTTTAATTAATTTAAAGAAACAAAATCAAATTATGAATTAATGGAATCTGTTGATACAGTGAAAGTAAGTCTTGATCTAAATATACAGATTTTTGCAGGAGTTTAGATTTTATACTCATCCAGAAAACTTACTTGTGATTTGTATATGCAGGCCTATATTATAGTTTCAGTGAACAATTTTTCCTTGCATCACCAATTTGATGCCTAGCAACACAAGCTCTTTTAGTTTAAAATGCATTAAGTTAGATGGTATTAAAATTCTTGGCTGGATTCAGATATGCTTTTGTAAGTGAACACAATGCAGGAGTTGTTTCAAAATCAGATCATAGGAATACATTCATTAGTTTTCTATTACAATATTGAAGTCTTTCTGACAACAGAGCCATGCCAACTCCTGAGGATCAACAATTCCTACTGAAATAAGGGGCAACTGAAGTACTTAGTGTCACTCATTATCTGCAGTTTGACATTAACCTGAGTAAAAATATTTAAATATAACTCAATTTAAAATATAAAAAGCTTATGTTTAAGTGGAACTCAATTTTTTGTCATATATCCTTCCTCAAAGAAAATATCCTGAAAGAAGATCTCTTACACTGAACATGATCCAATTCCAGACAGTCCAATTACGTTTTCTTTTTAAACTTTCGTTCATAATGAGGGAGATTATGGCAAGGAATTGGTTTTCCTCAAAGAACCAAACTCATGTTTAAGCTGCAATAGCAGAATCTGTGAAAATGCAACTAGCATTAAATAAGAGCAGGTTCTAGGATGCTTCTGGGAAAAAAAAAAAAAGTATTCAAAATAAAGTAATAAAGTAAATAAGAGCAGAATTGGCTTAGCCAGTATGGGGAAAAATTTTAATTTTTCAAATTAATCAGCACCATTTCAGAATAACTACCAAATAAGAATATTGTTTCCATTGTTAAGTTATGTGATACAAAGGCATTTCATTTTTTTAATAGATTATGTTTAAACAAATAAGCTATTTCCCTTTCCTCTTTTCAAAGTCAGTGACATTAAAAGCATTTCTTTCCAAGATGTTTCATATATCATTTGGACCTTATATTTATTTCATTGAAACAAATGTTGTGTCTGTTTAAGTAACAAGGCTACACAAAACAATTCCTCATGCTAGTAGAATTTGACAACCTGTTTAAAACAGTCCTTACCAGTTTTTCTTGAGGGCATGATTATGTCAGTGGAAGACAAGACCAATGAAACAAAAAACTAATTAATTTAGATAATCGTAATCTATTGGTGTAACCCACAGGTGCCCAGTAGAGTAAAAAGCAGTACAGGTTTTGCCAGAAGAGTCCTTACATTTACTTCATTACAGGTTCAGAGCTATACTTGATGAGAGTCAACACTACAATGTGACCTTTGTAGCTTCTCAATCCTAAAAGAAGTCATTTTGAATTTTAGTGGTATTGAAGAAGATGTCCCTTAAAAGGTGTGGCTTGAGTGCCCGTTTTATGAAGAAAAAAATCACTGTAGAACTTAATTAGGTAAAATTTATGAATAATGAGAAAAATATGATTAATGCCTTCTCCTTTAAATACTTAGTTTAAATATTTTTCAGAGTTCCACTGCAATGAAACAGTGTATTATGTCTTCCTAGTAATTACTAATCTTACTGCAATTTTCAGACTACCACTTAGCCATCTCAAGCACATAAACAGCACAGACATTAGGAAAATAGTTTTCAGCTCCTCCATTCTGAAATAAGCAGTAAATTTTAATTAAGATAGATCCTAGTCTTCTAAGTAGTTGCACAGGAAAGAAAATCAAGTCTGTGGAGATTCAAGATACATTCAGGGCCCATTTTGAGATTTCATTTTTTCCCAGATAAGAGTAATGCCCTAACTTATTGCACCTGATTCTGCTATTGCATGTAATTGCTTAATGTTTTGTTGTATAATTAAGAATAATTTCCCCTCTATCTGACTATTAAAAACACAAGAGAAAGAAAAATAAATGTAAAACCCAACTGCAGTAAAAACAAACTGCAAGATTTCAGATTGCAAATGGGATTCTCAATCAGAATTGGTACACAAAGGGGAATTCCAGACCAGAAGAAGATCAAAAAGTCAAGGATGTATGAATAAATATAGAAACAAGTCATTTGTGCATAGGAACCTAGTTGTAACCAATTTTTCCTCCTTTATTACTTTAAAACATATTTCATACTCCATATGTAGAAATGACAAGGTGTTTGAGTGCTTTTTCTTTAAATAATTTCTGCCTCTGTGTAAGTCAGTGTGAACTGCAAATCTCAGCTCCACAGAGCTGCTCCAAGGAGGACCTGCAGCTCCAAGGGGTTGGTTAATTGCTTCTGGAGGCCCCAGTTGGTTACAGAATGGAAATAACTGCAGGAATTCAGGATTGAACAAAGCTTTGCTTATTTGCATAAGCCAGGAAGTGGCTGTTATTCTATTATTTACTAAAAATATTAAAAGATGTTAAAAAAAAGAAGGAAGAAAAAGAGGGGGGAAAAAAGCAAAAGGAAAATAAAATGGAAAAGAAAACTTAAAAAAAAAAAAGAAAAAGTAAAAAAATAATCCTTCTATGTCTTTACCAGCCTCCACATGTAAAATAAACCTAGCCTGTTTATAAAACCAACATAATAGCCATAGGGGAAAAAATGTTATTGGAGGGATGCTGATATTCCTCTTGAGAAAGACAGGAATAAAAAGCACAGGTTTGTCTAAAAAGCTACTGACATTTGTTGGAGCCAGAAGCTGTATGTCAGGAAGGAACAAGTCTGTTGTGTTAGCAAAATATGTCACTGCAGGGAGCATGAAATCAGTTTGAAAGAACATGCAGATAAAGTCATATATCAGAAGTAGATATAATGTAGCTGCTCAGGTAAACAGTGTTTTTAACTTCTCAGGCTTTACTTTGCGCTATCAAACCGTTATCCTAGGATTAGCTCATTGCTATTCTAGAAGGATTTGAAAACTTACAAATGAACAGCCTTTAAAAACTCATCATACAAGTAGCCACCCTACTTGTATCAAGGAATGCACTGCAAGATTCTGAGTTCAAAAGGTGAGCAGGTTTTGGGTAAAAGTCCAGTAAGGGCCGTGCAGGAAAGAACTAACATACTGAAATTTTGTTTTCTTCAATCCTGTTGATATGTCTCAGTCCTTAAACTGCAGAAACAATAACCCCAAAGTCTAATTACCATCCACCAGGAACTAAGTTGTATCCTAAGTAAAAAGAACTGTGTCATAATTCCATGCCTGTAGCAGGTTTCAAAACCTGAAGGCCAAAGTAAGCTGCTGAAGACAACAACTACCTAACACTATCCAGCCTTGTTAACATGCCATATGCTAACTCATACCTATGTATGAATAAAAAATTCAGATTATGAAAATTTTCTGTCATTTTTGTAGGACAACTATTATCACAGTACATAACCTACTCTCCTGTTAAGTATGTCTAAATGATATCTTTAAAATAAGGCTGTTTATTTTCACTACTGCCTATAACATTGCTCTTCCCTTTTCTCAAAAGACTACGACAAAAAAACCCTAAAACATTTTCTTTTTAGTAATGGCTCTGAAATGCAGTTGTTTTTTTGGTAATCTAGATGGCAGGCTTACCCTGAAGTCACTACATAGCAGACAAAATGTTCTAGTAGCTAAGGCAATTATTTTGCCATCTTTTTTGTTTATGGAAAAGGTCCATAAACATTCTCCATTTAAAATAAAGTCTCTCAAGACTTGGTTATGCTGCACTTGCTGTGAACATATAGGTACAACAGCTCACACATAACCACAGGGAAATAAAAATTTATCTTAGTAACACAGCAAAAGTAAACACTGGAAAAAACAAACAAAAAAAAAAAAAGCTATCCAAGAAGGAAACAAATCTCAACAATTTTTAATGTCTTACTATACCTGAGAAGAACTAGTCCCACTGAAAATATATGACATTAATTAGAAGTATTATGGATGAATCCAAATCAGTCTCATGCTGGGAAATCTTGAGGAGACAAAGGATCCTCAAGCCCAAAGCTCCAACAGGCAGAATTTGCATCTCTTGTAGTGTGTCTGCAGTGATCACAAAGGAAGTTTATGGTGCATGTGTTCAACTAATCTGGATGCTAGCAGGAGCGCTCAGTTCAAGCTCATCATCAGGAGCAGAGCAGAACAGCTAGTACCTGCTTTGCCCTCCCTGGTGTCACTGCTCCCAGCAGAGCAGTTCCTCCGGGTGCACAGCAGGGCACAGGGAGGCCCTCATTCAGGGGCTCTGCTGAGCCCATGGCGACATTCAGCACACCGGCCCCACTACTGCAGGGACAGCACCAAGGTAAGAGTTAAAAAACAGATATAGTATGCAAAAGAATTATGTCCTTTCTGTTAGGCTAATACAGAACTTCAGCCCCAACCAGAAGGAGTGAACTTCAGACCAGGCTTCTTAACTGATTAATCTGAGTGATGGCTTTCATTTTAAAAGTTTGGGAACAGGGTCTTACGCAAGTGTGACAGAGAAGCATGAGTATGCTGGCTATTATTCTCAGATGTTCTGCAGACTTGGAGGAGTGATTTTCTATCTGGGCCAGCTTCACTGCTGCATTTTCCATTTTTATCTGTTTTGCTCAAAATGACTTATGAAACAGGTGCATGCCGAAATGAAAAGTTTTCATGGATAAAATCCATGATTTTTATATCCTTATTTCTAGTCCTCCAAGACTAGAAATATAACCATTTATGGGATAAGATTCTCTTCTGCACAACTCAGAGGAGGGTGTCAGAAAAAGAGTTTTTAAGTTGCTCATGTATCCAAGGCTACCCAAAGAGAGAGCGGTTAACGAGGACGACTGTCATCCCACCCACCTTTACCAATCAGTAAAGAGCCCAAGATTAGAGACATACAAAATATCTCCTCCTGTGTCCCACTAACCAGGAACAATACCTTCCATTTGCATACCTAAATGTTCAACCATTGCACACGCACAATTCCATTATTTCAACTCTACAACATATGGAAGGACTTCTGCTTAAAGTATGTCATGTGTGTTCACACTAGTTCTAGAATTAATCTCAAGTTACTGAAAACCTGAAAATATCTTAACTGTACAAATTCATTTTCTTTTGGACTTAGTGCCTGTAAAATAAACACAGACAAATCTATCAAGAGAAGCAAAAATTATATGGCATGATATTGGCTCATATCATAGAAAGCAATGTCACAAAGACTTTATACACTGATGACCTTTTAAAAACTTTAAATGAACATTTATTATTATTATTATTCCCTCTAAAGCAAGGTTCATCTTTTTATGTACTGCTTATCAGTTTTACTAGCTAATAAAAAGTTAAATTATGCCATCAATTTCCCAATGAATGCCTAATAAATAATACTTCCTTAGTTCAAGGTCCTTTAATAAAAAGGAATAAAAATGAGGCCTGACACCACTTTGCTCAGCATTTTGATGAACTAAATTTGCTATTACCCATGGTGTATCATCATGAAATATGTTTTCTAAGATGTAGAATAGACTGTAGTTAAGTTTTCTAAACATAAGCAAACTTGCATAAATTTACACACATACAGATATTCTTCACAGCAGGGTGTGTTGAAGATTATGCATTGAAGGCATTGGTTCTGATATTGACCATAAGACATCAGCTATTTTCCATGGTTCCTCACACAATACTGCTATACTAATAACACAGAGTGGATCATTAAGCCTGCTCTTTGGCATACCATAGTCAATGGTGCAATATCTTTACTTTAAAATATACAACTCTAAGTCCAACCCAGAGGAAAAATTCATAGCAGAAACTACCTGTGTAAGACTTGCCACTTATTTCTAAGGGAATGCAAAAATAAAAAAAGCCAGGTCTGAGTCTTGTGTTGGCTATACTTTGCATTGTTTGTTCCCATCTACCTGCTAGAACTTTAACATCACAATGCTGACTGCAGACCATGTTTCAGTGTTCTGAGTGTGTCTGGTAGATGACACTAAATTTTCCTCTTAAATTTGAGATTAAGTGCATCAGAAATCATTATAAACTATATTCTATCTTTCATCAGCTAAGACTCTAATAAGACAAACTAACATGTGAGATTTGATCAACTCCATGGGTCACACTGAAGTAGCATCAACCAGAATTTTCTGGAGCAGAGGACAAAAAGAAAATTCTCAAGGTAAAGAGCACTGAGTGTAACTAAATGCTGCTCCTCAAACAGAGGAAAAGCTGAAGGAAAACTGTTAACATAATGGAGAAGCATTAGCATTTTCTGCCTTCCTATTGGTGAGTATATTTCAGTTTAGATCAGTGGTACTGATATTGTGCTCCTGTGGTAATGGCACGTAAGCAGGAGAAAGTATAAAACTCACAGAGAGGAGAATGATCCCACAGGGATGAGTAACACAGCAGTAAAGCAAGATTTATTGAATGAATGTTTGCACTCACCAGATGTAATAAAACTTGAATGATGTCAAGCAACTAATGTACATATATGAGATATACATAGTCATGTTGATCACTTATGGCCTGCCCTTCTTATTTTAATTTTCCCAATGGCAATATAGAAACCTGAATGAAAACCGAGGATAAGCTGATAGGAACAAGAACAGAAAAGCTAGCAATAATATTTCATTAAAAAAGGGTTTCTGAAAGACCATATAACCTTTTGTCTAAATGCCTCAAATCCAAAATGTATTAGCTTCAAACAAAATACAGTTATTTTAATTAGGTATAGATAATCAGAATTTATACAGCAACAGCTAAAGAGAGAGTGATTATGACACTAAGACAAATCCAATCATTCAGATCAAAGATTGGGCAGGCTATCTTTGCAGAAAATAGGCCAACACAAGTATGTATTACCTAAGGGGCAAGTAAGCGTAGTGAACTGAATGATTAATCACAGCTGTAAGTATGCATCACATTATTTGTGTGTATGTTGATGCATAAACGTGGATATTTTGGTCTGATATGAGGTGGACAACAGAAGAGAGACACAGTAATTTTGTAATAAGGAGAACATCACAACCACATTGCAAGAGAAACATGAGCCTATTTATATACAGAAAGCAGTGACTGTGTTTTTTATCACTGAACTTAAGAAATGTATTAAAGAATGATTACATAGTCTTGGTTCTAAACAGGTATGGCAGTCAAAAGAATAGGATTCAGTTTCTGAAGTTGTCATAGGTCTTCTGTACTAGCTAGCCATTTTGCTCTGGTTAACAGGATTACAGAGCACTGTTTGCAGTGAAACTACACTACCATCAAACTCACAGTAGCCCAGAGCTGAAGCCATAAGGATGCAGTATTAATCAAAATTCAGTTTTTCTAATCTGCTAAAACCTAATGAATTAAAGAACAATCCTTCCCTACTCTTAAGTGAAAACATTAGTACATTTTCTGTACAACATGAATCTTTTCACAATGACTAATCCCATTCCCAATAAAATCAATGGAAGTTTTACCACTAACTACATGGAGGAAAAAGAACCGGCAGCATAAAAGTCTCCACACTCCCAGCACCAGTCCTTTAGCTAATTTGTGTTACATCTCACATAACTGTCATTCTAACCAAGGACATATGACAAATTAATTCTTAAGCCAACTGAAAGCTCTATTGTAAGAACTATTCACTTTGTATGACTTTGCATGTACCACAAGTCCTGGCAGCAGCTCAGAAGGTGCCATGAGATCAGGAGGCAGAGGTGTCAGGGGCACACTTGTTCAGTGTTGCACTTGGCTGTGAACTGTATGGCAACTCTAAATTTTAGAGCCTATTTTTTTTTCTTTGTACTAGATACCTTCCAGGCACCCATTCCAACATTAATCATTCTATGATGAAATGACTATAACAATGTCCCAGAACACTCTAGCATACACTGCGGTTATAAACGAGCACACACAGTATCTACACTCCTCTATGCATAGCTGTTGACATTTTAGTCTTGAAAACACCTTAGATACACCATATCTATTCTAGCAATTTCAAGTAGACAGTTTCTATTTGCTACTGCTTCCCAATTTCAGATATTCATATCAATTTTCTGTAACACAACTGCTCTGTTGATATGAGATAAGTGTATTCCAAAGTTATTACATTTAATACCTGCTTTCTGGTATCTTCAATCAAATGAAGCTGGTCACTGTTGGAGAAGCAAACACAGTAATTGATCCAAAGATTTAATAAGAGTAAAGTATACAAATAAACTATTTCTGAAAATGTAAAATCCTTAAGAGAATACAGAACTACGTGTCAATTATCTAAATACTGTATATATGTAGTATCTGTATGTATAATGCAGAATACAAATTGTGGATACCTAGGAATTGTAGCAGTATATTCCATACTCAAAAAATTTAGAGATGCGCAGATCCAGATTTAGTCTGTCCTGATCCCTCTGTAGAACCTTCCTACTCCCCAGCAAATTGATACTAACACTCAGCTTGGTGTCATCTGTGAATTTACACTTGGTCCCATCATCCAGGTCATCAGTAAAGATGCTGAACAGAGCTAGGCCCAACACTGATCCCTGCGAGACACTACTAGAGATAGGATGCCAACGGGATGCAATGCCATTCACCACCACTTTCTGGGACCAGCCATCCAGAGAGTTCTTAACCCAATAAAGGGGCTACCTGTGGGCTGCCAGCTTTTCCAGAATGCCATGGAAAATGGCACTTAATGGTTCCCTTTTCCACTTCCCACTAATTAGCTTTTTCACCAAGCCTAGCAGTAAAGACAAAAATAAAAGTCAAGACTGGATGTGTTGCTTAACCCTTCACATAAACTTATGTGCTGTCAGGCAAATGTTATACAACCTAGCCACCTTTTCTCCTCTCTTAAACATTACATAACTGATATCTTATATCCTCTCCTACACAGAGAGAGTCTCATAATGCTTGCTGAGATTGTATACATTCTTACACACATGAAATTCATGGCTATACACACAAACACAGATGCACATCCCATCTGAGATAAGTCATGTCTCACGTTCTTTTGCCTCCCTCATATTAGAAAATCCACTGATAATAGTTACTGCATGATCAGTATGCAACTGGGAAAAAAAAAAAAAAAGAAACAGTAAAAAAGAGAAAACCCTCAAGCTGTCTAGGCAACCAATCCTTTCCACATTGCAACAACTTTCAAGTAAAGAGACTTTCCTGTAGTTGGTGAAAAATTAGAATCTTTGCCAAAGTCCCTTAGTGACAAAGAAACAGATTTTGATATTTAATCCCTAAACACAAAGTAGAATCAGAAAAACATAAAAGCAAACAAATCTATTTAATAATCTGATCAATTTTACCTTCTATTTCTCCAGTGATGGGGCTGTACCTAGTGACAGTGTAAACATTTTAGTTTGCACAATACAAGAGCCACAATAGAAGAGTGTAATTAGCACTGGAAAGACATTCTTGAGGAAGTACTTTGATTTCAAAAGACTGTTGTAGTGATTGTCACCCCTGCTGTGCTTGGATTCTCTCTTGATGTGCATAAAGTGTGAATGCAGAACACATTATTATGAAACTCACTCGTCCTTGCATTTGTGTGCTCATTGCTTTGCCATCTTGTGGTAACCAAAAATAGAAACCTACAGAGCAGCATATAATTCACACTAGAATAATGCTGCTGTATTTTTTAATGAATTCTTCAGTGCACTTGCTGGAAATCTACAACTCAAACCACATTATGCATTTTTTCATTTATTTAACAAATGTGCAGTCATTTTCCTTTTAAGATTGAGATCACTGGAAAATATAAACTCTTGTCTAAACATTAAAATTAAGTGCAAACATTAAATGATTTAATGCTGCATGAATGACTTCCAAAGAACTTTCCAAAACACACTATGAGATCTTTTGTTTAAAGGAAGTAAAGTGATTCTATTTTCTCAGCACATATAAAAGCTATACCTGTATAAAAATTGTCCAACTACACGACAGTTTAATGTGTTATAAAGGAAATTGGGTGCGGACTTCACAAACTAGTCAATAATTATTTATGGAACAAAGTAATTTGCTGGCTTTAGTTTGGGGTTTCTCCTTTAAATTAACATAGGAAAAAGTAAATATAAAGCATCTACCCCTTCCAACTTTAACTTTCAAAAGAAGTAGCACATTTTTGAGTTAGCAGTCCCAAGGGAGAGAAGATGAGCCCTTCTGTTGCTAAGCAAGAGTTTGCCAGTTATTTCAAGCTTTAGCTGAGTACAAGCAATAATCACTACTGCCTGAAATATATTGGAATGAAAGTACATGGGACCATTCATGACACTTCATCAGCATGCAGGAGGCAAACAGAGTGACTGCAGTGATTGAATACAGGCTCAGAACTACTGGCTTTAATCTCCATCTCATTCATTCAGCATTTACTTTTGGCACAGCTGTATGATAAACATTCTGACATTTCTTCCTTGCCCACCCTCTCTTGGAATCCCATGATTGCTGTGTGTATGTTTGTTATGTATTTAAGATCACCAGGTTTGGTTTTTTTCTTTCTTTGTGGTTTTGGTTCCACCCCCTTCTTCCCTACCCTCCCCCCACATCCCCCCCCCAAAAAAAAAAAAAAAAAAAAACAACAAATGCCTGGGTATGGGAAAGGTAAAACTGGTATAATGGCATTATATAGAATTCTAACATTACTGGTGCTAAAAAAATTCTGATTTTAAAGATAATGCAGTTTGTTACTCCATAATGGGGCTTTTGTTTGGTTTCTTTTCTGTTTTGGTTTTTTATTATTATTTTTATTTTTTGCTGTACATCACTTATCTTGACAAGAAGAGCCCATATACAGTTCCATATCCCCAGTGCCTCAAATCTGCCTTGGCTTTGCAGCCACTGGGTTCAAAGGGTCCTGAACACCTCAAGGCCTAATTGGTACCATAAACAACCTCCAGTAACATAATGAGTTATACATAAACCCAGTAAGCACAAGCAACTGGGTAGCAACTATTAGAGTGGAGTGACACTGGTATCAAAAAACAACTTCTATTTTATATTAGTCCTTCCTCATATTAAAATGCCTATGAGTTTTGGGAAAATCTGCCTAGTCTACTAACAGAAGTTGGGCTGACTTCTGCTCAGTATGCCAGACTCCTTGAATCCACAAATCTGCTACACCAAACTACCTGCTTTTCACTCATTTTGTACTGAAATTGATGCTGTATGATCACTATAATAGTTCTAATTAAATAAAAAAGATACTCTTATGACAAACAAAACACTATAAAGAACCTATTTAACACTCTCCACTCCGATATGGGAAAGTGTCTGCAGTTTTGCTGACTGAAGGCACGTGGCCATTCCTAAATGTCCAGAGGTAAGTGGGATAGAGCTCTGCAGAAGACTGGCAATACAGTGCCTGTTATTGATATGAAGATGCCTTTTCTCTTACTGAGCATTCAACATAATGAAAATGAATAAAGAGAAAAAAAAACACCTACACCCTTTTCAGGCAACCTGCAACACCATCTCTCTCAACTAAGTAAAAAGAGCAATTGATTGAAATCTGGAGACAGCAAACAGATCAATGAGAGAAGGAGATAGATGAACTTTGCAGGTTCCCAGAGAGATGCAGAAATATCCTTGGAATAGCTAAAATAAATACTTTAAGGAAAAAAAGTTTTTCATCAACTACAATGCCATCTAAAGAACAGGACCTAAAATCAGTCTCCACAAGACAAGGCAAATTCTGTGCTGTACTTAAGTAGCAGGAAACAATCCAGCACCTTCCTCCTAAGCATTTTTACCATACTTTTAAGGATCAGGTTTCATTTGTTATTCACTTAAATCAGGAAAAAAACCACAAACCCTTGAATATGAAAAAAAAAAAAAAATGGCCCATCATGTGAGACATGAAAATCTTCTAAGCGGCAACAACAAAGGAACACAACACACAGTGAGACGGATTAATCTCACTGCCTGTATGTCATTATGGAAAAGGGAGCTAGGATGACTACATCCACACTGTAGTGCAAATACATGGAGATGTCAGCCAAAGACTGATACCAGTATATTTCTTACTGTGACTGTTCTATCTTTCCTGAAAATAACCATTCACTAGCAGCAGTTGGTTGACAATATTTAATTATTTGACTATACCAGCTCACATTATGATTTTTTTATTATTTATTTAAAAACAGAATTTCATTGGTACAAAGCCACCACAAGTTCCAGGGTACTCTTCAAAATGTTCATACTGACTGCTTAATTCAAATAATTTCTTCTTAATTAAAAACAACATATTTCCTGACAAGAAGTTTAATGTACTACCAAAAGGAAACAAAACCAAACAAATAAAAAGCAAACAAAAGGAGAAAAAAACCCCCAAAATTGTCAATAGGGTGCACAATCTGATTTATTTATAACAGCTATGAAAAAAAAAATTCTTTTCTCATGAGACATATGTCTCCTAAAGAAACCATTCTATTGGCTGTTCTTATATTTAATGTAGAAATTATTCACGATATATTTTAACTGGTGAGCTAACAGACTAAACAGACCATAGAAAAGGAAAGCTGACAAGTGATTGCAGGCAACATAGCACCTTACTGGAAATATAAATGATGAATATCATAGAAGACATCATCAGTGCATTGTGACCCGCTTAAAAAAAATTAAAAATAAAATAATATTTTTTTTAATTACAGTGAAGTTAGATCTTACTTTTAGCAACATCACGCAAAAAAGCCTACTCTTTTTTTTTTTTCATCTTACTTCTTTTCCTCATTAAATGTAGGGCAAGTGCAACCTTGCTTCCCAATGTCAGGATTTATGAATTCCCATTCAGAGTGTCCAAAGATTTGCAAGACAACCATCCTGACCTTGGTTAAAAAGGAAATCACTCTGAATGAGTTTAATGAGGATTTGAAGAAATGTCCTTGGAGGTGTAGCTTGAATGAAAATGTAATACTGTCTACATTTTGCCTTGTACCTTACTGAGGAAGAAAGAAACAAATTTTATTCAGTGTTTTGCACTTGCTACTCTCAATCTCACTGAAGTTGCTTAAACAAAGCTAATAGAAATTGGCTCAATGAGGCATCATTACTTTCATCTGCAGTACTTAGTTCTATTTTTTTTATGCTGACTTAAGAAATTATATATTAAGAGAACAGTAAGTTAGTATCACTGTGGGTAAACTTACCAGAATTTAGAGTTAGCTGATGATTGTTGGTGTCTGAAATGTTTCTTTTGATTTTAGCTGAGAAGTTTTGGTGGTTTTTTACTGCTCTTCTGTTAGGGTTTTTTTTTTTTTAATGTTTTAGGAAGATGGTGTGTTTTCCTAAAACATACATCACTGCTCCACTGAAATTTAGACACCTATTCTGCCTTTAAAATAAACTAACTCATCAACAAAAACATTTCCCCCCTTTTAATACAATTCAGGCATGTGGTCTTATTCGTCATATTGTCTTTTTGGATGTCAAGAGCCACAAATGACATCAGTCTGAATTTCAACCAGCATTGCACAGACATGTCCATATCAATACCAATGACACGAGAGATGTTTGAAATAAACTTGTGTTGCTGACTTAATTAGCTACACAAAGCTAAGGAACTAATTTGTGTAAGACACAGCACAAAGACACATGCTTATCAGAGAACTATCAAGTCAGATGTCTTAAAACAAGCTTTGGTGAATTGAATAAGAAACTCAGAGACCAGAATGTTCCACAGTATTGCTTGAGAACACAGCAGGGTCTTTCCACTGACTTCAGAAAGGATTGTAAGGCCCAGCATGATATTACTGTCTGCTCATGTAAACTAGTCCAAATTCAGTGTTGAGAGATTCACACCTCCAACACAAATGGTTTAGTGTAATTTTTAAGAGATCCTTCTATGGTACTAATTTACATGTCCCCATAAACAGTTTGAAAAGATCACCAAAATGGTGGAATTTGAATGTGATCTTGTTCTGCAACTGTTCAGACTACTCTCTACTGCTTCAGTGCCTGATCAGAAGAGGAAGAGCGAAAATAAAACTTCCATCTCTCTGTAATAAGCCAGAAAATAAAAATCTGTATCAGTCAAATGCTAACCTATATTCTGCAGGTATAAGTTTGAAGACCACATGCTAGGAGAAAAACTTTTAAGCGGAAGCTGCTGCCAACCTTAGCTGGAATAACCTGTGTTCTTTAGACTTCACAGCTTGTCTCTTGAAAGTTCTCTGGCAACATGTGGTTTTTCACATTTGTCATCTAAATCACAGATCCAAATGTAAAATATAACATTAAGGAACAGGGAGTGCATTTGCGACGCTCCTTGGAGAAATCAGGTACACATAAGGCAATGATTATATTACATGGAAATATAAGCAGCCCCTAATGTGATTTTGTTACACTAATTTAATTAAGAAAGATCAGTTGTCCTTCCTAACACTGATACTCTGCTTTTCAGAAAACTTTGCTGTCCCTAGGTAACAATGGAACAAGACACATGACAGTTTGGCACAATAGTTCAAACCACATACCGTTACCCTAATTATTCACAATGCTCTACAAGTGCAGACAAAGAAGTATGAAAACTGACTCCTCAAACTGTGTGTTCCATTGATTGTGAAATGCAAAGCAAGAAATGTATTTACCTTTCATCTGTGACACTGAAACAGCTCTACTGAAGAACTTAAACCAGAAATTTCCAGATTGTTCGGACTAATTTCTCACTGTACTCTACAAAATTCTCTGCAAAAACACAGTACACCAAAAGTGTAAGCCTACCACAAAAAGTTCATTCAGAACATGGGTCAGGTTTTGCAGAATTTGATATAAAATCAGGCAATCCCCTTGCCATGAAATAATAATACAGAACATTTTATTGCTGAGTTATTGAATCTGGTGCTCAGTTTCAGAAATTAGCTGATGTTAAGGAAATTCCTTAGGCAAAGGACTGATGATGTGGCAACACTTATACACACCATGTAGGAAAAAATACGGAAAATACATGGTATGATGGCTTATGCAACAAATTTCTTATCAGAGTGAGATAGCCCATGTGAGTTTTGCACTTCCTAAATGCTGTCCGGGATCACTTCATCCTAGCAAACAAAAATACTGTTTTAAAAAAATTGTGCTATGGAATGACAGCCTTTAAAACTGCCAATATCATCAATGAACAGTTCTTTCATCAACAAAAACTATCCCAAATACTTTTCAGAAACAAGAAGCATAAAAGGAAATAAAATTTTGCAAAATGCCTGAAAGGCATTGCAGCTGCAAATCCAGCTACATGCTTGCCATAAAACCATATGCTAGTGTGCATCTCACTGAGTACTGCTCTCCAAATTTATTCAAAAGTCACATAGAGTACAAATCTTACAAATACTTTACTGTTTCATGAGACTTAAGGCATAAAAAATTTCAAATCGCTCATCTTTTATGTGTGTTTTTTTTCCTTTTTTCTTTTCCCCAACAGCAGTTTAATAATATGTACATTAGCCATTCTTACATGAAAAATTATATTTCAAATCTATCCTAAATGGGGCTAATCCCATCACTACTATCCTTCAAAGGGTTTTATAGAATAAAGCTTTAAATCAAGGACTTAGAAGAAAACTTGATCTTCTATTTATTATGTTATGACAAATTCAGTTATTATCTTGAGGAGAAACCTACAGTTTTCATGAAAACACTGAGTGAATATACTTTATGCATTTCCTGAATATAAAAAATAAAAGATTATCAACAATAAGATCATTTAGCAGCAGGTAACAGATTATCCTAGTCTTCTTTTCTGGGCAATACACTAGACAAGAATATATTGAAAACTTTATCTTTCTCCATGTTACTTAAAGATTTGCAACCAATTTTGAGGAAGTTGTGACCAATTCTGTCTGGTGTTAGTAGCACTTCACTAAAAAAAAAATTACAAAACTAAAAATCCTATCCTTTGAGGGAAAGGTTTAATTAATCTGAAAATATATGTGTGTGCTTCAGGATTAAACCTATCTTTGTAAAGATATGGTCTATGCTTTCTTGACCTTTAATACTTGTTGCATTTATATGTCAGCCAATTTTGACTAACAAAAACAGTACTTTAAAAATTCTGCTGAACTGCTGAAAATAAATCTTTCCAGCAGCATTGAATAGTCATTTTGGTTTATAATTCTGTTTCAAAAATGCACGATTACAGTCTTTGGATAGAATGCAACTATCACTTTTGGCAATGTTTTTTATGACTTGTTATTACTTTTCTCTGGTAAATTTAGTGTCTGGGTTCTGAAGGCCTCTAGTGCATTTATTTTGAGCTCCTACTCCCTAATTTGTCTTGAACAAATTTCCTTTTCTTACTTTTCTATCACATAAATCCATTCCCTTGGATGATTATGTTCAGATTCAATTTTTAGGGTTTTTGTATATGTAAGTAATTTATCTTGAACATTTTCAAATAGTGGAATCGTATTTTCTTAAGCATGTATCATTTAATTACATTCTAAAGATTACTTTGGGGTTTAACTGTTATAATGCATAGTCTAGGCAAACAAAAGAGTGAAATGAAATGAACACAAATGCATGCAGTAATTAAACACAGGTTTGAGAAATAAGAGAACCTGCACTTCTATACAGTTACCTATATAGGTTTGTACAGCATGTAACTGAGCAAATGCTCAGGAAAAGATGTTGTGAACAAAAAATACATAGAGATATTGACTTATAGACAAATGCCCAGTATTTTAATAGCTTTGTTTGAGATTTTTGAAATTTAAGGTTATTGCTGAACGAGTTTATTTCAGTAGGAAACATGCCTTTGGGCTAGTCAGTGTTCTGAGGACTGCCATTTGAATCTGTCCATCTTATTCAAGCTAAAAACAAAGGGGGAAAAACCCAACCCAACAACAAGGCAAGAAAAGTAGCCTTCAGTTCAAAAATGTAATGAATTTCAGACTGCTCCCCCAGCTGCACCAGATAGTAAAAAGATACTACAGTTTCGTAACTCAGTTAAGAGCCATTCTACAATATATTTTACAAAATTCTTGGGGTTGTTTGTTAATTGTATGAGAGAAATCGCTATGGTGAAACACAAACTTTTCTTTGTCAGACTGTCTACACATAGTGGTTCACAAAATAAACAAATAATATTTGTAAATATGAATGCTATATGTATATCTCTGATATTGTAAGTAACTTAAAGATTCAGAAGTATTCTGTTTGCTCTTTAATACAAAATTCAATACATGCCTTATATGTTATGGGAGCAATTAAAGGGATTTATGTGGAAGAGAACAATCTTGCCCTTGTCACTTGCTTTTAAATAATCTATTTTGAAAGAAATAAATTACTTAGGACACAACGTTAAATTGTGAACCAAAGCATAATTAATCTGTATCCTGACTCTGCTTAGATGTAGGAAGGAATAAGAATTGTTTAAACACATATTCTGAACTGATTCAGCTTACATGGCCTACAGAGAAAGAGAGAGAGCACATCTTTGAGATATCAAAGTACTTTATAACAGCATTACAAGAGCTCTACTGACACCCATGATTAGATGGAGCATATGCCGACCTCTTTCAGTTAAGATCATTCCATTCTGCTAGTACACACGAGATGAGACAAAATAAAGCAGCCCAGAGGGCCTTTTCTAACTTGGAAGGAATATATATATATGTGTATATATATATGTGTGTGTGTATATATATATATATATATATACAGTTGATTTCTCATTCATAATCCTGCAGCAAAGTATAATAAAGGTAAGTCACTCTGTAATTCCTGCTTCAAAAAATTTTTTAATATTTTTTGTGTAGAGTTCACGTGGCTTCAGAAGTCACACAGCTCCACCTCTCCACAGTACTGGTTGTGAATCAGAACTCTACCCTGGTGTTAGGTTTGAAACATCCAAGCAGAAAAAGGAAAAGTTATGAATGTGCAGTCAGATAAATTCCTGAGGAAGGACTGCTACAGTCATGCGATCCTTCTTCCTCCCATGCTGCTCCTACTCAGTGTAGCAGTACCCGCAAAACACCATACATTCGAAAAAATCTTAGGATTTAGAGTTGAATAAGGACTGAAAAAGGTCTCCTACAAAAGCAGCCCCACACCAGGTAGGTGCATTTGTTGCAAGCTTGGTGGATTTCAGAACTAAGCTCTAGGTGGCAACTAGATGTGCAGACTCCATATGCTAGGGATGGAGGCATCTGAAGAAAATAAGACAGCTATGTTAATCTAAGGTGGCTCCAGTTCAGCAGACAAACTGCTTCCCACATGCTTAGCTATCCAGTAAGACAATCTGTTGAAACAGCTGATTTCTAGCTCACTTTGTTGTCATATGGACAAACACGGATTCTTCCTGAAAGGCCTCATCCTGGCAATATAAAAAGAGACAGCTTGCCTGGAAAAGTGTAAGAAGAACTAGTATATACACTGGGGCAAAGATAGGAAGCCTTGGCTTAAATAAAATCCAGTGCCTTAAAAAATAAAGGGTGTTTTCTGAGGATAACATATCACAGAAAAATGAAGAGGAGGAGGCTGTAAATATGTATATACACCATATTGGATTATAAAGATTCAACTGCAGAAATCCAGAATTCCCCCCCCTCTTTTGGTTGAAAGGAATATCTTTAAGGAAAGATGACATAGGCTAAAGTTTTTGAAGGCTCAAAGCACTGACCCATCTCAAATCTAACAATAAGTTAAGGTAATGACTGTTTATACTGGAGGAATAAATACTAGTTTCTCCGATTGCAGATTCACAAGAATGTTTTGGCCTGAAGCTGGTCTGGATCTTTTTATTTCCTTTTGGTACTCCAGTCAAAAGCAGGGATTTCAAGATGTGCCTCCTCCTTCTTTACCCTTCCTTTATGTTCCTGTTTGAAGGAGCTCACAGAGTTTACAGTTACTTAATTGTGTTTACAAACTCCTGATTTAGTTGTATGGTGACTGAAATCTGACTGCAGTTTGTACTGAGCCAGATCACCAAAAAGAAGTTCATGTCATTTTTCTCTCTGTAGGGCAAGCAGCAAAATATGCGTTTTGTCTACATTATTTGTAGCTGAACTCCTTTCTACACAGGGACAGAAAGCCTGACACATCTCATTAGCGTGAGCTTCAAGACAGTGACGTATATACTGAACTTCAAGGTCAACAGCAGCCTCCAATCTCTGAGATCACTGAAGTGAAATACCCATCCAAGGGAGGCAGAATTAATCACTACTAACCTAAAAAAAGGTAAGCGGAACTGATGCCACTATGTGCCACCCATAGGGAAATCTTGCAGAGTTCTTCACAAGTCCATCTGTACTGGCAACCTGGGGGGAGCAGGATGCCCACCCATTTGAACAGTGATTTGGGGAGCATTTTCCCCCATTAGCGTGTTCTTGGAGACACTACTTACCAAAGGCTTCTTGAAAGATCTAAGAACTGAGGCAGAACTTAACTAATTACTAAATTTCATCACAGTTGTTTGCATGTTTTCTCAGTAGATATTCTCAGAATCTGTACTATCCAAAATTTAAATCCAACCTAAATGGTGGGATTTGATTGAATCACACCAGTCTCTAAGGCAGAATAAGCAATTACTGTGAGTACAGTTTGAGGAACAGTGGAAGAAATGGTAGATTAAGCCTGTATTACTAGTACTTTACAATCTGCACAATCTTAATGAGGTAGTTGAAAAGAACTGAGGATGTGGTATGCACTTTCATTTCCACTAATGGCAAAAAACACTACTCTCTAGGACTTCAAATTTAGGTTCTCTGGGTATTTCAGAGAGAAAAGAAAGTCTTCTATGCTCACCAAGAAAAAAACCTTTTAAGATGCGTTTTCCACAATGTTTCCACTGGAAACTGCTATATCAACAAGTCTCATTGCCATCAAGCAACTATTTATTACTAATAAATATATTTTTTCAACATTTTACACCTATAGATCATCCTAACAACCCCTGCTGTTAAACAAATAACCCAAAACACTTTCATGATTACACTTCTGTTTGATTCTTGTCACCACAGATTGATGTCTTCTCACTGATAATTCTAAAAATGTCACTGAAACGGACTTTTCAACAGCTATATAAAATGACATTTTTGTTTAAATTTCCTGTCACCATAATAATTTTTCAGTTATGATTCACTGAAAATGCAGGACATTTTCTGGCTAGGAATTAGTCACATTAAAGACTGGCAAACTATGTACACTGATGGTAGCTGCATAGACTTTGAGCTGTACTTCTATTTGCCATGGGATAAAAACCAATGAACACACTACCTATAAAAAATGCCCATCTCATCTTAAAACAAGATTTGAAAAACAACATGTGTTTGTTATATCTGTGCTCCTTTGTCTTATGTCAAGTACAGAATTGGATACAATTTGGCAACTATGCCATAGGTTGAAAGTATGAACATCTAAAATAACACAGAAAAAAATAATAATACAGTGTTTTAAAAACAGTATAATGCTACAAAATAGTATAATGCTAAAAAGATTCATTGTTTAAGATAACTAATAAAATTTATGCTATAATTTCATGATACAGGCAGTAGAAGCATCTTCCCTGAGGAGATTTAAAAGGAGAAAATATGTGGTGGGAAGTGAACTGAAAAATCTAGTAACTTTCATCTTTAATTTCTGCAGGGTATGATCTACTTTCAGTTACCCTGGTGTAAATGCCAAAAAAAGAAACCAGAATTGCAAATTCAGATCTTTCTTCAGTTCTTCAGTACACCTCTTACAATAATAAGGACACGTCAAGTGATGAAAGAGAGGATATTCCTAATTTGGGACACTGTTTGTCCTGCTAGTCACTCTGCAGAAAGCAGATCCTTAAAGACCAGTAAATATACTTACCACACTGTAAGTGAAGCAAAATAAAAGACTATGATTCAAACAAGAATAGATTTCTAAAATATCAACTCAATGATAGAAAGTTATGTTCAAATTTAATTTTCCTGGATTTTCTGCAATCTGAGGAGCATCGTTCTCTAAAAGTGATCTTAAAGTCCATGAAATGGGTTATTAAAAATAAATAGTTACTAAAAGATATTTTGGCAGTTAATAGGAGGCTGGAATCTTCTTCTAAGCCAACAGAAAAGCCAAGAAGTAAAGGAACATACAGACAGAGGTTTGGAGGAGTCTGTGTTTCACAGCTGAGAAAAAAAATCTCCACTAGATTCTAAAGAAAAAACCTACGAAACAAAACCAAAGCAAACCAAAACACCAAACTCCCCTCCCCCCAAAAAAAAATCCAAGACAAAAACCTAAATAGAATGTGAAAACACATTCAGAATATGTATGTCCTACAGATGATGTTCCATTTCACTGTTTCCATACACACCTCTTCACTCATAGTAATATCTGTCAGACGTGCACATGATGGCACTGTTCACAACATTTCATATCTTGTCCAGCATGATGTCATCACTGGTGAGACAAGAACTGCACCATCACTCCCATCTTTTTGTATGCTAAGAAAAAGTGGTATTAGGAACCTTGGGCAGCCTGAAAATCTCTGCAGCAGAGACCCAGAGGCACCACAGTGGGTCTGATTTTGTCACTGTCAGGTTCTGTCTTGAAAATGCTGGGACAGAAACTCCTTGCACTCTGAGGGGTACTGCATAATCACAGAAAATGTAGGGATCACATCCTGGAATCAAGATAAGTAGTAGGACCAACAGGTAAAGACAAAAAAATCTAAAACTGACAGATAGGGTAACTTGTGAACATTTGCTTCAGCCCTTCATGTACTTTTAAGTATCTGCGTTTCAGCACTCCTCTCGAGAGGTTGTGTGTGTCTGTGCATGAAATTATGGTATAAAACTGATGATATCAAGATCAGATAGAATTAATAACCTTTACTAATTTTACAGTACAAATAGCAATGTAAATATAATTCAGCTTCAAAATTTATGTCTGATGGTGTCCTGCAACCCATCCATTAATTCAAGAAGTGAGTTTATTAATTTTTCTAATAGCTTGGAAAGCACAGGCATATGTGCTAAGGCTGGCAGATCAATCCAATTCACTTTGCATCACTTTCCCTTCAATATGGTACAACATTGTAGCATCTCTGAAACATAAAACTATATTTGAAATTATGCTCTGAACTTAAATTGTAGAGAAATTAAGCCCTGTTAATTAAACCCTTACAGTGAAACTGAGACTCAAAATAGTCTTACAATGCCTGCTGAAGCATCACTAAGATCAACCTACATAGTGTCCTGCTGAGGTCACTCCCACTGCATGTTCACAATCCGCAGACACGAGGCATGTGCTAAATGACACACACTTCTCCACAGACTAGCTCAGTCTGGAATTTCCCAAGTGATTGCCAATACAGTACCATCACCTTTTAAATATTCTCATGCACTTAGTAAAGACTCCTTCAATCAATCTCTCAGGCAGTTAAATATCCTTAACTTACATTGCAGCATTTAGGTGGAAGCACTGAAGAAAGCCCAAAGACAGCCAACTAAAATATACATCTAACCACAAAAGGAGAGTTGAAAAGGGACTGCAGGATTTCTGCACTAATTCTCTCAGTTATTTCTGCATCATGTGCTTGCATATTGCAGTAAGATGTGTGCATGCCACATATAGTAACCAAGACAATTCCCTAAGTTCAAAGGCATGTACCTCCCATTTGACCCACTAAATAAATTTTTGTGATACTCAGTTATTCTGCTCCACTAAGACAGAATTTAATATATTGCTATGGCATAAATTACTGACTTTAGTTTTACTGACAGAGCTATTGACTCTTTCCAAACATTTGCTTTTAAATAACGAACAACAAATAAGAGTTCATCATGGAAACCAGATGTGAGGAAGTAGATAACAAGTGAGCATCTCCTGAATGTTACAGCATGACTGGGAATATGCCATGAAAAAACAACACACTATCAACTTGAAATTATACCATATTACAGTAAAGTTCCTGATGTTGATGATAATTTAACAAATGCAAGTCAAGTAAAGTATTCCTTATGATTTTACATTACAAAACTAAGGAATTATTTGATCCACTATCTCAACCACCTTTAAAATTTGATCTGGTTAACAATGAACTGAGACCAATAATTTGTTCTTGGCAAGAGTCAAATAATTTCCTGAGAGTTATTTAGTTCTAATTTGACAACCTCATGTGATGGAAAAATCACTTGTTTCTCTTGGCAATTTGTCCCAGCAGTTAATCACCTCCCTACTGAAAGTGTTTGCCACATATTTAATTTGAATTTTGGCTTCAGCTTCTACTAACTTGCTTTGCTAAATTAAAAAGCCTTTTATTACTAAGTGTTTTAGACACAGTTAGCAAACCACCTCTCAATCATATCTATGATAAGCTAAATGTATTCAGATGCATCTGAAACTGTACATCATTTTCTCCTACCAAGAGCTCAGCTTTAGGGCTCTTTTCTTCACTCTTTATTTTCAGTATGAAAAAGAACAACTGCAACCAAGTATTAGTTCTGCCACTGAGGTAAAATAACTCCACAATATTTATTTATTACTTTGCTCTACTTACTCAGATAGCTCAATTACTCTGTTGTCACTGTTGATGTTCATTCTGAAGTAATTTGAAATTATAAAGAAGTAGCCTAATTTAAAGACTTACCACTGATATCTTCCCTTTATTTCAAATCTCCCTCCCCAAAATGTTTACTGCCTCATTGAGCAATGGATTCTGCATTTAAAAAGTCTGCATATGATCAGCAACTGATTTGGGCTGGCATGTCAGTAAACATTTACATAGCTCATTATGCTACATTTGCATTGCCATACATCAACCAATCTTGTTATTTCAAGAAAAATAAATTCATAGGTGAAATGTTAACTGCCTAGAAAAGTCAGCTACTCTTTCTAAACTGTAAAATTTCCCCTTAAGTCTCTATTTATTTCAGTCTCGTATTACACAGACTGTTATTTTGTCCACAAGTAATACCAAATGAATCAATCAAGAAACTACCTCTCACTTGAAACATTCAGAAATGTTGACTCCTTCTGTCTTCTGGTGCTGTGGGCTCTATCAAAGAAGAAAGTCATGAGGTTGAAGATACCCTTACCCAAATAATTATCATGGCTGATAACTATCCATAAATTTTAAGGCGTGCATTGCTCAGATACATCATCCTCAGGACAAGAAGATAGTAACGTAGACATGGCAAGTATTTCTGTTAAATACAGTATACCATTAAATATAACACAACTGTGTTTAATGTGTAAAGAGTCCTAAATATGTGATAAGTTTTGTTTATAATTTTTTACTTTAAATACTTCTAAAAGCACCTCTAGTGAAAGATTAATCTAATCTTTTTTAAACCTGAGATGGAGGAGGAATGGTTCAGACAATCATTAACTAAGTGAACATTTCTCTTTATGATCTGCAGAAGTATTATTCAGACTACACAGCAATTTTTTTGTGCTATCACAGAAGTCCTTTATGATTACAGTGCTTCCTGGATGCAAAATTACATCATAAACTAACAATACCTTCCTATAAACTATGTAATAATATGTACAGAAAATATGTAAAGAAAGAAAATAAAATGTTTCTGTAATGTTCATAATTACATGCCAGACATCATTAATCTGGTTGCTCGACCAAGATTTGTTATATTGTGTACACTGAAGCTGTGGTCACCTTCATGTGGAAACTGATGGAAGGGAAATCATACAATATGATATCTGGGTCTGGCAATCATTGTTGATTTTTCACTCCTCTCATTCATAGATTTTCCCTATCAAAAGCAAAAAAATAGTTTCCTCTTACAAATATAGCTTTGCCAGAACTAAAAACAATAAAAATAATAAAAAAAACCCTAAATAAATTGAAAATCAGGCATAGGTGAAATTAATTTTCCATGGAAGGAAAAAAGGAGTTTTGTTTCCTTGACCAGCAATTTCTACAAAGGAGCAGGCTACTAATAATTCTATGTTATTGATTCTGGTTTGTTGCTTTACTTAAAAGGATTTATAAATGATTTAGTAGTTGGTTATTAAGCATGGCAAGGTGAAAATGAAAAATGTGCCCATGCTAGAATTTTTATATTTTTATTAAACAACTATTAGATATATTCAGTGCTGTTTATGGAACCATGTAAAAGTAGTTGTAGTAATGATTTAAGTACTTAAATTGTACCTAGAAACACAGGTTTAAAAGAGAATTCTCTATATAATACTATAATGTCTAACATTAGCCGGTGTTTACTGACTGTACTGGTAATTTTGGAAAGAGATGTAGTTCTCATAAGAAAAATTCATAGTCTATGAACCAACTTGACAGAAAAGAGCAAGACTTTCTCAATAAATTGTGCCACAATTAACAAAAAAATAGTGTATTTTTCTCCCAAGATCTACTGTCCTAGACCTTCACAAAAAAGTGACTTTTAATACAAGCATTATCTACATTGCCAGATAAATTTAATAGCAGTAAGCATTACCTCCCACACTGCATTCCAAAAAGATCTAAGAATGTCATCTTAAAATCCGTACTAACAGAACAGGTTTTGCTGTCCATAGTCCACTTCACTATACCAACATAAAACTGCAAATATGCGTTCATATAGAACACATTATTAAAATATGCAAACACTATGCAAATACAAAACTACTGATAGATGCCTTTCACATATTCTTAAAAATATGTTCCACAAATTATATAATAACAAAATAAGGCAGCATTTCAGTCGTATTTATTTCAATTCTTCACTGCAATAAATAATTACAAGAAGAGAATAATTAAAGGAAGACAATGAATCGCTGTCAGCTCAACCAGGGAGCAATGGTGACCCCCAGCAGAAAGCCATGGTGTCTCCAAGCTCGCTCTGCCCCAAGGTGGCTCTGCAGGTGCTGCCAGCCCGGTGCCAGCCCCAGGCTGCAGGGTGTGCCCTGCTCTCAGGGCAGCACTGGGACAGCAGCAGCGAGCACAGGAGCGGGAGCGGCTCTGCTAGGTCAGTAGCAACTAAATTATCAATCAACAATTCGAAAAGTTGCTCTTTTTTCTTCCCAAAATGATGTTATACTTTTCAGAACAGAAGCACGACTTCCTTGCTTCTTACAAGAAAAGAAGACACGCTATGAACCCAATCTCAGTAACGATGTACAAGGGGGCATTTACAAGGGACAGTCAGGTACGCATACAACGCCACAAACATTCTCACCCCACTGAGTTGCAAAACAGAAATTTTCTTAACCAGATTTTCTTCAGTATGAGCAATGAATGCTCAGCAGTTTAAAAATTAGGTCATTGAGAATCAACTGTTTAAAGAGATTATCATAATATTGGTACAGTAAAAATATTATCAAAAAAAATAGAATAACAATGAACAAACCAAATAAACACTGGACAATTAATAGACTCAAGAGTGCAATTATGTAATCATAAAGCTATTTCTGGACATTTCTGTTGCTTTCTGCAATGGGTAATTTGTTTGTGTTCTGGGGCTCTTTAATTCATTCATATAGATAGAACATGTCTACCTGAAGAAAAGGCCAGCCTTTCAAGGATGGAATCAGGACAGCTACTCCTGAGATTAGTAGGAGATAGAAGATGAAAAGCCCCCTTTTTGCTCCATGGCACAGATAAGTGGGGTTTTTAAACCTTCATTTAGTTATTCAAACAACATGAGCAGAAATCAGGTTGCTCCTTCGATACAAACTCTCATATTTTGGTTCTCTCTTCAAGGCAAGATCATACAGTGTTTTGAAGGGTACCACTCAAACAAGAGCACAAGCAAACATTGTGTTTTAAGGAACTGTTTATCTGGGAGCTATGGAAATTGAAGTTCTAGTGTAACTACTACTATATTTTTCCTTTTTCAAATGCTACTACTCCATTTGATTCACATGACCCAGCTTTTGCTGCTGGTTTGCATGGGTGCAACACAGATTGAATTGTCCTATGGCAGAATTTGGGGCTGTCTGTGCCTTCAGTGGAGAGTCCTCGTGCTGAAGCAGTGATGGGAAATGTATCGTATTAGGCTTTCACAGGGAAGAACTGACAGAAAGAGAAGAACTTTACATAATCCTTCATAAACTTCCTTGGGAAGAGGAGAAGTCATCTCCTCTGACTTCCATGCAAGCAGTGAGAACATTTATCAGACAAAATGCCAAGAAATAAAACCTTTTCCATTCCTATAAAGTTGACTTAGGTAACTGCTGACTCAGGTTGTCTAATGCAAGCCAGAGATAAAAAGCTGCTATTTTAAAAAAATAGCAATTTGTTACAAGAAAAACATTTTCTAAGAATTCAATACCTAAATGTCATAATATATAATTAAAAAAGACATTATATATGACAATACAGGATCATATATATATATAAAAAAAAAAACATTGTTTCTACTGGTTAAGGAAGCTACTCTGAATTCTTTCAGACCTGACTATTTATGTTAATGGCATAATGACAGTAATAATGTGCTGAAAGAGAGGATAGCTGTGTGTGAAGGTTGTCAAAATATGTTGCTGCATACTTGAGAAAGACTGTATGGATTGTCAACAAAAGGCATAAAAAAAAAGAACCCAAACAAACAAACAAACAAAAAAGTAAGACTATTCTGTAATCTTTTGCTGCTAACTCATGAACTGGAGCTAATGTATCTGGATTTTTTTACTGAAAAAAACCCAAAAGAACTAAATCAGAAAACCTTATAGTTTAGGGGGAAAATTTAGCTAAAAAAAAGGTGGAAAATACCCAGCAGATGGTACATCTGAGCTGAAGCTTCTGAACTCAAGGAATAATAAAGCAAGAAGAAAATCAACACCTTTTGGGGTTTTTTTTCATAATATCTGTACTAAATAGAACTACTTACATCAAGTCGCATGAAACACCAAGAAAAATCTTTTTCAGGAGCTATATATGTTCTCAAAAATCTAAATTAACAGAAGTGATATGCTTTTGTTTTTTGAAGCCAGAGAAAACAACTCACATAATAATAAATAAATAAATTAGTGATAACAGCTGTCTGTATCTAAAGGAATAAATGTTGCCCATCAAATTTTAAAATATATCAAGTTATAAAGTCCAACAAAAGCCACTCAAATATCACAGTACCAAATTGAGTTATGTATCCTGAAATCACTCCATCAAAGGAAATTTGCTTATTCTGTACTTAACACTGGAATATTTTAAGCCTGTGTGAAGCAAAGGCCTCAACAGATCTATGTAAAAAGAGCTAGAGGGGCAATAACACCAAATACTTTATGCGACTACAGCCATTCCTATTCTCGAGTATATTAGGCTGTTAACACTTTATAATGAAAGTGCATAAGGGAGATTATGGTACAAATTGGTGATAATAAAAACAACACTACTATATTGTTTCTCATTTGTTGGGACAGACTTTTTATGTGCAATTATGTAATTATGATTCCTAAAGAAAATTGAGATCTTCATTCCTTTGCTGTTGAGAGGTTCAAATCTTACATAATCCAAAAAGGCAATAATCATAAATCTGTTCTACATTATATTCTACAGATATGATGTGATGAAAAGTTCACAAAAATTCATATTTTAAAAATACATTACTTTGAAGATACATCTAAAACAGCTACTAGATTACACATCATAAATTTAAGATGTTTTGTATATCTTTAAGTACCTTATCCCTAAAAGGTAAATTCATACACTTGGCAAGAAAAAATGAAACCAGTTTGGTGGCTAAAAACAATCAGAAATCTCAGAAACATCACTGTGAGATCACTTACCTTTGGAATACTTACAAAAATAATGAAAAAAAAGTATGAGATATTTTCCCTCATTTAATTTTTTCTTTTAAAAATGCTGACCAAATGAAGCTTTTGTTAAGATGGATAGCAGTTATTTCCTGAAAAGATGCACTGCTCCTTGTAACAAATTGAAAATTCCTATTTGAGTCCAACTTTTAATGGAATAAAATCAGCTATTATTTTTGTTTTGAAATTCTGATTATAAGTGAAACAGGCACAAGTAACCTCTTCTACTGTGAATTCTTTGCTCTATTTCCTTCATAAATTTTCAGTATTGGAATTCATAGCCCTAGAAGACTGGAGAAGCAGAAAAAAATGAAGCCCTCATGTGATCACATAATTTTGCTTGCTAATATGGCAGCATTTACTAAAGGGCATTAAAAGAAAATATGGACACTTTTATTGTTCTCCTTGAGGCAGAAAATACTGCAGTGAAGAGGTTCATTACTAAATATTTTACCACTGTCCAGCTCCCTCACAGTCAATTATGTTTAGTTAATGTGCATATTAATGAAGATCTTGACACAGATTTATAATCACAAACTATCCACTCCAATGTCAGTCTTCAGTTCATGACTGGTACTTTGTTGGCATAATATAACCAACACTTCTAATTATGTTTCAGTTCATTAAAATTAAAACAGAGTTCAATAAAAGCAACTTGTAACATGCTATTTATTTTAGTAAAGACAATCCTATTCTAGAGATGAAGATTCAAGAAGTAATAAAAATGTGAAAAATGCACCGACTAAAACTATTAATATTATATCTGTTCAGTACTGAGGATCACTTTCATTTTGTTATTAAAGTTATTATGCAAACATTCCCCATAGTAAATCAACACAATACATCAATGTTACTTTTTGGGAGAGAAGATATATGAAGAAAAGAATACCCCCAAAACACAAAGGTACTTCTGCAGCAGATTTCCCTGTGATGCAACCATGGAGGTTGCTATGCCTGAAAAACAGATAAACATAAAATTACCTATGATAAAAAAAAAGATAGATAGAATTATCTATCTTTTAGATAGATAGAATTGTCTATGATAAAAAAAAACAGATAATTATAGAATTATAGACCTATGAAGATGATTCAGGAAATGAGAATCCTGCTAAATGACAGAAAATAAGACATGTAGAAAACATGCTGTAATTTTCAAATTAAGTTTTTCAGTCTGAATAAATTCTCTAAGTTCCCATTGGTGATATCATGAGAACATCTGGGTTGCAGGTTGTGAGCAGAGTATTAACTAACATAAACAGATCCTGATATCTTCAGCCAGGGAGGAAGGGGACACTGTCCGAGGCCACAGGAGGGGGAACACTTATCCAGCAGCACTGTTGACTACATCAGCTTGAATACAGATTATGCACCATGAAATTACCTTTATTTGCCCCTTTTTATATGACGGTCATTCCATTAACTCACACTGGTAGAAAATAAAGAATGTATTTTTCAAGGCATTAGGAATAACAGGTAAGCTTTGGGGACAGAAATGGGATGAGAGGCCGGTCCTCAGCTTTACTGTTTTATAAAGGTACAACTGAGGCTTCAGTAGATTGCTTCTTCACAACGTTACTGAGAGGAGAAAAGAATCCCAGCCTGTAATCAGGAAATTACTGTGGTATAAGGAAATCATATTTCAAAATATCATCTCAATGGAATATATGTCTAGTTACTGCACTACGAATAAGAATATCGTTGGTCTGAGAAGAATATGTGAATTTTACATGAGTATTTTTACAGCAGAAAATTGCTATTTATCACATTCATTATGCAGTTCTCTAACTTTATCTATTACCATAGTCCTCTTGTGTTAAATCTTTCCTAGTTTCCTCATAAGTATGTTCTAATGCAGTAGACTGTAATTTTTACAGAAGTGCAGAGAATAATACTTCAAGATAACAGTTCCAATATTCATAAGAAGACATTATCAAAGTGATGGAATTAAAAGATAACTCATCTAATTTTAACTATTTAGTGTCCGTGGGGGGGGGTTGGAAATTAAGAAATTATTAATTCTCTTGAACTGCTAATTAAAACAACAATCCAATTTTTCCCCCCTCATCCTCACCTGACCCTTAGTGATCTGGCTTAGACCCTTTGCAGCCTGAATATATGCATGACAATTGTATTACCACTGTAGACCTCCAGTCAGTGAAGACTGACTAGGCAAAACACAAAATGCTGAAAAATTCAGGCAGTTGGAAAATTTAGAAAAGCTGGGTCTTGCATATTTAGCACCTTTCTTTCTTTGAAGCAAAAAGTGAAGCAAAATGTTATCACAGACGTGAAAACCCATTCTCCATCTGAGTGTAACTCAGGTTGTGAAAGAGTTAAAGTTTAATAATTTGAAATCCATAGAATACCTCAACAGGAAGAATCATTTTATTTTAAATCTACACAAAAGATTGAAAACGTGAGCTCTGCTAGCATTTTCTGATTGTATTTGTTGTGGTATTCATTCATTGAAAAGAAAGGTTAGTTTACATGTGTATCCAAAAAATCTCATTCTTCCTTTAGACCTATCTCTTGAATGCCTCTAAGTGCTGCAAAAGTCTTAAATCAACATGAAATTAATTTTTTCTTTAACCTTTGTTTTACCTCTATGTTAATTTTCTCCTCTACCTTCTATGAGAAGAAATGGATAAATTCCCTTTGCCTAATGACAGCAACATTAAAACATGTTTGATTCGCCTTCCAATTCCAAGTCTTGCCAAGGGAAATGAAACTGAAGAAAGGAGATTTATCCCTTCTACTGATACTTTGGTTTACACCACGTTTCCTAAATCTGGCCTACTTGGGCAAGCAGCAGATGCCTCTTCCCCAGTCATGGGGAGTAGTTATTTTTGTTTGGTCACAAGTTCAGAATGTAGTCGGTGCTGTAGAATGAAACAAGTCTCAAACCCAGGAAAAGATTTAAATTATTCAACATTTTGTAAACATCATTCTTCTATTGTTCTGCAAAAAGGATTAGTAAAGTTGTGCTAGTCCTGTCATCCAGAAACTAAAATTTTACAAAAAGTTTCTCTGGCATAGGCAGATCACTGAGAAAAAAATACTGATAGTGGTTAGGCCCTGTCTGCAAAACAAAGCTATTTTCACAGTGAAACATCACAATGTAAAGTTCTCCTAGGGATCAGCACAGAAAATGTGAAAGCTGTGAAGTGTAAGAGTAGCTGTGCCTCAGTTAAGAGGAGAGAAACAATTATGCCTGTTCTGCTCAACTACATAACTTTCAAAATGAGATAGGAAATTCATGAAGGAAACCCTGATTTTCGTGGGAAGCTACAGCCTAAAGTATTGTAAGTATTTGCCAAGAATCCCCAGGAGTGACTATTATCTGCTTGAAACAATTTTTTTTTTAAATCCAAAAAAACCATATCCCACATCAGTTTGTAATAGACACCAGACATTTTGCTCCTGTTTTTAGCACACAAACCTGCAGGCACACACACATGCAGACACAAGCACATACTTTCCTTCATTGGGAAAGAAAATAAAATAATATTTTAAAACAATTCAAGAATTAACTATAGGTTAACCCAGAAAACCTTAGGAAGAAAGATCAACTAATATTTTCAATAACAAAGCTAAACATGTTAAAAGCTTACAAACTTGTGAAAACAGTAAGGGCACCTTCTTTATGAGGCACTACATAAAACAATGAGATAACAAAAATCACACATTGACTTAAAATATTTGCCCCTGTATTTGCCTTCATGCTCTGCATATACAGGCTGCGTGCTTGAAGCCTGCAGCAGAACTGACCTAAAGAACGTTCTGCAAAGCAAGGCTCAGCAGGGCTAGGAAGTCATTCAATGATTCTACTGAATAATAAAAGCTATGATTACACATACACAAGTTTTTCATCCTGCAGTGAACAGTGATGTAGCATTTTTGGTCCACAATTATGAAAAACACCAAAACCCATGAAAAACACGTCAATAAACAGCAAAATTGATGAAAATGCACACCCATGCAGAGAAATAATTTGTTTTCCAACCATGTGACGCACACAAAAGACCTGACGAGAGCCAACCTTTGTCAGTGTCCTCCTGATCTTCCCCATAGTACCAGGCAGTGAACAATTACCTCCTTATTCCCAGCTTTGCTGGCCAAATACATTTAGAATTGTAACACTATTGTACAGGGGTTGATCTATGTAAAATTCAGTAAGTGAACCTAGTCTTTCCCATACTGAAAGATTTATCAGCAGACAAATAGTGCAAGCCAATTGGGCTATGAAAATTTACTTCAAAGTAGCAAAGAAAGTGTAAATTTTACAAACATTTGACTGGCATATTTTAAAACTGAAACTAGAATAATATAAAAAGCTCTCATGTAGCAACTCTCCTTCTTAGTTTTATTTCTAGATTACCTCTTTAAGAAGACTCTAATGTGCAGTGCAACTCCATAGCATCATTTTATCTTATTTACCTTAATTCTTATCTTAGTAATTCCACTATTTTAGAATTTATGTCCTGATTTGAACAGAGATGTTACAATAAAAAACTGGGTTTTTTTTTTAATATTTATTGTGCATATGACAAAAATATTTCAGTCATCTTCTGAGTTTCTATATGGTAACCAATTGTATTACCAGAAATGGGCGCAAGAACACCATATGTAAAAACCTGTCACAAAGAAAGTAATTCTAAGATTCTCAGGTTACTTAGGAAAGGAGCTTATTCAAAATCAAATGCAATGTGCTTTTCAGCTCCTTCAGTTTACTAAGCAAGAGACAAAAACAAACCTCTGTCATCTAAGTCAATAAAGAACCAAAATTCTTTATCAAAATTATTTTTGATCACACTTGATCTAAACAGCATTCCTTCGGAAGGCCTGTCATGAAAAATGTCTATTTTCTTTGTAAGTCTAAGATAATAAAATGCCTTTTTATTTCCTTTTCTTTTCAAACAAAACAAGCAGTTAGGGAACACAGGTATTTGAAGACTACCCTAATTCTGTCAACCAAATGCTTGTAAAGTTTTCAAGTGATTTTAATTCCAAGTCCTTGTTTTCTGAGCCCAAAAACATGGGCTTTTTGTGGAAAAATACTGCCACTGGGACCAGAAAACTGTCACTGTGAACCTATCCTCAAAATAAGATTCTGATAGGGCATTACTAATTTGCTAACTATTGAATCTTGTAGCTTTAATGAGTGCAATAAACATATAAGCACAAACAGACAATTAACCTCATTTTGTTTGCAAACAATGTCCAGAGAATACTCTTTGTGCTATCATTTACTACATAAAAACAAGTTAGTGCTGGTGAGTTTTTAAGATACAAACAGTTTTATCTGTGAGCAGCATTACATTGAAATATCACATGCTGCTCTAAAAACTGGAGAAGTGGGCCCGTGTGAATCTCCTGAAGTTCAACAAGGCCAAAAACAAGGCAATGCTCCTGGCTCAGGGCAGCCTCTGGTATCAACACAGGCTGGAGGAAGGAGGAATTGAGAGCAGCCCTGCTGAGAAGCACTTGGTAGCGCTGGTGGATGAAAAGCTGGACATGACCTGGCAATGTGCACTTGCAGCAGAGAGCCAATCTTACCCTGGACTGCATCAAAGAAATGTGGCCAGCAGGTCGAGGGAGGTGATTCTGCTCCTCTGCTCTGCTCTCACAACAGCTTACCTGGAGTGCTGCATCCACTGCTGGAGTGCTCAGAACCAGAAAAGCAAGGACTTGCTGGAGTCCACAGGAGGGTCACAAAAATGATAGGAGGGCTGTAACAGCTCTCCTATGAAGACAAGCTGAGAGAATTGGGGTTGTTCAGCCTTTAGAAGAGAAGGCTCTGGGGAGATCTTACTGTGGCTTTTCAACACTTAAAGAAGGCTTATAAGAAAGATGGGCACATACCTTTATAGGGCCTGTTATCAAGGGTTAATGGTTTCATAATAAAGAATGGTAGATTCAGTCCAGATAAGAAGAAATTTTTTATGGTGAGGATAGTGAAAGACTCACATAGGTAGCCCAAAGAGGTAATACATACCCCATCCCTGGAAACATCTACAGTCTCTTTGGATGGGGCTCTGAAAACCTGATGCAGTTGAAAATGTCCCTGCTCATTCACAGGGACTGGATTAGAATGCCTATAAAGGTGTCTTCCAACCCAAACAATTCCACAATTACATGAAAGATATACACAAGTCCTAGGCAAATATCTTTTACCTAGGCAGAAATAATTCCATACAGTATGACAGATGAAGGACTGATTGCCTAGAAAACAACTTTGTATATAAAAATGTGGGGTCCTGCTGGACAAAAAAAAATGGACATGAGTCAGCAGTGTACCCCTGGAGCAAAGAAGGCCAGCAGCCTCCTGGGCTATATTCATATAACTATCAGAGATAAGGAAATGATCCTTCCAGCCTATTTACCATTTGTGAGACTCCATCTGGAGTGCTGAGCCCAGTTTTGACCTCCCTGGTACAACAAAGAAATAGATGTAGTGAAATGAACCTGCTGGGAGTCACCAAGCTGGTCAAGGAGATGAACACAGGACATAGAGCAGAGGCTGGGAGCTGCATCTGCTCAGCCTGGCCAGGAGAAGGCTTGGGAGTCTGCACCTACTGAGGCGGAGGGCACAGAAAACAAAGTGTGCAGAGCAAGAGTCAATGGAAGCTCCAATTAGATACAAGGAGGAAAAAACTATCCTGCAAAAGCTCAAACAGTGGAACATGACCCAGAGATCTCCACGCAGGATCTCCAGGGTGGGAGATACTCAGATTCTGGACATGGCCCTGAAGTATTTGATGTAACTGCACTGGCTTTGTACAACTAGCTGGAAAAGATGGCATATGGAGTTTCCTTTCAGCCTACACAATTCAATGAGTCTAAGACCATTTTTGGTCTTCTAGTTCTCAACATTGCCTCTCAGTAGTCAAGTTTATTTTCAGTATATTAGCTAAACAAAAAGTTTTATACAGTTTTTTCTTAATAAATCCTATCCCAGATGGTAAGATCAGTCCAAAAAAAGATACAATGCTTAAAAAACCCTAAGTATCTCTCAGGACACAGTAATGAAATTATTTAATCGTATCTTAATATTAAACCAGAATAGATTATTTTAATTCATAAATTCAGAATTATAGGAAGTTATCCAAAATATAATAGTGTTTATAATCTCAAAAAATGATAATAAATCAATATAAACAGCAATATACAATAAATTTGCAAGGCATACACTGAAGGAAAGTTGCCTAGTGTCCAAATACATGTTATATTTGTAGATGTCAAAACCAACTTATGGACTCCCAGATACAACTGCTGTTTTATAGTAGAGTTATGCAACTATATACACTCTTTCTTAACTTTTTTTTTTCCCTCTCTCGCTGCTGTGTTTTAAAAATATTCTATTTTCCTGAATTAATGCGAGTATCTGTGTAGTTTAACAGATTGGCTGCAGTAAGCTCAAAAGAACAAAGCTTTTGTCTTTCAAATATCATATAAGAGAAGTGAAAACTTTGTCACAGAAAGCTTACAGTGATTCAGAAGAGAGCTTAAGGAACAATCAGCTTTTTTTTTCCCCTTTATCTGCAATACCTGGTCCTTCTGGAAAACATTTGCAAGAAAAACAAGAATTAGTAACAAAAGTCCAGAATTTCTAGAAGTTTGTCTAAATTCAATAACCCTGAGTGACCAAGGAAGTGGTTTTGATTATTTTGGCAGAACTAACTAGTCATTAAGGAAAGTTTTAATGTGTATTTATATAATAAAAAAAAATATTTGATACAAGGATGCATTTAAACTATGTAGTAGGTCAGGAATTTGGTGCCCAAATAAATACACATGTCAAAAGGCTCTATCTATATGGCACAGTATCTTATTTTTCAGTGTAGTGCTCTCTGGGCGTGCAGGATTTTTACTCTATCATTATCCCATAACCTATGGACACCTAGAGTTTCTCCTTTTTTTTCTACCACTGCTTCAGTCAGAAAGTTTCTATCCTTACATTAATTCCCCCAGAGACTACACCTAAGCTGTGGCTGCTGGAACAGGAATTGAAGCCAGACCTCCCACAGCCCGGGTGAAAACCCCAATCAGCAGACACTGACTCATGACGCTGCTCACCCCTCTCTGCTCCCCAGCTTGGCAGCTCCTGGCTGTGCAGAGGAACAAGTGCCTTTGCAGAGGTGCTGGGACTGCCCACTGCAGCTCACACGGCACCCAGGTGCCAGCCCCGTCCCCAGAGCTGCCACTGAACCCCCTCAAGGTGAGAAAAGCCATAATCTCCAAGACAGAAAATGCAGGTGCCACTCACCATCTCACACTAACGTACATCCATATCTCCTTCCAGTTAAGAGCAACAATAAGAATTGATCAGGGTTGCACAAGTTCTGTTGTACCTATCGGGTTGCAGATGGCAAATGGAGGAAGGTGCCATCCTGAGCATACTGTGATAATCTGGAAAAGGAGCTTGATCTCTAGGGAGAATAGGAGTTTCAGACAAACCAGCTGTGTTTATCATTTCCTACAGGCTTTTTGCAGATTGTACCAGGCAGGCTAGGCAGGTAGTTATCAGTTTCCTTTAGACTTCATCCAAGGCACCTATTTTTCCCCCAAAACATACAAAAAGTCTAGGAATTGTAATATAGGTTTCTTATTCAGCTATTAGAATCTTGTCCTCTACCTTGAAACTGGTTTCCACTAATAGTCAACCGTGAATTTTACATTTTTATTTTTTTAAATTTACCTGGCAACTGTCATGTCTAAAAATTTGCAACAAGATCTACATGACCTAGCTACAGATTTCACAAGTGTATTTTGTCTCCTGAAGTCTACATCATCTGTTCAGTCCTGAACTGCCACAAAATAGGATTGTTACCCAGCTTTCAAAAAGGAAACATGCAAGACTTTTACTCCAAAAGATAACAAGGATGATAGAAAAAAAAAAAAAATTCTTTGCCTATGTCAAACAATGAAAATATAGAACATGTATTCTAAAAGCACAAAACAACAGTGGGACATTAATTTGTTTTTTAGTAACGGCAACTTATTTGCTGAGTAGATGTCTCAGTAGGACACTATAAAATCATAACAACAGATATCCCATAATAATCTTTAACAACACAGTGAAAATGTAGAAAACACCACGTAATTCCACAAGATGAGGCTTTTAGTAGGGAAAACTGGCTATACAAGCAGGAGTCAGATGACCCAGATTCAACCCAGCTCCTCCACTGGCTCTGAGCTTATCTGCCCAGGGAAAACAACCTATAATAGCTTCTCCTACAGACACTCTTATTCCATTAGTCCAAAAATTTCTATGTTCAGGTAATTTAGTTCACTTTAGTTTAACTGAAGACAGCATGGAATACTCACCATTTTTAAATTTCATATGCCAGCCTATAGTGCAACAGGTTCAGTGTATAGACAAGACTTCATTATAAAGCTCAAAATAATCATTTTATCACTTGGTGCTTTGATTTATTCAATGCGTAGATGACAATAATTCATGCTACATAAACCAGAACAATGTTTTGAATCTGTAAATATTCAAGAACTATGTTTGGATCTTCAAATAATGCCATACATATCTAACAAAGACATGTAATAGGCAATTTTTTTCCTAAATTGTTCAAAAATTATGTAAAACAATTTTCTGACATCTAATCCCCCATAACCCAAAAAACATTAGCTAGTTCCAGATACAGAAAAATTTAGAGATATATTTCTGGGAAAAGAAGGGAGAAAATTGGTTTCTCTGTGGGAAAATTAAAAAGGCAACCATTAGCTATGCACAACATTTTTTGTTAAATTGCATGTTAGAATGTAGTCAATAAATACAGTATATTTAGAAATTATTTTAATTCAAAGTGCACTTTTCTCCTTTTATGTAGCATCTTTGAAGTGTAATTTAAACTCACAACACTTAATAAGTGAATATAAAAAGTTTTGTGCTACACCTACATAATACAGGGAAACCAAAATAGGCAATTATGTCTTATTCTTGATAAAAACAATTTTAACCTATAAAAGTGCATGGTTTCCACCTGAATTACGTGTCTTAAAGCTACTGGTTTTTTACTACTTACTTATGTTTGTTGTGCAACTGACATGCAATAAGTATGTTTCTTTTTATCCCTGAAGTTTCAGTCATCAAAATACATTTTTGCTTCTTTGTGTATACTAAATCTAAGGCAACTTAGTCTGAAGAGTTTTTTTTTCCATAAAAACTTCATCAAAAAAAGATAAGGTAGCATTGTCTCATGGAATTAAAAAAAATCAATTGCAACTGAATATCACAAACAAAATAGCACTTGGGGAATTATTAAAGAGACATATTTCTGTTGAAGAGTGCTCCTGCACAGAAGTTTTAATCTCTAAATCTTAGAGATTAAGGAAAAGCCATACTGGCTTTGGTTGGGTCTCTTGAAATTCCATCACAGTTGCTGGTACAGGGACGTGTTTTAGATTTGTGATGAAGAGTGCTGATAGCACAGGGATGATTTAGGAACGGCTGAGCAGGGCACAGGCAGCACCAGGGCCTTTTCTGCTCCTCAGGCTGCGCTGCCAGCAGGAGCTGGGGCTGTTCAGGAAGCTGGGAGGGGACTCAGCCAGGACAGCCAACCCAACTGGCCAAGGGGTGTTCAGACCATTTGGCATCTGTGTCCAGCAATAAAAGCTGGGGGAAGAGGGAGGAAGGGGGGGACATTTGGCGCTCCAATGTGTCACAGACATCTTTTGTGAAAAATCCTTTCTTTACGATTTTTCCCTCTTATGGGAAGCTGAGGCTCCAGAAAAAGAATGTAAACAATGGTTATCTGCTGCTGTGGAATGGAACAGGTGCACCTGTGATTGGCTCATGTTCCATGTTTACAATTAAGGGCAAATCAAAGGCCGAGCTCTCTCTGGGACAGAATCAGAGAGAGCTCCTTTGTTGATTCATTCCTTTTCTATTCTTAGCTTAGCAGCTTCTGAGAACTTTTCTCTCTATTCCTATTAGTATACTTATAATGTAATATATAGCATAAAATAATAAGTCAAGCCTTCTGAACATGAGGTCAAGATTCTCGCCTCTCTTCACCCTGCAACCCTTGCAAGCCCTGCAACACCAATGTAACACCTAATGTCTGATAGAGCCCTTCTTCTTTGTCAGATCACTCTGAGAAATATGACATGATTAAGCACTGAAATTTGCTAGTTACCTTATTTTTTAAATTCTTCATATAGTATCTTGCAATGGTGAGATTTTCTCATATTTTTTCTCTTTTTGATAAAAGCTATTTTTTACATTAAACAGTAAGTCTAGGTCTGTCTCCCAGAATGGTAAATTAGGTTTGCCTTTACATCACATGAAGCTTCAATGTTTGATATTAAAAGGAAGAGGAATAAGTACACTTTAAAGAAACTGACTCTTTTAAGGACTTCAAACATTTGACAATTCCCAGTCTCCATTCCATCTTAAATGCATTTAAAATAAGGCCTTGCAAGTGAGCAACCAACCTATTTAGATTAGTGGACTGGTTCCACTACCAGTGGAGTGGAAGGAAGCTACCTTCTCCTCTCCCTTAACACTATCTTACAGATATTTTAAAAATCAAGTTGTCATAACAGTGTTTCCCTGCTCCACTAAAATTAGACTGATCACTGTTATCATTTACTGAGGAAAAAACCACATCTGATTTAGCAAAACTCAGGTGAAATAAATTTTGTGTCCGTCCCCTCTTGCATAGAAAATTTGGGGTTTTTTTTAATCCTAAATATATATGCAGATTCAATGTCTGTTTATTGCTAGGTTAAAGCTAATAGCACTGGTATGGCTTTTCCTAAACACAGTCTTAGCTCTTCCTTCAGAAGAGGAGGACGAGAATATGCAGGAGGAAGAAGGAGCTGTAAATTTGTAGCAGTCTAACTCTCTTGCTTCTAACATTATTTCACTTGTTTTTATGTTACCAGAATTTTACTGGCACTATTGTTGGACCAGGCTATCAAGGCTTTAGATGGTCCCTTCAAACAGTGATGAATGTTCCTGGTATTCCATATGCTTTGTGACATTTGAGACAAATACTACATTTAATCAGTGCAATATGCTTCAATGGTTCTCATCGTCACACAATCTCTAAGTCAAAATAACAAAACAACCTCCCCACAAATCCTTTTAAATGTGATACTTTATCACAGTTGCCAGCATAAATTTTCTGTTAGTGACAGCTCAGTTTTTCTTCCAAATCCACACATGTACCATTTAAAAATATTCATTCTATTTATGGAACACATAGAACTGTGCAGTGACTTGTAGTATGTGAACACTCATAGCCAGATTTAAAACATGTCAATGGATTTCATTGAGACATGTGGAACACTCCTAAGAAACGTTTTTTTTCCTGTTCTCGAAGGAGAGCATAATGAGTTTAATAAAATGTCATTTAATTAGTTGATGAGAAGAAATATTTGAGTCTTACTGGCTTAGTATATCTTTCTACTCATGTCAAAACCTGTTTAACTCACTCCATTGGAAATTCAATAAATTTCAACTCCAAATGTAAAATAATTAGGTCCATTTTTTCCAAATCACTCACTGGAACTTGAGGACATGGTGAACATTGTGGTGGTGCTGAGCAGATGGTCAGACTTGATGATCCTAAAGGTTTTTTCCAACCTTAGCAATTCTATGATTCTATGACTGCTGATTATTCATTATATCTTCAATGCTGTAAGATGTCCTACCTTATTTCTATTCTTTATATATTCTTCTGATATGAAGATATCAGAAAAAAGTAGTTCTGCTAACATAAAGTCTTAATATTTTGAGCCATCACATGAGATAAGAGTTGCTCTACAGAAAATATTTAATGCTGAGGGTTTTTTAACATTCAGAAGACCAGTATAAAACCCTAAAACCTTTCTAAAGTTATTCAAAAAATCATAGTTATTTAAAAAATCATAGTACTTCAACATTCAAACAATCCTGGAATTTCTACCAAAAAATGGGAATCCACACAGATCCTAGAGTATTGCAAGATATGAAGCCTGCTTTTCAACCTATACTTACATTTGGAATTCCCAGTTTAATAAATCAGGCATTTTCCTACACACAAGGCAAGAACGGGACTTTAGGAAACTAAAAACACATTCAATCCCTTTGTGTTGTAACTAGTGATTTCCATGAACTCTGCATGTAAAAAAAAAAACAAAACCAAAAAAAAGGAAAACCAAAAAAACCCCAAAAAACACAAAAAAAAAAAAAAAACACCAAAAAAACAAAGAACCCCAAAGCCAAATAAACCCTCCCACAAAAAACGAAATACAAAAGAGAAAGGGAAAAGACAACATGGAATTTTTAGTCTATCTTAGTGTATATGCACCTCACAGAGGCGCTCTACTGACTGCTGAAATGAAAATAAGATAAAGATCCATTCCTTTATTCTTGGCATGAAATTGTATCTCCACTGGACATACAAGTAGAGGCACAAGAGAAATAGAAGAATTTAGAGTGATCGTGAAATAAAGAGAAGTGGTTGCACAAAAATTAAAACATTAATATCAAATCTTCATTGATTTCCTCTCCCAGTGCAGCACTGCACCATGGGAAATTCTCCATATTCTAAAGAGAGATGGTAATTACTTTCTTTGGTGCCTTATTCTAACTGGAAACGTCCAATAATCTTTTGGGTAAGATTTTCCCAGTAAAGAATATTGGTCCAATATATGCAAAATTTTCAAAAAATATCTATTTATATTTTAAAGTCTAAGGCCAGAATCAGGATTATTTCCACCGGTAGCTCTGGCAGCTGGTCTGTCTGTCCAGTGTTTCCTCTTTCTGCACAAGGCTGCCAAAAGCACTGACGTGGAGCAGAGCTCCTGAGGTTTCTGGCTCAGTAAGGACGAAGGGCAGCCAGGCCTCCAAGAAGAGTGCTTGCCTCCTCAGCAAATACATGTTGAACTAAGACACAGCTGATTCCCTTCCTGAATCTCCTACCTGCATATCTGGCCAGCTCTTACAGGCAACCAGCCCCTGGCCAACAACAGGGACACTTACACTACTTTTTCCAGGCACCAAGACCCCTAGAGCACCTGGGAAGCAGCTCTGGCAGCAATTCAGACTGGCCAAAAGACCTAACTTTTCTGTTTCTATAATAATTTGAGGTGGTAAAAAAAAAATAAAATAATGACGGTAAAGGGTTAACATGGACATTAAACTACATCCAATATTCCAGCAACACTCAATAAAATACTTTCGTAAAATAAAGCGACAAAACGACCAATAATAAAAAAATCCAGAACAGCCAAACAAAAAAACAACAAAACACAACAAAAAAACAACAAGCAGAAAAAAACCCACACAATCAAAATCCAAAAATCCACAGATAAAATAAATTCTAGAAACCAGAAATGGAGAGAAAAATATATATCATAATCAAACTGTATAAATTTTTGTGGACCTTGTTTCCCCAAGGTAATCCAACCTCAATCTGCCTTATTCAGGCAGAAAGAATTCTACCGGCTTCAGAAAGCACCGAGGAGGCCACATGCTGTCTGTCTCAGAATAAAGTATCTCCCATCCCATTAAAGCCCTTCTAAACATTTCCAGAGCACCTACTGTAACTTTTCACATGCTAGTTTGCAAATATCAGGCACACCAATGTGAAGGTAAGACCACATTTTCAAATTGGAATAGGAACTCTTGCTGGTTTACATGCCTTCAACAAGCTCAAAGATTCCAACATACACCTTGCTGACTCTCATAACAGCTGTCAGATGTTTTCATTCCAAAACTTTATTATGCTCCTTGAAACACAGGCTTAAAACTGTCTTGCTAGAATGCCCTCTCTTTCTTTTGGTAATGTAATGTAAAAAAATGCTCAACAGAAATACCTACTGTTGCTTCTCAAATCATTTGATAAATTAAAGTCAAGAGCAAATTATTTCAGGATGTATTTAGAATCTGTTTCAGATCTGCCACGTGTGTGAAATTCTGGAGGATTTTTCCAGGTGTATCAGTTACTCTAGTAAGAGACACCTTTCCTTCTTTCAGCAAAGAACCCCACAAGTGAGGGTAAGATGAGAACGTGCTGTAACACCATCCTGCCTCCTTCAACTCTTCTTATCTCTCTGCTCAGACCTGGGACTGTCAGATCTTTGGGGCAGGAGTTTTCTTTTTGTCCTGCTTTAGCACAGCAGAAAAAGATTTGAGTCCAAGACTGGGCACTAGCAATATAGCATTACAGAATAAATCCTATTATTCAGGAATAAAATTTAATGTCGGAGTTTGAGCTGAAGTATGATTTTAGAGAAATATATATGCATTAATATGCATACATTTTCTACCATGACTTCAAGAATTTTGCTGTTCAGAAGAAAGCATACAGTAAATTATTATATTTATTTGAATAGACTTACTAGGATTTACTAGATCAACATTGTATTATCTATGTAATAAACATACACATAGCAACACAGTCTATACTTTGCAGACTTGAAAAGACTAATCACTTTTCTTTAAGTATGACTTCTTAAGAACTTTCTCCAGGAAAAATATACTATCTGAGTGAGTAAAAAAACCCACTCAAACCAAAAAATTAACCAAAAAACAAAACAAACAAAAAACCACAAAAAAAAACCCCAAATTATGACAATTTTGGATGATACTGTCAAAATTATTTAAGAAAATTTTATTAAGAAGTAAACTAACCTGGGCAACATAAGGATATTAAAACTAGAAAAACAAAATTGAATACAGCTGTAAGGCTGATTTACAAGTGGTTTTGTCTTACAAAGTAAATCAAATGCTACAATACAAAACCTAGAGGTATGAGAAAACATTGAGTGCAAAACAGCTGTGTAACAGAATACAGCAATCAAAGAGCTAACCACTCCTAAGGGTATCCCATGACCGAATTTTGTGTAAAGGTCAGGAGAGTTAAAAGGCAGTAGAAGGCAATGTGGCATCCCTGAAAAAGGACTAAACTAACACAGAAGCTTCACCGGTAATTCAGTCTGTAACCTCGGGCATATTTCCCTCCTCCTCCTCCTTCGCCTTCCTTCTCTTTCACTCTTTTTGGCAATTTGAATATCTGCACAGATGTGGACAGACACTGAACTCATTCTGACTGCACTGCACAACAGCTGAATGGGAATCATCCCCAACCAGAATGAGATTTAATGACACTGTGCTGGGGTGTTCAAGCCAACAATGCATGCTGACATCTCTCTATGTTTACTATCTCTCTCTACCAACTGGATTGTAATGTTTGGTTTTCTAATGCAAATAAAAATATACCAGACATCAACAAAATGACAGCAAAAAAACCCTATCAAAATACCCACATATACTGATCTTCATTTGTGTAAATAGAGGGAGTGTAGCCAAAGATGCATAACATGTGACAATGTTATAGTACCAATAGATATCTTTCGGACAGGCCTTAAACACAGCCGCAGTTTGCAGATTAAAAAATGACCCATTGGGGAGTACATATTCAGATTAGTGTTGTTTGTGTATTCATTTATTTTGGACACTTCAGCATCCAGCTATGACAGTCCCTGAGACGTCACAGTTCCTGTAGACAGAATCAGGCAGTGTTGACACTACCCAACTCAAAAATATGGTGAGACAGATAATGGGAAGTCCAGTTCAGGCTTAAAAGCTTTCAGGTTCAGACAAATATTTTTGAGCCTAGTGGAAGCCAAGTTGCCTGCTGCTGTGGTTATACTTTGATCAGTACTCATATCACCTGTATGAGTATTCAAAATTAGTTTAAGCATAAGATTTGAGAGGCCTTTGTATCTCGTATCATCATATGGACAAGGGGATCAAATCAGTCATTTTACAGATGACACCAAGATGGGCAGGAACACTCATCTTCTGTGGGGTAGGAAAGCTCTGCAGAGGGACCTCGACAGACTGGATCAATGCCAAGAACAACTGGATGAAGTTCAACAAGGCCAAGAGCCAGATCCTGCACTCGGGTCATGACAACTCCATGGAATGCTGCAGGCTGGGAGCACATGGCTGGAAAGCTGCCTGGCAGAAAGACATCTGGAGGTGCTGGCTGGCACCAGTTGGACATGGGCCAGCGTGGGCCTAGGTGGCCAAATGGGCCAATGGCATCCTGGCCTGTATCAGGTAACCAGCAGAAGCAGGGCAGTGACTGTCCCCTTTTACCTGACATGGTGAAGGCACACCTCGAGTGCTGGGTTCGGTTCTGGGCCCCTTAGAATGAGACACTGAGGTGCTGGAGTGCATCCATAGAAAGCAACAGAGCTGGTGAAGGGTCTGGAGCACAAGCCTCATAAGGAGCAGCTGAGGGAGTTGGGGGTGTTCAGCCTGGACAAAATGAGGCTCAGGGGAGACCTTATCAACCTACAGCTACCTGAAAAGAGGTTGTAGCCTGGGGTTGGTATCTTTTCCCAAGTCAGAAGAAATAGGACAAGAGGAAATGGCCTCAAGTTTGCTGGGAATGAGTGTGTGAAGATTGGATAATGGTAAAAATTTCTTCACTGAAAGAGTCATCAAGCACTGGAACAAGCTGCATAGGAAAGTGGTCAAGTCAGCATTCCTGGAGGTATTTAACAGACAAGCTGATGTGGGGCTTAAGGACATGCTTTGGTGGTGGACTTGGCAATGGTAGGTTCATGGTAAAACTTGATGATCTTACAGTTTACATCCAAATTAAATGATTCTACGATTTTATGATTCAAAGATGATCATCTTTCCAGTTGTCTCTTTCTGCATCTCTCAAATCAATTTATCTTTCACAAAAAATTCTTCCACTCATGTACTTATTTTACAGAAAATTCAAGGAGTTTGTTTCCTTTCATATGCTGGAGAGCCTCTGGTCTTATTTCTGCCAATATGGGTTCTGAAGTGCAGCGCTTATCTAAGAAACCGTGTAGAAATTGTTCCTTTGCTAATTAACAGATAGGAAAATACTAATAGACTTCATGCAAAGCCTTTGCACTATGACAATTATGCTAATGTTCTCTGATGCTTTTTCTTATTTTCTTTTTAATTGTAGAGACATAGAACATAATCCTGTGAACGTCCAAAATTGATGGCACTTATTATCAAACTGAACACTAGGCAATTTCCTTTCTGAGTCCTTACATTTAATGCTGCCAGTATTTTTTGTTTTGTTTTGCTTTTTAAACAGCTGTCTCTAAAGACTCACAGGCATGAGCAGCTCTAGAAAAGATCCTCTCTTCCAATACTTGGCTCTATAATTCAGAAGATGCAGCCAGCATCCTCTCCCTACAGACATTCATAAGGCAAATGGGAACACTCCTGTGAGTCATGGTACAACACAGGCTAAGTCAGCCATTCTTCCTGCACTTCATAAATTTCACGATCAGGAGTGTAGCTGTCATATGCACAGCATGTGATTTACACACAGATTTGTCTCATGTATACCCATGATGGGCAAAACCACAAATTCACCAGCACTATGCATAAAATCTGAAAAAATTTGCAATGTTTATGCACAATACTATAAATAAACACAATGCCTTAAATCAGTTCTCAGAAATGGAAACTCATGAAAGAGTCATAATCACACAACTGCAGAATAAACTTCCTCCAAAACTGTTAATTGGTAAGCAGTGGAGTCCTATTTTCACTCTCTGTGTTGGCATTTCAGGCTCTGCTCTTCTCTCTCCATTTGTGTTTTTAAAATCTGTAATTCTTAGGGTTTATTTTCATTGCAGAAGTACATCTGGTGCTGCTAAGCTGCATTGCCAGTGTTGTTTGTACTCATCCAACAGTACCTAGGACAAAGATGATAAAATACCTACACTCAGCTGCCCATTCTGTGGCACAGGAAGACCTCCTCAAATGGTTGATTAACATGTTAGTAGGACATTTTTCCCTAAATTCCCTGGCCATACCCTGAATATCTGTCTAATTGCAACAAGATTATTTGGAGAATGAACCAGTGGTTACAGTACCCAAAATTCAACAGCCTTCATGAGTGCAGAAGTAGTGTGGATGTCATACTTAAGCTTGTCTTTAAAGTGTGCCTAGCATCACATTTAAATTGCATGTGGCTGCGCAAACAAGTCACTGCCTCACTTGCCCTTAAACCAGTTTTTACATTTTTCACATTAAAACACCCAGAAATGTTTCTGGGGCAGTACAGGATTGCACCCAGCCTGCTGGTACACTGGCCACAGCAAACCCGAATGCCTGTGGACATGCCCGCCCTTCCAGATCACAACATACCTTAATGCAAGCCTGCCTCTGTTTGATGTTTTAAGCTAAAATGCCAAGGAAGTTGCTGGCATAGCTGAAATACAGGACTGGTGTGATTGGTCTGTGTTCTGCGCCACCAATTTTGATGCAATAAGCAGTAACTTCCAAAAGAAGCCTTTTAATACCTGAGAGCTATAACATTTTACAAGGGTGCAGACACATTTACTTTAACTTGTCTATCAAAGCACGTATTACCATGAAGGCTTAAGTGCAAACCCTTCTCTCCTTCAGGTGGCCATGGCATAGACAAGTAGCCTTTTTAAACCCAGTCAGCAAGTGAACCTAGAAGCTTTATTTTTTTTGCCAAATCAGAAAAAACATTTTAGCAAATTAGTTTAAAATAACAAAAAAGCCTACATGCTTACCTAAGCTTCCTAATCTTATACTTAAATCCAGCCTGTGTTATATAAGCTTTCCTCTGAGTTATGGCAATATAAATGACAGTTCTAGTTTCTCTAGAAAATATCACAGGAAGTGTTTGCTCACTTCAAGGTTTTCAGAAAGGCCAATCCTGTCCAGATAAAGCAGAGACAGCTTTTTATATGCAGTGATGGCTGCTAACACTGGGTTAGAACACTAAGTCCTTCTTTTGTCTCAAAGTGGTATCCCATTAGCAAATCCAACAGGCCCCTTTGGCTGAAGCAGAGATGCTGTAGCATTTACAGCTGACAGTGGTAGCTGTGTCCTTGCAGTGGGGCATACAGAGCTACCTTTTCTCTCTCTCACTCCATCCTTCATCTCCAGGCATGCTAACGGCAGCACAGCTACACACCTACTCTCAGAACTGACAATCATTTTCCAATGTTCATACAGAAAGCTATTACAGCACCCATCATATTTGGATAGTGTATTTCCCCTATTAGCATTATAGTGATTTATACTATTTGGAAAGCAATATCCTTCTGCCATTTAGCCAGAATGACTTTTGCATTTATTATGACTGGAAGAGCAAATAATCAAAACTTCTATGATCCTCAGATCAAAGGTTCCTAATCTATGCATGAAATACCTTCTGCAACAGATTACAGCTACATTTTGAAATCAATACTTAGAACTTTATATTTTATATATCTTTAGGCTAGGATTGTTTTATTTTTGCTGTGTTAAAATATGTGCAAAAGTTGATATTTACTACTGTAAAAAACATTCTTTCAGAAGATGAGAAGGCTTAAACCACTTCTGTTACTAAACTGCTGGAATAGCCACAATGAATTAGTACTTTCAATAACAACTAAACTTGATTTAAAGATTGTCTACCTAAGAACTTGTGGTCCAATTTTCAAAAACTGAAAGAATTTCCTCAGTGCAAAAGGTTCAGTGTAACTGAAGAACAAGCTGGGAACCCAAACCTCCTCTCATCTGTCTAATTTTAAAACAACCCTCCACCCTAGCATACTTATCATCAAAATTGCCATCAACATATGCTGCAGTAAACACATCTTCACCAGAATGAAAAATATAAAATGGGCCCTTTCACAACTGGCATAAACACCTCACATAACAGAGTCATCAATGCATGGATCCTGTGCACACACACATGGAAGGCACCAACACTGGTATAAAGTTATGCAGGGCTAAGTGAAGAGACCTTCCTATAGCAGCAGAACTCACATATGAAACAGTAAAAAACAAGACATCCACTTAATGGAAGAACAATTTTCATAAAACATTTCTTACATTTCAGGTTGATCATTCAACCTCTTTCTCAACAGAGACATACAAAATAATTTGAAAAGATAAGCTTTGGGACTAAAACTTATAGCTTTTCCAGATACTAAAAATCACTGATCTAACAATGATACATTGTTATCACACTCACATCTTCTCCCTAGATAACTTCTCCATGTTCCACAGGTAATAATTACCTGTCTCTTTTCATCCTACAGAGCTAACAACTTGAATACCTTCAGTCTTGCTAGCAGCTTCCACTGTCCCACAGGAAAAAAAAAAAAAACCCTTTCCATTGTTTCTCAAACTGTATATTAAATTAACATAAGTAAATTAAACTGAGAAACTATTTTCAACATGTAGTGGGTTTTTTTCAGTTTTGAAGAGATGGTTTTGTATGCAGGAACTGGCTTATTTTTCCAACATCTCTTGCTTATAAAGCTCAAATGCCCACACACACACATCTATCCAAACATATATAATGAAGACTTATTAATATATACTTACACATTATAATGTATGTGCTTATTTATGTATTTTAATATATATATGTGTAAAATGTCTTATTACATCTTCCTAAAAACTTTGTCTTATAAAATCATTACAATATTTTCAAAGCTTACGTTATAACATCTCAGAAAAACGTACTGGCTACAATAGACAAGAAAAGATAAGAATCATTAAAATTTAAAACCTCATTAAATCTCATTTTATTTGGCTTGTGTGGCCAGGTTTTGATAGTAGGGGGGACTACAGCAGTGGCTTCTGTGAGAAGCTGCTGGAAGCTTCCTCATTGTCCATCAGAGCCAATGCCAGCCAGCTCCAGGATGGACCCACTGCTGGTCAAGGCTGGTCCAGTCAGGAATGATGGTACTGTCTCTGCGATAACACACTTAAGAAGGTAAAAAAAAAAGTTATTGTGCTTTTGTAATTGCGGCCCGAGAAGAGCAGGGTGAGAATACGTGAGATGAACAACAATGTAGACACCGAGGCCAATAGAGGAGGGAGATGAGGTGCTCCAGGCAGGGATTCCTCCATAGACCATGGTGAAACAGCTGTGCTGCTGCAGCCCATAGAAGTCCCCAGGAAGGCAGAGATCCACCTGCAGCCCATGGAGTAGACCCATGCCAGAGCAAGTGGGTGCTCAACAGGAGGAGATGACCCCATGGGAAGCCTGCACTGGAGCAGGCTCATGTCAGGAACCTACAGAGGGGTGGAGAGAGGAGCCCACACTAGAGCAAGTTTTCTGGTAGGATTTGTGACCTTGTGGGTGATACATGCTAGAGCAACCTGTCCTTGAAGGACTGCACCTATGAAAATGTACCCACTCTGGAGCAGTTCATGAAGAAGTGCAGCCTCATCATGGGAATGATTCACACTGGTCAATTTAGTGAAGAATTGTCTCTCGTGGGATGGACTCATGCTGGAGCAGGGGAAGAACTCTTTCTGAACAGCAACAAAAACAACTTGCAATGGACTGAAAAGAACTCCCATTCCCCATCTCCCTGTGTTGCTGGGAGAGGAAAGTATAGCCCAAAAAGGGAGGAGGGGTGGGGGGGGAAGGTGTTTTCAATATTTGTGTTACTTATTATCCTGCTCTGATTTTTGCTGGCAATAAATGCAATTAATTTCCCCAAGCCGAGTCTGTTTTTGTCTGTGACAGTAACTGATGACTGACAGCTTTCCTTGTCTTTATATTAACCCATGAGCCTTTTGTTGCATTTTCTCTACTCTGTCCAGCTGAGGAGAAGAGTGATAGGAGTCCGTGGTAGCAGTGGCAGGAGTCTGCTGCCTACCTGGCCTCCAGACAAGGTCAAACACAGCTCACTTTCGATGCCTTCTGAAGGCTGACCTAGAACAGAGGCTAGACATAGCTAAAGGATAGAGTAGGTATTTATTAGAAGGCCTCAATGGATACACCTTGGGCAGCACAAGAGCCCAGCCAGGGCTACACCCAAGATGAACTCAAAATGGTCACAAAATGGATGACCGGTCACAGGGTCTCACACTTTTATAAGTTTTGGTCCATTAGCATATTGGAGTTAATTATCCAATTATAGCTTTAGATATGATGTCCCATCCTTATTGTTTTTCTCTCTTCAGTCCACCCTTGTTTATGCTCTTGGACCTGAGATTTGAATCATTTATCCTTGGTTCCCAGCTAGAAAAGGAATTGTTTTGTCTACCTACTCTGTGTAAAGAGCTAATATGAAGCTCAGAAGTATACACTAAAGCAGTACAGAATTTGAAAAATATAAAAGCTAAACCCTAAGGCATAACTTATGCATCCCCCTTACTCTGGGGGCGGGCACCACACCCTTTGAATATTCTTAATACAGATTTGCCTTACCTATTTTAAGCATCCCGAGACAGAGACATCCTAGAGTTTTTCCAAGTATTTAGCTGTTACATAAAGAGTTTTCTTGTCCCAGATTCCCAATGTTATGGAGCATGGTGATTATTTTTTTTCAATTTATCATTTGGGAAACAGAACAATCATTGCTCATGCTAATCTTTCCTACATTAGAAGATAAACTTTTTTTCCAATGATATTGATATATACACCTGTCAACCTTTCTACTGAGTACTAAGAAACGTTCTTTTGTCCTTCTAATATCTGCTGCTGATTATTGTTTGTCTCCTCTGGAGGCCATCCAATTCATCTGTTTCTTTCTTTCAGCCTAATGCCCAAGACCAGGCAAATTGCTTCTGTGATATTCCACTCAATGAAAAAATAAGCTTAGTAGCAACTCCCATGTGTTGCAAATGACATTCCTGTCTGCATGTCCCAGGGCAATTTTCTCTTTTTTTTATGCACAAGAATCACATCATTAATTAATTTCAATTGGTGGTTTTTCTAACACCCAGATACATTTATACACTACTGATGTCTACACATTGATTTCCTATTTTTAACGCAAACATTTGATTCCTCATTTCTAAATTTAGTAGTTTGCATTTATTTTCATTGATCTTCATCTCACTGACTGAAAAACATTCCTCCACTCATTTTGATCTAAGACTAAGTGCTTAGTACACTTAGCACCTCCATGCTATCAAAACAATAAAATTGCTTTCTGGTGAAGAGATCCTTTGTTTGCAACATTCTCTAATTATATCTTATTATACTCGTGGATCAAATGGATTATACAGTTCTCTAGGTTTAATAAACTTTATGATCACAGTTTAGTTCATTTTCTAAATAAGGTGCATATATTCAATCTCTTACCAAAAATGTTCATACAGTACTGGAAAGAGGAATGATTAAAAACTTTAAAACCAAAGATAATTGAACTTAAAAATAAACAAAATATTGTAAAGAAGAAGAAATAAAAAACCCTCAGAAATCATAGGTTATCACAAAGAAAAGAAACTGCTATGACTTACTGCATGAAAACACACTGCTAAACAAAAACTGACTAAAAAATCCCTGATAAAGACAAAAATCCATTGGAAAAAATATCAAGAGGAAACAAAGAGCAGCTGTATACAGGAAATTCCACGAATCTTTCACAAAATCCACAATTAGAGATCAAGAGTTCTTCAAAGTAGATTCCGGGAAAACTGTGTACTACCCTCAGATTTTAAAATAAATACTTAAAAAATACAGGGACATGAATTCAGCACATAATTTCTGGGAAAAATATCTATTGATATAGATAAGGCTTTTCATATTAAGGAAAAACACATTTTAAAGAGAAGAAAGTGTAAATGATGATTTTTCACAGTCTTGAGTTTCTTTCATAATGGTACAGCTCCAGGCAGAGAAGGGATAGAAGAGGAGCTAGGGACAGGAGGAGATAATTCATGAAATTCATTCACAGCTGTCAGCCACATCATCTCCCAGAAAAGGAATGTTGGTCCAGGAAGGTCAGCAGGAAAAAGTGAGGTGTAACAACTGGACAAGGAAATTTAACTAAATAAAAGGGTTTGTTAAAAGATTTTTGAACTGCTGAAAAAAAAAAAAAAAAAAAAAAAAAAGGATGAAGAACATAATTAGAACAAATTAAAAAAGAATGCATATAAATAAGCCAAAACGCTGTCTTGCCAGTGAGTGCAGTATACTGCAATAAACATTCCTACACTCTAAATCTTATGCAACACTTACAGTAAATGATAGTGGTTTTGGTCCAAATCTCCCAAAACTCCATCCAAATATGATTAATTTACTAAATCTCTACCAGGTAACTATAGTTTGTACCACTTTATAAATGGATTGACAGACAGTGTGCCTTGTCCAGTCTCACACAACGATTATGAAAGGATGGAACTATTTAAAATCCTAAATCTCTTCATCATCTATAGTATCATCCTTCCTCTACACTTTTCCAAGTATTTTCTGAAGACTGGCATTATCATCAAGACTTACAAGAAAATATTCTGTTTTCATGATGCGCCCTCAGCTGTATCACTAGGTATATAAACAGAGTCATACAATCTACTTCTTGTGGAATAAAGACTCACTGAAAAAATGCTTTTATAGGTGGGCAACTGAAGCTTGGCAGTATCGAAAATAGATGCAAATACATTCTGCCAGTTCTACTATGCATAAGCCAAATGGAAACCCAACACCCCAGCTCATATTCATGGCAAAACATAAGTCAACTCAATCAACAGTAGAAATAATTGCTTAGAACAGTTCATAGACACTGATCATTGGCAGCCATCTTCAAACCCTTCCTCTCATAGCAAACCTGTTTACTTTCCAAATTGAAGAGGAGGATTCAAAGTTTTTGACATTAAGCATTTCAAAATTACTATAAATGATGCATTCTGTAACTACTGAGTGAAACAGTTCTGGAATTGACAATTAAAGCATTTCACAAGTTAAGAAGTAAAAAAAAATTGTTCCAACATGGGGAGCCAAAGAGCAGTTAATACATAGAAATATATGAATACAGGAAAAACCTCAGTATGAATAAGCGGTAAGCAAATTAGCAGTTTTCTAGGAAACTCAGGTCTTGCATTTGATGGATCATTGATCCTTAATATTTCTCCATAATTCAGCACTTACTAATAAATGAACAGCAAAGCCTCATCTATTACTATTAGAATTGGGTAGTGGCACAATAGGCTGACACATGTTTCCACCTACACAAGCACATGGATTTTTCCACCACGCACTGAGCAGGGTGCAGTGATCAGCTGTTGCTTGGAAAGGAGCTGATACTGCAGTGCAGTGCAGCAACGGAAAGCTGCCACTGTCATGTTCTGAAGCTGTTACTTCTGAGGGCAAGGATGGATAGAGATATGCTACAGCTCTATCAAAACCACTCTGGGATTCTGATAAATTTTCCTACCTACCTCTCTTGAATGGAAAAATAAAAAATAATGAAAAAAATATGTGCAAATTTTAAGAGGCAAAATATCATTTCTTTGTCTGCTGAGAGAATGACAGACCACTTTCAGAAGAATGTTTCTTCATAATAATTTCCCCTTCAAAACTGAGACTGAGGAAAGCACTGGTGTTGCTCAGTGCAAAACTAAAGCTAACTAACAAGTGATTCCCAATTTAAAGAATCTCTCAGATTCTCAGATTTTTCTCAGTATTATTCCCATTTTGAAACAAAACTTTAAACCAAGGCTTCCTCTTTACAAGCAAATTGTAGGAGCTAAATAAGCATTGGAAAACCGGGAAAAAAACCATGGCTCAAAGAAGATAAGCATTCTGGCTTGAAAAATCAACTTTAAGTCATCAGTTCATATATAAAGAACAAAGTTTTTACATACCAGTTTCTTTTTTGCACAAGGCTACAATCAATTATATATTTTAGGACAGCATATCCTGTTCTGCTTGTCTCTTGAGATTCAGAGGTGCGAGTCACACAAGGAGTCTTAACAGTTAATGAGAATAATTCTTTCTGATCCAGGACAACTATTTCAGTGTATTATACTTAAGGAAAATATAAATAGCATTTCCAGAACTCCACAAAAAGTCATACATTGACTCTTACTCCCTAAAAGACTGACCCCAACTCATGACATTTTTTCTTCACAGAAGACAAAATTATTCTAAGAGAAGGGTTAATCTACCTCACATTTTTTTCATCTCTGCTCATCTTGTCTATCACTATATATATACAATAGCTTCAGGTTGAAAAATCAAATTTTAATGCACTCTAACATGCACGTATGTGGCTTTTCCACAAGAGACTCCACTGTTCACCATTAAGTTCCGAAAAATGCCATCATCTCCTATTGCTGACCTGACTCTTTGCCATCCTGTATTAGGGCTATTAACTAGAGCTGCCGAATGATTCTATGCCAGTTACTTTCATATGATTAAGCAATAAAGAAAAACCTGTGGATCTTACACAAAGATGGAAGCTCATGTGGCATGAAGAGACAGGCAGGCTGTGCTCTGCTGCATCTGAAGCTACAGCTCTTATTTAGAGCTCTTTCCAGTTCCACACATCTCAAAACGGCACAAGAACTTCTGCGTGTCAGTGCTATTGCAAATTCCCTACATGCACACACACGCATCAAATCCTGATTCGGTAACAACAGCCTGCACCCCCAGCCATCCCCAAGTACTCCTTGCCTTCATTGCTTCAGCAGCACTGAATTGCTATCCACCCTCTTTCATCCTGTACCTGTATCACTGACCTCGGTTCCTCCCTTGCTCATACCTAAATCCATGTCCTGTCAGCAACCCACACATTGCTGCTCCCACTTGCCATGAAGCTTTCATAAGGATTTCAGTATTCCTTGCAGTTCCCATCTTCTATTTCCCATTTCTCAGGCTGCAAAGAGTGCTTACAGGCAACTCATACACTCAGGTTCAGCAGAAAAATAAGCTGCTGCCATAAATTAAAACTACTCAGCTATTTCCAGTGTTAAGATCTCATATTTGGAGGGAATGGTAAGAAAGACCATGACACCTGGAACAAATAATCCAAAATGTCTTGGAGATATAAACCTGACTATCTGAAGCATTGGGATAGATGTTTTGCTTGAAGATATAGATTCATCCTCACTGAAATCGATGTGGCTGACTCTATACAAAACCACTTTTAAAATAAAGAGTAGCCCAGTAACAACTTCTGTCAGCCCTAGTAAAGGCCTACTAACTGTGCCCTGAGCTGAAAGCCTCCAGAAGGCAGCAGCCTGGGCAAGGAAACACATGAAAATAAACCCAAACAGGTCCCAGAGGTGAAGAGGTGGGGATTCTCATCATGAACATCACAGCTTGCTCAGCAAAACCCTCATGACAGCCCCTGTACTAACTGTGGGCTAGGAGAAGCCATAAATCATCAACCAGGAAACCCAAAGGGAGCCTTGAAGACTGAGCACAGGACTAGAGAAAAAACACTAGGGTGGCCTTTTTCAAGAACTATCTTTATAAAGACTTTATGCTGTTGTTAATGAGCACTCTTTTGTTCCTCACCTCTCCAAGCTCATTAGAAGACTAAAATAAAACAAGAAAGGTTCTAGGTCCTTCAAGGGCTAAACACTCACCAAGTTTAACTTTGGAATTCCTGCAACACTGAAAGCCTGATATCACATATCAATTACTTGATACTCCATAGATTCATAGTTTAGTCATATAAGCATGTCAGGGAGGAAAGAACTTTAAATAATGTAGTATTCCACACTTTCTCACATAGCTATGAATGACCATGAGAGGTGGTAGGCAATAGATAATTGGGTCCATGGTAACTACTGAGTCCAAATGAGGGAAGCACATGAGCCAGTTTGCAAGTGACAGGATAATGCTACTGAGTCTGGTGACTCTGGGTTGCAGAACTTCAGAATACTGCAAGGACATGCAACATCTGATGGACTTGAATTCATCCTTCAGCAAGATGCAGGTGGAAGTAAGTTTCAGTGTATAAACTCTACTAGGAAAATGATGGGAAACAAAGACAGTACTTGTGATCTTGTATTACCATACTGCACACTGAAAATTCCACTGAAGGTGCAGTCTCTCCTTTACCATACAAACTACAGGGAAGGAAAAAGCAATTTTACCTTCTCTAGTGCAAATTATTTCCATGTTCACTTAACATTATTTTTTGTCTTCCTTGAAGTGCTGAATATATTCTTTTGATTGCAAAACACTGTCTCTAATAGTGATTCAGAATATATAGAAAATCACTTATGAAGTCAAACAAGGTAAAGTGTACCTTTACACAAATCTTAAAAATAAAGCAGCTTGATACAACCATTCCATGAACACAAAAAACTACCCAAGTTCAGAGTTTTTCACAGATGGGATTCTGGCTTGAACTCTTCATTGATATTAAAATGAACATTAACCAACAGAAATTACTTCCCCGTAGTGAGTGGGACTTTCCTGGCAGTCATAGACTATTGTTGAAGGCCACAGCCACTGCCAGGGACAGCAGCTGTACTGTGCCAGAGCTGTGCTCAATTTCATCATTTTTTACTTCATTGTGTTGCTTGTTTTCACACTTCTAAAGGTGTCTTTCTATGCCAGTTACTTTCATAATAAAAGCCTGACTGTGATCAAAATGTTGAGGCAATTTCTTCATGAATTGCTCACAGTGGGCATAGCTTGACATCTGATGCATTTTAGAGGTTGCATCAGAACAAAGAGAATACATTTTGGGACTTAGCTTCCCATTCAGCTTCCTCTATGTGATAGTAGAAGGTGAGTGTAGGAAATGTGGGCAAAAAAAGAAATAGATTCAGGAAAAGAGATACCTCTTTCACAAGAAATGCTGATTGGAAAGATAAGTAGTCACTTCAAAGAAAGTCACAAACTACAACTTTCAAAAGTAAAAAACCCTCAAAACTCCTTGGCTTTTTGCTTAAAATATTTGAAGGTTTTTAGATATTGAGAGAAAGCAAGTATAATTTTAAAAATCTGCTATTAACACCACAGAATTCAACACACCTTCCATCATACCAAGATGCCTATCCTCATGTGGATTAGAAATGTTAAGGAAAAATAGCAGCTGAGGTTCACAGTGATGTACAGAAGAGAAAGCCTCACCCAGCAGGTCATTATATGAAAGCATAGTCCAGAAACACCTGGGGAATATTTTCTAATAAAGCAAATACATATTTTAGTCCACGTTCACAAGCAATATAAAAGACACCAGAATGTGTGCCAAATACTACGCAAACCCCTACGAGTTCTGTGATTTATCACATTAAAAACAACATATGCTTTCCACAGTAACAAGTAACTGACTTTACCTTACATTTGTAGCATTTTTATTACACTTTGGTCCAATAATCCATCTGTGATCCTTCTGAAGCCTTGACTACTAGAGTATTCTACCACAATGCTTTAGAAATTTGCCTTTTAAAACTAACTTATAACTTAGGAAGATTACTCAAACTCTCATTTAGGAATAAAAAATACACAAAACAAAAAATAAAGGGGGAGAAGCTAGTGAGTTTTCTGGCTATAATTTACTGAAATAAAAAATAAAAATAAAAAAACAAAACCCTAACAAAAATGCCAAAACAAAACCCCAACCAAACAAAAAAAAACCCAAACAAAAAAAAATCCAAAACACTAGAAATTAGGTAAAAAAATTTAAATCTTTATTTTCTTTCATTCAATATGTTCAATATGTGCATGCATATACATATGTATAATATACCTGCACACACAAATGGGTAAGAGATTAGATAAAAAACTGAGCTACATCATACTGTAAAAACAGAAATAAATTTTTCTTAAAAGACTAACCATAAATTTACCCCTACACTTTCTTCCTTATGTTACCCAGTTGTGTTTCCATGGTTACTCAATTTTAAAAATCACCGAGTCTTACCAGAACATGAATAATGATAACATTCCTTTATCAATACATTTTATGAAAAGATCAACCAGGCTAGATTTCTAAGCTGTACAAAGTAATTGCCCTTTTTTCTAATAATTATTATTTAAATTCTGCATTAGCCACACATCTAAACAAAGGAAACAAATGTAAAAAATGTCAAAGAAATATTGTAATTAAAAATTATTTTGAGCTTTAATTCCAAGTTTAAAGAATAAATTTCTCAATTTCTATTTAATGATGAGTATATTTAATAGAGATTTTTTTTTGGTTTCTAGCACTGACATTCAAAAGGGAAAGAAAAGGAAGGGAGGGAAAAGTGGTTAATGTTTCATAAAAATGTGGCTTTGTAGGTTACAGAAAGTAGTCCAAGCAACTACTCTTGATTGGAAGTTGATGTTAGAGACAAGTTATTATATTAATGCTTTTCCTAAATAGATCACAAAAACAAATCTTTATTCAAGTTCTTAGCTGAAATCAGCGTTTTGTAGCATGTACACAGAAATCTGTCTGCAAATCTGGGTTGTCATGATACAGACACATAGAGAGAATCCTCTTTTTCTGAGCCACCATTTTCAAAGTATAATTCATTTAAAAATTCCTTCCATGTTGAAGGGTAACAGGGATAAAGAAACACAGAGGGGGTTCAGAATCATTGCTTTAAGTAGATAAAAGACCAGGGGTAAGTGACGACTCCTTTTTATTTTTGTTTATCCCAAAGGTATCACCTGTATCAATGCATTTATTTACCCAACTTTTTGAAGGCAATAGAAAATATCTTTTAAATGTAGTGTTTGTGTAAGCCATCTACACTTTCCCTTTAAAGAGACGGGCTTATTTACAACTTCAGTGAGTACCACAATTTTTGAAGTGAATGGTTTAACAACTACAACAGCCAGTTCCCTCAGGACCCTGGGACGCATCTCACTGGGTCCCATGGACTTACAAACCTTCAAGGTGGATTCAAATGTGATCTTCCTCTACAATGGGGGGCACTTCATCCCCCCAGCACCTGCCCTGAAGGTCAGGGTCTGGAGAGATGTGGAAAAATAGATCACCACAGAAAACTGAGCCAGACACACACACATACATACGCACACAAAACCTACTAGAAATGCTGTTAATTCCACCCTCTGCTGCAAAATAACACTATATATTACTCTATTAAAAGAAAAAAAAATCAGAATTTTTATCTCTTCAGCTATATGAGACTTAGGTACTTAATTTTGAAAAAAAGATTATCGAGAATGTACACAAAATCTCAGTCCCAAGCATCCTAAAAAACCTGATAAATAAAGGTTCAGTCTGCTAATTCAATTACAGTATACTTTTATCACCTCCTTATCACCAGGTTCAATTTTCAGTACTTACTCTTATTCTAGTCCCCAAAACTTTTAATATATTTGCATAAAAATGCAACATACTCATATAGGCTCAAAAATCCCACTGAATGAAACATGTTAGAATTTTATCAAACTAAATTTTACTCAAGGGTCAAGCTTATATCCTTCCATGTAGGACAAAAAAATAAATTCTTAGGGAAAGCAGAAGTATCCTACTGGATCAAAAGTAATTTGATGCTTCAAGGACTGAGAAGGTTTTCTTGGCTGGTTGGGTTAGGTTTGGGTGTTTTCCCTAGTTCTGCCTATGTCTTGTCTGCATTTCAAAACCAAACCAAAACAAAAAAACACCCAAATCAACACAAAACAAAAAGACCAACAAAAAAACCTCTGAACTAAACCAACGAAAAAACAGCCCCCCCCCCAAAAAAAACCAAGAACAAAACAACACAAACAAAAAAAATCCCAAGCCAAACCCATAAAATAATTAGTTCTTCCTTAGTGATATCAGGGCTGAAAACTGTTAATGAATCAAGATGCTCAGTGACCAACAAACTGTTACATGACTGCGTGAGGCAAGAGAGCTCAGCAGTTTCCACGGCAGCACTACTCTTTAGAGGGATGTATCTCCAGGGCCTTTCAGGAGGGCTTCTTTCAGCACTCTCAGCTGGGAAAATGTAGAATGAAATTAAGACTCTGCTATACTCTGGGAGGTTCATATGTAGCACAAGGCTCCCATCACTGTGGTGGTTTAACCAAGGGCCACTGTCACCTCCAGTGGCACAGGATAATGGCCTAGAACATGCATCAGGAACCAAGGACAGAGAAGGAAAGATGACAAATCACTTACCACTGCTATTGGACAGAACCAGTCCTGGTTCACTGAACAGTCGGTGCCCAGGCCTTGGGGGTCTGTGATGGAGGCTGGGATTGCCCTGGGCTGGACATGGTCAGTTCCACATGACTCCATGCCACCCACCACACGGCATGACTGAGCCCCTTGCCCACAGAGGCAGCACCTCCAGGAACTTGTATTTAAGAGCAAAACCACCACAAGTGAAGTAGGACCAGGAAAAAAGTACGAGAAACAGCCCTGCAGACACCAGGGTCAGTGAAGGAGAGGGAAGAGGCGCTTCAGGCACCAGAGCAGGGATTCCTCTGCAGTGCCTGGAAAGGGATCCAGCAAAGCAAGATCAACACTCAACAGCCCAGGGAAAAGACCACAGTGGAACAGATATCCACACTGCAGCCCATGGAAGAGCCCCATGCCAGAGCAGGTGGATATCCCTTAAGGAATGTGGCCCACAGAGAGCCCATGTCGGAATAGGTTTATCCTGAAAGACTCTAAGCTGTGTGGACGATCCATGCTGGAGCAAGGGAAAAATGTGAGAATGGAACTTGAATTTAAGCATTCAGTTTCATAATTAAAAAAATATTTTGTTTTGTTTTTTTTTTTTTTTTAATTCTGTTGATTGTGACTTCAAACCTTTCAGGAAAAATACACTAGACAAGCACAAAACTACATAAAGGAAAATGTGCAACATCCAACTAACATATTGGACCAGCTGTCTTAAATTGGCTTTTTACCAGAAAGTAAATAAGTAAGGAATTGGAGGCTCTCATAAAATAAACTTGGTTCAAGGAGCTCATAGCACAGGAAAGGAAGAAAGCAAGAGCCATCAGCGAGTTCAACATAATGGGAAGCAAAAAAGAATTTTGCTTCCACACTTATGATGGACTAGACAAAGGAAAATACATTAATACTATCTAATGGAAGCTATAATAAGGTCAGCTAAAATTCTAACAGGGTATAAAAAGGAGTAAATTTTAAGAAACCAGTAGCTTACCACAAACTTCAAGAGGTCTCTCTAGGAAAACCACATCAAATAATTCATGTTTTAAAAAAAAAAGAAAGAAAGAAAAAAAATTCAGTTTCATATAATAAATACTCTTATGGGAAAGATAAGGCTAAAATCAAGAGGCTGGCCCTCAGGGCTTTTTCTCTTTCAAAGTGGTTCGTGATACTTAAGAAGGCATGAGGGCCATGATGTGCTCATGACAGATTCATTTTTCCATTAACTCATTTTTTAGTTTACTTTGCTTAAAATAATTTCTATTTTAAATCACTTAAAGGGAACTAATGAAACATTTTACTCCTAAAGAGTGTCTTTTAAGGGCAGTTATTTTTTACAGCATAGTTACTGAAATAGCAAGCCAGCATGACTATTAAACCAAGTAACTAAGTTTGCAAATTTCTGCACAGACTCATATTGAAATATCAGTGACACCATGACTTCCAAGATCCCATTAAAGGTCTAATCTTCAAAAAGCTCTGCAAGCATCACTCTTCCACATCTGGACATCTGTTCTGGTCCTCTTCCCAGAAGTCTAAGATACCTCCAATTACCAATGTAAAGGTTTTGATTATTCTGTTACGTCCAGAAAATGAGTTATTAGTGACAAGACCACAAGTAAGCAAAATGTTCATCCTTTGCCAAAGCACGTTGTTTGTTCTAAAGCTCAAATGGGGTGTGGGGGACATGGGGTAGGAGAAAGGAGAGGAGCATATATGAATTAGATGGGAAGAGTACTCACACATTTAAAATATATCTCAGTATAGTTCAAAAATTAGAAGAAAACGACATATAACAAAACATGAGAAAGCACTGACTTTACCATTGCTGATTTCAGAGTAGAAGCATTTTAAAGGTTATTTGAGCCTAAGTATTATACAGCCTGATCTAAAAGAGATGAAACAGTATCTCAGCAAGGACATTCTGTACAATTGCAGTCCTTGGTGCTTATCCTCCTTGGTCTATAACTCAGCTGGAGGCTAGCAGAAATAAACTATGCTTTGTAGAGAAATAGTAAATCAAAAATCCCTCATTTTTAAAGGGTTTCTCCCTATGTTATTATTCTTCTGAATTACTGAAACCACAATAAAACTCATTTTGTCATCTAATTGATTTCTATATTTTTTGCATTATATATTCAGCCCACATGCTAAGGCTTGTCTAGCCATTTTTTATCATATACTAGCCCTTTTTAACAGGTGAAATTTTAAATAAACTAAAAATACATTCAGTTATAACTGATATTGACTAATCCTTTGATACACAGAAACTCCTTACTGACATCTGACTTGGGGTGATGGGTGTCCCTTCACACTTCACTAACCACTGTGATTATTCCAAGCAGCTCTTGATCTGCTCTCCCAGCAAACAGATGTAGGTGTGACTGCAGACTTAAAGTTTCTGTACTCTCACAGCTATTTGCTGTGCTTATTAACAAGAAATGTCAAGCTGCTCATCATGTGTTGACTGGTAAAATTTAGTTAAAAGAAATTATGTGTAAGAGAGCCAAGAATAGCCCTGTTTTCAGTCATGATTAAAGATGCTGGTACTTCACCCTGAGATACTTTTATTCAAATATGACTGCTCCCATGTAGAGAAATCCCAATATTTCATGTTAAATACAACAGGTACACATATAACCCATTTAAAAGCAAAGCATGTCTGTAACAGTCTATTTAAACATCTGAGCTTGTACTTTGTTTATTGTGACAGGTGTGTTTTCAACTTGAACTGTTATCAGAAGACTGCAACTCCTAATTCAAGGAAACAAGATTGCTGACAAAATGGGTTTGCAATATAAGAATTTGCTTAGTTTACCCAAAATGAGAGCATTAGTATTTACAAATATAAAATCTTATTGTTTTCACTTCCTTCAACATCTGCTTGGGCCCCAAGAAAAATACAAAACTATGTGAAATATCTCTAATAGTAGCAGGTTTTCTCATTTACAGGCAATTTCTTCTCTCTGACTTTGAGACAGTGCAAAGTTCTAAGTAAAATATTCTAATTATTAGAATTATTCAAAGATAGCTTACATTTATGAAAATTAAATCATTTAGCAACTTGTATATGGTTAATGAAGCATAATAAATATTAAACTAATGACATTGTAAGTCCACAGAAGATAATATTCCAAAGCAATTCACAGCCATCATTTGCTATAAAGACAAGTCTAAATTTTCACAAGCACAGTCAACTCCCTAGGCAGATATGGGGGATTTATTATTATTATTGTTATAGCTAGTAGATGTTTTTCACAAATTTTTAATTTTGTTACACAGCAACATTTAGACACCCTATGAAGGGCTAGACATTTGAAAGGAAAACCATAAGATTAATAAAATTTGATGATAAAATCAGATCAAAAGATCTGTTTAGAGAAGATGATGAACAAAACAAGAATGTTTGCAGAACACATATTAGTCAGGTTTTAATTTTCCTTTCAGTCTTTTGGTGATGATAAGGCATTTTCAACTGAAATTAATAACATGTTTTACCAGGGTTGGATATTATTTTATACACATCAGGAACCTGTCTACCTACAAATTAAGTATTTCAGTGTCAACTCAAAAACTAGAAGCTTTCCTTCCTATTTTCTCCCCTCCTCAAAGCCAGTAATAATCAAGCCTTGGACTATCAGCCAGAAGACACAGTGATGTTCCACCACTTCAGGGAGCAGATCCCTTGTCTTTGCTATCTGCCAAAGGACACAGAAATTCTGCCCCAAGCAGGAAACAAAACACCCACCCCAAATCCAAGACACTGCGTTCCTGTCAGTGCAGAAACCGGATCTTTGTTCCTTGTGAGCAAGCAGGAGTCATGTCCTCCGAGCATCCATGCCCTTCCTAGCAGCGAGAGGACAGTGCGCAGCCCTGGCAGCATCACAGCAGCCCTGGCTGCCTCTGCAGGGCCCAGTTCCAGCTCCAGCCCCAGCCCAGCAGCTGAGCAGAGCAGCCTCCAGCCTGGAAGGGACAGGTCTGCAGCGCCTGAAGAGCGGCAGTCGGAGCCAGAGCCCTCGTGGCCCAGCGGAAACGGCCTCCAGGCGTGCTTGGAGTCATCAGATTCCTTGTCAGTGAAACGTTAGTGTTCATGGGGCAAAATTCATGACAGTCTCACAATTTTAATAAAGTTGGCACATGCTTAAAGTCCTGATCTGGGAAATGTCACTTGTCTTCCGACTCAGGTTACGAGACCAGTAATGTGGCTCATGTTATATACTAATGGTCCTCCGTGTGCTCTGCCTCCAATTAGTCACATAATAATAGAAAAATCAAGTAACCTTCTCTTTTGCCATAGATCATCACACAGCAGGAAAAAATGATATTTATGATGTATCCTTACATCAAAACGTTTTCAAAATGAATAAAGCTTAGAAAACCAAATGCAAAAACTTTTCAGTAAGATGACTAAAGAAAAACTCAGAAATATGTCTTATTTATATATAAGGCATATTTATATATAAAAATATAGGTATACAGATATAATATTTTATAAATTACTGTATATATATTTAATAGATCTGTAGCTTATAATTATATGATTGATTATATAGTTTATCATAATTATAACTTTTGGGTTTATATATATATATGTGATATTCAATGACTGTGTATCCGTTGCAAAAAAAGAAAGAAAAGTACCTCCTTTCTGGAATTCTGACATCATCTTAGAAGTTTGTGTTACATGGATATTTTACTTTTTTTAAGAGTTATTTAAAAATTTCTCCCAAATATTATGTTGATTAGACAGGAAGAAATCTTGACAAGAGTTGTTGTGCCAAACCTCCCTTTGAATCACCCAGTGGCAGACCTAACATCATTCCTTTGGTAATTACATCCTCCAATCTAGAAAGGAACCTTACCACAACAACCAGTTATTAGAATAACAGGATGCATGCCAAATTAGTTTTGCCCAGGTCCTGAAAGATACATAAATAAATGTGCATATACACACTTATTCCCACAGACTGTATTATGTGTACTCCCTTCCAACACACAGAATCAGTTTGGACATCTCTCAATACTACAAAGAACTTTGCTTTAGATTATACTCACTGCTTTTCAAATCAGTCAGAAAAGCAGAAAGTAATGAAATTCCTTCATGTTCACTGAAATTTGTATACAAGCTCTAGAATCCCTCTGATCAGGGGACCTTGGTCCAACAAATGCTTTCTATCGCTGCATTTGAGTACCAAGACTGTACTGATGCCTGTGACTCAGGAGGAACCTCTGTGTCCAAGGGACAAACATTGCAGTCAGAATATAAACAATCCACAGAACTCAAGGTTGATTTTGACCAAAGTAATTGTGTCCTTGTATGTTTATCTCCTTCTCTTGTCTTGGGCAGGGGAACAAAATGGCTGAAACTGTTGATATAAGTAGACCCTGGAGAAATTATTTCCTCGATAGTAAAGCTTCTTTCATGCATAGTAATCTTTGGCTTTTAGGAGCAGATTGTGAATCTACACAGACTGACAGATTTTCTGCAGCACCAAAAGTCTGTTGGATGCAGCAGATCTATGATGGGATGCAGCCAGGAAGTATTTTCTGTCCCAGGCTTAAAGAATACAAGGCCTAAACAAGGAAATGCCTTTACTTGTCACAATCAGGAATAACATGCAGTCATAACACAACTAGGGAGGCAGCCAGAGAATGCTGTGCTCCAGCTACTTCCCTAGCATCTTCTTCACAGGAGTAGAGAATGATGACTAGCGCTGACCAACTCTACTGCCATCAGAGAAATTAAAAAAGGGAGCCGCCCTGCATGGCTCATCTTCTCTGAATGGGAGATGTTCCAGTGGGGAACTGCTAATCCTGGGATGAACTGACTGAAACAGCTTCCCTAAATGTCTTTCATGATATACTCCAGTGTTCTTTAGCAGTACAGATATGAGCACCTCAGAGTGGAAAAAAGAAAAGAGTCATCTCATGTAGATTTGCAATGGCAACCTCCTGAGCTAAAAAATATGAATGCCACTCTCTGGCATCAGACATACAAAGTCAGGCTGGCTCTGCCAGAAAGGAGGAAAGGAAGTCAAATAACCAAAAACCTGTCCTGTTTCAAAATCATATGACCCTGAAAATAACTTTTTTGGTTCCTCTGGTCACCGGACAACATCAATAAAATAACTGTTTACATTAATGCAAAAACTCTTGAAAGCCTAAGACTCTTCTTTCCTCTTGATCAAAACTCTTTTTATGCTCTGCCCCTTCCATGAGGATACTTATTCTTTTAGTAATGTTGCCAACAGTTACAAGATGTTCCATTCTTGGCTCTACAGCAAATCTATTCACTTATTAATCAAAAGGAACAGTCTCCTTAGCACTCTGCTTTTGAGATCTACTGATTCATGAACCAAAGAGATAAGGAGGGGAAGAAACTTCCAAGGAAGCCGTCAGAAGCCAGAAAGTAAGGGGTCACAAAAATGTTCAATAGGTTGCACTAATACTCTGAAAGTTTCCTGTTTGATGCATGTGGATATGGTTTCCTCCAACTGAATTCCCTTTGATCTCCAAAAGAAAAAAAAAAGCTCAGAATATTACTCCTGATGCAGAAATGTCAGGAGGAGTAGGAGAGGGAAGAGGAATAAAACTGACTCATCTTCAGAGACAGATTCAACAAACTCTAGATATATTATCCATCAAGAAGACTCTAATCAAATATATGAACAATAGATTATGCTACATGGATGATATACAAGGAATCAGAAGTAGGCTGGATGTAAGCATCAGGGGAGGTCATTTATAGATACTACAGGTAATAGAGCTTTCTATCTCCTATGGTCAGATCAGATGGCAGGATTACAGTAAGTTTTCAAGACAAGAAAGCAAAAAGGAATCTATTAAAAATTATTATTTACCTTCTTAGAGACAGGAGGGAAAGAAGTTATGGGTATAATGTATAAAGTTTACTAGTCAGAAAAAAAAAAAAAAAACACCCACAAAAAAACCCCAAACACGACAAACCAAAAAACAGGCAAAAAAACCCAAACCCTTTTCTGTTGTCATCTCATTGTGAAAGCTCCCATACCATCTCACTGATTTCTCATGGTCATCACCTCACAGCACCAATTCCTCCTTCTTCACAGCACAGCCAACCAACTCCAACTCTCTTCACCCAGCTAACCCAATGTTTTGTAGCACTCGTCTTCTTACTGGACACAGCTGTACCCTATTAAGGGCAGCCTGTTCCTAATCTTTGGTGATTGGTACAGCTGCAACTCTTCAAGGGTGAGATTACCTTCTGCACTGTCTTTATTTTCTTACATTTTATCCCTCCACACTCTTCTGCTCACCAACTACTTAGAATGAGATAAAATATCAATCAAAAAAAAAAGTCCAAGTAAATTTTAATGCCTACTGGCATACCACACCCCAAAAGGACTCTTTCCTGTAATAGTTCTATACAGAGAATCAGGATAACGATCCCATTTAATTAATTAAAAAAAAAAAAAAAACAAAAAACTTTGAAGGTCCTAGAGATCCCTAATGACCAAACATTTGCTCAAGAACAGGGGCACAGCCTATTTGCAAACTGTGTGACGCCCAGAAGCTTCATATTCACTAGAGTGAACTGGTGTAACAGACACAGACACACAAAAGAACTGTGAAAAGCCATGGGCCTCTCTGACCAGGGATACCTTGAAAGAATAATTTGCCTCTCTGAACCCAGGAGATGTTTGCCCATAAAGTGGCTGTAAAAGCAGCTACACCAGGTACAAGCATTATCCCCTACATGTCTGATTCCAATTCCTTTACAGCTGCCCTTATCAAAATAGAAAAATAGCAAGAAGAAAAAAAAAGAAAAGCAAATACTGTACACATATTCAAAAAGAAACAGAAAAAGAAAAAAAAAATCACTTCATGAATAACAAATAGATGCTTCTTATAAAAAAAGCAGAAAAAAATGAGTTGGTCTTGTTTGTTTCAAACGTGTTTGAAATATGTGTATTGCACCTCACACACAAATATCTTGTTCTTTTAATCTTCACATTAAGTTTGTCTCCTAAAACTAAGCATGGTTTTCACTTTATTCAAATAAAGTAGTTTAATTACTTCTGCTGGCACTAATTTATAGTCTGTAGATTCTTGCTAATTAAGAATCCTAATCACTGTTTCAATCTTCTCCATCATATCTCTATCACCTGGTGTGATTCATACCTGCTGATTCCCTTAGGCACTAAAGCCATACATCAGAAAGACATTTCCTAGGATAAAAGTAAACTTTTAAAGTATTTAAGAATTAAATCAAGGAGACTTATATACCAAAATTTTATCTTTACAATTTTTAAACAAAACATCACAAATCCTGTACTCTACAGAAAGTCAGTGCTCTAAAAAAGTTTGCAATTCAATTTCAAAAGACTTTTGACTTCTAAACCCATATGTTTTCAAGTGTTTTTCATTGATTTGCTAGTTCTTCATTGAAAATGAAAAATCAAGAATGGCAAAAATCATGACTATCAAGAACACCAATACCAAAACCCAAGAACCATTTTTTGCTCATAAAATTTAAACAAAGGAAAAAATTAGCAATGAGAAAACAAGATGAATTTCAGAACAATTTTTTCTTTTTTTTTGCTATTAATTCATTCTGTTTATTAACTCCTCAAAATTTCCAAACTCATAAAGTCCTGTTCAGGAAAATGTAGGGATTTTTCAAATATTGCTATGACAAGACTTAGACCTGCAGTAGTTTAATGCATATTCATTTAAGCTTTGCATGGGTACCACTGCACTCCTGGAATACAATGTGCTGTACTTAATTCTCTGTAGTTAAGTTCACAGTCTTTCACAAGTGTAACTACTATGAAGAAAAACAAATCATCAATAACAAAAATACAGTATAACCAATATAGATTTTAAAATAGATTTTAAAAACAATTTGTTGTCCTAAAAGTGGACAACACAGCATTCTTTTGCTGAAATCCTTACAATGTTATTCCCAGGGTTGTTTGTGCGGAGGATAGGTTGTGCAATACAGCATTTCCAATTCTTCTATATTTTTTTTTTAACTTTAAATAAGTTATAATACACAGTCTTTACTATCCATAAGGAGTTTGAAACAAATGAAGGGATGGCTTAAAACAGGCAGGACAGGTTTAGATCGAATTGCTATTCTTACCAAGGAAAAGAATAGAAACTCCATAAGCACAAAGTATGCTGGAATAGGCCAAAATTAACAGAAAATCCCTTTTACATTTGCCAGTCTCAATTTGATAAAAAAAAATTTTTAAGGCTAGATATTTTCTATAAAACCATAGCAATGAAACTCTAAAATGAAAACCTGTAACTTTTAATAGAGTAAATCTAAATTGGATAAATGGAAGTAAGGCTTAGTTTGCTTAATTACAGCTAAAAGATCTAATGTCAATTTTCAGTATGATTTCTTATAAGACAATACTTTTAAGGATCAAATATAATAACCTAGATGTTCATGAGTTCCAACATAACACTTACTCTGAAAACACACTAAAATAAGAGATACCCCCATTTGAATAAATGCTATTACACTTGGTAGAATTTTACTTTTCTCATTTACTAAATTTACATAATTCTACACTACCACATGTGGGTGGAGTAGGAGTTCAAAACAAATGAGTCAATATTTTTCTTCAGGAAAAATACCATTAGCAGAGCATTCATGAGCAATCATATAATCACAGGCAAGTGTCCCAGACCCATAATATATGACGACAAACACGCTTCAGAGAAATCTCAGACAGAGAAAAAGCTCTCAGTGTGGAAAAGCCATTATGTTATTCCAATAACAATGAACTTATGCTTGACAATTTTCCTGCATCCAGTTATAACACAATCCCTCCCTCAGCTGTAAAATGAGTTTATTAGCATTCCTATTCTGAAAATTTTTACATCTTTTGCCTAGTCATACTTGAAGCTTTTTCAAGAACTTTCTCTAGTGCTTTTAGCTCAGATCTATCTCAATAGATTTTGTTATATTCTGTTAAAGAACAGAAAAGATACACTAAAACCACAAATTCCCATTGTAATACATTGGAAGAGTTCACACTCCAAAAATGAACAAGTTAATTGACCAAAGATCCCTTTTTTTTTTTTCACCATTTTTTGTATGCAGGAATTTAGGCAGAATATCCACAGAAAAGACAAGAGTAAATAGATTATTTTGTTCCTTAAAAATTTACAGAAATCCAATCCACTATAAAATTTCTAGCTCATGTTTTGCATGATAAATTTGGAGAACATCTTTCTGTCAAAATTATTGAGAACATTTTGTAGTAAATGGCCCTGCTGTCTGTCAGAAAGCATGTATAACCGCAGCCAGAATGATCACTGAGCCGAGTTCAACACAGGGTCAGCAGTGACTGCACTGGCTTCAGTGAAGATACTTTATTACCACCTTTTAAGCAACAAAGTTTTTGTGCCAAACAAGAAACAGACTGAAATTGTGAAAGTCGGGATGCGAGCAGTAAAGTAAGGGCTTATTCCTGCAATGGAAACAGCAGGACCTTGTCAAATGTCACTTCTCTTTGTCATCCTGTACTTATCTCTTATCCCTGTGAACCTCTGCAGCCCAGCAAACACCATATTGCTCCTGCTAGGAACAAGCCACGCTGCCTTTGAAACCACCTTTGCATGGCCTTGGGACTGACACCTGTCAGACTTGCTCTGACTGGGCTTGTCTTGGTCTGCCTGGAGCTTTGCTTTACCTTTTCTTGGTGGAAAAACAAATTTTCTAAGGTTCAGGTGGCTACAGCCTGATTTGTGTTTGAATAATTTTGTGGGATATTCATAATTTTTACAGTCAGGAGTAACGAGTCATTTTCTGAAGGCAGAAATATTAGGCCAGTTTAATGGTGTAACACAGAGGAACAGAGGCATGATATGGTAACAGAGATCTCAATAGTGGGGGCATAGAATGTACTGAGTTGGTTAAAGGAATGGAGACCTGGAAACTGGGCAAAACCAAATGCTGGTGCAACAAAAATCATTAAAGAACAGTACCCTCCAGTGTGTTAAGACACTCTAATAGATTTGATTGTAATGTGAATTTGCAAACTGAAGAGTTAAACATCAGGAAGAGATCAGGTTATTATGAAACAAGTTACATGTAAACTTTGTTCTATATTGTCGTACTGCTTGAAGAAAAGATGTTGAAACATAGTTGCTTGATTTTCAGGGACATTCTCAGAACTCAAAGACAAATCACCCAAGACAAAACTCAGTCTACATAGAGCACTTTGATTAGAAATGCTTTGCTGTATTAGACTCATATTTTGAACCTCCTTGCTGTCTTTTTTATTAGGTTATTAAGATTTAAATAGAGCAGTAATAAATTTTTGGGTCTATGTTAAAGCATTTTTCCTTTTGCCCAGAATAACATTTTGCCTGTAAGAGGTCATCATTTATTTTTGGTACAACAGAAGAAAAAAAAAATTCTCAGATGAAATCATTAAAACTTATAATTAACTACCCTGCCTCCTCATGGTCTGCTTTTGATCAGCCTTCTCTTTTATCTGGCTGAAAACCCAGAGACTCTCTTTGGGGGTGAGGGTTCAGCCCTCTGTCCTACGTCGATCAGAGGTTTTGGCATCACACACTCTAAACTCACCTCCTGCCCTTGGGGGAGCAAACCCTGCCACAGGAAAAGCACCCTGGCTCCTCCACAAAGGGCAAGGGCTTTGAGCCAGTACCATTCCAGGATCCCACAGTAGGAAATAGTAACTGAAAAACCCTGCTGGGTTAAGACACTGCCTCCATAGAAATAAAAAGGAAACCCTAAGTTAGAATGACATCAGCAGCAGTAACAAACTTCTACAAGAGCACACATAAGCAGTACAAAGTGTAACAAAATGGGTTTGGGAAAGCTTTTAATGAGTCTGTGCTCTCAGCAAAGCATTAACTTACAGTGAACACAGAAACACTTTCCATTTAGCCTTCATGGAGTAATGCTTTGTATTTGAATGAGAGGGAAGGAATGGCCATGAATCCTCATATTTCTGGTGAAACTACACAGCCCTTACATCCATAAAGTACTAGATATAGTCCTGTCCCTAAACACCAGGATCTAGCATGCAGAATCTACTGTGACACATTGACCACATCTGTACAGAACTACCACGTGTAACTAATTCTAATTTAGAATGCATAAATGAAAAGTGACAGAAAAACCTGTGGATGTTTAGCCTGTATATGCTAAAGATATGAGTACACATAAATAATTAAAATCTAGCCTTGCTGTTAGACACCTGTTTCTTGAAGCATATTAAAAATTAAAGGAATACTATGGATGACAGAAGGAAATTGCATGTTTGCACAGGAGCAGTATGACAGTAACAGGAAAGCAAATGAGTTTTTAATTCCAATGGGCTGCACTTAGTTTACCCAAAAGTTGTTTTTGGTAATTTAGTGGAGTATACCAATTCTTCTCTGTACTGCTTTTTCTTGACTTTAAATATTGACCCTTTGGACTAGCTAATTAACTAGTTATCACTCATTTAGGGAGTTATGGAAGTTTCCATCACAGTAAGTTTCTTTTCAAGCTGTGGAAAATATGTATTGTGTGTTTTTTAAACAGAGCAATATTACTATTCAATATGAGTAAACCCTGGAATGTAAATATTAAGATTTCTATTAACTGAAACAACTAATCAATAGGAAAATACACAATGAAGCAAACACTGTATGTGTCCCACTTACCCACAGATATGAATTCTCCAAACTCTTATCAGAACTAATCCCTGGACAACCTCTGTGTTTGTGCAATGATACATTGCATGAGAACACTGCAGGATCAGGCACCAAAGCTGATTTCAGTGTCTTCAAAAGACTTCTTGAATCACTAGTCTGAGATCTTGTGACCTTTATGAACTTTTTCTGTTTCAAAAATCCCTCAATCCCTGGTTTCACTGGGGTTCGGTTTCAACAGGCACAAGGGGTGCCTTCAGGGATTTAGTCTCTCCTTCACAGGCTGAGGGGTGTGATTAGGAAGCTGGTCTAATCTTGTGTGCAGAGAGACACAAACCCTTCCTTCAGGGGCTACTCTAAGGTTTGCTCAGATAAGTACTCCAGAAGACACAAACAAAAAACAAAGAGCCTGACATATAGCCTAGGCATTCTCCTTTGGTCATCTCTGCTGAGGCTTGATCAATTTACAAATGCACTTAGTCATTTTTATCAGCAAGTGTACAGACATCCTAGTAAATCTACCTGCATAAATTAGCTGACATCTTCTCTATAGGTGCTAAAGCCTAAAGAGAGTCTTGTTCTTTCTTTTTCTGACTCACTCTTGTTGTTGCCAAACCTTATTCAACTTTCCAACACTGAAAACATTATCAGATATTCAGGGTAGGATTAAATTTATAGATTAGGATGGCCAAGTCCAGGTTTGTATTTTAAAGCAGCTCCACAGATATGCAGACAGCTACACATCAGTAGGCAGAATGGCAATCCCTGCCAGAGAACAAAGAGTAAAGCTAAGAGAAAGGTTTCCATAAATGAGAGCCCCAAGTACTATGCCTGAAGTCTCTATTTCCTTTTGAGCTGTGAATGACAGGAGGGGCACAGGGAGTTCAGCTAAGGTGTTGTTCTTTAGAACTCCCTTACATGCACCTAACTCTGCATATCTCACCTCAAGGTTTCAATTTCCACATGAGCTAGGGAATACTTCACTTCTTCTACAGACATTAAACATCACTAGAAGAGAAGGTCTCCCAATACTTCATTTTCAACACAATTTTTACCATTTCTTTTTCCCTCTTGGATCTTCTTGCCCCATTACTACACAGAAATGCCAGTAGCATGCGGGAAACTTGTAGGTTTCAGTTTTGGAGAGAGATTGCAAAAAACAAAAATTCAACAAATGCAGATCCTGTTCTAGTGCTACACCTCCTGTCTTTACCCACATGCACAATAATGAAATTACTGCGTATCTCCAAGCTTAATAAAACACACTGGTAAATGTTCATATAGATTTCCTATCTTTAACTGCAACAGAATCTCAAGAATATTTATTATTAAACCTAAATATTCAAGTCCCTAGAAATAGCAATTTCCAGTTAAAAAAAATGTAATACCAACCTTAAATGAAGTCTTTTCTAGACATCTTTATCCAAAGTAAAAACTTTTCCAATTTCTAAAAAGAAAAAAAAAAAATCTGCTGCCTCTTGTGTCTTCTGTGAAATGCAAAGAAGGCAAAAGCAGCAGAAATACATCCTTCTAGACTTTTTTAGATCTTTGGCAAAAGCACCAGACAAAGTTTGCAGTCAGGAAATGTCAGTGGTATCTGATTACCGCCTCCCACTGCCACATGTATTGTTACTTGTCTTTTTGCTGAGCCAAGTGGGAAATGCACATATTTCTTTTTTATCTAAAAAAACCAGGATACGCAATTTCTCTTTTTATTTCTATGCAATGGACTAATGAGTTCTAAAAGAAAAATTTAACACAGAGAGACAATTTACCCTGATGGTCAACTGAATTTGTCTATTTAGCAAGAGCCAATGAAAGAAATTATTGTAAAGAGTTTTCTATTTTTATAGCATTGTTACAGCCAGTCTTGTTTGTTTTACTAGATTCCATATCTCTCAAAAAATTTCAAGACACAACAAACTTCCCATTCTCAAAATGGGAACAGAACCTTATAGCTATATCAAGCTTCTTCTGAATTAGATGTATTGCATAAAAAGATCAGTGGAAATTAGGAATCAAGTAATATCCTTAGAGGGATGATCACAGAGGGAACCCTAAAATTCTAGCAGACAATTCTAAAACTTCCAAAAATTTCTTAAAACTTCTTCCTAAAACTTTCAGTATTGTCTCTATTTTCCATGATCACTTAGGATTTCCTTGTATAGTATAAGATGCTCTCCTACCAGGAATATTTTAAAAAATAATCATTCTATGTGCTTGTTATATGCTCTGTTAGAAAAACATAATAAGTTACCAAAAAATTCTGACAAGCCCTCAGGAATGTATTCTGACTTTATAAATGCGTGTTTGATTTTGGCAATGTAATGCCTATGCAATTAAGATAAATGAGATAATCATGCGCTTAGAACAGATCACACTGAAACTTTAATTGTAGATATCACACAACCCAATAACAAGTTTCTTCTCCAAATGGAGCACGCTAATAGACATATAGGAAGGTTCCCAAAAACTCAGTAGTAGTGCAGTTGTGAACGGCAATATTGCAGCTCTTTATTGGTTTCACACTGTGAAAGCCACTAACTTTCAATTTTGTGATGTTATTCAACACAATTTGATCAGCTATTTTATGCCACTGTGGATAACAACAACAAAAGATATAAGATAAGCAATAAAATAAGAATTTGTTAAAGTCAACCGTCTGTCCCATTATAAAGATGGCAGGATGAGAAAGAGGCAGTCAGATTCAGAATTGTCAGGCTTTTAAAAAAATTAATTTTGCTCTTCTTATGCCAAGAAGAGCAAAACAAAGAAAGAATTAAACAAGACAGCATGTTTTTCAGTAGTTGAAAAAATACATAGTTCCATAAAGAAAAAAAAGTCAAAAAATAAACACTATATTTAAATTATAGTACCTAGAAATTTCTTCACTTTTAACTACTCAGGTGTGATTCTGAGGACATGTTCCATGCTGACATAAGAATAATCCAATGGTGTAACCTATATGTGTTTTCCATGTTTTGTAGCTTCTGCTATTGATTTTTTTTAAATATAATTAATTTTTCTCTGTATTTGCTTCAGATATGCACTAAAACAAATACATATAAGACGTAATTTGCATCTCTTGACTACATGTTTACAAATCTTTCAAAGATTTGGAAAAAATACAGGATATGCTTTTTGATTGTGTTTTTCAGCAGATAAAACAAAACAAACCCACAAAACCAAACAAATCAAACAAACCAAAAAACCCCCAAAAAAGCAAAAAAAAAAAACAAACAAGGCAAACCAAAACAATCCAAGATCAATAAAATGCTGACATTTTTCCTTATATAGATACTACTGATAAAACTACCTTATTTGATTCCTACAGCTGTGGTCTAACATTATTAATGAACCAGTCCACAAACAAAAAATGTCAGAGAGCAACTTTCTTTCCATAAAGTGTGTTAACATTCAAAAAGCAAAAAGTGATTAGCAAGAATCTGGTGGTTTTTTTAAAAACAGCTTAACAGTGTTCACCACCGAAACATATATTGGTACCTCACACTCTAAAATGTCCCCGAGAGTCCCCTCAGACACTTACAGAAAGCAGCTCCCATGAAGAGCTTTATAGCTGAAGAGTTAATTTTTTTCACAGAAAAAGAAACAGATGTGTAAAATCATATGATACATGTAATCAAAAAGCAAATTTCAAATACCTAGGCTAAGCTAATATTAATGATGCTACGCTATTAATTACCTGAGTTAATGTCAGAAAATTTGTGTTAAAAATATGTACTCTTACAAAAATCAATTTATTTCCATCTAATGTACCCACATATACACTCAAACTAGCAAAATAATATTAACTTTGTGACTTTGTATTTCACATAGAATATATTACATAAATAAATTTGTAAAAGGGAAGTTTCACTGGGAAGTTTTAAAAACCAAACCAAGCAAAACAAGAACTTCTTTTCTATAGTATGCAGATCATTCAAAAAAATTCAAAGGTAAGCTCAACCTTGTCAAACCTAAAACAGACTACAGAAATAACAGATCAGATACAAAAATTTTATGAAAAATCCAGTTCATTTCCCTGTTATCCTACAACACAAATCAAAACAATATATCAATTATCTGCTAAAAGATCTTATTAGATAACAACTCAGCCTGCTACTCATTGTCTTAATGTTAGAGGAGTCTTTGTAGAACTGCAACTTCTTTTAATTTGTCCAGACACATGATAGTTAACAAGATTATGGCAAATTTTTACAACAGAAGTCAAACATCTCACTCAGAACCATCCATTGATTCCTGTGTCTTCATATACTATGCTGTGTTCTTGCCTCATCAGAATCGCATTATTAGAAAATTTTAAAAAAGAAAAAAAAAAAACACAGCAGTATGTCCCCAGGTACCTTACAAGGAAATTTATGAAAAATGAGCCTCTTACAAAAAAAAAAAAATCAATATTTCTAAACCATATAGACAAACTGATAGAAGGTAAGTTTGCCAATGTTGATTTGACCTCCTGTTTCCCTTTGGAATTAATACTCCTTTCAGAGAGAAGCAAATATAGCCACTTGGGTTATTCAAAAGGGTCATGTACTTATGTTATGACAGGCATTGATTACAGTATTTTGATAAGTCAGCTAATGAAATAGCACTAAAATGAGCTTGCAGTGGAAGCCTGCCAAGGTTCTATTTAGAAAACCACATCCAGATATATCAAAAACTCTTTATAGATTAATGAAAACAAAAAAAAAAAAAAATTGGCAATATATTAATTAAGTTCAAAACTAAATTCTTCAATTAAATGGAAAGAACTGCACTTTGCTTCTCCACACGTTTTCATTTTAGTTTTAAAAATAACTCCTTTTCTGAAAGGCAAAGAGGAGCTAGTAAAATGCCCTTAAGAGGAAAAAAAAGGAGCATTCTTGGAAACTTTTACCAAGTACGTGCCATCTAACAGAGCTCTTCTCCTACGTTTATGATTCAAATTTACCCAGTGACACCATGACATCCCAAAATAAATGGTAATAAAACACGAGAAGACGTTTACATAGAAAAACTAGTCCAAGATGAAATAAAGGCTACATTCACTGGGTCTAACCCAAATTAAGTAAAGAAACTTTATTTCTCAGATTTGCTTCTGAAAACAAAGGTTCCAAGCACAATATATTGTTTCAAGCCATGGAAACTTTTATGCCTTTTTAGTATGGACTCTACTTCCAGTAGAGAGCAGATACACCTCCAAACCACACAAAAACACAACAAGATCCTGCCTGGATGCAACTTCTTGGTAGATATAGAGTACACAAACTAATTTAACATTATTTCTCTAGAACAGGTTCAAAATTGTGAATAGATGCAGATGTTGGCAATGCATGCACCCTGATACACACCTACTAGTTTAATTAAGGAATTTTTAATGATTCATATACAGTCCATTGCAACTCCTTGGAAATGTAACATACTTTGAAAATATAACTGTCTCATAAAAATATTAAGTATTAGCTGTAAAGCAGACTGCAGTGAACATGAATTATGGTATCCTTTAATTCTTGAGGGCCGCAGAAATAAAAGTTTAATATTAAAACTCAGCTAAATCAATCTCAAACAATGGCATAATCTTCCTCCTGTTCTTCTTCAACTCCATTCTTATGCATTAATATCCACTTCACTTTTTGTTCAGCTCTCCACTTAATACATACTTAGCTCTATAGCCAACATATACACTGCTCTCTGGGAACACCTTCAGAGGAAACCAAGGAGTCAGAGTCCCACTGTTCATGCTGCATAGCTGCAGTGCATCTTCAGCAGATTACCCATCTCTCCAAGGTTCATCCTTGTTTCCAATTAACACACCCCTAAAGCCCTGGGGAGAACACCACATAATATGCTTTCCACTACAGCACGTGCAACTAATAGTTTTTGTTCTTCACAGACAACCTGCATTGATCCAGAAAAAATATGAATGGAAGCATGGCAGAACCCCCCAGACAATCAAAGCACATGAGCAAACAAAGCCAGAAAAGCTAGTCCTGCCCAGGTTTCCTACAGGCAATTTTTTCAGATGGAGAACCAGGATTAGCTCAGACCACACTGCCCTTGCTCTCTCTGCATTGGAAACCCACTCAAAGCATGCAGAACCTGACTCATGCAGAGACAATCAGGCCACAGAAAACATTGCTATGAAAGAATACTGAGGCAAATGACAATTAGAGGAACATCAGTGACCATCCAAGGAGTATCTGAGAATACTCTAGCACTTGAGTGAACCAACACAGGCAGCCGAGCACTGAAGGGAGCTTCACTGTCTCCACGTCCATGCTCTGCCAGGGCCACAGTGGTATTTATTTCTCCTCTCTGCTGACAGTACACCCTCACAAGCTGTCCCTATCCAGGGTTTACAGGAGAGGGAAAGCACCCAAACAAGAAATCAAAGAAATCCTTAGATTGTCAGTAACTAAAACAGTCAAAACAGCAGCTGTGGGAAAAGAGGGGAAGCAGTTGCTTGGAAGGTACCTGGAAAATGTCAGTTTTATTAACTGTAATAAAAGGGTAGCTATCTTCTCAGGACAGGATGGGCTGAACACTTTCTTTTAAAGGCCAATCTTCAGCTGTAAAAGGCCCAGTCTCTGGACAACAAGTGGCTCAATGATGTGGCTCAAGACCTTTTGGACACTACAATTCATGAGAATTTGGCTGCTTAAGCAAAACCAGCAAAGCAGGTAGGTATTGTCACAAGATACATGTTCAATTTATATATATCCCTGGGGGGAAAACCAAAACCAAACCAACAAATTTTAAAAATTGTAAAAAAGAAAAACAAAAAATACCTAATAGTCCAGGCAAAACTCAGACAGGTAGAAGATATTGCCAGTGATCAACAAGGTCATGAAGTGAACATTGGATTTGGTCAAGGATATTTCTGATATGCATGCAGCAAGACTCTAATGATTCCTGAGACAGCAACCAGGGGAAATAGTACTTTGTAGAGGATGAGTGTAATGACAATGATACCCATGCAGACTCACTGCAGAACTGCTGTGCTACAGACTGGCACAAGCCTGGTTATGGCGAGCTTCCAGAGCACAATTCCTTTCTGCTTCTGGGCTCTGATTCAGAACGAGAAACAAATGTGCAACCTTCCCTCATGTCAAGGGCAATTAATCACAAAGAGCCACCAAGGTTATCTTGCACGTTTAAAAATTATCAGTCAGTGGGCGGTTATTTCATGTCTGATCCCAAAGGGTTTGCCAGAAATATGGACAGCCTGTAACACAGTCACAAAGTTTTACAGTGCTGCGCGAGACTCTTCAGAGATCAATATGGCTGTGGTGGGTTGACCTTGCATGGATGCCAGGAGCCCACCAAAGCTGTTCTGTCACTCCCTTTCTCAACCAGACAGAGAAAATAGAGAACGGCTCATGGGTTGAGATAAGGATAAGGAGAGATCACTAAGCAGTCACCATCACATGCAAAACAGACTCATCTTAGAGAAAATTAATTTACCATCAATCAAATCAGAGGAGGAATTTGAGAAATAAAACCAAATCTTTAAAATATCTTCTCCTCACCCCACCCTCTTCCTTAATTTTGCTCCCCATTTTCTCTGCTTTCTCCCCTGAGTTGTGCTGGGGGATGGAAAATGGGAGCTGCTGTCAGTTCATCTCAAATTTTCTCTGCTGGACCTTTGTCTTCAGGGAGAGGACTCCTCACCCTCTTCCCCTGCTCGAGTGTGGGATGCTTCCCATGGAAAATAGATCTCCACAAACTTCTCTAATGTGTATCCTCCCCACAGGGTGCAGTTCTGCCCAAACTGCTCAAGAATGAGTCTCTTCCATGGGGCACAGTCCTTCAAAACCATCTCTTGTAGGGTTACAGAAAATCTGCTCCAGTCTGGGCTCTTATTTCCATGCATTCACTGGTCCTGCCAGGAGCCTACTCTAGCACAGGGTCACAGCCTTTCCCACAGAGCTACAGCTTCCTTTGGGCAGCCACCTTCTATGGCTGCAGGGGAATGTCTGCTCCACTGCCTGCAGCACCTCCTCCCCTCCTTCTCCACTGTCCTGGGTGTCTGCAGGACTGTTTCACATATTCCCACTCCTCTCTTCTCCAGCTGCAATTTACCTCTGTGCAGTAACTTTTTCTCTCCTTAACAATGCCCAGAGGTGCCACCTCTGTCACTGATGGGCTCAGCCCTCAGTGCTCCACTTCCAGCCCTTTTCTTCCATTGTTAATACCCGATTGGCTTACACTATGATTGTAATAAGAAAATTCGTGCCAAGTCAGTTGCAGCAGTTATCAGATCTCCAGAGAACTGTATGACTCAAGGGCTGTAGAGAGCAGGTCAAGACCAGCACACCTAAGAAAGTCTTATAGTAAATCTTGCTGGAGTGGTGCCATCCCTGAAAGCATCAGCCAGACCTCCAGTAAAGACATCAGAACCATTCTACAGAGCCTATGCACCTGAATGATGAACAAGCACTCCAGGATGAGACACTATCATTAGCATCAGACTTCTAGGTTATACTTTTAAGTAACCAAAACAAGTAGAGCCACAAATTCAAGGTAAATCCCTGAACCCACAGCCTCTAACTGCATATTCATTCTTTATGCTCCAGTGCTCCTTAGACTCTCTTTAGTAGACAGTATCTGATAGCACTAATTTCTCTCATCATAAATCATAGCAAAAGAGCAAAATCAGAGCCCAACCATTTCAACTGACTTGTGTTCTACTTTTAGCTCCACATAGGCCTCCCATGGACAACTAACCTGCATATATTGTAATTTAAACTCTCAAAGCATTATAATAAAAAGACCATACACCACTTCAAAGGGTATTGTGATAATTAGTTCATTCATTATAAAGTACTATGAATTTTTCAAAAGAGGAATGCTGCAGAAAAAATATTGTACTGCTATGAAACTATAACAATTTACAGAACAAATATTGACAAAGTGCAGAGAGGATCATGACCTTCAAGTAAATAATTTTTATTTTTGATCTTGGCATTTTTATGGACCTTATCACTGTAAAGTCTGAACCACTCACAAATACTAATTAACTGAGACTTTTTAATTATTCTCCCTGCTTACACAAGGGAAACCCTAGACCCAGTCCAATCTAAGTTCTCCTTTAACACTAGATGAGTCAGAAGAAAGGAAGGACAAAGCACAGTATGTAATGCTGATACTCACTGACCTAATACATTCTTCCAAGAAGGCTGTGAGAAATGGAGCAATCTCTGAATTATCTGAACTCATACACAAGGTCTCATGGTGCCATACGTGAAATATTTATAATCCTCTCAGCAGTGGGTCTGAATGCTCTATACTGTATGCACAAGCAATAAGGCTTCAACTTGTAAAGCAAGCAATGTTAATATATTCAATGCTCATTCTCTTGAGCCTGAGACTGTTTCTTAAAACATTTGTAGTAAAGGATCATAGATTTAAAAAAACCCAAACAACACAGTATTACAAACCTATCTAACAGATCAAAGTATTTCTTGCTAATAGCATGACTGTACCAAAGAGTAAATAGGCACCATTCTCAGATTATTTAGTATCAGATCGATGTATACAAAGATCCTTCCCCACATGCATCATTGTTTTCCATGGAGAACAGAAGAACCTGGGCCTGTCAGAAATTCTTTCATGTTTTCCAGACAATTGATGGTATCTTTGATTACATTTTAGCAGCTGCCCTGCCAGCCTCAGTCCCTGGCAAGGGCAACACAAAGGCCATGGAGTTGATGTCTGTGATGTAGAGGAGTAATCAAGATCTTTGTTCACAAGTAGATCTTGGATACTTGTTTTCACTGGGGCTGGAGTCAGCTTTTCTCCAAGAGTTAAATGAAAAAGGAGGATAATCTCAGTTTTAATAAGCTAAACTCAGTTCGTACTGTTCACCATCAAACAAAAAAAGAAGCCCTCCAGGGAGGTGAATCTCCAACCCTATTGATTTCATAGCAATGGGGCTAATTTATATGTTTTTTTTCCCACGGGCTGCTGTTTTGCTGCAGATTGTTGGCACAGCAGCACAGGTGCTGTCAGGACCCTCAGCAGCCCTTTGCCCCGAGTGCCTCATGCCCTGGGAGCTGTGTGATGCAGCCTCCTGCAGAGCCAGCCCTGCTGGAACAGGACAGGCAGGGGACAGGGCGATGGCTCACCTCTGCTCTGCCAGCAGGCAGCATGGAGCTGCCCAACTGAAGACCGTCAGGCAGTTTAGATTAAATTAACCCCATCTCTGAAGGACAGCCTTTCCCTCTTTCTGCTTGACAAGCAGTGTTAATATGCCAGCTATATTCCAAAATTATTCAAAGCCCAGTCCTGTGCAGACTAAATACGCTGAGTATTTGGTAATATTTCTTATTTAAAAACATGCCATTTGTGTTAATATCACTTTCTTCTGACTGGAATTAGTTTACACTACATTGAAAAGCCTATTCTATTGACCAAGAAGCAGAGTAAATTGAGAAAATTAATGACATGTTGAAATAAATGACTGCTTTCTCCTCTATTAAGCACATTGAATTTAGGAAAAAAAAATACAGATGTATGGCAAAAACTGTGGAGCACGGCCTTCTTAACAGTAATACATTAAAAAATTGAAAAACTGTTAATTCTAAGTGGAAAGGAACTTAAATGTTAAAAAAAAAAGTAAGATAACAGCACTAATGACTATTTGGAAATGTCCATTTTCATATTTCCCATTTTTGCATAATCACACCACTTAATAAAGCTACAGAAAGATACTGTGCACTGCAAATTTTAATTTATGCAGCATGTAGTTCAGCTGCAGTTCTGAGACAGCCTTACTTCTTAGAGGATTAGAGCACAGTATTATTTTAATGTTGCTCCGCAAAGACATTAATTAAACAGTATATTGATACGTTCAAAGCTGGTTGAATTTCAGGCCAAGAAAGCTTTCTAGCTATCTTTTTAAATGTCTTCTGTAGACATTTATCAAATTCTGCAGGTTTGCTTGCTGAAACTGATAAATCTTATTTACGTTTGAGGAGTTTTAACCCAGCCTGTTTGGTGGCTCGGATGAGCAGTGTTTAGATCAGTTGCACAGCTCTCCAACCTGCACAGAATCCCTTCCTGAGAGAGCTCTTGCTACTGCCAGAATTAGTCTGTGTATCCATTTTCTATGAGCCGTGTTTGTGTTAGAGAAACACATGCCAGAATCTTGTCAGCTGAACTCGCTACTTGCTGTCTAAGCACTGCTGCTGCTGCAGCCACTGAGAATATTTTGATTTGGAGGATAAGATTTATAGCATCTCAACTTAGTAAATAATGAAAAAGCCATGGCATATACAAATCATCCTTGCAGGTTCTAAACTCTATAATAGTTTTGCTTTCTTCTAAGGTTTCAACAGAAAAAAATAAACAAACAAAACCCAACATTTGAAAGGCATAGTGGTATCTCCAGCTTTTGCTGCAGTATTTGAAAAACATACATTACAGTAAAAATCCCAGCCTAAAATAGAAACCCTTAGTCAGCAATTACTGTGGAGCAATGTAAGTCCTAATGTATTTACAGATGAAAGAGGGTCACACAACTCAGCCAAAATAGTTCCTTTTCTGAAAATCACAATTCTAGTTGAGTTTGTAATACCAAAAAAAAAAAAATCCTGTATATTTACAGTCAGCTTATAGGCAGCTGGGGTACATTTCCTTCTCCAGTAAAATATGTACTTTCATATAAATCAAGTTTATAGTTCACATGGTGCTGTAAATGCGTTAAGTCTGTTCCTTTTAAAAGTGTATTAACAATTTTCAGAAGAGAGAAGAAGCCATTTGTAAAGCACACGCCTCCAAAAACCTCCTGAGGGGAAATGGAAGGATAGAAGGGCCAGCAGGACATAACACTTTCATCACTCTCTCTGACACAAGGGATCAGGACACAATTTTGAGGCCAGTCCATAGGATAAAGGACATATTGCATGAGAAAATTAGACAAGAAAAACAGCTTACAGGATAACACTTGTTTTTTGTTTTTTTTCTCCCCTCAGTGTAGGTCATGTGAGTTCATACCCTAAATTCTGCAGTTAATTTCAGGGTTAAACATCTCAAGATCTCAGATGATCCAATTTTTACTGGTATTGAATAAAATCAGAAACATCTCCTTGATATATGGTTTGGTTCAAGGCTGAGTCATGGTTCACCTAAAAGAATCATGAACTTCTGTTAACCTTTCTCTGAAATTAAGTCAGTTAAGTGCTTCCTATAAAAAATGGAAACTAGTTTCACACCATACAACTGCTCTACCCTTCCACTTCAAAGCCAGTAAAAAGTCAGTATTTGTAGTCACTCCAACTTGTCTGAAAAAAAAGAAAAGTTGAGATGCTCCTTCACAAATGAAAGAGGCAAATAAAGTGAAACAGTCATCCTTAGGAAAAAAACACAGTATTTGGGAAACTAATTTCACCCACTCAATTGCTAAAAATGATGAAAATGGTGAGAGTTTATTTTGGGGGATTTGTTTGTTTATGGCTTTTTGTTTGTTTTTTTTTTTTTTTTAATCAAGACAGGTATTTCGTTACCAAAACCCAAAGCTTTTCTACCACAACTCATCTATAACTGTTTCCACTTTATTCAGTAGGGTCCTTTCAAGCCTAGGCAACTTTACAGGAGTTCTTAATTGAAAAAAAATAGCAAAACTCAGAAATTATTCCTCTCCCTTCTCTCCTACACCCTTATCTATTTACAGTAAAAATAAAAGAACAACTTGAAAAGCCTATGTCCCTAATACACTGGAAAATATGCAGTGTAATTCACAAGACACTAAGCCTTTCTTTGTAGACATAAAAGCCGTAGCAATTCCAAACTACATTTCTCAAACAGCAGGTATCAAAGAAGAAAGGAAAATATTGTTGTGCAACTGCCAGAGAACAAATAACCCCACTAATTCTGCTCTTCATACCTTTTCCTAAACCCACTAAGTGAAAACCATTACACATTTTGAACAATTTTATAAGTACATGCAGGTAATCAAAATGCAGAGCATAAAATGAGAGTTGATTAATTAAATATTAATTGACATAACTAAACCAACCACTGAGTTCATTTCAAAAAAAGAAAAAGAACATGGTTTTCTAATTTAATTATGAAAGCCTGGAATATTATAAGATGGAAGACCTAAAAAAGTGATCTAATAATACCATCATATACTACTGTTGATCAAGTCTTGAGATATGTAGACAACAACTTTAGTTTGGAAATCTAAACCCCAAATGCCAGTTTAAACCCATATCATTTTAAATTTTGCTTTTTTTCCCAGCTCTTTTTTATGCGCAAAAAAAAAATTACTGCAAATGTGGTTACTGAATTCTTCTTATTGTACCTCAATTAGAAGCTCAAAATAATTCTGAAACACAAATTCTGGATGTATTGTTAAAACAATAAAAGCTTAAAATATAACATAGGAAGAACTGAATGCCTTTCTGATGACAGGTTTAACAGAAGTGGGATGAGAACAATGAAGTGGAAAGCCAAGTAGGTAGGAGCTAAAAATAATTCATATGAAAAATTTGGGAATTTACTGGTTGAAAATGACAGAGGAGAAAAAAAGGACTGAAACCATGAACTGATGACAGATTCATGGTGCACCATCACCCTTATGTGGCTGTGAAAGGACAGCTGCTACCCTGACAAATGGGAACGGGAGAGGCAATGCTAAAAAAAAGGAGGTAAGTATTAGTGCTCAACACCACTGCAAGACAGCTAAAGGTAAGATCATACTTTTTCAAGCCACCGTTTGTGGGGAAAAAAGCATGACAAGGGTACATGCGCACATTCTGAAGTAAAGCTGGAAATATGTATATTTTTCTTCAGCAGGACAAAATAAAGGCTAAGAAGGAAAAACATTAATTAATAATTAAATTAAAATAATTTAATTATTAATTAATTACCCTCTATTAATAATTTAAAGTGGGTACACATACTGGAAGGAGGGAAAGTGTAAAATAACAAATGGACCCATATCACAAATAAATTAAAGTGGAAAAAAACGCACAGATTTCCATTAAAAACAGCAACAAAAACCTGAAACAGCCTATGACAGGATTAAGAAGTGAAAAGATCTTCAACAAACTCAGTTTATAGACAGAATGTAATGTAGTTGACTGTTATGGCCTACAAAGTTCTGGTGCTCAACTTGAAAAATTTAATTAGATGAGTAAATGTAGGGAAAGGGCAAAAGAGAGCAAAAGGGCTTGAGCAACAGAACAGTTGTAGAGCTGATCAAAAGAGAGATGGGACCTACAGTGTTTAAGACTATTAACTTCACATTTGTAAGGAAACACTATACTTATAGTTAGGGCTTTTTGCCAACAAATGCTTCAGTGTGAAAGTTCAGAGCTGACTGACTATAGGCAGCAATTGTCTTTGACTAGCCAGCAAGGCCAGAATTAGTCTCCATCTTCCACCCCTTGTTACAAACCTTTGTAAAACAAGCTCATTAAAACTAATGACATATACTAATAAGTATCTAGTAATAACATTCAAGTCCCTTCCATACAGTATTTATGACATATTTTTAAGTTTCATGTTCCCAGTATATGTACACCTAATACCTCAGAACATAAAGGTACACTTCAAACATGTAAACTCAAGTTTCATCACAGAAAAGTAAAGATATATAAATGTTTTTGCCTGTGTAAAATATGGAAAGCATGCATCCCAACTATAAATAAACCTTTCATCACTTTCTTTTTTCTTTCACTAAAAATTCAATACTTTTATGTGATCACATGCATTTTCATCACACACATTTTCATCCAAAACCCAAATTTCAGTCATTATATACAACTGAAAACCAAAAGCACATTTCATATTCTGAGATGCAAAGAACATGCAAGGAAGATGTCTTACAAGTAAAGCACATCCACTCTGCTGCTAGCAGTCACTCTTGCAGCTAAACTGAAATTTGGTCAAACTAACATGCACAAATGTGCATTTAAGCCTGTCAAGCCTCAAGCCTCAAAACTGTACACAAACCTGCAGGACAGCTGGACTGTGATACAATCAAAATACAAAGTAAAGCCTTGGCAGAGAGGGATGACCAGCAAAGCTTCACTGTATATTGCACATTCACTGCACACAGATATGAGCTGAGATACTTGCAGAATTTAAGAAGAGTACACACTGTTCAAGCTGAATTAATTTCTAAGAGTTCTGGTTACTCATTTACCTGCAGCATAGCACAGTGCTATCAAATGTCCTTTGAGAAATCATAATTGCAGACTATGTAAATTATGTCCCAGAAGGACAGTGTGGGTCTCATTGACATTGCAGCCTGTCTTTTGCATACAGTAATACAAAGGGCACTTTGTATTGCTGCAGTTTTAATGAATCAATATGTTTCTATATGACTTAAGCATACAATACCTGAAATATAAGCTACTTATCACAATCACAAGTACAGTCAAGTATTACTTTACTTGAGGGGATGCAAGTCCTATTGTTATAACATAACAACAAGCAATATAGAGAGAGGAAAACAACAATTCAACCATGCATATTTTGTGTCTAATTTCTACAGTTTAAGATTGCAATGTAAAACTACGTATTTGTTCTACTTTTAAATGTGTTCTTCTCTGTGATACTAAAATGATTCCTAAATTCTGTGTCATGGCAACACAGTCCATTCATTGTAGATGTAACTATGCTGTCCCATATTCAATGTTATTCATTGTCTGAAGCATCAGGTGGAATAAAGGAAAATGGAAAGGAGATAAAAGTACTAGTTTAAAAGTATCCTGCAGTGACTCCTGCATCCCAAAATGCTTCACAAAGCCACATCCACACAAGACAACTTCATACCTTTCTACGAGTTTTAGGTACTATTAAAACACAGCAAACCTTTCATTTTAACACAGTTTAGAGAAGGAGGACCTAACTGATAACATCAGTTAGATAACATTAAAGGAAGCCCAATACAATTCAATTCAGTATTAACCCTCCATTCTTGAATTCCTTTTCTATTCTTCCGAAGAAGTGACATTTTCAGAAGCACAGATCCCACTTCCCCAAAGAACTGACATGGTGCAGCAATGTATCAATCACCCCAAGCACTGGGCTCAATTTATCTCCAAGTGCCAGTCCACACTGAGCTCGTTCAGGGCCCATTACCCCATCCACAGAGTAATGTGCATGGCCTTCAAGAGACAAGTATATATCTGCCACATAACATGCAAAAGGCAGTGTGTCAATGAATTCTGGTAGGCTCCTGATGCATTTATAGCGCACACAAGGGACTTTCTCTGTGGATCAGCCGCAAAAGCAGATCCAACATCAGGGCCCTGAAGGTTCCAATGTCCCTGCTTGGCACACCCTGCCCACATCCTAGGACCTCATTCCAGCCCACAGGGCCATCACAGCAATGCCACAGCAGGACTGGTCTCCAGCCCTTCCCTGCCCAGCCGGGCCTCTCCTGTTCCCAGGGAGGGAACTGGTGCCCAGGACCCAGGCCTGCTCCCTAAAATGAAATTTAGATTCCATCTCTATCATAAAGAAACAAGCTACATATTTGCCAAGACTTTAGAAAACAGAAAGACAAAGTGAGGCTGCACAGAGCATCAATTAGAGATGGATGATTTTCAAAAATACTCAAGATTGTCAACAGTAGCAACTGTGTGCCCTAAATATTCCCAAGTACCAAATGTTTCCATAAAAATGGATTTCAAACATGAATTTTTATATCCCATTGGACAAAGATTTACTAGTGACCTCCTTCAAAACTCTGAGGAGAGCAAGATTTCCTGTTTTGAATACCTTCAGTAATTTGTGGTTTTGAGTACCTTCAAAGCGCTGCTTTGAATACCTTCAATACCTCAAATTGAAGAGGAACTCATGTATTTTTAAAAACAGGGGAAAAAAAAATCAGTAAAATTCCCCCTTGTACATTCACCTTTCCATGAGAAGCAAAACATTAGCACAAAAACATTAGTCACAATATCAAATGAATTGCTATGAACTGTGCTCACAAGTCATGTTGCAAGTCCTGGACAACCACAGGGGTGGTCAGAGCTTCATAGATGCTACTCCTAAACAGTAAATGCACAGACTTGTGTTTAAAAACTCTGGAGTATCATTAAATAGGAAATTAAATTGGCAGCCTCTAAAACCACTAGTGGTCTGCTGACCTGGGATGTTTTGGGAAAGCAGAGGATGAGTACCCAGGGCAGTACAAGAAGCCATTTTGATACTAAAGTGATGAGAAGTAGGGGCCTCCCAGGACATAAAATCTTGAGGATGGGAGCAGGAACACCAATCATGGCCAGTTACTGGTTACTGAAGGAATGTTAGCTTTGCAAGTTCAGTAGAAACAGCATAACAAGGAAAAACAGGGAGCATACATCTCACACATGTAAAACACCCTTGTATGAGGTGCAAAAAATAAAATAAATAGCCATAGAAAATGGCTGCTGCTTCTTCAGGGGCAGAGGCCAAGGAATAATGGGATTGTCCATGTTCCTTCTCAGTAAGGGATGCCACAGCTCACCACTGGGGTCTCAGCAAGTCTTCCTCCTCCCCAGCAGAGACTGAACACTGCTTTTTGATTTGCTGCTCACTACATTCTGCAACTTCAACCCAGCAATCATACATAAAGTACTATCTTTACAATTTAATTGGGTTAAGTATGTTAGGATTTCAAAAAGCTCTTTATGTGTGTGTGTGCTTTCTGCTCCAGCCTTCCCACATGACAAAATGATTGATACCACAGCAACCACTCAAGAGTAAATGCAGACATAACAGATGAGTGCAGCATGAAAACCTGGGAAAGCTGTAGAATCTCCATCATGAGAGGGCTGAAAGCAAAATAATGGCCCAGGTGTACTCAGATCTGCTGTGTGCTTTTTGACTTATTTTTTATGATACTATGGGAAAGAATAAATGCTAATTTAAAAAAATATATACTAAATACTTATAATGGGAAAGGAGACTTTGCAATAGAACTGAAGCTGAAAAAGGGCAATGGTGGTATACATTAGTGCTATCTAGTCATGCGTTCTTCCTGTTATTACATTTAACATATGTAAAAATGAGAGCTATTTTCAAATCTAACACACCATTGGAAGAATTACCCAAGCCATAACACTCAACTGTATCAGACATCAGCAAAAACTTCACCTTAAAAAGTTACATAGCTCAGACCTTCCACAAGTCAAAAGGTCATTGGCAACCATCAGTAGGGATGGGCCCAACACAACAATACTTAAAGGCATTAGACAATGGTTGAGTAAAAACATTATTTCATACATAATTCCTAATCAGTTTTAAATATATATGTAGCACTGAAAATAAAAATTGGCTGTTTGCTGAGACCTGAGACATGCAGGAAATTAATTAGTAAAAAAATTGATACTACATATAGCTCCATAAAAGTTATTTGCTCAGTTTGGCTGCACATGGAGTTAGAAAGGCAACAGAACAGCCCATGGCACTCAGAACTACAGTTTGCAATAGTCACAGTGCACAGTATTAAAACTGGCCTTTTAAAATAGCAAAAAAGAATCCCATCATTAAACTCTATCTTTTCATCTGTTCAGCAAAGCCCTGTTGAATATAAAAATATTCTTGGTAAGTTTTTTCTGGAGAAAAAAAGCTAACCAATTGAATAGAAGTATGCTGTAATCTTATTCCAAAAGTTCCATACCTTCTCGGTGATTTCTCATGGGCATCTCCTTGCAGCACTGACTCCTTCTTCTCCACAGCACAGCCAACAAACCCCAAGCCTCCTCACCCAGCTAACCCACTCTTTTGTAGCACTCATCCTTATTGGACACAGCTGTGGCCTATTAAGGGCAGCCTGTTCCTAATCTTTGGTGATTGGTACAGCTGCAACTCCTCAGGGGTGAAACTGCCTTCTGCACTATTATCTTACATTCTATCCCTCCACAGAATTAAAAAGAATTTATGGGGACAGAATATAGTGCCCAGCATGTTTAAAAATCATCAATATTAACTGCACAGTTGCTGAGCAACAGAGATGCAACAAAATCTTATACTGAAAAGCACCTATATATTCCACTTTTTTTTAGGGAAAAAGATTCAAAACAACAATTATCTTAGGAACAACATAATTAGAAAGCTGATTGGAAAAGACTCCGTTTGCATAACTTACTAATGTCTGCGTAATTTTTTATGTTTTGCACAAATTTGTAGACAAATACACAGAATTATGCTCTTATTCACAAAACTAGAGAAACATGTCATGCAAGTTAAGAGTTTCCTCAGTCTAATGCATCAGATTCAGAACATTTTTGCAACCTACGTGTTACTATGGCAACTTTTTTGTTTCCTTAAAATGTAAATTAACTTTGAGGCTTCATTACAAACTCTTTATTTCCTTTGTGTTTGTACATAATTTCTTCTCATATATAGAATCAGAATAGCTTTTTACTTCAAATGGCTACATTTTATATTAAAAAATGAAGTTACGGTGAGTACAAGTTGGGATTAAATCAGTTTGTAAGCACATCTCTGCTTAACCTTGACTTTTAAACCACAACAATAAATAAATGCAGGAGAAAGCAATCAAACAAATGAGTTTTATGGCAAAGGTTTCTTAATTTGGCTTGTACAATTATAAACATCTAGAAAATGAAAATGTGCTGCAAATTTCAGCCCTTTTCTTGCTCTTTTTTACTGCTAATTCCATTGAAAACCCATTTTACTAGGTTTTTAGTCACTTTTTTGTAACAAAAATTTAAAACATCTGGAAAAGAAAGTATGACTGCTCTGTTTTTTAATGAAGAAAATTGTGTTTTGATATGCCTCTCTGGTTCTGGACAGGCTTACTGAATTCAAGAACCTGCCTGCCTTAAAATGCTCAGGTATCTGCAGTTCCTGTTACAGTGAGCATTACAGGAATTATGTAAGCCCAGAGATAGATGTGACATCTTCATCACCATGTCAGAGAGTCATAGCATCAGAATGAATCTGAAAGAAAAACTACTCCTTTTAATTTGACTCTCATTTCTTGTCTGCTGAAAAAAAGAAAATAGCAAATCTCAACTTGTCAACTGACAAGAATTTTCAATCTACTCATTAAAATACCTGCAATAAATAGAGACTTTCAATTCCTTTTACACCATTACTAAACATATATAATTTCTATCAGCTGAGCTTAATATTAAAAATTCTTATAAATCTAATGCATTTTCGCTTTTATCATAATGGAGCTCAGAAAAGTGAGGAAGAAAACTTTAAAACATGACAATACAATAAAACACACATGAACACGTTGGAGGTTAACAATACACAAAACTTGGTCTCCCCACCATGGGCATCTAAGCAAGCTGCTCTAGTAAAAGGTGTCCCTGCCCATAGAAGGAGATTGAAATAGATCATATTTATACCTATTTGGAAGATTTATCTATATCTATTTATAGATTTATATATATATTTATTTATTGAAATAAATCATCCCTTCCAACCCAAACCACTCTAAGACTCTGTGATCTGTGCTGTCTTCCTCAGGGAACAGTTGCCCAGAAGTTTGCAACCAAGTAATCTAGTGCAAAATAACCATCTAGCAAAGACAAATGACTTATAAAAAGGGCACAGAGCCCCTGTTCATCCTAGTTCTCTGTCAGTATTAGAAATAAAAAATCAGACTATATTCCAACAAAATTAAATCAGGATACTGGTAATTCGTTAGCTAGTACACAAAACCCTAATGCCCAGTGAACTAGATTATGCAGCCAGCCCTATTCTAAGCTAAAAACCAGACTGTCACAATTTTATCATGGGTGAAGGGATAGTCAAGGCTATACTTGTAGTTATATAAGCACACAGGCAGAGGGAACATGGAATTTATTTCTAAGAGAGCCTAGAAACTAAGTGAAAAAACCCCACAGTATTCAGAATCATGGGATCCCTTGACCATCTCCTTCTTTGCCGATGTTCCTATGGGTGCATGCAGGAGGAAGCTGCATTCTCTTTGGAGAGCATGCAAGAGAGAAACTAAAAGTAGACAAGAACTATTAAAGAAATTCAGCATCTAGATGATGAAAATGCCTGTGAAGAGACACTGAGGAGAAATGATATTTCATAACTTCTGTTATTTTAACTACTTGCTCATGTATAATTGAAGAATCTCTTTCTTGCACTTCTGCGAACAGCGAGCGTCTCTAGACTTGTTAAGTGACTGCAAGGATACGGTTCTGGCTCCAGATAAGGCCTAAGTGCATAATTAAGTAGAAGCACATACTACTAACACTAATAATTCACTGCATTGGAGTATGAAGTTGCACAACAGCCATCATTTTTAGGGCCTGTGGAATAAGGAAAATAGCCTCACTTCACCATCAGAAAACAGCGTCATCAGGAGCTGCAGTGCCCAAGTATGGAACAAGGAACTGTGGCGTGGAGCAGAACCTTCCCAGTTAAATATATGCTTCAATCAGTTGTTTTGAAAGAGTTTCAGCATGGATTATCTTCCAAAGATATTTACCTCACACACCCTACAGATGGTCAATAAACCAAGGCAAAAATATACCAAGTAAAGTCTCATGTCACTATTTGCTAAATAACAGGTAAAATACACATTTAATGTTTTAACAGTCTTTAGGGAAGACACAAAACTTCTTAGAATAATAAAATGCAAGAAGTTTTACTAAAATGTTAATCAAAATAATGGAAAGTTGAAAAGAGTCAACAAAATGGGGCTCTTACTATATTCTACCAAAGAAAATAACACACAGCAAAGTGATTTTTATCTTTAAAGGCTTGCATCTAAAACTCATCAGCATCCATTATAATTCTATAAAATAAGATAAGGCAGCATCTGGTACAATCTATATAGTTTTATAGCCAAGTACACAAAAATGCTTCAAACAGTTACAAGATCTTTTCACAATAAATGAAGCTGAAGCCTCTTTACTTCCTCTACCAGCATGCATTATAAAAACAAAGGCAAAAGCTAGAACAAAAGAGGAATAAAAAAGAACATTCACTTCTCCTAATGACTAAATAATACTTTTAAAGGATTAACAGATAATGGGACCTGCTGATGCACAAGAAGAAAAAGCATCTTCACAACCATTTTAGTTTAATCTCAATTAGTTCATAGCCATAAGCAAGGTGATACTCAAGCATTGACCATTTCAAACAACTGTTTGATTCTCTTGAGGCTAAATCTATTCCCAGATTCACAATGCACATCTCCAAAACATGTGCAAGTCTGAGTAATGGAGCAGAGGTTTGGTTTTTTCTTCCTTAGAGAAATAAATTTGTATTGAAAGAATAATGCTGGAAAAAAAAAGTCATTTAATACAATAAAGACAGTAGCAAATTTCAAAAGATATAATATAAGATCATTTGCAGGATTAATTAGCAGTCAACACAAAGCCACATAAAATGCAAGTGCTTTTACAAAAGCTAGTGTAGAGAGGGACAAAGAAATTTTAACTTGTCATATAGTAACTTCAAAAAACTTTTATTTCTTGTCTTTTAAGAAACATTAGTACTGCTCAAGAAAGCAAGAACGAGTATCCAGGTCCTCTACATCTCTAAGTAGAAAAACTCGGTAGTGCATAACTGTTCCACAGACACAAAATAATTCCACACAAAGCTTGCTCCAGCACAAGCTGTGGACCATGAATATATTTGGTTTGCATGGCAATGTCTGGGGAGAAATGGGGGGTTTTAGGGATGTCTTCTGTGAGAAGCTGCTGGAAGCCTCCTCTGTGTCCAAGGAAGCCAATGCCGAGCGGTTCCAGGATGGACACACTGGTGGCCAGAACCGAGTCCTTCAGTGAAGGTGGTAGCACCTCTGTGACTACATATTTAAGGGGGTGGGGAGGATCTGTGCAGCACCAGCAGCATTCAAAAAAGAGGAATGAGAATATGGGAGAGAAGCAGACAGCCCTACTGACACCAAGGCCAATGAAGAAGGGGAGAAGGTGCTCCAGGTGTCAGAGCAGAGATTCCGGTGAAGACCATGGTGAGCAGCTGCCCCCCAGCAGTCCATGGGGATCCACAGTAGAGCAGAGATCCCCCTGCAGCCTCTGAAGGACTCCTCCATGCTAAAACAGAAGGATAGATGCATGGCCAAGGCAGGCTGTGGCCTCACAGGAAGCCTACAATGAAGCAGGCCCCTGGCAAGACCTGTGGATCCAGGGAGAAAGGAGCCCACACTGCAGCAGCCTGCCCCTGACTGACTAACCCCATGGAAGGACCCATGCTGGAGAACTTTGTGCAGGAGTGTCTTCCATGGGAGGGACCCCATGCTAGAGACAAGGAAGAGTACGAAGAGGAAGGAGCAACAGAGACAATGTTTGATGAACTGACTGCAACCCCTCCTCCCCATCCCCCTGCACCACTCAGGGGAGAAGGCAGAAAAATTGGGAGTAAAGTGAAGCTCAGAAGAAGAGAGTCAGGGGGTGAAAGTCTTTTAAGATTTGGGTTGGTTTCTTGTGACTCTACTCTGATTTTCATTGGCAATAAATTAAATTAATTCTTCCCTGAATTATTTCTTTATTAAGAAGAATTTGTCTGTGATGGTAATTAGTGAGTGATCTCTCCCTGTCCTTATATCAACCCAGAAGCATTTCTGTCAGCACAACTTGCTAATTCTCCTTTTGCCAACAGATTTGGAACTACACAGACATCTAAAAATTGGACAGTACTGCATCCAGATAAACATCACTGCAGACTGCAATGAAAACAAAGCTTTTAACAACCCATAGGACCAAACAGGCACATGTTAGCAGAGAACTTTACAAAGCCATTTGCAGCTCACCCTATTGTGGGGCAGGTTCTGTGTTTCCAATATCAGAGTAGCCAAGGGATAACCTGGAGATAAAAGCCCTTCACATGCTAGGGTAACAAGAGCAGACTGTCAGAAACAATCAATCTTTAACACAAATCCACATCTTATAAGGAATACCAGAATGTGAATTAGACTAATATCTCCATTTCACTGCTCATTGCATATGAAGAAGTGCTAACAGAGCACAGTCCTGATTCGGGACACCTTTGAGTCCTAAATAGCTTGCAAGACAAACACTACTTAAAAAGTAATCTTCATTTACATGAATCATGATATTTTCTGTTACTTTTTTTTATTGTTTGTTTTTAAATTACATCTGCGACTAAAACAAAATGTATGGTTCAGTTAATAAAATAATTAAAACACTAGCTGATTTTTTGGATTTTTTTTTTGTTCTCTGATACTTTCAGACCCTAGGATAATTTCTCATGAGCCTATTGACTTCAGCAGCCAACAGAAAATTGCCCTGAAGTTAGATGTTTAAATATCTTTCACCTTCGTAAGTTTTAGGTAAACGCACATTTCAGAGAATCGGGCTTCAAGAAATCACCTAGTCCATCTGTCTGGTTCAATTTAAGAATACTGTTCCCAACAGACAAGATTGTGATCTGAAAATAAAACTCTCCTATTCCACAACTTCTCAAGAAAATCTATCTCAATGCTTAACTGTTCTTGCCAATAGCAAGTTCTCCCTACAGCACTACCACAAATCTGTCCTGCTGCAACCTTTCCCAATGTCTAGCTTAAATTTCCCTCAAATCGGCTTGCATTCATTGCTTCTTTTGATCTCCCCACTTTACAGAGAGGATGGTTTGTTATTCTCAAGAAAAAATTTTACCCACTGAAATCTTTTATCATGCTAGTAATCTCTTCTCTAAACTTGGTAATACTAGTGTCTTTAGTTCTTTTTTCTAGGTCATATCTCCTAAAGATTTAGCTATTCCCTTTGTTCTCCTGTGGATCCACTTAATCTTTTCTCATGTGCGACTACAATTAAACATGCAGACTTTCAAACACCACACAGCCTTATGGAACGTTAGAAAAAAGCTGAGGTTCAGAAAATACTTGCCCATTACAAATAATTTTTTCACCTGATAAATTAATACAATCTCCTTTCCTTTATATGGTCAAAAATAATACATCACTCATGTGAAAACACACATTAGTACGCAGTCTGCCTTTAGAAAATATTAGTACTGTTTATTTCTATATTAATTTCCTGTTTGGACATATTCCAAACATGCTACTCATTGCTTCTCACAAGACTAACAAAATTAGTAGGAAGATCTATTGCTCTGAGTAAGATTTACTTGTGAACTGATGTGGTGCCAAAGGTAAAATATAATGAATAGGCAGATTCACTATATTGTGTTGGATTTCTAGAATAAGCATACAAAGCACATTTAGGCAGATAAATGAGTTTTTTTAAACAGAAGCTATTATCACTATGGGTTATAAGTAGCACGTGGATGTAATTTGTAAGAAAAATAAATCTTAGCTAAAATGCAATATTGGGTGGAACAGATACCCCAGTTGGCCAGTCATACTTGGCTGAATGATCAATTCCAACTGGGATATCTAAATACTACCAGAAAACAAATACTGTTATTTTAGTTAGTACAACTGAGTTGTGTCTTTTCTTCGTGTGATTATAAAGAACATTTTTAAAATATATACACTAAGAGAATAATTTTATCTATATTTTGACAAGTGAATTTAAAAAAAATATGGCTTCTATCAGCAATATTATATTGAACTCAACTTGTAAATACATGCTTTTTTTTTTTTTCATTTGGCATTTTTAGTTCAGTTTCAAAAAGTCTCAGTTGTGTGTATCTTGTTTGGGCAGTTTAATATTTGATACAATGTATGCCTGCTAAGAAACAAGAAAAATAAATATTAACCAACAGATCTAAAAAGCACGCACTTTTGTATGATGTGACTCACTCCAGTCTATAGCACTGCCTTTAGGAACAGGTAGTGCTGATAAATGCTGAGAAAGGTCAATAATTCATCACTTGTGCTCCTGGGCTATGAAAACAGGCAATCCTAAAAAGGCTACTGAAAAATCTCTTGCTAATGGCTTTTTTTAAGTTGCTCAGTGGGGAAAACTGGGAGATTTATACCATCGATGGTGCAGTTCCCTGTGAAGACAGACAAGTCGTTCATATTTAACACCCAAAGTGAAAGACTATTTCAAAGCTTCCTCCCATGGGCAGAAAACCTGTCAGACTCCCCCTCTTGGTACATCCCAGCACAGCAGATTCACACAGAGAACATTTTTCCTGCCTCCCTGAAAAGAAAATGATTGAGAATTTTGTTTGCATTGCTTCCATTCATTGCTACACCTCTCTAATCCTATTGAAACAAACAAGCAAACAAAAAACAACGGACTGGAAACATAAAAAAATTTCAAATACAAAGATATTTTATCTCAAAGCGGGACCTCCTCTTATTTTTCTGCAGCTCCAATGTGCCACACACCATCACACAGCCACTGAACTGAGTCTTTATTCTATTTAGTTGCCATAAAACTATATCAAAAATGAAAAGAGAGATTGGATACTTTTCACATTTTTTTTCCTATGTAGCCCTTATTCAAGCTTAGGGCTTTTCAACCACCAATTCTGTTTCCTGGATGGGAAGACCAAACTTTTCACTTCTTCATTCTGTGCTTCCCTCTACGCTGATGTCCCGCACTGAAAATATCATTCATATCTGCCTCTTGACAGCACCCCTCCAAAAAGTGTATGGGAGACAGTAGAAAAAAATTCTACTACAGTGCATTAAATGTAACAAACCCTTCAGCAAATTTGCAGCTCGGACACACCGTCCTCAACTCGGTTTTACTATATATAGGTAACATATGCAGCACATCTGGTATGCAAGGTATCTTACTGTTTTGAGACACAGGTAAAGCATAAAAGAGAAAACTGAAACAATAAAACAAAACAAAACCTTTTTTACCCTCCCACATTCTTAAAAGCAATTATCCTTCTGCATTTAACTGGTTCAAATATTTTTTAATGTTTTAAAGATAGAAGAAAAATTAAAAGATAGCAATATTATCTGTCATACTAAGTCACATTCAAGTTCTTTCTAGGAAAATTTTGAGGGCCAAAGACTCAAAACATTTTAGAAGATAACAGCTCCTTTCCTCAAAAGGTTTTACACAGCAATAAACATTAGCAATACCAGCTTCCTCAAGCCATCAGGTTATATGAGCAGAAAGCTCTTTAAAAATCATCTTGGGTATACTGTCAGTAGACATTTTCAAACATTAGCAGAAGAAGCAGCAGAGTTCTTCGGGGTTACACAGCTAAATAAAATATATGCCCTGTTATTGTCAGTGTCAAAGCGTACATGCTAAAAACAAAAATATGCAAAAAGTTTTTCTGTAGTTTTAGAGCAGGATAAAGTATTTAAATCTGTATAAAAAGTGACAGAAAAAAGATATTAAGTATAAAAGTTAGCCAGGTTATATTTTTCACTATTGTGACACTAACTTCTATAAAGAGAATTGACACAGAAGTGCCTACAAGTGTAACCAATAATTGCTAATTTTTGCCTGAGGAGAAAAAAAAAGGTAACTATGAAAAATTTGCTAAACAGATACCTTATTCATATACATAAGTATACAGTAAAGCTGCACAAATTATACTAAATTTTTGTTTATAGCCATAATCATCTGGTTATAAAAGAACCACTGGAATTCTCTTGTGTCTACTACTGCAATGTATCAACAGAAAATCAGAGCTTATTTTACAGATCTTACTGAACATCTACGCAACAGATTAGGAATCTAGTTTTGAGATCTGAATATTCCAATCCTCTACACTTTAAGAAAGATTCTTGAGATTTAATCTGCTTCTGCTCAGTCTCTCTCCAAACAAAGCTAACATCAGCCAAATCTCCTAAACCATTCAAAACATCAACACACCTTTTGATAAATTAGACATTTCTATCCCCCAATGAGCTAGCAGGAAAGCTTTGAAGTATATCCAGAGCTGTAACACACCTTGGCTGCCATGTACACACACCCTCCCCAAGTTACTCCATAATCGCCCTACTTTCCATGAGACTCAAAGACACATTTGGAAACTGTATAACTGTATCCTTTACCTTTCCCCATCACTGCAGTGTCTGAATGGTTAAAACTCTCTCTACATGAAAGAGGTCCTTGTCAGGGGCAAAGAAGTTCCCACAATTGATGGAGTGTAACATCAACTCAAATGTTTTTTAATTTCTCTTTGAATGTGTTAAACAATATTAGATAATGAATCACCTAAAATCAGACGTGGGTAGTGAATAAACTTGGTTACTTTTCATTTTCAATAGTTATGCAAAAAAGTTTTAGATACTGAAATTTTAAACACTCTTTCATACTGACTGCAGCTGACTAGAGTATGTTAAACTGCTTTGCTTGAAGATCAGACAGGCATGGGACTGCAATTATATATCACAATACCCTTTTCTGGGTTCACAGCTCTATTCATCTTTTAGAAACACTGAAGGACAGATTGGACATAGGGGAACGGATTAGCCACAGGACGACCTGTATTTCCACACAAAAGCCTAAGTGTGGAAAAATGGCACCCTGTGTTACCCATTCTTCACTTCCTGAAAAAAACATATTCATGGAAATAGACATTTCAACAGCTCTTTCCCACTCATCTCAGAACAAGCGTTCATTGTTTCTCAACACCATTTATATGGTAGCAATGTAATGCTACTACCAAACTGCCTCAATCCACAAATGTATATAAAAATATTTAAGAATTAAGACAGGCCCACTTCAGCACAGGAACTTAACTGAAATCAACTTGAAAATTATGAAAAAAAAATCTCAGTTGGCTATTGCAACATACAATCTCATATTTATGAATGGGACTGAACGAGGGTTTGGTTCTGGTATTAAGTTTCAGCTGGCTGTCATGGGAGTTCTACACACTGTAGCCACACAGTACAACTGAAATTATAAAAAATACAATGTGTTAATAGACCACCAGACCATAACCTACCACATAACATCAGTAATTCCAAGTGAGTAAAATGAAAATGAACACAGAAAAATATATATAGTAATTATATAACTTTGAATGAAGATTATGTCAGTTTTCTGTTAAAATCTAGCTATGGAAAAATACCAGGCAGTAAATATTTTGAAAGATGCAAAATTTGAAAGAATATGCATTAATAAATCAGGCTTGAACTTTAATTAATTTTACATGTCATTCTTCTGAAATCAATTGTCTTGCATACGACAGAGATGCCTGGTGTATGGACTTGTACCATCAACTTGTCTCAGGAGATAGGTGTCATCAGCTAATCTGATCAAGCTACTCAAACTGGTGGCTTATTTGAATGTTCTTTGGGACAACAGAAAATTATCCTTCTGCACAAGCAATAATCAAATTAACATGTCCAAGCATTTAACTTATGAATTTGACCACACAGCTGAGTTACAAACAGCAAGCCTGTGTAGCTCATTAGGCTCCAATGGGAAATTAATCTTTTGGCCAGGAAATCAACAGTCTAACATCATGTGCAATGAGACATAGCATTCCTGACTTTTTATAAAATTATAATGTAAAGGGAAACTCTGGCATCAGAAAACTATTTCAAATCTTATGAAGGTAGTGAGGTAATCTCACATGTTTCCTTCCTTGTACATATTTACTTAATAAACAAATGTGGTAGGCATATGGTTAAATTATTTGCTAGTTCTTTCCTCACACTTTTTGTTTTCTTATTTAAAGTAACATAAAACATCAGGTTCAAAAATGGAAAAAAAAGTAAAAGTAAATCTTATTTTGCAAACTGCTTACAATATATAGTTTAAATCCAGTGTTATCTATTTCTCATTCTCTTATATGCCTTCATTTAGATATCTTATGCTTAAATAATTCACTTTTATTGGATATTAAAAGTTCTTCATTTAAAAAAAAAACTCAGTCATACCATGCATATCTTCATTCAACTCCACCAAACTATTTCCTGTCTTTATTGAAACCACAGGGAGGAAGGAATACATACACTGCTGAAGTAATTGCATGGAAAGGGCCAAAATGCTATCGTGGAGATTAGCACCTGTCAAGAAAAGTCTGACAGCTGTCCCAATATATGCAATTTACAGTCAGTATATAGTTTTCATTGCTAAAGAAAGAAGAAATGGTTCAGGAACAAATATAAACAAACTGATCCAATTAAGTTATCCAGCAAGATAAAGAGCTTCAGTTTGCTGTCTGCAGTCCATATTAAAAATGGTTATAATTGTTACAAAAATGTTAAATGTGTTAAAAGTCCTTCAGGTACCGCCATGGGTTCTGCTTTCATTTGCTAGCTTTCTATTCCCACGAGGCAGGATGAAATATTTTAAGGGAAACAAAATGCTTCTTCTTTTGAGGATTTTTTACAGTAACACAGACCTCAAGCCCTAAAAGACCAAAGAAGAAAAAAAGCAGTATAATGGCAAATAGAGTAAAAAAATAGCCTGAAAGTCTGCAAAATCTCCTCAAAACAGGCCCTGTCAATAGACAGATACATAAAAATACAGTTGTCTGAGCATTTTAAAAGAATGTTAAATAAGTTACTATGTGGGAGGCATTGCACACAATGCAATTACAGCAAGGATAGGTTTCTTAAAGGAGAAATCTTTAGCACTGGAGGTATCTGAATGATGTTCCTAAATTAACCAAACAGAGTTTGTTAATTTCAGAAAAAAATATCTGTGAAAACATAAGAGTCTCATGCTTTGCTTAGCCTGACACCAAATTAAAATCAGTACTGATGCTTCAGAGGTTGCAAGGCAGTCACTTTGCCCAGCCTTGAGTGAAACTTTGTCCCAGTCACAGAAAAGTTTTTTCCCTGCTTTACACAGCCAGCACTCCAAGCTAAGCCTAGCTCCTTTTTCCTCTAGCTATATTCTCAACTACAATGGTAAAAAAAGAAAAAATGGATTCACCAAAACCCCATATTGTTTTTATTTTAGTTAATACTGCTTAAAAAAAAAGACTGGACTTTCTCATACACCACAAAATATGTATACATTTTTCTGGATTCACACTTGAATCTCAGACTAGAGTTTGCTATACAAGTAACAAATGGACTAGTTATTTTAGCAGTAGAAGAATAAAAGAAAATACTAATTTCCTGAGGAAAGAAAACAAAACAAAAAAAGGAGCAATACAAAGGTTACTCCCCAGGAAAAATCCCTCTACTCACTTAATCAAACATTTTTTTTCACCCAATTCAAGTAGGAAAAAAAAAAAAAAAAGAAAAGAAAAAAAAAAAAGAGGAAGGCCTGTCCGACAATTCAAATTATTTTCTCCTAAAAATTGTAATCACAGTTTTCTGACCAGAAGGTGGAAAAAACAGGAGCCTTGAAGCCACGCAAAGGCCTTTTCCCGTATCGGGGCAGCGAAGAGAAGGAAGACGCTGAATGCCCAGGATTTGCTCTGCCCTGCCCCTTCCATAGAACTTTAGTGCCATCTATTGAAAATGTACTGAATAAGGAAGAGGCAAAGGATGCCTATTGATTTGGTATAAAAATAAGACGTTTACTTGTTAAGGGTTTTTTTTGGTTTATTAATATTCCCATGATGACTACTGTTTTGTGGTCATCTGATAGCAACAAATATTTTCTATACACTATACGTGCCCCATAAAGAAATGAGACGTCAGCTAAAACATCGAATATAAACATCATACAGATTTCATATATATATATATATATTTATATACACATATAATATATATACATTTAGCAAAGATGTAAGTCTAAGCCTACCTATTACCTAAAGCAACAAAACTGAGCAGGCTTTAACGGAAAGGAAAAATAGCGTGGAAGCACTGCTGTAAATAGAACATACTGGAAACAGTAAAAATAATTAAGGCACCTCGTAAAGATCTTAGTATTAAAGAACAGGATATGTAGACATGCACATACAATTACCTTCTTTAAGAAACTGTGAGTGGATGACAAATATAAGAAAACAGCAGATCGCTGCTCCTGCTAGTGCCCATAAAGCTTTCAAGAGCTGCATCTCGGTCTGAAACTCAGTAAATACCCAGAAAGTCACACAATGAATTTCCACAGCGATGCATCAACGCTTCCCTCTGTGCGCCAGGCGCGGCGGCTCCCGGCAGGGACCACGCTCCCGAGCAGGGCGGGCGAGCCCGGGGCTGCGGAGGAGGGGCCGGGGCTTCACACCCCGCGCGGGGGCAGCGGCAGCGCCGCGCTCTCCTCGCCGAGGCGGCCGGCGCGGGGCCCCATGAATCAGCGCTCCGTCTCCGCGGGAGCCGCGGCGAGCCGGCGGCGGGGGCAGGGAGCCGGCAGCGCCGGGCAGGGTTGCGCAACAGCGCCCGCTGCGCCGCGGGGGCGCGGGGCCGCCGCTCAGGGCGCGCCGCCGCCGGCCGGCGCGGGGCGCGCAGGGGCCGGGCCCTCCCCGCCGAGGCTCCGCGGGAGCCGCTGCAGCATCGCCGGGCTGCGGGTGCCGCTCGCTCGTCGGGCCGCTGCTCCGCTGCTCGCTGCCACGGCTCGGGGAGGAGAGAGCGAGCGGGGAGGGGAGGGAGCGGGAGGGAGGGATCTCTCTTTACTGCAACTTCTCCCGGCTGGCGGCAATTTGTTGCACCCCCTTCCTCCTCCCCCGGCTCGGAGATGCTCTCCAGTGCGGGTGCGAGGGGCGGGAGGGAAGTCAGTTCAGCCCGCCGTCCCTGGCAAACGCGGGGCCGCTCGGGGGCTCTCGCACAGATCGCTGGTCTGCCTTCGGGCTCGCACCTCCGCCGCCGGGGCTCCTCGTCTCCCGGCCCCCCGAGGTCCCCCAGGCACCGTGGCTGGCCCCGCTCCCTCGCCCGCCGTCCGCCCGCGAGGTCGACCCCGTCCCGGGGCCGCGCCCCGGCGGTGGCACCGCAGCGCGCCCTCCGAGCAGCCGCGCCGGGCTACGGCGGGCTCCCTCAGTCTACAGGTTGATGCCTCTGCTGCAGCAATCCCCACGGAAAACAGGAGCGCAAATGAAAGAATCTAATAAATCAGCGTGAGAAAAAAAGAAAAAAAAAAAAAAAAAGAAAAAACACAGCCTACAATAAAAAAAAAAAAAAAAAAAAACCCAAACCCGGAACACCAAGGCTGTGATTTTGCTGCCGCCCTCCCACTCCAGGGGAAGGAGCCTGCCGCGGCCGCGGCTGCCGTAGAGCAGCCGGGCGGGGGGGCGGGCAGGCCGGGGCGGTGCTGCGATGCGGGGCCGCTCCGCGGGGACTGCGCGCTCGATGGGACGCGGTGTCGCCGCGGGCAGGGACAGGCGCGGCGCTCCGCACCCGGGGCCCGCCCCGACGGCCGGGGCTGCCGGCCGGGGCTCCGAGCTCGGTGCGCACAGGAGGCTCGGCTCGGCGGTGCGGGGCAGGGCAGGGTTAACAGCCGCATACCGAAGTGCTGCCGGCCGTACAGGGGGGCCGCCCGAGCCGCGCTCCCTCCCGGTGCCCTCTGCCCGCGCAGGCTCCGCGCCTCTCGTGTTCAAACGCCGCGCAACCTCCGCGGTCGCCCGTGTCCCGCGGGCGGAGCGCGGAGCAGAACGCGGGCGGGGAGAGGGGCTCGGCGGCGCAGGGCAGGCGCGGTTCGCTGCCCGCGGAGCCTGCGAGCACAGGGCTGGCGGCCACAGCGGGCTCGGCACGGAGGGACGGTGCCACGGCCGGCACGGCGGAGGGGCCGCCCGCCGTGCGCTCCGCCACACGCTGCAAGTTGCGGGGCTGCTCGGGCTGGCCGTAGGCTCGGTGCACAACAGTGACAAGCACGGTCACGCACCGACGGCCAGTGAGATACCCCGGCTTCTCCGGGACAGACATCCATAGTTTTGGAGGTTTAAACCAAGTCAGGGAATACTTGACCGCTGAGAGCTTTGTTTTCATAGCATCTTGGTTACATCTGCATTTATGATGTGGATTGCTGTTTTGGTTTTTTGGTTTATTGTTTGTTTTGGGTTTTTGTTTTTGGTTTTTTGATTTGTTTTTTATATTTAAGTATTTGCTTAATTTTAAGAAACCAGGAAAGGGTTCCTAGATATTTGAAAGGACAGATTAATAAAAGATCAGTATTTTTATTGGGCAAACATCTCCCATGCTGTTGATGATGTGTCTTAAACTCATCCCTATGCCTTTTCGTTTTTCACGGATAGCTCAGAGAAACATTAAAAACAATCATCTTTTGAATTTTAAACTTCACACAAATCCCTATAAACCCATGTATTGCATTTACTATATTTGAAGATTACAGCAATGCAATGTTAAAGCAATGTCATAGCTACACTAAAGGAATTCCACTGTAAATCTTTCATTCCGAAATGTACACTTTGGTGAGAAATTTGCCATGCTTGGGCACAGTTCAAGTTGTGTTTTGTTTGTTTATTTGTCTTCTGGGTGAAAGAAAAAAGTGTCGAGTAGCTAAAGAAAATTCACACATTTTATACTTAGGCAAACAAATCTCTCTCCCCCCCCTGCCCCCCACCGACATACCAGCTTTAAAATCCACAGGTAACTTTAAAATCCATAGGATTTTAAAAGTGTCAAACTTCAGAGTTTACACAGTCCACAGTAAGTATCTTTTAGTCTGAAAACATTTAGAGAAAAATCCTCTGAAAAATTTTACTCATTGCTTTCTTTTTTAACTAAAAGCACATGAAGATCCATTGTCAATGGGTCAGAACCCTCAACAGCATGTTCCTTCCTCTTTTTGGGGTGCAAGATGGTGCTTTCTCTCATTTTAAACTTGTCTTCTCTGAGCTTCTGAATTAGACAAATACGCCTGGGTTTCTGTGGCCTTTAGGTCAGACCCTTCATAAACAAAACATCAGAACATGGCATTGTGTTCCCTGGCCACAGCAGAGTCACTCTACTTGCACACTAGTGGAAGTGGGAGCAAATCTGGTTCAGCACTCACTGTACGGACATATTTAGTCTCATAGCAACAAAGAACTCCAGAAGACTTCCCATTTGAGAGGACAGTGGTACCTGGCAACGCCACTTGCTGTACTACATATGGTTCACTCTCAGTTTTGTGTCTTCTAAATAGCTTTGGACTTTTCAAACAGGGTGAGTCCTAGTCAAAAATATCCATCTTCAATTTCTTTACTTGTTACCTGCATAAAGATTTATAAAATATTAAAGATAACTCAAGCTACCCATGTAGACTTTTCAGGAAGACTTTTCTGAATAAATTCCACTGATAAAAATTCCCCCTTATCTTTCAGCCGATTAAGATTTGCATCCCCAACCAATGGAATAACACCTGTCAAACGACTTCTAAACTGCTTAGGCCATAACAGATTTGCAGACCTATCTCTGCACTTCCAGGTTTTGTGCTGACCCCATTCATCTCCAGCAATACAGAGGCAAAAAGCTGTGATCCTAGCAGTAGCTCTTTCTAGGGAACCACTCCACAGGGGTTTTCCCCATTATCTTTTCAAGCTGAAGGAGCAATGCTCAGCACCTGAAAGCTGGTAAAGGATGGTGATGGCATTAGCAGATATTTCTGATATAGAAGGCTTTTGCAGCTGGGAAGAGAAGTAAGGAATACATTTTCCTGGTGATCAGGGAGCAAGAACAAATCTGTAAGACATAGAAGATCTTCTGAGATCTTACAAGAAAGCAGCAGAAAAATAAGTGCATGATTTTCAAATGTGTGTTCTCTTTTGGAATTAGAGCTCATTTTTTCTTTTTACAAAAAATTCAGTTGAGTTCTACAGAATTACTAAAACTGGAACTCAGTAGCAAAAACAGCAGCCTTTGCTCAAGTATAGAGACTTGAAAAAATTATCCATACTCTGCATTTAATTTTGTGAAAAGATTCTACCAGACTCTGTAAGATTTATTCTTCACTACTGAGATATTTTATAAATAAAGATGTGCTAAAATTCCTGGAAAACAATCATGATCAGATTGTATTCCACATACCTAGAAATAAAGTCCTACTATTTCCAGCTGTATCAAATGCCTTTTGCATAACCATTTTACTCCTGTTCATGCAATAAACCCCCAAATTATGCATGGCCAATGCAGATCTAAATGCAGGAGCACAAGATGTGACGTTAGCCTATTTTAAGTAATGAATTTGGAAACTACTTCTGGCTTTGGAAAAAAAAAATAAGACAATAGCTATTATTAGGTTATCTAGACCAAACTTTTGCCAATGCCCACTGGATTTCATTTTTGTCACTTTTGAGTTACTCAGGCAATAGTCACCAGCCACTTGAGGTGATTATTCCAGCCCAGTGGTTCTCTCAGCTGGAATGTTTCTTTTGATGCTAAGTTTAACATTTTATTTTGTTGAAATTCACCCAGTTCATCTTTCACATAAGCCTGCAGTAGCATAATAAATCCTTTTCCATTTTGAATCTAACCAGAATATAAGATATATTGAATATATAGGAATGAGTACAGACAATTATATTTCCACCAATTAGTTTTAGCAGCATTTAAGCATTTTTTTCCCTCTTCTTTTCTCTGCATACCAATGGTTGGCTGGCATTTCTTTACTTTTGAGCTAGGCACAACTACAGCAGTCCTCAAAATTTTATTCCTGGTCTTCAGCTGATGCTGGGTAACTGCCACAGAAGTAGAAATTAACATCTAAAGAGATGCTATTGATCTCTGGTTCGTGACATGATGCGGCTACCATAGGAATCACACATACATTTGATTATCTCTTTCCATGAACACCTAAAATTTTCATTTTTTTCCCTTGACTTACCAGAGTAGGTGATACTTAATATATCTTTAATATTTTTGACAGATTATATGCTGCTTCCTGTCTTGTCTCCAAGTGGCAGATTCATAAAAGGGATAGCACAGCATAGTTAATTTAGAATTACCACTGTGTAATCTCCTTGCTAACAGTGTGTGTTTACTTAGAACTTTTGACAGTTTAGGGGTTTTTTTTTTTAAATAATTTTGTTTAATTTTGCTTCTCAGTGGCATTATTTTGCTGTTCATGTCTTCTTCCTACCATCTTATTGGCTTTCTATTCACATATGATTTTCTTCCTCTTTTCTGTTTATAAAGATTTGGGCCAGCCAAATGTAGACAGTTTTCCACTGGGAACTCACTGAACATTCTCCCACACAGCAGTCACCATTTGGCAACAGCTTTTGGCCACTACCAAAAAAGGAGCTAAGTTAGAGGTCCTGTGAGACCACTCTGATCCCTTGAACCCCTGAATTCTCCCAAAACACATATCTGAAATCACACAATGCTCCAGCACAGGCACTGTGTGTAAGTGTAGTGTGCTAGGTTTGCTCATGGAGGCCCCCAGAGCCCTGGGGCCTGGCCACATTGCTATTGTGTAGTGCTCACACCATCGCTGCCAGGGCAGTTCGTTCCGGGGGAAGGAAAAAAGGGAAGAAACTCCAGAAATTCACCATTTTGTTCTGTTTCTTCCAAAGCCCCGTCGAGTCTGTGCCACGGCATCAGTGCGAGAAGCAGCCGGGGGAATGGAGCAGCAGAGCCTGAGCTGAGCCCAAGCTGAGCCAAGCCTGGGCTGCGCAGGCAGGAGCTGAGCCAAGCATTGCTGGCCACAGTCAACCCCAGCAGTGCAGAAAGCAGGCAGCATGATGGAGAGGATTTTGGGGGTTTGTCCATCATTGCTTTTCATTGTCTCAGGCTCAGGGTTGGGGAATGCTGGCTGTGGAGTGTCCGCCACCTTGCCTTAGTCTCAAGAATAATTGTGAGCTGCTTCTGAGCTGCAGGAACATTCCCCATCTTGTCTTTGTCTCAGCAGCCATGTGGAACTAAACTGAGGTGGTAGTGAACACCCTTTGTGTGTAAAGAACCATCTCTTCCAAATACTTTTGTTATTAATATTGCTGCTGCTACTGTGCATTTCTTAAGCCACTGCTCTTTGCTTTCAGTAAATTGTTGTCTCAACTCACAGTCTGTTTTTCTCCCTCTCTCACCAGATGGGGGCTGGAGAAAGGGGAGTGGCTTATTTGAGGTTTAATTATCAGCAGGTGTTAGGCCACCACATGCAGTCAAACACTGCTACCATATTCCTTCATCCATACTGGATCATCATCCTCACATCTGCCTACCAAGAAATCTCCCCTTATATAAATCAGTTCAGTTCTGAAATGTTGCTTTTGTCCTCTCTCATTTTGCTTTATATGCTCCACCTGTTACAGGGAGCACCTCAATTTGCAGAAGCTGCTCTGACATATTTAACAGCACAATTATAGATGACTTGGTAACCACCCATTGACTAAAAATAACCTAGCAACTGAAGACACACTTGGGTATTTATACTTAGATATCCCAGAGGAACCCTTCACAGCTCCTGTAGCTGGGGAAAACATATGTATCTCACCAAATGCAGTAGGCTAGGAATCCTCAGGGGTGGGGGCGGAGGGACGTAGGGGAAGTGATAACATTGCACAGCTGAAAGATTTTCCAGACAACACTCTGCCAGCTAATCCAACTCCTATCCAACTAGCTCTGCAATTAAGGTTTCCTACTGAGAACAACGACAGCATTATGACCTGGGGAATTTTCTACACAAAAAACCTCTTTGCATCTGGGATTGAAAAATTTAGAGCCTTAAAATCCAGCTTGTACATTGATGGTATTTGCCACCATTACAGATCCTAAGGAACTCTAATGCCAGTATGCATATGAGAAAATACGTGAGCTGTGATGAATGAAGTGCCAATGAGGAGGGAGACAGGCAGCATTTCTTCTGTGAAGAATCTGCAGTTCTGAAACTCATTCTTGCCTTCCAAAGTATGGATTATTTTATTTTTTAAATTCAAGATGTACCAAGTTGTCATACAACCTGTTCAGAAAGAAATATTCTGATGTCTTAAGAAAGTCGTGATTTGATTTCTATTATACATTATTACATATGCTATGGCTGCCTGTGGCTAGTTTTATATTTGAGCAGAAGAAGAAACTTGGAATTTAATGGAAATATCCCCGTGTATCTTAATGGAGAACTTGTATTACTGCACAAGTGTCCGCCCATCCTTTTTCTGCTTCTTGTTTTTTCTCTCATTTATCTATGGCTTTCATCCATTCCTGTCTTCAAACTGTGCTTTTATTCACCCTAAATAGCAGACTACAGCAACAAAGAGAACTACTAATCTCAAAGAGAGACTGGACAAGGTCTTAAGGACCTTTCTATCTGCCTTCCGTTTTAAGATTATTGTCTTGAAATGAAAATGAAGTTTTCAAGATGAGGTTGGATGGGGCTTTGAACAACATGATGTAGTGAAAGATGTCCCTAACCATGGCAGAGAGCTTGGACTAGTGATCTTTGGAAGTCTCTCCCAACCCAAACCATTCTGTGAGTTTATGATAATTCAGAGAGAGCATCAAACTCTTGAAACTCACAGTTAAGACTGTGCAAGGCATTGGCTCAAACATTCCAATGACTGTAGGGCTATTCACAAAAATCTCAATTAAACTCAGAGGGCTTATCTTGATATTTTTACTTTTTATATATTTTAAGATCATCTGGGCTTTTAAACACTTCTTGAATTAAAAGTGTTCAGTCTTATTTTCAGAAAAGGGATTTGTATTTTAACTGTGATGATTAACCACATGAAATTAAGGGAATGTGGTTATGATCCATGTTTCCAGCATCAATTCTTGAGGGTCTAGCTTAAAAACACACAACTAAAATGCTGCAACATTCAGGGAGTAAGTTCTTAATTGAGAATGAGACCCACAGAGAAAGCCAGGCTGAATACACACAAACTCTATGAGCCGTGTCACAGCAAGCCTTTATAGAATGGCCAACACCAGTGTTGCATGGAAAAGTGAATAAGCTAACAGATTTGTAATGTCTGCTGTTTTCCTCCATCTTAGTGGAGGGGGAAAATGAAAAAAAAAAACAAAAACAAAAACAATTCTACGGAAATGAATTCTGCTATACAAACTCATACTCACTGGCAACTCAAGCAATGAACTCTTTGACCTGTAGTTTTAACTTTAACCAGAGAACCTCCTTTGCATTTCTTTAGATTTTGACTTTCCACATTCTTCAAAATCTGAATGTTACAAAAATTGATCAGGAGCTGAAGTTATGCCACTTGAATTCTTTCCATTAGCAATTCTTATTGTAGTATGTATAAAAGGGAGCTGCAGCAAAAGTGGTGCATATCCTGAACACCACCAGGCTCCTCCACAGTAAGGTAGAACGGGTTCTGAACATACAGGGAAGAGACAACAACTGACTCTAATATTTGAGCACATTGGGTGATACTACTGAGAGAAGTAATCTTTGGTTGTTATTAAGCTGGTAAAGGGGAAACAAATATTTTTTCAGACAAATGTTAAGTGCAGATGGTTTAAAATTATTCAAAATCTTAAATAAACAGTTAAAATTGTTACATGCACAGAATTAACAGTTATTACATTTTACATATAAATTAAAATGGGTTTACCACTATGGCACTTTTTAACCTAATAATTCTCGTGTTTTCAAGAGATTAGCAGACTATGACATTAAAAGAGAGAATTTTATAAAAAGTTTCTTCTTGGTCTGTATTCAGGAATAAGTAAAGGTGAAGTGGTTGTTAAATATAAATCTTTAATCTGAGTATAGAAATTTGTTTGTCATTCTGAAATATAAAACAATAATTTTACAAGCCATTCATGTATAATATAGTCCACTTGATAGTAAAGAAAAAGTATTAGTGAAAATCTCTAGCTATTATTAAATGTGGCCAGTTAATACTAAATGGTATAAGACATTTTTTTTTTCAGTTGGAAGAAATTGTATTATTAAAAGGTAATCTCAGGTTTTTATTGGACGCTGTGGAATTAACACACTGGAGGCCTCTGTATTTACACCTGGGTAGGATAATGGCAGGAACTGTAGGTTAATAGAACTTTCTCTTGCATGCACAACCTATTAGTTATTTGCTTGTCTGTTTGTTTTTGTCGGAAATTTACTTCTATCAGGAGTCCTATAACTCACTGTATTTGAGAAAGTAGCCACTGCGTAGAACCTTTTTCACAAAACCTTTTTCACAAAACCTAAACATACTTGAAGTGCCAAACAACCTCTTTGATTTTGTTTTAAATCCTGCTGTTCTAATAGGAAACATTTCTGCATGCTTACATTATTTTGAAATAGAAAACTTTAATTACCACATGAAACGGAGCATCTTGGATTTTTGGCATTTAACAAAAAACCAGTACTAAAATATGACCCCTGGGTCATGGGGCAGTGACAGTGCACAGCCTGAACTAACTTCTGTAAAAATCATGGAGATATTGTAGCTGATTCAGCTGCATTTCAGCCAAAGCATTACAAAGAGCATTATACAAATATTGTAAGAAATAAAACATCCTTCTCTACAGCAGAATATACTCTCTCCTTGGACACTGCTTAACCTTAAACAGAGAAGGAATAGAGTGCCAAGTCCTGGAGGTTTTAGCATCACACCTGTGCTGGAATGTCTCAATCATCATCATACTCATTTTCAGGCTTTTAAACAAGAGATAAAAAGCTTTCTCTGATTTCTTAGAGTACACTCAGTGAAAGTCCCACATCAACAGCCTATGTACTCCACAGGTGAAAGTTCACAAGCCCTTAAGTTTTCAGTTGTCTGTACATAAATGAAAGGGGAGATGAGCCATGATAACTAATTGTTCCTGACTGAACAGGGGTGTGCAAGGTAATATATAGATAGTAAAGATGATACAGGCATTACAGCTTGAATTGAGTATAAATCTTAAACTAGCAGATTGGTTAAGACATGCCTGCAGAATCAGCTTTGACCTTAAAGTCACAATAAAAATCTGTCTTATTTACCACACCAGTGTACTAATATACAGGGGTAATAGATGTTAGATTAGCATAATATTATACATTGAATGGCTACTATATTTAAAGTAGACCTATCAGAAGTGGGCAATGATGAATTGAAGTTTTTATGCATGAATTACCACATACAGATTAGATACTGTAATAATTTTTTTAAATACTTGTTACCATTTTTTAAAAGAAAAATATTTCTTTTGTTTCGTTTAAAATTTCAGAGGTAACTGAAGTCTATTCTGTCAGTAAACAACAGAATAATAGGTCAGTAACACAGTTTATAAACTCTACTCTCAATCCATGCCATAGTGCTTTGAGAATGTGTCAACACTCAGTGATTTCCTTACCCAGCTCAAAAGCATCTTGGAGGCACCCCGGGCAATGTCTCATATACAGCCATTGAGGGTTATCCGCTCCAAAATAGCTGTTATAATCTGAATGGAAGAACCATAAATGATTCAATTGAAATCATGGCTGAAAATGCAAAAGGAAATGAACACAGAACAAGCTATAACATTAGTGGGTCTAACAGTGTGCACACCTGAAGGTCTAGAATTGAAGACTTTGGTGTTTCCCTTGCAGTCATCCTACTCTATGAGAAAGCTAATTCAAGATGCTGAGAACAGTACTTACAAAATTGACCTTTACTGTTGGTTAGAAGAGTTATTTTGCACCATTTCAGATGTAAACAAAAACATCCAGTCACCTCTGACACAACTGAAGCTTGGTAGAGGCTCTCTCCCCACCTTCTTTTCTCTTTGAAAGACTTTAAGTGTTTATATCTCTCCTATGAAGTAGTTATAGTATAGTACATAGCACCTACCTAGTCATAGCCTTCATAGTAAAACTGTTTTAAATAAAAACATACAGGCTAAATACTGGATCCAAGTGCAGCTTTGTGATTTTTTTTTTTTTTAATTTTATGAAGAAATTTGATTGGAATTCTTTTTTTCCAGCAGAAAACTAATTGAATTCTATACTGTCAGACCAGATGGAATTCCCAAAACACATGACAATTGCTTCTATAATCGAGGGACTAGTAAAAAGCAGTATAATTAGTAAAATAATTGCTATGGTTAAAAAGGACATCTTGGATTTATTTTGAATGACAACTACTTTTTAAATTGTTTTCTCTTTGCCTACACATAACAAATCTTTATTTTGTTCCATTAGGAACCATAAGGTTTTAAAATGCTTTGTTTTCAAAATCACTTCAGAGCAATAAATGGGGGGATATAAGAAGCAGGTGTGTGCTGAAATATCAAATAGTATGAGCAAGATAACATCTAATTGTATATTAAGTATCCCCTGAGGGATCAGCAAGGCGATCTGCAAGTAATCAGAAGTTATTTGGTTGAAGTAAACATGTGCAACTGGCATCAATCCTAAAGACATTCCAAAGGTATGAAGATCTTTATCAATCATGTCCTATCAGAATGTATAGAATCCCTATACAACCAATGACCTCCTTTTGTGAGAAATAGCTGCAATTTACTTTGCCAAAAGAGAAAGGCCTTACTCTTTCCAGATTATGTACCCTGCTGCTTCTCATACAGAAAAGCATTCTCAAGAAGGCAGTCCTTAAAAAAAAGAGGAATACAGTAACAGTTCCATTACTTTTTACTGTTTTATTTTCTCTTTCCAGGTATACTACCAAATATGTGTCATCTTCTTTCTGACAGACACAACATAGAACAAAAATACTTTAACAGAAATTTGAATTTTCCATTGTTAGTGGCGATACTTTTTAATTGGTTGACTGCCAGAACTGAGTTTTGAAAACAGGTATCCTTTCCTTTTAATTTTTTTTCCACACTACAATAATCTTTAGCATCCCAATTATTTTTATGTTATTCATACCATGTCTTAAAGAGGATTAATTTGACACAAAATATAAAATATTTCCTATTTTTTTGAGAAGATAAAAATATTCCTTTGAGTCACAGTTTTCCTGAATATTTTGGTAGATATTTTAGTGTTGCTGCACTATGACAAAGTATTTTTACAGGAAATTTCTGGTAACAATGGATTTTACTAAAATAATGTTCAATAACCAGAGACATGAATAAACCAAAAATTGAAAAGGTGTTAGAGTGTACAACTACTGAGACAAAATACTGGCCCACTAACAATTGTGAAATGAAGCTTCCTCTCTTGACTTCATTGATAATTTTTTCTCTAATAATGCATCAATTTGAATTACAGAATCTTGAATTCTGATTAAGAATAAGGTCCTGCATTTATGGAAAATCTGAAAGACAAGATGGTACTGAGTGTTTTGCTAAATCCAGAAAATAAGAACACATGGCACTGGGAGCAGCCTGATGGTTGTGAATTCAAGTGAAGATTGGGAGTTGATGCTTGTGGCTCCTTTTGTGGTAAGCTTTTATAAGACTGCAATGGTATATTCTTTTATTTTATACTTCCTCTATCCAGAATAGTGTATGTTATGTATGTGCATAATAGAGGACATCAACCCTATTCAATCCCCAATACTCAGAGAGAAAAGGAAAAAAAAAATTACAAAGCTCTTCTCTCTTGCATTGTGAGGAAAGCCTCAACCATAGCAGAATATAATACTCATCTTGAGAAGCATTTACACTGTCACTCTTATGGGAATGTTATTAAAAGCAATTCTATTCACTGCATATTCAAACAACAATAGTGGAGGGATGGACTTCATGGCAAGAAAGCAACCTCATGAACCCCAGCCTGAATGAGGCCTGTTCTTTTGTATGTTTACATCTTCTATTTAAGTGCAATTAACTGAATTCCTACAGTTCAATACTTTTCAAGACCATGTCAATTCTCTACATTTAATGCAGTAGGAAAGGACATAGTATGTGCCCACCATTGGGACATTTACAGAGTCTCTATATCTTCTAATGATAATTTCATAAGCATTTTTGTTGCACTCAACCACTAAATTAGAAAGCTTTGCATGGAAGCACAACAGATATCTGTTTTTCTGAGCATCAAAAGTTGCAGAGCCCTCTTCATTGTCCTTACTGACAGCTCACATTCTTCCAAATCTCTTACTTGTGCAGTGTGTCTGCTGCTACTACTGTCTACAAATAAGAACAAAACAAGCCCTAGTTTGGAAATCTCTCACCAAGTCCTTTCCAAAAGCCTTGGGAATATTGTATACTCTTTTTCTGTTCCTTGATGCTTATGTCCTGAGCCCCACATTCAGATTTTAACACTGACCAGCATTCAGCCAGGAAATTTAAAATGAAGTTATAGTGGCTTACCAATTTACCTCCCATGAGCACCTTGTTAGCCTGGTGTAACTGTGTGGTGTGTCTGAAGTCACACATGTGAGTGAAGGTTATTTCAGAAAGAAAGGACAGACTGAAAGAACAGCCTATATCCACAAGGAAAAAGTAGAGTAGACATTTGAGCCAACTGTTTAAAGGCAATTAGGCAATGAAATTACTTGCCTGAGGAGGTAGTTTAGACAATGTAATGAGAAGTGCTTAAAATAGAATAAACTGTTTGCAAGACAGATACAGATGTAAATAATCCTCCATGTTTTGAGCTAGATGAATCAGGAGAGATATCTTTTTTATTCAAATGTCTGACTAAAAATGGTATTCTCTTTCTTTGGGAACAGCTTTCTAACTTATGACTGTTTACACCTGTTCTGAATACTAAAGTGAAACTGCACGCCAAAATGCAGTTTAACCTCACTGTATCATTATAAAGTGCATTTATTCATAACAAGCATCTATGAAAAACTTCCAACAAAAAAGTCCTTAGTCAGGGAGATGCACATTGTTGCAAAAATGGATTGTTTCTCTAAGTGCTTATATGGCCTCATTGCTATAGCATCCAAGTGCCTTACAAACATTAATGAATGTATTCTCACAACACCCCTGGGAGATAGAGATAGTATTATTAGCTAATGCACAAAGGGTAGCTTGTCCAAAGTCACACAGAAAGTCTGTGGCACAGCCAAGACTCAAAACTGTGATTTCCTGCCCACTGCTGTAACCATGACTATATTCTCCTATCCATATACAGCATTTCAAAATTTGTTACATATAACCTCAGATCTTTACACAATAAGCCTTTCTGTTCAGCTGCAGATCCAACCACTGACGTAATAAAGAAAAATAACTTTGTTATCTGGAAGCTTCATTACAGCAACAAATTTGCAGGTTACTCAAACAATGACAGTTATATGGACCATAACTGGTACTGATATATGAGAGCAATGAAAGAGAATTCCCTGATCATCTCATTCAGAACAGAAGGCATCATATCCAGAACATGACTTTGATACCTAAATATTTTCCTTCAGATAATGTACATTATACAGAGAAGTCTTGTTTTGAGAACAAAGGGAAGAAAAAAAAACCAAAAAAAAACAAAAAGAAAGGCTTGCTGTATTCCCCAAATAGTTTCTTGTGGGTAAACTATTTCTGCAATAAAAGGACACACACTGTATTTCTAGTTGTAATGAGGTCAGATCTGGAGGGACAACTGCAGTAAGTGTATTTACACCTGAATATCAGAGAAGAGAATATGGCATATATTCAATATTATTATCATGTAAATATATGATATTGAGACATGATAGATAGATAGATAGATAGATAGATAGATAGATAGATAGATAGATAGATAGATAGATAGAATCGTTTTGCAGTCATTTAATGGATTAATAGATCTGAACAAATGATAACAGGATTACTCTAAATTAGGAACACAGCAATTAGTCTTTTTTTTGGCAAAGGGGAAGCACAGACATTAAATTTTTTTCTCAAGTGCCAAACAATTAAAAAAGAGAAAATTGTGGACAACTGCATAAATAATAGAAAATGGTATGATGGTATGGTGGATCACTAAGTGAATAGTGATCCAAAAAATACAGTATTATTGTAACAAAGTGAAATATAATATTGGAATTTATTGGCAGAAACAGAAAACAAGGTAAGTAGTATCTCCTGAATTTCCAACAACAGCACTTTTCTCAGTTCATGGCTTCATCTTTTAAGAAAGATGCAGATAAATTAGACCTGGTTTTAATTAGAGCTACCAGATAGGAAAGGGGGTTTACATTAGATACTAACTGAAAACTGTTAGCTCATCTGTCAGGAAAATTAAATAAATAATGGAGCTGTTTATTATTGATAGTGAATCCACATTTCAACACATGTTTAAGAATAAATTAATCCCATTGAGGTGATCCTAATTCTCATAAGAGGATAGGCTAGACAGTGTCCTCAGATCCACTTGAGCCTAACGCATTTGATCACTGTTCAAACAATTATTCAGATCACTTATTGTTCAAAAACTCCTATTGCAGAATCTCCTATCACCTCTCTCCCCATCTCTATTTCTTCTTTTCTTTTCTTTTCTTTTCTTTTCTTTTCTTTTCTTTTCTTTTCTTTTCTTTTCTTTTCTTTTCTTTTCTTTTCTTTTCTTTTCTTTTCTTTTCTTTTCTTTTCTTTCTTCTTCTTTCCCCCATCAATTGTCTGTCTTTCAACCCTCCCTCTGTCCTTTCTGTGCGCACTTAAATTCACACATCCTTATTTGGACTGGAAATTCCTGAGATGTCTGCCTTTAGCAACCTTAGCATGTTAAGGAACATCCTATTCTTAGAGATCAGATATGTGTTCCCTACAGACTACATCAAGGTCTAAATTTAGATAAAATATTCTTTAAGCTGCTCATACTCTCACTACAGGACCAGAAAACTGCAATGCGTTGGTACTTCTGGGTAATTTTTATTATCATTTTTATTACCAAAGTAATAGGAAGATAGACTGTACATTAGCAAAATTATCAGGTTAGAGAAAAAGAGACTCTTGATACTGAAGAGCTTAGGTGCTCAGCTCAGTTGCAGGAATAGTTTCTCATTTTCTCTGGTTCTCCCAAGCACAGGGTCAGATTTTTTTGCCTGTTCACTACCATCATAACTATCTGTTCATGTTTGCACATGCACAAAACTTTCTCTTATTAAACCTGTGGGTCATTCTGTTTCATAAAAACCAATGTCAAAGAAAAAACCAGTGTGAAAGACAAAAGACATGTCCATAAATTTGTCTCCTTTTATTCCTTTTGACACTGTTGACACAGGGATTGGGTAGAGATAAATGGAAGTGCATTCAAATGAAAGGATGATAGGATTTAATAGTTCCTAATTCCAGGTGAAATGCAGTCAAACAGGAGTGTAGGAATTGTTTCTAACAAAGGACTAAAGGAAGACTTTCCACTTAGAGCACCCTCTTGGAGATATAATCCCCCCTGGGACTATTTCCTAATGCTGAAATCAGGCCATGTTATCTGGTTAGAACAGGTTCTTTGCCCTACTTTGTTCCCACATACATAAGCTGACTGGGGAAAACTGTTCTGTTATCTGAAATTATACAAAGGCCATAATAGTATCAATAAATGTGTTTTGACTTTTTGAAATAGCAGTCTGCATATCTCCCACTAAGAAGGAGTACAGTCCCCTATACAAAAAATCCATATTCACTGGCACAGAGGTTATTAGAATAGCTATATTTATGTGCAGTTTAGAAGGGACAATATAAAGGATTGACTAAAAGCTCACATGTCTGGCAAATCAAGAAGTGCACACATGAAGAAAAATCCTTACTTGATGAGAAAATCAGCCTTTGCCTAGAATGTGCAGGAGCCTGCAGGACGCTTTTCAGACAATCTGGAAAGAAAGACTACAGAAGTTACAGCGGGTACCAGAGAGCCCACTTACAAGATGTTAGCAAGGGCCCTCTGCTGTGAAGTGTGTGGAGTGCCTGGCCAAACACTAATGAAGAAAGCCACAGGAATCCCATACTGGAAACTGAAAGTTAAGCAGTTAAATATGAACATATGGATCTAGGCAAGCTGCAGGAGCCCAAGATAGTGGTGATGGTTTAGACAATAGCACTCGTCATTCCTCACAGGATGATCATATCAATGAGAAGAGTCTCAGAATTGTATCAGTTAAAATGGATGGCTTCACTTAAAATGGACAACTACCATCAACAAAATCAGTGAAGGGAGTCATGATGACTCGGTGAAAAAAAACCCCAAATACATAAAATGTCTCTTGGCATTTGGTCATGATCAGCATTGTGCTGATTTTATCAGGAGCTAACAGACTGTCAACAGCATAGAGGGGGGAAGATCTTAGAGAATGGCATGTGAAGCACATTCACTCTTGTGGAAGGTGATACTTTTATTCTTTGTGTTAATAATCTCTGATATAATATGACAATGCTAAAATACAGTCAGAAATTTAGTTGTGGAGTAATGTTCTGTTACTTTTGATTTTGCTTGGTTTATTTTGTGTCAGTGCTTGACTGCTGGAAAACACAGGGCCTTTCTGACTTTCACACAAAAAACAAGAGCCCAATGAGTGAGAAAGGTTTGAAGAGTCACTGCTAGCTATCACCTAGAATCTCAAATGAAAACATGATTCTGCTTCATGTAGCTTCATTTCACTTGGTAACAGAGATAATTTCCTCTCATTTTACAGTCTTTGAGTCACAGACTAGTTGAAGTTAGAAGAAACTTCTGGAGATCAGTTAGTCAAATCTCCCTGCTCAGATCAGGGTCAGCTGGGGATACAGGTAACTCAGAATTTTCTGTGAGGATGTAGAGCACTGAACCCTGGTGAACATCCTCTTCTAGTGTCCAAACACCCTTAAAATAATAATATTTAAAAATTTAAATTGTATTTCAATTTGTGCCCATTTTATCTTGACTCATCATAATAATTTAGTCAAAACTCAACCAAAATGGAAGGAGACTCTTTCTGAGAGAAGGGAGTGACAGAAGCTGTTGCTGTTCAGCTGAGCAGTAGCATGCAATACTAATTAACACATGGGTCTACAGACCACCATGGCAAAGATGTGTTCCATGAGCTTCCACATCCACAGAAATTTTACTGCAGTCAGCTCCACAAGAATCCTGACAATGAGCAACATGGATAATGTTTTCTTGCTCCAAATCTTTATCTAGAATTTATGTTATTTGATAAGGACAACAATGACACCTACTTGGTGGTCTATTTCTAAGAAATAGATATTTGCAAAACACCAACAAAAGTTAGAGCTAAGGCAGCTTACAGTATTTATTGCTAAAACAAAGTTTAAAGGAACATTTTTAAATGCATGCATATAGCATATAAAAATGAAAATATCAATAGGATTTTCAAACTTTGCTCAAATTATCAGAGATTAAATTCTTAATGACTGAGTAAAGAGGTTAAGGAAAATAAGAGCAAAGTGTTAATTGCATCTTTAAAATTCTGCTGATTTTATTTTGTTTAATTAAAGATTAATAGTTTGAACTCTTCCTCAATAATGAGTAAGATAACAGGGTAAAATCACATTCCAGACATTACAAAAAGAGGTATTGCAGGGAAGCTGAGAGACAATATCACATCATGCTTTTTTTTTTTTTTTTTTTTTTAAAAAAACAAAATAAAGGGAAAAAGAAGATACATAAATAACAAAGCCCCAGTACCCAATATCTTGGTTTGCTTTCTCCTAAGCAATAAAGCAGATTCATTTTGAGCAAGGACTTAATCACAACCCTCCTAAATGTCTCCATGATCCTAGAATGTAGCGTGTTCCATAAAGAAGAACCTACAAAGAATTGTTTATAATCAATTATATTTATGATAAAAGGACTTTCAAAAACTCTTCTCTGACAATTTCAATATAATTAATGTATTCTAATGCCTTCTATGGCCCCTGCCCTGTCCTCCTGCTGCAGCGCTGCTGCCTCGCCCTGCCATGAGCTGTCCCTTCAGCACCACAACCACCACAGCAGCTGCTCAACGACTCAAAGCCTTCCAATCAACTCCATCAGTTAATTGTCTCGTGAAAGAAGAGTGCTGCCATCCTATTCAGACTCTAGGGATATGTGTTTAAGAGACATAAATCAAACTATTCAAATTGAGTTCGGAATTATGCATATGTAAAATTAGTCATTTAGAAGAAACTATAAACACTGGTAATTTTATAAACCAGTACTTGTAGAAAAGACAAAGAAATTCCTTCAAAACTATATATTTGATAAATCTATATGTGCTTGAAAATCCTGTCAGAATTTCAAAGCAAGAAATAATTTCTTCTCAACAACTAAGCATGCATAATAGAATTCCTAAACAGCCAACTAATTTTACTAAATCCCACTTTATAAAACTTCATTTTTTTATATGGGTAATAAGTGTATATTTTCTTTCCAAAACACTTGAGTGTCTATATGATACAAAATTCCTTCTCTGTAAGCACGAAAAAGATCATATGAAACAATGTATTTTGTGTTTGTTAGTCAATAGAAAAAATGGAAAAAAAATCTGCGACTGCAACCTATGCATATACATGACGAGATTACATTAAAAGTCCAGGTTTAAAACCAGCAGTAAATGCATTAAACTCTAGAGAGACTATTTAAATAGCCACAAAGTTATTGTCTTCTACAATATGTTTATACCTATAAATGCACTTGCAAATTTCAGATGTAACTCAATGTCTTGGGTTCAGCTAGGGTGTAGTTCATTTCTTCTCAGTACCTGTTACAGTGCTGCATTTCAGGTTCAGAATGAGAATGGTGATCATAGCACACAGAAGTTTTGTTTTTCTAAGAAGCTGTGTTTATCCTTAGTCAAAGACTTCTTTTTCCTATTCTCATGCTTATGCAGTGAGTACAGAAGAAACTGGCTGGGAGCCTGGCTGGGACAGGTGACCCAAAGAGACCAAAGGGTTATTCCATACCAGAGAACATCACGTCCATTATATAAACTGGAAGAGTTACTCAGAAGGGGAGTCCAACCTGGGTTCAGGAAGGAAGGTCTGGAATCTGTCAGCAGGTGGTGAGCAATTGCATTGTGCATCACTTGGTTGGTTGGTTGGTTGTGGTTTTTTTCTTCTTTTTACTATAATTCTTCTTATTATTTACCATTATCGTTGTTTTTTACTGTATTTTCAATTATTAAAGTGTTCTTACCTCAATGTAAAAGTTTTACTTCAATTCACCTCCCCATCAAGGGAGGGGGTTTGAGGTTTGAGAATGTGGCTGTGTGGTGTTTTATCTCCAGCTGAGCTTAAAACAACAGTCCTTTTTGGCACCCACTGTGAAGCTCAAAGGGTTGAGATAAGGACAGATCTGACCAGGGGATGTTAAAAGAAAATTAATAGGAACATTCATTGCATTTGTTTAACAGTTGCTACTTACAATGTGGATGTATTTGCTCCCCTATTTGTGGCTTTTTGTGTGTACTATACCAGTAATACACTCCTTGCAGTGCATGTTCTCAGTGGTGGATTTCATAGGATTAGCTAATGGTGTGACAGTGCTGCTGGCTGGGACACCAGTGTGGTGTCTGCATCCAGGAATGCAGGCACTCTGTGCTTTGGGAGCCATCTCCTGGGAATGATTAACAGCCACATCTTTGTTGTTTTCTCTGCAGAGGAACTATCTGTTGGGAAGACACCTTCTTAATTTTTTTCTCCCCTCTTTTTTTCCTCTCTTGTCCTGCAGGCTGATTACAGTAGTTCAGAATTTTAAAGATTTTGGATATCCTTTGACTACCCTTGAAACCAAATTGCTTTGTTTTGTTATTTTTTTGTTAGGAGCATGTTGTTCTGTATGGTTCAGTTCTTCTTTAAGGTCATAAAAATAACTAAGATTATTATCCAGAGGTATATGCTGAAAAGCTGGATATTTCAGAGTTGTGGGGTGTGTGGGATTGTATGGAGAAGTACCCAGGGCAGTTGGTACCTCCAACATGTTTGCACCTGACCTCTGAATAAGTCCAGAAGCCAGAAAAACGAGTAATTTTTTTTTTAAGTGTCCTGGCACCTGGCACTCCAAAGAGAATCCAAATCACTGCCATGTGTTGGGGCCTGGCCCAGGTTTATTGAGCCATAGTCAACACTGCTCAGTACCTGCAGGAGAAAAAGAAGTTCTCTAAATCTGACAATGAGACAACAACAGGCCCTGCAGCTGTTCCAACCACTATGACAGACACTGTGGCTGCAGTGTAATAGTTAAGAAGAATTTACATTTGCTCCTTTTTGATGTAATGAGGAGATTGTCCGTGCTGGAAAGTTCAGAACTCCACCTTGTGGTGGTAATTTTAACTGTAAGTTGAAAACTGGGGAGATGGAAAGGAATACTGAGATGCAACCAAAAAAGCAGAACTTCAGGTTTGAACTACAGTGAATAAATTCTGTTAAGGTTTAGTTGAAGAACCTTTCAAATTCACTTAAACTGTGGGGCAAAGAAACACTGTATAAGGATGTCTTTATTTGGGAAAAAAAAAATTACAGAACATTACAACGTGTAATATTCACTGTGCAGATAGGCTTTCATCACTGCTCTGCTCCTTCTGTCAAGACAAATGCCTGAAGCTAGCAACAAATGCCAAGCATTCTGCTGGACTTGAATTGTTTAAGGAAATCCAGACTGACCATCTCCCACCACAGACTGCAATAAATACCTGATAATCAACAACATAAATTCCATCACTCTATGTTTCTCTATGAAAAGCTAATAATCTACTAGCAAAAGATCCATGATTTTAATTTCTAAAACAATATCTAAGTACATGAGCATTTAGAATTTTCCCCCAAATTAAAACAAATTGGTCATAGCATCAGTCTGATGTACAGAAGCTGAAACATTCATATGCTTATATTAACAAAAAGTTCCAGGCACTACCATTTTAATCAGAGTGTTGTGGTTTCATTTTTCATTATCCTGCAGAAAAAGAGGTTTAAGGGTGACAAGTTGGCCAAGCAAGTAACTATTCCAAATTCATAGAATTCCACTGATGCTCTGATTTATCTGTTTATTTTTGGTGAGAGCACAATGCATTTTGAGGATCCCTGTTTCCTTTTATTATACTGCTGACTTGTAACTGAGAATCATATATCTACTGCGGATGTATCTTTGTAGAAAGCATAAAGTGAATTATCAAAGTTATTAAAAAAAAACACCAAAAATGCTACTAATTTATAGTAAAAATACTTGTTTGGTGTCTTTGTTTGTTTGTTTACACTGTTTAACTAATTATTTTACTTGGAAAAATCATTACCATGCCACAGGAAGTCTTTTCCCGGGGAAGAGGCCAATTCTTGTACATCTTCAGTCACAGAAATGAATAAGGTAAAAAACCCAGAGTGTTAACTGCCAGCAATCCACAGCTGTTCAGTGTAAGTAACAAACCCTAATTCCTGATCAGATATTCCTTTTTTACTGGAAGTATCAATTTGTTGCAAGAGATTTGAATAGCTCTACATATCACATACAAACACAAGAAGACATCATCAATTTGTCCTTTGTACTCCCTTCTATGCCACCAGGAGTCCCCTGCAGAAGTAGGGTGCTGATAGCAAAGTAAAGGTACTCTGACAGAGTTCAAGACACGTTTTGCCAACTCTCCCAGGCACATGGTGTGATTCTTGGGGCCCTCTGCTCAGGGCCAGGACTCGATGGTCCTGATGGTCCCTTCCAACTCAGCATATTCTATGATTATATTCTATGATTCTATGCTAATCTTCTTAGAAAGGACATTAGAAATAGTCTTAGAAATGTATTCCTGTGTTTACTGTACACCAGAGAACACTGTGCCTCAACAGCTCACACTAAAAGCATGTCTGCACAGAAGCACTGTGTACCCCTGACTTGCTAGTATTTCAGAAAACCATTGTGTAAAGCTTAAAAAACAAGGACCAAGCCTATTCAACAAATAAATGAGTTCATATCTGACCCTGGAGTATACCCTCATGGACCACCACCAGGCTCTTAAAATTATTCCATAACTATAAACAAATCTGCATCATCCTAATACACAAGACATACCCACTGGTACATTTCTATCCTGACATGAAACTAGTAGCAAAAGCAATAAATAGCTTATATTCAGGGGTTGCAGACAGCTATAAACATTTAGACCATGATAGTATAAAATATTTACCCACCAGAAGAGAATAAAATCTACAATGCTTCTATAAAAATACTAAGATTTCATTAATTTTTAGCATGGTAGCCTCTTAATGAACTGTTGCTACCATTATTCTGTGCTATACAAAGAAATCAGAATAAAGGCCTGCCAAACTTATGTGTGCAATTGCAGCAGAACTCTGTAAGAAAATAAATGTTTTAGTAGAAGAAATGAAATACTTTTTTTATCTTCCTTTGGTTCCTATACTGATCAATGTACCCTGCTGTGGAGTGCTAGAATGTAAGAAAGAGAGTGCAGAAGGCAGTCTCACACCTGAGGAGTTGCAGCTGTACCGATCACCAAAGATTAGGGACAGCCCTGCCCTTAACAGGCCACAGCTGTGCCCAATAAGGATGAGTGCTACAAAAGAGTGGGGTAGCTGGTGGAGAAGAGATGTTGGCGTTGGTTGGCTGTGCTGTGAAGAAGAAGGAGTCAGTGTTGCAAGGATCTGCCCATGAGAAACCACTGAGGGTGTATGGAACTTTTGTAATAAGAAGGCACCTGAATTAAAACTGAGCTCATTGTACGAATTATTGGAGTATAATAGATATTAGCCAGAACAGACAAGCAAAAAAGCACATAATACCAAGACTTCTCCAAAACCCAAACATCTAAATTTGCAGATTTATGTACCTCAGTCACCAGGGAAATAAGAGGTTTCCTAGATCTCCTCTCCTTTCAGTCTTATCTTTTCCCTCAGGTTCCTACTCCCAACATGCCCACAGAGCTATCCTGGCTTTAGAAAAATAGGCAGGCGTTTCATTTGGAATTTCTCTCTCTTATTTTCAGGATTTCCACGTTCAAAATTCACCAGATACCCATGTAACTTTTCTACTTTTTATGCTCATTCTCTCTGGGAGTAGAGGACAGCAAGTAAAGCCCTATACTTGGTTATTATCTTCTTGGGTCTGATGGCTTCCCATAGCTTGTAAATGTATTATTTTTGTTATGGTATTTCGAATGTCCACTTTTAAGGATGGTTTATGTATGCACTCTGTGTGTGACAGCACTTAATGTTTTATTACAACTTTTATGATACAATTATCAGAGTCCATGTAAAGTACTTGTTTTCATTTGTGTTAATTTGGTATGAGCAGATTTTCTACAACAATTTCTACACTTTTTTTTTTTTTTTTTTTTTTTTTTAGCTCTTCAGGGATTCCACTCATCTGCCAAGAGCCAAGGAGCTCGGCTGAGGACTACCACTTGCTGATTGCAAGATTCTGCCTTTGGTTCTTTGTGTTCTTTGTGAAGCCACCATTTGTGCCTTGCTCGGCACCATTAGTCAGTGTTGTTGGCAATCCCTCACATTAGGAAAAAATACAGAAGTAGTCCAAGGAAATATACTTTACAGAAGAAATTCCACTGAAAAATGAAATCAAACCCATTAAAATCTAAACAAAGTTCTGTAAGCAGAATTTTTGGTTTTTGTTGAAATTTGCTGAACAAAAGAAATTAAGAAATTCTAAAAAGCAGATGTATAAAGAAAGAATTTTAATTAGACATGTAAGAAATCCCACACAGTGTTTATGATGAAGTGCACACTACTTTTCCTTCTACATTTTTAGAAAAAAAACTGTATGACTTTCTCAATAATCTTAAATTGCATTTCCTATGAAAGTTTTTAAGTAGTATCTGTTTCAAAATCTGTATATTCTTTTGTGAACTACCAACAACAAAGCCAGCCAACAACTTACAACAATTAATTATGTAAACGCATTGATTATTTGCATACAGTATTTAACATTCTCGGGTAGTCAGAACTGTTCATAGTCATGAGAATTTAAGTCCAACTTTTGCAATTCAATATTTGTAAGGATATTCATGCAAAATACTTGTGGCACTGTGTATATGACTTTCATTTTCCAGACACCAATTTTTTTGTCCAATTTATCAAATATTTCTGATATATATGGCTACAGCCACAGGCACCTTTCCCTTTTGTGAAAAAATACAGGCAATAAAGCACAGCAATACATTAGAGTACTATTCCTAAAGCAGCTTCATTCAAACTCAGATACTTTTCCCTTTAAAATATGTTATCTCATCAAATCAACTTCTCACTTGGGTATGATCTCATTTCCAAGAAGCAGTAAGTATGCCTGCTTGTGGATGACAACTTTAAAATTACTTATAGTGTAGAATGGCTTTATTTAGACTTAAACGAGCAACCACAGAAACCAACACACAGGTTAATTATGGCTACATTTAAAAAAATATTTCTGAATTTTATATATATATTATATAGGAATACATCAGGAGAATTTTTTTACAAAAATTTCAAGTTTCTTTGAAGCCAAATTACGTACCTACTGAATAAAGATAAGTTGCTAATACTTGCAATAATAATACTTGCTAATTTAGTAGTTTAATGTTGAAAAAAGAAAACAATATTTTGTTTTAGATATTGTACCTTGATTGCAAATAGCAGAGTTTATGATTAAAAGCTTTGATACAAAATCTGGTTTAATCTTACTATCTATGGTTTCTGATATGTGTTATAGATAGATGAACTGTAGTATATTTTTAAAGAAAAGTAAACCTGTAAAAAAATTCTTTCTCTTCTTAATTATTTGATTAAACGAATAGAATTTATGTGGAAAAAAAGGTGTCAATTCTAAAGGTTATGCTTTCTTTTTGGTAGAAAATTCCTAGGCATAGTACCAAGAAGCCAAATATAATGCATAACAACCCTTTTTATTTCCAGGAAAGGAGGAGGAGGTACCGGAAAAGGTCATTTGAAAATGTCATGGGAAAATGTAGTACCGACTGCAGCATTTATAGTAATTACCAAGGAAATGAAAATAAAAATAGAAATCAGTCCTTCTCAAACATTTAGAATATTCCAGGTGAAAAAGTGAATGTACTTCTGAAAAGTTGTTTTTGGACACTAAACAAATTTTTGTCTTTTTTTCAATTTTCATCACTACACAATTATTCCTGACTTCAAGATGTCAAAGATTTGTTCACTGCATTTTTTTAAAGTTCCCAGTGCTGCAGTAAAAATAATTAGACATAAAACCCCCCCAATACTCTGCAGGGTAGCTGTCATCAGACAATTGTGAAGGCACAATATAAGCACGACAACTGTTTCCAATTCGGTGCATGGCTCAAAGCAGATACAAACATTCCATTTGTGGTTGTTGGCAGGGAAGGGTAAGAGATACTAGCAAACACCTACTGCTGTTAGCAGTGTGCCAAACCAGAATTCTGCACAAGAAAATGCTACAATTCTCTTTGGAAATACAAAATCCAAAGGAAATCACTCTTATAGAAAACAATACTTGCTCAGAAAATGCATGTGAACATACATATGGGCTTATAAAAAGTTAATAAATAATGCTTTGTTCACATTTCAGTAATTTTTAAAAACTCAAAGTCTTCCATGCTGCTTTAATAGCAGTGGTACTGTGTTGGTGTCCAACAGCCACTATGTAAAATCTCTACTACAAAAGCACAGCATTAAGGTGTAGAGTTTTGTACACCAGTGAACTAACAATATGTGACAACATGAGCAATAATGGAATGTAACTTCTCTGCCTTTACATGCCCTTTACATATTCACATGACTTAGAAGAGCACTTCAATGGAAAGAAACCAACCAACCAAAAACCAACTAAACTTTAGGAGGATAATCCTAATTCACATTTTTAGGTAAGAAATCAAAGGAAACTCAAATTTCTCCCAATATACAGCCCTCAACCATCTGGCTGAATTAGAGGAAGACACTTGAGGTTTTCATATCTTAAAAGGGGAAGAGGCAGGTTCACTCTAAGAGCGCTAAAGAAAGAAATCCTACTGAGCCCTGAATGATAGAGCCCAGTATATAATGTCTTCCAAGAAAGTCATACAAATAGGGTGATATGGGAAGTGTCCCCAACTCCTAGGTCAGTACCAGAATATCTCTAGCATAGGTTACAACACTACAAATAGTGCTAATTGAAAGTTTTCTGATGCACATTTCTTGCTATTAGCCTAAAGGCTCAAACACTGGTAGCTGGTATTATTGTAAGGCTTAGTCACTAAGTCCATAGCAACAATGATATGCAGGAACGTTTATCATGTAAATAGCAGCTAGGCAAATATCAGCACTTTTTAAAAACAGCCTCTGATTATACCATCAATTCTACTATCCCATCAATTTATAACCTGGAAAGAAAGAAAAAAATAAAAGAAAATATCATGAAAAGTTATTTAGGGAGTATCAAATAAAGCTACAAGAACTTGGGGGTTTCACATAAAGCTAGCAGCAGTCATGCTCTAGGGTAACAAAAGTACATGATTCTCAAAACAAACACCTTGTGATGTTGTGGATTCAAGAGAAGACAGGGTAAGTATGGAGTAGAAATTTCAGCTGACAGTAATGTAAGAAATCACATCACAGTCAGAAAAAACACCTAATATGGGAAAAACTGAAATAGTTGTATATATGACATACCATATATGCTTGTCCTGTTTTCAGTCCCCTTGAATATCAACAAATGAGTGTTGTTGGAGATGGGAGGAGATGGACAATTGAGCTGAACTCATGTGGTCATTTTCAGGTTCTTGCAGTCTTGCTTAAAATATTCCAGTTTCTTTGCCATAAATAAGCGAATTAAACAAACCCCCACATTTTCCTAAACATTTTACACTTACGTTGTGGTTTATGACCATCTGGCAACCAAGCCCCACACAGCCAGCCTCTTGCTTACTCCCCCACCAGAGGGATGGGGGAGGGAATTGGTAAGGTAAAAGTGAAAAAATTCATGGGGTGAGATAAAGATACTTAAATAGGTAAAGCAAAAACTGCACACAGGCCAAGCCAATCAAGGGAATCATTCACCATTCCCATGAGTGGGCAGGTGTTCAGCCATCCCCAGAAATCAGGGCTCTATTACACATAATGGCTACTGGGGAAGACAAACACCATCACTCCAAGAGTCCTTTGTTTTCTTCTTCTTCACCCAGTTTCCCCCAGCCTTTATGATGACGTACAGTATAGAATATGCCTTGGATCAGCTGGGGTCACAGCTGTGTCCCCTCCCAAATACTCGTGCACTCCCAGCCTCCTCCTTGGTGATATGATACAAAAAGCAGAAAAAGACTTGGCTCTGTGTAAGCACTGCTCAGCAATACTGAAAACATCTTTATATTATTAACATTATTTTCAGCACAAATCCAAATCATAGCTCCATACTAGCTGCAATGAAGAAAATTAACTCTACCCCTGCCAAAATCAGCATAGTTTGTACAATATCCTTTTAATGTAAAGAGTACCTTTACATACCAAAGAATGCAGCCATTTTTAGTCTATTCAGGAGACTACATTTTAAGTACTCCTGTTTGTTAGTATATGATTAGCATGGCAAATCATCCAAAATGCATTTTCACTTTTATTGGAAATATAATTGGTGTATTAATGATCTATGTTGCAATTCGCTTACATACTGCCATACTTTTCTTCTCACAATATATTTTCAATAGATCTCTGATGTCCCTATAGGGAAAGCCTGATTGTCATAATGATGCAGCAGCATGGAAGCCAATTGTGATTTCATCCTAGAATACTACACTTTCTGTGGCCTTTTGCAGTAAGCACCATACTAAAAATAATTACTTACATTTAAGATCTAAACCAATTTTTTGGCTGCCACTTTCACTCATCTTTGATAAATTAAAAAAAGTAGAGATCTTAGAGCAGTTGTAGTCCAAGATCAGATCTTGGCCCATGGTATACATGATAAATTGTGTTTAGCTGACTCTTCTTATTCTGAATGAAAGGAAAGTTCCAGGGTGGTGCAAAAAGTGGGTAAATCAGTTTTCTAGGGCACAGATAAATAATTTTCTGAAATTTGAGGTATTCAGTTTTGTATTATTGGAAATAAATAACATTGCTGGTATCTAATCTCACATTTAACTTTTTGCTGGTTTTGATTTGTATGTAGAACTCCCTTCTGTGCAAGGGAGTTCTGTGTCAGATTATCTACTCCCTTCTGAGTCAGATTATCTACTTTCCAAATTTTTGGCTATTGAGGTTGTTACACTAAAACAGATATTTATTTCTTCGCTGCTGTGTAAGATGCAACTTTTATTTTTTTTACTATTACATTTACATCTTAGATTCCAAAAGATTTGCTTTTTAGTCATATTGAGAAATACATTAGATTGGGTTTATGATCAAAGGTTATTAAGCAGCTTCAGTTTGCTCCTGTATCCTCCAATTCAACAGACCATTTCCATGACTGAATTGTTTACAGTACTTCAAAGAGGATTTGTGAAATTCATATTTCATTTTCAAAACATCATCCATACTTGTAGATTGTTCTTAAAAGAGAGAGTACATTTCTGATTTTAACAAAAGTGTTATAGCATTTAATGTTATACTATTAACATTACTTTCAAACAGATGTAAATGCTTCAAAAATGCTGTAAAAATAATGTAAACAGAAAATCAGAACAACATTATGTTTTATGTCATACACTTAAGTAAATACATATTGCAAAAATAAATTCATAAAGAATTTTTGTTCATAAAACCTCAGGTTTTCTTATTAAAAAAATTCATCTAATACTTGGACTAATTCTATGCATGGATTCTACACTTTGGATAGACTGAATAAATTAAAAAAGCTGTTTTCTAAGAGTTAAAAAGATTATAAATAAATTTAAATCAATAAACTGACCCAGACTTTGCATTTTCCCCAGAGATACAACCCCCAGACAGAGCAGAAAGGGGGCAAATGGAACTTGCATTGTTAGATATGCCTAACAAAGCTAATCATAAATGTTAAGTGCTTTAAAAATTGCTATGATATAAAGTTTGTTGAAGACATTTGGGAATCCTTCTTCTTTGGCAAAATTAATTAAATGAGAAACATTAGACTTTCATAGTACAATAGAGGGGAATTTTATTATGAGTAAGCTCTTTACAACAAGTTCATTTGGGAGTACCATGTCCCAAATGATACCTATTCAAATAATTTTATTTTTAAAACAGATCATACATATCCCTCCTCTATGGCTTATAATGCATAAGCAATAAATCACTTGAGATGCTTAAGTGTTTTATGGTTGTATTTGATTCATTTACACAAAGTGACTCAGAATAATTCAGAAGAATTTTCCCTATATCAGGATTTCAACTTCTAAAATTTTATTAAATTATTTTAGTAGGTATACTGTAATTTAACCTCATTAGGATGTTTGCCCATGTTCATAACTTCTAGTCCAATAGATTCCTTTACATCCATAGATTCCTTTACATCCATTGTCCATTCATTCCCTTACATCCATTCTTGGCCTAGGTCCACACTGTCTGTGTCTCTCTGAAGAATAAAATATCTGACTTAGCAGCAAGTACTTATTTGTTGTCATATAAACCATCTTTGTGTTACAATGTTCATACTGGCATTGTGAGATGGGTTTCCATCTCTACTTGACTCAGCAATACTGAATCTCTATCTCACAAGATATCCATAGCAATCACCATGTGTGATTATTTGAAACTAGGCCACTGAGTAATCAGGAGAGCAAGCAACACTGATTCTAAACTAGTAGTGACTAAAAGCAGAAATGCATTTATTTGTTTAATGACTAAGCTAAAATGGATTTGTATTCAAGGAACTGCATCTGGAACCAAATCTATAGCTCCTGCAAATTCATTGCTCATTCCATTAGACTAAAATAAGATATTTACTACCTTCTGTTCTGACCATTTCATCCTTTGTTGGCATACAGATTCAACTTCTAGAATAATCAGTATCCTTATCCATGGCCCTGTAGCCTGGTTATTACACTTGCCAGAAATTTGAAATACTAAATTTAATGTATTTCACCTAACAGACTATTTTAATCATTAGCTATTAAGCAAAAGAAGAGTTCTGTAAGTACAATCACTCCCCTCCAAAAAGTCAGCAGATAGGATCTTCACTGCCTGAGAAGTTATTTTTGATAATTTCCTATGGACTGGAAGAAAAAGTTTGGGGCAGCATGGCTAGAAAGCTACCTGGCAGGAAAACAGCTGGGGTGCTGGTAAACAGCAGCTGAACATGAGCCAGTGTGTGCCCATGTGGCCAAGAAGGCCAAGGGCATCCTGGCATGGGTCAGAATACACCAGCAGGACAAGGGCAGTGATTGTCACCCTGTACTCGGCACTGGTGAGGCCACACCTCAAATCCTGTGCTCAGTTTGGGCCTCTCACTGCAAGAAAGACACTGAGGTGCTGGAGGGTGTCCAGAGGATGGCAGTGGAGCTGGGGAAGGGTCTGGAGCCCAAGCCTGGTGAGAAGTGGATGAGGGAGCTGGGAGTGTTTAGACTGGAGAAACAGAAGCTCAGGGGAGACCTTGTGCTGTACAACTGCCTGAAAGGAGGCTGTAGCCAGGTGGTTTTGGCATTTTCTCCCAGAAAGCAAGTGGCAGGACAAGAGGAACTGTCTTCAAGGAGTAACAGGGGACATATTAGGAAAAAAATTCTTGAGGAGAAAGGGCTATCAAGCATCAGAACAGACTATCCATGCAGGTGGTTAAATCACCATCCTTGGAAGAGAGCACCTGTAGATGTGACACTTAGGAATGTATTTTAGTGGTGGACTTGGCAGTGCTGGGTTAATAGTTTGACTTGATGATCGTAGAGTTTTTTCCAATCTGAAAGATTCTATGATTCTCTAAGAATGAACTTAATGTCCTTCTGGATACACAGTCAAAAGGGAGTTCTCTAACTCAGAAAAATGCAAACTGTCCACAAATCTTGAAAGTATAATTAATATTTGTGTTTTATATCTTGACATCTAGAGTTATTGATTGCAGTGGATACAGGTTGTTCAGTAAGTAGAAATGTAGATATGAATATAGAAAGCAGGTTAGGGGTTTAAGTTGAATCTCATTTATTTAAAGAAGGAAAACATGAAAGACAAAGAAATGAAGGAATAAACCATAGCTGATTTTATATATAAGCTACAAAGCATGAATTGTAAAAACACTTATGGTTATGAGAGGCTAATAGGTTGTCTTTCTAAGTGCTAAGTTTCAAGCACTTAACAAGTTAAAAACAACACATGAAAGAAATTAAGATGTCAAAATTAATTACTTCTCCCAGCTATCCATTAAATAAAATCAATATCTATTTTCCATACCACCAGCTCAGAGATAAAACAGCAAAATACAACAAATGTACTTGTAATTACATGTGATTTCCTCAGGTCCTAGGTACACTTTTTCCTCCTTGAGTTTGATCACTTGTGCTGGAGTGCTGATATGGCACAGCTGCATAACCTCAGCTCAGACTGCTGTGAGAAGCAGCTGCCTCCCCCCTCCTTTGCTGAGAAGTTTGAGCTCGGGGTCTTGTCCTTGGCTGCTGACTGAGCTTCAGTATTACCATGTCTGTGCCTGGAGATGTACCCTGCTGATCCAGATCCTGACCTGGAAACTTGATCTCCTGGCTTGCACTTCAAAACCTTGAGCTGCCTGCTCACCCCAGAGCTGCCTGGGATCCCTGCAGTGGGACTGAGCTTTGTTCTGTCAGTGGACCTGATCCACACTTGCTGACTTGACTTCTCAGCTTGACCTGGGACACCCTTCATCACTCCAGTTTTGCCTGGTGCTTTAGACTCTCCTCAGACTCACTAATGCAACCAAACCTGCTTTGCTCATCGGCTTTGGGTACTGTAGGATCAGGCCCTTGCTGGTGAGGGCACTGCTGGCACCTCGCTTCACACTCAGCACCCAGCTTGCTTCTCCTCATGAAGCAGCCCATTCTTGCTGCTCTCTGATGTCCCTAATAAGGGAGGGGGGTTAAAATTAAATCAGGGAATGATCCCATCTTCAATCATTTTATTTTCCCACATATTAGAAGATACCACAAAAACTAGCAAGGTGATTTGCTTTCCAAGTACTGCTATAGAGTTATTAGAAATAAGGAATGGGTTAAAAGCTAAAGAATTAAATAAGTTAAATTAGAATAAAATTAATAGTACAGTGGAGAGATATTTTAGAAATAATATTGAAATCAGATGTGAAATTCTAGTATTCAAGATTTTTTTTAATACAGAGTATTACACTCAATTGAGCACTTTCAATGGGAAATGTAACTTGATAAAAACAGTATTAATTCAATTACTAATGGCACCAGAGGTATATTTCTACTCAGCTAAAATAGACCAACTGCCATTCCAGTAGCTGCATTTAAATACACCAAATAAAAATTCACTGCAAGTAAGGCACGGATAGTAATCTATAATGCAATTCAATACAAAAGTTCTTTTAAAGAAAAAATTAAAATGTAAACTCCTAAGACAGGTAGGCTAATATAATTAAAACCATTATTATTATATAAGGTGTACATCTCAAAAGTCCTATCAGCATTGCTTTAAATGTGAAATATTTATATTATTTTAAATGTAAGCACAAAATTTAAGATTAGCTCATGGTTATCTAGGCACTCCACCACAAGTTTGTGCATAGTTGACAAATATAACCCTGGCTAACCACTGTTAAAATGACAGATTGAAGGAACTAACTTTGTACACACAGTATGATGGTTCTAGAAGCAATTTAGGGTGTTTCAGCCATTACTGATCTAATGTGAAGTTAGTAAGAGAAAATCAAATGGTGCAAGTAAATAATAATTTAATCACATATGATGTAAAGTATGAAATTAGAAAGAGATAAAGTGAAAAAAAATATATAAATAGAGAGATAGATTCAATTAGAGACCCTGTCTTAAAAATTCAATTTTACAGTCAGATCATTTCTATAAGCAAACTTCATAAATTTCAGAAGAGCTAAACTACAAAGGAGATATAATGAAAAGCATAAAGTTTTTTACTATTCAACTCTGATAAAAGTGAACTGGTACAAACAAGATTAATCTCACCAAACTTTTGAGCTTTGTAAAGCATAAATGCCTAGTCTCCTTCATCTAAACCTTAGAGGTAGGTGGCACCATAAGTGGTTTTACTCTGTGTTTGACTCCTACGTGAAGACAACCACGTGCCTCCTCAAGCAAAGCCCAGATGTTTAGCTGTGCTGCTGTACCTAAGTACTCTAAGAACATGGATGAAGCAAAGATTGGGAGTTGAAATGTGTGTTTAGAGTATTCTAAGTAATTGGTCTAGAATGTAAGTATTTCAAAGTTAGTGCTGCATTTGGTGGATGTTATCATGTCTGCCTTCATGCATTCTTCAGCTTAAGCGAGACCCCAGCTGGAACCAGGGAAAGATGAGGTGAGTCACGCCGAGTGAGCACGGTGGTATGGAACTTGAAAGCACCACTGCACATTCTTGCAAAGGAAGACAAACTTCTGTAGTTACTGACATACATTATACAACCTCAGCTGAAAAGGCAGCAGCAACAACATCCTGCTGCTGTTTAAGGCACACAGAAATGAAGATTAAAGAAGCACTGACCGCAGTACTTGGACAGTAAGAAAAGACTTCACAGCAATAAATTCCATAGCCCATTATAAGAAATAAAGGTCTATGTGGTAGTAATGAGGTGGAGAGAGGATTGTAATATCCTCACCTACCAACCAACCAATCCAACGTGTATCAAATACTGAAGCAAGCTTTGCTCAGTCATGGGCAAGTGATGTACAGTTTGAACAACAGGACACTGACCTCAGATCTTCTTTCTGACTTACACCACTGTGCATGCACACACATAAAACTACTGCCATACTATGCAACTCATTTGACAACTGCAACTCATTTGACAAATCAGGTGTTGCTACCTGTTCTCTAATAGGATTTTTCCCTGCTTTTGAAATGTGCATTTTTTCACACGATGAAGATTTGCCCTACTTTGTTCTTACTTAACCCTGAACTAAAATCAGTAATATTGATAGCATTGTTTAAATTCTTAATTTAAACTTGTTTGTAAATGCCCAGCTGTAATGTGTCATATGTTTTCTAGATTTTTCATCCATTTCATAGTTTGAAGTTTCCTTTCACATAAATTTTTATTATTATTTAACACTACCCATAGGGAGGTTTCATGCACTATGAAGTTAAAATTCTAGATTTAGATTCCAGATCTTGATATTACAAGGAAAAGGTCTTTGGGGTCTTTGCCTTATACAGACACTAGTATTACTAGATTTCACTTTTTCTCAATTTCTAATATAGCAAGTGGTACTTAAGTATGATTATCTGATACCAGAAAGTTTCTCAAGAAGAATTAAATTTTCTCTTAATTTGGTTCTTTGCACACTATTTTGTTGACTTGTCTGAACAGTTTGGTGTAGAAAGTGTGTCATAAGTACAGCCCACCCTACAAGCACATTTGCCAAGGACTATGCTGTGCTAATGACTCCTTCCTCTTACCTTGTTCTCTAGATACCCAAAAAAGTACAAATCATGGGAACCATGACATAATTGACTTATTATAAGATCAGGAAGCTTTAACTGGCCACATTCCTAGTGAGATACAAAGAAGATTATTTTCTATTTTCCTTCTCCGGATAACTTTCTATTCTTGAAAATTATATAGTTTTAAGCATGTATTTACAAGGTAGAAAGAGGTCCAAGTTAAATTTTTGTGAAGTGATTTTTGCCTAGGAAATTCAGGATTTTTTTATTCAACATAAAAGAAGCATATCCTTGTAACCTCCCTATTTTTAATTGAAACAAATAATTTACAGTTGCATCTGAGAATGTTAAACTTTTTTTTTCAGGAAAAAATTCTACTTTAGGCACAGCCAGAACATGCTTTTAGAACTCCTTTTAGAAGGCCATACAAAGTCATTAAAATGTTCATTTTAAAAATAAAAACAATCGCTAAATAGATTAATCTTGAATTTGTAGATAAGAGTCAAACACATAAAACTGCATGTGTGCTGGTCAAATTCTAGAGCAATCATGATTTTGTCATTTAATCCATTAAGACAACAGTTTTTATTAAAACTCATTTGTTACTTGTGAGAAGTTGCTGACATAAATTGATGATTAAGCTGCTATGACCTTCACTGAACCTTAGTAATTCTCATTTGCATTCTCATTAAAGCTGGGTTTCAGTCTCATCTTTTCATATTTGTAATACAATTCTACTCAAGTCTTTCTAAAGTCTTCCTCAAGAACAATTATCTGGTCTAAAACCAATGTTTAACCTGTAACATATAAGCATATATAATTTTATATAGAAATATATATAATTAAACATATAATTAATAAATATATAAACAGGTGTACAAGTATCTATATTTATATTTATCTTTATATATATAAAATATTTAAATGGATACAAACAAGAGGTTATGATATATACAATTACCTTTCTTTAAATTGAAGATTATGGATTAATTTTATTTTTTTCTAAATCAAGGTAAATTAAGAGAAAAATACTGGAATAGCATTAAAAGTGGCCAAGGCAGTTATTATTATGGATAATATAAACTACTTTGATATTCTGAATTGTGGTAAATTCTGTACTCCTATTTTTTATGTGCATTTAACTATGTTTGTTTAAGTATTTAATATGGCTTTTTAATGGCAAGTTAAGCTAAGCAATTTGCCAAAACTAATTTACTGAGCCTTATTTCATAAAGGAATAGATCTCCTCAAACACAGGTCAAAGAAGACACAATTTTAAAGATAAAGCCCCAGATACAACAGTTTTCTGTGGTTCAGTAAGACTCAACATCTAGTGCAAATATTGTGTATTTTCATGCACTAAGATTAATAGAATTATTTTAAAGGATCTTTTATATCAGCAAGTAGGAATTCTTTAAAAAGGACGTGACATCACATCTATCTGAATCACACTGGAATCTAGGATTATGTCTCCCTATAGCTGCAGTGTGTTAAATTTTTCTTAAGAAAAAAGAACAGATAATTTTTTCTTCAGAATCATAGCCTTTTCATATACCAAAACAAATTAAATCTTATTTCTATTTGCATGCTGATAAATGAACTATATGAAAAAAATCTATTCAGATGGCTTCTGGTGCTGTAAAGAATGACAGTATTCCTAATTTTGAGTTCACATTACTTTTACTGACAGAAAATTTGCAGAGTATTCAACTTAAAAAGACAATCAGAGTTAAAGAAAGACAAATGTAGTAGCTTTGCATCAGGTCTACTTTGACATCCATCTTTAAATTTTTTTTTAAAGAATATAGAAGCTATTTCTAGTGCATCACATAGTTTGAAGGATCTAGACAAGTCAAATATAAACACTTCATTAAAAAAATTATTTGCTCTTTAAAAATTATAAAAATAGGCAAGTGACTGAAATTTTTTTAAGTCTCTTTCTTTTATATCAATTCCTATAACAAAATTCAAACTTGACAAACATCTTAATTAAAAAATACCGAAACAGCACAACACCCAAATAGGTTCACAACAGATATTAGAACATCCTGAAACTATTTTCGGCATCATGTTCTTGGCAAAAATGCTGATAGAGTATCTGAAATGATTGACCTGATTAAGCCCATGCTAAATGTACTCAACAAATTCTAACTAATTCAATATGCATGACTGAGCAGAGAAGAAAGTAAAGGGTAAATGACTAAGGCAGTAAGGCAACAGAAATGTGTATACCAGTGATGCCTAAAGTGCAAAACACTGAAAAGTGCTGTTTTCCAGCCCCCAAAAGCCCAAATGACTAGATCTCATGACTTCACCTTGTAAGACATACAGACTTCCAGAAGAATTAATGAATGTCAAATTCACACAGGACATTCAATTAATGAATGTCAAATTCACACAGGACATTCACATTCACAGACAGTCAGGAAGGTGCTCATCCCTTCTGATGGGGCAAAACTGACTCAGCCACGCTGACCTGAGAGGCAGCTGTAACATCTCAGAAGGGGCCATAAACCATCAGACACCCTGAAGCAGCTCCAGACTCATTTCTGAGACCTTCCACAAGAGGACCTCACATGAGCCACAAATGTTGGGAAGACCCAGTATTACAAAAGATGATGTAAAGCATCCCTCCCCACAGCGGAGCTGGCTGGACATTCCCTTGAATATCTGAAGTATACTAACCCACTAAACTCTATGTTTTGTGGGACCCCCACAACCAAGAGGACCAACTGTTGGATCCACAGTGGTGGTGACTGCTGTTCTACTTCTGTCTCTCTCATACTCTCTTTTTTTTCTATTTCTCTCTGTCTCTCTTTGTATCTCACATTAACGGTTAAATAAAATCCATTCTACTGGCTTCAGCACAGGGTCTCGTTTGCGCCTTAAATTGGGTACAGGCACCTCTCTCTAGAGATTGGATCTCAGCCCTTTAACCAGGGCCATCCCAGAATCTTCCCTTTCACATTTGCCTCTACATTCTGGGCTATAGAAAGGCATGTGCTACAGTTAACATCATTAGGAGCCATTTTAAAAATTTTCATGATATCCAGCTTTTTCACAGAAGGCACTAAAGAATAAGATTTCACACTAAAAAGAGAATGCATTTATATATTTCCCGTTTCAGACATTTCAAGAATAAAATTTCATTCTTTATCCTCTTGAATTCCTTTCCTTGCTTTGAAAAGAGGTTGAATTTTCCTGCCTATGTAACAGACTCTATCAGACATGTCAAGTTGAGAAAATCCTATTTTGAAAATCCTTTAAAAAAATTAAAAATAACATTAAAATTTCTTGCAAAGACTTAAACATAATTTTTACTGAAGTGGTCCACTGTTTAGCACTGAGAAATGGTCACCTCTTGGATGTATTTTATTTTTTCTTTATTCAAAAAACTAAATCAATATTATTTCTTAAAAAAATTCTAACATGATAGATTTTATTGAGAAAAAAATATATATATGGCAATTTTTTTATACCTGCAGTATCACCAGATGGTTTTTATCACATTGCATTTCCTTTAATTCAGGCAAATTGATAACATGTTAGTAAGAATTCTCAGCATTCCTAAATACCACCAGATGACAAAGGATGGAAACATCACTTAGTTTAGTGAATCAGTTCTTTAAACAGCTTATCTTTTATAAATAAAATTATGGTAACCAAGGAATTAACCACGATCTTAAGAAGATACCAAGAATAGGGGATGCAAAGTATTACTTCTATATTTACAGGATCCACTCCAAACCTATTCAGGGGATTTTGGGAATACTGGTGTAACTTGTACAACATGTTATTGAGCAATTATTTTGCTGCTGTATGTTTAAATTTGAGGTGATATGAGAACAATCTCTCATTTTGATCAATTTTTAAAAAAGAGAGAATAAACTAATCTTAGAAAGCACTCAGAAACTGCCTTCTCTAATTAGTTCTTCATCCAATACTCTAGTAAGCATAAATACACAGTAATTATGACCAGTAAGGAAGTTTGGTTTGTTTCATTAACTTTCCTACAAATTTATCCAATGATTTGTCACCTTCTCCACAATGGGATACTAATGCCTTGTCTAATAAAACACCAATTATTTGCAGGATAATCTCTTCCATAAGCACTGGACATAGTATTCATAGAAATTTCATTTACATTGGATCACATAAGCTTTCAAAAAAAAAAAGTAACTTTCTAATTTCACTTTTGTCATCTAAAAGAAATCTAACAAATAGAAAACACAATTTCCTGAAGTGTTTTGGCACTTCCAGGATACAATCCAGTCTCCTAACACATGAGAGTGATTTCTGAGCAGAACAGAGGAGACAACCCTTCACCCTCATGTTTTTCAGAGATGGGAAGAAGGGCCTAGCTGTGTGTACTTACACAGATATAACACTGAGAAGAACTGCATTCTTCTTTAGGTCAGTTCAGTGTAGTCTGCATTCTGAGGGATCTCGTCTTGCCAGATCAATGACTGAGACACAACAAGCTTTTAAGCTTGGGTTAAATCACCTCTCTTTTGAACTGTGTTTCACTTAAGCCAAAGCCAACAAGAGTAGGACTCAACTGCACTGCACTGCACTGCACTGACAAAATTGGCCAAACTGATCTCACGTCAGCACTTTTTGGAGGCAAAGATTACTAGGGAGAAGATTAATAATAATCTCTTAGTAATAAATAGAATCATAAATCCCTCTCAATAATAAAAAGTAATGACTATATTAATAAATTAGCCCCGATGTCATGGAAAAAAAACAACCTAAAACTGTATAAAGGACTATTTTTGCAGACTACATCTGTATTGCCAGTAAATAGATTCATCCAACTGTATTTAATGATTACCCAAAATACTCCAATATTTTCTTGATTTTATGTATTTTTACATCAGTGACAAGTTTTTAATGGTTTAGAAGACAGTTTACTAAGGAAAGATACAAAATCCTACAGGGCTTTTTTTCCTCCACAGTATATACAATATTTGTGCAGACTTCATATATTATAGAAACTTAAAAAATGAATCACAGGAAACACAGTTGAAAGATAAAAGTTCTGATTTATCACTAAATTTCTTGTACTCTAGGCATGAATGTAGAGTTTATCATTTGGAATATGCCCTTCTTATTTAATTGTCCCCAACCAAGAGGCAAGATACATAACTGAATAGGCATTAAAATAATGCCTGTACATGATATACAAACCTTGCAAGATAAGATAGTCACTGGAATCTTAAATCAAATACAGGAAGGTCGAAATAAATAAGAACAGGATAATTCTCAGACCAATTTGTCCCTTCAGTTTTGACTCTGTGTCAGTCCTGTGCATGCTTATTTTCAAGCCAAGTTAATAAAATTCTTTTAAAAACAATCCAGAGGACTCCAGTAGTAACTAGTCTGAACACAAGTTTTGTACATGGTTCAGCATTGATCTCTTATCTAATCCTAAAGTGAATATCCTAATCGAATTTTTAAGTGAGACTTAAATGGACAAAAATATTATTAAAGCCCATTTTGCCTTTTTAGTTTAAATGAAAGTTTTATTTTAGTTAGTGGCATTGTGATTATGTTTTTTATTTCTTAATCTATAAGATACAAATACAAATGCTAATATACAAATACTTAGACTTTCTTTAAAGGAAGTGAACCCTACAAAATACTCAAAATACCAGTTTGAGAAGTTTGATCCAAGAGCAGAAAGGAAAGCTGCCTGTAACAGCACAAAAAAAATATTGTTGTAACTCATGACAATAAACCCTAACATATATCATGACATTTCTCTTTGCAGAAAGATAGGAAGAAATTGCTGTGGTCTTAAATATAATTAACAATGATTTTTCATTCTTGCTTTAGTGTTCATGGTAATCAAACTGGAATCTTTCTTTGCAGGAGTTTTTGTACTGAAACCAAACATCCTGCTTTGTGGAATACTAATAAGCAGATAATTAACTAAAACAATTTAATGTAGGCTATTAATTAGCTACAGAGTAAAATACTACAGAGTATTTTGTAGAGTAAAAAGCAAGGATTCTTTCCCAGAGAAAGCAATGGTTTCCTCCATTGCTTTCTCTGGGAAAGAATCCCAACTTTTCAAATCTCAATGCTTCTCCCTGTTTTTTTTTTTTAAATTTAATTTAATTTAGCAAGAATTATTATCTAATAGTTAGTCATCAATTTCTTACTGACCGTGATGTCTCAAGTGCTTAACATACTCTCAGATTACTTCTATTTTAATTATTTTAAAATTCTGTTAAGTAAAATAATTTTCTATATTAGCACCCACTTAATTTTTTCAAGTTTCTTTACCTTCACTTCATCTCACTTCTACCTTTTGAACCCGGTACTTCTTTTCCTAAATTGCAAAGCTCTCACAAAATTACTTGTACTTTTCCTATCATATGATCTTCCTTCAAGGCCAGTCCTTATGTTTTGTCTGCCAGTCACAGTAAGTAAAAAAATCAAATTTTACTACATGCAAAGACTTCCCAGTCAGAGTCTCTGAGACCAGCATCTCCTTCACTCTTAAGTTTCTCCTGCTGGCATACACAGTGGCAGAAATTGGGTAATAAAAGGCTTAATAACCAAGTATTTCACTACACTTTTTTTTGTGCTAAACCCTCTAATTATCTTCGTTATCCACTCTCCTTTCTTTTAGTTTTATCTGTTGTCATCTTCTAATCTTTTAAGTTATGAGCCGTTTGAGTTACCCATTTGAATGATGTCCTAATAAATGGAGTCTGAAATAATTGAGTTATCCTTTACCAGCCATTAATGCAATAAATACTAAATATATTATTATTACCCCATTAGAAACAAAAAAAAGTTATGTGCATTCCTTTATTGCCATGTATCTATTTTAGAACCCTACAGCAACAATTAGGAGATATTGGAGGTAAATGAGGCACAAAATAACTACTGTGACTTTCTGGTCTTAGCACAGAAATGTTGCAAATCTGCTGAAAAATGAGCCCACTGGAAAAGGACAAATTCCTGGCAGCAATGGCTTCTCCCCATCCTGCCTTAGGAAACGGCCCCCCTTTGACTGTTGGTCCAAAGAGCAGTGACTCACCATTTCCAAACTTGGGGAAGGATGGTTACTGGAAGTAATATGTGCAGAAAGGCAACCAATACCTTTCTTCTTAACAAAGCAATTTAGGAGGAGGCAACCATTTCCTCTTAAAGTGCTCCCTGCTGTGTTGACTCAATGTTCTAAAAACCACAAACATGAATCAAAACATTATTATCTTGCTGAGAAATTAGGATAACAAAGAAGGTTGGTAAACTGCTTAGCATTAAACTCAGTATATAATAAATACTGCATCTTGTAAATGTAAACACACAAATCCTTGTCTCCTTTTGATCATGATGGAAATATTTCCCTTCCCAGTTTTTTGCCTTTTTATCATTAGTTTAGAAACATCTATGAGGGGCTTCTCAACACATTATTATAATCTTGTTGAAAGTTGCTTTTTGCATTTTGCTTTCTGTGATTTATATTTTTACCCTCCATGGATATTAATAAAGGAAATTTAGCACTTGTAAGCATAATTTCTATTGATGAAGTTTTTTATCTGATAGATAAAGCAGCACTATAATGAAATGTCCAGCTATTTAGGAAATGTCCAGATATTTAAGAATTACTATCCAAGATACAATATGAGTATGGTTAATTTAACTCAAAACTAAATGTGCTTTAACTCAGGATCAGTCTAAAGTTAAAGAAGAAAAATTGAGTATTATGTTAACTGAAAATAAGAAGATTTTTCATGAAGGACTTGAGAGAAACTCTTTCTGGAAGTACCAAAGTGACAGAGAATATATCTTGTTTTCAGAATTGATCTAGGGTACTTCCTGCATTTTAATTACTGAACAGCTCACAAGGCCATAACCTAAATGACTTCAAACATTGTATAATTAACACAGTCTCAGAAGCCAGACCTCAGCATAAACTACATAGCAGATAAGTATTTGCCCAGCTTTTCAGACTCTGTATGTGACTCCTGGCCACATACAACTGTAGGAAACCCAGTAAAATCTCTTCTCTTAGACAGGTTAGAGCTAGTTAGTGCCTAGATGTAGCCCTAAGAAAATATGCATGATCTCCCTCGTAAGGATATTCAGGGATATGGTTACGCATCCTACATTTCATAGGCTCTGGACAGACACTACTTGGAGCAAGGACAAAATCTGTATGTCACCTGCTTCTTCTTTGCCAAAAGCCTCTGTAGCCCTGTTTTGCACAGGGACATTTTCATCCCTCTTCCCCTCCATCAAGACCATTTTACAGGGCCACTGTTTGGAGCAGTTTTAGGTGGGCTTAAAAGCTCTCTTCAAACCAGAATAAGAGAACAAATGCAAATGGAGAGCACACGTTTCACACAAACTATTTAAGAAATAAAGCATGGATTATTTGGATCAAAGACAGCCATGAAAGTACATAAATTCAGATATAAATTTCCAAATTTACATTTCAAGGAACACAGCTGTGGGACTGGCATAGCTGAACAGACAGGCTGCAGGCTGGGCTGAAGGTTTAGGGCAGGTTTAGAGTGCAGAGTGGCACTGCTGTGCAAGGCTCACCTGTGTCCCAGCATCTTTCATCTCCATGCACAGCCTGCTGGCTGTTGAAAGCCTGATTCTCACCCACTGACCAGGAGCATTTGTACTCCTGACACCAGGACCTGTGCGAGCGTAGTTATACCATAAAATGCAAAAAACCTTTCCTCCACCTCCTTATGGAGTTAACTGACATTCCAAGTATAGCATTTCTTATCAGGAGCCACTACATTTTGAAGTTTAAAGATCCAACAAAGATTTTCTCACAGATTAATAGCTTTGTTTCGTGTCAGAGGAATTCTTTAATTTACCTGGTAAATCTAAGTAGGCTGCCTGCCTAATGTCAGCTGCCCCAGGAATTGTTTTGAAAAGTTGATGGACATTTGTGCTAAAGTGTAGCAGCAGGTTAGAAAGGGCACTTCACATGGTGGAATTTTACATTTCTAGGTGAGATGGTGCTGTGGATTTCATGTTAAGGAAGCTGAGAGGAGAAATACTGGAATAGGGAGAGGAATAAACAGCATCTCAATTTAAGTAAATCAATTATTTATAGTAATGGAACCAGAAGGATTCTTTTCATTTTCAATGAACATCTTAATCAGGGGGAAATTTTTCTATTGGGGCATTGGGCAGGGAGAGTGGTTTATGTTTTTCACATGTGTAACTAAATTATAACCATATACTTGCAGGCTATTTCACTCAAACTCTAAGGAAAAATCATCATGAACAGCATTAACATTGCCACTACTGTGAATTATATACATGGAACTCCTCAGTGTCCAAGTAACTGTTATTTTTCCACAGAGATCACATTAGTGAAAGAGGAAATGCCAAGCACTTATAATTTAAAATACTGTAGTTCATATGTCAATTGTTCAAAGCAGTATTTACATGTTAAGTATTCCTGTATTTTAACCTAGTAATAACATTTTCAATACAATATTTAATAGTTTGAGAGGTCCAAGAAAGAAGTAGAAAACCAACATCAGAGAAATTAGAAAAAAAAACAGAAAAGGGTGAAACATCACACCCCAGTAAAATCCTAAGCAAATAGTTCAGATTAGAAATGTAGTCCTAATAAAGAAGTGCAAACATATTAATTTTTCTGAAAATTGCATATAAAGCATATAAATAAAAATGAACCACTTAATAGTTTTTCAAATTGTTTTATGTAGACACATAAATTCTGTTTGCCATGGTTTGACAAGTAAAACATACAGAGCAGAAAGAAGGGTCTGATAGGACATCTTGAAATGTACTTCAGAAACAAGCAGAATGCTGAATTATGAGGGTTCTCAAATGAAAGGTGGTTTAAAGACCTGATTTTCAGGAGAATATAGTGCTACTATTTGCAAATTTCATGCTTTTCTTAGTCTACCAGTAAATATTTTATATGTCATCAATTCATGCCTTATTTCTCATGTGGGTTTTTTTCCATCTTTTTATAAAATCACACTAATAAAATACACTCTGTGTTCCCCAGTGAGCAAGTACAGCAACAAGATCTATACTGCATCCTGCTGCCTATGAACCCTTGTCAGGCCTTTCATCCTGCCCACAGCTCCAGTAAGAAATTACAAGTTATGGACACGGGATTTATTTAGAGCATTCTTAGCATTCCCTATCATTATATGCAGCTGAATCACCAGTATCCTGAGGCAGTGAAAATCCTCAGTCACTAACTTTTCATGTGGTTGTTGCACCACGTTCTGAAATACACAATGAACTTTTAGCCCCAGGCTAGGCTCCTTACAAAGGTTGTTCTTTCTCTGCCCTACTTTCAGTTCATTTTATCATACAGAGCTTAAAGCCCTTCTTCTAATTTATTTATTGGTCTGAACACCAAAGAAGGTTTCTATTATGACCTGCAACCATAGCTGTAATATCCTGCTAAAACTAGCAGGCATAATACATGAGAGTGTGTGAAAAATACTGACCAAGACAGGGAGTGATTAAAAAATGCATACACTCAACAAGAGACGGTAAAATTAACAAAGGAAGTGGCATAGTTGACTTATCTATTGAATTCAGAATTCCATTTGCTTACCAGCACAGCTAGTAAGTAAACTAATGCAGATGTTAATTATATATTTTGTCACACCACTCGCCCTCCAAGGTAGCTGGAGATTTGGCAGACTTTCTCCCTGTAATCCTGTTCATTGTTACCAACAAAATCAAAAGTGGAGAAAATTAGGCTGAATGCACCATTGAATACACAGAAAAATCTAAAAAGAAATTAATCTCTGAAAGGAGCACTGAAAATTTCAGCAGTTTTGCAAATGCCAGTACACATCTACAGCCATCCAAGCAGAAGAAAAGGAGCCTTCCTTGCCTCTTCAGAAACAGATTTATCTCATATGTAGTACTTAGTGCTGGCCGATAAAACAGTTAAACAAAATAAATCACTTAAGGGGAATTAAAAAGATCATAATTTTCAACACTATTACAGACCATTTGTTTGATGATGAAAGTGCATTATTGAAACTTGCCACTTTAAAAGCACAACCTGAAGCACTGATGTCATTGATACATTAAAATGAAATGGCAGTCTTAAAAAAAGTTTCATTTTAAAAAGTAAGCAAAATTATTTGGAGTTATTTAAAAAACCCTCATATGAACCATGTTAAAAGAACACCTCAGTATGCTTAAATACATACTCCTAAAAATTTACAGAAGATCAACACTAATTCCAGTCTTTATGATAAATGTTCGAAAACGGCAAAAAGTTCTTCTAAATTGTGTCATTACACCATTAATAACCATTATGCCAGTTTCATAGGAAAACCAGCATGAATATTCTCTTAACTATGTACTATTTTACTCTCAGTCTTAGAGACCATACTTAATGGTCTATCGTGTTGAAATTTCAGTTTCATTCTGAACATAGAGAATGTTTCGGCATAGGGAAAAAACAAGGAATTTTCTCCTAGTTCTTGCTTTAAAAAAAATCATATTTAATTCAATTTATTCCAGTACCACAGCACTTTGCTAAAAAATTAATGTAAAGTTGAGGGCAAATCTGCAGAACCCATTAGTGAAAAAATTCCAACTCAAAACATTTTAAGAATAAACAATAACCATTTTTCTGTTTACCAGTTTTCTCTGTTAGAAAAGTTATGGGGTGGGGGGAGGATTCAGTAGGCTGAAGTCACTATAATGATTTTCACATCCTAGTAAGAACTTCTGTCCTTATTAAGTGATCTTAGACAGAAAACTGACTCTTTCTGGCTTATGCTTCACCTGTCTGAAGAATAACACAACTGAGTTTTGGTTGCTGAAAGGTTTTCATTGCACACTGACTGGAGAATAAGATTCCACTTTCAGTTGCAATGGTGCAAAAGTCATCATGACTGAGATTTTCTCAGTTCTCTGTGGAATGATGCTGATAGATGTGAAGACTGTCTACAATTCTCATACTAAATATATGTTTGAAACAGTGTTCTTCACATACTTCCTTAAGGAACTGAAGACAGTTGCTTGGCTCCTGAAACTCAACTCCTAAAATGTTGAGGGTTACTGGAGATGGGTGCTAGAACAGTTGGAAATTTCTGGCTAGTGTTTGTAGAATGACCAAGGAAAAATGATGGGATAGGTTTAATCATGTTCACAGCTGACACTTTTCCCTTTGAGGAGCTGGATGTGGATGGAATGGAATAATGTTGCCTGCAACAATCTCAGAGATTGTTGTCTTTGCAGAAGTGTGAACAAAGTGTTTGATGCTGAACCAACAGTGGGATCAATTCAGCTGCTGCTTCTTTCCTTTTTCATCCAGGAATAGATGTAAAATGAAGTGCATGACCATAGTGTCTGAAGTCAGGCACCAAATAACCAACATCATTAAGCCTATTTTGTATCACTACATAATGTTTAACCCCTTAAAAATGGTACTGTCCCAGACATGACAATTAGTAACTGCTTTTTATTTGCCTAGTACATGAAAAATACTGATTTAAGTAAAAAATCAAGAGAGGATTACTGCCAAAAAATAAATTCATTATGACAGGTAGATAGAAACTTCAGAGTACTGATGGATGCTGGTAAGTAAAAAGAGGAGTGGGTTATTTAGGCAGCAAAGAGAACACAACCTGACCCCTCGTGCTGCTCATTAAAATGGTAACATTTGCTTCTTCCCTATTCAGTGTAAGCAAGTGTAACTTAACCTTAAAGGAAAGTAACTCCATCTCTTTACCTCATGTGCAAACATGAGTTCAGGTTTAAATAACTTCTCTTTGTAAGCAACAAAACATTTATACTCGGAGAAGTACACTTCAAAGACATGAAGAACTGAAAGCTTCTAAAGATGCATATGAGTGCATGTTAAAGCATACCTGCATAACAGGTCCATGTTAAAAAGTAATTTTAAACAATAGAAATAGGGCACTTAGTATATACACTGCTTGTGAGTAAATTAACAAAAATATGGGTTTACTTTAATTCATCAGTTCAGAGTGGTGTAGCCCACAAAGAAGTAATACCATCTATAGAGCATACACGGTGCAGTACCCTCCACAGCACTTTATATGGGTCTAATTTTGCTAGCATTAATATGTACTGGCACAAAATCATAGGTGTTTTTGAAACCACAATTTCATCTTTGGTCCTTGCTTCTTTGGAATTCGTATCATTTCATAACAGGTAACATGATTGTAGCATAGCTCGATACAACATTTTCTGCTCCGAGATACCTCACCATCCTTGCACCTTTTGAGACCTCGCTTACCCCTTGAAATCTCAGGACACCACAGTAAAAACTGATCTCATGTTGGATTTTACAGCACAAAAAAGAAACCAAGCATAAGAAATCAGCAATACTGCTTTATATTTCCTTGTGCTTGTTTACATTTTTATATGTTTATATTTTATGAACATTTCAATACTTCTGCTACTTGCAAGGGTCCAAAATTTTTTTTTTTCTTGGTACACTATGTGGTTCCTAGATACTGCATTCCCTTGAACGAGTGGGCATTGATTACCATGAAAGAGAAGATAAAGCAGATCATGCTGGTACTTTGGCAGATATCCTCTGAAGTACTTTGTCTTACATGCTCAGGGCTTAATCAGACATAGGACTCTCAATCAGGGAAAGGTTTTTCTTTTGTCAGGTGGGCAGAAAATTGGCTCTTCTGTTGTCCAGGACACAGTCCACTTTGAATTTTGGTTGGGTAGTTCATCACAAAAATGTGTTACATAAAACAGTACTTTTTTTGACTGACAGTATTTGAAGTACCAAAATTATTCCTCCTTTATTCTTATAGCACATTTTTTGTGATGCTTCATCATTTTCCAGGTCTAAATTCATTACAATATATGGGAAATTGTTCTAAACTTGGCACATGGTTTCCTTGACTCCTCTGAATAATTTTTTTATGGCATTAATGGCTCTAGATACAGGCTTCCTTCTTTACCTTTAATATCTGTAATTTTACAACAAAACAATCTAAATTATTACAGTAAATCTAATGTTTCATTTCATTCTTGTTTCAAAAAAATAACAATCCCTTAGCTCAACCTTAGTTTGTACTGAAATAGATCCAAATGAACCTATGCACTAAAGATTTGGAAGATAAACTGTCAAACCTACAGAAGCCTTACAAAAGACTGGGAAAGAATCTCTAATGTTGGCCATTTGGAACAAAATGCATAGCTATAATTGATCAGGAATAAAACTAAAAATATAGAAATTTAATAATAGATTAAAAAAAAAAAAAGCAGAATGTGAAAAGGGAAGCCATGCCAAGAAACTGAATTATTCTGAATTATTTTCCTGGAACAATTAAAAATCATTGACTAAAATGAATAAGGCATGGTCCATGACATGACTTTATTATTTTAATTATATCCTCTTAAAATGCTGTTTCATGATAATGTTAGATGGTGTTTCAAAGACCACATGATTTATAAGTCAGTGAGACAACATTATCCTAGGGTGGCTGTGGATATTTGGGATTTTAAAAATGTGAACTTCAGATTACAATAAGAATTTGAATAACCAAAATTGAAACTGAGTTGCAGAATCATAAAATGATAAAAAAATTAAAGATAAAAGGAGTTGTGATAAGACATACTGAGGTTTTTCCAATAACTTTTACCAATATTGAGAAATTAGGCTACATTTTGTAATTATAATATGGGTAGATATTATAAAAACAATAACCCAAGGAATCTGCGTAAACTAATGTTAAATTTATTTGTTACGCATATCACAACTAAATTGTCTGTCCACAGTTCTGATCCACTGGTAATGACAGTGTAAAATGTAAGAAGCCTGACAAATTATTTGATGGTCCTTCATTTCTTTTGGTGTATCTTCACAGCAAGTACTTCAATAACTTGAAGATGGAATTTTACTTTTCTGGAATTTGAAAGATTAGTCACATTTCCATTTGATCTATGTTCTGTAAATCTTGTCAGAAAGATTTCCCTACATGAGATAATCCACAATACAGAGAATTTGCAAAAGTGGTTAATTATTAACAATGACAGTGACAGCAGCTGCAAGAAGACAGAGGCTCTCACTTCACAAGGAGCCATATGGAGAGGACAAGGGGTGGCAGGAAAAAGTTGCACCAGGAGAGGTTTCAACTCAACATAAGGAATATATTTTTTCACAGCGAAAACAATTATTCCCTGCAGCAACTTCCCCGTGGATATGGTAGAGTCCCAATTGCTCAAGGTTTTCAAGGGACTGGGTTTCAAGGGACTGCTCAAGGTTTTATTGGACTGAGTGCTACATAATGTCATTGATGTCATTGATGTAATTGATGACATTGATGTCATTGATGACATTAATGTCATGTCTGACAATATACAGCACTCAGCCCAATAAAACCTTGGGCAGTCCCTTTTCCATGAAATCATGGACCAGAGGATCTTTTGAGACTGCTACCAGCCTTGGATGTTCTAAGACTCTGTGACTGCATATCTCTAGATCTCACCCTCTAGTGTGGAAGGCAGTATCAGTACCTCCATTTTCAGACAGAAAACCTGAAGAAGAGAAGCGACTTGGCTATCATACAGCAGGTGGCCAGCAGAGCTGGGACTGGAATTTCCCAACTAAAGAATGCTCAGCGATATCCTTTTCTGGTAAAACTTGAAATCATAAAACTTGAAATGTCATTATAAAGGGATTATTTACACTGATTTATTTTTACTTCTTTCCCAATTCACTGATTTGCCAGTTGTAAAGGCAAGGCAAAAAAAAGTGAAAAACCTTGAAGATTTCCAGTTCCAAGTAGTATCTATTTATTGAATCATTTTCTCTAAAGCTGAATCATCTAAATAAGATCTAAATTTGTCCAGAGCCAATATTTACATGAACAAGTGACAGAATTAAAAATATTTAAAATGGGAAGAGGAAACAATTTGTGAGGGGTAGCAAGGTTTTCAAAACAAGGCAAATGAGTCCAATATCCCATGTAGTAAGATGCTCTTTTAAACACATGTGGAAAAGAAGTTCATATCAAGCACTATGAATGCAAAACATAAACACCTGCAAGTAAAAGATAATTTTATGTCTTTTGGGGATGATTTTGTAATACATTTTATCTCGAGAAATGAATTTATAAAAAATTGTCCTTGATGCCTTCACATTTAATTAGATGCTATTATACAGGTGACTATCATTTTAAAGAATTTTTCTTTTTATTAACTTGTCTATATACAAAAGTATCACACATAATTATTGCAGCTATCACTACCAGTACATCAAAATCATTTAAATCTCTGGAATCTTCAAAGCTTGATTGGAATGATGGGAATGATGAACAGCTATGTTGATGTCAGCAAAAACGAATCCCCAGCAAAGGTCTGTAGCCATTAAACTATTTAGAAAGAAAAATAGAAAATGAAAAGTTAATAACAAAATGTTTATAACGGATCCTATAAATTGTTCAATATAAAACTTAAGGCAATTTGGGACATTAAAATAACTAATGTGAATTGTAAAATTTAGGAATAGTATACTTAGGGTTCTACTACAAGCCATTTTCATTGAAACACTATTCCCTTTATTTAACTTAATAAAATTTACTCATCATTCAAAAATGTCAAAGACAATTCTTTCCATCATGCTGAGAAGAACTGAGAATTATTTAATCATATTATTTCAATTATTGTTTGCAATTCCATGTATTCAATTTTTGTAATATTTTTCATTTAAAGAATAATTTCATAAACATCTTTGAGTAATTTTATTGTTTCTTCTATTAGAACTATGATTCAAATCAATAAAATCACTATCAAACACTAGTTCAAGTGGAAAGTGTTTGGAAAAGTAAGAATTCTCTAGTATGAGGAGTGACAAGGATTTATCATTTTGGATATGGTGCAGGGTTAAGAAGAGTGAAATTTGAAAAGCACCTGAAAGTTTTAAGGAGTAAGTATATTATTTCTTATATCAGCTGTTTAAATTCACAGACTACTGAGACTTTGTAGGTACATATAGCTTAGTTAATTGAAGGCTTTAAAATGAATTTGTAAGTATTTGAGTACTTATGGAAATTTTCATGTCTCTATTTTTCAATTTCTTTTCAGTTAGTTTTAGTAATCATAAATCAGTGCAGTGAACATGATCATCTATGGGCCAATACATGCTTCTCTTTCACCTGCTATCCTGCAATATTCATGGAATGAGTGCTGCAGAAGTGGACACAACTAAGCATAGAATGTGCTTTCCCCTGGCCCAGAGCCCCATTAGTGCTGAAGAAGTTTTGCTTCTCCTGACACTGACTGCATTAAAGACAGGAAGGCTCTCTCAGCTTGTGCCCGGCCCAGCACAGGGGAGGCAAGGGGGACGCAGCACTGCCTTGGCCCATGGAGTGTCCCCTCTCCAGAGATGGTGTTACATGAACTTTGTGCTCGAGCACTGCTCAGCAAAGAGAGCAACAGTGCTAAAGCACAGCAATAAATACACTAACAAAGATTCTCAATCTTTCTTGCAATTTACAGGCTGCTCTCTCTGTAAGGATAATGAACTATAATTCAAAAGCATTAAAATCTTAAACCTGCATTTAAATAGTAATTATACTGATTGTTTTTAATATCTGCCTAATTTATTTTCTTCAGAGCAGCTGAGCATCTTGCATGATTAAATACAAGCTCTGCAAAGAAGTCCACTGTCTCTTACTACAAATAATATTTTATAATTGCAGCTATTTTAATTTTGAGACATCATGTAATCTGTTAAACACAAAAGTTGAATGAGGCCTTTTGACTTTCAATATGCTGCAGCAAGTCATCTGCACATTAAATTTTGTGAAAACTCTGTAAAGCCACCATAAAAAAGGAAAATTGCCTTTTTAAAATCACATTTGTATGGAGATGTGTCCCTGTGGCTTCCTCGTATCAGCTGCCAATGACAGAATGCACACCAGAGGTAAATGGAACTGAGCTGCCCATCTGCGTGCTTCAAACGCAATTGTGTGCCAACAGCTAAGGAGTGTACACACAGAGACACAGATATGGATGTGTACAACATCCAGCTCCTTCATCCTGGAACATGCAGCCAGAAGAATAAAGCCATGGTAGTAGTCCAGGACTGCCATCACAGTTAACAATGCATCAATTGCAGCGCCATTTGCAACTCTGGGACAGAAAGCATCACTATCACACTGCTTCCAAAGCCTTGCCAAGATGAACATGTGTTGTCAGGGCAGACATCAGTGGAGAACAGACCTTGACAAGCGAGCATTGATTCCACCCTCTTGGTGAGAATCACTTGCCAATTATGTGGTAAAGGAATTTTTGAATTTCATAAATTAATTTCTAAATTTATAAAATTCTTAAAAATATGTAATTAATGCTCTAATCCTCTATTGCTTCATTCTAAGATCCCTTTTCTACAGATTACATTAATATACAAGGAAGTATGGCTCAATTAACACAGACTTGCATTGAGTCTACATGGATAATTAAATAAGGTTTTGATTGCATTCTGCTACCATAATGTTCTAATTCTGAATACGTATGAAATACTTGCAATTAAAAAGTTGAATATACTGAAAAAAAAAGCAACTGAAATGTAATTTGGTCATCTTTAGTACCTAATCTATAGTTATTTATGTATTTATTTTTCTTCCATGCTAGGTTTAGTTGGCATGTAACTATTAAAAGACATTCCCTAAACCTCAGTATAGTCAAGCTGTAAATGAATTCATTACCCATTGGCCTACTTCCACCAGGTTTTCATATGACATCTTTTATTATGTATATTTTGGAGCAAAGGTTTTAAAGTGATGTATACTTCCACTTTACAAACTGAGAAATAGTCTTGCGATTAAATTTAAAGCCATCTTTTACAAGTCATATAAAACATCCTTAGCAAGTTATGTTCATTTCCATGGGTGAACTAACAAATCTGAGCACCCTAGCAGATGACTGTCTAATGTCTAAACTTCCTCCTTTTGCACATTTAGATTGACTAATTTCTTATAGATCTTCCACTCTGTTTCAAATTAATTTGCTAATGCCCAAAGAAATCTTTAAACTCATCAAACAAATGATTCCTCAATAACTACAGTACTGCTTTTTTATTGTCTGTGTGTCATCCCATTGGTCCATTCAGTATTACGTCTCCTCAGAAAAGTTGTTTGATTTTTTTCATGAAAGGTAGTGTTTCAACTCCACTCAGATAGATCCTTTTTCTATGAATTGCAAAACACGTTTTCAGATCAGGGTACTACAGTCTAAAAATCTAAAATGCATTAGATAACATGGCTCAATACTGAAATACACTTGTATGGAGGTTGTAGGGCTAATTTTACAAGCTTATATTTTACTTTGATGATACTGAGTCAGTAGCAAACTGATCAGTTGGAAAATCTGATAGGTTCAGGTCTTCAACTACATAGACAAAGCAAGGCAGAAGACAAATTCTGGCAGTTAGTCAGTACAACACAGGAGAATCGAATTCTTTGCAGCCAGATCTATGCAAAACACATGTTACAACTATAGAAGACTCCTTTCTCCCTGATTGGAGTTAGGAAATAAATAGATACCTATCCACAAGTATGCTAACCACTGAAAAAGATCAGCACAGCAGCAGAATTTGGTACTTAATGCACAGGGACAGCACCTGGTAGGACACAGGCATCCTCCCTGCCTGCACCTGACCTGCTGGCCTTGCCAGTGCTGCTCTGCACGAACCGTTCTCACAGTGGCTCTAAGCCCACCATGCACACCTGACACATCTGCCTCTTCTGGCTTGTACCTTGCTCTGGCTGTCTCCAAAGTCATCAGCTCACAAAGCAAGAGAGGATGATCTTAAGGGTGAAATTGTAACACTCAAATTAAGTTTTCGCATGTAAATTGAAACTTCCACAGTATAGATATTTAAATATCTTACCTGCCAAGATTCAATTGACAACCAATGGAGAGAAATGGATTTTTTTGGAAATGCCACTTACCACTTCTCACAAGGCATGTCTGGGAAAGGTTATGTGAATTGCCCTCAGAAGGACCTTTGCTTTCATCAGTTAAAGAGAAAACATAGACAAATAGCTCAGATGTAAAAATGTACATGTGATTGCTGTGTTAGGTGATATGAAGCTCATCTGCCCCTACACTTTTCTGTTGAACCAGTGTAGATCATGTGTCTAAAATTGTCTAAAGAGCCCAGAGTCTCACTGCCACACTGAGGATTGTTTTGCCAGTGCAGGTACTATAAAAGACAGTTTTAATAATGCCTACTAAAGAGTAAGACAAAGCTTGGCACACAGACAATGTCATATTCTTGAAATCAGTCAGCCCCTGAAGAAGTGTGAGGAGATACCATAACCTGACAACCCATACTGACATCCCAAAGTTTTAAAAGGTCGTAAGAAGGAAGGGATGTAAACAGCCTCCTTACAGCTTTTCTTTTCTCTCTAGGTATTAATTTTTTCTCTTATAGAGATGTCTCTATAAAACAAAGTTTTAATTTGTTTAACCATGATTCAAAAATAGTGAAAAATAAAAGATATGACTTTCCATTTATCAAAATTTTACAGATAGATAATGTCTGTGATCACTTATATTCCAGACTATATATCTTTTTCAGTGATGAAAAACAAATCTTTTATTAATTTATTCCATCAAGTAGGGTACTAAATATTAAGTGGTTCAGAGGAAGTATACTGTAACAGATTGAGCCTACCAGCTGAGTCAGCAAAAAGCTCCTGACTAAGAGAATATATTTTAGAATTAAGTCAGTAACTCAATATCCAAACCTCTGTATCATAGTGCTAATGCTTAAACCACTTGATCTCCTCAGATTAAAAAAATTCTGATATTAAAGCATTATGCCTAGCTTACCTGAAAAAAATTACTAGAATTATTCCTTATACAATAACATTTTTTCCATGAACAGAAGGTCCATGTGGGAATTATTTGGAAATAATTACAGCAGAATAACTTCTTCTGTTCTATTTCTCTCCTACAGATGAAATCTTTGTTTTGATATAATTCTACTGATTTCAGGAGAACTACTCTCAGTTTTCCCCAAGTGAAAGATGAGACTCAAGCTCATTTTGTTCTCATCACTTTCATATGTTAAACCTACAGTGGAGTCTACAGTTACTAATATTTGTTGTCTCCAGATGTAGAGGTCCCATTCATCAAACAATTATCATCCATTAGAGAAATCTTCTAAACATCTCTGTATCTAAGAACAGGACATGGCTTTATCCCTTTCCACCTTCATTTTTTTCTTAAATATGAAATCGTCTCTGCACAGAAAATTTGGCCACTGTATTTTTCAATGTCAATTTGAATTATAAACCTGATCATTTCTCTTGTATCTATTTTAATGGAAAATGGAACAAGGAATGGATGAATGTAATTTCAGAAAGATACATGTTTTTTATGGGAGGAAATCATATTTGCTTCAAGGAACTATATTTTTTTACATACACTAGTAGGACAGAGACTGTCAGTCATTGCCTGAAGACCTCACTGAAATACCTGACATTACACCTATCAGGTGCCAAAATCTACCAGATTACATGATGGAGAGCTCAGAGGGTGAGGCAAGTAAGAAATTTATTTCCCTCTTAGATCAGCTAAATTAGAAGCAATGGTTTACACATCAGGGTACAAGTGGATCAAATTCAAAATGCTGCAGTTGATTTAAACAGTCTAATATTTGTCATTTAAATTCTTTACTTGGAAACTCCACTCAGTATAGATAGATCTTAAATACTTAAATACTTATATTTAATAATTTACTTAAAAGTGAAGAATAACAAAAGATAAATTTTATCCCCAAGAGGCTTTTTTTCTTAAAAGGATACCTGAAGTGGGATGCATAAGTGTCCTACTTGCAAAGACAGCTACCACTTTTACCATTATTGTCTCACAATGACCTTACAACATTAGAATTAATCTTAGGCTTTGCAACCTATATTCCAAAGGCCTATACCTACTTATCACTGTAAAACATATTGCCATTCACATGAAAATTATGAAAATAATCAGCATTCAGTGTTTAAACTCTATGTAAAACAACCTAATATAGGTCAGTGCTCCCTATTGATTTAAGTTAGTCTAACCCCTGTTTCCGTCAATTAAATGAGAGCAGAAACAAGCCCAATCAATAGCTACTAATCTTAAATATCTCTGCAAGAAGTACTGGTACTTAAAAAAAACACTGACAAGATTTTGTTTGTGCAAGTGTTTGTGTCTGTGCTCATGTTCACAAGCACAAGCAACTGGTAGGACCTGAATCTGGGACTTTGACCTTTGTGTGTAAATCTCAGAGAAATATCTATAGCATATTTCAACAAGTTGCAGTCCTCATAATTACCTAAATTCAAGGTAAAGATGGAAAACAAGTATCTTTAAAAAAGAAAGCATATTCACAAAATTGTTAAAATCACTCTACAAAGACCATCTTAATTGTTATATCTTTTAATTTTGGAGTACTTGAAATTGAGACATGAATAACATTGATGAAATATATTTTTCGTTTATTTCTTAGAGGAACAAGACATAAATAATTGCTTTGAATATTTGATTTTCCATTTGGTGGACCTTTTCAAACATTTGGATAATTTCTGTCCATCTATCAGACATAGTCCATTGCTTGTCTTGAAGTTGCCTAAAAGTGGGTTGTTAGGTAGAGAGTCTTACTAAAAATGAGATGCAGGGAGAGCAGAGCCCGTAACAGACTGACAGCAAGCAGCCGGCCGTCAGATATGTGTATTGGCCAGATGATCAATATATGAACAGGTCTAAATGAACCCCAGTGCTGCCTCTTGCCTAGAGCTATTCCCACAGGAGAGAGCTTTACTTACTGCAGCAGGAAGGAAAAAAAGATTAGGGATATGGAATACAAGTCCCTAACAAACTCACTTGTTGTTTGTCCCACTTCTCAGGGAACAAACTGTTTTCCACCTACTTTTATTCACTGTCACCACAGAAATCTAATCCTAAAGCACTGGAGAAAGAGTAAACAGGTATTTTTGATCTTTTATATGTACATGCAAAGTGCACATAATCCAGAGAGGAAAAGTATTTCCCATTCTAATACAAAGTAGCTTCTGACTGCATGGGAAATGGAGCTTTGTCTTCACTCAGGGACAACAGGAGCTCCCTGCACCTGTGTCTGTATCACCTGCTCAAGGCACCTTCAGGTGGCAATGTATTCAGCTCTACAGACACATCTGATTTCTTCTTTTGTCTTGCAGAGGGGATAGTTTAGCAAGCTTGGTGCAGGGAAACAATGGTGACTACAGAAGGAGCACAAATGACACTTTCTCCCCATTTTCATGGATGGGGGTTTTTTTGTTTGTTTATTGGGGTTTTCTATGTGAATTTGAAGAAGATTGGTTACTTCACTGTGATTTTCTCTGGTTAGAAGAGTATTAAATTATTATATTTATTAGGACAGACAGATAGTCTATGTTTGTACTTTCAAAGTCTTTTAAATGAGACCTAAAGTTCCTTAGGTCTATGAAAATTATTCAGTACCTGAAACTAATCATCCAAAATCAGAGAAACTCAAAACAACCCAACACTTTGGTTTACAATTACTCGTATATTCACAGTGAAGAACAGAAAATTTACCTGTGTTCTTAGTGTTGTTCTTATATCACCTATTTTAGAAGTTTACTTATCTAATTGATGACATAAAGTATCACTGAAGCCTGATTATCATTTAATCATGTTGATTACATAAAAAATATTCTGGCCTCAGCAGATAGATAGTTTATCTTCTATACAATTTGCACAGTGCAGTAATTGCAGTTGTGTGCATATTCTGCAGTGAAGATGAGGCAAGAAAGTCTCGTGATGATTAAATATAAAACAGTATACTTTGTAATTTCATGAAGGGTGTGGCAAAATGCCTGAAGGCAAAAAAATAGAGAAAACTGGGAAGATTCATATTCTAACAAGTTATAACAGTACAGAAATTACAGGCTAAAATACAGTTGCTACTCCCTGGACAGAATGAAGCCATGCCAACTTCCCACACACAATCCATGCAAAGGAGGACTAAAGGGAGGGTGGAACAGAGTGGAGACACCACAGCAGGACTCTGCTAAAATCCTTGCAAGAGGGAGAACTTGGTGGTATCTTGCAAGTGATAAGCCACATGGCAGCTGTCAAACAAGGGAAGAAAGGAGATTTCTTGCTGTTGAATCAGCACATGGGGCAAGATCACAGATATACATCTCGATCCTAAAGGCTACCTCAGATGTAATACTGATATTATCCACCTCCAGGCTTTCACCACTGAACATCATGTATGACCAGAGTTACACAAGCTCCACCTAAATGCAAACTTAGCATAAAAGTAAGTAAAAATGGGGAGTAGTTAGGGAAGGCTACATCATAACTGCTGGGATCAGTCAATGAGAACCTGTATTCTACCCCGTAGGGGTGCCTTTCCTGGGGCACTGACAGACTAATCAAACACAAAAGGTTTGACAAAATCTTTCCTTTCATGTAGCAAATGACAAAGATAAATCATAAAGACAACTGGAAAAAAAGAAAAGCTGTTGTCATGGAAACATAACAGTTAAAAATTTCTCATGCTCTTTCAAAACATCAAAATTTGATAATCAGATTGAATTCCCTGCTCCTCATAGCAAACTATTTGATGAAACAAGTGCTGGTATGAGTATTTGACAACACATCATCTTCAGTGGCTGAGCAAAGCCATATGTCTACACTGCACTGTAGTACAAAGCAGAAGTTCCTCGAATTCCTTGGACAGCACACTGGAGGAAAAACATCAACATTTTCATGTAAAACTCTGATTTTAGACATCCAGTTATTTTTGTCAGAAGTATCACTTGGGTTTTACAGATGCTCATCTAGCTTCACTGTGCTCAAACAGAAGTTAAATTCAGCTCCTTGTTTGCATACATAGCCACAACTGTTTATAATAGTTTTCACTTTAATGTACCCAGAAATGTAAATTTCTGCTAGTCACACTTTTCCCTAAAAGGCAGTTATAAAAATTCTAGCTCTGACTAATTTCCCCCCAAAAAAAAACAAAAAAAAAAAAAAAAACCCAAAAAAACCACCTGTCCATCTTGATATGCCAGTAGATACTTAGTTGTTTTATAAAGAAAAAGAAATAGCACTGTTACTAATTGACTTATGCTTAGCTCAGCTGTTTCATCTGCTCTCAGCGCTCTCTAAAATTGGTTCAAATGAACGGCAGTTCCTCTATGAAATCAGCTAGAGAAGCATGCCTGCAGATTTTCCATCAAATCTCTTATGAAGGGCTGCTGTAGCAAAACGGTGAATACCAGACACGGTATTCAAGGTCTGGTAAGGGACAGAGATATAACATACAGGCTCAGTGAAGTCTTATTATCTCCAGAATCAATCTGTGTGGTGAAACAACTTGAACTGGAAATCAGTTAACTTAAAAATAGGAGATAAACATTTAATTGTCTCCTCTTACAAGACTTACAAGAAAGTGGCAATGGTCTAGATGGAGAAGAGAGAGTTGTACCACTACAGATTTGGCAGAACTAGGAAGGAATTATACATGATTTTTCGAGGTGGGAAGAAGGAATGAAAATTGCACTAGTAAGTAATTTCTGCTTCAGTACCACTGGGTTTCTAGAGGCAGAAATATCTCCAGGACATCAACATTTTATGATAATTCACAAGGAAAACAGTCTACTGAAGTACAGTGAAGTACAGACACACTAAATCCCCTTCAATCTATTGTTGAATATTGATTCTTAAAATGCCTTCTACCTTCAGAGATAAGGACATCATGGTTGTCTTACTTTCTTCTTTTTTTTATTTTTGCCAAAATCTATGCCACACAGGAGTATTTTATTTTACAACATATGAAGAAAAGATTGTGTCTAGTACCAGCTGTATTTAAAATTTGGGAAACAGATTTCAAGATCTGAAACTTTCCGTTTGCAGATCTCCGTGCAAAGCTCCTAAGTGTAAAAAGCAATATTTCTCATCATTTTCTCTGCCTAAGGCGATTGGCATGAACAGCACCACAATACTGTAATCCAACAATAGAAAAAGAAATGGCACTATCCAAATGCCTAAGAGAGGATCTGCAACCAATCATTGTCTTTGGAAAAGACAGAAAACAACTGCTGCAGTTAAGTGTGAATGACACTAGAACAATACTTCCCTTTCCAATCCAAGGTCCATGTATTGTCACACTTACAAGTGATGATAATAGAAATCTGTGAACAAGCTGCTTAGTAATTCTCATCCAGATATGTAATCATATAAAACTATATCAGAAAAAATATCACCAGTCTTCCTTAGAAATTTTCTTTGTCTTGAAATGCACATGCAACTCAATCAACTGAAGTAATATGTACATAATTTTATTAAGAGAAAGTAGACTCTTCAATAGTTTTGGCAGAGCTTTTACTCTGGGAAGGAAGGATCATTTTTGCTACTTTGGCTGCTTAACATTTAAATGTAGAGTTCCTGAAATGTACCTTGTCTTTATGAAGAAATAAAATACCAGTAGAGCAACATAAAAAATGCACTAAACAACATAAGGTTAGAATTACTTTCAAAGTATCTTTTTTTTTTTAAAAAAAAAAAACAAAAACCTCGATTATTCTACATAGCCTTCTAGATTAACTCTTTAGAGACTGAATAGGAGTTAATGATGTTGGGATTTATCATCCATGTTTAGAAAGACTGACAGGTTGAAGCATTTTTCTTTCTTGCAGAAGAAAGTTAATTTGATTAGATGCTTAGCTGGGTAAGCCATCAGCTGAAGTTTTGACCTGCAATATAATTTAAGAGCACTAAAAAGAAGATGGATGTTACCTAATCCTGCTTCATGAGTAAAACGTACATTGACATACAGGACATTAAGTTAATATTTGCACCAGGGAACACTTGGCAGTTTTCTGGGGACAAATGGCTAAACCATCATGATGCGTGCAGTAAGCATGTGCAGGCCTTGGAAAAATAAATGAAAAGTTAAAATTTAAGACAAACCAATTATTATTCTATCCTTTAAGAATTTTGATGCCAAAAAATTATTGTCTTGGTACATAACAGAAAACAACCAACCAAAACGTTCTTTCTTGTCAAAGTTTAAATATAAATAAACTGACCAGAGAGTGGTCCAGGGTTACTATTGGCAAAATAATTCAGAACTTTAAAGCAGCACCTGGTATTGCATCCATCTTTCTAAAATAGTAATAAATTTGGCTCACTCAGTTAATTCAGTCATCAGGTGTCACTAGGAAAACTAATAAGAATGTTTTGGGAAGGGAAAGTATGAGGAAGCTAAATTCATGGTCTAAGTGTTATTTTTATGCTTTTATATTGCTATATTTCTACAGATAATAACCAAAAAGGCTACATACCTACTTTCTATTGCAACCAAATTGTTCTGAAATAAACCTGCCATGTGTATATTTATAAACACCATGATTTAGTGTCATTTCACTCAAATCCTCCCCAAGGGATGTATTATCAATGAGAACCTCAGTTACCCCACCTCCCGGGGCAGGTTGTAACAAGACTATTCTCTGTTACAAGGCCTTTTGAAAAAATGCCATTCTTACTCATCTTTACTGGAAACTTTACTATAGTTGTACTTTCTTCTGGCAATGATGATCAACAAAATTTACTGCCTGTTTAAATTGTACTTTACCAGGATAATACAGCAGCAATGATAACAGCTTAGAAATTGGATTGCATGTGACTCTGAAAGTGGGACATATGAGCGAAAGCTTCTGCTTCTCGTATGTTTGCAAAACAAGCTCCAGGGCCCAAATTTAGAAAAGCAAGGTACAAAGGTCTGAACATATGTGCTCTGGGAATGTTTAGAAAAAGGATATGCCACATCAATGAACTGCAAGATGGTTTCCCCCAAGAGAAAGCAGACAAGCTCACACAACTCTGTCATTTAATTCTCTTGTCTGCCAGCAGGATATCTATCACATTTCTTTCACTTTATTTTCACCAAACTATTTCATTCTCTTTTTTCTTCAGAATTGAGTTTCAGAAAAGCAAAAAAATATTATGATATGCCTGAAAGGAAACAACCCATTTTTTCAGGGAAAAAAATGATCAAGGAATTAGGGGAAGTTATTCCAATAAAACAAAACAAAAAAGGACATACATTTTAAATGACATCTAAAAATCTAGCCCAAACCAAAAGAGACCATGAGCAATCTGTTTCCAGAAACTTTATTGTGTTCTGTGAAAATCCTTCTGTAAATAAACCTGTCTAAATTATTTAGATTAGCTTGAAAGATTAAAGTTCTGTTTTCATGGGGTCTCATATAAAGCTTTTACCAGTAAGTAATCACTTCTGGGACAGCATTTCAGAAATTCTCCACATAAAACCCTTTAGTACTAAACACATAATCTTCCTGACAAACACATCCTCTATTTGCCTTCTCCATCTATTCTCCTTAGGAAGAAAAAAAAAAAAACAAAACCAAAAACTTTAAGGAAGTTCTCATCTCTTGAGATTTTAGTTGCTATTTTTAATCTTCCCTTAAGATTTTTTTTTTATTTTTAATAATTATTTATTTGCTAGCAAAGATGAAAGACATGCAAATTGGCAAAGTTGCATAGAACAGCTTAGAAGGTACAACAAAACACGTAAGAAACCTGTATAAACTAAGTATCTAAAAATAGAAGAAAAACTAGAAAAATCCTGAATTACTGAACCTATTTTCCCCCCAAGTCTTATTGAGGCTGGGTTATCACTGGGGTATGTTGAACTATGCACTAGAATCAGAACAAGATGAACTAATTTTATGTTATATTGAATAATGTTTGATTTCAGAAAACATCACTTAATTCCTTACAACTTCAGTTTTCACCTTTGAATAATAGGGGCAATGTTTTTTACATTATCATAAGTTGCTTCAGAGAAGTGGAATAAATGCTATTTCCACTACCTCATTTTGGAAAAGCCACAAAGAATTCCTTGATTAAATATGTTTTGAATTTACTACACACTGGCAATTGAATAAAACAATACTATTGCCCTTTCCTGCTTCTTCATCTCCTTTCTCCCCTCAAGGATCACTCAGATGTCAGAGAAAATCACATATCTTTGAAAGGCAAGGAAAATGTCTAATGGGAACGATGTCTAATGTCTAATGCATGAGAACAGAGGGTTGCTAAAGTTACACAGATAGCAGTAGAAACTGAGGTATCACAAAGAAAATGAGTTATTGAATAATTTTGGTTCAAAAATCTACTATGAAAAACTTACTAATGGATAAAAATGCTGACTCCATCAAGTCAAAATGCTGAACTTGATGCTAAACTACATACAGGTGGTATCCTTGTTATTATTTAAATGCCATTATGTTGGTTTTTCACCTCTAAAACTTAATATCCAAAATAAATCCAAAACAAGTAAAAATTGTTGCCCCACTCTTTCAGAGAGGTGGTTTTATGATGGCATTCATGTTTCATGTTCCCAAATTAAGTGCTGGCTTAGAAGCACTTCTGTATTAGTGCTCACCTGCCTGGTTATTTTTTAGAGTACAATATTTCAAAAACACCACAGTGGATTACTTTATATAAAAACCTGCATTCTTATTCTCCTGTTCTAACTGCTCTATGAGAATGACTGTATCAATCAAGATTCATCATTGTCAAAAAAATACTGTTCAGCAGCAAATTTTGAAATTCCTAGCTGAATTCTGCTTTAAGAGCTCCTGGATCCAGGATCCTCAGAGGACCCTTGGGAACTCTCTGAGAATCTGCTGCCAGATAAGGAGAAGGTAAGGCTGTGTGTGTGAGCATGAGAAAGCTCCGGCAGCTTCTAACAAGCTGAACCAGCCCCAAGCATACCCAGTGCCTGTGGTACAGATGCCCCCAACGAGGGGGTGTCAGAGACCCTTTAAGTGTGGCTGGGAGGGGCCAGGGCTGAAGCAGAGTGTAGCTAATGGATGCAGAAGTACAAAGAGGGGGTCCCATCTCAGTTCAGACCGCCCTACGTGCTTTCAGGTACAGGCAGGTGCCACAGCACAGGTTCCCTTAGGTGGTGGAGCAGCCACCTCCACCAGGGCAGAGGCTTCAACCCCAACAGAGCTCCAGACAGTGGGGGCAGCCCGTGAGTCCCAGGCTCCAGGGAATCCTTGGGGCCTCTCCTGGGGCTGGAGAGGTGTTCCCTCTCCTCAGCAGGTGTGCTGCTCTTGAGGAGCTGTGTCACCAGCGGAGGAGTTACAGAGAACTGAACAGTCAGAGAATGTCAAAGAGGATTAGAGAGTGATCCACAGGAGCAACCAGGATAGGAAAGAAGACTTGTATTGCAGAACAGATGGTAATAAATATCTTATCCATATTAAATCCCCCTGAAAATTTTCTATTCCTGATCAGATGAACCCTGGTTGCACATCTTTTGAACTCCTTCTGAAAGGAATACGATTTACAAGCTTCAAGACCATCCTGCAATGTAAGGACTGTAAACCTCCTGACCTACATTAATGTAAATACATTTTAAGTTTACAAAAATGTTTATGTTTATTTATTTATGTTTACAAAATAAACTCCTTTTATCTACACTATTTACATCTTCTATCTCTTTTTATTTTCATAGCTGTAATGCTGGTTTCAGGATTTCTTCTTTCTCAAGCCTCTTCAAAAATTACACTAGAGGGGGGAAGAAAGTCAATTATTTGTGAGGAAACCCTTAGAAAGTTATGACAAGATACAAAGAAACTCTTGGTTCTAGTTTTCATGGAAGTCGCGCTTAACAAACTGCAGTTTAGGAAAGCCCTATTATACATGTGTAGTAATTAATTTAGGCCTACATTAAATAAATGACAGTTTTAAAAATTTTCTTCTGCATCTGACCAGTATATCTAATAGGGATGATAGAGAATGGTCATAATATAATGAGATGGCTACTCAGACTGGAAAATTTATGTGACATGCCAAAGCAACTTTCCATATGGTTCATACACGTTTTGCACAAAACATTTATCATGGAAGATCCTCTTAACAGCTCAAGATGTAGCCAGGTAGATGCTGCTTGTCTATGGTTTAGAAGCTGACATACATGATGAGAAATACAATTATAAGAAATATTCTGGAATGTCTAAACATTATCCTGATATTTGAAATAATAGCTGTGGGGGAGAAAAAATTATATATACCTGTATACATGTGAATACAATAAAAAGAAAATGTTGGGATCATGCTGCTCTAAAGACCTTTAATTTTTTCAATTTATTAGGAAAGATCCTTAAGATCACGGCTCCTTTAAGAAGTTTATTGTTATTACATATTGGAAATATTTATCTATGCTTAATTTAGCTTGTTTGGGAGTTTTTTCCATAAAAAATGTATTTTCTCAATCTAAAGACTTTGTGTTAGTCAATTTTCTTATACCCTTGCATTCTATGCAAAGTTTGTCAAATTTGATTTGAAAAAACGTCTTGAATAATGTGTCCACCTTTTTCTTTCAATTAGCAAAACATCTCCTCAAAAAACAGTATTTAAATTAGTCTTTTTCACCTACATAAAAATACCCTATTTTATAACTATTAGTCTGATGCTTCAATATTATAAATTTATTGTATATATTACATGTGGAGTATTCTGTCCCATAAAAATTAAACCTTAGCCATTTCATTCTTTCACGGCGTGGTTAGATGGCTGTTGAAGAGATACAGATTTACAGAGGGGTGGGAGGAACAGAAGACCTTTTTGGTGATGCAATTCTGTAAGCAGCCAATTGCAATTGGAAACCCACGTTCTGGATGTACAGAAAAGTGTCGGCTGCATCAAAACACAGGACAACAGGTTTCTGGTAGGGCCTTGGAGCTGGATAGCAGCACATTAGATGACAACTAGAATGGAAAATAAAAAATTTTAAATAAAAAAAAAATAATAATTTTTGACAAATGTCTGAAATGTTTTGTCTTTGTAAATCTATCCATGCCTTGTTCGGTGGTGCCTTCCAATTGTACCTAGAGGAGCACTAGTTCTTCTGTATACCAAACAAACATTTCCCCTTTGAACAGCTGATAAAAACAACTCTACTGGGCTTTAATGAAATGTTAAAACATAAGTGGAGCACTTTTGTCTGATTGCTGTCTGCTTTCAGCCTCGTTTTTGCCTGTGCAAGATAGTTGCAAAAAAGCTTGCAAAACTGAATCAAGGTTATCTTAATCGCCACTCTTCATGCCATGAATGATACATTCAACTGTGGGTATTCAAAATATTTTCACATTAAAAAGCTTTTAAGTTTGGTTGCTTTTCTTCATCTATGTATTTCATGCTATACCAATAACACCTTGAAATACTGTTGAGAAAGGCTGATTCCATGTTCTTCTTTGCTCTTCCCAGCTGCTGAGGTATCTGCAATGCACAAGGTCACAAATTAGGAGAAATAGGCTCTGGGATTGTCTGAGGCAGATGGTAGGTAGTTTTTAAATGTCTCCATTCCCTTGTCCACATTGTTCCCCCAATCATCTTAAGTGGAGCAGTACTTTTCTTTAGCTTTTCTATCTGAATGTGCACTTAGCAGATTTACAATACCTCAGCATCTTTTCCTACTGCTGGTCTACACTAGTATTGTCTGTGTCAAAAAGGCATCATTAGCAAAAGTCCAATTTCATCAAAAGACTGATTTCATCCCCTGAAACATTTTCAGAAATTATATGAATTTGATTGATTAAATTGTAATTTCATAACATTCATTGTTATTGCCATGTTCAATGGTAATTTGTAAAGAACTTATTTTCTGCTTTCTTTACTTTCCTCACTAATCCTTTGGTCCAGGTTTTGTTGGTTGGTTTGTTTTTTTTTTTTTTTTTTTTAATAATCAAAAGTTGTTTCTTCATCATCATAAATACTCAATATTATGATGAGCATTCAGGAAGCTTATTTCAAAATTCTTTTGATATGTAAAGTGTTTTTATTTCTGCTGAAGGGAAGAGGATATCTTTTAAAACTTACAATTATATTCAAATAAAAATTTGCATGAGGGAGTTAAAAAATTGTATATTCAAAATACATATCTAGAGTAATATATCTTATCATAATATTTAAAGTAATTTCTCTTTTAAATCAAATCAGGAATACTTTCCAAAATTTTTGATTTGAAGACATGTATATTCCAATTTTGATGTATTTGTATAATCACTGAGGAACTGATTGAAACTAAGATTATGTGTTTTTAAAAGCATCTGTTGTTACACCTGTTTATTCTATTTCTTTGAACAAGGAAGTAAGTCAGTTATCAAGGTTAATAAAATTTCTCACTTAGAGATGTGCTAAACAGATTATTCATATCAGATTTCAGCAAAATCTGAAAAATCCAGCAAACACACGATGTTCAGTACAGAGGCAATTGGTGACATTTTATGGCCTATTTAACATGAGAAGATCCTGTAATAATCCCTTTTCATCTCCAAATATGTATAAGGAGAGTGTTTTCTAAAGGAATAAAGAGAAAAAATACAGAATAGCACACTTAAAAAATGCTCTCTACAGAATATGTTAGGGTCAACCTTTCTTCTTCTACTCTCTTGCTACTTCTTCTGTAGCCGCAGTCTGAAATGATTAAACCAGACCTCTAGTCCCTGATTTACTTGCTGCTCCAAATATATCATGATATAGTAACACACTCCTCCTGTAAGACACTAGTGGTGTACACAGCAGGCCTGAAAGAGCCTCTGCCGTCACTGCTGAAAATAGAGACTACTGAGACCTACTGCAAATAACTTAATGGCTCAAACTAGCCAACATGTTCTGATCAACAGATAAATATGGATACAGTGGGAGGAATATGTAGCTGTTTAATGACAGATAATCTTGTGTGAGATGGAAAAGTTAATATTCCAAAAATCTATGGCATAATTGCACTTCTTACGCACACAACTGATTTAGGAGCCTACTGCATGAAACTTGACCTTCCAGATCTTCAAAATATTGAATGAAATTTAATGGAGAGCTTAATATTTTCTCTTGGAGAACATTTTAGTTATTAGGAGATATCCAATAACAAAATATATTCAAAGATGTAGCTGTATGTTAAACGGACCGTACCCATATGTCAATGAAATGAGATGCATTCTGAAAAACTACTTGAAATTGGAATATTCTTGTGTTATCACTGCCATTATCAAAGAATCAGATAGGTTGGAAAAGAGCTTTGAGATTATCAAGTCCAACCTATGATCTAATACCAGCTTGTCAACTAGACCATGGCACTGAGTGCCACATCCAGCCCTTTCTTAAACACCTCCAGGGAGAATGACTCTAACACCTCCCTGGCAGCCCATTCTGTGAAGAACTTCTTCCTAATGCCAAAAATTATATACATTGAGAAGAGTAGTTACACAAACTAAAATTTCTTAGCCTCACTGTTAACTTACGTTTTTTGCCTTATTTTTAGTATGAATGTTTTCACTTCCAGACTTTGGAAACAGGGCCTCCATGGAAAGACCTGTAGAAACTGCACAGTGCAGAGTAACAGAATAATAGGTTTAACTGAAAAAAAATCAGTCTACAAAACAATTATATACATATTAAACTGTATCTTCTGGGGATCATCAGAGGATTTACCAACTTGAAGCACTTAAGTGAGTCCTCTGCAAAGAAAAGTGGGACAATACTAATGCTATCTTTTTTTTACTTGCATTTTAAAGAATGATTCATGCATTTTGTTTAGACACAAAGATGTTTTTGCTGTCTCCCTGAAAGATCTATTCATCAGATTAATATTCTAGTGCTTGAGTACTTCAGTACTGTACAAACATTTTATTTTCTATACGTTTACAGAATAAACTGTACAATTAGTCACAAATTCCTTGCATATGCCCTGCTCTCTGGTTCCTTTTGCAAAATATATTTCATTATTTTCATGCACAGTTATGGTAGGCTTTTTTTCAGGCATTCAAAGAATATTTTTCAAGTGATTAGTCTTCTTCTGATGAAAGGTCATGGCCAAGGAGTTCTCATTATATAAAAGAAACTAACAGAATGTGAAATGAACAAGACAGATGAAATATTCTGTGTTATATACCAAAATTCAACTATCTGAAAAGGAGTAGGTAGGATGGTTGGGTAGACACATGATTAAAAAAATGTTTTCCAAGCTAGCAGTAAAACTGCTAAGAATGCAGACTATCAACACTTTCTTCACCACAGACTTTTTAATTTTCTTCAGTAAAACATTTTGCTGAGACTTAACTGTAGCTTCTCAAGCAGTCTAAAAGACATTTATCTGATATTAGTCATTTTGGTTATATTGGGGGCCACCATCACCAAAAAACTATTCATTCTGTCATAAGATATATGCACAAAATAACAGGACATATCAGAGCTGATTCTGCCTCTTCTTTTTGATTGACTCTAGAGAAATTCTAAAGAAATGGCTTAAATTAGACACTTAAATGTTTTGATGTCCACAAATTGTCCAGATCCAAAGTAGTTACATTTTTGTACTTTGGTTATTTTCAGAATAGGAAACTGTGAGGCCTTCCAGAACAGAAACCAAAGGAGCAAATAAAGGAAAGCCACCTGAGCCATACAGATAAACACTACAGACTAACAGTATGAACACCGGATGCCAACAGTAACTATGAACACTGTACACCAACAGAAAGTCCAAGGGGTGAATGACTGCATAAGCAACCAGGTCAGGCACTTAAAAGGGAGGAACTTCAAGTCTAGTTCCTGTTTCAAGGCATAGGAAGGAACTGAATGTTTGTCTCTCCAAGAACCCTTAAGAGCTGGGACACCACTACAGCTCTCTCCCAACAGCCTGTAATTTTAGGTGCTTCATAATTCTGTGGCTCACTAGCATAAGCAACTGCTACCTTTTAAAAAGAGGAAAAAAGTGCAAATACATCCCATATATTTCACTTATGCTCAGTTTGAGATGTGCAAGTCCACAGCTCCCAATTTAGAAGTTACTATGCAGAAAGTGTGGACCCTGATCCTTTGAAACCATCAAATAAATTTGAAGATCTGTGTCCTCAAGTCACCAAAACCCAGTAAAAGCCCAAAATATTAAACAAATTGAAGGAAGGCTAACACATATTGTTACATGACATGCTGACATTTGTTTCCATCTCTAAGAAAGAGTTAACAAAAAAGTCACCTTCATACAGAACAGGACTAAGACACTATCACAGTCCAGATCTTATCAGAAAGATTAAAACTGAATCTCAAACTCAGCTTAAAAAAATAGTATTAACCACTTCTACAAAATAACATGATATTTGTTTATGTTACGACCACACCAAGTGAGTTCTCTAAAACTGAGTTCTCTTCCAGAACTGTACCTGTAGTGATTTTAACCAGAAGACGACTGAAAACTGAGGAGCTAGTGATCCACGCAACAGTTAACCTGAGCAGGTGATGCCTGCGGTAGCTACATGTATGTCACTGTGCCATCACACCTGTGCTGTGCTGTGTGTATTTCCTGGCTACAGGAGAACCACAGCCTACTCACAGTATCACAGGAGCCTGTGGGCAGCTACTCAGTGTGGGGGTTGTATTTAGGAAAAAAGGCAGGAAGAAGTTCTCATGTGAATATCACTTTTTTTTTTTTTTATAAGTGTAATTTATTATTAGAATAGATTTCTTTTAAGAAAATCCTGTAAATTCTCAAAAGACCTTCTCCTTTACCATGTTAGCTCAAATAAATGGCATTTTTAAGTGGTTTTCTACAGTGTGAGGGTCCTCCTTATTATGATGGTAATGAACCAGCACTTGCAGCTGCAACAGTAACCAAGATACCTGATGCTCCAGCTGAAATGACAGTCTTTAGAAATAAAAATGTTTCTACTAATATTTCTGGTGTTAATAATACTTCATCCAGACCACAGCATTGTTAGCTTACCAATTTTTTTTTTGAAACACATTAATATGTCTTAAAATGAAGATTGAAAGTGGTATTTTTTTACTAACCTTCAGGTGCTGTCCATAATTCTCACATTCATGATGCTGAAAAAAACTGCTTAAGAGTGAACTAGCTGCCCAGCTTTTAAAAATACCTTTCCCTAATATTTCTTTGTTTCTGGTACTGTTTTTAGGAGCTTCATACCTAATATAAGAAAATCTTTAATAATGTCACCATTTCTTGCTCACATGACCACTTCACCTCCTTTTTACCTACATTTAACAGAAGCATCTACCTACAAGAATGACTGACTCTCATCCAAGTCACCAAAAGTTTGTTATGGAAGCTCATTTGAAGTGATGTCCCAATCAAGCTGAAGAGATCTCAGTGTCATCTACTCTCTCTTAAGTAATTCCAAACATAGCTATTCAATTAGATAACAAAATATATACATCATTCTCACACACTAAGTGCCTTTTCTGAAGTTCACAAATCCTGGCAGCTGAAAAGACTTGCATGTTTAGGAGGAGCAACATTGTAAGAGAATTAGGAAGGTAAAAGTTCTAAAGTCAAATTTAGTTCTTACATCTCTATAAATTCTGACGAAGCCACAGACTACAGGGAAATACTCCAGATGTCGAGTAAACAAAGATCAGGCTCTAAGACATAAAACTCTCATAATAATTCCAGCAACTTCTATCTTCTCTAAAATATGCAATTACTTAGGTGTTGCAGGAAGTCTTGCGTACCTTTTTGTTCCCAAAGCTGACACTACTATTGATTGTTTTAAATCTTTTTTTATTTTTACTTGCTGTATAAACAGATATAGCTAGTAATTATTTTTCTTTATCTTAGATGCTTGAAGATATATGCTCGTGTCTTAAGGGAAGCATACTGTCTATGAAAAGTCTCTCTCCTCATCTGCATGGTAATTAAGCAGTACTCAAGGTGCTATCAGACAGCATACAAGAACAGGGCTACAAGGCAACTAGGGAACAACTGCAAGAGATTGAAGTGCTGGACTGGAAAGTTAATGCAAATTTTTTTCATGAAAACTTTTCCATCCAGTTCAAATTGCTTTTACAGGCAGTGATTCTGAATTTCTAGTTTCTTTTCATAAAAAAGATGTTTTGTAAAAGATGGACAGTCAAAATACAGAAGTATCCACCAATGAAGGAAGAAAACCTTGCAGAACATAAAAAATACTAAAACACTTTGAATGCTCACTGTCAGTCAAACCACAGTTCCAGCGAACAGATCTCTGTTAATTTTCTAAATTACACATTCAAGAAACAAAAGCCAAATAAAAAGAATCATCAGTTCAATCAGCATTTAAGAAGAACACATTTGATAGTACATTTTTAAATGGAATCTCCTCTTCCAATAAAAGTGCCATGATGCAATCTAGTTAAGTCTATTCACAGTACTCCACATTGATCATCTCATTCTTCTCCTGCAAAAAAACTCCAGAGGACACATAATGACAGTGTAATCAACATTTCAATGAATTCACCAGACATTGTCCAATCTTGTAAAGACCAGGAAGGATGTAACAATAAGCAGCACAGAAATTGTCTTCACTATCCTCTATGGATGAGTTTCTTAAAAGTGACTATCTCAAAGTTGTAAACAAAATTATTAATAGAGAGATAATGGAAATAAAAAGCACTTACAGGATTATCCAGACTGATGCTGAGTCTCATCAACTTCCATATCACTCATTATAAGGTGAAGGCACTGAGCAGGATTGGTATGCAGGATGATTACTCACTTATATATTTCTTCCACATCCTGGTGTTTATTCTATCTCATCATATAAGAGAATCTAGAATACACCTACTTTTCATTTTGAAAATGATTTTTTAAAAAAAAAAATTCATTTGTTCAAAACAATAAAGTTACAGATTTCATAGCTTAATTTTAAGATGAAAAATGAATATACATCAAAAATACTGATATAATTCACCCACCAAGATGCCTGTAAATAAACTCTCCTCATGCAAATAAAAGTCCTAAAAAAGACGATTGCATTTTGCATCCAAACCTTGAAAGTCCAGAGGATCTATCTGACTGCACCAGAGAAATGGATGCTAATCTTGCATTCAGGATCTTTAGTCTTTATCATCCCTCCTTGAAATACACAAAGCTACTAGCTCCATTTAGAAAGCTGCTAACTGCATTGCCTCAGAGGAGCAGGTTCTGGAAAGTCAAGTTTCAAGCTCTGTGAGACTTATAAATCATTATCAACTCCTTATACTATACTCTGAAATAAATGGGAAAAGCCCCTACACTGTCATTCCCCTTTCTAACATTACAAGTCTGTATTAAGAAAATACTCCAGCATATGCATGGCATGTTGTGACTGCCGTTCCTCATACTAACATTATTTCCCTCTGGTCCTCTCAGAATTTATTTTCTTATCTGTAGTCTTACAGTTGAATTGTAAATTTTCTGAAAGGAAGTATCTGTATTTGCCACTTGTTTGGTACCTAGGATGAAATCAACTTCCTATGACTGTTCCACGACCACAACATATTTGCACAAGGCAGACTTTTAAATATTTATATTAAGTGACATATTTGTCACTTAATAGCATGCAAAACAGATGAACAAATTTTTGTTTCATTATAAAGAGAACTAAAGTTTAGGTTTATGTAATGACCCAACACAAAAGTAACAGACATTTCTAGTGTTTAGGGCAGAAAATGTTTCTTTCATATAGTGTTCATTAGGGATACAAGAGTCAGTTATCAAATCCCATGCAAAATATCCATAGACTATCCAGAGAGAAATCTTGTCCTAGGCAATAGCAATTCACAGTTTAAACTTTGGAAGTCTAATCTTCTGGAGCCTTCAACAACTTTACATGAATGCATAAAATTTAACAAGAGCAAGTGCTGGATTCTCCACCTGGGAATAAAAATTCCTGGTTATACACTGAAACTGGGGAATGAGAGGCCAGAGAGCAGCCTCACAGAAAATGACCTGGGGGTCCTGGTCACTGGCAAGCTGAATATGAGTCAGCAGTGCCCTGGAGCCGGGGGGCAGCAGGCACAGCATTGCCAGCCAGGCAAGGAAGGGGATTGTCCCACTCTGCTCTGCACTGGGGTTGCCTCACCTCAAGGGCTGGGGGCAGTTTTAGATGCCTCAAAGGATATAAAGTTCTTACAGAGCATCCAAAGGAGGTTTAGAAGCTGCTGAAGGGTCTGGAGGGGAAGCCATATGAGGACTGGCTGAGGTCACCTGGTTTGCTGGGCCTGGAGAAGAGGAGAATGAGGGAAGATCTCATTTCAGTTACTACAGTTTCCCCAGAAGGGTAAGTGGAGGGGCAGGTGCTGACCACTGCTCTCTGTTGACCAGTGATAGGACAGGAGGAAATGGAATAAAGCTCCATCTGAGGAAATTCAGGTTGGACACTAGGAAAAGGTTCTCCACTGAGGAAGTGGCCAATCACTGGAAGAGTCTCCCTGAGGGAGTGGTTGAGGCACCAAGCCTGTCAGAGTTCAAGAAGTGTCTGGAAAATACTCATGGCCATATGATTTAATTTTAGGTAGTCCTGCAAGGATCAGAGTGTTGGACTCAGTGATCCTTATGGCTCCCTTCCAACTTGGTACACCCTATGATGCTATGATTCTGTGATTCCATTTTGGCAGATTTTTTTGCCTTTACACAGCTTCATGATTTTTCTCCAGAAGATGAAAAGCCAGTATCTGTAATGAATTATGCTATTAAACTAGGAGAGCTATTGGAGCATAAATACATATAGTACATGCTTAAAAACCATACAGAAAACATCGTAAATAACAAGATGTATATTATCTTTGTGTAATCTATTGGTTTTATTAAATTCTGCTTAGACACTGAGAAAGAAGAGACTAAACTAGCCAAAGAGGATTAACACCATAAGAAAGAACAAGAAGGATTAATTTAAAAATGCTCAGAGAAAAAATATTTTGTTTCAGAAGATGATATTACTCTATAGTTTGGCAAGATGGTAGCTTGAATCACTGAAAAATAAGTAATTGCCTTCTTGGCTTCGAGTGCTACATCTGTTTAATTGACTATCCTCTGTCCTTTGTCATTTCAAAAATTCTAAACACACAATTAAACAGTTTCTAGCAGACAGCCAAGCTTATCTATTCCTCAGAAGATATCAGGTAGCTTTATGTATTTTTACATCTTATGCAGACAAAAAATGGCAATGTGTTTGGTAAGACAGCTGTGCAGCAAATAACAGGTATTTTCCATCAGTGAATAGACAGCCTCATAGTTAAGGAAAATTCTGTCATTCAATTCACCAATCAGTTCGGTTGGGATCAGATACCCCTTCTCCTTGCTTCATTACTGTCTCCCATGTGCTGAGGTACTTCTGCCTAAAAGGTTAGAAAGAATCACTGAACCATATAGCTTGCATGAAGTGCACACACTACAGCAGTGACTGCTGGGTGAAGTTATAAATATATGCTATGCAAGAGCATCAGTGCTGGCTTATACATGCTGGGTTCTTATTAATGCACAATATTTGTGATTCTCATATAGTGATGGATGCATAAATAAGCTCAGAACAACAGCTAAAAATATTTTTGACACTAACTGTACCCTTGAGATTGGCCTCATTAACATTAAATTCTTATCAAGAATAGTTTATATGGATCAAGTTTATTGCGGTATTCATTTTCTCTATTTTAATGTTTGTCCTAGTTGGTCTGTTTCTGCTAATTGGATATTATAAAAAAAATCCTTGGTCCTATGCAGAGCTTTTCTTGACACTCACAAAATGTTTTACAAAGGTTTAGCATTGTGATCTCCATTGCTACCAACAGAGAAACTTACACACAGATAAACCAAGTGCCTTTTAAAGCATGCTCTTATTTACACTTACACACAGCTCAGAGAGCTAAGCGAACAGGACTCGAGTCTCAGTCCTGTGCAATATTAAGACAGCTAGGTTTTCTCCCCTACAGACAGAAAAAGCCAAAATCAGGGGGCTAATTACAAGTAACGGCAGACAACCAATAATCCTTGAATAATCCAGTTTCAAGCACCCTGAATTATTAGATTCATAGATTCCTTGTAAGCCTCTGAAGAAATTAAAGACTGACTGAGAAGCTAAGCAATCCTCTACTGAAATCCTATGAACAGATTAGCCTGAGAACATAATTTATTATGACTATTAATGTACTATTTTACTGTTTGAGCAGTGTCATTCAGCAAAACCTTACCCAAATTGTACATGTATTAGATTCACACTGTATTTACAAAGCTAAAGCTAATGTTAGAATAAAGCACCAAAAAATGTGATTTAATCTCTTACTACACCAATGAGATGCAGTAATTGATAGAACACAGCCAGATTCTTCAATGCTTCAAGGGATGAAGATCTGTGAGTCTTTCCATAAATTAGGAAACTGAGCAATTTCTGATGAGGGCAGTCTAGTAACAGGAATGTGAACTTGTTACTTTTCCACCATTTTTATACAAAGATTATCCATAATTTGGAAAGAAATTCTAATATTTAAGGGCTTCTAGAATTATTAAACTACTGTTAATTTTGTATGCTTTAAGATAAAATACCCTTGGAAACTTACTATAGTGTCTAGAGGAAGTTAAACATCCTTGAATGACCTGTAATCTCTCCATTCACCATTCAAGGAGCAGAAGCCATTTATTAGACTCATATTTAAACTGTATGTGTTGAGCAACAAAATATTTTTATCATAACCATTGGACTCTGTTCTAAAGAAATGTTCACTAACTCATCTTTGTATTTGAACTCATTAAAACACTCATCACTTTATCAGAAAATAAGAGATTGCTTTTTCTAATTCAAATTGTACTCAACCTAAAAATTTGTTTTTAATAGTTACAGTCACTGGGTTTCTGTCAGTCACTAACACTAGAGCCTCCTTCTGAGCCATTAAGTACAATTAAGCTCAAGTTTGAATTTTATGCAATTTGACAAGAATAACATCCATCTTTGCCCAAATTCTTGGCTTTTTTTTTCCTGCTTTCTGCATCCATTTATGTAAATTTTTATTGCACATTTCTAAAGAAAATACAATTCCTGGCATGTCTGTTAAAAAAACCCTAAAACATCATTTTTTAGTAAGACTATGAGGCTAGAGCCACTTTGGACCATGGCATTAACAGACCAGTGCTTAGGTTTGTCACAGCCCTTCCTCTTGAGGAATATTTTTTTGCTGAGCATCTGTTACAGAGCTTTCACAATGCAGAACGCAGAACCTGAGACATGAATGAGTAGCAGCATCTGCTTATATTACTACCAGCAGCATACATAATGAGGGCCTTAGGGAATGTGCATTGCTCTCCAAATCTTATCTTCCTGCCTGCCCAGACCCACAACTTCGCACTCCATGGAGCCACATCTTCCATATTCCTTCCTCCTGCCCCAAGAGAATCTCATGCAAAATGGGGCCAGCATGGTCCATCTGCCCAAGAAGGAGCAAAGAAAATAAAAAAGCTAAGCTTCATAAAAGTGCAGCAGAAAAACATCACAGCTATGCATCCTGCTTTGAGCACTTTCCCACATCTGTGTTATGATGCCTCTTCAATGAAAGGAACCAGGGATACTCTTTCACATACTGGCCTCACATCTGACTCACTTCTCTGTTCTAGTCACAAATTCTATATCCTCTCATGACTTTTCTTTGCTCTTCTAAACATCTCCAAATCTTTTGTTTCTTCCCCTTGTGGAGGTCCTTATGGCATTTCCTAACTCTTGGTATCATTAACACTAGTCAGGTTTACTTTCATGTTAAAAAACTTTCTTTAAGGAACTTGTGTGCTTTTCTAGACAGCAAAAGATTAGGGAGAATCTCATTTCTAAACATAAAATGCAAACATTATGTAGTTCAAATTTGAAAATTAAAAAAAATTAATTTCAATTAGCATAAATTTTGAAAGAATTCTTCATGCCTATGCAAGAAACTATCACCTCTGATCTAATAACTATGGTTCTGAAAATATGCAGGTGGTGAAGTATTTTGTAATTTCCATTAGAATCTTAGATTACAATGGCAGTTTAATGAAAGACTAGAATTAACCTGACTGAAATGCAAAATTATACTAGAAGACTCTTTATTATTACACTAACAATGAGGTGAGATTATACAAGCTTTTGAGACAGGATAGTGTTGGGTCCAATTTTTCAGCTGAGCCTTGCAAAGATAAAGAAAAAAAAACCTATTATATCTCTGGTGCACTGCTAAGAAGTACAGCACACATATAGTTAAAGTGAATCGGAACAATAGGTCAGCATGATGGAACTTGTCAGGAAAGAAAAGCTAGGAAATGTGGAGATCTACAAAACTAAAATATATATATCACCCCTGAAATGATCTTTGGACTCATGCATTATATGAAAAAAAAAAATCCACATATGAAAGAGAATCAAAATAACAGAGAGCAACATAGCAACATAAAAGCGATAGAATTTGCAACTACAGTAATTTGAATCAAACCCTGAAAAACTTCAAAAGGTTTCAAGAACTTTATAAAACTTCTACAGAAATTCAAAAATAATCTGACATCTGCTCTTTCTTCTGACACTGTTACACTTTCAGATGTGCATCCCATATATTCAGTTAACACCAAGAGTGAGAGAAAATTTAAGCCAACTGACCTCTATCACCTCAAAAGATTTCTCACTATATCATCCTATTATCTCCCAATAATCCTATAAAGCATCTCTCTTATTTGCAACATAAGAAGAAAGTCACTAGACTGGCGATTCATCTCTTGTAGCACCACACTGCTGACAATGGCCAGGTTCACCTTCTGTAAGAGGAAATTCTGCTCCTAACAGATGCAGAATACACTGTCTGTGTGGAGGCTCCTCCATAGCTATTGGAAGTTAGCTAGTATGACTTACCTTCTAAACTGTGAGAATTTAGAAGACTAATTTTGTTTTTATTAGAATTAACAATATTTACATTTTCCAAAGAACAAACTTAGTTTCAATTTAATCCACTTTTCTATATCCTTGATTCCTTCTGGAACTAAGTTGAATGGTTCATCATGTGCTGTCTAAAAAGAGGATAATTTTATCAATTTTGGTGGGTTTTTAAATTGTTGTTAAAAATTCAGTAATTCTTTAATCATTAGCATGGAAAGAGGAAGCCATAATAGATCCTCTATTAAAAACAAAAGTTCTCATCTTTATACTAGCACTGTGCTCTCCAGCATCTAAATGCTCATATTTGGTCCACCTTTGCTCAATATACTGCCCCTCTTTTCTCTGTAATAATGACAAGCCCAGATCTGCAAAAGCATGCATGCAACTATTGCTCTATTTGGATGCTAAATTCTCACTATCTAATAAGAAATAGGAACCAAAACGTTCAAAGATTTCATTCTTTGAATTTTAGAAGTTAAAGAAAAAATAATAATTAGTTATATTTGTAATTCACCCCACTGAAAGTAATTTGAGACAGATATCTGAGTTACAAACTGTAAAACCAAAGAAATAAAAATATCTCAACTATTAACACCAATGAACAGCCTAGAGCAATTAATGATTTTTTAAACAACAAATAGAAGGAGCTTGACTATAATTTTAATCCCTCTGTCATACTTTTACTTTCATGTTTACTAGATTAGGAACATTGGTTGTTTTTTAGTTACAGCTCTAAAGAAGTATTAGGATATGACAAGATCCAAGCAGCCATACTTTTAAATAAAACTTATTCATCTTGTAAATATTCCTTTAGAATTTCTGGCTTTTATCATCAGTTTAATGAAGTCTAATGGATCTGTTATTATCCTTTCCCTTCAATGGGGTGATAAGAATAAAAATGTAATTAAGTGTGTTTGAAATAAAAGAACAAAAGCTGATGATGTGGGAGAAAAAGAGATAGATACAGCAATACTACATGAATGAGAAGTCAGGCAAGCTGCAAATAACTTTTCTGTAGGCACTCCAAACATAGTCATTCTATGATTCCAAAGCTTATTCATAAGCTTTCTGCAGCCTTCTAAACTGGTTACATGACCAATTGAGTTATGAACAAAAGAAGCAACCTGGGTGAACCTGGTAAATTCATTTTTAAGAGAAAATCAAGTCATATTTTACTGGGAGCCAGCTGGCTGTATGAAGCAATAATTGTGAAGGTGAGGTTCATTTTTTGCACATTGTGACTGTGTTTTATTTAAATTAAGGCAAACCTACATGCAAAAGGATGTCTGATTAGCGCCCAGTAAGAAGAGAAAAATTTATGTTAAGTATCTGCTTTCAAGAAGCTTCTTATATGTATTTTGTTTTGTTTTGTTTTTGCTATATTAATTATGCATTGGGTAGAGGAAAAATTCTGAATTCGAGGAAAAATTATTAACAACATAAGGATGCATATGTAAAATAAGCATTTTATAAAAACCCTATTTGTAGAGTCGGTATTTTTGTTGGAAATTATCCTACACTTAGATATTTCTACATTGAACATTTCAAGGCATTATACGAAAATGTTTTGCTTTTTTCCTAAAACTGAAAAATTCAGTTTGCATTTGTATTGTTACAAATTGTAACTCTACCACAAATAGATAAACAAAATCTTTGATTTTATTTTTCACATTTTTGAATAAGGAAAAAACATTTAAGTTACTTTATAGGTAGCATGATACTTCCTTTTCTTATATAATACTAGAAAACACACCATATATCTTGTGTTACACATTTCTCATTAATAAAAGAAATAATCGGTTTTATCACAAACCTATGGCTTCCCATTAAAGTAGTACAGCTTACAAAAAACCCCATGAAAATTCATACTATGCTGTCTTTGTTTCTTAATTTAAGTACGATATTTAAGAATTTTCTAACTTAACATCCTACAGTAAAATTAATTAATATAGTTTCAGCACAGTTAAAAATGGGTATGGGTTTATAAAACAGAGGAAGGGGAAAAAAACCACAGGATTTGTATATGAAGCAACCAGGAGGACCAGATTAAGTAATTTTATATTGAAAGATCATAATGAACCTGATCAGGAGCTGCACAGGAATGTTACTGGTTTTCTCCTGGGACACTTTTAGCTCCACTACTTGTTAAAGAGAAGAAAACATCTGGATGTAGATCAGAAGGTAGATTATTCTTTGCTGTGATGTTATTTCAGCTCGTCAATTAGATCAATGAAATGCACCAGAGAGAAATTCATTTAGTCTTTTGCATTCCAAAAAGCAAAGTTACCCAATTCCCCACACTGTTTTTCTCCCTACACCACCCCTTGAAATTCTTTCTAGATTTTCATAACTCACGTTGTTCCTTTAGTGATTAACTCCCTTGGTTTATCATTTCCACTATAGAGGATCTACACTTTTCCTTGAGGCCTAAGGGAATTTTACCAATATAGTACAACTGAAAGTGCTGAGCAAAATGAGCAGTGAGCTGAATCTCTGCATAAAACCAAGTTGCCTGATTTTTTTCTACAAAGTATGAATTTGAAATAATATAAGGCCATTTAGATTTCTATTTCATGCTTCATAAGTAGGGGGTTTTTGTCAAAAACAGACTATCAATATGTAATTAGTGTCATTTTTTCAGGAAAACATTGCTAAATTTTTTTAACTAATTTTCTTTTCTAATACATGGATAACTAAATGCAATCCATTTTTTCTTCCATTGTCATATATACCTAAGCTAATAGAGTACCAAAATAATTTTTCAGCACCTTTTGTCTATTTCCCACTTTCATGGATAAGTGGCCTGAAGGAGAGCATCAAGTGGGCAATGATTCCTTCACGAGTTCTTGGTTTGTATGAGTTGAATGCATGGCACCACAGCAAGACTCTTGGCCTGTCCTATGCAAGGATAATCAAACATTTGGCAAAGAAAAAAAAGTTAGGCAACTCCTCCTTCCCTGCCTTTCACACAACGGTAGAGCCACATGGGTGTTCCAGCTTGTTATGCACAATCCTGTTGTTGTTACAGGAAGAACTATTCCATAAGAAGATTAGGTATTAGCTTAAGCTGCCTTGATACAACTGAATAAGCATGAGCCTGCAGATATACAAATGCTAAATCTACTGGCATTATAATTTCTTAAGAATTTAGAAACCTCCGAGCTTTTCTAGATGGTAAAGCATCCTACTACACATAAATCTATTTCACAGACATACCAAATCTGTTTATTTTGAACAGAAGCAGCATTTTTCAAGCTAAGTTATAATGTAATAAACAGATTAGGCCATTAGGCAACACTATTATTAAAAGAGTAAGATCCTCAAAATGAAGAAACAAAATGAATGTGAAGTTTTCTGTCAAATAAGAAATGCGAGGAAATTAAAATTAAAAGGCAAGGAAACTCAAAAATCTAGCTCAAAATAATTTACCTTTTGGCATCATACATCAGTAATTCAGGTCCTAGTTCAAAAAGTAAATAACATTTCAGGTTGAATGAAATTGCCATCTCTTTAGAAACAGTGTGGATTTTCAATTTAAAGTAATCTGTAGTCATGTATTTAGGGCACATTGTTAAAGTATTGTTCATTTCAGAAGACACAGGAACTTTTAAGATTGCAACTTGTTCCTGGAAATTGAATGCATTTCATTTTTTTTTTTTAATTTTTCTCAATACCTCATGGGAGAATTGGTTCCTTGAAAATAATGCAAATGGATTATATGTAACATTTTCTTTCACCAGCAAAGGTAAAATTCACAGAGGAAAGGTTCCTCCACTACCCCTCTTAATCAGAGTTTAACTAATAAAAGTTTAGGTCCTAGGCCGAACCTTGACGCAGAACTGTCTTACGTAATTTTGTCAATTTGAATCAATTCCATCTCTTTTGAGACCAATTTCATCAATTGTTATTATAAAGGGAAATATTACATCAAGATTCAAAAAACATCAGTGATCCTTTCTGAGAAGTTCTCTTTACAATAATATAAAGGTGACTATAGCTGTGTTTCTATCTGTGTGTATCGGTATTGTCATACTGAAGCACAAAGCCTGAAGACTAAGAACATGAAGTGTTTCAGTTTTTGAAGCAAAAGATTTTGCAAATACTACCAGAACCTGCAGAAGCAAGGCTGAGGGTGGGAATGTGGATTGCTTTCAAAAACTTATGAAAATCTAAATGTTTATAGCCTCTTCCAATCAAAGGGACTTTACAACTGCCCTGACTCACTTCAGAAAATTGTGCCAAAAACCCCAAACCAGTAATTTTTTTTACACCTAAACATCATTGACCTAAGTTTCTATAACTTTCTAAACTTCACCAATATTAAAAATCAAATTAAATGCTGAGAAACCATAAAATATTCAGGTTACAAGATAACCTGATAAGGACAAGAAGCTCAGGCATTCTGTTTAAGCTGGTTCGAAAGAGTACAACTTACTGGCAGCTATATGTGTCAAGAATACATGTACCTCCATCTCTAGCCAAGAAAGAACTAAAGCAAGAACTTTGTCTCAGTGGTACAAGTATCAGGCCTTAAGAAACTGAACAAAACAAACTGGTGAATATTCATGGGGAACAATAATAGATAATTTTCTCCTAGTTACACTATTATGCAAATGTTTGGAAATATTTGTTCAAATCATGTTTTAACTCAAAACAACCTCTTTGTAATATTTAGTCTGTGTTGTCACATAAATGGGGGAATATCATAGTGTGCTGCTTAGATAGGACAGAAGACAGCTCTAAAGGCAGTAACTTTTCATATGTATTTGGAGTCTCAGACTTCCCTGCTATCTGTGGACACAGATGCTCAGGGTAAATAAATCACACCAACAGACTCCAGACTGCAGTATATGGTCAGGCTTGAATGTTGTACAGCCACTGTCAGAGACAAAATACTAGACTATTTGGAACCTTGGTCTCTCTCAGGGGAATTTCTTATACTGTTACTCCTAAGTTCAACTTTGAAGTATTATCTTCAAATGAGAACATTATCTTCTAGGTTTGACTACTCTATAGGATTCTATACCACTGAATTATTTCCAACACCTTCAAAGGATTAGAAAGAATTGATTGATGATGTTTCAGACATTTTAGACAAACCTGGGAAATTCAGAGATTACTATAGTAGGATTTTTCTGATCTTTCATTTAAAAAAAAAGTGGTTTTAATGAGTTATTTTCTGGAAGACTTCTATGTGGAACTTTCACAGAACTACTTCTGTGTCAGTAAGTCAGGGAGCATGCCTGTTATTCAAGATTTGCTGCCTCCAACCCTTCTAATCCAGAGCATCAACAAACATAAATAATTCAATTTTCCACCCTTACCTTATCTTATACATAAGACTGAATATCTGGAATGAAAGATTCAAACATCTCTATAGTAAGTTATACTAATTCTTCTTCATCTTCTCATGCTAGCCTTATGGTTTCACTGCATTTATTCTTCTCTTTATCTCATTGTTCTGTGATGTGGAAAACTTCTGTATACTGTCGACAGTACTAGTTGCTGGGAAACTGACTGCAAGAATTATCCCCTCACTAGCTCAGTTTTCAAATATGGAGTTTAAGAGAAAATTCTTGAGACACTCTGCTACTGTGCCCTACTTTTTCCTCTTGCTTACACGTGTCATATTTTAAAAACAACCTTGGTTTTGTAAATCAGGAGGGATCTATTTGAAGTCAGTGTGACTCATTTGTAGAGAACAAGCTTGCATTGGCTTTATTGGTTTACATTTCAACTACCTTGAGACACCATAAAGGGCAGAATTATGCAGCACTTAATGCTATAGAAGACATGTTGTATCATTCATGTGAGTATTTTATGTCAAATCCTTTACAGAGAAAGCTAACATAAGACTAACCTAAATAAGTAAACAGAACTGATAAAAGAAACTGGGAAATTAAGGCAAAGGAGAAAAACTAGCTTGAAAGAAGCTATTTCAGTGTGCAAGTGCAGAACAATTTTGAAATATACCCTGTATCTTTCAGATGCTGAATGCTTTCCTTGATTATGGCAACAATAAGAAGCACTGGGTTTTGCTAATAACTAAAGACAGCATGGGGCAAGATTTCTTGTTTAAGAGTACCACAAGGTCAAACTTTTCTGAAAAGGTCTTGCTGAATTTAATATAGATTTACATTAATGAAGAATTCTAGGAGGGTTGCATGAAATTATGAAATAATTTCAAGACTTTTTAAACACAATTTCTGAAGGCTTTAGTTAGTTCTATCTCCATTAAACTTTCTATGGAACCTCAACAAAATGTGGTGATTGACTTCAAGCACATACTAGAAATTTGCAAACTTTGTACTTGGTGTAATGTTTGTTTTGTTTTGGAGGTTTTGTTTGGTTTTTCTTTGTGGTAGTTCTGTGTTGTTTCGGGGGGAGTTGGGGTTTTTTGGCTTTTTTTTGTTGATGTTTTGTTTTGGTTTTTTGTGGGATTTTTTGGGGAATTGTTATTATTTACAGCTCTTTTTCGTTTCTTTACCCACTGGCTTGAAAATGCACTAGTGGTAAATGACCTGTGATGTGCCAGAGATATCTCTAAGTGGAAAAGACAAGATTTGTACTTCAGGACATCAGCTGCAAAAGAAAGCATGTGAGTAGGAGACTCCCTGAGAATTGCTTCATTTCATAGATTTTTACAACACATGTTATTTCCAGATATTTGAAAGCATTTATCATTGCCAAATTTAACAAGGATTTGGGCAAAGATTTTCCATATAGTCCTTTACTGGTTCTATGAATCTCTATGTAGGCTAAACCTCTAAATTTCTTCAAATTACATTAAAATAACATTTCTTCTTGTGCAGAACTTATTTTCTTATTTTTAGGGATTTCTAGGCAGGAAAAATTTGACATTGTCTTCTTTGTTCTTATAGCTTATTTTGCATCCCCCTCTAGCAAAGTTCCACCTTTAAGTCTTTCTCAACTGTTTTAAGTCACAATAATCCATGCTCAACGAAAAGAGCAGGTCTCTTTTCTAATCAAAAATACCTTACTGACTTGGTAGACAACAGGAGAGCAATGGATATTGTCTACTTTAACTTCAGTGAAGATTTTAACAGTTTCTCCCTCAAGACCATCACAGAGAAGCTGTTGAAGAATGGGCTGGATGAGCAGACAGTAAGATGAACTGAACAAAAGCTGAATGTCTGTGGAGGGATAGAATGTAAGAAAATAAAGATAGTGCAGAAGGTGATCTCCCACCTGAGGAGTTGCAGCTGTACCAATCACCAAAGATTAGGAACAAGCCTGCCCTTAATAGGCCACAGCTGTTTCCAATAAGAAGATGAGTGCTACAAAGGAGTGAGTTAGCTGGTTAAGAAGAGCTGGAGTTTGTTGGCTGTGCTGTGAGGAGCTTCACATGGGAAATCACTGAGAAGGTATGGGTGTTATTGCCATAAGATGACAACAAATGTCCAGGCCCAGAGGGTCGCGATCAATGGCTCAAATCTTAGATGGAAGAAAATAGCTAGTGGGGGTCTACCCTTAAAAGGGGTCCAGTCCCTTATAACATCTTCATTTACAATCTGAATGACAGGACAGAGTGTTTTTTGCAAATTTGCAGGTGACACAAAACTGGGAGAAGTGGCTGATATGCCAAAGGGTCATGATGTCCTCCAGACTTCAACAGCCTGAAGAAATGGTCTGACAGGAACCTCATGAAGGTCAACAAGAAGTGCACCGGTATATATTGTACACCAATCATCTGGAAAACAGTTTGGCAGAAAAGTAGGCACCAGCATGACTATAAGCCAACAGTGCACCCTTGCAGCAGAAAAGGTTAACAGTATCCTGGGCCAAAGTAGATGATGGTGGACAGCAGGTTAATGCAGGTGATCCTTCCCCTCTATTCAGCCCTGCTGAGGACACAGCTAGAGTGTTGTGTCCAGTTCTGGGCTCCTCAGTACAAGGCATGGCCATACTGTAGACAGGTCAGTGAAAGCATGAAGATGGTAAAGGGACTGAAGCTTCTCTCCTGTAAGGAAATTCTGAGAGAGCTTGGCCTGTTCAGGTTAGGGAAGTCTCAGGGGAATTTGATAAATACCTCAATATCAAATACAATTTGATCAAGGGAGTGCGTAAATACAGAGTCAAGGTCCTTTCAGTAGTGCCCAATGACAGGACCAGAGGCAATGGGGCACAAACGCTGGAGGTTTCCTCTGAACATCAAGAAACAATTTTTTCACTGTAAGGGTGACTGGGTACTGGCACAGGTGGAGTCTTAAACCTTAGAAATACAAAAAAAAAAAAAAATCTGGATATAATCCTATGCAATCAGCCTTGGATGGACCTGCTCAAATAGAGCTGTTGGACCAGATGAACGCAGAGGTCTCTTCCAACATCAACTGTTCTGAAAATCTATGATTCTGTAATGCAGACTTGTGACTGAAGCCCAGTAAAGATACAGAATTCAATAAACGTGTTCAAAGCATTATTTAAAAAAGGCAGCAACATCCTACATCAAATTGAAATGTTAATTGCATCAGGCTTAGCTTTGGCTGACTCTATTAATCCTCCATTTAAATGAATATTAAATCCAGTAAAATAAAGTTATTTTCCATGTACCAGTAGCAACACTTACTTGTTTGGTATTACACTATCTGTATGCAAACACTGCTAATACAAATGCCTTCATATAGACACTCACATCAATGTACTGTTTGGCAGGAAATCACTGTACCTGTAAAGTATATTGATTCACCTTTTATCATATTGCTTCTCCATTTAGAGACAAACAAAAGATCAAGAGTCTTTTTGTTTAAATTCATCTTTGTACTTTATAACAGTAACATTGTTAGATGGGTTGGCAACTCATACTGGTGCTATGGACTTCATTATAACTAGAAGAAATTTAGAGCTGAAGAATATAATAGGCAATTATAGATACAATATTGAGATAATTTTTCTCTCCCACTTCAACCATCTGAAGCTCTCACAGAAAAAAGTATGGCTCATCCATTCAGAAGAAGAGATGCTCACTGTTAACGTTGCTCTACGAGTTGTTTGAACAGGCAGTTTTGACTAAGATGTAATTTACACTAGGAAGACAGAAGCATATAAAATCATCAAGCTAATGAAAGCCCATTATTCAGAATCCTTCACAAAATCAAAATACAGTTAAGCTAATTTTATGAATATTTTCAGTGCTTTTAACAGCACCTGGATAAGGAGCAGCTGTGAAGATAAAACATTATTCCATAATGTTTTATGAACATAAATCTCATTTGTGTGTTTCCACTCTCATTTAATTTTATATCAGTTCAGGCAATGGGACTGCATATTTCCATGAGATGCATTCCATTCATCAGACAATCTTTAGGAGGGAAATACGATCAGTGTATGAAAAGAGTTACTGGTATGAAAAAAGTAGGTGTAATAGTTTTATGCTTTGGGGAATAATGGGGAATAAAAATAACATAGTAATTATTTGAGGAATAAAAATAACAACTCCACTTATGGGCAGCAGAGAGACTTTAGTCATAATGTATGTGGTGTGGTGTGTTATTCTGTATTATTAGCCCTACATGGCACTGCTAAAGAGAAATGGTGGCAAGTCAGGACTAATATAATAGGAACTGGAGTATTTGTAATTCCCTCCTCAACATCTGTTGCATAAAATGTAATTTGCTCATTTGTACAAGCTGTGCTTCTTTAGAGGCAATCTCCAAATCCTTTTTTTGGATGTACCTGCCCTAATTTTCACAATTTGAATAGGGCCCAAAATAGCCTGCATTTCGGTTTCACATAATTTGAGGATTCTGCAGTGTGCAAATTGTTTATTTAAATTACATAAAATACAATGCAACACAGAGGTGTGAGTGACCACAGAGTCTGAAAAAAAATAATTCAAACAGGATTTCTGTTAGGTTTGTTTTTGTTGGTTTTTTTTTCAAGAGGCAGAGCTCTCAAATCACCAGGAAGAATATTAAGGAAAGCAGTTAATATGTAGTTAAAGGAATCGTAATGCATATGAACATATGTTGTTTTACCTAATTTTGATCAAATTAAAAGTAAAAATATCTTTATTCGTTCAGTTGAGTTTAACACACCATCTGGTTTAATTATTCCTTAGGTAGCACACCATAAAGTTAATAGTAACAGTACTGTTAAGCCAATCAAAAAGAACATTTCTGATGTGATTTTTCACCAAGGATGTTTCTCTTAAACCCATTGACTATAAGGTCAATGTAATAAGCTTTTGCATAAGGATTATGTTACTGCCAGTGCTTGACAGATGTTAGTTGCAAATAATCACCTCTCAATTGACTCAAATCTGCTTACTAAGTGAAAGAATTTAATCATAATCTAAAGTGCTCCTTTAATCTAGAATTTTGGGCAAATTTTCATTTAAAAATTGTTGAGAAGCTATAACAACACTAAAACCACAAAATCCTACAGGATTGCCTGCTAAAAGGAAATAAACTGGAGTTTATAAAAGTCACGTTGATTAACGAGACAGAATTCAAAAGCTAATCTCAGTCCCCATTTCAGCAAAGAAAGATGAAGCCTTCAGAAGCCCAGTGAGCCTTCTGAAATCCACTTCTTTGATCAACTAAGCAAGTGAAATATGGAGTGTTCATTACTCATTGTAATACCAGAGGGACAGTAGAGATTTAGGGATTCACTTCAACATCTTTGAGCTGAAAAGTGAATTCAATCAGTTTTGCATAATCCCAATTTTAAGGAGTTCTAGTGAAGTTCACCATTCTACACCTGTGTTCAACAGACTTAATTATTTTTAAAAATTTTAGCTAGAAATTACTTCATGTTGTTTATCTTCACAAGTGTTTTTAAAAAGAAAAAGAATGTTGTAACAAAGTCTTACAAAACTGAGTGCTTCCTTATGGTCCCAAAAAACCTGTTTCTGAACTGACCAGAAAATGATAAGAAAGGACTATAGAACAGAATTTCATCTCAACAGCTTTATAAGAATTATTTTATCAAGCACACAGTATGCTACTCTCAATTTATCAAAAGAAAGGGAGAAGATCTAGAATACATTACATGAGTGCTTGATATTATCATTACAACATATCTTTCCATTTTAAAATGTAGTACTATATGTTCTCATTTCCAATTCCAGACTTTAGCTATGTGTGTGATAAAAAGGGCTACATGGTAATTATGAATTAAAAAACCAGATATCAGTCATACTGAAAAAAGACCACATTAAATCACTTTAATGCCACAGTTAATCATTGTTTTCCCAATTCCTATACTTTGTTGTCCATTGTCACAGTATACAATTTATGGTATACTGTGCCATTCTAAATCACACGAGTCACAGTGGAGTCCAGTGACTCCAGGAAATACAAGAAGCAAAAAAATAATTTAATTTCCCACCAGTCATGCTAAATGGAGTTAATGGAATTAATTTTTCATTTACTAAATGCCCCTAAATCTCATTCAACCGCAGACATCCTGAACACAAACCAGCTTGGGAATGGAGAACTTTAGAGACAAGTGTCCCATATAGCCCTGCTCTGTCTTTAGATTTCCCTAAGTACACATTTGCAGCTACCTCTGAGTATTGGGCTGAATAAATGGTTGATGCAACCAAGTAAATTTGTTCCTGTGTTTCAGCATAAATAAAGAACTGAACTAAATAGAACTGTAACCCATAAAATGATAAATAAATTACATCAAGACAACTCTGAGTACCTAAATGTTCTCAACAGAAGAAATGTTACACAAAAGACATGGATCTCTCCCAGGACCCATTTGGGGAAGTCCTACAGATAAGAACATACCATATTGATGAACAGAAGTCATTCCATCTGTAATATAAAACTTGCATTTAAAAAGCCTTATCAAACAGTCCAAAGGAGCTAATCAACTTGTCAGAGATATCAGGAGATGAACACAGTAATCCATAGGTAATTCCATGATTAAGTGAAGATTTATTGGAAGAAGTAATCTCAGCCACATTATCCTACACATTTTTATCCAGCCACAGCACTCAAAGCTATCTGTCCGAAACCAATTTGACTAAAAGAGTCAGCAGAAAAACAGAAGTCTATGTGAGATCTCTTCAAGTAATCAAAACTGGTGCCTTGCTACCACAGGCTCCTATGTAATAAAATCCTATTTCTAAATCAATTAAACTCCACTTCCACTTAATCATGAACTAACACTACATCTTTTTTTTTTTTTTTAAATCTTTTTTCTTCTTTATTCTTCTGATGTTCTCTATATCTCTCAGTTGTTTATTACCTAAACAAGTCAAGTGATTTTCAACTTCATTTCTAGAAGGGAGATTCCATTTTTCTGAATATCCAGTTGTTTTTCTCCCTAGTTCAGTATGAGTTTCTGAATAACAGAAATTATTCATGGCTTTGCTAATCGAGGCTAAACAATGCTGTCTATACTGACAATAATGCTTCTCTATTTTCTAATTCACCTTGGGGGTCGCACATCTTTTTCACAATTCCAGTAACGATTCACAGCTCTCTTGCAACTAACCACCATGCCAAGGATCCCTGCTGCTGAAAGATGATAGATGAGCTTTCATTTTACTACAGAAATTCATGCTGAGAATTAAGAAACAGAGTTGCAGAATAGCTAGGGTTGGAAGAGTCCTTGGGTAAATTTCTGTTCCAATCCCCTTCCAAAGCATGGTCACCTAGAGCAGGTTACATAGGAACATGTCCAGCTGGGTTTGGAATGTCTCCAGAGTGGGAGACTGCAACTTCCCTGGGCAGCCTGTTCCAGAGTTCTGCCACCATTGATGTGAAGTTCTCCCTCATGTTGAAGTGGAACTTCCTGTTTTTCAGTTTATTGTCATTGCTTCTCATCCTTCCCAGGGCACCATGAAAGAGAGTCCAGCACATCCTCCTGGCACACGCCTTTCAGATATTTGATGAGATCCCCTCTCAGTCTGCCCTTCTCCAGACTAAACAGGCCCAGCTACCAAAGTCTTTCCTTGTAAAAGAGATGCTCCAGACCCCTAATCATCCTTGTGGCCTCTGCCAGAACCTCTGCCTCTCCAGGGCCAAGTGGAGAAGCACCATCACCTCCCATCATCTTCTCAATGAACCTCATCATGCTGTACTTCATCTAACTGTAGTTGATCCCATTCTATTCTCAGTCTTTACTAATCATGGCCTTGGTGCTAAACTTTTTCTTACAGATCAGTACAATTTTAACAGGCAAGCTAAAGGAGATATTTTCACCCTAAATGCATTTGCTTCTTCAAGAATTAGATACAATTCCTTCCTTGATATTGCTTACACCCTATGCTTCAATACAAAACATCCCAGGCTCATACTGTAGCAAATGCCATGATCACATAATTTGTTCTAAATTAGGGAAACCAGTCAAACAACAAATTCTATATACAGAGATTATTACAAGAGCTATCTTATTTTATATGTAAAAGAAAATTCTTAATACTTTTCGTTTAGTAGGAAGCAGCTGTACTCTTAACTTTACTATGTGGAGAACAGGAGGGGAAACAGCTGTTTAAAAAATTGCAACATTTGTAGTGAAAAATGGCTTCAACTTTGGGAATAATTGATGTTGCCAGTACATTCATTGTTTGAAAATTACCAGCAAAGCATTGAAATAAAATGCATTAAAATTCAGTAGACTTTTAAGTAATTTTCAATGTGAAAATTATTTATAATTATTAATTGTTGGTCTGTTCACACATATTAGTGGTCAAGAATACACAACTGCAGCTTAAAATAAATTCTTCAGTCACTCACCAGTAGCTGTGACTAGAAGCTACCTAAATCTATCAGGAAACTCTTGCAAAAGGGAGCCTTGAAGTATAAACAGAAAGTTACCACTTCATCCCTTTCTGTCATTATTTCTTTTTCATTGCAAGTTCTAATAACTTGATCAATGAAACAAGATACTCAAAATTATTATGGGTTTTTAACCATCAGTTTTCTAAGAATTACATAGTTGAGGAACAAAAGAAGCACTGAGATTCAGTGAAGATTAAGCCTTACCCTCTCTTTTGTTCCATTCTTTTTATTCCCATCTCAATCCAGTAAAATAAAATATCAATAGCTTTTTTTCTATTTCAATAAGCGTACTATTCTTTAAAAATGAGGTCAAACCCATTATTTTCCAGTAGAGAATCTGACACAATATTTTCTAATTAGTGAAGTACCTACTTTTCTGTAAACACCGTTACAAGACATCGATGTCAAGTTTTAATGTGCCTGTGCAGAAACATACATTTATGTAACTCAAAAAGACTCACCATTTGATTATGACTGCTGGCCAGGCATTAAAGGTAGTAAACCGTACAACACTTTGAAGTCTCAGTGCTGGAAATGTTCTCAGCTGCTGGCCAAAATCTGATCACCTTTTTCTAAGCAAAATATTCAGTAAAGTAGTAAAAAACCCTTCTGTCTAACACCACCTGTCACCTGGGCTTCAGACCAGGCCACTGGCCTGAGACAGCACCTGTGGCTCTGCAGGGTGACCTCTGCATTGTAGGGAAAAGGAAGACAGTTACATCAATTCTAATAGACTTGGCACCTTTGATATAGCTGATCTCCAAATACTCCTACTTTCAACCCAAAGACAGTTGCAGACAGCAAACACTAACAGTCTGAAATTACTTGGGCCATTTTTCTCAAACCATAAACCATGGGAAAGTACAGGCATTCATTGTCTCTACCATCTTCAGACTCTCACTATGGTTGCATTCCTCCTATTTAATTTTCTTCAGGATCTAGATCTGCTAAGTGCAAGAAGCAGAATCCACACACAGCATTCAACTCTACCCTGCACCAAGTATGAACATAAACAAATTCTGTAAAAAGCTCCTGTTTAGAGAAGAGGTGGTGAGAACTGAATCCAGGAAGGCCAAAACAATGTTTGAAGCATGACAGAAGTGCTCAAAAAAAACTCTCTCTGGAATAATTTCCATTTACAAACACATTTGTGGCATTATAACAGGCCACTGCTTCAAAGATGCATTTTCTTCCTCATCTTTGGCTCAGATACCATGGAATATCATGTTTCCCTGGATTTCATCTGAGATTTACTGGAACTTACCAAGTATGGGTTGGTCCTGGTGAACTGGTCAATCATTTCTCCAGATCTGTGCTGCATGTATGAAAGGAGGAGGGAATTGTGATTTTATGTGGAAATGAAGCTTCAAAAGAGACAAAATTCAAAAGAACCAACTAAGTAAAAAAAAATGTCTACAAAGATTAGTTCAAACTTTCAAAGACCTACACTGGTCCACGACAGTAACTTCTGCACTCATTACCATTCCAAGAAAACAATTATGTTTGTCATTCTTCACAATGAAGTGTAAGCAACAAAAATTTTATGATGGTATTACCATCATCATAGTGATACTAATTCCCACAAGATTAATAGAATACAAATCCAATTTATTCAGATTAATTTACCTTCATTTTCTTCTTTTACACACAAAATGGAAAGGCTCCTATAAATTAATTGAGCTATTTATTCTCCAAAGGAGAGAGAGGGACATGCTTGTTGGCAGTGTTTTATGAACCTGAAAGGTAATGGGGCCCATAAAACTCCTTGACACATGTTTTTGAGCTTCACATAATTAGTCTGTACCTCATACTTGAAATGTAAAAAAAGACTAGTTTCTTTTGCCTGATCATCTACCAGCCAAATTTGCTGCTCATAAGAATTTATGTTATAGATTTTTACTCTCTTCTCTTTAAAAAATAATATTTAGGTTCATTGAGGTAGTACATCTTTTATAAAAGGCAAAAATAGCAGTTGCATTATGCCTATCCTGCAAAAACACACATAGCAACCACTCTTCTTCAATGTTATTGAAAACATAAGAAGAAAATTAAGTTTAGAAATATCTTGTTAATGTAAAATCAATATTCTTCATGGAAAATTCAGATTCATCTTCTTGAATGAATTAAGACTCATCTGATCTTCGCAGAAGGAGTGTCTGGGCCTTGGAACAGGGTTCCTGGAGAGCTGGTGGAGATCTTTAATAGAACACTGGATGTGGCACTCACTGCCAAGGTCTAGTTGGCAAGGGGGTGTAAGGTAATAAGTTGGACTGAATGATATCAAGATTCTTTTCCAACCTTACTAATTCTGTGTGATCTTACATAGATCTGTTTTTTTAATCTGTATAGAATCTAGTAAGGCAATGGGGAAGAAATTCTACTATAAAATGATGTTTACGCTGTATGTATATGGACTATACTTGGTACAATAGAGTCACTCCAAAATAGGCTGTAGAAACAAATGTTACTAATTTCTGGTATTCATAAAAGTTTCACATTTAGATGAAAAATTTTTCAAGTGTGGTACAGAAACTAAAATTAACAGAGAACTAAAGCACATTTAAAGTAATAGCTCAAAGCTACCTTTAGAAATCTAGCTTCTTTCAAAAAAAAGCTGTATACCTAATTTCAACAGAGTTAGATATATTGAGAGTTTGCTATATATCTTGATATTATCTGTATGCATTTCATATGTGGAAGCTCTTATTCCTTTGTTAGTTCCAGTGGCTCTGACACCACTGCAAGTTTCCAATGTGTTATTTCAATATTAGTCACCTTAAATTGAAGTAAAGAAGTCTTCTCTTTTCACCATTAATACTCTTTCATCATCTGCAATCGATTTAAAGAGAGGCTTTTCAAGTGTTTCTATAAAATGAACCATTCCTCATCTTGTGAACTTAAACTTGCTTAAGTTCCTTGTTTTTAGGAAATCAGCATTGTGGTATTTTTCCTGGAATTATATAAACTGTTAATATATGTAGGTGTTAAATGTATTAAAAAACATGCATTCTGTCTGAGAACAGTCCCAGCAAGAACTACTTTCAGTGCAGGAGAAAATACACTTTTATGGTTATCACTATTGCATTTTATAGATGCAAGCACTGCAACATTTCATGAACCTTGAGTCCAAGATTCCTGTTAAGTGTACACAGCAAGCAAATGAATTTGCCAATACACATTCTGTAAGGTCTTGATTTTCCTGTCTCTCAGCTAAAATACTACAAAAGGTAGGAACGAACATTTTGACAGATTGCAACCACTTTAATTCCTGCACTACAAGAGTACTTGCATTGAGAAAGGAGGCACAAGTGTGTGCTCTCAGCAGGGACAGCTTCCTGACGAGCAGTAATGTTTCAGACTCAGGTGCCTGTGTTTCCAATGAGGCAAAGCTGAAGTGGGTGATCCCGAGTATCAAATGGTCTTCCCATGTGTTTATCCCTCTGTTTATTTTGTTTTTATCTGAACTGTGAAAGTCTGTCAGAAAAACTATGTTGAACTGAATAGGAGACCAAGACAGGACGGAGAATAGAAGAGATCTCCATAAGGTAAGGGAGTTGTAGGTAAGAGGGAAAGCAACCAACACACAGATAAGCTTCAGTGCAGATTCAGAAACTTTCATTATTTAATGACAGAATTTTCTCTGACAGTTCTCCATCACATGTGCCTGATTTAACTCAAAATTTTACTCCTCCATAATTTCTGGAAATGTGTATTTTTCCCTTCTAAAGAAACTTAAAAATTGAAACAGAAGCAACAACGCCCAACTTACGGCACTATCTCTGATCTTCTGTGAAAGAAAAAAAAGGTGCAGATTTAGAGATGTGGGGGGAAAATGCAACATTTTGATCCCTTAAGTTCAGCTACAGTGTTACACTGTTACATTAAATATATTAATTTATAGAAATATAGACTGAGAAAAGTAAATCAGAAGCAAAGTAAGAACATAAAATTGGTCAAAAGCATACTTCAGAAATGTTGCTATTTGACTTTACACAAGAGCTCTGTAATTCTCATTCCATATGCTTCATGTCACCATCACCTTCAAACAAAGACCAAAACCAACTAGCCATGATTTAAGTTCTACATTTCTGATATTCACTTTTGAAACATTTGTTTCTGTTCCTGGAAAAATGGATACTATTCAGCCAAACCATAGGTGTCCTTTGTCACATGAAACATATAGGAGGACCTCAGCAGTACTGACAGCTATCAGAAATTTAGGGGCTCCTGTCATGACAACTAGTACATAACCATCACATCTACCAGCATTCTGGCAGTCTAAAAGGCTTGTTCAAATTACATGCACTGAAAGCATATTTTTTCCTCAGCATTTCAGTACTACTAACCTTCTGTGCATAATCATATCTGTTGCTTAATATACTTCCAAAATAATTGAAAACAGCAGAAGAAATTTTAAACTAAATTCTAACAAGGTACTTAGACTCAAGACTACAGTATGCTGTATCACAGATTTTATAATTGGGCTCAGAGAACCTGATGTAGGAAGAAAAAAAAAAGATAAAAAAGCTCAATTCTCAAATCTCTGCAGATCTAGCAGTTGGGAGAAAAATTCTCTACACATATATCAAGTTAATTTGTCTGAGAAGTCACTGACAAACTGTGATTCACATAGCAGTACCTGTCATGCCAACTAACAAAAAAGCACTTCAGAAAGTGGCAAGACAAACAGTAGGGGCAATTCACCTGACCTTAGATAAGAAAAATAAGGAAGCAAAACTGAAAAGTACGAAAGATAGAAAACTAATATTGGAACTCAATGCCAACACTGAACACTAAATTTAAAAGGAAGCCCTCAGGAAGGAAATGGTTATCATTTATTATAAACTGTGAAAGGAAAGGTAGTGAAATAAATTGGGAACATGCTCTAATTAGATAATGCAGGAGATGTTTTCTTGTTTTCTACATGTTTGGTCTTTGATGGAGACAAAAAAAAACCAACACAACTATAATTTCCAGGAAACTTACTAAGAAAATGAGACAGGTGCATCATTTGATATTTGTGTCTATGCTTAAATTAAAATACTACAGGAAAAGATTAGTTTCACTCTGTGAAGTTGAGGATTCTAAAGGACAAGCTTTTCCTCTATAAAGAGATTAATTATTGGAGAAAACAACAGAGAATGATTCTTAATACTACCTAGTGTCAGTACAATGCCAATCCTATGAAGCCAGTGTACTATTCATGCCAAAGAATATTCCAACGTATACCTACAATATGCCAATGAATTCCCACATTGCCATCAAACGTCAGGGCTAATTTTTAGCAGTAGCTGGGAGGGGGCATGCCTAGGACAGAGAGATTATTCCTTATCACCCAAGGTCATTGCCAGGTGAAGGGGAAAGGCACTCTCACTTCTGGGGAGAAGGGGTCCCTCCTGGTCAGGAAAAGCTGGCAGGGGAACTGTCAGGTCTTGTTTATTCTCATAGAGTCCACAGTGACCATTTTTGCTTGTGAATCACTCTCTTTTGCACACTTCTATTACCATTGTTGCTGTTACTGTTCATTTCTTATCTCATTTCTATTTCCAGTAAATTGTTCTTCTCTCAACCCACAATGTTTTGTGCCTCCAAGAGGAGGTGGGGTGGAGGGGGGAACAGTGTTTGGGGTCTTTTTAGTGTGAGTACTAAATTGGAGAATACCATTTCTAAACCATGATGAGTAAGGCATCCTTTATTTGTAGACAGGATTAAAGTAGAGGTCTCCAGTTACACAGGCACAACTAGAACTGAACAGCTTTAAGACAAAGAATCCATGAAGATATATTTACTGTGAAAAAAGGTGAAAAGCAATATATTCCTTGAACAAAAACATATTTATAAAACAATGAGCTATAGAAGGCAACAAATCTCTCCAGATGAAAAGGACTGTAGAAATAGCACTTAGACTGAAGAATGGAGAACTGAAGGAATATCTTGGGTCATAAAGCTCAATATCCTTCCAAAAATAACCACAACATTTTTCATATTAAGCTTCTATTTTCTTCATATCTCCTTTTATATTCAAGGTAAGCATTTCAGGTCTTCTTTGTCCCTGCAGCTTCTTATAAACATGTACACATTGTTCACCTTTAAAACTTTTCTTACCTAAGTCATTAGTAGATGAAGGTGTTTCAAATGTTTTAACCCCACTATAAAAGTTTGCATGGTGAAAATGTGTTCAATATTGTTTCAATATGGAAGAGGCTTAAAAAAGAAAAAAAAGGGAATGGTAAAGCTGATAACCTTTGGTACACACTGAAATTCACATAGGTTCCAACTTCTGGGGGAAGACAATTTTTAGTGTCCAGAGTGTGACAATACTGTCAAAGAAATTGAAGAATTTACAGTAAGACAAAACATTGCAAAAAATATTTGGAATTAAAACTGCAAAGATATCCTCAGAAAATCTCAGTAATTTATGCCAACTACATCCCTCAAATTGTGCAAATCCTTTGCTGCATTAATTCAGTACCTTGACCTATAGTCTTAATCAATCTGTATCACAAGCCAATTTTTCTGTGTTTTTCTTCCCTATAGAAATAGTGAACCAGTTACTTGGCATTGAACATTTTAATATTAAATGTGGGTCTTGAAAATAGGAAGAGCAACATCGTAAAAATGTTGTAATGATGGACTGGATCAATGTGATAACACACATGTTAAAATCTTAGCAAGTTGTCTATCTGCCAACAAAGACAAGCACTTCTGCAGCACAATTTACATCAAACTCTAATCTCTATCATGTATCTTAAAAAGGTCACATGAACTGCACTGTGAAAATGTTTATGCTTTCACTGACTTTTATATGGTAAATATAAATGACTACACTGCAGAAATCTAAAGTAAGGAAAAACCTGTCCTGTTCAGATGAAACTGAAATTCTTTGTCAGCTGTTTCTTTTAATCTATAAGGATCTAACTTTCAGAACATTTATATTTGAGTTTGGTGGTTTTGTTTGTTTGTTTGTTTCCCTGGCTGGAGCTGGTAACTTAAAATGAAAATATCTGTGAAAGTTCTTTAAAATGATACCTTAAAAGAATCATAATTCCAGATATTATGCTCTACAAGCACATGTTACGAAAATGCTTTAGAGCAGGTCATTTCATCAAAATTATTACCTTTCAGAAACATTTGGTGATATCAAATTTTAAAGCCTCTTTTTTTTGTTTTAAATATTGATATGGTTTTTACTGAGCACATATATACACAAAACCATATATACTCTCACCTTAGAATGAATGTTCAATAGAGCATTACTGACAGTAGATACTTAGAAAGCTCTGTAAAACCTTTCTGATATTTTTCAACAAAATTATTTTCAATAATAACTCAGGTTACTATATTAGTTCAATTCAGGAAAGAACTTTCTATTTTTTGATTCAAGCTGATATGCAGAACTACATTGGAATTTGTTCAGTATACAAAATAAATAATAGAAACAGCCACATTTTTTTAGGTTGCACACAAGGAAAGTGTCTACCCAAGGTCTAAATAAATAGAAGGTTCATTTTGGCTCAAAATGTGAGAACCTAGTGAACCCTTTCAGTAATACAAGGGAATGGTATCAGTAACAGGTAAACTCTCAATATCCATTACATTTGTATTTGTTTAATTTAAAGCAAGAGAACGAAAGTCATAGACTGGTTTGGTTTCGAAGGGACCCTTTAAGATTATCTAGTTCCAACCCCCACCACCATGGGCAGGGGCACCTTCCACTAGACCAGGTTGCTCAAAGCCCCAGCCTGCCCGATCTTGAACACTTCCAGGGACTGGGCATCCACAGCAGCTCTGGGCAACCTGTGCCAGTGTCTCACCACCCTCACAGTAAAAGACTTCTTATGTCCCATGTGAATCTACTCTCTTTCGGTTTAAACTATTGCTCTTTGTCCTGCCACTACAGCCTCTGGTAAAATATCTTTCTCACAAGCCCCCTTGTTATACTGCAAGGTTGTAAGTAAGGAATTCCCTAAGCCTTCTCTTCCCCAGGCTGAATAATTCCAACTCTCTCTACTGGTCTTCATAGGCTTCAGCCCCCTGATCACATCTGTGGGCTTCCTCTGGGTCTGCCAGAAGTGCCAGAAGCCACTGTTCTCACAGCATTTCAACATTTCTGCGTTCAACTGAACCATTTAATGAGCACTACAACAGCTTAGCTTAAACCCACTTCTGTCATCTGGCTAAGATGTTCTGCCAAACTTTCCACTGGTCTAGTTCAATGGAAAAATTAAATATCCCCTGAAAGGAATATTGACAGCTGAAAGTATGAAGAGTGACAGAGATATTCAGGGTTAAAGGTATCTCTGTTTGTCAGTTTATCATCTCTTAAAACACATTTGTCAAGATCAGCATTATAAGATGATCAGAAAAAAAAAAAAAGAGTTCCAAGAGCAAAGGTCAAAACCATCATAAATTATACTAGGATTAGCAAGAACTCAGAAAGCATTTCCATTTACTTTTTGTTAGACTAGTGTCATATGTAGTGATTATTTTCTTTTCCATATGTAGTGATTTCTCATTTCTGTAAGAATTAAGGACCCTTCTCTCAGAAGACACATAACAGATTCATGAGGTTCTAAAGCTATGCTTAAATAAAGTTGGTCAGTGAAATTCTCCCCTACAATGGATGAAAAAACAGGAATTAACCCAATCAATATAACTTGCAATCTAAAATATTTCTGATCTCGTAGGCATTCTGTTCTTGGCTTTTACTCTGGGCTGTTTCTGGTACAGAAAATACAAACAGAACACATCTGTTAACTATGTTCTGGAATTAACCTCCACACAAAACAAAAACAGAGACAGTCCCACTGTCTCTGACAGACCTTCCAAACACTAGAATGAACAATGGGGTCATAGCATAAATTGCTACTGTCAGTTGCAAGCAAAGGCAGAAGGATGCTTTATTATGTAAGGTATGTGATCCTAAAAACATCATAAAATCGTGCCCTGTTAAAACATCTCCTGTTGGGAGAGCAGGATATGACAGTGGAGGAGAATTCTGAAGCCAAGGGGCAGATAAAGGCATGGGTTAGCTTGGGCTGCAAGAGAATGAGGCAGCCTAGGAGTGGGACCTTTTATTTGGCCATTTAGTGATAGGATAAGGGGCAATATTTTAAAGCATTAGTAACTTCAAATGGAAAGAGGGGAGGTTCACATTAGATATTAGGATGAACTTCTTTAATGTGAGGGTGTTGAGGAACTGGAAGAGGTTGCTCAGAAAAGTTCTCATCCTGGGAACTGCTCAAGGCCAGGCTGATTGGGGCTCTGAGCAACCTGGTCTAGAGGAAGGTGGCCCTGACCATGGCAGGGGGTTTGGGACTAGTTGAACATTAAAGGTCCCTTCCATCACACGAAGAGGCAGAAATATACAAAATAAATAAACATATATAAACAAACTAAAAAAACATCAGAACTATAAATAAGTCACACTAACTGACAGTCTTGAAGGGCACTGTAAAAAGAAAAATTTAAGCTAGAGGTCTCTCTACATATAGTTTATGTTTTGTCCAACAACAAGATACAATTTGGCAAAATAAATAACACTTTGTTCTAGAGAAGCAACTTCCTTATTGCTGCAGTGCTCCACAGGCAATGAAGAGAAGTATCAGGACTTCTCCTAACACTGCAAAAGCAGAGATGATATTCAGGTGAGTGGATGCTACTCAGGAGAAAACCGAAGGGGTTATTGCTCAGAGACCCTTTAAAAAAAATAGTCATACTCCTCACACCAATTAGAGGATTTTTTCTTATCTGAAAGCAATCAAGTGTTTGAAGAAGCAGTCCATTCAGAGATCAAAATAATACACAGGCCACATGTTTTGGAAGAGATCCAAAGATCACATAGATGCAAAGCCCTCTACCATTCAACTTGTTATTCATGACCAGTCCTTTTTTGAAAAACTTGCACAAACTCTTTGAAATAAACCTCTATACCAAAAATATTGGAAAAACATGGTCTAAATACGGGTCATATATTTTCAAATAGTCACCACATAACATTTTCCTATTTGCAGGGCTAACACAAAAGCATGAAGAGATGACTTTCAAAACATAGACAATAAGCATATTTGCCAACCATCTGTCCAAAAAGCAATCTAGCTTAGATTTAAACACAGAAAAAAAATTAAAAAATAGATTCCCAGCCCAGCAGTGGAACAACATACCCAATCAAATGTGAGATCAAGCATGGAAACACTCTAGTTTGAATTTAGCAACAAAGAATATGCAGACCAGGAAGATTGTGGCTAATCAAACCCGCCTGGATTTTCCTATGTATCTAATACTTCTATATGAAGCTCAGTATCCAAGTGCATTTTAGAGTTATGGACAACATTCAATGTACACCTTTAATAAAGAATATTTGACATGCCAGATGCTGGACTAGCTGTCAATGTTTATTTTCCCATGTAATAGCCTTATGGTTAGAGCACTCTCTAAGAAAGTACTAAATTACATCTTAAAAACTGAGATATTTCATACCATCCCCTTCTAGCAGAGGAGAATGAATACACACTCCTAAAGGCTAGGCTCAGGGAAGGACTTTCTACTGCTTCTTTAGTGGAATCAGTAAGGAAAGACCAAAAGATTAATGGGACTCCAGTAGAAGAAAATCTAATCCAGCTCATGTTTACACCCTCTAGTTGGAGCAGTAGAGCTCTACTCCATGGCCCCAGTACCGTCTTCATAGTATATGGTAAGAAAAAATAGTACATTACATAAACAGCACAAAAAAATTGTCAAAGAGGTCTCAATCTCTGTCCTGTCAATTAGGCTGAAAGACATGGAATACTTTTCTACTATGTATTTAATTGAAAATATCAATTTTCTTCTAATTTCCCCTCCCTACCTACTTCTCATCATCCATCCACATCAGTGGTTATACTTTTAATGGAAGTATGAATAGCCGGAATTCAAACATTTGAGAAATTGTAACAGTGTTTACTTAGTCTTAAAGGGCCAAATTCAATATTCAAAGCAGTAAGAAGACATTTCTTGCATTGATGCCAAGGACTTCTTTGTAATACATCATCTGGACAGACTACAGCACAACTGCTGAGACAATCTCAGTGTCAACTTGGTACCCACATTGGCAGGTAGTATGTTGTAGAGGCCATCAAGTTCTAAGCAATAAAGCAACCAATTCTGGTTTTATCACAAAAATTGAGCCTGCTTCAAAAGGAGCAAGTGGGACAGTACATAAAGAAACAGAATTTTAATATTTTACATATCCTATTTAATTTCATAAAAGCATTATTCTTTCTTTCTATATACAAATTAGACTGAAAAAAGTTTGACTTACAACAGCTCTTCTCTATGTCACATTCTGCATACAGAGTATGGGAAAAATACATACACAGTAATTCTTGCAGAAAAATATACTAACATTACAGATTTTTTAAAAATCTGTGGTTCTCAGTTCTGAAAACAGAAGGGACCTGAATGATAACAGATCAATAACAGGAGCTGTAGGCTTTCATTCAGAGCTGACTTGTTTGCATCCAACATAAATGGCAGTGACCATTTACCATCTAACAGCTGTTCAGTAGCCTATACATGATGACATGGTAGCCCCTGGTGTAGAAGTGGCCAGATGACAGTCACAGTTAATTGCCATTCCTGCTAGCAGTCTCAAATAAGGAAACAATAAGACTTGGAGACCATAGCAGCCCATGTCTTTTAGACAGAAAGCAACTCCAGAACAGGACAATGAAAAAGCATTTCTCAAATGAGCCATGTCTACCCAATAAGTAGCAGGATCTCAATTTAAGGTAAGGTTAATATAGTATTTTTTTGTAGTCTAACCCCATCCAGGAACCAAGCCCTAGGCAGCAGCTCACTCTCTCCCCATGAGCAAGACCGGGGAAAGAATCAGAAAGGTAAAAGCCAGGAAACTCATGGGTTGAGAGAAAGATAGTTTGATAGGGAAAGCAAAATTCATGCACACAGGCAAAGCAAAACAAGAAATGACCTCATCCCTTCCCCTGGGCAGGCAGGTGTTCCGCTGTCTCCAGCAAAGCAGGGCTCCATCATGTACAACAATGGAAATGAACACCATCACTGCAAATTTCCCCTTCTTCTTCCCCCCATTTCATACACTGAGCATGATGTCACATGGTCTGGAATATCCCCTTGGTCAGTAGGAGACACCTGCTCTGACTGTGCCTCCTCCTAACCTGCAATGTACTTGCAGTTTCCTCACCAGTGTGGCAATAAGGAAAGCAGAAAAGGCCTTGGTTCTGTGCAAGCCCTGCTCAGCAATAGCAAAAACATCTCAGTATTATGGGAATTACTTTGCATTTTGGACTTTTAGATTCCTTTTTCCTAGTACTATCATTATTTAGTAAGCATAAATGCTGGATTTCATACTGCTCTCTTCCATACACTGTACTCAAAGTAAGGAGGTCAATTTTCCAAGTACCATTCAGTTTTGGTAGCTTCTTTTAAAAAAAATCCATTTACTTACCCTCATAAATATTAACTTAACAGCACAGGGCTCTAAAGTTCTACTCCTTGGGCTTAGAAAACAGTATAAAAAAGGAAAAGTAAAAGCTTGTAACTGCCACAAATTTGCTAAAAGCTGATTCCTATATTACTTTAAAAAGTTACCATTTACATATAAAAAGCCTTTCAGTATTTATAGCAAAGTCAACTGAATAAATGCACTAAGAAGTAGTTCTGGATCAAAACTATGTTATTTACATTCCTGACGTAGCAGGCAGCTGTGATACCACATAGAATTTCCTTAATTTGACAAAACTTTCAAGCATGGTAAAATACTCCAGTTATAAAGAAGAAAAAAAAAACCAACCAAACAAAAAACCCCAACAAACCTATTCATTTTACCTTTACAACAGTAAAAAACACAATGTGAGGCATTCACTGTAGGTACTTCTCTCCGGTTTACCACTGTTTATTAAGCAAGTATGCAAGATACACGTATGGAATCATAAAATGTCACAACTCTTTCAATTCTGAATTGCCATGAAGGTGGCCACCCTCTACCAGGAGAGCCTTCTGAGGCTGTTTTTGCATTTAATGATTCTTCTGCTTAGCAAAATAACTCCTTGTTGCTCACACTAAGGACCACAAACAGTCTATTTCTACTACTTTGTTTTTGCCTTCCCCTGTTGAGAGCCCATCAAATCAGACCATTTTCCTTCAGATGGAGAATATTACATTATATTTATCACTATAGCAACTAACCTAATTGATTTGATGCAGGTTTCTCTTCCACCATAGGATGGAGCCATTATCCCTAAGTATAATCTAAACATTTAAGAAAGAAAAAATTATCAGTTTATCATTTTACCACATCAATAGGTATATCATTGGGCTTCAGAAACTAAAGCATAAATGAAAGTCTAATGGGTTGTACATTTACATCCAGAACATTCTTTACAAATATGTTTATCTGTCAAGTGGAACTTAAGAGTATGGTGTTTACTGGTTGCTCCCAGTAATAGGAAGGACTATTGTACAACAAATACACTTCCAGAAAAAAAGATTCACAAAGTAATTAGGAGAAGGAGAAGCAATGTTCAAAAAACTGATTCAGAAATAAGCCTTTTCAGACTAACATTAAAAATGGAAATAGGCAAGATACATCAAAAATTGTATTTACAGTGCTATTAAGAAAGGAAAAATGGAAAAGTTATTTTCCAGATTTTGTTTTGGAGGCTGCAGGGTTTGTTTTCAGTAGAATGATACAATGAGATAACAAAATATTAAGTTCCTGTAATTAGTTTGATAATATATTCACCTTTATGGTTATATTTCTGTGTTCCTGATAATAAGGTGTGGGGGAAAACAGAGACCACCTTACATAGTCAAATTTCTTTTCTTTTATTTCCTAAGAAATATGGCAATCCTGTTATTTTTAAAAGTCATCATGTACTCCCCAAAACTCAAATTTGTTTTTCTTCAAAAACAAGCATCAGATGTAAAAAGACTGATTAAACTCTAGCTGATTTTTAAGAGAATTCATAAAATCTGAAGTGCTGCTTTACCTAGAAATAGCTTCACTTTTTTTTATCTTGATTTTTCACAGAGTAAAAACCACTTTTTTCCAATGTCTCAAATACTACCACTAGATAAAATGTTCATGATGCTTCATTAACATTTGGAATTGCAATTGTCAAATCAGTGAAGCATTACATAAATGGTGGAGTGCTTTGACACTGCATATTTTAAGCAGCATGGTGCTTTTCAGTGCTATATGAAATGAAGAGTGTACTACATATTGGAGGAATACCATCTACCCTCTCTGAAAGAAATAATTAGAAACTGATCTTTAAGCACACTAGAAAATGCCTTGAGATTATTGACCAACATTTGCATTTTTCATCAGTAAACAATGAACAATCTGTAACAATTCAAATGGATGACTACATTCCTTAGGATAAAACACGGTCAAACTTCTAATTGCTGAAAATAAATGATTTCTGAAGTGTCAGAGTTCACAGTTAACTCTTTTTGAGGCCGTGGTGATTGAAAATGTATGCACAGAAGATCTCATATCTTCTCATAAGAAGCCTGTGATGCTTTGGACACTTCTAACACAAAGTTAACAAAAAATTTCCTATCACTAATACCAAACTGAATTCCCTTTGTCACTGAACTATTCATTCTGTAATATGCACTCCCATGATACAATAAATTATTTTAAAACTCACTATGTTGTTTAGGATATCCTCTACATTATCACATTGAATACAGCATTATGTACAAAATTATATTATTAAAAGTGTGGCCTGTTTAATATAATTTTATTAATGAGAAGTGTAATGCAAAATGTGCTAAATCACAAAACAAAATCCAAAATATGTTATTCTTTTTGGCATAATTCGCTTTCAGTGTCATCAGTATAAAGAACCCCTGAAATACACAAAACAGAAGTGAATTAAAGGTTTTCCTAACCAATTACAATCTTGTTTCAAAAAAAACCCCAGAACACATACATGGAAAAATGGTCAGTGTAATACAGCTGGAGGAAATGGAATAGAGGGTTAAGAAATGCAGCAGGTATGCTCCTGCAAACCAGCATCTCTTTCCTATTCATCAGAGCCTACACCTATTACAGCTCCACCAGACAAGCCTAGTGCAAAATCCTTTATGCTACAGCTAATGAAAGCAATATGCACCATGGGTAAATTACAGACCCCATTCAGCTCAGGGTGGGAAAATACAGTGTAGATTCATTTTGGCAAAGCTGTGTGGTTCCTTCCTGAAAAATTGCAGTTGTTTGGGTTTTTTTTTTATTATTGCATAAAAATTGCTTTTTCTATTCTCTTTGCAAGTTTCCTACTCTGGCGCTATGGACTAATTTGCATTCCCTAACTTGAAGTGTAGGCATTAACTCCATTGACATTATATAACTGTTTGAAAATGATTCTTGCTGAAAGCAAAACAAACAAAAATTACCAAAAACAAACAAAAAGGCAGGAAAAAATAAAGACCTTTTAAAGTATTTCTAGTCCAAGTACTTGATTCTTACAGATACCTTATCTGCAACACTGTAATTAATGGAAAATCTATCAAGCCTGAAAAAAGAATATAAAAACTCAATTGATAACCTGAGATGCAGCTCTAAAACTGGCAACATGGACTTACTAAACTGCTGAGGATATGCTAAGAAAGTGCCAAGATTTGCTCCTATGGAATTTCAGAGGATCACATATGATCCCAGGATGTTAAGACATCTGCCACTTGATGAAGTATGTGCTTCCTAAAAAAATGAACATAAGCAAACCAGCTCCCCGTCATGGAAGGTGGACAGAGTTAGGAGAGTGTGTATGTGGAAGGAGCAGCCTCAGAGCAATCTGGTAACATCTGACAATAAACAGTGAACAGGGATCAGGGCTACTACCGCTAGAAAGTTTGTTTCTAAAATCCAAGAGATCATACTATTTGGACTGGAAATGCCACATTTACAACCTAAGGACAGCTCACTCTCCTGAGAAGCAGCAGTATTAAAGTGCCGGTCTACCTGCTTTGCCATAGGGGAATGCGGGGAGATGTGCTGAGGGGCAAGTCTAAGGCACAGTGCCTGTGCCTGCCAGCTTCAGAGCTTGGCCTTCGCCTGAAGTGTTACCTCACATGGGAAGGGTGTAGATTTATGCCCAGCAAAAGCACCAGGACAAATATGTACTTACTGCAGTAAGCGATTAGGAGACTAGCCAGGATCATGATAGCCCAGAAAGTTGAGGACATGCTTGGCAAGGTGCTGGCATCTTTCCTACTGCTTCTCCTGGGAGATGGAGCCATTGAAGCCACTTCCCCAGCGGGGGGAAAGTCAGACAGTTTCACCAGCCAGCTCTCCCCTCGACTGATGGCCTTGTTCCACGTGTAATCCTCAAGGAAGGCATCTTCCAACGACTCTGCTGTTCATCATCAGCACCATGGTCCTGTCGCAGGAACCATCTTCCAGCCAGAAAGCCAAGGCGACTCTAACGCAAGCGGAGCTTGGGAACAGCGGCCACAGCCAGCTTCCCTCCTGTCACTCTGGTGGGATGCACTAGCATGGAGGGTCTCACTGCGGCTGGGATGCCTCGCGTGGTACTGAGCTTCGAAGACGTCCCACGAATAAGCCTCTTTTTTTTTTATTTTTTTCTTTTCTGTTTTCAATTTGCAGAAGTTGTTCCGCTTGCCGTCCTTCCCCTGCCTCCCCGTCCCGGGGGCAGCCCCGCAGGCGGAGCGCGGGCCCCGGCGGTGCTAACGCGGCGCCTCCCCCGCCCGCCCGCCCGCGGCTCTACGGCGACCCCCGCTCAGGGCGCGGCCGCCCCTCAGCCCAGGCCAGCATGGCCGCGGGGGCCACCGAGGGGCGAGGGCAGCCCGGCGCCACCGCCGCCCGCCGGGCAGGGCTCCGCGGGCAGCTCCGCGCTGAGAGGGCGATCCGCGCCCCGGCCCAGCGCCCGCAGGGCGAGGACAGCCCTGTCCCCCCACGGCCTGTCCAGCCTGAGCTGCCCTCCCGACCGGTCCTGCGGCTCGACGGGGCGGAGGCGCGGGATGGGCCGGGACACTTGAGGCGGAGGGTCGGCGGCGGGTCTCCTCCTCTCCGAGCACCGCCCGCTCCGCTCTCAGGCTCTGCCGCTACAGCGGCGCTGGCCCTTCAAGTAAAGGGAAGCGGGAGGAGGAGGAGGGGGCCGGCGGTCACGCCCACAGGTGCTCAGTGCTCCGAGCAGAGCGGTCCTTCCCCCGCCGCTCCGCTCGCCTCCCCGCCGGAGGAGCGCGCCCGCCCCGGGGCTCGCATCGCCCCCCGGCCCCGCGCCGCTCTCCGCTCCCGTTCCCGCTCCCGGGGCGGCGCCCGCCGGGTTTAGGGAGGGAGGAGCCGCAGGGCGACAGCCCCTGTCCCTGTCCCCGCGGAGGCTGCTGCCAGCCCTGCGGGGCCGCGGTGGGGGCGGGCTGTGCGGCGGGCTGGGGCCGAGGGGCGAGCCCTGTGCCTCGGCGGGGCAGAGCCGGCTCCGGCCCCCAGCGTCTGCCCACGGCGGGAGGTGGCGCGGAGGGAGCAGAGGGGATGGGAGCGGAGGCGGTGCCCGCCCCGAGCCTCCTCTGGGCATCTGCTCTCGGCTGACACCGGGTATCGGCAGAAGAAGTGGCTCGGGGAATTGCCTCTCCCAGTCCCCTCACCTGCACGGTGCGGCTCGAAATCTCCACGATGTATTGCGCCTCGACTCGACCACAGATGCTAAAGGAAACAATTCCTCATTGTATATCCATCTGAGGTCCTTATGGGCACTGCCGTTGGCACGCGGTTTCTGTCGCTGAAATGGCAGCGACGCATCGGTATGAAACCCACATTAGAGGACTTGGGTTCACATGTGTGCCAGTATCCCTTATGATTAAAAGCTTAAATATTTAAAGAGGGACCAGGTAGTTCAGCTTTTCTGTTCGGAGTCTCCATAGCAATGTCTTCAAATTAATATTTTAAGTTCTGCAGAAGGTAGTCGCATTCCAAGTACAGGCAGGATTGTCAGACTAGAAGAGGAGCTTAGTCACAAAATGTCCCATTATCTCCTCCCGTGTTTTACTTGCATAATAGAAATGCCATGAAGAAGCTGATTCCTATTCCTTCAAAAGCCCCAGGTCTGTCTGATTGTTTGCCATTTAAACATATGAACTTAAAATTGCATATGAATGATGCAATATTCACAAGACAGGGCTGTAAGGACCTTTTTGGTACAGCTGCACTTGATTAGATACTAGTAACTAAGTTCAGTTTTGCACCATGAGGACATTGCCAATCTAATTGCTTTGATTTTAGAGAAGATTTTTCTGCCTGAACTGGTAGGGCAATAGATTAATGTGTTCAAGCATGCTTTAGAGATTAAATTTTAGCTATTGTTTGGGTGCCAGAATATTTCCTTCCAATATGTGACTTTCTTTTCCCATATTTTCATGGGAATTTCTTTTCCAGTATATTTGAAAACTAGAATGGAGCACAACACAAACATTAAGACAACATGCTAAGGTATATTCTCCTTCCCCGTATCATTTGAAAGAACACTTATATGTAGAGTCAAAATCTTTGTATCACCTTCCATCCCTAACTTAGGCACTATAATTTTCCTTCTAAGTCAACTTTAATTCATCATCCCTCTTGGAATCCTGAAGTATTACTTCAATTTGATGTAAAGTTGTACAGCTTCATGAGTTTTTTTAAAAAACTAGGACTTTCAAAATTCCTCTTCTCAGATTAAATGTAAATAAATGTTAAGCAACAAAAATGCCACTGCATGTTGTGCTGCTGTTTGTTGCGTTTCCAGGACTAACACGTAAATGAAGCATTTTCTGTATTTATGAAAACATTTGATTTCCATTATTGCTATAAGTAATGAATGCCCACTTAAATAGCATATTTTAAAAATTACTATAAAGAAAAAACAAAAGTATCTTGAAATGAGATATGTAGTATGATGTATAGATCAAGAGATTCTAAAGTCATAAGGGACAGCTGTAGATGTATATAAGCAACTATACCTTTCAGTAGAGTCCACAGAATTTTATATAGTAAAACTTACAGTTTGCCTTGTGGATTTCCAAGAGGATTTCCCTTGGAAATACGTCCAGCTTTCAGTCTGAGGAGTGGGGATCATGATGACTGTTCACCTAAATAGAGCTTGAAGGTTCATGCAGAAGCTTAAGTCTTGCTTTGACAATTCTGAAAACGGACATGCTTCACTTGAGACCAGGTTAATTCCCACACTGGAGAAATAACTACTCAGTTACTCAGAAAGTAAGGCACCATTTACTGAATATGGAACCACTGAGGCCTTTGTGGTTTTGTACAACTACTTGTAATAGTTTTACAAAGAAATTTTAAATTAATAAAGATTTTCAAACATTACATTCTGATTTGATTGTCAAAGACAAGACTTAAAACCACTCTTAAAATGCAATTTTAGGTCACTGCTGATTTGTTTTGTAGGTGCATGTTGATCTCCAGTAATGGCCTGACTGTTCTGCAGGGTCTTGTATTGAAAAGTATTTAATCCTATTCACAATGTAATTTCACAGTATTCACAATGTAAAGTCCTACTTTAGGAAGAAGGGGTGGAATTTGATCTCAATTTGTTTACCCCTTTCTTGATATGGTCCCAACACTTTGATTTTCAAGGAAAATATGTGAGATCTGTCTTTATTGCCTCCCTAATCTCCCAAAAAAATTCCCAGTATGCAGACCTGTGTGTACGGAAATGTAAGAAACAATGATTAAAGTCATGGACAGACGTCTGAAAGCTGAATAGAAAATAGACACCCAAGTTAAAGGCTGTATATCAAAGCGAAACACCCTTTTAAGAAATCAGATTTTTTCCCATATAGTCAAAGACACAGTTCTCCTATTCTGCCATTACTATTGGAAGAGTTAATATTTGCAAGGAAATTAAAATAGTATTTAAGCTCTTTACTAAGATAGGCTGTGCCATTAGCCACACTAAAAAATTATAAACAAAACATATCTATTGACTAGAAAAGGCATAGTTTGAAGGCTGTTGTAAGCTGTATCTCTGTCAGAGTTTGTCCATGATGTGTGTGGGTGTATCTCTGCTCTCTGCTAGGATGTCAGACTTGTGAGGTCTGTGTAGTGATATTGACCTCTATGACAGGTGAGAGGATAACCTGCAGAGGATAAATCTTAACATTCATTTAGCATCAAGCATGTACATGGTAGAAGGTAGATCGTTTTCTTCAGATCTTTACAAAGAGACCTTTTGTTCTTTTTGAATTTGCTTATTTGCTTTGAAAATAGAAGGTTTAAATAAATTGTGAGTAAGTTACATGGCATTGCACTGACTCAGAATACTTCAGAGAGAATTAACAATCAATAATATTCAAGCCAACAGCTGAGTTTTTGCTTCAGATCAAATAAAAATCGTCAGTTGAGTCTAAATGTTGATTTCAAGGAAACAACACAATATTTGAATGGACATTTCTGATTAGATTTCTTAATTTTGATATATATATGAGCAAAAAAAGATGTAAAAGAGTAGCAGCATTTAAAACATTTTTTACAATGTTAAAAACATTAATTACTTGTAAGACCTGTGTAATATAACTTGTTGTTATATCTCAAAAGAATTTTTAAAGGAAGAGCAGTAGAGCATAATACTAAGAAAGTGACCAGATTTGCTCTCTTTTTATTTGCAGATCTTAGGCCATCTTTAGGAAATATATTTTATATAGACACATGCCTCAATTATTTTTAAATACCTGTTTAGTGCCCAGAATATTGACCATTTATTTAGTAGGTAAGTATTTGCTATTGATTTACAAGAAGCAGAAAGTTATTGTATTTGTGAACAAAGAAAGAGTAAGAAAGAAAGAGAGTCAGTGGGTATTTGAATGCTTAATTCATTATGAAATTATAATTTAGAGAGTTCAGTTCTTAAATAACAGAAATCGTATTTAAGTCTAAATGGCAGCAAACTGCATCATCTGAAACTGTGGCATAAGTAACTTAGTTCTCATCCACTAGTTCAGTAAAAGTCTTCATTTTCAGAGTACTTTAAAATTTGTACAGAGATATTTTGATACATGTACATGAAAGAGCCTTTATTATGGTCAGTAACAGTAAGGTTCTTAATAAAAATTCCATTAATGCATAGTCATAATATATTTAGAGGGAAGCCGTTGACCAAATCCAAGTCATGTTGCTTTACTGCATTGTATTGTCTGCATGGCAGGTATTCTCACTGAGGAATGCTTTTGTTGATTTTTACAAATGTAAAACTACAGCTTTGTTACTTGTAGATTGTGCCTTTTCACTGATCTTCTTTCTATCACAAGGTACCATTTAGTAGTGGTTTTTTTTTTTTCTAGCCATTATTAATTTAGCTGGGTTTAGGGTTTTTCCCCTAATTTTAATTACTTCCCAAAGATATTATAGATACTGTGTGATACAGATACAATTTGAAAAGCTGTATGTGGTTTTGATTTAATATGAAAGCTTTCATAAGTTATGGGAAATCCTCACCCTGTAAAATAAAATCTATGAAGTTGTTCACTGACAGCTATATTAACCTGTCCAATTATGTGTAAAGCCAAATATTTTAAAAAGGCAAGGAAGTGTAAGTGGGAATATGTTGCCAATGCAAAATATTTTTATGCCTGTCTGTATAGCTGATTGGATGTCACAACATCCACATTATCATCCTGACTGAATTTAATTTGTAGACTTTACACTAAAATGAATAAAAGCAATGAAGAGAAATACTGAAAAGTGCATTTTTATTCCACTTTGTGACAAAGAGAAATCTGTAGTTTTTATTAAAAAAAATGAAACCAATATTATATCTTTTCAAAATGTGTCTGCCATTTTTTAAAAAAAATATTAGCTGTTGATGACAAAGAGATCAAATGAACTTTTTGTAAAAATACAGCATTCTCAGGTCCTAAAAATATAGAGATTGGAAAAAAAACACTTTACTGTTGTCATGCAAGTGCAAATATCACATCTAAAGTTGGGTTAAAATGAACTGCATCTTTTCATAGCATGTAATAATAAAATGTTTATTTTTTATAGTGTGGGTGTGTAAAATTGTTTCTTTGCATTGAAATGCCTACAATGATGTGGCAGATAAGTACATTCCTGTCACTTAGCAACCTTTACTAGTTCAGAAAAAAAATTGGGGGGGTATCTTAAATGCTGTTATAAAAGTTTCTGGAATTTAGCAAATTACCAAATCATTCAGAAGTGAGTCATTACCTGAGCTACAGTGAGGTAATATACTGGATTTGACAGCAAGAACAAAAATAACTAACTTGCATACATGGATAATTTAGGAGGTGAGTTATTTAAAAAATTAGGAAAGAAATCAGAACATGGAACAGCAAACAAACCCCAAATAAATCCAAATATGGTAAATTGCTTTCATTACAGCAAATAGATAGAAAATGAGAGGGATATGAAATCATGACTATGAGCAAATTTTTGTCTTGGAAACCACATAAATTATTAATCAGATCAGATCTGTTGTGAGTTTAGTTTAATTTTGTGCAATCAAACAAGAGGGATGCTGAATGCAGTGCCTGTTCCAAAGTGTCCAGAAAAATCTGCTTTTGATTACATGACAAATAACTCATGCAATTCTTTTACAATATATTTAAAATTAGGAAAGAGTATATTACTTTCTTGGGAATGTATTCCATTTTGTCCTTTTTTTCCTTTAATTTCCCTTTACTTTTTTTCCTTCAGTGACATACCACAATTTGATAGCTTACACACTTGACACTTACACATGTTAAGAAGTGTACAGTCACAAATACCTGATTTTTTTGGTCAGTCCTCTATTTTTTTCTGTCCTGTGTCTGTTAGCTTCCCTGCAGAATATTCTGTAGGAGAGAGAAATCAAAGTATCCTATACTTGGCTGTATATACAATGAGCAAGTACCCATTCAAGAGAAAAAAGCATCACTGCAGATCTGGCGACTGCATGATCCTGTTTATCAGGGAGCCAGGATTTTCAGGATCTTGTCAGGATCCTGTTCTCTGAAGCCATCCATGGATTTGCTATGTAAGTCCTTATTTCCTTGGACATTTTAACAGACACACAAGAGACATAAAGGCATATGGGGCTATGTCTTCTCGCCTTTTTCTGAAAATCTTGCCCCTTCTTAACAAACCTTGCTATAGGAGAAGAAACAGATGGTATTGTCTCAAGGTGGAGTACAGGGTTATGTTTGAGAGCTGAATTCTATTCATAATGAAGCCAATAGATTTTCCGAGCAGCTTGTTGATAATGGTTTAAATGTCGCTTGTTGCCTTAGTTGCTGCTGGAACCATGAATTGCTAATGTTTTTTGGTTTGGTTTGTGTTGTAGTGTGTTTTGTTGGTATGTTCTGTTTCTCCCCCATTTTGTTGTGATGGTTCTGTCCTCCCAGCTTACCCCGCCTCAGTTTCTGTCTATTATGTAGTTGCCATGGTTTTCCTCATGTTATATAATTTCCCCCTCCCTCCCTTTCCAAATATGTATAGTTTTCTCTCCTCCCTGGGCCCAGTCAATCACTCCCCACCCCTCCCAGTTTTCCAGAATATTCCCCTCAGTAGGGGACGTGATTGGCTGTGGTCCCGGGGCCCCTCCTATACAATGTATCTATTGGTTCTCCCTTCAAGTCTATTATGTTAAGCTCGTCCCCTGTCTCTCCCTGGTTGGTTCTCTGTAAATCCCTCCCCTAGTCACCACCTCCCTTTATAGTCTCATGCTCAACCCTTTTTCTCTGTCACTCCCTGCTGGTCGCCCCCTGGGACATTAAACCTCTTTGGACCCCAGGAAGTGTCCGGCTCTCTGTTGCTTCGTCCAGGTTTGCAGCTCTCCCCCGAGACCTTGTCCCGCAGGTACAGCCCAAGGCCTCCGCCACCGAGGGGTGCCTGAAGCTGTCAGCCCTGGGGCCTTGCCACCGGGACTGACACCCCCTGCTGCAGTGGGGCTGTTGGCCGCCCTCTCTACTAGCCGGGTCAACAGGTCTCAGGCCGCAGTCATCGCTGCAGATTGGCGCCCAATGTGGGGCCCCCACCTTCACTTGGACCCTGCGGACAAGGTCATCAGACCTTTGGACGCTAATCTACCCCCGGTTGTAGCAGGCTCCGTTCTAGGAGCGGCGCTCCCGGGGGATTCGGAGCTACAACTCCTTTCACCCAGGGAGAGCTCCGAGGACGAAGCCCTGCCTGTTCCGGATTTTGTTTTCGTCGTTCATCTGATTGGTAAGCCCCTGTCTTGGGGGGTCTTCCCTCCCACCTTTTTAATCTCTCCCGGGAGCAAAGCCCTGCTCTGGGGACTGCTCCCAACCCTTCTTTTCTCTAGACCCCTTCCTTTCTTGTTTTTCCTTTCCTGTAGGAGCTTTACTCATGCCCTTTCTTGGGGACCAGTAACTTGGTGGACATGCCCTATTGGGACCTCTGCTAGGGGACAGCTCCTACTTCCCTAACCTCCTTTGTTACTGTCCTGTCTCTGGGGGGTTCATGCCTGCTCTGGGACCAACGCTTTAAACAGGCAGTGGCGCGGGAGCTGACAGCGTGCAAGTTCTTGTTTTAGTTGCTTTTATATTCCGGTTCGGTAGCTGTTAACATCTGGGTAGTGCTTGTTTTTCTTCTTTTTCTCCATTTTTCCCTTACGTTAACGCGATGGGTGCGCGTTTGAGCACTACTCAAAGGAGAGTGTATCATCAAGTTAGGAATTTGTTGATTGGGGGAGGGTTGGATCCCCCAAAGGTTGAATTAAAGAAATTAACCAAATGGATTTTTTCTCAGTTTCCCAATACTTCCCCAGAACAAGTTAAAAACCCGTTATATTGGGAAGCCGTTGTGGCCAAATTACATCAGGTGGTCAGCTCTGGGGAGGCAAAACTTTATCCAGCTGCCTATTGGGCTGGTAAAGTTTTGAATTTGCTATCCCCGCCTGGGGAGTTGAGAAAAAACCCATCTTCGTTACATTTGAACCCCAGTTCTCCCAGTTCGGTTCTCCCTATCCCGTCTTCCTCACCCCGTGTCCCTCAGTCAGAGCCCTTGAGGGGAGTCCTCAAGGCCAGCTCGTCGCAGAGGCTCCATCCTCCCTCTGCCTCCCCTCGATCGGCTCGACCTGGCCCTCCAAAAGGAGGGCTCCGAGGAGATCCTGGCCAGACTCCTCGGAGTATGCTTTCCTGCCCCTCTTCCCTGCCTCCCAAGTCCCCAGTTACTATCCCGAAATCAGTTCGGTTCAATGTCCGTCCATCTCCCCAAGATGGCTCCTACGGAGCCCCAGATAGAGGCGACCGCATGTTTTTTCCTGCCACTTCTCCTTTTTCTTCCTACAATCCTTTGCATCCCCAGTCCAACCCCTTCCTGCCCCAGGATCCACCCCTTTCTCCCCTGCCTCCGCTCTCTCTTCCTTCCTGCGCTCCGCCCCTCAGCAGCCCCTCCTTTGTCCCGCCTCCTCACTCCGCCCTGCCTCCGGACTCCACCTCGGAGGTGGAGATACTCCAGTCGCCACCCCCTGTTCCGCCGCGCCCAGCAGCCTGCCCCTCCCAGATGCCAGGCCCCGCCTCTGCCTCCCTCCTTTCCGGTTCCCACGCCTTCCCTTCCGGTTGCCACGCTTCATGTTCCGGGGGTGGGGGGGTGGATAACCGGAAGCCAGGGCGAGCCCCGGTTTTTGAAGCCGCCCCGGTTATGTACTGCCTGAGCAGGAAAGGGAGTTCTCAGGCCCAGTGGGTGCCCATTGCACAGGACCGGATCAAGGAACTATGCAAGGGTCAGAGAGAGTACTCCCAGGAGTCGGAGTATTTCCGGGGGCTCCTCTGCTCGGCCCTTGCACCGGGAGATCTGGTCCCAGCTGACCTGAGGACTCTCTTTTCCAGCCTTTTAGGCCCTATGGAATTTAGGGCATGGGCGGTAGAGTGGGGGAGGGAGGTCGCTGAAGTTCTCCCAGTCGACTGGGAGAGCCAGGTGACCTCACATGACGCAGATGGCCAGTTGGTGTCCACTAACCATCTCGTGGGTACCGGAGCATGGGCTGGTGGGGCGGTTCAGGTGCAGGTGCTCTTTCCAGCACAAATCGCTGAGTCCTGCAGAGCTGTGGAAAGGGCATTTTTAAAACTTCCCTCAGTCTTTTCCCAGCAGGATAAGAAAGAGGTCCGGCAGGGACCTCAAGAGCCCTGAGTTTCGTGGAAAAGCTCTACCGTTATGTAGAGACTCAAGCCCCAGAGGAGGGGGAGAGGGAAGCCCTGCTGAGGCAAACGGCTTATAAAAATGCCAACGCAGAGTGCCGGAAAGCCATCAGGACCTTCCCCCGGAGCCCTCGGCCAACTGCTGAGCAGATGATGGAGGTAGTGGCGCGAGAGGTTCCATTGCAGGGTGCACTGGACATCAAGGCAAAACCTAAAAGAAACTCAGTGGTGTTTGCTTCATTTCCCATCATGGAAGAAGACGACCACAGCACGGCAGCGGCTGGATCTTTAACCCCAGGAGCAGCCAGGAGGAATCCAGTCACCCATCCTTGTCATCTATGTGGGAAGACTGGACACTGGATGCCTGACTGCCCGCTGCGGGAGGAGTTTTTAACATATCGGAAGAAGGAATGTCCTGCAGCTAAGCAGGAGAGTAAACATAAAAAAAACTAGCGAATGAGCGCAGCCCCTCCCTGCACAAAGACAAAAATGAGGCGGGCAATATAATATCTAGCAGGGAGGAGGGGACAGAGAAAAGCTCGCCACATGCTTCCACTGGAATAGACATACACTACCCGGATTTGACATACTGTACCTGCTGGTTACAGCCTCAGCCTGCTCTCACCACCATCTCTTTTTCCCCATTTAGGCTGCAGCTGACCAGGGATATACATCTTACAGATAGCGACTTCCACCTGGTGTCTGCCAACATCCAACATCCTGGCAGCTGGAGGAGACTTGGACGTAGCAGGTGGATCATTGTTGGGGACACCAAATACACACCAATAGACTTTTACATAGTCCCGGGGTTGGTAGCAACTGACCAGGACAGGTTTGCATTAGGGCTGTACTGTGTCCGGCCCCCGCTTTCTCTCCCCAAGGGCCAAGTCATCGCCCAGGCCATCCTGGTGCCGGAGGAGGTGAAGGGCTCCTAGTCATCCGAGGGGTCCTCGCCTCCAACGGTAGCTTGGGTTCAGGTTGTGGGGAGGGAAAAGCCCAGGTTGACTTGTCAGCTGTCCCTGGGCAAGGACAGCAAGATCATGCGGGGATTACTGGACACAGGAGCAGATGTGACAATCACTCCCTCTAGGGATTGGCCGTCGCATTGGGATTTGCAAAACGCAGCCGGTCACATTGAGGGTGTCGGGGATTTAAAACTGACTAAACAATCTAAGAGCATTGTGCAAATTACGGGGCTGGATGGGCAATTGGCTTCAGTACACCCATTCGTTTTAGATTATACCAAGCCCCTGTGGGGAAGGGACCTGCTAGCCCAGTGGGGAGCCAGAATTGACCTTCCAAAGGCTCCCCAGGTTTTTCGGGCAGTGGCCACTGAGGAGCGCCCTACCTGGAAGCGGGATTGGCGATCTAAAGAACCAGTACAGGTAGTACAGTGGCCACTTAATAAACAAAAATTGAAGGCACTCAATGAGCTTGTGCAGGAGCAGCTACTCAAAGGCAACCTGGTGGAGACCGCGTCACCTTGGAACTCCCCAGTGTTTGTCATCAAAAAGCCTAATAAAGATAAGTGGCCGCTCCTGACAGATCTCTGCCAAATTAATGAATTAATAATAGATTTGGGTCCTCTCCAACCAGGAATGCCATCCCCTACAATGCTCCCCCAAAATTGGAATTTGGCTATCATCGATATAAAGGATTGCTTTTTTCAAATTTCTCTGCATCCGGATGATGCCCCGCGTTTTGCGTTCGCAGTTCCCTCCATCAACCGTGAGTCCCCAGCCAAGCGCTACCACTGGCGAGTTCTTCCGCAAGGCATGAAGAATTTTCCTGTGATCTGCCAGTGGTATGTAGCTTCATTGCTGGCTCCTGTACGTACAGCCCTCGGGGATGTCATTCTGTTACACCGCTATATGGACGACATCCTCGTCTGCGCCCCAACCAATGATCTGCTTGCCCATGTGCTTGACCTGACAACCAGTGCGTTGGTTGCTGCAGGGTTGGAGCTCCAAGCAGATAAAATTTAAAGGATGCCACCTTGGAAGTACCTGGGCCTCGAAATCACGAAGCGGACCATTGTGCCGCAAAAATTGGCTATTAGGACTTCAGTCCAGACCCTTGCGGATGTCCATCAGCTCTGTGGGTCTTTAAACTGGGTGAGACCTTGGCTGGGTATACCAACTGAAGACCTAGTCCCCCTTTTCAATTTATTGAAAAGGGGAGAGGAGCTGAGTTCTCCTAGGGAACTCACCCCAGAGGCTCGGGTAGCTCTTGAGAAGATACAAAAGACCATTTCAGCTAGGCAGGCCCACCGCTACCATCCGGGCCTGCCATTTAAATTCATTATTTTGGGAACTGCGGCCTGAGACCTGTTGACCCGGCTAGTAGAGAGGGCGGCCAACAGCCCCACTGCAGCAGGGGGTGTCAGTCCCGGTGGCAAGGCCCCAGGGCTGACAGCTTCAGGCACCCCTCGGTGGCGGAGGCCTCGGGCTGTGCCTGCGGGACAAGGTCTCGGGGGAGAGCTGCAAACCTGGACGAAGCAACAGAGAGCCGGACACTTCCTGGGGTCCAAAGAGGTTTAATGTCCCAGGGGGCGACCAGCAGGGAGTGACAGAGAAAAAGGGTTGAGCATGAGACTATAAAGGGAGGTGGTGACTAGGGGAGGGATTTACAGAGAACCAACCAGGGAGAGACAGGGGACGAGCTTAACATAATAGACTTGAAGGGAGAACCAATAGATACGTTGTATAGGAGGGGCCCCGGGACCACAGCCAATCACGTCCCCTACTGAGGGGAATATTCTGGAAAACTGGGAGGGGTGGGGAGTGATTGACTGGGCCCAGGGAGGAGAGAAAACTATACATATTTGGAAAGGGAGGGAGGGGAAATTATATAACATGAGGAAAACCATGGCAACTACATAATAGACAGAAACTGAGGCGGGGTAAGCTGGGAGGATAGAACCATCACAACAAAATGGGGGAGAAACAACATACCAACAAAACACGCTACAATATCTTCCCGTTTTTTGTTAAATAAAATTGAAAAGAACGGCAAAGTCCATATAAAACTTAAAAGTAATGGTTTAAAACGAAGGAGTCCGCGGCTGGTCTTGCCAAGTGCTTTCAATCTTCAGGCAAAGTTCATCGGCCCATGGATGGCTGAGAGGTGGAACGGTGGGCCCCTCTTCATCAGCGGCTCTCACTGCCTCCAAAGAGAGGTCAAAGAAGCGGGGTTGCTCATTTCCATGGGTCCAAGGTGTTATGCGTTCGCACTCAGCGCTGTCAGTTTCTCAGGACCAGGTCGCGGATCAGGGGAGTGAAATTCAAAAGTAAGTTGGGGAGATGTACTAAAAGACAAAAAGATAACAGTTGGACATAACTTATTTAAATGGATGGTTTTGCCCTGAAAAGCAAATAAGCTCCGAAGAAGAGTCAGATGTGGGGGAGGAGGGTCGGGTTTCGAAGACCACATGGAAAGGGGCACGGGACAGGGGAGGTGAGGGAAAGGACTCAGCCGGAGGGAGCTTGTCAGAAAAGTAAAAGAAGAGGTGGAAGGTTTCCTCCTCCACCGCCAACATGTCTCCTGCACCTGCGGCACAGCCTTGGACATCTTCGCCTGCTTTGGGATGAAAGGCCTGACCCGCTTTGACGGTATCCATTTTGGCCCTGAGGGAGTGGACACGCAAGCATATCCCCTCCCCCAGGTAACTAAGTCGAAGGGCCTTTCCATTCGCCAAGTCTCCGGATCCCTTACCAAAACCGGGGGCCTGGCCTTCGGCTGCAGCTGTTGGTGACTGCCGAAGTGTCTGACAACTGGAGGGTTCAGGTTGTCGAAAGAACAATTCAGAAAAATTGAGGGTGTACAATGTTCTCGACGACCAGACGTGGGGGGTCTCCACCTTCACAGCCGTTCGTTGTTTCTTTAAGATCTTTTTCAGGCTCTGGTGGGCCCTCTCCACCATGGCTTGGCCTGTCGGGGAATAGGGGATGCCGGTCTTATGTTCTATTCCCCATTGCTGTAGGAAGCTCCGCAGTTCCTTGGAGGTGTAGGCTGGGCCATTGTCTGTTTTTAGAGCCCTAGGGATGCCCAGGACGGCAAACGCCAGAAGCAGATGCTTCTGGACATCTGCAGCCCTTTCACCTGTGTGGGCAGAAGCAAAGATAGCTCCCGAGAAGGTGTCAATGGAGACGTGGACGTAACACAATCTCCCAAAGGAGGGGATGTGTGTCACGTCCGTCTGCCACACTACACAGCTCGCCAGGCCCCGGGGGTTCGCCCCGGCCGCGATAGTAGGCATCTGATGAGCTTGGCATTGGGGACACGTGGCCACGATCGCCTTGGCCTGGTCCTGCGTGAGGTGGAATTGCCTGACCAGGCCTGGCGCATTTTGATGGAAAAGCTGATGGCTGATCTTAGCCTGGCCAAACACATCTGGGAGCGGGCCCACTGTGACAGCAGCCGCAGCCAAAGAATCGGCCTGACGGTTGCCCTCAGTGATGAACCCTGGCAGATCGGTGTGTGATCTTACATGCACCACAAAGAATTGATGCTCTCGGTGGGAGACCAATTCAACTAGCCTTGAGAGCAAATTAAATAATTTTTGGTTTGAGACCTCCTGTAGAACTGCTGATTCTGCTCTAAATACCACACCAGCTACATATGCAGAATCTGTAACCAAATTGAAGGGACCAGGAAACTTCTCAAATGCCCGGACGACCGCGTCCAACTCAGCTACTTATGGAGAAGCCTCCACAATGGCAATATCAGCCTCCCACCGCTGAGTCTGAGGATCCTTCCAAGTCATCACTGACTTGTGGGATACTCCCGACGCGTCAGTAAACACTGTCAGAGCATCTAGAGCCTTCCTACTCTGAATTCCTTTGATAGATAATTTAAACTCAGAATTGAAAAGTTTATGGGCCGGCCGATCGACTGCAACACGGCCAGTGTAGCTATCTAATGCAAATTGTAGCATTTCGTTGGTTTCTAGCAGTTCATTAAAGGTCTTTAATTTGAGTTGGCCCGATACCAATTGAATCCGAAGGTGAATACGTGCAAAATCACAACCTGCCAGCTCCCTGATCTGAGATCTTGCTTTTCAGATCAGTTCGGCTATCAGCTCTTGTGGCCTTGTCATTCTTTTGGACCTATGATGACTGATGAACAGCCACTCTATGATTAAATGGGGTCACCCAAGCCCTGGTCCTTCAGACTCTTGTCCCACTGATGTATCAGGCCGTGAAGATGTGGCAGTTTTCCCAAAATAATTAATTTGAATGGCAGGCCCGGATGGTAGCGGTGGGCCTGCCTAGCCGAAATGGTCTTTTGTACCTTCTCAAGAGCTACCCGAGCCTCTGGGGTGAGTTCCCTAGGAGAATTCAGCTCCTCTCCCCCTTTCAGCCCTGGGGCCTTGCCACCGGGACTGACACCCCCTGCTGCAGTGGGGCTGTTGGCCGCCCTCTCTACTAGCCGGGTCAACAGGTCTCAGGCCGCGGTCATCGCTGAAGGTTTACTTTGGTTTTTTCTGTAAAAATCTAGAGAATTTTGATAAAATATTTTAAGTGTTCTGTTTGAAGGGGAGGTAACCTACGAACATTTAAAAAATGTGTTTTTAAGAACTCATCTCTATGATGCAGTAAGTTTAGACCTGCTGAGTGTAAGCTGATACTTGAATTCTTAAATCCACCATGCAGCAATATGTTTGATCAGTGAATAGTAGGAAATCTTCTTAGGAAAATAAATTGTGACAAACCATGCATAGCTCCAGATTTAAAAGCTGAAATTTTCCTCTAGAGTTGATTAGACTAACAGAGAGTGAAGTTCCTTTGCGTTCTCTCATTTGCTAGTTCAACTATGTGTTGTTTTGAGCAGGAAGAAATGTTTCTGGCATCAGTATCCTGTCTTTTAGACATCAGCTAACTTTTTGCAACAAAGAAAGCCTTCCAAAAAACGGTTGCCTTCCTGAGTGGAAATTAGAAACTATTGGTTTACTCTAAACTGTAGCGTACAAGCTGCAACTTGTGAACCTGATGGACTTATTTTGAGAAGCAGACAAGCTGTCTCTTGAACAATACTGCTGAGGAGCAGACAAGGGTTGAAATTGCCAGTGTTTTTCTGGTGAGATGAAGTGCTCAGTTCATCATCAAACACTATCTGTTTCTATCATATAAAATAGGATTTTAGATTTAGGGTAGGAAAAAAAAGGCTACTGGAAGGTGAAGTAGACAACAGTAAATTACAAATAGGAGCAATTTACTGGAGGTCTTGCTGGTAACATAAGTTTTAGTTTGGGATTTTTTACTTTGGCTGAGATTTTTATGGGGGGCAGAGGAAGTGAGAACAAGAGGTGGTGAGATGGCAGTAAATGCTGGATTAGAGAAGGGTATTTGTTCACAAGGCAGTAGGCATATTTTATTCTAAAACTGTAATTTCCATGTACATCCTGCAAAATTTTGGCACTGCTGAAGCCTTGCTTTGGGTAAAATACTTGGCTTTCAGAGAACACTAATCTCCTAAAATTCAAAATTGGTAAACTTGAAATCCTGCACCTGCAGAGGATTAACTCCACGCACCACTATGGATTGGGACCCATGATGAGGAAAGTGGCTTTGCAGAAAAGGACCTGAGAGTCCTGGAAGGCATCAAGGAGACCAGAAATCAGCAATGTTCTCCTGCAGCAAAGAAAGCCAGCAGCCTCCTGGGCTTCATTAGGCAGAGTGTTGCCAGCAGGTCAAGGAAGGTGATTCTTCTCCTTTAGTTAGCACTGGTGAGACACATCTGGAGTGCTTTGTACTGAGCTGTCACAAGAGGTAGTACAGGAGAGCACAGGAAAGGTATGTCCAGCTCTCTCTCCAGCACAGCAAAGAGCTGAGAGAGTGGTTAAGGAATCAGAGCATCTGTTGTGCAAGGGCAGGTGGAGAGAGCTGAGATTGTTTATCATCAAAAAGAGAAGGGTGTGGGGATATGTGTGTTTTTGTGTGTGTGTGTATGTGCATGCCTTACTAATGGGTCCTGGTGGGGCAGGACAGACTCTTCCTATCCAATGAAAAGAAAAGATACAATAGGTGCAAATTGAAACTGAGGAAGTTCCACTTAATTATAAGAAAAAATATTTCACTTTGAGGGTGATCATACACTGGAACAGATTGTGCAGTGACACTGTGCAGTCTCCATCCTTGGGAATTTACAAAATCTGTTTGTATAAAGTCCTGAACATTCTTATGTAACTGAGCCTGCTTTGAGCAAGGAGGTAAGACTAGATAAATTTTATAGGTCTTTACCAACTTCAACTGCTCTTTAAAAAGTAATTGGATAATGCTAAATATATATAAAAATATATATTTTAAAATTATAGTTCTTTATCCTTGCTTCTTTTCAAGGTATTTGACTGTTATCTAAGACACCAAATAACATTTGTGCTTTCAGATAGCATGATGAGGGTTAGGTACCTCAGCACAGGATCTGGCCATAAAGTCAGCAAATGGTACAGCTTAAGAAATAACATGGAGATATCCACTTAAAAAAACTGAGGACAAGGGCAACTCCTGTCCTCTTATTAGGACTCTAAGTGCTTTTCTATCCACCTGGATAACCTACTCCTGAAGGCTGTTACCTATAGTCCTTCCTTCCAACCAAGTATTGTGTTTGGAGGAGAATGAAGTGGTGGCAATAGGATGGGTGTCACACCACATCCTCAAGGCCTCCTAGTCATTACAACATTTATTCAGGACATATGGGAGCTCAGTTCAGTTCTCCTCTCTGCCAGGGGCAAATCTGCATCAGTCAATGGTTCTATAATGGGGCACTTACAATCTCCTTGTTGAAACAATGTTGCTGCACATGTAATAAATCAAGATTTACAGGGCAGAAGGAAAAAGTATAGAAGTGAAACTGATTCTGTAGCTAACTGTTTATGTGGGTACTCACCTTGAGAGGAGACCAATCTTTTTTTGCCGGATCCCAGGACAGTTAGTATAATTTTACCTATGACTGCATAATGTGCTCAATTACAAAAAAGACAGGCCATTGAAAATGACCAATATCTGAAAACTTAATTTACTAGGACTTGGCTTCCATGCTTTGTCTGAAAATTGAGTAACACCTAGTGTAAATATGTAGCCTTTGTGGCAAATTTCTGAATAGTTACATCTAGGACAGGTTTCATTAAACAAGCAAAAAAATGAATTTTTTACATTAGTATTCATAACAGTGTTTTCTGAAAAGATCAAACAAATATTATAATTAATACACTGTTATTCACTCCACTGAACATTTTCTTTCTTTAGGCTCACATTCTTTTTTATCCTACCCAGACTATTTTTTGCCTTTTATTAATGCAAACACTTCATTAGATTATTGGAAATAATACTTTCCATTAAAAAAAAAAAAAAAATCAAGTTGTCCAAAACTTGTTTGCCTTCTCCACAGCTTCATTGTTTACCCTTTAAAATCTACAGGCTGGAATATGAGAAGTCAGATGCTTCTTCACTGTGTTTGGGATTATTGCAATCCAATTTAAGTACCACTATATACTTCTGCACAAAAGTTCTGCATACATTGCTGTTTGCACAGAACCCATACCTAACACTGGAGCCTCTGTGATGAGCAGGAATACAGACAGGCTTTCTCTGCCACACCTGTGGCACTGCACCACTGGTGCCAGCTCTGATGGGGACACCACCATCTCTGCCTCACCTTTGTGAGGTTCTGGGTTTTCAGAGCCAAATTTGGTGCTGCTGAGGGGTGGACACCCGGCATAGCAGCAAAAAGGAGTGTCAGCATGAAATGCCTGTGGATCCTGTGCAAATTTTGATTGCAGCTGGCTGGATAGATGCAGGAAGCTGGAGAAGATGACCCTTTGTGAAACCTGCCAAGAGGGCAAGATAACAGTATTATCTCTTTTCATTATAGAAAAGTATATAATATTCAGACCTGTGGAATACCAGCATTATAAGTAGGAGGAAAGAATGGCTCAGCTGTGTGTAGTAACTTGGCATAAACACATTTCATGGAATCACACAATAGTTTTGTCTGCAAGAGACATTTGCAGGTCATCTAGTCCAACCCTCCTACAATAATCAGGGACACCTTCAACTAGATCAGGTTGCTCAAAGCCCTGTCCCACCTGACCTTGAATGCTTTCAAGACTGGGTCCTCTGCCACTCTGGGAAATCTGTTCCAGCATTTCAACACCCTCACTGTAAAAAAAATTCTTACTTAAATCTAGTCTAAATCTACCCTTCTTAATTTTAAAACCTTTACCTCTTGTCCTATTACAACAGGTCCTCCTAAAATATTTGACCACATATTTCCTATAAGCCCTCTTCAAGTATTGAAAGGTCACATTAAGTTCCCCCAGAGCCTTCTCTTCTCCAGGCTGAGCAGCTCCAAATCCCTCAGACATTCCTCATGGGAGAGATGCTTCAGCCCTCTGGTCGTTTCTGTGGCCTTCCACTGGACCCTCTCAATTTAGTTCACATCTTTCCAGTGCTGAAGACCCCAGAGGTGGATGCTGTACCCAATTGATTCACAAGACTGATAAGTGGTTATTTGCCACATGTTCAGCTTATTAGGACTAGTTCACTGGCACCCTAGGAAGGCATCTTGGTTCTTTCTCCTGTTGGGCATGCTAATGAATGCCTGAGAATATTGATTTTGTGTGTCTCTTTGAGACATTGCTTTGCTGCTCTCCTATGGAGCTTAATTTCCTCCATCATGACAATATCCTGCAATATTATCTCCAGGTGAATGGAACTGTTTTCTGTTTGGAGCAGCGTGAGCCACAGAATCTGTTAATACACTTCTGGGTACTGGACTCAAAAAAGGTATACAGATTTTTTAAAATAATTTAGCTTAAAATGAGGAAACAACATACTTACAAGACCACTAATGAATATTTTAATTCACTTCTATTCTTATACTGAGGGTAGCAGGACAATAAAAATGGAACCCAAACACATTTTTGTGTCATCATGAGTTAAGGCAATCAGAAAAATTTCTTGACTAGTTGCTGTCCTTCATCATTAGGGACTTCTCTGTGATGCTCATTCTGCGATGAATTTTTAAATCTCATCAGCTGTGTGAACAATCTTTGTCAGGCAGGAAGGACCTTAACAATGTCTTTGTTTATTATCTGGACCTCACATGAAACTAACATGACACTTCAAGTCAGATGTGAATATCTCTATGTCCAGAGGCTCTCTTTCAAGCATGCTAAGTGTTGATACCTGGTATGACAGAAACTTTCAGTCATCTGTGTGACTTAAAGTTGCACTGTACTGCTCCTCCCCCAAAATCACCTACTATAATGAAAATGCCCCCTCTCACACAAAGATCTCTGTGCTTTATGTCAGATCTGGGTAATACTTTAAGCGCTTAAGTCATAAGAAGAATTGGCTTCAAGAAAAAATTGAGTAAAATCCTTATATATTTTAAAATTCTAAAATGAGAAATTCTGAGGATTAAAAACTGCAGATTTTGACTCATGTGCACATTTTTCAAAATTCAGAAACTATAAAAATTGAAGATAAAGGAATTTTTTTGCCCAGGATATTTCGATTATGCCCTCAGAGGTTATTTCTCCTCCCTTATGATTCACGGTGGTGCTGGATGAAGCTTTTCTATGCAGTAGTCTTTTCTTTTTGTCTAGCCACTTTTAGTTCCAATATAATTTTAAGAGATAGCTTTTGAATCACTAGATTTTTCACCTAATTACAAAGCCATTACAGGCAAAATATGGCAAGAACAAAGCCTGTCAATGCACCTATTTCTTTCAGTTTAATTGTACTCCATCTACTTTAGCCTCTTTCTGGTCTACTTTTAAACTTAGATGACATTCTCTGTGAGATTTCCCATAAACTAAGATGTCATTCTCAGAAACTGTGATACTTTCCAAATCCTGCAGAATCATGCACATTCTTTTAAAGTTATTCTGATGCCAAATGAGAAGCAAGATAGTAGATATCTTTTAAATAATGTCAGAAAATTGTCATCTTCCCTCTTTAAGGAAGATCTGGTGAAAGTAATTTTGACAAAATATTTTTCATAAGAAAATATTGTCTTGATGAAATCAAAGCTTTTCACAGAAATCCTTATCTTTTTAATAAAAGTTTCATAAAAAAGATTTTTTTTTATGTCCAGGATAGCATTTCTAACAGACTTTGACAAATTGAGATGCACTCTGTGATCAGGGCAAATTAGGAGGTCTGGATTTAAACTGTTTACTTTGAGCTCCAGAAGGTAACTGAGCCTGGGCCTAACACTCTAAAAGTGATGTGCTCAGTGATTGAATGCTGTTTTTTGAGGTAAATCAATCTCAGAGCTATCTTCAGAGCTTTTTATATATCATAGTTTTCCCCCTACATGGAGGTAAAACAGAAGGAAGAATGTCAACTATGATGACTAAAATAAAATTCTTTTGGTCTCAGGTCCAGCTATTTTTCAGAGTGCAAACAAAAATGCTGTTTGGATGTATTTAGTTAGGAAAGTTCATATGGCATATTTTAAATTCCAGTTAGAATTTCAGGTCACAGGTCTGTGTTGATTCATAACACATAATTCTCTTTAATTTAAGAGAAATTATCTTTATAGGTGCATGTAGGCTGCTTGAGTATTTCTGTTTATAAACTTTGGCAAAGAAAAAAACCCTGTAATTTTAATATGAAAAAAGATTTGAATTTTTCATTTGAGTAAACAGTTTTATGCACATTTTATATAACAGTAAAATTCTCTGCTTAAAATACCATGCTAGTCTTTTACGGGGTAGATTCTAATATTCCATTTCACAATAATATAAAAGAGTTTAGATCAGTCAAGGAATTAACCAAATAGCTGAGGATGTAGGTTCTAAATAATTAGAAGTGCTAACATTGCTGATAGCCACTATTGGAACAGTCAGGACAAATAACACAAGACACATAATATAATATCTTCTGTTTTAATCTGAGTCACTCAAAGTTGTGGTAGATGACTAGAACTGTCAAGTGGGCAAATGTACATATAAAAATATCAGAAGATACTTTTTTGAATTCAACATAAGATTTGTGAAACACCTTGGCTATTGGGAATGAATGAAAAAAATGTATCTGTTTAGAAGGAAAAGAACTGTGTGAAAACTAAATTATTTATAGTTTTACTATAAAGATAAGCTGCTATATGATAATAAAAAATAGTGATACTGAACAGACTTACGTTGGTATATTTGAATAGAGGGAGTATTTATTTATAAGATTTTAAAAAGTAAAAGCTTTTTACAAGTTGTCTTTTAAACTGGACTAGAAATTTTCTAGACCATGAGCAAAATGCTATTTTTCATGTAGAGCTTTTTGACCACCATAATTTTAATGCATTTTGACTGAATGGGAATTGTCTAGCAGTAATTGAGGTCTCTGCATTCTGAAGTGTGGGTTACTGAAATAAGGAAAAAGTTGATTTACTGTAAAACTGCAACCTTGTTAATTTCTACTTAGCTGCCATCCATCCCAGGATCAGTCAATTACAGCAGGCAAATTCTTGTTTAGCTTGCTCCAGTTTTTACTGAGGCTTTAGAATTCTCCACCTGCACGTGACCTGAATTGCCTGACTTTGGTCAAGTACGCATCTTCTGCCTGTGACCTACTGAATCTGTGACACAGCCGTGGCAGGGTTCATATCTGCTAAGTACTCTCACAGCATATCAAATGCACACTATCAAAAGGGCTATGATAAAGTGGAATCATGTCTGCATTCTTTCTAAAACCTGTTATCAAGATACAGAGGGTAAGCTGTTAGCTCTCACCTTTGAATATTAAACAAAGAACTATGACTGTTCCCTCATGAAACCTGAGATAACTTGTATTTTAAACCTTTCTCCAGAAAAGCAGTTACAGATCTTCAAATTCACCTTTCTTGTTTCCATAGAAAATGAGCAAATTTTACTGCATAGAAAACATTTTGAAGTGGACAGCAACTCTCTCTGTGATCATATGGGCCCTTCCTTCCTTCCTTCCTTCCTTCCTTCCTTCCTTCCTTCCTTCCTTCCTTCCTTCCTTCCTTCCTTCCTTCCTTCCTTCCTTCCTTCCTTCCTTCCTTCCTTCCTTCCTTCCTTCCTTCCGCCACTTCCTTCCGCCACTTCCTTCCGCCACTTCCTTCCGCCACTTCCTTCCGCCACTTCCTTCCGCCACTTCCTTCCTTCCGCCACTTCCTTCCTTCCGCCACTTCCTTCCTTCCGCCACTTCCTTCCGCCACTTCCTTCCGACACTTCCTTCCGACACTTCCTTCCGACACTTCCTTCCTTCCTTCCGACACTTCCTTCCTTCCTTCCTTCCTTCCTTCCTTCCTTCCTTCCTTCCTTCCTTCCTTCCTTCCTTCCTTCCTTCCTTCCTTCCGACACTTCCTTCCTTCCGACACTTCCTTCCTTCCTTCCTTCCTTCCTTCCTTCCTTCCTTCCTTCCTTCCTTCCTTCCTTCCTTCCTTCCTTCCTTCCTTCCTTCCTTCCTTCCTTCCTTCCAACACTTCCGACACTTCCGACACTTCCGACACTTCCTTCCGACACTTCCTTCCGACACTTCCTTCCTTCCTTCCTTTTCCATTTATATGCAGCCCAAGATGTAAGTACTGCTTCACTTATTCATTTAGTGATTCCATCTTTTAATTTCTCAATTATAAAGTAGGTAAAATAATTACACTCCTACCCAAACATCTTGACATTGTAGATGAAAGTGATAATTTAAAAATGCATATATCAAAAGTGTCCAAGTATAATAATACTTGATGACATTTCTTTCTAAAATTAATTGTTTATGATAATATTTTGTAAGTGTTGACCACATTTACATATAAAAGATTAATTCTATTCTCCAATAGGCAGGCAAAAGGTGATACACTGATTGATTCTTTCTAGATACTGGTTTTGACTGGGATAGTTAAATTCTTTCGTACTAACTTGTGTAGGGCTATGTTTTAGATTTGTGTTGAAAATCCAGTGATAATGTTGATAACCCACTCCTGTTTTCATTTTTGCTGAGCAGTCCTCACACAGTGTCAGGGAATGATCTGTTTCTCACTTGATCCCACCAGCAAGGAGGCTGGGGGACAAAAGAGGTTTGTAGAGAACATGGCAAGGATGGCTGACCCAAGTGGCCCAAGGAAAATTCCATACCACATTCTCCTCGGCAATAAAACTGGAATGGCTGGAAGTGGGCCAGAGCTGCTGTTTTTCTGAGATTGACTGAGCATCGATCTGTTGGTGGGGGATAATTGTTTTCTTTTGCATCACTTGTTTTTCTTAATTTTTATTTTGTTCCCTCTTTGTTGTTGGGTTTTTTTCCTTACCTTTCCCCCTCTTAATATTATTAAACTGTCTGTGTCTCAACCCATGCGTTTTCTCACTCCACTCTTCCAGTTCTTCTCTATCCCACTGCAGGGAGGTGAATCAGTGGCTATGTGGGGTTTGGTTGTCAAGTGGACTTAAACCATGACAGTGGACCAAACACTAACTCTCAGTCTATTCACTTCATTCATGACTGCATGGTGAGGAAGGAGAAAAAGGAGGAAAGAAGAATGAATAAAATGAATATATATATATATATATATATATATATATATATATATATAATCACAAAAGTTGAATAGTTGTATATTCCTAGCAAAGAAAATCAAAAGGAATGCATATATATTCTCAGAGCATGTAGACTGAACAATTGAGTGGAAGGCAGTATTTCTCTTTGATTTTATTTACTTTATATTTGTTTATATTCTCAGACCTAAGTACAAATAATGTCCTGAGAATGAAACTAAAGAATCAAAAGAAATGACTGAGAGCATGTTCATTTGTATCCTTCTCTCTAATGTTCTTCAGAAGAATATGATGCACTCTACTGAGTCTAAAGAGCAGCAAAAGAAAGTTACAGCAAAGTTACAGCAACGTTAAAGTTAGTTTTGTAGGAGTCCCTCTAACAGAAAGAAATTTCCTTTCTTGGCACTTCACAGACTATTATTCCATTGTGCGTCATGCTCAAGAAATTGTAATTTAATTACTTTTTTACATGCTACCATTTTCTGGTCACTGTGTGGCTACTTCAGCTACGTTGGCACAAATCAGAGCAGCTACATTAGGAGCAGAAGTTTGCTATGAAGTCAACAGAGAGCTGTGGAGAGTATTATTAATAATTGGTTAGCTGAGAAAGGCCACGCTGAAATAATGCCGCTGGTTAAGCTGAAGGAGAAAAGTCAGAAGTCAGCAAGCTAAAAGGAAAGGTCAGCAGTGACCTTGCTGCAACATGAGGAAAGGGAGTTGAGATTAGTCCTGAAATATCCTAAGAATATGTAGAAAGTATCAAAAGTAGAACCATAGGAATGTAGAAGTAGGCGTAGATGCTGATATGTAAGCTGACCAATCCTGAGCTCAACTTTTGCAATATGTATGAAGCTCATTATTAACTGTATTTAACCCGCCGTACTGATCAATAAAATTGGGCCTGTGATGATCAAATGGATGTCTGGGTCTCCTTCCGTCGTCAGAGAGCACTATACACCGCTTGGGGTCAGTTCAGAATGCTTAAAATTAATTAAATTGGTATTCAACTAGTCACTATAATCAATGGAGATTAGCAAAATGGTTTTATCATGCTTGTAGCAACAGCAAGTTCAGCTGGGAACTAAATATTCTTTCTCTTGATTGCAAAGCTAGCCAACCTGTGTCTAGATCAGACATTACAGACATTTAAACTGAGATGAGGTGGACTTCTAAGCCTGTCTCTTTCCTCACCTCAGACAATTAGCACTGGACTTTGCAGCTGGGGATCCCACATTAATATACCCAGGCCAGACTACATGGATCAGAGTAGGTGACATCTTTGATCTGTCTGCAGCTATTCCCCTCTGAGGAGTTTAATTTCTGCTTTGCAAAGGCTTTGATTGCTATCTGGTCCCACAATACACATCCATTCTGGTCATCATTTAGCCCATAAGCACAGTGAGAGTTAGGAAATCCAGGTCAAAGAAGGGCCAAAATAATAATTGCACTGGGGAAGTGGCATTTGTGAGGACACAGTAATCGTGTTCTTCAGATCTGTTTGAGAATTTGGATGTGTCTCTTCTCTAAATTCTCAGGGAGTTACTATTTTTCTGATGCAGTTTGAAAAATTCAGTCTTGGTGCATACCAGCAGTTAAACAATCAATTGGATTTTACATTCAAGCATTTAAATTTATTTAGTTTTATTAGAAGTAAAAATAGAGGTATTATTAATGTATCAGCAGAATCTATCAGAAATTATTGTCCTTGAAAAATTTGTTCATTTTTTGTCTCTTCTGGGGTTCACCCAAGACCTATGAAGTTCCTAGTGAAGTGCCAACATTAGTCTCACTTGGAATTACTAACCATGGAAAGAAGGTGAACAAATTTCTGCCGTGTTATACTGGTTTCTTGAGTTTATTTAAAAAATAGTTCCACTAACATGTTAACCATATTTTTCCCCTGGAAAATTGTTAATTTTCTGAATTTAACATTAATTTAAATTCTGAATTAAATTTTCAATCTTCTCATATTAACAGCCCATAAATATTTTTTTTGGTGTATGTATATATATATATATATATATATATATATATATATATATATATATATTTAGGTGTATGCATATATATATATATATATGTAAATAAAAATCTGTTTATACTTAAGCAGTTTAAAAGAGATTTAAAAGAGATTGGTTTCCCTCATTGCTTACCTGCATTTCATATTTACAAAAGATAGGATTATGTCATCTCAGCCTTTAATGAGTCATATTTATATGTAATGATATTTTGACTCTCCCCAGCTAGGACTTTTCAATCATTGAGATCTAAGTGGTGTGAAGTATTTTAAAAGTTTTTGCTTCTATTAATGCTGATCTCTTTATAGGCTGTGGTATGTTCAGAGCAAAATGATAGGGCAATGAATCATTGGCCAATGAAAAAGCCACTGTCGATGTAGTGTACTTTAAATCCTGAACTTCATTATTAACAGGAAGTAAAAATGTTGGAAGTGAAGTCAGAACTGAAGAACACTAGTTTGGAATAAAAGAGAAATTACCTCATTGAGAAAGGCACATATTAACTAAAATAAATCTGGAAAGGGAATCTCTGACTTGCTAGAAGTCAAATCAAGTCACTACAGGCATTTCCCTGTTCTAGTGTGAGTTTTGCAGGGCTGTTATCCTGTTTCCCTGAAAAGTAAATGTTGATTCAAGTGCTACTTAAGAAGGTTTATCCTTTAAAAACCTCACCATGCTGATGTGTACAAGAATCTGAGTGCCTGTAATATACAGGCCAACAGGACACAAGGTTTGAGATAAGTGCAGTGGAACATCAGTAACACATCCAAACTCTAGTCTGTAAAAAAATGGATGTTGTATCTGACCTGTCTTGCAAAGCACCTTGAAGTGAAAGTGATTTTATCTCTTGTGTGGTACTCAGATCTCCTGAAGATTTGACCACAACATTGCTTTATTGAGGTCAGTTTTGAGGTGACAAACCACTATACACAGTTCCATGAAAGGAAAATAACTGGGGCTAAGCACACTGTTGTAGATGAGTTGTTTGAGATCTCTGCTTTGAGAATTTTCCCCTGTGCAGAAGAGAGGAACACAAATCTTGCCAAGGTTAGTGATGACACACATTCATTGGGCAGCGCTATGAGAGCTGGCAGCTGCCTGGAGCCAGGTACCAGGAGACATGAGGGATCCCTCTGAGCCTCACCAGCCAGGCCACATTCCAGGGGCTGGGACAGGGAGCAGGGCAGGCCAGGAAGGCAGCTGGGGCATCCCCAGGTGCCTCTGTGGGCATGGGGATGACAGGCTGTGGGTTGGCTCTGTGTGTGTGGCTGGAGAGCCAGACCCCTACAGCACCACGGACAGCTCTGGGCAGGGCTGAAACAGAGCCCGGGGCCGTGGAACGGGGATGTGGGAGCCCCAGGGAGCCTGGATGGGGCTGTTGAGGGCCGTTCCTCCCCTCGGTGCCCTGACATTTAATGACCTGTATGTGGAACATAAAAGGTCAGTTTGTCTTTGTCAGAAAGAATGGTTACATGCATCTTGATCTTCTGGGCTGATGACCTTTCTGTTCACATTGTTTCCACAAAGATAAAAGAATCTGGCAAGGAAAAATAAAGAAACATTAATGTGAAGAGCCATTTTTTGACATTTCCTACCTACGCTAGGGGGAAAAAAAAGGATGACAATACACTTATCATTTTTTTTTTTAAATAAACAAGCTAATTTCAAATAAAAACCACCATAGATTGTAGTAAATTTAAAAGTCAAAATATTGTACTTCTTATTTTTCTCTTTGGTGTTCAGGAATCCAATAACTCCTTGATTTATTTAACACAGAGATCTGTTGTGTATGGATTACATTGCAGATGGCTTAAAGAAATGAACCATCATTATCTCTTTCTTACCTTTTCTTTCAGAAGTTCTCTGCTATAGAGAAGCACCTTTTCTTTTTTAGCAATAGAATATCAAAATGTCAAAAGTGACCTACATATGTATGGCACGACTGCTATAAGAGCATGTGTTTAAAATCTTGGTAGTGAAAGCCTTATTACTTATTCATGGCATTAGTTGTTCACAAATACAATAAATCACTATTTTTCATTTACTGACCTACAAGGGTTTTTCATTTCTGATTTAATTTCACAGCTGCATAAACGACATCAAAAATCAACTCATTTAAAGCACTCAGGTAAAAGAAGGGACAACTTACTACCATGAAATGGCAAAGTGTACAAAAATAGATGAATTTGAATTGTGAGCTGAACAGTAAAAAAATCTTTCTTAACAAGGAATTACATATCTTTGCAGTTTAATTACAAAAAGGACTGTCACTATAAGATTAATGATGAGCAGTTTTTCACTTCAAACAATTTCAACTGAGTTAATGTAGTGTATTATTCTTAGACTGACAAGGTCAAGAAAATGAGGCCAAAGTGGGCAAAAAGTGGAAAACCAAACTGTACTGAAAGAACATTCTGTCCTATTCTATGCTATTTAAAATATTGCAATAAGATGATAAAATACTAAAAATTTTACATTTTTTTGTTAGCCATGCAAAATCATAGGGTCTAATACCATTTTCAGAACTGTGAATCAGAAATAATTTGTGCATTGGCATCTCTCACTCTTTTCTGGGAATGTGATAAATTTTTCTAGTATGTACATTATCGATACAGGGAGACCCAATGCAGGGAATAATGTGCTCTGATCCTATGATTCAGAAGGCTGAACAATTGCTTTATTAAGCTATACTATATTACACTAATATTATACTAAATTACATACTAAAGAGATACTATACTAAAGAATACTACACTAACGAATACTATGATAAAGAAAAACCTGTGACTGTCTGGAGACCATCAAGACACAACTCTGACCCAACTGGCCAATCAATCCAAACAACCCTTACAGGTGTCCAATTAACAAATCACTTTGTGTAAACAATTCCCATAACACATTCCACATGTGCCAAACAACAGGAGCAGTGAATAGAAATAAGAATTATTTTCTCTTCTGAGCTTCTCACTGCCTTTCCCAGGAAAAATCCTGGGGGAGAGTTGTGCCTGCTGCTATCTGTGAAGAGAGCTGTGGCCACAGTACACATTACCTTCTCCGTTAGGTGTCTCATACCAGTACTCATAGGCAGGAAGGCTGACTGACCATATGGTACGGATAAACTCTGAATTGGTGATGGTGAGGTGATCTTTTGATGCACTAGGTAGTGTGACCTTGGGAGCCACTTTAGTTTGTGCCCTTATACCTTGAATAGAAAAGCTGTAGCCCTTTTACTTAGGGAGGAGACATTTAAAGAAAGACAGAAAGGATTGCTGTTACTTCCCTTATGTCAGAATCTGAGGAGCGGAAGTAGGTCAATAATCTTCATTTTCAGCCTCTTTTCTGGACACTTTGCCTTTGAGCATTATTAGCATTCTCAAAAATGTTCATAATGTTTATTTGAATCAGGAAAAATGATTTTCGAATGCTGCACCATAAACTCTGGTTGATAAAATAGGTCACCCGAGGACACATATAAGGGAAGTAGAAGTGACATGCTCAGTCCACTAACCCCACTAATGGAGAACATTCCATTACACACAGACTGGTTTACTTTAGGTCTGTTTCCTTAGTAAGTGTTAAAATAAAATATAACAAGGCCCTAGTAAAAGTGGTTAAAATACCCTGATCAATCATTCAATCATTACAAATTATATTTCAGTTTTCTGTGTTTGGTATAATCAGAGGTCATTGTCTTCTACTTTTCTTGCAAATCCCAGTATCCTGGCCTTTCCTTATTTATTTATTTATTTATTTATTTATTTATTTATTTATTTTTAATTTGTAATTGTTATTATTACAATGTCCAAGGAAATGTGCATTTCTTTTTCCTTTGTGTGCACTTTATATCAAATTTTGGCCATTACTGATCTCTTTTGATACCTTTAACGATCTCCCTTACATCTGATTATGTAAAAATATATTCGAAACCTACTAGAATATATGATGAGATAGAAATCACATCAAAGGTTATTGAGAAGGAATCAAGTTCTGCAACTCATGTGGATAACTTGAAGAATAACAGTAATTGTGATAAATATGAAGAAATGTATTTTCTGTATTTATTTATCTGCTTTTCTAATGAAACCTCTAGGGAGAGTGCGTAATCTGGCATATACTTAACATTAGCTATATCAAGAAACAGGCATAAGCAATGTATTAGCAATTTACCTTGTCTACTCTCTTAATTCAGCACATAATCTCACATTGCTTTCAGCCTATGAACTAAAGAAGCTGCTCAATCTTTCTGACTGACAACAAAATAAATTAATCAATAAACATGATTTTCTGTTTTAATTAAATTAATATAATTTGGTGTAATCTACAAGAGAACAATAGTTCTAGTTTTTCAGCCCACTTTGTTAATAAATTAGTTTGTCTGAGAGCTGGTGCTTATTCTGAACTCTTCTGTATGTGAATCACTTAAATAGAAATTAAAAACAAAATAATCTTTCAAATTCTCATTACTTGGGAACAGATGTTTCACACTCTTGTTGAAAGTAATGCATACACCTTTTTAAATGCAAGTGCATTTTAGGAAAACACAAACAAATTCTCCTTGTTTGCTACCTAATCTCCATGAATATTGTATCTATCATCAATCACCATGTAAAATATATTTGCTTTTAGGTAAGAAAAATAAAGAAGAACTAATCCTTGAAGTTAAAAAGCCAAAAACAATCTCAGAGGATGCTTAGGTCTGAAGATTTTATTGGCTTAAAGAACAGTGTCAGCGCAACACAGAGAACACAGCTCAAAGATCCAGCTAATAGACCAATAATTATATAAAAAATCAATACTTATTTGTATATCATAAGCATTTCCTCCAGAATCTAGAAATGTAAGGATTCAGATAGAAATTTTATATTACAAGTTGGTGCGGAATGAAATTTGAGTTTAATGCTTTTCAACCTATAATGTGGAAATATAAATGGGATTCCTCTGTAACATGCAGAATCTATGTGTAACTGGTGTTCATCAGAGTAGCCCTGAAGCCTGAGAGGAATCAGCCAATTTGTTCACTCAGACCTCAAAGTCTAGACAGGACCTAGACACTACTGCTGAGGACATCACAGTCATAACCTGCATGGTCACAGATCATCTGTGCAAAACAAGTTATTCCTGACCTCTTCAAAAAGGCTGAGCTAGCAGTGTTTTATGTTCAGATGATGTTTGAACTAGTTTTTTTGTTGGCATTCCTGTGCATTTCTGTAAGTGTATAAAATTATATATATTTCTGCATAGAATACTACCTATCAATTGGCCTTACACATTTATTTTACTTGTATTATTTTGAAGGCAAAAAAAGGGATGACAAAACGCCAGTAACCTTATACAGTTGACAATAGCAAGTAATGCTAGTGCATGATAGGTGACCCTTAACTGATATGAAGAGAGCATAAATCACAGTGTCTTGAAAGGAAAAAAAAAAAACAAAGTTCAACAGCATATTGTTTATAAGTCAGCAAACTTCATTTACAAATTTATCCTGAAATATTTTTAATACATATAGTGCATTGCTAATGCATAGGAACCATATATTTTCTTTGTTCAGGGTGGTGTAAGCTCTGAGGGCAATAAATTTGGATGTACAGTTAGTACTGCTCTCGGTTGCTCATAAATTTAGTAAAAAGCAGAGTTTCCAAAAATATATATTGCACATATAGAACTTCCTCTAGACAGAAAAGCAATATAGTAAAAATATGTTCTCCTTTTTCACAGGCCTTTTATGAGAAGGTATATAGCTTCTCTCATTCAATATATTCAAAACTGAGTCTTTCAGTCTAAATCATCTGATGTGGTATGACCAATATAAGTTACATTATTCTGAGATTATAATAAATGAAATACAAACCATAAGATTATCATTATTTAAATATTGCTTAGGTTTTGAGGGTCAAAGTGAAATTCAGAAATTGAATCCCCAGCTTGGCCGTTTATATTGTGTAAACTATAATTTGTAAGCTTATAAACAGTGAAGCAAAAAATATGAAATAAAACAAAGTTTTTTCAAAATACCCTGAAAGAAGGGTATTTAAAATAACCTGAAAGAAGAACATTCCACTTACATAACAAATTTTCAATATGTTTCTTTTGTTTTCCATGTGATAGAATTGATGCAAAATGTCCTCTGAATTCAAGCTGTCCAATTACTATTCTTTTCCCTGCCTTGCATCCCTGCCTTCAAACTCATTAGAAAAATCCAAACACAAAATATGGAGTAGAATTTTGATGAATTATGCTTTTCTGCTCTGTAAAGTAAGATCCATGTTACACAGAATACCCTCAGCAATTTTTTTTCTCCACTCAGCTCCTCCTTTATCCTTTTTCTTTTATGGAAATACACTGAGAAGTAGGTCAGTAATATACCAAACAGTTTTTCACAGTTGTGTACATAGAGTGGTTCATTATAGCTGATATCAGAGGTCAGCCTGTGGGCTGGCTTTCACATGTGCCGTGACTCCATAACTCCAAGCAGTAGAACAGGTTGCCCAGAGAGATGGTGCTGTCAGTCTCCACAGCTGGAGGCTTTCAAGAGCTGACTGGATAAAGCCCTGAGCAGCCTGGTCTGATCTTAGAGCTGGCTCTGCTTTGAGCAGAACATTGAACTAAAGACCTCCTAAGTCCCTTCTGGTCTTAATTATCCCATGATACTGTGATTTTGAGTGGTACTTTGAATTTCTGGGGTAAATGCACATGTGCACATGGTGTGCTGCAGTGTCACGTAGAGAAACTATAGAAATGCATGTTCTCAGAGCACTGTAATGTACTAAGTACACGTGCCATAATGTGCCTCTTTTGAGGATATTGGAACTGCTATATTTGTAATCCAATGAGAAGTGGATTCATAATTTCTGAATGAAGTTTATTATTTTAGTTTCCTTTCTCAAAAATATTCGGGACACTCAAAACATCACACTGCTCATGAAGACCTGCTTTTCTTTTCTTTCTTATGGAAGTAACACAGCAATAACTGATGTGGCTGAAGGAGCTGCTCTAATCCCCTGAGGTGCAATAAAGGTTTCAGTGTTTGATTTTTTGCTTACAGGTATAAATTACTTACAGTTTTATGTTATTTGCAACGTAAGTAATTTTGCATTTCACAGGAGTCTTCATTAAATAAATAACCATTTGTGTTTATTCCTGCTTTGATATCTATGGATTACAAACTACTGTACCTGTTACTGACATTTACCTATTTCCATTACCATTTTTCAACTTCTTGTCTTCTTCCTTTCAAGTCCACTGGAGCAGTGCCTTTGCTCACAATCCATCTCCATTCTTCATGCATAACTAAACAAGCTTTCTTTTTTTTCGTTTTTTACTAGTGCTATGGATCACTTCTTTTGTTCCATTGTTTTCATTTAGCTTCTGACTACATTCTTAAAAGAATTAAAACGAACTACTCTGCTTTCTAATTCAAAATAGAATCTGTATTTATTTTGGATTATAGATGTAATTCAACAGTGCTGAAAAGACCTTAAGTAACCAAATTTTGTTGCCATTACAGCTGTTTTCAAAATTATCTTCTGAACTACCAAACAGTATTCACAAAGGTTTCAGTGACTAAAGCAAGTCAAGAAAAATCAGCTATCACATTATAAAGATGGAGAAACATCTGTTTTAAGAGCTTCTAAATGCCTCTAAACAGCCCCTAAATGCTGATTATTATTTTTCTGAAAGCCATGACAGTTTAAAGTACAGTACATGCTGTTTAGAGATTGCTTATGTAAAAACGAAAACCTCTTTTTTATAGCATCTTTTGTCCCTTTTGTGGGGTTGTTTTTTTGATTTTTTTTTTTTGGTTGGTTGGTTGGTTTAGATTTTTTTGGGTTTTATTGACAGAATGTGCAAGCAAAACAGGATTAAATAGGAATTTAATATGACTAAATAATACTTTCCATGAAATCCTGGGCTGTTGTACTGTGCAATATGGGTCACAGAATCATAGAAAGTTTGGGATTGGAAGGGATCTTAAAGATCAGGTACTTCTAATCCTGTTGCCATGTGCAGAAACATCTTCCACTAAACCAGGCTGCTCAGGGCCCAAACGAACATGACCTTGAACACTTCTAGGGATGGGGCAACCACAACTCTGAGCAGCCTGTTCCAGTGCCTTATCACACTCATAGTAAAGAATTTTTTCCTAAAATCTTATCTAAATCTCTCTTTTTTTAGTTTAAAACTGTTCCTGTTTATCCTATCCCTATCCTATCTATCTGGGCAAAAATTCACTATCCTTCTTTGTTATAAGCCATCTTTAAATGCTGGAAGGCCACAATGAGACCTCCCCAAAGCCTTCTCTTCCCCAAGCTGGACAACTCTGCTCAGTCAAGTTTGCCTTCACAGGAGACAATCCTCCCAGTCATCTCTGTGGCCTCCTCTGGACTCAACCCCACAGGTCCGTGCCTTTCTTGTGCTAAGGACCCCAGACCTGGGTGCAGCAGGTGAATGCAGATGTGGTCTCATGAGCACAGGGTGGAGAGGGAAATGCCTCTTCTGGCTTTAATTCATCACTGAAGCAGTGCAGTAATCTGGTGATTAACTGCTTTTTTGGGGGGGAAAAAAGGAAAGCCAGGCTCCTGTTTAATCAAGAGCGCTGAGAGATACTTCATAAAATACAGCTTCCATAGAACAAATATTTCATGGGAAAGGAAGTTTTTTAAAAATTTGTGTAAAAGACTGTACACATTGCTAAAATTTACAGCGACAACATTCATTTTAATATGTAAATTTGCAGTTGATATAAGATATATTTCAGATGTAGTATATCAGAAAAACAATATTTTTTTATAGAAGCCAGACTGTGGATACAAGAAAACACCAAAGCTTTCAAAGTGCTGCATATTTCTAAAGCAAGCTGCTCAAGTCAGTGGAAATAACTGCCACTGTGGAACTCTTGTTAACTTTATTGCTTATATGTCCCAGTAAAGACCTGATTGCCTCAACATAATTCATATTGGCTAAAGGCAGTGTGTAACCTATTAAAAAGACACCCTGCATTTAACCAACAGGCACTAGCCAAAATAAAAGAAGTCTTAGCTTTCATTACATGACCCTATCCATTTTATTTCTAATAGAGATAAGCTTGATTTTTTATTTTACTTTCCCTATAGCGCTGTGATTTCTAAATAGAAAATAACCATAGTATTTCAGGGCTGGGATTTTTTTTCCCTATTACTTTTCTTTTAAATGCTTGTTATGGGCCAAATTTCAGCTGAACATTTGACACTGCTTGCAAAAATGAGTATACACACAGCATTATCAACATGGATGTCCTGCAATTTGTAGATCTACATTTTTTGTTATAGTTTCAACTGATCTTGACTGCATTGTTAACTCCATATTTCAAGGAAAACATTCCATGAAACCTGGCACAAAAAGGATGAGATGCAGGGTTTTTCCATCTCACTGAGTACTATCATACTTGTCTTGGTTGAATTGGGACAGAGTTCATTTTCTTAATATCTGGTATAGTGTTACAGTTTGGATTTAGCATGAGAATAACGTTGATAGTGCACAAATGTTTTAGTGTTTGCTTAGTAGTGCTGGTCTCAAGTCAAGGACTTATTCAATGTTTCATGCTGTCAGTGAGCAGGTGAACAAAACACTGTGAGGTAGTGGGGCCAGGAGAGCTGCCCCAAACTGAAAATGTATATTCCACATCATAGAATTTCATGGCTAGTACATAATCTGGGGAGCTGAGCAGAAGGGACCAATGGTATTCAAGGATAGGCTGGTTCTCAGTCAGGAAGGAGTGACCAATTTTATTGTCCACCAATTATTGTTTCTTTTGGATTCTGTTACTATCTCTCTCTCCCTATAATTAATATTATTATTAATAATATCATAGGAATATTATTATCTATATTGCTATTGTTATTATTGCAATAATATTTTATTTAGATTATTAAATTTTTCTTATCTCAACCCATGAGGTTTATCTTTCTTTCTGATTCTCACCCACGTGGGGTGGGTTGGAGGAGTGAGTGATGTGCAGCTGCATGGTACTAACTTGCTGGCTGGGGTTAAACCATTACAATTCTCTCCTGAGAATTCAATAATAAACCACTCTTATCCTAGAAGGATTTGTCCAGTGCTAATTTCTTACCATAAATTCTGATGTGATCATGTGTGAAACATCAGACCAAGTCCACCCCAAAATCTTTGCTGAGTTAATTATATATTTTTTTAGATTTTTTAAAATTTTGTATTATTTACTTTTTATTACTGAAAATGGTTATTCTTATAAAATGATGTCTGACAAACAATTTCTGACTCATAATTTTATAGAGGCCTAAAAAACCCTTGAAATCTAAAGAGGAACCAAATGAACAAGAAATATGTGCTACCTTCTTCAATAAAAACCTAAAGCTGAAAGACCAATAACCAAGTATTGCACCTGGGTCCATTAGCATAGAAGTCCTTTTCTTATTTGCTGTTTAGGTATTAACTAAGAAGTGTAAAAGTCACAGCTTCATATGTCATCAATTACCACTTTTAAACCAGACACATTTTCTAAATGATAAACACACAGATCATAAAGGATATTTCAACATTAATCTTTGAGTAATCATGAACTTAAAGCCTTGAGGGAGGGTCAGACAGATTCTTGAGTAGCAGAGGTTAAAACACCCTCTTCATTTAATTTCCTAACTGATCATGGAAGAATAAACCAGAATGAGATGAAAAAGTTTTTTCATTACTGATGGAGAATATAGGTAATAGAATTGCCCATACTTTGGTTTTAATTTACTTAATATCCTGAAAATGTAACCTAATAGATGAAAGACAGTCATGGAAACAGATCTCTGAAGCACCCTGAGGCCGATTCTCACAGAATCTCAGAGCTGGAGCCTACACTGTGGTAATCAATGTTGCATGAAGTCCTTGGGGATACTGGTAGAGGACAGTTTATCTTCTGGCTTCCAGTTAGTCCTGAGCTCAAGCTCCACTATACTGTCAAGACATTGGCAGTTATATTTTTATTGATTTTAGAGTGAATGGTTTTAGGTAATTTTTCTACCAAGGTCTACCCCTCCCATCAATATAAATCCTTCATTTCAGCTGCAACCTGATATTTTGCAAGAATAGTCACTCGATTTTTGACTTCAAACAGTATGGCAATTAGCAGAATGGAGTAAGATGTCATATTACTAGTCAAACTTCAGCCAAGAGACATAATAACTGTCCAGATTCCAAAATCTGAATTTGACTAATTTCCTTCTTATATAATTACATTGTTACACATTGCTCAATTTGCTAATTGACTACATAATTTGCCTTACATTAATATATACTTTAATCAGTAGTCTTGCTGGGATTTGGTCATGGGAATACCTGCAATGTTTGGTAAAAACCTGACCTGAAAGGATATTTTGAACTGAAATTTTGTGTGCACATTTGTGTACATACGTATGTACATATGGCTTTCATCTAGTACAGATAATTCCTTTGAAATGTTGTTTTCACTAATGTGTTTATGCCAGCATAGCATAACATTATCCAGCACTCTTCAGTACATGAAAAGTCCCAGCAACTTCCTTGCTTGTTGCTGTATAACACTTTTATGATCACCTATAGCACAGGATATGTCCCAGAAAATCAGGAAAGTAAAATAATGCACAGGAATGCAAAGGTGTACCTTTGCATTTTAGCTTTTTCCAGGTTGTAGACTGAAGCTTTCAGAATTTGAATCAGGCACTTAAATGCCATCTAAATCCTGGTTTTTGTACATTTTACTGGCTCAGACTACAGTAAATTTGGTCTGAGAATTGGTCAGTAAATTGGAATACTAATAAAAATTCCTAGAAGTATTGTTGGGGACAAGACATGAAGCAGAGAAGGAAAAAGCAAGGATGGTTAAAAGCAGAGTTTTCTAGAGGTTGAGATCTCATAGCAGATAGTCCACAGGGAAGGGATGAGTGTGGAGACAAAGGGTGAAGGGGGGCAAGACCTGTAAGGAGTCTCACAACTGAGGAAGAGATTGGCAAAAGGACAAGGGGGACTGTTGCTTTTACAGTGTCATGCTTTGTTCATTGCAAAAGCTGAAGTACATGAAGGTTGATGTTATATTTGTAGAAGCTGAATATTTGTATGGAAACTAGATTCTGTCTATGCCTCTGCTACTGATTTTCATTGTATTTGATAGATCACTTCAGCAGTACTTTCTAAAGGTGCAGGTTCATTATAGTTAGAACATATTGCTCCTCAGTAACAACAATACCAACTGTTCAGAGAGGTTATTAAAGTTGATTTGCTATGCTGTGAATATATGAAGATCCATTAATGCAAATAATATGAAAAATAAGGTCGTAGGTATTCAAACTAGAGATTTTGTAATTTTAGTCCCTTGGTGTTTCAGTTCTCTCTCTCTAAATTGGTGACAGTGGCTATATGTGAAATTTAATTTATTAATGTTTATGAAACAGTAACACATTCTCTAATATTGTTGTAGAAACACTTCTGGGAAAATTAGTAATTCCTTCTCCAGACCAGGATTTAAGTCTTATGGAGAAAATAAGGAAGAGGTTCAGTGAGAGGAGACCAGGCAGTGGACATTGAGGAGAATGTGAATTATTGAACAGATCTGGGATACACACTGTGATATTGTGGAGACAGGAGTCCTAAGGAGAGAGAGGTAATTAGATGATTCATCATAAGACATATTTACAACAGCACTATATTACCTTTACAGTGAATATCTTTAATCTAGCCAAAATATTTTCATGGCTTGATTTTTCAATTAAGAATTTAATTCAATGGAATGGAATGGAATGGAATGAAATGTTATGGAATAGTTCTAGTTAGAAGGAATTACAGCAGTCATCCATTCCAATTCCTGACCAAAAGTTCAAGTGTATTATTAAGTGCATTTTCCAAATGACTCTTAAATGCTGACAGGAATTGAGTATTTGCTATACTCTAGGAAGACTGTTTTGCTGTTTGATCACTCTCTTGGCAAAGAAATGCTTCCTAATGTCCAGCCTAAAATCCCCCTGGTGCAGCTTTGAACTCTTTCCTAGCATCCTATCACTGGTTGCCAGACACAAGAAATCAGTACTTCTCTTTCCACTTGCCCTTCTCAGGAAGCTGTGGTGAGCAAGGTTGCCCTTGAGACTCCTTTTCTCTAAACTAGTTTAACCCACAGTCCTCAGCTGCTTCTCACAGGACATGCTCTCCAGCCCTATTGCCAACTTTGTTGCCCTCCTCTGGACACATTTAAGAACCTTCACATCCTTCTTAAATTGTGAGGCCCAGAACAGCACGCAATGCTCCAGGTGATACTGCACCAACACTGAGCACAGTGGGATAATAAACAGTGGGATAATCAACTCCTTTGACCAGCTGGGGATGTTGTGTTTGATGCACCCCAGGATGGGATTTGCCCTCCTGGCTGCCACAGCACCCTGCTGGCTCCTCCTGAGCTGCTGCTAACCAGGACCCCAAGAACTCTTTCTGCTCTCCAGCTGCTTTTCCCTCAGTCTAGATTTTTGGCTGATCATCCTCCCTCCCTTAGCATTTGTTCCTGTTAAATATCAGAACATTGACAACTGCTCGATGATCCAATATATCTAAGTCCCTCTGCAAGGCATCTTGTTCCTCATAAGAGTCAACAGCACCTCCCAGTTTATTATTGTCAAAAAACTTGCTAGTGGTGCATTCGCCTCCTTCATGCAAATCAGCACAACCCTTTCAGCCCTTCTGTTCAGCCAGTTCTTCACCCAGTGCACTGTGTACCCATTCATCTCACAGGTGGACAGCTTGTCCAGAACGACACTATGAGGGTCAGTATCAAAAACATTAATAATTCTAGTAAAGCTACATCTGCTTTCTCCCCTTCATTACTAGAGAGGTGACTTTACATTGAAGGGTATCAGATTAGTTAAACAGGATTTTCCTTTTTTGAACCAATATTGACCATGCCTGATGACTGAATCCTCCTTTAAATTTCTTTTAAGAGCACCTGATATGATCTACTCCATAATTTTTCTAGGTACTGAAATTAAACAGATTTATAGTTTCTGGGATCTTCCCTTATGCTTTCTTTTAAACTAGAAGAGTGTGGGCAAGCTTCCAGTCAGCAGGGACTTTCCCAGACAGCCGAGACTTTTGATAGACAAGGAACATTCCTGCTGTAACATTGCTAACGCTTCAAGTTCTTTGGGATGTATCACCTTCCAGCCATACAGACTTATGAACATTTAACTGACCCCTTAGAATTTTAGTGCCCACAAATGGAAAGCCACTGTTTCTATTGTCGTGGACTCATAGAATCGTAGAATATGTCAAGTTGGAATGGACCCACAAGGATCATTGAGCCCAACTCCCTGCTTGTTGCAGAAGTACCTAAATGTGAACCATATGACTGAGATCATCATCAAGGCACAGGTTTGGTGCTACAACCAGAAGAAACTGATACCACTTGGTTTCAGTCTAATATTTTCCTTAGACCTCTTGATTTTACTTTGTAAAGCCTCTTGTTTCCTGACACAGCACTGGCCAGTTTCAACTGTACTTGAACCTTTACAGTATTATAAATTTAGCTTCAATTCCTCAGTTAAAAAAAAAAAATAATCTTTGTTCTTCTTCTTCCTACATAGTCTATTTTCCATGACCATATCAGATATGAAGGGAATTGTGGGCACATGGATATTCGTTATATTTACTAATATAGAGATACCTGAAACTAGTGGTTACATTGATGAGCTGATAAAAGGTAACAAAATGGACTTACATTGTGTTACCAGCTACTGGATAATTGATGTTTAATAAATAACTGATCATCATTAAGCCTCAATTTTCCATTCTGATAGTTGGCTAAGATCATTATTTTCTTTGTAAAATACTATAAGAAAAACTATACCAGAAAACTTTTAACCTATATTCTATTACTTTTTTTTCTTAAATTCATACAGATATTAATGTTCATGAATGTACTGGGTTTTTTTTACTCTAATGCCAAAAAAAGCATGAAGTAGCTGATTTCCTCAGCTTCCTTTGTTTTTGCCACAGATTACACTCAATCATACACTGCTCCTTTGGAGAGGCGATGTGTGGTGTTCTTAATTATGTCTGAGTGGCAACAACAGATTCTCCTTGGGCTGGCATCATATTTGGCAGATGATGGGTTATGTAGGTCTGTTTCAGAGAAGTTCCTGGTTCATTCCACAAAGGTTATCCTCCAGCAACCACCACCAAGACCTGAGAGGTATGATCAAAGGACAGACACCCATATAAATGTGTTACTTTTTGAACAGTACACCTAGGGAACTTAGAACTAAAGGACATGATGAGAATCTTTTTTCTCACCTCACTGGCCCACTTTGTGATGTCTTTTCTGAGAAACTGGATTATTTCTCTTTTACTGCCGACTGATCGATTGGACAGTTTGTCCACACCTTCATAAAATAAGATAATTACGTCTGCAAAAATAGCCTCTTCTGACAGGTGTCATTTCACTGCTACCTAATATTGCTGTGTGTTTCTCATTTATGATTATTGGAAATTATTTGAAAATATAAGGCTAAAAAGGAAATAGTAAATTGCACATACAATAGGCATCAGGGAAGGGAGCAGAGGCAATAAATAGAATACAAACAGATGATAAAAGTGATCTGACAGCTTAATATGTATGACTGTACTTCTCTAAATATGTCAAATACATTCTGGAATGAAAAATCAATCTTCTACAAAAAATAATGCAGTATCAAATTTCTACAGTTATGAGAAAGGTACTAGACCATTTTTTTCTGGGAAAAAATGGTCCAGAATTAAGAAAATATCCTTTGTAGAAATTCAATAAGCATATGTATTATTGGACAGGAAACAAAACCAATAAATTAAGGTGTAACCTGGTGTATTCACAATGAAGAATCAATTCCTTGTTCCCACACAATATAGTATATATAAATATAAATAATATATTCATAGGGACAAAATAGAAGGTGGTTAGCCATGTTCTGCAGTTTTTCTCAGACTGAGCATTTGAAGATTGTCACACTCATTCTACCTTCAGTGTACAAAATTAATTTTTTCAGAAATTTTTATGTGATTATTAATCTTCATGTAACTAATAAACCTTGAAACATTCATTAAAAATTAGTAAATTATATCAAGCCCTCCCTTATACAGCTACCTAATTCCCTCTTTTTATTGGTGTTTTGATCTTATAAACAGGCATCTGGGGGAATTTTAAGCTGTGATTGTCTGTTTCATCAAAGACTAACAGTCCCAGGCATGTCTATGTTACATGCCATGACATCAGAAGGCACCAATTAAAGGACGATAAATTTAACCATCTTGCTTCTCAGTTTCAATGTCTTAAGTCATCAAATTGACCGTCATGTTGAGATGAGATGAAAAACAGGTTTTCTGCCAAGACAGTTTGAGTAACAGCTGTGTTCAGAAAAATTGACACTACATGAAGGAAAGAGTAATAACAAGAAAAAACTAAAAGCACATGTCACAACAGTACTTAAACATTATTGGATTTTACTTTTTTTTCAGAAGAACAAGGACTGGGAGCACAGATATCAGACCATGATCTCTTTTTTTCACATCAAGGGCTATAACTGGTGCACTATAGAGTAAAACTCGCTTTTTCAAGTCCAATAAATCTTAAATTGTTTTCTGCAAAGAAACTGCCTTCAGCAGACTAACTTGATAATGCCACAATAACAGAGCAACTCAAGAGCACATTTTTAAGAGTCAGGAGATGTGAATGTTTATCCTTAAAAAAACAAAATAGTGCTTTGGAATCTATAGTACTGGACAAGTATGTTCAGGAAATGATTCTGCTTCTCCCCTATGCTTTCTTGTTCTGTTTTGAATATTTATACTGTTGTTACTTCTCCTAAACATCAAAGTGGGTCTTTCATTGAAAACTAAAATTTCCTGGCGACTTGGTATTCTGTCTTATAACTACAGTCATAAGCGTGTTGTTTTGTTTCAATATTTTTCTTTTTTAATATAGATTCAGTTCAGTTTCTATGGAGGCATACAATGGACTGGCCAAAGCATATAGAATTATAAAATGCAAATATACAGAAGTCATAGATTTAATAATTGCTTGTGTGGTGTATTTGGGTAACTTCATATAAAGTAAAAACTAAAATACATTTCTGAAAATATTTACAAATTCATACACCATGAGGTTTTTAAAATACTACATGTCAATATCATACCCTTCTAAACAGAACTCTAAGGTATTGGGCTGAACCCAGTATCTGTGCTTTTTTTCCACTGCAATCACTAGAATGAAGACATTAATTCAACTGGGCAAGTACTGTGAAAGTGGCAAGCAATTAACAAATTGACAAATGAACAAATTGAGAAACAAAACTTGACAAATAAACCAATTGGCAAACTGGAAAACTGACAAATTGGCAAACAGCTTGGTAAGATGGAGACGTGCTTGAAGTTTATTAGAAAGGGCAGTTTAGGTTGGAAAATTTGATTCAAGGTCCTCTCTGGCACTGGGTAGTAGTTATTCACTGATATACTACAAATGAGAAAATGAGTAAAGTGTAACTCTAGGAATATGGGCTTAGATATTTTAAAATTAAGTTGTGTGAGAATTAAATATTACCTGAGAACTGCTAATCTTTGGACTACAAGCTAATTTATCTCTAATGCACAGAGCTTTTTGAATACCTGTCCCACATTTCAGAATGCAATATCTAAATGGTAGATTGGATATCAAGAGTAGCTCCTATATGAAGTCTGCAATGACACTGAGTAAAAGACTGCTTGATAGGAAGAGCTGGTTCACTTCCAGACAACCTTGGGCGCAATCCTGAGCCCACATGGTAGAGTCTGGAGAAAAGGTGATTCACATCACCTCCTCTTTTAGCTTGCAGGTTTTAAGGTGTTTGATTAGCTGTTCTTGTGGTGGATTGACCTTGGCTAATGACCAGACAGTCACTGTCTCACTCCCCCTCCTCAACAGGGCAGAGAGAAAATGAGATGAACAGCATCATGGATTGAGATAAGGGAGATTGCTTACCAATCACAGTCACTGGTAAAAAAGTACTTGACTTGAGGAAATTAATCTAATTTGTTAAAAAAAAAAAAAAGAAAGACGGTGAGAAAAAATGACAGAACTAAAACCAACTCCCACAGACACAGATACACACTTTCTTCTATTTTCAAAATAATTTCACTCAGCAGGGAAAAAAAATCAGATTTAGTGAGCTAACAACAGTGGAAACAAGAGTCCGTTGACTGAATAGTACCCTGCATTTTCTTTTGGTACAGAATCTTCATAATTATGTCACTCCCAATCAACTTTATAAACATTTCTTCAAGAAGTGAGATCACTGGAATTTTTCCTTCAGTGAGAAAAATATGGTTTTGGTTGCAGCCATATCAAGAATTAAGTAGAACACTTTACCTTTCATCCAAATACTTTCTCTAGGAGATGTCCTAATTAAGCAAGTATTCCAATGACCTGGAACATTTAAATGGAGATGGAAGTACTTCATCCTTCATACAGTATATGAGTAACAGATGCAATACAGAGGTAGTGTCAAAGAAATTGTTTTGTTCTCTAGATGAATACAATAGTTTTATTATTTAATTGTCTTTGAATAGATAATTGGTTCAGAATTGAATATGTATCCCTGAGAGAAACTTGCATGTTTTCCAGTGTTTCCTTGACTGCAAGATCATGCTATCTGCTGTCTCTTCTAACTGTTTTGTGTTAATAGCCAAGAAGTTCTGCATGACTTTTTTGAAGCTGCCATTGGAAAAACTGTAATGAATTGCTCTTTTTCAAGGTCGTATATCAACTCAAAGATCTCCAGGTATAAAGACGTTTAAATCTATCATTAACATCCTAGGTTGCCTAAGAATCATGCCCTCTTTGCATTTTTAACCTCTGTCTTTTAATTTATGGGCTTTCATTATTGTCAAAAACCATAGGAAAACACATTTTGAAAAATCAGCCTTGATAACTCCAGGTGATAAAAAAAGATGAGCAGGTCACAGAAGAAAAGTATGTGGAAACCTCAATTTGCATTATCAACTGCCACTATCTCAGAAGATTCACTTCAAAGGGACCAAAAGCTTTTTTCCTGATAGCAGTATATAAATGAGCTGAGTACTGAGGTTATGTACTGGTTTCACACAGCCAGATGTCATTTTACTGGATCTCAGGGAGAGCAGACAGGTACAACTTGTCCTTTGTCCTTTTCATCTATATACAATCCTTGAGGATTAGTAATTAAAGTGACTTTAGAGCTTGCCAATGGCTGCTATTGTAACTACAAGATTTTGCTTGTGATAGCCTTCATCAAGAGGAAAAGTCCTAGATTTTATTATCACTACCTTCTAGAGCTTCTTTGATTTAAGAAATAATCAAAACCAAACAAGAAAGACCTTCAAAATTCTTTCAGAAAGGGGAAAAAAAGTACTTTGAGAAATTACTGGTTTTCTTGCTTCAGTGGTGGCTCAAGGAAAAAACTATAGAAAAATCATAGAATTAAGCTTTTCTCTTCTTCCACATTACTGTTGACTACTCTGAAAGAACAAAAGATGTCAAGATGAAAATGGTTGAGGTAGAGAAGCAAACAGAACAAGCAGAATCATTTAAAGGATGAAGGTAAAAAAATTTGGACTGCTAGATTTGTGTTTGAATGAGTAGCAAGCTGTCATCCATATCGGCAGAAGAGACTGTTCTAATGTTTGTGCCATCTCTGGTGGCCGTGTACAGTAGCTTCTTCTTTTTTAATGAAAAAAATCTTCTCTCTTTTGTCTCTCTTAAAAGAATATGATTCACATGTTTTCTCATGTCTATGAATGGTAGATGAAAGAAGAGAGAACAGTGATGGGAGTATAACAGAAGAAAAGGCTTTTAGATTTGCTTCAAACTTCCTGACTCTTGAGACTCTATAGAACTAAATACTCTGACTGGACAGTGTCTGGTCACAGGCATATGATTAGAAAATAACATTTCCATACATGAGGAGTCAAACCCCTGTGGGTTTCTGGCTCTTGCACATCCTGTTGATTCACACCTGGCATACTTCAATCCTAAACTGTCAGAACATAGCCTAGAAGTCTAGCTCTTCATGCCAGCCTGATATGCCAGCCCATAGAAGCTGGCATGCACTGGTTGTATTCCAGTAGCTCATGTTCTGGCTCTGTTTACTCTGAAAGAAATCCTACTTATACCTTTTGAAGTTATTTCTTGCTGTGAATCTGGTTAGAGAGGTTGATTGGGAAATTTACTTCAAAAATGCATCTAAATCGCTAAATCCTAACAAGTTTTAACATGAGAGACTATAGTTAGTATTCTAAGTTATACTGCCTTAAAATGAGTACTTCTCAGACTGCAGAACTGAAAAGCTGAAGAAATGTCTGTGTGTCATCATGTAGTGAGTAGGGGTAGGATTTATTCTAGCTGAGCTTCCTACACAATGTATATAAAAATGCAATCTCTCTTTGAACATTCATATCCTGCTTGAGTTGCCTTAATCTGACCCAGTGAATAACGTTTATTAGGAGAGCTTAATAGTTGATACAGCTTGATCCTCACTTGCAAAAAGATGTGAAACAAATACTGCTTCCTGAGACACCCAAGTAAGAAATTAATTGCAGACATCTCAGGCTAACCTGCAACAACATTTGATTTCAATTCATGCTTTGTTTTGAACAGATGCTGTGCACTATTCTCCCAAATTAACCTCCGTTATCACACATAACACCAGCTAAATTTATGGAAGAAGTCTATCCCAGTATTTAATTAACTTTTTATTACAAAATTAGAATGACTTACCACAAGCAAAATAGCAAAGACCTGCAGTGCTTCTTTACTTGGTCCAGTGACTTAACTAGCTATGAGGGGAACTGCTACTTGAGACCGAGGAGGCTCGGATTTCCAAGAACAAATCGTCCCTCCTTCTGTGTTTCAGAGAACTTCATAGCATCTCTAACTTACCTGTTTTTACTTTTAACTCAGTTAATTCAATTAAATGTTGAAGAAAGGGCATTTTGTCTCCCAGAAGGCTTTTCTGAGACATGACTCTTTTATTATGTGTTTGGTTTAGTTGATTCTTCAGAGTCTAACAGGGCTTGCAATTCACCTTTTCAAGACTGACACAGCATTTTATACATAATATAACAGAGAAAGTATTTATTTTGCATACACATGATAAGGGTAACAGGCGTTTGTGTGACTCGACATTTTTGGCAGCAGAACCATATTCTCATTTACCCTTTCATTCACTAGCACCCTAGTCAGTTCATTACTTTTTATATTGTACTTGCTTTAGGGTAAAAAACCAAAACAGAGCAAAACACAAACAGCTGTGTCCCTTATCAAACTGTAACAAAGTTATTTTTCTGCCTGTCTAAATTTTCCACAGACATCTGTCTGAACAACAATTTAAAGAAGTTTTTCTGTGAAATTTTCCTACCCTGTTTCCAAATAAAACAAGTTGGAATTTCTCTGTGATTTGTGCACTGTGACTTGGTTCTAAAAAACAAACAACTCTGTAGTAAAAACAAAATAAATACCCATTATCAATATAAAGTAAATTGAATAAAAATTATTTTGAAACTGAGAAATAAAAAAGAAGATAAAGTTTATAGAAACTGGATGTGGAAATAGAGGGATGAGGTCCCATGTACATAGGGTCGATGAAGTCTCATCAGTTTATAAAAATGAATATGTAACAACAACAATATAGTCTATGACTTTATTAAAATCTGGTGATGTACTTAAATAAAAACAACACCTATAATTATGAGTATTTGAAAAAATACAAACTTAATTTTCAAAAGACACTCCTATTTCTATTAGCAGAGCAAAAATAACTGCTGAATGTGCTAGATGTTGTGAGCTCTCCAATTGTTAAACTTTTAATGAAACTAAATCATGATCATTCCTTAAGATTTCCTGTGGTCACTTATCTTTGGAGTCAATAAAGTGCTATTAATTGCATTTATATGCTTTAACTGAACTACATCTGATACTTTTTACTGATGGTTTGCCAGCCAATTTACAATATAATTAATAAAATCCCAAGGATCTTACATATGGTGGAGAATTAATGCGGTCAATAGACAAATATACATATAGCCTGAGATATTGCATAATTACACTGTAAGAGACGCGCAGTGAATTAAAAAAAAAATAGTAAATCCAATGTCAGTTGGTGTATTCCACATCACAAAAAGTTTGCTTTTATTTGGCTTTATTTGAACATTTAAACTGGGGGGTCACCATGTGACAAAATAACAAGCACTTTGAACAATGGGCACACATTTTCAGACAGTTGCATTATGCCATGGAATACCTTGTTCTTTGTTATATAATTTTGTTATGTAACTTGTAACATAAGTTTTGTGATAAACTTAACTTCTAAATCAATGATTTAAAAGTATGCTTATAGTACCCAAAATGGTGCAGCTTCAAGGCTGCTATAAAAGCTCCTGCTACATTAAAAATGGATGGTGTCATAAACTGTTGTATATCTTAGATAATATTTGCTACGTAAAGGAAAACACTGTTTAAACAGCAATTGCTTGTGAAGAAAAGCAATGCTGTGTTGCTAAATGTCTGAATTGCACTTTTGCTATGAACAGATGTTAACAAGAACAGTCATTATATTAAACTGCATTAATTAAATATTGACAGAACAACCTTAGTAGATGAATTTATTAAAACAGCGTGGGGGCTGATTAGCAATTAGTAGATTGATGTATTCATGATTATTTGCATATGACAGCAAACAATCACACAGTAGAGAGAATATTTTCCATGTTATAATCCATGTTATCCTTTCCTACTATTTGAACCAGGAAATTTCCCACGGGGTTAACAAACAGAGTTAATGACTCCCTTAAACTGTTCACAAGATTCTATTAATTCTTATGACATCCTGTTGCCAATGATTCTGGTAACAACTTTCCCAACAAACATAAGAACTCCAACTTGTAATGCAGTTACATGTAACAGTCCTTGCACGATATGTCAGTAAGAAGTGAAAGCAATATTTTTAAGAGTTATTTTCCATCTACAAATCAGGTAGAAAAGTTAGTCAAAGCAAACTATTGCTCCTTTATTACAGGAAGAAATAATTCCCAAGAATCAGCTTATCCATACAGTTATTTTTATTTTTAATAACTTTAACCTTTCACCATTAGGTTAAGAAGTTCCTGAATGGTGCTGGCTGTGATTCTAATCAAAATAGCTGAATATTAGCTATTGTACTGATTTAAAGGAGGTAGGTAGTCTTAGCTCATTATTTCTATGAAATAAACTGTTTCTTTCACTTATAATGTCTCTGTAAGGTGAATAATTACCTACTGTTAGTTTAAATTTACTTTTATGACTTCCAAATGTAATAGATTAAATTATTACATTTAGGTCATAGAAACATACAGTATAAGCCTGTGATTACATTTTTAAGAAAAACTTTTGAATACCCTTTTTATTGCTATATTCATGCACGTATGTCACAGACATGTTTTATGAAAAATCCTTTCCTTAGGATTTTTTCTTCTGAGAAGCTGAGAGGCCTCAGGAACAAAATGTAAACAATGGTTATCTGCTGCTGTGGAATGCAACAGGTGCATCTGTGATTGGTCTCATGTGGTTGTTTCTGATTAATGGCCAACCACAGCCCAGCTGTCCAGACTGTCTCAGTCAGTCACAAGCCTTTGTTATCATTCCTTTTTTATTCTTAGCTAGCCTTCTGATGGAATCCTTTCTTCTATTCTTTTAGTATAGTTTTAATATAACATATATCATAAAATAATAAATCAAGCCTTCTGAAACATGGAGTCAACATTCTCCTCTCTTCCCTCATCCTGGGACCCCTGTGAACATGGTCACACACATGCATAGTTAAGATCACATCTTCATTGTTATCTACAATTTCCTGGTCAATGGCAAGCAAAACAGTCAATGCCTACTGGCAGTCTGTGCCAATCCTCAGTCTAGTGCTGTCGACTAAAGTCTCCTTATGGTGGCTGATAAAGTCAAAAGAAAGATTGATGTGTTGACACCAAGCCAACAAGCCACTCCCTCACTCACTCACTCACTCACTCACTCACTCACTCACTCACTCACTCACTCACTCACTCACTCACTCACTCACTCCCCTCAGTGTAATGGGGAAATTAATTAGAAGGGTAATAGTGGGTAAAAAGTTTTCTGTTGATATAAAAAAAGTTTAATAGGGAAACCAAAAAGTTTGCACATGAGTAAAGCAAAACTTGGAATTAATTCATCATTTTCTATGGGCAGGCAGGTGTCCAGCCATCCTCAGGAGAGCAGGGTTCCATTATATATACATCATGGTTACTTGGGATGATAAACATCTCCACTCCAGATATTGGCTCTTTCCTTCTTCTTCTCCACCTTTATAGGCTGAGTGTGATGCCGTGTGCTCTGGAGTATCCCTTGGGTCAGTAGTGGTCACTGTCCCAGCTCTGTCCCTTCCCAACTCCTGCACCTGCAGTCTCCTTGCTGGTGAGGTGTGGTAAGAAGCATGAAAGGCCTTGACTCTGTGTAAACTCTTCTTAGCAGTAAAGAAAACATCTCTTTTATCAAAACTTGGCAGCACAAATCAAAAACACAGCCCCATACCAGCTACTATGAGGAAATTTAACTCTTGCCCCAGCCAAAATGAGTAGGGTGACAGAAAGCATTTGGTAGAGAGAAACCTCTCATTTAATATCTTCTTGCAGAACTTTAGCTAGAGCACATTAAAATGTCTACTACACTGAAGTGCTGTGTCAGAACTGGGTGTAGCTAAGGGACTTACTCAAATTTTGTGCTATTGCTACAAACTGAATTGTTAGTGGAGCTGCAGTGTTATTAGTACAAAGAAAGCACTCTGGAGAAGCTCCTTTCCCATACACTATTAATCATTATTCAAAATGGCTACTTCAGGAGGATTTAGGAGAGTCAGGAATAAACAAATATTTCACTGTATCCTATGCACTAATGCAGTGTGATAACAGCGGATCTGTCAGACCATCATTCCATGTCAAGGCCTTGAACAAACCCTTCTTAATTTGAATAGATTTTCTGGGTTTGAATAGATTTTCTGGGTTTTTCTTCTTTTTTTAAGTTTTACAACTGCTTAAATATGATGAGGTGAATTGTCAGATTCTGACCATGATTAGTTTTTTTTTGAGATAGCCGTTCTATGAAAATGAACAAGTCAGAAGGTTAGCCGTGAAAAGGTCCTTAAATATCATATTTAATATATGTGTGTGTGTGTCTTCTTCTGGAAGTAATGATTTCATAAAGGTCAATAAAATATTTAATAGTTAAACTAGATGATCCTAAGATTTAGATGATGACCAGTGGTTGGGATCAAAACATTATCATAAGTTACAAGGACTTCAAAGTCTCATTTGAGATACTGTCTCATTACAAGGACTTCAAAGTCTCATTTGAAATTCAGAAGAGTCAGTACCTAAAACCTGGCACACGACATTTCACAAGAGTGAGGTTAAAAGCAATTTCTAATATATTTCTAGGTATTTACTTCAGGCTACGGGGCACATCCATATATTTGAGATGTGCATACAAGGCAACCTTTCAAGAAGAGAAGAATCCAATGTTTTCTGATAAAATAAAGTCAAAGGAGGAGATTTTCTGCTTATATATATATATATATATATATATTTACACACATTTAGACAGAAGCCATTTCCCTGTAGGCTCTACACTGCTAAAGTAAATGCAAATCTATTTCTCAATCCCCAATAATGCCTGCATTGGCACTTCCCTTATCCATGTCCTGCTCAGTTACAAAAGAGTTCAAGACATATTGTTTTGGAGAGGAAGTTCAAGACAGAACCTGTGTCAGCAGCAATGCCACTTGGTCACTTTGAGAAGACAGAGACCTGGTTTCTATGTTCCGATGTATCAAAATTAATTGACTGCGAGGGGATCTGATCTAAATCCAAATTATGCTTGAATCACAGAATAGATGCACTTTAATGAAGTGAATATTAGAGATAAATTTTGCTTAGCTCTGAATGTCAGACCTATACAGAAATTTCTTGAAACTTAATGTAGTATATTTTTTCTGTAAGTCTCTACAGCAGAGCTTTTGTTCTCCTATATTGGAGCCAAGCATTTAATTTCCATCTCTGTCTGAAATAATCTTCTGAAAGTACTTAATCTCTGAGATTAGATTTATACCTTTAACAGGTCACAGAGGAACTATTAAAACTTGAGGTGTAATGAAAAGTTAGCAAAATTTCCAGTGGTGGAGCTCTTGGTCTTCCTAATTGAAGGCTTCCATGTATTTATGCCTCTAGAAGTTTTGAAGTCCACTAGACTAGTGAGTATTACATGAAAAAAAAAAAAAAGAAACTTGCATCAGTCTGGTTTTGCTTTTCAATAACTGTGTGAAAGCTGAACATCTTTGTATTTCTGGGAAACTATCTGTCATAGTGAAAGAAATTAACATCTTTTAACACAGGCATCAATAAATACAGATGCATAATTTTAGTAGTTCTGAGTGGCAGTGCAAATTTATTTAAGCGTACACAGGGTAAGTCACTATTCTCCAGAGGAAACATTGTTTCACAGATGCATACCAAGGAAATAGATAAGGGACATGATTTGTTTTAAATTGTAATTTTAAAAAAATCATTGAATACATAGGCTGGTCTGGTCAGTCTTGATGTAGTTCCCCCACTAGAAAAAAGAATATAATTTGATAAGTGTTCAATTATGATAATTTTAAGGTTCTTTAAATGAACTATTGTGCGTGTTTTTGAGATAAACAACTGATTTTCAAAATTTCAATTTTTAATGGAACAGTTATATAGTTTCTTACATAAAATTTAGAATTATTAATACTGTAGAATAATATATGTTACTCCTAAATATGAATATGATCCAACACTCAATACAATTGAGCTTCACTTTCCATTTTATTACCTACTTTTAGGGATGTAATTAACCTGTGTTCTGTTTTATACTGGCTCTACTTAGGCAAACCTCTGTTACACTTAAATAAGATTTTTGCTAAAGAGCTTTTAAGCTTATTAATTGTCAGAAACGTGTAAGCAAAATTTTTTTGTGTGGAGCTTTTCATTGGGTTTTGTTTTGTGTTGTTTTCAGGGTTTTTTTCTGGTTTTGTTTGTTTGTTTGTGGTTTTGTTTTTGTAGTTGTTTGTTTTGTTTTGTTGTGGTATTTGTTTGTTTGTGTTTTTCTTAGCTCAATAAATACAATATCATGTAAGTCATCTGTCAGTCCAGAAGGTCAGGGCATCAATTGTGCCGTGGGATATGTGTTCAGAGAACTTCTTTTGGTGTTATAGCTCCTCATCTTTAATTGACACTGTACAACACTTCACCATCAGTGTCTAAATCCATATCTGTAGAAACCACATTGTCATGTTTTGGCAAGCACAAACTCATAATTTAAACTACGTAAATCTACTCATAGGTTGAAATGTAAAATTCTGCAGAAATTAAAAATCTGGCAGCATTTATGAATCCCCTCTCGTTTCTCCCTATTATACTATCTCTTACAATCCAACTAAGGGGTTATTTCTAATGCATAATTGTGGAAAACATTGCAAGAAAATTACTGTAAACTTCAGTTACATTCTGCAAGAGATTTTTGTAGGGTAAAAATATCACTCATCCCATAAAGTCCCTTTTCAGAAGCATGCACCAAACTCCAAGATGAAAGAGTCTATTAAGTGATACTTTGGTATTGTCAGGCATGCTTTCTTCCATTACACAATTCTTTTTTCAGTACAAAACAGTCCAACTATGAGTAGCCTGAGATAAATATTTGCTGCAGGTGCACAAGCCATCTGTGATGCACTCATCTCACTCAAGAACAATAGCTATTACCAAGTTCCACAGCCTGTGAAATATGTAATATAAAAGGGCCACTAGTTCTGGGGAAGCTTCTAGGAATTTAGCAGCTGATATATTAAATATTCTGTTGGAATAAATTTATAATCTGCTCAGGAAAACTGTAGAAACAAAAGAAAGCCAAGATTTAAAAAAGCAGAAAGCTGAAGTTGATACAGTAATATCTAGCTAGCTGTACTTTCAGCATGCTAAAGCAGCTACTGGTGTTTATTTGGGGTATCACTACATTGGCACAGCTACACATTACAGTCTGGAATCTTATGACATCAAAATTCATTATGTGAAAGATATCTTTTATTGTAATAATTAATTGCAGTGATATGCTAATTCCCATGTTTAAGGCATCTTAGATGCAATGAATACACAAAATAACTTTGAGTTTTTATCGGTTCTGCCAGTAAGACTGTGGCCATCTGAAATGAGACAGCAAATTAGAAGCAGGGCAGCTCAAATGTAAAAGTTGAACATCCATTTTTGTTAATGAAATGTAGAAGGGTTCTAAACATGGCAGGCAATTATGTCGACATCTGAAAAGGTCAGATGTTGCACAATGCAAAACCTGCATCTGCTAAAATTATAATTAATTTCAGTCTATGCTGTCAGATGGAAACTGCAAGTTACTCTCAGAGTAAACTCACCAGAAGAATGTAGGTACCTCCAGAAAGAGTCAGGCTGTCGAGAAAAACTTACCTCAGAATTAAATTGGAAAAGAGAACATAGCTGTTTATATTTTACTAACACCAGCATACATATTTATGATCTGAAGTTACTGATTGCCCAGAATTAACTTTAATTTTGAATGGAAAGATTCCAAAAGCTATTTATGCATTCTTTAAAAAATGTTTTGAATAATATCTTTTAAAGATGTAAAAGATTATCTACATTCTTTATCATTCACCAAACAATGATTTTGGTGGAAATTTTTGTTTGTAAAATGATAAGTGCTCTACCTTTTATTTAAGCCATTGTTCCCAGTGCAGCAATCACAACTTAGCTAATGACTGATTTCAGGTGTACTAAAGAGCAAACTGAAGGATTTAAGCAAAACCTATGGACATTACTGCAGGTAATTTTAATTATTTATATTTTTGAAATATACAAATTTTTCACTTTATAAAATGGAGAAAAAATAGGTGTTTAAAGGTCAGAGTTTCTTTCACTTATAAATGAAATCTATACACCATTATCTGAAGACATTTGTTTGAAAATGCAACGTTAATTTTCCAGACATAATCCAATTGTTTAAAACTCTTACATCAAACTTATTCAGTTTTGTTGATCAAGAGATGGCCAGCTTCAATAGTTGCTGTTCAACATGTTCTTAATTACTGCTACACTGAAATCTTTTCCAAATACTTATAACATACACACACACACACATATATATATATAATCAGACTTTTCATCAGCTACCAAAAAAAACCCAAAAACATTTATTGAATTATATTATTAGATGCAATTGCCTATTTCTATCTGGTAATTAGCCATTGATAATGGTTTCTTTAAAATTCTCACCATCCTCTCTTACTCTGCTGGCCATAGAGTTGTCTGTATTTTCTCCTTATGAGCTTTCTGAAATTTTTATCTAAGTACTTCCAGTTCTCTCTTTATTGAAGTTTACTGGATTTTTTCCTCTTTGTCTTTTAGTAAAAGCTGATTTATACCAGAAAAAAATGAAGGTTTTGGGGAATCTAATAAAATCTTTTAAGTAGCGCCCAAATATTAATTATATTGGTGGGTTTTATCTTCTTTCTCAGTGTGACTGCCTTATTATTTTATGTTTTCCACTTTATGAAACCGTCACAGCATCCTAGAGTTTAAAGCAAACAAACTAGCACATTTTCCCCAGAGTATAAAACAGGCACTTCAGGCTCTTTGCAAATGTAGACAAGTTACAGCCCCATGGAACCAATCAAAAACTAACTTATAGTTCTGTGATCTGATTCCTATGTTTCATGGAATGAAGTTTGAAGTAAAATTGAAGTCACAGAGTATGCAGATCCTCAATTCTCCTCAGATGTAGCAATTATTTGATGTAAGCATTTACAAATTGCAAAGAGCAGCTTTGAACCAGTAACCCCAGGCTTCTACCAGACTAAAGTTCCTCATGGCTTTTTTACTCTGCTTCATCAAGAGTATTTAATGAGCACATCTCTTTCCTAATGGGATGCTGTGGTCTTTAGCACACACCTTCTTTAGCACAGCTTCAGTTTTACCCACTACAGTAGCAATCTGTGAGTATCCAAGAATATTTGGAACTGAGTTTTGGTTAAGGTGATGATATACTACACTAGACTAGGCTACACCAAACTAGAATCATTAAGGTTAGTGAAGACCTCTAAGACCATCAAGTTCAACTGTTGATAAGTTAAGGCCCAACATTTATTTTGTTTCTCATTTTCTTGGTTTAAGCTTTCTTAAATGATTTCTAGTTTGTGATTTTGATATTCTAATAATATGATTCTATCTACTACTTTTCAGTTATATCAACACGACTGAGTTTATGCTCATAAATAAGCAATTTATGAGCTAAAATTCTCACTGGTTAAAAGCCAGTCTCTTGGCAGATATATAGGACATGAAATATCGTATTGTTTTCATGTGTAATAGTGACATAGTGAAATTCTTCTTGACATTTATATTCAGAGCTAAATTATTGTTATTTTTTCTCTTTTGTGTTTAGTTTATTCCATGTTGATTCGGTCAACTGGGTGGTCATCCTAATGGTTTTCCCCTTTTCACGTCAATAAAACTTATCAAACTTAGATGCTACTGTCTTAAAATAAAATATGGGTCATTTATCAAGGTTTATGTCTTATTCTATTCACTGATAGATGTTTCCTATTAGAATTTTCAGGGAGTGAAGATTTCAGGACACAGTGTTTCCAAGCTAAGAGAAAAACTCATTTGTTAATTTCAATTAACTTATTATTTAATTTCAATTGACATTAGTTCATTTCAATTAACTAATTAAATTAGCTAATTTAAACTTGTTTTGATGACATGTGTAGAGAAGTTCTTACTGAACTGTCCCATGTTCCTTTAAGGTATTAAAAAGAGTTAAAGATGGGATGTACCTTGTTTAACACAAAATAAGAAGACCATTAAGGGTTCCATGGTCAGCTTCAGATTTTAAGAAACAGAAATGTAAGATGTATTTTTCCTCTGTTCCCTTGATCAAAATTTCAATTTAGAGCAGTTGAGAGCAGAGTTGCCAGCAAAGTGGAGACCTTTATTATCTGTTCGGGGATCACTTACATTTTACAGAAGCAATCACAATGATATTCATTACTTAGTCTCAAACTATCATCAGCTTTATTGTTTACATGTATAGGTTGGAAGTCAATCGATGTAATCACCCTAGTTATTACTGAAATCCAGGGTACATTTTTCTCAAGACATCACTTTTCACCTTTGGATCAATACCGAGTTCTATAGGACTAAATCCAGGAAGCTGCATGGCCCCTCATACTAATCTGTGGGATCATGACAGTGAATCTGACAGGAAAAATTTTTACAGACCTTTCTGAGGGAGAAACAGCTTTCAAAATTATGATGCTTCAGTGACATTTTTCTATTTAAAAGGAAGAGATCACTAGTCACTTCCTCCTGCATTTATTTCTAATATCTCAAAACTGAGAAAAGCAGAAATTCAGGTTTGTAGCTCTATGGGCTTTTTCTCACTTTTTCTTTATGTTCCCTGCTCCCTCCCAACACCCCTGAGTTCAACTTCCATGCCTCCTCACAAGTTAGAAAATTGAAATTTCTTCTCAAGATCTCTTTGTAGGTAAAGCTCCTTTGTTAACTTTGATATCAAAAGATAAAAATCTTAAGCCCTACCTGTAAATGAGAAGAGGCAGCTTATTTCAAACTGCATACTGAAAACTTGCATTTCAGTTTCTAAGGCTGGATGAGACTAAAATTTTGTAGTCATTGATCATTTTTTAGTATATTTCTGTAACCATGTAAAGGGACATCTATTTCACATTTACTACTAATCTAATATTGAATTTTCTGAGGAGCCCTACACTCAGATCATGGCCAAAAAACACACTAAAGTCTTCCTCAGTCCCAAAAGGCTTGTTACTCACAGAATACTGTGCAAACACCTACACCACCTGTGTAGCTTTGTACATGGGATGCTACAGTACACCACAAATCCTAATGTAATACCATTCTAATTTAATTTTCATGTAAACTAGAGGGAATCTAAGAGATAAAATAAGGGGTTTGGATCTCCTTGAAAAGGTGTTACATTCCTCATATTTTCTATTAAATCTGACACTTGGAAGCCAACAGTGTTATTAAATGTATTTGAAAAATCTCTCAGATTGTAAAAAGTCTAAATATATGCTAAGTTGAAATATGGGACTTCAGTTTGAAGAAAATGCAAATGAAAATAGAATGATATTGTTCCACAAGAGTTAGGTTTGAGTGCTATTATTTTCCCTGCTTGATTTCTGTTGTACTATTTAAGCTGTTTAAGGCAACACATTACTTTATTTACAATGCTTCACTACAATATTTATTGTTCTAATCAAATCTGCAGCTGGTTTTCTTAAATGGAGATTCAGTACTGGCTCCTTTAGGAACAGCACTGAATCTCCTTAAATTTAAATATAGTGCTCAAGACAATATGTTCATCAGGAAAAAAATCAAACCAAAAACCATTCTGTTCATTCTGTTTCCATTTTAAAGGATGTGTTTGATGCATGCTAATGTTGAGCTCTGTAATATTTTCACTTGAAATATCTTATAGACTGTATTTTGCTAGAATATATGTCATAATGTTTTCTGAAATTTTCAGATGAGCTGAAGTGTATATCTGTTCTTAATCTATTCCCTCTGCTGAGGCAATGTGCATCCTCAGCAGCATATTTAACCAAATAGAGTTTTTTTCCTTAGCAGATCAAACTGAATTCTGCTGCAGGCACAGAACTTCCTATTTAAATGACAAATGTCTCTGCTTGCAGATTTGAAAACTCACTTATTGACTCTTTCATCTTGTGTAAACAAACAATCGGCCCATCACCAGTATGGTGGGGATAGTGGAAGAATTAAAAGGAAAAGGAATTTTTGGGAGTACTGCCAAATATTGCATTACTTGGAACAAAAAATTACTTGTTTGCTGTTAATGTTGTCATTATACACAAATAGTAGACAGCAATGCTAAGAAAGAACAAAGAAAAATCTACAAATTCGCTATAATACCAAATACTTCTTCACACTTAGAAGACAGTAAGGTTTTGGAGTCTTTTCCTATAATGACAGCAGAGAAGTCCTGATTTTTAAAAAATATTTCAAGCTTTTTTTGCAGTTAGATTTTGAGAATGATATTTATTTTAGAAACTTTCAATCTATTCTTCAAGTATCCAAAGAATTGTAATGTAACTTCATTTAGTCATCCTTTGAAAAGCTTGAAGTTAACCTGTATCTCTATACTGTTTCATTGTTTTGTGGTTTTAATTTTTAGAAAAACCATATATATATCTGATACATATATTAAGGTTATGTGTGATATATACATATATTTATATATATATAAAGGTAATGGATGTAAGGCATCTCATTTACTTTGTTGCTCCTCTTGTTTTGTTTACTTTCTTAGCAAACTGCTACAAGAAAAATGAAAAATCAATGGTTCCTAAATAAAATGATATCTGAGTGCTCTTTTATTCTCAAAATGATGCTTTGAAATGTGCCATTGCTGAACAGCTTCACAGGATAAAAAAAAGTCATGGAGTTGCTCAAGGGATAAAGGGCTGCTATAGGTAAAGCAGTCTTAGGGTGAGGTAAATCCATAAGGAAGAAAATATATACTGCAGGACTTAGACCTAGTCTGCAGCTGCTATGATTACAAAATCACCTGCCTATAGTGAGGAAAAAGCCTTGTCCCTGGAATGGCATTGGTAAATATTGAATGAAAAAGTGTGATACTCCTTTTAATGTAGGATTTGTTCTTTCCTTACCAATGCTTTATGGCTCCCCTAAATGAAAAGTGGATACTTCATGAAAGCAGATGGAAGTGACATGTTACACCAAAGTCTCTGAGAACTGCATTCAGTGAAATTGCTCTTCTGGATTCAGCTATTCCAGCTCTACAAAACAGTACAGATTTGCACTTATTATTTGATCTTTGTGCCTGTATGATATTAAAATCTGCATTCATCATACTTAAAGTTTGCATATACAAACATAAAGTCTTAAAATGTAAATCTTCTTTCCAAACTAGATTGTTTTGCAATGGAGACAGTAGGTTAATAGAATGGATGCTTGCCATAAATTAATGACATTTTAATGAATAAAAATCAGTGATATGAAGTAATTTATTTACAATGCACTGAAAAACAAACACAGAAGAAAGTAAATACTTTTGCTCTAAATCTTATACTAATAAATTTTTCAATCTAGGGGGCAGCAATTTGTTAATGTTAGATATTATTGCTCCATCTGTATTGGTGATTTTTTTTTCCTGTGTATGAATCACTTAGGGCAACTTATCTCAATTTTTAAACATTATGGAAAGCTGCAAACTCATACTCTAGGTGAGTAATATAAAACTCACAGTGCAAAATATTCAGAGGAATATAAGAAATTAACAGTTTGAATCAATCTGTATGAAAATATATGTACATAAGAGACCTCCAAGCATTTATCTAAGGAGTGATAAAATGAATACTGTCAGAATATACTGTGTTGTATATCTTTTGATCTCTTAATTTAAAATTAGATTTTGAGTTTTACTTCATCATGAATGCATATTAGTTACAGTAAGTGTTGGAATGATCTCATATGTAATGGGGACATTTTACTTCTAGCTGAAAAAATCTTCACATATTCTCCCCAATAATTTTTTCATTCACTAAAGAAACTTCTTAAATCCTCAACATTAATTATCTTTTGCATTTTCTTTCCTAAGCCTAATAGTGATTTTGCTCAATATTTACAAATCAACTTCTGCTCTTCTGGACATTCGTGTGCAGCAATAGAGGGATGAAGATGAGAAGAAAATAGAGAAAAGTTATTTATTATTATTTATTGTATCTATAAAGAAATGTAGAATCATAACAAATGAAATTCACTGAATAAAATCATATTGTGTCTTTAAATGGTGTCTCATAATATTGTACTTACCTCTTCATATTCAAAAGGGATTTTTTCCCCTCTTTCAGGGAGAGAAGTAAGTTGACTCAAAGCAAAAGCAAATGAAATAAATTAATGATAAAATATAACCCATGGGGGAACTTTTTCTGTCTGATAAAGTAATATAAAATCATTATCTCATTAGCTTCGTTCTTTACACCATATTTATCTTGAGATAGTTAGAGTGTTATTTAGCCCATAAGACCTGTTACTGCAATATAGCTGAATTGATTGAAATGGGAATGATCTATCATGCTAGCATAAATTAGATATGGAATATAGTCTTTGTTTTCAGTCTTCTCTAGATACTTCTCAAAAGACTAAAGAGGCTAGAAAGAAAGTTATTTTGGGGTGTTTTGTAGTTTCTGAAAAAAAACACAGTTAAACCTTTAAACCTGAAGAGTTTTGCACATAGTCATCCACAGTCTTGACTATCATAGAGAGGAGGGAGCCACCATCTCAGTTTAAAATGCATTTATTATTTATAAATATGTTATCTTGCTTTCTTATTTTGCTGGGTGAGGAAGTTAATCAAAATCTCCCAGCTTTTGCCATCACTCAAGGATTCCTGGATAGAAAGTAACCTAAGCTTTGGAAAGTTAAAAGCCAAGAGCTTGGGAATCATTGCACAAAAGATGGAACCTATCTCCCTCCGAATCACATGGTTTATTATATACATGACAGGTCAAATCTTCAGTTTGTTTAGACAACCAAACCATCAGTGTGGAAGTTCCAAAAAGTAAAATCATCAGCTAACTTCAGGAAGCATTTTTCTTCAAGAGGACCTTTCAATATGATGTACCTCTAATGACTGTGAATACAGTTTAATCAGGAAAACTCACCTTACAAATCTCAATTACAAGGCTTGTATGATTGAGGACTACTCATGCAATTATCTACCAGGCTCCAAAGCATGGGGTAGAAATTGAAGTGTAGAGTAAATAAATGCATATTCTTCAAAAAGGGTTCAGTATGTGTATTCTAACAGTTTATTCTTGATCTTGATTTTAAATAAATAAAATTTAAACCTGCAGAAGGATTTTTAATTTTACATCCTGGCCTAGTCAGCCCATCAGTCACCAGGCACAATTTGCATATTATATGCCTGCTTGAATAAGCTGTGCATTAGTCATGTAAATTTTTCATGAGCATTTTGGCCATAAGTAAGAATGACAAGCTGCAGTGAAAGCAAAGAAAGAAACAGCTGAAAGTGAAGATTTTTTTTACCATTTCCTTCACTGCAGAACTGAAAGTATTCTGTGTGAATAAAAAGTACTCAATGCATTCAGACTTTGAAAACTACGGTGCTGTATAGTAATACATAGAACAGAATGGAATTTCTTTGTGAGACTTTAAAAACAGTTAAAAATGACTGAAATTTAGGAAGAATTAAGTGCCTAACTTACTCTCCTACACTTCTTCCCAAATAGCTTGCTTTAAGGTAAATACCTAGTTTGAAATTATATTGAGGACTTAAGTTTGGTTTCCTCAGCCGCTTCCTACAATGAAAAAGGTAGTTTGAGATGGCTGCAAAAGTTGGATGTTCAAAATGTTTCTGGTCTCACCACTATATAATTTTAACAAGAGTTTAGAGAAATTATAGTGTGCTATTAAAAGTTCTTCACCATTTTTTATTACTCCAATATGCTGCCAGTAGTATTAACATCACTATGATATTAGTATAACCCCTCTTAGTGTATATTCTGTCTTGATGAGCTGGATATGTCTGTATGCACATTTGATATGTATACAATCAAGCTAAAATGTAGAAATTAAATAATTTACATAGTTTGTAGAGCTCACAGAATATTACAGAGAATTTTTCTTCACTACAGTAGTAGAAATGAAATAATTGAAAATCTCTGAATGGTAGGCTGTAATTATAATAAATTATGGAACAATAAACTGAAATTGAGGCCAAAATAATGTGGTTTCTCTATAATAATTGCCTGGTCACAAAGAGAAAAGTAAAACTAGTCCATTTTTCAGAAAAAATCACCAAGATAGAACTTTCACAAAATGTTGCCTTCTAAAAACCCTGAAGATCTGCAAGCAGAAGGATCACTATTTGTTGGTGACTGATGAATACTAGAAATAATAAATTCTCTTTTTCTAAAAATTTCAAAGATTGGTTTATTTCTAACCAAAAGCCAGGTAACTGTTGTGTTTTGCCCTATTGCATCTGTTCCAAATGAGTGCCCAACATTGCTTACAAAATCAAGGGTATAAGCTGAAAAACAGATTTAATATTAAGTGACAGCAAGACAAAGTTTGTTGGCAAGATTCACTCCGCTACTTACAAAACAGTCAAAGTTTACTAAGGAAAAACAAGCAACAGCAATACCAAACAAAATCCACACAATTAAAACAGAAATGCACTGAGGACAATTTAGTGGGTCTATGTGTGTGTTTGTGTCTGCGTGTGTTCAGGAGCCTCATGAGACAAAAAGACAGTGAGGCCAGGGATAAAAAGAAATTTGGCGTTAAAGTTTAATAACGCTCAAAATTAACAGTATTTTAACATAACTTACACCTTAAACCTAATAATTTAACAACTGAACAACATCTAACTTATATCTAACTTAATTCCTACCCTAATTTTGTAACTTAACTGTAACAATACAACATACAACTAACATTAATAGCATTTAACTTAACTCAATAACTTTAAACTTAGCTGCCTAGGGAAAAAATGACTGCAGCATTTAAGTAAGATTAAGTCTTAAGCCACAAGCTTAGAGGTCTAATTTACTTAGACATCTAAAGTACTTAATATGTAAGAGAACAGCATTTCTCCCAGATTTGCTGCAGCATATGCACATGTGCACACACAGAGACATAAAGAATCAGTGCAAGAAAGAAATCTGTGAAAAATTCCCCTGAAAGTTGGTGAAATACTCACTTTGGATGCCTTTGCATCTCCCAGTAGACGAAGGGCTGGGCCTGGAGGTGTGAAGGTGTTGGTGCACAGTTGGTAGTGATTGGGATGGGGCTGTGGCTGAGCCCATCCCCAGCGGGCACAGCTGTGAGCAGCAGGTGAGCAGCACTGACAGCAATGAGCCAGGGAGTGCCCAGGGCACTGACCAACACCAAAGGGAACAGAGGGCACACAGGGCAGTGCATCAACATGAGGGGAATAAATGTTGGGCTAAAGAGCAAGAAGGGTGGACACCTGCAGCTTTCTGAGGTGACACGATGTTGTTCTGTATGGGCAGACTCCTGAAGCCTTCTGATGTAGTATGGTGTTACTCTGTATGGGCTGAAGTTTCTAAAATTGTGTGATGATACTCTGTGTATCATGGCCATCTCAGCTGCGACCTACGCTGTGATGTGAGGGTATCAGCCCAGGACTTGTCGTTGTTTGGTGATACTGCAAGCGTGGCAAATGTGGGAGTTTGCTGACTCTGAGAGGTGTCTCCCTCAGAGGGAGGTTGCTGGTTGCAGGCCCGTTTTGGACTGCTGTTTATAGGGTGACAAGAGAGGCTTTAATTACAACATTGTTTCATCCTGGCCACAGTTTGGATTGGCACTTTCTTTGCAAGAGTGAGAATGGGTGCGCGAGGGCGTATTTGGCCCAAGTGTCCGGCTAACTGATGTTAGGAGGGAGGTGGCCGACACCCCCGGCGCATACACTGCCAGCCCCCTTCGGCGTCTTGGCCTCAGGCTGAGCTGGATGCGCGGTGTGGACAGAAGCGCGGTGGAACGAAGGAAGAGGTGACCACAGGCTGGGGGCTAACTCCGGTTTATTGAGGGTTCGATGGCTGGAACAGGAAGGGAGGGTGCCAACCAGCAAGTGGCCCGGAATGAGGGGGGAGGTACAGTTTTAAAAACAAGGGGTGGAGAGAGGAGGGGAGCCCAACTAGCCAATCGAGAAAGAGTGCAAACATAACTGACAAAGGGAATGAACCAATAAATACAACATAAAGGAGGGGCCCCGGGACCACAGCCAACCACAACCCCCAGAGAGGAGAAGATTCTGGAAACCTGGGAGGAGTGGGGGGTGATTGACTGGGCCCAGGGAGGAGGAAAAACTTACTTATAAGGAGAATGAAGGAGGGGTAATTACATAACAGGGAAGATTGACTGTTGAGGGGGGAAGGGGGTCGCCATGGAAACTAATTGTGAAGGGAGGCAGTGGCGGGAAAGTCAGGGGAGGGAGGAACCATTTTACAGAAAACTGGGGGGAGAATACATAAAATGGGGAAATAACTGGGGAAATTGAACGACACACCACAACAAATGGGAATGTTGTGCTGTTTAGGCAAGGAAAATATTTTCCAAGGCTGTTCATAAGGAGAGCACGGGTCCCAGGACAGCAGTTTCTGGGAGCGGACAATGTTTCTGATAAGCTCTGGAAGATGTGAGCCCAGGAGCTGTTTGTCAAGGCCTGGGCCTAAGGATCATTTCTCAGATGCAGTGTGGCCTGGAAAGCGTGGGAGGGTGGATTATACCACTAGAGGATCTTTTAGTATTATTTATTACTGTATATTTTAACGACAATACTTATTGCTCCCTTATTTATTTGCCTGTTTGTTTATTAAAATCCTTGTCTGTGAATAAAACATGTTTCGTGACACAAGTTTTGAATGCAGAATTGCATGTGACTTGAGCATATAATTATCTACAATTGCTGTGAGTTCACCAGATATAGATGTTTTATTTAAATGCCTGGTGAGGCACTGATATGTTTCCTTAGCTGAGTATTTGTTTTTTACAGACTGTTCTAACAATGGTCAGTCATTTCAGTATGACTGGCAGCACTGCAATTAGGGATTATTGTCTCTTGAGTGCTGATACTGTGCCTCTTGAGTTTCAATGTCTTCTATGCAGATATGTGTTACTTGTGGTACCTGTTGTCCCATTCCTTCCCTTTTCTTTCCTTTTTCTATTTTGATTGTCTTTCTTTGGAGCTCTTTCCATAACATGTATTACCATGATGTCTATGACCTTTACTACCATTATTGCATTTTCATTTACTGTAAGACTTTTCTGAGCACAGTAAGTAATGTAATATCATATTAGTAGCCACATAAGGGAGGGAGGGGGGTAAAGACATTGTGCAAATTCTGAATTTGCCCTGCTGGAGCAGGACAGATTGAAATTCCAGTGTGATGAATGTTCTTTATGTTTCTATGTAGTTAGAGTTCACATCTATGAACCAAATAGCTGAAGTATTTAAAAAACCTCACTTTTTAAACAGAACTTGTTTTGGGTGGGGTGTTTTTTCTTTGTTTGTTTGCTTTCCAGGAGTTTATTGTGAATTCCCTCTTCCCTCTTTTTAACTGGAAGTATCCTAACTAATCATTTTGTAATGCAGAGTTTACTGTGTTAGATGGCAGTTCTCACAGTTCTGCATTAGGCTTGTGTGATTCAGAAAAGCTCTTTTCTTTGCATAGCCTTGTTTTATTTCAGATGATTTTTCCAGCACATATATGAATTGCTTTCAAAATAATACTCTCATATTTTATTTTCTGGCTGGAAAGAAAAGCTTTAAAGACATACCCCGAAAGCAAACACATAGCTTTTGGGTTTTATTAAGTCACTCATAGCCTGCATGCCAGAAAATTAGTTTTGTTTTGTTTTCTATGCTTTTAAGTCTCACATGGAAATAAAGAGACCCAAATCTTCTGGAGAAGAATTGAAGGCAACACACAGAGAAAAAATCCAGTTTATATTGCAGTGTAATTGTTTCCTACCCTTCTGTGATTGCTTTGAGGGAGCTAGAGGCTTGAATTTTAAACTCTTCGGTAAATCTCATGTTACATTCTCAGCACAGTATTAGCTCTCCTGTCAGTCACATTCACCCAGAATGTGTTACCAGTAAATAGAGGTGGTGAGAACAGGTTAGGAGTAATAAGCATTATTGCTAATAGTGAGCCAATGAAATATAATGGTTCCATAGACATTTTATGGGCTTTCTTTGCATTCAATTTCCCTAATACAGTTATGTTCTTCAATTTTAGGACATTGCCACTTGGGGCAATAGACTTGACCAAAGAAACTTGAATAACAGAGAATGACACCATTTCAAATACCTTGACATATTAGAATAATTTTACTGCTTGTAAAATTTTATCTTCTAATAACCAAACACTGCTTTCTTTAGAGGATAACATTTTTTGAATAAGTTAATTATGTCTGTTTGTTTACATACTGCCAAAATAATTTTAGGGAACAAATGCTACAGAACAGGAAATTAAAATAGTTCTTATATTTTGCATTACCCTCCAGGCAAAAAATTGCTATTCCAAGGCCCACAGAAAGAGGGAAACAGAAGCCAGAAAGTTACAAAGTCCTTGACCAAGTATTGGCCATTTTGTTTTTTCCCAGTAAGCAGCAAGTACATAGTCTTCTGCTGTTAGTGTTATATCAACAATGAATAATTCATGTTCTTATTTTGTATAATATTTTTTGCTTAAACCTCCACTGCATTGTATGCCCCCTTCATGTCACTATAAAAACAAGAAAAAGATTTTAATGTGAGTTATAAAGTTCAGGTGGAGTGTGCATCCATTCTTCCAAGGGTAAGAGCTTCTCCTGGATTTGCCTTAAACATGTATGTCAGGATAGCTCTGTTCATTAAGGAGGCTGAGTGAAGAACAATTTTTTGTCTAAATGCATTTGTACTGAATAAAATAGAGACAACCAGGTTTGATCAGGCTTAGGATCTTGCTCATCTGATAAAAACAGTCCAGTGGTTTGGCTTTGGCACTGGACTACTGTTGGAAGCTCCTAAAGAGGATGTGGATGTAGAACATCCAGAATTAATACTTTAATTTAAATTCATTATAAAATTACTAGGTATGTGTACCCTTGACTTCCTTTAGTTTTCTGTTTCAATGATGATAGGTACATTTTGTGAAATTCATGCAATACTTTTCTTTTTTATACTTTATGCTTTGAATATCATTTCATAATTGGCAGTGTTGTAAGAAAAGTTCTTAAGTGGGTATGGTGCTGTATAAAAAAATGCAAAGTCATAAGCTCAGACTTCAAATATACATAACAGAGCTTATTTATTTCATACAATAATATCAACTTTGCTGCAATATTGATGTGCTCTGCATTTTAAATGTTTTGATCCTAGTTTCAGAGGTATGCTGCATATGTTAAAATTAAAAAAAGAATTCACAGATTCCTGAGATGCCTGTCAAAAAGAGATTCAGTAACAGAAAAGAAGAAAAATTACCAACTGGCTGGTGCAGCAATTCCTTTTGTGTTAGACTGATGAGATTTCTGAAGGAAGAAGGAGACAAGAAAGAGCCACATGGGTCATTGGGATAACTTAGGATTGTTTCAGCAATATCTTACACCCTGTGAGAACGTAATACCGATAAGACTCTATATCTTACCTCCCAAAATGCCATTCTGGCATCAACAGCAAAGACTAAATTATTACTTGACGAAATGAGATGTTGCAGGAATTCTTTGTGCATAAACATCACATATATTCTTTTTTCTAGAATATGTTGCAATATGAAAAATATTAGAATTATCAAGGATATGAATCTTTTTCTTCTATTCTCTAGAAACCGACATCTCATGTGGTTTTTTTCAATATGCAGCGTTTTAATTATATCAGCTTATAGACCACTGAATAAAAATGTTATGCTACACAATTCTTTTTGGAAACGGAAAGTACCTAGTTCTTTAGAACATGAAATTAAAACATGCTACTTTAAGGGTAGACCTTTTCTAAGTTGTTCCATAGAGGAAAATATATGCACTGATGACAACTATTATGGAATGAACTCAAAGTTTTCTGTGATGAAGAGTATGTTTTTGTAGTGTCTTAGACAATTTGTTCACACTATTATTCCAGTCAGATAAACTATCATATTTTATAATGCTAAATTAATTATATAGCCATTAAATTCCTTGCAAAAACCTTTAAGGAAACACTCTTGTAATGTAACTGAAAGGAAAAAAGAAATCTAACGATGATGATAACTCTCAAGATCACAAGCTCTACTTTTAGAAAGGATTATACAACAAAGTATAAACTACTGTTAATATTTCAGAAAATATGTGTGTGTGTGTGTTAAATCTGGAAATGTTTAATAACTATGCTGCATCTTCCACCTATATTATCCAACTAAAACAAAGTGTAGACTTCAACTGAGTGGTTGCATCTGAAAATGGAAGTGATTGTTTTTTATTATTATTTTGTGAGCAGACTGTGTACTTTATAGTAATGAACTCTTTATTTTATAACTGCTTCTTAATCTCTCTTACTCCTGTATTGAAAGGTGGGACTAAAATTCTCCTTAAAGCTATTTTAAGTGAAAATTAAATATGTGACTGTTAATATAAAACTTATAGCTAAAGTCTGAGAAAGCTCAGAGGTGATATGAAGATAACTACACTACTTACATTTCTTTGATATGCATAGATTTTTCTGCCTCTTTTTTAATAAAAAAGAGGCTATTATACTATTTAATACAGGAGAAAAACTATTTTCAGCTCAAGATGACAGACATGTTGAACCTGCTAATCTACATTCACTGGTGCTTCTTGTGACTTTTATTACTCTGACCTGCATGGACTCCATTTGTAGGTCTTTCCTCATATTTCACTTTGTGTTTAGAAGATAATCAAAGAAAACTATAGTGTAACCCATAGAGGTGGATCCTCCACCCTGATGTCTTGAATTTATTCAAGTGTAATTTTGTAGACGCTGTTATGGCAGGACAGGGAGTCAAGTTCACTGATTTCTATTTGGTTTCCATTAGAAACCATAAATCTTTCCCCAGTGCTAGAAAATCAGCCTAGGTATCTGCTAGGCATTCAGTTCCAATGCACTATCACATTTGCAAGTCAGAAGAGCTCTCTGAAATGAATGATGAATGGTTTTCTGTCAATCATATCATAAGCGGGCTGTGAAACCCAATATGTATGTATTTATATCTCAGTCCTTCAGAGCTAGCTTCTGTAAAATGCAGGAAAAATAAAGAACCCGAGGATTTTTGAATCTGTGGGACAACCAAAGGAATGAAGTTATTGTAAAATGTTTTTATTTAAAAGCATCAAAGTCTGAGCTTCAATACTGAAGAAGCCTTCTGCGATTGAGCCCCAGTGGTTACACAGCAGCGTGGAGACAGACGTGGGAACAGAGCAAGGCTTCTTCATGTATCCTTCATCTCAGGAGTTCAGCTGTCTGTGCTCCAAACCCCTTTTTGTTAAAGCATGGTTATATGTCCATGGCTCAGTTTTATTGTGAAAAAAATTTGTAAGCATACATGAACTATACCACACAGTATAAGAAAAGTAAAACCACAGAAGTGTAATTGCTAAGTTGGGAATTGTTAGCAGATGGATTCACAAGGTAAATACTGGCATGAGAAGAAGCAAACTCCTAAGAAGAAAAACAGTGATTCAAAAAAGAGCATTACATCAACATGAAAGATCAGTCCAGTACAAGGAAAATCAACTCTTTCAATCCTGAATGACAGCTGACAACCCTACCCAGTCTTATCACCTGTCTCACTGGTAAATGGAGATTATTAATGTCTTCCTTACTGACATGCTGACGTCTCAGCAAGCTCCTGTGTTTACCAAAAATACCTACTATGTTCACTTGAGTTATTTAGATCCTGCTTGTAGTGTCTCTTCGCTAATGTCAGAAGACCCTCAACTAAAATCACTTGTGAGGGTGGACAAAAAAGTACTAAGAATTCACCTCAATATGTGTTCTGTTGGGAGAGAGTGAGAGAGGGAGAAGGATGAGGGCAAATCTAATACATGCTTTGAAGCCTGGCTTGGGAAACTGGTATAAATAAATCTCCAGAATCTGTCTGTAAAATGTCTTGCTGATGCATATTTTTGGTTTTCATGCAGCTTCCCCTTCTTTATTGACTGGATGATAGGAAAAGAACTTGCTGCTTTAAGTATGTCTTGGTACTACATTTGTTCAATTTTGTATGTGAGTGTTTTTGTTATTTTTTCTTTTGGACCTTTTTCACTTTTGTTCCTTTGTTCACAAATAGCCTTTAACTCTCTCTGAACAAAGCAAGTATTCCATGCTTTCCTCTCACTCCCTTCCCTTCTGTCATGTAATCAAACATTCTTTGTGTGCCTTTGTTCATAGCAGGTTTTCACAAAATTATTCAAAATTGATGATAGATTGAGGAAGGCTTAGATGCACTCTACATTTAGTTTCCTTTGTCTGTGTGAAGTCTTGCACAAGTACTATCACCCCCTTTTATCATTTCATCAAAAATACACTCAGTACAAGATAAAATTTTCTCCATTAACAGTAATGCATAATTTTTCCTCCTTTTTGCAATGTTGTAGATTATAGGTTGTATTCTTTTTGGTTGAACACTTCAGGTATTTAATTTTTAGTTATTTTTTGAAAGGAAAAAAATTAATTTTACTAGATATCTTGGTTTACTCTACAGTTAAGATTAGCAGCAAAAATATCTTTCTTAGTTCAGTAGTTTCCATGGAGTACTAATAAATAATCACAAAGACATGAGCTTTTAAAGTGTCAAATTTTATAAAAATAATATAAGCAGCGAGTCACATCCAGCAGTAATTTTTAATGTTCTTAATCTCTCAATTAATGAATTTATAGTGTGCCAAGTGTGGAGGTGTGGTTTTGTTCTTTCAGCAGATGTTTGAAAACTATTGCATTTGATGTTTGAAAACTATGTATCCCTGTCAAATTGCTATTATAATCTATTCCCTCCGATTTTATCACTTCAGATGTTTTATACCTGATTAGTTTGGTCATTCTATAAGACAATTAACATCTATAAACTTTGAATTTTTTAAAAAACATTTGAATATGAAACTCCAATTACATCATTCAAATAGCATAAGAAAATATTCAATGGAATAATAATAATGATTTTGCTCCAATTGATCTAATTCAGATTTCACATAACAGTGCTTCAGAAAAAATGTGCTTTAATAGTCAAAAAAAGGTTAAGTTGTAAGTGCAAATATTTCCTTTGCGCCTTTTATGTGTCATGTGCCATTAAGAGATGTCCAGATAATACATAAAATCTCTTCTTTAGCAGGAAGGATTTTTAAAGTTAATCAAAGAAAACCCCCAAACTATAAAAACAAATTCTACATTTTACGTGCATTACAAATTTCTCATTTGTTATAATCTTTTCAAGAGTAACTGTTTGAAAGAACCCAACATCACCTTCTCATGGTATGAGAATTACTTTAGGAGACTTAAGCCATTGGTCTTCCATTTTCCTGGCATGAATGTGCTTGGAGAGTTCAATGGGAAGGCATCACACAGGGGCCATAGCAAAGCTGAGGTGGAAGCCAAATCCTCTGGGGTCAGGAGGTCCTTTGTGAAGAGCTGGATTTCCTTTGCATTTGGGTATTTATGCTGCAGCTTTAGAGATGGGAAGTGAATTATTTTTTTCATTATGCTCACTTTAAATTCTGCTTCAAAGCTATGACCTACCTTCCATCTAGCTCCTAAATACAAATTGTGGTATATTTTCTTTAGCTATGCTTCTGCAAGTAAATTTTATTTTCATTACTCATGTTGGTAGAGCCATTATTAGCTACAAATTTAAGTAGTCTGTTTTTTGTTCCTTTTCTTTCTCAAAACACTCTAATAATTAGATTGTCAAATCACAAAAAAATGCTACTGCAACTGGAAACCAATCACCTGAATATTTGGAATTTGTACATGGCGGTATTTTAGAAAATAACTTTTTAATAGACTGTGTTAACAGAAGTGAAACTAAAAGGAGGCCTAAGCATGGAGGATAGGAACTTGTTAAAAGCAAACATAATTACTAATTTTATTAGGCAATTATTTTAAAAGTTTACAAGAACAAAAGGAATAATTTACTTAAATTCTTATTTTAGATGAGGAACAGTAAATGGAGCAATTCACAGAAAAAAAGGACTGGGAAAAATATGACCCAGATCCCTTTATTTTCAGAATAGAAATAACTTTATGAAGAATATATGAAAGACCACAACTAGTCAAATGCAAAAATTGTGTTCTAAATGACCCACGTGAGGGACGGCTATGTTTTTTTTTTACATTTTGGAGCAAAATCTTACTTTCCGTATTAATATCAATACTTAATTATTCACTTTTTTCCTTTGTATTGTAAAAGAAATCAAAGGGTACAAACTTGGTTAGGTCTGAATAGAAATAACTGAAAATATCTAGAGAACCATAAAACTGGCCTGAATAACTGAAAAAAAAAAAAAAACCAACCAACCCACTCATCACTAATATATTTCAGGTCACAAGAATAAAACATGTGCTTGCTTATTTCTTATCTTTCTCTTCTCATCCCCCTAATGGGAAGTACCTACAGTAGGAAAAATGGCAAGTGCCTTGGAAGTTGTCATCCCCACTTTGCCTTTTGGATACATTTGTTGAGGCAGATATCATAGCTTTCCTAAAGATTTTTTCCAGGCACCTGGTAAAAGTGTTTGTTTCTGCTTTCCCTATAGCTGCCTATCAGTGTATTTGGTTATCTTGATTAGGAAAGACGTAAAACAAAACTTGGTGATGGCTGGTTCATTAATTCTCTTTTCTTTTTTCTCCTTTCTTCCAGAAAGAACATATATTGAGAAGCTTAAAAATTTTACAATTATTTAAAGTCTAAATTATTTTTCATTATTATTTATTCTTTATAATTTATAATTTGTAATTAATTTTTATTTATTTATTATTATTTAAAGTAGAATCTATTAAACTAAAAAAAAATCCAAATTACAAACCAAACAAAAAGGCCTTAATGTTTTTACTGATCTTAACTTACTGTGTCAGTGATTTCAATGCTTACAGCTAATATGGAAAACTCTTCCTGCTGGATAAAACTGATTTAATGAGTTATGTATTTCAGTAAAAGTTAACATGCAAAGCTGTTATGAAGTCTGAAGAGTGTGCGAATGGGTAAATGATGACCTGTCAAGCTGCTCAAGACCTGTCTTTACCCTTATCATATTCTTCCAGCCAGTCTGTTTCTGTTGTGTGATTTAATTGATCTTGCCTACAATCTTTTTTACATCCCTGTAAATATATATTTTTTTAAAAAAGAGTAAGTAATTCAAAAATTATTCTAGATAGAAACATGTCTGGATGCAAATAAGAGGAAAACTTGGTCATTTTAGTGTTTTCTGGAATCTTAAGGAAAACTAGTGAGTGTATTGATTATAAATAGTAAAACTTCATTTATCATTTAAGACAATAACTCCCTCAAAAATCCAATCAGCAAATAGGATAAAAATAAGTAACAAAGAAATATAAAAAACGCTAATTAATCAAACTACTTTTTTAGGAAATATTGGTGAAGTAATGAGGTATATGCTAGGCTGTAATTACTAAGAGCATGTATTTTTTACTCATGCAAACAGTTTTTGATCTTCCAAAGGACATAATTTAAATCCCCCTCAATGAGTAGGTGATTGACAGATCATAATACAGAAGTGTTTCATATTTTATCAAGCAGAAACAAAAAAAAGACAGCATTATACAAAACTTCTAAATAGTTTGGCCATCTTTCTCCAGTTATCTGTTACTTTCAATGTCATCATTTTATACTTCAAAGGAAGATGTGTGTTAAAACACCATATTTCAAATTCATGGATTTTATTGGTGTGATGAGAAGTAGAAATGTTACTGAAGTGTAAAAAGAAAAAAAGAGGGAGATCCTCTGGGTGTCTATTGGAACTGGTAAAATTCAAGTAGGGCAGGACAGAATATTTGCACGTACTGACTGATTTCAGTGGATAGTCAAGTAATTAATGGTCCATTTTGTGATATATTTTGTCTTCTAATTACAAGTTAAAATACCCACAAATTCAGCAACATGCAGTATAGGAAAAAATATTTTCCTATCCTTTGTCACTTTGCAAAATCTGAAGTTTTACTATTACACAGATGAACAAAGCCAGAGATTTTAAAAGTGTGGTGGAAAGTTTTTTGGTGTTTTTTTGTTGATGGGGTTTTTTTTGTTAGGTGACTTAGGGTTTTTTTGTTTTGTTAATAATTAAATTTTCGAAAAGCACAAAAACACAAGGCAGAGAGTAGATATGACTTCACAATTGCTAGCTGACAAATGACTCCTCTAATCAAAATATTGCAGAGCAACAGAAAATTAAGTATCATGAATGTACTGGTGCCAGTCCTGACTAACTGAAAAAATTGTGGAGAAACAGAAGCGGGGGACAACGAAAACTGAGTGTTCATTATTTCTGTGTTTTGTGTGTTTATTGTGAAAGAAAAGACTGTTGACCTGATCAAACAATTATTTTCCTTCACATCTTGTTGTGGAAATTATACCAATTTAGATTTGTTATTATGGTTTGACTATGGTGTTCTTAGTATTGAACATCTATCATGACCCTAAAATTTTAGGAAGCTTGAACACATAGGTTATGAAGATCTCAATTTCAGTATTTACAGAGGATAACAAAAATTCATTTCTCACCAAAAGGAAAAAAAAAACCCCTCCTATCTCTGTAGTATTTGTTTGCTGTGGGCAGTTTTCTTATTGCAAAAGTCATTTCCATAGTTTTTTTAGAGAACAAGATGAGATAAAATAAATAAAAAAAAAATTGAAAACATTATGAAAGTTCTTATCTATAAAACACGTCTGAAGACATTCTTAAAATCTGGAGGAGATTCAGCCAGAGAACACATATTCTTCTACTTTGTTTACTTTCTATTTCCTTGAAAACGTGTTTCTGGATGGATGATCTTTTGTTTTCTTTACCTCAACTATTTTCATAGTCTTCAATGAAGCAGATCTTTCTGCTGTTGCAGTTGAGTTACAATGACTCATTCATTTTCTGTTTGGAGTACAGGATATGATACTAAATTGTTGTTTTGTTGAAAACAGTAACTTAGAAAAGACAATTGAAAAATCTCTAAAAGCAACTTTCATGATTTTTGTAGTCTTTCTGTTTCATTGGCCTTTTTTGGGGGTGTTTTCCTTTGCAATTTTTTTTCCCCTCCTTTTTGGTTATGGACATGTAAAGACCAGGAATAACCATAAACACAGTTCAACGTCTGATAGAAACAAATTCATAGCAACACTGAGACTGCAGGTAAGAAGGGTGTTAATCAATAGAGCATGACTAGAGGGTTGAGTCTGGTATTACTTGAGTGAAGTCATCCCATTTGTTTCCATGAAACCTGGCATTCTGATTCAAAGGGTACTGAGAGAACTTAATGCCCTTGAAAAGGGAAAGAAGGTAAAAATGAAAAAGCCTGTTGACATAGATGTAAAGATAATTTTATTTTCTTTCCCCAAAGCTTTTGTCCAGAAGCACAGGGCAGATTCTGTATTGTGAGTGAAGTGCAACAGAGACCTTCAGACTGAATTTCAGAACTTCATCAAAGATGAAAGTGATGTCAAAATATGGGTAATTTTGAACAATCCAATTTGTTTCCACATAAGACCAAAATGAAATATACTTATTGTTGGTTAGTATTATCTTTCTATTTATCTTAGGTACATCGACTATTAAAGGAAATTGCAAAGATAGAGAAAGACAGCACAGGTCTCAGAAGAGATATGCAGTGGAGCCCAGAGAAAACAACAGCCTAGAGCATCTCAGGTACCTCTTTGCTCAGCAGAGATGCTCCATTGCACAACATTAGCTTTTCATTCTTCATTCACCTAGACAGCATACATGCAAGCTGCCGTGCATTCCTGCAGTCAATACAAAATAACAAAATATAAATATTAAATATGCAAACAATTTATCTATATGTTGCCATTTCCATTCCTAATTCTCTACAAACTCTGGTCAGTAATGACTAATTTACTGATTCCAGCAGTACATGTTACAAAAAAATGGGGGTCTGTTATTCGATAATGTGGCAATTATTTGAAAAACATAAATGTGTTTCTCATTGCAGTGGGACCAACTTATTATCAACAGAGGTCTACAGGTGAACAGCTATAGAACAAAAAATGGCTAGTCTGTCAAAGAAATCTTAGCATATATTTTACAGCTGGAATGAAGACCGCTTACTGCTTACATAATCAACTCCCCTTTTTTTGAAGAAATCATGAAGCCATGGGAATCTAAGTAGTTACAGCAGGAATAAAGGGTCTTTAAATGAAATTCAATTCAAACACAGAGCAATAATGTATATTCAGTAAGCATTTCAAAATTAAACTGATAAATGTAACTTTTATTCAATATTATATTCTCTAGATTTAATTAAAAGTTAAATGTGAACTTTAGAGTCTGAGTGAGTGAAAGAACTATGAAAATTGACTTTGAGAATTTGATAAATATGTGCTGAACGGGTACCTGTTAGTCCCGTAAATTTAATTATGGCAGAAGAGGAGATAGTCTGAATTTTTTTAGAACACATCTTCCCTTGATGAAGTGGCACTCTCTGCCTCTCTCCTTTCTCTGCTTACTTTCTACTCTGTCACATAGCAGAGAAATAATTTTAAAACTGAAAAATTTATAGCTCAGAACAATATTCATGGAACACAACATTGCTGCATGAATGTGTTGTTAACCTTTGATATGTAGTCATAAAACAGAAAGCTGATATTATGGAGGATTAAGTTTGGGGCTGATTAAACTCAATGGCAAACATTCTCTAGGTCTTGAAGAATCAAGGTTTTGACTGGTGAATTCTATTTGGCATTTTAAGGCCATGACAGAGATTTATAAAGTCAGAAACCTTGGCTCTTTCTTAGCATAAATCCAGAATATTGGGCATGTGAGGTATAAATGAGCCCATTTGAAAATCCTTTCATATAAAACCATTTCAGACTCAAAAGGACATTGCAGCTTCAAAATGACACCACTGAACCATATATACCAAATGTCCCTTTTTCAGTTAAGAAATTCTCTAAAGATAAAATTGCAATCCATTCTAAACGTGGTGTGGCATTTGCCAACAAGCCAAGGCAAATTGTAAATTCCAGGTCTCTGAAAAGCAAAGATGAGATAAAATTTACTTTAATAATCAGACACTAGTGTGGCAGAAACACTATTTATATTTTGAATCCATTTGGAATACCAATGGACTCTGTAAAAATATTCCATATTTCCATTCCAGTCAGTGAAGCCGAAGACGTCCTTTTAGGTCTACAGTCTTTCACCGTTAACACCAGCACCGTGTGTTGGCAGTAAATGTGATATCTATTTGACATGTCAAAGAAGGAAGATGTAAAAGCATTGAGCAGTAAATGCTAACCTTTCACCTCCACCAACTGCTACACTCTTCTGGAAGGGTTCTGGTGAAACAACTTGCCTGCTCTGTCATCAGCTGATGGTCTTTTGATTTCAAACCTCCTCATTTGTTTGTAAGTTCTTGCAAAACTTAAAGTTGCATTTTTAGAATGCAATTAGGAAGAAGAATAGAAGTTGTAATACATTTACAAGGAAGGGGTTAGGGATCAGCAATCTCAACCTTTTAGTTGCACAAAATTGACTGATTGAGACCAGACATGACTGAAATAAAGTGCACTTGGCGTATGATTATTGTCTTTTAATGTTGGTCTGTGGTTTTAGTGCTGGTGCAGACAGAGGCCCAATGAAAGATCACTTCCATCAGCTGGTAATGCCAAGCAGCCACCAACAAAAGGGAAGAGCTCAACATTGAAATTAAAAGTTATTTATTAGCAAGTGCAGCACATGTATTGACTTCAGGTACAACAAATTAATCTGTGGAAAAGAAAAGCCTCAGTCTTATGCCAAAGAAAACTTCCATTTCTTCAAAAAGTAGGACTTGGTGGTTTTTTTGTTTGGTTAGGGGAAAATTAGACTAGATCTGCAAGCCTGAGGGAGACAAGGCTTTCTCAGCTCCCTGTTGTCAGGTTTCAAAGGTAGCAGGGCTGAGCTCATTTCCAGAATATACACGTGCAGGTTTGTGGAGCACAAGTAAAAAGCAGAGGTCTACAGGTCTGGCCACACATACCAACACAACAAATTGAAAGAGAAGTCACTTGAGCAAAATGATGTGAATGGCCTCATCCTGCTCCCTTCTCTGCTGAGCAGGATGGAGATCTGCTACTGGGAGAACGTAAATTTGCACGTGTTCAGAGTTCAGACTAAGCCCACAGCTGGGCCTTGACTCCCAGTCTGCCCAGCTGCTGGCACAAATGCTTTCACACATGGAGTGAACTTGGGCTCTCCTGGCTCCCAACAATTGTCCCACATCCCTGTGGTCTCACTCCTAGAGAACCATTCACCCCCAGGCTCCCAGATCACAACACTCACGTTGTGGCTTGCCTGGTTTGATCTTTGCTGGCACTCACACACTCAATTTACACGCTTGCTCCGGTGGCTGGCACCACAGGCATCTGTCCCACTCCAGGTTCTGGCACCCATCCACTGGGCTCTTGGCATTTGCTGCCACCACAGACACACAGGCCCTCCAACCTGTGGCCGGGCTGCAGTCACATCCCCTTACACACACACACACACGAGAGACCCTCATCTGGGAAAAGAGTAAGAAGCAGTGTAAGAGGAATAACAGAACTTTTCAAAGCAGCCCTTTTAAGTAAGCAGTTTTCATGCTTTCAAGTTACTAACCACTACTCTCCAGTACTCAGGTTTCAAAATGAAAACTCATACACTCAGAATGAACACTCAAAATATCAAAACAAACTGGGCAGAATTGCAAGCCTAAGTTTAAGTAGTATTCTACTTGGAAAATGTCAAAATTTCAGATCTAGAATTTTCCCTGAATGTTCAGAATTCTGAGGAAAAGACCCCAACAATTCTGAGGAGTTTAACTGCCATTTACAAAATTTTAAGCAGATTTTTCAACTAAATTTATTCCCAGAATTCTGTACTTGCTTTTCTTCTATTGGTCTTCTATAGAAGAAATGTCTAGTATGCTCATGTTATCAATTGGAGAGTGTTAGTGAGTTTGAGAACCAAGTCTGATGAAACAAATTCTGTATTTTATAAATAAGGAAAAATTTAATTTTAAATTGCAAATTTAAAAAAATAGTATTTCTTGCATGAAACATATTAAGATGTCAATTTCCTTCTGGACTGACAACTAGAAACCAAGATACTCCAGAACATCTACATTTAGGATAGTGTAGCCTATGTGTGGAACTTTAGCCTATGTGTGGAAACCTCATTTTAGGTGATCTCAATTTTTCTTTACAATGATACTTTTGAAATCACTGAAGTATTAGTAAATTAGTATAAATCCAGCTTCTCAGGTGGTGTTTGAATCAGTGCTATGTTTCCCCAGCTGCTCTGTGATTAGTACTAGAATTAGTTTGAAGCTGAGTACATATCCGCAGGTAGTTCTGGCAGAAGAGGACTGTAGTGCTGCTGTACCCAAACCCAAGTGGAAAAAAAAATACAGCTGTTTTGAAGTCATCAGTTTGGAATTAAAAAAAGGTACTGGGAGAGAATGTTTTCTTTCTTCTTCTGTATGACAATTGCAAGAAGGCAGGATTTAGAAGAGAAGAAACTGAGTAGAGTGAATCTTTCTTTCAAATCCTTCTTCATAGGAAATTTCCTTGCCCATTCTCTTAGGCTTATTCTTTTCTCTCCCTATACACCTTGTGATAATTCGCCTGTTGTCTCCAAAATTGAAATGGTGTCTCCCTCCTATACTTATAATTTTGCTGTGAGTTTACAATCTGTTAATGTTAAAGGAGTAGAGGTGGTAGTGTTTACAAAGAGGAAAATGCCTGCTGAAAAGTACAGTTGAAAAGTGTGATATGTTAATGCCAATAAAATAAGGGTGGTTATTCATGTTGGTTATGACTAGGGAAAATCTATTAAAACTACATGATTATTCATAAAAATATTTTTATATTTTTATATTCAGCTCTAATATTGAGAACCTCATTAAGACAAATATTTAAACTTGAAGGAAAATGCCAGAATGGTTGGATAAAATCCACTTTGGGTAAATCAGGATTTATTTTAATAGCTACAGCCAAATAGATTGTTTCCTTAACATACTCTTCCTCTCACATTTTATCAAACCAAAATTGTTTATAGCTCCTCTTCTATAGTTCCTGTCCCACATTTTATTCCTCTCCAATTGCAAATTGCAAAAGAGGAATTGCAAATACTAATTTTGCCTTTCTTCAATAATTAAGTATAAAACTTGTTGATAGGTTTAATAGGAATTCATGCTACTGATCTCAGTTTCATTTGTCAATTATTCAGTATTTCTGATAAAGGTTATTCAATCTTCCTGACACCAACAGTCATCTGAGTTTTATTTAACCTCAGCTATTGTAATTTGCATTTCTATATAGTTATTCTTATTAGCCATTCTGCTTTTGCCACTGCATTATAGAGTCCTCTATATTGAAAACAGAGATGAAACATTCAATTTTTGAGCCAGATCCATATTATCTTTAGGATAATACCCACTTTTAACACATTGCTATTCCACTTTTCTCCCTATTTACTAGAAAATCTTTCTCACTTGTTATAATTGCCTTTGCAAGGTTTATTTCTGCCTGACTTCCAACTATTCTGAATTTATGAATAAGAATTGTGGTCCACCCTTTCAACAGTCTTTTCCACCTACTGAGATGTAGGACCTGCCACTTATTTATGAACAGCAACTTTTCTTTTATAAACCTAGTTGACAATGACTCTTTTTCTCAGTAACCTTAATTTTCCACTGCATTTTGTTTATTAACCTCTCAGTCCCACATACTCCCCATTATATCACAAGCAGCAGAAACTTACAGATCATATTTAACAGAGGCCGACTAGGAAACAGCACGGGAGTCAGGCATACCTGGCTGTTGTGAACTGTGAATTTCTCTGTAGAACCAGCATTATTTTCTATACACACCTGTTCTGCTACAGCCTTTCTCCACTATCTCATTTTGGCTACATCTTGGATGTGCTTGGTCACAGCTTAGTTTTTATTTGCAGAATAAAATTTAAGTAGAATCATAGAATCATTACTCTTCCCTGGGCAATATGTTCCAATCTAATCTAAATCTCCCCTGGAAAAACTTGCGCCATTTCCCCTTGTCCTGTCTTATGTACATAAAATATAAATATAAATGTACAAAATAGACTACACCATACTGGAAACAATTAATACAGAATTTCTGAAACTGATAGTGTCAAAGAAGAAATCAACAAGATGTACCTCTTGTTCCTGGATACCAGAAAAGAATAGTCACTGGAGTTATACTTAGCATAGATTTAGAAAAGGAAGGCAGTCAAAGAGGATTCTAATTCTTAGCAGAGCTTGGGCCTGAGAGTGATGGAGACAACCTGTGGTCTAAGTGCTTTCATTTCTAGATCAAATCAAGAACAGTGCCCAATGGCTGAGGTCTAAAAGTATCTCTTATGCTGTGGTACAGCATGAACAACTTCAATGTTGTCAGATCAGGCAGAGAAGCACAAAGCTTTGCAAAGGCTTCTGGCTGGCTGAAATCAAGGATGCAATAGTGAGGGGCAGACCTGGTGCAGCCTCCTTGAGGGAGGCTCTGAGCTGAAAATGGGAGCATGAAACTAGAGCTCTCTGAAGTATAGTTCTTCCTTTAGACCACTCAGAACATTAAAACTCTAAGGCAAATCCCAAAGCTGGACACACTTGATGCCTAAAAACTTCCTAGTCCTAGCCAATGGATAGAACATACTCTTACACAGAAGCACGCTCCTATTTTCTGTGTAAAAACATAAATGCACATCTCAATGCTGTTAATACACTTTTATTTCATATAGATGGTAGGTTCTTTATAATGAAGTTATCTTAAGTAGATTATATATACTCTCTTTTCTCATGCCCTATACATTGAAGAAAAGATATAAAGTCTTTGATGTTTTGCTGCTGAAAGGGACAAAAATGTCTCAATATAACTGCCATTTCCCTAGTATAAATGTCAGACAAATCCCCCTCTGTTTCTTTCTTTCCTTCATTTTCTAAAAATAAACTGAGGAACATTTTAAAAGAGCTGCATATTCATCATCACAAATGAAACTTCACTTTTTCTGTCTGTGGAAACAGTAATTATAGGTTTGCACTTCTAATTCAAACATTGATGAACATGCCTCACACTGCAGAAAATATAAAATAATTTTTAGGCAGGCTATATGGTTTTCTGGGGGGAAAAGGCCTAATAAAAAATTGAAAGCATCAGCATGAATCGTGATAATGACTACTCCAATGGCTTATTTCCTTGTATCACTGTCAGGAGAAATTAAACTAGTGGGGGCAGGACATTTTTTAGAAAATTATAAACTATTGGTTCTTCCTCAAATAACAATTACCTGATGCCCAGAGGTCAGATATAACCACTGTATTTGTAGGGCAGTATGGCCACTCCTCAAGGAAAATCAAAGGAGGTAGAAGCAAATGTTTTCCTCTCTGGACAGGTGGTGTCCAAAGAGCCAACCATCCAAGCAACCAAAAAATATTAAAAAACCAGGAAAGCCATCTAGAGCAGATTAATAAATTCCTAGATCTGTTAGAAGGACAAATCCAAGTATGCCACTTATGGTACAATGGAAAGAAAGTACTTTGATTCATGGTTGGTTGCTCCTTATTTCCTCTTCTTGTTCACTAATATATAATTTCTTTGTACTTGTGCCTCAGTATGAGAGACTTGTTAGCAGCAAACTCAAAGATGACAACAACAGAGGGGTGGCAAAAAAAACCCAACTCCCCTGTGTCCTCCTGAAAGCAGCACTAGATGCACAATTCAATCAAACAACTGCTTTGCACAGCTTAAATATGGCAGTAGGGTCTATTGGTCTCTGAAGTTACTGATACTGGGAGTCTGTGCACCTGTACAACATTATGAGGTCATTCATGTCTGATGCAAACGGTGCCAGTTTACACCTCTGGAAATAAAACCTATAGATTTGAATTCTGTTTAATATAAAGAAAAAGCTAGACAATTAGGATTTTTTGTTTGCATTTCATCCAAATAATTTGGGTTGCGGATTTCCATCTGTGTTGTCACAATGACATTTCAACCACTTAAAAATTGATTTAATTCAGGTCAGGAATAGAAAATCCTTATTGCTCTGACTATTGCTCAGTTTCAAACATCGCTGAAAAGAAATGCAATACTGAAAGACTAACAGCCAGAGGGAGTTCTGCTGTAAACTAATAACAGTTAGATCAGAGAAAGTTCTTATTTGAGATATTCAGCTTATGTTTTTTTGTAGGGAAAAACAAAAATAAAAAAGTTTAAATCTAATTACAGAGGAAAAAAAAACCCAAACAAACCACAACAAAACTTTTTTGGTAAGCCAAATTGAAAGCACATGGAATTATGATGAGGAAAGAGAGATACTCTCTTGCTAATTTCGCTTTTGTTCAAAAACAATTATTCGTTGTATAAAATTAAAAGAAAATATCACATTTGTTAGAGATCATGAATCTGACAGCCAATTTGGTGAAAAACAATCCAGCCAAAGCAAAAAAGCATGGAGTAGGAAAATCCTCTCTTAATGAAGATATGGGACTGAGAGACCAAACTCTAAGTATGTTTTAGAGTGTTCCTAATAAAGTTTCCTGTCTTACTGAATGAAAAACATTATAAAACTCCAGGTAGCACTTTAAACCACTTAGACTGAACCTCCTGTGCTCAGCTGCTTGGCATTTTGGAACTAGCAAATTAATGCCAATATTTAGCACAGGAACAGGTGGGAAAACTAATGACTAATTTCTTCTCTCTTCTAACTCAACTACCACCACTGTCTTTTAAAAACACAATTCTTATCACTGCCTGCTGTTTCCATTTCTTGTCAATCTCATTGCTCTGACATGGGGCTGCAATAAACAAACAGCTGGACCCATTATTCTACTGCGAGTGGAACAGCTTCATTCCTGCAGCAAGAGCCTTGTCTTAATGTGCTCACATTGCCTCTCTTGGAAGGGTCAAAAAATCTGAACTCTTCCAACAGGGATCAGCAGCATGTGTGCTACAAATGGTACTGGTTCAGTTTGACTGCCAAACAAAATAAGCTCCATTAGAAAGGTACCTTTTTTTACTATTTTTCAGGCATATGAGATAAAAACAAAGGGAGACAGGACAGATCCAAAAATTTCTATTCAGCAGCTTAGCAATAAGGGTATTCATCCAACTTGTTGGTAAGTAGATACAAATGTCTGCTCTGAATCAGCTGAAAACAGGAGTTGATTTACTGGGCCTGCGTGAAAAAACATCATCTTCAACTTTTCTCACCTCAGCTACTTCAATCTGTCTCCATTAAGTACATTGCTAGCCCTTGTTCTTTTTTTCTGGATGAATGACCTTGTCAGTGACCAGAGAACTTTTTACCAGGCAGATTCAGGCCTATATCAACTTCTTCATCGTTAGTTCTGACAAGCCCCAAGGTTTACATAAGCAGTTGAGCTAAGAAAAATTATTAACATCCTTAGAAGAAGCATATGATCCTACATCTTCTTCCAGCGATGCATGTAAGAAACACTGATAAGGGTGCTACCAATGCTGGCTAAGGCAAGGAGTAAGGAGATTTGCTTTCACCGTAGTTTAAAGAAGCACAACTCATGGTGGGCAATTGTCTAGGGACAGTAATTCTGCTTCAGCCTTTTGCTGACCAATGACTGGGAACTTTTACTGCAATGTTTTTGCTCTTGGAATGAAAATGTACCTTTTTTTTTTTTTTTCTTCTATTTTAATTTTTTTTATTATACCTAAAGGAAGCCATTGAAAGATATTCAAAAATATTTTAATTGCAGCAGAAAATTTTCATCAAAATTCTCATACATCTGCCAACATTTTTACCTGCTACAGAACAGGCTCTCTGGTAACCTAACACCATCACAGTAAACCCTGTGCATTAAGCATTTGAACTGCATACATGACAAAGTTTGATAGAATACAAATGTGAACTTTAGTACTAGCTAAAGCTAGAGTGAACAGAAATGCTGAAATGATGAGTGAAGTATAACCAGAAGTAATGGTTGATTGCTAATGAAAAAGTTTGTTGCCTCCCTACATGAATTCAGCTGTGTGCTCAGTTCATACTGTCTTTGAAAGGGGTGAAGTCTTTACCTACTTAGGTCCTGTTGGAAAGCTGAGCTTTTTAACTTCACAGCAACGAGCAGTAGGATTCCAGAGGGAGCTAATAAGAAATAATGAGAAAAAAGTTACAAAAGTTTCACATTAGATACCAAATATTTGTGTATATTCCATTACTTTTGCTTTAAAATACCATGGAAACCAAATGAATTTTAAAGTCATTTAAGATGTTGGTTGGGTTGAGAAATTGAGCTTGGAGGGGAAAATAAATTGAAGAGATGGGTCTGAAATAAGCATTTGTTTAAAAGTATCAGTTTAATAAAAGGAATCTTTTTAAGAGAAAAAAAAAGCATGAATTTTCAGGAGCACAACTTTCTGAGGAACATTTAGGCAAGAGAAGTTAAATCTGCACAAGACAATGCCAAATTCATTCCCTTCCCTCAGTGACCAGTGTGTCCATATGTATAGATAATTTTCAGGGACAAAGTTCAGTGGGTGTGTATGAATTGGTGAATTGTTCTAACATACATTAGTGAGGTTGCAGAATTCCTCACTAATACCAAGTGGAGTTTTGGTTTTTTGAAGTTTAATACAAAGCACGCTATTGCTACTGCATAAGGTCCTAGTTCTGAAAGCTTGTAATTTATTGCCACTATCTTTTGTCAAAGTCCATTGAAAAATGTCAAGGTAAAATGGATTCCAGTTGATATTAACCAATGAAAATGAGATGTCTCACAGAGCAGAAAGATAACTTTTTCCTGCATACTTAGGATAGAAAAGAATTTTTTGGTTTTTTTACCAATTGTTCAAAACTAAGATTTTGAGGGGAAAAGAAAAACAACCTTGCAGGATTCTATGTATATGAAACCTATCCATTAAATGGTATATATCCATAATATAGAATAAAAACGAAAAATTGAGCCCATTAAAAGTAAGTATGCTGGACTTTTCCATTGTCTGTCAAAATAGTATCAGCTTGTCTCTGACTGTAAAGCTGTCTCTCTAGAGATAGACAACTGAGTCCATTGCATTATAACTTAGTGTGAGTTATAATACTCCAGTGTCAAACCAGAAATGTGGGTAACTGAAAATGAATAATTGATATTAATTCTTTAGCTACTGAACTTTCAAACTACACTCACTCAAATCCTTCAAATTAATTTGTATCTTTAGGTAAATATTGAACATACTGTTATGTGAATCCCTCTACAGAATTTTTGTGGTATTATTTTTGATTTTTTGTGTAGTATCACTTCTGTTTCTTGCTCTGTTCTACTCCACTGTCATAATTAAATAATTTTAAAAGGAATTGCAACTTTTTAGTAGAAAAATTTCTGCATCTTAAAAAAAAAGGAAAAAAAGAAGGCTAAACATAAAACTTCACAGTGATATCTAATGATTGGGTTTCAGTAGGATTTTTAAACAAGCAGCCATGAATGACTGGTTCCAGAATACTCTTTTGCAGGTAGCTCAAGTTAGTTCACCTAAGAACAGTTAAAACCATTTAAGAGAACATTCATTAACTACTTCAGAAATATAGTGGTGGTGTAAATTATGACACTCATTATATAATGATTTTAGTAACTGCCTGAGACGTGAACATAATAAGTGATTACAAGGAAGGAGAATGATGATTCCTTCCTTCCTCTTTCTTAGATACACTGGTATTAATCCACAATAAAGGACAGTCTCATCCACAAAATGGGAATGTTAATCTGGGCTCCAGCATGCAAGCAAAACCAGAAATACTTATGAAGGGATAGACTGTTCAGGCAGAGTCTTTAAATTAGATTAGATTTCATCAGAACAGAAACTAAAACATTTAACATTGTAAAATAACAGGAAATTCAAGGAGACCAAATAGATATAGAACATTTATAAATCACCACATCTCTATCTCTCACATATCCTTTCAGAACAACTTTCTCCAGTGCAGCTCTCAGATGATGAACAGCTCTCCTGTTTCCTCTAGGGCTTCCAGAAGGGCGTTCCTTTGCAACACTTTGGAAGTCTGAACCCTTTTTCCTTTCAGGACTCAATTCCATCCCAGGAGCTTCTTCTCCTACTTTCTCAGGTGGTGTGTCCTCCTTAGAGAGGTCTGGTTACCAAGAAAATGTGTAGGATGCATTTACCCTGGCCACTAATACTATTTATCTCATTTTTTAATTTAACTTTTATACCATTTTTCTGTCTATGAAATACATGTTTTTCCTGTTTATCCTGTTTACTGTATAAACAAGATTCAATTAGGACATTAAACCCAAGCAATTAAATACTACATTTGAATGGATTATAACTATAATACTTTTTCAACCTATCTAAGCCTCCTCACATCCAGTCAAATGAAGTGAGAAACTGTAGCAAGTTCCAATATGTTACTGTACTTGTAAGTCAACAGAGTAATAAAGGATTTTGCCAAATACAAAGCAAAACTATGTTTATATTTTATCAGTATGATCAGTTGAAAAAGATTATGTTTATTTTTATGGTTAAATCACATTCTCTATAATAAGCATATGCATAATTTTGTATTATGAATGTTTTATAAATCCTGGACTGTTACTTCTCAGAACACCGGTATACAGTTAAGGGTCTAAATGTGGCTTATCATTGGGAAATATCTGCAGATGTAGATATTGGTTCCATTAAAATTTTGTGATTATTATTGCCAAACTATCCAGCCTCTGCACATAATTTAAACAGAATATGCCAGATTAGACTTTGGCAGAATTTGCCAGTTCTGTTTTGTAGTAGCATTCAAGACTTTGACATTTTTTAAATTACAGACTGGAATAAAAGCAAGCATTAAAAAACATTTACGTGAAAATTAAAACTCAGTGCATAGATTTTCCCATGAGATTTTATACTCAATAAAAAAAGAAATAAACCAAACAACTTATACACACTCTTATGCCTAGAGCACAGGATTCAGAGACATGACAGATGCAATATTCCACATTTCAATTTATGCTGACAAGAGTGGTAATGTAAGTCAAAATCTCCATGTTACACATGCAACACTTCCCATGAAGTTGTGGAGCACTGAAGAATTTTTTATTCTTTTAGCAAAGTCAGAATTTCCAGTAAGTGAGAAATCACTGAAACTAGATCCCTTAGATACTGATACCACTGCACATTTAGATGACATCTTAACCAGAAGTGTCTATTAGTTATCTCATACTATTTCAGAGGGAAGGAGAAACTTTCACTAGTTGCTGAAAAATTAGCTCAAACCCTTGCAAATGCACTAAAAACTATAAATAATTTAAATTCTTTTTGGTTTTCCTGTTCAACTATTTTAGGAAGAATAACAGCATGGCCCTTCAGTTGATGAATCCTGGTATGTATACCACTTCTTCAGAGTAGCAGGCATCAATTAGAGCACCATTCCTGTTCATCCAACTTGCAGTGGAAATTTGAGATGACAGCAAATCAACTCCACAATTCTCTAAGAAACGTTACAGATAATTTCTGGTAAAGTTCAAGTAATAAGTCAAAAGCATTGTGAATGAAGATGACTACATGCTGAGCTGTAAACATAGCTTAAATTTACCTTTATCAGTAATTTTTCCACATTTTCTTTTATTAAACTTACAGTAGCTAAGGCTTAGAGGTTATGGAGCAACAATACACACTTTCATAAAACCTTTCTTTAAGAGACAGCTTCTTTTATATTAGTCAAATATAGATAAGACAACTCCTAGCTGGAGCAGAAGGAAAGATAAAACGTTCCAACATTCAACCACAGCAGAGAGAAAAGCTTTGATTATGATAATAGTAGAAGCAAATTCTGGAGCAAGATCTATCAATAGTAGCTTCTAAAAGCTTTGCAAATTAAAAAAAAGTACAAGATTTTATGGTGAATATCCTATTGCCACTAATTCTTTTAAAATTCCCGAATAATTTGTCTTTTCTTCTATCACAGATTTATGAAGTTAGCAGAAAAATTTCTTTTTGTTATATTACTTCAGAACTGCGTATTATGAAGTTCTTTAGATTTTCTCTTACCATAAACCAGCTACAACAACTGACCATACAACTATATATCTTATAAAAATTACTGGTTTTTTGACTATTAATAGTTTTTTCTTGGAAGCTGAAAAATGTCAAAGAAAGCTAGGATTTGCTGTCTCGTATTAGAGAGCAGAACTGTTAAAGCAGTTGTTTTGCTTCTCAAGTTACATGATTTAATAAGTTTTACAGGAAAAGCCCCCTTAATATTCACAGAGACAGTTATGTGCTAGTATTTATGTTGGTAAGTGAAGAAGTCCTGACCCATGCAACAATCAGATGGGAATTTAGAGCAGTGATAATTCTGTCATTGGACAGTCTTGCTATTGATTAGAAGATCATCTATTCTAAAAAGTACAAGAAAGAGGTAAAACCATTGTAAATAAACATCAGCGTGAATTGTGTTTCAAGAGCAGGAGGTTTTCTAGGTGTGTTGTTTATTAACTTTCCAGGCATGCTTTCTTCATTGTTCACAGTATTCTATCAAACTTAACACATGATTTACAAACTAAAAATATCTTTAAATGCAAGAAAATAATGTTTCCAAGATTATTTGTGCTTAAAGGTTTTGCAGTGCTGAGCTAGACTGAAATCTGCAGTGCCAGTGTTTCTAACTGCCTTGGAAACTCTTAAGTAGAATACAAGCTGACTGCTGCCCTGGAGCATTGGATGGACTCAGCATGGGATGATTTTACAGTGTGAATTATAAGGAAATGAACACGAAAGGACAAAAATATTTACTTTGAATAAGATTTTTCTTTACTCTTAGGGCCCTTCTGCAATCATGGTGACAGTCTGAAACAAGCGATAAATTCTCAGCTCCAGGAAGTTCTCAGCATTTCTATGTGTGAATATATAAATATATATAGGTATATATGCACACAATCACATACACAAACATACATATATATACATATGTTTACATGTAGCCAGATAAGGCCTGCAGAGACCCCTTTTTTCTTGAAGTCTCACCTTAATAGTAATTGGGCTGACCAGAATTTCCTTAGCTGCTACATTTCCCATTAACCTAAAATTACAACTGAAGAAATGTTGTGGTTGCTACCAAAATACTGCTTTACAGTTGTGCAGATTCTGCTCCATAAAATAAGAGCTAGGGAGAAGGAAGTGTGACTGGGATAGAGCAGAACTAATAAAAATGCAGGCTTCCATCCTGTTTACCATAAACAAATGTTTTAAAGTAGCTCTGCTGTATTTTTCAACATATGGAGTTCTCATAAGAGTAGAAGGGACTCATTTTACATCCCAGTGACCTAGTTTTCCAGGAGGAAGGACCTCATATCGTTATGCATAACCCAGCAGTTCTGAAACCAGCTGTAGAAGAGAAACACAGAGTAATGAGGGGAAGAAGGACTACAGGGATTCAAGAGTTAGTACACTGGTGAAAATGAAGCTAAACATGCCTGCAGGCAGCAGCAGCTCTAATGCTTCTGCAAGAGTGAATTAAAACTCAGAGGCAAAGGATATAAATTTCTGGTGGGGGCTAAACCCATTACTCCTAAATAAAATCTAACCCTGCATGCAATGCATGAGGAGATAGAAAGAAGAAAAAGCATTGTGAAAAGTACATTTTCACCTCTTAGATAATTTAATAACAGAAGGAAGAGAGCAAGCTAACTAAACAGCAATATCAAAGGGTGAAAAGAGCCAGGCCTCAGATTCATCGATATGATTTCCCAAATACCTTTTGACTTCTGAATGGTCCAGCTCCCCTTAAAATGTTTACAGTTATGTCTCTTTAACAAAACAATCTATAATCTAAGTAGTGTCCCAGCTACTTAGAATGAAATTTTATTTACCATCCCCTTGTAATTATAAGATGCAAGTCTTTTCTCTGACTTGATCTCTTTCTGCTGTCTCACTTTGAGCCTCATGTAATGTTCCTGAAAAAGGATTAGGCATTTGACCGGGCAATGCAAAGCAGCTTTTCTTGGTAGGAACCTACTTTCCCAAAAAGTGATAAGTGACCAAAGAAAATGCAAACCAAGAATGTTTTTAAACTTGAGTGAAGTTAATAGCTGCTGGAAAAAAGGCTTAGGCAAAGCTAAGGCTTCTGTAATACAGTAATTAATTAATGGTTTGAATATAAATCCTTGTTTTGAAATGATCAGTTTTGTACTTTAAGAGAAAGGAGGGAGTGAAAGTGGAGATCCAAGGTGAGTCCAGGGAGTATACTTAAAGCAGCCAAGAGATGTTTGAAAGAAATTCAGTTAATACTCTGTTCCACATTTCTACTCCAAAAAAAAAAAAAAAAAAAAAAAAGAAAAATAAATTGGCAATCTTGCCTTAGCTTCTACTTCCAACCAGGCAGTTCACTGCAGAAAAGCAGTTGATATACTCTGCCCAATGGTTGAGCACAAATGAACTCCCCTCTTGACTTTTTATTGCCTCATTTTAGCACTGATAACAGGTCAGAGAGAGAAAGGCTAAATGCAGTAGTTTCAGGTCATTCCTTCCTAACAGTTGCAAGGCCTGTACACTTAACCATGAGAAATTTAAATTATTTTTGTGTTAGTCATACTCTGGGGAGTTGCAGTGTCAAAATTATTAAATGACTTTGGATTAGCCACATCCTATTCTATCTGAGTCTTACTGCTTATCTCTAATGTCAGGGGCTTTGTGTGGAAACTGTACTGTATGAGAGGCCCAGTAGTAGAATATTTCATAAGACTATTTGGTCTTGCAGACTTTTTGGTATGAGATTGCTAATACTGGGACAAGAACAAACCTTACATATTCAGTAAACCACATTCAGATGCTGTCCAAAATTTGCTCCGTGGGCAGGGCCAGATTGCTGTCCTGTACCACTTACCTCATAGCTGGGGGCAATGATTTTGGAGGGAAGAACAAAGGAACTTATCCCCAGAGGTGCAGCATTTTATTCACCCTCTCAATCAGGAAAGGTAAGTGTGGTAGCACTGCGGACTCTCAGGACCAGCACTGCAGACTCTGTTCCTCCACTGCTGCCACCCTGACCTCCCCATGCCTCTAAAATGTGGCTCTGAGATTTATAAAATCTATCCAAGTTGCAGCTCCAGAAAAAACAGAGCAGCAAACCAAGGTGAGAAGAGCCAAGCCAGGCTGAGCCTGGGCCCAGCCAAGCAGAGCACTCCAAAGCAGCGGTGCCATGTGTCGTGGATGATCCAGCTCTCTGGGGCTTCATACATCCTTGTTTGTCATGGTCTGGAGCTTGGGGATGGGAAATGGTACCCACAGGAGCACCTGTAGTCTTGTGTTTGTCTCAGCAGCCATGCAGAACTAAGTCAAAGTGGTGAACACCTTTTGTGTGAAAAGCACCTTCTCTTTTTTGTTCTTTCGTTGTTAATATTTTTGCTGTTGCTATGAGTTCCTTATTCCATTGCTGTTGGCTTTCAGAAAATGGTTGTCTCAACCCATAGTCTCTGCCTTTGCACTCTCTCACCAGAGCTGGGTGGGGGAAAGGAGTTTAAAAATTTGGAGTTTAAATCCCAGCTGGTGGTAAACCACCACAAATACTGCAAACAGGTACTGTATATTTATTTTAAATATATTATAGTGTTGTAAGCTCCCTCTGTAGCCTCAAAATTCCAATTTTTCACTCATTTCCTTTCTCAATTTGATTCAATATGCAGGGGAACTCTTACCTTCTGAGTAAACTTGCCACAGGTTGCCAGGTTTGTAACATCTCAGATGATTCCAGAAAAATAAACACAGTTGGGATTATAAAATGGCTTTATCTGCCTCTTCCCAAAACAGAAGTATGTTCTATTGATCACATAAGTAGGCACCTTAGGACCAAACGATGGGTTCAGCAGAAAAATAGACAGAAACACAAAAGATCAAGAGGAGATCAATTAAAATGAGTAGTACCTGTTCTTCTGTTAAGATCACTGTTACTGATATGATAATCAAAACCCACCAACACATTGTCAGGGGTAGACAAGAGTTGGAAAAAACTCATGCAATCTGTTACTTGTGGCATAATGTCCATTTTTTCTCCCACTTGATCTTAAATAAATATCAGCAGACATAAATTCTAGATGTAATGAAAGATATTTTTTAAGGCCCTGAAAATAAGCGTTTTGTAGAAAACTGTAAGCTTAAGAAAGTGTTTATGATTTTTTTCTTAAAAAGTTTAATTACCCATCAGAACAGTCACAGTTACTATTTTTTATTCAATTTTACTTCCAGTGGGAGGAGTAGGTTTTTTTTCCAGTCTGATGTGTTATAGGACCTCTAGAGTCCATTCCAGAGGCATCTATGATTATGGTTGGACAGTACTGATTGTTTGATGCTCAGATGTGTGAACCATGCAGCCGGGCATCATTTCATCTTTTGTGACACACATCAGTTGCCTCAGTGAAAGATATTAGAGGAGAGATGGTAAATGAACTCCCTACAAGGGATGAGAGGGGAACAGGGACAGGTTGCCAAATATTTGGATTGTGGCAGTATTGAGTCAATAAGTATGGAAGTTTTGCTTAGAATTATTTCTTATTCTTTCTGTTTTCTCTGTAATTATGGGTGTTCTGACCATCTGTAGAAACATTCAGTTTATGAATTATTTCAGTTTTGTTTTTGACATTCATTTGAAATTGTGTTTTTCTACCAAAACCTGAGCTGAATGAAGACAGATGTCCTATTAGAAGTTTCTATAAGATCACTTTTATCAGCCATTCCCTGCTTGTCATGCTATGCACACAGCTCAAAGGAAGTGCTCCAGGCCAGGTTAGCCAAATTTGCATATCACTTTTCCACAGGAATGTATTCATGCCTAGTTTTGACTGCTAACACAGCTCCTGTATCCACAAAGTCTTTATTGAACTTTAGTCATCAGTCTGCTTTGTGGGTGCAATAAGCAATTTCTGATTCCCTCCTGGAGATGCTGTGATGACTTTGCTGCAGAGGCTTGGATGTAACCTGCTCAAGATCAGATGGGAAGTACAAGCAGACTCAGATGAAGGCTGAATTCACTCTGGGAAATCAGAATGTGGGTGTAACATCCTGGGCAGATGTTGGCAGCCCAGGCTCTAGAAGAACCCCAAGGCCAACCAAGCCAAGCTAAACCACTTGCTCTCCCCTGTCTAGATCCTTCAATAGATCAGTGGAGGGGACATTTTTATCTGCTTCCATCTGCTTTAGATTGCTCATTGCCAGTGTAAAAAAAAAAAAAAATGAAAATGGTAAACTTCCTTTATTGTTTGTTCAAAGAGAAAAAAATGAAAGTTTGTAATTTTCTGTACAGAAACATTTTATGAAAGTCACTAATATTATACCTCTATTCCATTTGTCGATATCAAAAGTTGCTGAGATTTATGGCCAGGGAGAATATTAAAGAATAGTTTTTGGCATAACCACTTACATATACAAGTTCAAGCTTTAAAAAATGAGGATTTTAAAATCTTTAAGTCATAAAGTTTTTCTCTCTGCTTTCTTTGAAACCAATATGAGTATTTCCTTGTTAATAATAAAACTTATAAAATAGTTTTTCACAAGTTAGGAAAAGAGCCATGCTAGAAAAGTATAGTTAGTCATGATAGAAAAAAAGACTTTTAAAAGCTCATTCAAACCAAACACTATTTTCTGCTTTTCAAAACTAGTTATTTATTTTCAAGTTTACTGAGCCAGAAATGAAAAGAACAAAATATTATGACTCCATTTGGACAGAAAGTCTCATTATGGTGCTTGCTGAAACATTGGACTTGGATTCTACATAGTGTTTGCTACATATGCTAAAAAATTAAATTAAGTAGGAAAGGGTGATATTTTTTCCTTTTCCATCTCCTTCCATGTTTTAAATATTTTAATTTAAACCTGACTCAGAATTTAATTACTGCAATAACAATACACAATAAAGATTTTATAGATATGGAAAAATTCAAAGGCAAAATGCTTTATGTATTTCTGTTTAAAGTGAGACTGGAAAGTACAAATCGAATTCGGTGAATGTTTTCGAGATTATCTACTATAAAAATCAGATGAAAATACCCCAGAAACTTATAAATTGGGGTGGGGGAGAGGATTTTAAATAAAGGATTAACTGAAAATATGTTTCCTGAGTAATATAAAGCAAAACCCAACATCAATTAAAAAAAAAAAACAAACCCTCTTCAGTCACCTTTGGAATTTTAAGAAAACCAAATTTTGTAAAACTGAAGTGGTTCAGTGCCATCTAACAAGATGTGACACAATACAGCCTGAGATAAACCCCTTGAAAAAGGAATGTAACATCTTTTAAACAAAGAAGGAAGTACTGGATTAGTCTTGAGAGAATATAAATAGTTCCATATGAACAACTGACTTCTGACAAGTAATATAAATGCATTGCAAATTACAGAAGGTAGTTGATCTGACAGTGGATCAGACTGTTTTTAAAAGATGATCTTTAAATGATCAAAACTCCTAATGTCCAGAACTCCTTTTCTTACGATAAGCAAAGTTACATGGGTGTGCATGGTCTTGGCATGGCTAAGAAAAATATTCTTACAGCTTCCTGCCACTCATGGGAGCTGAGAAGGGTTAAGCTTCTCAGGTCATCAATACCAGCAAAGAATTGATTTGTGCAGGGACAATGAAATCTTGATGCCAATGAATGCAGGAACTGATCCTCCCCCTCTACTCAACCCTAGTGAGGTCACATCTGGAGTGCTGTATCTAATTCTGTGCTCCTCAAAATGAGAGATATGGAGCTCCTGGAGCAAGGCCAGTTGAGGACAACAAAGATGATTCAGAGACTGGAGAATATCTCCTGTGAGGAAAGACTGAGAGAGTTGGATCAGTTCAGTCTCAAGACGTGATGACTTCGAGGTGAACCCATCAATGTTTGTAAGTATCTAATGGGAAGATACTCTCTCTCTGCCAAGAGAATGGAGCCAAGATCTTCTTGGTGGTTTCAAGGAATAACAAGAAGCAATGGGCAGAAACTGATGTACAGGAAGTTCCACCTGACTATGAGGAAGAATTCCTTTATTGTGTGGGTGACTGAGTACTGGGACAGGTTGCCCAGAGAGGGTGTGAAGTCTCCCTTACAGGAATTGTCCAAGAAATTTCTGGATGCGATCCTCTGCAATGTGCTCTAGGATGACCCCGCTTGAGCAGGGAGGTTGGACCAGATGACCACTGCCATTCCTTCCAAACTGACCCAGCCTGTGGGTAACTTTTCTATTTCTGAACTCGGCAGAAAAAGAAGTTTTGTGAAAACCTTTCAGAAACATTGAGGAAAACATGAATATACTTAGACTTGCATGTCCAGGTAGTAACTGTGACATTCTGTTTTAGACTTAAGACCATCAAACAGAAATTTAAATAGAGAGTTACCTCATAATTTATCAGATCTGGCACTGTTTCTTCTCATATTATAAGACCAAAACAATACGTGAGAGAATATTTTCAATAATAATAGTAATGACAATGATAATAATTCTAAGGTCTTTTACTTTTGAAAGCAAGTTAAAAGAGAGCTATCAATTGCCTTGATAAGAAATCTCATAATTTTTCATAAACCCAAGAATTCTACTAACTTGTAACCCACTAGAATGTCGTAAATTTTCCTATACTTGCCATTTGACAGGGTAGCTTCTTAGCTTCGCATGTCAAATGTTATTAAGAATGTGGTATGCTTTCCTTACTTTCAAAAGGTGGGTGTCTTCATCTGATTAAATATTCTGTATGTAAAGTATACACATGACTTTGACATTCTCACTGAGAAAAGGTGCTGTGTTAATATGACATATAATATTGTTCTAAGCAATAGAAATAGACTTCAGGGAAAAATAAAAGAGACCCAGCTTCATTTAAATAATGACTGATGGCAGCACATCATGATACAATAACTAATTTACTGACTGGTAAAAACAAATCAATGAGTAGTTTTAGATACTGCTCTTCAAGAGAAGGAGATACTTAAGGTTTGATCTTAGTCATCAAGTTCAGACAAGGTTCCTACTGATTTTACATACAGGTTCTGTGAAAGTCTCATAGTGTTAGCCCTAACAAGAAAGAAGTTATTAGAAAAATTGATATCAAAAGGAATCCCTCCCTCAGCGCTCATTAGCTATTTTTATCTGGATAATTGATAGAGTTTCTGTAAATGACAAAATATATGCTTAATTCAAGGTCTCGTTGGGAATTTTGATGGCATTTAAGAAAAAAATTATGCTTTCCTCTTTCAGAGAATAGCAAATTTCTACAAGAACTTCATCTGTCCTTGGGAATGCTGTCATCTTACTGCAAAAGCTCCATACCGTCTCAGTGATTTCTCACGGGCAGTTCCTCACAGCACAACCAACCAACTCTTTTGTGGCACTCATCCTTATTGGGCACAGCTGTGGCCTGTTAAGGGCAGCCTGTTCCTAATCTTGGTGATTGGTACAGCTGCAGCTCCTCAGGTGTGAGACTGCCTTCTTCACTATTCTCTTACATTCTATCCCTCCACAGAGTGCATCTGCCTGTGGGGCAGAATAAATGTGTTTTCCTTCTTCTATTATTAACTTTTTCTTCTTCTGATGGTGTATGTTTTAATTTCTATTCAAATACCTGAGAAATTGCCAGGTGTGTAGACTGATCTTACTTCCTCAGTCATGCAATTCGTTTATGGGGCAAGAGTCTGGGTGGTACAATTTACTTGAGATGGGTCAGGTAAGGCTGGTACAGGAATGGGATTAGAACTGACTTCAGGATTGTGGTTTAATGCCTTACTATGCACTGAAGTCTCTAAGTCTTGGCTAGAAGACCAAAGGAAAGGAAAATTTGTTGTTGTCCTTTTATACATCATTTAATTTGAGGGTTTTTAAGGTGATTTATAGACTTTTTTTTAAATATTAATGATTTAGGGTAATTAATAACATGCCTCTAGACAACAGAAATATTTGATTCCAGGCTCTGAGAGAATTAAGCCTATTTTATTTCTCTGCCAGACCAAGTTACTAGTAAGTCATTCTTTCAGCTGAGTAAGTGGAATTTGGCCTCACTTTCCCCCAGAAGGTATTTTTGATGTAGAGTTGTTTGTGTTTCAGCCTTGAGAAATTAATCATAAACCTTCTTAATTAGATGTGGGATAAATCTCCAAGAAAACTCTAGGATCTCTTACTAGAAAAATTTTGAAGCAAACAACTTGGATTAACGAAAGTTGAAAGTAATGTCTGTGGCTTAAAAACTAATCTAAAATAACTGTCTAATTAACTGGCAAAGCAGGTGTCTCAGGTGAGAAATGGAATAAACCCTCTACCAGCAGACAAACAAAATGACTGTACTGTGTGGATAAATTGACATATATACAGAGTTCTAATCCATGTCTGCTGGTTTAATTGACTAATGATAAAGCCTAACTCTAAATGTAAACAGAGCTCAGTTAAATCTAATCTGAGATACCAGCACTCAGGAAGCCAGTGCTTCAGCTGCTCTAAAAGTTTGTGCCAGGAAGAATACTACTCATGCAGTGAATATGCAGATTAGGAAAGGCTTGAAAGGCAATCAGATCACTGGTGGTAACAAGTTAAATATCATCACCCCTACTAAATTTCAGCACAGATTGCCCCTGGCAAAAGGAAGGGAGAAATGTGGCCAAGAGTAAAAAGCAACAGGATCTTTAGCTAGGCTTCAGCAGAGTACTATTTCCATAGCTTAGTGTTTACCTTACAATGCAGTCATGCTTCTTCTTCTTCAAAATAAATATTTTGTAGGGAAATAAGAGATCTTTACCAGTAAGAGTTGGAAATTTCATATACAACTTCAAAACAGCATCTTTGTTTCAATGGGAAGTCAGTCTTTCCATTCATGTATTAATATCTGCCTGTCATTTGCATAAACAGGTGGAGTTGATGAATATGCAATGAGAGACTGAAGCTGCCCATTTCTCCTCAATAGGGCTTCCTGCTGCCCCATCCACCTGCTTTGTATTTATTTCCAGAATGCAGCGTTTTTCACCATTTGCTCAAGTGCTTTCCAAGGAGAGACTCCATTCTGTCTGCAATTTGTTTCCCAGAGAATACATAATATGGATCCCCAAGCACACTTCACCATTCTGTATTATTATAATTGTTATTAATATAAAGTGTTCCCCAACTGCACAGAGTAGCATAAAGTAGAAGCCCACTAATACATGCCATAGATTAAAGTGAAATAAAAGAATGTATTTTTTCATTATAGAAAAATCTAAACTGAAACAGCTTTGCCAAAGGACTGGAGAGTGTAACCCTTTTGCTGTCATATTCTGTACTAGTTGAGTAGGTTCTTTCAAACCAAGGAAGCTTCATGGATGAGTAAAATGGGCCTATGCTGCTGAATTAGTCTTGAATCAACCTTGAATGAACCTGAATGTACAATGTAGCTCAAAAATTGCACGACAGAAAAAGAGTTAAATAAGATAGCTCTATAATACTTGGCTAAAATAACACAATTTTAATTTATAGCATTAAAAAAATAGTATTTGGATTCCTGCAGTTACCTGCTTCCTAAAATAGAACAGTTTATTTATGGTCTTGAAAATCATCAGGATTTAGTATGGTGAATGCTATATTTGATCCTTGAAAACCTCCAGCAGTAGGCATTCTTGAACATTCCCAAGGACAGATATTCTAAAACAACCTTAACATTTTAAGAGAAATACAGACTGTAACAGAGAGGTTAGACTGAGGAAGCACAAATTAAAATATGGGGAAAAAGGAGATTGAATAAAAGAGTTCCACATGAGAGACTGAGTGGGATTGAATTAATCCTTAGTAAATTTGTGTATGACATCAAACTGGGTGGTGCAGTTGATCCTCTACACAGGAAAAAAAAAAAAGATTCACAATGCAATTGCTCACTGATGCCAGACTCCTCTTCTTGAACCGAGGTCAGTCCCCTCTTCTGGGTGACTCCCCCCAGTTTATATACTGGGCATGACATTCTATGGTGTGGAACATCCCTTTGATCACTTCAGGTCACTTGTCCCAGCTGTGCTCCTACCCAGTTTCTTTTGTACACCTCCTCACTGACAGACCATGATGCAAGGAAAAAAAGTCTTTGACTTAGGAGAAACATGATTTAGCAAAAGACGAAAACATCAGTGTGTTATCAACACCATTCTCATTCTGAATCCAAACCACAGCACAGTAACAGCTACTGAGAAGAAAGTAACTCTAGCCTAGCTGAAACCAGGACTCTCTGGAACAGGTTGCCCAGAGAAGGTGTAGCTGCCCTACCCTGGAGCTGTTCAAGGCCAGGATGGGTGGAGCATTGAACAACCTGCTCTATGGAAATGTCCCTGCCCATGGCATGAGTAACTATAGGATCTTTAAGGTCCCTTCCAACCCAAACCATTTCTATGATTCCATGACTCTGTGATAAACAGTGGCAAATTTTCAGGGTATTTCAGTCTTCAGCTCAGTATTCCATAAATGCTCGCTACAGCTGACATCATATTATCACTGCAATACATTATTGCATTGACATCACTTGATCTTGGTGTGCTTTCTGCAAACTGCAAGAGGATAGAAACGCTCTATATATACAAGTAATATGTTGTATAAAAATAGAATATAATTTGCCAAGCAAACTATATTCTATTCCAAACCAAGACATAAAAGGATCAACTTTTCAAAAGCTGTTTAGGTTTATGTAGTTAGAAGCTCTTCCTATGTGTATAAACATATTTTATATTGGGTTAAAATTATGCTAATCTTGGAACAAGGATTGAGAAGCATGGAGATCCACAACCAAAGGCTGTAACATTTGGATCACTGTTGCTTTTCTTAACTTTTCCTGTCTCTGTGGTTTTTGAAGTCCTGGCTGCCAAATGTCCTAACTTTACCAGCAAACAAGGACTTTATTTTTAGCTAAAGAATTAATCTGTGTGGTGGTTTGGGAAGTCTCATTATGTCTACTGGCTCTGATAGGTTATAAATTGTTTAGAACCAGTTTCCTACCTTACAATAATAAATGAAGCTTGGGATACTAGCCACTGACTGCTGAAGTCAGTACTTTGATAGTTAATGAATAAACATCATTTGAAGTTTTCTTTAAATTAAGAAAGAAAATTCTGGGGGAAAGAATTCACTTTTGCAAAATGTAGACAAGAAATCAAATCTGAAGATCAATAGCCTACAAATACAATTATATTCTATTTCTATTTAGTGTTCCAAAAACTAGCATACTGATGTGCTGCACATTGAGGTCAGAAATTTTCCTTGTTTAGTTGTTTGAAGTTGGCGCAGAATGAGACAGTTTTCATTTTTGGAAAGGAAGACAGGAAGATCAGGAGTGGAAATGAGGTATGGAAATGAGAACTAGAGGGAAAGAATGGAAAGCTTGAGGGAAAGGGTTTGTGCTGACAGACAGAAGCAGCAGTTTATAAGATGGAACAAGAAAATTGTTAGACTTGAAAGTAAGAAAATGAGGCTTGAAGGTTACAAAGAAGTCTCCTTCATTGTGCTATTATCCTTATTGAAATTATTGTAGTGAACCATGGGAAATGAGATTAATCACTCTATGAGAGAGACTTTTGAGACCCTGGAAACCTGGGAGGATGTCCAGCTTGTAGTGGTATTCAGAGTTCATTCAAAAAATACAAACAAAATATTCCGAAGTTTATTCATTTTCCTGAGTACACCATTCTCTTAGAGCAGTCATTAGCTTTAGTATTTGAAAAGTAAAATACTTCCACAGTTAGTAGAAGTACTTTAAATCCGGATCTTTAGTTATGGCCCTTATTATAAGTATGGAAAAGTTGGAAGGTTAATTATAAGCAAATGAGAATAATTTCTAGAGGACTTATGGCTCACCTTTACTGTACATGTTAGTGGTAAGGGGAAAGTAGTGGGTTACTTTGTATTCATAATTAATTGCAAAGGCTCAGTAGTATGAGAATAAAGTTTACTGAGCTACTGAAAATAGTAATAAAGCTGGCTTTTGGGTGATATGTGGACACACTGTGTCTAGGGACTGGAAGAGGGATTTCATATCTGCATAAGTATAGGGAGTGTTTAGGTTTGTACTGAAACTTTGCCACTGCTACCAGTCTCTATTTAGAGCTGATGTAGTTTTGCCACCCATAGCTATGGCATTCCAACTTGCATTGTAATCTTCAGAGCTAGAACTCCACAAGGGAATAAAAAAATAGCAGATGGAGTCATGTCACTTACACTGAACACTGCAGGAAAGGCAGCCAGGTCACAGCAGATTGGGGGGAGAAATCCATTTTTGTCACTAAGCAGAAGAAAAAATAAATCACAAATAGAAAGGGATTAATTTCTAAGGGACCAGCTATTAAATGTAGCATGGAAATTGGACTCTCTCAGAAGTTTGCAGAATTTAACTTCACAAAATATAAGCAATGGTGAATTATTACTTTAAACTCATAACCCAAGGCTGCAATGCAGGGATATAGAAGGTAGAAATTAATTAATCAGCAATCTAAGTTGAGAGCAATATTCGCTTTTAGATGCCTGGTGAATAGAAGTAAGGACACCAAAAGGACTTACATAAATTATAGGTCACTGGAGATAACAGCACTCAAATCTTTGAAGGTCTCAATGTTAAATGCAGAAGTGGTGTAACAAGATAAATAACAAGTGTTTAATGATGGCAGGAAAACAATAATAACCTACAATCAGATGGATAATAAATTATGGACAGATGGTAGTTGGAATCTTCAAATATTTCACTGTCCCATCTGCCTTCATCCATTGTTATAAATTTAAATTGGAATCCAAAAACTAAGCTTTTATTACTCCTTTTTTGTTTTTTTCACAAATACATTATTAGAATCATGTTGTGTAAATCTGTTTCATGGTTGGCTGTAATACATCACCAACAGCCCTTCATATTGTGAATTTTCAGTACTGGAAAAAAGACAGGGTAATTTTGGTTTTGTACATTTTTGCTTATAAAATTTCATAAAACAAAACTTCTTCTCTAAAGAGCATTTTTATCTCAGAAAACATATTTGAAATTTCTCCTCGGTCAAGTCATAGTATGACTTTGAAAGTAAAGCAGATTTTTTTGTCCAAATAAATATATTGTACAAACACAGCTGGTGCCTTGACAGACTAATAGCACTCAAGGACTAAGTGTATATATACGTACATTCATTTGGAGATGCTGTGAAAATTACCAAAAATATATTTAACTTTATGGGTCCAGAATGGAGAATATGAATTTTTCTTACTTGTGATCAAAGCAAACTTTCTTGCTTAAATACACAGTATGAAACTTGGTTTTTGACATATTTTCTATGTTTTCAGATATAATTTGTAGTCTGAGGATGCTGATTCTTAATTTTAATCTGATCCTACATAAAAATGAAATTTAAAAAATGAAAAAGGCCACTTTCTAGGAGTTTTTTCAATGGGAAAAAATAGTAGGAGAGTGCATTTTGTAACACCGTTCTCCCTAGCAGCCGGAAGGGTAAGGAAAGAAAGAGAGAACTTCAACTCGTTTGAAGCAGGCTGTCTATCAAAGGCACTTGCAGTTCCTCCGACACAAGCATTTATCACCACCATCCTACTAGAGGAGAAAAGGGCTTTTACAAGCAACTTAATGAGCTTAATTCTGATATCTGACAGAGCTTAGCCCCAGGTAGCTGAGCTCTGAATGGTCTTAAATTTAACTGCTTTACAAAATTCTATCTTTTTGTAAAGAGTGTGTGGGAATTGGGAAAGGGAGTTGCAAGGGCATCTGTTTTGTTTCTGTAGTATTCAAGGGTAACAGATAAAGTTAAGGGTCAGTTTTCTTTGATTTATATACTTATGCCGAACTAGTATGCTAATATCTTATTTAAATCAAGGCATATGGATTTGCATACTGTAGTGTTCTATATCCCATTGAGATCTTCACTGCCTCAGTGTTCTGTGTTCTCCTTGTGCTTCAGTTTCAAGGGCTTTTTAACCTCTAGAAGAATTTATTATGTGTTTTCCAGATGGAAAGGGAAAAAAAAAGGCCAGTTTATTATAAAACATCTGAAAGAATTATTAACCTTTCACATGTGGAACACAAGACAAAAACTATGGTGTTGATATGCCAAAGAAATCTGGGGCCATGAACTAAATTTTGGAATTGAGAGATTTATTTATATTTTATTGGATTTCTTATAAATTTGCAGAAAGGCATTAAACAGTACAAAGTAATCAGGAAACAAGGGACATCTCTGGCAGTTTTTTCCCTAACTGTTTTGCTTTTTTGGGAAAGAAAATGTGTTTCAGACTTCAAACAATGAATGATAGATAGGATCAAACAGTAATAAATAATATTCTGAAGTAAGGTTTTTGCAGACATGTACCTATTTGGTGAATTTGAGTTGTTTCTGTGTCCCAGGTCATTCAGACCAATGACACTTTTTACATGTGAGCTCTGAGAATCAATCACTCCACAGAATAAGAAAACAAATGATTAAGGAAGGTAATTGAGAGTCTAAAAAAAAAAAAACCAAAACAAAAAAACCCCCAAACTAAAAAACCCTCAAAGCAATCAACAAAATAAAAAAAAATCAAAAATCCACCCCCCCCCCCAATATATTCATCTAGGAGCAAACTGAAATAAATACAGGTATCTTCCCATTTATTTTTATCCATTTCAAAAGATGTAACTCTAGAAAATCAAAACCTCAGGAATAAAGACTCCTGCTTGCGAAGAAAGGGTTGCCAGAAACCTAAAAGGAACTAGATTCCAGAATGTAAGAGGACTTGGGGAGAATTACAGACCATTCAAAACTCAAAGCACTAAGGATGTTGAAACTAGTAAATTAAAAAGATTTATAAAACCCAGTGAAGAAATGGTAGGGAGACTTGATTTGGAGGACTTCTATGAGCCTGATAATGATACAGGTGAGCTTATTTTGAGGGCAATAGCTGAATTTTCGATGTTATTCTGAATAATAAAAGATAGAAAATTAGTTTGGGATTGGATCAGAAATGGACTGAAAGAGGCTATTAGCATAAGTTTGGCATAAGGTGGAGAATAAGCATTTTATCTGAAATGAATTAAATGAAACAATTTCTTCTGCAGATCACAAATTGCAGGATCTGTTTAACTGATTTAATTTTGCTTAGTCTTTAGTTAATTTGTGATTATTTTTAAGATGTAAGTATAAATATGGAGAGAATAATTTTTCAGAATTTCTAAATATCTGTGGCTTCCTCTGAAGCTGTAATACATGCCTCCTTCCCTTACAAACAAGCATACAAGAAATTATTTTCTAAATACTTCATTTGCTTTTTTGCTTTACTAATACAGAATTAGATGTAACAGTGAGAAGAGGTGGCAATTGTATGCAGTACTTTCTATTCTCTCCTCATGCCAGGACTTTATTCAATCAGAATTACAGTGATTTTCCAAGACCCAGCCCATCTTTTCTCAGAGCTCATCCTCCTAGGAGCAAATATGTTAATATCCTGAAAACCGTGCAGCAGGTGACAGAGCTTGACACGTGCCGTAGATAAGATTGTGCAGCTTGAGTTACTTTCAGTCTTGCGTGTTTCAAATGGAAGGGCTGACTTCATGCTCTGTGTTTTGATTCTCATCTCTGCACTTCAGTCTTGTTTACCCGTTTCCTTGCTGTATATGGAAGCTGACTTGTGTGCATTCTAGTTAATAATATTCACTTAATAACCCTAATTCATTTTATTTCATAAGTTTTGCTATTTTGATGCAGTGCTCCTTTTCACATCCTTTTTTCTCAGTGATACAAGTCGGCTCTCTGTCTCTTTGTCTTTCAGAATATGAGTTAGGATTTACTGGAAGGACTCAGTCTCTCTCCTTATCTCTTTATTTAGTGTACAACTCTTAAATTTTAATAATGTTGTTCATATTTATAAGAAGAAAATTTCCTTGAAATATTTTACAATTTTACCATAGTTCTAAATTTTTAATGATGTCAAAACTCTGTTCACTACTTCACAACTAGAAATGTTGTTCATGAGCAACATTTTTATTTTATCACTGGCTCTTCTGCCATGGGAAGACCATTGTCAGTCCTTTACAACTCAGAGAAATAGTCTAAATTATATTTTAAAAGATATTCCTATTTAACTTGTAAGCTAGACTCCTTCTGTGTATGGATGGACTTCAAGTCTTGTTTAACATCAATGTTGTATGTCAGGAAGGCAAAATTAAAATTCTTTGATATTTACTTCTTTGGTTTTTGTTTTTTTTAAAAAAAAACTTGGCATATAGCAGACTTTTGTTTTGTTGGGATTGGGATTATTTTTAATATACTGACTGCCAATTACTTAGATTTACTTCTATTCTTTTTATATAAGGTTATCAGACAGTAATAACAATTGCACATCATATATTCTGATATTTTTTGTAATGCTGCTCCTTATATAAACTGGTGAGCCAGTTGCTTGAAGTCTGTGGGATGTTATAACTGCAGTTCCTCTCTTCTCATTTCATATTCTGTAATATTGCAACAAAAAGATTTGATCATTTTGAGGCTGTGGGAACAGACAGATATAATGACATTCTTGCACCATTTACACACTTTTTTCTCCCATTATTCCAGAAACTGAACATGTATGAGAAATCTCTTCATTGACTAATACCATGTATTTTATTTTCAGTTTATAAAGAGTCTGATACATATTATTTTTGTTCTAGTCTTAGAAATCAATTTTTTTCAAATTAGTCTTCTGGGCTTTAATTTAGGCCGAAAATAGTAATTCATCCTCATTCTTTATGTAAAAGTAGATACATTTAATTTTCTCTTTTCACATATAAATATCACAGTTTTAAATGATATTTTACTGATTTTTTTAAAGAGCAGTTTCCTTATTCTTTACAGATTTTGGTGGATAATAATTGGGCTAGTTTTTTAGGAGTCAAATGTGGGCTTCAGTGCATTGCTCCACACATGATAGATCTGAAATAACCACTATCACATCTTGCTTGTTTCTAATACAAAAACGTTCAAATACAATAAAAAATGTGAATAGGAGTAAAGATGTCAGTATAATGTGATCCCCATAATTTAATTTTTTGAAGAAGCAATAATCAAGATAATCGAGTTGTGCAAGTCAAGATGGTTTTTGTGCAATGCACAGCTAAGCTTTCAGATTCTTGGTCACACAATATGATGGACAGTTAATACACAAATGGGGTTGTTCACAGCTGAAATGCAGATATTATTTTCAAGTAAGGTATAAATGGAGAAGTAGGCTTAGTGGAGGAAACAACACTTCTTCCTGACCTGTTCTTAAAATTTTTCTCTGTTTGGTGTCAGTGGTCACAGTCAGATAGGAGACTGTGCTAAATGGATACCTGGGCAGATGACTGTTTTCCCCATTATTTTCTTCTTTGCGATACAGACAAGGTAATAGTCTAAGCAAGAAGTAGCCACTGATACCATGAGACAATGCCATGGAATGGCAATCAGCACAGTGGTAGCTGGTTATTCCACTGTCTCTCACAATGTTTTTTCTGTGGTCAGGGAAATCCTTCACACTACTCCCAATCCCATTCTCTGGTTAGCAGGAAGATTTTTCACTTGTGCTATGTGTACAGAAGAACAGGTTTGGTTTCTTGTCCTGCACCAAGTGTGGTGATTAAGCTTGAAGTGTAATGCCTTGCTCAGTTTGGTGTGTTTAGGGGAAGGTAGTTGGATTTACTTTGGACTATTGCAGGAAAAGCAACAGAAGCCTCAGGGGGTTCAATAACAACTTTATTTGCAAAATTTAGAACATTCTGATAGGATAATGCACTTGGCAAAGCCTAATTTGTGCTTGAATTTTACACAGAGCCAGAATGTTCCTGGCAGGTCCATGAGGTCTATCCCCAGTTACAATGCCAACCAGTGTCTGACTTCTCAAACGCACAAGCGCTACATAGCACCATGTGAGAGGGCTCAAGGGGGAAGGGAGGAGGCCCAGCACCATCCCACGTGTGCAGAGCTCACCCTGTTCCCCTATCACTTCCTATGTGGCTGTTCTGAGCCAGTGAACCATTCCTCCAGTCTCCTGCACACGGCTGCCCCACAGGTACTCTCAGACAGGTCCAGTCATGTGGCTACATACTTTGTTGTTCCTTTCTCACATCTCTTGACCTGATTTTCACTGTAGCTCTAACCCTCTTTCTATGCCTTTGTGTCCTCCCAGTTAAAATCTAGCCATGCTTACTTTTTTGTTATTTTCCCAGCTGTGCTGCAACAGTGCCTAAATTTGTTACTTCTGACAACATTGCCTAGGTAATCCCTCTCTTATATGGCCTTGTTGGTACACTTACTTGGCCAGCTGGTCTTGCAACACTTCCTCCCCAACAGGTCCACAATTCTTCTGTTCAAGTACCTGTGCAGTATGACTGCATCTCCCTTTGACCTATGAATTCCAGCCAGCCCTTGTGGTACTAACTATATCTTATGTCAGAACATCCCTGGGTTATTTGTTATGGCCAACAGTTTCATATCCAGTAGTTTTCCATGCCCAAGCCAGTTAGTTCGGCTTCCAGACAGGGACAAGAATGTGCCATAATCATTTGCCTGCAATCCTAACACAACCCATTGCCATTTTTAACCTAAATCAGTTTATCAAAATACTTTTCAAGTCCTTTCAAAATGTTTGCAAGATTAAGTAGATGATGTTATTCTAAGTATAATTTAATGTAATTGGTCCCCCACCTTTCCAAATTGATAATTATTAAAGTGATATGCATAGTAAGCTCAGCATTTTATTCTATGAATGGTGTTTTATTGAAAGCTAGATTGCAAATTCCTCTCATGGAAGGACCATGTTAAATTCCAGCCAGTGAAATTATATACTCACCCATGAAAGAGCTCAATGTCCACGAACATCTGCTTTCTGTTTTAGTTTACCAATGATGAGTTATCAGATGGCAGTGGAGAAATATTTAATAGCAAACAAAAGTAAAGATCACACAAATTAGTATTCATGTAAGCTTTATTTTATATTCGTGTATTTGAATCTTCATTCTGTAAACATTTTGTCATAGTTTCCCCCTCAAACTAAGATGAACTGACATATAAAAATGGGATAGGAGATAAATTATTAAAATATTCTACTATAAACTTCATTCTAGCTCTTTTGTCAGAAACTCTTAAGTATGCTAAAGGATTGAACAGATTTGAATGGGAACAGTAAAAGGAGGTTAGTAAAAGGAGGTTACTAATTCTGTGGGAAAAAAGTTCTGGCTCAAGAACAGCAAAGGACTGAAGACCAGAATAACAACTGATAATGAAAGTAATTTTCACATACACCTGTTCCCTTCTCCAAAGGATCTCCTGCTACTTACTCATGGTTAAAAGATGGGTACTACTGGCCCAGGCTGATCTTTGGACTAAAAGAGTATACTAATGGTAATATTCTTATGGTTTAGAGAGCATTCCTCCATCTATACAAGCTTCTTTTTGCCATTGTTTAAAAAGTCTTTGAAATTTCCATTATAGGATGGTGTCCAGAGAAAGGATATTCAGCCAGATAAACTTTCAACTAGTTGGATTTGTTTCCAATATTTTTATTCATCAGTGTAACTTCTCTTTTTCAAGTTTTTAGTAATTTTTACTCATACTGTATTTGAAACACAAAAGCTACTGCAATTTATCTTATTTCTGATCAAGAGTACAACTTAAATCACAATTTAATTCTATAATATTCCCATTTCGTTTCACAATAATGTCATTAATATTCTCAATATGCTTTTGCTCACAGGATAAACTCTTACTTTGTCCAGGCCTTCTGCCAATGCAATTCAATGGGTCAACTTCAGAAGAACATTGGCATCAAAATAAGCATGCTGAGATCTGTCCATGTTAGTATCTCTGCAGATGGCATCTGCATGATTAACGATAATTTTGTGAGCAAATGCAGTTAGCCCTATTTAAACCTTGCTCTCATGGCAGTGTTTCAAGACTAACTTTGTAATGTTTAGCTATGTCCTCAGAGAATAAGCTACCAAGTGAGAGCTGAATTCCATGTAGAAACTCTGCTGAATTGGCTTGTCATTTTTTCAAGAAGCATCCAGCTCTTGAAACCTTTTGTCTGTATTGCAGGTTTTTAGATGCTCCATTTTAATTAAATTGTGAGATAAGAACTATGTGTGTTTGGCAATAACTCAGGTTAGATGCTTTCTGTGCTCTATGAATCTCTTAAAACCTCCTATGGATCTTCCATCCCTGCTAACATTTCACATCCTGTATGGTACATACAGCAAACCAAGACAGAGTAATTTAGACTTCCAGTAAATAAATAAATCTGCTCTCATGGACAGCAGTCGGAATTAATGTCTGGAAAGACATGGATCTTTTTTTATAATGAGAGTGTTAATACACTGGAACAGGCAGCCCAGAAGGAGGTGAGTGCACCACCCCTGGAAACATCAAAGGCCAAGGTGGACAGGGCCCTGAGAATGAATGAAAAATTGAAATTGGCCCTGTTTATTGCAGGGTAGTTGGACTAGATGATCATTAAAGGTCCCTTCCAATCCAAACCATTTTATCATTCTATGAATATAGGAATATAAGTACTCATGGATATTTTCTTAAGCATTAATTTTTGTGATTCGAAGCTATGCATATTAAAGATAACATCTTTGGGTTTAATAATCTTGAATTATCATTCTTCTAAAAATGTATGTAAAAATGTTTCTGAAGCCATGTGATCTTTTGGTAATCAAGCATCCGGTGGAAAAGAATTCCATTACTTAATCATCATCATAATGTGAAGAAGTGACTCCTCTTGCTTATTTTGAAACTACCACTTAGTTTAATTTGTTTGGTTTATCAAGTAGGAATTTTGTACTCTGTTCACCTATTGAGTGCTGCTACTCATGATTGTGTAGACTTCTATCACACCTGTTTTTCATGCTAATGAGTTTATCTAGCTTTATCCCGGTTTATCTAGCTTCTCCTTCAGTGAAGGCTATGTCTGGAATTATTCGTACCAGATCACTGAAATGCTAATTCCCAGATGGTAGCTTCTGGAACAGACATTTTCAGGCAGTTCCAGTCCTTCTTGTGAATCATGTCTTTTCTTCCCTCTCCCTATACAATGACTTTTTTTGTACTTGTCCTGGACTACTGCTTCTGCCCTGTATGCACACTCTTGAATTCTCAGCTTTGACAATCACGTAGACTGATTTTTCTTTCTGGCTAACTGTCTACAGTCAACAGATTATGACTCCCACTGGCAGTCTCAAAACTGATAAATGTCTTAGATTTGTGTATCAAACAGCTGTTTTAAGGATCCTTAAACAGTTTCAACCTCTGTTTAAAGAAAGCAGTCATTGGAAGGAAAAAGTCAAAAGAAACAATGTGATGATACTTGGAGTAAACAATTCTTAATCCTTTCAGACATATTTTCAATGTGCAGAACAAAAACCAGTCCCTTGCTCTATTTTGTAGCTTGGATCACTTAAAAAAATCCCATTGATTATTCTGTCATGGTTTGACTTACCAAGTTGCCTTTGTACTTGATTGTCTGGAAACTGGCTCTCTGCTTCATCCTGAAAGAAGACTCACCTCTCACTGTCGCAGACTTCTTTTAAAACTGTGTGGGTCTGTGAAACAGGAGAGAAAAAAGAAGGCTAAGTACCTGCTGGGGAGTCCATCTGTCAGGTGGTGATACTAAATTAACTTTCTATGTAAAAGTACAGCTCCTCTTCAGTGGTGAATAAGAGTTCTTCTGGATTTTCAGATAAAACATCAAATTTATTTTCCTTACTGTGTAATGTTAGGACTGTTGTGTTTTGTTTTGTTTTGTTTTTTACATTGTTAACTGGTTTAGTTTAGATTTATTCAGGTTGCTTTACCATTTTCAAGGTGTTCCTGTGGTTTTCAAAACCTGCGGGAATTATGATGCTTCATAAAGCAGGCACCCACTTCTGGGAGAGCAATTCCTAGCATGCTAAACTAGGCATCAGTGCTCTAGATACATTGTATGCAGACAGGAAAGCTCTGACATGCAGATTGTGTGCGTTGGTAAGGAGTTGCTTGGATGTCCCCCAAGAACAGAGGATGCCTTGCTCTAGGACCATGGTCCTGTCCAGCACAGGCCTGGCCTCACTGCCAGCCCTGACCTACCCAGCACCTCCTTTGGAAAAGGTTTCTGGCAATTCTTACTCTCGCTCTCACAGTTACTTGCTCTTTAAATCCAATTTAAAATTGATAAAAATGTCATGAGAGTTGATATTGACAAATACCTGCCTCAAATATTAAACATTTCAGGATCTTAAGGATGTGATCCTCATTTTTCTTAAATTGTTTCCTTTTTCCCAGAGTTTGTTTCCTAAACCTATCTAGATTTAGGAAACAAACTTTGAGATTCATTTGCACTCCACTAGTTGTCCAAAGGTTTTGCTGCATGCCTGGCCAGCTGTTCTGATATTCATCTGGAACATGAATCTTTACCTATACTTTAGGAATTCACATAACTGCAAAATTAGTTTCAGTGCCTCACTGGTGTATAATAGGGAATCTATTTCAAAGTATTTCCCCTCCTCGCTTTTACAGCCATTGGTCTTTTTATTATCAGAATTGTTATGCTATAGAGGTATTAAAATTTTTTGCTTCATCTGAAGAAAAACAGGGAAAAAAATACTTCTGAGTTGTATTTATTCCTATTGACATAGCTGCTTTCTTTTTCTAGAGGGAAAAATTGAACTTCCAGAGATCTTGCTAGTCATAAAACTGCTGAAGCAAGGTCAGGCATTTCAATGTGGATATAAAATGTTAATATATGGGGGCCATTGTCCCACACTCAAAAATTTATGCATTACATCAATACAGGATCATTCTTTTCTTGGTTAAATTCACCTAGTAATTTCTGACTGTATTCATGGCCCAAGGATATATTTCTTTACAGTTAAATATCACTAGCTTAGTATTTTGATAGAAGAAATGCAGAAAACCATTTATAAATTACACAATAATAAGTGAATAGAAAGTTGCCTCTTGGAAGAAATGCTACAGAGTATATAAAAATACAATATTCCGTTTCAATTATTTATGCTGAAAAGCATTGGAAGAAATCCCAGTTGGAGTTCTAATGCAATTTAAGATCATCTTCATTCTTGCTTCTCTAAGAATGTAAAAGCAATGATGTATTGACAGTCAGGCAACACAAGATAAATGTAGTCTTAGAAAAACCTTGAGATGATCAAAGTAAATTTTGGGACCACACACTTTTCTATATTTTGTACAGTTCCAGACATATTGTTGTAATAAATATCTTTCCCATGGCATTAGTAATTACAGGAGCATGCAAGTAAAATGATCAGTGTCCTCTCCCTCCCAAGTTTTATTCTTTAAATAGATCTTTTAGAGATTAATGTACTTATCTCCTCAAAAACAGGATTGAGGGGTTATTTGATCATAATTTCTAGCTGCCTTCACAGGGTACTTCACAAAGTACAGGATATTAAAGAAGTGTTTAATCTAGCAGCAAACAATGCTATGAGTACAAGAGATGTAAGAATTCAGGCAGAAAATACTTATAATTTTTTTTTTTATGGAATGAGTATCCAGTAAAGCAAAACATGAAGAAAAGAGTAGATACCTCATATTTCAATGTCATCAAAGCCAGACTGAATTCTTCTGTGGAAAATCCCAGGCATTGGGTCAAAGTTGTGGCCTTGATATCAAAATTAACCTACATGACTGGCCCTAATCACCTGTGCCCTTAAAACCAACTTTCCCCTCTAATTTGCATTTCTACCTTGCCTTGTATAATGCTGACAGTTTTCATTAACTTATTGAAATACTTCTTCAATGCAAAGCAATGTATTGACAGTGATAAATGCACAAAAAGTCTGGAAAATATTTTATATGTATCCTCTAATTTGCAGAAGTAGATACATGGATGAAAGCTGAGATAGGCCAAATAAACTTAGCAGAAGCATGTGAGGACATCATCAGTAGAGTCTGCTGGTTATGCAGAATTGTAGAGGTTAACACTAAAAAGAAAAAAAAAATAGAAAAAGAAAAGTCAACTGGATCACTTGCTTTTCTGTGGACAATATTCAGCTCCAGGGGACAGCATCTTGTAGCAGTAGCAGTTGACTTTCTGCTAGGTCAAGGCACAAATGTAACCTCATGTCTTTTCATAAAGGGACAGATGTTTCATGCTCCAGTCTCACTACACTCCAAAAATATAAAGTTGAACGAAAAGTCAAGACAAAGTCATTCCTCACAAAAAGTATGCCATCATCTTTTCTTTTCTTGGGAAGGGATCAGTGTTTCATAGGAAAGGAGATATTTATACTTTCCAGCTGATTTTCCTGACATCTAATGATTAAACAAATATCTGGTGTAGAGCAGTGCGTGTACATGTACCTGTACATGTAGAAAGCACATTTATTGGTCCTTTTTTGTATTATATTAAGGTAATAGAAAATTAATTTAAAACTATTTTGGCTGGGGACTGTTGTCTCTGGAGATTGAGATGGAATTGCCAGCAGGGTAGTGTGGCAGAGTAGTCTAAAGTACTGGATTTAAGGCTCCATCTTTGGGGACATGGGTTTGAATCTCACTGCTGCCAGGAATAGTTTCTAGGATGGAGTTGGGCTGAGTATAGCTGAACACAAGTACAGGTTTGGACAGAAGTGGTGGGAGAGCAGCCCTGCAGGAAGGGATCTGGGAGTGTTGGCTGACAGCAGGGTCAATAGGAGTCAGCAGTGTGTCCCCAGCAAACCCCTTGCTGGGGCACATGAAACACAGCATCATTAATTGTCAAAAGGGGTAATTACCTGCCAGTGCTGGCAGCTGGAGGAAATGAGGCTGAGCAGCAAACTCTTTGCTCTCTACAGACACCTGAGGAAGTAAAGTGGGTACCAAGGTGATGATCTCCTTTCCCTGGTGTCCAGTGATAAGACACATGGGAATGGTTAAAAACTAAGTTAGATGAGCTTTAGGAAGCATATTTTTTTTGAGAGAGAGTGGTCAAACCGTGGAACAGGCTTCCTAAAGAGGTGGTGGATAGTCCCAAGCCTGTCACTGTTTGAGAAGTACTTGGACAATGAACTTAATAACATTCTTTACGTTTTGATCAGCCCTGAATTGATTCAAACAGTTGAACTAGTTAAGGAGGACATGGGACTGCTGGAGGCCATGGATATGAACAGGGGCCTGGAATACCACTCCTGTGATGACAGGCTGAGAGAGTTTTGGTGTTCAAGAGAAGAGAGGGCTCTGAGGAAACCTTAAAGCACTTTCCAGTACTTAAAGGGGGGCTGCAAGAAAGCTGGAGAGACTTTTTAAAAGGACATGTAGTGGTAGGGGAAATAGCTTTAAACCAAAAGAGAGTACATTTAGATGAAATGTTAGAAATTCTGAAGTGTGAGGCTGATGAGGCACTGAAACAGATTGCCCAGAGAAGTTGTGGATGCTCCATGCCTGGCACTGTTCAAGACCAGGTTGGAGAAGGCTTTGAGTAACCTGGTCTAGTGGAAGGTGTCCCTGCCCATGGCAGGGTGATTGGAACTAGATGGTCTTTAAAGTCTCTTCCAACCCAAACCATTCTATAATGGTTTCTGTGACTATGACTGTTGTAGGACTCTTCCAACTGAAATAGTTTGTTCCTCTCTCTTTTGCTGTGCGGCCTTCTTGACTCAATGCTGAGCTCACTTGAGCAATCTGTCTTCCCAACATGAACAGACATCGGAAGTCCTATGAAACACTCATCTAAGATGATTTCACACAGCTTCATCTCCTATGAAAATATGGGTAAGCACCTTCACTAGTCCAGGCACTAGTCCTTCATTGACGTCACTCATGAATTTTTAAGAAGGGCCATCACCTCAGGGTTACTGTAAAGTTCCAGATATAGGTGTCACAAGAAACATTGTACTCACATTTGCATTTCAAGTCCATCAGTCTAAGAAAACAGATCTTCTTGCAGAACCACTCTATATCTCAAATATTGAGCATCTTGGCTTTGCAGGAATAGCTTGAATTCTTCCTGTGTGAAATAATGTCCTTATACAGGCTTAAATACCTGCTTTTACAGGAACTTGATCTCAAAGTATGGCTGAGTGGAGCACATGGTGCTTAAAATGGCAGCAAACCTGTGTTTGTAAAATTCACAGATAGATCCATCCTGAGCAATTCCTTTTATCCTTAACTCTTTCATGCTCCCTTCCATGACATCTCCTTACCTTACTGCCTACAGATACTCCATCTAAAATTCAAATGATTATATTATTGGAGACACCTTTAATTCTCTGACACCTCTACTTCTCTGACACGTCTAAATATTTTCCTTTACTGTTTGCAGCAGACCCTGGAGCACCGTCCCATTCCTGCCCTCCCTCCTCTCCTCTCCCCCATCCCAGACGGTATCTATTTTTTCTTACATTCAATCCTCTTTTTTTCCACCTCCCTGTATGCATAAAGAGACATGCACACTATTTTTGTTTGGCTGTGGAAAGTTTGACTTTTCAAAGTATTTGAAAGTATTACTGTCCTTACAGTAATATTTGAAAAAGTGTTTGAAAATATTTGACAGTATTTAAAAATATAGAATTTTTTGCACTAGTTAGAGGCCATAAAATATCCCAAATTATGCCTTAGAGAAAAAGGCAGCAAGCACTTTTGAAAGTACTGGCTTGTGCCCACCGATGGAAACACATTCCCTTAGCACAAATGAAAGGGACCCAGAGCATGTGTCTTCAATCACAGTTCTGTGTTCTGTTGGTTAGATCGTGCTATTGTTATAAAATAAACTAATAAAGTCCTTCAAGAAGGATGAAGCTGTGGTTGGTTGTTTAGGCTTTTTAAATTATGATATCTGCACCTTGCGGCATCTCTCTGTGGCCACAGACTTGCCAGTTACACAGAAAAAAGAAGGAGAGACTGTCTGCTTTCAAATGTCATACCTTCACTGGGTGAATAACTTGTGCCATTGAGGCTATTTAATTTTGGACCACAGATTCTTATTATATGACAGAGAGTACTAACTTTTAACAGTACCACAGTGGAGAAGTCTCAGCACCTAAATCATGTAAGACTTTTTTTCTCATAGTATTCTGGTAATTTCTCATAGCTACTTCTAAAGAAAATACTGGACAATGTACTGGATTTCTTTTCTGTGTTTGTAGAAAACCTTCTGCTAAGCAGCTTACTAGTGTCTTCACTACCTAGCCTGAGACATGGGTGGCATATCATATTAATTGAGGCAGCATTATGATCAATGGCTCTTTGTGGCAGTCAAAAGTAGATAACACAGCCAAACAGCTCCAGATGTCCAGCAACTCTCCATACTAGGCTGACAAGCACATCTAACTCTTGATTTTCCTCAGATGCTCCTAATGTTCCTTTGCAAGTCTTGCCTAATCATCTCATTTCTCAGACACAAACACTTCTGGTGCGCTTCTTACTCTTCTAATGTGTCCCAGTCTCTGCTACCAGTTTGTAGATGTGTACCTTTCACATTCCAGCTGTAACCTTCAATTGTGTATATAGTTTCCACATGCATTTAATCTTCAGGATGAAAGTGACCCTTGCTGTGCTGTCTGGCCATATTATCATTTCTGTCTTTGTTATAAGTGCATTAACCCACCATAAGCTCTTTGGAGTCAGTGGGTCACAGGAATGACAAAAGCCATCTTCCATCACCTAGTGACCATGCAGGACAGTATCTCCTACCCATCTTTTCTAATTTCTCAGGTTTAAATGAGTCAGAATATTTCTATTCTCTGATGCAGCTATATAGCAAATCATAGATTGTTCCATCTGAACATTCTTTCTGTCATTTCATTAGTCTGGATGTTCTTGTTCTAAAGTAATAAGCCAAGCATTTCTCTGCTCGCACAAGGAGATCACTCAATACCTATTTTGGGATGCCATGTGCTGAAGACAGAACACTCTGTTTAGCAGTGGCAGAACGGACTGACATGTCAGGAGGAGACTAAAATTTTGGAAAGTGGAAAAAAAAATTCTTAAAGGGGTATTATATGTCAAAATAAAACCAAAAGCAAAACCAAACACACAGTAACTTGAACAAAAGAACCCGTGAGATTTTATGCAGATATTGTTCTTTATGTGAGTCACACTAGATGAGCAAATCTACTTATCTCAAGATTTGTTTTTCTGGTGATTTCCATAAAAAGTATTTATTATTGGCAACAAATGATCAGACTTTAACAGGGACATGGTAGTGTTGTAATTATTTTCTGAAAGCTTTGTTTCTTTCATGACTATTGCAAAGCTGTAGTATCTCAAACTAATTATTTTAGATGAGCATTTAAACCTGTTTTTCTTGCACAGTACTGTACAACAAATTCTCAAGGATCTACATACTTCTGTGTGGGTTTTCCTGTCAGCTACAGCTTCAATATGTTCATTAAGTGACTTGATTAATATAAGTGTCCTATGTGTTTGAATGCTTTTGTCATGGGTGGCATTTTTTCAGGATGAATTGGTATATCATCATTGTAACCTTCTCATCACTTTCCTCAGTGTCTCTGTGCATCTGGGACTGGTACAGCCATCATCACCTCATCATGTTGTTGTCCAAACTATCTGTAAGTGTTTCTTTGCTCTTTTATTAAAACATCCCCTATTTCATTCTATTGCAAGAGGTAAATGTATAATCTTGCAGCTGCTGTATAGGGTTTGAAATTGCTCAATTCAGCTGATTGATTCTGTAACCTGGCTTGCCAGGACCTGTCCTTGTTGTCAATGAAAATGTTTTTGTCAACTTGTTGTTGCTGCATATCAGCTATTGTGCAGATAGGATGATGCTATCTCAAGATAAACCTGATATTCTCTTGTGAATGCTTGTTAATACAGATTTTCTTATCTGCCATTTTCTCTTCCTAATTTTGATGAAACTGTTAACCCATATGTTTGACTTAGTGATGTTTTTATGACACTTTTTTGTTGTTGTTGTTGTTGTTGAATTCTAATTGAAATTCCTTCACTATTTTCTAGTTAGGCTGTTCTCATAGGAGCTCTGAACACGAACACTCTATTCTTGGTATTTCTGAAGCTGGCACTTATTTCCCCCTTTCAGCTTTTTAACATGTCTTATCTGCTCTTTCCCTGGGTGTAGATAAGGAAAGGATCTGATTTTGATCGAACCCAATACTTTTCTTGGACTACAGCAGTTCCTAAGTATTAGGATTTCATTACAAGTGCAATATTTTCAATTGGTTTCTAATAAAATGAATTAATACTTTCAGGAGTTTCCTGCCCACTGTGTGTGATAAGAGAGATACTTGTAGGTCCTCTTCACATTTTATTTCACCAAGGCATTCAAATGGATTTGGAAATCTTTTTTCTTTTATTTCCAATCCTCAGAATTTCTCTGAGATAAAGATAAGAATATTTTCTAGGTACTCTTCATTTATCACTTGGCTTTCACACACTGACAGGTTTTCAAATAAAACAACAAATCTTTGCTTTGTGTGGGCTATGGTTGCTTTTGACAACATGTTGTGCTGTCCTCTTTATATATCAGGAAGCCAGATTGTGACCAAGGATTTAGCATTTAAAGTAGAGCTCACTCTAATAAACTCAAGGCACAATAGCTTCATCAGACACGCTTAGTCCAAGATCCCTTCAGTAATTAGATATAATTAAACAGAATTGGAAGAAGTGTGACTTTTGTAATTCTGAGCTGCCCCTTAAATTCAAACCTAGGAGGCCTATGTCTAAAATTGCCTTTAGTGAATTTGAAGTTTGGGATTTTTTTTTCCTTTGGAATACAATCTTGTTCACTACCAGGATAATATTGTAAAGATCCCTATGTACGTCTTTAGTGATAAACTCTAGAGTATGTGAGGCTTTGTGACTATGTTGTTGAAGAACATTGTCAATTTTGTCAATGGGAAGTTATTTTAAAAATATCTATAAACATACTAGGTAGGTTTATTTTTGCTCATATTTATGTAGGCTAAAAATAATCTAAAAGGAAAACCAAGAGGCAAATGAAAGCCAAGACACCATCTCTGAAATCTGGAAAAATGAAACAGCCAGTGAATCTGCTTTTAAGGATGGTATTTAAGATATACTATAGTCCATTTCTTTTTCTCTCTTGCACCAGTCTTAAAAAAAAAGAGAGATGTCAAGAGAAAATAATTTTTAAAAAGCAATGCCTCCATTGTTGCCTTGATATTGATCTGTATAATCTGAGTTTTCTTTCTGACATTAGCCTTTGGTCCCCAATATATTTTAGAGAATAAAATGCTGACTATATGTTTTGCAATAAACATCAAGAGAAATTATGAACTACATTAGGCTTTACTTAGTCTTCTGCACAGTGACCTCTGAGAATCTTACTGTTTAGTTCCTATAAATCAATGTTCTTGTTGATGCAATAAAATTTCTTGTAGAAGGGCTGTTTTTTCCCCTTTCGTAGAAGGGGATTTCTTTAAGACACACTTTCTTTAAAGATGATCCACGATCATTTAACACAAGACTTCATCTAAAACAAATAAAGGATCATTTACTCAAGACTTTTTTAGCCTGTTGCAGTCTCTGCTGAACATGTTTTATTTCTCATTTGAATTTGCTGTTAGCTGTGTTTTTAAGAGAAGAGATATTATCATCTATCACTCGAACCTCTTTAAAAAATCCCATCCATCCCTTATGTTCTCAGATCTGCTGTTGCATATCTTCTTAACAAAAGTTAATGTGTCAGAGACCTCCAAAATTATTTATTTTTCATGCCACACCTAACACAGAAGCATATCTTCAAAGCATAGGCAGTCACTAGTACGGAAAACCTTCCTAAATGTGTTATATTGAGTGCTACTTGATTTTGTTTTACAGTGTTGGTATTCTATTTTTTTTTTCTGAATGGGTTAAAAAACAAAGTAACATATAATTATTGCATTCTGAGTCACACTAAAGATCTAGTGAGATAAAGAAGTGTCCAGGAAGAGGACACTGAGGAAGAGTAAGAGGAAAACAAAGATATACAGTAATGGTCCCTAGTACTCTTTCACTCAGCTGTGGAGGATTACTGAGACTGTTGCAGTTTCTCTTGGTGACCTCCTATGTATGTCACTTGCAAGAAACTCTATGGTCAACATTTTAACTCAGAAAACTTATTCATATTCACAGAATCCTTTGCCAGGAGGACTACAGTTTTACCTGCTGAATTAGGAACTACCCCCTTTCCTAACAGAATATTTGGGATAATGAGAACATTGCATATATAATTTATTTACCTATTTATTTATATATGTAATGTTATCCAGCTTGATAGCTTTTATAGGATGAATTACAATATCCCAAAATTTCTTCCAAGTGACATTGGTCAGTTGAGAGCTTCTCGTTTTGTATATTAATCTGATACTGCTTTTCCCTGTGTGTATCAATTTTCACCCACCTGCACTGTATTTTGTCTACTATTAGAATATCTGGTTACCTTTCCCAGCCTGCCATCATCATTAGTATCTTCAATTACGTTGCATCATCAGAAGCACAGGTACTTCTTCAACGTCATTACTGGGTTATTTATGAAGATGTTGAATGGCACAGAACTCCACTACTGATCTCCCCATACCACACTCCTGTTTCCATTTCTGTTCTCTCAAACTTTCATTCATTTCCTTCATCCATGAAAGAATCCCACTGCACTGATGCAATCACTCACTGTTTTCCTTAAGATTTTGCAATAAAGATCATTGTGAAGACTTTTGGAAATCCAGATGGACTATATGTACTTAAACATTTCTGGTTAAGTCTGTCTCTGCGATTATTGACTTTGGGGGCAGAAATTCTCTTCACAGAAGTCTCTGGATCTTATTTTCACCCAAGAATTAACAAAGAAATTCAGTATATTTATCCTTTCCAATTCTCGTTACTGATTTGCTTCATATGAAAGGATTTTTAAATTATTTTTTAAGATTATTTAATAAAAATGCTATCAGCCAGAATTCATGTATTGAGTTTCAAGTGAGAGGCTACCTTCTAGATTTAGTAGTTTATCTATTTCTTCAATGAATTTATTTGAACTCCTAGGTGAATACCACCTTGTTCTGGTGAGTGGCTGACATTTGTTATGTCTCTGTATAACCATGTTAGTTCAACTTCAATTATAGCCACTCCATAAATACCTCAATCCCCAATCGTGCCAAGGGATTCCAGACAAAAACTTTCACCATAAAATGATGAATATAAGTTAAAATAATACGTTCAACTTCTGAAAAATATTTTTTTCCTAAATGCTCCTTTATATCTCCATGTACTACGTACATCAGAAGAGAATCCTTATTTCACCCTTTGCAAGAATGTTATGAAAGGAGTTTGATTTGTTTTGTTAGCTGACTTCAAAACTTTTTTATTTGTCTGGCTCACAGCTTCTAATACAAGCGCTATTACTACACTTCAAAGTTTCCCTCCTTCCTAGCTGTCTCAAGTACAAAGCAGAGAATCTCTTTATCAGTCATCTGGTAAGATTTTTTCCCCTGTGTTGCAGTAATAAGCAGAGAGGACTCATTTTCTTCATGAAGGAAAAGTCAATTCTTTATTCACATAACTCATTTTTATACAGTTTTTATAGACCTCGTGTTCAATGCCAGTTGGCTACTCAATTCTTGCCACTCAATTCATTGGCTAGAAGGTGTTTTTTTGTGTAGTTTTTAAGATTTTTTCCATTCACAGGTGTTTACATATTTATCTTTGTAGATTCTCATGGGACAGGTCTTTTGTTGTGACAGGCGCAAAATTATTTTCTTCACAAGACTAAATTGTGTCAACTGACTTTCATTCTCAAGATTCTTTCACATGGGAACTTCTCTAGCTGCTTAGCTGTACTTTGAAAAGTAACAGGCCTAAGCCCTGATTCTATAAAGCTTTTCTTTTAAAAGATTCCTACCTGTATGCAATACCCCTGCATTTGTATCCTCTCCACTATATCGTTATGCTACACATCAAATATTCATGTCTATTTTTTTTTCCTGACCTAATCCTGATTCTTTTCCTGACATTTATTTTGTGATTGAAGGATTGAGGGTTGAGTTGGTGAAAGAGGCAGTCACAAGTCAACTGACATTGCTCCACGTCATTCATGATCCTCCCTCTCAAGTCAGCAAAGCAATTTTCTCACACTAATGTCTTCTGGACAACTAGGCCAATATGAATTATCTGAAAGAAAAATGTTAGTTCTAAAACATGATTTAGAGAGCACTTTCAACTGGCAAGTTTCAAGTCATTATTAAGGAATAAAGTAAACAAAAAGGGGGTTTAAAAGTAAATAGAAATAATAAAGTCTGTTCCTATATCCACACTTAACTGTTGTCAAGTTGGCCCTCAAGTGGTACATGAGGGTGTATTGTAAAAAAGGCGGGGAATCCTACATATCCCAGCTTGAGCTCTGGCTACAGTGTTTTACTTTCCAACCCTTTCAAAGAGCAAAAAGAAGGAAACACAGCACAAATATTTTCAGAATAATCATACCTGAAGCAGTAAAATATCTCATAGATTTTTTTCTAAATTACTTCACATTGTGCCGTGTTTCTATGTTAAAGTACAATATAGACATTGTTCTTAGTGGAAGCAACTCATCAGGTTTCCATGAAGGTTGTATATAACAAAAATCCAGAAAAATGTGTTTGGAAACCACATATATTTATTTTGAGCATTTATTTTATGCATTGAGCCATAGTTTGGAAATAAAATCTCAGATCTAGCCAAGAACCCAGCTCCTAACATTTCTCATATTTTCATGTTTACTTGAATGGTGCAAAAGTAAAGAGTCCATCTTTTGAAATTATTCAGATATTGCCAGAGACCTTTGCTTTCTACCTGTTTGAGTATATGTAGAATTATCTTCAGACTGACAGCATCCCAGTTACCTAAATGCAATTTGTGCACATGCATACATCACAGAAAATTAAATACCATATGGTGCTGAGCCAGTCACAATTTGTACTCTTTGAAAATAGCACACTTTTGAAGCCTGATGACAAATTTTATGGGTTTTCTCTCAGTAATTTATGGAAAAATAGCTCTTAACCATTTATCAACAGAAACACTGCCTAACCTGTGGCCGTAAAAGTTCACTGCAGGAAATATTTCTAAGCAAATCACTGTCTCTAAACCATAGAAGACCTATGAAAAAAGATTTTGCCTCTCAAAATACCTACAACATTTTTTAAATTTCCTGCCTTCTCTAGTTGATGATGTGTTTTTACTCATCACAAATGAAAACATCCCAAGCAAAGGAGATAAGCCTAGCTGTTTCTCATACCCCTCAGACACAGTCCTGTTACTGTGAGTAAGATGGATTCACAGTGGAAGAGTGAGAATTTTTTGACACAGTCTGAGGATGTGTTTGTGCCTTCTATTGGTCAGCCAATGTAGCTGGGTGGTGTTGACCTAATGTTATCTTTAAATTGCTGATAAAATATCAGTATATAATGAAACAGAAATGTTATTAATTTCTGTGTTAAAAAAATAGTGTCCTTGGTCATTTGTCTACACTTTTAGAGTAACCTCTATTGCTTAGCATATTTTGTTTGCTGTGTGTGAAAGTCATAAATTACTGAAGCAGCAAATGAGCATTTAATCTTTATATTTTCATAGCAAATTCATATCTGAGATTGGAGTTCCTCGAATGAGATCCTGGGACATGTGATAAGAAGATCTGGAGAGATATTCTGTGTCTCCTGAGAGAGGCACAAAGCTCTCACAGCCTAGTGACAATTTTGCCTGATCTGAGTCAGCTGTTCCACATCCCTGTATAGGTAAGGGAGGAAGAAAGCGAGTGTTGTGACCCTTAACTAATACACTGGGAAAGGAGTCCACTGATTAACTGTTGCCTTTTCAATGAGTGCACGGGGACCCTGTCAAGGGTGATGACTGAATCTCAGCTTTTTGAGTCACATCTCGTTACTAGCAGAACCATCTATCTGCTTCAGAAAGTGGGAAAAATATCAGAAAATGGGGGAAATGGATTTGGATACCCTCTTAAAGGTGATTGGATTTTTTTCCCTCTCCTTATCTCTGCAATACATTGGAGCTTCTCTCTCGGTCTTACATCACTGTTCATCAATGACAGCCTGTGTTTTGTGTTTTAAATGCTGTTTGTTGTTTCTCTTCTCTACTTTATATTAGAAATATATATATATATATATATATATATATATATATATATATATATGAGTCGGTCTAATTAGAAACGTTTATTTTGCTCTTTCATGGAATCTGTTTGGCTTTGCCTCGCTTTCATAGAAATAAAGAGAGATAATTTGGTACTGGCAAAAATATTGTCTGTTGGATCCTCTATGAGAAGTACTCTATATTTCCCTTTTGGTCCATTCTAATTAAAATCATTGAATAAATTTATGAAAAATAAAAAGTGTGGTCAACAAATATAAGGATTTCTATGGTAAGCAAAACATCTATTTATTTTAATGAGAATTTTTATTCAAGTAAACACTATCCTTACAAAATTTTTGTCCATCAGTTTGATGGAATAACCTACAAAGACCAATATTTATTAAAAACTCAGGGAGGTTTCATTAAATCAAATCCATGTTTTCTGAGTAAAAAACCTAATTTTTATAATACATTCCTAGAACCTACTTAGCTGTGCACCGCATCCTGTGCCAGTATTTATTCAACACATCTACTCCACTCTGGTGAAACCCCACCTGAAGGACTCTGCTCAGCTCTGGGGCCCTCAACACAAGAAAGACAGGGAGGACAGACCTGGGGGAGCAGGACTGGAAGAGGGCCCAGGAAATGGTCACAGGGCTGGAGCACTTTTCCTATGAGAACAGACTGGGACAGTCAGGGTTGTTCAACATGGAAAATACTCCAGGAAAACTTGATTGCAGCCTTTCAGTACTTAAACATGGCGTACCAGAAAGATGGGGACAAATGTTTTAGAAGGGCCTGTAGCAATAGAAAAAGAAATTATGGTTTTAAACTAAAAAAAGGGCAGATTCAGGCTAGATATATAAAATATAATTATGTAAATAAATAATTTTAAATTAATTCTTAATTTTGTAAGATGTGCTGACAAATGTCTTTCATACATGTTTAGGATATTTTGTAGCTTAATAAAGATTTTCAGTTTAGTATTTAGCTCATAAGTGAAATTCTTAAGCCTTTCTGGTCAGGAATGAGATAGTTTTCCATTTAACTCATCTGAGAAGCTGACTACAGATTCTGAGTCGATGTTCATTCTCCCCTGACCTGCATAAAGTGTAAACAAACCAAGGAGAGAATGAAGATGCATATTCATAAACTCTAAACTGGGTATAAATTGCCGGAAAACTGGGGATCAAACCTTCTTTCTTCTCCTTTGTTTTCCTCTTTGCTACCAAGTTTCTTTTAATTAATAATCACATCATTGTCATGGACTTTCTTTCTTTACTGTTTTGTTTTCTAAATGTTGGGCTGGGAGTTGTATCTGGTAGAAAATCTTTCCTACTTTAATGGACATCGCCCCAGAAGATGGGAGATAGGGAATGGCAAAAAAGGAATTGAGGCCTCTGTAGCTTCCTGAGATTGCTACTCTAAGAACTATTACAAAAATTAACTTGACTCTTAAAAGGAGGCTTACTTGAGTGATCCAGTGCACCAAGTTAAATTCTAAAAGAATCAGGATCCAGTCACAGCTGTGCTTTCTGACTCCTAGTAACTTCTCATATGGCATCGATCTGGAAAGAGCAATCCTGGAAGCTCTCTGTAGAGATTTTTCAAAGACAAATTTCCTATATCTATTTTCCCTACCCAAAGTAGAGAGACTAACAATCAAAAAATGGCACTAAGACAAGAAGAGAAATTATTTATATTTGTCTATCATATAAAAAAAATAATAAACCAATGTGCACTAGATCTGAACCTATAAATATGCTGGTCTTGGCTCATAATTCTGTCATTTTCATGACACCTACAGACTCTTATCTCTGAATTTTTGTCCTACTACAGTTGTGCTATGTGTGTATGCCATGATATGGTGTACCATTACCACAATATCTCATGTTTCATTTAATATTCCAGCCATTTGTTTGCCAAGAGGAGGCATTATTTTCTGGCAGTGGAAGTAACTACTATATGGCAATTTTTCTGATAATTTGTCTATTTATATATATTTATATTAAAAAATAAAAATTCAACAACATAAGGCTAGAACTTTATTCTCTGTTTGATGTATATAGTAATAAGCTAGTACTTATAAATTGTTAGTACCTATTATACATAAATTACTCTTTGTGAGTTTTGAACAGCCTGCTGTTATTGCACTTGCAATTTTCCTGAGTCTTGTATGCTGTATTATCTGCTATAAAAAGTGTTGTCTATGCACCACACAAAAATATTTGGTATTGGCAGTCATTCCAAGAATTTCTCCCACTCTAGCAGTGGAAAACTATTTATTTGTAGAGACAAGTATATATATTTTTTTGGTGAGTCAAGTAATAAGCAAAGATTTCCACATTTTTTCTTTACAGTTACCAACAAGGTTACACATAGTTATTTATTTTAGTCATTCTATAACTTCCGATGAACAACAAGCTTATCCTGTTTCTCTTTCATCTTAGACTGAGAAGAACTTATTAATGGATATCAACTTGAAGGCATTTGGTCTCTTTCATCTCCACCCTGTGCACTTGTTACATTCCAAGTCCTGGTACTGGGCAAGGAAGAATTCACTGTATCTATGGAGCTAAGGATTTGTTGTTAATCCAATTAATGTTTTAACAGACTAATAGTCGAAATTCTCTAACACAGAGAAGTCTTACAGTGTAAATTGCTATAACAAAAATATCCCACTCCAACATCCCAAAACTTCCTAATATTTACCTTTTCCCTTGATCTTGTACTCGTCCCTTCAGTGTTCTTTGGGTCTTAAGGAGAAAACTTCCAGTTTTCTCAAGAAAAATTGCAGGTAGTGGTGTATTTTTAATGAGCTCTCAATGTCTGGAGGCCTTTGTTTGGAGAAGAGTGACATTAATGGTGGAGGTATCTTCCTCTTTAATCCCAGGACCTGCTTGCGTGTGTTGTCATGAGTTTCCTTGCCCCAGGCTGCTGCCTTTGGCTGCTCCTAGGTGAGTGTGAGTTTGGCCCTGCAGCCTGCTCAGGCTCGGCTCCAGAGCTCTTGTTTGCCAGGCAGACACTCCCTGGGTTTGTCAGATCCCTCTCACAGGCACTGGCACAGATCTGGCTCAGGCAGGGCAGGCAACAGGTACAGGGCCCCGAGGCAGGAGCTGAAACCAGCCCAGCCCAGCTCTGGGCTAGGGAAGTCCAGGCCAGTGCAGACCCTGGGTCACTTTGCTTGGAATGAAAAAAGCCTTATTTATGCAGGAACCAAGAGCTTCAACCCCAGGATCTATTTTTAGATTATTTTTTTCTCTGATGCATTCTTTTCTGCTGTAACATGTCTTCATTCTCTAGAAGTGATCAAGGGCTTGACAAAACTGGATAATGTTGTGTGTAATAGGATAAGGAAATATTTTATTCAATTTTCAATTCAATACATCTTGTTAGTCTACATATCAATTTCCTGCAAAGGAGAAAACATTACTGGAGTGAGCTATTAGCTTTGCCTATTTATGCTGTTTTGTCGGTAACTCCCTGAATGCTAATAGAATGTTTTAATAAGTTCTGTCTGGATTCTTCTTCAAATCAGTTTGTGTCCTAAATATTTTTATGTTCATATTTCATTCAGTTCTGTTGCAGCTCTCTGCCCTGATGCTGTGAAGAGTTGCTCTTACATGGCTTGTAGACTTTTGCCTCTGCAGTGATCTCTACCAACTCTGAAAAAGCCTTGCAAGGTGAAATAGCCCACTATGGCTTTTTCATGGCTTCTGCCAAATTATTTTTGCCAATTTATTTTTCCTTCCTTTGTACTTGGCTGAGCTTCTGATTTGACAGACTTTGGTTTTTTAGTAGTACCCCGACTTTTTGGTCTCAAAAGAAAACTGTATGTTATATTTTATTGCATTTATTATAAAAATTCCTACATATAAACATTTTCTTCATGAAATAAACTTGAATGACAGGCTCTTTTTTTCTTTTTTGATCACTGATGATTTTTTGCTTTAACCATTTGGTACATTCTGGTTAAAACAAGAAAAGTCAGAGCTTATCTAGCCTTACTGGTATAATTGTATTTATGGATGTTTAGTCCCAAATAATGTATCATTGCGTTTGTCCACCCTCCTTTGGCTTGTGTATTTAATTCCAGAGTGAGCAATATCCTGAAGTACTGCGTCTGTCTGGAAGTGTTGGTAAAATGGCAACTATAGGTTGAACTGCAGAGTTACTCCTGGGAGTGAAAGATACACCCAGTTCTTTAGTCTGAAAGGCTTTATACTGGTATAATTCTGTTTACTGCACACAGCTATACTTGCAATAATGCACTGCAGAGCTCTGAAGTGTATAGCAGACAAAAGTCCTGCTGTGAGGAGGGGGAGTGGAAGATGACAAGCAGGGTAGGGGAAGAAGCTACAGCCAAGGTATCCTTTTACAATAAAAAACAGTTACCAAAATGCCAGTCAAAAACTGTGCCACAATTATCAAACTAAGAAATCAACCCCATATTCAGCATATGTGTCAGTGGCTGTGAACATTCTTGGCAGAGTGCATTGACAGAAATCAAAGCTTTCCATTCAAGTGAGGAGATAGAGAAAACAAAGTGATTTCTAATCCCCATGCAGCTTTTATGATTTGAATGAACTTGATTTTTTTCCCCTCCAGTAAGCTTTTTATTTTCTGAATAAGAATGTGAGGTTGCTTGCTCAGCCTTCGTCTCAAGCAGTCTGGTGCCTGGGTCTCCTGTGGCGCGTTGCCACAGAGGTGTACTTGCAGCAGATTAAGCCACACAGATCTGAATTTCATGATCTTTTACTGTTTGTCATCTCTTACATTCTTCATTCAGAAACTGTTATGATCCCCATGCATTCATTCCCTGGCCTAAACATTGTTCCCTTGGTAGCACTGGCGCCGGCAGTAGACTGAGTTGTCAGCACGGTTTACATCTCCATTAAGAAATACAGTTCTCTATTGCTGCTCAAGGTCAGCATACTCCTTATGAAAGATTTTACAAAGGGAACAAATGTCACATGACAGGGAATATGAAGGCAGGTCATTTGCTACGCATTTTTAGAAGCTTGGGTAGGAAAGTCTTAACCTTGTTCCATAAATTACAATGCAGAATGTCCTCTGTGTTCAAAAATTGCACCTTTTTATCTGAGGTCAATATTTCTACAAGGTTTTATAGTGAAACAAGTCTTTGAAGCACAACTTTTTTTTTTTTAATTTAAATAATAATGGCATTAGTTGGTTAGCCTGATATTGGTAAATATTAAGGACTGCAGATTTTGGGGAAGTAAAAATAGTAGATATTTTTAATTTCTTGAAAAACATTAGTGTGCATTGCATTTGAAGCTCTAAAAATCACAAAAAGTAGGAATTGCAATAATACCTATGGAAAGGCAATCTTCTCAACCTTAAACAAAAAGGAATCACTTCACTGTCATTATGAAGCTATTCACTGTAGTCATAGAGACTGAGGTGTTTCAAAAACAAATTATAGAAATTCTGTTAGTAGTAATCATAGTAGATTCATGTCTGAAATCAGTTCTGAAAATGATGGTTAAGAGGCAATAAAAGTAGATTTACTTAAAAAGCAATAATTTATTGAAGCTCTACTGCCTTGTGGGAAAGAATATATTTTCTTCTTATGAAAATGAAAATTGTAGATATTGTTACAGTTAGAGAAACGTTGAGACAGTATAATTTTAGAGATCTACCATTTTCCACATTTTTCTGTTCTGATTACTCTTTGACATGTTATCTTGTGAACAAACTGTTTTAAATAACTCTTCCAGCTCTTAATGGTTTTGAGTACGGAAGACTAGAGGTGCTGGATTTGAGATGAATGAATACCAAATATTATAAGACTGCATTTAGTAAAATTATATAGGAGACTGCAGAAGGCACAGAATGAGTTTCTTCCTTAGGAAAACTCCTCCATCCTTTTGCGATACTATTTTCAGTCTTGTTATGAGCAGTCTAAAAGAAGGGACAAATTTTTCTTCTTTGCACACAATAGCCTGAAATCATGACAACTGGCAGCTATAGCAGAAACTCTTACAAAATTAAACAAGCTCAGTGAAGAATTAGCAAAGCTGTAGACCATCTAACCTGTAGGCACACAAAACTCAGGACAAACAGCTGTTTTGACATTTCTAGCTGGGAATCCTGCCCTTCACAAACATATTTCATGCTCAGACATGGTCTCTTGGCTGCTTACCCTCGTCCCCATCTGTCGGGATGGCACTGTGCCCATGCACAAGGTGGTATGTCAGCTTTGGTAGGGCATAGGTGCCAAGTAAATTCTGCTGTTTGCAAAGCTTTGCATGTGCTGGTTCTTCAGTAGGAAGCCTCTGCTCTGACACAGCAAGGCTCCCTCTCAACATGACTCCCTACACTTGATTACACCTGTTGACACTTCTGTATCTAAGGAAGAGTCCTTAAATAGTACACGCAGGAAAGATTGGTATGCAGGAATGGATTTAGGAATCTGTATTGCACATACACCTCCAGGTTTATCATTCTAGACTGGGGAGAAAAATAGTGTCATAATGTATGTCATCATCATTTACTGCTTCAATTCATTATTCCCTGCCCCTCACTCCAAAAAGAAAGAATTCTAGTTATCAGCATGAGCTCAGTCAAAAAAGAAAGTGGACAATGGTTGTTGAGGTGATGAAAGAGAAACCTGACTTTTCTGTCTTATTGACTTTGTGGTGGTGAAACTGTATTTATAGCAAAGGAATAATCCTTGCTTTATCCCAGTGCATGAACTATGAGAACAGAGGAAAGCCAGCCTGGGTATTGTGTTTCAGAACTCTGTGAGCAGTCCACACATCTGAGAAAGTGTGGAGTTTCCTTAGCAATAAAGGACACAATTACCTAAAAGGATGAGAAAATTCTGAGACTGAAGAGACTTTACTTTCTTCCTGTTACAGTCCACGTAGCTGGTCTAGGAAAGAAGGCTGCACTGCCTTGGGGAAACTGAGATTTTCTGGGTTCAAATTACTCATGAAATTTTTTTTTTTGATGAAAATTTGAAAAAAAACCCAGAAAGTCTTCATCATTCCTTTTACATCTTGTATATTTTAAATTCACAGGAATGTTTCCTGTAACAACGATGAGACTTTTAGCAACTTTACCAGCTGCTCAAATTCCTGTCTTTTCCTATCTTGTTGCCATATAACTACTGTTTTATGTGTGACTCATCCCCCTGCATTTCATTATTTTAAATTTCTGCAGCTTGTATTGAAAAACTCACATGACTTGTGTTTTCAGGTGTATTTATTCTTGCTTTTCTAATACAATAATCTATTTTCCAAATACTTCTTTTATTTTAAAAACCTTTGATGCCCTGATTAGTCATAAATATCTTTAAAGAGGTTTTTAAAAGCTAGAAATAAGCACAAATAACTTGAAACCTACCAGAAACATGCCCTTCTGTTCTTATCTATCTTTGCTTTGTCTACCCTCCTACTGTAGTGAGACATGTAAATTGTGTAACTCAGAAAGATTTAATCTGGAAGAATGAGACATAAAATGATTTTGTATTGTATTTCCCCCTCCCTTGACATGAGGAGTATCCCTTTTTCTGCTTTTCTCAAATGTATCTTTCTAATTGGTGTATCTTATTTTCCCTGTTTATTTCCATAATTCAGATTGTATTTATTCTTAGGGGTTTTTTATGCTGTATGAGAAGAATACAAACGCTGATATTTTCCTAAATATTTCCCAGTCCTTTAGTAAAAAGCAGTGTTGGCCCATTTCTTTTTTCATTTTTTTTCGTTTCCTACTAAGTTATTCTCCAACCCTCCAGCACTATATCATATTATTCTAACTACATAGTGTATCATTCTACCTCACCTGCCCTACCACTCTATCTCTTTGCGTCTTTGACAAATTATCACCATTATTTCCCTTCTAACTCTTCTTGTGCCATTCATCACCCATGACATTAAATAACTGCTCTTCTATCAAAATAATATACCTACATCATCTAACCAAGTGAATATTCAACCATTTTCTATTAGAAATGGCCTGAGACTGACATGTCTGTCCCACCTGGCTACTCACAGATAAATGGATGAACTGAACTGTACCAAAAAAAAAAAAAAAAAAAAAAAAAGAAAAAGAAAGGTGAGAGGGTTTTGGGTTCCAGTTAAACATTCCTAAAATGATTTTGTTTTCCAGGAAATTACAATCCTTAGGTGCTTTGAACTAAAAAGCTTCATAATGGAAAATGCTGTCACTGACAAAAAGTATTAAGGACATTTTAATTTACTGCTTTGCAATTAACTTTCACTCTTGGTTTTTGGGTTTTTTTTTGTTTGTATGTATTGCAGTAATTTAATATTAGAAATGTTTGATCTATTGCAATTCCACCAGTTTACACAAATTGATTTAAGGCAAATCTATTCCCTATAGGTAAAAGAAAATTGGCTGAAATGGAGTATTTCACTGCCACTTATTATCCACATTACATTTTGACTGCAACTGGAAAAAAAATCGGAAAAAATTTTCTCCAAATTTCCCAAAGCTAAAACATGAAGCCATGTAGGCCTTTTGAGCTGTGAAAAATTATAATGGTTTATGCTTTTTTATTATTTTGTGGGTTTAAAGGTTTGACATGACATCCATCATGTTTAATATATATGTATAAATATATATATGTATATTCATATACATATTTATGGATGTATATACATACATATATGTATGTAAATATGTATACATACGTGTGTGTGTGTGTATGCGTATAATAAGTTAATACAATATGAAACTAAAACAAACTAAAATATCTGGTAATTGCATTGAAATGTTAGTATTAGATATTTAGGACCTTGAATAGGATAATAAGTTGGGCCATGAGTACTCAAATAAGAAATTGCTTACTGTACTAAGAAAAAGCATTTTAAGGTAACATTTTTAAAAGTGATGTTATACCAAGTGTTGAGAACAGGTGTAAAAGGCTTTGTGACTCTCAGCGTGGAGGAGTGTGAAAATTAAGCAACCTTTTTATTCTCTGTTACTGACATGGCATTTACCAGGCTTGCAGAAAAGGGGAAAGTGGTCGTAGAAACACACTCGTCCCAGGTTATCAGCCCCAGTCCTTAGCCATTAGTATAAAATTAGGAATCTTGACTTCTATTGGCTGAGGAGCACAGCTTTGACAGAAATTTCCCTTCTCAAGATAAATGTACAGTGACGGGATCTGAACATCCTTGAGAATTCAGCTCCATTCAGGCTCAGCTGAGTGTACTGCTTTTATGTTATTAAATGGTAGAAAAGCTTTCTCAGTTCATGAGAGAAAGCTCTCTCCAGAAAAATGTTATAGAGGTGGAATCTCAATTCTTATACTTTTTCTGCATCCCTATCAACTGCATGCTATCAACATGGTGCTTTTATGGGCTTGTCAAGAACAGTTTTCTGCCCAAAGCCAGTTAAGGCAGAGAATTATATATGTTGTTTGCATCAAATTTACAGCAGTTGTCTTATTTAGGCTTTCCATGTCAGCACAGGGTGTCACTGAAATGGGGTATCATAACATTGACTTTGGTTTAGCTAAAATTCTTTGCTGATTGTAACTTTAACTTCTCCCCTTTTAAAAAGGAACATTTAACCTGTACTGTGACCTTATGACTATTGCCAAGAATCAAGAATACTTTTCCTTTTTTCTATTCTGATTTCAGTCTGGCCAGCTTTTTAATTTAACAGCATTTTAATGAAACTCATGAAATTCAAATGCAAACTTTAAGCACTTCTTTTGTGTGTTATTTTCCATGTACCATCTCATAAATAATCATTTATTATTAATGACTTTATTCACATGAATTAAGAAAAAAACCCAAATCTCTCAGTTGTCACAATATAAAAAGAATACATTTCAGCACTCTTATTTTCCTTTTCTTTTTTTTCCCCTGCTTTGGCAATAAAGAATGGTCTCCCAGAAAAGAAAATCTGAGCAATGGTTTTTTTTCAGGCATTGATGTTGAAGGCAATCATGATACCACACTGGATTTTCATGTTCCTCTGTACATTGTGACATGGAGTTATGCAGTTATTATCAAAGTACGTGTCCTCTCCTTTGCCACTATTAATAGGGATATGCCAATCTTTGGAAGCAGTATGGGTTATCTGTGATTATGTTAATTTTTCTTCTAACAGATGTAAATGGAATGGCATTACTCAAAAAGCAGATCTGATTGCCTCTTGCTGTTTGCCATGATTGATCTCAAGAAGCAAAAGATGAGTTTTCTTTCCCCTCCTCGTGTGTGAAATGAGATCCCAATTAGTGGTGCATCCCTGGGGGTGCCATGAGGAAGCTCTGTTTCCAGGTGCACATTCCTGAGTGTGAGAGAGGAGGGAAAGGCAAGGTGGAGCTCTGGGCCATGGCCAGCTAACCTACTGTGTTATCCAGCATAAGAAAACCTGCAGCTCCTTGCTTTTCTTCACATCCAGGTGGACTCCACCAATGTAAATGGGCAATCCATCAGTCACCTGTGCTACCTAACCAACTAACTCTCCTACAGGAGACAATAACTTTGGATACAAAGGAGCAATGTCTGCTCTCCTCCTTTTGGTGTTTGATTGTAGAGCTGAGAGCTTGGGGATTGACCGGAGGGGACGACAGTTCATGGGATGCTACATTTGACATCTTGCCATGTCCTCTGTTGAGGATTACATTTAGTGCAGGTAGCTAGGCTTGTGGGCTGCAGTGAGAGCTGCAGAGGGAACTCTGGGTGTCAGGAGCCCCAGGCAAGAGGTAGTGAACTGCCAGCATTTTGTGTAACAAAAGGCATGGGGACTTGTGGCCTAGCCAGATGAATCAGAAGGAGCAGGACTTTCGCCCTGTGAGGGTATGAAATCTGTGGGGGTCCTTTGTTCGAGGTGCTTCCTCAGGGGCACCAGGAGGAGCTGCTATTTTGTTATTGCACCAGGATTGAGGATTGGGACAACTGAGACACTGCCATGGCAAACTTGAGTTTGAGGTGGTCAAGAAGGCCTGGAGCGCCTGTGGGAGTGTGGGGAGTGAGCTGTGAAGGCCCAGCTCAGGGTGTGACTGCCAGAGTGGCTCCTGGATGGTCAGACAGGGAGATTCCTCAGCATCTCCTGTGCTATCAGGCCTGTCAGAGCTATTCCCTGCAGCAGAGCTATTCTATTTCTTCTTTCTTTCTCAAAGAGTATTTTGTTGTTCTTGGTAAATGTATTCTGCATCATTCAAAATCTGTGACATTTTAAAAAAAAAGGCAATTTTCTGTTATTGGAACAATTTTGAAAAATACCTCAACTATTAGACACTGAATTAAGAAGAGGAGAGGTTTACAGTCACATGTTTTTTGGCTCTTTTGTTTTTAAGGGAGCTATCCATTTTAACCCTGCGTGGTGCCTCAACTAAGAAAATAGATTTGGGGAAAAGAAAACTAAAAAAGAACACAAAATGAAATCCAAACCAAAAATGAACAACCCATGCTTTCCACATGTGGTTCCTGTTCCAGCATGCAAAACCCACCCTTTTCAAAGCATCTGGCACATCAATACAGACAGATGCAGCCAGCCCAAATTCATTCTGCCCACCCTGCAAGCTGTCTGGCCTTACTCCAGCTCCCATCCAAAAACCATGTGGCTGTGATGGAGCATCACTGAGCCTGGACTAACAAACCTGACCTCTCAGGAGCCAAACACAACACTATGGACATCTGCAGCTTCTGGCCAGGATGAGGTTGTCTGCTTGCTCAGAGCATGAACAAAATAGATTAAGGCCTGTCTGTGCTTGTGGTTGGAGATTCCTTTTGTGTTTCTCTGTTAGGCTCCTTTTCACAAAACCCCAATCCAAGTAACAAAATTCCACTCTTTAACCCTTTGTATACCTTCATTCACAAAAGCTGATGAATGTTTGTACTTATACATTGTTGTTTACAATCCAAGCAAGAAAACATCTGAAGCTGAGTCTTATTTCAATCAAATCAGTAAATCATAAATACAGAAATAATGTGCATGAGAAAATAAAAGAAGCCTAACCATTCAAATATAGCAGTAAAATAAGAAATAACAAAGGAAAAAATAGGTGATTCTGTTCTTTACTTCTAATCTTAAGAATTTAATTGTTGGATCCCAATCTGTCAGTCTCACCCATCTTCCCAAAATTCCCCCATGCTCTCTATTCTCATACTGTGGGGCTTGAAAAACATTGGAATAATGGAGAGGGCCAGGAATTATAGGAGATTTTAACAAGTGATGGATATTCTCTGTAGGTAAATAACTCTGAAAGCCCATAGGGCAGAACATGGAAAGTTCTTAGAGTTATTATTCTGCTTTAGTTTGGGATGGGTGAGTTTTCATAAATGTTACTACTCATGACCATAAGTTGAGGTTCTCATAATATATAAGGATTCATTTCCAGACAGAATCCTTGCAGTTATATCCCCTGCATATTTTAATATCTTCACCAATCTGGGGAATCACATCAGTAGTGTCAGTAAATTTTCTTGTTCACTCCTAGCATGACAAATTTTTCTAATGGATTAAAGAGCTCTGTGTACTTTTAATACACAGCTGTTGACTGATGGCATGCTTTCCAAAATAATTCTTTTTTATATGAATGGTGCTTAAAATTCTATCTGAAGTCAGCATTTAAACTTAACCAAAGTTTATTTCCACAGTATTTCAGGATTTATTTTCGCTTTAATCTATTACCGTCTTCTGGAATGCTATGAGGAAAAAAAAATAAGGTTAGGTCTTACTTAGTGATTTTCTCCCTGAAGAGAATAAATATAAAATCTTACTGTCAGAGAAGAAAAAGAAAATAAAAAAGGAGATTCAGACAGACCTGTTTGTTGGTAGGAAGCTCAACATATCTAGTGAGTAATCAGAGGCTATATGGTTTGCTGGTTTGTGTAGCATGTGAAAAATAAAGTTAAATATGCAAAAAGACTTTCACTTGTACGAAGGCCCAATGTCAAATCTCTTTAAGCTAAAAGAAGTAAAAAAATACCCTTTAATGTACTGCTGAAAAGTTATAGAATTAGAACCAAATACTTCTGTCTTCCCAGCGTGTGCTCGACGGAGGTCAGCGTCCTGTCTGGGTACCAGGTCAGCGTTGGTGCACTTCAGACAGACTGAAAGCAGCTCTAACTTCATCCTGCATGCTGAGACACAGTTGGGCTGTGGAAGTGTGCTGGACTTTCTGTCCTTCCACTGTAAAATTATTGAAGAAAGTGAGCATGCTTTATAGCAGCCTCACTTCCTATGTAGCCATTTGATTTGGGTCTCTGAAAGAACAGATCCAGGAAAGACAGAAAGATTGGGTGTGGTACAAAACTCTCTCCAAGCCTTGTAATCTACTTTATATAGTTAGTATAGAAAATAGTTTTAACTCCTACATTTTTCAACCCAGTGCTGTGGAAACCCAGTGATTTCTTGGAACTGTCTTTTATAGAAATCTCTCTTTGAATCCCTTGCTTTTGTTCACAATCCTGTGTCTGTACCCAGAGCTGTCATGTGTCTCCACACCTGAAGGGCACCTGTAGACAACACTGGCATTCTGTATGACTTTTATTGCACGGTTAGAGAAACAAGAAATAAGATATAAATCAACAAAGACTCCCTGAAGGAGGGACTGTATGTTTCTTCTTCCATATAGCACAGCAGGCCTGTGAATACAACTGATTTATAGAAATACACTATGTGGAAAACAAATTTGCTTGTATTTACCTAAAGCTGTTTTCATCATAGATTTTTGAATTGTCTGTTTGATACATGAGACAGGCTGTGCAATTCACAGAACTTGTAATTTGTTTCAATTAATGCAACCCCATGCTTAGCAGTAATGACAGAGCAACAGAAGGAACTCTGTGACCTCAATTGTATCTTATAGTTCAACAGAGTGGTTCTAAACAAGAAGAAATAAAATGAACTCAACTTAGATTATCACATCATTGAGTTGGATATAAATACCTTAATGAATATTTAGAAAGCTATAAATGAAAGTTGAGTGCTTGTGACTGATACATAATTATTGAAAGTCTTGAAAAATGTTCATGGATGAATTACAGAGCTAAAGAAACACACTGGAAGCTTAGACTAATGAAGTTGAGGGTTTACCTTAAGGAAAAAAAAAACATTTAGTTTTTATTTTGCAGGTTCTAATGTCTATAAGTGAAAGGCATCCTAGGCCTGCAGGTTCATATTTCTATAACCTCATTCATTAAACAAATTCTTTAGTGCTAAATGAAGATCTGCGTATAGCAAATATATCAAAAAATTTTTCATTGCATGAAGTAAGATAAACCTTTAGAAAGAGTTTTTTCCTCCTTTCAAGAGGAACCTATGTTGATCTTTGGCAATTGTGGTTTATAGACAGCTCTACATGATATGTAGGGAAAAAAAATTTAAAATTAAAGTATATAACATAAAAAGTTAAAGTACATAAGCAAAATATTAAACATTTATTATACAGAAGATGGAAAAATGCAGAAGTGCTAACCATAAACATATATACTGTAATTAACTAAATGAAATTTTAAAAGCTTTCCTTGCTATCTCTTTCTGTTTTATAAATTGAAACAGAAGAACAGGAGAGTTAGAAAAAAAATTGAGAATATGTGCAAGGGTACATTGGATAGAAAACTATTTCAATTACCTTCTGAGCATCTTTCTTTTGTCAGCTTTAACTTTAGAGCACTGGTGCTCAAATCTAATAAAAGGAAGAAATAAAAAATCCACAGCTTTTCATAGAACAAGAATAAAGAAAATACCTGAGAATTGTAAAACATCTTCTCTCAGTTAAAAGAAGTAATCCTTTAAATTAAATGAAGGATTATAAACCTTTACTGAATTCCCTTGACAGAGACCCAGGTATGACTATTCAGCACCCATAGAGGTGAATGAAGGACCCTGACAAGATGACAAGAAAAACATGCTTGAAGGAATTAACGTAAGTTTTACTTTCAATAGTTACAAAACTCATAAAGAATATGTTTTTTTTGGAGTTGGAAGGAATCATGGAATTGGTTGGCAGATTTGTAATGAGGACCCTTGAAGAGGAGAATCAGCTGATTCTGTGGAGAGGTGAAGAAAATGCTCCCACAGACATAAGCAATGTAATTTTGATGGAACAGAGCAGTGTTTTCTTCTGCCAGAAAATTCCTTCCAATGTTTAGAGTGAGATGCATTCAGCAATTGTTCCTCTGGACACTGACCACTCCCATGACTTCTCTTGGTGGTGTAGAGTGATGGAACCTGGACTGTAAAATGCAAAAAGAATAAAATCCTGGGCAACACGAAATATGAAAAACAGAAAAAGAGCACGGATATGCTATGAGGAGAGTCTAATTGAAGACAGCCAAACTGCACAAATGCAATCAAGAAGAAGGAGTTCTCAAGGAATCCTCCCGGTTTGCAAAAATAAGGATTTGTAATGGAGAAGCAGTTGGAAGCCAGGCACACTATCTTAGGGTAGCAAAAATAAATCCAGACAGTTATTTAGAGACACTGAAATTACTGTCCCTTAGGTCTTAAAATTCCAGAGTATATCAGACATTATTCACTACTCTAAATAGAATGTAAGATTCCAAATTGAATATTTTGGCAGACTCTGAGTAAAATGAAGAGACCTGAATAAATGTTAGGATTAGTTTTAAGAAAATTCTCAGCCTACTCACAATTTGGAACATAGAAATTGGACCTATTTTTAAAGTCTGAGATGTATTAATTATTAAAACTTCATATATCCCTCTTTTACCCTCCATTACAATAATTAAAGTGTACTAAATGAGATGGCATTGTGTGAAGTTACATAAAAGAAAATTCTCAACAAAAGAGAGCCTTTTAAAGGCTGTTACCACTAAATGTGATTAAATTCTGATTTCTTCCATCAGGACAGATGATGAGCAGCAAATTGCCTGCAGTACTTGCAAATTGAACAGAAAAACCTGCTTATTGACCACTTAAATTGTTTTAGAGCAGATTGATACATCTCAGTTATTTATGTGAAAAAATATCAAGAGAATAAGCCTCTCATTTACAAGAAATCCCAAGTGGTAACTGCCTGGAACACAGAAAATAATCACAATATCAATCCTCTATATCAATCCTCTACCCAACAGCACATAGATTAGATACAAGCATCTCTTGATAACATGCAGATTGAAAAGTGTAGCATAAATGCAATTTTGAAAGTTAGGGCAAGAGTCTTCCACAAGAGGGTGGCTGAACATGAAAAACAAGAAACACTTTGGGGAGGCATGTTAGGTAAAACTGCAAATATATTTTAAAACTGAGGCAGCATTTTGAGCAGTAATTTTCTGAAACCACAGGAAAGAAAGTACAATCTTGGACTTATTTTAAAATAGAAAAAGATTAAGCTTGACACATTTCTGATTAGCACATTGGGAACTAATCCTGCCTGTGTCATGACATAATGCTCAGCATTCCTAACACATTAAAAAACTTCCTCATTCTACCATCTGCTACAAAGCTTATCAAGTTCAGAACAGTATTGCATTATTAGCCAGTCTGCTAAAGGAATCATTGTTTTCCAGCAGAAGGAGAGTTTATTAGTTCTTAAAGCAATATTTTGTCATTTAAACAAGAGTAGCAGCTGGAATTTGTCTGAAATTACAATTCAGATGATTTTTGTCCTAATTAAAATACCTGTACAAGGTACATAAGGAATGAGCATCTGGAACATATTCCAAATATGTTAATATTTTGCTGTGAAAAGATTTAGATTGATTAAGCCTCAAATACTCATCTTAAATTAGTATGTAAATGGATAGATGGATGGATGGATGGATGGATGGATGGATGGATGGATAGATAGATAGATAGATAGATAGATAGATAGATAGATAGATAGATAATCTAGTTGAACATGTTCCTTCTTATTGCAGTGAAGGTTGGATGTGGAGAGTTTAGCATGGCTTAAAGAAAAAGGCCATGAAGGCATACAGTGGAGAGAAAAGTAAAAGGTAGTTGCAAAGCAGTTCCAAAAGCAGTTCCCAGGATGACTTCTATAAACAATTAGGCTCTCTCATGCATCACTTTATAAACCATAAGGTTCTCAGACAGTCTTCCCATAACAAGCAAACACCCTCTCTGGGAAAAGATGGCACCCTGGGAACAGATATGGAAGTTTTGGGAACCTTTCATATCACAGTGAGAACACTGGTTCTGTTTTTAATAAACAATTATAGGTATAGTAAAACAAAAGGAGTGGTTAGAGTTTTCTCTGTTAGCCTATTGTGAGCTTGGATTTTGTAATATGCATGAAGTTAATTAAGACTATTATATAGAGTGGCTGATCAATCAATAAATCGGAGTTCGATGCATTAAAGGATGGTCGTCTCCCCTTCACTTTGATAGTTGGACTAGATGGACTAGGTCCCTTCCAACTGAAGCTATTCTGGATGGATGGATGGATGGATGGATGGATGGATGGATGGATGGATGGATGGATAAAATCTGTAATCCTTCTCTGTGTCCTGACTGAGGTCAGTGCATCCACCTGCATGTCACTGGGAACATCTGGAGAGTCATCCCAGGGTACCAGAACTGTGCAAGATAACTTCTGCTCAAATGCCAATGTAAGGGGTACCTTATGCAAGGTACAGCTGCCTGGGGCCAGACAAAAATGTTCCTTGGAATGGCTCTATAGCTTAAAGAATTTTAAGGAAGCCAAATGTGATGGCATCAAACAGTCCAACAACATTATCATGACATGTGAAGATCACTAGAAAACAATGATTTATACCAAGACCTGCTTTCAGCATCAAAGTTGTTCAGAATTTAAGATATAATGATACCTCATATCTCAGATTCTTCAGATCTGTCAAAGCCTTACAGAACGTTACTCCTGTACCATAAAGGCTTTAGCATTATGTCTTCCTATCTGGCAAAATATCAATGCTATTAGAATATTATATATTATATAGAACAAATGCAGGTAATAAACAGCAATATGTGCAAAATAGCCCAGTATTTTCCCAAGAGTTTGTATTAGCTTTATGTGGAAAAGCAAGGGAGCTACAGGGGTGACTTCTCTGAAAAACTGCTAGATGCTTCCCTTATGTCTAAGCCTAGGCTGTGACAATTGGTGATAGTGTTAGCACCTCTGGGATAATGAATTTAAAAGGGGGAAAAAAACTTATGTGCAACAGCAGTTGGAAGAGAGGTGTGAGAATATGTCAGAGAAACAATCTGGCAGACACACAGGTCAGCGAATAAGGAGGGGGATAAGTGCTCTAGATGCTGGAGCTGAAATACCCCTGTAGTTGGCACTTGGTGCTTGCTCCTCCTCTGACTCCAGAAGAAATTAGCACATACACTATGTATTAATGGATTATCATGGATATCATTACTGCTGTATTCTATTTCCCAACCATTCCCAAATTTGTGTTTGAAAACTGAAATGTACGTAAAAGGAAAGAGGTGCTCTGAAGCCACATCTGACTGTCAGGTGAGGCAACCATATTCATCATACCCCATACCCCAAGCCATTGTTGTAACTAAAGTTGTAACTAAAGATTAAACTAAGAAGGAGGAAAGGAAGTTGAAAAAGAAATCCTATTTACTTTCATCTCCATAATTCCAACCCAACCATTAGCTTTTATATGGGAACATATGGTCAGTATTTATTGAGAGAAGCCACTATTTCAGATGTCAGAGGACAGTGTAGAGTAATACTCGTTTGTCAATATAACAGTTTTCAACAAATCTCATTCAGGAGAGTAGAGGAGAGGCAAGCATCTCTATTGCTGAATGCTAACAAAACAGTATTGATGGAAAAAATTGTCTCATCTTCTCTAAACTGGTTCAAAATGCCCTTGATATTTCTATTTTGATTTTTGGAGCACATAAGATGTACATTACCACAAGTTACCTCTTTTGGTTGCTGATACTTTTAAAGTTTAGCTTATCACAGGCCATTTTATACCTCGGGAAGCAGACAGAACGTGTAATAATTACACCTGCTGACAACGACATTGTGTCCTTCCCTGCAGAGCTGAAATAGTTGGGAAGGCAAAGAATAATTGCATGTATCTTCATGTTCAATTGCTTTGGAACAATCCTTTGACAAGGCCATTATTATTATTATTATTTTGAGGAATGAGTCCACGATTAGTAGATGAAAGTCAGGAAAAGATCACAAGAAACAGTTTAGTCAACAGTACAGTAATGTTTCTGTGGAGTCCTTTTGATGGAAATCCATATTACAATGTTTAGCTGAAAATTGTAATGGATATTAAGATGTGGCTGTAGAATTCTTTATGTTAAATATTGACTTTTTTTTCTGTATTTCTGTTACAATGAACATGCTTTTCATATTTAATACAGCACTGCTGTATTCCAATTTGTTTTTACTTTAAAAGGGAAAATTTATGTATGGCTTTGAAATTATAATATATTAACATCCATATTTATTCTCAGTCCTTATGTTTTCAGCTGTAGCAATGTTACAGATCATAAGTTCATTCTGCCACTAATGCCTAATCATCCAGGTAATAATTTATCCTGGAATATTGTGGTGACACACCCTACCCAATACATCATTTCTGCAGACCTGTCACATATTTCATACACTTGTTGAAGGTTCAGTTCCCTGCCCTGTGTTTTCAAGATCACTGAGGCATTAGGATGCTATTTTCTCCTTTTCTGTCCTCTAGAATTCTGACTCTTGAATACAAGAGATACAGAGCAAGCTGTCTTTATTGAGAATTATCTTCAGTAGCTGCCTTTTGAGTCAGAGAAGTCAGACACAAGTGTCTGAGACAAAAGTATGCATTTGTGAATATTGAATAAACATCATCTTTGATTTCTGTATAGTATTTTTTGCTACTTTTATTAAGAATTATTGGACTTAAGTCTTCCTCATTTGCATGTGAGGGGAGGGTTTTATTTATGTGTAAAATCCCAAGGTTGCAGAACTCCGTTGCATGCAGACATAACTACCAGCAGTGTGGGAAAAGACAGATTTTGAGTTGAGATGGTTGTAGGAATGTTTTAATTCTAATCTACTAGCAAGTTAAAGTTCAGCAAAATTTCCACTATATATTTTCAGGGTGCAAACACAAAAGAGAGTTCTTAAGGTATCAATTTGCTATCTGTATGTGGCTCTAAATATATGATTGTCACTTGAGTTTGAAAATATATTTTTTTAATCTGATTGATTTGAGTATGACAATGCCTAAAGGCTGTATCACACCAAAAATACCAAAACTTTTCTTCACAGACATGTTTTTTTTTTGTTCTTAATTGAGATCTGTGACAACACTTAGAGTATATATGGAGAATGAATAGAACACCACTGGAATTTTTTACCAATTCCAAATTAAAAGTGTATCTACTAGCTCCAAAACCAAGTATTGTTGTTCAGATCTCAAAGGTCCAATGCAGAAGCCATTTTTTGGGCCCCTTTTGAGATCAGCACCCTCCTTAATCATTATAACCAGTTAAATCAATTGAATGTTCAGAAAAGCATCCCCAAAACAAAAAAATGAACCCAAACCCCAACCCAACTTAGTTTTTTTATGTGAACTGATAACTATATAATTTTAATTTTTTTTCACCTAAAATACTTTCAAATCAAGCATTTAGAAATTAGTAGTGTGGTTTTATAAAGATATGTCTGAATGTTTTTAGGTAAAGCTTCATCAATGGTAGAACTGCCACCATGATTCCCCAATTTTTTTTTGCTACTATAGATTTCTGCTCAATCTGTCTGTGTGGTAATGCCTCTTTTGAAGATTTTTATTATATGTCTGTGAAAAAGATCACAACACAATTAATATATTAATCAGAACATGATGGTATTCCCAGACATCAGTAAGGTATTTTGTTTCTTCTTTTTTAAACAGATTTGTGTTGAGTAACTGAAGAACGTGAATTTGCCATCAGTGTAATTGGAATGAAAAGCCTGTAACAGCAGGTGCTTTAATCTTGTTACAGACAAATAACAAATTTTAGAAGAAATTATATAATTACACAGATCAAATATATGAGAAGGATCCAACAGCTTCACAATTTTAATCTATCAAAATTACTATATCAAAGTGATCAAGAAAAATAGCTTTTCTTGAGCAAATTAAGTCAGATAATAAAGAATTGTGTTTTTAATGTGAGGTGTTATTCTTGCACTTTTCTGCATATTTTACTTAAAGCCTGTTTCAGAGTTTTATTAGATTTGACTTTTAAATTAAATAGATATCTTTCTATCTTTGAAAACTGCAAGTCTGTCACAGAACTCTTTTCATTTCACTGTGTTTTTTAGTTCAGAAATATTCATACATATTTAGTGTTATTAGCAAAATTCTTTCCACCTACACAAAGAATCTCTTTGCCTCTTTCAGATAATTGAATAGGCTGGATTTATTCTCCATGTGAAATTCTGTATCACAGTCAGCAGTTTTGAACTTTTTTTTTAGTAATTCATGCCCATGATTAAGACCAAAATGTTTTATCACAAAATCTGAATATCTTCAATCTGGCTCCATATTCTGGAAAGAATGTGTGTTTTATGAAAGTTTTAGTTCCTCTATCTCATTTTCCATACCCTTTGAGATGTAAGAGAATTATAGTGACTATCTTAATTCAATAGAAAAGTATGCAACATAGAACTTATTGCTTTGTTTTCTGGTGGTGGCTACTGGTTCTTCATCTCAAATACCAAGTTTTCTTTTGTTTGTTGGTTTTGGTTTGGTTTTTTTGTTTGTTTGTTTGGTTTGTTTTGTTTTGTTTTTCTTTTCCCTTCTCAATATAACTGAGTTATTATAGTTGATCAGTGTAATTCAGAGCACATACTGTTGCAACTTTATTCCAACACAGGAAATGCATCTTTATATCATATAAAAAGGCACAAATTATATGACAAAGCCAGAGTTCTGGTAGTACTAACCCTCTAAACCATCATAGAGTGGCATGCAAATATATTTTCTCAGAAACATCAGTACACCAAATTTGAATAAGTCTTTCCTCTCACTAGATGGTTGTGAATTAAAATGATGAGATTTCCTATCTGGAATGTAGTCTAATTAAAATAAACAGTGTACTTAGAAGGAAGTCAAGAAAAACAATTGTCCTGTACTCTGAAGTGGCTAAATCAAGATAGTCTATCCTATATCACTTTTGGTTCCCAACAGCTGCTGTCAATAAGAGCACTTAAAATTACATTTTCCAATGGAAAGGACAAAATTTCAATTCGTTTTTAAAGAATTCAATAACTGTTATGAAATCTATCTTCCATCCAAAGAGGGTAATATCATTGGATATATAGATGTTCTTAGTTCCTTAATTTGTTCAATGTTAGAAGATTTAAAAACATATCTCATGTAGAAAGCGAAGGGAGATGACCCATCCTCTGATCAGCATCGAACTCCAATTTATTGATCCACCAAGCACATTTTATAACAGTGTTAATTAAGTTCATACATATTGCAAAACCCGAGCTCATCATAGGTTACAGATTAAACATTAACCCCTCCTTTTGTTTTCAATACCTGTGGTTTGTTATTGAAACCAAGATTTATTTTCTCACCCTGTTATGAAAGTTCTCAAGGCCTCCATGTTTGTCAACTTTTGCTTTCCCATACCAGCCAAGGACAGAATGTTTACCTGTTATGAAAAAACAGCCTGAGAACTCTGCTGTTTACAGAAATGTTCCTGAGAACTCTGTTGTTTACAGAAACAGGCTGTGAGAATTTGCTCCTCACAGCTGCCTTTTACTTTTCTATCAGCTGTATATGATGATGGCATGTCTGAACAAAACTCTATAAGCCATTTCTGAGCAAAATTCTCCAACAATCTCAGCTATAGATTTTTTTATTAGTCTAATTTTAATGAAGCATTCAGCAGTTTCAAATAAACAGGTATATTTTTAGACCTGTGGGAACATGGAGAGCAGGTAAAATGTCCTTACATTCTCATTAGTATAATTGGTTCAAAAACTTTATTCCCATCCCACAGGAAGTTCTGATATTGGAATGTAATGTTTTTAATTGTTATTTGGATTGAAAAATGAAAGGGTAGATATTTCTTAATATGGAGAAATTTGGAAAAAAATAGGCACTTGGACATTAGTGCAATTAATTTTTATGTCTTTGTATTACCATGTGATATAATCCATATAACACCAACTATCAAGTTCTACTATCAAAGTGAAATTAAATATAAAGTTCAAATGGAATATCTTTCTTACTGAAGTATATGTGCATTGCAAGCCTAAAACTAAGAAGGAAATGCTGGTTTATTTATTTGTAACAACCTTAATACAGTGAATTTATCTAGGATTGATTTAGTTCCTCTCATTTTAGAGTAAAATTTTGTTGAAATAGGCTGAATTCTGATTCAGCATATCTTGTTTTCTCAAGATTTTTTTCTTCTGATTTTTTCTTTAAATTTTGATAAATTTTTAACTAAATTAATACGATTATAGTGTCACAAAGAGCATTTTTTTTGGTTTGTTAATTTTTCCAAACAGTGAAACCTGTTTACATCAATTAAAGTTTTGCTGTGTGAATCTAACTCTTCTTCTGCAGACATAGAAATATTTTTTTACTTTTTCTACCAGTCCTAAAAAAAAAAAATCATTCAGTAGATTAAAGATTTTTTACAAAGTTTTTTATGAATAATAATTTCCACAAAAACTCATTTTAGGAAGAATAATAATTTTCTCTATGTAAAGTTGAAGGGAGTTCCAGCAAGAAAATTCAAGGTTTATTTTTTATTTTGTAAAGAAAAACTTTACTTTTGACTCTTTATATCAGAAGTAACCTCAATCAATTTCAGAAAATGCTCAGCTTTGCTCAGGTCTCATTTTCAGCCTGGTGTATATTTCAGCTGAAAATATTTGTCCTGTTCTACTTCTCAGTTATCCCCAAACTGTCTTAAAATAAAGAAGCTCGGTTTTCCTCCTTCTCCTCTCACTTCCCCCCCACCTTGCTCAAATTGTTGATGGAACAATTTGGTTGAGGCTTTGCATAGCAACCGTGCCTCGGGTGCCGCAGGCGCGGATGCCAGCGCGCGCTCCCGTTCCTTCCGCAGGCTGGGGGCCGATGGTGCCCACAGACACGAACCCTCTCGATGAGCACATCTGGTGCCCACGGACACGAACCCTCTCGATGAGCACATCACAGTTAGGCAGGAGCTGATCGCAAAGCCCCTCGAGGCTAATTTTCTTAGTTCGTTACTCTATGAGATTATCTCTCTAAAAAGCAATTGGGGGCTGCTGAAGTGTAAAAAGAGAGTGATTCATCCCACGGTTCTGCTGCAGACCCTGCTTGTTTTTCCTGCCTGCGGTTTTGGATGTAGTAGATATTGGTTCAATTCCTTTTAGGATTAACAGAATCTGGAATGTAAGTATTAGATTTTGAGATGCTTTGACAGGGAATCAGCTCACAGGTAGTGATATATAAATGGAAGACTCCACATGTCTACAGCTTAAAATTTAATCTCCTATTTTCCTCACCAGTATCTTTAACAGTCTGTGTAGCCTAGAACTGACCATGACGATCTGCTTTCCATAGGATGAGTTAAATTATTCTCCATGGTTCCTTGGCTGTGCTGACTGCCTTGTCTCTGCCTGTACTGGAGTTAGACCTCTGATTCCTTTGCAGAACCTTTCCATCATGACTGTCTAGAAGTAGACGCTTGAATTGGAGCTGAATCCTACCCCACATTTCTCTTTCTCCTCTTCCATTGCACCTCTTAAAGATCCCAGAAACAACCCCATCAGGTCACTGGTCTGTAAGCATACAAAGTAAGCAAACTACTTTAAATTTTGCAGATTTTCAGGTCTGCGACCCTTCAAGATGAGAGCAGTTTCTCTACATTTTGGAATGTGAAGTTAGACATGGATATAGATTGTTTTTTTATACCAGTTTGTAAGACAATGCCTAAATTGAAGATTCTACTCTAATGGCACTACATTCACATTAGAACTGTCTTTATAATTTTGTGTATCTTTAGCTCTGCCAGAATACTTCCAAAATTATTCTAGTAGTTTTAAAGCCAGTTCTGCTGATGCTTTTTTTTCTTCGTGTGTGTGTGCATGTGCTGATTATTGTTGCTCTTTCTTCCTTAGGAATATATATTTAAATTTCCCTGCTGCCTCACAGTTCCCACACAATGTTTGCTTGATTGCATATTCTTTGTGGCTTCATTTGGTTTGTCTCTCTAGTGGGAGGTCCTGCAAACAATGTTAATAGACCATCCTCCCTAGAGGAATTTATGGGTAATTTTCTTTGTCATCTGAAAGATTTATCATCAAAATAATAAACATGAATAGGAAACTGAACTAAATAAATCACAGCTTAATTCTACAGATGTGTGCTGATTTATTCATATGTGGATACAGTACTCAGAGACCCCAGTTTTACTTCAGACTTCTGCTGACAGATACATGAAGGCAGCAATTTCACCTAGGTGTAAGGCACTCTTTCATTCAGGCTACTATCAATACTAAGGTTCTTCCACAGTTTTTGATGAGGCATTTGGGTGCAGATCCAGAAAAGTTTGTGAGCTGTGTCTGCCTGCATTATTCAGACTATGTTAGGAACTTCATTCACCAAAGCAACACTTAAAGTGTGGTTAGTGGGCCTCAGCAGGATAATCCAAACCACCTAAATCAGCAGTCTAGACTCAGACAGTAGACAGTGGAGAGAAGTAAAACCCCTCTCAGGGTCTATGAGTACCTACTTTGGTTAGCAAACTATTTCTGTCCCTTGACTCCTTGGAGTTTACAAACCTACTCCAATGTTACAATGTCCTGAGCAAGGGGCAACTCAAAACCAGCAAATAAAAGGAGTCCCAGTCTCAGCTGAATGCTTGGAAAGTAAGCCTTGCCTGGAACAGCTTGTAACCTTAAGGTTTGTGCGTGGCTTTTCTTTTTCCCCGAGAAAAATTGCAGTAATTTGTAGTAAACCCATGTCTTTGGTTTTCGCTTTTTTTTTTAAGTTGTAAAATTTTCAGTACACTGAACTATGAAAGTAAGAGATGCTTATTACTTAGTAAGGCAATGTAAATGTTATTTTTCACTTCAGAAACAACAGCAAATGCTACTGGTTACTGGAGCTTATTTCCATTCTAATGTATATATCAAAGATTTTCTTATATCTGCCAGTCCTCTCTGTCAGATTTTGGACTCTCTCTCTGCATAGACGAGACTTTGAAGTCTCATTCACTATTCAACAGTCTTCTTATGTTGCTTATTTTTTACTCACACAGGATAATGTACACAATGATTCTGACAAACTATTAACAGACATTTAAAAGCTGTTAACCTTACTTGCTTCTTCTACTTGCACATCTCCTCTGTTTTAGTTGACTCTTTTGCTGATATGTGTAAACTATACTTCAAACTCGTTCTCACAGCTAGTCATTGTTGGGATCTCAGATGTCAGACAACTCAATTTTGTTTAGAAATTTCGAGCCCAGACTCTGTTCATTTCCAAGCATGTTCCTGTACATGATAACAAACTAGCATGATGCTCCAAAAAGCTCACTGCTTGCCAATTTGTTTTTAAAAAATATATTCAAAATGTACTCTGAGATTTTTTTTAACTCTGTACAAACAAATCCAAAAACCATTACTATGATTTTTAAGAAATAAAGATTTAATGCTACTATCTTAAGAATTCATTTAAAGAGATATTATTTTGAACTAGGCATTTCTTCTGAAAAGGAAAGCAAACATGATTGTTTATAGTTCACAGCATGAGTACTAAAATATTCTGTAAACAATGAATGAAGCTCCCAAATCTTTTATGCTTGGTATTTTGCTTTATTAACACCAACATTATATCCAAAATAGAATTTAGGTTTCTACTTTCTCTATTTAGACACTTCCCTGCTATCGTGGATTTAGTTCATCTTAAAATGATGATCATGAGTCTCAGTGTTGTTTGAGAGCTTGCAGTAGTGATTAACAAAAGCTCATTTCTATTCTGAAGTGCACTGAAGTATGTAATTAAACGTTATTCTTTTTCTCCAGATTGGAGCTGAGTTTTGAAATAAGAATGGTTTGATTGAAAACTCATCTTTGTGAAATGGTTGAGTTCTCCCCCAGCTAAAGCCAAGTTCAAAAAGCTGATCAGATAGTTAAAAGAGTGTGAGCTTAAACTATTAATAGGAAGACCGCTTACACTGCCTTTAAACTCCTCTGAAGTCCTACAATTCATGATGGCTGCACATTCATTTCAACTTGATAAAAAAAAAAAATATAAATACCTTTGTTATGCTTATTTCCTTGAGGGACAACAAGCTGAACATGAGCTAAGGATGCACCCTCCCAGCACAGCAGGCCAACAGCTTCCTGAGGAGCAGCAGGGAAAGCACTTCTGGCAGGGTGAAGTGGGCAGTCCTTCCCTACTCAGCACTGGTGAGACACCTCTCGAGTCCTGAGCTCACAGCAGAAGAAAGGATGAGTTGAATACTGGATTGATTCCAGCCAAGGACCACAAAGATAATTAGAAATCTAAAGCATCTGTCATGAGAGTTTGGGAGAGCTGGGGCTGTTCAGCCTGGAGAAGCCTCATGGAGCTTATGTGTTTAAAAATATCTTTGAGGACATTAAATAAAGCGGAACCAGTCTCTCCTTCATGGTATCCAATGATCCAAGGATAAGAGGCAGTGGGTACAGTTTTAATTCCACCTAAACATGAGACCAAAACTTCAGGGTTTTTGGTGAATATGGTCAAAATCTTGTAGAAGTTGCCCAGAGTGTCTCCTTGGGGGCACTTAAAACCTTGACAGGACACTATCCGTATCAACCCACTCTAGTAATCCTTCTCTAAGTAGGGATGTTGGCCTAGTCCAGAGGTCACTGCTGACCTCAATGCCTCAGCGATTCCGTCTGTTTGTCAGTGACTCACAGAATAAAATGATGAAAATAAGTTCCATTGATTAGAGTAATTCTAATTACTGGCATCAGCTTTCCTGCTGTACCAGATGTGATCCCCAAGATGACATTTGTTATGGTTTGACACATTACAAGTTAAAAATACTTTTAAATCTCAACTTTTTTTTGTCTTTTGTGTTAGTATCCTTTAAAATAATTTTATTCCAATTTTTTACATCTTCTTTATAATAGAAAGCTTTTCTAGGAAATTATAATATTCAGTCTTAAAAGGAGAAAAGGTATATTTTTCTACCTCAAAAACATCTTTGCAAAGAAGGTCTTTCCTGAGAAACACTATGTTACAGCAAGTCATCCATGATGATAAGATAATCTTTTTACCTGTAAGAGAACAATAGATTGTTTAGTCCATAGTTTCTTTCATGCATGATATGACCATTTTTGTTAGATTTCATACACTCCTTGGATCAAGTTACTAACATATGTATGGTTTAAATTATTCATCTCAGAGAACCACATGGGTTTAGCAAGCAGATTTACAAAAGTGTTCTTCAAGAAAATATGCAGAAGACATAAATGCTGATGGATGGATGGAAGGAAGTGTCGGAAGGAAGAAAGTGTCGGAAGGAAGTGTCGGAAGGAAGGAAGGAAGGAAGGAAGGAAGGAAGGAAGGAAGGAAGGAAGGAAGGAAGGAAGGAAGGAAGGAAGGAAGATGTCGGAAGGAAGTGTTGGAAGGAAGGAAGGAAGTTTCGGAAGGAAGTGTCGGAAGGAAGTGTCGGAAGGAAGTGTCGGAAGGAAGGAAGGAAGTGTCGGAAGGAAGGAAGTGTCGGAAGGAAGGAAGGAAGTGTCGGAAGGAAGGAAGTGTCGGAAGGAAGGAAGGAAGTGTCGGAAGGAAGGAAGTGTCGGAAGGAAGTAAGGAAGGAAGTGTCGGAAGGAAGGAAGTGTCGGAAGGAAGTGTCGGAAGGAAGTGTCGGAAGGAAGGAAGGAAGTGTCGGAAGGAAGTGTCGGAAGGAAGGAAGGAAGTGTCGGAAGGAAGGAAGTGTCGGAAGGAAGGAAGGAAGGAAGTGTCGGAAGGAAGTGTCGGAAGGAAGGAAGGAAGTGTCGGAAGGAAGGAAGTGTCGGAAGGAAGGAAGGAAGGAAGTGTCGGAAGGAAGGAAGTGTCGGAAGGAAGGAAGGAAGGAAGGAAGGAAGGAAGGAAGGAAGGAAGTGTCGGAAGGAAGTGTCGGAAGGAAGTGTCGGAAGGAAGGAAGGAAGGAAGGAAGGAAGGAAGGAAGGAAGGAAGGAAGGAAGGAAGGAAGTGTCGGAACGAAGTGTCGGAAGGAAGGAAGTGTCGGAAGGAAGGAAGGAAGGAAGGAAGTGTCGGAAGGAAGGAAGGAAGGAAGGAAGGAAGGAAGGAAGGAAGGAAGGAAGGAAGGAAGGAAGGAAGGAAGGAAGGAAGGAAGGAAGGAAGGAAGGAAGGAAGGAAGGAAGGAAGGAAGGAAGGAAGGAAGGAAGGAAGGAAGGAAGGAAGGAAGGAAGGAAGGAAGGAAGGAAGGAAGGAAGGAAGGAAGGAAGGAAGGAAGGAAGGAAGGAAGGAAGGAAGGAAGGAAGGAAGGAAGGAAGGAAGGAAGGAAGGAAGGAAGGAAGGAAGGAAGGAAGGAAGGAAGGAAGGAAGGAAGGAAGGAAGGAAGGAAGTGTCGGAAGGAAGGAAGTGTTGGAAGGAAGTGTCGGAAGGAAGTGTCGGAAGGAAGTGTCGGAAGGAAGTGTCGGAAGGAAGGAAGGAAGGAAGGAAGGAAGGAAGGAAGGAAGGAAGGAAGGAAGGAAGGAAGGTCAATTATTTTCTTTTCGCTGCATGTATTTCCTTGATGAAAAAGCTGGTATCAAATCTCAGAGGTGTGGCAATCTTCCTTCAAAATATTGAATATTCAGAAGCAATAAATTAAGTTACATTTTATTAGTTTAAGTTCTTAGTGCATATAGACTCTGCCTCCACCTATTGACATAAGAAAAAGATTGTGTCAACAACATTCCTTAGAGGTGCCTATCTATCCATTTTCTGCTTTGTTCCTTGTGTTCAGGATTGACAGTTTGGTTGTTCTGGTTTGTGATAAGAGTCACCCTCCTGAGCTCTAATTTCCATTAGTGGTTACTTCCAAAACGTGTAAACTCCCTTTAGCCTTAAGAAAAGAGGAAAATAAACTGCAAATAGTAAGAGTAATATACATCCATGACTGAATACTTGGATGGAAGGATGAAATATGCAGAAGCAGAGCTTTCACATGACACCATAATATGATTCAGAACATACAACATAGTAAATAATATTGGTCAAATTGAAAGTGTATAAATTTCAGAAATGTTGTATAGTTGTCGTCATATTTATAAAGAGTTACCAATTAAGAAGGCATGAACATATTACATGAGCAACAATTTCAAAAAGGTGATTTGTGTGATTTTGTAGTTGTGGAATTCATTTCAAAACTGATTCCTTGCCTAAGAATTGGTTTCCTAAAGATTATATATAATTTTTAATGAGTGATATCTCTGTCTTTTGTTTACACAACAACTCAGAAATGTAAATGAAGTGTAATCTGACACAATTTCATTAAATACCAGTAACAGTGTCAAATAGGATAATTAGAAGACATCAAATCTTGTTGTCTTTGAACATCATATCTGGAAGATTTCAGCCTTTCCAGTTCAATCACTTTTGGTATTTTGCCTTTATATTATTTTCTTTGATTGCTAATCCTGAAGAATCTGAGTTTTGCACAGATGCCTATGGCTTCACTTTCTATCTTTCTCTGTTTTTATTTGTCACTGGCTTATAAAACAAAGTAATATGAGTGTAGTTGTCTGAAAACAAAAAATCAGAATATTCAGCCTGTACCTACAGCCAGATATCAATTATTTATCTTCACTAAGAGGAAAACAGAGATCAGTTCTATAAAACCTATCTAATAATTTAAAAAATTGTCATCAATGTTTTTTCAAGATGTTGCTATGAATCTTCACATCATTCAACTTAGCTTTCCACCTATCAATGAAAGATGAGGGGAAAGGACTGAAGGCTCTGCTCACATTGATATTGTGCCAAGGGTTGTCCCTGGCCATCTGTGCAGGTGATGGAGCTGCACAAGACAAGGAGATTCTCCTGCCCATTGCTCCAAGGCTGCTCTCAGAAGGCAATTCACTTCAGAAGGGATCCACAGGTGTCAGTAACGCCATTTACAGTAAAGACAATTACAGCCAGAGCAAGAGTGAAGTAAGGAGTACTGCAGGGCAGGACTACAAACCTGTATAAGCCTGTACAATGCTTCTGTTCTGGACTGTCTTTGAGGAGAACCTTGTCTCTTCTCACTTACCCCACAGTAATCTAGAAAAAAATAGGTAAGGTTTGTATCTAAATATGTCATAGTCTGAGTCTGCTTGAATAAAATGACATGAGAGATGAAGGGCATTAAGCTCGTAACTCCACAGTCGTTTGAACAGTTTGCTTTTACTTCTCTTCTAATAAACTCTGGTCTGCCCTAGACTGCATTTTTTGTCTTGTCATAATATTTGAATGAGTCATCTCAGTGATTAATTCTGTCTATTATTTTTCTTCTCAGAATTATCTTCTGTCCTTCTGAGTCTGTTCCCTTTCTCAGGCTCTCAGAACTCCATACCAAAGTTTTGTGGCTCTGATACTGACACTTGGGAAAATACACAGAATGTGGATATTGAGGAATATAACTTTGTTTTTAAATTAACTTATGTAAGTTTCAATGAAAAATAGCTTTTAAAAATAAATTAATTCTTAATTGAATCTTTTTGATTAATTTAGCTGGCAGAAACTGTTTTTAAATGCAACAAACTGCTTTCTTTAGCTTTTTGCCTTAGCAAGAACATACAGCACAGGTCATCCCATTGCCATACTCTCTGCACTTGTCAGCTGTTGTAACTTGTATCCTGGACTGTCCTGACCTTCCCATGACAGACACTTAACAGCTTCCATTCCCATTTCACCAGTGCAGTCAGACACCAGGCACAGCCTCGTCTGATGGGATCTGCTCTGTTTCATCAGGACACACTCTTACCTTTTTCAGATTCTTGGAGGCCACTAAAAATATTAAGTCCTTTTCTTAAACCCACAGAAGAAGGCGTTAATATTGGATAAATGGTGAACCTGTTGGGTGGAAACTGAGAGGCCAGAACACTGTTTGTCTTCCCTGTGCCATAAAAGTAATACCTACACAAACAGAGTTCAGTGATGATTTCCCTGGGGTACCATGGTTCTACACAGATCCTAAACAAGTCTGTGACAGCTACTTAGCAGTCTAGTCCCACCTCCCCACTTCCCATATATTGCATTTGTCCTTGAAAAGGCCTTCCTCCAAACATAGAGCAATTTGAACTTCTTTGTGCATGTACAAAACTCTATTTATGTCAGTGTGCTTATTACCAGAATATTAGGCCCACATGTTTAAAAACAGATGAAACTCAGAAAAAAACCAAATATCCCAAACATTATCTAATGCCTGTGGCATGCATTTATGCACCAGGGGAGAAGAATTAATGGATGATCAGAGAATACTCTAAGGCAGAGGAAGTAGACTGAATGATCTTTCTTCTTAGAAGGACTGCTGTGACTGTGGTCTTTGAAAACCAGAATCAGAGAGTCAAAGAGGAAAGGCACATTCTGCCTCAGTCCTTGGAGAAGTTCCAGGAATTCTTCCCTCTCTTATTTTCAGTTGCTTAAACCCACACTTCAAGGAACTTGCTGGACTTTGTTGTGTTCTTCTCGCCGACAAAGGTTTTTGTAGCTGGATTCTCAGAGCAGTGAGAACAGCTGGGGTTTGCTAGCTCTAAACAAAGATCTTGGTACCTGGTTGAACTACAGAAGATCTGGCACCTCTCCTCATAAAAGCCTCCTTCTATCATGCAGTTCCTGAATTGCAGAAAGAAATTTCTCACATTAGAGCTGGCAGGTAGCAAGGACCATCCCACTCTGAGGCTTGTACTCCTGAGAGCAGGAAGAAGGAAACAAGTTCACCCAAGGTTTCTCTTGCACTTAGAAGGGGAGCACTGTGTTTCTGCACATGATGTTGTTCTAGTAAGAAATATCTAGTGATATTTTAATTGTACCAAAAGGCTGTGTAATTGTTGTTATTGTCTGGTTTTTGGCTGGTTTTTTGGTTGGTTGTTTGGGATTTCTGGTGGGTTTTTTTTTTTTTTTTTTTTTTTTTTTTTTGTTGTTGTTTTTATTTTTTGGTTTTTATTTTGTTTTTTTAATAATCTCATGTCAATCTGCTGCTGGTAAGAATAGAACATATTCAGTCTTCCATAAGTCTTCTAATTTAATTTCAATTATCAGCATAGCTCCAACCCTCCTTACATTTCATCATAGTGCTAAAATAATTGCACACCCCCTCATGCTCTTCACTTGCCTTCTTTTCCTTTTCTTTACTGCTCCTAGTGGTTTTCCTTTCTGCGCTTTACTTTACATTTTTCCCTCCAGTCAACCCCATGTTATTAGAACTCCTTCTAGCCCATGTGCAAGAATCCATCTTCTCTTTCCTTCTTCAGTCGAACAACCCTGGGCTAAATTTTCAGAAAACTCAGGATACAGCGAAGATAATGTACACTGAGAGATAACTTCTATTTCAGGTTTTGTTTTAAAAATATTTCTATTTCTTATTTTTATCTATTCCTGCAGCAAAGGGGTAATTCTCTAAGCAGATTAAAATGATTGGGAAAACATGCCCTGGGACAGAAATATTAATATTGTTCATTTGTAAGGAGCCTAGTTTGTTGCTCCTTACTCTGATTTTGTGCTCTTGTTTTGTATTCATGATTTTATGAAAAAACTGCATTATTATGAATCCCGAGATGCTAAAAAATTGAACAGGTAAGCCTTTAAGAGCAGTAGTGCAGAAATGTTTTGCCCATGCACATGTCCACTCTGGGTCCCAGTTTGCTGTGCACGGATGCAATCCCTCAGTTCCTTCCCCTCCTGAGCTCTCGAGTTAAGGGTAGTGATGGTTGCTGTTCCAAACACTGCGAATTTCAGGAATATCATTTCAGGACAGCTGTCACAGTTCTTCCAAGGATTTTGTGTTAACATATGCTCTGCATGGAGACCACTGGTCTGTGGGAGCTCTGCTTTCCCAGTTAGAGGTAAATATGGGTACATGGTGAGAGAATGAGAAATACATACATTTTTTAAGCCTGTGTAGACTGTGAAAAAAAAAAAATCCATCTCTGAATAAATTTCTGCCTGTATCCTGCCACTCTTGCATATGATTTTCATTTACAAGTTGTGTAATGTCTCATAGCATCTCTTCTTTTCTGCCTGATCTGATTTTTCATAAATCACTTCTGGCTGGAAAAAGTTTCCTTTTACACCTCTGTGAAATGCTCCTGTGAGGTTTGGTTGAGGTAACTCTCAACCAGCAGTAACTTAAGGCTAGGCTGTCCCCTTCTGTAAAGATTATAGTACAATTGAAAGGGATAGAAAGGATAGGAGTGAACAGTGGAAGAGAAGGAGAAGGTCAGAACTACATGAGCTATTCTATCACTGAGAACAATTTTTGTGGATTCATGGCATTAAATGTCTTAATCACGATGGAGCTTAAAATGAAAGTGAAGGTTGTAATGAAAATGTTTTTTACCAAGTAAATTGGAATTCATAAATTCATATTTAATGTTTCACATTTGCTATTTGTTCTTTAAAGTGTAATAGTGCCTACAAGGTCACTCAAAGGAACACTGTTTCCTTGCACTATAAAAATATTTATACTCTCAACACCAAATACTAGTATATGGTAAAGAACAGCAGAAATTGGAAACAATGATATTGTTCAGACAAATGTAACGGGTGGCTGTCAAAAGACAGTGCTTATAAACATGTTCAATAATTTTATTCCTATCAGCACAGGGGAATTTATTTATCCTTTGGTCAGATAATAAAAATTATACCCTCATTTTTTATTCATTTATGACCAGCAGATCTTAGTTCTCAGCTTAAAAAACTGCTATTCACTACAACAGAGGAGTTAAAGCTAGTAAGATAAACTGCTCACAGTATTATAGATTTCAAAGAATATCTTAATCTTGATAGTGAACCCTGTAACTAAGATTTCCTGGCCTTTTTTAGGTACCCTTCAAAAGCTCTGCAATATGGCCTTTGTATACTTGTACTCCACAAAAAAAAAAAAACAACCCAAAAAACCAAAAAAACCCAAAAAAACCAAAAAACAAAACTAAAATAAGTTAGATAAATTAGTCCTAGAGATTTGAATTCTTCTCTTTTCTCCCATAGCTCAAAACCAGGAACTTGCAAACATTCAATGAGTATGCTGAAAGTAAAAAAAAAAAAAAAAAAAAAAGAAAGATGAAGATATATTAGAAATCAAAGTTTCATGAAGGAAAATAGTGAGGGAATATGTCTCTGGTATGAGTATTTATAATTAAAACTTAGCTGGCCTGTAGGTCATTGAGGACAAATAAGCACATGGCTGAATTACAAAATCTGCATACGTGACTATGTTCTAGGAATGTACATTTATTCATTATAATTTCATCACTCCCTGAGCTATGTTTTTAGGTGCTTAAACACAAATTTACTTATGGTAAAAGGAGTTGCAAACTCTACAGACCTGCATGTGTGCTATAATGAAGAAAGAAAAAAGAAAACAATGCCACATATTTGAGACAGATTTAAAAAAAATGTGGGCTATTTTTGTCTAAATTCCCACTTGTTCTTATATTTAATTTTCTTTCAATTCCACCAAATGCATGGAGGAATAAATGCCCTAGAAATGATAGAGTGGGTTCATTTCTGGGAAGTCAGAAGCTTATCAAGGGCAATATAAACAAAACTGGCACAAGTTAGTGTTTCATAAAGCCTCTTTGTGTGTGTGTATGTCTCAAATCCCAAGAAATTTTTGAATCCTCCCAGAGCATTGTGGTGCACTTGTTGCAGAATAAAACCAATTTGCTTAGCATGAATGTCTGCATTACAGATTCCAGAAATAGCCAAACACACTTATCTGTTCATTTACTGAGAACTCCTGTTGCATTACTGAAGCTGTTGGCCTCAGATAACAGTGGGAGTCAGATTGGTGAAATCAGTATGTGATTTCAGTTATAACAAAACTTGCAGAAAACTTTGCAAAAATGTCAGATCAGACATTTTGTAATATTTTTGTTAATTTAACGAGGAGTAATGGCTTTAAATTGAAAGATGGTAGGTTTAGATTAGATACCAGGAAGCAATTCTTTAGTGTGGGAGTGGTGAGGCACTGGCATTGGTTGCCCAGAAAAGTTGCAGACACCCCATCCATGGGAGTGTTTAAGGCATAATTGGATGGGGCTTTGAGCAACCTGGTCTAGTGGCAAGTATTCCTGCCCACATTAGGGGCTTAGAATTAGCTGATCTTTAACCCAAACCATTCTATGATTCTGATTCTATGATCTTATACTATTCATATTCATGAAAATATGTTTCAACCCTGATACTTAATATTTTTTTCATAATGCCTTAAATGCTTCCTGTGATGCAATGCAGAATATGGTCAAATGTGGTGAGAAGTCCTGAAGCCATCTTCAAAAAACCCTTCTCTGATCACATTTCAGAGGCTCAATCTGCATGCTCTGTATGCATAACCCAAGTTTCCATATGAGTAATATGCAAAGTTTCTGCCTGTATGTCTACACCTTTAAAAGCAACTAAAAATAGAAAGACAAAGCTCTATTTTTTGATCATTTTCTTTTTTGTTCATTTTTTTTCCTTTAGACCATGAGGTGATGGCCTGAAAAATAAAAAATCCTGATCAGCTACTTCCACCATCACACAATTTATTTTACTGCTGGTACTGTATTATAATGAGAAAGGTTTTAAATGCTTCATTACTAAGTTTCCAACATTAAAGTATAACATTCAAAACTGTGGTGTTTCTGAAGCACTTTGAACACTGGAAAATGCTCAGCTCCTACACAGCTTTGTTTAGAGCTCTGAAAACAAATTACATTCAAAAATTTTCTTTGAATAACATTAAAATAATAGTTCCTGGGTATTATAAAATAATTTTCTGTGTCTCTTAGAAATATAATTGAAATATAGTCATAGTAAATGATTTTCGTTGAGGTGAAAAGTTGACCAAGCCTCCTCAGAATAAACTTGTAAGTTAATATTGCAAACATAGCATTATTCTCTCTTCTGAAATAGCCATTAGGGTTGTATTACTCAAACTGTGTTTATCTCTTCCTTAGAGAAAAAATGTCTTTGGATTAAATCTTTGGATTAAACATAACATTAGCAAGGCAATACATATACATTAATGAGATAGGCAGATAAATCAGCTAAATAATGCTGCTAACTGTGCTCTTGCTTTACAATAATCTGTCACCCTCACACAAATAGTAAAAACCAGAATTATAAAAGAATTTTAGAGAAGGCAAAGGCTTTTCAGGATAATAAAAGTCTGAACGTGACCAATCTGTTTCAACATGCTGGAGACTCTGACTGCAAATTTTGAAGGATGAGTGTAGCTGATAAATGACAAAAAAGATTAGTCTGAAATATTTACTATCTGTAGTGCTAACAGTCATTCCATCTATATTAATTGGCACAGTGTCTTCTCTGCCAGATGGTCTATTGCAGAGAGTGAACATTACCCTTGTGGATTTATCCAAATTATGTATTTGACGTTTGGATGAAAGCATTTTGCTTTTTTTTCTTGAGTACAGAGAATTATATTTTTCATCTTAATGCTATTATTCCATACAGGTCATCAATAAGTATACATACAAAGGTCTAACTGGCTTCTAAGCAAAGACAGATATGATGGATTTTGTTTGAAAAAAACTCTAAAAACTTCAGTCTTATTATTGTCAGTGTTTACCTCAGCTTTCAAAAATAAATTCTGATGCCCTGTTGCTAAGGCAGTAAACAGATACTAGAGATGAAAGTCACTGGGAATACTTTACCATCTTCCCCAGATCTAGGTATTTTGGGGAAGACCCTGACTGGAATACAGCCATAAACATGCTGTGTTTTGGCCGAATGCCAGTACAGGTGTTATAACTCCCTGCCCACTGTATAAGGTGATTGCTGTAGGGCTGTACCATCCACCATGCACAGTGATCTGGCAGCTCAGCTCAGCTCAGCTCAGCTCCCTGACTTCAGCTTCATCACACTGGATCACTCATACCAAGAGTATGTCCCCGGAGGAAGGTGGAAAGGAAGGGACTCTAATTCAGCAAGAACATGTGTTAGGCAAGAAGTTGCCACTAGGATGGATGCTACTCGAAGGGCAAGGATACATTCAGAAAGTGTAAAGTTTCACTCAGTTTTTGAACAGAAGCTGTAGGGAGGTTGATAGTTTATTAAATTTTTAGATAGTCCATCAGCAAACCCCAACAAAGCAAAGTGTCTGTTTATTTGCTATTATATAACTAAAAGCTTCTAACACAGACTTTTTGTTAATCACAGCATTAAAACATGGCACAGAATATGTGAGATAAGGAGATCAAGGGCTGGAAGCTCCGTGCAGCTTAAAAGGTGTGATAAAAGATGGGATCATCTGTTCTATATGCATACATACACTGAGAGGATGTACTGGGGAGTGTACAAAGAGAGAGTCACATTGAAAGTAAAGGGATGAGGAACTTAAAAGAGGGAGGGAGGTCAATGGGAAGCAAGACAGAGAGCAGGATGACTTCTATCAAAGGAATGTAGTGAACACAAGAAGTGCAAAAACAAAAATAGGTGCTGTTTGCACAAGCAAAATGGAAGAATGACAGCACAAAAGAGGAAAAGAGAGTGGGAAGATATGATTTGAGCATATAAAATGGGAAAGTAGTGAAAGAATGAAAGCTGAAGGGGAAATAAGCAAAGAAATAGCAAAGATATTTGCACTTGGTGCTTCTTTTTGCTCAAAATAATCTTTGTCTGGTTTAGAAAAAAGTAATGCCAGAAGGCCAAAATCATCAGACAATTTGTCTAGCAAGAATTGTCCTTTGGAAGAAATATCAAATCTTGGCAATTAGATTTTGACCAGAGCACTCTCTTCACCAGGGAAACGGACTAGGGAGACATTCGGTCTTTCCCAGTCCATTTTTATCTAAAATGAATCAATTACACTTTGAAGACACTATCAAAGTTTGCAGGAAAAAATTCTCCCTGTTCCTCCTCCAGGTAGGTGTGTGATTACAATTTGAGCGTGTGTGTGGAATTTAGGCTCTCTGTGAATATTTAAAGAAAATAGTCACTGAATAGCTGTAACTTGCTGCTTTATATCCTGGCTCACGCTTGCCTCAGAACATTCACTTGCTGCAATAAGGGACATGGGCTGGAAGGAGGTCAGCAAAGGCCAGAAATGTGAATGAGCATTAATTACCTGCTAAACAAAACAATGATTCATGATTGAAAAACAGGCATGATTTTAAAGGTCACTAGAGCCCGTTAAACTGCATGTCTAAGACTTGTGTATGTGGCACATACAAGATGCAGATCTGCCATAGGGAAATTCCTAGGTATTCATCAGCATGAATAATTCTGATCTTGTTTTGCACATAGTCATACCAAATGACCTAAAGAAAATGAGGTATAGTCTCAGATCCATAGTCAGTGGTTTTATTATGCAACTTCCACGTCTTGCAGAAATTCTGGCACTCTCTATGCCTTTTAACCCTCTTAGGAGATATGAACTATTTCAAGAGCTAAGCTCTGAGAAAATTCACCTTTGCAGCCTAAGGCTTAAGGAAGGCACTCTTCTGGCAAAAGCATAGGTTTGTAATTTTACAGGATGCTCTCATAGGTCATTTTTGGATGGCTTTCAGCCTGATGCATTAGGATGATTTTAGCCTTTATTCAGTAATGCTTTGCTATTTTGAGATATTAATTTCTTTCTTTTTTTTTTTTTATTGCTGCTTTTATCTGTGGCACTTAGAATGCCAAGACAGATCCCCTCAAGAAAAATAAAAGGCATTATTATATTCTGTCTCTATCCAACATTTGTGCTTTCAACACATAATAAATATTCAGATGTGTTTACTGTCATTAGCTAGAATGGGAAGTCTGTCACTGAGAAAAGGAAGACCTATTTAATATCAGCAGGGCCAAGCTTCCTTTAATATTATGGAACTAAGCAACTCAATATTTCATCAAGGTCTGTAACAAAAGCCTGACAAACTACTATAGCACTGCTTTTCTCTGTGTGCTACTGGGATACAATCTTGAGATATTTCCCTGAACTCTTCAGCACAATAATACACATGACATTCATCATTTTATGGGCTGCAGAATACCACCAGTGGGTGGGCCATATACACCTCCTGGCAATCCTCCTCTGGTTTTGACTGTCTTAACTGGGAGGGGCAGTCAAGGTCACATCCAGGATGGGATGGTTCTTTGCACTCCACTCCACTCCTAATCCGCTGGTAAGATCACAATCCTCATTCTTCTCCAAATAAAGAAGGAAAAGCCATTTTTATAACAAACTCTGAAAAGAAGATAATGGGGGGCTTTCAAACCATTATAGTCTATTATTAATTATTTTAGTTTTGTTCTTTTGTTTGGGGAAGCAATATGGTCCACAGGAAACCAAGAATGTGGTATTAGTTCAATTTTTCACTACATGAGTCATTGCCCCTTTCACTAACTACATCTGTAAAATGCAGATTTGGTCATAGTAATTACTCCTTGAAAAAACTATCTTGAAGTGGTTTGCAAAGAAAATTATATATAAATCTGGGATAGTAATTTGTATTGTTCAAAAATTATGCAGATATATTCCAAGTCAAACACTGAATGGTACTGTTTTGCTAAACTTCACTGCAAATTTTCGTTAATTAATCCATGTATATGAAATATTTTATTTTAAAAAGCAGTTGCAATTTAAAGTAATTAAATATTTTAAAATGTTAACATAGCTTCTTAGTAGCTAGATACCATTCAATTGTCATCCTTGAAAACTCATCAGCACTTCATGATTGGTGACATTTTGTCTTTTCTTCTGAATTAACAATGATTCATAGTTTTCTTTTGTCTTCTGATTACCACTGTTAGTTCAGAAAAGAAAGTGAGTCAAATTAATGGATATAACTCTATTTTACTTGAAGCTTAATTCAGCATCAAGGTCATACTCAAAAGTGAAGCTAAAAATTGAAATCGCAAGCTTTAAATGCAGCACATATTTTTTTCCAATTATTTCAGTTATACAAAAATAAAGGAAATTGTATGTTAATAGAAAAAAACCACAAACTATTTTCCCTGCTGTTTTTTTTTCTTTTTTTTTTTTTTTACTTTTCTTCCTCTCTTCACCTGGCAAAATTCCTATTGGATACAAGAAAATCGACTGCATATATTTATCTCCCTGGAGAGAGACTGAAGAAAAAAAACATGTGACAGATGTTAGTCACATTGCTTAATGTACTATTGGAACACATTCAGAAACTATGGTGATGAGCACGATATAAATAATCTATGTAGAAGAGAATCCTGAAACCATTCCTTTGAGAAAATGCTAATGAATTTCTATTAGACTTTTACCTAGGTAATGATTAAAATGGGCAGATTACCAGATTATAGATATTACAATTCTATTTTTAATAAGAGTAATATCATCATTATGTTATTCCTAAACTTTGTCCTCAAATGCCTTCTACTTACTTTCTTCACAAAAGGTGAATTTACTAATCAAAATGTTCATGATAAATGACAGCACCACAAGTAATAAAAGCTCTGGAAGTGATACTAGCCAACAGCTAAATTAATAGCCAAAGTGCTTCTTATCAATTCATCCTACCCGCAGGCCAGAACTTGGTCAGCACACTCATTTTGCTAATAATTTCAAATTCTGATATATCCTTTTGAAAATGGGAGGTCAATGTGAGAGAAGTCAGAACTGTGTTTTAAAGGTGATTCATGATTTATTCAACATAGAATTATCTCATTTTCTGTTTATTTATTTTTTTTCTCCCTTACAGTTACTAACATTTGATTTGAGGTTTTGTCTGTTATTCAGCATAGGACTGAATATTAGCATTTGTGGAGCTAACTCTCATTATCTCAAGATTTTTCCTCTGAGAAGTAGCACTTAGCTTGGAGCTCATCATTTTATATGTGAATTTGTGGGTTTTTTTGGTCTTGTGCATCACTTTACATTTTTCTGCACTGCATTTCATCTGCCATTTTATGGCCCAATCAGCCTCATAAGTTTCTGCAGCAATTCATCACAGTCAGTCTGCATTTTTCCTATTCTAAATAATTTTGTATTAACAGCAAACTTTCTAAGCTCCCTACAAAATGCCTTTTCAAGGACTTGCATGGAGTCATTGTAAAGCACAAGTCTCACCTCAGCTCCCTGTCAAAGTCCATAGTGACATGGTGTGATCCTTGGAGTGTTCTGCACAGAGCCAGGACTCACTGATCCTGATGGGTTCCTTCCAACTCAGCATATTCTATTATTCATAGAGTCTGTGATCTTCTTTAAAAGGTTTGAGAAATGGCATTGTCAAATATTTTGAAAATACAGATAGACTGTATCAACTAAATCATTCTTATTTCATGTTTGATGACTTCGTGAATAAAAATACTAAAACGTCCACATCACAAAACTCTCCTCTGCAGAAGGCATGCTGGGCTTTCCAAGGAACTTGTATTTATCCAGATGCCCAGTAATTTTGTTGTACATTTTGACTGCTAATTTACCTAATATGGAAGTCAGGCTCAGAAAATCTAGCTACCCCCATCTCCCCAGAAAATCTCTCATATACCATCTGCTGTGGATACGTTGATGTGCTGAAAGAATTCAAATAACATAGAGGAAATACTGACTATATTTACAGGAAGATTCTGGGCATTTTCCTGACCGAGGTGAAATTTGAATATTTCTGGATAGGAATGCAGTAATAGAAACAACTCACTGAGTATTTTGGTCAGTATGCAAATTGCAGAAGGCTTCTGATATCATGACATCTTGAGTCTGAACTATTTTTGAAAGAAAGTGGACATGATTAATTTATTTTTTGCTATGCCCAGATCCCATATGGTCTACACTTATGGTACTTAGCACACCAGCCAGAACCCACCTGTACAATTTGTATTTAAGGATTTATAGATACTGCGATTATGAAGGCCATGAAATAGGTATCTGGACACTTTACTAAGTTGAAATAATTTCTGGAGAGGGACTGAAGCAGGATTTCAAAGCTGACTGCACAGTCTAAAATGTCTAAGCAGCTGGCCAGAGCCTAAATTCTTTTATTGAATATTATTCATGTGCTTATGAGCTATTTTAGATCCTTGTCTAACATCCGTTGGTTTCAGAATGGGAAGAGAAAACCATGTTCTCCATTCTGTTTCAGCATTTTGCTCTCATTAAGTCACTATGGTCAGACCACGACAGAGCGGGTATTTCCTCGCTGAAGGCACAGCCTGAATGTGAGATTTCATGTAACTCCTCGGAAACATCCTTTTCTTTCCATTAATAGCAGAAGGAGAGATGTGTGACACAGAAATACCCCATTTATACAGATTTTGGTTTTTGCAGGAATTCCTGTTGAGTGTGCTGACATCTTGTGGTTGGATGGATATTTAGACATGTCATGTGAACTGAGAGGAGGCAATTCCAGCACAGCATCTTGGGATCTCCAGCTCTTCTTGAAGTTTTCACCCAAAGGCTCCATGCTGAGAAACATTTTGTATTTGACTACACAGTATTGTCTATTTGTCTTCTTTCTCAGTTGAATTCTTTGTTTCACCTCAAGCCCCATAATTTTCAGGGAAAAATAACTACTTTCATGTACATTTATTTTCTTGAAGTCACATAGTCATTAAATCTTTGTGCTTGAGACAAGGACCAGAGCTGTATGGTAGTGATAGCAAGAATATTGGCATGTGTTTGCCGGTGAAATGCTCTTCTTTGACTGGTTCTTGGCTTCCTTTTGTGACCAGATGTTAGCAGAAAGAGGGAATGTTGTGCTTTTTTTTTCAACAATGTACAGGATGGACAGCTGTGCTCCAGTTCTTTGGGATTTTGTTTGTTTGCTCTTTCTAAAAAATATATCCCCCTCAAGGCTTTCTTGTCGCATCCTTTTACAGTCTAAAGATTACTTCTGTCACTAATGTCTTCCGGCTATTATCTTTCTGCACATTGCTCCTCCTTTGTCTCTGTAATCTCCTATCTCCTCTCTCCATCTTTAAAAATCTGTCTTCTTTCACTAACTGTAGTTTTTGGTCCCCTGTTCAAAATTCTTTAGCAGAGAATTTGTTGTGCCTGTCTGCAACACAGCAGCTGATTCCACACCAAAATTTACCAGCTTTGATGCTGTCATCCTGCTGTGAGTGACAAGGTGAGGAGCAGAGCCTGTGACAGTAACTCAAGGGAAGCTGAAAAGCTGCTCAAGGTTGCTGTGAATATTATTTCCATGCCGAAGGCCCAGCCCACAGGGCGACTGCAGGTGTTTGCAGAGCAGAGACTCGCAGCAGCTAATACAGACTCTGTGGCTTTTCTGGGGTTAATAAGATGCTTCTGAGGACCAGGGTAGAGGTTCTGTGGGTAGTTGCTGCCTCAGGCATAAGGACTGGCATCCGCTGCGCTCCGTGTGACAGTCAGGCACAGAGGCTCAATGTATACAATCTGTCTCCCCTTGTTTATGTTCATGATTCATCTGTGCCTACATACTTTTGTGAACAGTATGCTGCACTGTGTTATTAAACACAAAACTGTGTACACAGCTTCTGGGATTTGTATGTATGTCTCATAAGAAGAAAAAAAAGGTTTCAGTGAAATCCTGCCCATATGGCAGGTCAGCATGCATTAGTCTCCTCTTTTCTGATGTGCCTGTTCTGAAGAACCATTCAGAGAATTTATCTAGCCAGCACTACAGGACATTTCAAGCAGAAGAGGATATATATACACATATGCTTCATTAAGATTTGATGACATTTACAAAAAGGTGGTGTATCAAAAACCAGAAGAAAGGAAATATGATCAAAGTATGCTCTATGTCCAGCATATTCTCAGTAAAAGTGTAGAGCTTACAGATATCAATTTCTAAAGTGTATTTATTACAGAAAAAGGAAATGGAAGAGAATTTAATGACCTGATAATCTTAATCTTTTTAAGCAAAAATGAATTAATATGGCTAAAAATGAGAAAAATCTTAATACCTTCAGGAGACTTTTGCTACACAAATCTAGTATTTATACTGTCAGAAGTTATTTGGGAAAATTAGGAGATTGACTTATTTGTGAGGCCAACACAAGAGAGAATAAATGGATCTTGGAAAAAAATGTACGCATCTCAGCAAAATTGTTATATCTCTTAACACACTGAATTTGGGCACTTTCACTGCCAATGGATCATACGATTAAGGAATGCCAGTCTAACAGAAAGATACAGTTAAATTAGAGACAGACAGAAAATCAAAACCAGATCAGTTGTCTTGAATTGTTCTCTGCAATAAATACTACTCTTCTATTCTTTCTTGGATATTTTGAGGAGGAATAAATTTAATTTTTTTTAATAGCTCTATATCTGTCAGGAGATTTAAACTGCATTGTATTTGTATGATCACAAATGTTAACCTCATTTCAAGAACTTTTCCAAATCCATAAATAAACTACATTTCTTTAAAGATGTTTTAATAAGGTTTATGTGGGATAGAAGTCAAGCTTAGACTTTGCAGAAGACTTTGTGCTGGAAAATGAATTCTATGTCCAGAAAAATTATAACTCTGAAAGTCTCTGTTTGTAGGCTTTTCTGCATAACTGCTCTAATAAAGTTGCTATAATAAACATTGTTCAGCTCTTTATTATCAACTAAAAATATCTAATTCACTTGAAACTCAGAAACTGTAAGAAAAAACAAGAAAATACATTTTCCCTTACCTTTCCAATACTTGCATGAGTATATTTTTTTTTTTTACTTTACTACATATTAATATTTCACATAAACTTCTCTAGTTCTGATTTCCTTAGTAAAAGACAAGGAACTACCAGAGAATATCCAGCAGAGGCCACAACGATGATGAAAGGCCTGGAGCATCTCTGTTATGGCGAGAGTGGGACCTGTTCAGCCTGGAGAAGGTGAGGAGGAGAGGAGAGGAGAGGAGAGGAGAGGAGAGGAGAGGAGAGGAGAGGAGAGGAGAGGAGAGGAGAGGAGAGGAGAGGAGAGGAGAGGAGAGGAGAGGAGAGGAGAGGAGAGGAGAGGAGAGGAGAGGAGAGGAGAGGAGAGGAGAGGAGAGGAGAGGAGAGGAGAGGAGAGGAGAGGAGAGGAGAGGAGAGGAGAGGAGAGGAGAGGAGAGGAGAGGAGAGGAGAGGAGAGCTCATCAATACATACAAATATCTCAAAGGTGGGTGCCAAGAAGATGTGCCAGACTCTTTTTTCGTGGTGCCAGCAACAGGAAGAGGAGCAATGGCATTAAAGTGAAACGCAAGAAGCTTCACATGAACACAAGTGAGAACTCTCCATTGAATGTGGCAGAGCCCTGGAACAGGCAGCCCAGGGAGGCTGTGGGGTCTCCCTTTCCAGAGACATTCAAAACCCTCCTGGATACATTCCTGGATCTCCGAAGGGCCCTTCCAACCCTTACTATTCTGTGATTTTCTAAACTCTGTAAGCATTCCGCATTTGATCTAAAAGACATCATACACTCTATCAATATTCTCTTCAATGTTTTTAAACTTATTTTTGAAAAACATTAATCTAAAAATATAGTGGTTGAACATTTCAGCACAACCTTCAGAAATTTGTGTTACTGTGAAAAATTACCTTGGGGTCCTGTAGGCTATAGTGAAACCAGCCACAATCTAATTTGTGCCACATTTGGTGAGCTTTTCCTCATGGTAATCCTGTAGCATTGGTGAAAGAATTTTGTGAATATTTTTCTGCTGTTTTATAACCAACACTATTTAATGAAATGCTGACTCTTCCTTCACTTAAAACACTGATAAATATAAACACTACCATTGTTCAAAGAGAGAGTTTTGGCTGCATCATTCATTGTATTCTTTTTTATGCTGTGAATGAAATCCTAAAATGTTTTGGCTTCCACAAAATGCCAGAAATTTTTGTTCTGTTGTAGCTGTGTTATTGGTGTCATCAAAACCAAAGTTTCAAGGTGGATTTTCACTGTGTCTTTCATATCTAAAGGGTCTGCTGTAAAACCAAAATATTTTAGAACCCTCAAAGAACAAACTTTCTTTAAATAAAAAGCAAGTGTTTAATTATTTAAGTAAGGAATATTCAAAAAAGGGAAATTTGCTTGATATCCTTTGTCTATTTTCATTTTCCTACTTATCTATTTTCCTTTTCCCTACTCAATCTGCGCAACACCAGTCTCAGACCATTCTAAACCCCTCTGAATATTTTTGCTACTTTTTCTCCACTGTGAAATGTCATTTCATGAGTGTCAAGCTCTTATTTGTGACTGCAACTGACTGTCCTGTCTCCAAGATCCTCTGCCTTGAGTATGCTAAGAATGTCCCTCAGGGAAGGAAATGTCTCCCTTTCTCCTCCCAGCAGGCTCTTTTTTGCTGTTCTATTAAAGTAACATAAACATAATTGTAAATGCATAATAAAGCAAATCAGATGGCACTATCACAAAACCAGAACTGTAGAAGACACACCTCTTTGTTCCTTAGCAGCCCTAAAGGAAAGCAGGATGCAGTCAGTGTCTGGGAAGCCTCTGAGCACATGCTGCACGTTCTTGTCAGTGTGTGTGCCAATACAGATTGAATAGGGAGGCGTCTTTGGAACCACCTTGTCTTTCAGAAGCACTCTGAGCTTCTCTTGCACTCTGGGCTGTCTGCTGGCTGTCAGTGCATCCTGATTTACTCAGAACACTGGTGAGACATGCTAAAAGAACTCAGTTTCCATGCACAAGGCATATTTTAGAGGCATTATTTTCAAACCTCCACAGCTTAGCTAAATCAAAACCAATTTTTCCTGGAACACTCAAGTGCACTGCTCTGAATAAGGCATAAGTATCTGCCAATTTCTAATTTTCTAGGTTCAGCTGATTCATCAGTACAGTTTTTCAGCAAGTAGTCATAAGGCAATTTATAACAGAAGTCAATTTCAGTGTACTTATATTCCAGAGAACTAAATGGTATTAATCCAAACACTGCAGAAAAATAAACAAACTTCTGGTTTAGGCTAGGTTTGAAAAATTTTAATCTCCAAGGCAAAAATTTTAGGAAAGTACTAATAGAGGGGGGAAAAGGATTTTAGAAAGCAGTATTTAGAAACCTACTATAAGAATATAATCTGTAACAAACATTAATGAGTTTGAAAACCAGTTATTTCAGTAAAACTAATTTTTGGCACTATAAAATGTATTGAAGTGTTGATAATCACAAAATTTGAAGTGGTTTTCTGACTAAAGGGCTTACAAAGGATTCATTGTAGTAATTCTACAAATACAAAACAATTGTTTGAGCATCTCAATTCATAAACCCAAACTTGTTCATCATAAACATTACTCCATGTTGGTACATCAGTGATGTGTTTGTCTGCCTGAGAGTAGAAATTATAATTACGACTGACTGACAAAGTGGAAAAAAAAAATCTGATTTCTTGACAAAAACTCCTACACATAAGAATAGTAAAGTAGAGAAAAATTGTCTTTGGATTTGCTCCTGGATATGTCCTGGCTCAATTTCCTTTCCTCTAGAAAATCAGGACAGAAAACAAAGTAAATGTTCATGTGTTGGCCTTGGCTAGCTGCCCGACCAAATCCAGAAAAATCTCTTAACCTTCTCAACTAGGATGGGATAGAAAATAAGATGGCAAAGTTAATGGGATGACACAGTGACATCACTTATCCATTCTCATCAAACATTTGACTTGGCTAAAATTAATTTGCTCTATTGACAAAATAAATTTGGGTAGTAAGAATCGAAGAAAAATATATATTTATGTTTGGAAGATTGGAAAGTTATTTTCTGAAAACACACATGAAATTACATTCTATTTGTTCTCTTGAATGAAAATCTTAGCTGCATATTTGATAGCATCAGTAGTCTCCCAGCTTGAAAAGTATATGTTTTGGCTTCACAGGGGTCTGGAGATGCTTGCATCCCAGAAGCAAGCATCCCCCTTTAGAAGCTGTCTTTGGAAAGAGACATTCATTGGTCACCTTGTAAAACTTATGAAAGTTTAAGGAAGGCACCCTTTCTTATGAATATTTTCACCAGGGAAATTGCAAGCAGTTTGTGAACATGTGTGAGTGTATTTTATGGGGAACTATAGCCATCCCATAAATCCCTCTGAGATGAGGAGAAAAGGAAGCAGGTCTGTCTCCAACCCAGGAAACACAAACTACCATCTCATTCTTCTTGAGGTGGCAGTGAAGAAGAAACAACCTAACAGAATGACAATTGAATCATAGCCATTGGATGCAAATGACTCATTGGTGTCAGGAAGAGCTAAGAATGTTTCAAGGAATCAAAGGATGTGCACGTACACGATGGACCTTTCTCTCTTTCTGTGTATGTCATCACTGGCCTCATGCATGTTCTGTCTGGGAATAAAAATTTCTTCCTTCTGGCTGCTGTAAAAACAATGTTGGAACTCTGCTTTTCCCTGAGATTCAGGAAATGGTAATGAACCCTTTCTGCTTGCTCTGAGGGACTCAGATTTGAAACAAGAGACAAGAGAGTTTGAAAGCTGTTCCCAACTCAGTGCTATTGGTCTCTGGCCTGGTACCAACGAAGGCCATCTTTCTGTGACTGGATCAACTATCTTGGCATGGATTTTTGCCTTTGTGCCAGCTGGGAGTCACATTTCACTGTGCCTTGCACTTCATCTACGCACTAGCAGAAGCCAGATTTCCCTGCAGGCTGCTTAACCACCTTGGCATGGCTTTTGTCCAAATGCTGGCTGGGAGCTGGTTCCTCTGTGGCCTTCTCAATTCTCTTGGCATGAGACAATTGCTCAGACACCAACTGAGAGCTCAGTTCCTGCAGCTTGCTGTTTCCATCTGCTGATTCTGAGTGGCAACAAAAAGAGAGGGACTATCCTTCAAACCACCTCAGATTTTTTTCTTTGGAATTATCTGAGGGGGAATAAAACCAGTCCTCAGAGAAAAAGAAACATTAGGTTAAACATTCTGTGAAACCTCTGCACCAAAAAGAAATTGGAAGTTCAGCCTGTGTGTGTCTCAGTCAGTTCCACCTGGGCAATCAAGCTACATCTGGCTGTAATTAATCTGCAAAAAAAAAAAGATGGGCTGCCCTGTGGGATGCATCCACTTAGAAAATCCACAGTGATTTCTGTGTGATATGCCTCTTACTTACAGATGTGTTCTAGGCTCTTGATCTTCAATTCTGATCTCCGAATCTCCTTCCTTTAAGGCTTTTTGCAATTGCTGGCTGGTTTGCCTGACTTTGTGATTGTCTACTGTTTTCCTTAATCTTCAGTTAAATAACATTCTTAGATTCTTGACTAGGTTGCAGGTTTATTTTTCCAGACTAATCGAAAAATATTTCCTATTTCGGTTCACTATAAATAGGTCTGTCGGGTTTTTATTCAGCCTTAAGTGCTGAGTACAAATGTTCCTGTCTTAAGCTACATTTCCATGAAAGGATATTGTCTGGATACATAGAAATCTGGACATCTCTTCCTGACAAATAATGTTTAGCATAGATTGTGTGTGAACATCTATCTGTATGGAGATGGAAAATATTTATCTCCTACAAACTGCAACAAGGCTGAGAGGATTCACTGTTTCTGCAGCTTAATGCATCAATCTATCTGCATTTTGTTAAAACCAAATGATGAAGAGTCCTGAATCAGACATGAGAAATCGTGACACTTCTAAAAACTTATGACTACTAAGCATTTATAAAAGCTGCATATCTTAAATGTCCTTGGCATTTGGGAGGTGGGGACATGGTGGGGGAGGAAGAAAGGCAAAGGGAATGCTTATTACTGAGCAATATTTAGCAGAGAAAATAGCTTTACAACCTTCTTACTGGAGATCTTAGTAGGCAGATTGGAACATTACAACCCCTCATATACACCACATAATATTACCACATAAATTTCTTCAAATTTTTATTAACTTCTGTAATATATTTTGATTTTGAGCAAGCGCTTTGAAAATGTCTGAAGAGTAAAAGGAAGACACTAAGGAAGACACTAGACAATTCTAAAAAGATTATTTTCCCTTGATCAACTTGTTAAGTCACATAATCTTTGCTCATTTCATGTCTTGTATGATAGGAAGACACTGGTTTGCCTATTACACATTTTATAATTAAATAATAACTTTTTGCTAGTAACTTGGAATGCATAAGAACTATCTGTGGGCAAATAGTCACTTCCAAATGTACTTACAATGTCTAGGCCCACAAGCCCAAGGTGAGTTCCTGACTTCATTTGAAGTCTTTTAATTTTTCCAGATTTCTTACAACAACCAGCCTATTTAAGTACAAGGGCAGTGGCCATTCTAGTTTCCTTCTGCACACAGCTGGAGACCCTGATAAAGCTGAAATAATTTGACAGCAAAAGTCTTCTCCAAAAGAAACTGAGACACCAAAATAGAACGGAAAACAAAAGCAAAATCCAATTAGAATAAAAGTCCTTTCCCAGGCTGTATTATTTTTACTGAACACCTTTTTCAGGGCTATTTGAACAAAATACATAATTTTATTTTGCTCTAGAAGTAATGTTTTCCTTCTAGCTCCCTACATGTCAGCCTCTACAGAGTGCAGGTTTATTAAGATGACTACAGAGACAGGCCAAAACAGCTTGCTTTTGTGTTAATGGGCTCCTTCAAGACATATTTTCACAGGTTTTCCAAAATGATAAATTATATCATGATTCTGAAGTCATTCTATTTTGAAGCATAAAGATTTGTGTAAATGCATTCAATATGCACTGTAAAAACTGGCAAAACTAGTAGTTTGAAGGAAAAATAGAACCTATTATTCTAAAGTCACATTTTTAAAACCTTAAAAGGTTCTATCTTCTAGGATAGTTGTATTCTGAAATATATATTCATAATTGAAGTAAATTATACAGTGTATACTGAAAAGAGTACACTGAAAATGCAATAGAAGTAGCATGGTCTAGCTGTCATTAGTTATCATTAATTTTGAAGGTTTTGACTGTCATGCTAGCACCAGTATGCTTTGCCAAGCATAAATAAGAAAACATCTGTAAATTTTTTTTTTTCAAAATTCATAACAAAACAGAACCAAGGAGAAAAACAGCAGGTATTTTTTTGTTAACATGCAGAGACTTCCTCCATATGTTTTGAAAGAGCATTTTTCTGAGTTGCTGTGAGCTCCTGGAGATCACGGCCACTGAGAAGGAGCAGGCTGGACCCGCTCCCCATGCAGAGGGAGTAACCTGTGGTGCCTGGAGGAGCCCAGACAGAGGAACAGGAGACCAGAACAGGAGCTCTGCCCAAACTTGCTCAGTCTTGGACATTTCCAAAGACAGATACACCCAGCTGCCTACAAAGGCTGCCCTAGAGACAACTGAGCAATTACTGAAACAACCCTCGAAGTCACAGCCACTGCCAAATTACCTGTGGCAGGCAGCCCTCCTCCACCTTATTTTGGAGTGAGTATTCTTTTACTTCTCAGTGGTAATAACACCAGGATTAGTCACTCAATATTTTAACTAGATAAAACTAATTTCTTTCATTCTGTTATGTCTTGTTAAAATATTAACTTTTGGGGATTTAGGGAACTTCTCACAGACAATTTCCATAATACCTAGTGCTGGGATCGACCACATTAAAACTAATTTCTCTTTATGCTGCTATAAATCAAATAGAAAATGCAATTTAATGTTAAATTTTTAACGTTTTTAAAACACTCATGAGCCAATTATTTAAGATTAGCCAGCAACACTTAAACAATCATTCATTCTTCTTTCATTTATTACATTTTCCAATACAACAATACCTAAAAAGAAAGGAAGCGCTATATTTATAGGTATACAAAAAGAGGGATAATAGGGACCATTGAAATGTCTCATTCCAGCATCAGTGTTTTACAAAGTATTATAAGTTATTGTTGCTTATATTGCAAATAGATACTAAATTACTGAAATATTAAAAATAGTGTTTATAAAAGAAGATGGATCACATATGGGTTTTATTTCCTTTGGTTTTTTTTCCATGCCTTTCTACAAAGCTATGAGAGGAGCTACATATATACTATAGGAAAACAAATATATAATTATTTTCTAGGGAATCATCTCTCCCCTTTAATATGTCTACTGCATTTTAGCAACCCAATCTTATGTTTATAGTGTTTTAATTAATAGAGACCAATGACTTTTTAAAAGAACTTTTTACATGTTATTGATTTTTTAAAGTATTTTTTTCACTACTTTTCTGATTGAGTATAAAATTATAATGAAAATTCATCTGCCTTGAATCTCTATTTTATTTGGTAGTAGAAGAAAAAAGTAATTGGAATTATAAAAAAAAAAAAAAAAAAAAAACCTTTGAGTGTGAATAGAAAAGCCCCCACCCATGGAATAGCTGTGCCAAAGCAATTTTTTGTGTGAATAAAATGTTTAAAATCCCATTAGGCCTCAAGCTCTTAAATGAAATTTAAGTCTCACAAAGACCTTTTCGTGTTCTCAGGAGGGGGTGATTTCCAAATATATATATAGCTAGTGTCAGATTAAGTTCTTAATGACTGAATTTTTCAGAAAGTCTGCTAGGAATATCTTCAATGACATTCAGCAAACGCTTGTTGAGGAGATCCTTCAGTTTCAGATCTAGCTATAAACTTTTTATACATGATCCTCAGTGCCCTGAGGGGATTCTTTGTGAGGTCAGAGTCTTAGCCAAAGTTATTTGAATACTTTCAAATTATATGCATTAAGTAGTAACTTGAAAACCTGATTACTTAAAGTAAGTGCCACCAATTTTTATCTTAAATAATGGCCTATGTTGTTCATGTAGTTATTTTGCAACCAGTATTACATTAAAATCCTGAAGTGTTCTTCACAAAGTCACATTTCATTCTTACATTGGGCTCCTACTGTGAGCAGAATTGTTTGTTCACACTCTATTTCCACAGTCATTGAAATAAACTAATTTCGCTGTCACAACAGTCCAACATATCCAGAGGTATGCCCTTTGGAGTACAATTTTCCAAAGGGCATAAGGGGAAAGATCTGATTTTTAAAAAATTAATTAAATCTAGATAAAGTTTCGATCTGGTCCCTCCCCAGTTAGGAATAGCATTTTCAATTTGATTAACAAATTTTTGAAAGTTATCTACCTATCTGCTAATTCATTTATTACATTTGCATGTACATTTTTGCACTGAAAAGATGTGCATATTTCATTATATTTTCACTGAGATGGCCAGTTTACTAAGGATGATCACAGAAGATATTTTAGTGATGTACAGAGTTGACTAAGTAATTAAAGAGGGCCTACAAGAAACATGGAGAGGGATTTTTGACATGGGCAGGTTGTGATAGGGCAGGGGCAATGGCTATAAACTGAAAGGGAGTAGGTTTAGATTTTATATATTGGGTAGAAATTAATTATGGTGAGGGTGGGAAACACTGAAACAGGTTGCCAGAAAAGTTGTGGATGTTTCATCCCTGGAAGTGTTCAAGGCTAAGCAGAATGGGGCTTTGAACAAGCTTTCTGGTGAGAGTTGTCTCTGCCCATGGCAGGAGGGTCAGAACCAGAAGATTTGGAGGGTGCTTTCCTACCCAAACCATTCTATAATTCCATTCTATGACTCTGTGATTATTCACACTTAACCAGTTGAGAAACAAAAGAATAAAGCTACTTATTTTGTTTTCATATGCAATGAAGCCTACCAAAAGAAATAACACTTCCTATTCATGAGGTTCTTTTGCACTTTTGATTTAATTTTCTGGCTTTCAATTTATGGTTGCTCTCAGATTATTATGCTTTTCTATCTCAAAAGACTTGGCTAACTGATCTTACTTTATTTCAGTCCCATAAGTTGACTCAATACTGTGTGTGTTTTATTCAGTCATCCATGTCAGGTTCTTTGTTAGGAAATTTCTTCTTAGCCTCAATTTCTCTTTTTCCATGCCCATTAAAATTTGGGTTTATTTTATGCAGGTTCATATACCATAGCAAACAGACAGCCAAGCTCCACTCCCAGATCTGGAATGGTCTCCTTGCTCCTCCATGCCTGGAGACTCACAGAAGTTGCTGATGAACACATTAAAGAAATTTTTTTCCTTTAGAGCTCCTTGATCAAGGTGCCATGCTGTACATCAGGGCTAAGCATAAAGCCAAAATATTTCTTCTAGCAAACCTTACTAAAATAATAATAAAAAATCAGTTGCGCTTCTGCATTATAAAGATAGGCATTCTAAATAATACAGTAGAGAGATATCTAATTCTTGTAATGATGTGTTGCATCAACTTTTAAACTTTAATCCACTGAAAATATTTTGAGCTCTGAAATGCATGTTTGTCTTAATTCCGTTTTTTGAACAACTCTCAAGAAAATGTACAGAAGATGTATCATGGCACAGAGACCTTGAATTTCAACAGAAGTAAAGAGCACTTTTAACATAGTAGATGGTGATGCCTAAGAACTAAAAAAAGGAGTTATGTAACTGACAGGAAATTTAGGAAACGAGAACAAGGAAAGCACTGTGAATGTTCTTTAGGAAAATTAAACTGAAGTGTCATATCCTTTCATTTAGAAAAGTTTTATTCTATTAAATATAATTATTTTCCCTTCAAGTTTTGATGAAGATGAGGTTGCTAGGAAACTCCTGATTTCAGGTGTACCTGTGTAAATACAGAGTAATTCATTTACACTGACAACTCCTGGACTGAAATAAAAACAATTATGGAGTAATTTTAATGTTTGTTCATGAGTAAAATAAGGAAATATTGTTACAAAAGAGACAAAACTTATCTGTCGTCTCCTAGTCTCAAGTCAGTATCTGTAATAAGTTGTGATAAATTAGATTTATGCCAACCTTGCAAATCCCTGATTCCTCCCCAGTAGACCTGCACTCAAGATTGCTTTGGAACCATGAATCCATGATTATGGCTCTTACTGATCGAATTAATCTGACAGTAATATTAAGAGATAAGTGATTATTCTCTGTGTTGTAGGTTCTAAAGGGATGATGGCAATGAAGCTCTCCTCACACTGATAGTGCCTTTGATAGCAGTGCCTGTTTACTTTAATGGATCAAAGGGCATTTACTGCTTGTGTAAATGCTACTGTGACTGCAGCACTCACTACCTGTATCTATGCAGCATTTTGGTATGAACTTGCTGGGTGATGATAATGAGATTACGCCTTTCACATGTTGGTGCAAGTGGCCATAGGTGTGGCCAATATACCTTCACACACACCCAAGGATCTATCCAGCATAAGTCTATAAAAAAAAAAATCATCTCTCTACTAAAATCCCTGCCAAACAATGCTGCCCATTGCTGCACCAGTGACTTAAAATCAGGTCTGCTAGCAGACTTCATTCATCTTTATTTATCACAAGAAATAAATAGAAGATAAATAGAATAGGATTTTTATTATATCCTTGACAATGATGGAAATATAGATTATCCTAATAGCAAATCTCCTTCTGTCTTCCTCTCGGGAGATGACCTAGATTATCACTTTTGTCTAGGCCAGTCTCCCCTTAGCTAAGAAAACCAGCATTGAGGGATCATTATAGCCTGTTGCCCTCAGCTGGTGCTAAGAGAAGTGCACACAAAAAATCAGCTTCAACAGGGCCACTGGTTCACTTTTGTTTGCTTAATTTTAGCAAGAGCGAAGAGATTCTAACACAGAATATAAATAACTGAAACTTTTTTTAGGATTTTATTGACTAGTGAACAGAGTATTATGATACTTTAGATTTTTTTTTTTATATGGTGATAGTGTGGCAAGAGATATGGAACTAAAACTCCGAGTTGTATGTGTGAAAGTAAATTTTTTCAGTAGCTGTAATTCTGGTGTAGGTGATTATGAAGGTTGTGCCTTTATGCACACCCAGCATTCTGAAAATATGAACTCTGTCACTGGTCCAAGAATTAGACAACAAGTTATTGGCATAGATATAATGCAAATGTCTGGTTTGAGAAAATGGACGTGACTTGGAGATTGACCAGCTCCTAGCCACCTTCACAAATAAGTATTTGAATAATAGTTACAGGAACTCTAGACATGGGTTTTTGGACAGTTCTCAAGATTCCCCCAGACAGATCCTGCTATGACTAATCTAATTTATGTGTTGATTAAGATTAACACGCTGCATAGGAGCCCCCAGAGATTCACAAGTAGCTGCTGCTGCACAGATTGTACATAGCTAATTGTAAATAGAAACCATACCCAAAGATGAAGAAATTGTCATTTCTAAGTTGTAAAGATGTTTGAGAGATGTTTTTTTTCTGCAGTTAAAACATCTGATCACACGTGCTGGGGCAGTTGCATAGTAGAACAGCTGGTTTATAAAAATTGAGTAGAACAGAGGTTGGGAGAGTCTCAATCAATGCAGCTGAATATGTCACAAGAACCCTTGCAATGGAGGCTCCCATGACTGTCCCAACAGCAGCTGACCATTTGGTTTGGGAGACCTGATTACTCTTCCAATAATTATTCTCTGCCAATATCAGAGTAATAATTCCTTCAGGGGAAGCACTCTGTTGCTCTTTGTGCTCTGTGTTTTCTTCAGAAGGGTTCCCCAAGCAGGTGGCCACGCACTGCTCAGCAGCTCTGTCAGCAGGGAAATGACTCTCTGACTCTCTAGACGCTCCTTAGTGATGAATGTTGTATCATGAACAGTGCCCACCCACCACAGGTGTAAAACATATGTCATCTACATGTTACAAAACTTCCCAGGCCTAAACTGCATACAGTGGAGCAACTTTGCCTGTGGACAGGACATGAATTACCTTTGCATAGGTAATGATCTGCATGCCTTGCTGTCATTAGTCACACAGTTCTCCACCCAGAAATTCAGGCCACTAAGGGTGCTCAATTAAAAATTAATGTTTTATATGTGAGAATGGCATTTTCAAATGCCTGAAGGGAAGAGATTTGTTCACTTTTTTTATTTTTAAGGAAAAATGGAACTGAATCTTTATTCCTATCAAGTGACAATCAAGGGTGCATTCAATTAGCTATGAGCTACTGCATTGCCAGGTACAGCCTGAACAAGAGTATCCCAAATGCCCTTTGAATCATCCTGTCACACTCTAGCCTGCAGCAGGGTGTTGTGCAAGGCTGCTGTGAAGCCATCCCAACTGCAGATCTCTTTCATTTTACCTAACATTATCCCATCTTCTGTGATGGGATGATAAAACATTGATGGAAAATACCTTTATACTCATGTTTCTGGCCACAGTTGGAAACGCTGCTTCCTTTTGCTATTCCATGTATGATTTCCATCCTTTAAGCACCCACTAAAGAAAATTGAAGGCCCCACTGCAAAAGCACGTGGCCTCCCAAGGTCTAGAGTCAGGCATGCCTAACAGGATAACTCTTACAGCAAGGAAGTTGTCCTCTTAATCAAACAAAAAACAAAACAACAACAACAAATAATATAAAAATAAAAAAAACCGCTCTGTGGCAGATTGCCCAGAATGTATCTTTCATAAGGCCTATCTCTACCAGAGGTATACCCCGTGTCACCAGTACTGTCATTCTGACATGTCCTCTAGGCACCGCTCTAAAGGTGGCTCTAATGATGCACCAAGGAGCTGGGAATCCTTAAGGAGTCTGAATATTTCAAATGTATTTATCCAAACAGAGACAAAATTGACACTGCTTGCATGAGCAAAGTCATCATGCTCATGTTTATGTGTCACTTGTGTCTAAAGTTACATTACAGACAGCAATGTGCCCCTGGTCCTTTGTGTCTCATAGGTGATATGGAACTGCCTACTTTTCTGTCAGACAAGTTTTAGTCTGAAGGGAAAATGTCTTTTCCACAGCAGGCTTGTCTAAGATTGGCTTCTTTCTAACAAAAATCTTTGGAGAGCTTAAAAAAACAACTATGCTATCTCCCAGAAATTATCAGATTCAGATGGGGTTAACAGCACAGAGCAGGCACACTAATATAAACCCAGGGGAGACTCGCAGTTCCGAAGTAAATGGCTATATTGGCAAATCTATGTATGAAGGCAAGATCATCTAATCCCTCACTAAAGACCTATATCAGTCTCCTTCCCTGCCCCACACCAGATGGTACCAGCAGTGCTCTTGAGATCTCTGCCCAGAAAAAAAAAAGAGCTGGTCTGCCTTCACTGCGTGAAAAACAGCATGCCTGCAGTGGTTCTATATTTTGTCTCTATATTCTGCTTTATATGATGAGTACCTCAAGCATAACAAATTAGTAATGAATTTAATTCTCCTGAAAGTGGACTGGACATTTCTATATTGGCTTATTGGCTATTCCAGCTGTGCCATCATGCTCTTCCTGATTGAATTTAAATGTAAACTGAAGGGACTGCTGAAATCATGAGAAGTTGCTTATGGAAGTCTAGACTATCTGGTGTTGCTGCTACATGTTACCTTAGCAATCAGTCCCTGTGACAAACAGTTCTGCATCTCATGGGTTGCAAATAGACTGCTACACTGATCTGTATGATAGTTATTGCCATCTCTGCCACCATTTCCCCCCAAACAGGGTTAATGCTGGAGGCACAGAAGAGAATTGCTTCTGAAACCTTCATCTCACTGCAGAGTGTTAAGCCCTACTGATCATGGCTCTTGATTGCCAGAGCCTGCTTTACTGCACCAAGGAGCATTTCAATGCAACCATGAGACACGTCCCTTGTCACCAGGGAATTCCCAATTAACCTGCTTCAGCAACACTTACAAAAAAGCTATAGGCAGTCGATGGATTTTATCCTAATTAGAGGTGTCTTGACTGTTTCTGCAATTAATGTTGTACCTGCTGAACTTGAACTGGGGCTTGAACTGAACCAATAAATTTACATCTGTAAAGTGCACATCAGCTGTTGGTGGAAGGGAAGACCTTTCAGAACACATCTTACTGGTTTGGACAAAGTGATTCTGTATGAAACAAGAGTACAGGCTAGAGGGTGACCTGTCTGTCACATTCCTAAGGTCTGCTTTGCTATCTACTAACATTCAATCAGCACTTCAGCAGGAAGGGCAAGAAACACAGGTAATTCAAGCAGGCCTCTCAGAAGGTGTGAGAGCTTTTATAAACAAAGTTCATTTCAGATACAGAAAATGCCACAGATCTGAAGTAGGATTTTTTTTCCTGGTTGTTTTTAATTGACATTCAAAGGTACATATATGTTCAGTTCTGACCCATTTTTCTTATTTTTTTGAATTATTCCTTTCCTCCCCTCCACCACCCCCCCTGCCCCCAACACCAAGTGCTATAATATTTTTTTGTACAATATTTTACAAGGAAAAGAAGAAAAAAAAAAAGCTGTTGTTCCAAAAATGCTCAGCTGAAGATCTCCAAGAACATAGTCTGTTTAAATGTACCCTTGATATGGGAAACATTATCCCAGGACGAAAAGGCACCATTCAATATTTGAAGGCTGTCGTCCCTACAAATAAGAGGAGAAGTGGTTAAGCAATCAAATTTTTAAATACCAGTAAGCAAGAGGAGAGAAGCAGCAATGAGAATTAGAGTTTCCACAGTTTCTTGAAGCTACAGTAAATGTCTATGAGCAAGTAGGCAGATGCAGTGATGCTAATAAATGCTGCAAACAACATCTTTGGTGAATACAGGGCTCTTTATCCTGATTATAACCAGGTTGCCAGATTCACTTCTTAATTATCTTCTTGTGTTGTATAAAAGCAACATCTTTTTTGTAACCTTCACTACTTATAATCCTGTTGGTTTATAGCAGTCATTTAAACCAATCTCTTTTTTTTTTCCTATATAAAATAATCATGGAATGACTCAGAACAACTACAGCTATTTTAAGAATAAGAACATTATATATTTTAAAGGAATTAACACCTTTCTCTATATAGTGAAAATACAGGGTGCTTCTTTTTCCTTGCCAGTCTGTATTCTGACAGCAGGCCCGCAGCTTACCATCTCCTTCTCCAAAGTCCCTATTCTTAGGTCATTCCCTGCTTGGTTCAGGCCCTCATCTGCTCTCTGCCAATTATCTTAGGCCTAGATGCACAAGAGTACCCAAGAGATAAAATATCTTCCATGATGAATGGCACTTGACATCTAAGAAAGTTAATTAACAGCTGTTCGTATCAATTTGAAAATTTTAACAAAATCGATCTCCATCTCTATTTGTGATTCATTAAATTCATGCTCATCTGTTTTTATACAGTGGTTACAGAAAACTACACATATTCCAATGGTTACAATGCTGAAAAGTTAAAATGCTGATTAGTTAATGACTATTCATTATTTCTAGAAAGCCTAACAGTTAACCATCAGTAGAAAAAAATAGGATGAAACTAGGGTGGAAAAGTCTGTAGAAAATTTATTATCAGTATTTTCATTATTTGGAAAAACATTCTACATACAAAATCTGATTAATATTTATGAACTTATTATTCATCCAATGCTTGTCTACCATTTAAACCCAGATAATTGTAATACATGGCTTTCTTGGCCATTGATTACAAGAAAGTTTATCAGCTCAAACCATAATAAATTTTCAAAAGGCAAACTGACTAAATTTCCATATATAAATGTCTGTGCAGTAAACAAGTACCTTTCTTCACTGTGGCCTAAAATATACTTTATTCTTTCTAGATGTTCTATACTCACTGATTAAAAGTATCTTAAGAAAGAATTTGTTCATTCAATTTTTTTTTTTGCTTCATTGCTTAAGACACATGTGAAAATGGATGAATTAGTCCTAAAACTTACTTTGTGAAATTTTATCTTTTTTTGGGGATGGGATAGTGAATTTTGCTGCAGTGCGTGGCCTTACACAAAATCATAGTTACTACTGACATCCTGGAAATTGTTTTGATAGTCTTCCTTGATCTGTATTCCTGTTCCCTCTTTGGCCAAATGCATAATTTGGAACAGGTTCCATTTGAGATTACTTCCAATTTGATTTTTCTTTTCCAATAATTTGAAACACCCTATGGAAATATGTTGTTTCTATGAATACATATGCCAGTGAACTCCTTTTATGAATTATTTCTGGGAAGTGAATAAATGAGGGCAAAAGGTCAATAGAACTAAAGCTGCTTTGCAACTGAGATTTATGTTTATCAGAAAACGTTACAGCATTTTTACAGATACAGTGATTAACAACATTTAATAATACTAATAGTTTCTGTATTTACTCTGTTGACTGAAACAAGCTCAAAGGAATTATTATATAGATTATTTCCCTTATTGCAGAACATCTGCTGGAATACCAGAAACAACTGAGTAAATCAGGGACAGAATTTGTGACTAATGAGACAGAGGCATGGTCAGCTCTGACTCACTGTCCCTTGCTCCACAGTGGGGGATAACACTCCTCATTATAAGCCATCTCCTGGCAATGTACTTCTGTACAAATTCCATCAGTTTTCCACCTATTTACTGTGGTCTGTGTAGGATTATGAGTTTGTTTTCATTTGTCAGCAGATCCTGAAAAAGGAAGACCTTTAAAAAATTAGAGCAATAAGGATTTATGAAGTAATCAGTTTCATAGACCATGAATGAACAAAGATCCCCTCAATACAGATCTTTTGATTTTATACTTTTGATTGCCGTTCCAACCTGGCTTCATGTCTGAGTAAAGGTAATTATTGAGAATATGAAAGAGTTCAAATCATTCAATTCTTCTGGAAAATCAAACCATGAGGATCATTCTTGTCAAATCAATAATGAGCTGAACTTCTCTGCCATTGTCTACACAATAGGCTTTTATTTTCTTACAAGATATCTGTAATTCTCAAAAGCTGCTAGTATGCATTACTTTTTCTTGCTGATCAAAAGTACACACTGTACAGCATTTACAGCATTCAAAGACCAGGTCCCATTATAAAGGACTTTTTCCACTTTGATGAACACAAGATAGCATTTATTAAATCACAAAATAGCATTGTTAAAATAATATTAAGGGTATAAATACAATCAGTGAAACCCAATGAATCAGTAATTTTTTTCTTTCTGCATTATTCCTAACACACTAGGGTTTAAATGTAATGCAATCTTTAGGCGCACAATGAGTTATTTCCTGTGCTAGACAGTAGCTAGTATTACTTCTGGGATGTAGTAAGGGACTGAAATTATTTCATAGTATAACAGGAGTGTCAGTTGGAGTCTCCTGCTAGAACCTGGGTTATTGCCAGCAGTGCACAGCTCTATCTGTGTCTGGCAGAATCTTCAAGATGCTCAGGAGAGACATTTCACAGCCTCTCTGTGCAACTTACATCAGTGAAGTATTACCTACCTTGTGACCTTTCCCCCTCTCAATACCCAATCTTAGCTTTTCAAGCTGCGGATTGTTATCACTGTAACAATTTCGTTGTTGAACATTACTGCAAAGAGTTTGGCATGGTGACCATTTAAAAAAAAACCAAACCAAACAAACCCCAACCAACCAAAAAAGCAGCCTTGATACATCTGCTCTGACAGCACAAACACAGCCATAAATAGGGGCACAAAAGTAGGCTCTAGTGCTTGATATGTTGGCATGTCCCTTTTTTTTTGGTGGGCAGAACAGGAAATGATCCCTGAAAATTCAATCTTGTGTGGTTTTTCTTTCCCAGAAAAGATATGAATTATTACTCAAAAGTAACCACATTTATGACACTTTCGTTAGGGAACTCGCAACACTTAAAATTTTCAAAAGATAAATAACAATCACTAAATAATAACAGCACTGTTGCAATGCAGGGCATTAGTAATGAGAGATGTTAGAAAATGGTTCTCCAAGCAAACATAAGACTTGGTTTCTGCTTAAGAAAAATATGTATTTATGTATTAAAAATAACAACACTGTACTTAAATGAACATTAAAAAATGCTTGAAATCCCTTTTGAGCCAGGAGTAGAATGAAATGTATTATAAGCTAAGATCTAGGATTACTAGATATTCCTTGAATTAAAAGTGAGTATTTAACATCCTTGCAATTCTTGTATTTCTGTTAAACAGCTCAGAAATCTAATTAAATACACAAGTCCTAAGTCATAAAGAGCAGAAATATGCACTTGCCTATTTTTAGTTATGAAACAGGTAAGTTCATTTGTGAATAAACTGTGGCACAATATAGCAAGTTATAAATTCCTCCAGAACTTGATAATTTAAAGGAAACTAACTGCAGATAAGACCTATGCAAATGTCTTAGCTGGAATACAATACCTGTAGCACAGTGCTGAAATCTGTAGAGATCACAACAGAAAACATGAAGTGTGAAAGGAAACCTTTGGGACTTGTAAAACAATATGTTAAAATATTCTGAAGTTATAAATAGCTCCATGGTTTATCTTTACTGAAAGGGGACTCCCAGAGATTTTAATAGAAGATGAATCAACATTGTTGACCTCTTTTCCAAAATCTGTTAGACTGCTCTGTTGGAAAGCACAATACTCCATTAATAATTTTTTACAGCTATAATGCTTTATATATATAGAGGGAAATGAAAGATGTAGCAAACTGAACACATAATTATCTATAAAAAGTAAAGGTCAGAGGGAAAACTGAGTTACTATAGTTGAACTTCATATATTTGTTAGTTTATAAATACATTTATTAAATATAGGTGCGGATCTGGAGTATTGACCTGGCTGATGGATGCAAGGCACAAAAACTGATTCAATAAGACTTTTAAAAGGGTTTACAATTGTTCATGTACTCTGAATTAAATGCATAGGACAAATACTGACAAGATATTCAAGAGGTAAAAAACAAACCAACCAAACAAACAAAAAACAAAAACAACAAAAAAAAAAAAAAAAACCACAAAAAGCAAAAAAAACACCAAACCAAAACAAAAACTCCATTGGCAGCATCAGAAAATCAGATCACTTTGTAAAAAGGTTTACCACTACATTCAATCAACATAAAACATTCTACAAAGCATTAACTTGACCCATTCAACCACACAAACTCCAAGCCCATGGAATTGTTAATTACATAAAAATTGAGAGAAGGCAGTAAAAGAAGAAAGAAACAAATGTAGCTACCATTCCTGTTTCCAATGGCGTTCAGCTGACCAAGGGGAGGTAGGATCAAGACGTGCTGGTGCTGCTTTGTGCTTTAAATACCCTTGGCCTTCCTGAGCCCTTCCCCCAGGTGAGACTTGTGATCATTTGGCCACGCAGGAGCTGGGTTTGAGGCTCCAGGGGCTGGTGTGGATCATTGCCCATGGCATTCCAGGGGTTGGCAGCCCCTGCCAGCCTGGGACACTGGCTCTGGGGCTGGGCTGTTTGGGGCAGGGCACTGCCTGGCCAGGGCAAGGCCTGACCCACACCTTTCTCAACACACATGAAATGCTTTGAGCCAGCAATTCTTCCAGTCTCTCACAATGGAAGAGGTGACCCAATGGTGGAAAAAGTAAACTCCCATCTCTCTCTGCAAGAATTGTCAAGAATTCTTTTTTGAGATTCCCTAGAAAACCACTAAATGTAAGTCCCGTTTTGGTGATTGTATGACTAGGGCATGCTACAAAGTGATTGAAACTGCACAAAGAAGACTTTTAATGACAGCTAGATACCTTGTGATGTGAAATTATGCAAAATTTTACTCTTCTGCATTGGATTATGTGACATGTATCATGGTTTTTCATTTGCTTTTCTTTTTTGATTGCCTTCAGGTTGGTTTTGGTGCTTCAATTTGCTACAAATGTAAGCATGAAAAGCTAGTGAGATGGAAAGATTTTGTACATAAACTTCATAATATGAACTTTGTGTTATTTATATACAACTGTGCATAAGTATCATACAACAGTTTATATTCAGCTCTTGTTTGCACAGAAAATTGTATGCAATCCCTGATACAGAAATATTTGTTATAGCTTCTAGCATTTAAAACTTTTACTGCCCAAAGGTTTTAACTCTTCTCTTCCATAGAGAAATGTAATTGGTAATTGCCTCAAAAGAAAAGCTCTGGGAGCCATTTTTCATTTCATGGATAATTCAGAAGCCCAGTGATTTTAGTACCAGTGGGGTTTTTCAGTGTGTTTTTATTGTTATCCCCAAAGTGTTCCAATTGGTAGGCTGAATATTTCATTCCCCAGCATGCATTTCTGATTACCACTGACTCGTTTGATTAAGAATTTAGGAGAGCTCCTTGTTGAGGGCTGGTTTGGCAGATCACAGAAATTATTATAGGTAAAGCCTCCACACGCAGCTGTTCGGTTTTGTCCTATCATGTCCTGCTCCCCACTGCAGGTGTTTGTCTCTGAAGGACTCTGCCTCTCATGCCTTTCCTGGTGGAGTGCTCTGACCAGACACAGGACTGCTCTGCCTCTTCATGGACACAACCCTCCACCCTCCCTGCCTCATCCGTACAGTTGATTTTTGTCATCTTAATCACCTTTGAGGGATTTTCAAGGATACAGAGATGCTGTAGCTTCACATACTACCTTAACAGAGCTGGGCCCAGATCAGCCACTTTTGAAATCTGGCCACAGCAGATCTGCTTGCTGAATAACCAGGCTCTGAGCTTGAACACCTCTTTCTATTTTACAGGCTTGAATTCCTTTATATTAAAACACTGGAGTTTTCTGTGACACTGCTGTGTGCATAAATACAATAGCATTCTTACCATGGTACTGCAGCCAGACATATTCCCTTTTTAGCCCAATACAGAGCAGCTCTAACACCTTCAAAATGTTGCTGAAGACAATACAATTGTTTAGCATTTGTGCAAGATAGCTAAAACACAAACATATCAGAAAGACAAAAGTGTAATTATAAAACATCTCATGCTGTTAGTTTTGAAAAAAACCAATCACATCCAAACAGTATAAACTGACTTTCCTTGTACTGAATTGCACTATTTGTTTTGTTCCTTTCAATTACTGCACAAAGCTTTGGTTAGACACAGCGTTGTAATACATTCATGCTAATTTTTCAGAGTCCTTTCCACAGCCTAATTTCTTCTGTGAATTGCTCACTTTTTTAGAGGTAGCAATAAGCATAGATTATAAAGTAGAGAGAGCTATATATATGCAGAAACAAAATAAAGTTTGTTGAAAAGCTTACAGGCAGAAAATGCATGCCATTTTGTGATAAGAAAATCCTGCAAAGTTGTTTTGATGAGCCAAAGAAGGCAAGTTAAATGGTGCTGGTCATAATTTGTTTCTATTGTCTGTTCCAGATTTCTGGTTTAAAATTGGACCTTGTTGTTGGTTTCTCTATTTACAGTCACATTTACTATTATGGATAGTTAAGGACTGGTAGTATTTAATGAGCTGCTGTCTGTTTGGCAGGGTGAATTGGAAAACCTTCCTTAGGAATGACGAAAGAGAGCCACAGCCTCTGCGGTGTCTGAGGAGGTTTAAATAAAGTGTTTGTCACTATCCACTGACTTTATAAGTCTCTTGCATACTCCAGAGATTAGCTGAAAATCAATAGAAATGGAATTAAGAACAGAAAGAAAGAGAGAAGAAAGACAGAGAAGGGGAAGACAACAAAGCCCTATAAGAAATGAGGGTTCCGGGTTTGTAACTGACAGGGCTTGACCTGCTTCCCAGAAGAGCTCAAACTCCTGGGTGGCTCCACAGGCTGATTCACCAGCCCTTCTACTAGGGATCAGCCTCTCCAGAGACAATTGGTTCTGCCAGGTGTAGCCTGGATGCCTTGAGTGAAATGATCTTCACCCACTATAACTGGATCCAGCTAGATCCATCCACGGGCGTGTGAGTGTTTATTGCTGCTGAGCTTTACAGCTCAGAAAGCAGCCCCTGCTTGCACAGGAGCTGTTTTCTGCAGTCCCATGTTAAGTGATGGCTAAATGCAGAGTCTTGCAAGATCTTCATTCTTGGGATCATTAGCTACCTGAGCCACTGCTTGAGCTCCAGGCTTTGAGCCTATTTCATGTTAGTGTCCTGCCTGCTCATGGTTCTCAAAGACTTTGCACAGCTCAGTACAAAGCTTTACTTGTGTTTTAGTCATGTAGAAGATATAATAGGTTATGATTGTACGCTGTTTTCAGGATTAATCTGTAAATTGCTAGTAAGCGTAACCATGTGAAAGTTGGAAGTCTACTTTTTTAAATTTTGAAGATTAATTTCTTAATTTTTTTAAGCTTTATTTAAAAAAAATGAATAAATAATAAAAGTCTGTGATTAGTATTTATCTAAGCCAATGCTGTGTTTTTTCTGCAACCCTGAAAAAGTTTTAGAAGCAAAGTCCAGTAACAAGTGATCTTGCATTTTTCTCTTATCCTGTATCTTGTGTACATGAGTCCACTTAAAACAATTGGTGACATAAATGCTGCAAAGTAGAATTAATAAAATGTGCTAGCATTTTGGTTTAAAAAATTATACATATGCCTTATGTAAATTTAAATTTAAATGATGATTCAGATAAGTAGCATACATCACATGATCAATTTTCTGCCAAACATTTTCAGAAAGGCAATTAGGCTTGTCAATCAATATGAATATTAAAATATCAATAGTGTATCTGCTGCTTTACAGATACACTGGTGTGTGGAACAACACTTACTTCAAAGAACTGTGATAGTACTGAATTTCAAAAGATTAACAGATGACCTGGAAAGTTTTAGTTTCTATGTCTAAAAGATAAGATTTGAAGCATATTTTCAATGAAAAAAGGCAGAAAACCATGAGAAGAAGCCATAAAATATATCAATAGTCTTCAAGAAATTTGGTAATTTTCCTCAAACTTGTACATACTGCTATTAATATAACACCTTAATTTGAAATGCAGTTTAAACTGCTTAGTTTATCAGATGCCATTTCTAAAGTACCATACAGTGTCTTCCATAGTAAAGGATGTATTCTCCAAATCTCCCTATGCTTTAGATCAAACATGAACTGAATATTTTTATTGCACATAGAAATGTTTGTTGCAGTTTATTATTTGAAGTGACGGCTTCTGCAACTCTGCTAGAGCAGATAAATATAAAAGTCTAGAGGAAACATCTCTGCCGTCATCAAAGTTAAAGTAAGGACATGTAAATAGTATAACTAGTGCTGATAAACAAAAAGACTGAAGAGTTTGTCCTGTATAAGTCATAACCTTGATACTAACAGGCAGTCACAACATTAATTCAATGACTAATGCAATGACATTTCTATTTTTTCCATATGTCCTCTTGCCACTGAATGCACAACGTAGATGTGGAGCTGTTATGCATACTAGATTTTTCATTCTCAAAATGTCACAGTTACATATGAACTTTCTATTTTCCTGTCTGGTAAGTAGTCTACTTAATTTTTGTATCCTACAGTTCCAAGAAACAGAAAATGCAAATACTATTTGTCTCTTTCAAACATGTATTCTGTTCATATGTTGATATCCATGTTACAAAACACTAGATGTTTGGTTTTTTTTAAAAATGGAATTTCTTATCTTTCTTATTTTCTTTTCTTATAGTGGTACTCTGATATTTTAAGAGTAACTAGTACACACTACCTTGGGAACACAGGGTCCAACCCTATGAAAATTTTATAATCCACAGGAAAACCTTCCTGAGTCCTCTTACAGAAAGCACAGTACTTGTATCAAGTCTGGCACTACTAAAACAAGAAGTGCTGACCAAAATATGTATGTGAGCAGGAAATACATCATTCCTCTGGAGCAGAGCTTGGTGGAAATTCTCACAAGCTAAGTATCATTTGAACAGCCACTGGGCATACACATTTTATCACCATGGTTATAAGATGTTTTTTAAGCAAAATAAACAATAGCTGAACATGCATTCCCTGAAGTTTAGAGAGAAACACACAATAATTTGAAATTTTAATATGATAATTTTCTGTACGTTTTGGAAGAGGTAGTACTTTGCCATGAATACACAGTTTTGCGATAGAGATTGTTGTATTTATAAATTGAATAGTACGTATTACTCAGGGCATCAGAGCCTGGACTACAGAACATTCCCCATTGCTCCCAGGTCATTGTTCATGTCCAATCCCAACTGTATCTAGATATACATGTAGGTTCTGCTGAGAGCAGAGTCCTTTGATCACTTTGTTGAGCCAAATTACATATACAGAGCACATGTCTATGTTGCCATATATTGCAAAATTAGACATACTGGATCTCCTTTTGTCCACATTGTAGAATTATTTTGCTGTTTGGATTTTTTTCAGGTTTGTTTTGGTTTTGCTAGGGCTTGAGATAGCTCTATGTATGACAAAGAATCTGGACATTATCTTGAAGACCATTCCAGGGAATTTATTTTTCAGCAATTTGAACAGAGAACATATTGAGATGATAATTGCACATTATGGCATGTATTGTGCTCTTGATTGAGCTAAATCTCAGTCATACGGTTCTGAGACTGCACCAGTTGGTCTGGGTGTCAGGGATCTTTATTGGGACTGATCTATTTACTTGCATAGCCACTGTGACTTCATGTAGTTTGAGTGCCACAGGTTGTGACCCTCATGGCAACTAGACCACCCTCTAGAGCTCAGAGGATCTGGCATATCTGAGGAGGGCTCCCACCTGATGTAAATAAACTATATAACTGGTGTTCTGAGCAGCCACCTGGCCAATATTGCTGGTTTAGAAAAATTCAGTATTCATTTTGTGTGCTTCCAGCACCTGTCCAAGTGCCCATGTGTAATCGTGCAGAACAGGACATCAAGGTGTGTTGGCAAGTTTTTAGGGTCTGCTATGAGAGGAGTGTTGGCATAACTTTGTGGTGTCTCAGAAACTTCACACACAGAGCCTAGTTCTTAAACACAGGCTAATATTTTCAACTTTTGGGTTTTTTAGATTTTTTTATATATACTATCCAGGACAGTAGTAGCTTCTGTAGCCAAAACCAATGGGCAGGTACACTGGCATTAATGAAACTTTTACAGCAAAATTATTTGAATCAGTATCTCTCTCCACTTTCTAAATCCTTATAAATTTCTTCCAGGTTACATAAACAGTAATGAAAAAAGTTTGTTCTCAGCCCAGTTTAATTAATGAAGTAGTAACCAAGAAGTACTGACTTCCTTCCTGGGCCTGTGGAGGGATAGAATGTAAGATAATAGTGCAGAAGGCAGTCTCACACCTGAGGAGTTGCAGCTGTACCGATCACCAAAGATTAGGAACAGGCTGCCCTTAATAGGCCACAGCTGTGCCCAGTAGTGATGAGTGCTACAAAAGAGTGGGTTAGCTGGGTGGGGATGGAGTTGGTTGGTGATGTTGTGAGGAAGAAGGACTCAGTGCTGCAAGGAGAGAAATCACCTAGAAGGTATTGGATCTTTTGCAATAAGATGACAACATGGGCCATGTTAAATTGAAAACATAGGAATTTGGAGAGATTTTTAGATCCAAGGTCTAATTGAAAATCCCAGTTTAAATATTGTTTCCTGATTTCAACTAATTAAATTATTCATAGTGCATTTCTTTAAGTAATTTTAAGCTTCACCTGTGTTCACAACTACTCTTAATTTTTTTTCAAATGTAATTGATACAATGCTTACTCCTTCTTCTTTATTGTCACTTAACTATTTAGGAAAATAAGCTTAAGTAACTGTCTTTTACTACCTCCTGAATGGCTTAACATCAATTTTAGAACATGACTGTAATACTTGTCCAAAAAATAAAAAAAAATTTGTTCCATGTGGATTTTAGAAATCTATATAGTAACAATAGTCCTTAAAAACAGCAATGAAAGGGAGTACAGTTATTATCTGGGCTAAGTTTTCACAAAAGTGCACAGCCCTGTAAAGTCATAGTTAGACTCCCAAGGGAGTATAAGCAATATCAAGAATTTAGTATGTTCTATAGCATGTATAAAAACATTTCTCGCTGGTTGTTTCTTTTAGCCAGACTAACAGCAGGATTGTTTTAAAGCCTTAAGCAAAATAATTGACAATTTGCCCTAAGTGGGAGGTTATGCAGTAGTCCTGGAACAGCCTTCAATCTTTACTATTACCCATTCAAATACCAAAAATCCAAAAAAAGTCTCCAGGTCTAATAGGAAAGGCAGCACTTACCTTTTAGCTTTAAAAAATTATGGGAAGATGATAAGGAAGAAATGCAAAGGATATTCATGGTACCAAGGGCACTTAGTGCTTTTGTTTAATTCCTCTCGAGACTCAGTCATCATCAGTTACAACTTTTGTGTATATTACATTCAAGGATTGCAGCCTGAATTAGTTAAAGATGTGAATCTAAGCTTCATTGGCTAACCCATATCGAATCCATGTATTTGATTTATTCAAATTTACTGAAAAGAATTAAGTTAATTCCCTAAATTAAAGCCACTTCGCACACTATTTATTTTAAGTTTAGTACATTACTGTATTTTCCTCAAAGACAGACTATAGAGTCAATGTTACTGCATCAAAAAATGCATTTTTAACACCAAGTTAATCTTTCAAGTAAATGGTTTTTATTCAATGCAGAAAGGATCATTCTAGCAATATCATTATGTAGTTTCTCTGCTTCTGTTGTGGTTAACATTTCAACCTGTGCAGAATAAAGAGCATCTGTTTTTGAGACTCTATAACATTTTTTCTAGTATATCCTTAATTTTCATTTCATTTACAGTAAATATGTCAACTTACCATATGTCAACCAACCTACCATAAAACCTCTTGTTTTTTTTAATGCATCCTCCATGTTTCACTTTTAGCTGTCTCTTCAAAACAGTCATTCTAAGCCATCATAAAAATTATTTTACTGAGGGCCTAATGTGTGGATTCCCACTTTTCACTCATGATCCTATCCAGGTCCTTTATACACAAGTGCTTAGAGCAGTGCAGGGACACCCTGATTGCTCAGCTCAATAAAAGCTGAAAGCCACACAGAGCTGCTCCTACTTCTCCACAGCTCAGACCTACTCTAACACTGCAGCCGTGATTCACAGCTCAGCTCAGAGGTGGTAAAATCACACAGTGAAAAAACATGAGGTGAATTCCCTCAATTACTTCAATGAACCTGAATTTTCACTAGTCATTGGCTGAATTGATGGATGCACTACTGTAAGAAGCAATTGCTTGGGCACTGAGCATGGCTCCATGTGTCTGTTTGTGGCCCCCTGTCGAGGCATTTCACAGAGAAAGGGAGTCACACAGGCTTTCCCCTTCCATTATTAAAATGTCTTCAGAGCACTTCAGCTTATCCTTAAATTCTACTTATGCCAATTACTACTAGTGTTGTATTTTTTTAGTGCAATCAAATTCATTTTAAAGATTTCTTAATTTGGATTTGGGAATTATCTTTTAGCATATACACTACATATTTAAAATAAATGAATATGAAAATTTCTTGTCAAAAAATAGTGAAACATCATTAAACATACATTCTCTGTTAGAGAAATTTCTGTATTGCTAAATTACCCTCTGAAAGTTCTGCTTCTCTGACACTTTCTGGGAAGATTTGATAGGATGTTGGAAGCAACGCAGTTTTCCTGTAAATCAACAATGACATATTTCTTACAATATCTGTGTGAGCCTAAGGGGACAAAAGATATTCCGTGTTTCCTCCATTAATGTTTCCAGCAGTGCCTGTAGAAGTGGTTACAACACTTTATCATAGGAAGAGCATTATATTTTGAGATATTGGCAAGGGTATTGTGAAAAAGGCTATACATATATATATATATATATGCATATATATTTATATATGTGTATATATATGTATGTGTATAAAAGGACTAACTGTAGCTTACAAATGCGATTGGTCATAAAAATGTTAATGAAGCAAGAAAGCATCTAATTTATCTAATAAAATAAAGGCAGTGATTATACAAGAAAGTCTTATGCTTGTTCAACTTGATCCTGCTCTCTCTAACCATGATGTTACACTGTCTGAAAAAGGCTGAGTCCTACTTTGAATTTACTTCCAATACCAGAGGATGTAAAGGCAATGAGATCACATGTCCCTAAATTTAAAACTGCCTGGGTTTTCTGACTCATTATATTCTAGAAATATATCACCAATAGATTATTTCAGAGGGTATTTTAGGAAACAAAGATTTATGTCTATTTTTCCTGACTGATGTATGTTGCATTTTGTGTTCTAGAACTTTTTATAATTTTTTATATTTTTTCCCCTGATGTTGTGTTTATTTTAGGAAACAGAAAATACACTATAAGAATTAATTTTTTTTAGGTATGCGTTATAGAATCATGATACAGGACAACACTGTAAGAAAATAAGCTGTTAGACTACCCAATGGCACAAGGATGTTTGTTCTGGGCCCTCATGTAGCACAGCACTAAGTCTCTTAAGTTGTCTTCATTGCTTAAAATAGCTTGTCAGAAAACTCAGATGGCCATAGGTTACTGGAGACAAGACCTTTAGATGATTCTAGCTTTGGGCATATGAGGTGAATATGATCAGTGATTTTGTAGGCAGCTGTTTCTGTCCCTGTGCCTTCAAGCTCTACCCAGTTGGCTGAGATGTGAACAGAGACCCCAAGGGGTGCAATTTTTGAAATGGATCCAAGCAGCTTGGCTCATGCTGTACTTCATGTAAGTTTTATTTTTTATCATGATGACATGAGTTAAAAATAGCTGGGATGTTTGTACTGTTCATGAAATAGCAAATACGCTGGGTTTCTCGCTGTCAAAATTAGACAAAACAAATTAGTCTGACAGCTGTGTTCTTGCTGTCATTCTTGTGTGAACTGGTACTGCTGAGGAAGAAAATGATAGTGATACAGGAAAAAAGTGCATCTTGCTAGACAATGCCACAAAAAATGGATGTCTTGACTAATTGATACACAGTAGTCTTAAGAAAGTGGTCAGTTCATAGATTAGATTGAATTTTGAATTTATGAAATTGGAAATACCTTTGGAAACAATTGTGAAAATTTTTTTGGGCAGCTGTATTTCTTTCTTTCATAGTACAGTTCTTTTGTACCTTTGTTCTTTCATTTTCTTCTTTTTTCTCTCTCTCTTTTTTTAAAATCAAAATTAATTCTGGCTTAGTAGTCACTGCACTCTATAATAAATGCATCATAAGGGAAAAGCTAGTCAGTAAAAAATTCAGAAAAAAATGCAATTTGAAATGAAACACACTTGAATTTAAAAAAATAAAACTTTGAGCTGCCAAAAATCAGGAAATTTTAATTAGTTGTTTCATTTTGTTGTTCTGCTTTTTCTCATTTCTTTTGATTCTTAACTAGTTTTGATTTGTGTGTAAAACCCTAATCATCAGAAATTAGAGCATACAAAGGGTATATTTTACGTTTCTCTTACCTTTTGATATTCTGCAGTACATTTTCTGTGGTTTCTTTAGCACTCAGTTTTTGGTTAAATTCCCAAGTATGTGCCCACAGCAAAGTGAAATGACAACCCCTCCATGTCTCCCAGTCTGCTGAGTGATGGATCTGAGAGTGTGTATCCAGGTCTGGGGTTCATTGCTAGAGGGGAATGTGCAGCAAATCAGCTGGAGAGCAGCTGCCCCATCTGCAGCCTCCTTAGTCGCTGAAAAGACAGAATCAAATCTTGAATCATCCCCAGCTCCATTTATACATTAAATTTCTGACTGCCATTTAACCATTATGGTACTTTCTTTAGTTCCAGAAATTTAATTCTCACAAACACCCTTAAGTTTATTATCAATCCTCTCTAACTCATTGCTTGATTTCAGGCAGCTCATGAAATCTCATGGGGTCTCAGTTCTGCATCTTTTGAACAGAAATAGCTAGGCAGTAGTTATTTCAAGACTTAAATAGTGGCCTTAAAATATTTTGACTTCTTAGAATAAACGGATTGCGGAAAAGAATGAGAGCCATAATATTATTTTGCATTTGCTGGCCTCCTGCAATATTAGTAAAATCAAATATATACTTTTGCTTGTATTCAAAGATTCGAAATATTCAGTTAGGAAGACTGGGAGAAAAATCCCTGCTAATATTACTTGGTTTGGTTGAAAAAGGCTAAACACTTAGTTCATTCTATTTTTTGGTGAGAGAAAACCGAGAAATTAATTCGAGACACAAAATAACCATAAACATATGATCAGATAATGAAAGCCTGTGAGAAATTTTGTAAAATCTAACTGTTCTTTGAGTTTAGCTGGAATGATTCCGTTTCCTTGACTTTGTTCTTCATCTGGAAGAAAACAAAGGGAGTTCTGAAACCTATGAGTTCTAAGCTTCATTCTGAAAATGCTAACAGCAATTTAGGAGCCTATTAGGTTTTTGCTATAGCTCTATATTATTTCTTTTTTCTTCTCTCCACAAAACAAAAGAAATGATGTGTCTCAGTCCTAAACTTTTTACTCTGTAGACCCCTTTAAAAATCCACAAAAACGAATCTTGTTGATAATGTACTCTTTTTGTGGAGTATTCTTACTTATTAATAACTCTGATGGATTTATAGGAAGCTAATCATAAAAGGTAATACTTAATGTGAGATTTGAAAGATTTTGGATGCCAAAGTAATACTTATTAATTGGACACATAAAAATAAAGCAGGGTAGGTTATTAATTGGGAAGTTTAAATCTTAGCAATGTTTATTGATTTCTCAGTAATCCCTATGTTGTTCCTTTCTTTGTTACTTTCCCCCCTCTTTCTGCAGAAATACTGGGACAATTAAGAAAGGAGAAAGTTATGCTTTATCTGGAATTCTGCATCTACTTGAAGCCTGTTCTTCCTCCCATATGAAATGTGGTGTTGCTGACATTATATGACAGGGCAAACTCTGGTCTTCAATGGATTATGTAAAGAGCATCTCTAAAGGTATCTGGCTCTTTCAGAAGAATGGACTGAAGTCCTACAATTACCCTCATTAGCTGCCTGTTATACTGTACTAGAAAAGTGACTAAATCAGAAACAGATCTGAGTCTTCAAAATTCTTCTTTTAAAAATTGGTTGATTCAATTTTAACAGAAATATATCATAGAAGCAAGTACACTCCAAGAATATAGATGGTTTGGAGGGTTGTTTTTTTGTTGTTTTGTTTTAGCATGTTTTTTTGTTTGGCTTGGGGTTTTTTTTGTGGTTTTGTTTTTTTTAAGAATTTAAAATGAAAATAAATCTTTCAGAAATCCCCAAAGGCTCTCCCCAAAGGCTCCATATGAGTGACCACTGGGGTGCAGCAACCAACTGGGTTGCATTGGTTTGCATTAATGAGGCCATCACCACCAGAAATAAAAAAGTAATTATCCCCCTCTACTCAGTGCTTTTCAGGCCAAACCTGGCATACTGTCCTCAGTTTTTGTCCTCACTATAAAAAAAGAACATGGACTGGCTTTAGAGGATCCAGAAAATGACCACAAAGATTATCAAAGGACTCTGAAGCCTGCTAATGTGAGGAAAGAGGCTGAGAAATCTGTATTTATTCAGCCTTGAGAATAAAAGGCTTAGGGAAGAATTTATGACTATGTTCCTGTATGTAACCAGAAGCTAAAAAGGTGGAAACTCCCTTCGTAAAAAGAGTCACATGGAAAACATGAGGGGTAATGGATACAGGTTACTTCTGGGAAAATTCTGGTCAAACACAATAGGAAATTTTTTCACAGTGAAAACAAACAGACATTGGAATAATCTCCCCAGGGAAGTAGTGGATTTCCTAGTGTTGGACACTAAAGATTCAGCTGAACAGGGTGCTGGGCCATCTTCTCTAGACTGTGATTTTGCCGAGAAGTGTTAGACCAGATGCTGCTCGAGGTGCCCTTCCAACCAAGTATCCTATGACTCCATGAATGCAAGCCACCAGATCCAGCTCTGCCAGGACTCTGATCTTGTTCTCTGTTTCTCTGAACTGCTTGCATTCCCAGTGCAGTCTAGAGCTGTCTTTGTGCACTGCCAGTCCCCCTCACATGCTGAAATGGCTGACAGACTTAGTTTCCAAGCCTGTGTTTGTCAGGATTGCAGTCCCTGGACTCCACATTGAGCATCTGCCTTTTTTACCACAGGGCATCACTGAAGTTCAGCATCTGCTCTCTCAGCAGCAATGACAAGGTTATTTTGTGGTCAGACTTCTCTCATTCAATTTATTCAAATCAATAGTATTTTAGAGAGGACATAAAAGGGGAATAATTCCTGGATGTCTCTGTATCACAGGCTCTTATGAAATGTTTGATCTCTCTTTTCCTTGCTGGAATGACAATGTTGTAGGATGCAAGCACTCAAGCAGGTTTCTGAAGGAGAGAAGTACAGAGAGGACCAGCCCTGTGTGACACACAGCTGGTTCCTCTATTCACAAGCAAGGAGCACCTGGCTGGGGAGATGGTAATCAACGGCAGACTGGGCTGGAGTGACCTGGAAACAGTGGAGCTCAGAATACTAAAGAGAGTGACAAAAGAGAAGAGAAAGAATACTGATGTTGGACTTCAGGCAAGTATCCTTAATTGTGTTCAGGAAACATTTTGATGGGATCCTGTGCAAGGACACTGTCTCAATGCAAAAAATGGAAAGTGGAAGTAGTACAGGCTACAGAGAAATACCCATTACCTAGGTGTTTAGCAATAGTGTTAGGAAAGCTAAAATTCACAGAGTTGTGGTGCCAGTAAGAAACATAAAAAGTAACAAGAAAATATTCTGTGGTTACAGCAGCAGCAAAGGATTGAAAAGAGAAATGTTGAAGTGGGAAAGGTGATGCAGAGGCAAGGGATACAAACTAGACTTAGTTACTGTTTTTGTTTCTTACACTTTTGCCTCACTAGTCAGCAGCATGGTCTCTCAGATTCTTGTGATTGAAGTTTGAAGAAGGATAAGAAAAATTAGCAGTAAATGAGAATCAAAAATCTGATATTATCTGCAAAACCCTCCATCTATAGACATCCTTAAGTCAGGCTTCACCTCAGGATGCTAAGGAAACTGAATAATATCCTTGCACAACTGCTTTGTATTGCCTTCCCAGCGAGTAACAGAGAGTGGGGAGATTCTGAATGGTGTGAATGAAGAAAAGCACTTGTCTTCAAAAAGGATCAAAAGACAAAATCTGGTGCACTACAGGCCATCGAATTTCATTTTGTCTCTGGGAAAATCATCAAGTCCTCATATATCACATCTCTAGGCATATGAAGGAGGAGATGAAGGTGGCTGGGTTGTTAAGGGCAAATCGTGCCTGACCACCTGGATGCCTCTGTGATAAAATGACTGGGTTGACAACTGAAAGAAGAATGAGGGGATGTCATTTATATAAACTTCAGCAAGATTTTCAACACTGCTTTCTCCCATGTTCTTGCATAGGACACTAAAGGCTTAGTGAGTGAACAACCAATGGGTAAAAATCTAGTAGAGCAATCAGGCTCAAAAGGCAAATGTTAATGGGTTGTGGTCATATTGGAGACTGATAACAAATAGAGCCCCAGAGAGGTCTAACCTGGGAACTGCTCTGCTTAATGTCTTTAACAATGGTCTGGAAAAGGCAGTGGAGTGTGCCCTCATCAACTCTGGATATGCTATCAAATTGAGGAGACTAGTCTATGGGCTTGACAGCAGAGCTGTACAAATGGGTTGAAGGGAAATTTTATGAAATTGAACAGGGCCAAATGTACAGACCTGCACATGAAACAGGAAAAACCCTACAGTGGCAGAGGCTGGGGACAAATTAGCTGGTGAGAAGCTCTGTGAAAAGGGCCCTCAGAGTCTTGTCAGACAGCTGGTTGAAAATGAACCAGCATTATGTCCTGGCAGAAAATAAATCCGACAGCCTTCTGGGCTGTATTAACATGGACAGAGCTAGTAGTTCAAGGGGAGAGGCTTTCCTCCTTCACTCGCTATTTATTACACTGCGCCTGGAACAGTGTCCAGTTTGGGCCCTGCAATAAAATATAGACATTTACAAGCTGTAAGTTCATCAAGGGATCACCAAGACGGGTTGAAGTTAGGAGCCTGTCCTGTTTAACCTGGAGAAGAAAGGGCTTCTCCAGATTAAACTACAGAAACAGAAAAGTGGATAAACCGAATAGATGTCCCTCCCAGGTCCTGTGAGGAGGTTATGGAGAAGACAGAGCCAGTGTCTGCACAGGGGTACATGGAAGGTTGATAAGAGGCAAGGGGTGTAAGTTAAAATAAGGCCGATATTGAGACAAACATTTTCTGCAGAAGCAAAAGGTGAAAGCCTGGTGGCAAGCAGAGAAGTTGTGCAGTCTCAGTCCATCCCTAGAGATTTTCAAGAGCCAGTGGTACAAAATCCTGAGCAAGCTGGTCTGAGTGCAGAGGTCACCTTGTTATGAGCAGGAAGTTGGATTAGGAATATCCACAGACACCTCTGCTTTAAATTGTCACAAGGTCATATTCTATGATTCCATAAACCTAACACAAAACTTGATTTTATAACCAAGTCTGCATGAGCTTCCTACATAATCACTTTCTTCCCTTGAATATCCTAGTGTATTTGAATTTCCCATACTCTTTTTCAGGGCCCTTTGTTCTTTGTGTTAAACTAGACGGTGTTTCTCTTTCACATCTAGCTTTTCATATAGAGTTATCCACTTTGATTTTTTTCTTCCTGCTGGCATATGAAGCCTGATGTACATAAACCCCAAGAAGAAAACTTTGTTTCAGCAGTGAGGATTAACTACCATCCCTAGTGTCTTCATAAAATACATTAAATATTTTAAACATTAAAATATTACACTGGCCAAATATACATAGTGCTATAGCTTCTCTTTCTAAGCACCGATGTTATCATTATGCACACCAACACTTGCAAAGATAACCTGATAAAATGGGTGACCTAATTAAGTATTTCCTGACTCAACAGTGCTCCATATAAGCAAACCTTCCATTGTGCTTCTGCATCCTGGGGAAATGATCTAAAACAGGGAAAGAGAAAAGAACTGGAAAAATCTTAATATAGAGCTCTAGAATATGAACTATGTGTTTTTCTACCTAAAGGAAGAGGAGCAGAAGAACAATTCCCCATGTAAGTAAGAAATTGGCTTCATTTGCATATTTCAAAGTCTTCTTCATAAATGGCTCCTTAAAGACCTTAATTATACAGCAACTACTACTAAATAAAAAATTTACTTATGGAAGTGGAAGCAGCTACTAATATCTTTCAGAGCAGGTAGAGAGATGGTGTCAGTTGAATTTGTGAGTGGGTCAGGGAAGTGGGACTGTGAAAGGGCTGGATGGGATATCCTGTCAAGAGCATCTGAGCACCCTGGGTTTGTCTAGTTTGGAGAAAAGGATGTTCAGGGGGGATCTCAGTGCTCTGTACAGTTTCCTGAAGAGGGGAGGTGGGGAGGAAGATGCGGTGCTTTTCTCACTAGAATCTAGTGACAGGAATGATTCAAAACTACATCACAGTTTTGGACTGAACAATATGTAGCACAACTTTACTGAGAGGGTGGTCAAATACAGGGTACCTAGAAAGGTGGTTTATACCTCAAGCCTGCCAGCATCTAAGAGGCATTTGGACAATGCCCTTAACACCATGCATTAACGTTTGGTCAGCCCTGACTAGTCAGGCAGTTGAACAAAATGATGGCTGTAGATTCCTTCCTGCTGAAATATTGTAGTGTAATGTAGCCTAATTTTGGTTTTGTCTGTCTTCACAATCAACTGGATTAAGCTTTCTGACCAGATTGCATTTTTTATGATGCACTATGGTTCTCTGATGCCAGTGAATCATTGAACAGGCAGCTTGTTTGGGAACTGAGACCACAGGAGAAAATGGAGATACAAACCTAATCAGATGTGCCTCCCATGAATCATTACAATGAAAAGAGTTTGTTTCTTTCAGCTAAGACTAGATATATTTAGGCCATCCAGTGCAATGAAAATTAGTGCCCCTCAAACCTCACCTCCTGCCCCTGCAAAGTGATTTTTGTTTTTATTTGCTTTAATAATTTGATTAGTGACCTCTGAGATGTGTATGCAGTTAAAATAATAAATAAAATTATGTTTTGAGCAATATACAGGTAAAGACAGTTTTGGTTCACCCTACCTTCTTTTTCCAAGAAAATTGTTTTCTAGCCTTTTCTGATTCATTTTTACTGTTGTGGTTTGCTTCCTTTTAAAGAGACAGTGTGAGTACATTAGCAGTGCTCACTCACCATTTAAAAATGTGACAGTGACGTGTGCTATTTTTGGTGTTCTACTCAACTGTGCACAGTAATAGATACTTTGTAGTATTTCACGCAGATTTTGAGGTAATTATGTCATTTGAAGCAGCAGCAACCATACCAAATATGCTGAGGTTTGGCCTGCATGTGGGTTGTGTTTGCTCTGTGTCATGAAAATGCAGGAATAGGTTGTTCCATTCCTTTGCCATGGGTGAGCAGTGACACAATGTTCACATCTTGAAACTCAAGCCCACACAGATCACTAATCTTAATTCTTAGGCACTTATGATTTTACTGCATGATAAAGGAAGAACAAGAGGAGAAAAATCTCAGCTGAAAAACAATTAAAGTCTAAACCTATTTAAGGTTCACTGATGAAAGCAACAATAATAGGCCAGTAACAATTTCACGTACTTCAATCCATAAAGGGTGAAATCTGTTGTTTTATGAATATTAGCATTTAACATTATGGATAGTTCACAGCATGCCCATCTGGGCCTAACATTCTCTATACTTAAATATCATTCAGCAGTTACAAAACTGTTTGAAAATGTTCTTCTCCTGCTGATTTTTTAAATACATTTATTTCTGGGTTCTTTTATTTATTTTTTAAAATACCACTACTGTAGCTCTTTATTATATCTTATTAGACCTGGAAGCATTTGGAAAGTAGCTTATTTCTGACTATCGTTTGTCTACCTTTCTCAGATTCATAAAATGAATTAGTTGTTGTTTAAATCTGAATTTTTTTTAAGTGGTAAGCATCTAGATTCCAGAATTTTTACAGCTTAGGATAGGGGATAGCCATCTCTTAAAGAGACTGAAAGGAACTTATGTCATTTAATGATTTCACTTTAAGTGAGAATAAATCTCCTAAGGAAAAAATTACTCTTGATGTTCGTATTTTAAGTAATGTACTGCCAAGTGATCTTTTGCAAACTTTTCCAATAGTTAATATCTCAACTTTAAAATCTGCAAATTTTTTCGTCACTTCAATTTCCAGACATTGGGTTCTCCTAAAATTTGTTTTACTAGACAGAAAAAGCTTCTTTTATCCCATAGCTTTCCCTGTGGCAATACCAGGAGAGGAATTTAGAGAAGCCAACTTAGTCCACATGCAAATCTAGATTCAAATCCTCTCTAGATTTCTTCTTTTTGAAGTTTTTCTCTGTGTCCCCTCTCAACTCCTTGTGCATCCTCAGTGTACATGCTGGCAGGGTAGTGTGAGAAAGGGAAAAAGCCTTATAACTATTCAGCCACAGCTTAAACACCCCATGTTATGAGCACTGTCTTGGTCACAGGTCCAAAATTTAGCCTAGCAGTATGAGCTCCTATAGAAAATATTAACTCTCCCAGACAAAACCAGTATATCTAGGCATTGCCCATGTTGATCAGATCATATTCTAATGTGTGTATATGTGTATATATATATATATATACACACATATATATATAAAGACACACACATATCTTTTAGAAAGAGTATATGCTTTCCATAAAATATGATGAATGACTAGGAATAAAAGGGTAGGAAGTGTGGCAACTGGGCAGAGCATCAAATAAAGTCCAGCTAGTGAAGTGTGTAAAGGTTTACAGGAAGAAAGATGTATATTTAAACTATATATATATTTAAACTTTAAGTGACAGTGAAACAAAAGAGAGGCTGTTCCAATATGTATCAAGTTAGAAGGGTCAATAAGAGATGATGTGAAGTTCACTAGGGAGCTCCATTTTTTTTCAAAAAGTCAGCAGTGATAAGACAGATAACATGATTACCATCAGTAGTGTTCAAGAATTGGGAGGTAATGAGCAAATATTAGGTTTGATACTACTTAGGATAGATGTTATCAACTTATTTGGGTGTGAGAATAGTTAGGCTAAGGAAAAGGATCCTGTGATTATGTTGTTGAGTGCTTGTGGCAGTAGCTGTGAGTACCAAGCAATTTGGGGCTCATAGCTGTATATAGTAGCAGATTTAAGAAAGTGCCATGAATTAGGAAGAGTAACAAGTGCTGCCACATCTCTCTGGCCTTTAAAAAAAAAACACATTCAAATGAGTAGCTGTCTTGGTCAGAGTAGTAGCAACTTTGGACAGGTTTTTAGATCTCAGTTTATTTTCAGTAAATAGTTCCTTGTGAGCCTAGTTGAAGATGGTAGGCAATCTCATAAGAAGCAAAGAATATTTTTGTATTCTGTGTCTCAAATTTTAGAATTGCTTAAGTTTTCAAATTCCAAACTAGAGCAGGAACAGTTTCTGTGCTGAGCTTGGCATTGTCCATTCAAACCCATGTAAGTGGCATTATTGTAAGTATCATCTATTTAAAGCAGCATTCTGATTCACAGCTGAAAAGGGAGGAACAGGAGGAGATTTTATTTTTAGAGACTATATTATTGATCCAATTGATTTTAGAATAGCTTTCATAGCTTGGCAGAAGTGAGACTGTACTTAACAGAACACTGTCAACTAGCATTCATATAATGATACAATGCTTTTTTTTTTTTTTAAATTCTTGTTTAAAACTTTTGGACAAAGGTTCCTGATCTAATGTACTGTGGTTTCTTTCAGATATTGTTCCTGCAACATCTCCCTCTATCCATAGCTTTTTCTTCTTCCCCTTTTTCCCTCTGTGAGTACTTCACTGCAATATCACTCTGTCTTTTTCTTTGCCCTTGTCTACACCTGGTTCTTACAGTGTTCCAGAATACATCCTTCTTGTGTGCCCACACTCTTTCCTAGATTTATAGTGATAGCCATTTCTGAAGGTCAGCCACCTTTCAGCATATGCAGTATTATGCTTAAAATCTTGTAAATTGCACAGAAGAAGCAAATATACATACATATATTTAGCCATTAATTTATTGTTTGTATTATGGAAATATTAGGAATTTAGCCATTATTAGTCTAGATCTAATTGTTGAAGAAAGAATAAAAATTAGGTTAAAATTTTTTTACACAGTTTTTACTCTTGTTCCTGGTGTTATGCTCGCCCTTCTGCTTCTCTGATCCTAATATTGATGGGTTAAGTCTACTTGGGTTGAGGGTTTGGAGGTGTTAATGGAAAGCCAGTAACATCTGGACTTCTATGCCAGGATTTATGAATGTTAATGGTTTCTCCCTCCTTCAATGGTCACTATGAGTCAATTTTATATGTTTGTTTAAATATTTTTATGTGTTTCTCTCTCCTCATTGGTTTTCATACCACATTACCCCCAAACTTCCTACATACGTTGCCTTTTCTGTATGTCTGATACCACTTCTTTGCTCTCCTTCTTGTGCCTAAAACCAGTTTTGTCCAGCTCCATGTTTGCATCTCCATAACTCAGGGTTGGTCAGTTGCTTAGAGCTGTGGGGTCCCCAGTGCCAAGGCTGTTCTCCATCTCTCCCCATGCCAGTCCCACATTGTTTCATGCCACATATATCTGTAGTTCTCAAGACTTCCAATCTTGTACATTGTTTCTAGGTTACACAAAATAATAGTTTATTACTCATATTGATATACAATTATGATTGAACCACACAAGGACGAACAAAAATGTTAGAGGAAAATGTCATACTAGATCCAACAACCTGAGAGAGGAAAAGCTTCTGCAGATCCATGCACTCAGGTCTAAAAAATAGTGAGCCTGAAAATGTATTCCCACTAGGCACCTGCACACGGAGCACAGGTAGACACCACGAATGTGTTTAGCTGGCCACTCAAATAACAGAGAGACACTTGGAGCACTGACACAAGCACAGCAGCAATGGTTTCCTGTTCTCTGTTTCTGACTGAGCAGGATGGAAATATGACAGTAGGAGTATATATCATATGTGTCCTTATATGTACAGTGTCCCTCAAGCAGCTGGCCTGTAACACCCAGCCTGACCAGTTGCTGTCCCTAGATCCCAGTCTTACCAAGTTCTAACACCTGGACATATGAACCCCAAAGGTCACGGTGCCATAATCCTATTGCAGTTCCTGGAGCAAATCATCACACACACACAGAGAAATGTCAAGGATTGGCCAATGCCATAGACAACCTCTCTGTGCTCTCACCCTTAGAGAGCCACAGATGCTCTCACACAGACAGCTGGCCCTCAGACACCCATCCCTCCCCCCTCTTAATCCCAACCCACTCCCTGCTGGCTCGCTGAGTTTGATCTTCACTAGTGACCCCACACTTACTCACACACCTGCATCCACTTGACACCGCAGACCTGTACACTCACTTGCACATGGAGTAAAGAGCCACTTACTGGAAAATAATTGAAGGAATTTAACAGGGAGACAGGGCAGACTGCAGTGATTAAGTCCATGATAGGGTTAGAAACTATGCTGACCAACCCTTGCTTACAAGCAAATAACCCTCATCCCACTATTTCCCATACTTGTTTCTCCCCAAATCACCTAAACCTCTCCCTTTTCTCACCTTTGGTTCCTCTCCTAAACATGCCTTCACAAATATTGGGCAATCTCAACATCCTCTTTCTCTGCTTCCAGTTGGTTTCCCACACCCATTGGCAGCAATTCTCTCAATTCAAAAGGTGAGATGGAGATCTGGTCCCAATGACTCCTCATGATGAGTTTCACTCTGGTTCAGTGGGATTGAGGCTCTGTTGGGAGGGACATGTACAGGGTGCCCCTTCCTCTAAGTACTTAATTTGGGTTCCTCTAAGTACTTAATTTGGCCCTCTGCCATTGTGCTCTTGTTCTCTGGGTCTGCAGAGACGAGATTTTGATGGGCTAAAGGGTCCCTGGCAATGGACCTGGGAGCAAACTGGAAACAGCCAGGATAGACTCACTCCCCTGCCATTGTGCCTCTGGTCTTTTGTGGCTGTGCAGGTGAATTTTATCAGATAACCTAACGAAAAGTACAACTGCCACCTGTTCAACAAGATAAGCTGCCATCATAAATGAACAAAGTGAAATGAAGATGCAAGTAGGTCAAGAAAGGTTCAGGCACAGCAAACTTGCCAGCCTCAGTCTTTTGGGTGTACAAAGCTTACAGCCTGTTACTCTTAATGTCTCTGCTGTATCACAGGACTGTTTGAACACTGAGAGCTATCTGGCTATCAGTTAGCTGATATAGCAGGTGACACTTCAGAGTCACTGGCTTTAGGCCTCATAAAGATGTGTCAGAGGGGCACATCAGGAAGCTGTACTGCCATATTTTCAAGAGTACTTAAACTAGGTTGGTTAAAGGTCGTTCAAACCTGTGTGAAAAATATGGGTTAAAATTATACATCCAAATTGCTGGTTAGATGCCAATTTATGGGAAAAAAATTATATACCCTGTTAGACTGATTCTATGAAATCTTGGGACATCATCTTGAAAATATAGGGTAATTTGCCTATATAGTATAATGCATAGCTTAATGCTATTCAGTCATAACCACTTCTCAGTCATAGACAGGGGCAGTTTCTTTTATTCATACTTGGCTCTCCATCTCCAGGCAAGGAGAAGTATCTGGCCACAGCATGACGTTGGTTTCTGATATCAAAAGAAACAACATTTCCACAGGGTATATGGACCAGAAATGGTTCAGTCTAGGCTTCTGATTAGTAAGAGAAATGAGAGGCAGGAAATTGCTTGTAAAGAAGGAAAATTTGCTCTAACTTTCTGTTCTGGATGTGGAAAAAGATACTTCATTCTACCTTGTGGTAAAAGGTGGGCACGAAGAGAAGTTAGAGTGAGGAGTTTTTCTTTATTGCTTCCAGGACAGTTCAATTATTCATTGCCCTTTGGAATACAAAATTGTAACTAAGCAAAAGGGATTTGAGCAAGAAAATCTAAGAATCATTTACACTTCTTTTTTTGAACTGAAAAACCCCAGTGTTCATTTATGATGATATTATGAGCTGAAGTGAGATTCTTAAACATCATTAATCACTACAGATGGCTACAAACCCATTAAATCTTTTAAGCACCTGTTTGCTTATCAAATGTTCACGTGGCAAGCTACCCTCTGGTTCACATAAGTACATTAGTTTTAGAACATATAATTACTGTACAATAACTGTACTTGTGCTAATTACCAGTCCCCTGAAAGGAAAAAGTGGAACCTATTGAGTAGTGGGGGTGGCTGGAACTTAAAAACAGAGCTTCTAGACTGAGCAGCAGGGCTCGATGACTACTTGTAAAATGTTTGTCTTATTTCTGATAAGCTTAGTTCTATTCCACAGTGAGCACCTAAGCGAAATTGCTAGATTTTTTTTTTCTTGCCATCAGTCACAAGAGAGCTCTACCACACATAATTTATCACAATTTGTCTCTTTTGAACAGAGCTTCAGGATAGAAATAGAATGAAGACCAAATTATTTCTCACTCGAATATGTTGCACCATCTTTGAGAATGTGGTGGTAGACAGAAATTGCAATCTCTTGTCATACTTCAAGTCTTATCAGTATGAAGCTCTGTGCTTCACACAAGAGTGCTCACATTCCAAGAAGTATTTAGAGGCAATACCACTTATTCTCAAAGTAATAGCCTCCATTTTTGGAATGGTAAGGTTTATTGGATCCTACCATGCAGAATGGTTAAATTAATTAAACAAATGGACAAACAAACAAAGATATTATCTGGTAAGTGTGGTGAGAGAGTTATTTCACTAAGAGATTTCTGTGCCATATATGCTAGCTACCTAATTGAGGCACAGATAAATCTATATAATTTTTGCAAGAGCTATACATATTTCTATAATCTCTGAGTGTAGATGACAATTTTCTGATAAACTTCCCTAAATCCAGATCCAGTCTGAAGGATTGTATTCTGTTGATATACCACAGAAAGAATCCATGTGAGCAATCAGATGTCATATTGACCATATTGAATACTGATCAGCTTTTTTTCATAAATGATTTCCCAAATGTCTGTATACAGGCAGATGTATGTATACAGACAAATGTCTGTGTGCAGATTATATTTGCATATAATCATATCAGAGAAAATGCACTAAAACTATGACTAGAACATTATCACAGTACCATAGTGTAAACTAAAAAAGCAGTAACTTCATAACATATCTACCATGGCTATACCATAACAGTAACCAATTACAGTAACCAATTACATTTATAAGCTTTGAATTGAGTTTGATTAACTAAAAGAAATAGAAAATTTCTGCAACAAGTTTCTGCTTTGTTTCCTGATATAGCTTTTCTTGCCACAAGATTCAGAAGTTGGAAGACTGAGAACTGGTCACAATTCTGTACAGTCATTTTACTGAAATTAATCAACAAATTAGAAATTTTAACAGCAGCTGCAAAACCCATAATTGTTTTACAGGCAGAATTTATCTACCCATCCTTGTCCTTATTTATCTGGATAATGATTCCTCCTCTTTCATTTGGAATACACTCTGAACTGATTGTCAAGTTTGTTCTAAAGGACCTGATAGATGTCATCAACAAAAAGGTGAACTGTAAAAATCTCAAATGTCTGCTACAGGTTTATTGGCTGAAATGTGATTCTTCTCAGTCTGGTATAGCCTGAAAGAGGTTATCAAAGGCTGATAGAAGTTTTCCAGAGTTCTGGAAAAGTAGCTAACCAAAATATGTGCTGTGAAAGAGAATGTTTATAGGGATAGATTCAGGTAAAAGATATCAGGTGAATTAAAATTACTGTCAAACACATTTCAAATAGGACTAAATTGTACATGAATACAAAAACTATTGACACCCTAATTAAAAGACATTCCTATTTTATTCCTGCAAATATTAGGTCCTAGAGAATCTTTGTTAAGAAGATTTTAAGCTCAGAGTGTAGAACAATTATTTATAAAGTCCTAGGGAGGTTGGGTGGAAGCTCGATCCTCTGCAGTCTCCTCTAGGCATTCAACATGAAAAAGTACATTACTTTATGTCCTTCACTGTCTTGATCTCAGACAGAATAAAATTAAGGGGTTTGATTAGAAACTTATGCATTGACCCTAGTAAATCAAAAGCTCTGCCTTAAAGGTAAGGCTCGTTCCCAAAGATACATGGTGAAAATTGTTGTTTAGTTATAGATACACCATAATCTGACTTTGAAAAGTACTTGCAAGTGAAAAGAAAGCTGTCTTTTCAACCCCTTAAATTGGTGTCAGTCCAACTAATGGGCCAGGTAATTAACTAATGGGTGTGAAACACAGGCCTTCTCTAGAGATAAAACAGATTAAATATACCATTTATTTGCCTAGTATGGGTTGACACAGTTTATTGGTGGGACTCACCCAAAGTTTCCACAAAATTTCCTCTGGAGGAGTATGAGCAAATATACAAAAGAAAAAAAATGGGGATGTATAGTTATTCTTCTAAAACATTAATATGTTTCTTCTTAATAAAATATACTGTAAGAATAACAATTACTGTCAAGTGGGATGACAATTAACCTAAGTTTTTAAAAAGAAGGGATATTTTAAGAAGAATAGGCTGGACTTTAAAAGTCTTTTATCCTAGTTGGAGATTTTTATACAGTAAAAAAGTGTGTTATCTAGCACAAATGAGATATCAGAATCATCAGCCATAGACTATGAAATGACTAATAATTTTTTACCTCAATCTGCTTTGAGCTGCAGTATTTTTGCATTAGTATGCAAGATTCTGAGTGCTGCCTCCTCACCCTGATTCCAAAATGCATTATTAGATTTTTTTTAAAAAGGCTTTTTTGTGAACTGACAATACTTTACCCAGATTCAGTGAGTACCCCCAAATTTGTCATTGAGAGAAATACACCTGGTGCAGGTAGCTTGATTTGCAAGCTGCAGTGCAAAAAGCAGATTGAGATGCAGACTGAGCTCTGGGTGGGAGCCCAAGACAAAAGGCTGTGAACTGACTCTATTTCTTCCACTCTAACATTCTTGTTCCACCTGCGCACCTGCATCTTTCTTTAGCTCATTCATATTACTTTCCTGCTGTTTTCAAGTGATATTGCAATCATGTTACGAAAGCCTCAGTTTTCACTAACTTCACATTTGACACATACACCTTTTTACATTCTCCAGACTGATTTTTTCAGCCACCTGGGCTGGCCACTTTAATATTTTTATTGGCTTCCTAAATTCTAGAGGATATGATAAAATCTGCATGAAGATTAATAAAAATTTTATTGTTGCCATAATAAAAAACTCAATACAGCAGCCACAAAGCCATTATCTTGTAACACACATATTTTTAGATTATAGGCTTGAATTTTTCAGTTTGATCTGGCTCCATTCTTCAGAATGTAATCTTTTGTTAAAAAACAAATCCATATTTCAAGTTTCAGGTCATATGTGTTTTGGTAGTGTAGAATTAGGTGTTTTTATTTTAGAGGAGTTCATATGCTAAGGCCTGTTATGAATTCACTGTTCCCTCCTGTTTTGTCTTGGATGCAGAAAGTCCAGATTAATGCCTTTGATAGTAGGTTTCAACCAAATATCTCCTTAAATTCTTAAAAAATTTTGACTGGTGAGATATTCATGCTGGATTCAACAAAGATGTGTTAAAACCTTTGTGGCGAGATTGCCAAACATAGTTTGGAATTTAAGAAGTTTTAAAAAGTTTCTCATCTGGTTTCAAGATAACCTTAAAAATGTAAATCACTCTGTAGGGGCTTTGTAGGATTTATAAGAAGGCAGCTTAAAATAACATTGTCAAGACAAGTTAAATAATAACTCTTTTAACTGACTTCAAAACATCTCAGGTATTTGCTATCAGAAATAAACAGTTTCTTTCAAGAGTGTTAAAGACTTAAATTTTAATGACTTTTACTCTACAAAATTATTCAGCTTGCTCAAGCAAGAGTTTTCCTATGAACTGATTGTCTCTTTGACCATAATTGTCTCTTTGGCCTTTTGAGTTCAGGCCTTTATAACAGCTTTGGTGGAATTTTGATTTCAGACCTCATCACACATTTTAATTATGGATGACAGCCCTAACAGGACTGCATGGCAGACTTTAAGAAAAAAATTAAATATATAGCACATCACTGCAACTGGCTGGAACATTTTCACCTTTATGGCATTTTTGTAAAATACGCTGGTGAATGCCCTAGTGTTCCATAAAGATAAAACTGTTCCCATGCAAATTTCATCTAAAAATATTTTCTTTCAAAATGAACACCTTGTTGAGAAGAGTAGGATATAGCTTACTGTCTGAATTACTGTCTTGGATGTTAAGAGTGTAGATTTACACCCCTGCACTAGGATGAAAAGCTCTGCTGTGCCATAAATACAGCAATGACCTACAGTTAGGATCAATGCACTTCTACCTGAGAAATTGGGTTGCAAAACCTGATGAATGTAAACAGTAGTAAAACTATATATATCTAAAAATATATATCTCTAATTTTAGATAGATTTTCTCTCTAAAATGCTGTATATTATAATAATTTTGTTTATTTGCTTGGGTATTTTTTTAATCAAGCATTGTCAAACAAAGACACCAGGTGCAAATGATTGATGCGATCTCAGATCTGCAAATATTATAGTATTGTTGCATTTCTACAATAAGAGTTATTGCAAGTAATGAGCGTAAAACACACATAAAATTCAGCTTGCTTTGTCATCCTTTTCCAATTCAGCTTCACCAAATTTAATAAACCAAAATTACAACTATTCCACAGCTGATTGAATAAAATGTTCATGTAATGAAAAAGTGTCCAGGCTTGTTCTGACTAAAGTAATTGAAATGCTTTAAGTAAAGACTATAAACTAAATGGAGAATATGTTTCTCAAAGTACAGACTTATTGAGAAGTTCCAATGAAAATGGTATCTCTGAAGTATGTAACTCCTACAACCCCAAAATTCTTAAAAAAAAAAAAAAAGTTCTTTTTAAAACATTTTTCCAGGCTATTTGATATGAAAAGACTGAAGATACAGTCACTTCTGCAGAGAATTTTTGATTAAGTAAAGCAAATAGATCAAGTGTCGTAACAGTGAAAGAAAAGGCTCAGGGGTCCTGATTCATTCCACCTATCTCCAGGCATTCCACTTAAAAGCATAGGTAATGGATGCTCTCTGTGTACTCAGCAAGGAGAGAGAGGAATTTCCAGGGGGAGGTTCAGATCATAGACAAGGTATTTTCCTCCAGGGATACCTCTCTTTCTCATCAGTATCATAAATAAAGAACCCATGGCAACCAAGACCCTAATTTAGGAATGTCTGCAGGGGCCTAAAGTCAGAGAAAATAGAGTTGGTTCAGAATAGGAGATAATGGATATTCACTTATACAAAAGTGCTGCACAGATGGAAATAAATGAAGATATTTATTTATAAGAACATCATTCAAGGCAGCATTCTTTATTCATTCATCTTCATGTAAGGTAGAATGTCACATGTTTTACAAATACTATAAATTGTCATATATTACAAGCCCAACCAATTTTAAAGAGATCATGACCGGTATGAAAACATATGCAAATATAGGTCCTACTTGACTACAACTTGCAATCTTACTGCTGGATGTACAGTGTATTCACATCTCATAGGATGAAAATATTTTGACTTGAAATTAAGTTACTCCACATTAAGCACTGCTGTCTTTTATTGTGGAGTGACTGCAAAAGCTGATAAGGGTCTAACTGTCATAACTGTCTGATGCCCTCTACCAGAATTCTGTAAGGTGTTCAACACAGTCCCACATGACATCCTTATCTCCCAACTGAACAAACATCAATCTGAAGGGTGAAATCTTGGGAGGATAAGGAATTGACTGGATGGACACAGCCAGGCCATTACAATCAATGGTTCTACATACAGGTGGAGGCTGTGATGAGTGGTGTCCCTCAGGGCTCTGTCTTTCGTGCTCTTTAACATCTTTATCAACGACACAGACAATGAGATAAGTGCACCCTCAACAAGTTTGCGGATTATATGAAGCTGCTACCAGTTGTCACAACAGAAAGAAGGGATGCTGGAAAAGCTTGAGTTGGATCCATGAGAAACTAAAGAGATTTAACAAGTTTCAAGAGCAAAGTGCTGCTTCAGGGGAAGAGCAATTCCAGACATGAGTGCAGCCTGGGAGAAGACCTCATTGAGAGCAGCCTTGTGGAGCAGGGCTTGGGGGTTCTCGTGGATGAAAAGCTGAACATGAGGCAATAGTGTGCACTCACACCCCAGAAAATCAACAGTGTCTTGGGCTGCCTCAAAAGCAGACTGGTCAGCGGGTTGAGAGAAGTCATTCTGGTCCTCTGCTCCACTCTCTTCCATCCGGAGAACAGTATCCTTGTCTAGAGACCTTAGCACAAAAAGGACTTAGATCTGTCAGAGTGGGTCTACAAGAGGGTCATGAAGACACAAGAGGTCTGAAGCACCTCTCCTAGGAAGACAAGAGAGCTGGGGTTCTTCAGGCTGGGGACGAGAAGACTCCAGAGAGACCACATTGCAGCCTTACAGTACTTGAAGGGACCTTATAAAAAAAGAGTGCGAGCAATTTTGTACAAGGACATGTTGTGACAGGGGCAAGGAGAACAAGAGATTTAAACCAGATATTTGGAAGAAATCTGTTACTCAAAGGTTAGAGAGGCAGTAGAAAAAAGGCGTCCAGAGGAGCTGAGGATGTTCCATCCTTGGAAGTTTGCAAGGTCAGGATTGGATGGGGTTTTGAGCAACCTGGTCCAGTGGAAGGTGTCCCTGCCCATAGCAGATGTTACAACTAGATAATCTTTAAGGTCCCTTCCAACAAAATAATTCTGTAATTTTGTGATTTTATCATATTATTTGGGGACATGTAAAATTATAATCTTTGCATTTACTTTTTACTTTTGCATTCTTTACCAAAGCTTCTGTGATATTGTTTCATTAAAAATCTCTATCCAGGTGTATAATAATATCCCTAGAATCCATGTGAAGGAAAGGGAAGGACTATGACTGTTCCTGCCCTTTCCTTCCTCTCAAAGCTCAGGTTTATACCTTCCAATGATTTATTGGATATATGTGGTTGCCGTGCTTTTTTCCCAAATTATTTATTTTTTCTCTTGCTTCTATCTCTCTGTTCCATATGATTTATTGAGTCACTGGCTTCCCGGTATTGCTAATGCCGCCAGAAACATCCTAATTAAAGGACTGAGTCATGAACAGAAAAGCAAAGTGGAAAACGAAGGAGATGTTCTAGCCCCACATCCATAAACACTGTGGACAGGCAATTTCTCTACAAATATTTATACCATCATTCCCTGAACTTTCAAGAAGTAATTATTTCCCCTACTTTTAAATAATTGTCTTTTCTCAGGAAGCAGATTATCCCCAGGTATTAATTAATGAGATAACACCAAAGATGGATTTCTTTTTCCTCCAGGTTTTTAAAATATATTTGAATAGAAAAAAATCTGGGATCTTTCTTCATTTAAAGCATTAGGAAAGCCCTAATGCTCTACTGATGAATTATTTTCATTAGCCTTTAAATAAAAAAGGCTCTACATGCTTTTCTCCTTTAACCTGTGTGAACACACACACACATATACACACACATACACATGTATACTACATTAATAGGTAGATAACAGGTATAATATTTATATAATGAAATAATTCATGGAGATATTCTTACCTTAGAAACAGTATTTTGTGGAAAATATTATTTTGATGCTTTTTAATGGCTTAATTTTATGAAGATCTCTTGCCTACACCTGTATGCTACAGTGTGTTTGCACTGAGAAATGCAGTTGGACCAACATATAACTTGAGAATATGTAGATAATTGATTTTATGTTGCCGTTCCAGTTGCAGAAACACATTCATTTTAACACCACTAATGCCAAAATACATTCAGCTACAACTTGCAGCTGCCTCTTGCTCTTAAATATCACAGAAAGAGAATGGTAGACTGTGCACTTTTATACTTTCAAGTATCATAATCATTAATGCTTAATGCAAATAACCAGTTGAATAGATTAATAAAATAATAAAAGAATAAATATGCATTGGATTAGGAAATATATTTTAATCTTCTATATTGCTTTCCCATTTTTTATTGTCAGCCAATTGTACACATTCATGTTTTGTGTATGGATGACTCTTGGAAAAAAGGAGTTATAATCTACCCATCTATAAAAGTTTTTGGTGACTTCCAGGTGTCACCTCTTAGGAATTTCTCTTTCCACACAACATGGAAGAAAACTGACAAGTCTGCAGAGAAATTCATCAAGAAAAGAAGGAATTAGATGGGGACAAAAACAATAAAGAAAGAGGAGAATTACTGCAAAACACAAGACTGTTTTTCAGAAGGTTCTGAAAAACAAAGGTGAAGCTTGAGAAATATATATCAGTCAATGACACAGTAGTAGGTCTTGTCTGTGTTTGGGAAGATTTTTCAAAACCAAATGATAAAAATGGGAAAAACACTTTCTAAAATTTCATATCCACACTAAAATTCTAATGAAGGGACAGAAGTTTCTGTTTACAATAATCTCCTGCATAAAATGAGAGCACTGGGACCATTTCCTTTTTTCATCTTTAAGAAAGAGGATTCTCAGCATCCTGTAGCAATTTTTGCTGGTTTTGCACTATTTTGGTTCTATACATTTACCAATTGCCAGAAGGAAGGATGATGTGCTGAGATGATATTAAACCTTCTCCTTATCTTGTTGCATTCCACTGAAAAGCCAGAATAATCACATTTATGGAAATAGTTGATAGAAATTTAGTAGAATAAGATTGAGTCTATTTGTCTGACCCGGCTTAAAACTCAATACAGGAAATATAACATTTATCCCTTAAAATGGTGTTTCACTTGTCAGCTTTTGAGTATAATCCATAGCTGAAGATTTGTTGTCTGCCTGTCTTAATTTAATAGACTACACTCTCTGCTTATGGCTTTACAGAATGTAGCAGCTTGTTGAGTGAATTTATATGTGAGATAAATTTTGAAAAATTGATCCAGAATACTTAGCTGATTTGGTTTTAGTTGCTAAAAATGTTACAATAATTTAACACTTTAGCACTGTAATTATTTTTAGCTCAAGAACAGCTTTCTTGTACAGGATTAGGATTTCCATGACATCTGTGCAGCATAACCTCTGGATTATTCTCCTGTAGTAATCTTGCAGAACATTATGGAGATAGGAATTGACTGGTTGTCTGCTTCCACAGCTGTACAGAATTTGACTGCCAGCAACTCTGCCTCTGAGACAAAGATAGATAGATGGATGGATGGATGGATGGATGGATGGATGGATAGATAGATAGATAGATAGATAGATAGATAGATAGATAGATAGATAGATAGATAGATAGACAGACAGACAGACAGCAAGATAGAATCAGAGAATTGTAGAATGATAGAGTCATAGAAAGTTAAGGTCTGGTTGACAAAATCCCTTGGGAAGTATCCCTGAAGGGCTGGAAGCTCAGCAGAACTGCTAATTTGGAATTCTGAGACAGGAGACTTTGGCTTATTTAGGTTGAGAGAGTGCCTTGAGAGAAAGTACTGAAGCTCAAAGGAATCCAGGAAATCTTGAAAATGTTCAAGAAGAAAATCTGAAAAGTACAGGAGCAGGCTGTACCTGTGTGTGAAAAGATGGTCTGGCAAGGAAGAGGAGAAGCCTGGGTGAACAAAGAGATTTGGCTCAAACTCAGGAAAAGAAAAGGAGAGTATATCACATTTAGAAGAAGAGGCAGGCAACTCAGGAGTACTAGCAGGATGTTGTGAGATTACGCAGGAAGAAAATTAAAAGTACCAAAGCACAACTGGAACTTTGGTTACTGCCATAAAAGACAATAAAAAAGTAATATTAATAATTTTAGCAAAAAAATGAGGGCAAAGAAAGATCCTCATCCTCTATTGTATGTTTGGGTAAGCATAGTAACAAAGAATGAGGAAAAGGCTAAGGTACATAATGCCTTCTTTGTCTCAGTCTTCAACAGCAAGACCAGTTGTTCTGTATGTACCCAACTAATTGAGCTGGAAGATGGGGACCCGAATGAAAACCTCCATAACTTAAAGTGAAAAGGTCAGTGGCATAATATGACATGCACAGGTCTCTGGGGCCAGATAGGATCCACCCCAGGGTTGGAGAAGAGTGGCTGAAAAGCTGGTGGAAAAACACGTAGGGCATGATCAACAGCCAGCTGAACTTGTGCCAGTACATGTCCAGGTGGCCAAGAGGGCCAAGGGCATCCTGGCCTGGATCAGCAACAGTGTGGCCAGTGACTGCACCCCTGTATTCAGCACTTGTGAAATCACACCCCAAATCCTGTGGTCAGTTTTGAGCCCTTCATGACAAGAAAGACATTGAGGCACTGGACACATGCATAGAAGGGTGTGGAGCTGGTAAAGGGTCCAGAGCACAAGTCCTTGTGAGGAGCAGCTGAGGGAGCTGGAGGTGTTTAGCCTGAAGAAAAGAAGGCTTAGGGGAGACCTTATTGTTCTCCAAAACTGCCTGAAATAGACTGTAGCCAGGTGAAGGTTGGTCTCTTCTGCCAAGTAGCAGGAGATGGGACAAGAGGAAATGGCCTCAAGTTCTGACACGGGAAAATTAGGCTGGATATTAGGGAAAATTTCTTCACTGAATGGGTTTTCAAGCATTGGAAGAGGCTCCCCAGGGAAGTAGTTAAGTCACGATTCTTGAGGATAATTAAAAGATGTGTTTATGAGGTACTTAAGGATATAGTTTAGTGGTGGATTTGGCAGTGCCATGTTAAAGGCTGATCTTGATCTTAAAGGTCTTTTATAATCTAAATGATTCCATGGTTCTATGGTTCAATAGATAGATGGATAGATAAAGGCACATTGACATTTCAGCAAAAACTTGTCTTAAAGCAGATAATATAATCTGTGACTGAAAGAAGTAGCATGGGTGAAGTCAAAAACTTTTCAAACCATTTTTTCTCTCCATGCACAGAGACATTGACTGAAATGTGCATAACTGCTTGTTCTGAAAGCACAGGAGAAACACCTGCTCCCAGTGAAACTGTGACATAAACTTCTACCGCGAATAGAGTAGGAAATTAATATGAAATCAACTGAGCACTCCACATTCATGAATGCATGTCCTTTGGTTGGTGCCTCAGGGTCTGCTGTCACATTCTTTCAGTCAGCTGTTCACCTGCAAAGTGCCATGTGCAGAGTCCAAACTTTTTCAGATAATGATATTTTTAGAAACTGAACAAACAACACTGGGTGTGAGACTCAGACTGTACACAGTAAAATCACATGAGTAAAAGAAGTCATAACTTGCAACCGTGTAACTAATGATTATCCAGCAGTAAAATATTTGCTATATAGACAGAATTCTTACTGACCCTGCTATGTGAACATAATATGTCTTATCCTGAGTTGACATTCCAGGGATGTGTTAGCATTTTTACAGCACTGTGAAATGCCACTGTAACATGGAAACTATGAAATTGTTCTGCAGCAAAGTGATTTAATAGAATAGCAACAAAATAAAAATAGAGGATAGGCACAATGCGGGGCAAACCTGCAATCTCCAAAGACCAGCCTCCAGCAGTTTCTGCAGAGCTCTAAACAACAGCATAAATAAAGGTAATTATCCAAATGATATTATAAAGCTAGGTCAAAGATGGTCTTGTGGAGAAGTTGCATGCAATTAAGTTGAGGAAAAACCTGTAGAATCATGTAGGAAGGAAAGAACAATTTTTCTTCCGATTTTTAGGCTATTCTTTATTAAAATTTCAACTACAGTGAAAGAATTATGTTCAAAACTGATAATTTGCTTTCAAAAATCAAATCTTTTTTTAAGAGCACAAGATTTTTATGTAGCTGGAGTCTATGTTGCTACCTAGTCATAAAACACACAGCAGTATTTTTGAATGACAGCTAACCAATTCAAGGTAAAACCACTGCAAAGACAAAGCCATTAACAAAAGCTCACAGGTTAAGTACAGTTCCTGATTTCTGTGAAAATAACAGATTGCCCTATTTGACTGGTATTTTATGCTAAATAAGAGGAACTGAGTCATATACCATGTCTTCTCATGGTGAGAGCATGCTCTGTGAGGTTTCTAATTCAGTTTTGTCCTTCATCTATCACTTGAGAAGTGTCAGGAGGGTGAAAAATAACACAAAGTATTCCTTTGCTGGTGGCATTTCTTCATGGTGTAATACTTTGGTGAACACTGATCTCCTTTCTCTTTCAGGTTCCTACTGGAGATGGGGTGGAAGGGTCATGTAAAAGGGACTTCAGGTGTCTGCAATTGCTACTGTATGATTTCTCTAAAGACCCCAAGCAGATGCAGAAGCAAAATGTGTGATTTCTAAGAGTAACGAAATTTGCTGACTTGCAGTTGCTCAATCCCATTTTGGTAAGGGATAATTTTTAGTTATGCACTTCTGTGCATAAAACTAAAGTCAGTCAAAATCCACCTGTAAATACTTCTGTACGGCTCCCATGTCTTAGAATTGTCTCAACTTGGAGACTGAAATACCAATAATTCTTCCTGCTTTACTGTCTTCATTCTTAGAACAGCTTTTAAGGATTACACAGATTTTTTTGCTAGAACAGTTTCCATCCCTTATCCTTAAAACCAAACTGTATTCATCTTGGTTTAGGTTGATAATCTTTTTCCTTTACTCATTGTTAACTCCAGACAGCACTGAACCCCAGTGTACCTAATCTATCCCTTGTCTTTGTAGCTCTTTAGACCTAGAATTGACCTGAAAGGAATAGACAAATTACACATGGAATAGACAAAGTACACATGTGAGCATTGTTTTCCTAAGCACCTGCAATGGTAGAGAACAGCATAACTTCTCTAATGAGCAAAGCTCAGATTTATGTGATGACAGATACAAAGGTGATACCAGTAGCATGTCTGCTTCATGTCTGCCTCCAACTGCATTGGCATCAGTCTGCTGGTCCTGTAGGATGACTGGTTGGATGGCCCATGAAACAAATCCTCACCACCCCACATTTCAGCCAGCCTGAATTAACCATCTCAAATCTTTTCACTCTCGTATTACATATCGAACATTGTGAAGTTCCAGGAGCTGACACCTAAAATGTTTAGCAAACCTTGACATGGGAATTAACTCCATCAGAAAGGCAGGATGAATGGCTGTCCTCTTTAAATCTACTGTTACATATGTATGGAGACTTTAAGGATTCTCTGTGCTTGCCAATACTCTTTTATAGTTTACTTTTCTGCCAGATGCAGACCTATAGCATCTCTTAAGGAGACACATTCTGTGTGGCACAGGACGCTATGTTTAGACAGAGGTTTTGATAATTGGATGCCATGTTTCCTATGATAGTTTTTCTTTCTTGTTTATTTTGAAACCAATGAAATTGGTTGACTTTACATGCCATTACTTTGGATTGCATTACTACTTTGATTTTGGCTTCTTTTCCCTGTCAGCAGGGTTACCAATTGTGATAGCAGGCTAAGTAATAATTATTGGGATTTTTAAGAGCTATTAAACTGTTAGTGTCTGCCCAAAGTTACCACGCAGTGGTATCTTAGATACCAGAGCCATTTGACTGCACTTAGCATAGTGCATCTCTCTGGGATTTTATGACGTGCTAACAGTTGGCAATTTGTGACTTACTGATAGTGGCAATTGGGTGTATGAAACCATAAGTCCATTTAGCAACAGCATGCCTGTTACACATTGTTCTAGCAATATGAAATGAACACAGCTATGCACCGGTAAGCAATTCTTAAACACAATCAAAAATGTGGAAGGTGACTTGTAAGAAAAAAATTTAGATGTCAATAAAAAATGACAGGGTTATATTTAGTGCAGCTTGAAAACTTTTGTTTTCAAGAATATTTGAGACTATGTACCAGTTAAGATCCTCATTATAAGCATGATTGTATAAATAGATTTTAATTAATAATTCACATTTCAAAAAATTCAATTTTCATTATCAAAAAACTCATCAGAAATCTCAGAGAAATTCTTCAACTAATTTTGTCAGAGAAATAACTATATAATTTTAGAAATACTAGAGTAGTCTGGACATTTTGAAAATTACAGTAATTACATATTATGTATATATTTCATAGGCTTATTTTGACCTTTATTATAAATATGAATTAGATTTACAGTTCCATTTTTTTACTATTAATAAAACAGTACTGTTGTGGTAGTTACAGAGCGTACTTCAAGTAGAGAAGAAATTCACCTTCAGAAGTAGTACAGAACAGGAAAGAATAAACATTAAAAACAGACTTGATGGAATAGAATTATTTCATTTGGAAGGTACTTACAGTGATTATCTAGTCCAACTCCCTTTCCACTTCAGGATGACTAAAGATTATTAGCAATAATTAATTAATTAGTTGTAGTGATTAATTAGTAATTAATAATATTAAGCATTTTATAGAGGGCATTTTTCAAATATTTCAAACATTTAATTCATTTGCTAAATTCAATTCACCAATATAAGGAGGATTTTTTTTCTTTCTATACACTTGTGCTGGGTCTGACTGAGGTAGTTCAGAGCCCTCACAGTGCAATGCTTTGCAGTGGTAGCTGGAAAAGTGTGAATAACACACCAGTGTTATAACTGTGGATAACACACCAGTGTTTTGGCTACTTCCAAGCAGTTCTGTCCCTCTGATGTTCCTCTGCCCATCAAGGGAAGTGGGCAAGGTCCTGGGAGGGGAAACTACCAGGCCAGCTGACCCAAATTAACCAAAGGGATATTCTGTACCGTGTGATGTCAGCTCAGGCATAAAAGCTAAGGGGAGAGGAGGGAGGGAGGACATTCATGATTCATCAATATTTGCCTTCTGGAGAAACCAATACAGGTGCCGAGGCCCTACTTCCCAGGAAGTGCCTGAGCATTGCTTGCTGATGGGAGGTAGAGATTGACTTCCCTTTGCTTATGCGTGCACAAAGCTTTCTGGTTTTTCTTTCTTTCACTGAAATATACTGCCTTATCTCACCCTCTGTTTTTTCTCCATCTTATTCTCTCCTCTGTCCCACGGGGAAGGGGAGTGATAGAGTGGCTTAGTCGGCAGCTTTCACCCAGCCAAGGTCAAACCATTACAGTAATTTTGGCACTTTAACAGGGACAGTCAGCAATATTTTGGAGGAGGAAAAAGAGACCTGCACCTGCCAGAAAAAGACAATTATGTTAACTGGGACATCATTCTCCTGTGAGACTGTGGGGTTTCTTTCCACTGGAGACAGTTGTTCACAAAACTCTCCACCGTGGTTCCAATCTCACAAACAGTAGCCCTCCCAAAACTGCTGCAACGTGAGTCTCTACCACTGGCACACAGTCCTCCCAAAATGCTGTGGTGTGGGTCTCTCTTTCCATGAGGTGCAGCCCTCCAAGGACAGGCTGCTCCAGCTTGGAAGCAGGGGCCCTCTCTCTCCACCAGGACTCTCACTGGACCACAGCCTCCTCCAAGCATTCACCCACGCTGGTGTGGGCACCTCCCTCATAGGCTGTGTGTGGATCTCTGCATTCCCCATGGATCCCCATGAGCTGCAGGGGCACAGCTGCTTCACCATGGTCACCACCATGGCCTGCAGAGCAATCTCAGCTCCAGTGCCTGCAGCACCTCCTCCCCTTCCTGCTCCACTGACCTCTGTGTTGTCGTGCTGTTCTGCTCATGTGTTTTTACCTCCTCCTCTTCTCTGGTAGGAATCAAAACTGTGCCACCACCTTTGTCTTGATGTCTTCTTAAATCTGTTATCACAGAGGCGTTACCAACATCTCTTACTGGCCAAATTTTGGCCAGCAGCATGTCCATCTTCAGAGCCAGCAGGGATTGGCTCTGCTGGGCATCGTGAAATATTCCAGCTGCTTCTCACAGAAGCCACCTCCGTGGTCCCCCTGCTACCAAAAATCTGGCTGTGCAAAACCAGCACAACACTTAATGCTGCATTATGTAATTAGATTTGTTTTGAACAAATAGGAATTGAAATCTTTTCTTTAAAGCATCAAGGAGTAAAAGGATGTCAGCAGTGCAGTGCATTAACCTTCTGGAAGGCTTCAAGAGTTGGAGTTATTATGGAGTCAAGGAGAAATCATGGATTTCATCTGAGTATTCATCTGGATTTGAAAGACCAGTTATTTTGGCATCCTAGGGTTATAAATATTGCATCAATATACATATAAATAATAATATAAGCGTATGTATAAAATATATAACCTATAATATAATGATACTTACAGAGATGTTTCTGTTCTGCCTGCTCCTGCTCAATCCCCTCTGGCAGGCACCTTACTGTGCTCTTTGGGAGATTTCTGAATGTGAAAAATTCAAGAGTAGACATAGTAAGAGACCGTTGCTGGTGAGAACGAGGGAGGTAACATTAAACCACTAAGAGCAGAATCACCTCAGCCAAGTTTCATTTTTTATCGCAAAAGCAGGATTGCGTTAAATATGTAAGCAAAGATTTCTGCAAAATCAGAAGGAGAATCAGCCAACTGCACAGATGAACACATGGCCTGTCATAGCATTTACAATAAACCCAAATTACTACAAGTCAAAGTTATACAGGGAGTACACTAAGATTAGTATTGATATGTTTATGAAATAATATTAATTGCCACTTTTTTGAATCAATCTGAGCTGATAAATCTGAGGATTTTGTTTCAGGGTTTAAAACAAGAAGAGTAGTCCTTCATGTAATTTCTTACAATATTTAAACACACTGAGTAAAACTATGGCTATAATGTCAAAGTGCAGGCAGTATAAAGCTGCAGGCAAGACAAAGCACAAGTAGAATAATTCATTTTTGTATTATCCTGCATTTTTTTAATCAGTTGTAAAGGACAGGGTGTATTCTAGCCTATGTTAGACTTTCTCGGTTACCTTAATCCACTGCCCTGCAGAATCCCAAAGTCATCAGTAATTACCAGAATTTCACAAGGGTTATTATTACTAATATTATATGCAACCAGACATTCTGGAAGAGTCTGAGAAAAGCAATCTGCTGCTTTCTCCTTCATTTGCTTATGGGGTAATTCACCAAGAGACAAGACAGACTTTCTAGGGATTCATTTCTACCAATCCAGAAATTAAGGAACAAGAAACACGGTTCACCCACCTTGACACTGAACTTTCCAAATCACACATGAAAATAATGTCAGTTCAGTATGAAAACTTTTGAAAGTCTGATATGGCAGCATACTGCATTTTATTTCCATCTAGTTTTTTTTTTTTTGCTTTAGATTACTTATAGAAAATCTGTTCAAGGTCACATATATTTGGTAAGCACAGTGAACAGTTCATTAAATTAATCCATTACAGAGTACAACATAAAATTGGGATTATTTTGCACTACTAAGTAGCTTTACTAGGCATTCTGGTCACATGAACTCTTCCATTTTTGGTAACCTCAAAAAGCTTGCCACATATGCCTAAACATATTCTGTGAATGAAAAAATTCATGCTACATTAGGCCAAGGAGACCATGTAGCAGACCAAGCAATCATTATATATATATATAATGATTCTACTAAAACCCATTTTTAGAAATGATGTTATAAGCCACTCAAAGTCTTTTTTTTAATAAAAATACTGATATATTTCTAAAAATGTGGAAATGAATCATGTTTCTACAGTGAAAACTTACATGAAAGATGGACATCTGAAAGAAGAGGCACAGAAAAAGAGAAAAAAAATCAGGGAGGAGTGCTTTAAGTTAGGTCTTTGTGTTGCTTCTAAAGAGGGAGGTAAGCACCATAATATCAGGGATTTAAATGCCTACTGTTTCTATATAAGGTGTCTGGCATGCAGAGCCCTGGGTTGTAATCACAGGATCCATACACAATACACAGAAAAGTTTATATGTGACAGAACTGTCCCCAGGGAAAAGAGGCTGCTGAAAGGGCTTGCAGCCATCCAGCAGGGACATGCTGACCACAGGACAGGGTCTTGACTGCTGTCCATCTTTATACAGGTTCAGTTGTCTAACAGTGGCATCTCCTTCTGATCCCCCTTTCAAAGGAATGCAGCTGAGCTTTTTCCTTTTTTTTCTGAAACCTCAGATGGACCTACCCACTTAAACACAGCAGGCAGTGAGTGGCAGTGATAGCTTTGCAGAGCTTGTACATTATACTTTACTAGTTGAAACACTATCCCAAAATAAGTGAGATCCAAGGCCATTTCCCCCTTCTGTTTGAAAGAATTGAACCCAACATTCCTCGGTGCCCTCCCCAGCAGGCTGCCCACAACCCCAGCCTAGCGAGTCAGCAGCTCTCTTCAGAGCTGCCGAGCTCTGCAGAGAAGTATGCACAACTTTCCCAGTAAAAGTGGGAAACTGAAAACAGTGACAACTTTGTTAAAAAATTATGGAACACACCCAGAAAGAGCCAGAATCTAGATGCTGCTCTTAGGTGTTTTTGGTCCACATTTTCCCCAATGATTGTCTCAAATGACTTCCATGAAGTTACTCAATAATAGTCTGAGTGCTAATTCGTTTCTTGATGCTGAGGAAAAAAAAAAAAATGTTTTTAATGAGTGCTGTTTTAAATGTCAGCAAATAAATTATTAAATACTTGTATGAGAAATGAAACAAACAGCTTTGTTGTTTTTTCTAGAGGGATCTACACAGCTGTAACTTGGCTCAGTGCGCTTTTCTGACACAATGCACCACTGCCTCTTTGATGATACTTTGAGAAGTTCATGACATTCTGTCATTACTGAACTCGCTTAAAGAGCCAAGTACAGTATATTGGTGATATTCTAACACACAGCATAGGCAAAGAAAGGAAAAATCAATAATATGTTCTTACACTACTTTTAAAAAGACTTTATTCTTCTCAAATCCATTCACAAAATCTAGTAGCACTGCATATATTTATATAATGTAGGAAGAACAGAAATCTAAAAGCACATTCCAATTATGAATATATTATTTATATTTTATGGGCAAAAATATTCATTTCCGCAGGCACATTGTTTTCTTTTATCTGTGTGCTTCCTTTAATCCTGTCAATAACTTGGTATGCAGCTGGTTTCTGCTCATAGATTTTTTTTAGAAGATAGATATAAGCATGCACAGTAGATAGAACTATTCATGGGTAACATAAAAATGCCTGCTGTTCATCAAGATTTCTGCTTGCTAATTAACTGGAAAAAAATTGGCATGATATTTTTCTAGTATTTTTAACTAAAATATTGTAATATATGAGCATGAAACAAAATAACTTCTTAGTTAAAGTTATAGTGAAATGAGAGATTTACTTTTATGTTCTAAGGTGCACAAAATGCGTACTTATTATTCACACCTTGAAGGAGCATTTTAATATCTATATAATTTAAGTATTAAATTGTTCAGCATGTTGAAATATCTATCATGATGCTAACCAACTTAAAATGTTTTAGGGCAGGAAAAATATTACCTAAATTTATATAGGTAATAAATGAGAAAGAAACTGAACTGATTTGATGCACTTCAATTTCCATATATGTTATATGGTAGTTTGTAAAAAATCTTTCTTCTTTGAAAGTTAAGAATCTCATTATAGGGTGAGCAACTTGGTAACACTTAAAGGGAAGATTATAAGTAGGTTTCTTCATCAATAAGTAAATTCATCAGTTATAAGAAAAACTCTGAACATTTTTTCACTCGACCAGTCAAGACAGAATAATTTGCCAATGTCATTTCCCTACTTTTCTGTGCTGTTTCTGGACAATTGTATCTCTCTCCTTATATATTTAGATCCCTTTCCCTGAAGAATACCAGAAAGAAGGATCATATTGCAAATAGGAAGGAGATAAATCTGCTTAAATATATGTCTGGCTGCATTCCATCCATGCAGCTTCTCAAATGTCTGAAGTAGTAAATACCAGGCTGGGATGCATACAAAGTTATCTAATGATCCAGTTTTATAGCAGCTATATATACTGAAATCCCACTCAGATGGGTGTGTCTGGCTAGGGCCTCCACAGATGGCCCTTTTGGGATTCAAATTCACCTCTCTCTTGCCTCTGTTTTTTTGGTTGTGTTTTTTTTTTTTGGTTTTTTTTTTTTTTAATTTAGAATTGCACACTAGAAAATCTGGGACATTTGGCTTGGAGATCGTTTTTCCATAAAAATTAGAATACTTCTCAAAGTCACAATACCCTCCAATTCATAGTTTCTGTCAAATATTCTCTTATTTCAGACCTTGAAAAGCTTTACAGTGAATGATTCTTTTTTAATTAAAATTTCTGAGCAACAAATTAATAGATTTCAGAGTAACCTACTGACAGCGTATCAAGTGCAAAGATCCAAATGTCTTATAATATGAAATATGTTTATGAAAAACATCCTATGGATCATAGGAAAATACTTTGGAAGCCAGAAGCCCCTACCAACTCCGTGCTCCATCATATAAGTCTGAAGAGAGGATTAGCCTTTGTCATGGTGAATAGGAAGTGGGTGACCAGAAACTGACCTTGAAAATAGCCCTTGAAAATCAGTGTAATTTCTTGTTCTCTGAAGGTTTATCCACCACAATACTGTTGGCTTACTGTGTTTATAAATGAGCCATTACCAATAAGTGCAGTGGGGTTTTGCTAAGTTATAGGGCAGTAAATATGCCAATTTAATGCAATTCAATAAAATTTAACTGTGCAATATGTGTCTATTATTTTGAAAACCATAATAATTTTTTAGATAGAGTGAAGCTTACAGTACAAACCAATGAAACTACCTGCATGGTTCTCCGATATTTGGAGAAAAAAAGATTATGACATTAAACACAGAGGAAGTAGACAATTTAAGTCAAAAGTCAAAATTTAAGCAAATAGCACAGAATGGAACTGATTAGGCAAACTCCTAATTTGACACTGAAGTTTGCAATCATATTTCAACAATATGACCATGACCACGTGTATATGTGGCCATCTGTTCCTAAATGTGAAGAGTCTTTGGATCACTTAGGATTCAAAAGCATGGTAATGGACCTATTAAACTTTAAAAATACTAAGTACACATGGTAGCGACAACACTGAATGATTTATTGTTATATAAATTTCAGCCTGAATTCCTGTGGTCTTTTACTTAGAAATACATTCCAAGATTACATTCTAAGAACATTAAGAAATACATTCTAAGCAGTAATTTTCTTTGTGTGGAATTGGTCATTAGCCAGACATTTTGCTTTTGAGTCCCAAGTGGATTTTCCTGTATGTGATACGTTTGCTTATGAGAAGCATTGGTGCAAAAGCACCATTGCAATGGATTGGTTTGTCTAGATCACAGCTGCAACTCAAATTTTGAAAAATATAGTCTAGTTTGTAAATCCTTAGCTATTGAAAACTCTTTATATCTGCTTGCTACGTTTTGTTTATTATCATATAAAAATCAATAGTTTAACTTAAGAAGAGAAGGATTTTTAAATTTTTTTTTTCTAAAAAACTTTTAAATCTGTAATTTGAATGATTGTTTTTTTCCCTGAAAAATCAAATCTGGGTTTGAAATTGTATAACTGGTTTTGAAGATATTCAACCTCAGAGTTTGATGCACAAATTTTTCCTTAAATTACTACTGTAGAACACAATAATGTTTTTAATAAAATATTTATTTTTTGTATTTTTTACCAAGCATTTGATTTGAAAAATCAGTAATTTTAATCACAGAAAGCTGTGTGACTGGATATGGCCGTGTTCTCTAGTTTCTCTGAATATGGGAACTCTTTCCTTTATATTTCACTGTAGGCACATAAGACTTTAGTTTAACATTAATTTCTTCATAACAAGGTTGAATGATCAGTTCAGGAAAAAAAAACAACAAAAAACCCCTAGGTTGTTAAATATGTCATGTTAAAAACAAGTATGTAAATAAAAGGAAAAGATCATTTTAATTTTTAATTTTGAAGATTCCAGATCCAAGCCAAAAAAATTAATAATTGTCTTTTCCTTCTTAAAGTTATCAAATAAGAAAAATGTCACAGAATTTTGCATTAAATTTAGAAAGCTTTAAGAATCATGGGGGGGGGGGGAAAGCTTGTATATTATACCACTTGTGATATAAGTACTTCAGGAAACAAAACAAATCAAAATATTGGAAAAATCCTAAAAGTCAATGATTTCCAATCATGGGGAAAAATATTCCCTCCTACATTGTGATTCTACTTGCCAGCTACATGGATTTCCATGTGCTTTTTGTAGATAGGGAAATATTACCAGTAAAAATCAAAACTGTTTGTTAACTGCTCAGACAAAAGCACAAATTATATAAATTCAGATGATGTCTAAATTCCCAAATAAGAGACAGTAAGACCAAAAATAAGAAATTGACTCTGTCACTATAGACTGTATTTATAACCTGCGCCATGCATTCAAGGCCAGATCCTGTACATATACAATTACAGGTAGCATTTTATTCCATCAGTCCTCCAGCAGTGAGGGCCATTGATTGTGTTAAGAAAAAGCTTTTGTATCTTGGCTGCCAGACCAGTTCTAATACGTTTTTCTTTGCTTTCTTTTCCTTAATTCAGTTTGAGCTAAGTACTTCAAGAAAAGCAGGAGCAGAGGTTTTATGACAGGTTTATAAACTTCTGAAATTATAGAGTTGTTATAGAAGAAAGAGCAATCACAATATATATTTCAGTAGCATGAGCTGACCTATTACAATAAATACTTGAAAATTTGCAACTATTATTACTAGAGCTTGGAAGTGCACTTTTGTGGTGTCATAAATTACGGTATCATTTTTGCATATTAATTATTATAAAATGGGTTATAATGCATGTTCTAATAACAACACACTTCTAAAGAATGAAATTGCACTTTAATAAAGCCCAATTCCTTTTATGCTGTCATAAATGCATCAATTTTAACCTTTTCACAGATTTATAAAATGAACTTGCAATAATAAAATGACCACATGCATCATAAAAAAAAAAAAACTTTCCTCAACTAAACATAGTTTGTGTTTTCTCAAGTATCATTCTGAAGAAACTGCAATTTCTAATACACATGGGAAATACATTCCAAATACCATTTCTAGAATACAATAAAAATGTGTTTATGTGTTTTAAGGAATATTTTTCATGTGCTACTTATACATTTTAACAAACCTGCCCAGTCCTTTGAGTAGCTTTGAACTAGAATGATCCTTAAATTCGAAGTCTGACATCTCAGTTATCCTCGGAGGCAGTCTGAATTTGTTCTCTGTTTAATATGCAATCTATATTTCAGTTAATTATAAACTTATATTTAGAGCACGTGATGCTGCATTCTAACCTTTGCAACCATCCTCAGTGTGTGGCTCCTCTCCCAAGGTGGGGTCTCCCAAAGGTCAGCGAGTTGGTGGGGCAGAGATGTGTCACTGAGGCAGACAAGGTCACCGCGGCCCGGTTTGGAGCATGAAGTGCACGGAATGCCAGAACCTGCCTGCTCAGAGGCCTCAGGAGAAACAGGCTGCTGCTGTGTTTTTGTGTGCCACAGACAGCAATGCATTTGGAACTACGTGTGCAGAGCAGGGGAGGTTCTGACGGGACTGCCTGTTACCGGGGGGGGGAAAAATAAGTGAGCTCCCTCTTCTCTTTTTGTGTAATGAATTTGTAGTCAGTCGCATTGGGCACTGCAATTTAAGTTTTTCTAATGCTAAGAAAAAGAATTGTTATAAGTCACACTATCAAAGCACTTCTTCTTTTATTTATGTGCTATTTCTTTTCATGTTATGTAGCCATTTTATTTATTTTATATGCTATTTCTTTTAATGTCTTGTAGAAATTGAGTAGCCTTCTAACAACTAAAATCAGTTCAATTTAATAAGGCTCATGATCCTTTCACAGTACAGAGACCATTATTTTCAGACTATTTTCATATTTCTAAATTTTCAGTTTCTAATAAAATCCAAACTTTCATAGATTTATGGGTTTTTTAAGAACATTGGAATCTCCAGGTTGCCTACTTGACAGGATACTCCACAGAAGTGGATATGGGAAACTGTTCTAAGTGTTAGAGTGTGCCCCTTAGGAAAACAAGAGCTACTTTTGCAGTGATGTGGCCTTCCTTGTTCTCTCACATGACAGAAAGAAATCACTGTTTGATCAAGGACAGGAAAATTACTCTTTTCTCCACAGTTTCAGGTTTTCCTAATGCTATCATTTACTTCTCACTCTTAATTTATGCAGGTGTAAGCACCTCTGAATGTGCAAAGCAGAGAACAACTAACTATAACAGTTACATTTTAAAATATTTTCAGCAGATATGATTTCAGAAAAATCAGATAGAGTGCCAATTTATGTACTAATGCAAATTTATCCTAATGACAGGGTACTTAGATGAAACAGTAAATGCTGAATTTTATTCCTCTCCTCCATAACCTGTAATGGTTACTGTGTAAGAAACTATATCAAGAGTTCAGATCACAGTGTCAATATTATGTAGATATTAATCTACTTACTCGTAAGAAGCCTATACTTCACTACACTTAAAACCACTCTATTATTGTGATCATAAATCTATTTTCTCATCTATAACGTTTTTAATAAGTTCATTGTACTAATATTAGCAACAAGTACAGAACAAACAGCAGCTAAAAATGTCAATTCACACACCAGAAGCAGCTAATTTGCTTTTTATTTTCACCTGTTTTGATGTCTAACTTTTAACAATTTGAGCCAATTTGGTTTACAGCCAAATAAAAACTTACTTAGCTGTAGACTAAAATTTCATTTGACATAAATTTATGTCCAGTCAACCAATTTGAACTAAATTAAAGGCATCTTGCAATGCTTTTTCATTTGCTTTAAAAAAAATCCAAAGTAAGCTAAAGTATCATTGGTTTAAATATATGCATATAATATATAACAGCAACCAGTAGACCATTTATGGATATTAAAAAAATAGAGGCTTTAGAATGCTCTAATATCTGTTTGATGTGCAGTGATTTAAGTTTTTCCATTGACCAATGTATTTCAATAATTTGAAAAATAGGATGTTGACTCATTAGCAACCTTAAATCCAGTGTAAATAGTTCTTAATTTTTCAGGTCCGTGGAAAGAAAAGAATGAAATATATGATGATTCAAAACTCAAGACTTTGTTCTATCTTTCAGATTGTCAGTATTCTTCATGGATACCAATTTATCATGTCTTTGACTGCCAAGACATGATAGGACCAATACCTCAGTTTTTAATTTATTATATCATTGCCAAGGAGAATATTTGTCAGGAACAATTAAGTAACAGAATTCTCCCCCCTCTGAGACCTATTTGGCCACAATGGAAGAGATTAAATAATGTGAAGGCATGAGAAATTGAAGGTGAATGTCCTACAATCTCAGGGATGGCCACAGTTACATAGATTAGCTAGATTTTGCTCACAGAATGTGCATAAATTTAGGACCTTTGAAATTATTTTCTTGATAAAAGAACAGTTTAATTTTTAAAGTTGAGTGTCTTTATTTTCATTCAATGTTGGGTATGTAATAGAATTACTAGCTGGAAGGGCTGAGGGCCATGAGCAAAGAGGGAGTGATAGCCTGTTGGATAACATAACAATACAGAAACAGCTCCTTTCTGATACAAAACAGTATTTTACTGAGGTTGCAAGAAGTCAAGTGGACCAGATTCTACAAGATGTCCTTGTAGATAAGTAGATAATATCTTGAATTGCCAAATTTAGACATAGCCAAGTTCTAAAAAAATATCATAACTTGCATATCACCAAAGCTTGTAAATAATTAAATGTATGTTTTCCATGAAGCCATACTGACATGGGACACTGCTGAATAGTTTGGTGTTCAGTCTCACATTCTGTCACTCCTGCTGCAGTTGGCTCTGTAAAGCTCCTGGAGCAAGCTCTCACAAAGGGCACATGGGGAAAATCAAGCTGCACGATGGGATAGCAAAATCATGATCATTACTTTTGAGAATTTTGTCAATGACAAGGATTACTTTTGTAATATTCTGACTGTTGTTCAGTTCAGGTTTTAGAGAAAATAGAGAAGCTGTGTTAGAAACAGAGATCAGAATTCAAGTCTCATCTTCTCTGTTAGGGTCTCCTTTATCTGCAGTCATGCCTGTCTTTGCTTGCTTTCTATCTGTTCTCAGAAGTACTATAAGTAGTACTGCAGTGACATGCTTTAAGGTGTAGATATGACTTCATCACTTTTTTTAGGTGATTTTGTTGCCATAAAAATTAGTTATGGAGATAGATAAGATATGAAATAAGTTTATGAGAGAAATAAACAAGAAACTCTGACAGTGAACACTATCAAGCTTACCAAGTGAAACACTATCACCAATGCTTCATCCACAAGAGCAGAAGCTAGATGTTAGCCTGCCTGGAATATTTGTATGATTACTTTTGACTAATGTGCTGAAGAAGGAGGCAGCAGTTAATCTCCTTTAGAGCTTCCAAGAACCTCTCTGTATTTACCACATACTATGAGCTGCAGTCACACTTGAAGTTGGCAGTTTAAAAACCACAGCCTTACAGGAGTGTTGTTTGTTAGCACAGCTGATCACATGACAGAACAGCTGGGAGTTTAGCAGTATTTAACAGGATGAGAAACAACAACAACAACAAAAGACAAAAACAGCCACCAGTGCACTTCAGACACTGTAGCTGTATTCCCTAAGAGTTGTTGCCAGCTGCAATATTTTGTCAGCACCCTGTTCTCCCAGTATGAAACTTGGTAGCAAAAGGTGTCCCTGTGTCAGATTTCTGTTGAATCTTTTGTGCTTATTTAAAGCCATCCTGCTTTGAAGACTAACTGTGTAGTGGGGAATAATAATCAACTGGGGTTTGCTGCTGAAACAGTATTACATGACTCTAGAGAGCTCTAACTCACATGCCAGAAGATAGATTGAAGAGATAGCAAGACTAGTATCTGTAGATTGCCAGCTCCTTCAGAGGAGAGGAGAAAAATCTCTTCTACTGCACTCTGATGTTTAGGGCCACTTCATGTGAGGATAAAAAAGAAAAAACAGCAATAACAAAATAATAAAAAAAAAAATTCAGAACACCAAGCCAAACTCAAACAAATCAAACTGACGAGCTTTGATAGCTCTGCAGCTCTCTTTTCATCCTGACTGCCTGGAATAAAGAAGAAGAAATAGAATGTATGTTTTTTTTCAGTTTTTGATCTTCTTGCCAATACAGTCATAAATTGGAATGAAAATGGCAGGTTGTTGGTTTTTTAAAAAAAGATATGATAAAATGTATTTTCATCTCGTTGCAGAATTTTTACCTTCATGTAGCACAACCACCATTATAAGCTCACCATTAAATATTTTTGGTACAGTGCTCATACACATACATAGGAAAACTATACACAATTTCTATGCAAGGGATCTCAACCAATAAAACACACAGCATAAATCCATTTCAATTATTTTTTTTGTTAGGAAAAAACACCATTTTGGAAGTTAAAAAATCTTTAGGTAAGATCATTGGTGAATTCTTCAAAAAATAATTACATTAAAGGAAAAAAAGAAAAGCAAATCAAAGCACCAGGGCAGCATGAAAAGATAATGTCAGGAATTTTGCCAGGCATGCAAGTAGAAGGAAGGGTCACATGCTGAAATTTCCAAAATATACCTAACATTGTTCTCTGGATCTTTCTTCTTTGATTTTTTTACTGTACTTTGAGAAACCTTGCTCATCTATTCTAAGGACAGCACTGAATATCTCAATCTCTTTGATTTGTCTGAATTTCACATTCACATTCAGGACAACAGTATCAGATATTCCAGCACTGATTATCTGTTTGATATTAAGAATTAAGGGACAGTTTGGGGTGGAAAGGTAGAAAAAGGCAATAATACCATGGTATGGTGTAAATAATAATTCTTCTTATCCTGAAAACAATATCGAAACAAGTCTGATGATTGTTATTCAGCAAGTCATCACCATTTTAACTGTTCCACCTTAAAATTTAATATTATTAGAATTTTTAAAAAATGCTTCACAAGGCATAAACTATCCATTTGCCTAATTTTTGAATTGTTTCAATTTTTGTCATGGATGTTTTCAATGTCACAGTAGTGATTTTGTTCTTCAGCCTTCAAGAAGCAAATACACCTCTCAGAAGTCTTCAATCATATCTGCCAGTCTCATGTAGACACTTCAGTATTTTACAACCTCTCAAATCACACTAAATACTTTTTGTTTAGTGAGCTGAATTAATTTTTCTGTCATAGCATGATGTACGGGACAATGGAGGTAAGGAATAATACTGTTAAAAAAAGTGATAGCAGGATTTTCCTTTAAAAAGGCTAAAAGTACCTTCATAACTTAGTAAAATAACTAGTGCAATCCAACTTCTTTATAGGTTGCCTTAAAACTTCTGAAAAATAATATACTTGAAAGCAAATATTATATTTATTATGTGTGATAGTTAGGTGCACTTTTTTGAGTCTGAAATTTTGCCAGTAATACTTTGTATTGAAAAGACAAGGTTCCCTGCCCTCATCTGTGTATTGTGTTTCAAGCAAAGTGAGGACACTGAAAGAAGAGGGCAGTTGGCTAAATGCCTTGGATATTACAGCCCCCCATCAGCCGAAAGCCAGAGGAAAGAGAAGGCATTTGGAGCTCTGTCTCAGTCTAGACATGGTCATAGGTGAGTATGTTTCTGTTTCAGGTTAGGTCCAGAGAGTGCCTGGCTTTTCCATCACTGATGATTTTTTTTCTGTGAGAGAACTACCTCCAATATGATAGGAAGTCAAGGCTGGAATATTTTTTAGGATAATTTCAGCTTTTAGAGTGTGGTTAGCCTTTTGAACTTTACACACACGCCTTAGTACACTGCAAACACTGCACTGCCCAGGTGAAACTTTGTCTCTCTCCCCATACTCTTGCAGGAGGAATCAGATAAATCAGACTGAAAGAAGGAGCTCTCTGGGCAGATCCTGATCCAGTCCCCAGTGAAAGCAACAAAAGGACTCTCAGGAATTGAATCAGACCACCAGTAGAAGGAAGTCAAGCATTAAAATAAGGATTGAATGGATCACAGGGTCAAAGCAGTAATGTGGAAGATGTAGTTATTCAGCAAGGCCTCCCGCATAGCACTGGGGTACTTTGACACTGATTGGACATGGACCCTGATCTGATTGAGAAGTTTAGTGCATTGCCAGTGAAACAGGAAATGTTTCCCTCCACTGCTTATTAGAATAGGGTCTTTAATTGGATTGAATTTCAGCCAACTGCGTAGCATCCAGGCCTCAACTCTGCCAGACTGAAAAAAGCCTGAATAAAAACCACTAGATGAATCAAGTAAAAATACGTACAAACTCAGAATTTCCTCAGATCTCCAGCTATGGAGAGAAAAACTTTGGAACACAATAAGTCACAGGATTGAACCCTGTGGGACTCTCTAGTCCAATTTGTTTGAGGTAGAAGGAGGTTGACTAACATTTTTCTACAGTTTAGACCTGAGATGAAAGAACCATATCAATTTGTGAGTGGCATTTTTCCAGATCTCACAGTGCTGTAAACAGAACTTTATATCTAAATGTTCTCAAAAATCAAGTTCCATTGCTAAGACACACAAGCTTCAATATAGCTGTCCTGGCAAAAATCAGTGGTCATCTGGGTTGTTGTCTTTTGCCAGGATTTTCTCTCAAACATCTGAGGGTCATCCGAGAAGCCGAAGGTTTCCCCATGTTGTAGTCTCATTATCTTTTCATCAATACTTCTCAGAAAAGGCAGACAATACCAGGTACTGTCCGGAAAAGACTAAGGCTATAAGAAATTTCAGTCATTGCTAAAAGTCTTCTGAAAAGATGCATAAATAGATTTCATGCTTAAATAAAGGACATGGCAAGAGAAGGTGGAGAGAACGGATAAATAGCGAGTGGACTCCATTCTGCTACCAGGTTGGCATTAAAATCCTGGTTACCAGCTGCTGAAGACTTTACATGAAGATTCAGGACTAGTGAGTTTTACCAGTTAATATTAAATTATTGTGGGATTTTTTTGGTGTAGAACCTTGTTCAACGGAGCATTTCAGCAGGTGGCTTAAATTTTACAAACATGAATCGTCACAGTTTGGAAAACACAATGCAGCACAGGATATAGATTGAAGTCCTTTGTTGAACAAAGGCCATAATATTTCTGTACATATTTATAACACGAGACTTTGGATAGCATGAAAGCATTCTGAAAGTTCAGATATTACCAATTCATACCGTGTGCTGGGATAGTGTAACATTTTTGTTAGGTATTTGTTGGGTTCAGTGCTTGATTTTTTTTTTAAATTTATATTTATTAGATGTGGAAATACTGAATTGAGAGGCTGAACCCCTACATCCTGATGCCCTGCCCCTTGACTGGTGTTGGCAGCACAGGCTGCCTGCCCCTGTCCAAAACCCGCACCCCAGGCAGGGTGCCCCACACAGAACTGATGTAGGGTACACTTCTCTGTGATCCCACCACCTCTGGGGACACGAGGGGCATTTCAACTCTTACATTCAAAAGGTACCATTGGCTGCACCGTTGGCTGTTCCTTGCAGAAGCTCTGGACATCCCAAGTCCCTGGCAATCCATTGGAGCCGTGGCATCGCTTGTGGTCTTGTGCTTGCTACCAGTGATTGGGTGAGCCACCACATGTGTGCATTGCTGCTCATCTTTCCTACTGCCTCAATAAAGATGTGTTTAATGATTTATTCCTTTTGAGACCACAGAGATATTTTTGCTTTATTTAAAAATAAGGTTCTTCTATCAGTTTGATACTATAATGTTAAATCGCTAACAGGATTTGTCAGGTATCTGTCATAGCTGTTCCTGAGTACCAAAATATAAATGTACAAGTTTTATATATATCTTTCAGTTTGCAAATATTTTGGATGCAGTTTACCTATGAATTCAGATTTATAAATGCTTCTACTCTATTATTTCAGTGGCAGTTGTAAGCTTCATTGATGATGGAATGAGAAATGCAGATGAAAGTAGAATGGATGCCAAGGCCCCTCTGCCAGATGTGACAGGAGGACTTGCTTTGCAATGTAACGCTACATATTTCAGCTTGTCATTTTGTTAGTGTAATTTTATCTAGATTTTTTCCTTTTTAATGGAAATGTTGAATTTCAAAATGACATATCTACCTACCTATAGTTGCATTTTCAAAACAAAGTGAATAAAGATATGTGTGTGGGGGGGTTTTATATGATGTGAGATTTTGCCATGAGACTCCCACTTTCATGCTCTGAATAGAAGACAAAGGTGATTTGAATTGACCGGTTATAAAAATATACATTGGAAAACGCATTAAGTAACCATTGTAAGACATAATTTTTCCTTGGAAATTACACTTTCCTGTATTCAAGGTTGTGAAAAACTTGAGGGATATTTTATTGCACACTACAGTCATTGCTACAGGTCTATTTGTGCTAGAGAATTTTATTAATGGCTGACTGGTGAAAAATCAGCTTGCACGTCCATGATGCTGCTGAGCACACTATCAGCAAAGCAATTCAATAACAACAACAACTATCAAAAAGACCCCAACACCAAAAATCCCTCCAAACTCACTCAAAATTCTCTGTGTAAATTCTCTGCAATATTTAACAGCATTGTTGTTTTAGTCCAGAGAGGATTAATGCACGAAAGACAGTGATATAAGAGCACATGTCCTAAACTCCAGACCAAAAGAGAATTCTTTTCCTATTACTTCTCTTTTAATATAAATTATTTCATTCCCCTCAAAAGGTAACTTATTAAAATATTATATTATATTATATTATATTATATTATATTATATTATATTATATTATATTATATTATATTATATTTAAAAACAGGATTGCTGCAGGGATTTAATTTCTGTTTGCTGTACAGCTTTACACCAAAAATTATGTATTTATAAGGGAGGGAATGGTAAGAAAATGTGATACTAAATATTTGTGAGGAGTTTATGGTATTTTTCAGAAGTATTCGAAGTTTCCAGAAGTCATTTTACATATATAGAGCATGCATATAAGGCTTCAAATGATTATTATTATTGATTATCATGAAATCATGCAATGCTTTATCATATCATTGAGCATTTGGGTTGAAAATCAGTTTCTCAAGAATACCTTTCAGTCAATATCCCATCTGAATTACTCATATAAAATAAATAAATAGCCATTTATTTCCAGCAGATAGGGGGATGAATAACACAAAACAAAACATCAAAACATCAAAACATGGACATTTTTACTACATTGACGGACAAAGACTTTGTGGTGGTTTATGTAAAGCTAATGAATATCAAGGTATATATGCAGTGCTATATATTGAATTAAACAGCAAAAATCCTCCAAATTTCAATGCAATTTATACCTTTCATGTGCACCCTACAGATAAAGCTACTCAAACAAAAAAATTTTTCCTTGAAAATGTATGTGAGTAATAAAAATTTTATACATGTCTTGGATTCAGGCAATGGCTTTATTTAGTGTTGACTTAATTTCCTCTTTCATTTTGTACAGATTCACAGAATATTCTGAGTTGGAAGGGACCCACAACGATATCAGCAAATATTCCTTACTGAATGGAGCTCTTGCATTTTTCAGCTCTTTAGTCATCCACCTCACTGTTTTGGCACTCCCACTTCCCAGCAATTACCAACCCCAATGACTTTTTCTCTCATGTATGTTTTATCAGTCATTTATCCCAGATGATTTCTTACCCTTATCATGGTCTACACCAAGAACTGGGATTTTTTTGTTACATTTTTTTCCTTGGGTTTTTTCCCTCTCTTTTTCTTCATATCAATACATGGTTTGACACAGTATCGAGATGGAGCTGTGCTATATTTTCCTGGTGAGGATTTTACCCAGAAGATTCAATGCACTTCTGCTTTCAGTGTACCAGTCCAGGTCAGCTGGAAAAGAGACACACTACAGTCAGCTTGGATCTGACCATCCAAACTCCTTGCAACCAGGAAGAGCTCAGAATCAGAATCTCCAGGCAGATTCCATGGGTACGTGTGTTAATTGAGTATTTGAGCGTTGCATACTCCACTTGTTGAACACAGGCATGAGGCCATGCATTTATTTCTATCCCCCACCTGTTGTTTTCCTCCTGATGTTTGGTACATTCTCACACAGGCAGACTTTGAAATGGGCATATAACTTGCAACAAGTGTTTACTCCAGACTCCTTTGTTTCCTTGCTTTGTTTCAGTTTAATCTTTGAGATTATTTTTGTTTTACCTAATTTTGCCAACATCAAAACCTGCTCCCATGAACAAAATGCATTCATTGCAATTCTAATGTTACAATTTAAGAATCTACTTAAAAGTGGTGTTAAATCACATAAGTTCTTAGGGGAATGGTTGTGTGTTAATTTTTTAAATGAACATGTAAGACAAACATCTTGGAAATTTGAATGTGTTTTTACTCTATTTTCATACAGCATTTATTTATCTGCCTGCTCAATAGTGCCTCTTATCAATTTCACCAGGTGCAGAGCAGAAAGCTAACAGTCAAAGATTAGAAGGATCTGTAGAGTGAAAATAAAAACAAAATAGTTTCTTAGATTAGCTTGCTTTCTTTTCACTGTTACTGGAAGATAATGATACTTGTGTATTTACTGCTTTTATCACCTAAATAAATAAATAATATTTCATAATCACTTGCAACTTGCTCATATTTCTACCATAAGAAAATGTTTAACAAGTCCACATACAATAGATATTTTTTGCAATAATTTCATTAAATTCTTTCTGGTTGTATTCTGAAATAGACAACAATGTCTTTTAAAATGTCTAATGACTACCTATATTTGAAATATTTGCTGATGTGAACAGTATTTTTGTCTCTACTTTTTCATGTACTGCAGGAAGGTGAGTCTGCCCGTGCTGTTCTGTTTAAGTTTTCTTTGCCCCAGATTTATAAAGACTGATTTCGCATGCTTTACTTTACAAAGCACATGCATATGTTTTAGCACAAACAGAGCTTGTGGGTTTGGTTAGTGTTGTGTTGGGTTGGTTTTATGTCATGAGTTTTTAACTGTTGTTTTTTAAAATCATCCCACAGGCTACACATAGTAAAGCTTCAGGGAACTGTTTTTCAGCAGTTTTTATCAAAAGTGTCAAACGCCTAAAACATATACAATTTTATGTGAGGCATCTCATTTACTTTTGAAGAATTAATGTTTTTTTCAAACACTTGAACCTTTGGTTATAAATTTTCTCCTTTAGTTCTTAAAAGTAAATCAAAATTCTGCTACCAAAGAAGCCCAGTTACTGCAAGAAACCAGATGTTTCATCACTTCTAATTGATACCAAAATCATTCTGGAAGCAAGAAAAATAATTCTACATAGTCAAGCATAATTTCTGCTGTGCAGGAGGTCTGGCTTTCATACCTAGCTGGGAATATCTTTGTGATATTATTAGCAGTGAAATACTGTTTTAAACAGATGCAAAAGTGTAGGATTCTTTTGAGTAGTTCAGCTAAACAGTTACTACAAGTGTAAAGAAAAATTTTAGTATTATTTAAAGGAGAAAGAGGCATCAGTGCTGTAGATGAATGTGCCATTTTGAAAACAGCTCATTGGGAATAATAGCAATGAACATAATGTGCATTTGAGACATGCCAGTTCAAGTGCTCCGGATATGCAGAAATACACATAGCCAATGTTAAAGTGAAATTATTGCTGTCTCAGCAGCAGCAGCAGATTTGTCTTGTCCTTTCAACTTTTTTTATTTTTAATTTTATTTTTACTTTTTAATTTTTCTAGGAGGGCTTCTAAATCAGTAATTTTAAACCTGGCGTACAAATCTGTGGCCTTGGAGCAATTTCATGTTAAGATACCCAGCTTTCTGTTTCTAAAATCCATAGTGTAACATGCTTCTTTTGTCAGTCCATCACAAAAAGATATGAATGCATACGAAACTGGAGGTGCTTGAGTATCTTTTTAGACACACAGAAGAAACAGTTGTTTCATAGAATATAATACACAATATATGTTTAATAAGTTTCTATTATTTGTTTAGATAATAGCCAATGATTAAGATTAAGGTTAATAATGGTGTTATATCTCCTGTATCTTCCATTATTACTAATTCTGCTTCTTCACACTCTCAAACTCTGCTTTCAGATGGTACTTAGTACTTCTTTCATGGAGATCAATGAAAATTGTCCCACTCTGTATCCTAGGCTTTGATTTAAATAGGCACATTTAAAAAACACTCTTTATGATGTTCATTTACAAAGAATGAGCCTAAATAATCTGCAAATAGCAAAGTATTGTCTCTGGAGGATCTAAGTACTCTCATAATTTATACTTGAAGTTCCACTTTGAAGTTAAGAGGCATTATGACTTTGTACCACCAAACCTGAAATGTAGAAAATCTTCACATCTGCATTTAAAGCTAATGATATGTAATCAGCTCTTGTCAATGCAAAATGAAGAATCATAATTCTGGAATTGTATCTGCTAAACAAAGCCGTTAAGTCACTAAGATTTCTCATGAAACCTCTGTAGAAAATGTTGTACCATTGAAACATCAAATGCTGTCTTTGTTTCTTTAACACATTCAGACTTCTAAATTTGTGTTTTAATGAGTTTTACCTTAAATAATCCAGGTATATTTTTGTACACATCTAAGATATGTTCACATATATCACTCATGTGACTTTGATGCCTATCTCCCATACATATATATGAAAAGAGAGCCCTCATTGCTTCTTCTGTAACCTTGAGACACGATAGTAAAAGAATGGACTGTCATGGTCAATAGAAGTTTTTTACATGATTTCCAACATCACATATTATGCACCTGTTGTGGAAGACCCAGTTTCAGAATAAAACATAAGAGAGTTCTGCCATTAAAAGCAGCTAATTAATCAAGAAATTTAATTTTTAAAAGAGATTTTCTTTCTGTTAGCCTGGGTAAGATATGGCCATCTTTATATGGTTAGTGAAAAGTCAGGAAGGGGATTTTCCCATGAGATGATCATGTTCTTCTCTTGTCATAATTATGACTTTGTATTTCATCTTTTTTCTCAATCGTCTCCTAAGACTCTGTGTATTCTCATAGTTTATTGCATTCTGATGTCTTCTATTTCAAACAGTGGACTAAAATCCAAAGTATCTTTGTAAGTAATTAATCTTTGTTTTGTGCGTGTAAATTGTAGCCAGAGAATTTCTGAACTAGTAATATAAATTTAGATTTGAATTTTAGGAAGATGAATGTAAGTCAAATTCCTTACCAAGCTCTAAATGTACTTTTCCTTCAATGCCATGTCCCATGGCCTTCTAACATCTTTTCTCTGTAGCCTCTGATATTAAATTACTTTGGACCTCATATATCCTCATAGTTCAGTAGCATGTCTTCTATCCAGTTAAATTGCCAAAAGCTCCTGCAATACCTGATAAAACACAAACCAAAAAACTAAAATAAGAACTAGCATCTTTGTAGGGGAGCTGCAAATATTTCTGCCTCCTTCGGAAACCAAAGGGGACAGAAGTCTCTAAAAGATGCCTCAAGAAGCAAGTGTGTTACAGAATTGGAGAATCATGGAATCCAGTAGGTTGGAAAAGACCTCTGAGATCATCAGGTGCACTTTATGTATGAACAGCATCTTGTCTACTGGACTGGGTGCCATGTGCAGTCTCAAACACCACCAGGGTCAGTGACTCCACCACCTTCCTGGGCAGCCTGTTTCTGTGAATGCCTTTTTCCAAATTCCCAACCTAAATCTCCCCTGGCACACTTAAGCCTGTGTCTTCTTGTCCTACTGCTCGTCACCTTGGGGAAGAGGCCTGCTCTCACCTGCCTGCAGACTCCTTTCAGGGCGTTATAGAGAGTGATGAGGTCTCTCCTGAGCCTGCTCTTCTCCAGACTAAACAGCCCCAGCTCCCTCAGCAGCTCCTCTCAGGACCTGTGCTCCAAGCCCTTCACCAGCTCTGGACACACTCCAACACTTCAATATCCTCCCTGAACTGAGAGGCCCAGAACTGGGCACAGCACTCGAGGTGTGGCCACACCAATGTCAAGTCCAGGGGCAAAATGACCTCCCTGCTCCTGCTGGCCACACTATTCCTGACACAGGCCAGGATGCCCTTGGCTTTCTTGGCCACATGGGCAGTGCACCCACGGGGCCATGTATTGTGAATGTTTTAAAGGCAAGGGATAGAAAAACCAAGTGTAAAAACCATCTTTAAAATCTTGCAGCTTCATAAAAATATTTGATCACATTCCTCATGGTCTTCTTCAATTATGTAGAAATTAATATCAATCGCCCTCAGTCACAACCACAATGTATTTTTCAGACACAATTAAAAATAACTTTGTCCTTTAGATTTTTAAAATAAAATTGAAGATATTTATATACCTTTTATTTTTTACACTGGAAAAAATGCATTCAAGTAGAAAATACTTGACAGGAAATTATTATTTGCACTATGCTGAATACAAGAGAGATGTCTGTGTGTGGGATGTAAGTGAAGACAGTTATAAAAGGAGTGCTCCAAATAGAAATAAAACCAGTGTAGTGTCACAGAAGTAAAAAGCTACTGTTTCTTAATGGTGTGGAGGAACTGGGATGACTAACAAAATGAGAGCTTATAGGTAAAAGGAGAAACTGAAGGACAAAGGCAAGCAAATGCCCTGGGCAGTGAGGCAGCCCAAAGGAAAGGTGTTCCTGTCCTTCTGTCCACCTGCTGGATACCCCAGAAGAAGCAGAGAGCTTGTCATATGGCTGTACAAGAGGTACTGTCTGAGGAGGGGAAATGCTCTTGCCGTGAGTGACTTGTGTGATGCTATAAAAGGACAAGACGCAGTATTGTAAAGCTGTATTGACAAGTCCTGCAGACTGCTCAACTCTTTCTTCAGGGACTGCAAGACCTCTCCTTATCCTATTTCCTCACAAGTAGCCATAGCTGTGTGCTGTCTGATCATTTCTTCTGGGGAAGGGAGGCACGGAGGCACGTCCGCTCCAGAGTGCCAGTGCCATGAGAACTGCCTGGCCATCCACATCACACAGCCAGCAGGGAGCGAGAGCCGGCAAGGACTGAGCTCTGGGGACATTTTGGGCTGCATGAATGTGGGTGAAGGGGCAGGTCTGGCCTTGACCTGGCAAGGCAGTGCACTGCCCCACTCATGTCACCTCCCCAGAGCCAGTATTCCTGCCTGGAAGCGGCTGCCAATCGTGGACACATCCGAGGTCCACACCTGCCCCTGGAGCCTCTAACTCAGCTCCTAACTGGCTAAATGACCAGAAATTCCACCTGGGAGAAAAGCCAGGAGGGCCAGGAAGTATTTAAAGCTGAATCCAAGGCAAATATATGTCTTAATCCTACCTCCTTTTGGATTTTCTATCAGCTGAATGTTGCTGCATCATGGGAGTTTGTAGCCATATCTGCTCTTTTCTGTATCTTTTCTGTATTTCTTGCTTTTTCTTTCTTCTATTTTCCTCTTCTCAGAATTTTTGAGTAACTTAAAATCAAAAGGGCTTAGAGTTTGCTAAGTTGAACGGGGTAATGCTTTGTAGAAGTGTTTCATGTTCATTGCATGCTGCTCTAAATGTTTTTCCAAAGTTCTCTGATTTACTAAAGTTGCCAGTAAAGTATTTTGTGTTGTTTTGACCTCTTAAGAATACCTTTTTGGTATTTTTTTGTGTCTAACTCAAAGTATATGACCAGCCAAAAGCCCTTTTAAAAGCCCTGTTGAGTGAATTGTCTGGGGGCTTGCCCATGGAAAGAGTTTACACATTTCCACCAATATGCGTTGCAAAATTCAAACAAGAAAAGTAAATGAATGACAGCTGTAGTAAATACCACACAATGCAAACTGTGCTGTTCTTGAATAGAAACTGTGGAAAATGCAAAATGCTGAAAGCTAGGAAATTCAAAGTTAACATGCTCAGCCTATCCTTAAGTTACTTTCTGCTTAAATAATCACAGTATCATTACCACTAGGAGTGCCATGGGCAAATTCAATCAATCAAAGTCACAGAAAAGCTTTGAAACAATCTAATCAGTCCAAGGCTTCCACTGTAACATTTCCACTACAGGCTTCAAATGTAAATTATTTCCTTTCTATAAAGTAATATTCGCTCCTGCTTTCTTCTTATAGAGCCTAAGGGGCAGGACAAAGAAAAACCTGTATTATTTGAAATACAGGCTAATAAAGTTTGTGGTTCTAACATCTTGACAGCCTAAGTCACATTATAGGCAGAGAAGAGAGGGAGAAAAAAAAGAGATGAAGATGTATAGCAGACCTACCTGGGATATGTACATTATGAAACAACCAGAGTAAAGTTGAAGAAAATAGAAATCCAGCTTCTGTTAGAGGTGACTGGTCAGTCGACATAATATTTCTCTAAAAAGGAGGTTTTTAAAAAATATTTCTATTTTGCAGTTTATGAATCCTTGTTTCTTAGCTGAAATTCAGTTTCTAAGCAATAGCTATGAAAATTGGAGGGTTATGAGAAAAGCCAAATTTAGATATTTTTACTCAAAATCATATTTAAAATACATCACTGTGTTTCCTCATAGAAATGTAAATCTTGTTAAGAAATTTGAATGATCACATAAAATGAAAAAAACCCTGCTTTTGGGAGAAGTAGATTTGAGCCAGCATGTTGGTCTGCTGCATAAAGATGAAGGACAAAATCACCATTTTATTTGTAACAAAGACAATTTAAAGCTTTGTTGAGGATTTAATTATCACTATACTTGATCTTTTCCCTGAAGGAAAATAACAGATGAAGCTTATATGTGTCTGATAAATTGACCCTGAAGACAACAGGCAGAGTACAGAGGGTTGGTCAATCTAGAGTGGTTTCCTTTGCTGTCTGTCTCCAAGATTATTCTTCCCTGAAAACACTAACGTCCCAGCTTGGCCTTCTCAAAAGCTTTCCTTGAAATTTAACTTTTCTTATGGCACAAAGTAGTTTTTGCTAGACTGGTAGGAGTGTTACTGTGTTAACCCGCTTTCCTGCTCTTAAAGTGTTTTTCTCCAGTAGCCATTAACCCACCTATTTGTAATTAAAATAATGAGAACCAATTCACCACCAAACAACATTTCATGGTGTTTACAATTGAGATGAAATCTAGAAATTGTGAGACAGAGAACAATGTGAGAAAAGCAAGAGATTAAAGCTGTGTGAAACAGAGGTAACCAAACGTCTACGTTTCAAACAGTTGGAGTTATTTTCCACTGTCTAAGGAAAAATGGTATAACCAAGAAAGACAGATGACAAAATGTAAACTTTTGTGAGTTTTGTTTCCTTTTTTTTTTCTGTGAACATTGCCAGATAAATACTAGAATTACAAATTAAAAATTCAATAACAGAGGAAAATGTGTTTTACATTGGCCAGGAGTTACATCCAGAACTGCTGTATATTGAGTGTTGCATCACAATGAAATGTAAACATCAGTAGCTGCAAAAAGCTGTTTTCTGTTGCATGTGAGTGTGAGCTTGTATTCACATCCAAATCAGAACTCTCAAACTTAAACCAAGCCTGAATCCAGGCGGCCTTGTGACAAGGTTCAGGTCTTAGAGGGAAAGGACTCCGTTCCACTTGTCAGTTTAGGCCATTATGGTATGGACATAGATGTAGTGTACTTTTCCAGTTGCTGGGAAACCCCACTACAGCTTTTGAAATTCACTTTTCCTTGGATAATGTAAGTCAGACAGGGTGTTCTTGGTAATGGTGGCAACTTTCTTCATAGCCGTGGTCCACAGGCTGTTGTTCTTGAAGACCACTTAGGTGGGGCAGGCCCATCAGGACCTGGCTCGGGTCTCAGAGCACTGTGGGATTATGCCCACTGGGCATCTGAGGAGCTACTTGCTTCTCAACAACTCAATATGTTTTTGGTAAGTGTCACAGACCCATTTTATGAAAAATCCTTTCCTTAGGATTTTTTCTCCTGTGAAGCTGAGAAGCCTCAGGAACAAAATGTAAACAATGGTTATCTCCTGCTGTGGAATGCAACAGGTGCATCTGTGATTGGTCTCATGTGGTTGTTTCTAATTAAGGGCCAAGCACAGTGAGCTGGCTCAGACTCTATCCGAGACACAAGCTTTCGTTATCATTCTTTTCCTCTCTGTTCTTAGCTAGCCTTCTGATGAAATCCTTTCTTCTATTCTTTTAGTGTAGTTTTAATATAATATATATCATAAAATAATAAATCAAGCCTTCTGAAACATGGAGTCAGATCCTCCTCTCTTCCCTCATCCTCGGACCCCTGTGAACACTGTTGCAGGTAAGGGCAAGTCTTTCTAGGTGCTGCAGTTCTGGATGTATCAAAGTTACACTGCCACTATCAAGGGCAATTCTGATGGCAGATGTAGCAGCTTGCAGGGAGATGTACATTTAGTGGAAATGTGAAGAAACTGACTGGTTTGTTTTATGCTTTCAGAATAGAATGAAACTAAAGTAACCATCTTGAACAGTTTCAGACAGGTTGTCCAATCTGCCACCACCTATTCCTCATGCCTTCACAGAAGTGATCCCATGACACTGGACAGCCAAGTCAGAAATGGAGGCCCATGCAGAAGGACCACGCTCCAAAGACAGGCAGGATTTGTTACAGAGCTTATTAAAGCTGAGACAGCTATAATACACAGGTTGTGCTGTTTATGACTGCACAGATCCAGGATGAAAAGTATAGACAGACTTTTTTATCAATTGAATGGATTATTTTTAATTAATCAGCTCTTACTTCTGTGTTAAATTTTATTATTTTCTCAGGGAGAAAGATTATGATGTCACAATGTGATGAACATTGCTCTGGTAGATAATTTTTTCCATCTTACTACACAAAAAACTAAAATTAAGTGTCTCACTTTATTAGGGGCTTGATCTTATTTTCCTTTTTAATATGTTCTACCAATTTTCCTTTTTAATATGTTCTACCAATTTTCCTTGAACACGTATTGTTATGCACTTGTTAGAGCACTGACAGAAAGCACACTTTTTTATACTGTGGATATTTGTGGTGGTGGTACATTTGTGTGGTCAAGATAAACACATTTCAGTCTGGCTATGCACCAGTAAAAAGAGAAAATTCCAGAGAGAAAAATAGGCAGTGCAAGTGTTCTGAAACAGGTATATCAGAAAGTTTTAGTTGTGGATCTTCAAGCTAGAAAATACTGGCAAACACACAAAAAATTCAAAGTTTAAGGAAAGATAATTTTGTCAAACAGTATGTTATTATTCTGTGGAATGCAAGATACCTGCCAGGACAGTAATGGTATATGAAGAGGACAAACATAAACCCAGAAATTACTCTTATCGGGATACAGAATTTCCAGGCACAGCTAGCAGCCAGGAAGGCAAGAACTCTTTTCTCTTCTGGCTTTACTCCTTCCAGTGTGGTTTCCAGTGCTGGCCAGTGTCAGAGTTGTACTACAGAATTTGTGAATCAAGAATAAGATGGAAGATAATTTTATGTGTGTTGTGATCTGCTCTTTCTTCCCCATTCTGAGTCTAGACTTTCTATTTTACATTTTTCTGATTTTCCTTGCTTTTGAGATCGACAGTTTTCTGACTCAGCTCAAAGTCTGTACTCACCACTTTCCCTTCTTTCTTGTGTTTGTTTTTCTTTTTTGGGGTGGGATTACTTTCCATTACTGTGAGCTTATTTCAGTTCTTCCTCTTTGTTTTCTGCATGCTTGTGTCCTTTCTCTATTTGTTTGTTTGCAGGTCCTACTGATCTGAGGCTCCAAGCATGGAGCAGAGCAGGTGAAAAATTACTGTTATCGTCTCTTCTTTATCTGTATTACTGCACAAACTGTTGGATTATGAACTGCTATAATTAGGCAATAGACTGTGTTAAGTACATCAAATACTTTCTTGTTAAAGGAAACCATCAAGTCCTTTGTTAATTCTTACAAATTTCTTGTCTGCCTTCACCAGAGCTGTCACATTTTATAGATTATATCTAAGTGTCCCAGCCAGAACAAGATTTTCATCTATTTTACATATATTTTACATAATTTTACATAAAACTTCATTTTTACATATAATTTGCTATATCAGGTATAATCTCCTATGACTTTAATTCTGTGCCCAAAGGCTTAATAAGTGAAAAAGATACCCTTTATGCCATTCATTATTCAGAATACCATTATGACACCCACTATTTGTAGTGGTGCTCTGTTGTGTGAGAGCTAAAATCAGCAAAATTATGATTTCCTTGTCAGCAGTGCTTGGCTGCTGGGCTAAAGTTTTCTTCAAAGAGAACTCAATAGAATTCATTTGCATTGCAGGTCAGGATAAAAGGGAGATTTACCCCCCTTGCTGCAAATCTTGTTGTTATGCATAATTACTTTCTTTTTATTTTATTGTTCATGTTTTATTTGAATAAAGACTCTGTTCCAGGAAGAGAATGAGTGCCCTGATGCCTGAGTATTTAGGAAAAGTGTCACTGAAATCAGCTCCTGGCCAGACAGGTTAGAACATAATGAGACTTCAGGTGTTTGTTGTCCTCCTCTGCCCCATCTGCCTCAGGAGATGAAGTTGGATAGATGCACATTACGAGATATAAATGGTACCAGCCAGTGACTTTTGATTCATCTAGGTGACAATGAAGCTGCAAGGTGTTTAGATCAATGAAAACAATCAATTAAATGACAAAGATATCACAGATGGCCAGATCAATTAAGGGCAATCAATTAAATATCTAAGGGAACACAGGTGGGATGGATAAATTAATAGCGCAAATAAATCAAATATTCAGGATGCTCGTGAAGAATATAACCTGAGATGATAATCATGGGGTAGGTGTCAGTGGGCGTAGTGTTTGGAGTGATGACTGTGTGGAATCTGGTGCATTTGGGGGAGTGTGTTATGCTCCCTGCTCTACTCCATGGAGTTATTACTTCTACATATTTGCTATGCTATCATTCAGCTCTGCTGCCAGTCTTAGATTTGTTGTTGTTGATTTTTGCCCTTGGTGAGGTTTTATTTTGAGTACCTGCAGGTATGAAGAACTTTAATATCGATGTGCAGAGACCATGTGAGTTTGTAACAAATGGTAGAATGAACATTTAGCAAAAATAAGTTTATTTTGTTTTAGGTTTCCTCTCATGTGAATCTAATTTATCATGTGGAATTCTCTGCTTACACTGTAAATCTACACACTGCCTTTGTTCATGTATAGGGGTGTGTTTATGTACAGAAAAATCTAAAATACAGGAACTTTGAATTATGTGAGAAGTGATGCCCCTTGGAAGTCACTCTTACACATAATTCAGCTCATAATTCATCCTACTAGTACAGAGGTCATATTTCTTTACAACCAGCAATTTTAAATGGAGAAGCATGGCTTGATTTTTATTTTTTAAGAACTTGTATTCTTTCACAAATCTCATGTTGCTTTTTCAAAAAAAATCCTACCAACAGCATTCCAAATGTAACTTTTGCAGTAACTTCAGTTCCTAATTTCAGTTTTGCTCTGTTTTTCTTTGAATATCTGCAGCATTGTAACTTTCCATGGTAATGTTTAGTCTTGGACAAAAGTGCTTCTACATTGAAATCCAGATAAACACAATATATGTAAGATCTATTTATCTCCCTCTAGTTTATATCATCTTCCTGATTCAGGGTGAAATTACTTGAAAGCCCCAATCAAGTGATTGGTGAATTTCTAAATACCAGAATATTTAGAAGTGGGTAATGAGCACTGGAAAAAAAGAGCAAATTTTAAATGACTAGTGATCCTGTGCCAGCAAATTCAAATAATCTGATGTCTGCAAAGGTGGACAGTGGTGGTAAAATAATGCAAAAATTAAGGGAATTTTTTTGAGAGTAAATGAGAATATTTAGGAAATTTTGTGCATTACTTGGGATGGGAGAGGAGCTTGGATCTTCTTGTGCTGTTTCTAAGTAATCACTCTATGAATAAAATACATCACATTCAAAGTGTCATCATGGGACATTGATTACTGCACTTTTCTCAGAAAAATTCAGGCTTAAAATGGTGATGTTCCTCATTGTATAAAATCAGTGGAAGCAAATTAACTACATGCAGCCCTGTGGCCCTAGTCTCTGTCAGAGGGACTTTTTTTTATTTTTTTATTTCCCATTCAAGTGGACAGGACCTTTCCAGATGTATTATACAATAGTATTTGAATACTGCTTCAGTAAAAGATTAACCAATTGAGATAGAGCACTGACATATTGCCCTGCTGAATTTAAAAATTCAGAAAAGGTAAAATTTGTGCTTGCTTTCTCATTTCCTTTTATATTCTCTGAAGAAGTACTGCTATAGAACAGCTCCTTATTCTTCTTCTAACTACCCATATCTACTATAAGAAATTTTTTCTGGAAAGTGTTAAAGATAATTGCTAAGATACAGTGATAAACCCTTGCAGTCCTGCTCTGTACTTGTCCAATCTGACTTTTTGCCATTTATTTAACAGTAGTTATATAGTCTTGACATTTTCAAAGCTCTATACGAGCACAAACTAATTAATCTTTAGTTTGCCTTTGAGGTAGGTGAGTCAGTATTCTCTCTTTTTTCACAGATATTACACTCGGAGCAGAGGAAGTACATGAGTAGCCTGAAGTCCTACAGAAAATTGGTGTCAAACCCAGCATTTTAACTTGGCCCCTTTTGGAAGAGAGGGTGCTTAACCCTGGAAGGTTTCTACTTTCCCAAGGCAGCTTTCTCTGTGCTGAGTTATATTTGCATTACTGCCTGAAATAACCAATCTGATCGCAGAGTGAAGTTCTGCAGCTGCTTTTCTACAGGATCTGTCATGCACTTTTGAAGGGGCACCAAAGATAATAATTGTATGAAAGCTCTCTTGTGATACTCTGTTTCTGTACTGGATGCTATCTCTTGCTTTTGTACAGAACTCAAGCCAACATCTGCATTCTCCTCATTCCCTCTCCTCATAGTGGGGGATAAAGGAAGGCTCAGTTCAGCAGCTGCTGCTTCTCCTGTCATTATATTGCAAACAATAAAGAAATTATGCTCATACTGGTTACTTTAATTCTACTATTCTTCTCTGCAGACAAAGAAACATATCCTTCATTGTTAGAATGATGCATTACATATTCCATGCAGTATTTAAGAATGCATATCCATAAAATAACACCTGCTCTATCTCACACTGTCTCAGTTTAAAATGAGGAGATGCTTTCTGACTCTGCCACTGTCCAGTCTGTTTTCATAATTACTGTACTGAAGAGAAGGATAAGAGAATCTTTAAATACACTGGTAAATAAAAGGATACTACTAGTACCTCACATCTTCATTGAATAATAATGATATAGCTTGTGAATTGCTACAAAATTATCTCAGGATTTTAATTTGAAAACAACAAAACTCAATTTGTTATTCAGAGGTTGAGTCTCTGTACATTTATGATAAGGCTGAATAGAAAAGCTTCAGTCCTATATTAGGTGTTCTCGCTTTATTTTTGGCAATGAGTATATATCTATATCTGTAGATAAATATATTTCTACTTGGAAAATGGTGAGGACTATTCCATCACTTCCCTAGTGCTATTATGTCAATAATTTAAAAAACTTTTTAGACACATGGAAACAATGGTCAACGTCTGGCACTCTACATTGTGCTAATTTATCTGAATTCCAACATAATACCTGATTTTATTTCCCTATATTTTTCTCTCTTGTATGTATCCTAGAACTGTATACAGCCTGTTATAGGCCCTTGTAACAGAAAGTCTTGTAAAATTCAGTCCTGTATTAATCATCATAGAGAGCTCCTTACGTCTTTAAAACCTATGATTCAAACTTATTTCAGTTGAAGATGAAACATACTTCATCCAACTGATTTTAATAAGAATACTTTAGGGTTATGCAGTACTACACACAAGAAATTCTGGAATCAGAATATCAATTGCTAAATGTAATTTCCATATGAGCAAACACCATTTGCATTTTCTAAATAAATTTTTTAACTTAACAGTTCATACTTATTTATTCAATCAGCAAAGTTAGGTGATAAACCAGTCTCTGACAGATGAGCAGAATCTGCCCTTTGCTTTTAAGTCTCTGATTGTTTCTTTTTATTTTGATTTTCGTTGAAATCTCCTGCCAAAATGCATGGGGAATAAAAAAATCATACATGTAATTCTTCATCTGAATTATCTTTTGAGTGTAAGCAAGCTTCCATGGAAACTCTATTTCATTCTTACAGAAGTTAATGTTTCTTGATAATGAACTGTGAAATAAGAAGTGATTGGATACAATACATCAAGGAATAAAGAAACAGTGCCTGTACTGCTCTCCAGCTCCCTAGGTGGAATATCTCTGAAGTCTAAGATAAGAAATGCTTTCAGCAGTTCCAAAATAAATAGTCTTCCTAGTCTGTACTCAAGGTCAAAATTCCTCTGTTCCTACTTCTCTTTGTTAATTCTCGTTTTTAGTAAGATTAAAATGTTTTGTCAACACATAATCTTGATACCTTTAAGGTAAATGAAGTCTGCTTGTCATTGTGCAGGGATTTTTTTTCCTCTTTCAAGATGATTAGTGAAGTGCACAATAGCTAGATACGAAGTTACAGTCCAGTCACCAAGAATCTGTTCATTTTTGTTAAGCCAAGGAGTATTTTGCATTGCCTAATTTTTGGACTGAAAGTCATTCCTTCATTTGGGAAATATCAGCTGGCTCTGAGGGTGGGACTGCAGAGCCATGAGTGAGACACTTCTGGGTTCATGAATAAACCATACAAGAAGAAAAATCTTCTAAGAGAGAGGTGTCAGGGAGAGGAGCTTGCTGAAGGGCATAGTAGAATGTCTCAGGTCTCAGAATTAGATAAGGATACTGCTGGGTGTTTGATTTTTTTTTTAATTTGGTTTTCAGTGGTGTTAGGGGTTTTTTGTTGTTGTTGTTGTTGTGGTTTGTTTTTTTCAGTTTCCTTTTTGCAGTTGGCTCTTGTTACTGACCTGCTCGTTCATCCCTGCTTGCAAAATCAGATTTTTATTGGTCAGTTATTTGGCCCAGCAGTTACCCCCATCCCCTCTCTATCTTGGATCTGGAGGATGGAGACTGACTGAGAGGGACTCCCATACGGAGAGGGAGGAGCTGCTTCTCACAATCAACTAATCAACAAAGCTGCTAATCAACAATGTGCGGAAGAGGAAACTGAATTTGAATTTGTGTTTGCCATATGAGTGACCTAGAAAAGTTTTCTTCAGCCTTTATCACAAGACACGAACCAGAGAACACCAAATGAAATTATTAGAATGTCTCTAACTAGGATAAAAAACGAAATGTGTTTTCATCCAGAACAAAATATAACTAATTCATTGTCAGGAATGCTGTAAAATATGCCGGATTCAAATCAATTTCTTATAATTAGTCAATCTAAAGACATTACCTCATCTCAGGAAATCAGTCTGAAGACTATGACATTGGATTACCAATGCTCATTCTGCAAATTTCATCTTTTTTCTCAAGCACCCACTTTTGTCTCTCATCAGAAAGAGCATGTGGGATATAAGTCTCTATCTAACTACTTCCTATATACCTATTCTAGTCCCTACCACTGTGACTAATTAAGTGAAAAAACATGACTCAAGGAAGCAAGAGAGTTATATCTAAATATACTTGTCTTATAAAGTTTGATTGAGATAAAAATGGCAGTGTGTCATACTGACTTTCATCCTTAAATTCTTGTTGTTTACTTTCTGTCATGAGTTGTCCAGCTCTAAAGTTGAGAAGCCCAGCATTCCTTTTGTCTGACAGTCTAGAATGGGTCAATGAGTTGCAGAATGAAAAGCAACCAGGGCTTCCAACAATCTTTGTAGTCAAATGCAAACTTTTTTGTTGACAAGCTCTTCTTAAAATAGAGATTCACTGGTGATGAGAACATGTTTTTTCTTTTGAAATGAGTGCTACTCCAAAATGTCTTGAGAGAATAAGTCCAGACAGGAAAGATTAATATCTCTGCTGCTCATAGGTTTGAAGATTGCTGCCATTTCACAGCTGCTTGTCTCATCTTTAGCCAGAACAGTTTTGTCTATTTTATCTGAATCTCATTTCCTCTTTCTGTTTCTGCTACTTTTTCTTTCTTTGTAGAGAATCCTTCCCGAAAACAGTCTCTGGCAGGCTAGAGTTGTATCCTGTTGTGGTTTAATCTCAGCCAGCAACTAAGCCACACACAGACTCACTCGCTTCCTGCTCCAGTGGGATGTGAGAGAGAATCAGAAGTGTTAAAGTGAGCAAACTTGTGGGCTGAGATAAATATAGTTTAATAGGTAAACCAAAAGCCACTCACATAAGCAAAGCAAACAGAGGAATTAACTCACCACGTCCCACAGGCAGACAAGGCTCCAGTGGGTGTAAAGGTGACCTGGGAAGACAAATGCCATCACCCCAGCATTCCCCCCTGTCTTCCTCCAGCTTTATATGATGAGCATGACAGCATATGGTATGGAATATCCCCTGGCTGAGTTAGGGTCAGCTGCACCAATGTCACCTCCCAAATTCTTTACATCCCCAACCTACTCACTGGCGGGGTGAAGTTAGAATCAGAAAGAGCTTTGACTCTGTGAAAGCACTGCTCAGCAACATTAAAAATATCTCTGCATTATCAAAACTTTTTCCATCACAAATCCAAAAAATAACCCACACCAGCTACTGTGAAGAATATTAACTCTACACCAGCCAAAACCAGCAGAGCTCTTTTGCTCTTACTCACATGTTCATGCTCTAACAAAATTATTTTTAAAGACTGGCACTTAACAACATAGACATTCATGAAAAGAAATAGTTGTGAAAGCAAAGGTATAATGTCAATCTCCACAATACTTCTGCTATCCTAAGACCTCATATATTGCTTCCAAATAAAAGCCAGAAAACTGGAACTGTTACATACCATGTTAACAAAGGAGGAGCAGGTGTTCATTCTGTTTTCCCAAAGATTAGAAATATTTTTTGTTCATCTACTTGTTTTTATTTAGTTTAGGAACATCCTACTTTCCAGACAATAAAAGTGAGAACCCCTCCAGCCTCCTTATCTGGGATTATGCAAAACATGTGTAATACTGGGAATCTGTTTAACAGTGGCTTGTTTGCGACATTTTCTGGGAATTATTTATAATAAAGATTTAGGTTATTTCAAATTTTAAAATTACAAAACTTCCAAGTGATGAAGTAAGTCAGTCTGTGAGCTCTCCTATTGCCATTAAAAAGGTGAGAAACGTTGATAAGGTGGATTTGATCCAACACTGTCAGAATGCTTACACAAATGCAAGGCTTCTTTCAACAAAATGTTTGGTTGTTGTTGTTAAATAGCTAATTACCCCTTTTCATTTAAACCCCTCATAGATCTTCATATCTCCCTGTGCTGCTGAGTTTATGGATCTGTATTAGGCATAGGTTTGACATTTTCACCCAGGCTGATATATTGATAATGACCTTTATTTGGGTATACAGTTATATAAAAGAACAGTTAAGAATATTGGTATACTGAAAAAACATGGGTGTGACAGTAACACTGATAAAAGCAGGTTTTTTATCTTTTAACATTATTTTTAGCACTATAATATTATGCTAATATTCATAAGTCCTTATATTTACGCACAGACAACTTCAGCTGCATATAGTTTGATAAAGTTTTCTGGGTTTTTTTTCTTAAATTTTAATTTTCTGTGTACAGTCTGTAAATGTCTTGGCCAAGGACCAACCACTTCAAGGACTTTAAATGTCTACTGTAAGACAACTGTACTGTATCTTACCCTCTTCGTGATGCTCAACACTGTGTTGTTACAACAAGACTGCTGGAAAGGCAAGCCCAACAAAACTGCAACCACACGTTCCAGTACTGTCTTGGAGTGTCATTTATTATTTGTCCTAAAGACTATATTTCTAGAAATTTACTTGTGGACAAATTTGAAGTCTTTGTAAAGTCATGTCATGTTACTCTGCTGTAGAAGATTTTTATGATTCTGGGTTCACAGTGAGGATATTTATCCTCTAGGTAATGACATATATTTCTAGATAGAATATATATATATTTTTACATATTGCCTCAAATTAATTACTTTTTCAGAGTTTTGTCTATTCAACATTGAACCATAAGAAGTTTCTAAATTCTGTGTTCAAGTACTGGTTTTGTTTGAGAAGGGACATAGAAGATGCATTATTCTCTTCTCCAGTACTTTTTATGGAAGCTGGGAGAAAGGGAATATAAAAGCAACCACACCAGGTTGGAAGTCCGGAGCATAGCTATTTCTACACCAGTTTTCTATCTGGTGTGGTGAATGCAAGCAGATGCCCAGAAAAGACTATAGATACAGGGCAGAAACTGTAAATATATTTTCTATATATTGTCCTATCCAACCATTCATAGACTGGGAACTTTTTCAGTGGAATGTGGCTTCCCTTTCCTTTATTGTCTCAGAGTAGTCACCTAAAAAAAATCTAAAAGGAACCTGAAACAAAAGGCATTTTGGTGAAGTAGAGATTATAGCACTTGTTTTAGGCTCCTAAGAAATGTATCATGAAAATTTTCTCAAAATACTCATGGCTATCTTTCTATCGCTTCCTTTTGTTTCTTGTATCATTGTATTTATTATCAGGTTCACAGGGTTTCTGGAGAAGAAGAAACTAACACCCTGTTCAGCAGCAGAAAATACTTTAAACACTGAATGTTTCCCCTCTATTCTTTAACTGTGTCAATGATTGCTTTACCACTTTTGAAACATGTTTAAGCACACTGTCATAGCAGTTCTATAATGAGTAGAGGAAAACAGTAGTAGGAAAAACAAAACTACAGCAATACCTATTAATGTTTATAATCATACAGCCATACTCTATAATAAAAATACAAACTTTTATTTCATAGACCTTCCATGGAATTTTCCTTTTGAAATGTTCTAATACTTCCTTTCTTGACTTGAGGGAGACGAATGTGAACATCTTTAACAAGGGGAAACAGAAATAAGTAAGGTTAAAATCAACCTGTCTTCATTCTAAAGATCTGTTAAAAAGGCATTTCTTGTTTATTAAAGGAAGTGGAAATAAAACTTTCAAAAATATATAAGAAATATAAATGTTCAAAATGTCTATATTTAAAAAAAGCATTACTGTAAGGCTCTCAAAAATTTAACTCAAAATAGATCATCATAGCTCAAAAGAATTGAAGACGTTCATGTTACCAAATTGTTACAGAAAATTACAGAGGAAAATTCTGAAACTTGATGGGGTTTGCTCCTGAATATTTAGAAATTCCTGAATTACTGAAAGAAGCTCACTATTGTGGTGATTTCTAGATGTGGAAGAGTCCTTCAGAGTATCCATGTTGTGTTCCATCACCACAGAAATGTGATGTCTTTTCATTTTCTGACACCACAGCACTATTAATTGTGCGCCAAATTATTTAATCTCTTGACAGAATCAGAAATTCATTTATATTGGAAAATACTTCTGAGATCGTTGAGTGCAACCTTTGATCACCACTTGTTAATTAGACAATGGCAGTAATTTCAATGTCCAGTAGTTTCTTGAACACTTCTATGGTGGGTTATTCCACCACCTCCCTGGGAAGTTCTTTCCAATGTTTAGCAGCACTCTACACTAAGAAATTCCTCCTGATGCCCAATCTGAACCTTCCCTACAGAGCATGAAGGCTTTGTTGTCTCATCGGGTCACCAGTTGCCTGGGAGAGAGACCACCTGGCTACAACCTCCTTTCAGGTGTTTGTAAAGAGCAATGAAGTCCTCTCAGTCTCCTTTTCTCCAGGTTAAACACCCCCAGCTCCCTCAGCTGCTCCTCAGCTGCTCCTCACAAGACCTGTGCTCCACAGCTTTTACCTGTTTCACTGCCCTTCTCTAGACATGCTCCAGCCAATGTCCTTCTTGAAGTGGGGAGCCCAGGACCTTGCCAACCACAATGAAGCTACTTGCAAAATAAGTCAATGTTTACATTGATAAAGTGCTTTTCCAACTCAAGTAGATTCTCAGTCATTCATTGAACTGTATGTCATAATAGACATTAATTATTCTAGCTCAGACATAAATACCAACAATGGTTTGTTTCAAGGAGTGCCTTACATAGTGCCTAGTTTGGCTCTAAATCACTCAGAAGTGCTCCTCATTCTGTGTCCAGAGCTTGCCATGGGTTCCAAAGATAAGAAGGAAGGACTACTGAACTGACACAATTGCACCATTTGTACTGGCGGCCAGTTTGGAGAGCTGGAGCACATTGTCTATGGTTGAACATTCCCAAAATATCCAATATCAACATCAGATGTCTTCTTTCCATCCTACCCTCCCCCTTTACCTGGATAAATAAGGTACTAGGGTGGAGGAATTTCATTTTTTTTTCTCAGCTTGGTCTTTGAGTAAGAGAGTAAGATAAGTAAAGCACATAAGCACTTATCATCCCCACCTGTGAAACTGAGAAAACAGTCTGCTTTCTAAAGTGACTTTAAAATAGGCTACAAAGATGTAAACTCATAATATTATGGGTGTTTTTAAACAATTATGATTTGAAAATATTTTAGAATACCACAGTAATTGATCCCTTAGAAATTTCCCAGATCAATTAAAGGAGCTTAAAACCTTAGGAAATATGTCAACTTTTCTACTCTGACAAAGAAATTGGCTCAAGAGTATTTTGACTTTTACTTTCCAAATGAAAGCAATTAGTTAATAAGAGTGGAGCAGAGACAATCAGAAACCAAACCTCTCTTGGATTCCCTCCCCTCTGGGAAGTGTTATTTCCTTCCTATATTAGATACTTTTCATTATCCATCCCTATTGACCTTTGGGCCACACACCAAATTTTCTGCCTTCAGGCTCTGCCTCCAGCCACTGTCCTTTTATTAAATTGTGAAACTTTCTGCTGCTGCTCTTTCCCAGTATTTTTTACTCTGTCCTCAAATACTAACTAAAGGTAACAACTGCTGGTAAAAGTTTCCCGCTCACCTTCTGTAGCATTTATTTTTTATCCATGAGTCTTCACACTGTTTAAATTTTATCTTACTTTGTTATCGCTAAAAGTATTCAGTCTCTGCATCAACTCCCTGTATAATATCTACTTTTCCCTGGATCTAATAAATAGAGCAGTGGATACTAGGATAAAAATTAAATCTTGATTGTTTAGGCCAGTAACAAAATGTAATTTAGTGCTGACTAATAAATACATATTTATGATGCACCAGAAATACCCTAAGACCACAATTATGGAAAAATGCCATTAAAATTTATTTGTGTGAAAAGAAAAAGGAAAACAGCATAAGAAACTCTCCTATAGAAAGATCAGTCACATTAAATGTTTACTTTGCATCAACAGTACTCATCAGAAAGATGTGGGGCAACTTATTGTTTAATATTTATTGAGTTTACTAATATTGAATTAAGGATAATTACTGAACAGATGCCCACCCATGACTGTAGTTTGATTCTGAGTTATAATTCATGATGTGACTAGAACAGATTTTCACTCTATTAAATATTTTATAGGTTTGTGGGCTCCTGTTGGAAGTACTGCTAAAGAAACTGGTGGGTTTTTCTTTGTGTGGGCAGTGGATTCAGTTAGAGTTTCAGGAGCTGGATAAAGTCAATGTTTTTCTGCCCGTGTCATGGATCTTGGGACATATATGATTTGTCTGCAACAATAACAAATGGAAAAGCATTAATAAAATAATTGTGATGACAGGTAGAACAGTTTTAAATTATGTATAAGCACATTGTCTATGGTTGAATAACTCATAAATTAAAATATGCATAATATTTGTTCAAGACATTAGAATCTAATAAACCTGAATTTCAGACCTAATAAAATTAGGTAACCAATCAGATTTTTTTCATGCCAGTAACTGTTGGAGGACTATATACCTGTCTACTCTTCCTCAACATGGAAACAACAAGATGATAAACCTAAATGGCCCTATTTCGCTGTCTCTGAAAAAAACCCACTGAAAAAAAACCAGCAGTTATTGCCTAGGTTAGTCTAATATTGGAAAAATAATGAATTTATTTACTAGAATCAAGCTATAATGAGCCATTACTTACTCAATTCTATGACTTATGAAAACTTTGGAAAACTCAGTCTGATTTTATCCCTGAAATTATCAAAAAGCCATAAGTCTGATAAATTTCTTTTCTAATGTACTTGAAACACTACAGAAAAAATTAATGGAAGACTTTTAAAGTGCCTAATAATTCTGATAATATTTTATGAGTGTGGGTTAAAAATCATTAGAATATTTTACCTTTAAAATATATTTCTGAACGATGGTAAATAAAAAAAGCAAGCTTTTTCATTTCAAAATATTGACATGTCATCACTTCAAAGCATCTCAGTATTTTACTTAAAATCTAATGTATTCATTTTATAGTTAATTTTTCTTTTAAATAAACTATTTCTTTCCATACAGAAAGATGGATCTGATACTGTTCACCAGTTTATGGAAAAGATCTATTAGTGAAATACTGAACTTTAGAGCACAGTGAATAATAACAAATTCTAACCCATGGTGTCTTTGGTCTTCCAGGGTTCACTGATGTTTGTTGCCTTCTCATTTACTGTTCAATAGAAGATCCACCATGGTCACAGGACTATTTCCTATATCAAATGCTCTGCTGTTATTTACATGTTTTGCTCAAATTTATTTGTATTCCCTCATAAACATGTTCTTGTACCAAATTAACACTTTTTTCATCCTCAGTAGGCTTTGAGAAGTTTCTCTTTTTGACTATGCCAGCTTATTGACTAACATGCCTAATCTTTCCCTTCTAAACTTGATTTATTTTTCTTCTCTTTCCAGTCCTTCTCCTACAGTATTTCAATATTTTCTTCCTACAGTGGTGCTTTTGAAATATTTTCAATCTTGAATTTCAGTTATATGAAAGCAATTACATTTTCAACACTTCTCTAGGAACTGGAAATGCACTGCATTTATATTACAGTATTACAAGATTTCAAATATTTCAAAAGCATTATAGCTAGAAGAAAGTGCTGAAATGCTGTTAGTACAGGTATACTTATGGCAGTGTAATAGATAACTCCCCAGAAATCCATTTTCCTTTATTTTTGTTTAAAAAATTATGTTTCTTCATAGTCACAGTCTAAGACAGCAAAGGTGTACTGTGATAAAATATTTATATTTATCTGTGCTAAAAACATTAAATGTGCTCTGGATATAATGAAATGTCCAGTTTGGAAATATAGAATTACTGGATACACAGACGGTTTAGGTGCATTTTTGCTTTTTCCTGTACCATGATTGGTATTTCTGTGAATGGAAAGGGAAGAAAATTTAGCTGCTATTTTCTCCTAGGAACTGGGGTTTAGAAAAAAAATCTACTCCATGTTGAGCCTGGCTTATTAAAAAAAAAATTAAAAAAAGAAAACTACCTTCGCAAGGTATTGCTTATGAGTCCTGCAACTTAATCCTAAATTATTTTTTTAAATGTATCACACCTCATTGTCAGCAGAACTAAACTCTTAACTCCTTGACAAAGATGGCAGGTAATTTTTTTTTCATGCCTCTTTTTTGAGGAACTCAAAGGACTTTTGTTGATGATGATTCATCATCTCATTACATTTTTTTAAGGAAGGGTGTAGACTAGACAAAAATAAATTGCTATCCTGAAAAATCTCAGCTAAAGTGAGAAACTGTATGACAGAGAGAACAAAGTTATATGTTAAATTATTAACTGGTTTCTTTTCCAGGTTTTCCAGACAATATTGGTTAATAAAAAAGCTCCGGAAATGCAGGGAATTGCAAATCAAATCAGGCAGCTTTGCAAAATGATGGTAGAGATAATCCAAGGTGTTTAAATATTAACCTGCTCATCTGAGCTCTGGAAATAAAGCTGGATTACATACTCTAGGTCAAAGTTGTAGAGGGATTGAAAGTTTCATATCAAGAGCAATGGAGAATGTGTGTTTCATACTCACTATGCCCAGGACGGTCTCCAGCCATCCCACCACCCACGCGTCCCTCCCTGCCCACACGAACAGGTCCAGCCCTTGCCAGGGGCTCACACACACACCTGCTGTGCCAGGGAGCTTCCTTCCACACGCTGCAGAGGCCTCCCAGGTGTTCTCCTCTCCGCTCTACTGCAGTTCCTGTAGACATCTAGTCAGGTCTTTCTCCAACAGACCTCCGCTCTTCAGAGATAATTCAGGCTACAGTGTGAAGAGGAAGATCCTACATTTCATTCCTTAGGTACACTCTCAAATAATTTTGTACGTTTTCCAATGTTTCATTACCACTACCCTTTTTTATCAAAGTACAATCACTTTGATCATGCATCTAAATTCCATTAGTCTGACTCTTAATCTATTACAGTGCGCTGTAATCAAAATTTTTGATCCTTTATTTATTATCTAGATTATCAAGAACTAATGTAATGCAAATTCAGTTTATGATAGATGAAATGAATATGCAAGTCATACATAAAATTAGGTGTAAATTATGAAGAAAAACCCTTCATTTCAATCCTATTTCTCCAATGCCACAAAGAAATAGCTACTTATTGTTGCTAGCATAAGTGTTTAACAAATCTCAATGGCACTATCCTTGAAGGATCATCAAGCAAAATACACAAACACAAAATAGATATTGTAGGTATTAAGTGATTTTCTTTATATAGACTAGGAAAAGACTGAACATTTATAGTGCTCTTGCTAACCCATCTGTGGATATTTCATGATTTTGCGTTCAATAATTATAAAAAATGCATTTTTAACTAAAAATCCTTTATTAAGTCTGCTGTATTTTTTAAATGAAGAAAGTTATTATTTTTAATGTGAGTTTTGTAAGTTATGGTCATTTGTTTCATTTATTATTTTACTCTGAAATCAGTAATGAAAACAGAATTAAAAATTATGAAATCTAAAATCTTTATTTTACAATTTGAGGCAAAAATAGAAAGTTATTGTAATTTCTGTGATTCACTTTTGCAAGCATTTAAGACCACAGGAAAAAAAAAACCCCACAAAAATAGTTAGGAAAAAATTACAACAGTTTAACTATCTTGTAATCCTTATTAAAGTAACCAATACTTAAGATTTTACTTCTGCTTTATATTAATTAGTATTATTTTAAAGAAATTCTGGTATTAAATTATACATTTTAATTATTGGGAAAAAAAGCAGTTTGTGTACTCCTTTACTTTGTGTTTGAACAACAAACAATAATAAACCTTGTCACTAGCAATATAAACTTATCCTGACATGGTTTTGTAAATGGCAGAAAGGTTTTTTACAATACTTGCATGTTTCATTAAAAAAAGTCTGCAGTTCTCCAACTCATGAAAGATCTATTTCAGGCCTGTCACTTTCTAAATGAAGATGTAGTAGTCTAAAATTCAAAAAAGTGAAATGATCAAAGCTTAGCTGCTAGTACAACAAATGCCAACTAACAAGACTACTAATACCTTTAAAGTTCTTTGCCAGAAAATTCCTTTTCTGGTCATATCTGCTAGTATTTCTCTCACAATATTTAATTACTGCAAGTAACTGCAAACCTAACTGGTGAGCTGTGGGCTGCAAAACCCTATGCTGTTTTAATTATGTGATGCAGGATTCTATAATCTCCTGTTAAAAGACAGAGTTTTTTTCTGGTTGCCAAATTCTTTGGCTTTCCTACTTGTGTTTACATCTAGTCTAAGGTTTGACAGGTTGTTTTTCATCCAGGCATGTACCTGCCTTACATTTGGATATCACATCTGTGGTAGCACTGCAAGATCCTAACTTATACATAGGAGCCTTTCTGGAATCAGATTAGGAAATCTTACCTCTGTGAGACCTTTTATTAGAAAAACTTGGAGATCAAATAGTATATCTGTAAACTGATATTTGCCCTTGGATGGAAAAGTTTTATTCTCCTCCTATGATTTTAGTAATAGATAGAAACCTTCTATACCATGTATTATTGATTTTTTTTTTCAGTGCTCTCTGACCATGGGTAATCAGACATTCCAACTCTATAGTCCTGGGCACATGAAAGAAAACAATCTATTTTTACTTAGTTGCATTTTATGAATACTTAGCATTGTTCAGGAAAAGGGAACCAGTGACAGGTCAAATAACATGACAATCAGGAAGCTACTGAAATCTGCTTTAGTTAAGGATTGATGACATTACTTAATGCTTATGGAGCTGCAGCTAACATTTATTAACTCCATTAGCTCCAGCATGAGGCAATGCTTCCTTAGAATACATCATGTCGCTTTGATTAAGATACCTGCTTAAGAGGTATGAGAAATTATCTCATATTCACTTTCTTCCTGCTTCAGGACAAAGATTTGAACTTTGATACCTTAACTCACAAGTGAAGGTTTTACACACCAGAGTCTCAAGTTTCCTAGAGAAGAACTCTCTTGGCTGGAGCTATTCCAATACCTATAAAATACTTTAATAGTCCTATACAAATGAAATGGCTCCATCCTTTGATAGCATGTTTACTACAAGACCTAATCACTTTCTGGATAGCTCCATCTGGATGTCTATCTACCTACTCAACACCAATTCCATCCTGTCATCTGTTAAGTTCTCTATCAATCAAACTCATCTGCTGTCAGGCCCAGGGGGTATATAAGCACTTAGCTGACTCCAAAGGACATTAGGATATGAGGAAACTGTTAGCTAGTTTCTGCTCCAACAAAGGTGGAGAACTGTTTCCCAGCAAAAGAAAACAGTTTTTTTTTGTTGTTGCTGGTTTGGGGTTTTTTTTCCCCTCCAGATTAGTAATGTTTAAGGAAATTTCCAAAGTGACAAATTCAGATCCAGATATTTCTGGGGGAAAATGACTGTCCTACCCTAGTGATTACTCTTGATACTCTTAATGCTATTTTTTCAGAGACAAGGAGAGGGGGGAAAACTCAGTTTATCTTGTCATGGAAAGGCAAGACTTTATCATCTTCAGCTTCCTTTTGACAATTTATATGAAGTAATTCCTTTCTTATGGAATAACATATGTAGCTCTTTTTTCCCTCTCATTTCAGCAAGAAAAAAAGAAAACTAGGATTAAACCTAAATATTTTTGTTTATTGCTTTTTGAGACTCTATACTGAAAGTAAACTGAAAATGCATTTTTTGTGGCTATATGTTTGCCCTAAATGAAGTGGAAGCTAAACTATTTACTGGGAGAAAACTAAACCTGATAACTTTTTCCCTTCAGTTTTAAGCAAAAAATGTATTTGGGTCAGTCTTCTTGCCTTGTACATGATCTATTAGGAAGAGGTTTTTTCCTTCCTTTGATAATGTTAGAACTAAATATAGGTTTTATAAAACTTGAGCACCACTTGGAACTTTGCACTTACCTCATATTGTAGATCTAACTGCACAGAAATTATGCTATGAATATAATTTCCATAAAAATCTATTTAGAAAAATATAATCTTAGTTCAGTTTACATATCTTATTTTCACAGTGCTCTGATTTCTGTAGGTTCTTCCTTAATTGGTTTTAAGCCTAGATACTAAAATAGATTTTTAAGGTCATTTCTACTAACACAGAACAAGTTGCTGAATCAAGTTTAATATCACTCTTACCCTGTGTTTGCCATCTGGTTTTGTATTCTTTGTTTGCTTAATTGGTTTCTTGATGAAAGTTCACTGTTTAGACTTCTAGAAAGTGAAAATTCGTATCACTGAATGTATTAAAACATAGATTGCTGCAGAGCATTTCAGGAATGCCTGTCTTTTGACATGGACTTATACTGCAATAGGCTTTCCAATTATTTTGAAGTTATTGTTATTATGAAAAGGAAATTATTAAAATTATCAGCAACTCCAGATCTACTTTTATTTGCTCCTATATCATCAACTCTCTGCTGCATTTTAACTTTTAAATGTGTGGTTAGCAGTCCTTTAAAAAATGTGCAACTTATAAATCAAAATCTTGCTAGGAGCTCTTGCTCATGCCTTCCACCAGTAGTCAATTTGCACTATTGAAAGCTTCTGTATTGCTAGAAATGCAATTGCAATTATAATGGCAGATGCTTTTCAACTTCACTATTGTAAACTTAGAGTAGTATCTTACTTAATTCTATTAGTGTAAATTAATATTATTAGTCATAAAAATTTAGTATCTTTAGAAAAAATTCACTCCACATTACAGCTGCCTCAAACAATTCTATTTACTACAGCACTTTCAGTTATGGCATATCCCTGCTAGAGAAGTGAGCTGTAACTTGTATTTTCCACGTAGGAGAAAGTGAAAAGTCTGGATTTCAAACAGTTTTTTTGCCTTTCTCCCTTTTCCACCTATCACTCAGTCACAGCAAGGATATAAAGTGTATGTTGTCTCCATCACCCCATAAAGCTAACTTTGGAGTCAGAAAGCTTTAAGACATGCAAGGAAAATCTGCCTAACTTCCCTTTGGAAGAGCATTAGTGAGAGTTATGATCAAGTCCACAGGTTTGCCAGTTTTTTTCCAGACCTTATTTAGAATTCTTTCCAATACTTTAAATAGAGTATTTCATGCAATGAAAATTCACAAAACATTTGGGAGCATATGGTCTTTCAATAATATGTTAAAGAAATGCAGCTAGGCATCATTAACCATGTCAGGATAAATATTTGTGGATGGTTTATGGACATCACAAGGAGTCTGACACATGAAATGGGACAAAGATAAATGGGAAGTGTGGGAGTTTGGAGATATGCTTATATGGAGCCCATAGTTTGCAGAAGTGTGTTATATGGTAAGGTAATAAAAGTGTGAGTTCTTGTAGCCTGGAAGTATTTCACATAAACTGTATGTGCCCTACAGCAGATTCTGCCAAAACAGTATTTTTTCAGTCATTCTAGCATTCTCAAACAAATCTTAATAACTACACTATGTGATTTGTTAGTGCTATTTTCATACAAGGGAAGAAATTACTTGAGATAATTTGTAGAATTCTTCCTCATTCAGCTACAATTAAAAGCAACTGAATAAGTAATCTATACTAGTAGATTCAGGAACCAGACAGATGCCTTTTTAACATGTGAAAGATGTTTCATCTTTTATCTTTATGTTTTTGTTTTGTCCTTGCAAGTAATATTGACAAGGGCTGTGGGTATGCAACAAGGATATTCTAACAATAACTTCTTTTTACTGCCAAAGTTATAAAAGCAGTAGGATGGACTTAGAAAAATCATTTTGCACTTCAATTAAAATAGGCTGCTGGGATACTACTTACTCCATTTTCTATAACCTTCTATTGAGAAGAAAAAAGCTTTCCAAACTAATATAGACATGTGACACAGTATCCCAAAAAAAAATTTAAAAAAACCAAAACCAAACAAGAAAGAGAATCAATGCTGTAAAAAATAATAATCTAACAGCAATTTATTATTTTTTAATTCCATATTCCTAAAAAAGAGGAATACACTATCTAATATATATAAATAGTGTTTTCAGGAGAACCAGTAGGAAATGTGATGGGACAGTGTAGCTAGGCACTGAAAAGCTTGACGATTTCAGTGTGTAGTATTCATGATGAGTTTGGGCAGCCAAATCCCAATAGGATTTCAGTGGTTGCTTCATTCCTTGCTCAGTTGCCACAGTCGTTTGATCTGAATTGCCCAACACTTGCAAGGCCTTCTCCTGTTCAGCTGAAAAGCTGCCTAAGCTTGAGACCCACCATGGTTTAGAAGCAAGAACATATTTCAGAAGATGACAGGACTCAGTCTGAAAGTAAAAGCATTTGTAGGTATTTAATTTTATAATATGAATGTGTGGGAGAGAGTTTCTCATTACCTTGAGTAGTTAGAGAACTCACTTCAAGAAATGAGAAAGCAGATCTTCCAGTTTCTGACAGTCATGAACCCTTCCTGAACTTGTACTGCCAATTCTGACATGAAACACAGAGAAGAGGGAAACAGGTGTGAAGGCCTCAGCTACTGCATGTGGATACCTCAGCTAAGAAACCTATGTCATTTTTTAGGCTCCTAGGTCTATTGCAATTTACTTATTCCATAATCAGTATATTGTATAAGCACTTTAGCAAATAATTAAAAGAATATTAACAAGTGTGCAGGAGAAGACTGCAAGTTTCTATTGTATTAACTGATGCTCACCTAAAAGGAAATGCTGTAATGCTGTAGTGGTGTTTTTGTCCCACGTCCCCTTCAGCAGACTTGGTTTCAGAAGTTGGTTCCAGCAGTGGGAATGAGGTCATGGTCATCCCAGACTCTTTCTGGGATATCTTCCATGCTCTCTTCCAGGCAGTGCATATCTCTGACCTTCAGCCACAGCCAGAGTTGGAAAAGGCTAAATTTTCTGTGCTGATATTACATCTGTATCCTTATGTTCATTCACTGATCACAGCTGTCATGAGCACAAGCAAACTAAGCATCACAAGCAAAATACCTGGTGTGTTCCACCACATCTTCTAATTTCCTTATCTCCTTGATTGCCATAAATTACATTAACAGGTAAAGCAGTTCTGGGGATAAGAGGTGAGAAAGGCATGAGGAGTATTAAGAATTCTTAAAGTATCTCAGTATGGTAAAAATCTTCACTGAGGTTGGGGTACTTCTCTTTTTACTTTCAAATATTCTCATTTTCTCCAAAACCGATTTAATAGTTGAACTTCTTGCCCACATTTGTATTTACTCAAGAGTCTAGACCACTGCTCACTGCAACATGTTGCTAAAAAATAAACTGCCTGGACTCTATGAAAACCTGTATTGTGTTTTTTTGATGAAAAATCCTCTTTCTTTCATGAAAAACATTTTGCCTTTTCAATTGTGTTGTTCCCTCAACAATAGAAAGATCCAAGTTGGTTCTCTCATCCTACCAAAAATTAAAAAAAAAAAAAAAGTTAAGGCTCCTCCAATTATATGGTGCAGTCTGTTATGTGGAGATAAAATTGCAAAGCAACGAGAAAACAAGTGAGTCTTTAATTTGACTTGAGAGTCTGGAAAAGTAGTGACATCCCTGTCAGATTTGTGAAGGGAATTCTTTACTGAAAATGATAACTAGTTGAATTAATCACCATCCAGTATTGCCTGTTTAGACAACAGGAAATAAAAAGAAGGGGATTAGCAGGAGATGATTCTTCATGAATAATTTAACTGGCATATGAGAAGAAATATACAGATTCACAGTCCAGTCCTATATGGCTTGATCATTCAAATTTTTTACTGATTTCTGCCTAAGGATTGCAGAGATGAGGTTATTATAATTTTTTCATCTTTCCAGACTTCCATTTTCTTTAGACTACTGAAGATTGGTCCCTGTGGTTTCCATTTTTTTTTTTCTTTTAGACTCAGGTTACCATTTTCTATTTCAAGACTCAATTAAGCTGAAGCATGGAATGCACTAGAATTTCTTCAGTAGTTCTGGGAATACAGCTGACAAAAATATTCACTCAGCTATCATTCAGTGTCAGAATACAGTTTTTCTATTTAATTCCTTGAAAAGTGCCCTGGAACACCACAGTGATTGTTTCACCTAAACATACTGGAGGTGGAGGAATCCTTTGGTCCTCAAGTCACCTTGCAGTGCCATTGCATTCTGTTGGCAGAGAAACAGGAACAAACAGCAAGAGCCATTATCTAGCTCTGTGTTTGAAAATGCATCCTAAGAAGCTGGTGCAGTTTGTGGATTAACTTACTGTGATAGCCACTCTAAAGAAATAAAGATTTATGGAATTATAGAAGCTAAAATCATGCCTAAAATTAAAAGTAAATAAAACCCAAACTTTGGCCAACTTTCCCCACCTAATTAATTGGAGTTTCTGCAACTTTAAAACTATTATGTAAGAAAATAACTTAGTTTTCAAGAAACAAAATAAGACCAGATAATGGCAGTAGATTATAAAACTTAATAGAACATATTTGGTTTAAAAATAAGCATTCATTCAAGGCAACTGGACATTTAAAGTCCTGAACACAAAATGTATGTTGCAAAATATAGCTATAAGTGAAGTACAACTGCATCCAAAGAAGGTAAGAAGGTTTAAGTTTAGTTTAGGCACTGCTTCTAGGTCACAGGCAGGCTAGTTCACAATGTCTAAAGAGAATTTGTAAGGAGACAAGGTAGTTGTACAAGTACACTGCCACACAAATCATGTGCTTCATTTTGGCACACGATCTTACATTTATTGTGGAATTCACTGTGGCACAAAACAGTCCATGAATTTGGATTCTAAGCTAATGTGAGGGGAAAAGAGATTTTGTTGTCTGGGTTTTTCATTCCATTTACCAGTAAAAACACAAGTCACGGCACTTCTCCCTATGACCTCTGGTAGCAAGCAAAGTATGTTTTGCTTTCACGAAAGTGCAAAGAAGAGGAGGAAGATGTTCTCTGTGCTTTTACAATAATTCAGTATTAAATTAATGACCTGCATTCTCACTCAGTATCTGCAGCAGGAACTTTAAAGGCCTTAATAAAATACAGGAAATAAGAGTGAGAAAGAAGTACTGACCCTGTGGTTTTGCAGAAGCTGGGAGAGAAAGTAGGAGAGAGGGAAGGTGGATTAATCAGCTTTTACTGACAAATTAATTTCATTTCCTCTTTTCCTATAAAGACACAATCCTTGCATATTCAGCTTATGTTTAGAGGAACTTACTATTTGTTGCCTGGTTAAATTGTATTTATCCTTAGATGCTTTTACTCACAGCTCCAGCCTCACTTGTGTCAATTCTGCTTTGGATTTGTTTGATTGGGTTTTTGGTTTTTTTCGGGGGAGGGGTGAGGGTTTTTTTTTTGTTTTGGTTTTTGTAGTAGATGTGTTTTGTTTTGTTTTCTTTTGTTTTGTTTATAATGTTTTTCTTTTGGATGTGATTTTATGAGTTTTGGGTTTTTTTCTCATGTCTCAGTCATTTGGCTAACAAAAAGAAAAGGCAGTTTTTCTTCTCAGCCTACAATTTCAAGCCTTCTCCTGATACAGCTGTAGACCTAGAGGGGGAAAAAAGAATGAAAAAAATGCCTGTATAAAGTGGGTACCTTATTTACATACCTGTCACATAAAATAAATCCTTTTCTGCCCAGCTCCACAGTGTATCCCCACAACACCCCAAAACACACATGTCACTTCAGGGCCGCCTTTTGTTCTGGACTCACACAGGTCCATTAATCTCCTTTCTGATGAGGGTTTCTTCAATCAGAACAGGTCCTAGAGCAGCAGCAATCAAGCTGCCACTCCAACTCAGACTTTCTTTCTGAGTGCTACTCCGGACTTCCTTCTTCCTCTGTTGAAATTGTCTGTTTATCCAAATCATCTGCTATATATTCCCAAGGTCAGGCCTTATTGTGTCCAGTTCCATCAGTTCAGTCACACTAATTCTTTTCACCTCATCTGTACTGCTGATTCTTTATCACTGACACCAGTGGTCAAAAGGGATCTTCACTGCCCACAGGCAAGAACCACAGAGAAACAGCTCCCCCAAATGGGGCTGTAAACCTGAAGGATCCAACCTCACACTCTCAGAATTACATTCTTATCCCTCTGCAAACATGGAGGCTAGAAATACAAACTCATCTGTCAAGGACTAATATTTTCCATGGTTATGGACTTAAATTAGCAATTCACGTGCATAATGAAACAGAGAGCCCATATTGTGTGCTCTTTCTAAGTAAGGAAACTGTCACAAATGTTGAGTTTCCTGCTTTTTCTGGCGTGTATATATTGAGCCAGGAGAGAGCACAAGAAATACAAGCTCTATATTTGATTAAAAATATGCAGGAACTTCTTAATGGAACAAAACGTATTTCCCAGAGGAAAAGACCTGCATTGCTGCTAATCTCAGTACGGCATGGTGGTCAGAAGAACAGTTTTCAGCAAAGAGACCATAGAGCACATATGAAATGCGCATCTAGTAATATCCCATGGAGGCATTGTGTAAGAAACAGTAAAATTCTTTGGACTTCCTTGTGAACTGCTTAGCTACCTCCTTATTTTAATCCAGTATTTTAATTACTGGCTTTTTTTTTTCTTTAAAGGGATAAAATGGATTAAATCCTAATAGGAAAGACAGTTCTGCATCTTGCAAAATTCACTTCTTGGAGGGAACTGTTTAACGTTGCATTGGAAAATTGATCTTGAAAAAAACATGCAATGTGTGTGCTTCAACCTTATATTACGCTGCAATGTGTTGTGCTATGTGGCTTGCATGTTTAAAAGATCAAGACATTTTGCATTAAAGGCTTAACAAAGCTCTTTTTCAAGGCTAAAGATTGCATGTTTCATGACTCCTTGTTCTATCATTTCAAGCTTTCTTAGATGAAAGTAAAACTGTTAGGCCAATAAACGTGGAAAGTCTGTTTGGACAGATATTGTGTTTCTTGCTTTGTTCTTTTGTTCATTGTCAGTAGAAGAAAATAGCTAATAGCCTTGAACTTTTCAACCTCTGAAGGATGAAACTATGGTTCGTGTAACTCTTCAGCACCTGAGTCATTCTTCTTTTCTTTGCTACCAAGGGCAGTCATTACAGCTCCTCCCCATCTCTTTCTCTCTTTGCTGCATCTTTGTTAAACTGTCAAGGATGTTTGAAAGCAATATAGTTCTTCTTTTTTCTAACTTCAAAGTTTGCCTGTAGATTGATAACAGACTTCTTATTGATCTCTTCTGCACCAACACAATTCTTGCTTCTTTGTAAATACAACACAAGAGAGTACAGTACAGTGACAGACAGTTAACCAATATATACTTCTTTCATCCTTTTAATCAGAAGTGGGCAACAGAAGTTTGCTTTTAAAGTAAAAATTTCTAAGAAGAAGAATAGCGTCTTCAAATGTGTCAAGCATTAAAATCTTTTTTTTCCAGATATCAAATAACATAAATGATTTCTCAGTTATGATAACTGCAATCTCTCTTTCCCTTCAGTTCCTCATGCTGTTCTAGGGGCCTCATCAAAAGTCATTGATTTTTGTGGGTTTGAGGTAAGTTTGAGACATCAAGAGGAATGATGTCCTCTGTGCCAGCAAGTGATTTGCCCTCTGCTTTGCTCTTGTGAGACCTCACCTGGAGTGAGTGCTGTGTCCAGGTCTGGGGTCCTCAGCAGAAGAAAAATGTGCACCTGCTGGGGCAGTTCCAGAGGAGGGCATAGAGATGTTCAGAGGACTGGAGCACATCTCCTGTGATGACAGACTGGGAGAGCTGGGCTTGTTTAGCCTGGCAAAGAGAACCCTTGGGGAAACCTTGCAGCCATCCAGTATCAAAAAGGGACATATAAAATAGAGGGAAAGGGACTTTTTATATGGACAGATAGTGGCTTAAAAGTAAAAGGGGAGAGATTTATATTAGATTTTATGAAGTAATTCTTTACTCAGAGGGTACTGAGGCACTGGAACAGGTTGTATAGAGAAGTTGTGGATGCCTCATCCCTTGAAGTTTTTGAGGCCCGTTTAGATGGGGCCCTGAGTGACCTGGTGTAGTGAAAGATGTCCTTGCTCATGGCAGAGGGATTAGAACTAGATGACCTTTAAGGTCCCTTCCAACCCAAAACATTCTATGATTCTTTATAATGTAAGGCTGTCTGAATGGGTGCTTGACTTTGGATGTAGAAGCAAGACAGAGAACTGTATTAAAGATGTCATTACTGTGCCTTAGTTTAAAGCACTCATGTACAGGAGAATAATTTAAAGGTGACATGGATGCACAAGTGATTTGCAGAATATGTCAGATAAATTAGTCACCTGAGAACAGAATCCAAAAGATCTGTTAGATAAGCCAGGTAACAGTCATCTTCAAAGACAGCATCTGCAATGCACTGCTGGACTTCAGAGCTGGAGCCCTGCTGTTTTCTCTGGTTTGGTCTCTTAAACTCCCGGACAGCCCCTTCTATTTTTGTCTGTGTCTCAAATCCCATTAATTTTGCACTGTCAATATAAAGGCCAACAGGATGGATTAAGAGCATCTTGCCCCCCTCCCTCAATGTCACTGTGCCACTGACTTAATAGTTGGGGCAGTTTTCTGATTCACCATCTGTTGTAGTGTGTTCGTTAAGTTCATTTAATTCCTCCCCCATTCTATGCATCTGCTCCCCCCCATTTTGTGTAAAATGGTTCTGCCCTGCTCAGTTTTCCCGCCACAGCCCTGCCAGTTCTATTGTCAATCTGTTAGGTTAAATAATTCCTCCTCCCCTTTTTCCCTTATATGTATGCTTTTTCTCCTCCCTGGGCCAAGTCAATCACCCCCCCACTCCACCTAGCATTCCAGAAGCTTCTCCACTTTGGGGGTTGTGGTTGGCTGTGGTCCCGGGGCCCCTCCCATACCTGGTACCTATTGGGCTCTCCACTGTGTCATTTGTGTTAAGCTCATCCCCTCTTCTCCCCCCATTGGTCTGCTGTAAACTCCTCCCGGGTCCACTCCCTCCCTTTATAACCCCTAAGCACCCTTTGTTCTGGGTCATTCGCTGATACATCGTGGGCTTTCCAATAAACCAAGTTTAGCCCCCAGTGAGTGTCCAGCTCCTTCCTTCTCGTCGTTTAGCAGCGATCCAGTCCGCAGCCAGCACAGCCCGAGGCCTTACGACGCCGAGGGGCGCTGGCAGGTTATGCAGCGAGGTGTCAGCTTAACCTCAGGGAGCCGGTCTCTGACCTTCTCTGCTCTAGAAGGCCACATACACTTCGCTGCAGCCATCAGTCATGAGCCTTTTCAACTTTTGAAGCCTGCTTCCTAAATTTTCAGACACTAGATTATTGTAGCAAAGAACATCTCTTTCTGATACGTGTTTGTTACTCATATCTACATTCATTGACCGGCAAGATTTGATCTTGACTATCAGACCAGTCTGTATTACTCTGTCTGCTGTAGGATCACTAACAGGTTGAGGTGACATCGTACTCCAGTTAAGTACTAAGTTATTTTTAGGGAGATTAATTTCAGAGTTACTGCATTTCCAAAGTGATGACGTTCTCTCCCTGTCTAGCCTTGATCAAGTGACAGTAGGGTTCATATGCACTGTTCTCTTGTTTGAGTTTGGACAAATCATAGTTTTCACAAATACAAGCTTCTATGGATCATAATTTTGACATTTTTGAAATGTACCCTATCAGTATTGAGGACTATTGTTTCCAAAAAGATTTTTTTTTTTAATACTTAATGTGGCAATTCAAATAGAGGGTGATGCATTTTGTTTACTGTCCGGGCAGAGGAAGACTCCATCGTCTAAGCCAATGGACATTTGCCATTCTGTAATTATTCACTGATAGTCCATAAACCTTTAGAACCTTACTGCGAACTAGTGGTCCTGATAAACTTATTACTTCATTAAACTCTTGAGAGAGAGGACTAGCAGGTTTTGATCTAAATGTAATCTAGAAGGCATTAACTTCCAGGAAAACATATCAAATTCTGAAATTCAAGTGTTTAAATGATCCTGCCTATCTTCCGGTATTTCACACGCATGCTATAAGGTAGTGTAGATAAAGTTGCAGAATTGACATGGATTTATACCCCACAGTCAAATGCAAAAACTATGAAAAGGTAGAAGGTATTATAAAAAAATCATGTCCATTGAAACCCAAAGTCATATGTAACAGGCATGACAGTGAAATCACAGCCACAGGAAAAACCTTTAAGTGTTACCATGACAATGTATAGCAATATTGGGATATCAAGTGTGATTATCAATGTCACAAATAAGTGGTCAATCACAGACCTTTAGTAAGCTATTAATTTGTATAATTACTACTCATATATTCTATATTTATATAAAATTCACTGTTTTTTTCATTTTTAGGACAATATTTTAATAAATGCAGTCTTAATGAAACAGCTTTGAAAAGGGAGGAGTTATTTCTCAAATATTGAATGTACCCTCAAAAACATTACTTTTGAAGTTACAATTAGTAAAAACTCTAAAACAGAATTTTCTTTTGCAATGAGCATTCACAAATGGCACCTTAAAAACCAAATATTTTTTGTTATTAACTATTTATTATTTATTGTCTATACTTTATTTTTATATTTTATTATTTTAATTATTGTATATATTTTAATAGCTTTCTTATTTTAATTTTTAATTTTTAAATTTGTATTTAGCTTTGTATTATTTATTATGGAGTCTCATTTTACAGCTCCTCCCCTTTTTGCATTTTCACTTTGAAGTAAAGTACTTCAGTTTTCAGATATAGCTATTTTCTGGAGGTGCAAGTTTCTTTTCCAGTGAGAGAGTATGGAAGATCAAGTTTGTAATGCTAATTTTCCCACTGAACAGCTATTGTTGTCTCATGAAATTCTGACCTTTTTGCTTCAGGACACTTTCCATAGGGCTGTTCTTCTCTCTGTCTGTTTGCAAATGGCTGTGCCTAGTGACCAGTGGTTTTTACAAGTCGTTTAGGCTCCTCAGCCATTGAAAATTCAGTCTTTAGTACAAAAGAGACTCAAGTAGGGTCTAATTTTACAGAAGTTTCTTTAATTTTAAATATTTTTAAAGTAAAATTTATTCTCTTAATGTCAAAAGAAGCTAGTACTGCATTCTATATGACCTAAAGCAAGTTCTTGCCAAAGAATAGATTAGGGTAAAATAATCTTATTTAATTGCTGCATCTGAATTTGTTCCATATGGAAGAGGCTGATAGATTATTATTTCATGACAGATCCCTCGGTATCCAGCGTGCTTGTATGAACACATACTATCTTTCTTCCCTGGTTGTCCTTCTTTTAAATAGCAAAAACTTTTGGCTAGCTATGAAAGACCTTGAATACTTGTAAAACATTTACAAACAGACCTCTCTGGAACTGTTTTAGAAAGGTCCCAGAAAATAGCAGCTCTAGGTATGCTCAATAAAACTCACATTCCTCACTGTGGTGGCATGACAAATGATTCAGTACTAAGAAAGGGGCTAGTCAAGGCCATAAAACATCAAAAAGGGAGAAAGCACTGAGATGGACGTGTATGAATTACACTGATTCATGAATGCTAAGTTGCCCTTGGGCAGTGCTACCTCATGCAGCCAGCACTTATGCAGCTAATTAACTTTATGAAGGTAATTCTTTTCAGAAGGATGAACTGTTCTTGAACAATTTCTCCAAGTCTGGATATGCAAGACTTTTCTTCAGACCTTGAAATGAATTCTTCATTTGCAATTTTTCAATTCTTCAAGAAATAATTATTTATATAGTTGTAATATAAAACTTATATACATATAAATTTTTTGGTTTTGTTATTTGGGTTTCATTTTAAACTGGGAGTGAGGTAAGAATAGTCTCATTCCATTCTGAAGTAACTTAAAATGTAAATTAAGGATTTCAAACTTTTTCCCAGCTTAGTTAAAGGACTTGGCAATAACAATATATTCACTGTATATAATAATGATTGAGATATCAGAAATAACAACAACAGTAATAATAATAATAATATTAATTATTATTATATTAATAATAATAGTCACAGGTTGAGTCATATCCTAGATTGATCTACCTTACTAAGAAACTAACACCAAGTATTTGAAGAGTTGAGAAATGAAGATCAAAATAGTTCACATACTTTTATATCTAAAAATTGAGATGGTCACAGCAGCAATGATTCAGTGCCCTAATCAGCAGATTAAAGAGCCATATTCCAGTTTCCCCTCTTTTTTTGTTATTTTTTCATTTTTCTTTTGTCTTCTCTTCTCTTGTTTTTTGAAAAAACTTACAACTATGTATTGCACAATGGAGCAGTTTTATCAGGGGGAAGAAAAAGCATTGTGCCACAGAGGTTATTGTCTGTGAGGACACTCAATGGTTCGTGTGTGAAGGAATTGCTTTTGAGGACAGGACACTTGAGTCAATGTTCCTGATACCCCTCTTGAGATATTGAGTGATCTAGCCAAAAAGTGATTATTCAACAGGAAAATCCACAAATGCCAAAGAAATCTATGGGATGTTTTTAATGAGGCTGCTCTGAGGAAATTTATCGGAAAAATCCATGGAAGTTATGGAAAATAATGCCTGACGTTTGATGGCTTCTTGCTTTGGGATCAGCTGTGTTCTGAGTGGTTTGTTATTCTCAAGTCTTGGTCACTTTTCTGTGTTAACATTTTTTACCAAAGCTAAATATGGCAATATTATATTGCAAAAAATATTCTTGACATCACTAAGGCAGGAGGCCAAAGGGCCCATGAAAGAGTTCTTAGTAGAACATATGGAGACATGAAACTGGTAAGCTGCTATCAGCCACCAGACCAGTTTTGGAGAGGCAAGTTTATTGGCATCTCACAGTATTTATCATTTTATTCCTCTTCTTCCATTGAAAAAAATCATTCATCTTCTCCAATTAGAAATTAATGTCTAGAATTTCCTTTAAACCGTCTCTCCTCCTCATTGATTATTAATTATTCTGTGAAATTTCAGGCAAGTAAGAACAGTCTTTCTGCATAATGTCAACATGCCTCAGTTTGGTTTTTTTGCACACTGTGAAGCTCTGGAATATTGTTGTATAGTGATTCATAAATTTACCTAAGCAGTTATAGTTGGAAGCAATCAATCCTGGGGCTTAGCATTGCATGTAATAAATCCTGAACAATTTTAATACTTTCTATATAGGTAATGAAAGGAATACATTTGTTACAAATCAAAAATATTTATAAGTCAGAAGGAAACTGGAAGCTCATCTAATCACTCTGGCAAATAGATATAGAATTTATGATTTTCAATGTACTGTAGAAACATCCTCATTCTTAGAAAGCTAACTACTACTAAAGAATATTTTTGTAATAAAGATGGGCAGTGGTTTTCTATATCCTGTCTTCAGCATACTGGTGCAGGAGAACTGGAAAAGCACTAAGAAGCATCACTAAGGAGAAGATGGAAAGAACAAAGAGCATAGCTATTTCAGCAGGGCTATAATTTTTAAGTCAGTACACCCTTCACTAGAAATGCCTACTTGGAAATTTACCATTAAACCTCTGTATAGTGAGTCATTTCCAACCCACAGAAACCAAAATTACTCTAGAGCTTCCTAACTTTAACCAGAAGCAGCAGAGTAGCAGAGTGAAAAGGGAAATTTGGCAAGCAAATAATCTCTATATTTATGCTCAGTGAACCACTGTTCTGTATGGAAAGGATGTAAACTGAATATCTAGTCTGATCTTCACTCTCTGTCAACAAATTTCTCTGCTAACTAGCTGTAGTATACTTCAGATATTCTTGAACAGCAGATCCACTAAAATTCTGCATGTGGTTTCAGAGTACTTAAAGCCAAGTCATGAAAGATTTAACTATACAGCACAATACACAGATTAATCTGCTTCCATATTTCTGCTTTTAGTAAACACAATCTTTAATATAGGTTCATGTGAGTACATGAAAAAAAAAACCACAACAAAAATAATTGTCCATGTTTGACAAGAAAGTGCAAAGAACAGCCAGCTAATGAGGCTCTACATTTTTTAGTGAAATGATGAAGAGATGCCCCATCAGTTTATTTCTACTCAACTTTTTTTTCCCCTCATCTCCTTCAGGCACATAAGACCAGATGAAGAATTGCATAAGAAAATTCTTGTCTCAAGTTTCAGACAGTCCTACTCACATCTGAATTTAAATAGTCTGATTAAACACTTTTTGTCCATTTTTTACAAAACTACTTGAGATTTCCCAAATCCATTTAGAATTTTTCTGTGTCCTCTGCTAGTGAATTGATCTCATTAGCATATAAGCCTGAGAGTGCTCATGTGAGCCCTAAAACTAATGTTTTCAGCCTTGTGAATGATAGATACCCTGTGTAAGCCAGAGAATGGTTATTAATTGAGAGAATGAATGAGGAAAAACCACTGCAAGACATTTCTTACACAGTCTATTAAGTCATAGTAGTTTCTAATTTATTTTTAATTGAAATTTTAAAAAAATGTTATCTTACCCTTGTTTCTTGTCTAATATTTCTCTACATGTTGAATGCTCTAACCACCATAATATTGACTGTGTATTCACAATGCATACACAAAGTCTAACTGAAAAATGTAACACTGTAAGGAGAATAAAGAGGAAAAGAAGAAAGTCACTCTTAAGGGGGGACAGCAGTAAAGTCCTTCTTTTTTACTAGAATATCAAGAGAAGAGATCTTCCAGTCTTTCTGACTGCAGAATGACACTTTAGAGTGTCTTGAGCAACACAGATAAAAGAAAGACACCTTTAGTGCTTTGATTTACTCAGGGGTATCACTAGTTGGAAATGCTGAAGTATCACAGATCTCCATTTTATGTGGATTGATACAAGAAATGTACGTTTCAGAAAGTGGCTGTTGCCTATGCTAGAAGAATGCTTAATTTAACAGGGTAGAAGTGCAGAAATCTCTCTTCCAAAATAGCAGAACAGGATACTTTTTGGTAGAATTTCAGCCCTGTCTCTAGTGATGACACCTTGTTGTTTAAATTACCCTATCCAAAAATGTGTAATAAACAAGAAAGTTATTTTGGCAATATTCCTTTGTACATTAAAAATGAAAATGATGAATTTTATTAAACGATTACAGCCTTCTCTTTGCAGTAGTAGCTTAAATAAAGTATTGTGACTGGACATTTGTTTTTTTCAACAGAGAATTTTATATCCTTTAAAAAAGGGAAAAACTGGGCTAAACAATGACATCAAAAGCTATGTAAAGGAATACCCAATTATATTTTGCTTAAAGATGAGGAAATCCTTTGTGATAACATGTTACTGTCTACCTTTCTTGGTAAAACTTCATACATGCTAGTTTACAAAGGGTTTTCTCTTGTGGGATTTCCTCAATAGAAAGCTAGTCTGATATTATCCCCAGCAGTAGTTCCCTGAAGAAATAAGTGTGCAGAGAAGGTGGTAAATCAGTCCAAGTTCTCACAATGTTACTTTCCTGCATAATTCTAGAGGATTTAAAAATGGCTCAGGTTTTACAGTCATAGATATTGCAGGGCAGGGAGGAAATGTTCAGAATTGCTTCAGGGAATTATCCTTACTTGTAAGAGAACATAGAAGCCTTCGCTGAAGTGAGGTGGATTTCTGATGGCTAAATCCAAGCATGCCATTCTAACACATCTCTGCTCAACAAAGTGTTGTTTTCCTTTTTCTGCTTTAGCTCAGAAATTAGACTCCTTGTACAGGACATAGCAGATGTCAGTCACAAGGGCCTAAAGGAAATCTGCCCTGGACTTTAGTCCCATGAAGGGGTTTACTCTTCCTTCCCAGTCATTCCTGGGACCACCAATCCTAACCATACACCCAGGGCCCCTACCAGCCTCAGGGATGCTGCATAGTAATGCCTGGCTGCTGCTCCAGCTCCCAAACAGGGCTCTGTAAGTGGTTCTTCTCCTGCAGGGATCCTGGGACGTGCATCAGAGCTTGCTCTGCCCCTCGTACAGCCCTCTCCCTGGGGCAGAGCTGGGACGCACAGTGCAGGCTCATCTCCAGCCTGACCGCGACCACCCTTGCTCTCTGTGTCCAGGCCTGTGGAACTACACGTACTGCTGAGGGCATGGCCAGCCTCACCTCACTGTGCCTTGGCAGAATTAAACCTAAATGTTATTTCTTCTATGGCTTGTTCCCAACAAGAGCCATATGCTGGGTTTCTTTGTGTGGATTTATCAATCTGTAGCCCCTACCACTGAAATTATGCCTCTGCAAAATGAATTTAAGTTTCATTTTGCAGAGGTACAACTTCAGAGGTAGATTTCAGACCAAAGAACCTGTGGGTGAGGAGATATCTGGTTTCCAACCTTAGCTCTAACAATCTTTTTTGTGTTTCATTATAAGTAGTCCTGAATAAAATCGATTGTCTTTTATGTAAATCTTGATATTGGCAACTTCCTTCATTTCACAAGGAATTTTTAAGAAACATTTCTCACTCTCTTTTGTTCTTTGTCCTTTGCTTTTTCTCTATCCCAGATAATCTTTTCTGTATAGAATCAACAAGATGAGAGACCCTCCCTGCTGTTATAAATAAACTATCTTGTTGATTATTGCATTTGCCAAGGAGATAAGAGATGAGAGTTTGCATTCCCTGAGACAGAAACTGGCACTGACCCTAGGTCTCTTCTGTTCTGGGGAAATGAGTTAGCCAGTGAGGTATTTTATGAAAAGAAGAAAGCAGTACAGCAGCATCACTGACAGTGCTTTACAGAAGGTCATCCTGCTTTGTTTCTGTAAAACAATTAGTTCTAAAACTAAGAAAAGCTGTGGATTTATTTTGCACCCGATTGACTCTACAGTCTATGAAAATGCCATCTCTGAAGCTTTTCCTTTGATTGGGACATAATGCTCCAATATTAGAGCCTAGTAAAAAAGAAAAAAAAAAGAAAAAAGGAAAAGAAGTAGAGCTTAAGCTAAAATCTTTTCCCTCAATCATAATAATTTTAGAGTCTCTAGTATTTCACCATCCAGTTTTTTAAAAGGTAAGAAAAGTTGGGAGGCATTGTTGGGAAGGCATGGTTGGCAAGGCACAGGCTAAATATGTATTAGTAATTAAAAAAGGCAAGGAATTATTCTGTGGCCCTGAGGATAAATGGAAGGATAAGTTCACATTATACATTTTTCCCTCTCTTTCTTACCAAAATGGGTTGAGCTTGTTCATACTTCCTTGTTAACACAGTTCTTGATATGTGATGTATTGTTTGAACTTGTGCCTGGGCTTTGGCTGGAAAACAGTTCTCTTGTGTAAAATACTTGCTAAGTTCTATTTTCACAGACATAGTCATTGACCAGTGTAGAGCCCTTGCTCAATTTCAGGACTAGCCATTGAGTATACACATTAACAATACAATCCGTAAGAAATAAGGTTAAAATAATAAATGTAATAATTAAATAGATTTTAAATCTGGCAAAGTCTGCCTCTTAGAGAGATATATGGAATCATATTGTAACAAAGCTCCTGATTTTACTGAATAACACACAATTTCACCTCTCAGAAGTGGGATTTATCACCTTATTCTTTATATTTCTCTGTTAATAGTTCTATCATGTTTTTTCCACTCAATGTTGAGAGCAAAAAATAATTTCATTTGTATGTAGATTCAAGAACCTCTTCTTATCTTAATTGAAGCGTTAACAGCCTAACAAAAATACAGCAGTATTTCTAATACAAAGTTTCTTAAAACTTTTATTTCAGGATATTTACAATTCTTGTACAAAAAACTGTCCACGCTTTGTGCTCACACTTTTACTATCCTTCTGGATGGTAAGGATGATGGGGTTAATCTTCAAGAAAAATGAGAAGAATGAATGAGAAGGGGGTTCGCATATGTGCCACCAGGTTCCCTTATTCTTTACCACAATCTCCCTGACATTGATGGTGGAGATTTCTTCCACCTGTTCAGTCTGCTTGGAGTTATTTTCAGGTGTTCTTAAAAAGACCTATTGACCTTTCTTTCCTTTTTAGCCCACATGTTCATTATGCAGCCATTCCTCACTTTTCTTAGACCTGTATCAGGTATAGTTAGACCATTACAGAATCAGAATTAAGCTACATCAAAATAAGTCACTGCAGAAAAAAGGTAAAACTACAGGAAAAAGCCCTCCTGAGCCTTGCCTTACACTTCCATGCTTTGAAGTCACAGGTGAAACCAAACCACAGCTGCACATGACAATTACCAGTACATCCCAAGGCCGAGGTTAAATCATTGTGAAGCCTGCAGCTTATGGCCAAGAACATTAAATTGACTGAGAGAAGTGGCCTTTCACTTGGCAGATTATTACATTGTTTTAAAATCCTTGCTCACTGCAAATAGGGAGAAGGAGTGTAACTCAGAATTTCTACCAGCAGAAATTCAGGAACTAAATGTTGGGCATACAACACTCACGTCCAATTTTGTGTCTGCCTGTCTCTTAGGGGCTTTAAAAGTTTACAATTTCAGTCATACCTATAAATGCACCTATAAGTACACCATTTATGCATGGAAGAATATACAGCTGATGTCACACTGGATGATTTAGCATTTTTTTCCTGTTGTTTGTGTATTTTTTTGGATTTTTTTTAATTTGGATTTTTTTTCCATCACAACGCACAGTATTGAATGAAAAAAATGACAAGAAAAAACCAATACATAGGGGTAAGATTCTGTGTCAGATGTCATTGAAATTAGTGGTCCTGATTCTGTATCAAATTGCAGAAAGCCGCACTCACTTCACTGGAACTTCTCTCTAAGAAATGAAAAATCATAGGAGATTTTTTTTATCAGAAAATTATAATGCATTCAGTGTTCCATGAGGCAAATGAAATTTGCTGAAAATTATTAAAATTTATTAGCATCCTTGATCAATGTTTATGCTGTCTGTATTTGACTGCCTTTCCCTTAATATTCCACTGAGCATTGACTGTGTACAGATTATATAGTTTAGTCTAAGAGTTTCAAAATATTTTAGCTGTTACAAACTGTGAGACAAAATAACAAAGCTGATAAATAATAGTCTCATATTAACCTTTTACCTATTACCTATTACCTTTTACCTCACATTAACCTTTTACCTATTTTTAAATCAACAGCATCAGTATTGTGACTTCACAGAACCAACTCATTGTCCATTACTCCTTTGTTTGCAGCTGCTAAATAGCTTTTTGGTGTTCTTAAATAAAAACTCAATAATTTCAGTATTATCAGCATTATTTTTCAGTACATGTGATGAATACTTTCTTCACAGAGACAGTAAGTACTCATCAGTAAGGTAGAAATGAGTTTTATTTTTGTAATGCAATTCTATAATACAGCCTCTTTACTAGAATGTGATACATACTATTTATTCCAAAAAGCCCACCTTAAAATCCTACATGCTTTGTCATTTAGATATTATATGGGGTACCAAAGTCTGAGATTTGAGCACCATACAGTATAAAAAATCTTCAATGATTTGCATTGTTCTAATAATTGGCTGCAAACCCAAATCATTCCATATTAGCAACAAACTACACACCCTATCCCCTCCCCTGGTGTTGATCCCTAAGGCCTTGCATCAAAACTTCATGAAAACTCTTTCATATTAAAAACTGGAGCTGTGTAATTTCCAAATACTTCTGCAATTCTCTTTACAGTAAAATAAGGCAGAATTTTTACAAGAGAACAATTGATATTGTTGCAAAAGAGGCCATTAAGACAGTCCAAATGAAAATAGAGGATTGAATGTTGGAAAGAGTATCCTGGCTGAAGAGTTGCAAACATACTACCTAAACTTTCATTAATATGTAATGACAAGCAAGAATCCATTCCTCTAATTATTTTGTAGTAATATTAAACAATAGTCTGCCTACATTTAAAAAATTGAAATTTATATTTTTTCTCATTTATTCAAATAACTGAAAGGTACAGCTATGTGGATGGCTGTTATCCCTCTGTAAATATGCGAACTTGACCTCAATATTTAGAGTCTTCTTAGTACAATTGTAAAGTAAATATGGAAAACTGAAAATACATGTTTCCTCATGTCCAAAAAATCCCAATCCCCACCTTTTTAACAGCCATACTTTTGCAGCATCCCAGATTTTCTTCTTATGTGAACTTTTCATATAAATGTGATCCCTTTCACATACACTGTCTGAGGTAAATCATGAAAAATTCAAAATAGATCATTTAATCAAAGTTCTTAATTCTAGCAGAGATTAAGTGTAAAAAGTGTGATTCCTGGTTAAAAATGTGCAGATGATGAGTTTAATCAATGCTCATAGGTGAAAGCAATATACCATTGGAGAGTAAAGATTCTGTGGAACAGCAGCAACAGAAGGTGGCTCAGTGGTCGCATTTGCACAGGTGGCTTTAAAATATGTTCTGTGTCAACTATCTAAAACCTCAACCTGCTTTCATTGAAGCTGATGGCAAAATTCCCATTGAATTCAGTAGGGGCAAGAACGAAGTTCTTATTATGCCTTCAGAGAAATTAATCTCCTCTTCAGTTCTCATGTACTATAAATATGCAACCTATAGTTGGAAAATGTCATATAATTAGTGTTAGAGAAAAACACTTGCAAGAAAATAGTGCAAGAAAAACACTTGCAAAAGTAGACACTAGCTGAACATCTGATAAACTTTAAAATATTGATAGTCCTTGTTTTCTTTGAGCTTTTCTGTTTCACAAACTGCTATTGACTATGTGAGTCATGCGAGTTTAGTTCCAATTGTTAACATTATGCAAATCTATTTTATGTTGAGTAATGCAACAAATTTCATTTGGGATTTCTAAGTCTATTAAAAGAGAAGATACCCTATTTGACATAATTAGAGAAGTAGAATAAATTGTAAATTTTTAATTGAAAATTATGATTGTATAAATATTTTCAGAGCTCAGTCCTAACTCTCAGTTTGTCCAATCACACCAGTAAACAAAACTTTTTTGCAACAAGTACCAAAATGTATTATATCTGTAGCTACTTATGTATCATTTTTCTGAAGTATAATCCAATGGGATTTGGCATCATTCCATTGCTTTATTGTAAGTATTATTAATTATTTTTCTGTCATTTCACTAAGCATTCAGATAGTTGCTGTTGCACACTTTGTGTGCTCTGCCATATCAGTTATTGTGGTTGATACCAAAGGGACTATCCTTCCTTTATAAACCATTTTTAAAAATTACACAGCTTTAATAGTTTATGCTTTTATAGTTTTTGTTGTTAAACACTGCCAAGAGGAATGAGACTTAAGCTGTGAGTTGTAAGTATGTGTTCTTCAGTCATAACTGCTGGGGAGCAGGATTTCAGGTCTCTGCTCACCATTACGCATAAATAGTTAATTCTTTGGGTTATCTGGGAACATTGCAGTCAGTCACCTGCATAAATTAATTAATGAACAGGCTTGAGACAATGGCTTGAGATGGGTGACTGTTTGAACAATCACAATAACATAATTCACTAATAGTTACAGAGGCCCTTCAGATGCAAGCTTTGGACAGCTTGGCATCTCTTTTTCTGGCTAGTTCAGTTTGGGTGCCTGTGTTGATTAGCATTCTGTATGGAGTCTTCAAAGAACTCACCCAGGTCATTCCTGCTACTGACATGACTGAATTGTGTCCAGGTGAGATACTTGTAGACAACAGAAGAAACTCTTCCAGCAGAAATAGTTGCATAGGACAGTTTTTCTATGTAGAAGTTTAGGAGATGTTTTGTGTGCATTTTAAATGTACCAACAGTGATGAATTGTGATAGTTAGTCACAGAAGATGACTGGAGATCTGATCCTCTGTGCAAGTATTACATCACAACAAGATTCCAATAAATTAAGTTTTTCTTGCTTTTTATCCAGCAGTATCAGAGTGCAACAACACTATTAATGAGTTAGTAACATAAGTAACAAGCACCCAATGACATTAGGATTCTTGAAATATTCTTCCTGGCCTGAATCTGCAGAAGACAGTTTTCCTGCTTTCCTCCTGGTGCCATGCCATACCTATCTGTATCATGCTGCCTCAGTTTGTAATCTGTCCCAAGGAGCATTAGTCTGAGCAACAGTATAGAGCTCCTAATGCTCTTTCTGCAGAACTGAATTGTTTTCTAGCTTCTATTGACTGTAGTGTCTCCATGCAGAGATCAACATTTAAATATGTTGACTTCTACTTCTCATGTCCAGTCAGTTGAACTGCTCTTTTACAAATGCTTGCTGTGGTATCCTTTGACTAGAGCAGGAGCTTATACACCTAAATTTGGACACCTCAGTATCTTGACTCCAATGCCTGATGTGTAGTATCCAAATCTGCATGGAGCACAGTGTTTGATATCTGCCAGGTGTTCAACATAATAGTGGGAAAGAAAATTAAGTCGGGAACTGGCCATTGAAAACTGAAATGAAATAGGTACTAAAAAAAATATTACACTTTTAACACTAAGGAGAGCTATCTATTTAAAGACCTTCTACTGGCAGGTCTTTAATGAGAATCAAATATCTTTCTTGAAAAAAAAAAATTGTCTTCAACTGCCTTCCTTTGAACGGTTGTGTTTTTTCTTCCTTCATATTTTCTGAAAAATCCAAGTTAATTAAGAATATAAAACTTTGTGTTACTGCTATTTTGATGAGGATACAGATTTTTCTTATCAATTAAACAAAAGGGAAAATAGTACTGTCAATCTGGATAATGATTCTGCATATTGATCAAACATATTCCTTATTAGATTTTTGAGACAGAACACTGCAGTTTAATATCTAATGATTATTCTTATGCCAATCTGAGCAACGATAATTAGAGTGTGATTAACATTGTGATTGAGATCTGTGTCTATCTCTTCTCCTCAGATGTTTTTGCCAAGTTTTCTCTCTGGCTGAAGTGCTGGTACAAATTGCTGGTACAGATTTATCACGTCTTTAAAATCTTGTACTTAATGATTAAATGCCAGAATTTTTATACAGCAGTAAGTAATATGAACAAGAATATTCTGACTGTGGCTGACATTTTTAAAGGTTTTTCTTTTCTTTGGACATGTCTAATCTTCCACATCTATTATCCTGTACTTTTAATAGTACCCATGTATTGTGTCTTAACAATTCCTAGGTGTACTCAAGGTCCATGAGCAGATTTTTCAGCCCTCTTTGGGGAACACTGAATTCATTGCAATTCAATCCGTGAATGGAAGCTCCTGAAAAATACATGTTGGACGAGTGTATTATGTTATCAGGTTCTTTTCAATGATAAGGTCAGAAATGTTCTTAAGTACTTTAAAACAGAGCATTTATAAACTTCCTAGGCTGATGCAGCCTAGTACAGACCACTCTTTCCAGCCATCAAACTTGAGACAGCTTAGAGTTCAGTATTGCCAAGCTTTGGCCTGAAAAAAAATAATCTTTAAACACGTCCACTTGGTCATTAGCATACCTGTCCAGAATAATTTGAATGAGAAAAGAGTAGCATTTGGCACCTGCCCACTGCCTGCCTAGACCTAGAACTTATACATAGAAATTTCCATCAAGGAAGAATTTTCTGCATAATTTCAAAATGATGAGGGCATTGTGTCCATCACATTTCAAAATAATCTGCTTGGAGATAGAGGAAGAAAGTGGTGTGGGTCACCTATATGTCCTGTGGCTGCTTTATTACTGTGTAAAAAAGTGATCAAGATCCAGGGTATATGAAGGAAAAAAATGAGGGCACATAATCAACTGCCTCATGATGGGCTCTAGGTTCCTGACTCTACTTCAGGAACATTTATGTGTTTCATGAATTAAAGACATTGGTTTGATTTACTAAACTGTAATTTCATGAGAAAATTACAGTTTAGTAATTTTCTCATGTTTAGTAATTCTTTTACCATCAGAATTGTAAAAGAAGAGCGCAGCAAGGATTACTTATGAGACTTGGTTTTGTTTTCAATTATTTTTATAGTCTTTAGACATCTTTATATGCCTTTTAAATAATTTTTGTGAATTTTCTTTTAAATATACAATAAAACTTCTGGCAGATGATGTGTAAGGAGCATTTTTTCTTTTTTTCTAGATTAAAAAATCTTGAGAAAGGAAGGAGAAGAAAATTTTTTCTTTCACTTTTGATGTGAAATAACCATAGAGTATCTTCTTCAAATATTTACTGATCTGTTCTGCCTTGCATTTCCCAGTTTCTACTAAAGGGTATATTGATAGTCTGCTGCAGTCTTCTGATTTTACTACTAGTCATGACACTGTGAACCTTCTGGAATCTTCTCTTGGGTCATCCATTTTACTGGTTCTTGTCCTTGGCAAATTGCCTTAATGAATGCAACATCAAATTTTCTCCCATTGCATGTCTTGTTATGACTTAAAGTTTTACCAGGTAGGTAGGGACAAATCTGGTAGCTGCTCAGTGTGAAGAAGGAAGGATGAATGGGAACTGGCCATTAATCACTGGTCTGACTCAGGGAAGAGCAAAAGAGAGCTCTGAATGCACAAATCAACAAAGTCAGGCACAGCTTAAGGAGGATCAGCTCAGCCTGTCCAGGGTGTGCAGCTGTCCCCAGACAGGATTCAGCCAGCAGACAGATCACAGCACTATCCATGGAATTTTTCTTCATGTCAAACCAAAGATGTTGGCCACTGCTTTTTGGGGGGACTTTTTGGAGGAATGACTGAATTTCCAAGGAGTTTTTTTACCTTTTGACAAGGTATGCTGTAAATATGAATGACGTGGATGCATTTTCTCACTGAACTCCATGCATTTCTGCCCTCTAATTTAATAAACACTGTTAAATAAATAATAAGACAGTTTGTAACTAATTATTTATTACTCCTTTGGGAAACAGGGTCTCATTGGAACAGGTGCTGTCTCCTACCATGGATGCCTGTGGTACCATGCTCATCCTGCTGGAACCCTCTAATCCCTAATGTTTTACAGTTAATGACCAGGATCAAAGCAAGAAATCAATCCAGACAAAAATATTTTATCCTTTTCCTAAATCTGGACTTAATGGATCTTAACCTACTCTCATATACAATAGCATCACTGGGTAGAAGTGAAGGACCTGAATCTGATCACATTGTCACTTTAGGAAGACAATACGTCCTCTGAAATGAGAAGTAACAATGTCTGTTAGATACATCCAGCTATTCATCAATGTTTCTGGAATCATAGATTAGAAAAAGATACTTTTCAGCATGGTAAAAAATGCAAAAAATAATAATAACAAAAATGTTTAGAGTATTATTCTTGGGGCTGTATTTATGCCCGCACTTCAAAGAAGTTTTCTGAAACATTGCAAATGGATTTAGGTCCCAAAGTCATGGAAGGAAGGGAAAAAGCAAAATGGTACCTTGGCTTTAGACTAAGACTTTGGGAATTCAAATGAGTGAAATGTACCAGACCTAGAAGTAGTTATTCACTTTATGTTGAGAAGATAATGATAAAACCAGAAGTAGTGCAAGGAACTTTCCCTACAATTCTCTACAAAATTAAAAAGGTATAAAACTCCCTCTGTTAGCTGATTTCATTAGGGTGCCTTTAAATTAGAGCAAAGTTCATTTTGTTAGCTTTTAACAGACTCTATTAGGACAGTCTGGTTTTGACTCGCAACAATGTATGATCTCTCTTGCCAGGGCGTTCAATTTCTTCTTAAATTAATTCAAATCCTCCCTTGTAATTTAAAATTTTTATTTGTCATTGTCAAAGAAACATCAATTATTTCTGGCTCTGCCCTCAATTTGGCTGCAAGAATCAGTCTCTCGGTACTGTTTAAAAACTTGTTAGGAATTTCAGGAAGGGTACTGAGCAATCTAATGATAATTATTTTTGTCATTGTTAGCTTGATTAATCATGTAGCCTTTGTAAAGGAGTCTGATAATGGTCCTGTATTCCACAGGAATATGAATTGTATAGATTAAAAACATAAAATGTGACTTGGTTGGGAGTTTCTAAATAAATATAGGATATGAATTAATATGAGTGGAAACTCTGCTTTGTAGGCAGGAAAGTTAATTTTCATATCTTTGTTTTGTATCTCATGAACATCAGAATCTCATTTATTTTCTTTCATTATCTTTTGCCTAGATTGAATTTTCACAATAATTTTCTTTCTTTATCAGAAGTTGTAATGTCATAGTTCCATAACTATTTAGCAAGAAGTCTGATAATGGCAATACTCACTCTGATGTCCTCTTCAAACTCCATATTGAGGAGAACACACAGTCCTTTCAGATGTGTCACTCTTTCTGTCACTAGCTTTTTTTGAATGTGGATAGGACCATATGTGCTGACTTAATGGATTATGAGCAGTACAATTATATGCCTGCAGAGAAGACAAGGACTGCAGGAGGCAGGATGCCTGCAGGATAAGGTTTGCCTTCATTTAAAAAATCTCAGACATATAACCAAATACAAACTATGGATTCATTTTTAGTGATACCCATAGAAAAGTTCAATGAGTTCATTCTTTCTCTAGAGAACCTATTTTTAATAAAAACAGTTGAAGCTAATGTATTCCTTTCCCACAGGGGTCCACAGTCTGTCAGCAAATGCATTTTTCCCATGAAGCCCACAAGTTTTCAGTGTTACAGGACACAGTCTCTGGTAAACAAGGTCACTTGTCCTTACTAAACAGAATTTTAAGCCTCAAGCATACTCATTTAACTAATGAATTTATAAATTAATAATGTAATTATTTCCTCTTTGTAAAGGAAAATATTTAGATGAGAAAGAGAACAAGGTCATAAAACAGTTACTGAAATTCTCTGTGTGTCATGAGGTGCAGATTGATTTAGCACAGCCTAAAATTTCTCACAACTTGTTGTTTTAACCAGAGAAAGCCCAGAACTTACCCTAAGAGTTGAGGATCTATTCAGGACAAAAACTTGAATAGTCATACTCTTGTGGCACTGTTACATAAGAAGTAGCATCTAAATTTGTTGAGAGGATTAAGCCTCAATCTCATCTTAGTTTTATATTGCAGTCCTCTTGTTCCAGTATGCTTGGAAAGTAGTCACAGAATAATTTGCTCATTTTTCCTCACTTTTTTTACTTTATTTTTGTAATTTGACAGAGGAAATATTTGCTCCTCAAGTGTCTGTATAAAAAATTTAGGGGAGAAAAGAGAAACTTCATAATAGGAATGAGTGAAAAGAGGGGGAGGCAGGAGTTCACAGTCTCTGTGACTGACCACCTTGCTCTGGATTTGGCACAAATCCAACACGATTTGCAATCTCTGTGCATATCTTCCCTTTATGCAGAAGTGCTGCTAACTCAGCAGGGTGCTTCTCTTCCATCAGTGTTGAGCTGGCTGGGACTATGGTTTAGGCACACTGATAATTGTCTGTCTGGAACGAGGCTAAAGCAAGTACTGCAATTTTCATTTGAACACTTAAATTCTTGAGAACAATCAAGTGTTTTACCCCAAAATTCACCCTTCCTGAATTTGGAGGCAGATTTTTCTCCAAGATGAACTGCAGTCAGAAAATAAACTTGTCAAAAAACCTGTGTGCAAGGATTAAGTTATTTAGATAAATGTTAATTCTTCATTCATGCACCTCAGATAGAGTTAGAAGGGAAAGAGATACTATTAGTATTCAGAAAACAAACAGTGTAGGCCAGGAGTTTATATAAGGTATTTAAGAGACAAAAAAATCGACTTGACAGACAGGTTGAAGGCAAGGACATCACCAATAATATATCAGGAATATTTTCTGAGAGCAACAGTCCTTGGCAGTTATTAATGTAGCCCTGTAGCGCAGGAAATGTAGTGTTGCCACCACTTTTTAACAGATTATAGGATCAGAGATGAGACTTGCCAGGCTTTATCTAAAGATCTTCTGGCCTACAAGGGATTTTGTTTCAACTTCTTTAGATATAAAGACCATTTTATAATGACCAGGTCTGATCAGTTTTATTTTTCATTATATAATTTTGAGGAACAACCATGCACTTATATTTTTAGAAGAAAATTGCTCTGCATAGAATTATATATTCAGCATATGATTTAATACTTGTAACTCTAGAATAATGATGTAGTGCAGAATGCAAGTGTGGTATTTCAGCAAAGGCCTTGAAAGTGAGGATCCAGAATGCAGTGCTGAGGAGTAAAACTTTAAGAGGATAGCTGAGACACAAGATGAAACTAGAAACCTCTGAGATGTAAGCCAGATGAAAAAATTGAGATCGAGAATGATGTAAAATCGGTTTGGAGAATGAAGAACAAGTATCTGATATAATTAAGACAGGCTACATCTAGCAAATATAGATGTAACATGGAGGTGTGGACAGATAAAAGAGAAACAGTAAGTATGAAAGAAAAAATTTTAAAACACCTCTAATATATAAAAATGTCCTGTATTAAAAAGAAAGTAAGAAACTGTCACCATCATGATCTTCCCTATGAGAGGCTTGGGAAATTATTATCTTGCTGTAAGCCTTTCACCACATGTCAAGGATAAACCACTCAGAAACACTAGAAGTGTGACTGAAAAAGTAGAAAAGAGAGTATATATTAAGAATAGTGAGTGTAACAGTTGTAATATTAGTGATATTTTCCACAATACTATATTTTTTTCAGTATTTGCAAAATCTATACTTAGACAGCTAAGAATTCAATGTTGCTAAAAATGTATGTGACTTAGCTTTACATATTAGATGTGTTTCTTTTTGTTTCAAAAGAGTGTTTGAGTAAATGCTAGTATCTGGGACTAATTTTTAATGGTGGGTTAAAATACTTAATACATTAGTGAGATCTCTGGCTTTCTAAAGTTACTAATGTAAATGGCTAAAAACAAAGGTTTTTATAGTATTGTAGACAATGTTATTTATCAGCATATGCTGTGTTTTTCAAGGACAACGGTAATACATCATAAGATTTTTCAGAATGCCTAAACAATGTATTATCTGTTCTGTTCAATTAATTCCACAAGATTGAACATCTAATTACCCTGTTTTAAGCAGCTCCATACTTTAATAGTAATTTGGAACCCATTATCCTCAACATTAGCTCTAGTTCACTATTACTTCTCCGTTTTCTCTCAGAAAATACAGCAGGTAATTTGGTGCAATACCCTGATACACAGTCTTGACAAAAGCATTTGAAGAGCCAAATACTATGAGGAACAGAGCTAAAAAATAACAGAGAAAATCACCGTAGAAATAGACACCTGCTTGCAAGCAAGCAAGCAAACTCTTCATAGGCTGCAGTTTTAAATCACAAAACACGGTCCAGCATGATGTTCTTCAGGATCACTTTTAAAGATTGAAAGCAAATAGGTTGACGCAGATGGAAAATTAAGTTTTGACTGTATATGAAATTCTCTTTGGTTCAATATTTCATTATGTATCTTTCTGTTGTTTTTCTCAGATGACAGACTTCAGGTCAGAAATAGTCTGCAGTGTTCAGATGTGTTCATGTTAGATGTCCAGGGAGCAGGGCTATGGCTGCTGTCCACCATGAGATTTTTCTGGAAGCCTTATGTTGTTAAGTCTCAAAACAATCTTTAAAGGTAACTGGAGAAGTACCATCCATTTGAACAGTGTGTATTATGTGATGACTACTAAGAATCTTCCTATTATGTCAATCATTGCTATTAACATCTTATTATTTATCTTGATTAACATTTTCCTATAATTATATTTTTCACTGTTTTCTCTTTTTCACAGCTTCCTACTACAGGGAACATAATTTGCTATAAATTGAATTAATTAAAATATTTTTGACCAAAGCAACAAACTACTATGGGATATATTTGTTCCTTAAGAAGTGGTTACATTTTGCTGAGGGGCTAATATCTATTTCTTAGGTTTATATCTTATTTCTAAAGTCTGTATCTTTAATTTATCTGTTTATGTTTCTGTGAAGGGTTTAATCTATTCATGTGAAATTTTATTAAAATTAAGATTCTCTCATAATCTTTCCAATCATCATATGCATTTTCATTTTAACAGAGATTTAAGATCCCAAATAGGTTAACTGGCTCAGACAAAATGCCTGTAGTTTTCCTGCCAACCACAAGAAGGTGGACAGCCCTCAAGGTAGGAAAGAAGTGAAGAATGCTGTGACTAATGAAATTTAATAGATTTAGATCTGACCTCAGCCTTTGTTTTCTCTGTCATCTTGTCTTCTCCTGAGTCTTCATGTCAGAGATGCTGCTCCCTGTTACATCTGTCGCAGTGGAATCCTTGGCCCCTTCGTAGTGGCTGTCACTGAAAGGACACGCTATCGAAAGTGTTGAGGGAGATTTAATCTCTCTGTTGCACAGCTCAGTGATTTAGTAGGCTCAGCAATGTGACACACTGAATCAGGTCTGCCACTGATGTTAGGAGTCTCTGACTACTTGGTGATTATGTGTGGTTTTGTTGAACAGGTTATGCTACATAAAAGGAAAATGTGGGTCGTCAAGTAGGGTAGAACCACTTACAGTGAAGTGTCATGAAAATTCCAAATGGCCTTCATGCATTTCAGTAAACATTTTCCTCAAGCTGCATGCAGTGATTCCCCTAGAAAATTTTCCTTTCAGAAGCTAAATCCTTTTGTTAGGGTCTAGATAGGTCAAATAATGTGTCTAGGTAGTGTTAAATAATGGGGATGATTGCCTTCCCATTTTGGACAGAAGTATAAATAGAAAATGAAAACATGACACCTGTTGCTGCGGATTTTCTCAGCTCGAAGTTCAAGTCAGTTAGGCTAGGTATTTTGTAGATGCTTGACCTCACAGTAGCAGTTATGCAGTAATAGCACTTGGAAACAAAACAGCTTGGTTTTTATGACCACAGGACCCTCTTCAAGGACTGAAGACTTCTAAGCAGGGCAAAAGCATCCTTGCCAGCTGGCTTACAAATTTTTATTTAGTCACCAAAAGTAATAAAGCCTAAACCCCCTCACCTCTCTCTCCTATTCTAATTCCAAATCAGAATAGTTCATTTGCCTTTTTGTTGCCAAACTTACTTGAGTGAGATGAAATAATTTCTTGTAGATCAGAGAGCTGTCTCTACACTCATGTGATCCTTCTCTCAGAGTGAGGGAAGTGAATGAGTCAACATAAAGACAGGGAGATCATTTAACAATTGTCATCATGGCAAAAAAAAAACATGAATAGGGCCTAGGGGAAAATTACATTGCTGCCAATTAAAATAGGTTTGGATTGTGACAAAAATTAAAACACCTGCATGCACACACACACACACCTGTGCGCACACACACACACACATATTCCCAGTCTCATCTTCACTCCTTTCTCTTCTCTTTTGCCTCTTTTCTGTCCCTGAGCTATGCAAGACTGATGAGGAAAGAGGGGTTATGATCAGACCATAACTCTTTTGAAAGGGAATTTTGCCCTTAATTATTTTCCTGGAGCACTTCCATCCTGGCTGAGGGGCCCAGCCATGCCCTGCAGTGAGTGGGTTGGAGCCCTCTGGATCCAGCTGTGTCCAGCCCAGATTTCTCCCTGCCTCTCCTCACAGAGACCTCCTGCAGCCCCTGGAGCCAGTGCCTGGGCACAAGTGCATAGTATAATAACAAAACATAGTCAGGATTAAATGGGAGAGGAGTATTTCCTTATTATTACGAAACTGTACTTGCTAGTATGTCTTTTTTTATATGCTATCATATAATACTTTGAAAAATATACTTGTACTCACATGAGATCTATGTGATACCTACAGCAGCTGCATTCTTCTCAAGTCAGCTGGGTTCAATGATTAAAACATTGTGCAGCCTTTCTGTGCCACTTAAAGGAAAGGATAGGTAAAACGTTTTAGCAAAGGTAATAGCAAAATATTGGAAATTATGTGATCCACAGTCAGAGCACATTCACTGTGTAGACTTCCACTCTTGTTGGTCTCTGGAGATGCATGTGACCACCAGCAAATTGAAGGTTGCAGGGTTTTTAATTGCTTGCTGTCGGTGCATAGAGGCTGTATTTCATGTCGAGAATTTTAAGTTGTCCATCCTTCTTTTGTATCCTAATCATATGCATACGCACAAGAAAGGAACAGAGTCAAATCAAGTTATGAAGTTGCAGCAACACCTCTTGAATTACATGTCAAAAATTTCTCTCTGTTCTAGCATTTCTACATAGAATTGTAGAAAGAGGATCCCAACTGTTGTCTTCCAGATTTAGTCCAGAATTCTTTTGGCATGTGTTCAGTGTAGTGCTTTCTGCCATAAATAAATTTAGCCTTAAGAAAAATAAAAATATCCTAAAATAGTGAACTTTTTAATTTGTAGATCTGAAAATAGGGAAATATCCAACTGATGCACTGGAAGTTGAGTGGTATTCTAAAAGGAATACATTCTATACCAGGAACTCTTATTTGATTAATTAAAAACAACAACTGAGATACAAATGAAAGCAATAATTAAATGACTAAATTTTCAAAGACAGACCACATTATGCAGATGTCTAGGAATAAGTATCAATCTCTATGCTGCACCTATCTTTCCTGTTGTTCAAAGCTCAGATTAGTTGAATCTCCATGCAAAAAGGTTTGTCTTACCACCAAGGAAGGTTTCCTAACATTTGAGATCAAAAAATAAAAAATGCAGAGGAGAAATTGTATCCCAAGTAAAGTCATATCACCACTCTGAAAAACGCAGTTTGAAAAACAGTATTTCAAATACAACATTCAGTGTTTTTATGCCAGTGCCTTCTTGGTCAAGTAACACTGAAGTGAACCTTCTGCAGCAATTTGAAGAATAAAGTTTCTTAAGAATCAGTCATATGAAACTTAAAATGTAACTAACATTAATTGCATAACTTCAATATAGTTTTATTTACTTTGAGCCTCTTCTTACACAAACATGAAAAATAATGAGAGATTTAAATTAGGTGTAATATTAAGAATCAAAATTCTCTGCTTATTTCTTGAAAAGCTTTGGTCAAATTCTTATTTGAAGAATTACATTTATAGAACATGCTAGTGCAGAATAATTACAAACAACAGAAAATAATAGAAAATAACTTTATTAAATTTGGCTAAATAAAGGTAAGACTTATAATTTGTCATTTGACTTATAAATGACATTTTTCAAAATTGAATGCCATGTGCTGTTCGAGTGGTTTAAAAGCTGGTTGCCTCATACAAAAATATTCTACCAAGAAGTAGCTTGACAAATACTTTGTTGACAGGATCAGTACTAATGTACTTCTTCATCAAAAACAGACAGTATGTGTGGCATAGAGGAAAAAACCCAGCAAAATACACTAATTTGTGGAATCATAGCCCAAAAGCTTCGGGAAAACCTAAATGCACATTCATGTCCATAAACATTTTATTTTCAGCAAAAACTTCTATTTCAGTTGTTCTGCAGGTCCTGCTAGACCAAGGATCAGAGTAGCTCCAAGTAGTAGGGTTTCTTTATTTCAACAACTGTATAGAGAAATTTAAGTCTGTCATTGCCAACATCATTTGCAGTCTCTTTCACAATTTGTTGTCTATTGCAAGCACAGTACTAATACAGAAATTACTATATCAGTGTATGAGAAATTATTGTTTCACTGAGAATGATACTGGAGTAATCCATATCGCTGGCTTTAAAATTCAGCCTATTACAGTAGATAAAAATGAAAACTTCAACAAGAGTCTTTTAGGATAAGTGATGACTTTCTACACTTTCATTGTAAATCTCCAACAATCAGCATGATAGCCCTTCATGATTATTAACATTTAAATTCATATGGTAAACCTGGGGGTTTTTCCAATTCCAGTACTTTTTTCTCACTCTTCAAGAAAATCATGTTAAGATTCTTTGATCTATTTACTGCATTTATGTTTACAAAAATGCTTATAACACATAACATTCATTTATTTTTCTTACTGTACAAGAAATTGTCCTCAATTAATAGACAGAGTCTAAATTGCACAAACAGAATAGTAACAGAAATTGTAAACAGCAGTGTTGAACAAACTATTTCGATACAAAGGAAAGATATTTGTGAGTGTCAATATGTTCAATTAGATTATTTGACACATTCCCTTTAAAATCAGTCCTCCAATCAGGATGTTACTTGCTGATACAAATTTTGAAAACTGACATTAAAGTGCTGTGTTTTCATTAATTGTAACAAAACAAGAGAAAAATCAGTAAATTATTCTTATATTTCTCAAGACTGTTGTTTGAGTAAAATCTCCATTTGATTTTCATTATAGATTGAAAACTATATATTATTAGTAGTGACTATCTGAGAAATGAGTTCTAGACCTAATCCTATGGGTCCAGCTTTTCAAGTTAATTCTTTTTCCTTAGCTAAAATAATGTTAATTGCTCATAGTTTAACTATTCACTTCTAAAGAACAAAGAATAAGAGGAGAAAAGCCTCTGAGGCATTTTACAAGCAATGTTTTAACTATTTGCAACATTTTTCTTTTGGAGAAATTTTACTTTAGTGAAATAGTCAGTGGACATAAATGAAAATTCATCCACTGTGAAGAATAGTGTATCTGATTTTACATCAAATACTGTGTATTCCTTGTGGGATATGGCTGATTGTGCATAGAAATATTGGTCTGTGTGCCAGAATGTTGTATTTCTCAAGAATAAAGCTCAGAGGCAAGTCAACCACAGCACTATTTGATTTGTTGCTTGCCTAGACATGGGTTTAGAATCTATATTACTTCACATACAATATTTTTATTTGCCCATTCTGTAACTTCTTGAGTTTTACCTAAAAAGTCTGCCTAACAGTAAAATTTTTTACCAAAATTTTCTGCTGACCTGAAATTATTGAGCAATTTTATGCAATTTCTCTATGACAAGTGAACTACCATACATATTTATTTTTACTGTTAATTCTCTAATAAATGCCCCATTTTAATAATACCTCATGGTAGTTTTCTGAAAAACAATTAACCTCTTTCTACAGGAGACTAAGAGAATTTCATTATTATGTGTATGTTAAAACAGCTATTATAAAATTATAGTTAATTTCTATGTAAAATATTTTTATTGTTCCTGTTATTCCTTTTTTCTTTGACTAGCTATGCAAAAGACTTACCTTATATATCCTCTTGGTCATCTGCTACCCCTCTTTTACTTTCATAGTACAAATATGTGTATATTCCCTTTATATATACACATACATTGCTTGCTTCCAGTGCACATTTCTCTGTTGACATGTTACAGTCTAAATCATTTATAGATACAATTTATTGCAAGATAGAAATATGCTGATATGAAACAGAGACATCCACCTTCTTTCTATTCAGGAAAAAGCAATATAGTATCCAGTGTTGTAATAAACTGCATATTTTGTTAGGAAAGATATTTTATTGATTTATTTCCACTTGTGCATTGCAGATTTTCTATAATTCAAGTACTGATTTTTTTCTTTCTTTAATATCATAGCTTAAGTTACCAGAAGAGGAAAATAATTTTTCCCACTCGGTGGTGTGAGCTGTCCTTAGATGTGAGTGAAATGCCTGTACTCACCTGTGTAATAATCCACCATTCACGCTGAGTTAGCAAAGGGAAACAGAGTATCTCTTCAGACATCAGTTTGCTGGATGGCCTTCTCAGAAGGGAAATAAAAAATCACCTCATCTCAAAATCACCTGCTTGAGACTGACCTCCACATGCTGAATCCCTCTGCAGGCAGATCTTTACAGCCATTTATCTCTGACATGGCCCTGCTGCTGACTTTTCCCCGAGGGCAAAGAGAAACAGCAATGCTATTTCCTTAATAATTAGCAATCTCTCAGCAGACTGGTTCAGCTTTCTTCCTCAGACACCTTGGACCTGGTGACCTACTGCCAGTCTCAGCAATTTCTACCCCTGGAGGTATCTGATCCAATCACTGCCTTTCAGGTACCTGAACATCCACCTGGGAATCAGTAACATGTTGATGATTTGGCTATGATGCTCTTCTCAATAGCAATTCTCCCTCTTGAAAGACATCCTTTGTCCATTTTGGTTACTAAACTATGTTATTAATAACTATGAGTAATTAAACTGCTGCTTTCCTCTGTGAAGTGACAGGTAAGAAATATAGCAAATGTACTATCTGACATATTGAGGATTCTGAGAATGTAAAAACACTAAAATTGCATACTTAAATGGGGTTTAAAGATGCCAAGATGGTTAAGATGTAACTACCCTAGAAAGGATTAACACTTGTATAGAAATAATAGATTTTGCTAAAACTGGATGACTTCAATGAATATTTTAAAGTGTATTAGATCTACTATCTCTGTAGCATTTTGCTGATATGATTCAAATTATCATTCAGAAACAAAGAAGGACAAGTCATACGATAATATTTTTCAGTGTTTAAGTGAAAGAAATAAAGCATACATGGGTTAGAAGTCATATTGTTTTTGCAAGCATTAAAAAAAAACAAACAAAAACATTTACAAAGAAACATCTTTGGATAATAAAATGTAAGCATTCAATTGCTCATTGGTAAATTTAGGTCAAAGATAAATTACAAAAGGTGAGACATAATACTAGAGAGAAGACAATTATATTCTGCCTTGCAGGTGAATGTGTTGTAGAGATAGAGACTACTCTATTACTCAGAACCTAAATTCTGCCATCACCAGAGTAAGTAGCACTGAGGTTTCAGTACATTTCCTTTAATTTCACATAGTCCAGTGGTCACAACACATTTATAAAGGGCAACTCCCCTTTTTAAATTCTTCTTTCTGGTCCATCCTGTTGCAGGGTCTTGGCATTTGTGTGACACAACACATGCAGGTAACCAGGGTGATCACAGAACCACAGCTGAAGTGCAAATAGCAGGTTTATTTCATTATCTCTCTTACTGAACATCCTCAGCCCATGCTGGGCTGCAGAGACACACAGAGAGTTGAGACGCAGGCACTGTCAGAGTTGGGATGTCCTAGCAGACCCTGCTGCCTGCCCCATCTGTCCAAGGGTCTCACCGCACACCACAGTTTGCCACCACACACCACAGTTTGGCACCACACTAGGAGTGACAAACCTTTTGAACCACCTTTTGATGTCTCTCAATAGGTGGCCTAAGCAGGTTGGTAAGAGAGGGTTGTCTGTACACAGGAATTCTACTTCTCAAAAGAGAGGACACACAGCATTAGGCATAATAAATGAAGTTTTCCCACACTAATGTTTTCCAGGCTTTAATATTCCCAGTTGCAAGGCCCCTTGAGTGAATTTACCATCCTCTTTGTCATTCTCCCCCCTTTAACCCTTTCCTCCCAACAGTATTTATTGCCAAGACAGGACCTAAAATATCAGTCTACAGGGAGTGACAGGCTGGAACTTTTATGGCTGCCTCTTCCACATGTTCATGAGCAACTCGGATGTGGGGCTCAAAGGGATACTAAAAAAAGTTGGCAGATGATACAAAAGAAGAAGAGCTGTTGAATTCCATGGAAGCAGAGATGTTCTGTAGAGAGACCACATTAATTAAAGGACTGAGCAATCACCAACTATGAAGAGGTCCAACAACACAAAGTGATGGTTTCTGCACCTGGGATGGGGCAACCCTGGATGTATGTTCAGACTGGGAATTGAGAGGTTGGAAAGCAGTACCATGGAAAGGGACCTGGGGATCCTCGATGATGGAAAGCTGAACCTTAGTCAGAAGTGCCCTGGCAGCCAGGAGGGCCATCCATGTCCTGGGGATCAGGCACAGCACTGCCAGCCAGGCAAGGGAGGGGATTGTCCTGCTCTGCTTTGCAGTGAGGTGGCCTCACCTCGAGTGCTGGGGGCAGTTTTGGTCACTGCAGCATAAGAAAGATCCTGTAGTTTTTTTATTTTAAAAATTACTTTATTTACAGGAATAGAGGTTCCACATACTACTGTTAGTTGTGCAAAGTGTAAGGAAAGACCTTTAAACAGTCACTCAAGAGTTTTGCTTCTCCACTCTCTGTGTTCACCACACTATTGATTTTCAAGAAACATTGGTTTCGTTGCTGTCATGGTACTGGTTGAAAATTTCTGCAGGTCCTTTCATGTCTTTGAAATGAAAGGATGTAATTCTAACAAGTTCTTTGTTATTCTTCTCCGGCTAAACACTGTGGCTTGTATCTTCAGAAGTCAAATTATATTGGAAACACAAGTTCCTGCAGCTGTCAAGAGGAGTAGGATACTGGGTCTGCAGGAGAGAAGCCCTTTTAGAGTCTTCACATGGTCTTAAAATTTCAGCTCTCTTTATAAATTTGTACGATATTTCACTCTTTAAGAGTATGTGCTGTTTCTTTTAGTTATAAATACCCACAATTGTCTAAAATGGAAATTATTTTACTATGTTCTCATGCGTGTGGATTTTTTTTCTTTTAATTTAAAAGCTATTCTAAGGTAGATTTGTTCAGAGTCTAAAACCCTCCTAAGCTTCTCAGGTTTATGAGCTGACAATGGAGCAATTAGAAATGCATCTGTTTTAAGGAGATGAGTTTCAGGGCCTATTATACCTTCACTTCTGCCTGCACTCTTCAGCTTTATTCTGAGAAGAGCATATTGACTCACCAGATATGCAAACAGAAAATTAGGAGTGCCTATGGAAAAAAATTTGAAATTGAGGAATAACTTTGATTCACACCATTGACTACTTTGTGGAAGCTTCAAAATATCTATTTCAAGTGGTAGGGTGCCATACAACTGTGTATCAGGCAGCTGCAAACACCATTTATACATAAAAATATGCAGTATGTACAATATCAATCAGAAAAGTACTGATTGTCTTAATTAAGTTTGTTAGTACTGGCTTAATTTGGCTGCTGTATGCAAATGTATTATGATACAGAACTAAATTGCAGAATGTAAACTGCAATTTTCACAGAACTATCCCTACATTCACTGCACAGAATATCTGATCCCTTAACGAGCAAAAAGTTAATATTTTGTTTTCTCCTCTTTGCTTGCTTAGGTTTCATGGCTCATTTACTTGCACAGTTCAAACCCCTCTGACTTCAGCACTATGTTTTGATTCCGAAAAAAACGTTTCCTGGATTTTTTGTATATGATTTTTTTCAGAAATAGTATTTCATCACTGTACCATTCTTAAGAATATAAGGGGTAGTATATGCTGTAGAAAGTTTGGTGTCAGTGACATTTGGCACAGCTATGTGTTGAAACCTTTCTTTCCATCTCCTTCCAGCCTGTACATTCTTATATATATTGCAACCTCTGAAAACAAAAATTGTATGGATTCTACAGAGTAAAGGCATTACTGCTGCAAAGCCAGCCCTGACACAGGTTCATGGAAGAAATGGTTCAGGAATTTCATTGAAGTGGCTTGACATGGACATGTAAATTAAGTGTTACTACAAAATACACTGGAAAAACATGAAAATGCACGCTTGTATGGGGTCAATATCTAAATTTTGGGGACACCTTTGCTGTGCAATGAATACATACTAATACTAAATATCCATTTTCCTTCTGTTCTAAAGAACAAACTTTAGAAAAAGGATGTATTATGATTATGCCATCATAATACATATTTCTTTTGATTTAATCCCAGCCAGCAACCAAGTACCACACATCTGCTTGCTCACTGCCCCACCAGCAGGAGAGAATTGGAAGGGTAAAAGATAGGAAAGTTTTGGGTTGAGATAAAGACAGTTTAAGAGGGAAAGGAAAAGTCATGCACAGAGGCAAAGCAAAACAAGAAACTGACTCACTGCTTCCCACAGGCAGGCAGGTGTTCACTCATCCCCAGGAGATCAGAGCTCCATCTATGGCCAATACACCAGCACTCCAAACATCCCTCCCTTCCTCATTCTTACCCCCACTTTATACACTGAGCATGATGTCCCATGGTCTGGAATGTCCCTTTGGCCACTTTGTGTCACCTGTCCTGGCCCCTGTGCACCCCCAACTCCCTCACCAAAGTGGAAGCACAAAAAGTAGAAAAGGCCTTGGCTCTGTGTAAGCCCTGCTGAGCAATGGCAAAAACATCCCTGTATTATCCACCCTCTATTCAGCACCAATCAAAAACCCAGTCCCATTCCAGCCACTATGAAGAAAATTAACCCTACCCCAGCCAAAACAAGTGCAATCATGCATATAATTTGTCCACCCCTGGACTGAAAAATTTTAACTCTTTGGCTTCTTCAGGTAATGGTCATAAAAGTCAGTGACAACAGCAGGTAATTGGTGACATTGGTGTGCTGCAATGCATAAAGAAATAGGAGTGTTTGAGCCTTTTGCTAACCACTGAAGAATAGTTGGACACAGATATTTGGGCTCTGGAGGCACAATAACCTCAAGGTTATTCCCTTGCCAGCCTTCTGCTCACCTGGGTTTCCTTTGTAAACATCTGCATCCAGCTCTAGCCTGATTAATTTGGTGTAAACTCCAGCTTTATCTTCCAGCTTCTTTCAGCTCTTCCCAGTTCTAGCTGCCCTTCCCCACTCAAACACTCTCTAAGCTGACTTCAGAGAAATGAAGTACAAAATGCAAAATTTATTTCAACTTTCTTCTGAAAAAAACTTCAGTGAATTAAGTCTTGGTGTTAAAAAAATGAAAAATTTTCATTTTAGCAAAACTGTTTTATTCTGCTATCTTATTTCTGCTCCCAGATGGATGTTTATTCAGCTGTGAGATGGCAAGGTACTTGTTTCATGTGGAAGCATGTGTAACCTTAGGCAGCACAAACAAGAGGTCTGTGTAGTCCTCTGACAAGTCTATCACTGTTTAATACAAGTGAATACCACGAATTACAGCTTTTCATATTTTCAACTAAATTGGTATCATGCATTAATATTTCTAGGAATATCAGATATTAATACACCACAGACACATATGTTGATTGAAAAATTAGGGTTCAAATAGTGGGTTAATGTATCACCCTTTCAAAATCAAGCTAAGTGTTCAGAGTCAAAGTGAAATCTTCAAACTGTGAGTAAAGTCCAGTTTACGACAGCTAATGTTACACTACTTAATCATGGTATGAGAAATGGAGATCTGAATGCAGATGTGCAGCAAAGAAAGTAGACATATGCAGATGCCCCAGATCTTGGATGAATATTCTGTTTCTTTTCATTTTTGCAAAAAGTGGCCATTTGCAGTTTCATTCAGCCTCACTTTTGTCATTCCTCTGCTGCTTTCCTACACAGCTTCCTCCCTGCATCTCTGAGAAAGCATCTCCCTGCCTGTTTGGCCATCCTGACTCTCTGCCCACTGCAGTGCCTTCAACATTGCAATTTCTTCTGTAAAGCCTGCAAGAAGAATAAATTCAGATAGCCATAATACACAGAGAAGGTGTGAACACCTGTAAAGAGGAACAGTCATTATACCTGGCACACCACTAAACAGGAAATAACAATGAATAATGCTGCTTTTTGTGGACATAAGGGGGCTTACAGAAGTATCATCTTGAACACTCTCCTTCTCTGACAGTGATGTATCACTAATAAAAGAGTCCCTTTGTGAGAGAACTTCCTCCCAGGATGCCAAAAGGTCATTCACCTTCAGCTAAGGCGCCCAAGGATCTGCATCCATTGGGGATGTTCTTGTTTCAAACCCTCAGAGGGAACTCCTTGGTCTCTTTTAAACTGCTGTATCAGATTCATCATTAAAGAAACTTGTTCCTCATTCCCTGCCAGCTGCTGCCATAATTTAGTTAGACCTTTGCTCATGAGAAGCGGTAAAAGAAGGGAAGGGAGCATGGTAAGACACAGACCTGATTGATTTTAAATTGGCACATGCTGTTATCTAGTAACTCTGCAGTCTGTTAAAGGTGATGTGCTCTGTGGGACTGAATACTATGATGAAAAACACAAAGTAGCAGAAACTAGAGCAGCAGGGAAATAAATAGATATTTCTCTCAAAACTCACGTATCAGCTTTCACTTGCTTAAAGTCTGATCATGGATATCACATGCAGTACACACATTCACACATCCACGAGAATCCTCTGTATTCTGGTTTCAATGATATAGAACAGTTGAAAGTCAAGTTGCCTAAGCCAATATTTTCCTTTGTCTGAAAATTTATGGTTCAGCAAGATGATACAAAATCGCCCAATATTATGTATATATTTACCCTGTGTGTTCCTTAGCCTGTGCCTGAAGTTCTTCAAATCCTCTAAAAGTAAAAACACACCTGGAGTTGGAACAAACGGCTTGAGGGTTAGACCAGGTGATTTAACTTGGAGAAAATGCATGTTTATGTGGATCACTGAACAAGCAAAAAGTACAAACAAGAAAAAAGATTAAGTGGAGACGTCATTCATGTCATTTCATTTACAGAGATGAAAATGCTTTACATTGTTCTTTGACATTTTCATTTGTATTGAAATGTAGTGGTATTATGCTGCTTTACTACTAAACAAAAGGTTAGAAGAACATAGAAGGTCTTCCCTAAAATTGCCAATTCACACTTTAAGGACAGAACAAACCTTTTCAATACTTGCAAATAAGCTGTAAGTTCTCAAATTAGGACAAATTTAAAACTGAGACTTCAAAATAGAATCTCTGTGCTGTCTGTCCATTTTTTTCAGACTTTTTTACAGAGATTGAATTATTATGATTCTTTTAATAAATAAATTCCCTAGAAAATAGGTTGCAATAAAGCTAACCATTGGCATTCATTATATCAAATGTTTGGGAGCCAAGAAAGAACATTTAAAAACAAGAACATGAATCATTCTGATGTAGTTACCTTTGTGGTGTGACATAAAATTAATGCAATCACCTCACCTTGAGGATTTCCTTGCATATAGGTTACTTTCTAAGTAGTCCACATATAAAAATGTTCTTTTGCTTTTAATGATGTAAAAGAATCGTTCCTGTAGTTTGAAAAGATTTACTACTGGACACCTAAAAATAGCATTTTAAAGTGTTTGTATCTACACACTAGTTTGGGAAGCATCACCACACCACTGCATTTCTAAACAAAAGCTGTGCTGGGGAAATGAAGCAGTACAGCTTGTATTATAAGGCAATAATACATGCCTTTAAAAATAAAAATCATAGTACATGAGAAGATACTGTAATGTATGTGATGTTTTTATTTTGTGACACCATAAGAAACCAGAGCTAAGGTGAAGTCAGAGTCTTGATTGTACGTATCTTTCTTAAAATGTTGGGGTTTTTCTGAAAATATAAACCATTAATTTCTTAGCTTTAAAGACTCATTTCCCAGTTATTGTAACTTGTATGAAAATATTTTGACATTGAGGTATTAAATCCTGTCCTTATCCTCGGCTTTATTTGAAATCATTTTATTTTTCTTTGTCTTAGTATTTTTTTCTGAGATGTTAACTACAACAGTGAATATTTCAACGTGTTCAGTTATGTCTATATAAGGTTCCTCTTGGCTTGATCTAAGTATTGTGAATTGTTGAAATGGTCATAGTGGAGATTTTTTTTTTGTTTGTTTATGTTGGTTTAGTTTACACAGAAGTTTATATGATAACTGTCCAATCTTGCCTAAAGCACTCAGAAATTTAATGGTGGTGTTATCAGTAGAAAACACTAAAAACCCCAACTTGTGCAGCACAACTGTAAGAACAGAGTTTGAAGATGTCAGTGTGCTGGAATTTCCAGACTTTGTGGTCATTAATTTTGCTCAGGTGGAAGATATGGGTGCTTTGTGTATACTACACTATTCTCCTTTGGAGGAAAAAACAAAACCTCAGAAGTAATACCTCTCTAATAAGTAAAAATCCACCCTAAACTCAAATTTTTAACTTAAAGTGGAAGCTTTTGAGGAGGAAAGATCATTGGGTCATTACTGTGAAAATATGGAAAGATTATATTGTGCACAAGCATATCCAGGGTTTTATCAAAATGGATCTTAGGGTCAATGGAACAAGTGGTATGTGAGTCCAGGTGTGTTTGTATATACACATATTTTTGTAGCTCTGTAATCCCTAAAATTTCATTTGCCTTGGCATAAAACAAAAATTTTAAATAGATGAAGTTTATGTAGATAATGATAACAGCCAGTATTCTCAGTATTGCCTATGTTCTTCTTCATCATTAGCCATCCATAAGAAAAGAGTGATATAACAAGCAAAGCTGAGTGATTTTCATAGACAGCAAATTTTTATTATGAGAGATTAGTTTGGAAAAAGATATAACACCTTATTCAAGGATAGCACCAATTAACTTTTTACAGACTCTTTATTTTGTGAAAATAGAGTAAATACATTTTAGTTAAGAAGTCCTGCATCACTTGGAAATATAAAAAGGAATAGTGAAAGTGCTTGCACAACTGAGTTCTTTAACACAAACATGGTGGAAAATTTGCCATACATAATCAAAGAACTAGTAATCTACTGTTCAGAATTTTTGTGATTTTTGTAATAGGATGCAGTGGTTTTTCTTCATGTGTATTTCCTTGAAAATGCCAAAAACCTTTAAGTAACTATCTTATAAAAAATCATTAGATATTATAAACTCTGTAGATGTTTTTAAGGTACAAATGGATGGAAATCCATTGCAGGTATGCAAATGGCTGGGTGTATTATTCAAAGGACAAGTCTAAGCAGTGTTGTATTTAATGTTTCATAAACAATTAATTCACAATAAAAATACTAATAACTTGTTTTGAAATTGTGAACTATTTTATCAGTTCTTAAAATGGAATAGATCCTTTATACTTCCAGAAACTTAACCTATATATTTAAAAGGCACATTTTCAGTTCTTGTAAGCTTAAAATTAGACCAAGCAGCTTTGTTTGGCTTGTGCCTTTATGTAAGTTACACTCTCCTTCTGCTCCACCTGCTGCTCTGCTCTGGAGAGCCAGCAGGGCGCTCAAACACGCAAACCATGGGCACTGTGGACTTCAATAGCAAACACTGCACAGCAGCTCTTTCGAAGGAGAAGAGACTGGCTTCTGACAGTTGCTGTGACCTACTAATGTTTTATTTAGCTTTTATTTCCAGGTAAAGCAAAGAAAGTGTTTTGAAAAATAAGCGAGGAAAAATTAGGTAGTGAGTTGGAAAGTAAAGCTCTGTATTTCTGTTTTCACCTTGTTTTGTATTTACCTTGTATCTTTATTGGAATAAAAGGATCATAGAGGGAACTAGCTCTTCAGGCAGTGTAGGCATTATCTGCTTTTTCAGAGTTTGCTTAAAGGGCATAGCCAGCAGTGCTGGGAATGGTTTCAAAGTAAGCAGTCAGCTGGGAAAGGGCATGCAGTGAATATTATAGGTCTCTGCCATTATTTCTGTTCATCCTGGTTTTAAGTACATGGAAATAGAAAAAAAAAGATATCTCCTAAAGCCTGAGTAATCCCAAACAATTTCAGGCAAGAGAAGGAGCAATTCATCCATGCAGAGATATGATTTTGATTCATTTAACCTATGCAACATGAAAAACATGCTATAAAAGTATGTATTTCTCAAGCATCTTAAATAATTTTTCAGCATATGCTAGTGGTATTTTGACTTCTGAAGGATCTGATTAGTTCTGACTTTTTTATCAGTTTTATCTTTGGATCAAAACTTTTAATTTGTAAATTGTTTTCATCCAAATGACATAATATAATGTTACAGTGTCAATCTCTGGTGAATCAAGCCCAGCCCTAATGATCGCCACAGACTTCAAGGTTCCCCCTCCTACCCATTTGAAAGGCAGGATGTATTTTCCACTCTGTAAATGCAGATTATTCTGTTGTATCCAGGGATAAGAAGGGTCTTCAGAGTTGTCCTGAGAGCACTATGGCACTGTGCCTAACACTTCCCTTCTCACCTTCATTAAAAGTTTTCAAATACAATCCCAGCAGTGTGGTGAACCCAGACTGGCAGGCATAGCTGTTTTGGTTTCTTTTCCAAGAAAGAACATACGTCCTAGGCAAGGTGGTTAGTAAACTTGGGGAATTGTTAGGCAACCTTCTGTTTTTCAGACATCTGCGAATTCATTTCACTCGCAATTTCACATGTAATTTAGTTTTTATATATTCTCTAAAACACCTCGTGCCAAGTCCAATTGCTTGCCTTTAAAAGTACCTTAGTGATTTGTTTAGGAGTAAAATCCTTCCCTTGAAATCATAAATCATTTATGATTAAAGAATCATAAACGTAATTCTAATCTGAACAAATATCCACTTTGTCACCTTGCATGAGCCAGGGGTTAAATTCACAAGAAATACATTGAGATATCTGAATTATAATTCAGAATAAAACATAGTTGTTAGTAATATTTTCGAGAAATTTATACTGCACACAGATATCTGTGCCTGTGTATATTAAAGAATTGTACCAATCTAAAAAAAAAACTATTTAGAACTGATCTAGTTATGTTGGTAGAAATCTTGTAATTTGATTTAGGAAGTAATTTTAGGTTGAACAAATAAATTATCAGAGTATAATGATCCTTGGGTTAGTGCACCAACAGAAGGGATTTTTATTCGTTTCACTTGATAAATATATTTTAAGAAAAGTTAAGTAATTAATTTGATAATGTCTGAGCTAAAAATTGTTTAAATATTATGCTTTGACATAAAAGAGATGCAAAACAGGTCCCTTTGTGTTTTCAATAAACATACACACTTCTATAAAATTACTTTCTCCAGTAATTTTAATCCTACTTGGGCATGTGCAAAGCAGGTCAAGGCAGCGGAAAAAGAGGTTGCTGATATTTTGGAAGCCTGACGATAAAAAAAACCACTGTGACTTTTTTCTCTTTGTCACATTAACATAATGTTTGATCCTATTCTCATGGTTTGGATGCCTTAAGTTTACAGTGAACAAACATTAAATAATAGAAAATTAATAAACATATCAGGATATCTGAGAGACCAAGGAAAATTATGAGAACTGGTTATGTCTTGAATGTGTAAAATATGAGTCCTTCACCTACTATCTGATATAAATCACACATTTCATTCTGTTGGGTACTAAAAGTAAAGCTTCTGTTTCAAGTGTAATCAAATATATTTCTCCCTTCAAAATAAAGCCTTCTGTTGGTCCATATAAGCCAGCATTACATAGTCCAGAAAATAGTCTAATGCTTCGAACAACTAAAGAGCAGGAAAAGGAAATTTACTGCAAATTGCCCAGGGAATTAACAGACATATAAGAAAAATTATAGCAGTTGACCTCCATTTTCTATCAAGGAAAGAATGATTTTGTAAATTGTCCAGGCTCTATTGAGAAGCGTTACCTCATCACTGTCAAAACATGCTTTCCAGTTCAGGGTATATCAAACATGAGAAATTCTTAAGCAAGTAAAGCAGCCCTTCTTCTCCAGTTGTGTGAGTGAGTTAATGGGAAATTTTCATGCTCACGTTTCCTAACAATTAGTTTTCCTTCGTTTCACCATTAGATATGCGATCTGCCAGAGACTGATTTCAATTTTCATGGTAAGCAGATTCCGTTTCCTGGGTAATCTGCCAAATATTTTTTCTGTTTGGAATACATTAAGTCAAAAGCCAGCATGTGAAACAGTTAAGTTCAGTCAACTCCAAAGCTTACAGGAATGAAAGGCATAGCGAAGGCACTCAAACAAAAAATATTTATACATTAACCTGGTCAGATTTCAGACCATAAGAACAGAAGTGAGTAACTAACCCCATTAATTTCATCCCCATTAACTGGGACACAGCTGTGAGACACAGGTCAAATTTCAGCCCAAGTCCTATGTGTTAGAGGTTCTAATGCTCTAATATTTTTAGTGTGATCACACAATTATTTGGATTGTCATATTCTGCTCTGGTTAATCACTTTTTTGTCTGCATCAGAAGATAAATACCACAAAACTGAGGAAGTCTGCCAAAGGGGGGAATGGAGAAAGGTTTCTTCCAATTTAAAAGTAGCAACTCATGAACACATCTCTGATTTTCCATATGCTGGAATAATATGTGCCAGATCTTTTCTATATGGCATACAATGAAGGAAGGAGAGGGCTTGTCAGAAAAGCTTATTTTGAGTGCTCTGTAATGCCTTTGGCGTTCATATCAATCTTCCCTGACCAGAGCATCAGCTTTACAATATTCCTCTTTGAGCAGAGGCCAGGGACTGCTCCGTGCTGGACTTGACCAGACCCAGACAGCTCTGCCTCACACCCTCCACAGGACATGGCTTAACCTATCAGCCAAGCTGATGACATGTCCAGGAAAACATTAAGAAATTATTAAAAAAAAAACCAGAGGACAGTGAAAAGTGAGGAGGAAAAAAGTTTGAGGCATCAAGGTCAGTGAAGAAGGACAGGAAGGATGTCATCCTTGCAGGCCAGGGAGGAACACATGCTGGAGTAGGTGGATATTTCTTAGATCACATGGAGAGACCAGACTGAAGCAGCATTATCCTGAAGAACAGTAGCCCATAGAAAGCACCCACACTGGTGCAAGGGAAAATTGAGAGGAGAAATGAGAAGCAGAGAGAAATGTTTTGGATCAACCTCAACCCCTCGTTTTGCCACTCCTCTGCATTCATTGGAGGTAGGAAAATAGAGGAGTTGGGAATAAAGGAATGAGTCTAGGGGGAAGGTAGGAAGATGTTTTAAGTTTTTGGTTCTCACTTTCTGAGTCTATTTTAAGGGAAAATACCTTAAACTGATTTCTCCCAAGTTGATCTGTTTTGCCCATGATGGTAAATAGCGAGCAATCTCTGTTTTCCTCGTGGGGCATAATGTTTTCAACCTTACTTTCTTCCCCTGTCCTTTTGAGGAGGGGGAGTAAGAGAGCAGCTAGGCAAGCTTCTAACAGCCAAACAAGAGAACTGTAATTTCGGCAATTGTATTTTTGCTCAAGTATTTTAAAAAATTGAGTGACTACATTTAAAAATACTATAATAACAGAATTATTAATCAAAATATAAGTAAAGAGATAAATCCAACAGACCTTATCATTTTTTAATAACTCGGACCACTTTCTCAACCAAAATCCTAGGATGTAAAAATCTCTTTTTTGAAAGAAATCACAGTGTGCAGTGTTTAGCATTAATAATTTAAACATTTTAAGTGGTTTTTTTTCAGTAGCTTACTTCAAAAGATACTGCTGCACTGTCCAGAGGCTATGCTCTTCCTATCCTTATTTAATGTGCATAATCTACATTGAGATTAATACTGAGCGTATATATCCTTGGTCTTTCATTGACTTCCTCCCTGACCAGCTTTTCACAATAAGAAGATTATTCTCTATGGAAAGCTTTGATTTTTGATAATGCAGAACCTTGTCACAGTAGCTAATTGGTGTATTAGTTGGACACAGTGAACTCCACAGGCAAAGCTCTCTTTAAGGTATAAATTGGAAGCAGGAAGAAACAGTTCATCAAAGCTGTATGCTAAACTATTGATTGCTGGCTTCATACAGTGATTTTATTATTGCACTGAAATGAATAATGGAATTTTGCAAAAATCCCACTCAGGTCTTTCATAAAGATATGCTTCCGTCATCAGAAAAGGACAGCCTGAATCTTTTACTCCTCTTTTGTTCAAAATAGCCTCTCATTCAATTTAACCCATGTAACTGTTGGATCTGTAGCACAGAGGCAAGTCAGGAAAGGCTTCACAAGAGTTTGAGTACAGAAAAGTGAGTAAAATGTTACTTACCCAGGGCAGTGGTTGAAGATGTTGAACATTAATCTGCAGCATCTAAAGGGCATTCTTTCAATAGAGGATTATCTGCCGTGTTGATTTCACCACAGAGCTCTGCTGAGAGGGAACAGAAAAGTATTGAAAACTGTACAGAGTAGCTGAGTTCTACAATTTCCCATGGAGAAAAAACAAGAAAATTGATGTAGCCTTTATGAATAACATCATGAGGATTTTGCAGATCAGGAAACAAATTTTAATGTTTTTTCTTCAAATGGTCAGATGATAACAAAAACATCTCTCTGCTTCCTTCACTGGATCACATATCTAAGGAAGGAATGACAAGAAAGATATGGGTGAATTTGTTGAATAATTTTCTTAACTTTTTCAATTTAGTACATATTATATATCAGCATACGTATCAAAATGCAATTTAATATTTGAACTTTTAATATTATAATGTAATTCGAAAATGCCTTTAATCTATTTTTTTCAGGAACAGACTCAACACATCTAGATCAGAAGGCAGATTCACCCAGTGCCTTAGATGCTTTAAGGCTTAGTTTCATGATATATAATTTTTGATTATTTTTATAAAAACATGAGTTTTAATAACTCTTCATTAAAAGCAATTTTAATCAAAGTAGCAGAAAGCAGAACTCTGAGCAAAATATATACTTGGCTATGTCAATAATGTTGCAGAAAAAAATCTCAGAAATATTAAAATATTAAATATTTTATTAAAAAAGAGGGGTCTGATTTATAAATTATTTTTTTAAAAAGCAAAAACCCAGCAAGAATTACTCCTTCTGAAGCATGGATGAAAGTGTCATTGTTGCTTTATTTTATTTTTCTATCTGCAGTAGCTCCTGCAAGCTGTGAAAGATCTATTCACCCCACAGAGATTTAGATTTCTGGGTCACACCTCTAAGCTTTTGGTAAAAGAAAAATGAAGACCACTGTATTTTGCAGAGAACTCACTTTTTGATGTGTGCATTGAGCTCTAGATTAGAGGTCTCAGGAGGAGACATCTGGTCTGGGATCCTTTCTCTGTTGGGACACAAGAATAATTCTGTCCTGGCTTTTCTCAACACAGACAGGTTATGCGGCAAACACACAGGGAAAACTTAGGACAATGAGGGAACTACAAAAGGTACTGACAAAACAAAATATCCCTTTACAGAATAAACTGTTTCATGTTTCTATATGTGAAAAAGTCAGCAGAAAAAAACCCCAGAGTTAAAAGTATTCAGTTACTTGATGTTCAAATGACAAGGTATTTAAATAAAAAAGTCTTCAAACAGGTAAAATATTCAGTCTATATATATATATAGAGATTTTAATATCATATCATTATAAAATTATTTTTTTGGTCTATTGTTCAGAAAGAATATAAGAAAGTGCTTTGACAAGAGATGCTTTGGATGACTTTCCAAGAGCTGGTTATGTTGGAGATACATTATGATATCTTTCAAGTCAGCTTTGTGCGTCTCACTCTCCCCTAATTATTTAACAGCAAAAAGGGATTTAATTACTATTGAAATTTCAAGGATTTGTTTGCTGATGTATATGAGAAAGTTTGGTAAAAAGTGGGAGCAACAGAAATCTCTGAGTGTGCACCATCTGAAAAGATTTTAATGTATACCTTTTCTTCTCCTGACAAGAATTAAAGCTTTTTAGGTAGAAAAGAAAATTGACCGGTATGGAAAATGTTTTTTCTAGACCACGTGGTAAACACACATCTTTTCAAATTATCTCCTTCCAAGCCATTTACCATCCAGGAATTTTCAAAATATATTTATTGAGTAATAATTTCAAATACTGAACAAATTAGAGAAAAATCATAGCTTGCTTATTGAAAATTTATGCACTGAAGAGAGTAAAATCCATCAAATACATTACCAGCTCTGAATTAATTGCTCAAATTAATTAATAACTCAAACCCTAAGTAATATCTAAGCTCTGTCAGCAGAGTACTGAACATTGCAGCTGAAAAAATAAAATTTGCATCAAATACATGCTCAAAATATTTCTCACTTGAAGCTGGAAATAAATTTGATTTCCTGAGAGTTTCAAAGCAAATGTTTTTTGGGAAGTCTAATCATAGATTACTGAGCTTATCCTAACTATATTCTATGTCAATATTATGTTCCATCAAAATGCTATCCATTTTTTCTTGAATTAATCTCATTTGGGATAGGTGGATCAGTTCCTCAATATACATCTTCCCTACTTTAATTTCTGTCTTATTATCTTAAATTGTATATAGTCAGTGGAAAATAGTATCTGAACCTGAAATTATCAGCAGACTTGAAGATTTAATGCAGATGAAATAAATCTAAACATCTCATTTTTCAGGCAGTGCTAGTCCAGTTTGCCTGTCTGATTTTGAAATTTATTCTATTATTCTGTTAAATCTATTTTCTTCTGATTTTAAAATTTTTTTTATTTTCTTTCTGAGCCAGACTAAAAGCAGCTTTCTGAACAAGTATAATTGAAGTGTAGGAAGCCCTAAGAGTTGAGAGACAAACGCCCTAAGTCTCCTCTGGTACCAAATAAATGTCTGGAATATTTGTGACTGTAGTCAGCCAAACCAAAAATGAACAGTTGATGAAGTTCAATCAAGCCAAATAAATTTATTTTCATTTCTCAGAAATAATAAAATGTTTTGTTACGCGCTTTTGTGATTCTGCCCCAAATTCAGTCTTCATTGCTTCGTTTCCAATCAAAAACAAAGAAACAAAGAAACAAACATACAAAACTCCCAAACCACGAAAGAAAAGTTAAAAAGAAATAAAATAAGAAAAATAAAGAAAAGAGACTAGTAATTCTAACTAGTGAAATTCAACCACAGCCCCATCTGTTAAACTCACCCTAAACTCATGCTACATCTGTGCTGGACAACATAAGATATATTTGCCTCATCTTACTTCAACTTGAAGGTCTGGAACTGCTCAAGTTTTCATTAGACTAAAGAGCAATGGCAATTCAGAGTGAAAAACATTGGCATGAAAAATCATTGAACACTCACTGGTTGGAGTCCAGGAAAGGAAAGGTAAAGGAGGAGGTAGCACAGATTCTGATGCTTGAAGAGGCAAAATTGAACTGAAGGCACAAAATTCTGCCAGGTTTTCAAAGGGAAGTTTGGTTATACAGGAGGTGCAAACTGAAAGTGTGAAATAGAATAAAGAAAGATTTTTTTTAAAATTGGATTTAATCTTGTATTGAGTCTTACTCTGATCTAGTTTTTGGGAAAGGCCTACATGTATATATAGTTTTGGGCAAACACAGCTTCAATAATGAAACAATTTCATCTGCTCTTTTTACTCAGGCACATTTACCTCATGTCACAGTGTACTTACAACATTTCTAGCATATATTAAAATGCCATGTGCTATATAGTTCTTCCCTTGCTTCACAAAGAACTGTAAAACAACTCAAATATGGTCAATCTTAACAATAGACCAACATCATAGGATATTTTATGTAGTTCTTTATATTTTTAATACAAGGTTTAAGCTCATAATTTCAAGTTAAAAAAATGAAATAATCATCCAAGCTCACTCAATTTCTATTCCTCTAATTATGATATGAGGTCTTTTTAGATTTTCCATTCTATAGAACTGTTGGAAAAGCAAACTAAATATCTGTAACACAATTAATAGCAAGTTACAGTGGATAATTTCTATATGCAAAAAAAATCTATGTTAAACCTTCTTTTTAGGTCAAGTATGAAATCCTGACTAGTTTCCACTGAGTCTTACCACATGCAAATTTCCTTTGTCATCATTTGAGGCTTCTGTTCAGAATGAGAGAAGGAAATTATTTCAAGAACTCCTTGCCAGATTTGTCTTTATTGCAAGAGAAAAGGAGAATTTCCCTTTATTGCCTGCAGTGTGATCTTGATACCATTTGAACTGCATGATTGAACAGCTCCATTGTAGTAAAGGGAAGTATTTCAGATAAGTAAGCAGAGAATCTGCATACTCACTGCATTCTTGTCTTCAAGCAACCCAACGTTTTCTTCTACTGTAGAAACTCTCAACTTCAGTTGTTGCTGAGAGCAGGTATGTCCAAATCTGGAAGCCCATTCAGACCACATTCGGAGACCTCCACTTTTGTTCTCTCAAGGCTGAGGATTTGGTTTGTGTTTCCCACATTTTACTTTTTTCTGTAGAACTTCTTGGAAATGTTTTGTATCTGCAAATCACAAAACCTTATATTGGCTCTCCTGTTGATCCTGTGTGTATTGACTCAGAGGTTTCTCCAAGACAAAAAGAAGAGTAATCCTTGTACTGGAGTACAGTCATTGTTTGACTTGCAGAGAATACTTTGATATTCTTTTTATGGCCAAACCCAAGAAGCAAAGCTAGCCCTAAGGCCAGCTGGTCCAGAAATCTTGGGTTGCAAGAGCAGAATGTAAAATATTCTCTGCTGTATACTCATCTCACTAGAATTTTTGTTTCTGATAGATAAAATATGTTTTGAAGAAGGGGGGAACTGTCTATATCAAATAATGAGAAATAAAAGATAAAGTGCTGTAGATGTGAGGAGAAAGCCAATTTTTTTATGCTCTGGTTTGTTGTAGAGTTTTTGTTTTTTTCTTTGTTTTTATTTGCTTGCTTATTAGTCTGACAAAAATCTTAATGTTGTCACACTCACAGAAGTTCATGACCAATCAAATCAACTGCCTTCTGAAGTGCGATGTTGCTATGCTGTCTTTCAGATTGCTCATATCCTTACTATTTTTACTCGAAATTTAGCAATTCCTTGCCAGATTTTCAGCAACATATTTTCACTTTTCCTGTCAGAACTGTAACGTTATAGAATGGCATTCCCCAGTGCACACACACTACTGGGGCCAGTCCTCTTGAGGACTTTTACTGATGATCTGAACAAGGGGATCGAGAGCAGTCTCAGCCAGTTGGCAGATGATGCCAAATTGGGCACAGGTCTTGTTTTGCTAGATGATAGGGAGGCTCTGCAAAGACATCTGGACAGACTGGATCAGTGGGCCAAGGACAAATATAGAAAGTTCAACAGGGCCAAGTCTGGTCACCACAAATCCATGGAATACTATAGGCTTGGGGCAGAGTGGCTGGAGAGCTGCCCAGTGAGAAATACCTGGGGGTGGTGGTTGACAGCTGACTGAACAGGAGCCATTGAGCACCCAGGTGGCCAAAAGAGCCACTGGCATCCTGGTCTGTATCAGAAATAGTGTGGCCAGCAGGACCTGGGCAGTGATTCTCTTACTGTGCTCAGCGCTGGTGAGGCCACACATGAAATCCTGTGCTCAATTCTGGATCCCTCACTACAAGAAAGACACTGAGGTGGTGGAGTTAGTCCAGAGAAGGACAACACAGCTGATGCAGGGTCTTAAGCCCAAGTCTTATAAGGAACAGCTGAAGGAGCTGGGATTGTTTAACCTGGAGGAAAAGAGGCTCAAGGGACCCTTATTGTTCACTACAACTGTCCGAAAGGAGGTTGGAGAAAAGTGGGGGTGAGCCTCTTCTGCCAAGTAACAAGGAATAGGACAAAAGAAAATTACTTCAAGTTGCAACAAAGGAGGTTTAGATTGGATATGAGGAAAAACTAGAACAGGCTGTTCAGGGAAGTAAGTAGTTGAGTCACCATCCCTGAAGGTATTCAAAAACCATGTAGATGTGGCCCTTAGGAGCATGGTTTAGGGGTAGACTTCGCAGTGCTGGGTTAAAAGTTGGACTCAATGATCTTAAAGGCCTTTTCCAAGCTAAATGATTCAATGATACTATGATTCTATACTCCCTGCAACTTGAAATCTGATGTGTGAAACAAGAGGGCAATAAATAAGTACACACACCATATGTAAAATATTGCTTATAACATAAAAATATGCATCTATTACAAGTAAAGTCACAACTTTCCACATAAAATTCATAAACTAAGTGATAGCCAATCTAAACTACTTGTAGGACATATTTCTTTACATAAGTAGAATGCTATATTGAGCTTCCTGGCTGACCTGGTGAACTCACCTTTATGCATCTTTCAGGCAAGGAGAGTGGAGGGAGCTACCATCTGAGAGTCAGACTCACCAGATTCTAATTTCTTTCAAAACTCCTTCTCAGAGTTAACACAAGCTGGAAAGAAATTTACAGCTTCTCTTTAGTCCATCTATATACCAGTATTATTTCCTCTTCACCAGTCCTCTCCATCTTTTCCCCTCTCTTTCATAAGGTAAAATGGCTTATCATATATTTAGAAAACATACAAGATGCTACTTCAGCTTAAGCAGAATTTATATTATCCTAACCCCTATGTTACTTCATTATACCGTAGGGCATAGTTAACTGCATGAATGATGGAAAAATTATATGATTTTCCAAAGCACTCCATGAGGGCTCATTTCTTTAAGTGACTCATACACACTCCTGACTGACCTCATCAAAAAGAGGGTCAAATTAAGAGTAGAATTTCACATCTCTTTAATATCTCAATCATGAACAATTTCAGAAAACAGAAAATAGCTGTTGTTTCTGATGGCCCTGATATAAGATCCTCAGTGAAAACTGTGGTTTTTTACCACAGAATTACCACAGACCTGATAGAGTAAAAAACCAAGTTTCAACCCATGCAGCTCTTTTACACAGATAGCATATCCTATAAAGAGGGTTAAAACACTGGCAGAGTTTTAGCTATATGTGATTTCAGCAAGACTGAAGTCAGTTCTCCTAGGTCAGTTCTCATTTAGTTTTGTCCTTAGTAGTAAATGTCTTAGCCTTAAAATAAGATTTTCTCCAACACAGCATTTACAAAAGAAATAATTGATGATTTCTAATCCTGTTGTTATGCTTGTTTAGGTTTTCTTCTCAAAAGCTAAGCATAGCTAGTCAGATTCTTTTCTTATACTGGTCATGATTAATTTTATACCAAATATTATAGATTAACCAAAACCTCATTTATTTTGTAGTATTGCTTCGAATTAGGAAAGTAGATGCTCTATTTATTATCTATGTCTTGGGAATAAAACTTGAAAGGAAAGGCAAATTTATACACATACATGCAAAATTGAATCATGCTGGAATTTTATTGCAATTATAATTTGCAATTATTGTAAAGACAGAGGCATATTTGGAGTATCTCAGTAAAATTGCAAATAAATAAGTAAACGAAAAGCACTAACATTCCTGTTCAAAACCAAGTCCAAGAAAAATATTTCATCCAACTTTCACTGAAAGTTTTTGATTCTTTGTCATCCTATAAGTGCCTAATTCTTCAAAAAGTTTATCTGGTCAGCATTTTCAAAGAAAAAGTAATGTCATTTGCAAAACATGTTTCAAAATCTCTGTGTCTTCCTAGATTTCTGTGCTTGCTTCTTTTCTTAACATGACAACAACAATTTAATAGAACCATAAGTAAAAGGAAAATAAAGAAAAAATCCCACTATTTCTACCATTTTCTGTTCTTAATGATTCAAAATATTCTACTTGGTTCCTTCAACATTAATTTTACACCCCAGTATAACCAATTCATTTTAATTGCCAATTTAATTGATCATTTTTGCTGTACATATCCCTTCTAGTCAGACATAAGTTTGAACAGAATAGCTTTTCTAAAAGCTGTCTGTCTTCTGACAGTCTGTCTGCTATGGTCTACTGATATTTTATCAGCTGATCTTCAAAAGTTTTTTTCAATTCCTGTTAAAGGTCTTTCTCTACACATAATTCTATAATATTGGTCCACAATGTAGAGAAAAAAGTAACTTTGCTTCTGCAAGGATCCTCGGTGTCTTTTATTCATGTTGTACATGCCCCAATCTCATTAAACTTTAGCACCTGCGCAACAGAAGTTCTTTTTTTATCCTTAGTTGTTTAGAGACAAGAGTTTAAATCTATTCCTACTCTGTATCCCTTTTGTTTTCATTCCTTATCCAATTGTGAGAAGTAATTAATGTACTGTAGCAGGTACAGCACATGCACTCCTGGTGTTTGTGGTTATTGATTCCTGCATAAAGCTTATTCAGAACCTTCCTCTGCTTTCAGTCCTATGCATTTGTTCTGTGACATTTCCCAGTGCTGCAGCATCACAAGTGATCCCAATGATTGAAATAGGCCTTTTAACATTCCCCCTAGAAACTCTCTTAAATCAGGCTAACATATGTGTTTAAAATCTCTCCAAAACTGCAAGCATAATGATAATTCACCTTTTTTTTTTTGCCTTTTTCTTTCTTTCTTTTTTCTTTTTTAGGTGGTAGATAAAAAAATATTTTCTTTATCCTTCAGCCAGCTAAACTTTCTTAATTAACCAGAAATGAAATTAACAGAATCAAAGGATTCCATCTGGCTGGTTTTTTATTTCATGTTTTACTCATGAAAGCACATGAAGAACAATCTCTAAGGGGCTTTGCTAATGTGAAAATTCCTTCATGTCTGTATGCCAGTGTAGTGAGTAGGAAGTAGCCAAGGAATGAGGAGAAGAGAGAAGAAAAAAAAAAATTTAGGGTGAGATGACAAGTGCAAACTATGAAAGGATACACAATAGGATTTTGTGGTTATTCAGATAATTTTCTTTCTAATAGAAAGATATCTGAATATCTAAGGAACAGAGCAGGTTTATACTTGTTCTTCCTGGTAGTGTAATATTTGTTTACATAGATCAGTGTGTTTTAAAGGAAGTATGCTGCATTATTTATTCAAGATGTTAAATGCCTCATGACTTTCTGCCAGAAATTGCTAAATGACAGTCTCAGAACCAGGATAATTTAAATTACGGCTCTTCCTCATTATACACATTTTGACATGTGTAATTCACAATGTATACCACAAACAGTCTTTATATATCTTGATGTAAAGTAGCAAAAGAACTCCCTTATTGAATAATTATAGACCAAAGAATCAAAGTTCTTAATCAGAGATAGATATTCAGTCTACAACCTGAGAAAAACTGGTTGCAAAATTCAATGTAAAGAGGAAAGCGTGGTTAAAATTCATTGTTCTACAGATTTTACAAGGGAAGGGGTGAGGTGGGAAACAACAAGTATATTGGGAAGTGGAATAAAATGTAAAAATTTGCAGTGTCATATGGTACATATATAAAGATGCTTAAATTCTTTATTTCTTCAGCTCCCCTTGTTCTAAAAGTTGAAAAAAAAATTAGATGTATTTGTGTATGGGCAGGATAAGTTAACATTGAGGAGGATTGAAAGCTGGCTGAACTCAAGGGATTATGATCAGCACAAACTGAGACCAGTGACTCATGGTGCACCCAGGGGCTGATATCAGGGCCAATACTGCTTCACATCCTCAGGCGTGAGCTGGATGATTGGACAGACTGCACCCTCATTAAGTTTATGGTGATACCAGATGGAGAATAGGGGTTATGGCTGATTCATTTGAAGTTCCTGCTACCATTCAAAGGAATCTGGACCAGCTGAAGAATTGGACAGAGTAATTTTGAGAAGTTTAACAAAGGAAAGTGGCTAGTTCTACACTTGGGGAGAATATTGTTATTTAGAAACATTTACTCTGTGGAGTTTTAAATATTTTTAAGTTTCTTCATCGTTTGTGAGGAAGACTAGTAAACTGAAGCAACATTAGTCATATACAAACTGCCATATTTTTAGATCTTAGATATATTTTGTCTATTCAAATCTTGATTTCTCTAGTAGATGCTCTATCCCTCAAGATTTATGGAAGGCCATTTGTAGAGGAGCAATAATCTACTCTTTTAATTCTGGATATCAATATTCTCAGTTTTGTCCTGTGTAGCAATGTTATTGAGACATTTCAAAATTTAAAAATGTTAGGTGCTTCATTTAAACCTGGCTTTGCAGCATTCACTCTTGAAAAAGTGATTTATTTACAAGAATCCCAGAATAAGTAGACATCCTGCATCTGGGCACCAAGTTAAATATCATTACAAGGTATATTTTAAAAACTATAATATCAGACAGGAGAGATATAAATGGGAGGGAAATGATCCATTGTCTTTCCATGAAATTATGAGACATGGGGTCACTGAGAAAAAAAACAAACCTGAGAGAAGGCAAGGAGATTTTTCCCATTCTTCCCCATAAATCTAACAATGCACTGCAACATCAAATAATTCTTCCATGATTGATACTGCACATTCCTTTCTAATGCACATCAGTATTTTTACTCTTTTTATTTCATAGAATACATGTTTTAGAAAATTTGAGCTGTAGTTGCATATTTTAGGTGCAGAATTCCTCACTGGCATAGATGCATTTGATAGAAGTTTACTGTTGTAAAAAAACTGTATGTTGGCATGTGTAGGAAGCTCCAATGAATCTATGCCCCAATTGCTTAAAAGCCAAATATCTTTAAAAGTGCTGAATTTGTACTAACATTTGCTAGCAGAAGCAGTTAAATACCTACTTTACTTAAACTGTTTGCTTATCATGGTTGCTAAATCAGAATGAACTTATTCTTTTCTGTGTCTGACCACAAGTTTTGAAATGTCACTTCCACACATATTGTAATTTTTTTCTTTAATAAAGAACATTTTGGAGAATGCTAGTTTAACTATCTCTTTGTACCAAGGAAAACTGCTCTCAGCTGGAAAGCAGTAAAAAAATATTAAGAAACTAATTATAGTTCCCATGCCAGTTATTGTTTTTTAACTTCTAATTTAATGCTTATCTTCTCTATCTAGATGATTTTTCCATATCTCTAGCTGCCCGTTCAGCATCTGTTGGTAGTCTAGCTGTCACTTCCTATTCACTTTTTGATGAGAAACTAAATTCTGAATATTCACCAATCCCATCTAAATGTTTACATAATGGCTTGCTACCTAATTAAATTCCCCTCTCTTGGACTCTGCACTCTGACAGTCTCTCTTCATTTTCCCTTTGGTTGTCTCTACTGCCATTCTCTGTCTTGGCTGAATGCCTAGAATATATTTTCTGCTTACATAGAATCAAACTTCCCAAAACACTATGAGAAAGAATATAAGTCCTCCACTTTTTTTCCCAGTAAAAATCATAGGAATGGATTTTTTTAAACATACTCATAGCTTCACAGCCCACTAATTGAATTTGCACTTTTGTCCTCTTCTGTTTGCCTCTGTAAAAATTTCTTCAACAGTGGCCTTATGTGCATAAAAAAGCTTGCTGAACTATCTCAAAACTGTTTTTAATCCCATATAGAGTTGACTCAATTTGCAAATCCTTTCTGGCATATTCTTTACTGGACAATGCAGAAGCACCAAGAAGTTTGAAAGAATGTGAATAAGAACTGCCAATCTTGTGAGGATGGGAAAAAATGATCTGTCTTCTGATACATTGTTATTGAAGCTTTAAATATTTTTTCTTATTTTGTACAAACTGTGACTCACAGGTGATCCAGCATTTCTTACTAATCAATTAAAAGACCATTCCCTGTTGTCCGATGCACTTGCAAGTTTTCTCTTTTGGCTGGTAAGAGGATAAGTGTCTTTGTTAAATCCAAAAAGGAACAGATATAAGTTCTGCAAGCTCTCAGGAAATCACCACAATAGTGGCTCAGTATTACCACGCTTCTGCTTAATGCTCCCTGCTGCTGTTCCCTGCGGCTTTGCCTTCAGAGGCCACGGTTTGCAGATGGTTTTAGTGGGAGTTGTCTCCTATGATAGCTGGTTGGGCCTAAGTCTCTAGTAGGGCTGAAAAGTACAGTACACATTACAATTAGAGTGCCATAGCACACAGCTTCCTCGTTAACTTTGGATGATAAAATTATTTTTAGATGTACCATACGCTTTTGAATACATTTTCAGAATTTTAATATTTAAAGAGCACTTCCACTGTGACACATTAATATACTTCAAATTAGAAACTCATAAAAATTTCATTAACTCTTGTCAAAATTTTATCAAAAATTATCTATTCTTTGCTGCATGAGAAAGAGAAAACTTGCACATAAACTTTTACACTCCTAATGTGGTAGTTTTAAACAAACATGTTAATTTTCCCTTAAATGGCCATGGACTCACAGGAAAGCCCTGAATGGAATAGATTAGTGTAATCATAATTCAATTAATCTTGAAACTGAAATGTATTTAAGCACTAAAAATGTTCCCAGGGAACTGTAATAAATTATTACAACCTTAATTCATTTTTTTCCCTGTGCTAGAGTGTATTAATCATTTGTCTTATGAAAGCATTTCTAAACACTGTGGTGTAGCTTTTCTCTTTTTTTTCCTATTATTAAACTGTTCTTACCTCAATCCAAGAGTTTTATTTTCTTTTTTTACCCTCTTCTCCCAGTTTCTGGGAGGGAGGGAAAGAGAAGTGAGTGAGCATCTGCAATGGTACTTGGTTGCTAGCTGGGGTTAAACCATGGCACTAATATTATTATATTGTCTTCCATGTCTTCTAACACACCAGTCTAATTGAACTTGTGAATTCTCTCAGTCCTGGTGGGAGGTTCCTTCACACACATGCTCAAGTAACCATGCTCTGAAGAGCTGATGCTTTTATTACAAATGTCAAAAAACTGAGCAAAAATAACAGGACATCTGGTTTACTGTTGCATAATGTAAAAAGCTTATCTTATGCTCAGCAGAATAGAAATAAAATTTAGGATCCCATTTGTGTAGATCACATGACTTGAATGGAAAGTTGCTCATCCCTTCAAGAGTTCTGTAGTTAGGTCCATGCATCAATCTGTTGGAATGAATGATTTTGTCACACTTCCTCATGAGGATGGTCTGTCCAGGAAGATGAGTTGGATGAGTCATTCTCTATACAAAGCAACAGATTAAGTGAACTGACCTGTTCTTTGGAGGGGCTAACAAGCCTCGGGGAGCTTGTGGGCAAGGATCAGGGGATACAGCAGCATGGAGTGTGTGACGTTGTGGTGCACCTTGCTACTGGAAGCTTTGCTGTTACAGGCCATGGCTCTCACAGAGGGCTTTATCATGCTGACATCTGCCAAAAGGACAATACTGGAGAGCACAAGCAATGTCTGGGGAGCATCAAGGTTTATTTTTAGACACAAGATAATGATCTGGCTGCTGTCAGGGGAAGGCCACTGAACTTTCAGTGTATGATTAAGGAATGACTGAGTCTTCCTTTTAAAGGTTTGTAAGGTAAACAGCCAATTTGACAGCAGGAAAAAAATGCTTCCAAGACAGAGGAGTTTAGTTCCTTAAGAGAAGTGAGCAAGATGAATATGAATATCACAACCATGGACTTTAGGAAAGAAGATTTCTGCTTACTCAGGGATAGGCTTGAAAGAATATCATTGGAAACTTCTCTGAAGAAAAAAGAAGCTTGGAAGTTCTGGCTGATATTCTGCAAATGCTCTTCAAAGCACAAGAATCATTCATTTTGGTGTACAGAAAGTCAAGCAACCATAGTAGACCAGTATGGCAGTACTGATGAATTGAGCTGAAGTACAAAAAAACAACAAAAAAACCCAATATATACAGAAGAAGGAAGCAGGAGTGTGCTTCTTGGGAAGAACCTACACGTGCCAGGAAGGAGTTAAGAAAATGTTCAGATGAAGCTGAAATAGAGTGAGATGAAAAGCCAAAAAGGATTTCACTCTGAAAGCAAAAGGAAGACTATGGAAAATCTGAGGCATTGAGCTTACTGACAGAACACCTAGAAAATGGTCTTTACCTCTGTTTTTAACAATGAAGGCCTGGCTTGGGCATTGCAGAACCATAAGGGAATGCTGAGAGTCACTGTAAGGGGTGCATCACCTACTGTAAAAAAATGACAGGTGGAGAAATGAGTGGCCAAAATCCTTGTGACCAACAAGGCAAGTGTCAAGTCCTGCATTTGGGATGGAATAAACTTAAATAACAATATTGTCTGGTGACTTACTGATTAGGGAAGGGCTTTCCAGAAAAAAATCAGGTGGAACTGAAGACATGTTGTTATAGTGAAGGTGGTCAACTACATACTGTACTATATTAGCATGAATATGAGCAATAGACTGAAGGATGTGATTTTTTCCCTCCAAAGAACACTACTGATAACACCAAGAGTACTGTATCTAGGTTGGGTCCCCAGGAGAAGAAAGTTTTTGATGCATATGTTTGAGTTCCATGGACAGCTGTTAAGAAGTTTAAGAGGATGAGACAAAATGTACAAGGTCTGTGGAAACTGGATTTGTTCAGTCTTAAGAACATGTTATGGGGATGTTATTGCTACCTACAGCTACCCTGTGTAAGGACATGAAGATCAAGTCAAACTCTTCTTGAAGGTGCAAGAGAAGCCAGTAGGCACAAATTGCAGCAGGGGAAATTCCAAACTGGCATTAGCAACAATCTGAACAATGACAGTAGTCAAGCACTGGAACATATCATGGAAAGAGGCTGTAACCTGTGTCTGGGTGAAAAATGATAAAACATTATCCTCAGATGTTTATTTTAGAGTCTCTGCAGAAAGACAGGGAAAGAAAAGTTTACTGCATCTTTCTCTCACCAAAGGGCTGTTATGTAGCTTATGTGCAATTGTTAACATTCAGCCTAAAGGATGCATCGTGCAGTTCTTATCTGCTAATTATACTGAGAGAATTTCTGTAGTCTTCAAATGCTTCAGGATGCTTACTATCCAACCAAAATTGTGTTTCTATAGTTAGCATCACAGTACACAGGTTCAGCTGCTATCACAGGTAGACAGCTATCAAACAGCTAGTGGGTATGCTACTGACTTATCAGAAAAGATGGATTAATTTTGAAACTCCTTGTGAGTGCAAAAAAAGTTTGTTGTCTCTAATTCTGCATTACAGAGATTAGCTTTTAAAAAATGGTGGGTTATTTCAATATTCTAAATCAGAAACCATACATTTCTTAGAAAATTCAAGTTTGCCCCACAGAAAACAATATATAGACACTGCAGGACAGTCTAGGATGTTTGTTAGCCACATTTCTACTTGTGGTAGTACCACAGACAGCTTTGGAGTGTTTCACATGGTATTTTTAGAAGGAAACTCAGATGTATCCCATGCTTCTTAAGTATGTTTACTTTCCATCATGTGCTTCCAGATATCATATTTGCTCCTTTAGTCATCTCATTGGAATATTTGTGCAAGCTGCTGATGTGATAGGAATCCCAGAGATACCTACAACATTCAGAGTGCTCTAAGTACTTCTGCTACAAATACATGTCAGATCCTCCATCTTGAGAGTAAGAAATAGAACTGATGGTGCACTGTGCATTCACAGTCCACCTCAGAACACAATATTTCCCCTGTGCAAATGAGCCTCTAATTTCTCCTTGATTTCTTTCAACATCTTGAAACCTTCAGAGGAATGACACCATCAAATAACAAAATATTCTAAATTAAGATATGTAGCTGTAACCTCATTGTTACTAAGCAAATATGACCTTTATTTTAAGACAAGAACAGAAGAGCATGTAGTATTGCTCAAACCAGTCTATGACAGTTTCATATTTTGTTGTTTAAATCAGCAAATTATGCTTCATCAAGTAGCATAAATGTCTGATACCCAATAATGTTTCTTAATTAGGTTTGCTCCCATTAAGGAATCACAAAAGGTTTAGTAAAGTTAAACAGTCACCTGTTTCTCAAATTATTTACAGGTAAATACTTATCTAAAGATAGAGGGTTAAGGTAATAGAGAAATATGGTTGCTGGACATTCTTTGTTAAAAGCAGCTATTTTCACTTTTGACAGATTATAATAGTTTGTTGCATTTCCTGTCAGATGAGTATCTTCTACACAGCACATTGTTTTAGAAATTTTCATCCAGTATTGTTTAATAGGAACAAAAAATATTATCTGTTACTCTAGTCTCTTAGAAATAGGTGTTGGAGTTGCTTGGGTTTTTTAGTAGTACATCATGCATCTGATAATGTATTTTCCTGGATATATTTGTAGAAACATACCAGTTAATCCCCCCAAATTGTGGTTTGAAAGTGTTTCTTGGTTTTTTTCATAGGTTTGTTTTTTCAGTTGGGGTTTTATTCAGTTGGTTGCTTGGGGTTTTTTTGTGGGGTGGGAGGTTTTTGTTGTTTCATTGTTTTTCTATATTAAAAAAATAGAGGGATTAAGAACAAAAAAGGAAGCAAAGAAGATGAAGGGGGATAGGTAATTAGAATTCAGAGAATAAGCATGCGTCCTAATGAGCACTTTGTGTCCTAGTAGGTAGATAGGACATGGACAAAATGACAAACCAAGCAGCTCCAACAGGAGTGAGAGAAGGCAGGAAATGAAGTCACCTTCAATGCACAGCAAAGAAAGGATACAGTAGAAGTTTTGAGTCTTGAGAAGACATTTTTCTAGAAAAACCTCTTGGCTTCTCAGGTGAAAGTGGTAAGAGGAAACCAGTCTCAAAGATTGTCTGTGGCATTGTTCACACATATGACAAGGACCACTGAAAATGGTGCTTAACGCCTATGGAATTAAAAGAATACAATGCTCGGAATTAAAAGAATGCAATGCTCATGAGCATGGTGCCCAAAACTGCATAGAATTTATAAAGGTTATCTTAGTAATCAATAGCTTCATAGTTTATCATTAAAATGGTATCGTTTACGGGGTTTTTTTAAAAATTTATAGACTAATGTGGCACTTTTAAAGCAGCCTTCATAATAGCCTTACTCCTATATGGCAAGTCTCTATTATCAGGTTGTGCCTTGGTTTTATTACAGCCTTCTAACATGAGCAAGGAGCAGATCTGAACATGATCTCACATGCCATCAACCAAAAGTAAACAATTGTCTTGCATTCACTGTAATTAATCAATCAAACAAAAATACACTACTTATATAAATATTCCTTTCAAAATAGGAAGAGGGCACTGGAACCAATTTTGGAAAGCAATTATCTACAGTTTTGCATACACCTGCTTTTCAGAGACTACACAATATTCCTAGTGCCAGCTATCTCAAAATAACTGGAAAAATGCTCCTTGCTCTTGTATTTCAAGTGCCATTGTTTTCACTAAAATTGAAATCAGTAAGTAACTTACTGTATCATTTTCCACAGCATTATTGGGTAGTATAAGAGCACTAACTACTCTATTATTCCTGAAGTTTTCATTGAGTGGCAATAACTCCCCACAGTGTTATACTTAGTGAATGATCCAAGTGTTGATTTTGTTGAAAATGCATATGAGGCCACCTTTTCTTTCACTAGTTAATGTGAACCTTCAGTGATGAATATCTGTTAATACTGAGCTGCTTGTTTCCTAAGCAACAGCAACCAGGTAAATGCTTCAAAGCCGTCTTCCTACTTGCTTGATGATTTAACAGAGAAAACATGGGCTTTTATTGCAGGGAACAAGACTCAGGATGTTCTTGACTGTCCTGATTACTGGGTGGCAAAAGAGTTGAAGGTTTCACAATATAGATACTGAAAAAAATTTTTTTTCTGTTTTGGTTGATGCCAGTATGTGCTGACTAATTAAAATAGAATGCTCCAATATATAAAAGTATCAAGGCAAAAGCACTACTGAATTTGGATTGGTATTGGTTTTGTTTTTGTTTTCCAGTCTACTGAAAGACTACAAGATACTCTGGAGAATTCAAACAATACTCTACTTGCTTGAAATGCTATTACTAAAGGGATCTTAAATTTCTAATTAGATTCTGATCAGTATCATAGGACAATCACTATTGGACTCTTTAAATTTCTTGGACAAAGCAAGGATCTGAAAACAGACCCCATTACCTGAATTGCTGTTCTATTCTCTAGCCTATTATAGGACAGACACATTTTAATTTTTTTACGTACTTTTTTTTTTTTTTTAGAATTCGGTTAGAAAGACATGGATTTTTATTTATTTGGGGCAAAGTCAGAGTTTTTCCATAGAACCAAAACTAACTAAAAGAAGATCTAAATTTTTGTTAAAGGAAAATTCTCACTTTAACTAGAAATCAAATATTTTTCCATGTTGCCTAAAATTTTTTCTCAGTTTTCAAAATCCTATTGTAATTATTTTCTTTAATTTTTCACAATTTAATACCAAAAATAGATTGTTTAGAATTAGGTTAAAACACTTGGTAGAAATATTTTGAGACTAAAATAAGAAGAAATTAAGACTAGGCTGTGTGACTAAATCTTCCTGTGCATCACACTCAAACATGTTTCCTTCTGAGAGGAAGATATGAAATAATTTCCTATTTAACAGCTAATATTTCAGGAATGTAATAATTTTTGCATTGTAACTATTGAGTACCCATATAAGTTACTTATTTATATGCTACACTTTCCAGACCACATGCAAGCTGAAGCTAAAATCAGAAGATCTTTACTGAAACAGATTTTCAGAATGCAGAATATGCATCGAGAAATCTTTCTGAGACATCTGTATTTTCCAAGCTGATCAGAAAAGTATTTTCAGATGTGTGTGTCAGTAACATCAGCCAGTTTACAAATGAGACTTATTTGTCAGCTGATATTGATACTGTAATGAAATTTCTTCCTAGTAAAGTTCTTTTATTGACTTCAGTAGAAAGGAAAAGAAGAGCAGCTGATGAAAGAATTTTAGATTCTAAATATAAATATGTCTTCAAAATAAAGATTAAAGTAATTTCACATATTCCTTCTTAAAAGCAAGATTCCACATGTTGGACTATGACAGATTATTACTATTATTATTATTATTATTATTATTATTATTATTATTATTATTATTATTATTATTATTATTATTAATTTATGTAGAAATAACTGCCTCATGAACATAGCTTGTATTAATTCTTGTGCAGTATGAATCCGAAGTTATAAAAGACAGCAATATATAAAGCCTACCCAGTGACTATACAGTGATTTTAGAACTGGAGTTGAAAGACTCATAGGAATTTTCTCCTAAATGAAAAGTTATGCAAATCTGCCTTACTGAAGTTTTCTGTGTCTTATGAGAACTGTATGTGATTTTCTCAAACTAAGGGAAAGAAATCACAATTCTTTCCAGTTTTAAGGACAGCGTGGTGTGTTCAGAAGGGCAATCAAGAAAGAGCAGTGAATGAGTGAAGAGTAAAAATGTTATTTACTAAAAAAAGAACTTGAGAAGAAACACAGACACGTATTTCTGAAAATTAAATACTGACAGATGCCGATGTCTTGATAATATTCATTTATGAATTTTTTTCTTTCTTACAAAACAAGTTAAGAGAATGTTCTATGCTAGACTAAAAGGATTTAATTCTTTTCCTTGTCTTACCAGCAAATTGGCTGAAATAGCCTAATTTCTCTCTCACAAAGCTATCACATTCATTACTTCTTTTCAGCTTTTAATGAATTGTCATAGTCATGGATATGAATGTAGAGATATTTACTAGTTTGTGCAGACAGGAGTCATTTCACATACTTCTGCAGTGTAATTTTTACTTTTTTTGAGATTGAATGTGAAAGGTTTTTTTAAGTAAGCAGAAGAATATTACCAAAACTGGAATTTATCAGGTCATCAAGTTCTTGCTATAGAACATCTCAAACAGTTTATTTATTTAGAAATATCTGCTGCTGCATCATACTGTCTGCACAGACTACACAAGAATGAATACAAAGGTTTCTTCTACAAATTTGCATCCAAGTGATATTTAGAAGATATTTAGAAGGTATTAATTTTCAGAATATTTATAAAAAAAGGAAAAAAAATTAGATACTAATCAGAATTTCCATGTCCTAAGTACATTGGATCAATGTTGTGGGCTGCCACCCTGGAAAATTGAGATTTTCATAGGTGTAGTTGGTTTTTATCTTTCAAAAGAAGAAAGACCTTACAAATTGAAAAAGCATCCCAGAGATAAAGCATAGAATTGCCTTTTAAACTGAAGTTCACCATCAGCAAGAACGCCCTATGACGTTGGAAGGATTTCTATCCATATTCTTCCTATCTGATAGCAGAGCAGTGTGGTTTGCACCTAAATGTGTGAAACTTTGCTTCATGTTTGGCAATTATTGGTCACACAGCAGAATCTCTTAAGAATAGCAAATGTGTGACTGGTCAAACACCGGGCCCTTTGAGATGCTAACAAACTGCTAGCAGAAGTTATTAAGAACTGGACATATTGTCAGACTGTTTACACATTGTTGGGTACTTTATTCACAAAGAAAGACCCACTACAGTTAGAATCTAAATCTAATTCTTTTATGAAATCACAAGAAAATCTCAGCTCCACAGAGGAAAATGCTGTTCATTATTTGGATTTTAAACGCTGCAGCTGACAAAAGGGTTAAAAAGAAAATCTTTGAATTTCATATCTGAAACAAAATATGGCTTAATTCAAAGGTACTTACTTTAATACATGCAATTAAGTTATAGTTAATTAATGGCTATTAATAAGGAAGTGATTTTTTTTTTTTAAATGTACATTTGGAGCTTACAGTTTCTTGTGTGTAAGAGCATGGTCTGATATCTTTATTGAACATGAAGACCTGGTACTGACTGTAATGGATCTTCATCTCCTTTAGTCAAGTGGATGATATAGCAGATTTCAAGTTCAAATAATCTTTCAAATATCAAATTATCATATTATTGTGAGCTGGTAGTATTCTGACAGATATATCTGCTCCGTTGGCATCCATTTAACATCTGATAGAAATGTTTCCATTTCACTGCCTGATTCCAAGGACAAGGTAAGGAAGAGTGCTCTGGAAACTGGCCTTTCTGCATAGTCCTTTTATATGTTTTGCCAGATGTTGGTGTGATAATTTCTTCTATAGTCTCCATGATTCATCTTGAATGCCATTAGAATGGTGACATCTTTGTAGATGATATGACACCTGAAACAAAGGAATCATGGGGCAGTGATAAAGGGCAAAGTGGACAGCTGAACTGGTGGTGTCTGCCAGCATCTAAGTAGTTATATCTCTCCCAGAACATGAGGTAGGTTTTGGAATAAGAGCAAAGGAAAAACATTATGACACTTCTGTGGGTCCTGTAGCCTTGGCTTTTGGAAAATATGCACTAAATTTTGTAAATTTTAAACCTCTAATATGTGTACAGAACCCTGTTGCATTAACTAGAAATGATAAAGAAATGGCTAGCAGTGACATAAGTGCTCCATGGGGGACTTGGGCATGAATATGGTAATATCACTATCGAAATTCCAACCAGCCAATTGGAAAATGGATTTTGAAAAACAGCATTCAGCCTGTGATAATTGCAGCTTAAATCCTTAACGCTTCAGGAGAATTCATACTCCATTAAATTAAGTGCTCTAGAGAAGCGGACTTCAGTAGCCTGATATTTAAGAAACATAAGCAAAGAGGAGACTGGACTTAGCTACGGGACTTTCTAAAAGGTGTTCCAAAAACTGTTCCAAAGAACAGCTGCAAACCAAGTGCAATTGTTGAAGTTTCAGTTCTGGGTACGTGAACCCTCAGAACAGAATACTGTACAAGCACAGCACATACACCTTTTAAAAATAATATAATGTCTTCTGTGTGACCGTGATATGCATGGAACCATGGATGTATTGTTAATTGTTGGGGCGTTTTTGCATGTGTTGTTCAGCAACAAAATATTTCACCCAAAAGAAAATATTATAGTGTTATAACTATAACTAATAGATAAGAATGGAGGTGTTCAGTTTTAGAATTATAGTTCCAGACTCTCTGGACTTACATAACAAAGTATTGGCTTGCTTATTTGTCTTCATATAAATAAACCCAAGAAACTTGCTGTTTATTTTCTGGTGTTTTCATTTTGTTGTTCCAAATATAGTCTTGGTCTGAAGAGTTACAAAATGGCAGATTCCAAGGAAGATAATCTGGGGTTTGCACACATGTCCAATGCAATGTCCAATGTCTTGTCAAGTCCTCAGCTTCTGGCATCTGCTTCTTCACAGACTTTCTGTTCCAATTTTTTAGTTACTATGCCCTATTGGGATGACATTCTAGCTAGACCTACTTGCAAACTGCAACTTTTGAGAGTTTAAAATCTCCACTTGCTATTCACTTTCTTCTTTTTTAAACCTTATCAAACTTCCTAGTCTGAGACACCTAATTAAACTTCCCTGTGTGCTCATCCTGGCTAGCATATTTTAAATAGCACTTTTGTATGAATTGCTCAAAAACTAGTTTATTTTATATCAAAATTGTTTCATGCATTCCAGAATAACAGGTAGAGACAAGATCCCATCTTCACTTGGATCAGATTTACTTTTTTAAAAAATAATGGTTTGAGTTATTAAGGCAAGAAGTATTTATGTTCCACATGTGTGGAAAATGGTTTGATTAAACAGACATTTGGGAGAAGTTTCATCTGACTTGTATTGTGCATCTACCAGGTAAACACCAATACCTGAGTTATGTCTCTGAAGTCTTTTTATAGTCAACATAAAAAAGGCAATTCTGAGTTATTATTCCTCTTATCATGAGGAAGGCATTTAAACTGGGTCATATTAATTACACTCTAAAAGTTCCCACTTCCCAATGTTCATAATAAAAGGAGTCTAGACAACTGGCTCAGAGGTATATGTCTGCATTCCAGACTTGCAAAACTAGGCATCAGGAGACAAATTTGTACTCAAAAAGTCAGAAAGTGAGCTAATTAATCAAATATGTTGATTCTGTCTGTCCAGTGGGCAAATTTTGTGTGTGGTCTTTTGTCCTGGTCTGAAGCAATTCCTATCCACATTAAAAGAGTGTTGAAGCTGCAACTTTTATAAAATGGACTTCTATTCCTGCTCCTTAGTGAAGTGCAATCAAATTGGATATTTACAAGAAAATCCCATTTTGTAATCAAGTAGTCTTTCCTTTTTATAGAGATACAATTTTAGATTCTTTAGCAGGAAAGTAAAACTACAAGAAAGTAGGGTTAACAGTGTTTATATTAAATATATCCCTTCTTTTTATTTATTTATTTTTTAATTTAGATGGTGAGAGGGGTGGAGAATTTTTCCTTCAATTGATATTTTATCTGTTTGAATATAATTAAGAAAATGGCATCTTCAATAAAGGAGAAAAGAATGAACTTATCTATTTTCCGTATTTGTGATAGAAAAGAGTGACACCATTTTCCCCTCCATTTTCATGCCCTTGCATGAGAATTTACAAACAAGTAAATTCTCCTAGTCCAAATGTCTCTGTCAAAAAGTTATAAAAAAAACCCAAAACACAAACCCTTAAAAGATACAAAATGTCACATGAAGTGGAAACCTCAGTACCTTCCCATTTGTCAAGGTGGAAGGGAGCAGTTAGAAGGTATGGGGGTGGTGGACTTTATCAGAATGGAATCAATTCCTTAGACTGAAAAAAATACCTAAATCTTGCTTTAGCTGCATGGGAGACATTAGAGCTATGCTTTCTCTCTCTATACCACCACAAACTCACCCTAATATATATACTATCATATGCCATTTGGATTTTAAGAGCCACAAGAGTAGGAGTTCTAGAAGGAGCTCTTATAAAATTCTAGAAGTGTCCTCTCTTCTTACTCTACTAGTCTCCTCACCTATCAAATTGGAGATAACATAACTAGACTTGGTATATGCTAGCAGATGAAAAGCATTATTTGATGAAAAGTACGTGTAGGAACTTTCTAGATCAGGAATAGAACGTGCATGGCAAGAAGGGAATGGAAATATCTCCCCAGTAAAATTATTTTGCCTTACAAAAGGAGGCAGTTCAGACATAACCTTTTGGAGTTTTGTTTGGTTGTTTTTCCTATTCTCTATTTTCCCTGTCCACCAGACAGCACAAGTGCAAGGACTGGATGTGGGACCATGTCTTCCAAGTAAGGCGTCCAATCTGGCCAACCATTATTTCAGAGTATTTTGCAGGGTGCTCTAATGAACAGTGTCAGACAGAGGTTCTGGATTTCAAAATCTGGGATGTAGAGAATGTGCTGTGTCTGCTCCCAGGCCCATTGCCCAGGAGCCATCAACCCATCAAGTTTATCTGCATAAGCCACGTGTGGAACACCAGCACAATGCCAGACAGGGAATCCAAATTACAACTTCCAAGGAGTAAGCACCTTGTCTTTCATACTCCCAGGATAGTCCTAGCAGAGCCTCAGCCCCATTGTCCATGTTCGAAACCCTTCACAATGAATCATTAGGCCCAGATCCCTGGATCACCTTTAAAACTAAAGGAACTTCCTGCTGAGGGGTATGAGATACAGTATGGTGAAAGAATATATTGCAATCACACAGAATTTATTAAGGCATGTTTCAAGGAGTGAACAAAGGTGGGGAAAAGGGAAGTATTTATGTGATTTGGGAAGAAACAAGTATGGAAATAGAGGATGTAAGGGAATAGAAGAGTCCATTTGCAGGTAAGCAGGAGCTGGTCAGTACACTCTCTGGCCATGCCCTGACCCTGATCATTGCCATCTGTCATGTCTCCTTGTTAAATTTCTTCAGTTGTTTTCTAGGAAGAGGCTCTGCACCCCACTGACCACATGTGTGTATGTGTCTGTGGTGTGAACTGGAGTGAGCACAGGTGTGTGAGTGAGTGTGGGATCACTAGTGAAGATCAAGCTGAACGAGCCAGCAGGAAGTGCTCAGGATTAAGGGCGTGTGTGGATATGGCAGCATCTGAGAAGGCCAGGATCCAGAAACTGCAACTGGTCAGGCTGGGTGAATGAGCCCAGCATCTGGCCTGAACCTTGCAAATCCTCCCTCTAGCAGACTTCCTGCTCAGCCAAAGCTGGAAGCACGATGAGCCATTGCTCTCTGTGTTCATGTGAGTGCTCTGTGTGTCTGTTCTTTGTGTGGAACAGATGTATAAATATGTGTACATATATTCTGTATCGTGTAAACTCTCTGTCAGGAGCAGGCACTCAGCCTCCTTATTGGAGAGACTGTGAGACTGAGTCAAAGGTCTTTCCCAACCTAAATACTTCTATGATTCTATAAAATCATGTCTTAGAGATGGCCACAGAAGACATGAGCCGTGCAAGAGGAAGTTCCCAACCACACCCTATCAGGTAATTCCAACTGCAATTATTTGTCTGAAACTAGAAATAGTGCAACTGGCTGTCACTGAAAAGCCAACGTTAAATGGGTAATAGAATTTAAGGTTGGTGAGTAAGTGTACCCACTTAGCTACACAAAGAAACTGCCAGTCAAAAGTTCAGTCTTCAATCATTGAATGACCCTGGGAAGGTTTTTTAAATGGTTAAGTAAGTTTGGCCATGTATAAGGTAGTTACTAACCTGTCTTATGGGAATACATTGAATATGTATTGATAAAGAAGTTGGTAATCTAAGTGAGAAGGGTGACATCCCTGCACTGGATTAGAACAAAAGACAGTGAGATTAGTTTCCATACTTTCAAGATATGTTAATTACAAAACACACACAGAATTTAAATAGGTTTTGGCACTATAACACCATTAAAGATATTTTAGGTTATTTCTGAGTGATCTAATTCACTGATTTCAGCAGTGGAAACTGGTTCTAGACATAATATGGGGGTTTTTTATAGTTCTTTCATTGCATCAAAATAATTCGGAACACGTAAAATGTCTAACAATGCAACATATAAACTGAATAAAAATTCTTTGTAACATCTGATAAAAAAAAGGAGACAACATTGTGGCATGTCTTAGTGCATTGTGTTCTGCAGATGGGCTGGGAAAGTTGTCTGGTTAATATTTTTTCTTTCGTTGTGAGATACACATTTTGATAGGTTTGATGTAAATTTCAAAGAGGACGAAGAAGTCTAAATAAGAATTTTGTATTAAGAGATAAAATGACTTTTATTTTTTTTTTTCTTAAAAAGAAAAAAACTTTTTTTGTGTCCTGCTTTGACAGGTTGTTAATCTCTTTGTATCATAGAAAGGACTGCCAGAAAGAGGATGGACTAAAAGCCAAAACTAAGTGATGCTTACACAGTACAAAAGACAGAGTTGGCAGGTCCTCAAAACTGATTATTTAAAATCTATTTTCCAGAAGATCTGATAAACTAAATTTCCACAACCTGAAATGGACTATTACATAAAGATATCCCCAGGCACTGCTTATAGTCAACAAATCAAACAGATCAGAGCTTTTATCAAATTTGATCAACAGGCTGTAATCTCTTTAAAATTTTCCAAACCAGTTTAAGCATTTTTCCAAGCCTTGTATAGTCTTACAGTACATGACCTTCTCTTTCTCTCCTTTTTCTTTGTAAAGAACTTAATTCAATTTGTCTGCTTAAAAGAACAATCTTGTAATACAAAAGTAGCCCAGATTAGGAGTTCTCTGGGACTCCAGCATCTAGAATCACTATTTGTGCCATAAGAGACAGTGAAATGATGAAAGTCACGCAAAACAGAAACTGCAAATTGCCAAATTACCTCTTTACTCTTTTCGTACTGAGTTGTAGAGTATTTTGGCCCACCTGTCACATGATCACAGTGCCCATCTGTCAGTCTAACTTGTCATTTCCATTTAAATTTTAAACAGAGGTGAATGCATTCTGCAAGGGGATGAGAGAGGCTTAACTTGAGAGGAAGGCAGGGAAAACTTGGCCATTGTCAATCCCCACTGGAAGCAAGTGACCGAGCAAGTGTCAGATCAATCAGCGTGCAGGAAGGTCAGACACAGCCATGGCACAGCTCTGACTCCTTCCCAGGTGACAGACCAGGGCACTGTGAAGGGCACTCTGGGGCAGGGAGTGGAAGCTGAGTTTAAATGCCCAGGAGGCAGCAGGGACATAAAAGGTGCTGCTTAGGGGCAGTGGTGCGAAGCATCATGAAAATCTTTGCCTGAGAAAATTTGGGGCCAGTATTATGGGTTTGTCTAGCAGACACAAAAAAAAAAAAAAAAAAAAAAAAAAAAAAAAAAAAAAACAAAAAAACACCCAACAGAAAACAGAATCAATAGAGATCTGCTCTTCCTGAAATTTTTAAAAGACTATTATTTCCCTTTTTCCTTCACGTGTAGATTTGGAAAACTCTTTAGAGCTATTTCTTCTTAAAAATATTTTTTAATATTTAAATATATTTAGACATGGATTTTTCTATGTCCTGTAGCAGCAAGACTTGCTTCTCCCTTCTTTGGCATAACTGAGATAAACACTAAATATAGTACAATTAATCAGTTATGCCAAAGATAATTTTGGCTTAGTGTGGGTCTACCAGGCAGCACACTGAAGTGCCCCTAAAAGCTGCTATAGCTGAATGTCACACTGCTATGCAAAAATACTCTCTTGTGTTTCAAAAACTGATACACTGGGGGCCCCTACATCAAAATGTCTCATGAGGTGTAAACACATACCATATTGTGAGTCACATTTTTTCTTTGGTTGCTGGTGCTCTGATTCAATTCTTCGTCATAGATATGCCACTGTAGAGCATGTAGGCATGTATTTTTCCACTGTGCTATATAATAGGAGACTCATATTTGTGGAAAATAGCAGAATTAGAAAGTATTTCTGGTATACTACACAATAAATATCTTTGATATAAAAGTGGGCAGCTGCTTCTTTATAATCTCACTTCTTAGAAGATGCTGTATGTCTTTCCCTCTGCAATTTTAGTACTGCTGTTAAATGAACTCATAAAAACATAGTTTCATCATCTATAAGAAATTTATTATTCACCTGATTCCATTTCATAGTGCCATAGTTGTCATACATCAAAGTTAATAGTAATTTCATACATCAAAGTTAATAGTAATTGGCACACTTTTAGCAAGATTATAAAAGGTTAAAATAGGCATGCAATTTACAAATATTTTCCCTGATTAAATGCCTTTATTGGCAAAGTAGGGAATCTTTCCTCTCCTCTCCTCTCCTCTCCTCTCCTCTCCTCTCCTCTCCTCTCCTCTCCTCTCCTCTCCTCTCCTCTCCTCTCCTCTCCTCTCCTCTCCTCTCCTCTCCTCTCCTCTCCTCTCCTCTCCTCTCCTCTCCTCTCCTCTCCTCTCCTCTCCTCTCCTCTCCTCTCCTCTCCTCTCCTCTCCTCTCCTCTCCTCTCCTCTCCTCTCCTCTCCTCTCCTCTCCTCTCCTCTCCTCTCCTCTCCTCTCCTCTCCTCTCCTCTCCTCTCCTCTCCTCTCCTCTCCTCTCCTCTCCTCTCCTCTCCTCTCCTCTCCTCTCCTCTCCTCTCCTCTCCTCTCCTCTCCTCTCCTCTCCTCTCCTCTCCTCTCCTCTCCTCTCCTCTCCTCTCCTCTCCTCTCCCCTCCCCTCCTCTCCTCTCCTCTCCCCTCCCCTCCCCTCCCCTCCCCTCCCCTCCCCTCCCCTCCCCTCCTCTCCTCTCCCCTCCCCTCCTCTCCTCTCCTCTCCTCTCCTCTCCTCTCCTCTCCTCTCCTCTCCTCTCCTCTCCTCTCCTCTCCTCTCCTCTCCTCTCCTCTCCTCTCCTCTCCTCTCCTCTCCTCTCCTCTCCTCTCCTCTCCTCTCCTCTCCTCTCCTCTCCTCTCCTCTCCTCTCCTCTCCTCTCCTCTCCTCTCCTCTCCTCTCCTCTCCTCTCCTCTCCTCTCCTCTCCTCTCCTCTCCTCTCCTCTCCTCTCCTCTCCTCTCCTCTCCTCTCCTCTCCTCTCCTCTCCTCTCCTCTCCTCTCCTCTCCTCTCCTCTCCTCTCCTCTCCTCTCCTCTCCTCTCCTCTCCTCTCCTCTCCTCTCCTCTCCTCTCCTCTCTCCTCTCCTCTCCTCTCCTCTCCTCTCCTCTCCTCTCCTCTCCTCTCCTCTCCTCTCCTCTCCTCTCCTCTCCTCTCCTCTCCTCTCCTCTCCTCTCCTCTCCTCTCCTCTCCTCTCCTCTCCTCTCCTCTCCTCTCCTTCCCCACAGTTCTTTTATAGTTTTCTGTACACTGAAACACCTCTGAGATAAGGTCTGAAGCATCTCTCTTCCTGCTTTCCCTTCTACACAGCTAGTAACTAGCAGTCCTAGAGATTATGATGCTGCCTGGAGAGGTAGAATTTGTGGGGTTAAGCTATAGCAGAGAAAATGAGTCAAACATGAGTCTTGCTTCACGACTCTTTGGGGAGGGTGCATTAAACACCATGTTATTCTTTTCCTTAAAGGACAAGATTGACTCATAATTAGTTGTTTGAAAAAACACAGTGTAGGCTTATCTTCAAATTTATTATTTCCCTCTCAACAACAGAACCCTCTTGAGATTTTGAGATTTTCCTGCATCAAATACCTAACTCCGGAGCCTGCAGTGTGCCTGTACAAACTGTCATCCTGGTTTTCCTATGACTTGATAGAGGTAGGCTCTAAAGTGCTTTAAGAGTTTTCTGCACAGAAGTCTAGAAGCTTTGTAAAAGCATAGAACGGCTTTTTTTCTCCTAAATTTTATGTCTTTGAGAGACCTACACTTAGATCCTCAGCTCAATTGACAGAAAATACAGACCAGGTAAAAATCTGTGACTTATCTCACCTTTTTTCTTTATATACTACATTTTTCAATATAAATTTATTTTTTCTTTTACTGTATGTTACAGTAATTTTTTTTTCTTCCAGGAAATCTAAAGAATTTATGGATACATAAGGCATGCAATATGATCAAAAGCAGAGATCTAAATCCTTCAAATGCAGATCTCAGAAAGACACTTATTTTATGCTTCCTTTTCTATAGTAATAATTACACTTAGACCTTTTAACTCCCTATGTATCAGTGAAGAAATGCAAGTTCATTTCAAGATAAAAGGAGCTGTACTTCATATATAGAGAACTTGAAATGATTGAGTTCTGCTATCAAAATGGCTAAAGGTGGAATTTTGTGGCTGGCAAGGCATCATAGTAATTTCTTGTCAGAGCAGAGTTAGTGTTTGGAAAGGCCATTAGTCACCAGTGGTCACCCTTTCGTTTACTCTCCCCCTTACTTTTTTAAACATGTGAATCTCAGAAAAACGTTAGTTCATAGTCATAAAATCATAGAAGAGTTTGGTTTGGGAGACACCTTTAAAGGTCATTTAATTCAACTCCCCTGCAATGAGCAATGACATCTTCAACTAGATCAGATTTCCCAGAGCTCCATCCAACTTAACCTTGTATGTTTCCAGGAATGGGGCATTAACTATCTTGCTGGGCAACCTGTTCCAGTGTTTCACCACCTCCATTATAAACTGTTTTCTTTATGTGTAGTCTGAATTTGCCCCCCTTTATTTAAACCCTCTAAATTTATTGAAGGGAGGCAATAAGATTTCCCTGGAGCCTTCCTTCCTTCTGGTTGAACAAATCCAGATCCCTTGGCCTGGCCTCATTGCAGAGGTCCTGCAACCTTGTGATCATTTTTTGTCCCTATGCTGGACTTGCTCCAGTATGTCTTTCCTGTGCTGAGGACGCCAGAGCTGGATGCAGATGGGACTTCTCAGGAACAAAGGAGAGGGAGAAAATCACCTCCCCTAACCTGGTGGCAATGCTTCTTTAGGTGCAGTCCAGGATATGGTCAGCTTTCTGGTGCACACTGTCAGTTTGTGTTGAGCTTTCCATTCACCAGCACGACCAGGCCCTGCAGGCCCTCAATTCATACATCCCTCAGCCTGATTTGATACTGGGGATTGCCCTGACCCAAGTGCAGCACTTTTCACTTGGCCTTACTGAACTTCAGGACCTTTCCATGCACCCACTTGTCACACGAATCCATCTCCCTCTGCATGGCATCCCATCCCTCATGCATGTCAACTGTACTGCTCAGCTTAGCTTGGTGTCATCTGCAACCTTGCCAAGGGTGCACTTGGATCCCACCCAGTGCCAGTACAGACCCCTGAGGGACAGCATCATTGCTATCTCCATCAGGACATTGAGCCACTGACCTCCACTCTTTTGATGAGTACATTCAACCAATTCCTCATCCATGGAACAGTCCATCTATCAAATCCATACTTCTCCAATTTATTGAGAAGGGTGTTGCTGGAGGCCATGTCAAAGACTTTACAGAAGCCCAGATAGTTGGCATTCATGTCTTGTTCCCTGAATATTTCTACTGTCCAATTCAATATTGTTGTCATGCAAACAAACTGCCAAAATATAGCACAACAGATAGATTTAAAGACAGGTTCAAAGGCCACAAGAATGATCAAGCAATTTAACTGGTATTTGTTGCATAATCCTATCACTGATATTAAATTTGCCATGCACAGCATTTCTCTTTAAACCCTGATGATCTGCAGAGAATTCAATAACCTGCTGGAGTACAAAAACAAGCATTCTTATGTCTAATAAAAAAACAGAGGAATTATTTCATGGCCCAAAGCTCTGGAAATGTCTCTTCCTCTCTATTGACATTAGAGGGAATTTACAGATAATTTTCCATGTAATTTACAGTTCTCTACCAAACTGTAGAAGTATCAGCCACTCCAGACCTCATGACTGGGAAACAGTGAAACAATAATTGGGAAAATATTAAGAGCTCAGGAAAAGTTCATGGATATTCATTTGTATGTAAAGAAAATTGGAGAAGGTACAACTAAGAAAGGAGTATAAAGAACAGTTTAGCTGTCAGAGCAGACTGTAATGAAGTAATGGATCAGTCCCTAATGGGTAGGAAGAACTGTATCAAAAAGAAAGGTGCTCCCACACAGGGAAATCTGTCCACTTTATTTTCAAAAGTAGGAGTTTGTGCTTTTGCAGATAGATAACTGTACAAGCATATTAGAGTGTTATTTTTTGTGAGATCCAGAAATAGTTCATAAAATGTCTAGTAGTTATTTTCATATCTTCAGAACGTATCAGCATGCACATTAAAATGTGTGCAAACTCATTTAGCAGCTCGTTAATTTGAGGAAAAAATATCTCAGATTTGATCAGTATCAGGAGAATGGGAAGTTATGGAAAAATTTGTTTAAATGAAGTCAGAGACATTCAGCCAAATGTTAGAAAATTTTTGTGACTCTTTGATCCAAAGGTTTTTTCAATAGCTGTTCCATATCTCCTGTCCCCATACAACCATATGAGAGACTAGAGAGGTCTACTATAGGATTAATCAAATCCTAAAACATACTGATTCCCAGAACATATGAATAAACCTGTCGTTGTTGTGACATTTAGAAATGCTGCCAGACCATCCCAAACTCTATCCCCCTGAATTTTACAGAGAGCTTCAAGTCCTCCTTTATTTGAAATTAAAATTCCTGTTACCTAAGCTTTTACTGCATGTTACGCAGTCATGGAAAAGAGTATAAACTAGATATATTTTATATCTAGGGGAGAATCACTAAAGGAATTCTGTTTGTAAAAAATATTACTTGACTTTGTGGATTTGAGCAAACTATTTTGTAATTTGGTCTACTGCTGCAGTACAGACTTGGAGTAAAGATGGTGTTTAAAAATCCTCTTCCAACAGGACAAAATAGCAAATAATGACTTGTTTTCATTCTTTATAATTTACGGCAAATTTGTGCTTTTAGGAAAGAGTTTTTTATAGTTCAGCCTTTCTGCACTTTAAAAGCCATAACAGAGAAGACAATATCTCTGTCAAAATAAATCTCTTGAAGTACAGCATGAAACAATATATTTGCAAAAAGAAAAACTGAAGACATGAGGAATTCCATAAAGATGTGCTCTTCTACTGTGTACAGATGGTCAGATGCAATTTAGTTTGAAATCCATCATATGTGATCTGGTATGATTCAGCTTGTCAAATTAAATTCTTGACAGGCTCAGTCTTTAAAGAAGTACTAAAGCTTATATAAGAGCAATAATTGGTCAGCACAGGTCTATTTTCAGAAGCATCTGATCCTAACCAACTTTGAAAACAGGAGCATTTTGGCAGAAAATGATTGATCTCAGAAACCAGACTTAAAGACATATGTCTCTTTGGATTTAAGCTTATGCAAAATAAACAAACAAAAAACCAACCAACCAATCAAAAAAAACAAAAAACAAATCCCAAGCAACCAAATTCAAAAGAACAAACCCAAAAAACCTACAAGACTTTAGACAATTGAATTTTATTACTCCAATTAAATTGGAGAGCTCTCCTCTCAGAGCTTAATATTCAGAAGAATTTCTGAGATATTATCATTGCTTTCAGAGAATGGACAGTAGTGCTTTCATTGGTGTGAGATCCTGGAGCTGTGTTGAGATTGTAGGAATCACTATTGCACTAGAAGACAAAGGAAAGGGACATTGTAGGAACTTTACAAAGGAGCATAACAGGAGCAATGGTTGCTGGAAGGATTCTGTCAGAAGCCCTGGACAGAGAAGTTTCACTGTAGTGACCTATTAGAGTGTCAAACAGTGGTCTACAGCTGTCCCTATGGAGAGATAGCCCATGTCATGCTTTCCAAAGTAAAAAGAATAAAAAAATCAACATGTAATATTTGATAGTAGCAAGAGAGTTAGAATGAAGCATGGATTTGTTGAACCATTGCACAAATCTCACATGGACAACCTCCAGCCCAGCCAGCCTGCCTGCCCTAGACATGCCCTTTCCAGTCACAGACTAACAGAATGCCCAAATTCCCTTCTCCATAGCACAGGCATCTCCTGTGCACCTATGCTCATCTCTATAACAGCAGAAAAATTTCTGGCAATACATTAGCCATCCTTCTGGCACATTTAATTCAAAAATATCCATTGGGTCTGCAGAGACATGCTTGACACAGCTTACATGAGATGTGTGCTATGTATTTTTATTTGGATGTTTGCTAACTAATTTGCTTAATTTAACATTAGTACTTCTTTATAAACATAGAAAAATTCATTTAATGAAATAATAATTCCTCAATAAATATACTTCTATATATATTTGGAGTTTTTAGAAGTTTTTGGGAATGCCTACAAAGGTACAGGAGATATCAAATTTAGTACCTTATACCACCTAATTTTGGACAAATACTTTTTCTTTAATTTTTTAGATTACATTGTATATTAAATCCTGCATACTGGAAGAAAATATAACAATATTTGGAAAACGAACAGTACAGATAGGCCATGACATTAAAACCCAAGACATTGGGAAATTTCCACATGAATTTTCCATGAAATTTCTATATATGTTCCTTCTTTACATGAGTACAGATCTCAACAGGATACTAGCTCCACAGAATGCCTACTAAAGTAGCAAAATATGGAGATCTTAATAGTATGATATAAGAAAGAGGCTGGACTTATAAACTTAATTTGCTATCTGCTTGCTGGAGAATATGACAAATACCCCATGTGGATGCTTTTTACATTCCACCTGTTAGTGTTTTCTCATAGGCTACTTGTTTAACAACCCTCTTTTTAGTAATAAAAATTACTGTATAGGAGATACATTGGGATTTTTTTAAGCACTAACATTTGTATTCTAATGTATTTTTCTTGTTTAGTTGGAATTATTCAAGCTATTTAATCAGTGCTTTGAAAAAATTAGGCTTGTTGACAAATATCTCAGCTGAGGTTTTAGTGGGTTTTTTTTCCTCACAATAAAAATAGGGCTTTCAGGCCCAATGTTTGCCAAATGTTTCCATAAGCAGAGAATATTTTGCTCCCCTTAGTCACATACTGTGAATTATAAGAATAAATAGATTTGGGAATTTTAATAAAGGCAGAAATGAAGTTGTTTCATGCATAGCCTAATCACTAGGATGCTCTTTGTTTGATTAAAATGTCAAGAAGGCTATTAGGAAGCAAAGACAAAAGCAAAAAAATGGCTTGGGATAAATAGCCCTCTACCAAAACTCCAGGAATAATCAACAGCTATTCATTTATGTTCTCTGCTTGTGATCCTCTGCTGAGTTCACCACACTAGCACATTAAAGGGTCAAGAGAAATTGTGCAGCTAAACTGGCTGTAAATTGCAAAACCATTTAAGCAAGGAGCCAGACTCAGGGCTCTCTCAGAGCTCAGTAGTGAGTGAAGCTGGGAAGGTTGCACAGGTCTCTGGAAAAGGCTAACAAGATTTTAGATAATACTATTGTGGATATAGATCTTTGCTCAGAAAACTTTTGTTCTTAGCTTCACTGAAGAATCTGTCTGGCTACTCTGTTCCCTCTGAACATGCAATCTTGTAGGGAAGATATTGTCTTACAGAGAATTGACTTGAGAAAATCTGATCAATGGACAGTTTATCCTATCCCAGTGGAGCCATAAAGACTTGAATTTTTCATAAGCCTTCATGTACCAGGTAGTGCACACAGAAAAAGGGGGTAGGGTATAAAAATATTAGATCTGTTCCTGTGGCATAGAGGATGCCCTTTGTAAAGTTATCCACACTTAATGAAGGAAGAAATGAAATTAATTGTCCAAGTCCCATGCTTGAGCTGACAATATAACCCAAAAATGCTAGCTTTTGTGATATAATCTTTCCTAGAGATGACACTGCTTATTGTGCTGATAAACCTTGTTCTAACTGACTAAAACATCATATAGGATAAGGGTGAGCATCAAGTGCCGTGGCACTGGAAAAGGTAAAGGCCCAATTAAGTGTTCTGCTGCAGTCAGAAGGGATGCCGCAGCTTTTTAGTAAAAAAGTTTGTAAAAGTATTTGATGAACAAATTGTGGAAAATAAAACGACAGAAAAAGAAGTAATATTCCTTGTGGAAACTGAAAATATTTCTGACTGAAGTGAGACTTTCCCATTTTTGCCGTCTTGAATATTAAAGCATGGTTTGTAGAAGAGTCCTTGTAACCTTTCATATTATTTGCAAACTGAGCACATGCCAAAACTTGTGGGTCAAAATGCAGAATTCTAATCAATACAGTGGTGATTGACAATCAGTTTCTCAAAAAGATGAAGTTTCAGCCCTCTCATTAGTGTTAGTTCTGGTACTCAAATCCTTCAAAATGCATGGTGCCTAATTTAGCTTGCAGAATTAGCACACAACGTTCATAATGGAAAACACTCATGATTTCTTCAAGATATTTGAGCTTGGACGTGGGAGTAGAAAACTTTTATTATTAATTTATTATTTCATAATTAATTATTTATAAATAATTATTTAATAATTAAATAATTTATTATTTAATACCAAACTTTTATTGCATTTTACATCATTATTCTGACTACTTGCTGTGGAGATTGAGCCTCACTTGTCTGATTTGATACCTGTTCAACTGATAGCTGATATCACTTCATCAGAGATCCTTTGTAAGAACACTTACATGTCTCAATTAGTGCATCTGTCCAGTTCCAACAAGCTACACGCATATATTATACGGCCAGGTAGAAGCAGAGTGTATGGTATATGGAAAGCCTACTCTTTGGAACTAAATACTAAGGCACTTCAGAACTCTTTATTGTTTAATAAGCAAGTATTTCTAAGCTAGAGAGTAAAAATTAATGTGATAGCTGGGTGGCATGATAACATATTGCAGACACAGCAGAGATTAGCTTTGTTTAAAAAAAAGATATTAGAAGGGACTCCCATTTATTACAAAAGGAATTTTGTAGGTGCCTGTTTCAGAAAGTTTCTAAAACTGCATAGCTATTGGCAGCAGCCCAGATTACCTTTTCTGTCTTTGGGTGTCTTTTTTTTCAGCACCATGAGGGCTGGAAAATGAAAAGCTGTTTGGAAATTATGTGCATATCACTTATCCACATCATAAAATAACAGGATATTTCTTACACTGATATAGAGGAAAATGTTTCTGTAATTCTCTGGAGGGCTACAACAAAGCACTGTGCAATCATACCTGCAAGTTTAACTGTGTGTGATGAATTTTTGTCATGAGTTTGTAACACCACTTGCATCGACACACCATGGAAACCCTGTATTGACAAAGAGTTTGTATATCTCTGAGCCTTCTGATTTACTGTAAGAATTTTGCAAAGCAGTGCCTTCATCTGGGTTGTAGGTTTTTTTCTTTTTTCCCCATCTAAACCCATTTCTTCATAGAAATGGCATTTTGCGTTAAAATGTCCCAGCAAATTTTCTAAGATGCCATCTTTGTTTTTATTGTGCCGCATACAAAAAGGGTGCTGGATTATATGGCAAGAGCAAAATGTATTCTTAAATTCTTATTCTTTTTTTTCCCCTTCATGGCTCTCATTTCATTATCTCTTAGAACTCAGTTAGTTATATTTTAGGTGCCTTCCAACCCAGACTATTCTATGGTTCTATCAATTTATGATTCCATGATTCTATAGTTCTTTTAATAAAGATATCTTTCTTATTTTGGCTTTACATCCTCTGTTTTATTGTCTCCTCACCAAAGTATGTATTTGTACTAATTCTCAGTATTGAATAGGTAACTGTTCTGAATCGATACTGACTTAAATGAAACTATTAAAAGTTGTTTGAATTCAAATGACAATCCCACCTGTTTTAAACAAAGCTTTTATTTGTAACTAAAATATCAAATAGAGATGTACAGAATTTAAAATTAATTAGTTTTATATAAAACCAAGCAAAGTACTATTCTACTCCCCTCCCTCCCCTCCCAATAGAGTAAGTTGCACTTTATATTCAAGGCCAGGCCTCTCCTCCCAAATCCAGCTCACCCGTGTTATATTACAGAATTCTATGGGGTAAGCTTTGTCATAGGATATCAGCTGATTTTCAAATAGACGGAGTAATCTCCTCCTTCTTAACCTGTTTAGAATAAAACCTCAAATTCTTATTATCCAGCATAGCAACTGAACGATAACAAGGAAAGAGTCCAAAACTGGCCATTGAATATCTTCATTAAGAAAATGTTTATAGTTTCTCTTGGTGTTTTGGGGTTTGGGTTTCTCGGTTGGTTGATTGGTTGGGTTTTTTCCTCTTCTTTTTCAAGTTAGGTTTTTATTTTTTGTTTTTAAAAGGTAGAGATTGGGTGAATTTTCAGCTATAAAGCTCTGATTTGCTGGTTTGGGAAGTCAAAGTGCTGTGAAAAAAAAACAGGTAGCCCTAGAAATACCTCTGTCCGTGCAACATTCTGAATGAGAAATTGGTGAGCTGTTTCTATTCTGAAGCTATGTAAATGAATTGCCTGTGATTCTTACAGACCATGGGAAAATCTTAAGGGGGAAGTCTGGCTGTTACTTTTATGTGTAATCCCCACACAATATTTACTATTATAGGATCAGGAGCTACATTTCCCCAGGTTCCCCTTAGATTTCCTATTTTTCCTCAAACACACTGAAGCCAATTTTTGGGGAAGAGCTTCTCAAATTCTTCAGAGTTAGTTATCTGGAGTTAATTACCTGAATATGTCTGAATTTATATCCCAGATATTCAATGCCAAATCACCCCATACAGTAGTGAAGCATAGCAGGGAACTCTTTGAAGCTTCATTGAAAAGTTCTTTAAAACTAGTACTCAGAATTCTTCAGGACTCTAAGGGAATGCTTGCATGAATTTTCATTTGAGCTCAGCCTAGGCAGCCAAATTATTATTTACAATAATGATTTAAAGCATCCATAAAATAAGGTCTTGACAGAGGAAAGCTTTTAGAAGTCAATTACTTTTCTTTTTTGGATGAAGCAAAAACATAAGGATTTTTGTTTTCCTGAGAGGGAATTTATATGAAAGGGCTATGGAATAGCTGCTCTGAATAGTTTTCACTCCAGGCATTGAAGGACAGAAAGGCAAGAAGAAAGAAAGAAATGAACTTCTAGGAAGTAAAAACTCTTTAAAGAAAGCCTTGATTTTTATGGCTATGTTACTCTATTTCACACTGATATTACATTCAGTTTCACATGATTAAGATTAGGAAAACAAAGCAAAAAAAATCAATAAAAGAAAACAATGAAATATAGATAAAAGTGGAGGAGAGTCGATGTCAAATTGTAAATTATTTCTGCTGGCATGAAAACATCTTATAAGGTAAACCAAAATTATTCTGAGGGAAACAGAGACAACCCAGTTTGAAGCCCCATTGTTAAAACAAATCTCAATCAATCAAATTATTAATTCTACCTTCGCAATGTGTCAGTTACAAATGACAACAACTGGAATCAATGAATTATAATTTGTCATCTCTTTGAAGTCTCAAAATTTGGTGATAGGCAAAATACCAATGAAGCTAACAATTGACAATTGTTGGGTAAAAACATGATTAATATTCTGCTCCATGACAATTTTCTTTCCTTAAAGAAAGAGATACCATTTCAATCAAATCACAGTTTTGTCCTTCCAAGGGCAAAATAAATCACTAAAATGTTCAGATGTTCAGAGAAACCTTTGAGCAAATTTATTCACTTATATGTATTTGAATCTTTAAATGCTGTGCTTTAGTAGTCATAGTACATATTCCTGTTTGAACATATTTTCTATTAGGTATTGTGTACAATATTGTGTAGTAGTAGAATGCTTTGCAAATTAGTGTAAGTGCATTAAGATCAATTGAAAATGGAAACTTGAATAGTTTCCCTATAATATGAAGAATTTAAAGGCACAAATATTTATTTAGGTCTTCTCTAAACACATGTAAAATGTCTTTGTTAGTACACATGTGATAAACAGTACTTGAAACCTTGATCTGTACAATAAGTTGAATTTTCCTTAATCAAGTTTAATGTTCTTTATTAATGTTTATTCATATGTAATGCTACAGTATCTTTTGCAGCACATTTTTTTTCTTTCTGTTTTCTTTTTAAATAATGGACCTTATAAATAGCAACTTCCATTATCTCCAGTTTTTTCTCAGAATTCATTTTTCCCTTTTTATTTTTTCCTGAAATGTTTTTGGGCATCTGATGTATTTCCAGAAATCCTTTAAACATTACTCAGTAAGGAACTCTGCTGACAATTTTATTGAGAGCAGTCTCTAGAGTCTACAGGTGATTCTCCAAAGCTTCATTTCTACAACTAGAGTGTAGATTTATTCAATTTATTGAAAATGTGAAACTTGCTTGGGACAAGAAAGCAGCCACATCAAAAGTTAATTTGAGAATTGTTGGAATAGGAGTACTCAGTGTTCAGTACTGTCAAAGTACCCTTCTCTTTATCAGTTTATTCAGAGACTAGCACAGACAGCTACACATAATGTCACATTTTAAAGCCTTCATGCGAAGTCTGCATGTATTTCTGGAAGATATTGCTCATCCAAGTACAAACTATCATGCTCAGCAAAGTTTTGTGAAATATATTAGGCAACTGCAAAATTCCACCTGGCTTTAGCTGCCCAGGACAAGGGTCTACCACCTCATCCAAAACTGAAGAAAATTAATAAAATTCTTCTCCAATTTTTTTCTGATTATTCATTTGTGTTATGCCCCCCAAAAAACACTGTTTAGTTATAGAAACATTGCTTTATTGCAAAAGTTGAAGACAAACATTATTTAGGAGGTGCATAGTAAGGCACTTGCCCTTTTAATGTCCAGGGTGGCCGCAGCCAGGCAGTTGTGTTCAGGAGGTGATTGAGAAAGTCAGCAAGTATGAGGGTATGCTTTAAAAAAAACAAATAGGGAAAGGGAACACCCTAAAATACTGGCTGATGCTTGTAGGAATGATTGTATGCAGTGGCTAGAAGTTTTAGCTTTTGAAGACTAAAAGAGGTGAGTGTCATGAAACATCTTTGATAGTTTGATGTAGGGTATACAAAGGTATTTTTGTCAGATCTTAGCATCTGTGTAATCTTCTTATCTATTATCATTGCAGTAAGTTCTAGGAATTTTCTTTCCTATGGGCTTTGTTGTCTAACAAGCATACCTATGGATCAGTCTGGTTTTTGGTTGGGTTTTTCTTTCAATTTCAATTTGAAAATAAATATGCTGGAACATGATAACCCAAAGTGCTATAGTTTCATTTTTTTAATTCAGTAAAGCAGTGCACATTAATGCTTTTGGCTGCTGTGTAAACTATGGATAAACTACTAAACTATTTTAGGTTCATTTTTAAGTTAAATGCTGAAAGTTATACAGATCAGGAGGCAGGAAAGGCTCCAAATAAATAAAAGTAACTTTATTGTGGAAAGTGCTGATGAAGCTAAACTATTATTAACAGAGTTTTGTTCTGGAGCAGATTGATCCTACCAGGTCACTTGAAAGGCTTGGCTGTCAAAAGAGTTTTACAATGAAACATTTAATAAAAATAAAATAGCTGGTACAGGCCATTTATTTAAGGGTTTGGACTCAATGCTCTTTATGGGTTCTTAAATCTCAGAATATTCTGTGGTTCTGTGATTTTTGTTTGTTTGTTTGGGGTTTTGATTGTTTATTTGCTTTTGGTTTGTTTGTTTGTTTCAGTAAATAGGCATATGGGACATTGCGGATTACTCTTTTGCCTACCAAGATTCCCCATTCAGGCGGATCTCAGCAAAATTTAGCATGGAATTAAGAAAAAACATGGGATAAGATGGCTTGAAATTATGATTGATTACTACTTATGTTTTATTTGGAGTTTGCTATTTTCAGTGCCTGTAGAAAACTGCACAGACTGCTATAGCACCTCTTGTGGAATCCCTCCAAATATAATTTGCTCATAAAAATTAGACACTGCCTTTACTCACCTGGTTCTGCAAACTATTTTCTCTAGCCATACTCTTTATACAACTATATCAGAGAATAATCAAAGTAGTATTGGGGATGTTTTGTGTAGTTTGGCTTTTCAAGCCATCAACTCCTATGTAACCCCAGCAATAATGACGTGTAAGGCCAGGAGCACCTATGCAACCATACCAGAAATGCCAGAACTGGTGTCAGAAGTAACAAAATGGGTATCAGAATATCAGAAATAATAGCATAGATACAGATATAGCAAACAAAACTGAGACCAAGGTGGTGGTGGTACTAAACTGAAAGGGCTGTTTATTGGGATGAGATTGTGGTAGAAAAAAACAGAGAAGAATTTGAGAAATTTTAAAGTTGGTAAAAAAAGATTGCAGTTATTTGATCAGAGCTGTCTGTGGTAAACTGTGGTTCAGCCATGAGCACCACAGTTTAGTCAGGAAAATAACCCAATTGTGTTGTTCTGACTATATCATGTTTTTGTAGTAGTTAATGTCTATGAAATTAGGAGTATGCTTTCTTAATGCTCAAACACTCAGTTCAATGGAATTAAGCATCCTGGAGTAACATTGTCAGTGCCTGCTTCAAACCTGAGAATATTTGCTTATTTAATTATTTAAAAAACCCAAACAACCAAAAAGCAGTGTTTTCTTGTTTGCAAGTATATTTTGTTTGATACAGACAGCAGCTGCAAATCAAAGTAGTTTACTCACAGATTTTATGTAGTTAGGTAACAGCGAAATATTACTGAGATAATTGTTTCAAATTCCTGAAGCTCTAGAGACCATGTTTTCTACAGTAGTCTCTATATGTTTGCATTGTTTTCTTCTGGGCTTTGATTTGCCTCTGCTATGTACTTTGGATAATTGGAAGTCACGGTTAAGACAAACAAAAAGAAGATGAGTAACCACGGCTGGTATTACAGACTTTTAGCAATGCATAGTTTGCCCTCTTGTTTCTTTGTCTGTTTTCCGGAGCATTTTGTATTGCAAGAAATGTATCCTCACCTGTGATCTGTTTAAAAGACTTCAAGCTCAGTAGAACAAGCTGTCAACCAGTCACTCAGGAAAGTAAAATGTTTTTGAATTTACTTTTTAAAATGGAGTCTTATAGAATGTAAAATAAGGTAATTTCTCAGAGCAATTCAGTGATTTACTGCACTGCCTCCATAAATCAGAGTTTAACAACTGAAACAACATAAAACAGTAAAAAATGAAATAAAAATTCAAACAAAAAAAGTTGAAAGGAAATTTTGACAACCCCTGATATTGTGGTGTTTTGACTCAGGCTGTTGTAAATTAGATTTGTATTGTATAGGTAGAAGCTCAAAAAACCCAAAGTACATAAAAAAATTCTTATAGAGCAAATATTACCATTCTTCCATTTCATATAAATATTCCTCAATATATAAAATATATAAATAAAGAAAAACTGAAAGTTTTGAATATATTTATTGGTGGATTTAAGCTGTCAGAAAAAAAAATTTTAAATTTAGGTCAAATTAATTCAAGAATTTCATTTAAAAAAATCCATTCAATTAAAAAGTATAAATAAGCACATCCAACTCAATTCTTTTGTCAGAAACACAGAGGTTCTAGAAATGTTTTTTTTATGACTGTTCTCTATACTCATATTACCTGAAGCTGGTATAAGTAAAGAAAAATATTCTGAGTAGAGGAGCTCTCTCTTCTTCCTCGCTGATGGTAGCTGAGTTCTACCAACACTGGGAAAAAAAAATAAAAAATAAATATCAAAGGATTTTCTACTGAGACAAGCATTTCCCTAAAAAAAGTATTACCTCAGCATTCCAGAGGTATCAGACATGAAACAGTGCTCTTTGTGCTAATGCCATGGAGCCATAAGGCCTGACCCCCCAATCTTTGTTTCTCTCAGCTCAGACTGAGACTGCATGGAAGTCATTCCAAACCTTTCCCCTTGCAAAGTGCAGCAGAGCAATAGAAAGCACTCAGCTCTTCTCTTGCAAATCCAGTCTGGGGCCTGAATTCTGAACAATCAGTGGGTTTTCTTTGTTCCAATAACTGAAGTGTCTTTTTGAGGTCAGTGTATTTTCTTTCATTGATCTGCCAGCCATGTTTGAATCATTGGTGTAATACTCTAGGAACAAAATCAGTATTCAGAGAGGAAAAACTCCAACTCTTGAAGGATGATATAACTTGTTGAATAAATAAAATCCCTGATTTGTACATGAGAGCTGTGCTTGCTGTGACAGGAGGGAAAAAAAAAGAAAAGCTACTGGTTTCAGTTTCCCAAAATAAATACTGGGGCTTTTTCTTTTGTAGAACCCGCAGGAAAAGAACAAAGGAGCTAAAGATCATAAGACAGGTCACAGCATACTCTGAGAGACAACCTATTGAAAACAATTTCTTCTTTCCACAGTTTTTCCAGGTCATTTTCCCTTCACTTATTATAAGTGGTAACATTTACATGAAAATAGGATCTTGGTTTCTCGGGAGTTTATCTGCTCTTTATAATTATCCTCTTGAAATCATAATACTGGTTTCTGTGGTAATTATGTTTTCCATAAGTTTTCAGTGGTTCTTTCAAGGTGAACATGATCCAGGCTGTAATCCGATAATAGCATTTCAATAGCATCATTAAGACCAAGTTTTACAAACACAGGAGCCTAAAATGCTGTCTAAAGATATATAAGTCTATTATTACATCCACATGTAGACAGCAATAAGTTGAATTTTTTTAATTGCTGATTTTGCCAACTCACTTTCGTCAGAAGCTTAGCATTCCTGAAAATCCCATTAACTTACCAATGGTTCTAAATCTAGACTTTTTTTTTTAATAAATTGTGACCTACTTAAACAGAAGATGTAACAAGGCTGTTCAACTAGGAACGAAAGACAGAGCACAACGGTACAAATTAATCCATTTAATCCAGAAATATAAAGGTCATTCCATCCTCATTTTGAAAGTACTGATCATCTTATTTATCATTACATGCTTGTAAAACTGAACACAAAATTTCAGCTAATTGATGCTTTGTATCATAGTCTCACTGAGTTTTGGTTGTTGTCTTTTCATTCATTCCTGAACAGATGGACTCTAATATACTGCTACACAATAAGGAAAGGTTTATGGACCATGTAGGTGGGGCAGAATATTTTCTAGTTCAAAAGACTAACCGAAAGATATATAAAAAATAAATTAAAATAAATATAATATAAAAGATATTATATCATATACCTCTACCTTAATCACCTCTGTGTAAATGAATTTTTAATATTTGTAAATAACTGGAAAAATAGCATAACATGATAAAATTTTTGAGTTTCGAATACGTGTCTGTTGAAAACAGCATGCATTCAGTGCATATGTAAGCAACTTGTCAGATGTTAATTTTTCCCATTCCAATTCAGAATTTTGTAATCTTTGCATATAAGTAGAAATAAGACAACAAAGACAAGGCCCATCTGGAATTAAATTTGGCCATGAATGTTAAGGACAACAAAAAGACCTTCTTAAAATACATCAGTAACAGAAGGAAATCTAAGGAAAATGTGGGCCTACTACTAAATTACTACTAAATTACTAAATGGAAGGGAGGCCCTGATAACAGAAGACATGGGAAGGCAGTGTTATCAACCACCTTCTTTCCATTCGTGATCACTGACAAGATCAGCCCTTGTGAATCGACAAGGCCAAGTACAAGTCCTGCGCCTCAGAACAATCCCAAGCACGAATACAGACTGGGCCAAGAGTTGATTGAGGAGCGGGACTTGGAGGGGTTGGTTGACAAGAAGTTCAACATGACTCATAAATGTGCATCCACAGCCTAGAAAAACACCATTTTTTTTCTTGTCCAAGCCACACAGATCAATCAAACAAGGGTACTTGATGTAATGCATTTTTTCTCTCAGAGTTTCTGTCCTCACCTAGATGAGATGAGGTGTTGGAAGAGAACTGACACAGGTTATAATAAGCCCTATTCAATGTGTTTGCTGGTTGCATTGTCCACATTATTTGCATGCAATCTAGGCAAAACCTATTATGGTGCAGAGAAATGTCTGGTCTGCACAGGTATAGCAATAAGAGAACAGACATTGCAGCAATCAGCCTCTTTGTCCAGTGTTGTATTAGTAAACCACCACAGCATTCCAAGAGGATGGGCTGCTTGGTCTTTCCAGGGAGTGAAGTGAAATGTATCAACTTGTAGTTCCTTATCATCCATTTCTAAGATAGATACAGTAGTATTTCCATTTGCCAGACCTCTTCTAAATATCAGAGTGCTCCACCCATAGTTAACGACATTCTCACAATTACATTGTCCATCTCATATTGTCCATTTCTTTCCACAGTCTCAGGTAAATCCTGTCTGGTACCTGGGATCTAAATATGTCCAGCTTCTTTACAGGTGTAGAGGAGTGCTAGAACTGTAGGAAGGTTGGCATTGCAAGTTATGATGAGGCATGGATACAAGGCTAAAATTATTGGAGTTTTTTTACCTGAATAAAAGGTGGAGGTAAAAGGGTGTTCTTGCACTACTTAAATACAGTATAAGAAAAAATTACTGCAGAATGCTGTGCCTGTCTTTTACAGGCTCAGCATTTAAATTATTCATCTGTATTGAATGTACAGTGCAAATGATCAAAGGTGTACTGAGCATTTTTTAATGCAATATGATTCACAGCCTTTCAGCAACTTACACAGGATAGTTTTGAAGCCTTCAGGTGCATGCCTGTAGTTTTCTTGTACCAATCCCTTGAAGCCTACATTTGTCTGTTCATCTTTTGCTGCTGACCACTAGCTCTTTTATCAAAGCTTGTCCTTTGGGCTAGAGTCATAGCTAATAAAAATGAAGTCTCTAATCTGTACAAACTAAAGAGCTGTACCACAATGTGATCATACAGATATTTTCCGACTAGAGATGCAATCCGTCTGTGATGAGTAACACTAAAATCCTATAACACTTACTGCAAATCACAGATCACAAAATCTCTTACTGCATTTTCAAATTAAAAGTATTTTAATTACCCAAAGACTCTTCATAATGACTTTAGTTTTGGTAAGATTTTTATCGCTAAAGGCATACAGTCTTCCACACTACTCATCTTCCTACAGGTTAAAGTTCCAACCTTCATTTTCTGCTTACTTTATTTACTTCACTACATTAAGAAATGTTTTTTACAAATGAAGCTGTATCCTTTTGTAAGCACAATCAATTCTATTGCATTTCAGTAGGTCTATCTTTAGTCAACCCAAAACATGAGAGACAAAATAAACACAAACACAAAACCTCCAAATCCCTCTAAAACAGGAAAATGAAAATCAGTAAAACTGAAGTGAACAAAAAGATAGTTTGGCTTCTTTGTCAAAAACCGTTTCTATTTGTTTGAAATCAGTGGTATATAAGCAATTTTCTTGGTCTAAAGAAAGACCTAGAGCCCATTGAATTAACAAGGCGGTTTTTTGCATTCTTTGCTGTGCAACAAAGAGCAATGAAAGAGAGCTGGACTATGAGTTACCCACACACCCCAACAATGGAAGATGGTTCAGGGAAGATGGGTTCCTGAAGCTCAGGGAAAAGTACCGGGAGTGACCATAGCTGTTGGAAAGAAAACTCAACACAAAAGGAATCTGAGCTAGGCAGAGCAGTACGGGGCAAGTGCATGGGTGGCTGAGTCCAATACAGAGCACAAAAACAGAGAAACAAACAAAAGGAACTTTGAAGAGAGCAAGAGTCTTGAATTTGCTCTACCTACATATTCTTTTCCCCTGACTGTGGATGCTCAGCATCATGATAGTTGGCATATAGAGACCAGTAATAGTAATCATCTTAGTGTTCTGATTCAGCAGTGTATTGCAATTGCTATATAATGATTGTGTTGTGATTTCAGTACATCAATGGTTTCTGCTATGAGAAGAATGAAAAAGAATAGAGCCCAGGGCCACGACATGGAGAAAGATCTGGTTTTAATAACTATTTCTTATCTGGTTATCTTTTACATTATTGTCCCTGTCACTGAAACCCTAGGGAGACACAGCAGTCCAAGTTTACATGATTTCTGTGAAGTCATAATTTCAATTCTAAAACAAGAATTCAGCATCATGTGCCAACATTTATTTACCCTAGAAGTTCTAATCTTACAGGTCAGCTATCTTCCATATTTATGCTGGTGTACTGTTAGATAAGCTAACCTTGCAGGACCACATTCAGTATATTGAAATTCTTGAAGAATAAACTGGTCACTGAACATTTCTTAGTGTTTGGCAAAGGTCTGAGTTTTTAAAGGTCAGGAAGGTTAACATTTGTACTGACCTTTGTAAACACAGTACTACAGATGAAACACTCTGCACTGCTGCCAAACATATAAAACCACTGTGGCTCCAGCTCATATTCCAATAATCTTAAAAGGAGCCTCTTAATTACCATAAAACGATATGTTTGACAGTATAAAAATATAGTTTGTTTCTTTCAGATTAATAAAATCTGTCTGGTCTTGTGGTTCAATGTACATTGGAGCTATCAGTTATCTACTTTCCCTTGCAGCTCATGAAACATTCACTTTATTTTCTTTTCTGAAATCTAGAAACCTTTGTGAGGTGCTTAGAAATCTTTACAGCAAAAAATGAAAACATCCCTAAATTTGAAGTACCTCTATAGTCAAGTAAACTTTAGCATGGCATATTTAAATAGTTCATTCAGTCTTGAAAGCTTAATTTTTGAATAAAATAAAGAAGGCACTCAGCATCCTGGAGGCCTGTTTGAATATCCAATTACGTCAACAAGCTGTAAAATCTGTTCTCTTTTTAAATTGTTCACTGGTTGATTTCTGAATATATATAATTTATTTTTAATTTTTTTATTTAAGGACAATGTTGATACTCCTACCAACACTTTTTTATCTGCCAATGTAAAATCCTACTGAGAGGAAAATTAAATCTATCAGATCCATTGTAGAGTATGTATGTCTTGAAAACAAGAGGGGAAACTACTTCATCAATTTATAGAAGTCCAGAAAGTGGTATAAAAATTAACCAGAAGAGTTCAAAACTCTAAAATTCAAACTATCTTATGTGAATCTGTCATTAATAATTACCAGCTTTTGAAAAATACAGCTCCCATGAATATCTAAGTGTGAATTTCAACTTTGAATTAAAATTCAGGTACATATTGCTATGTTTATATTAAATTCATAGAGATGTCAGAACAAGCAGACAATTATGATCAGATGAATTTTTTCAGTACTGAATAATGGAAGTAGTTCCCAACATGAGAGAGAGCGTTCACCTCTCTTGCTCATGACTTGCCATTGGCTTACGCCTGATATTATCACATCAGTCTGCAGTGGAACCAAACATAAGGTGACACAATGCAGTGGAAGAGTCATGTTGAACAGGAATAGAATAAAATTGGTTTTTTTTCTAAAAGAAAAGGAAGTCCCATAAATTGTGACAAAAACTGACCATGAACTGACTATGCCTAGTAGATAACTGTTCATAATTGGTGTATTTTCTTTAATGGCAAGGTCATACAGACACAGATTTTCTTTTTTGCTTGGGTATTTGGGTATCTGAATTCTTATAATTTGCAGATAAATAGAAGTCTGTTCTTAAAAATCCCCAGTGTTCACAGAATGTAGACATAAATAAGAAAACAACCTTGCATAAAATTTACACGTAAAGCCCAAAGGGTATCTGGAGAATAATTTTCCCCCTTACCACCTAGTAATCAGAAACAAAAACAAGTATGAAAATTTTTAAATTAAAAATGAAGTCCAGAGACTTGTACCATGCCATGGCTTCCATTTGACACAGACTGTCTACATTCACCAAAAGAACAATACTAGCAATGGTACATCTGATACCTCTTACAAATGACACACAGTCTGGTCTTTTCCATATGAATAACACTTTTCTGTGCTGCATTGTAATGCTTCCATGCGTTATCTGCAGATCAAAACCATTAAATCACAGGAACAGCCAACTCCAAGAATATAATTACAGACCCCTTTAACTTCAGTTTTTTCAGTTAAACACTTACAGGAGAGCACCTATAAGGGGTCAGACCACACATTTTTGAAGTCTAACTTGAATGAATCCTACATCTGAATATGCTGAATACTTTGTACAAGCTTTGAATTAATGATTCATCTTATCCAGCTGAGTTGTTGGAGGCTATGGTTTTATACTGTAAAGTGGATGGCACTACTGAACAAAGATATTTCCAACCTGTCTCTTTCCAGCAGTGTGCTGTAACTAACTTCCTTCCCTCTCAGCTGCTCTGGCACTAGCCTTTCATGGGATGAACCGTGAACAAGGCTGTGGAATTGCTGCAACTTTCAAGGAAAAAAAAGGAAAAAAGAAAAAAAACCACAGGCTCTCTTGGGATGAATCACTAACTTGATTTCATTTCTAACCCCAAACTAAATGTGTCTTTGTAGGGCTCAGCTGATACCTGCCTCACTGTGGGGCTAGAATTAAGTAGCTGAATATTGGGAGAGAAGGTAGGCATAGCATAACACCTCTGAAGGTGTTCTATTCACCAATTATTTTACATCGTGAAAGTATGACCTAAGCAATTTCGGGCTTGCAGAATTCAGTACAAAAGTTTTGTTTTTCTTTAATGTACAGGAACATCTAAAGGCACTTAAGCCAACTCAGAGGCCTAGAGTTGGACTGAAGAGATCTGGGCCCTGAAGACACAGCAGATGTATATGTTGAAACTTCTCTGTGATGGTGTCCCAAATCACCATTGTCAATGCTTTAAGGACTCTGTGAATCTTTTATGGAGACAAAACTCAGATGGACATTTCTTTTATTAGCTCTGCATAAAAGCCTTTTGGCATATTTCATCTGGAACTTCATATCGTAAATAAACTGTGTGAAAAAAATACTTTTTCATTTGCTGTAGACCACTTGTGACAACTTCAAGGGTTTACTTTTCAGATTGAAAGCTGTGAAAAGCAGTGAACTCAGTGTCTATGGACTGATACCCACAGTTCTGTTCCAAGCTGAAGAGCTGGTAATCGTTTCTTCAGCCCATCATCCTCTTCTCTCTCTTTTCTAATTCCACTATATCTCTTTGGAGCCTGGACAACTAGAATTTTACACTGAAATGCATCCCATACATGAACACACCATCCATTTGCACGGTAACCTAATCATATTTTCTGGTTTGCTTCCTATTCTGTTCCTAACAGTTTCCAGCTTTTTGTTTCCCACTATGGCTGCTAAATAGCACTCAAAAGCCATCATTTAAGAATTACTCACCTCAGCCTTGATTCTTCTGACTGACAGTAACAATTAGGGTGGGTTTTTTCTCTTATGTATAATATTTTATGTTAGCTGATAGGAATTTTCTTTCCTTCTAGATTTGTTTGATCAGATAGTGACATGAAATTCTTTTTTAGTTCTTCACAGTTTGCTTCAAGTTAATGATCTTCAGTAATTATTTATCATTTGCAAATTTTACTACCTCAATAATCACCACCTTTTCCTTGATATTTTATGACTATATTGAAGAGTTTATGTATCACATTCATATCCCTGAGGATAAGAATTTCCACCATGTTATCCTCAACTGAAAAATTGCCACTTATTTGTATTTTTTCTCTCTTTTAAAGAATCATTAATGCATAAAAGGATATATGTCTTTTCCCACAACAGTTTTATGTCTCTCAGAATGTGGGAAGCAACCTTATCATAAGCTTTCTGAAAATCACAGTATGATGTATGGACTAGATCACATTTATTCACAGTTTTTGACTCCGAGACTACTAAAGGATTTGTGAAGCATAACATTGCATGAAGATAAAAAAAGTTGAATCTTTATTCCATTTTATTTTGAGATACAAGTCTATTATATGCTGTTTCTCATACCTATTCAATCTTTCTGCCTACTGTAAGCAGTTTACCCTGCTAGCTGTTGCTTTTCCCTTTTTTTTTGAATATGCTTATTTTCTATTTTTAAATTATATACACACACATATATAAAAGGTTTGGGGTTTTATCCTCTAATAATCTAGAACTCAGCTGAATGTGCTCACTGTTAGAATGGTCTTTATTGTTTCAGATTTCTGTGTTATTTAAAACTAAATTAGGATTTGCTTCTCATTTTCCTTGACTTGAAACTCCAAGAACCTATGATATAAAATATAGTCCTTGCTGTACAATGCTTGGTTGATGTTTTTGAAATGAAAATAGATCTTTTTCAAATGAAAATAGATCTTTTTTAGAAATCTGCAACTATGAAGCAAGTTTTAACCTCAACACTTCCCTAGGTGACTGCTTGTCATTTTGTATTATACAGTACATTTTTTTATTTGCTTGTCTTCAGTGTTCTGCTGCATACAGAGACAAACCTAGTCCTGGTGTGACTCTAATGAAAGAAACAGAGATACACGAGGGACAAATTCAGCCAATTATTTATCTTCATTTGAGAGATCCTTTTTTATTTAACTAGTTGTCATTGATTTTTTCATTTAATAGTATCCTCAGTTTAATCTTTCAAGGTGAAGGCCCTTTGTCTGAAAGCTTTCCCAGCTGAGTTTAAAATGACTACTACTGACAGTAAATGGGATTTTTCTGTGACTCAGTAGGCAAGCCCAGCACTTTCCAAAACCTGGGTCATGAGTTCAAATTCCCTGACAAAATAGATACATCATAAATAATATCCTTGAGGTAATTTGTGCTCTGTGACTTATCATTCTTCTTGCACTATACACTGAATGTTTTGGCATTTTGTCTTTTTGCCATAATCCCTTCAAAAATTTCAATTTATTGGTTTTTTCCAGACTTTACATATTTTAATTTGAACAGGTAAAGAAATTTCTTTTCTCTGGAAAGGCTCAACTGAAAACTACTTGTTGAATAAAAATGTAAGATTCTGTGGGCCCAAATCTTGAAAGTTGGCATGTACCTGCTCAGTTTTATGTACTGCATAGTGTGATGCTTAGGCATTACATTTATTAATACTTTCACTGTAGTACTCCCAAAGTGGCTTATACTAAATGGCTGTATTACTTTATGAAATTAATTGCAGTTTATTTAGCTTGAAAATCAGTTAAAGTCATCTATTTCTTCATAAGCAACATCGAATATTCAGATTAGAATTACTCTATTCATATTAATTAAGAAATCCATAAAGACATTTCTTACGATGACATTATGAGTCATAATAAATGGAAGTCAAATCTTCAACTCACAGATACACTTTTCCTGTATAGAGTTAATTAATCTTCTTTCAATAATCAGAGCAAAGGAGTTGGATGTAAGAAAACTAAAAAACAACACTTTTTCTTTAGACCCCATTGTCCTGTGTTCTTGTAGCCCTTAAACAGGGAACATTCACACATGAGAGGTAATAAGAGTTATGAGTCCTTCTAGTTATCATTTGGCATCACACCAGCTATTGCACGATCTTACCGGTAAGACCACAGTAAACCCATTAATGAGCAATGAGGTTAGTGGTCAGAACAAAGCACATTTTTAAGCTTATAACAAACTATGATGGAGCAATTGCCTGAATTTTCAGGGACTATTTTCCTTTGTCTATCTCACTGATGGCAGACCAAACTCAACACACAAGTGAACAAAAAAATAAAATTTGCCATATGTGTCTACCATAACTCGTGTTTGCCATGTGTTTCCCTTTAAGTCAACCATTGAAGAGATGCTGGAATTCATTCATAAACCTTTCAAAATGGAAAAAGTCACTCTTATTTTCATCCCATATTGAAAAAAATATTTGCATGAAGATTTAGCCTGAATTGTGCCCAGCAGGCAGTACCCAATGTCAATGTAGGAACTGTAGAAAGTAGTTCCTTAGATAATAAATATTTCATTTTTGAAAAGAAATGCAAAAATTCCTCACGGAATACTCACCTGTGATCCCATTATGAGTTGGGGGAAGAGGATAAGGAACAGGTTTTTCATATAGCACAGGACTGCAGTTAAAAGCTAAATCATCTCAAAAGAAACAAATGAACCCCCCAAACACACAATCTAGCAATAAAGAAAATCTGATGTATATAAATTACATGTTTAAATAAAAAAGTTGTCCTGTTCTTTACAAAATATACTTTCTCAGCAAAGAATTAAGGAAGATATCCTAAGGGAATGATTTTGTAAGTTTGGAACATTTTTGGTAAAATCATTAAGCAAAAATGTAAAAGGAAAAAATCTAATGGCCTTAAAACGATTTGTTCTGTCATATGGATTTTCCCCAATAACTTACATTAGGGGAAAATCTAAATAATAGAGATGAAAATTTTTGCTTCTCTTTTTTATTTACAAAGTTCCTTTCTTTTTTAATTGGATATTTTCAAACCCTCCAGATTGCAGAAAACCACTACAAAACAAGACTCACAGCGTACCAGATCATGAGAGACAAAGTATTCAGTTCAAGCTACAATATTGTAGCTTAAATTTCAAGAATAACGATGTAGAATGACTCAGCAGCAAAGTTTTTAGGAAATTGTGAACTCTTATAGTCCCCTCAGTCTTCTTGAATATCCCTCATTTTTTAGACATGTTTTATTACCCAATTTGGTGCAGACAAAACTGTGTGAACACTACCTTCACTGAAAAGTCAATTGGCAGGTGTCAGATTGCTTTTTGTGGGTATTTTTTTGTTGTTAAATCTCACCTCTCTGGTCTTTTCCATTATTTGGTATGGAAAGCCTGATGGGGTGGATGGTTCTGGGCTTCCAACTCCTTTGTCAGCTCTTTTCCCACAGCCATGTTTTTCATAAGTAGGTAAATATTTGCCTTGTGCTGGTTTTGGCTGCATTAGTCAGTTTCCTTCACAGTGACTGGTATGAGGCAGTGTTTGTGATTTGTGCTGAACAAAGGATTGATGACAGAGATGTTTTTGCTATTGCTGAGCAGGGCTTACACAGAGCCAAAGCCTTTTCTGCTTTTTGTACAGCCACACTGGCAAAGGAGTTAGAGGTGCATGGCAGGTTAGGAGGAGACACAGACAGGACAGGTGACCCAAATAACCAGAGGGATATTCCAGACCATGGGACATCATGCTCAGCATATAAAATGGGAGGAAGAAGGAGGAAGAGGGGGACATTTGGATATACAGTGCTTGTCTTCCCAAGTCACTATTACTTGTGATGGGGCCCTGCTGTCCTGGGGACAGCTGAACATCTGCGTGCCCATGGGAAGCAGATTAATTCCTTGTTTTCTTTTTTTGCATGCATGGCTTTTGCTTTCCCTATTAGAATATCTTTATCTAAACTCACAGGTTTTTTTATGCTTCAGATTGTCTCCCTGGTCCTGCTGGAGGGAAGTGAGCAAGCAGCTGTGTGGGCCCTGGTGGCTGGTTAGGATTAAACCACAATGCTTGTGTGGAATTATTTACATGAAAAATCCAGATTCCAGTACTATTTATAAAATCAACATCTAATACATCTATTATGTTTCTTGGACTGCTGATGCTTCTGCTTACCTCTATTTTATAATTTTTCCACTTTTTTTATTAATGTCATGATGAAAGAGACAAGCATGACAGATATGCTCTAAAACCTAAATTTTAATTTTCAGATAACTTTGAATCTTGATTTCTAACTTTCCACTGAGAGAAATTAATTTCTTTTGTGTCCTCTCACCAAAAGATGATCCTCACACTGGATTTATCTGATAATTTTAGGCTCTAAATTGAAAAAAAAAAAACTAATAAAAAGAAAAATCCCACACCAACCCTTTGTGAGTATTAGTAAATGGTGGAATGTATGTTAAACAGCATACATTGCTATGGAGATAGAATTTGAGAGCTTTGGTCCTAGACTGCAAGAAGATGAGAGGAAAATTGAAAATGTAGAGAGAGTGGTGAATGGAAATAACATACTCTGAAGGGAATATTGGAAACTGATAGTGAGAAATCAAAGACATAACTGAAAATATAAAAATTCTAAAGATAGCCTCAGATTAAGGAAATTGCATTGTTAAATCGTGTTGATGGTAAATACAAGAGAAACAAAAAATACATCCATGTTTTCAACAGGTATTATAGAGAGGTTATAGAAGAATTGGGTTAAGATCTTATTTCAAGATAAGAAAGAAAATCTTTATGTGGTAAGACCCTGCCAGGAGCAGCCTAGTCTACAATGATCCAATGCACTTTCAATTTTTGTCTAAATCAAATCTCTTAAATATTTGAATCAGCTCTAAAAAATAGGAAACTGCTGCAGAGTTCATTTTATGATGACCCTCTGCTTCTGTCATTCTGCTCTGCAGATTTATTTGTTTCTTATCTATTTAGCTAGTGATCAATACATTTCCCAGAAGCTATAAATAATAAATAAGGTTCATTGTTTTATGTATGCCTGTAGCTAATTTTTGCTTATTCTTCTGGTGAGTTGCAATGAATCAAATGTAAGATTTATGCCACTGTTCAATGAAAATGAGATTTGTATTCACATATTTATCTGCATATTTAAAGGTCACTTTTTAGTACTCTGATGTTTTCCTAAAATCTTGTGAATGTTCATAAACCCTCATTCAGTAACTGACATATGGCATAGCCATCTGAGTATTTCTCATTCTTCAGATCATTTTGTTAATTACTTTTCTTCTGCAGACAACAGCACTGAGTTACTATTGCTTAAATTTATAACAGAAATATTAGCTTTGACTATGAATACTTAATAGAATTGTTCACCCAAGTTTTGAATAAATCTTATTGTTTCTATCCTTCTGTCCAAGTAGTTGCAGTTGAGATTCTTACCAGCATTGCAAATCATCTACTATACAGGCTTTCCTTGCCTTCCACAGCTGTAAATGTGTCTGTTTCTCCTGAGGACACTGCTCGTTCATTTCCTTTGTCCACAAGATCCCTCTCCTTGCATTAACTCCCTAGATTTTTTTGTCTTACAAACAGGAACTGCTTATCTTTGTTTCCAAGGGTTTTCACTAGCCCTTGAAAGTAGGGCTAGTGTATAATGAAATATAATTTCATCTATACTACTATACTATACTATACTATACTATACTATACTATACTATACTATGCTACTACTAAAGTATTTAGTGAGCAAAGTTCTCAGATTTTGACAGTGATGACATTTCCTTCATAGATGCTTTCAAAAATACACACTCATTTCCCTTCTTCCACACTTCTCCTTATGTCTCCTCACATCTACCTTAGTACTTTTTAAAAAATTCCTGAAAATTATCTTTATTTGAGCTAAGAAAACTCCCTCTCAAGCTAATCAATATTTTTATAGTATTTTAATTCTTTACATCTTTTTTCATTTGTTTCCTCTACTTTTATACTCAAATTACACATTCATTTGAATATGTTTTACAGGTTAAATTTTTGCCAGTCAATTGAGATATTATTCCAGGTATATGATTTCCCTAAAAAACTGTATTATAAAACCAACCAATCAACCAACCAACCAACCAACCAAAAAAACCTAAGTTGAATTACTTTTAAGAGGATTAAAAATGATAATCCAAACCTGAAATTCTTATTTATATTAACCCTACAATAATAAATAAAGACAAGAGATGTAATAAATGTCACCAATGAAAAACATTGCCAGATAATAAACAGATTTACCTGCTGTCCAAAATATGTTTATTCGGAATCTTCAGAAAAATCATTGGCTAATTTATGATGCAGGAATTTTTTCTTAGCCAACACATTATCTCAGCAGATAATTTAAAAAGTAAACTAATTAACCTTTCTAAAACACTTTTCTAATTAATCATGTCTTTCATAGTTCCATTAGATATGGAGCCAACCAAGTCCAAGCACTCATATTTAATTTCTCACATATTGATTTATAAAGGATATTTTATTGCCTCTTGCTCATTAGCAGTTACAAGCAGCACTCCTGCAGGAGGTTATACCTCTCTTGTAATTAAATCACGTTAGGATATCGAAATATAATGCAGATATTTAACAGTAAGTTTTGATTTGTTGGAAGAGCTAGTAAAATTTTAAAACATCAGTAAAGTAAAACACTTTAGCTGATCTAGCTGTTTTCTTCCTTTATACTTTCCCATTCCATATCTCTCAATGTAGTTATTCCAGAATTGGTGATGAATTTTGCTTCAAAGGAAAACTTACTATCTTATGCAATGTGTTACATTAAATTTTAGCTCTATAGTCACTGTTATTTAGTACCTTGAAACAGTTCACAATATTTCAAGGTGTTAAGAAGAAGAATTTTGGGCTCTGAACATATTTTTCTGAAAGAAAACATTCCAAAGCAGTCAAATAAATAGAGAACAAAAGCTTTTATCTGTTGCAGCTCCAAATTTTCTTCAAACAGAATAGAAAAGGAATTTTCATCATAGCCTCATGAAAACTGTTCTCAAGAGATAATGAATCAAAAAGCATTATTTTTTTATTTCATTTTATTGTGAAGCAGTAAACTATATTGCAGCATCTGTAGGACATTCTTATAAAATGGGTTACATCATTTAGCCAAATGAATTCAAGAAGATCAGAATGACCTAAGCTCAAGGAGACAAAACACTGATGACTTCTCTTTGTCTAAATTTTATGTAGTGTTTGTAGCTTAGATATTTTACTGAAAAACTAAACAACAAACAAAATAACAAAAAATATACACCCCATTTAGAAAATGAATACTGCATATGCTGTTAAATGCTTATATATATATAATATAGATGTCTGCATATACATATATATTGCAGACTGAAAAAAATGGATCTTTTCTGAGTGTCAGTACCCTAAATTGAAATTTCTAGAAGAACTACATCAAAGGCTGTGGGCCTTGACCAAATTATCAAAAAATTATTTAAAAACATTTAAGTCAACAGAAGCATAAAACAGCAAAGCTGAAAGCTGCAAAAGAGATGAAAGAGGAGGCAAGCTTTGTCATTATGTTGTTCCTTCATGTCAGTTCAGTACTCTCTTCCATTTCTGTCTAGGATTTTCTGATGGCTGAATGCAGATGGAATTTATACAATAAATTCCAGTAAACAATTTAGGAAGGTCCATCCTTTCTTTTACTTACAGTATCAATTTTGTTACAAAATAATCTTTTTACAGACTGCATGGAGAAAAAAAGCAAGAAGAAGGCACTTTTTGGAGAAATGAAGCACTGCTTTCAACAGAGAAGGATCAAGAAAGGAAACATTTAAACAAATTTTACGATGGAAGTGCATGGGACCTGAAGGAATTAATCCACAAGTGCAAATAGAGATGGCCAATATCATCGCAAAACCACTCTTGGGAAGACTGAGGAAGCTCTCCAAGACTGGAAGAAAGCAAGAAGGAGGAATGGATGAGCTACAGGCCAGTTGGCTTTGATCACTGAGAAAGTGAAGGAGCATATAGCCCTGCAAACCACTTGCAGGGCTGGAAGCGATTGGAAGTTGTCACCATGGATTTCTGAATGGGAAATCCTGCCTGGCAATCCTGATAGCCTTCTATGATGAAATGAGTGGCTTGGTGGACAAGGGAAGAGCAGCCTATGTAGATTGTTTTGACCTTAGCAAGGTTTTTCAAATCATCCCCCATAGCAACCTCACTAAAAAATGAGGAGATAATGAGTGGAAGAGAGAGCAGTGAGGGCCTGAAGAGCTGGCTCTAGGTGACCCTGCTCTGAGCAGGGGGGTTTGCCCATATGATCTCCTTAGACTCCTGACAACCTCAGTGATTCTCTGATTGTGGGATAGCAAAACAACAGGGTCACAGAGTTGTTAGGCAGGAAAATGACATTCCCTGTAGCAGAGCAGTAAGGTGCTAGTATTAAGACTAGTGTTAAGACAAAGCACTGTAATTAGCATGCTTCCAAGAAGTCTGTGCCAGAAAGTGATGAGTATATGAGGATGCCTTTGGGCCTGGAATGGACATGGCACAGTGATACCACCGAATAATGTATTCACAGGATGGCTAATTTGTTCATCTGAGTGTCTTATTGTTATGAAAGCAACCAATTTTTCCAGAGAAAATGTCAGAAGGTTTTATGTGTGTGTGAATGACAGATTTGGGTTACTGCCTCAAAGGTTCCCACAAAAAGTCTTGTTCAAGGAGTTACCTTGTTCTTCTCACATATTCACATGGTTACCTAGCTGCTGTTGACTTTGCCAGACTGTACTGCACAAAAGGTCCCTGATTCCCTCTTCCTGATTCCCTCCTCCCTCCAAATCTGTGCAGTTTGCAGTTCCAGGGTCTCTTATGTAACTCCACCTTCATCACCTGTGAAACCCAACCAGGCTTTGGGGTGTGATCTATAACTTGTTGTGTTATTTTTTATGACCAGAGGCTTCTCACATAATACCACATAGGATATTACTGAGGATGAGGGCAGGGCCAAGTTATACTGCCTTCAGCCTAAATAGTCTGAAAACACTCAAAAACAAAAAAACAGACTCACTTTTCATAAAATGATTTAGCAAATAGAGTATGTAAGTGTGCAAAGTTAGGACCTGAAACACGAAGTCTTTCTCACTGTGCAGTGGAAGAAAAGGCAGACACAGGGGAAGACCATGCATGGTCAGTGTAACCCTGTTCTTTACCCTCCAGCCTGTCCATTGAGCCATCAAGGTCATCAGCTAGAAACAATAGCTGCACTGCAAAAACCTCCTCTGAAGGCGTTTCCCAGGATAATGACATCAAAGCAGCCCACGTCCTGCAAGGTACAGTGGTATTCATTGTTTTACAACACATGCTTCAAATAATCAGAGGAAAATAACCATGAGGCCAAATTCTGAGATTTTTTACTTAGACCTTTTCTTTACATTGATCTGAGGTTGTAATTTACAGCATTTTGTGTGTGTCTCCTCCAAACTTGACCTGAAGTGTCTGATCCCATAGGAAATAACATTAAAGGATTAAATTACCGAAAATATACTCTATCACAGTTACCATATGTTGTTTACCAGAGTCAGAGTTAAGTGATCAAGGAAACTCTTGAGTATGTCTAAACATGTGGTAAGATTTATAGTGCTGCAGTGCATATTTATTCAAGGTCCCTGTGATACATTACATATTTAGCCAGATTATGATTGCCTTCAGTGAATAGCTACTTGATCAGAAAACCTGCTACATGATTCATCCCCTTATCTGGTTAATGCTGAGATCATGGTATTCAGTACTCCAGTTACAGTAAAGGGATGGTAAGTAGGGAAGCAAAGCCTGAAAAATTAGGTGCTGTCATCAAATGAAAGGGTGATAAGATAAAATGAAGGAGAGCACTGGAACTAAAAAATACAGCATGCCTTCTTGTTATGGATTGATAGAAAATATGAAATTTCCTGAGGTACTAATAGGTAAAAAGATGTGTTTCTCCAACTACTGAGCCTATTACTAAATTCAGTTCTTTAAGAAAACTTTAAGATAAGGAAACATCTCTTAAAATGAAGATTGTCTGTCTGAGCTTCACACTGAATCTCTCTCTGTCCTTACAGAGAGCTGAACTAATCATGTGCTGATTTTAACAATCATCACATGATTTTAACAATCATACATATTCACAGATCTGAGTGGAGGCCATCTAATCCAAAACGTTTTCAAAGGTACATGTACCTTCATGGTAATCCTCTAGGGCTCCCCTTTTTGTCAACAGTGAGAAAAGGAGGTACTTCTAAGGCAGTATTGATTTCACCTAAGATTGATGTTTAAAATAGGTCAGTTGAATTGTACCCTGAAATTGCTTATTTTTCTTCCTTGACTCAAGAGGAAACAATTATCTCAGGTTTGTCTAGTGAAGATGTCTATATTACAGATGTCTAAAGTTTGATTAAAGGACTCACATAAATTTTATCGTTAAATAGCCTAAAAAAGATACTTTGATAATGATCTTATTATCACAATCATTTTCTTCAGGTGCTTTTTTTGGCCATATGTAAGGATACTCTGCAGGAAGAACATGTTCATTTTGAAAACGTAAAGCATCTCTGTTAGCTAGTTCACACAAAAGATGGCCAGGATGGAAGGAGAGGCTAGTGTAAGCAGTATTATGCTCCTTGCCCCAAAAAAAATTATTAAATGTCTTTGCCTTTTCTTCTTTAGCCCTTGAAAAGCTAATGATCTCTATTCCAATGCTCTCTTTCTATCTTTACCTTTCTTCTCTTGTGTGATGACATGTATAAACTCTCTCATTAGTCTTTTTCACAGTTTAAACATTTTTTCAGAGGTATAAACTGAGGTTCCTGAGTTGGGCCATGTCAAAGCTTGGACCCCTGGGCCATAAGCAGGTGGGATTGGACACGTGGGAGGCAGGGTATAAGGTGTTTACAGGGTGCTATTTGCAGAAAAATCTGAATTATTCACTGACATTTGAAGGCAACACTCATCCACACACCTACAAAGATATCAAATGATGGTTAATAACTGTCATTATAACTGTTGTAATTACACCTGTATGAATAAGTTATAAGACCCACAGATTAGTTCTGCAGAAGAGTAGGAGTTTGGGGTCATTCATATCTGCAGGACTGCTGAGAGTTTGACAACTAAAGTGCCTGTGTAAAGAATACTTTCATATTACACTGAATTATTTACCAACTTTTTTGTGAGAAATAAAATTTCCTACCTTAATTCTCATTTTGCTGATACATGCAATTATACAAATTTGTATAGTTAAGTTCTATTTTTTCATTAGGCAATTCAGATTGGACATGCCTAGTGGTGGTTACTCATAAATTGCTGTTAGTTAAAATGGGAACGACATTATCAGAATGATTTAAGGGAATATGCCTATTGTCAGGATTAGATCTTTAAAGTTTATTCATGAAAACCTTTGGAATGATGAGCAGCTTCTTAAACTACCTGGTAATGCAATGTTCAAGGATCATTTTAAATTTAAAGAAAAACTTTTAAAAGTAGCAGATATTACAAGCTTTTTTTAAGATACCTTTTGCATCAGAGAGTAAATTCAAATTAGACTAACTCAGACTGCTTTCCCTGTTTGGCTGTTCTGACTGATCTCAGCCTCCTGTGATTTGAGATTTAAGAAACTATGATAATGACGTCGTATTAGGATCTACTGGGTATTTTGCTAATATCAAACTGGTTTTTGGCATACATTTTCTTTATTCTTTCTTTATAATTAAGTATAGTGTTGAACTTTGATTTTTAACTAGACACAGCATAAAATCAGAATTGCAAAGGCATTGCATTTCTGCATTCATTGATTGAGTATATGTTCAATTTTCATCTATGGGTAATAGAGACACCCTCCAGGCAAAACCAAAAGATGGTTAAAGACATGGACAGGAAGATTTTGACTCCCAGTTCAAAATGGCAAAAAGTCTTGCTGGGCTGGTGTTCTTTGACCTTTCTCTGTACCAGGCAGTGTGTATGTCTATATGTAGTATATATACCATGCAAACTGTACATTTTTTCACCATTTTATATTGATAGACAGAAACATTTTGGGGTTTGTACCATATCACTGTGATATGAAAGAAAATTTCTGTGCTCTTTCTTTAGAAATGGTGAGATTTATCTCACTTGATTTTGGGCACCGAAGACTCACACAGGTTCTGCTAATTTTGTGTGAGGTAATGAAGACAGATAAGCTTAGATGTTGGATTTTATCAAGCTTTTAGGTATTTGTAATTTTGATGTCTTTATATGAGTCAGGTTCTCAGGTTTCCATTACAGTCAGGTTCATTCTAGTTGTAAGTCAATGGAGTTAATGACAAGCTTTAGATAAACCTCCAACCTGAGCACATTTTTAAACATTGGTGCAAAATACTAGTATTTTACCTAAAATTATTTTGTTCCAACATACCTGTTTGACAGATTATTGTCAATTCAGAGTCTCATTTAAGTTTCTACTGAGTTTTTCACAGAGACATAAAAGTGATAATTGGTGTTCCCTACTGATTCTTTACCTGGCTTTTTGGCTGCCTCTAGGTAACAACAAGTGGTGCTGTAGTTCCTTTTTCCTGTCATGGAGGTAACTGAGTGTCAGAGATTGGGAAAAATTGATGTCTCAAGACATTTTGGGGCAGTGTCCCATTCTCACCTAACCCTGCTCCTGAGTGGCCGAATGACCAGAAGTCCCCCCAAGGGGGAGGCCCATGGAGGCCCCAGGGGGATTTAAGGCTGAGTATGGGGTAAGTGTGTGTCCTGGCTCGCTTTCTGCTTGGACCTTCTCTTTGGACACTGTTGGAACCAAGGAGGTAGTAGCTATATGTGTGGTTTTCTATATCTTTTCTGTCTTTCTTCCAATTCCTTTTTCTTGGAACATTTTTGCGTAACAGTGTCGCAGACATTTCTCCACAGAAATCCTTTTCTTTCATATTTCTGTGTCTTCGGGAGCCAGAGGCCCCCGAAGAGAAGGTAAACAATTATTATCAGCTGCTGTGGAATGCAATAGGATTCACCTTGATTGGCTCATTTTCTATGTTTATAATTAAGGGCCAATCATCAGTGCAAGCCAGGGGACTGAGTCCCTGGACACAACTTTGTTGTGGATTCTTTTCTATCTATTCTTAGCTTAGCTAGCAGCTCTGCAAACCTCTCTCTATATTCTTTTTAGTATAATTATAATGTATTATATCATATATTAATAAATTCAGCCTTCTGATCAAGATACAAGATTCACCGTCTCTCTCTCACCAGCAGCGACCCACTCAGGCCGCTGTAATATCTGGTGACCCCTCGTGTCAGAGCAAAAATTAATCTGATAAGACCAGAGGAGCAAAATTGCTGCACTGGGTAAAAATCCTGTATGTGTAGCATTTGATGGTTGCTCTGAAGCGACCTCAGAAAGTGGATTCAAGCCAGGAGCTGAAGAACCGAAGATCCTGATTTGGACAGAGTTCACAGCCAAGGCTGACCACAAAGAGAATCTTTCTTCTGGAAAACCATCAGGAAAGATGATGGAAAAGAGCAGCAGACCTGTGGAGCTGGCCAGAGCAAGCTGGACTCTTTCAGAAGGTACTGTTCACTTTTCTATCCCTGATGAACCAGCCCTTCGTAGCTTGTGGCTGTTTGTATGGCAGACCCATGCCTTGCCAGAGAGATTCAATTCTCCCCTTCAGAGGAGAAAATAATAGCCCTCTGGAAACATTGGTGCAGGGAAGACGGTTTCTTTTTGTCAAAAACAGATATCTATGAATTCTTTCGATGGGGAAAGCTTTTTGGGTTCTTTGCTGATGTCTTATATGCTTTAGATGCTTTTGTCTGGGAGTGCATGGACTCGATTATCCAGTGCGTCTACCTGGAGGGACGCGTGTTGCCTTCCATCTACCCAGCATTTATAAAGCTTTTCCCAGTCCTGAAGCGCAGAGCAGCTTGTTTTCAGTGGATCTCTAATTGTTATGGCCAAGCTCCGTTTCCACCACCTTTGGCAGAAGACGCGGTGGGGGAGGACATTTTTCTTCCCAGCCCCCCCTGCTTCACGGCGGGGGGGGGCGAAACTTCGCGGCGCGAAGAAGTTTTTTTTACTCTTGCTCCGGAGCATGCTCAGATGGAGCCTCCTCCTTCCCCCCCTTCTCTCTCTCCGGGGGGATGGGAGCGGCCGCTCAAGCCAGCGCCGGCCTCTCAGACTCCGCCTTCAGAAACGAGGGCGGCACCGGTCTCCGAGGTTTCCTCCACGGCCCTGCTAGAGCCGTCACTCCAGGAGATCCCGTCTCCGCCTCTCCAGGAGGTCCCGCCCGCGGTGGCACCGGCCTCCCTGCCCCCGCCAGAGCCTGTGTCGGAGAAGGCAGAAGAGACAGCACTTCCACCGATTGACCTGTTGCTAAGCAACGGCGACGCTTCGCCGCTCCTCCCAGCTCCGCTGGTGCCCGTGCCGTGCCCGCCGCCGTTTTCAGAGCCCAAGGACGCAGTACCAGCGTGTTCCCGCGTGTCCCCGCCGCCTCCACAGCAGACCCCAGAGTCAGCAGCAGAAAACGGAGTTGAGCCCGCGGGACCCTCGGAGCAGCCCGCGGCGGATCCCACGCTCAGCGCGATTCCCTCCCCAGTTTCGGCTCCCTCCCCGATGCTTCCACCGGACGTCCCAGCAGTTGCTCCGGCAGGGGGTCTCTCCTTCTGTGGAGCGGGGGCTGCCCGCCAGCTCACTGTTGTGGCAGTCCAGCTGCCTGTTTTTAAGATCAGCATTCTCGGCGGTTTGGGGGGTGGTTTTTCGGGGATTGTCCCATGGAGGCCGCCGCCTCTCTTGTGTCCTAGTGGCATGGGGGGGCAGGTGCATCCAGAGAGTTCTGCCTCTGATCCCCAGCCCGGAGGGGATGGGGATGAAGCCAGGGGGCGGATGAGAGACAAACCCGATGTATTGCAGAGGGAGAGGGCACAGTTGGAGGAGACCATAGCTGGTTTGCTGTGGGAAACAAACATTCCCAGACCCGAGATGAAGATTCTCGGGGCAGCTTCTATTTCCCTGCTGCTGGCATGCCTCAGTGGTTTAGGGGAAAGGAAGCGTCTCACTACCTGTGCTGCCATTGTGCTGGCAGCAAGGCTCAGGCCCGTAGGAATGCAGAGCCTTCCTTATGGGTTTGGCCTGGGATGCTGGGCTCAGGAAATTCCTGGGCCGGGCCCACTGCGAGGCCTCTTGATGTTTCTAGGGGTTCTGGTTTGTCCTACCGGTCCAGGTCCCCCTGTGTGAGCCAGTTTTGGGGTTCCTGGTCCAGTATGGGCCAGGGCCCCCAGGGCCTTTTCTTTCTCTGGCATTGCTTTGCTTGGCTGCTGCTCTTTTGCTTTTCGATAAAAAAAAAAAAAAAAAAAAAAAAATTAAAAATTAAATAAAAAAGATTGAAAATAGGCGGGCAGCAGCTCTGAAGTGCTGAAGCACTGAAGGGCCAGAAAAGGACATTCTAAAAATTGTTCAAATTGTTTCAAATTATTTAAAATTGTGTTATGCTGTTTCAGGACCAAAAAGGACTCTCAGATGTCCAAAAGAAACAACTTCAGCTGATGGACTGTTCCTGAAACTCAGCTGCATGGACTTGAATTCTCTTTGCATTGTTTCTTGCAATTTTCTTATACTGTAGGATTGTTTTAGTGAATTATTAGTATTCTATATTTTATAGGTGAAGGAATTTCCTGTTCATTCCACATCAGCATTTTTCTTTTATTTTTATACAATTTAGAAAGGTGAGATGTCGCAGACATTTCTCCACAGAAATCCTTTTCTTTCATATTTCTGTGTCTTCGGGAGCCAGAGGCCCCCGAAGAGAAGGTAAACAATTATTATCAGCTGCTGTGGAATGCAATAGGATTCACCTTGATTGGCTCATTTTCTATGTTTATAATTAAGGGCCAATCATCAGTGCAAGCCAGGGGACTGAGTCCCTGGACACAACTTTGTTGTGGATTCTTTTCTATCTATTCTTAGCTTAGCTAGCAGCTCTGCAAACCTCTCTCTATATTCTTTTTAGTATAATTATAATGTATTATATCATATATTAATAAATTCAGCCTTCTGATCAAGATACAAGATTCACCGTCTCTCTCTCACCAGCAGCGACCCACTCAGGCCGCTGTAATATAACAGCACATCAAATGAGTTAAAAGTTTTCTAAATTAACATTGAACAGGTTTAGAGTTTGGTAAGTTGAATGTGCCATAGTAATGCTAAGTGTTTTATGTTGGTTTGATGTTATACTGAACCTTTGCCAAAGTTGCTTGATTATTTTGCCAGTAAAGTAGTTTAGACTTCTTGAGAATACCTGGTCAGTGTTTCTCTTGTGTGTTTAACGCAGAGTACAGGTAAACCCCTAACATTTAAATGTTGGGGCATTTCAGTGGGTTAAGATCTGGCTCATTTCCCCTCCCTTGGCAGGATCACCCCAACTCCAGGAGCCCACATCATTTGGAGGTGCAATTAATTTCTAAGGCACTGAGAGCACTCCTTTTCTCAAGAGGCTTCAAACTGCTGGACTCTTGAATGTCATTAGTAGTTTTTCTGCATGACACTACACTTGGTGTATTTCCTTTTCTGCCACCTACACACCTTCTACTTGCTTGCTCATCTGCCCCTGTAGCAGGGGGAGAACAAATGTGAGAGAAAGTCATAGGTCAGGATAAAGACAGCTTAATAAGCAAAGGAGGATTAAAACCCAAATTATGTAAAAGATCATCTCCCACCACCAGGCCAATTCCCAGCCAGTCTCTGAGTAATAGCTACTTTGAAAACATTACCCCTTGCAAACCCCACATCCCACCCCAGTTTTTTACACATTATGTCATACAGTATGGATTGTTCCTTTGGTCAGCTTGGACCAGCTGTCCCAGCTGCATTACCACCCAACCTCTTGCCTATCTCCAGATGACTGGTGGCAGAGTGAGAAACTTATAAACCTTTACTCAGCAACAACTAAAACACTGGTGTGCTACCAACACTGTCTTGGTGGAAAATCTAACGCACAACACAGAGCCAGTGTACATTAAAAGAACTGATGAATGGAAGCACAATGAATGATTCAGGTACACAGGAATATGCATTTAGTGTCATGACTGGCAGACTTAACCAAAAAATCTACAGGAGTTTCATGGCCTTTGTAGCGACAGCTACTCCAGCTACATGGTGCTGTACCTACGGACATCTATGTTTATCCAAATTTGAATTCTACCTGTGATTGTTATGACACTGAAACAACTAACTTAGAAGATTTTGTCATTAAGGGAAAGGTTTTGCTATAGTATTAGGAATGCACTAATCCCTAGCAGGCAATTTTCAAACATACTTTCTCACTTCAGCTGAAAGAACTTAAATTCAGACTAATGAATTGCAGCTACAGTGAATTATCACATCATTTAGGAGATGCACATATGTTAGGACAAGGGACAAAAGCAAGGGATTTAATAAGATTTCATCTTTATGGCTCTTAGTGCCAGAGTCATTATAGTAGAAAAAATACTGACTTTTGACTAAATCTGAAAGGTCAGTTCATGCTGCATAAGATGTAGTTATGGTCAAACCAATCAAAGAAGGAATTCTAAATATACCACACAGGTCAGTAAAAAGCCAACATTTATGGAGCAGTTTCTTTAAAAAAAATCATTTCAGTACATACAAATAGAAAAGAAAAAATTTTGATACTATCTCAAATAGACTCTATTGCAAGTTTCAGAGATGACACTGAAAATAAACTTGGGAAGGCTGGTGAGTAGCTTTGCAATAGAAGAAGCAAAAATAGTTTCGTTATTCAGAACTGATGTGACAGTCTTCTCTTAGTCTATATCCAGCAGGACAATTTTGGTGCTTATTTTATTTTGCAATGGGAAATGCAACTAGGTCACAGGATATAAAATTTCACTTACTCCTGTCTTAAACAAGTAATATATGTTTGATGGAAGTACATCTTCCGGAGAGAAATCGAGTTTTGACATGAAGACACTAAGATATGAAAATTATCCTCTGTGATGTGTTCCAACAAGTAACTGTTTTGAGTGCTCCTTGAATTTCTCTGACTTTTTTTTTCCTAGTAAATGTTATGTTCTTGTCTATGTATCTTGGCTAGATAAAAATCTCTTGTAACACATGGCTACTCTTTCTTGTGAAAATGCTTATGCACCTAATTGAGTCACCATGTCTTGTTGTATTTCAAGATATTCTCTTGCAATAATATTCTTTTTAATAATGACATTTTCTGTTTCTTTTTAACAGTGGGTACTGCACAGCTGTATACATGATTCCAACAGTATTGTTTCACATGCTAAATCCAAGCATCACCTCACTTCCCTCATTTACCCCTCTGTGAGTGCTACTAGCCCTTTTTGCAAAATCATTGTGTATCATTACTCTTTTCCTGCTAAATCCTCTCTTGACTCTGGTAAATATGAGGCAGTTTTCACTCTGTATATGTGGCATCCTATCCTGGTCTAAAGTTCTGCCCTTTAGCCCACATCAAAATGAATTTGTTGGCGAGGATCCAGAATGCTGTTGTGTCTAACTTTCCTATCTTAAAAATACCTATAATTCTGTGCCCCCTCCAAGCTCTTGCCCACCCCAAGCCCACTCACAGGGAAAGAGGGTGGAACAAGTAGAGTATGAAACAGAGAAAGCCTTGATGCTGTGCACTGTTCAGAAAAAAACATTTATTTGTTATCCACACTGCTTCAGTTACAAATACAAAGCACACAATCATGAGCTGCTATGAATAAAATTGCACCAACCCAAGAAAACTCACTACAACCAATTACTCCCAAAATATCTACAAAATCAGGCCACTAATGAGGCACTAACTTTGAACTTTGAAATCCCCAGTATGATACACATAGTCTTCCAGTAGATTTTGCTCCCTGCATTTTTGCTCAATTATAGAAAAGATGTCCTTCCTGGAGCCACCTTCTTTTTCAGAACATGTGTGTTTTATAGCTATCTCACAAGAAAGAAGAGGCTTGAAAACTGGAAATCATAGTTCTGTATGATCCATAGTGACATAAAGATTTTATGCAGTGTTCTATTACAGCTCAGCAAGAATAAGGGAGTGAGATGTGCTACATTTGCAGTGATTGTCTTTGACTTCAAAACAGCATTATTGAAAGCCCAGGCAGTGGAACTACTTCTGCCATGTATTTTTTTCTGCAGCCTTATAGGTAACAAAAGCACAGTTGTTGATATTCTGAGGGTTTAAAAATAAGTACGTAAATAACTTCTCTTTTTGTTGTTGTTGTTGTTGTTGTTTTGTTTTGTTTTTGTTTTGTTTTGTTTTGTTTAGTACAAGAGGTTAATTTGCCTGGATCTGCCCTGGTCTCTGCTGCCACAGTGAAAGTACAGAGTTCAGTTACTTATAGGCCATAATTATCACAGCATATTATCATATGGATTGAGAGAACAGATCATTTCACTTGCTGAGGATCTAGAAGGCATCACCATAACAGAGATAATAGTTTCTGGCTGCTAGAGGAGAAACACTAAATTCTTCAAATGACGACAAGTGGCAGAGGAATGTACATTCATATTTACAGCACTGATTGGTTTCTTGCTATTCACATTTTATTCAACGGGTTCTTAATGGTCTCCACAGTTAAGTGTCTTTTAGGTCACACAAAAAGCCAGAGATAGGCACTGGGTGGTGTTTTATTTAAATTTAAAAGCTTTCTAATTATATCATTAGGAAGTAGTGTAATCTTTAATCTTAACCTATCCATTTTAGTATGCTGTATATAAGGCACCCTCATGACAGCACCTCAGTAACTTATTATATTTATTGCAATCTTTCTCACAACATTTGAAGGAGATGGAATTGAGGTGAAAGGAGCTAAGGGCAAAAGCCATAAAGAATTATGCACTCCATTGTTAAAGATGCTACCTCATCTCTCTGTAGGAATTAAATCTGCATTTCCTAATTATCAAAAATATGCTTGAATAAATAGTCAATAACTTATACATGAAAAATTTGTGGAAGTACGTTTGTTTTTTATGTAGTGGAGTGAAGGCATGTGGAATGCCTAAATCCACAGGTAGACATAGGAGCTATATATTTATTGAGGTTAGGATAATACAGGCCTTTGTTCTGCTTTTGGAGGACTGCTCCCATGCTTCATAGTAAAATAGAGCTCAATGCAATTTCATCCTCTCTGCTCACTGTCCTAACACTTTTCATGAGCAAAATATTTCAATTTTGAATTAACTGAAGCCATAATAGTACTAAAAATGACATGTCTGAGAGATTTCAAAGTAATGGGAAAAGAAATACATCTTTTTCACGACGCTGAGAAATGACCTGCTTTCTAGGAGAGGATATTTTCTGCATCTTGGAAAAAGTGGATAACGGATAACCTAGAAGCTTTTAAAATCTTGAACTAAGTTATGATGCATATTGTTTAAAGATGGCAATTAGCGTCCTAATGTGTGTGTTCCAAAGGTAAATCAAATAATAGTGAGCATCATAGAATCATACAATGGTTTGGATTGGAAGGGTCATTGAACATCACCTGGTTCCAACCCCCCATTAGACCAGGTTGCTCAGAGCCCATCTAGCCTGGCCTTGAACACTTCCAGGGGTGGGGTATCCCTAATTACTCTGGGAAACCTCTGCCAGTGCCTCACAACTCTCACAATAAAGAATTTCTTCCTAACATCTAATCTGAACCTCCTGTCTTTCAACTAATTCTTTCCTAATAGTTAATTTAATAGTCACAGTTGTTTCAAAATTCCTTTGGAAAACTCCACTTTTGTTTATTTCTCATGAATTATTTAGAAGTAATTGCAAGTTTATTGGGAGAAAAGTGTGATAATGAACATTATATACATGATGCTATTTAAAAGCAAAATGTTTTTCTTACTTTTATGTTAAGTACAATTCTGGAAAAGGCAGATATCTCTTCTGGAGAAATTTGAGCTTAACCATTCCCTTGCTTTTCATGCATTGAAGAACTTAATGGAAAATGAGATCTGAGAGTTCTGATTCCCTTATTAGATTTAATAAAATCAGCAATAATTATTAAAAATGGATCACTAAACAACGCTTAGTGTGAATAGCTAACACTGCAAAGACCTACCAGCTTTCTAGGTACAACTCATAGGAATTAGATTATACCAATTATGCAGGTTATCTGAACTTTCCCTTTGCATGCTTCCTTGCAATATCACAATACAGGAAAAAAATTTATACCCAGCGCAGCAAAAATGAAAGAGATCTACACATTTAACTAGATAAGACATAAGCCAATCACCTCTGACCTTCTCTTTGAATGATTCACTCATGCATTTTGAGTGCATCTCTGCTCCATCTAGCAATAGCTCCTGCACAAACATTTTGTGGATAAGTTACCTCAGACCTGCTCACCCATTCAGAACTAACTGGATATTTTTGACATCTCCCAGCCCCATAAATTCCTGATGCCAGAGATACCAAAGAGCAGAGTCAATCTGAGTCTCATTTAACTTTCCTTCTAAAACAACATTAAAAATCTGATTTTTGGAGATCAAATATGTTAAAATGTTCTGAACCTTAAAACACTTGGAACCTTTTTTTCTCCCAGGAAGGAATTGCTCATTAAAACAGAAGGGAAGCAAACTGGATTAAGAAAAATTAGCAGAAGATTATGCCAGTTGTTTAGAGGAACATTTTTCACATACTGTTTGCCTTGCACTGTGAAGACTTCAGAGTATATACAGTAGTTCTGAATTTGTTCTAGAAATTAGGATAAAATACATGGATGAGAAATTTACCTTGCTCTCAGCAGAAGAGTTTGTCTTCCACAATGTCCTGCGATTCATAGATAAAGACACTTTAAAAACTTGTTCATTTCCTGTGTCCACAGGTTGTTTTTGTAGCTTGGAATTTGTAAGAGAAATACATTTCTTTTTAACCCAGGTTTTTCTTATTAATTTGGGTGATACTTCTTTTGCCATTTTTACCTATTCTAGACAAGTTTGATAATCTAGTTTCCAGGAGCAACTTTTCATACTCTTCTATCCATAGGGAGAACTGAAATGACTTTTGGGAAGAATTATGATCCTTCCATTTTCTCAGAAAGACTTGACATTTAGCAGCTAGGTATTCAAAATGCTACTTTCATTATAAAGAATGTGTAAAAGATTCAAAATCAGCTGTTTCACATCAAGAACTTCTCCGAATGTCTCTTTGCATCAAGGCACTCTCTAACTTGTAAGCTTTGATAAAGAATGAAAAGTCTGGGGGAATTCAAATTTACCTTTATAACTAAGGTTTTTCACACTGGAATATTCTCTCTATTCAGACTTGAACTCTGATTTGACTCAGCTTCTGCAGCCTGTGCACAACACTTATCCTTGTCTGCACAGATTAAACGAGTATTTTACCCACTATGTTCTTCTGCTAATGCCCCAGATTTTTAGGTCAGTAGAGCTCAAGAAAGAAGCAAACTAATTAAAATGGGGGAGAGGGAGTAGAGGTAACCCTCCCAAGATGACAGCTGCTAAAGCTAGGCAAGCAGCGTTGTTTCAGTTATTTCCTCCTTCAAAAATACTTCTACAAACTCCGTATGAAGAATTTGTAAAGGATTCACCTGAAAAAAGAAATTTTTAAAAATTGAATTAAGCAAGAAAATCATAGCATCACTGGAGGGTTTGACTTGGAGGGGCTTCATAAAGATAATTTCATTTCAACTGACCTTCCACTAGATGAGGTCCAATCATACAGTTGAGTTCTAGGTGGTAGTTCGAAAAATTTAGCTGATAAAAACAAGTAACAGGTTATGGAGGTATATGTTTAATTGTATTTTAGATGTGAAAGAACATGCTCTTCCCAAATTGTTTTAACTTAAGGCTAATACACATAAATTCACTTTATTTTAAAAAGTAGTTCAGAGGAAATAATTCTAAAACCTGCAGTATAACATGGTCAGTTTGGACCCTGAGAAGAAGCGTGGAGATCAGCTGGGTCCCAGGAAGAAAATCTGCCGGACAGCAGATCCTGTAGATCAGGTGAAACTGGAACAAGGTGAGAAGGGGCATTTCAGAGATTTCATCTAAAGCTACCTAGGAAACAAGCTGTAATATTAAAAGTGATTTTTTTTTCAAACATGCATCAAGAAATGGTGACTATTACAATAGGGCAATGTTTAAATAATGTGCTGTCTTATGAGTAGGAAAATATTATTCTGTTCTAACATATATAATCAACAGACTCATTTTTCTTTATGTATAACCTAGGTACCAGTGTTATTTTTATTCATTTCTTCTTACATCACATTAAAATTTTAAAATTACAAAAATAAATCTTTTTCATCCATTGGAATCTATTTTCCTACAAGCCAATATTTCTTGTTAACAAGAAAAAGAATAGAGATTATTTAATAAGTTGAAGATTATACCCTTGAACATCTGTGTACTTCTGAAATTTAATTTTAAAAAGGCAGATTTCTCTATGTATGTAGAGAGCAAAATGCTTGAGCTATGATTCTTCATACAGTTTTACTGAGAATTTTCAACTGAATTTGTATAAGTCTTTTTGGTTTAGATGGAAAGTAAACCGAGCAATGATCTCACTACCTAATCCTTTCATATAACAAATATAAGAAATTTCAGATAGCTTGAAATAAGAATACATGTGAGACAATTGGTCATAAATGAGATCAGATTTGGAAATGGCTTCTGGAATATTTTGAAATATTGAAATAGTTTGAAATGGGGCTTTGAATTCATCCTGGAGGCCAATATCCTGGTTTAGCTTCTGAACTTACTGTTCAGTTTCTCCAGAAGTGACAGTAATTCACTTCTCCATTTTGACATCTGTTAGATAAGTATAACTGTGGTTTCCAGTGTAGCTAGTCTAAGTCTTTATATATATATAAATATATATATATATACACATACATATATACAGAATGCCTGTACAGTTTTAGGTGAGTAATGGGAAAGCTTCACTTCCCTCTGTCTGCCTTTAAAATAGAACTCAAAAGTTCTTGATCAGAGGCATAAATTAATTCTAGGTAAACATATGGAGATCTAACACTATAAAGTAAGATTAATTGCTTCAAGATTACCAATATATTAAAAATATATTGTGCTTTTCAGATAGTGTTTCTTCAAATATTTCTTCAATATGCAGATAATTTCTCTCAAGTGATTCACTTTTCTTTTAGGAAATACAAGCATTATATCAAACCTGCAGGTTTAGAAATGGCACTTTTAACTTTCAAAACTTATTGTATAACTCACAATTTACTATATAAATCACTTTGACATTTTAGATAAGTATCATGTCCTTTTCCATTTTGTGAAAAGAAATACAGAGAATTGGTTTTAGCAAGGGAAAGAGTAAAAAATCTGAGTGCATATTAATAAAATATAGACACAAACTGAAAAAAAATGAAGTGTTCGTGGTTTTTTTCACTTTGATTTCATCACTATGGAAATGACCTTGCAATTTAGACTGTGTAAAACTTTAAACAACCATGGCTGCTTCTGCTTACATATTCATCTTAATCTTATAATGCCATTGGTGTCACATATTTAATTCATGTGTTTAATGCAGATGTTATGCAGCGTAATGTCTTGAATGAGTTCACTGGATTTATTTTTCTACAAAGTCTTAGATCGGATTAATGCAATAACCTTTTATCTTTAAATTTGAATATGACAGATCTGTATTTGCAAAATATTTATGAGAACTCCCTTCGAATAGTGGTTATTAAAGCAAATTTAAGAAATGTTTCTTTCCTCAGCTTCAACACAGATCATAGTACAGGAGATCAGGAAGGTTAAAAGAGGAGATGCCACAAAATCTCTTCAGTGGATTTAAAATAACATTTTATTTCTCTTTACTCTGTTCCTGTGGAGAACTTAAAAAAAATAGAGGAAAGCAAATGGCAATAATTTCTAATTTCCTTCCTGGAGATTCCATATCTTCCCTGGAAGCATTAATGTTTCCTAACAAGGGGCAGTATACCTTGAAAATATTCCTCACAGTGTCTCTTGAAAGACATACAAGATATTTAAGGTGAATTATCTATTTTGTTGGTTTTTTCCTTTTATTGGTTTGAATGTACACATACAGATATGCACCTTCTTTTTCCCTAAGCCTCCTTTCTACATACCACAATTTGATGAAGTACTAAAAAATTGACTCATTCTTTCCTCCATTGGTGGAAGAAGATTTCATACAAAAGAAAGATCTTCCATTTAGGAAAATTGTACAAAATTTGGACATGACTAGAATGTGGAGAATTTTGAAAAAAAAGTGTATAAATATTCATTTACTTTGGAAAACTAATGTCAGTGGTGTTCACTTCCTCTGTTATTAACAATATATTGCTGTCATAGAAGTGTTTTTAAGAAGTGAATTAAGAAATTTAAAAAGCAGATTAATAGCTCATCACCAATAACTACTACTCACAGACTTCTACTGCAATTCTCATTTTAAGACTTAGATTCATCTGTTCTGAGAGCAAACTCATCCAGTGTACCATTCACAGAACAGAATATATCAGAAAAATAAGTACAGGAAGAGTGAATAATGCATTAAAACTTCAGTGAAACTTTAGTGAAATAACAGACTTAAGAACCTTAAAATCAAAGAATCACAAGGTAGTTGAGGGTGGGAAAGACCTCTGGAGATCATGTATTCCAATATCCTTCCTCAAAATGGGGTTAGCTAGAGCAGCTTGCTCAGTATTTTGTGATCTGGTCTTGAACATTTCTGAAAATAAAGAATCCACCACTTCCTTGGGCAACTTATTCCAGGGTTTGATCACACTTGTGCTAAAAAAGTGGATTTATTTTGTAATTAATTTTGTGTCTGATACCTGTTGTTCTTTCACTGAGCACTACTGAGAGGACTCTGGCTCTTTAATTTTTAGTCCCCCATCAAGCTTTTATGTGCATGGATAAACTCGTCCCAGAGCCTTATCTCCTTCAGCTCTCGCAGCCACCCCCTCTATGAAGTGTTCCATGAAGAGACCGTCATAGCCTTTCACTGGACTCCCTTCAATGCATCCATGTATTTCTTGTACTTAGAGCCCAAACTGGATGTACCAGCCCAGACTTCTTACCAGGACTGAGCGGAGGGGAAGGATCATCTCCCTCAACCTGCTGGCAACCTATTGTGGCCTAAAAGGCAGCAACTGATCTTTTCACAGGGGCATATTGCTGGCTGCGGTCAACTTGTTTTCCACCCAAATCCCTGGTCCTTTCCTGCAGAGCTCCTTCCCAGACAGGCTTCCTCAGCCTGCACCTGTTAGTGGGATCATTACTCTTGAGATGCAAGACTGTAATTCCTCTTGTTGAGCTCCATGATTTTCCTTCCAGTCCATTTCTTCAAGTTGTTGGGTCTTGAATTGTAGGACTGGAGTATCAGCCACTTCTAATGGAGCAGTTCAGTTTGCTGAGTTTGACTTCTATTTTCTTAAGGTAAATGAAGGGTGAGAAAGCAAATGTTAAGCCAATGAAAATGTCTATGATTTGGAATGACTCCCCATTTCCTTTGAGCATTTTCCAATTGCTATAAAAGGAAATTTTGCAAATGCAAAAAGAGATAGGTAGGTAGGTAGGTAGGTAGGTAGGTAGATAGATAGATAGATAGATAGATAGATAGATAGATAGATAGATAGATAGATAGATAGATAGATAGATATTACTGGATCTCACAGATGTTTAAGGTCCCTGCAAAAAATGCATGCATGATCTGATGTTTCATATTCATGTGATTGTGCCACAGTGTTAAATCAGTAAGTAGCACTGGTGCTAACACTTGGCCTTCTGCAAGCCTGTCTCGGTATGAATCTGATCCAGATATGATCCAGTATGAATGTAGAGTTCAATATGTTTTAGAAGAAGGTAGACCTTGCATCATCTGACTAACTCAGGTAATTGGGTATTTCAGATGATCGCCTGGAATTGCTATGCTTTCTGGAACATTTTAATTTTACTTCAGAATTGCTTATTTGCATTGTTGTTTGGTTTCTGAAATAAACATTAAGTCTCAGCTGAAATAATGGGAATTTATGCTAGAATATCAGGGAGCACTTTCAATCTCCCATTTCTGCCTGCATACCATGGCTAACATTCCAGTTACATTTTCCCACTAGTGTTCTGGTTTACATGAGAATTAAATCCATACACGGAGCAGTAGAAATTTCTAAAGATCACTCCTCCAAATGTAGAAGTGATGGTGAATACAAGGAGTGCTCATAATTTCTCTCACAGATTCAGATCTTTGTTTTCTTTTTGGCTGCTAGTATTTATTACTTTATTTTTTGTTATTATAAGAACTCAGTTATGAGGGCTCAGTAAATTTAATTGAAAACCCTGGCTCACATTTCTCATTATCTTCCACCTGAGGATATAGTCTAGTATGAGATAAGAAATAGCATATCTAGAAATCTTTCAGATAAAGACTGGCATCCACATTTCAGGCATCAGATAAAGGTTGTTTCAGACTGATGCTTGTAAACAAATTCTAGAGGCTGCTCTGTAATTACTGGGGACCTCTACTATACCCCCTCTCTCTCTCTAAATCCTAATCTAAATTTACTATCAGTATTCACAATGATGAAATTGTCTCAAACTCTAATGCATAGTTGCCAAATACTTTGTTTCTATATATGTAACCAATATTGTCATGGATCACCATAAAAGGATACCCTCAGGTGAAAGTGACAATAATAGAAAAGAAGTTAGCAGAGAGACTGAGGACACTGCTCTAATATATGATTTAAAAACGTGAATATAATTCTGAAAAATTTGTGTGGTAGCAGATAACCTGCTTGGAGTCTTCTATGCCATGAGGTAAAAGTACTGAAATCTAATTCTGGGCTTACAAAAATGATCCAAAAGTGTGTTCAATCTCTGACAGAAGTGTGTATTAATATAGAAAGCATAAGAAATATTTGCAAAATCAACAAGGGCCTTTGTTAGTTTGTACACTACAGATTTAGTCTTCATAATTAGATGAACTTCACAATGCAGATGGCATTTTTCTCTAATGCATTACACTGGAAAAAAGCCTTTTGTGTGTGACAAATATTAGGATTAAACCAGAAAAAGGTAAGCCAGTACTGCGACCTTTTTTCCCCCAACTGAATCTAGAAGAGGGAGGGAAAAAATGAAACCTGTTGAAATGAAGAGCTGCTCTAGCAAATGATTTTGGAACAATACATGCAGGAATTGTAGGCCTACATGCAATAATTGGTATGAAATATTTATATGAAATACAACTTTCAGGGAAGAAATTATGTACTGCAGTTTTATTCTCATTATTTCTAAATTCAGGTAATTGAAAACATAAATTTGAAGTATGGAATTATAAGCAAAGAAACAAAATTTAGCAGATATGCCTTAAAACATTCTTAACTGGTCAAGTCTCCTGGTAGGTTACCATAAGGATTTCCTACAATGGAATAAAACTGAAGTTTTTGGAGTAGAATACTCAAACTTCTTGTAATAGTCCCCCAGTAAGTCCACTTCTCAATATGCTAGTAGTATTACCTCAAGGCATAACAGTACTGGAAAAAAGAAGTACATTATGCACCAATACCATGCTTTTTGAGATGTAATCTACATATTAAATGAGGTACACATGGTTGTGCGGTGGTGATCTTGTTGTTGGAAAGGTGGGTTAGGGTCTTTTATTGTTGTTTTGGTTTGGAGGCTTGAAGTCTTGGGGATCTTTTGGAATTTTTTTTTTTCTTCTGAGAAAGATTCGGTCATCCAATACACCCACAGCAAAAGGGACTAAGAAGGATAGCCATTCAGGCAAATTGTTTTGTGAATGCAGTTTCAATCTCCTCTGACCAACAGAAGCATATTTGACCTACAGAACATAGTCTTACATCCCAGAAAGAAATTCTAGTTTCTAATGTGTTGAAGGCTGTCAACAGGCAAGGAAGAGGAAAGTTTGGGAAGATGCTCAATTGTACCCTGTATGTCTAAAAGACTTCTATATTTATTAATACTGTTCTGATAGAAAATGCATATCTTTTCTATGAAGAAACCTGGGGTATATTCAGTTAGGTGTCCTCACCACAGATGTCTCTGCTGTCAATATGGTTCTTTCATTTTGGGCTACAAAGTGGCTTTCAGTGAAGATGTCTCATGACCTTCTGCTGACACTACCCTTGGATGGCTCCACTGTGTACCTAGAGAGCAGAAGCCAGAAACGTCCCTGAAACAGCAGCATTTCCCTTCATAAGATTGCTCCTCAAAGTCTATTCACACTGAACTCCAAAAAACTGGAGATATATTTCCCCTTGTTTCCTGTACTCATAAGCATCTGGAATTTGTGCCTCGAGAAATACTTAACCTGTTGTTAGATTAACAATCTAACAGCCTAGGTTGTTAACCAAGTCCTAAGCATGTGAAATTTTGGTGACAGGCATCTAAGCCAGACAGACCTCTTTCTACCCAAAGAACTCACAATGTTAATTTTCCAAACACAGCATTCCTCTCCAAACTTTGAAAGAGATGGCAGAACTGGAGAATGCATCTTTATGGATTTAAACAACTGTTCCTTAATAGCTACCTTTGATTTATTATAAAGTCCATTTCTAAAATATTTATAGTATCTGTTTTGCCATTGAGATGGAATGTATAATGAAAGTGATCCTAGCAATTAACAATTTAGATATCTTTAAATCCAAAGGCAACTGTTTCAGGATGAAGAAATAATTGCCAACCAGGTGCTTGCTTAAGAGTTGTGTTAAATACCATGTAGACAAAACTCAGAAAATGTTTCAAGCAAAAGTTAAAGTTGAAGAATTAACCTTCCTGAAACATTTTTTTGCAGGGTGGTAAAACTACATGAGCTATGTATTTCTATGAATCAGTTTTTCTCCTGTGTTTTCTTTCCCCAGGCTGCACAACTTCATGAAAGTTTAGTAATGAATGTAGTGTTTGTAAATTGTGGTGATCTGATGCAACTTGAAGCTAAGCCCAGCATTTTTTCACAGAGAAGATTGTACCTATGCTCAAAAATTCACTTCAGCCTGTACAGTTCATTACTCTCCTTATTAATTTCTATTCTGAAAATAATTAATGTGCACTCACTTCTAATTTCTGTTCAAAAACTTCTGTCTCACTAAAACATCTTTGAGTGAGAAGGCATCCTGTCTCAGTAACATAAACTCTCCTGGAGAATCTCTTTCTCACATAATAGGAACACCAGAAAATATCCCAGTTAGGGATGCCATTAGGTCAGTATGATTCTACATCTGTATGTTTCCTGAGAAGAGTAAAATTTAATCTTTGTCATATTTCATATTTAGTTTCAAATCAACTAAAAACATTATCAGAAAAATTTGCACATCCAATCCAAGGAGAGGAGTGCAATATACCATCTCAGAAAATGTCTGCAACCCTGAGTATTATACTTTTGTATGCAGTAATACCTTCTTCTTATGCTGTTGTAGAGAATAAATTAATTAGATTTGTCCTTTTGTAATTTCTTTCCTTGCACCTCTTAAGCTATGAGAGAAAAATTATTACCTCTCTGGCTACCTAGGAATATAACAATAGCCATTTATGTATTTGGAGCATCCCAAAAGAACACTGAACAAGTTTATGGTCATGTTTCAGCTGAGTCTGACATATTTAGGTCCAACATTTTTGAAGCTAATAATACCGTTTCGTTAATAAGCATGTAATTTTGTTAATTCCTGGGATAGGTACAAATTGTATGCCTCTGCACCAATGTATTTGCTCCAGTTCCACTCACAACGCATGGTGAGTTTTCTTGACTAATCTGCATGGCTCTCTCAATGCTCTTATGCCTAAAATGCAGATGATAGTGGAGAAAATCAATGCACTCGAATAAAGTGTCAATAATAACTGGAGAGAGGAGGATGCCTTTGAAAATCCATTGAAAAAAGGTTGTGCTTGTGTATGACTGAACACTTAGGCAGAAAGACTGTCTCTGTAAAGGTCTTCAAAGGCATCTGTCTCTTCTGGTTATTCAGGGAATTAAAGATTATATTTTAAATTACATCCTAAAATTTATCCATAAGTTACATGTCTAAGTTAAAGCTCCTAAAGTTTAAAATCTGAATGTCAATAGGGTGTGCTCAATTAACTTCTTTACTATAAACTGAAATCATTAGATAAGAAACAGAAGAACACACTTTCTTCTTTCTACTATTATTTTTGCCATAGCAAGGCTCCTACTGCATGCTTTGCATCCTATTTTTGTGCTGAGAATATGTTTTATCAGTATTCAGCATAGCTCTTCAAGTTACTGCACTTTTGGCATATAGTACAGAGCTTGTACCTACTATTCCCACTTGTGTTATAGTTGGGGTAGAAGCACACTTCATCTTAGCTCCAGCTGTCACGTATGTACTACTGTTCATTGCTGCAGCTTCAGGGAAAGGATATTTCTGTAAGTAGCCCTCAGTTTGATACAGCTACTGGGACTTAAAATGACTCCTTCCAATTATCTCCTATAAAGAATATTTGAGTGCAGACTATTTGTCAAGTGCAATTCAGGGCTTTTTTAGTGGTAAAAAGTCCTTTCTTCTTATTTTTAAAGTTTTAGCTGACAGAAAATAATGCGTATACTTTCAAAAAATAAACAACATTGCCAAGGCACTAAGCAACAATACTCTAAATAATTGTGTTCATTTGATTTCTCTGTTTTTTTAAATATATGCACATCTCAAAAAGTTTAAAAGAATTTCATACAGCTTAAAACTTTCATCTAAATTTCATACTGCTATGCCTTTCATATGTAGAACAGATTTGTGATTTACTTCTGCTTGGAAAATAAGGAGAAATAATCAACCTTAAAGCATTAATAATATATAATTATTAATAAAAACAGTGTAACATTTAAAAGATAACAAATGGCCTGAGAGGAAATGAGGTGCAGTGCAAAGGACCAAAACATGACAAAAGTAGCCGCACAGGTACTGTAAAAATGCAGGGGAAAAAAGCAATGAGGAAGACACAGCTTTGAGGGGAAGATATCAGAGACATGGCATGGATACTGGGGAAAAAAAATTCTTCACCAAAGTCACAGCCATCAAAAAGCATGAGATGCCATGAAGTGCAGGGACATGGACCGAAGCTTGCCAAAATTGATCCCCATTGAAATCCTGGAAACAGAAAAGGAGGACTTAAAAACACTCTGGAATGGAGATAAGATCAAAGAAAATGCAATTGGAGGAGAAAAAAAAACAAATTTGGGAAATTTAGTGACTACAAGATAATGGACCAGGATTATATCAGGTGCAGTTCAAAGGACCAAAACAGGCCAAAACTAAGCTCACAGATGTTCCAAAAGCAGGGAAAAAAGTCAAGGAGGAAGACAAAACTTGGAGGGGAAGATATGAGGGACATGGCATGGATACTTAAAAAAAAAAAAAAAAAAAATCTTTGCCAAAGTCAAAAGCCATGAAAAGGCCTGTATGCCATCAAGTGCTGGGACATGCACCAAATCTTGCCAAAATTGATCCCCATTAAAATACTGGAAGTAGAAAAGAAGGACTTACAAACACTCTGGAACAGAGATATCATCTAGCCAAAACTAACTGCACAGATGCTGCAAAAGCTCGGGAAGAAGGCAAGGAGCACAACTTTGTGGGGACAATATGAGAGACACGGCATGGATACTGAAAAAAAAGATCATCAAAAGGCATGGGATTCAGTGAAGTGCAGGATTATGGACCAAATCTTGCCAAAATTGATCCCCATTGAAATAGTAAAATTTCCTCTCCCTTCCTGAAAGTAAGATGTTTTGCAAAACTTTTCTTTATTTTTTTTCATTATCCATATCATGTCTCTGTCCAGAAATTTTCCTTTTCCTTCTGAAAAGGAGATGAAATTACCCTAGGAGTAAATACTGTCTAAAGTCTTTCTTAATGATCCAGATAAGGCATATATTTTACTCAGGAGCTTTGTAAACCTGGAATGAGGGGTAGATAAACTAGTTGGATACGCCATCCAGAGGATTCTCAAGAGGTTGGAGAAATAGAAAAAGAGGAACCTCACAAAGCTCAAGCAAAGGGGAAATCATTGGAAACTGGGTTGCAGGAAGACTGTAATCTCTGTCCTTGGATGTTGTCAAGAATTGAGTGCATAGAAGTCTGAGAAAATATGTCTGGCCCTGCTTTGGACTGGAGGTGTGACTTATGACCTGCATTACAACTTGTATTCTTCTCTGAATGGTCAAAGATATGAACTATGCAGCCTTCCCTAATTTGAAGGAAGGTAGAATTTGTTTTGATTTAAATATGGGAATTTTTGTATTGTGATGTTTTCGTGTGGGGAATTTTCACTCATAGTTGTTTTAAGAGCACTGCCCGGCCAGGAGGAAAAAAATAACAACATTTAGGCATATTTAGCAATAATACTTGAAACCTGGCTGGCTAATATTTGCCATCATTTTGAGGAGAGAAAGTGGTAGTTAATATTGCAAGACAAAAAAACCCTAGAAAGAACTCTTTATATATGACTGTAATGTAACCTCAGGATCTTCTCTTAAATCTGTTATTAAAATATGTTCTACTGGAAAAACTAAAAATTGCTAATGCCTGGCTCAGTTTAGGTCAACAGATACATTTAGTTTCATTTGTTTTGTATCCTCATCTCATATTTACTATTTATCTACTACTCAGATAAGGCTAAGATCTTGGAAGGGATTAGGAAAAAATCAGGAATACTTGAATGTTTTCCAGGAAACAATAATTATGTCATTTATGGCCACTCTTTTTGAGTTTGCATATACCATGTATTTAAGAAAAGCAGTGCTAAGAGACTGGACAATCTAGTTAAGAAACCTTTCACACAAGGGTGATGGGATGAGGGATCTGACAACTCACAAACAAGTGAAGAAATAGTGCACCATGTTTTCAAGCAAGGGAAGAAAGGTGATGTGGGCATGAAATGCCTTATAGACAACAAAACAGGGAGGAAGTCCCACTCCAAGCCTAAGCACACAAATGGAAGAGGTGGTAAGAGAACCTTAAGGGTAGCATTTTCTTCTTAGTATCTTTGTATTTTCCTGAAAAATCTGCATCACTCAGTGCTTCTCTGATGTGCCAGTACACTAATGCACAGAGAATAGGATACAGAGGGAGGAACTAGAGGTCCACATAAAGATTCAGGGCAGATATAGTTAGATCACAGACGTGTTGGGATAGCTCACACACCTGCAGTGAAGCGTTACAGGCATGGATTTGGATATGGATATAGGGTGGATTCTCTGTTGGATATTATATTTACATACAAAAATGATCTTTTGAGGAATGTAAAGGTTTGAAGGTAGCTTTGGCTGCTGTGATCATAAGATGGTGGAATCCAGGATCCTGAGAGAAAGAAACAAGACAAAGAGTAGAATCACAATTCTGGACAGCAGGGCAGCAGTCTTTGACCTGGTCAAGGTTCTTCTTGCAGGAATCTATGAGAGATCATCTTGGAGACAGGAGAGATTACCTCATCCTTTCCAGTATCACATTGTTCTGGCTCAAGAATGGCCCATCCCTATGAGCAGAAAATAAATCCAAGGAGGTAGGAAGCCTGGAGATGAACAAGCATGTCCTGATAAAACTCAAGTTTTGTTTGAGAAGGACAAGAACGTGTCTAGAAGTTGAACAGCTTAGACTTTCTAAAAGCAAAATACTGCCTTACCAAGCTGATAGCCTTCTATAATGAAATGACTGAGTCAGTGGATAAGGAGATATTTATCTTGACTTTAGCAAGGCTTTCATCACTGTCTACTTTAATATCCCCATTGACAAACTGATAAAATACAGGCTAGACAAGTGGACAGTGAGGCACAATGAAAACTGGATGCACTGTTGGACTTAAACAGTTGTAATTAGCAGCACGAACTTCGCCTGGAAAGCAGTCACCATTGGCGTACCCTAGGGGCAAGTAGTGTTCTGCGTCTTCATCAATAATCAGGATAAAGGGACACTTTACACTCAGGAGCTTTGCAAACAAAACTGGAAGGAGGGGCAGATAGATTAGATGGATGTGCCATCCAGAGGAATCTCAAGAGGTTGGAGAAACGGAAAAACAGGAACCTCACAAAGCTCAAGAAAAGTGCAATTTCAGGTTCTTAAAGATAGCTTCCTTTTCTCTCTGTAGAAATTACACTGCTTTTCTTAAATCTCAAAAATGTACTTGAATGAACAGCCTATACGTTACACATTTAAAAGCCGTGGAAATAAGTTTCTTTCTTATATGGACAAGATGCATGGATCTCCTGTACTTGGGAGGAATAACTCCATGCACCAGTTCACATTTGGATTTCTAGAGGCTGCAAAGCAGCTCTGAGGGGCGAGCCTAGGAGGACAATGAGGTGGCCACAAGCCAGCAGTGCACCCTTGTGGCAAAGAAAGCAATCAGAAATCACTCATTGGAGTGAAAACAATTAACAATGTTAGGTACAAACAGTGAATGTATCTAACACTTCTAACTAGCTATTAAAGACCTATGTTAAAACTATTAAACAGATTAATTTCATAATGGTCACTAAGGCATATCCATTTCATGGAGCCATTTAAAAGCATCAAATTAATTTGATGCTTTTAAATTTAAAAAAGACAGAGCACAGCATCTTTTCTTAAAACCCAATGTATGCAAAACCAATAATACTTCAAGAATAAAAAGACTATAAGTATCTAACAGATAATCTAATCTTCATCTTTAAATCCTGCTAAATTAATATTTTCTAAAATTTGTTACCACTGTGACATTCTAATTGTTGTCAATTATTCATCTAATCTGTTGTATTCATGGTCTTGTCACCTTTTCTCTAGAATTATCACCAATTAAAAATGGTTCCTAATGTCTAGGGAAAGTCTCCTAACTCCCACAGCAACTTTTGTAATTCTGTGCACTCTTCTGTGTCATTTTCATATACCAATCCCATTGTCCTTGCTGGAAAGCTGCTCTTTTGTTCATGTGAGATGATGTAAGGTCTTAAAATACTGGAAATTGCTAATTAGTAATAGGTAGGTTCTACATGTTAATGTATTGCACTACAAACCAGCCCCTATTAATGTTTCTCTGGGGGTCTTTTGTGTGTGAGACAATAAGACATAAAGTAGACACTTATGATAGCCATTGAATTTGTCTATAATTCTATAAATCAAAAGGGATGCACAAATGCATACATATGCATTTCATAACTTTTGAGCATCTCTAATAAATCAGGAAAATTACATTTACTATCCCTATGCTGATATTTTGGGAAAGACAAAACATACAATTTAGGAAATTTACATGAAAAGACTAGAGACTGTGAGGAAACAAAATTAAAGAGAAAGCAAATACATTATTTAAATATTTATGTTTAAAATCCAAATTTAATGTCCAAAGAAGGGCAAATGCAGCCAGAGGAGGGCAAAAAAGCTGCTAAAGGATCTGGATAACAAGACTTATGAAGAGCTGCTGAGAGAGCTGTGGCTGTTTAGCCTGGAGAAAAGGAGGCTCAAGGGTGACCTTATTGTTCTCTACAACTGCCTAAAAGGAGGTTGTTGTGAGATGTGGATTAGTTAATTCTCCCAAGTAAGTAACAGGACAAGAAGAGATGGCCTTAAGTTGAACGAAGAGAGACTTAAATTGGATATTAGGAAAGAATTTCTTCATTATAAGGGTTGTCAAACACTGAAACAGGCTGCCCAAGTAAGTGATTGATTCACCATCCATGGAGATATTTAAAATATATGTAGATGTGGCACTGGACATGGTTTAGTGCTGGACTAGACAGTGCTGGGTTAATGGTTTAACTCACCAGTCTTTTCCAACCTAAATTATTCCATGGTACTAAAATCTATATTAAATATTAAAAAATAAAATTAGTGATATGTCATGTACTTTCCAATGTTGCATTCCATTCTTGGTACCCAAAGATCCTGTAGTTCTTCTTAATGTAAATGACAAGAAACACTATGGTAATTCTGTCAATCCAAAGAGTTTTTTCCAAGTGCTGTCCTGCTGTTTAAGAACAGAGCACACTTGCTCCTTTTTTTTCAAGTTTTCTTATTCAAGCTCCTGTTTCAGATCAGAGGCTGAGTTACTTACTATTGGACTGATGACTAATTATTTTGCTTCTTATCTGATTTGTCTTCCACTATATTGTGTTCTTGGTGTAATGGAAAGTACTTAATTTCCATGACTATTCATTTGTCATGTTCTTCTGAAGAAAGGAGTGAAGTTTCCAGCTCGTCTTGTAACACTTGTTCTAAGTGTTCAATTATACAGATTTTAACTGATAATATTGCATAAAATTGTTTTAGCAGTCTGAAGTGTTAGAACGACTGGTTGCCTTTTTATGTTGAGGTATTTTTTTCTAAAAATACTTTACAAAAGAGGAAGGAGGTTAGATAATTATCTCTAGGCCATTTTTGCCAAACCAGCTGCCCACAGATTATAATGAAACTTGCAATTTGTGTTTTCTTTGAACTGTTGAGTGTATTACCTATTTTATATTGTGAGTATAAAAATTGTATTAGTCACATTTTAAACAAATATACATTAATGATTATTTTATAAAGTTTGATTAAAAAATTAATGTATCTCCTAAGTAATAATAAACACACATTACCAGAAAACAGTGATTCTTACACAAAACTTTCAGTGAAATTATTATTCTGAACACGACTAATGAAAAAGCAGTAGTTTAATAAACTGTGAAGGTATGTTAAAAACCCCAGTTGTAAATGGAATTCCTACAGCTTTTTGTCCTCCCTTTGTGCTGAAGGCCAAATTCATAAATAGTTCTTGAAAAGATCCTTGGACACTTACTACTGAGTGTCCATGACTGACTACTTATTTCAAGCAGCAGTCAATAACTTGGATGCTATATATAAAAACTGAAGAAGGTCATTGTTAGTACACCTCTGTGTTACCCACATCACATATCACTTATATTTTCAGAACCAAGAATTTTAAAATCGTCCCCTTGTTGTTTTCCTATCTCTGCACAAATGTTTTAGCTCTCCTGTGTGGGGTAGCTCTGCCCCAGCTGCTGCTGAACACTTATCCATGCACCTCACAGCAGCTGAGCACCAGCACAGCCCATGTCGCTCAGAGCTCACCTGGTCTGGCAGCTTGTAGATAAGCACTTCTGAATCCTCTGAAAACCTACAGGAAAATGTTGTTTATCTTTTCCATATGAGTAAAGAATACTAGAAACGCTTATTTTTTGATGTAATATTACACATAATTACCAAGCTGTATTATCAGTTTTGCAGCTTGATGTTTTTTTACCTTGTTCCAATTCTATATATTTGTTTAAATTAAGAGTTGACTTGTTGTTGAGTTATGGCATAATATTTTACACTTTGTGAATTTAACAACACTCAGGCTCCACTGTTGTACCTACTCATGCACAAGGTGTGAATTATAGCTTCATTACTCACACTGTCATCTCTCATTGTTTAAGCATTATGTTGAGGTCAAACAGAACGATGAATTTGTTTTAAGTTTTGCTCCTGTCAGTTAAAACTCACTTTGAATGTTTCACAGTAATAGCTTGTCATCACAAGAATAAATTTTTTAAGAACAAGCAATTCCTAATATATTTTAGAAGTTCACAACTGTTGGCAGAAAAGTCCAAGATCATACAGTCATAGAAAAATGTGGGTTGGAAGGGACCTTAAAGATCATCTAGTTCCAATCCCCTGCCATGGGCAGGGACATCTTCCTCTAGATAAAAGACTGCATTCATCCTTACTGAGCGTGTTCCATTCACTGATATTCCAGCAGCCCAGACAAGCTGTTGTCTTTGGTAACCTACCTGAATGATAACACTAAGAAAATAATATCATAATTCCCTGAGTGAGGGATGATCACGGACTATAACTCTCTCTGTTCTGAAATAAGCCCAAGTAACTTGGAGAAAATATTTGAAAACCTCTTTGTGATTAGATGTTTATCTACTGGAAAAATATTTAAATTGTTACTGATTTTTTTCCACAAAAACGATGTGGAAATTTTTCCACAACTACTGTGTGGTATATTACTATTTTTTTTCTTTGCTGGTGTTGTTCTTCAGCATTGCTGCTCTGAATGTGAAAGTTCTGTGCTTGTCTTCTACAATCATTGCAATCTAATTGCCCCTATGTTTTCCAAAACTGATAAAACCTCCTTGGCCAGAAAGAAGAAATTATCATCCATTCTGTTGGAATTGTTTTAATACACAACTGAGAAACCTAGGAACTTAACACAGGAAGAAATTAAAATCTTTAAATTGTACATGTTTTTAAAAACTTTTTATCAAGATTAGAAGAAGGAATGTTTCCAATTGTGCCAAAGACTTAGAGCCTTCACTCTTAACTTAAAAAAGTTTCTAATAATTCAGGAAATAAACACTATTAAAATCTTGCATAATTTCCTTCATAACTAATAATTTTATATGCCTTGAAAACATTAAACATTTCTTTGTTAATGTATATATTTTATTTTGAAATACTTTCTGACTTATGAAAATAGATTATGAAAACATTAGTTTCACTTTAAGTTTGACACTATGTTGTAGGAAGGAGTATTTTATTTCACTTTTTTCTTTTTTTTGTGGGTTTTTTTTTTTTTAGAAGCTTGGTATAACTGTGAAATTAGAGACATAATTAAAAGACTGTTAAAAGACTGTTTTCTAGAGGCTCTCTAGATTTCAAAATCAGGCAACAAGTTGCACAAGAAAATGTAGTTTTGCATTTTGATTGTTTTTTTGTTTTTTTCCCCTGGGATGCACCTGAGCTGATATCGTCACGTGTTAAAGCATTTAGTTCCCCTGTGTGGTTAGATGGCTCATCTCATGTTTGAAAACAAATCATGCTCATTGGGTCATTGTTACCTTCTCCTGTGTTTGAGATCCTTGCACAACCATAATTTTTTGAATTCTAGAATCTGTGCTCTACTATTCTCTGTCTTCCATCCCTCAAGATCTTGATTTCCAGTGTTTTGTGGTCACTACTGCCAGGACTGCCACTCTGTCATACCCCAACACGTTTTTCCTTGAATGGCAGCACCCAGTGGTACACATGGAGTAATGATGGGACCTCTTGGATATCAGTAACCTCAGTTTTACTTCATAGGGTTTATGTCCAGTGCTTGACCTCCACATACCTCTTGTTTAAACTGTGTCCAATCTTACCATATCTTGCTTGCTGCAAGGACACTGACATGGGAGACAGCATTCCAGTGGAATTTTCCTCTGGAATGTAAAGAGGCCAAATTGCTTTTTTTTCCTTTTGTATTATCCATCATATATATGTCTGTACAAAGATTTCCTTAGGCCCTTTCACTGCAGTACTGTGCTAAAATCTCATGCTGATTAGCCACAATGACCCCTAAATCCTTCTATGAGTCACTAGTTTCCAAGACAAAGTGTTCTTATTGATTAATAATCATCCTGCATCTTTCCCTGTGTTTAGTTTTGTAGTAATGAAAACACTGGAGGTTCTGTTTGGCTGAAATTGAAGACAGAAAGTTTTTAATTACCCTAAATTCACTTCTGATTGTATTTGACCTGATTATATAAGCCTCTGATTTACAGTTACCAAGCCACACTTTCAGCTAGCGTAAATCAAAGTGACTTGCTGTTTACCTCAAGTAATGATCTATTCCACACACTGTGGTGTCTTAAATGAAGCACAGAGAAGACATCTATATGATATGCATTATTGACTACTTTACACAGAATAAATTAAGATTAATATTAAACATTATATTGCATAAAAAGTGAGCTCACAACCATTTGGAAAAAACGAGGAGGAATCAGATGTCCTAATTAAAATGATTTTTTGAATCAAAACATTGAATACTCTGAGAGTTGACATTGGCATAAGGACATTGTTCCTCTGAGGCTTCCCTTCTCTATTTCAGTGAATCCACCTTCTCCTTACTCCTATAAATAACTATACATGTTTTATAAGCTTTTGTCTTTCCCAGAATTTTCCTGTGAGTTTTCTGTTCTCAGTCAGAAGCCAGCATAAATAAATTTTCGTCAGCACGTGGGACAAATTCAACTATGTAACTGTAACTATTTAATGACTGTATGACTACAATAGCCCTTAAAACTCATTCTTAAAAGAACATGTAAAAATTATAAAGTTTGAGTTGGAAGGGACTTTAAAAATCGTCTGGTTTCAAGGCACCACTGTTAGCAACACCTTCCACAGTTTGTTCAAAGCTCCATACAACCCAGCTTTGCACACTTCTTCTCTGGGTAACCTGTTCCAGTGTTGCATTGCCCTCACAGTAAAGAATGTCTTCCTTAATTCTCGTCTAAATTTACCTTCTCTCTGACTGAAGCCATTTCCTCTTCTCCTATCACTACAAGTCCTTGTACCGAGACAGTCCCTTATATTGAGCGCGTCCCTCACTGGCTTTCCTGAACAGCCACTTCAGGTACTGGAAGGTGCTGTAAAATCCGCCCAGAGCCTTCTCCAAGCTGAACAGCTCTGGCTCCCTCAGCCTGTCTCCACAGGAGAGGCACCCCAGCCCTCTGATCATGTTCATGTTCCTCCTCTGCACTTCAGCAGACCCAAGTGCTTCTAATGTTGGGGCTAACCAGAGCTGGGCACGGGATACCAGGTGGGGTCTCGTGAGAGATGGGCCGAGGTGAGAATCAGCTCTTTTTACTTTCCTGTCACAGTTCTTTTGATGCACAGAGGATACAGTTGGCTTTCTGGGCTGTGAGTACACATTGCTGGGTCATGTTGGACTTTTAAGGTGACACTCAATTTCATGAACAAGAGGCAATGAGGTTATTTGTGAACCAGATACTGGCTGAATGTATTTTTTGTCCTCTACAAAACTGAATGAAAGCTTCCTCTTCCACTATGAAGAGAACAAAAGGAAGCAGGTTGGCAGGAAGTCTTTAGCATAGTCAGAGCACTGCGTATTGCTGAAGGAGTAAGTGCATGAGACGAGGGGTGAAATGAGGCATATGAGGTGTATGAGATGAAAGGTGGAAGAAATGTTGGCAAAGAAACACATCTTGGAGCAGTTCATCCTCTGTATTTGTGGATGGAGTGTGCTGTCAGATCCTGAGCCAATACCATATGGAGGATGCAGGTAGGACTTATTACCATAGCCTGTTTTTTTAATTTAAATATGTGTTTGGAGGCACAGAGAGAAAGAGTAAAGAAATCCTACCTCCTGCTATGTCTTACCCAGTAGTCTCCCATTTTTTTTTTGCTTCTGCTGTGCAGCAGCTCATATTTGATCCTTTATAATATTCATGAGCTGACAAAAGTGTGTCTGATTTTCTGCAGTTCCCCCAATGCCTAACAAACGACATCACCTTTATTCCCCTCTCTCAGAGAATATGCTGTTGTTGACCTAAAGCCTCATTTTTTATGAGCCTGATTAGACCTTTACAAATAACTTGGGAGAACCCATGGCATTAAAGCCAGTGGTTCTGCTTGCAAAGAGAATGTAGTGGTCTGCTGTCTACTTACCCTCCTGCATGTGTGCAGACTTCCACTGAATTAATTCTGTACAAGATATCATTCAACAGTGCCCTATACAGGTCAAAAGCCTTTACAATATTTAAACAATTTTATATAGCAATATTACATTTAGACAATCACTGTACAATACCAACTCACATTTATAGCCTTCCAAACTTTTCCATAATTTTTCATTTATTTAGACTGCTTCACTTTTCCTTTCTTACTCTGCCAAAAATTGCCTCAAATGCAATTTTTCTGTGCAGTCAAAGTAGTTGTTTTGCCATGTAGATCTATATACATCACAGGAAATTGAGAAGTTGCTCCTGTATTTCAAGGAGAAAAGTTTTTTCTCCTTGCAAATGCTACAGAAAAATCTATTTTAAATTGAATGTTGATCCAAATAAGAAAGGACTGTACCACATTACATGAAGAAAGAAGCACTCATCTTCCAATTATTCTTTGCTGAAGTCAATCATCTTGCTTTCTGTGATGGTGCAGCAAACACAAAAAGCAGTTGACTATCTTGTTACCATGGAATTAGGGCAAAATTATTGCAACAGCTATATTGTTAAATCCTGACCTTTCTGTTACAGGGTAGGACCATTTTCTCATTATAGGTATAAAGCTAGGGATAAGAGGACCCTGCTCCTTATTAGGTCTCCTGTATGGACACAACTAATAATAAAGAATTAAGGAATGGACACACCACTTTCACAATAAAAGTAGCTGCTTCCTCATGTCAGACTGGTTAGGGCACGTTGCAGTAATGTGCCATGAGGGCCACTTTTCTGCTATTCCAAGCAGGAACAGAATGTTTCGTTACACCTTTTGCTGATTACAGCACATAGAGAAGGTAAGTGGTGGTCACAGAGCATAAAGTACCTCCTGTATCTATATACCATCCTGCTTAAGGCCTTGTTTCACAAATGGGGAATTTTTTTTCTTATGGCTTTTTTTTGTGAAGAAAGATATGACACTGATAAATGTTTTCCTGTCTTCATCACAGCATTGGTGGAGCAGAATACAAGAGTGTTATATCATGCTTGATTAATTTGGAAAAGGACATTTTAAAGGGCTTATGGTCATTTCATCACATGTCAAAATTCTTGGTTAAAAAAATGAATTTTTGCAATTCATTTGTAGTTCCCAGCAGAAGCCTCCACTCCTCACTTTGCATGAGTCATGGATGACTGAAAGGACAACCTGTGTAGGTGTAAAAACCCACAGATCTTGCTGTCCTGGCACCTGGATAGACAGTGCTGCTTGATCTAGTCTAAAACAAGTAATGTGGATCAAACATCAGATCAAAATATCAGAATCCTTATATTTCATATTGTCTGTGGGAAAGGCAATTGAAAATGCAGTAATACAAAGATTAACAGAAGCTAAAAGTTTTGAAAAGAATAGAGGAAAAAAGTTCTACACATCAAATGCGTTTGCTGGAGCTTATCCAGCTCTGCTAAGCCTTCCTCTGTTTTCTTTCACAAATTTGCCCTGACTATCCAACCAAGAAACTATCCTGAATTTGAAGCATGCAATCATGCACAAATACTTTCCAGAATCCTGTCAAAAGAGATGTTTACTGACACAGTCTTAGGGGAAAAAAAGTTTCCAGGTGTGTTTAGTGAATGTGTGTTTGTATATTTTAAGTCTGTAACCGCTTCAGAGATACCAGCTGGGAGAAATAGGCTTCACTACAGTCAGTGGAACCAGGATTTCAGGAGAAGGGAATAAAAGCTAAAGATGTAACTGCTGGGGGATAGATGTAGCTGCATTTAAAAATCTATTTTTAAGTTCTATTCACAACTTTTTCAGTCATGTCTTTATTGTCATGTGCGACTTTATTGTCATGTGCAACCTCAAGCTTCTAGACAGACTCATTTTAATTAAGATCTCAAGATATATGGATATATTCTAAACCACAAAGGCAAGCAAGTTGTTTCAAAAGATACAATGATTTATTTGGGAATGCATGTAGCAGTTCTGTTTTAGGTACTTATAGTACCTAGTGATCACAAACACATTCTTTAAGATTTACAGACCTGTTCATTTTGAAAGCTGCTCAATTACAAGAAAACTTGCAACACTATGCTGAGAACAGTTCCCAATAACATCCTTCCTGGGGCCTTTTTTTTGTCTTTCATTTGTAGTGGGTAACTAGCTTAAATGGAAGTTTAACAGATATGTTACACACCATCACGGAAAAATTAATTCAGGGCTAAATCGTATAGAATCCCAAGTTTGATGAATTACAAGCTAGATAGTAGTGTTAAAGACATAAATATGTACCCTCATAAATTTATGGGGAAGATTATTTTTAGCAATTGCCATTCTTTTTCCCATGCAATCATTCATAAGCAGTTATAAATATTGACCAGATTTTTTCAAATCCAATTCAAGATTTTAGACGCTTCCATTGTGACATGCCTGGGACAAAACCTGATTTTTATGGCATAACTTTTTGGCACTTCATAGAAACTTTGCTCTTATAAGTAGTTGTGAGCTGACATATTCAGAGGGTATTTTCTGAATTCTTAGAAACTGAATAATCATAGAATAGAACCATGGAATCATATAGGCTAGAAAAGACCTTTAATGTCATTGACTCTGTGATGTTAACTCAGCACTGCCAAGTCCACCACTAAATCACGTACCCAAGGACCACATCTACGTGTCTTCTAAATACCCCTGGGGCTGGTGACTCAACAATGGCCCTGAGTATTTATTTCCTCCCATCCTGATGCCTACCTCACAGAATCACTGCATTTAGCTGAGCCTGTTGACAGTACTGTACTATGACGTGTTGGATGTTATATTCATAAGATTTTATGTAGAAATCCTCTAGGTAAAGTGTTTAAAGACCATTCTACTTATGTGACAAGTGTGGAAAAATAAATGTATTTCTGAATGCTTCAAAAGCAAAAAGTAGCTCTGTTCTGGTTTTGGCAATACTTCTATAACTCGGGGAGCCAGAACAATACAAGTATTATCTGGGCCATGAGAATTTCACAGAATTTTGGAAGACTCCTTTTGCTTTTTATTTCTTTCCATTGTTAAGTGTTAAGAAATTCCTGACACAGAATGTAGCAAATATTTCCAACTTCAGTCATTGTCAACTCTTCAAGAGTTCTGCCTTCTTGTTCCAGAAAATGAATATACACAATGTTTTCATTTGTCTGTTTGACAAATACTCCTGAATGCTCAATAACTTATCTTTGAAATTAACCTGTCAGAGTAATCATGACACAAATATAATGATGAAACATTACTCTGCTTTAAAGATGAATTTCTGCAACAGTAATAACTGGCCCCTGGGGTGTTACTGATTGATGAAGGAATACTTCAATAGAAATTGAACTAATTTATGTGCAGGTCTACAAGAAAAATCTGCATATTCTATGTGAAGATTCATTTGGCTAACCATGAAAAAAATCATGAAGGTTGTAGACTTTGATTTGTGTTTGTTCAAGAGACATGTTAAGATGATGTATATATTAACCTAGAATAAAAATATATATGCATATATATATCCTGTTTCTGTATTGTACATTATTTCTTTGCAGTAATCCACATTAAGATCAGAACTTATTTAGCTTTGAAAATATGGCAAATAATTATTACATTAAAATTAGTTTTTATAAACCAACAAATTTTACACAGTGAGGAAATATAAAACACATATTCCCAGTTCAAACCCAGAACTGTACTTTCTCTAATTGAATGTTAACAACCTGTAAAGTTAATCCAAATATTCCTTGCCTGATTGAGAAAGTGCAGGAATGGTAATAATTATTGCACATAATAGCAGCTGTATGCCCTTACCTTTTTTTGATTTCTTGTGATATGGTGCACATTTTGCACCATATTAGAAGAAATGCAACTAGGACACAAGGTCTAAATTTTAACTCAGTGAAGCTGAGCTTTCAAAAGATGTTCCTTCCAAAAACTAGAAGTGAAAATTTACAGATTTTTAAATCATGTAACAATATCTAGTAAACTTCTTTGTGGTTTTCTTTTTTCATTTGGCTTGGTTTGGATTGGTTTTGAGGGATTGGATCATTGTTGTTGATTTTAAAGTTCCTTGTAATATAAGTCTGTCTGCCAGGGTAGGAACCTATAAATAGCTAATTTGATAGAAAGAAAAGAAAGAGTTGTTATGAGCCATTTCTTGGTCTCAGTAACTACTTAGATCATGTTTCAGCTGGTATAAAGGGGTCTGAATGGCTTTCTCTGTTACAGAAGCTGGTGCTGTAAGACCTGCATATCTTGCCATGATACTTTCATTCACCATTTTGCTCTTCACACCCTGGGTTTCATCAGATGGCCTAGATAAATTATTGACTTAAGATGCTGTTGTGAGACAATGCAGCTGTTCTATGAAGATAATACAGAATGAGTGTTTTAATGTCATTGCCCTGTCTTGGAATCATACAGCCTCTGTTTCTTTCATTAATTAGCTGTAAACTGATAAACTATTTCCTGAAACTACCTAAATCTGTACACAGGGCACACTGATTTCACCACCACTTCCCTCCCCCCCACCAAAAAAAAAAAAAAAAAAATCATTTACAAGCGGTTTCTTGTATACATATACATACATATGTATATATAATATATGCATGGAATTCAAAAGCAAAGGTTTTCCTATGGGTAGGATGTTCATGTAGGTGAGCTATTACCACAATTATGTACACATGAAACTAAGTGTCAAATATAAAATGGATGTATTTCCAACTCTGTTTTACAAAAGACATACAGCTTTTTAAAGCAGTAGGTTTTGTTTAAGTTGGTTGATATTTTTTTGTGGAATTGCAGAGAAAATGAAAAGACCCCTTAACAGGATTGATTGAACAAAGTTCAGTAAAGGTCATCCAATCAGTGACTAAAAAATCTCACCATCTACTTGAATTTATCCAGGAGCTCATCTCAGTTGCTCCTATATAATATGTAATTTAGTGGGAACACTGTGTACAGAATTACCTGACTGTTTTCTATTTTACTCTAATGCTTTTGAAAGAAGCTATAATTTTCTGAGGAGAAGCAGCATATATTATGTTTCCTGTAATTGCTATCACCAGTTCTTTAGAATCACAAATGACCTTTTTTCCCTTTGATCAAAAGAATTTGAAATACTCTGAGTCTTCAAACTAAAATTTTCTTCATTTCAGACTGTGTATTTTTTGAGTAACTTTGTCCATCAACATATATTAAGGAAAAACTTGATTTTTTTGGGGGGGATGAGATGGGCTTGTTTGATTTTGGTTTTGGGCATACAATCATCTTTGTTTTTCTATCATAATCATTTCACAGAATTTAGGGACAAAATAATTGAGGAAGAAGGTTGCCCTTTCTTATTTTAAGACGTAAGCCACTGGGCATGTAGCTGAATCAAATACTTCTAGTGCAAATGGTTCACATATAGACACACACAATATCAGACAAGCTAAATATCTGTTTAGTAGAAAAAGCTAATATTATATAATACATCACTATTTTTCAAATATTTCCAGTGAACTCTCTGACTTACAGACATGGATGGTAACTGAATTAATACAGAATTTGCAAAAGGTTCCTTCAAATTTCTTCAATAGGATTTTTAAAATCACAGGTTTAAAGCTTTCCTCAATATTCTCACAATTTTGCTGCCAAATTTATGACCCTCATAACCCCTGTCAGAAATGAAGCCTCACGCAGCCACTCACTTTCTTCTCTGCAGTGTAATGGGGGAGGCAATTGGAAGGGTTAAGTTGTGAGAAAAGTTATGGGTTGAGATAAAGAGAGTTTAATAAGTAAAGCAAAGCTGTGCATGCAACCAAAGCAAAAGTGGGAATTCATTCACCTGCCTGCCCATGGGAAGGGGTATTCAGCCCTCTCCTGGAAAGCAGGGCTCCATTGTGCATGATGGCTGCTTAGGAACATCCTCACTTCCCTCTCCTTCCCCCAGCTCTGAGCATGACACCCCATGGTCTGGATTATAGTCCGGGTCAGCTGTCCTGGCTCTTTCCTCTCCCAAATCCTTGTGCATCCCCAGACTCCTTGCTGGTGGGTCAGGGCAGGCAGCATAAAAGGCCTTGATTCTCTGTAGGCATTTCTCAGAATCAGCTGAAACATCCCTGTATTATTAACACCATTTCCAGCACAAATCCAAAATATACCCCCACACTAGCTACAATAGAGAAAATATACTGTATATTTTCTCTATAGCTACTATAGAGAAAAGCCCAAACCACCACAACATGTAAAAATTACTATTTGTAATTTGCGTCTGTCATTAATCTTCCACGTCAGCTCTGCTGAAGCATATTTTTCTGAACAGATAATAGCAGATAACACAGATGCATACTAAAATCTTTCTGTTTCTCTGACTTGGGAAATAGGTTTTCTTCCGCAAAGCCATTTGTTACACACATCTCTGTGAAAATTACACTTGAAAATCCAGCAAAATGTATTTCCTGTTTCACTAAAGTATTGCAGGATTAGAGTCTTTGCACTTCACATAGTTTTTCCGTGTTCCATTTAGCTCTGTGTCAGCTGAGGAACAATGGAGAGGGACAGGGGAAGGACACTGCCTCTTCAAGGATCTTCTCTCGTTCTGGAGCCCTGCCTGCAAGGAATATGGACAAAATCTCTGCCTCCCTCTTTATATGTAGTCTGGATGTGCCTTTTTCTATAGGATGTAGAACCTCTTAGAGTCTGGGACTTCCCTTGAGTGCAATGTGAGGATGAGTGGATAAACGGCTTCTTTGTTTTCCCTGTGTTCTCCTCCCTGCTTCTGTGCAGCATTACAAAGGTTCATCTTGTCCTTAATCTGGTAGTCATGGGGCACTTTTTTCTATGGTCTTTAGATAGGCACTTTAACTGCTTTAGAGATTGAGAAGTTTAAACTATGCCACTTTTTGGTGAAATAAATAATAAGCAAACACCTAAATTAAGACAAAATATTGTTTTCAACATAGAAATACAATTTTGTTCAAGCTGGAACTTGCACTGTCTTGCTCAATGTGCTTCCTGTGATGGGCTGACTTTGCCTAAAAAGTGGCTTCTTTCACACAACTGAAGAGTGTTTTGGCAGCTCTATGATCTGGATACTGCCTGCTCCAGTCTGTCTGCCAGATCACACTATGAAATCTGAGACAAACTTAAATTAGTATCACAAAAAATGTTAATAATAAAAAAGGACATGGCACATCCTCATGTTCCAGCCTGCATGGGAAACTGAGATTACATGAAGATACATATATTTTTGTTGTGCTCGAGATTTTAAGGTACTCTTCAATGTAAATAAAATCTAGAATAGAAAAAGAGATATGTACTTAATCAAACCTTGACCAGTGCCCAGGCAAAAAAAAAAAAAAAAAAACTAAAATAAAATTGAAAAGTATAAATGTGCAAAAAAGCTGCCCACTGCTGCATAAAAAAAAAAAAAAAAAGTAAAAAATACAGACCATGCAGATATTTATTTTTTAGAGCGTAAGTCAAACACTAGGCTGTGCAAGGTCACGAATATATTTTCACTCTGGTCAGTTGCACATTAGAGAATTTTCTTCACCTTTCTCAAAAGCGCTGGATGCTACTTATTTTTCAAAGTAGCAAACGACACCAGCTGAAGTATTGGTTTAAGCTAAAAAAGCACTTCTGCAAATTCTGCAGGACTGGCAGGTTTTGCCTTCCATCAGAGGTATGACTTTCTCAAACAAGCAGCACTATAAGAGCAGAAATACATTCTGGCATTTGCCTACATAGCAACAGTTTGCAGTGACCTATATTTCTCAGTAGCCTCTGTAATGATCAAACTGATGGTTTAAAGGTGTGGCTCACTGGAAGTAATAAAACATGATGTTTCCCTTGTATTTCAGCTTTGAAATGGTTGAGAATTTGTGGCACGAAGCCACCAAAAATACATCATAGTAATTTTCTGAATTTAATGACTTGTGGTTATGTAATCCCTCAAATATGCCAGTAGCAATCTTTTTAAAACTGATTGATTTTGACCCGTGGCTTTCTCTATGGTTTCTTCTATATAAAACAGCACTTTAAAATGTTCTTCAACTTGATCTTTATGGTATACATTTTATTTTCATTTCCAATTGCCATTACTTTTAAAATGGCAGGCACTTATTTAGTATCTTACAAGATTGACTCTTGGGAACAAGAAGCACTGTGATGTGCTTCTGCACTGACATCTCTTAGTGAGATTCCTAAGCCAAGCAGCAGAGCCACAAGAGAGAGCTGGCCTAATTAATATTAAAGTAGTTGTGTATCTGTCCTTTATTTCACTTTGTGAGTACACATCTCATGTACTTCCCTTTTTCTTAAAATTATCCCCAAAACAGCCCCCCAAAAGACTTTGACATTGAATGCACAGTTGGGAGGACCATGCAAACTGCACCAACTCATCCGCATGAGAAACCACAGCTTCATACCTAGTGAGAAAAAGAAAAAGCCTTTTAAATCCTCAAGCATCAGCTATTATCTAAGACAAGTTCCAGCCCACTGGAAACTGTTGTCATCTTATTGCAAAAGTTCCATACCTTCTCGATGATTTCTCATGGGCATCTCCTCACAGCAGTGATTCCTTCTTCCTCACAGTAGAGCCAACTCCATCCTCACCCAGCTAACCCACTCTTCTGTAGCACTCATCCTCACTGGACACAGCTGTGGCCTGTTAAGGGCAGCCTGTTCCTAATCTTGGTGATCGGTACAGCTGCAACTCCTCAGGGGTGAGACTGCCTTCTGCACTATTCTCTTACATTCTATCCCTCCACAGGAAATTCCCATGACCCATTCCCTTTCTTTGGTGAACAGAAAGGCAGCCAACTGAGCCATAAAACTCTCTCTTATTTAAAATCATTCAATTTGATCAAATAGAAATGTGATGGTATAAAAGGGGCACTGACGAAAGAGGGGCAGCACCCATAATTTATACTTTTAATAAAGTGATGGGAGTGGCCTGTTACCTGTTTTACACTTTAGAGTGAAGGACCTATGCATTTCAGAGTAAAGGAACTATACAATTTCAATATTTGAGTCACAAATATTTTATTCAAAAATTGCAGATTTGTAAAAATAAGCTTGAAACTAAAAAACTGACATTTTTGGCTCATCTCAGGCAGCAGGCCATGTAATTATGGAGACTTGAGTGAAGATTTGAAGATGACATAACAATTGCTTCCATGGTTTTAAATTTACCTACACCTGGAAGGGAAATCAGTAGTGATAACATAACAGCTCTTCACAGTAAGAAATGCATTACCACAAGGCAGTTCATACATAACAATATTTCTTAGCAAAAACAATATTATTTTTTGACATCAGGCAGTGGCAAGTTACACATGACACTTACTACTTCTTGCAGAACCTACTTTAAACCAAAATGATTAACAATGCCATCAATAATACCTTGCATGGTAGTATCATATTGTGGCAGTTTCAATACCATGCTTCAAACAGGGAAAGTGTTTAGAAAAATGTAAATTATCATCTAATTTTTATTCCAACTCTCTCTGTTTTTCCCTCCTGCTTGTCAAAAAATATAAAGCACCAAAGTGAAGAAGCAAATGCACAGCAATATTGAGTCTGTCAATATATGCAAAGTAGTAATGAAATCTGTGTTAATTTGTGGCAATATTGATGTATGGTTTGAGATACCTTTAGGCTGGAGGCAATCATCTTCCTCCTGGTTTCAATCTGCAGCACCTTCGTTGCAAAGGCAGGATCTAAATGTGGGCCCTAGGGAAAGGGCAGCAAGACTCTACTGAGAAAGGGCTGGCTGGAATTTGTATGTTTGTATATGACATCTTCAATCTGACATATACATTGTTACTGAAACTTTTGGCTTGCTTTAGAGACTTTTTATATCATCTGCCTATTACTGTATTGGGATATTTTTTTTGTTCCAACTTATTAACCAGATTTTAAAAATACCTCAAATTTTAGAAAATGGTGCATAGAGGTGCACACAAACATAGATGCTTGTCGTCTACCTATGAAGTTTTAGACCCTCAAGGGACATGGAAGTGTTTTGGGAGACCTCTTGATTTTGGCCAAGAGAGGTACAAGTTCTTTTGCTGAATCTCAATCCTGAGTTCCAGTGGGATTCAGGGTATTCAGGATTAAATCCTGAGGTCCAGTAGGACCCAGGAGACAAATACTCCTTTCATAGAAGAGTTCAGTAAGGGTATGTGGAAGGAAAAGGTCTGCTCTTTTAAAGTACTTGATCAAGGACATTTTCCAATGCAGAAAGAGAGAAGTAAAATAGAAAGCCATAAACAAGGAGGACATAGAGAGCCACAACTCATATTAATTGATGGGCTTTCAAGAAATTAAGGGTGCAACTTTCGGGAAGCTCAGTCTGAACTTTGTAACTGGTAAGACTGTGAACCAGGAGAATCCCAGACTGGGAGGGGTGTGGGAATCCGTTTGGAGCTGTACAAATCTATAAGGAATGCACAGGGAGAAGAAGGAGCCAGGAGGAATAAATAGGGGGGTAGACATAAAGGTACAAAAGGTACAGTTCTCTGTAAAACAGAGCCAGTCAGTGAGCTTCTCTGACTGAGTCCTGCACCTGATCACTGCCCTCTGTCCTCTCTTTTTTAAAAATCTTTTTCTGTAATATCTGTCAGCATAATCCCACTCTATCCTCTGTGTGTGCATGTTGCAAAGACTTGGTGCAGTCTACCAGTGGGACCTGTATGTGTGCAAGTGAAAATTGCTGCCAGATCCTGGAGCCAGACCAGGATGGGGGTGTCCCTGACCTGTGGGGTCCCTGTGGGAGCAAGTGGGGTCTCGGTGTCGATGGCTGGAATGAGTGGGTTCTTTAACCTCCACCTGTGCGGGGAGAACAATGCAGGTCCCAAAACCAGCTCCTGGGGGGACAGGTGTGAGAAGATGAGGGGATCAGTGCCAATGGCTGAAACAAGACCTGAGGGTACAGTCTGTGTTCTAGGTGCCTGCTGCTGGGGAAAAAGAGTGCCTGGATCTTTCCCAGACCAGGTGGGCAGTGTGGTGTGTGTGTGTGAATGCATATTAGCTGGGAAACCTCAGCCTGGACCTGCTGATGAGCAGTGAGGCCTTGGGTTGATGCTCCAGTCCTTTTTTGTATTTAGACCCAAAAGTTTATCCTACAATTTCTCCTCTGAACACATCACAAAATAGTTCTTATGCTTTAACTGATGCCTGGTCTACCGCAATTGTCCTCACAGCCTGCTCAGTCCTATTCTGTTTGCCTCTCCTTTAAAGGAATTGAAATTATTTCATATTTTTATGATATGAATGAGCACACATGTCAACTCATTTTTCTTTAATTGCAGCCTGTCTTTGGCAGAATGGATTGTTTGTGACTCACAGGAGTCTTGTGCTTTATGTTTCAGAAGCTCAGAATTCTCCCACTTCCCCAGCAAGATCACTGACCTACATATCAGTTTCTATGCCTTCCAACTAGAGTATGGAAAATGCCAAGTTTCTCAGTGTTTATAGAGCATCCAGCAAACTAAGTCCTGTGCATTAAATATTCTTCTGGTGGTTTGACACAAGAAGACAGTAATAGTAATAACAAAAATAAATTCTAATATAATTTTTAGGTTTCCTTTGGTTAAACAATTTAATATCTATTCCATTTTTATCAACATTCACAGGATCCTGTAAAAAGTGTATTCAAATGTATTTTAAAAATCCAAACACTGAATGATGCATTGTGTGGATTTACTTTTACTTTTTCTGATACTTTTAAAAATAACACATAAGTAATATTACATTTACTACATTGTACTTACTCTTTCATTTTCACACATTTTTCATGTTTTAGAAATCCTCTTTTGGCAAACACACCAAAATATTTTAGATGTTTCCCACGTCTCTTACATAAGATCTAAACATCACATTTTATACAGTCAATTTAACTTACTGCACATTATCTCAACCAATAGAACATTAAAAGCAATGTGCTTCTTGGGATACCAAATTGGAAAAAAAGGGTTCTAATAATTTTAATTTTTTTATATCTACAGAAATCACAATACCAAAATCTTTTCTTAAAAATGGAAAGCACTTAATTCCCTAGAATCTTGTCAAAGGCTTTTTCTGACCTCCAATCACAATTATTTCATATTTTGAAGTTTTATTCATTTCAGCCAGACTACAGAAATCCTCTTGTCTCTCTTCAGTATAATTGCATAATGTTAGTGGGAAATTTTAATCCTCTTTATCATCACCATTTAAACCATTAGTTTAACCATTTAGTTACCATTTAATTTAATAGCCATGAGAATTATCAGTTGTATTATTACTGTTATTATTGTAGTTCTCAAAAGTCCCATTTCAGACCTAATATATATGTGAATATGCTCATGTCCACAAATGTTTACAATCTAAACCAACAACCAGACATTTGATTCAACTTGACAGATGTAGTAAGAAACCACTGCTTTCCCCTTTACAAAATTTTAGTGTAAGGTCCACTCTGGCATCCCCACCATACTTCAGCTTAGAGGGCTGGTTCAAAATAGCTCAGGAAAGCAGTAAAAATTATCAATTCAGGATCAACAGCACATCTTTACAAAGAGGAATAGTCAAGTCTTTCATATCATGTTTAGCATGTATAATAGGTGATATTCAGCAATTCACAGTGAACTTCAGGATGGAAACCCCATAATAAGTATTAAGGATGTTCACAGAGTTATAGATAAAACAAAAACTTTATTTCACTAAAACATCCATCAAAATCTAAGAGAAGTTTAAACTACCTTTTCAATGCAAAATTATTATATTTTGCACATCCTTGAACTTCCTGAAAAGAAAATTTACGTAATGGTATGACAAATATTATTACCATTGCTGGGTAGGACTTGTGGAAAAATACAAGTAAGTTTTGGATAATCTTTTACAATTTTGGGATAAAATACAGCTGCTAAGCTTTTTCCATCCCTTAGATGTGTTTTAAAGGAATTTTTGCATAAGATTCAGGAACTTACAACTTGTAAGAGTTTATGAGAAATACCTTCTGTAACTTTTGTACTTTAATATAAATCTGTGATAACTTTTATTGTGAGTATCCAAACCCAGAAATTCTTGCTCTGTGATGGGACTGGGGGAGAAAAAATGAGCACAACACCGAGCTGGAAAGCAGCTTGGCAGAAGAAGACCTGCAGGTCTTGGTTGAACATTAGGCAGCAATGGGCTCTTGTTGCAGAGAAGGTAAATGGTATCCTGCACTGCATTTGGCAAAGTATTGCTGTCTGGCTGAGGAGTGTCATCCTTCCCTTCACCTCAGCACTGGTGAGGCCACACCAGGAGTGGTGTGTCCAGTTCTGGGCATGGATGTACTGGAGAGGGTCCAATGAAGGGCCACAAACGTGTCGAAGGGACATCCCTGTGAGGAAAAGCTGAGAGAGCAGGTAAAGCTCTCAGGTCCACCTGGTAAAGTGAAGAAGGCTCAGGGTAATCACATCAAGGTATTTAAACACCTGATGAGAGAGAGCCAGGCTCTCCTAGCAGTGCCCAGTGACAGGACCAGAGGCAATGGGCACAAACTGAAACTCAGGAGGTTTCCTCTGAACACCAGGAAACACCTTCTCCCTGAGAAGGTGACTGAGCACTGGCACAGCCTGCCAGAGAGGCTGGGGGATCTCCATCCTTAGAGAAATTGAAAAGCCATCTGACCATGTGTCTGGAGAAGGGGCTTTAGGGTGGCCTGGCTGGACCAGATGATCTTCAGAGGTCCCAGCCTCAACCATTCTTTGGTTCCTTTGGTAATAAGATTTTTGTCCCCTAAAAGTTAGCACAAAGATCCTAATTTATGCTGTGTCTATGGAAATATATTTGTTGAAAAAAACAGCAAACATACTTTCAAACTTCCAAACGTCCATCTACTTGCTAAAATGGAGAAGCTTCTCCCTGTTACATAATTCTGTGATAATGATGTGGGTTTGGATCTGGGGGACCAGCATTTTTTCATTATAGTATACTTGTGATTTATGATCTGCATTAATTGCCAGTTGATTTTTGAGGTGATGATAAAAAAGCTGAGGCCTGGACACCCATGAGAAACTGTCACACCCTTTTATGATGAAGAAATAAAAGGAATGATGCTTAATTTCCTCTGCTCTGAGAACATTCCCATCTTAAGACTCTTAAAAATACACTGCCAAATGTTATGCTGTGTGTGAATTAAAAGGGACCAGAGAAGGCAAATGATGAGCTTTACTTCAATAACCTGTGAGTTCCTTCACTGCTGTGTATATTTAACAGAAGTACAATTTTGATTTTGCACTTGACCCATCCTAGAGAAATTTAAAAATGAGTATTAAACTCTTTGGAAGAATAACTTCAAAAGCTGAGTGAGATTTTAAAAAATATTTAGTTCTTTGATATATCTATGAACTTGTACTATGTTTTGACTATAACAGCAAGTCTTCACTTTTACAATTTTCAGATAAATACTAACTGAAACAAATCAGAAATGAGAATGCTTCTAAAAAGAAAGGCCATTCTGTCCCTCACAGGGTCCATAGCTAGGTCATACATGTGACTTAGACTCACCATTTTTCCATCTGGCTGTTTCATTTTAAGTGAGATGGAGAATTATGTACTTGGTAACTGTGGAAGGTCAAAGATAAATATGCAGAGCAGCAGAACATTGTGTAAATATCTAACTGTGCAATCACTGCAGACTTGATTTTAAAATAGATTTTCTGTGTCACTCAGATGCTTAGCTACATGAAAGTATTTAAAACAGCAAAGAAAAGCAGTTGACACTGACAATCCACTCATTTACCTTGAGCTACTACATAAAGAAGTACTTCTGCAATAAAAGCAAACACAAGCATCTGAATATTTAGTAAAGAGACTGTAGAAGTATCATATAACCTTGGGTTCTTTTTTACCTTTGTAAGAAATTAGTAAGGAATACAAATATGTACCAAGACATTGGCCTGACACCCTTCTACTCTAAAAATTGATCCAGCAGTTTAACAGCACAATGCATACAATGATATGGTGAAGTTTGTAGATATATGACATAAGGCTGGTATGATTTATTTGGAAGAGTCTTGATTAGTATGCAGCTGATTCAGTTTCAAAATGTTGTACCTGTTTCCTGTAATGCAAAGCTGCACTTCTTCAAATCTGCCTTCCAGAACCAGGATTACTAAAACACTCATATTCTTCCACTTAGCACTCCTCCATATGGAAATTTTCCATACAATGTGTAGCACCAGGCATTTTATGTGGATGATAAAACTGCTGAGAACATTTTGGAAATTCAGTGAAAGCATAACATATTCACTTGTTTTAGTACACAACAAAATAATTCAAATTTTTATTGCCTTTATGGAGCATGCTTTCCTTACAAATCAAAGATAAATTTTACTAGAGAGAAATGAAGAAAACCTCAGGCTTCATCAAGATTTTCTAAATAAAAGATGAGATATGTTGAATACAGAACATGAAAGACATGAAATCCCTTTTTACACATAATGTCACAATTTATTAATACCTGATCACATTTCAGAATCTTTTGAGTTTTTTGCACGTGGGGGAATTTTTGCTGCCTCAAAATCCTGTTATATGGGCCTAGTTACTTTGCCAATAAATAACATCAAATCTCTATTTGGAATCAGCAAAATTTTTTGATATATGAATTTTCAAAAATTTCACAAGTGAAACAAATCATAAGGCTCTTTGGTCCATGTCTCAGAAGTGAGTAGGTATGCAAGCACATGTCTGTGATCACAGAAGGCCAAGAGCAAAGTTTTGGTATGCTGCCTGTCAAAAATACATGGTCCCTTCCCAACTCAGACTAGCACATTTGCTGCTCAATGCTTGTAACTGGCCTGCATTGATCTCCAGGACATTTTTCAAAATGGTACCATGCCATGACCTCCTCTACACTGGAACTTAGGGAGAGGGACGTCCTGGGTCGTATGCAACAGGAGAGCATTGGTCCTGCATTATACAGATATTTTTCTGTCTTTTGCAAAACTTTCCTCTGCAAATGAAAGAGTAGTGAAAAGGGGATGGAGGAGGAGTTGACCCTTCCCTGTTCTATAGAAGTACAGAAATGACAGGATGAAGGAGAAAGGAAAAAAAAGTATCACTCTTGCAAGGAAACAACAAAAGGATCAATCTTGCAAGGCAAAGAGTTTTTGCTAAAGATGTTGAGTGCTCTTGTTAATCTCAGTTACAAGTGAAAGTGGTCAACAGCAGGGACAGAAATGGGCCTGTACATAACTCCAAACAATATAATAGGAAAGATTTGCTAGAAAGGAACATCTTCGTAAGTAGGAAAATAACACACATTGGATGGAAAAGGACATGATATTTTGAGAAAATAGTGCCATTACAAGTGATGACAATAAATAACGTAAAGATGATAGGAGGGGAATGGAACATAATCAGTGCTCTCAGCAGTATTTTTTTCATGGATACAATACAAGAGGTGTGTCCCACTGGAAGATCACTAATTATTAATACACTTGAGCTGACTCTGTGTACAACAACCAAAATCCAAGGCCATTAATGAATTTAGATTAAAACCTAAAATGGTCTTTCTTTGTGAAGGAAGGAGACAATGATCAAGGATATGATTCTCCTGTCACATCATCTCTTAACATGTTTGACTCTATTGACTGTAATAGGTCAGTTCCTTGTTTGCAGTGCTGGCACTGGAATAAAGGACTGATATTCAGTAATTCAATAGGCCAGAGAAAGCAGACATATTTTACAGATAACCATGAGCTGCTGCACAATATATTTTCTGTGAATTTTTTGCTATGCCTCTCTAAGCTTTAGAAGACAGACATTTGTTGAAGATTTGAGATGTATAGAAAATTCTTGCAGTATGGTTTTTAAAAGGGAGAAGTGCTGCAAGATAGAATCCAGTCATGGGCTTCAATAATGTCATGAACACACATTGTATACAGTGAAAGTAGCAAGGCAAATATCAGAGCATCTGATGTAAGTTTTTTCTATGTCTCTCATCTTTTTCACTTAAGGCAGCCTCACTCCTATGAGTACAGTAACATTTGGATAAAGAGCCTGTTGAAGACTGCAATGACACCTTTTCTGGAATGGAAGAGAAAAATACTCTCATGAATAGATCTTTTTTGTAAGAAGAGCTCAGGTTACTTCTCCTTTCTGTTCAATTTTGATTGTCACAAAATGAGTTACCTTGATCCAAGCAGTCAGATTTCACTAACCCAGTAAATGATGTTCTTAGATTATAGGGGACATAGCACAAAACATGAGTCCTTATTAACCATTCAAGTGAATTCCAACCAAAAAATATCCTCTCAGTTTTCACAGAGAGGTGTTAGTAAGTGAACATAATTCCCTTTGTTTATTTTTTATTCTGTTCAGCAAATAGGTATGAAGTTGTTATCTGCATTTGAAAAAGAAAATGCAAACTCTTAATTTACAGAACATTTCAGTCTTTTTCTCTTACTGGAAACAATTGTTAAGCAAACATCCTACCAGGTACAAATAAACCCATGATTTCAGAACTCTATGTCTTCCTAAAAACAGTAGTCTGGACAAAATCTACTTGTAATTGCTGAAATTTTGAGTATCTTACATTTCTAATTCTGACCAGTTTGAGAAAGCACATGAACAAGATATTTTAGAATTACAAATATATTTTCTAAATTATACAGAGGTAAAAAAACAGAAACTGATACCTAATGATAGTTACTTCATTTTGGATTATTTATTTCATTAATAATCCTAACAATTCAGCCCTGCCATTTCAAGACAGATTAATCTTGCCTATTTTTTCTACTTGCTACTCACCCATTAACGATATCTATCAATTTATTTGCCACTATCAAGGCAGAGAGATGATACTAGAGTCAGTGGAGAGAAGATGGATAACCATACTAGGTGTTCAGTTAGTGCCTTAAAACTAACTCTTTAACTTGTTCTTCCATTTAAGGGTATTTATTCTCTAGGTGATGCAAATATATTTCACAGGTCATTCTTTTAAGGTGCTCATTGAAATATTATGCTTTTGTAATGTTATGCTTCTTTTTCTGGGAGCTGTGGTATGATCACAGCTAGCAGAGGGCAACTCAGTTATGTTATATTGCAAAAGAATGTGTAATTCAAAATCTGCTGTCAAAAATATTCTTCTGGTATGTTCTTTCAATTTGATATCCATGCTAAATTAAAAAAGGTAGTGACAAGTACCATGTAACCAGAGCTTGGCACATTAAACATATTAAATGGTAAGCTGTTTTCTTAGGGTCATGCTATGCTATTAAAACATATAGAAATAATGAAAAGCAATACATTTATGGTTAAAAAAGAAGAGTTAGGTTATCATAAAATTTATAGAGTTTTTTGGGTTTTCTTAAAATTTAGGTATTTATAATTTTAGGAACTTCTAAATTCTTTACTCTTCCTTTCTTTATGTGGATTGAAACATTTTCAACTATTTTTTACCAAAGAGATTTTGGTATATGTTACCAAATATATGCTTATAACTGAATTATTTTAGTTTTCTCATTGATTAAATGCACTAAAAATAAATGCAGTTTTAAAGTCAGTATCCGATATTTAGATTCATTTCAGCATTTTACTGAGATGCATGATTAATTTCAAAAGCTACTCTGAATCCATGAATCCTTTAGTCATTCCAAATGGCTACCCTTTGGTCTCTTTGTAGTTGATAAATAAAATATTTACTTTGTGTGGTTTCTGATTCATCAAATATATTTAAATGTCAGCTTCATTAAGTGATGTATCATCCCAAACTCCATTGACTATATTAACTAGGTTGGCCCATTCAGATATAAATTTCTGTTCTAGATGCCTTCAGTGTCTGTTATGACAAACTGCCACTAACATATTAAACATAGGCACAGTCTATGTGTCTTATTTTTGTAATAGTATTGAACTCTTAAGATTCTGAAAATACTGACCTGTGTTCTCGGAAAATATTTTCAGCTCTTGAACACTGTGAATATCTAAACATTTTGCTTTCTATTTCACATTTTGCTTTCTATTTCTATTTCTCTTTGATTTGAAAATGAAGTTTCATTCATCTTCTCTTACTTAGCAAAATGTCCTCCACTTTGTTCCCAATACTTAGTAGATCAAATAAAATGGAGTTGCTGAGTACTCCAGGTGCTGCCCCAGCCCTTGATCTCACCACATCAGGTTCATCATAGATTTCCATTTCATCTTCTCCAAGGCAAAATCTTGAATTTTTTAATATCTTCCTTTTCTGTCTTTACATCACTTTTTTTTATTTTTGTTTTACCCCTGATTTCAGTTTTGGTACCTTCTCAGCTCCTCACAACTGAATGCTCTTTTATTTCATAAGGCTCAAGAAAAGTTAGTGAAATCACCCTTTTCAATACTGCAACTCATTGAAGAAATAGAAAGTACTTTATCTGTAAGATCTGAAAAATTTTGTTTGCTCTTTTTCTCCAATTTTGCAAAACCTACCCAGATGTCAAACCTTCCCATAATGGTTCCTTGACTCAAATTTGATTTTGAAAACTGTTTTTCATCTATTTTACTTAGTTTCAAAAAACACGTATTTATTTAGCTAAAAGAGGAATGGGCTATGGATAAGTGTAGCAAGATTTTCCTCCTTTGGATGTTATCTATGAATGTAAAAAGAATGATGGATATTATAGCATATTTTAACATTAAAATAAAAAAGAAACTTACTCAAGCAGCCAGAAATTATAATGAAGACAGTATTTGCCTAGTGATATCTCCTGTTGCTCAGATCTCATTGCATGTTTTATTATTTTAGGCCTTTTCTATCATCTCCCCTTTCCATATCTCTCTCTTGATTTTATGATCTTCAGACCATACATGAATTAAAGCTGACTATGATGATCTGTGCTAGCTTTTAACTTTGGAAAAAGCCTTGCATATTTAAAGTATTATCACATCAGAGGTATATGATAACTGCTAACGGTTATGAGAAAGAACTACACAAATGAATAAGAGTTTCTCATCAGGAATGTTTTATAATACAAATGGTAAACAGAAAAAAACTAAGCTTGAATATAACAGCTTCAAGAAGCAGATGACTTAAACTATTGAAACCATGACTTGCTTTATTATGAACATGCGATAATAACAGAAGTTAAAATTACTAAAGTAATAGAATTAAACTATTTGTTTAAAATATGCTAACATTAACACATTAACACTTTTATTAATTTATTTATTAAACCAGCAATACAAATAGCAATAATACAAATTGCCTTCCATCAACCCAGTCAATAAACTATGCAAAGCCTATAATCTCTAGTGTGGTCCTCCATTACCTCTATTAATAGAATCCAGGTACAGGGGTTCTTTTAGGCCTTTATGGTTAGATTCTTTAATATCCAGTATTTTCTCCTGTATTTTACGTGAGGAACAGAGATAGAACAGCAGACTAGAATTTGTCAATAGCTATGTTTCCAGATACCTGTGTGGTTTTTGACATTTTTAAAACTTTCAGAAGGTCAGAAGAATTATGATGACACCTTGAATACATCATGCTTTTTTGTACCCCATGACTGATACACCTTTCTCAAATCAAAGGAAGGTCAAATAAAATAAGTTTTTTACTTTTCAATTAAGGATTTAAATTATCTCAATTTATTGCAAAAACCAAAACCACTGGAATATTTCAGATTCATTTGTCTGATAATCTTCTATTATTGCACAATTTGGAAAGCACTAAATTACTTGTAATCATATTAAAATCATATTCCCAATTACTTGCAATCACAAAACCCCTACATATTTTATCCTTTCATATTGCAGAGATATGTGTTCATCATTTAAACTTAATTTGTTGCTGCTTTATTCTTCTTCTACAGTACTAAAACTTTAATGAAATTAAATAAAAAAACATACTTTGCTTCAAAATAGTTCTCAAATACATGCTTAAATTTTAGCAGTCAGGTAAATACGTTGCATGAAAACTGTTATACTCAGAGTCTCTTTAAATCCAAAGGTGTTCTTTAAAAAATATAAATCAGTTTGGAAAAAATATAAATCAAAAGTGATGCATATCACTGGATGAAATTAGAACTAGAATATAATTTGCAGGCTCAGGGATATCAATCAATATGAGCTCCTGATGTACTTGTCCCCGTGCTGCTCATTACACTTGTTAAACCCAAGTGCTCAAGCACAGACTACTGCTCACAAGAGAGCATGGAATCATGGAATGGTTTCGGTTATGTTGGAAGAAACCTCAAAGATCATGTGGTTCCAACATTGCTGCCATGGGCAGGGAACTTTCACTGGACCAGGTCACTCAGGCCCCCACCTAACTCGGCCTTGCAGACTTCCAGGGATGGGGAATCCACAGCTACTCTGGGCAACCTGTTCCAGCATTGCCTCACTGGCCACACAGTGAAGAGGGTTTTCCCAATATCTAACCTAAACTTACCCTCCTTCAGCTTAAATCGATTCCTCCTTGCCCTATCATTACAGGGCCTTGCAAAAGCCCAGCTCCAGCTCTCTTGTAGGCACCCCTCAGGTACTGGAAGGCTGCTCTAAGATCCCTCCAGTGATGCCATGGTGGTTTTTTGGCCTTTTCTTTTATATGCCCTATATAAATTACTTGTATTTTAGTTTCCATATTTGTTAGCCTGCTACTGTAACTTAGTTGTAGTATTTCCCTAGGCAGAAGGACAAGATATTCTACAAGTCTCCCAGTTGAAGGCCTGAAGCCCTACACTATCTTGGCTCCCTCTAGAAACCAAGGTTGAAACCAGCTATCTAGGACATATTTTTGTAAACAGGATACAAGCCCCATGCTGAGACAGGCAGGCTCTAGAAGTTGCCAGAATAGGGGGACATTACTTTATCTATTATGCTTCTTGTTGGTAAACCTTTGCCAGATACACTTATTTGCAAAGTCTATAAATACTGTGGATACGTCACGCGCTGCGTGCATTCTCTAGTGTTTTCCACCTTGACAGGTTGTGCACCTAAGGACTCTTATTAAACAAGGTAAAACCCCCTTAACTGTGTCTGACTCATAATTCTAGGAGGAGAGAAAAAGACATCACCAGAGCCTTCTCTTCTCCAGGCTGAACAACCCCAAATCTCTCAGCTTGTCTTCATGGGAGGGGTGCTTCAGATCATCTTTGTGGCCCTGCTCTGGACTGGCTCCAAGAGGTCATTTTCCTCATGCTGGGAGCCCTGGACTGGGGTGCAGGACTCCAGGTGGAGTCTCACAAGAGCAGAATAGGGAGGGATAATCAGTTCTTTTGACCTTCTTGTCACTCTTCATTTTGTGCAGCCCTGGTCAAGACTGTCTTTCTGGCCTGCATGCGCACATTGACTCATGCAGAATAATAGTATAATATTACACATTCTACATCAATCCTGGTTTTCTTTGAAAACAAAACTAATTCAGTGTGTAAGGAAGATCCAAGCTGGGCACCTTGTGGCATATACAAGAGGCTGAGCAGTAAATGACTGCTGAATATTACATGAACTTATCAATATGGCATAGGAGCATCAGCATAGCAGCAATGTGACTTCAGCTTTAAGAGTGAAGGAACTTAAACTGCTTCTAATTTCATTACTTATTTTTTATATTTCTAATAATGATTTTACACTTTCCCCATTTTTATTCTTCTGCTTTCTCTCTCTGACACTTGAGTTCTGGCTTGGGATTTTGTATATATACATCTCTATATATCTATATATAGATAGATATAGAGACACTTAAGCAAACAGATTCACAGGCATGATTCATCCTACCATTCTATGATATTGTTTGTCATGGAAACCAACTGGACTACTATTTTTAGCACAACTGTAATTTAAGTGTTAGCAACCTGAAAAAGTATTCACATGTTCTGTAATTAAATACTTCAGTATAGAGTAGTCACTCAGGTCACTCAGGCTCCCAGTTTACTTGGCCCCTTTATACAGAAACATAAAGATATTCTGATTGCAACTATAATTTAAAGTTACCGTGGAATCAGATTATATTGCTGCCAAGGTACCAGATATGTTCACTTCTTGGAGCATTAGTTTTTCCACTTCAGCAATTCAGACATGAGAACATTTAAACAATTATAATCTCCCACCAAAAATCTAACAACAAAGAATTCAACTGGAATGTACAGATAAGTAATCAGTCAGAGGGTTTTAAAAATTAACTATAGCTATCTGGGCCTGGGATTCTTACTTCTTGACACTTCAAAGGAGACTCAGAACTTCAGAAACTTCTCTTTATTTTACAGATATTTTTACCTGAAACACCTGCATTCTGAGTGGACTTAAAGACTCCAAGGCACACATGGTAACTAAGTGGTAGAAGACCCAAGTGGACTGCTTGGGATGTTCAAACACCCACACATCTGCAGGTTTCCTGAGGGCTTGCAGCGGTTCTGTCATCCATTAACTAGTAGGTTATATCATTGTCAAGAAAGGTTTGAAACAGTTAAATTCTAAGATAAAGCCAGGTGACAAAAATTAACTGTTGCAGTGAGAGATTTAGAAATAGAATTAAAAAGAACACTTTGACGTGTAGAGAAGAAAGAGAATGGGCATTAACTCCAGATCACACATCAGTGTGAGAAGAAGAGTTGCACAACCTAAAGTTGAAAAGGAGCAGACTGTGTACTATGATATATAGAAATGTAGACTTATAGGAATCATTCTCCTGCCTCCAGAAGGATGATGAGCCAACTGAGAGTTTATGGATACAGATTAAAGAGTGACACTGGAGTGGGCATCAGGCTAGGTGACCAAGAAGAAGTAGACAATGCCCACTACAAATAAGAGTGCCCTCATGTTCTCTGCTCTGGTCCTCATAGAAGACTTCAACTACTCCAGTTGAAAGAGTAGTTTTCTTTCTTTCTGATGGAAAGATAGGCAACACAGCAAGACAAAAGTAATCCAGGAGCATTGTCTCTCCAATTTAACTGTACCAATACTATAGGAGACTGTGCCAAAAGTCTTGCTAAATTCATGGTAAATCTCATCCACTCCTGCTCCTCATCTCTACAGCTGGTCACCTCATGTAAGAAGGCAATCAGGTTGGTATGGTATGACTTGTTCCTGGTCATGCTGGCTGTTCCCATTTTTATGGTCTGTCAGTAGTTTGGCCACAGCTTCTGAGAAGATTTGGTTATCATTCCTAGAGACTGAAGATAGCTGCTTGATATCAGATATCTATTTTATAATCTTTAGAGTAAGCTTGATGTCTGCCTTTTTATCCATCAGGAACCTTTCCAATCATCTTAAACTCTTGAAAATGATGAAAAGGTTCACAATGGTGTCAATCAATCCCTTCAGTAGCCTTATCTGATTCACCTTATCTGATTCACCTTATCTGATCACATGCACTTGTGTACGTTCATTCTTGCTTAAGTGATTCTTAACTTGATCTTCCTCTGAAGTGGATAATGCTTCACTCCTACAGACTGTCACTAGTCATAGAAAACAGGGAATTTGAGGGTATACCTAAACAGTCAATATGTCACTTCCTTTAGATGTTGTAAGGGGAAAAAAAAGCAAAGACAACTAGTGCACAGATTGTGTTTATCCTGTGTGATTATACTCTGCCATGTGACAGTCATCACCACAGTTAAAGGTGGAAAGAATCTACATTAAAAAATCAATTTCTTTTGAAAAAGAATGAAAATAAATGCTACCAGTACAATCAGTGTTCTCATTGCGCATAATCCGTATTTTGGCATGCATCTAGTTAATTGCATTAAGTAAAACAAAGGTAAAAGATCCTTCAGACTGGGTTCTACTTGGCATAAATCACAGTGTACTTTTTAATGTTTAGCGACAAAGATCTCTCAAGCTATGTTTATCCACTATAACATAAAAGAGAAAAATCAAAATGATTACTTTTATTTTAGCCTTTGTTCTGCTATGATGCCCACTAAGTGCTAATTAAAAACATTTCTGAGTAGAGAGTGTGAAAAGACATTCAGTTCTTCAATATATAAATTTGGATCAATTGGTAACAGTCAAGACTATTACTTAGACAAAACAACCTTCTTTGACAGCTAATTGCCAAAGAGAGCAAATATGTGAAATGGCTGAGAATAAAATTGAGAAATGAGCCCCTCAAAAGCTACTGAAGCATGGACGCACCTTTTTTTCTTTCACTGTCATCCCCTCAGCTGTTCTTGATTTTTGTTTTTCTGAAGAAGCTTCTCTAGCATTCTCAAGGTTTAAACAGTTTAGGACTTAACATATATGAGCAATGTTGTTTTTTTTTTTCCCCAGAAATTAATAAGGCAAGGACAGTAGGTTTCATTATTATTTTCAGAATTTTATGTTAAGCCATACACAGCAGAAGAAAAAATCCTGCAGAAAATGCTGCTTTTTTGTAATCAAATAATTTTGCTTATTAGAAAGGTATCATATTGATGACAAAAATAGTGTCAAAGAGAACTCTTGCGACTTTCTCATTCATATCACTGGTGTTAAAATATTTAACTTCACCAATGTCAAAATATTTTGTTTCACATTTATTATTTCATATTCATGAACATGTCTTTAAATTCTTCAGAAATTATTCTTTTTTTTCTTCACAGATCCTTTTTATTGCTAATTTCATTCCACAAAAGACTCCAGTCTGAGCTACTCATTCTAATTTGTAATAAAATGAAAGATACAGAACCTTGAGGTTTTTTACTTGCTTTATTTATCATCAATTAATGCTTAGAAAAATATTTGGAAAACACAAATTTCAGGTTTTTTTGTCATCTGCCAGTGAGGAGAGATGTAGCCTTCCCTTCATGCTCATTTCACCCTTCCCTCTACTCAAATTCCACTGCTGTATAAAATTGCAGATGTACCAGATAGTCTTGTTATACAGCAGTCCCAACGTTAGGATCAGTCTAGATGCCCAAGATTTAGTAATGTGTCTATGCCTCTGGGGTTTCTAAACAATTGTCTCTTTCAGAGCAAACTACCCTTAAATACAATTTGCTAGAGAAAGACTAACACCATTCCTTTGGCTATAACAGGCAAGGGTTCTGATGTTATTCCAGGAAACCTTGCCTCTAACATATTGCTGATAGTTCTGGGAATAGAGTTCAGCATCAGTACACTGGACCTCCCAATACCTCAATGAAATTCCTGGAAGTGCCTTTTTTACATAGAAACACTCCATGGGATAAGAAAAAACCAAGAAATTGGAAAAAACATCTACAGAGAGAGAAAGACGCATTTTTTTCCAAGTGCCTCAAAATTCAGGGACATAATACTGAAAATGACAATTACCTACCTCTACATCAATAGCTTTTCTTCTAGATGGAAAAATGTACCTGAAAACAAAGGCATTACAGACTCAACAATCAGCTGCAAAAATATTCAAGCAAATAACTTAGGTTTTCCAGAGGGATTTCATTAGCATTGCCTAAATATCTCCACACTGCAAAGGCTTACGTGAAGCATCCTCACCACACATAAATTAACAAAATTCCACTTCACCATTTTGCTGTAGGGGAGCTATAGCACAATGAGGCACTGTGGACTGGTGTCCCATTAAAGCATTTATGAGTGGTGGCATATGTCTCTTACATATTAGAAACTACTGGAATACATAGCATCCTGAGAGTTGCAGCAGAGTGAGCGATTTGTCACAGTGCTCTGGTATCTTGGATGTACACCCAAGCACTGAAGCACTGTATAAAATGTGGATACTGACCTGTTACAGTTTGTGGTGTCAACTCAATTAGAAGCACCTCAAGGATGACTACTAGTTTATCTCTTGCTTGGAAGATACAGAGAAATACCTATGTTACAGTCCCACCAAGGTTTAAGGGTTTTAGGTGTTCAACATCTCCAAAAATAGATGATCACAGGCATAGTCTGGAAAATGCCACCAGGCACTGAGACAATTTTATTCACTTGGTGATAACTGAATTGAGTTTTGGGGCTGAACATGGCAATTCTCATCTGAGCACTAGCAAACTTAGGTCAAGCTTAGGTCAAGGGCTATCTGCTATGCATACTGCAAAGAAAAGATTTAAACCAGGTCTCTCAGACCTGAAGGAAGTGACTTCCCACTGCTGGATCAGACATCCTAACAATGTTTACATGCAGAATAGCTTTGGCAAAATGCCTGCTGCCACCTGAAATGTATTTTCACTGAAGGATTCTGAAAAAATCAGGTATCTGTATAGTCAGAGTGACATGCTCACAGATGGAGAGAGAGTTCTGTGTGCTGCTGTAAGGTATGATGTAAAGAGGACTATTCAGGGAACTCTCACAAAGAAGTCTGAAGAACAGAACAACATAAACATCTTGTAGACTGCCATCAAAAAGCCTTAAGTGGGTCCCACCCACAAGGTTAAACTCAGAAGAGGAGTCAAGTATGGCAGAAACTTTTTGTCTCATATGCCTTCTTGGATGATATTACTGATATTTTTATCTTCCTCTTCAGGGAGCAGGTAAGATGATAAGACAGGCAGAGTAACAAAACCAGGAAGAACTGTAAGAGATAGCCTAGTGCTTATAGTTTGTGTTCTTTTAATTCATGATGAAAAAAACTGGCATTTTTCTTCTATTCTGTCAATCTAAAAATATGGTGAACATTATTTGACACTTGTGTAGCATTAGAAATTTCAAAATCTCTATATTTTACAATTTTTATAGCATGTAAGTTCTTAATGTATGTGTCTAAAGTTCAGTGTTTACAACTCTTGATGAACCCCAAAAGAAAGCAATTTGTGGTAAGGGGGACATTAGCTGAGACCAGGCAAACAGTTTTGCCAAATTAAGAGCCCTGAGAAATTCAGTCACAGAAAGATGGGAAGTGAAAGCCAGATTTGGACCCCAAAACATATTTAATAGTCCATAGTCAATGGAAAGTGCTGAATGAGATATTTCTTCTAGAAAGGCCATTTGTGAAACATCACAGTGATTCTTTTTATCAGTTATTTGCAAAGAAACAGACATTTACATTCTCCTACAAAGGGCCCCAAACCCTACCTGCTTTATCTTGCTGCATTAGGTTACATTTAGATCTTCCTCTTGCAGTCAAAGTAATTGCACAAGGTTCTTTTGTTTGTTCTCCAATCCTGTTAATCAGCCAAGGCCAAAAATCCATTAGGAAACTTCAAGGATAAATGAAATGGGTGAATAACTTCTCTGGCAGTACTTTAAATTAGTCTTCACTGTCTCCCTAGCTCCAGCTCTAAGTAGAGCCTTGATGAATTCTGTCTATATATATATATTTTTATTGAGCCTGCAATTCAGCAAAAATCTGATTAAAGTAGTTTGCTTTAAAGAGATAAAGTTGATGTTTTATACCTAACCTGGTATTTTATATAGTCAGAGGAATCTTTAAAATATGTATTAAAGTTGTGGGTTTTTTTTTTAAATTATGCTAAAAGAAGTAAAGGAATGTTCATGAATAGATAATTAAATTTAGGGACTATAGTAATTTTAATTATATTTACTTTGCTAATCAGAGACACGGGGAGTTACATCCATTTATTGTGAGCTTGACAAGTTTTATCTAAGAGTATTTTATAATTAAGATCATATATTAAGTCCTTGCTGGAGATAATAAATATTCCTAGGTAATTTAACAGAGAAAAAAAGGCATGTTACTCAACTGAATTAAGACAGAGCATATTCTGGAGGAATGATTTTGTATATGACAAGCTCCATGCAATAAAATCTAAGGTTTAAAGCAAAATCTTTAGCCTGGAGAAAAGGAGGCTCGGGGGAGACCTTATCCCTCACTGCAACTGCCTGAAAGGAGGTTGCAGCCAGGTGGGGGTCAGCCTCTTCCCCCAGGCAACAAATTACAGGACAAGAGGACACAGTCTTAAAAGCTGTGCCAGGGGAGATTTAGGTTGGACATCAGGAAGAATTTTTTTACAGGAAGGGTGATTAAACATTGGAATGGAGTGCCCCAGGAGACAGCAGAGTTATTGTCCCTGGAAGAGGGTAAGAAAAGACTGCAAATGGCATTCAGTGCCATGGCCCAGTTGGCAAGGTGGTGATAGGTCATAGGTTGGACTCAATGACCTCAGAGGTCTTAAACTAATTGATTCTGTGATTCTTTGAGAAAAAAAAAATCTTAGTTTAACATTTTGGGTTGGAGGAACAGAGGATAAAGACTCCCATCTGTTATTTTGATCCAAATTGATATTTTTTTTTCATTTTACAATCGCTGTAAAAGTCTAGCAACTTCTGGAATATAAAGAAAAGTTAATTTTGTCAGGAGGAAAAAAAGCTGTCTATTTTTTTTTTCTTGATGTCCTCCCTTGCCACACACTCAGAGATTTGACAACAGCTGACAAAGTCAGCGATGCAGAAATATTCAATTCAGTTTGTTGGATGATAGAAATATTCATGAGGATAATCCAGACTTGTTTTAATTTTGGAGTAACATTCCATTATTACAACAGCCACTTTACACATCTTTATAGAAATAAAGTGTTTATTATTTTAATTACACTAATGGCACTATAGAAAGAAATTCCACATCTCAAATATTTCCTGTTTCTTTTTCCTGGATCCTTCCTTACATATTGTTAGAACAAGTGATGACTTTAAGAGCCATAGAAAATGAAGCCATCCCAGCAGTATTAAACCCCAATTTACTGAATCAGATTGACACAGTAAAAACCAGATTTTTTCACAGAGAAAACCTTAGTGGAGTCTATCCTGTGGAGTGAGGAGACCTTCTGAGGACTTTGTTACTGCTTTAAATTATGGTTTTGGTGGTAAAAGTCAGGGATGTAACCCACTAAATTTTTCTCCCAGTACATATCAAACAACTAAAATAACTCATATTCCTGATTCATAGGCTAAAAAACTAGAGTGCAATGAGGGTATTCCACTGTCTCTGTGATATTTTTAAATACTAATTCCACTTTTAAATTCCACTTTGTATTTTGGAAGTGGAAATTTCACCTATTACAACTTTGGACCTATCTATATGCTAGTATGTGAAATTTTAGGGCAGGCAGGTAATATGTATTCCCACTTGTCTGGTACTTGCATCTCTGTGGCATGAAAGTAGACATCTACATAAGTCATCCACAGTTTGAAAATATCTAGAAAGAGATGCTGACATGTGCATACAAATATGAATGCTAAATCTCAACAATAATGTGTCAAAGAGCAGCAACAACAAAGTGTCATCTTAACATTTTTATTTGCTGTCCTTGAATTACATTTTTGTACTGTGGTCTCACCAGAGTCCTTTCCAGTTGACTGCTTTCCCCCTGCCCCAAACACAGCATTCCATAAGATGTACCGCTGAGAAATGAAATGGCAATATAAACCCTAATATACTCACTCTTGGATAGAGTAGTGCTCTGGGTATACAAACTTGTCTTTCTAGCACAGATTTGAGGCTAATTAAATATCAGTTGTGTTGTAAAACATTCAAGATCATTCTGCCTTTAAGTGTTATCAAGACTTTTTAAAGCTCTCAAAGTGGCACTAAACAGGGGAATGTACATGTTTAAGTACTGATCTCTTTTTCTAACTGAGGTCTCCAGGTTATTTAAATTTTAGAAAGAAGGGATTCCTTTTTGGAACACCATTTACAGCTGTCCAGATTTAATTGGAAAATTCTAGTAAGATAAAAGTAGTAGAGTGGTGAAAAAGCACCAAGAGAGAAGTAGTAGTTGCTGGAGCCTTGATAAATATTGAAAACAGCAGATTATTAGGAATTCTTAAAAAACTTGTAGCTCTTCATATATGTTGTGAAAGGAAGTACTTGAGACTTTGACTGCGATGAATCTTTTGCAAAGCATATGGAATGAAGCTTAAAACTTGATAGTAATGCAAACACATAAATTCTTTAGCATTATTATTTTCATGGAAGATTATTAATTACAGATAAATGTATACCTTTAATATTTCCCATTACTTGTGATTTGCTTAATAAAAACACAAGTCATTGTGAGTATATGAAACAAATATTTAACACTAACTTTGTAGGGGTATTTTTCCATTGTGATATTTCTAATGGGAATGAAGCCTGAGAAAATTTGTGCATGATATGGCCTATCAGGGGTTTGAAAATGCTAAAGACTGTTAAAAAATTTTAATATATGCCTATATGTTAAGAAAAAAATTAAACAAAGCAAAACAAAGATGGATTCAATTGTTCAGAGATATTGCAACTGTGTTCTGGTTAGTTTTAGAAGTTTTTAGAAGGAGGACTTTTACAAACATGTATCTTATAAAACAGTGCTTGGCCATGTCAAAACATTGATTTTAAAATAGAATTCAGATTACTACAAATACATTATATTACAATTTCACCCTGTCTGCTCATCTCTTTTTATTTATTTAGCAAATGAAGACCCTGGATATAATTTTCCATCAAAAGTCACAGTGTGTGTGAGAGAGTCAGAAAGTCAGTCTTCTAAAACAACTATAAATCATCAGAACAATTGGTATTTTACTGGATATTACTATGACAGAAGCAATACAATTCAATAGCCCTTTCTTAATTGCTTTGCATCTTTTCCATTTTGAATTATCCTAAGCTTCCAAAACAGTACAGTTGTCTTCTGTATAAGAGTAACATTCTATTACATAGCATTATAATCAGTGCTCTTTTCTTTTTTAACATCCTACTTCTTATTAGGCTAAAACACTTTTCAGATTTGATGCTTCTTACAATAACTTTGCTTTATGAGGTTTATTTGGGCTCAAAATAATAAAGTAAATCAATCTCCAATACTGGACTGATATTTTGTAAAAACTTAATAACTTTCCTTTGGTTTTCTGTTTAAACAAAAAGTAATCCAAAAAAAACCCCTTGCTACCCCAAAATCCTGAAAAAAATATAAATTTGGGATATGTTAATTTTACTACTTCCACAACATTAAGGAAGGCCTATAAGTGAAAAACTGTAAAGTACTTTATTAATTTTTGTATTATTTATGTGCCAAACATGTTATGATATATTAATTTGAAGAAAATTACCTATTTCATAATCTGTGTTTTCATAAGTACATGGTATGTCATCACAACATGGTGTGCTCTGTGTGCCATAGGCAGGTTGAAGCCAGAGATGGATAGAAAATTTGAGTTACATATTGCAAAATTATACAAGTTTTAATTTCTCTCCAATAAGAAGGTAATTCTATTTAGCACCACTATGAACCTCATACCACATAAAATAGGATTTATCACATTATTACATTTATCACATGCAGCAAAACTGAAATCAAACTCAGGTAAAGAGAAGCACTTGCATGGATGAGGGTTTTTCTCAAGATGTAATGGCAGAGAGATCTTATTTACCCATTCATGGCTGGTATCAGTCCATGCCCAATGTTAAATGCATTCAGTGTGCTACAGCTGGAATTGCTGTCCCTTCAGCACCTCCTCATTGACTTGACTGATACACTGGACACGTGTGGGCACAAAAGGAAAGGTAAAGCTCTTCCACAAACAATTATATTACTCTGCTCTCATCTTACAGTAGCTGTTACTTTGCAGTGTTTAGACATCCTCAGGAAGTTACTATTTTGCCTTCCAATAAACAAATGAGCTTATTATTTTTAACACATTCTCATGGTCAAATTAATTTGGTCATGAGGTTACTAATTCTGAAGTTGGTGTGGACAGAAACAAGTATTGTTGCAACTACTTTACAGCTGAAAAAACTAAGCTTAAGGCTCAGCTTAAAGTGAACAGCCTGAATTGCAGAGATACTGCTACTCCGATATTCCATTAACTTAAGCCAATGGAAAATTTAAATTTAAGCAACTTCTGAAGGGCCATAAGTGAGTTGCCTAAGGCTAGAGAAACAAACATTATTTGAGGTCTGTTTACAGCATCTTTTCTCATAGAAAGATAAAACCTCTCTACATATGAATAATCTATGGCTCATATTCAGTATTTCTATTGGGAAATCTTATAGCACTGAACAAAGGGTGGGTGCAATTCTTCACATTTTATAAACAAGAAAACAGAAAATCAAGAAAGGGCCAGTCGTATGTCTTAGTTTACACACTGTCAAGGGAAATAGAAAAGTGGTGATATTCAGCAAGTTTATGCAGTGGCTATCCTCATAATATGAATTTCCTTCCTGCCTCATAGGGTTTGGAATGAGTTAAAAATTATATGAAAACTTTATTAAATGTTTCCTTGTTAATCTATCATGTTACTTTAAATATTTCCCTAATGCAGTCATATCCTATTAGTAACCAATCACCCTCATTAATTCAATAAGAAAAGGTGTTTTATCGTATTGACATTGTTTTTATTGAATTAGCTGAGATGATTAATGGTAGTGTAATTCAATGGAAGAAGCTACTTTAATGTCAGTCAGACATCTCAGACTTCAAAGGAACTTACTGTTAATATCATATTTGTCATCGACAATAAAACAGCCCAAATGTTGACAATTCTTGTAGTTGTCTATACTCAAGACATGGTACTTGTTATCTTTATATATTACAAGATATTTCATAATATACATAGGAGAAATGTGCAATAAGACATAAAGAAGTAGACCTATTAAAATGCTCTTTTGTCTCTGTGAATTTTTAAAGATTTTTGGTGTCCACTCAAGAATAGAGGCCATGTCTTGGATAAGACCAGTGGAGCAGAGAAACAGCTTTATTCAGCTACAGAACCATTTGTTCCATTTTCCAGGGAGGCGTGATAAAAAGCTTGTAGACACATATTTGTTTAGCAGTTATGTTTGGGGCACTGAGAATTTTCCCTTGTATTCATCATTAGCTAGGTCACTCAAGCATAGGCGTTTTTCTGTATTAAGGATCAGGCTCTTCAGCTGAAATCTGAGATTTTTTCTCTCACACGTTTCAAATGGTTCAGCAAATACAGTAATAATTTTTTGCCGTTGTTATTATAGAGAATATAAAATTTTCATGACCAGAAATTAATTACAGTTAATTTGAATCCTGGCAACAGACACTTAATTAAATCTTTCTCTCATTTCACCCTCCCCTTGCCAAAAAGACTAGATACAAAATCCAAAATTAGCCTGATCCTAGTGTTAGGCTTTAATATATATTAATATATTTGAAGCCACTTAGAAAAAAGTAAATATGACGAGTTAAAACACAAAACAAAAATGAAACAGAAAAAGAAAAGCAAACAGCAAATGTAGGCATAAAAGAGCCACAGTTCTTTTCCTTTTTCTTTGTTACTCTCAATTTCCTTGCTGTCATAAAAGGATTGTTTATGCCCTGTTTGACTCTCAATTTCTAGAGGCTTTAATAAAATAACATCAATGAGTGTGGCATCAAACCTTACTTATTTTTGTACCGGGGGACTAGAAAGCAGTTTCCCTCAACTGTACTATTATGTTTTCAATGGAAAATTTTACATTTTGCCCACATTTTACATCCTTATTTTGGCAATACATTTCCCTCCCACCTTTTTGATATCTTAAGTAGTGTAAGAGCACTCAGTATTTTCTTCAAAAGCCAGCAGACACAAATTTGATTACAAGAACAGTAAAAGTGAGCACTATGTCTAGAAAACACCTGGCGCTTGTCTTTTGCCGTTCCCAGCTACAATTCTGGATCTGTTCACTGCTGTCTGCTTTCCAGCTCTTTGACATGTCTAGGGAATTGGACTTGTCAGATTTGTCTGAATCAAGCCTCTCCCACACTAGTCTCATCCCCTGGGCCTTGTAGGTTTCTCTGAAAAGGATCTGTTCTCTTTGCACTCTGTAAGCTGAGCAGCCCACATCCCTACTGAGATGCGCGACTGGAAAATCCCAACTGACATTATCAAAAGCAGATGACTCTTATGTCTGTCTAGGGATGGGTAAGCTCATCTAGTTAGAATAGGACAGTATTAAACTGCAAGGCACTTGGGGCTTATCTAAAAGTTACTGTGATCCTGAGGGCTTTCTTTTTGCTGTGTATAGTCATTTAGACCCATACAAAGAGATTCCAAAATATGATCTTTCTGATCTGATACTTTTTGCAAACTCTAGAGACATGATACAAGCGATGTTGGAAGTGAACTCAAAACTTCACTTCTTTCTCAGTTTCCCAAGCTCTGACTACAGTGATAAGGGTGTAGTTAACTAGTAAAACTACTAAAAGGCCCAGATTTTTCCCCAGTTGTGTGTAATTTTATTCATCTTGCTCTCATTCAGGTGCTGACAAACCAAAAGTCACTAACTGCGGTTGAGAGTGAAGGTAGAACTGGCTATTGGCAATGGCTTACCAGAACACGACAAAGAGCCATTTCCTAATTCCCTTGAGATTCCTTCCTGCTATTTCATTGGGGTAGTTATTCACAGATTTTTGGTAATAATCTGCATAACTTCTAAAATCTAATTATGAATTTTAAAACGGAGCAGCAAAAGTTATTACATCTGGAACCAGAATCATTGAATCATAATTGCAGAGAAAACCAGATAGCCTTTGCACAAGCAATGTGGAGTCCAGTCAGTGGAGTCACTGTAAACATTTTATCTTAAAAAAATAAAAGAAGTAGAGCTTCATGCTGCATAACAATTCAAATTTCCAGACTTATACAGAGGGAAACCAGATGGACCAAAAATATTTCCTGAGCTAAAATAGATGAACATAAAAGAAAAAGTATTAAAAAAGAGTGTGACTGTATGTAAAAAGAAATTGGAAGTGTAAGTTTCTGATATTCCAATGTAAAAATAACTTTTAAATCAAGCAAATACATGATTACATGCACAAGACTTCATATAGTGAGCTGAAAAGTTCAGTGTCTTATATTTATGGTTTTGGTAAACTAGAAATGTTTTCCTGATACTGACCTGTGATTGTCAGAGTTCATCCCAAATCAGATGTCTTTTCTGAAACACCAGATGGTATCAATTATGTAGCTACAAAATTTTGATACAACCTTTACAATGTATTACTAATTCCCTCTTGTAAAAAAGTCCAAGATTTTGTGATGTGTAATTTCACTGCTTTGAGCAAGTTAGTTAAAAATTCTGTGAGCTGAAAAGAATAATTTCAGAATTCTATTAAATACTTCCTATGTTTGTTTGTTTTTTTAGTGGCAGCAAATCTTCTACAGAGATTTTTCCCAGTCAATTTTGACCTTTGAACTGTTCTCCACATTTGTTATTGTGTAAACAAAAGGCTAGACAAAGTGAAGACAAACATTCTTACGCTGCTTGCTTCAAAAATCTGCACATCTCTTTTTGAAGCTGCATAATGCACCACAGATGAGACATAATGAAGCACAGTATTCTGCTACTGTATGCCTTAGTTGGTAGATCTGTCTTGGGACTTCATTAGTATGTAACTCTTATGCAGTCAGTAAATGTACACCTCAGATTGTTATAACTCTGAAAAACTAGGTAAGAACTGAATATTGTTCTTTCTTTTCTCATACTTGTTGGTGGGAACAGAGATAAATTCAAATTGGTCCTTGTCAATAGGATTAAAAAAATCTAAAAATAGTTTCCTATGAGAGACATACACATAAGGTAACTAATATGATCTGACTTACACCCACTCAGTGACAATTTTCATAACACTTACTAGACAAAACTGCATGGAGAAGAAGAATAAGTTACTATATCATTAAGAGAAATTACCATATGTGCTCATGACTAGAATAAGTCACCCATTCCCAGTCCCTCCCCCAAATTTCAAAAATAGGAGAAACATAAACCATAAACTTGAAGAATAGCATAATAAACGAACAGAGTGAGAATTAGAGACTGAGTGCTTCAGGTCAGAAGACGCTTCTGGAAATCTCAAATCCAACCTTTCCTCTCCTCTGTTCCCAAACTCAAAGGGCAATTTCAATCACATAGCCAGACTTTGCCCAGTCATTCGAGTGTGTCTAAGAATGCAGAATCTCTGTGCAACTGTTCCTGTGTTAGAGGCCTTGATGATGATCTTATTTTTTTTTTAATATTTGCAGAATTTCCTTTTTTTTTGATAGTGGTGAACTTGACTTTTTTCGTCCTTTCTCTGTGCATGTGCAAGTTGCCTCATCTCCTCTACAGCCTTCCTTTAAGTGACTGCAGAGAACACTGTGTCCACATTCATTCTTTTATTGTTCAGGTTTACCTAAATAAGTGGACTTTAGCTTCTGCACTGTGCCTTCCATCCCCCAATCCCTTGTGGTATGTGGGGAGATCACTTCAGTAAGTACAGTTTGTCTTGCATTGGGGAGCCCGAAACTAGACTACAAATATGGCTAGCAGAATACCTATTTCAGAAAACAAATATTCTGATTCTGAATACTTTCCTTCAGCAACTGAATCCAGTCCTTTTGATGTTGTTAGCTACATCCTGTTACCACCAACAACTTTCTATTTTGTTTGTGAAGAATCTTAGCCTTTGTCCATCCACGTTAGTCTAGACTGCAGACTCAAGTGTCACAATCTTCGCAGTTGCAGTTCAAGGAGGATCTCAAAATTTCAAGTATTTAAAGAAAGGCTTAGTCTATGCCAGAAATTGGATTGGAAAGAGAGTGCTGTTACCATTACCATATCCTTTTACTTTTTCTTCTTGAGAAAGCTCATATATAGAAAACCCAAAGTGAACCTCACATTACTCTATCACTTGAATGTATCAGTGTTGGACCTATTTCTGGTTTATACTCCTAAATACAGTCTTTGTAGTCAGATGTTTTATTTTCTTTCCATTCAGCTTCTTTATCCAATAATTTTTCAATTTTGGTCTTAAAAGCTAACTATGGCAGGGAGGTGCAGAAAGAAGCCACATCAATAAACCTAATTTCAGCCTCCTTTTCACAAGAAACAGTAGTCTCCTTACACACCACTGCTTTTACAGGCCTTACTCAGAGAACTGAGATTTCAGTCGGTGTGATTTATAATTGGAAAGCAGAAACTATAACATTCACCTGCTGTTCATATCCACAAATTAAATGATACAAGGCAGTTTCATCACTCAACATAATAATTGGCATATACCAGCTCTTGTATGCAGTATACAGATCCCCAAGGTCCACTAACAAGTTGTTGTAGCTACATGCAGATGTAGTGGAGAAAAAGCAGAAAAACAGCACAACATTTTACATATCACAGTTGTTCTGATTAATTCATGTGGTGGAATTGGGTTTCATCTTTATCTTATAGATGTTACTGTAAAGTGAAGCTGGCCCTACTGATATCAAGGTCTCAAACTAGCCTGCAAATTATACTAGAGAAGAAAGAACTAGAGAGAAGCAACAACATTTACAAAAGAGAAAGAACAAAATTATTGCAGATAATTTCAGAAACATCTACTTTTCTGGAGTATAAATTGCAGTATTGAAATTTGGTATTTCACTGTACAAAGATCCAAGCTTCTTTCCCTGTTTTTAACTTACTAACGTTTTAAGATAATTCAAAATTAAGTCATTGCCAATTCAATGGAACACTTCAGCATGTATGTGACTTGAAACAGCACTAAAGTTCATTCATGCTAGGAATAGTCCACTCAGTTCATTTATTATTCCCCGTGCAAAAAAAATTACCTAAACACTAAGGAAACAAAACTTCAAGATCATGGCTCCTGTCACTCAAAATGTTGAAAATTCTCATAAAATTTCACAGACTATGCTGCATTTCAGTGATTTATTGCTCTTTCATAAGGTTTGTGGCTAAGAATGCCATAAAATAGTATGTGCAGAAAATAAGGTGCAGAAAAAGAAATACTTAGTCCCTTCTGAGATTTTCTTTTCTCCCAATGTTACTGAAAAATACAGGATTAAAATAACCACATTTCAAAAAATGCCGAAATAGGAAAGAGTGGACATTTTTCTGAATAATGAGATCCCTGGGTGGACTGCTAAAAAAAAAAGCAAAACAGGAAAATGTGATGGTACAGACAAGAGATATCCATATTTCTTCCCTTAAGATGGATGGGAGATGATGTGACTTGATTCCTCATTACCATCCGTAAAGCCCTTAAGTACACAGTTATTTCTAGGCAGGTGGGAATTTTTATGGAATTATCTGTGACTACTCACACATTAAATATGTGAGTAATCTGCTGGTTTGAAAACTGATAGCAATATATGTGAATTTCTCAAAGTTGTGTATGCAAACATCAGTAAACATACTGCCTCCTCTCAAAGTTCTACAGGAGGAAACTTTTGCCATTGGTCTTCAATTCTGTCAAATGGGAAGGAAATAATTTTCTGTTCCAGGATTTCTGTCATGAAAGATAAAATACAAAGACTTCCTGCATATCAAATAACCATTTCTAAATAGTGTAATTTGTAAATGATTATAGCAAAAATGCAAGCAGGAAAGATAAACATAGCTGTGATTCATATAAAAATAAATAATCACACTTTGGGAAAAAAACACCAATAATATTAAATGGTAAGTTTCTAAGGAAACCTCCTCTAGACCAAAATGCTTTTGAGTTTATTTACAGTATAATGATAGGAGGAACACGCAAATAGGTAAATTCATAGATGAAGAGCAAATTAAACTGAGCAAGTACTGTATCATGAAACAAATCTGTTGTGTGTAAATGTATATTAGCTCTTGTAAGTCTGTGTAATGGTCTCTGTTAAAAATGTCAACATTTTTGTAAATTAATGGCATCTTCCCTTATGTCTGGATATTTCTTTTGGTAAATGCAGAAAACTGCTGTCATTTCTAATATCAATCTGTAGTAAGACTGGATAAATGTCGACCTTTTTTAGTCAACCAGTAAACCTAAGCAAAACATGAGAGTGGACAAAATGATGAAATTCCCTTAGTTGGATGGAAATGTTAGCAGCTGGTTTTATTTTCTGTGTATCATAGTTTAGTCTTGCCTAGTGACTTGTTTTTGCAAAGCAAAAAATTTCTCTTGACCTTTCAAACCACTGTGACAAATGCACTTTGTAATCAGATGTGGGTCAGTAACACAACAACAGGAGAGTGACAGTCATTTACAAATCTCTTTTTCTTTAGCACTTAACATGTTAGTTATTAAGTAAAACTAGTCTGAAACCCATACTTTTAAAGGCAGATTAATAATCAGCTGCCTCAGTTTAAGAGGAAAAAACACTAATAGCAATAACAAGGATCAATCTTTTAAACAAATTAGATATGTCTTGGGTGACAAATAATGTTCTTTTTTTGTCTTTGTCTTTCAGTCTATAATAGTATATTATGTTCTAAATATCTATTTTAGAGCTCCTGAAAATATTTTGTTCTGTAGAAGTTGGCATTTGCAATGTTTATCACAATTTATAACCCAGCTTGTCTATATGAGTAGCAATCTAAGCAAGTGACACAATCATGGGAAACAAAAGATGTTTCAGTTTTCATGTCCACATTCTCGTTACCATAGGTTCAAGGTCACCCAGTTTAGGCACTATCTTCTGTTTTCATTCAGCCCTGGATATATGTATGTTTTGGAAGCAAGACAATTTTCCAGTGTTTCTTGCCTAGGCAACAATAGAGATGATCCCTGAATCTCCAGAGCCACACATTTACTGCTAGGTATCTACTGTCACGAATTTTGTGTGTTGCTTGCCATCTCATCATCCCCTGAAAAGTAATACAGCAGAATTCTGTGTTTTCCAGAATATCAGCCATCTATCCCCAACATCCTTTCTTAGCAACTTGAAAGAAGCCGGGGTTTATTCTAAGTTGGGAGAACAAATACCAAAAGGCAATAGGCTTTCTTTCCTGTTATATATCTTTTTTTAATGTAATAAGTCATCAACTATAATTTATTTTACAGAGCGAGGAGATAAAGTAACCTTCTGTGTACAAAAGCACCACAAAAGCTTCACAATCTCAGTTGCCAAATACTTTTCAAGGGCTGAAGAAATCACAGATTTTCTCTTATAAATGGTCTCAGCTACTGACATCGTGCTTGTTCCCACTCTTATTAAAAACACTGGAAGCTCTACAGACCTGAGTGCTGCAACTGCATTTTGCCCAGTAGCCATACAGCCTAGAATATGCAAAAAGATAAGGAATTTGAAAAACTAATTTTTATTTTTCTTAATTTTTAAAATTTTATTGTCTGACTTCAGGTTTTTTAACATGCAGATAAAGATTTTCAACACTAACATTTAACAGAAACCTGACACAATTTTCAATTGCTGTCTCCCTAAAAGCTTTGGTCCTGCTCTTTGGTGCATAAGGCCACAGAGATCTTTGTCTGTCCCTCCAAAGGCTCAGCATATGAAGCTAAAGTCGTTCCTAGTGTTGAGTCAGTGATTTCAGTAGAGTTGCTTCAAGAACACATTTGACCCACCATCTTATAACTCCAGTTTGGTAAAACAGCTTCTATTGTTTCTAATTTCAGCATGACTATTGAAAAGCAGACTTAAGATAAGGAACTGTGAATACTAGTGATTTCTTTTGGTTGTTATCCCTGATATATACTGAGCAATTCTAAGGACATTTGAAAATCCATTTATTTATAATTTGATGATTGGGACCAAACAGCATAACTATTTAAAAGCCTCCCCACTGCTAAATTATTCTTTACATTTCGGTTCTGTTTATTTTTTACTGTAACTGTTTTTGTCACTTCTCCTTATTCAGAAGCACTTCCCCTTTATCACAGCTTTTAAAAGTACAAAACAAACCAACCACTCAAGCAAAAAATAAATCCACAGCAAACTGTAATTTTCCTAATGGCAAGGGCATCTTTCATGCCTATCTCTTCAAACATAATGCTTCTACTTTAAAGGTGGGCTACAGCTAGTCTTTAGACCCTGCCTGGTAGTATTCATTTCCCTATTCAGACAGTGAACTCAGAAGGATAAATGAATTTCTGGAATAACATGGATTCCATGGTTTTCCACTTGAAATAAAAGACTTCCATGGGATTTATATAATTACTGGGGCTTCTGTGGTTCTTCTGAAAAAAATTTAAATTCACTCTATTTGCTAGGAACTTTAGTTATATACCTGTTGGGAAACTGTGAAAGAAACAGGATTTACTAGAATGCTTTTCTCCCCATCTGTGCTTCAACCTCTTGTTGCACCTCATAAAGGTGATTGCTTTTCTTTTCTTTCAAAGGTTTTATGTTTGTAGGTTTGCTATGAATCTAAAGGGGTTTTGGCAGCACAGCCAGTTACTTTCCTACTCAGCTGGCCATTACTACTGAATTAATTTACTGGTCTGAATCTGCTACTGTCCTTAAAGAAAATGCCATATCCTCATTATATCCTTCCATTATACTAAACATACTGCCATCATTTAGGTCATGTCAGGCTCTAATGACATTTAGTGACATTTCCCGTTACTATTAGAGCTAGTTATCTACTCATGGTCACAGTCTGCTTCTTTATATCTCTAGAGTGGCTTTAATACGACTCAATGGGGACAATAGCTATATTAGCACTTCTACCTAAGTCTTATGTGAATGGTACTGAAAATCTCCAGAATTTTTCCACTGTCCTATGCATTTTTTTGATTAATTTATGCAACGTCTCCAGTATAAAATTCTTTGGACCCACTGGGTTACTTCTACCATGAAAAACAAATTTAGCTGTCCTCTGTAATGTAGCCTCCTTAAGAAAAATGTGTTTTAAAAAAAATGCATGTCTTCTAAAATAGTAAAAAATCTCCCCGACTTATGGGAACAGCAACAACTCTTAAATTCAAAAATGCTGGCTTGTAGATCCTGATCACACGAAGCTATATTTGCAACTAAGTCGTATTCATTTAGACATATTTATTGGCACAAATTTCTCCAACTGGCTTGATTTGTTCAAAATTTTAGAGACAATGCTTTTTGAAAGAAATTTGAAAACTTAACAAGCAGGCTTTGAATACCAGTTTTATTTTCATAGTTTTGTTTTATTTTTTGAGGGTTTTTTTTTTTTTTTTTGTTTTTTTTGGTTTTTTTGTCAAACTACCCAAATGAAGGATCAGCTAGAAAATCTTGGAATTTATTAAGCAAGCTTTTCTCTAGACCTCAGATGCAAAACAGCTGGGCTATATTTGACAAACTGTAACTTAGGATTGCCAGTGCTTTTTCTCCCTCACATTCATTATCTGCCAGCAATGGAAGGCACAATGGGTCCTGATGATAGGGCAGTGGATTTGGTCTCAGGATACATGCTACTATTCCTGGTCTTGCTAATGATCTGCTGTGTGATACAGAGTAAATTTCTCTGCCTCTCTTTGTCCCAATGTCTCTTTGTCATGAAGATAGCTACATAAAGCATTTGGAGATCTAAAGATCTTTGAGTTATATGCTATTATCATTTATTATTTATTCTCTGCTTTTCTGTGTGAGTTTTTAAGACATTCTCTGTGAACTGATGCACATTTTTCTGTGGCAAGCAATCCACACTTGTCTGAAGAGTTGGGCTGCGAGCACAAGAGACAGGGATGTTTTTTCATCTTGTTTCCATAGAGTTCTTGTACAGATAAGTTTCTTACATAAAAATTATGAGCTGATCAGGTAGCCAAGTGTATGAGTTTTCAACAGGGATATGTAATCTTACAATTTATTTCTATGCATTTCCAGTGCATCATTATTCAAGGTAAAATAAGGTGTGCTTGGCTGAGCTGAAGGCTGTTTAAGGTTCATTGACAGCAACTGGTAAATAACTAACTGGTACATACTAGAACCTATCATGTACCCATAGCTGTCTCTCTAAATGCTGCAACGCTGAGGATTTTCTCTACCAGAAGCAGGCTGCAATGAGCCTTTGAAAAAAAAAAAAAAAAGAAATTATAAAAAAACAAACTAAAACATTTTCCTTTTTTCCAGTGTTATTCCATACTAGATTTTAGATTTTGTTTGCCAGCCCCAGCTGTTGTTTTTATTAGCTTTCCTCAAAAGGTGGCAATAATATCATGAGGCTCTGTCAGAGCTTTTTTCTTTGACTCTTAACGCCCACACAGCTGTAGCAAATGTGATGGGCTCTAGTTGCATGACAGTTTAGTTAGCAACAGAAACAGTTCAAAACTTGGAGGCGTACCAAGAAAAATTTTCACCTCCATTCTGGTCCCTTTACTGTTTTAGATGATTTTAAAGTAGTACCTGGACTAAAGCATGTGCCTCTAAACAGTCTTGTGCTGGCTGTGCTCGTGCTCCAGCCCCCAGATCAGCAGGCTGGCACAATGTAAAGCACAGCAAGCAGTGCATATTACCTAGGCTTTGGCATGATACAGATTTGCCCTGGTTTGGAAGGTGAGCTTGATTTATGGTCAGCATGAGCTAACATCTGTCTTCCAATGAGCTGCAAATGCTCCCCAGCCAGCCCCAGGTTTCCCCTGCAAATGGCTGCAGACAGCCTTGCTGGTAAGGATCCTGGTGAAGGCAGTTACCAAGGATGGAACAGGTAAAGGGTAAGGGACCAGCCTGCCATAACCCCAGCACTGAGAAATTGTATCAGGTGCATCTGCTTGCAGTCTGTCAAACAGAACAGCTCCAAATCAGGGGGGCAGAGGAGAAGCTTAACACAGAAATCACTTTGGCAGAGCTCCTACTCCTATTAGAATTCACCCTGCTGTACTTCATCTTTCTTCCTTGGGAAAACCACTGCTAGCAGCAACAGGTCATTCAGTTCACAGGCATGCTGCAGTTTTGCTTTCTTTGCTGCAATTATTATTGCTAGTGTCAGCTGTCATTTAATTCTAGTCATGCTGTTTGATTGTGCTGAAATCCATCATTAAGATCTTTAAAGTTCCAAGCATTTTCTTTATCCCAGTCTCCCAAAAAATTAAAAAGCAGCAAAGAAAATAAAAAATGTCATTGCTCTTTCATAATAGCACCATCTTTAGCATTTCCTGAAAGTTTTTTCTTGTAATTTAAGAGATGATATTAAAAAGAAAATTATAGAAAGGGAAAGGTTGGATGGGAAAAGCTTGTAAGGGAACATAATGATTATACAAGTAGAAAGCAGATCAGGTATACAAAGAAATTATGTTACCAGAAAAATTGATTGCTTGTTCCATAATAGAGACAAAATTATAGAAGTAATGGGTAAGAGAAAATAGGAAATAGTAAATGTGGCATACTGCAGAAAGCATTTAATATCACTGGCAAAAGACAAGAGTATGAATGAACCTACAGGGCCAGGTACTGGTAGCTACTATTCATTGTATGGTGCTAATATATCAGTGGTTTCCTGGTCAATAGTTCCCATTAAAAAAAACAAAGTACCTGAGGTAAAGACTGAGTCCTATGGTACCAAATCCTGCCCTATGGACAGTGAAAGCACATCCACCGTCCCAAATACTATGATGAAATCTACCTAACAGGAAGATAATTAAAGGGGGGGCAGAAGGGAAAACAAACCAAACCAAGCAACCCAGGTGACTGCATTCATATGTTACAGTATTTTTATCTAATCCTCCAGCTGTGACATAAAGTCACACATGCAGACAGCAGGTATCTGATTAGCTGCTTCTGCTTTACTGCTGTTGTTTCATACTAAGACAGAACAAAGCAACTCACAATTCTCATTGCAGTAATAGCTTCTTGGTCCTAGTGTGAGGTCCTGACTCATCATGGGCTTTTTTCCTGCAGTTTCTGCTGTTCATATGTGTAATTAATAAACATAATGTTGATGCACTTAGTTGCTATAGAAACCATTATTTCTTTAGTTTCCCATGAGGATTCTAAGCAAATCTGCAGTAAGTTTGACCCAACTCTGTCACCTTCTCATAGTCTTGAATGAAGCAAGTTATGACTCTTGGGAGTAATATTTGAATTTCTGTCTATGACTAAAATTCTATAAACTTGCATAGCAATTTGTCCCCATAGACTGTTACAAAATGTATCCTCAAGACTTTATAAATTATATCACCCAGAGGAATTGTATCATTATATGAAAACAATCAGTGTTGGTAATTTAAATATGGTTTACTTAAACTTACTGTTAATTTGAAAATACTATAAAATGCAAACAATTTTTAGAAAAAATAAGCTATGAACAAATTATGAGGACAAGTCAAAGTTGAATACAACTTATCTTCCCTGAAATGCAGAATTCAAAAATCTCAACAATAATGAAACTATTTTATTCTTGGAATACCCTCCTGTGCAGTGAATTTTAGAACTATCTGGTCAACATCAACATTGCAGCATTATGAAGTTTTACAAGCAATTCTTGATATTTTAAAAGTATATGTGATACACAAATGCATATGTCGAAATCTGTACCATTCATAAACGTAATGCAACGTGGTAGGGGAGATAGAAAAACGGGTGGCTGTGAGAGTGACAGGGGAAGGCAGTTTAATGTATAAACCATCCTCACAAACTAGAACACAGGTGTGTCTCATTCCAAATTAGTGCAGGATAGAGAGGTTTGCTCATACCCAATAAATATTTAGATGCACCAATAAAACTTTAATGGGTGGGAGCTAGAGCTTCTACCAGACCAATCTAATGCTCACAGTGCCTAAATGAGTAAATAGTCACAAGATCTGTGTTAGAGTACCAAAATTCTGAACTAGTGAGATAGAGGAAGGAGAGTTGATTGGAAACTCTCCAATCCAGGAAAGGATTCCTACTTTTACTGTTGCCATGCTCTGAAAGAAAGTATAACACTGAATTTTTCTGCAGCGTCTGATCACAGACAAGATCTCTTTGCCACTATCTCTTGTGAAAGATATGTGACAGAATCACAATTTCTGCATCTAGTTGAGATTTACATATGAGATAATCACAGAACTGTTGAATATGATAACAATAAAACACCCAAAGGTTCCTCCAGAGTTAGTACTAGTTGAGAAAAAGGCTGTACAGAGATGCCTGCCTCAGCTTGCATCCTGCTTCATGCCCTCTGTACATCTAAACCTGTATTTCTGAGGAGAATCCATGCCTGCCCCCATGTTTAGAAAGCAGAAATTCTTACATTTAGTGAAAAATAAGTACTGGTGTATGTATATGTAGCCCATTATATTATGGGCATGTAAATGTATTTAGGAGTGGTCATGGTTCTTTAAGCAAAAGAACTGATGGATAATGTCCTTTAGGACAGCATTAACACACATTAATAAAAGGAGTAATAACAATAAAAAAGGAAAATGCCATCTTTCCAAAAGCTTTATCCTTTTTTCATTCCTCTGTTTTTTCTCTGAAATGACATCTTGACAGGGGAGACTGTTTGGGTATTGCTCTTAATGGGCTCTCAAATATGCTGTTATTAGGAAATGTAATGAAGTTCCTCCCCTGTGTTCAATTCACTTCTATTTGTTTATTTTAGGGATGCAGAAAGGGCTGAAATTTTTGCCCCTGTGAACTTTATGGAATAATGGATCATTTCCTCTAATTGTTTTCTCTTTTTTTGTTATTTACAAAAGGCGAACAACTTAGGAGATTTTCTGTAAAGGCCCAGGGATGTCATTATGTCTATTGCTATTCATAATTGGATATCTCCATGTAATTTAAAACTATTAGTGATTAAAAATAAGAGTAAAAGTAAACAAAAAACTCTTATGAGATGGTAGGGATGTTTTCATCTCTTCAGAGAAAAGCTGATATTTTTGGATGAAAATATCCTTTGTGTTTCTTCTGTGTATTGAATAACATGAGTGAGGGAAAAGCAAAAATAGGGGAAGAGGCTAAGGCATGATAAATTTATATAGGAATAGTCAACATTTTAGAGACTCAGTAAACATCCCCAGATACAGAACTTTACAACTTTATCCTTTTTAAAAGCTTTTGTTACTAATCATATGACCTGATACTATGGATATTCTCATTTAGTTTAGATGCTTTCATTACTCTTTTGCATATAATTTAACAACAAGTGAAGTAAATTGTGTGCACCCATGATCTATTGCAAAATAGCACAAAGAACCTTCCTAAGATTATCTTTGTCAGCAGAGGTAAGAGATCTGAAATAAGGATGGTGTCCTTAAGATCCGATTATTAAAATTATTAGAGAGATTCCTGTTCCTAATTCAAGGTGCAAATGAGACCATATGCTGAAGTCAATAGCACAGATTTTATTTAACATTAAATGAGGAGGAGAGAGAGAGAGTGAGAGAGAGATGGAGAAAGGGGCTGGGTGGGGGGAGAGGAAAGAAAGAGAGTGAAAGAGATACAGATTAAGTAGAAAAAAGATATCACCACTCCACAGATTCTCATGACATCCCAATGAGCCTCTCCTTCTGGTCTTCTCAGTGGTTGCAGACTACCCATGAAATGGGGTGGGATGGGGAGTCCACAAGACTCCTCTTTCATTGGGTTTCTGTCGTACAGAGTCTAGGTGGAAATGTCCCCAGTAGCACAGGATGATGTCTTATCATGCCTTTTATCAGCCATTTCCCTTATCTGAAATACCAGTTTGTCTCTTCAGGTAGGCACAGCCCTCTGCAGCTGGGAGGCCACTGTGTGCATCACTAGCAAAGCACCCAACCAATTGCTTGAGTCACTAGCACCAGTCTCCTAAAGCACCTGGGGTTTACTGCAGTGGTCAGGGTTAGCAGTTCCATCTCTTACATTTGCAGATACTTTCTTCTCTTTAACCTGGGGTAGCTGAACAACAGAACCACCTTATCTTACCTCGGGGTCCTTTTGAGGTCCAGATCAATAGGCATACACAGGGGGGTGGGCTTCAATAGATGAGCAGCTGTTTCTTTGCAGTTTGCTACAGTAGACAGAAGTCTTTTGGTCATCTTAAAATGTTTAAGCCATTAACTATTTCAGTCTCTGATAGGTGTTCATATATTGAAATGGCCAGCTAGGATGTGTACGTCATTTACGTACATTGTGACAACAGTTGCTGATTTCAGCAAAATGACACTTGGATTTGCTCTCTGTGTGCCTTTAAGAAACTTGGAGAGTTCTTTTCACCTTTCATTTGGAGGAATAATACAGTCTTTCAGATCTATATATTTTTTTCCCCACTTGCTGTTCTTAAGACATTAAGTTACTAAATATTAAAGCAATTTGATGAACTGAACATACAAGAAGTAGTAATGAACAGAAATTTTATCATGCATTCTCAAAGATTTTTTGATCTGTATCTGGGAACACGGGGAGCTAACACTGAACACAAACAATGCTTGTATCCCTTTAATCATGGGATGATGCGTGGCTTATTTCCTCACATATCTAAAATAGCTTACAGCTATTTTATACTTAACTCCTGTACTCACTGCAGTGTAACTGTGCTGACAGAACATATACTGAAATTTCCCCATGCCCTCCTGCAGTTTTCTCTCTACAAAGGCAAAATTATACTATCCATATTTTTTAAAAAAATTATTTGAAATCACACGAAAGTGTGTTGACAGGTCTGTGATGACAGCATTGTTCAACTGGAGAATATTTGGGAATGAGATTCTACATCAGTTATAGTTTACTTACTATTGAGCAGCATTAATAGAAGTATTCTTTAGAGACAATTGAATAGGTCTTGAAGGAAAAGGTGCAAATTCCTAACTCTTTCAAGGATTCAGAGATAAATTTTTTAAATCTATAAGGTGACAGTTTTAAGAGACAATTCCCTCCCAAGAATTTCACACATAGTAAGTACACAGTGACTTTAGGGGAAAGTCTGTGACCAGATAAATTCAAGTGAATAGGAAAATAGAAAACAAGGCTCCAAAATTAGGCAGGAATACAATTATAGAAAGTCCTTAAAATCAAGCTGGAAGGCTTCTAATTCCTATACAAACTAGGGGAGTAGATGAAATTATTTAAGTTAGGGCATGATGTAATGTATGTAAATATGAGTTGATGAGACCTGCCAGGATGATTACTCATTAAAACAAATCATGATTTCATCCAGCAAAGCAAATTATATGAATCCAAACTCAATACCTATGAGATACAAACCAGTTATTTGTGAAAGAACACAAAGATATTTTGTCTTTTACTAACAAGAATAGGCAGCTATGGCACTTCTGTCTTTACAAAGTTCTTTCTAAGAAAACATTCTTTTTTGATGCTGCAATGAGACATGCCCCATTTCACATGTTCACATAAGCTAGAAGAATAAATAATGCAGAAACAAGCCAGTAATTAAGTGAAGGGGAAAGAAAAGGCAAAGAAAAATCGTAAAGATTTCAGCAGGATACCAAATGAAAGTGTTTGGGGTCAGGCCTCTCCCAGTATGGGACCCTGAGTCATTGATCTGTTTTACTCTGTGAGGCACTTTGGTGTTGTCTCTGGCTGGACTTAATGAAGGAGTCGAACAGTGTGATCAAGTGCAAGATAAGAAGATTAACGCATAAACGGAAACCAAATATATTTTTTTTTCTTTATTTTGACTGTCAACTAGATGTTTTTTTTATCTTGCATTGTGGAGTAATTAATAAAATTAAACTACAAAAATATTTTTCTTTTTTTTTTGTTAGCTTATTAATTTTTCAAATAAATGAGGCTAAGAAATAGGTCAAGGTATATTTAACTGTGTAATACTGAGGACAAACCAGGAATCCAGACATACCATTTGCCATTGATTTTTAGGGTCCTGACACAAATCACAGACGCTCTAGGAGCCTAAGTTGAGAGAAATCTTATCCTCACTGCATTCTTGAGGTGACATTAAGCCTCTTGTTCTTTTATTTTCTTTCCTCCAACTTTCTCCTTCTTCCTCTTTTCCTTCTTTTCCTTATCTGTTTCTTTTTGGAATTCTTTCCTAAAATGCAAATTCTGTCTTTAGATTTTATCATTAAAAAAAATTTGTTCCCAAATCTCTTGCTTTTCACCTCATTTTAAGTTGAATGACAGTTTACCCAAACTATGTCTTTTTCTATCACACCAAATATGTTAAAACAAATTAACATACACATAGGCTAAAATATTGAATTTCATCATCTGAATATGAAAAATATTTTGAAAAGAAAATTTAAAAAAATAATTTGATGGTAAGATTTCCTAGGTAGTTATCTGTGAAAATATTCAAGGTAAAAAGACATTTTAAAGACAATTTTCTCTTTTTAAAAATACTTCTTGGATGGGCTTTTTCAGAGTATTATGAAATGTGTTAACTTTGGTGTCCTGAGAAAAATGACTTAAGACATGACACCTTAAGAAAATTAAATCTGGTGAATGTGTCATGTGATGGTACTCAGTTAAAAATCTTTCAATTTATTACAGTTTTAATTTCTCATCTATACTTCATCATTGGTCAATAAAGCAGGTAAATGGTCTTCAGATACATTTTATTATTGACAAAACTATTTCTGTGTTATAAGAGTCTGGCTTTCTCAGGAATTACTTAGGTTTATGTGCATACAACTTTAATTTTCCTGGAAATTACTGTTGCTTCCACAACTTTTCTTTGATTTTTTTAAAACACTAGTTATGACAAGTCTTTCATTAGCTAGAAAGAAAGCCAATCCATTTTATATTGCTATTATGCATTTTTTTTCCATTGAATACATATTTCCATATAATTCAATGATACATCAGTTATTGGAGAGGTTATAACAATGCAAATCAAATACATATCTTGCAGCATCTGTGTTTATAGTTGTAATATTGAATTCTTTAACACTTGGTTTCCATTCAGACATATTTCTATACCTGCTCTTTTGCTGCAGTCATTTTCCTTATGAAAGTTAATAGAGCTCAGGAAAACTGCCAAGAATTACCTCTAAGTGTCATGGTCACCTTCCTGTGTGGTGTAACTGGAATGTCTCAAAGCCTGTGGGACAATACAAACAATCTTGCTAGTATTCTTGGCTGTTTACCAAAACAGAACATTTCATTTGTATACAGAGAATTTTCCCAATAACAAATTATTTTCAGCCATGGCTTTTCATCAACACCACAAAGAGAAATTAAACTGAATATGTCTATCGCCTCTTGAATATAACTGACTTAAGGCAAGTACTCAGTGACCAATAACCAAATTGTTGTGACTACTGGACTAGATTTCCCTCTTGTTCATGGTTCATACTGCTCCTGTAAGCTGTGCCCTCATCAGCAATCATATTTATTTACACACTTAAGTCTTTGCTAGATAAATAGATATATGGGGAGAGAGACAGAGAAATATGAAGGTCTGAAATGATCTTTTTCAAGGCCTTGGGCTTGTAAACAGTTCTAACATGCAGAATGAAATAGGATGTTTGTTTAAAGTTTCGCTCAATCTGCTCCAAGGCATTCTTCTCATGGATGACATGGTCTGGGACACAGCTCTGCATGAACAGCACCCTGTCTGCACATATCTGAGGCCAACTCATCAACCTCAACAATGAGTATGTCACATGCAACAAAACTTGTAATTCTCTCTTCTTCTGTTTTTTCCTCAAAATGACAATGATCTCATCACAGCTGGCCTGAAGGAGATATTATTACCTCATTCTTTGGAATGATTTATAAGCTGAGGAGACAGAGCTTCCTTTCCCCCAGATACATATACACACATGCAGATATACAAAACATCAGGATTTGTTAATTCATGCTTCTGAATAGAATTGGAACTGAACCTAAAATTTAAGTCCAGCCGTTCAAATTTCAGAACAGATCTGAGCTACTGAAGGATTGGGTGTTTCAGTATTAGTACCAAGGTGACTTTTTAAGTCCTGCAGAAGGATTTCTGCCTGCCTGATGTAAGCATCTCAGTAACTAGATTTTTTTGTGAATACTTGAAATACATATAAAGATATAGCATTAGAGAAACTCTTACTAGACATCTAAAGTTTGAGTTTAAGGTGGATGTCTGTGTTAGATTGGATATCATGCATGCCTTTTGATTTTTACAAGGTCAGGTGAGCGGAAATCAGGAAGCAGACCTGCATACATGTAATTCATTCATGTAGGCAGTTTGTTGCTTAAATTAAATAAATGTTTGAGCAAAAGAATATTATAATCAGTCTACTTCATCTTGTGGGAAAAGTCAAAAGATCCAACTGTTGACTTTTTTTGACAGGAAGTCACTGCTTATTTTTTCTTTAAGACTAAAGACTAAAATATGGTTGTGAAGAAGAACATATTGTTAGCACAGATATTTAGACACAGTACTGAGAATGAAAAGCTTTTATAGCAGTTGGTCTGATATCTTGTCATTCTGTCACCTGAGAATGACAGCCTGATAGGTTGCAGCAAGAGGCAAGGAAATTTCACTTTGGAAAACATCAGCAGCCTTCGTACATCTGTTAATTAATGCAATCTGCAAGTGTTCCTCTAAGGCATTCAATGAATCAATGTTAAGCTAATGTGACACATTTTCACTACTTCTGTAATAGAATTGGAAGTAACACATTTATTTATCAGGTGGCACCAATCTACACTTCCCTGTCTGAGGACGGGTTTTGATTGTCGCACTATCACCGTCTGGTCTAGGTGTGACATACTGAAGATTTCCAATCTGTTTCAGTGAAGTTATAAAATAGCATGTGGATCCTATGTTTCTTATGAAACGTTCAAGCAGTATTTGAGCCTTGGATTCGGTTATCAGTATTATTGCTCTATATTTTAACAGAACAGGAGAGCAACAATTGTTCGCAATAGATCTTCAACAAAAAAGATTTCTTTAATCTAATTCAGTCACAATGAAGGGTGTCATACAAATTTCTATTTCAGCTCTGAAGCAGAACTCATGATTCTGAAATTTTGTTTTATTCTCAGCAATAACAACTGGTATAAAAAGTACTACCTTTCCTTGACTGATGACAAGGATTTAATTCATGGGACTTACATAAAGTGTCTTTACTCCTGATTGTTAATCCTCAGAGGCGTTTAACCAAGAAAAAGTCAAGTTCAGTCTGTTTTTCCCAAAAAATGCAAAGCATTGAATCAAGAAGAAAATTGTTGGAAAATATTAACATAGTATACAGTATGTAAACAAAATGTGATATAGACATTACATAAAAGAAACACATAAAGATGGCAATAGTTTTATTAACTGTTTTATTAATAGTTTTATTCTGTTGAATGACTGAAGATTGAAGTTGTAAGATACTGAGAAATATTTTTGAGGGCCCTCAGTGTGTGCAATCTCTTCCCTCAGCCAGGGGTTTAACTGCCAAGATCATTAATGGAATGGGATAGCAGTGTAACCCTGGATCAGACTATTGTGAAAATCAGCAAGGTTGTGTCAAAGAGCTGTAACAATTCTTGTGGAGTCCCAGCGCACTGGATTAGGAAATGTACTCATTCACAGCCCCTTCCCCTAGCCTGAGCTCTGTTGTTGCACCCTTGCTGTTATTTGTACAGCTCCCGATTATCTTGATCAAGTCAATGATGGGGGCTCCTAGATGGCACAGACTAACTCTGTGTGATTAATGGGGAGAAAAGTGTCTAGCCATCAATTTCACATTTCATTGCAATGCACCTTACTGCAAAATAAATAAAAAATTAGCAAGTACACATAGGATGGTGCTCTAGATTTACAGTTTAAAATTGGTTGATTTTCTTGAATGTCTTGTTTAATATCTGTGCCTATTGTAAGGCATAAATTACAATGGGCACAGATATTAGAAACAGCAAATTTTTAAAACAGTCAACATGTCTGGTGCACTGTGAAGCAGCCGTTCTTTGAATAGCTCAGCTCCACCAGTGCATTTAAGGTTGCTATTTAAAGGAATACAGTTGGTGGCTTTTCTTGAAATAAAGTGATAAAAAAAAATCCATGTGAGTAAATCTTCTCCAAAAAGTAGTCAGAAGTCTTTAGAAAAATAAGACCTTTAAAAAGTAAAATTAATATTTTTAAGAGATTTTGCCTTTATAAACTTCAAATATCAATTGCTTTCTATTGTTAACAGAAGTGCCAGCACACTTTGGTTATTCTAAAATCTAGAGTAAATACTCGGTAATTAACATAGATTGTTGTGCCTATGTGGCAAAGGATTCTGCACAAAAATGATGTGGCTTTTTTCAAAAAGGCACATTTTCAAAAATAATGTAAATGTTGACAGAAGAAGGGGAAACAAAACAAAGTCAGTTGTTCCAGCACCTTTTAAGAATGACATCATATAGTGTAATCTTGGAAGTTCATAGACAGTGAATCACACCTAGCATATTGCATATGGTGCTGAGAGATTAAACAGGAAAATAATCCTTACAAGAATGAAATCTCACAATAAAATACTAACATGCCCATATGATAATATTTTAAAAGTTTTGATTTAAAACAGGAGCCAAATAATTCAAACTAATGATAAATTTAACAGACTTCATGGTGCTGGTAGTGGCAACTTTACAGAATGACTTCATTTATCACAATGAATAGTGAAATTAATCTTTGGAATACAGCACAGATATCCAACAATCATTCTGGACATTCAAGTGAGCACATTGTGTGTAAAATTTGTAAACATGTGATTTACTACCCTTGAATCCAATGGGATGACTCTACTCTTTCCTCCTTTTAAACAACATCAGTAAAGAAATTAAAAGGCTCAGAGGGGCTACATTATCTTGTTGAACACTTCATGTGCATTTCCAAATATTTTTAGCATTTCACTTGCACTCAGTAAGGCTGCTGAATCCAGTAGTTTTTCTAAAAGGCTCCTAATGGCATTTAATGAGAACAGTTTCTATGTAATCCTGTATGGAATCTTAACTTGTGTTAGGTTAGTCACAGAGGAACACCAAAATCTTTATTTAAATAAGACCAGAATGTCAAATTTTGAGTTCTTTATTTTCAATTTTTGGCTATTTTTGAAAATTAGCCTTATTCTTTATATGGGAAATAAGAAGGGTTTGCATTAAACCATAAATTTTTCAAAAGGGCATGTACTGAATCCATTTCAGATGGGAAATCTGTTGTAGTGTTGGATAAACTACCTGAGCAGCCACAATTAGAGCTGTCTCAGGTATATCATGTAGCTGTTGAATTATTTCCCTAATTTGAACAACCACTGTAATGCACTATTGAATCTTAAACTAGAGATGAAATAGATTTCAGTAATTATTGATTCCATCTCACAAAATCCTAGATTATTTCCAAATACATATTTGTAGTGTTCTGTTCAGTGTTGTTGTAAATAAGTTTTATAGCAAGTTTATCAGGTATTTTAAAACTGAAGTACATCTTGCCAAGCCTTTCTATGATTTAAGAGGTATTCAGACTGTATTTTACATGTAACATTATTAACTGATTGTCAGTACATACATGATTCTTTATATGATGACTGTAAACTTACATAATATGTTCAGATTCTAAAATGCAATTAAACACCTAATTTCCATCAGTGAAGTTAAAAAAATTAGCCATTTCCATTAAGTTACCTGATCTTTTTAGATAGTGTAACATTACATTTAACTTGAAATGAGATCATTAATATGGAAATATTACTGATATGAAAGTGATAGAAGGAAAAATTCTTCTAAGTTCAAAATTCAGAATTTTAGAAATAAAATTCTGATGCTTTTTGTGAATTAACTTCTTTTGTATAAGTTGGGAAATAATTTCTTTCTTTCTGGTGTTCTATTTTTGTTCAAGTCTCAACTATGTGTTTGCCAGCATCTGCAGAAGTACTGAGCAGTTTTGCAAAAACTGAGGTCAATCACTGTTGCGAGTGGTAAAGCTAGTGATATAAAAATATGTTGACTCTTACATTTTTTAGCATTCAGAACAATAATCTTCTAGTATTTCCTGATTTTGAACTCATGTCCTAAAGGAACTGGTCTTCCTGTTCAATTGCCATTTGTTTAGAAGAAATATCCCAACACTAGAGGAAGTGCTTGAAAAAAGTTATATATAGTATATATATATATATATATATATATATATATAATAACTATATATTTAAGTTTCAGCAGAAATCACACTCTATATCTGAGCCTAAAAAAATGATTTCTATAATTAATTTATACAATTATTCAGATTAATTATTTCAGATATTTTCTCCTTTGAATTGTAAAGGACTGAATAAAAAGAAAAACATTTATATTCTAACTTTTATTGTTCAAAAATTAGTGAGACAAATAACCCCTATGCATTGTTGCTAAGGTAAAATGAAGTTTGTAGAAATAAATTTTGCCTGCTTAAAAGTGAAAATCTATACAAAAGTACATTAATTGGTCACTATAATTCCAGGAAACGAATGCCATATATTAAATTTAAAGGAAACACTAACACCTTAAGGTATCAGAATTCATAAGTAAAGGAGGCTGGTTTATCCAATGATGAATAACATCCTGTCTTCCATGTGAACAGATTCTTGAAGTATCGTGACCAATTGCATAGATGACAAACCCTATTTTATGGAATGTGATTTTTTTTTGACATACTGACCTATATTATTTTCTCCAAAGTACCATTTCCTGTGCTGAAAAGGAAATAAAAACTGTATTGTTCTATCCTTACACCCATATTACTTAGATAAGTAATAGCAACGGCTTAATAGCTCCTGATCCTTTGGGGAGCTTAGTGCTTTATTCCCTCTGGGCTCTCTGTAGCTATTTGCACATGACTATTGTTACAAGAATGTTATCATTTTTTCCCCCTTTCTTTTTCTACACAAATTATCATGAACTCTACAAAGGAGTGTGCTCTCCTGAAGACTTTGTACAAGATAAATCCCTTCATTATTCTCCCAGAGGTCCAGTGACAGTGTGAGTCTCATACCTCTCCTATTCTTTTAGAAACTATGCAGGATTCAGCAAACAGAATCAAGAAGGACTTGCAAAGGAATCCTAACTACAGTCGCAAAGAGATCTGATGAAAGAAGTCCATTGCAGGTCTGTTGCAAGGAAAAAGTATTAATTCCCCATGACCATCCTGTGACTCAGAGCTTGCTGTCAGACTGCCTGAAAGCTGGCTAGCTGTAGAAGAAAATCAGGGATCAGCAAAGCCCTAAATATAGAGATTCTTTAAAAACATGGGCATTCTGAGACATTTCTTCACTCTCTTTATGGATATAGTGATGTCTGAGGGCTTCATACTCACACCATACCTTCACTTGGAACTCATTAAAATGAGACTTGCAAATAACTGAAAATGACATTACACTTTTTTGGCTCTAATTTAGTCCCTTGGGGCACCTTTTGCTTCTATTTTTGCTCATTATTCCTGTAGCTTACTTGCAATATCGCTACAATAAGTTTGCTAAGTTCATCTTGTTTACTTTCTTTATTTTTCCAGCAGGAACATTACTTTCCCTAACTGAAATACTGAAGATTAAAAAATAAAATATTCCTAGATATATGTCCAACTTCTGTAGATCTGTAGTCAATATCAATATCAGCAGCATTTCATATTTTTCTTCCCTAATGAGTTCCAGCCATCCTGGTGTCTGATCAAAATGGCAAAAGGCTGGAAATCTTACGCTTCTGTATCTTATTTTAGTAGAATCTCTCTATTTTTATTGAAAAAAAAATATTTAAAAGTAATAATAAGATAACATTTTCAAGGCAGCAACTCTAGCAGCATTGACCTAAAATGTTCATGCTGAGTCACAAAATGTCAGTTCTTTGAGAAGGTAAAGTAAAAGCCAAAAAGTGGCATTGTTGCCCTATGGGCCGAAAAAGATTTGTAAATTTAACTTTCAGAAAAAAAACTTGTCAAAATGTGAACTTCAAATGTTAACACTTTAATATGATTACACATATGGTAATATGATAATATGATAATGAATATGATAGCATATGAGGTATGGGATGCATCATAATAGCATTCAATTATCATCAGAAGTATTGAGTAGCACATTTTTATGGAGTGACTTATTTGTGTAATACAACTTTCACTATCTGCTGTATCAACTCTCGACTGCATATTCACCAGTATTTCCTTTAATATTATCACACAAAATAATATTTATTTTTATAATGTGTAACAAAGAGAAAGATTTTAGAGTACTAACCACCTACAAAGGCAAAGTGATTAAGTGATATGTTTTACTTTCTAGTCTGTATTTGAGAAAAAAAATTTGAGAATGCAGCAAAGTGCTTTTTAGTTTTATGCACTGAAGTGCCATGCAAAACTGTACTGCTTTATATCTTCATGATTTAGAGTATTATGCCTACATAAATTCATAGAAGAAAAGACATGAAGCAAGCAGTTTATTTTAGTATACTGGGAGAAGGGTGCTTTCATGTTTATATTTTTAATTTATGGTTATCAGATGGGCAATTTCCCTAGCAAAATGTTGAAGGTCATTTTCTTCTTCCTCCTTCTTTTTACTTCAGTTCAGAATGTAATCTTTATTTGTGTCTTTATTTATTTTTTAGTCAGGCCAATTGACCTTATTACACACTTGTTGAATCAGGTTGTTGAGTAAATGACATCATGCAGGACAAAAATTAACAATAGTAATATCCCATCAAAGGGCTGATATTTGCACTTAAAGTCTTTTGAAACACAAATTTATATTATTAACTCTAAGTCAGCAGTCTTAAATCCAGTCTGAATTCCCACTTTAATTACTTGCATAAATGCATTTGAGTCTTTTCAAATCACAGAGATTTTTTTCTTAGTCCTCAGGCAATCTGGCCTTTTGAAGCCTGTAGCCTTAAAATCTAGACTAACAGTTAACTGTAGCAATATGTTATCAATACTGCAGAAAATACTAAATGCTGGAAAGGTTATTATGGCTACCGATCCCCGAGACACCAACTTAAACCTTGTCTTAAAAACTATCCTAATACTATTTAATCATAATTTGATTAAGAATGTATGATGATTATTCGGACTTTTTTTATTTTGATGAGTTCAAGGGAAAGTAAAAGAACCATGGAAATCTTAGTGAAAAGCATTCAATGAATTTACCAGGGCCATCTTGCTCCTACTTTTTTGGTAAGAGCCAATACAAACATTTCTCACTGTGCATCATTCAGTTAAGCTGCTACTATAGGTAAATACTGCTCACAACATACAAAGCTCAGTTGATAATTAAAATTGCTGATGAAAACACAATTTTGCCTTTGCTTATTTAAAATTTTATATATATATATATATATATATATATATATATATATATATAGCTTATCAACAGGGTTTCATAAATTTAATGGGTGTTTTTTGAAGCTGTGAACCTTTTGTTCAGGAAAAAGTGATACCCAACAGGAGATTGCCATCTTACTGTGAGTCAATTGCCTTGCAAAGTAGAAAAGTGCATAGTGTGTGTACATTATGACAATTTTTGCATTGTAATGCAGCCTCTCCTTCCTCAATGTGTGAAGAACATGAATGCAGATGACTATGTCAATCAATTAATTAGCACTAATTATTGCTTGTTGTACATGATGTAAAATACCATAATCACTTATTTTTTCAATTATTGCAAGGCTGGGTTATCTCTGCGTAGTGACTGATAGACTTACAGCAGGAGATGGTGGACTGATGCCTTATGATGGTTTATTCCAGTCATTGACACAGGAACCAACATCTTCACATCTGCAAGACATTCATAGAATGACTCAACTTGGAAGGGACCTTAAAGACACTTTAGTTCTGACACCCTGCCATGGTCAGGGACACCTTCCACTAAACCAAGGGCCCCATCCAACCTGGCCTCGAACACTTCCAGGAATGAGGAATCCACAACTGCTCTAGGCAGCTTTTCCCACTGCTCATCACCCTCACAATAAAGATTTTCTTCCTAATATGTAATCTAAACCTACACTTCTTCAGCTCAAGACCATTCCCTCTTGTCCTGTCACTACAAGCCCTTGTAAAAAGTCCCTCTCCTGCCTTCTTCCAGGGTGACTTTAGTCTTCCATTATATTAAGGAGATTTTAATGAAATCTAACAGATAATATTTCACGTTGTTTCTTGAGCAATAAACAGAGTGCTTCTGTGTAAAAATCGCCAATATGATATAAATGTTCCAGTCATTGGAACAAAGCTGACAAAAATAAATATCAAATTTCAGTCATTGCCTTTATTTTCATTCTTAAGAGAATTTTGATGACTCTTCTATAAAGTTTAACATTAATATTATAAAATAAACATATTCCATCCCATCACCAGATGTTCATGTAAACACTGATGAACAGTAGTGACCTAGTCATCTACATTAAGACCTTACTATACCAAAGAGAATAAAACAGCACACCTCACACTGAAAGAAATTGGATATTTTTCAAAGATATTTTGGTTTGTCTGAAAACAATCCTGAAGAAGAATTAACACTTCTGCCTGAGAGGTTGCTGAAAGAAAGCTGTCTAGGCAACTACAGTATGAGTGGGATGCTATTTTCGAATTCATTTGAAAATAAATTTGCCATTTTTCAATGGAGAGCCTGCCCTTTGAGGAAAGACTGTAAAAGTTAGGGGTCTTCTCCCTGGAGAAGAGAAAGCTCAGGAATACGCTCCTTTTATGAAGTATTTACTTTTTTAAAATTTTTTTATTAAATATTCCTGTACTTGAAGAGGACAAAGGTTGTCCTCTCCCTTCTCAAGGAGCCACATTGAGAATCTGAGGGCCAATGGGTACCAGTTGCACTGTGAAGGGTTTCAACTTCATAGAAGTGTCAGAGACTGAAATAGCTCATGCTTCAAACATTGATATAAAGTTGTAAACTGTATAAAGACCATCCCTCTCTAAAGGATGCCTGACTAGAACTTTGGACTGGAAGTCAGACTACTGATTAGATAAATGGAAAACAATTCTTCAATCACCAGGCCTAGGAAAAAAACAAACAAGGCTGGGGGAAAGGCATCCAAAGAGAACCAAACCCAGGATCCATGCTGAGTCACCTCTGGCTGGGTTTGGGTTGGGGAAGACCACAGCCCACAGAAGCCAGGTTTACACAGACCCACCTCCCAAAATGAGGGTGAGGGGGAGGAAGTTTGAAGTGTGACCCCTGGTCAGGGGCACTGAACACCCATCCTCCCATTCACAAACTGGCCCAGCTGAACACCCAAACCCACAGGCCAAATCCACAGGACATTGATGTGAAAGGAAGATGAGGGATGTCATAATCCATCAAAGACACCCCCGATTGCTCCCCAGAGGCCTTGCACCACAGGACTGCACGAGATGTAACAGATCCAGTCTGTTGCTAGAGACTGTCCCCCTCTCCTGCCCAGGGGAGATGTACCTGGACATTGCCACCTGGACTGAGCCCATATTAACCTATTGGATTCTATGCTTTTTGGGGGACCTTCACCACCAAGAAGAGCAGAAGATGAGGATCAATGGGATGCCATCAGGATCTCTGGAGTGGTGTTACTTTCTACCTAGTCTGTCTCCATCTCACTCTCTCTATCCTCATATCCCCCAAGCTCCTCTTTCCCTATTTCTTCCTGTCCCGTTTCCTTTCCCTCATAGTTACTATCAAATAAAATCCACAGTATTGTCACCGGCATATGGTCTCATTTGCACCTTAATTTGGGGTGAGGAATTCCTCCATATTTTAATAACTGGACCATAACAAGAAGAAAGAAACTTTTTACAATTAGAATGTTCATACACTTGTACATGGTAGAGTGTTCATCACTGGAGGTTTTCAAGATGCAATTGGACAAGGTCCTAAAGTGGATTCCTTCCAACTCAGAATATTCCATGATTCTGTGATCCTGATTCTGTGATCTAGGCTTCCTTTCCAACAGAAGGTTGGACAAGACAATCTTTAATGCTCATTCTTAACCTGGACTGGTCTATGATTCTAAAAATTAAGACAAACATGCATGCAGTTCCCCAGATCCTCCTTCCAGTCCTTTTTGTGGATGGGTGTCACATCGGCCAAACTCCAGTCATCTGAGATCTCCTTGGTTAGCCAGGACAGATAATAAATGAAAGAGATCATGGCAAGCTCTTCTGTCAGCTCCCTCAGTGATCTTGGACTAATCCAGTTCCAGTTCTGAGCATCTAGTTGTCACAGCAGGTCACTCACTGCTTCCTCCCTGCTTGCAGAGAATTTCTTCTGCTCCCTGTCCCTGACTCCCATCCCAGGGGGCCAGACGCCTTGAGGGTAACCAGTCGTGCTATCAAAGACTGAAGTAAAGAAGGCATTAAATACCCCAGCCTTTTCCACATCCTTAGTGGCAATGTTCCCCACTTTGCATCCAATGAAGTAATTCAGATTTTCCTTGGTTCTCCTTTTGTTGTTGATGCATTTAAAAAAACACATTTTACTGTTTTTCATGGCAGTGGAAATAAGCAATTTGGTATATTTACTCAACATACATAGTATTTCCCAGAATGCTTTTTGTCAAGGTTTTATTTTTTATTTGAAGCACTTTAGAAGCTGATTAAATATGCCAAATATTCCTTACAGGTGAGGTCTTTTAAGCAAGTTGGAATTAAATATTTACCAGAAGTGCTGGTCTTTTTCCAGTTGCTAGAGAAGTAGTCTAGAAAACCAACTAATTCCACATGCCAAACTTGCTCATGGCTAAAATTTGGCAGGTGAATTCCCAGCAGCAGGAATTGTTTAACTTTTCAGTTTTCTTCATGGATATATTTGGATTTGTTTGTACTTTCACCTCATTGACCTAAGTTTGCCTTACGACTTTTTGTCAGCTGTTGATTTCTTTAATAAAAGCCATTTCTTTTGTAGTGCTACAAAAGTGACTTGTCAAATTATGAAGTCTTGTAAAGATTTGCAGCACATCAAAAAGAAAAGCAGTCTTTAGATCAGTAAAATGTGATCCAACAGATGACACAATATAAATAGGAACTTTCATAAACTATGTTCTACTCTCAAGTTTGTACAGAACTTGAAGCCCGACTGTCAGCATATTTAGGCCAAATTCTATATATATATATATATATATAAAATTATTTTTAATGTTCATTTTGAAAGATCTGTATTTTTCCTTTTTTTTTTTTTATTTGTACTTTTGTAAAGCACAGTCAAGCTGATTAATTACCTAGAAGAACCCACACTTGTTCAACAAATAGTAGTTTCCAAAATATATCCCATTCAATGCAACTGTTGGGTCTTTTAATGGCAATCTCAATTTGTGGGCCTGTCTGGAATTTCATTAGCTTACCATTAAGAAAAATATATCACTCTCCAGCTCTGTTGACAATTATAAAAAAGTAAAACAAGCAATTATGGACTTCAAATTTGGTTTAAAAATCAACACCATTGTATGGGCTAATCTATTGCAGTGTACGTTTGGCCTGCATGAGTTAAAAGATTTTGGTGCCCAAATTTTTACTGCTAATTGTCCAAGCTCTTTAAAAATAGTTCACCAAAAGATATTCACCCAGCATCTGTTTTCTTTTGGGATTTTACTTTCATACTAGAGATATTTCTAGCATCTTTTTTCAGTTTTTATTGTGAGGGTTATAATATCCATGGATTGCTATGGATAAAAAGAGTTGGATCAGCCTATTAGCCTCCAAAATACTTAAGAAGTCATGTGAGGCTCAAATCAGGAGGGAGAAAAAAGAGGAAAAAAATGAAACATATGCAGGACAGCTGCTAGTCTTTCTCTCTACACTATAATTAACTAGATCAACAAAGATGTGAAAATTATTTGTGTATTTACTTAGCTCTTCAGCGATTGGAAAGCTGAAAAGACTGTTCTATCAATGAATAGTTAGACATATTGACACTTGATTATCCTGGCAGCCAAAACAGGCTATAAAATTTTTTGATGCCAGCATATCAAAATATACAGTCCAAGACCAAAGAAACTAACTTCCTATTTTGGAATAAATGTTTACATATGTATTCATTTAGGAGAGAATGGAAAAATAATTACATGTAGAGGTCCTCTCCTAAATTCTGATATGCACAACACTCTTTTCACTGTGAAATAATATACAAAATCTCCAGAAGTTCATGTCATGGCTTACATTTGATGATGCATTATCCCTGAATAACACAAAGATATCCAAATGTTATCCAGCACCTAACCAAACAGCATGAAAATTATTAGTTCAAAATGGCTTAATTTTATTGTTGATATTATCTACATAAAGTCTAATAATAATAATGGGAGGGGAGAGAACATTATCAGTTAAAGACTATTTTGTCAGTTTAGTAGCAAAATTGTGCAAAACTTTCTTAAATCATGACCATATTTTTCTAAATCACATACTAATCCTGCCAGCAGAATGTGTGTTTTCTTGCAGCTCTGGGTTTGGCATCATCAGATGCCAGCTTCATGTTCTTTTATTCTGCAATAAATGAGATTTCCAATATGTACTGACAATTTTTTATAATAAAAACAAAGCTAAATGAACTAAATAAATAATGCATTCCTGTGTTATGCTTGTCATGCTAAATTTATTAAAATCCTGAATTTAAACTAATTTTCTGATTTTTCACATCCATCTGTCAGTTCATCCACCCATTTTTTACCTTTCACTTCTATGACATTTGAACAACCAGAATAATTTGCAAATAAAATTGATGGAAACCAGTTCTGTGGTGTGCCTAATTTTAGCTGATTTAACTTCCTGAATCCTTAAGGTAACATTTTTTTCAGTAGGACTATTAACAGCTCTCTGGGATTCACATATTTTACATAATTTTGTACAATGACATCATGCAGGCACTTACATATTTATAGGACAAGATTTGGTTCTATTTGAATAAAGATACACTTTCCTTCTTGGACTTCTCTTAATTTAATCAAATTGTGAATAATCTTATGTTTAAAACTAATAAGATCTCTTACAGGCTTAAAAAGGCTAAATGAAGAATATTTCACAACATATCCAACAGCCAGCATAGATGCTGAAAGAATGAAGATCATTTTTCCTGCTGAAACTGGCTCTTGTGGTCCAGCCCTTTTTATCTAGAACTTATTGCAAGACTTGAAATTATTAGTTATAAATATATTCTGGAAAAATAGATCCGTCATCCATACCATTGACAAACCTGGGATGAAGACAGGAGGATAACCAACTTTCAAAGTTGCCTCAATTGTTCCCAATTTTCTCTCTGTGTATAATCTTATACATTATCTCCCAATGATACATTAATCATTGGCTATTGATTTCTCACTTTCCACATCTTTGTTTTTAAGATGTCTCTATTCAAGCCACTGATGTACAAAATAACAATCTAACTGTACAGAGAGTATGCTTCAAGACAGCCCAAGAAAAACTAAATAAAGGAACGGGGAAAAACTATATAAATCCCGCCAGGAATTTGGTAAGGGAAAGTCACTACCTGAATGTCTCAGGTGGAGACAGATTGGGGTAGGTCTAAGGTAAAAAGCTGAAGCAGTCCAAAAAACATTTGTATTGTCACAGTGCCAATTCACAGTTGCATCATTCGTGTTAATCAGAAGCTGAGCTTTGTCATTATTGCTATGAGAAGTGCACATCTGGAATCTAGAGGGCAACAGACTATTACAAAATGAAAGTTGAACTTTGGCTGGTATTTACGTCCAATGTATGAGAAAATCTGGCAAGAGTTTTTAATATAGGAAGATTCATTTTCAGAAAAACAGCTTTCCTCTCTCCCCTCCTTGCTTCATGCTAGGCAGTGTCATCCATTAACTCTGGATCCCCATGGCATTCACTGTCAGTGGAGGAAGACATGTCTGTCTCTCCCTACTTTCCCAGAGAGGAGGGTAACTAATTTTGCTGCTTCACACACATCTCCACAGCTCACACATGTACTGACAGAGGTCTTGTTCCTCATTACCCTTCCCTCCATCCATACGTTTTCCCAATAACACTTTAGTCCTCAAGCAGCAGCTAAAGAGGAAATTTAGTAATCAGTCATATTGCAAATGTAATTTTGGGAAATGTTGCCTTTCAAGGCATTTTTGAATTCTACTTTTTCATTTGGGGAACAGAATTAGACGCAGTTACTACTGAATAATCTCATCTTACTGCTTCCTGTTTTATAGACTTTTATTATTGTTTTGTATGTACCATATGAGACAAAATTCTAAATTTATGGATGCCATATTTATAGTACAGATCAGTGAACAAGCGTCAGGAAGCATCAGTTTTATAGGGGAATTAAGTGAGGTTGTTACAGCAAAATTTATTGTTTAGTCCGTGAAAGCTCAGACTTGAAAAGTTAGGCCACAAAGTAATAAAGATAGAACATCACAATCATAATCTCAGTAAGCAGTATAATATGAATATAAAAGAAAAATGGACAGAAAGTAACAGAAATATATAGGTATGGCTAATATAATTTCCAGTTCTATTAACTTTGTCTATGACTCTGGAATATTATCACTGAATTACAACTGTCAGAAGTAGATTTCCAAGTTTTCTTCCTTTTCTTGTCTTCCTTCCTTTCTTTCCCATACATTTCTTGAGAACTACTTTGAAAACACTCTTAATATACATTGTCTTTGCAAAACAGAAGAGATAGATTCTACAGACCATGGAAACAAGAGCCACTCTGGCCAAACAAGCAGAAAATATGGCCTCACAGTTCACCAGCAAAATTTATTGTGCCACCAAATAGCCTGCCTATTGCTCTTTACTCACCATAAGGTTATAGCTCTCTAACAGAATGTAAATAGATGTAAAGAAGTGATCAGGTCACAAGAGCACTTGACAGCAAGGAAACCCAATGTAACAATAAATACTGGAATACAAAATCAAGTCCTGGATTTTTGAAAACAGCCATCTACCAAGCCAGCATAATCCAGTGCTGTATAATGTTGACTCCTTCTTTAAGGATATGCAGAGTTTTAAGCAGCTAAATCATCAATAAAGTTAATGGTGTTCTCAGGGGACATACCTGCACTACAATTGCCTGCAGCTGCATTTACACTGAATTGTTGATGCACCCTGAGGACACTGCAATACCACATTCCCCAGTTACAAATATTGTGTAGCTGTTGGAGCACCCAGTGGAGCATGGCAGTGCCCGAGGTGGCACAGCAAGATTTGCCATGTGGAGGGCATCACACCTCACACACTGTGTGGGCAGTGAGCGCTCCTGGTCATCACCAGCTCAGAAACCCCCAGCCTGGCCCCAGTGCCTGCCAAGCAGCATCGCCTGCTGCTAGGGACTGCACCAGGCTGAGCGCCAGCGAGCCTGAGTGTGCCTCTCCACCTGGAAACTCCATCATGGCTGTGGAATGGACCATCACTAAAAAACACCTGCCTCAACAGCCAGGGATCCCCTGCCAGGGGCATCTCATGGCCCATTGAGGACAGACTCCACACTTTTCCATGAGAAATGGTAAATTAAGCCAGGTGTAAGGTCTGCATGAGAAGACTCCTCTGTGGTGCCAATGCAGAGATGCAGAGTCAACACACCTGGCTACACCACAGCACCTGCTGTCAGCACAACTTGGAAAGAATTTTAATGTAGTAGCTATGCTTATAGTAAACTAAAAACAATAAAGACATAATTTCATACCACAATTGGTTTTATGTGCAAACATACACACAGAACATAATATAGACGAAAGTTGAAAAACATGAATAGTACCAGCTCTACTGGTTTGGTCAATTACCTCTTACACACCTATCATGGCTTTTACTCGCACATGCTACATTTCAGCATTTCTACTTTTGGATCTTCAAAATTTTCGGGTAACTTTGCATCATTCCAAGTTTTCTGATTAACCAATTGCTTCACTGGCTGGAGCAGATATCATGGCAACGAGCACGTTTGTAACACACAGAGAACTGAACTGTCCGAGGCTGATTACCCCCTCTCACTGACACAGCCAAATGCTGAAACTCAGTTCTGTGCCACATCAAGTCTAGATAACAGTCTGACAGAATTACAGCTTTGTTGTGTTCCTCTCAAAACATTCTTGAATCATAGATAGATTAAAATACATCCTATGAAAGTATTCAATATACACCACCTTCATGCTCCAAAAAACATGAAGATTTACATTGTCTCAGACTGCATATTAACAAACTTTTTGTGTTGAATAAAATATCAATGTTTATATTGATAGAACTGAGTATCTTCCTAATACAGACAGAAGATTGAAATTACAACATCTTGCATCCTTTAAAATTCAAGAAGACTATGATAAAAAAAATTAATGCAATAAATTAAGAGGTCTTTAAATTTCAAAAAGTATTACTGATCTCAATATTACAAGCATAAAAGATTTAAGTAATTTCTGTATCTTTTATTTGTGATGAAAAACTGTATTTCCTTTTTGTTTTATTGCCATCGTGATTGTCACTTCTGTAAGCTATAAAATAATATGCTGACTAACTAAAAAAGCAATAGTTTTCATAAAATTTCCCATATAAGCACTGTCTGAAAAGGGTATGAGGTGTATGTGGTGTTAGTCAAATTCTGTTGAAGTAACCTAAATATCATTTAAGCTACAGAAGGAAAATTTAGAGACATGATTTAACATTTAACAAAAATTAAAAACAATTATTTGTCTCTTTTATCTTCTCTCAGGACTGCACAGAATGGAAACTTTCCTTGCTATCATCTCAGGAACTGCTGCAGGAACAAGTGCACCCTCAGACCATGCGGCATGCCTGAGGAGCCATGAGAGGTTTTCATTGTAAAATCCCTTTAACTGTGCTTATTCACAGCACCGACCAACACCCTGCATCACCTCATCAGCACTGAAATCTAACATGAGCTGCTGGGAAAAGAAAAAAATACCTGGATTCTAGGTTAAACAGCACAGCATAAGTGTGCCTATCTAGTACTCTCTGCTCCTCCATTTATCCCAGCATGTTAGCTGCTGACGGGTGATACTTTAAGTCTGTTCAGAGATCATGAGGTATGTTCTATTTGTGGTTAGAAAACCTGCAAAAATGTACTTGTTTTGCCTTTATGCATTTGCTGTTACAAAATGTCAAAAGGCAATCTGTCATACACCATAGTAGCAATTAGTTGTGTGAAAAATTATCTCTTCTGAGAGAAATATCAAGCAGCAACTTTATAATTAAACAAGGAAGATCGTTTCAATTTTGTCTTAAATTTCATATATTTATAAAGTCAAATTAAAAAAAATAGATTTTTATAGAAATATTTATATTATATACTGATAATTTGTGCAGTTGTGAGTTAAATTGTCAAGATAAATAGACCCATGGGTAAACATTCAGCATTGCTGTTCAACTTCAGATTCTTTTTCTTCAATGCAAAAGCAAGGAGACATTTAATCATTATCCCCAAGAGACAAATAAGCTTCATCTCTGTCGTCATAATAAAAATCAGCCAAATTTATTCTAATGTAATCATATCTTTTCATGCTGCTCTTCAGCTGACATTAAAGATAACCTTGGAGGAAGAGATGGATGGGTAGAGGAAAACAGAAATGGAGAAAAATCAAATTACAGAAAACAGGAAAGAAATTACCTAAAAATGCCAGAAACAGAGAGGGGTAACATAAACCTTCATCATATCTGCAGAGCTGGTTGAAAATTGCACCACAACTGTTTAAATGCACAGGCACATAAACTCTTCTGAATTGAAGTTCTATCTTGGCCAGAAGCATTCCCTGTTTCAATGTCCTAGATATTGGCAGATTTTATTAAAATAGAGAGCATAGGGCACTTCTAAATATTGTTGGAAATTGGTTTGTTAAATCCTCCAAACTATGTCAAGATATGCTTTTCTTTCTTTCCATTCATTATCACAATTTTTAAAATAGAAATAAAATTTGCTTTTCACATATTTTTAATAAAATTATTTTAATTAGATATATTTTAGTGTGCCTAACATTTTATTTTAACAAAACACAAGCACAAAGCATTGTAGAATGAATACTGGGCAAGAGAGAGACATCAAACAATATATAGCAGAATCTTGCTCTCTCCTGATTTGTGACACATGATTCATGATGTAAATGTTACTGATAAAAAAGGCTTACTAGTTTGCTTAGATGTACTGGCTTATTTTGCTGCTTTAAATTATTTCAAAGAACATTTGCCCCAGGAGGTAAATACAAATCTCATCAGGAAATCTCTCTTTTCCCCTGCCCTCTTTCCCCTGAGTTGTCCTTGCAAGACCTTTCTGGGAAAAAAAAAGGGAAATAGATTCTTTAATTTATTAAATTAATTACTTCTCTTTCATTAGTTGGTGATCTTTGCAACTCTCCTGCATAGGATGAAGGAGGTTTTCATGCAACAGTGCAAGGAAAACATCATATTTAGAAACAGCTTATTGGAGCTCACTAATTCACAAGCAAACTGAAGTTTAAGAAGTCAAGTTGAGGCTTAGTTGGACTGGAAAATTGCACTTTCTGGGGCAGTTTCACTCATACACGCTTTGCCTTCAGGATGCTCCAGGTTCACAGATGGGCCGGCAGGGGGCCATACCTTCCCCATGCACATTGTCCAACGCAGAGATCCCTCACAGCCTTGGTATATCCAGTTCCCACGTAGCTCACCCCCAGGGGTAAGCATATTGTGCCAAAAGCATGGGCAGAGTATTTCACTCTCAACTCCTCACAGATGCTGCAGCTTTCAAGCTGGTGCAATAGAGCTAAAGCAAACTCAGGTCTCCTCACAGAAAAATGGAGCCACCCTGAACTAGGGGCTATCCCTCATCTGACACTGTCTACCCCAAACCTGAATTTATTTTTTAGAGTCACAGCTTGTAAGAAAACTGTAAAGGAGAATCCATCACCAGATAGATGTGAGAGGGAAGCCCACATGAACTCCTAGATCCTAGGCAAAGAAAAGTTGGTTCAAAAGTGTGAATTGCCTTTTAACATCCACGTCTGTACTGGTAGAAGAAGCTATCTGGTGAAACCTGGTGAAAGGATGAAATGGTAGGGTAGAAGGATGAAGGTGGAAGGGAAAGCTTTTTTATCTACAGGTCTCACTTGTCAATTATTCCTGTTAAAGAGTGACTGACTGACTGACTGAGGTGCATACTCTGTAAGGACAGGGACAGCCTTTTCATGAAGAGACCCCTTACTTACTCAGGACATGCCTTACTTCTCTCCTTACTCACTCTATGTTATTTTAATCTTATGAGGTTTTATACAGGCAGAGACATTGAACTCAAAAGGAGTGTCATTGCTCTTCTTCAGTTGAACTTAGGCAAACCCCTTCCTAAGTGTTTGCAATGTAAAGTTATCTTTCACAAGCAACTGACACCTATAGTGAAATTTTTATCTGATTTAGGAAAATGACTACCCCTTCTCAAAATAATCATCTCAGAAAAAACTTACATCAGAAGATAACCACTAACCAGTACACCCTGGTCAGAATCTGCCACACTGTCTTCTTACAGGAAACACCTTCTCACAGGAAAAACCCAGAGAAATTCCACAGAGGAACTTTGCAGTCTTCTGTAGCAGAAGAACATATTCTCTTTGACAGCTGAATGCAGTAAAATGAGCAGATAGATCATAAATTAGGAAGATTAAAACACCCAGTCCTATCTTTTCTCAAGTTTGACCCAAGAACTGTAACACGACAACTTTTGCATTTTCTGCTTCTCTCTATTCTCTATGCCAGCAATATATTTTTAAACTGCATAAAAGCATTAGTTACAACCACTGATTTCTCTTTACAGTTGTTTTGAAGTCCAGAATATCACTGATGAATGGTGTACTTGATTAATTCTTTTCTGTCTTATCACTTAAACATGATTGTTTCAGATAAGCAGCATTTATGGCAGGAGAGTTAAAACCCAGAAATTGTTTACTGAGTTTAGATGTAAGCTCATCTCTCAGATACACTAATTACAATCTTATTTCAAAGTCCATAAGTATTGCAGCTACCAGCAGTAGATGATGAGGAATAGTTTTGTCTCCTCTTTCTGTGTGAAGAACTCAGGCCAGCTATTCTGTCATGGGATGGGAAAGGGTGGGGAAGAAATCTTTAATGTTCATGGGCAGCCTGGGGTCTACATAGGAGCTCCTTAAAACTACTGAAGCTACTTCAGTCTTCCAAAATGGAAACACAAAATTACCCCACACTATGAAAATCTAATTATCAACCAAGTAAAGTTTTAAGTCAGCAAAGAGAAATAACTGTCTAAAGTAATAATTTCTTTTTCCCACCTTCTTGTCTTCTCAGCCTCCCTACTGTCTGTGTTCTGCCTCATTCATTTCCATGAGTTGCCAGCTGCCTTTATTGAGGACTGTTTCTAAACATATTTTCTGCTGTGAGACAGAAAGGCTACAGAACCCGTTAGAGCTCGCTATTTCAAAGTAAGACCCATGTGAGAAGAATGAGCATTAAAGCTGGCCAAAGGAAACAAAACATTTGGATTCAGCCTGGTGGATGAGAGGAGGGATATGCTCACTTGTGCCAGTTGCTGAAAGGTCTGTGCATTAACTACAGTGATATGAGCTGGAGGATCTCATCTGGCAGTGCTGCTGGGAGTATTGTCCTCCAGAGTACACTGAAATGGGCATTTGTAATGTTTAATTACATTGACAAGGCATGCACAGAAGGGACAAGTACACAAGCAGACACATAGCACTGAAATGGAAAATCTAATCATTAAAGCAGAAAACATGATTTTGAAACAGCTATGGACAGAGATGAATGAGGCTGCTGCAAGCCTCAGAAACATACCACCTTAGGTAAGTGACAAAAATCACAGCTAGAAAGGTTAGATGAAGGAAGAAAACATATTTGTTATTCTGTTTCATGCTAGACAGTGTTTTTTCAGGGTTAATCATTCAGTCATATTTGGTCAAAATATTCAAAACAGTTTATCTTTCATTTTGAACTTTCAGATTGGATGTCCCATAGTATGGAAGTTAACCTGTGATAACAAAAACCATCTCAGGTGAGCTGTATCTTCTCCCCAATGATTCCAATGGATAATTGGGGTTTTGGTTTGCCATGTTTTGTTTTTCTCAAGTGCTGGAAAGGGCATCCTGTCTAGAAAAATTATCTATGGAACTGGGACATTATGGAGGAGTGGTAGGGAAGGAGATGACTTACATGAGTCTGCAGAAGGAATGAAAAATGCTCAGTGAATTGTAACAGCCTTTCATCACCTGCCCACATTTCAATTGTTAGAGCTGATGCACTTATAAAGTTCGTTCTCCTTCTAGAGAGAGAATGTGCAAAAAGACTGTGTGATAAGTAGTCCAAAATAACAAATGCCAGCTCACAATTCCAGGGCTGGTTCAGCCTGTTACATGAAATTTTGTATTAGGTAGGCAAAAGAGGGATATGAAAAAAAAAACAAAAAAAACAAAAAAAAAAACAACAAACATGCAAAATAGATTGCCAAAATTTAAAGGTGTGCAATAAACAGACTTGCAGGCTTCTTGTGAGAACATTACATAATACTGGAATAAGCTGAGATACCTCTGGAAGGTACACTTGTTGTAATATTTCCAAAAAGTGTTAGATTTATTGATGTTTATGAGAGTGGAATGTCACTTGTCAGGCAGTGTTAATTAGACAGTGATCAAATACATGCTGATGTCTCAATTTCATTTCTTCTTTTTTCCAGACGACCATTTCCTATGATTTTAGGATTGGGCATATCTGTATTTGAATGTTCCTCACCACATCAGGCATCCTGAGTGGACTAGGCCAGAAAAATAAAACACTTGATTAAATTTAGCTGATTTTTGCATAATGCCACCTGTTGGAACTGGGTTCCCATTATTACCCTTCCTTCCTGATTTGTTTCCTTCCTTCACATTATTTCTCCAATTTTCTATCAAACTAATCATATTTCCGGGCTAACAAAATTCTGGTTTAGCTTGCCAAGGAAACTGTTCTTGTTGTAACATTGCCAAGAACCACATTGTCTTCAGCATGCTGATCTTGCCACAATTTTGGCAAATGTTAGAGTAGTGGATAGGGGACTGTCTATCAGGCCCCAATGATACAATTATAAACAAATCCCAAAGGCTGGTCACAGTTTTCAACGGAAATCACTAATCCAAGACTGGCAGCCAAATCATCAAGCTTTCTGCCATGGTATCACCTACAATGCCATGTATTCCTCAAAGCTCTTGCATTCACAGGCAGAACACATTGGCAGAACACTTGTGTTTCCTACTTGGACAGTCTCCTGGTGCCTCTCTCCTTTCCTTCACGGGCTGCCCAGCTGGTAAATGCCCACATTACCCATCTCCTCACACTGGTTATCTTTGGATAGTCCAGCTGCCTTGACTTCCTGGACACTGACCTTCCTGGGCTACTGAGCTCCCACAGAGACCAGCCTTTTCAATACTCAACATTCCAGCTGTCCTTCTCACAAGACAAACTAAAAATTGAAAGGTACTACAGGAAACAGGATAATAACTTTATTGGTAGACCAAGCTAATACAGAGGCAGGTGATTGCCCTGCAAAATAGGAATGCAAGGGCCATGAAAATATTTTCCATTGTTTTCATTTCTTTCCCACTATTACATTTGGCTTTGTATATATGAATTTTCTGATGAGATTGATGTCCTGTTTACCAGCCTGGCAACAGTGTATTTGTACTCAGATAATCCACTGAGATAACCTTACTCATAAAGGAGAAAGAAGTGAAATGTACACTCATGGGGAAAAAAAAAAAACAAACTTGCTAGGAAGGAATTTGGTTGAGCTTGCCCAGCAATGTGATACATTATGACATTGTTTTAATTTTACATGATGAAGTTTGCACTATTCACAAATTATTTTAACCTATATTTTAATTAACTTATATCTAACAAGAAAAACTCTTTGCAATATGTTTTTTACAAAATTAAAATTAATTTCCTTCTCACCTGTATATTCTATTTGCAATTTTGAATTGAAATATAGCTCATCCATGCCCATTTTTGTTATCTGTTCTAATAGAATAAGTAACCTCTGTAAGGTCCTATATTGATCAGCTATGGGACACCTGACAGGGAGATTTCACAAAAGTAGCTGATAGACAGAACTAAATCACTCCATGGACTCCACTTTTCTTTGGTGCCACATTTGAGCCTCCTAACACATTTCTTAGTTCTGATTCCCTTTTAGTCCCGCCAAGGTATGCCAGCTCACTTCACTGTTCCATGAGCATGCTCTCACAGGCTTCTCATGACAAATCAAGCACATTTTCCCAGAAAATTCTATTTTTTGTTGGTTTAGTCTTCAATTCCAGTCCCAGTCTGCATTTCCCTCATCTCTTACAATCCCTCCAACCATCCCACTTGCAATCAGCTTTTTTTTCAGTCTTTTGTCAATCATTTCAGCCAGTCTTACACTCTACATTTCTTTGCTTTTCTTCTGCTGAAATTAGTCCCAATTTGAAAGTAGCCTCACTCCCACTCCATAGTTTATTCTCACCTTTCTTTCCCAATTCCTTGTCTCCGTCCATTTCTCTGGCTATTTTGCTTCTCCACATGCTTAACTCTTCACCAATTTTACATGTCATGCATCTTGATTTTCCTATCCCTTTTCATTAATTCTTTCTCCTATATTTTAGCCAGTCCTGGTCTTCCTGGAGTCCAGCACCAACCTCATTAGTCATTCCCTCTCTGTCTCTGGGATCTGATTCCAACCCAGATTCTCCCACTACACATTTTTTGGTTTCCAGTCCTTCAGAGAGACAAGGGATAAAACGTCCTACAACTGCCTTTCTCTAACCAGTCATTCCCCATATTCTTTTGGTCCTCTGGTTCAAGAAACAGCCCATAAAGCCCCAATGTGTTGTGCTACCTGTTCCTAACACCAAATGCAAGGTTTGCAAACAGTTGTGGCTGCACGTCAGGAGTCATTTGCAGCCCTGGAGGTCTCAGAGTGGGCAGACTACTGTAGGTTTTTCTGCTATAAATACTCAAAACTATCGTGTTCTGAACTGAGCTTGGCCTCTACTGTGGATCTCAAGGAAATCCTCAGAAGAGGGCCACACAAAGTCCTGATAAATACAGCTTGAAACCATAGTCTGTCTGAAATTCACTTTCAGTTGTATTTTCCAAAAATCAGTCCTGCACTTAGTGCATAGTTATTAGGATAGAAAGCAACACAGAGGAATCAGAGAAATAAAGAGACTGAAAACTATGTTTAATATTTACATAGTTAAATCTCGTTCTCAGCTGAAAAAAAAAACGAAGTGAACTATGAGAAAAACATCATTGCAGCAAACAAAAAACCCCATATTCTGCGTCCAATATTTCTTGCAGAAGCAGTTAGTCTGACACCGAAGAAATGGCATTTTCCCTGTCTAATTTCTATGCAATCAAGGTTCTTGTCACATTTCCTAGGAGAAAGCACCAATATTTTCACATGATTAACCACAGTGGTTTTTTATAGTGAGAATGACAGGAAGTTGTATTAGTTTCATGAAGGTGGATTTACACTTATTTGGGCTGTATCTTATTTTCTTATATGTTACTTGTGGTAGTATCTGCATTCAAATAATCTATCTAGAACAGTTGAATTAATTAAAACACACTTACAATAAAAAAGCAACCTCTTAAACTCCCATGGAACTTGTGCAAAATTGCAACAGTTGAATTAATTTTGTTTGCAAGTATCAGTAGTCAGCTGCCTTACAGTTCAACTGTGGTGCCTTCAAACACCTGTCAGATATACTGGAGGTGTTTACCTGATTTCAGAACATTTATTTCAGAGTTCACAAATACTTTGTGTGTGTGTGTGTGTGTGTGTGTGTGTGTGCATGTTTGCATGTTCGTCTATATATATATATACCTAAAATTAATGCATATATATATGTATGAATTTTATCAAATTTTCTTGTCTCTTGACTGATTTTTTTTAAATAATATGTAATGACTTTAAAAATATGGTCCTGCTTATTTCAGCTGTACATTTCACAGTGTCAACAACACCAGCTGATCTCCAGATGGATAACTTATAGAAGATATTTCGTAATGATGAGATGTTTGAAGACATTACTGCAGTGTTGTGTATAGGCCTAGACATTCTGTTTTATTCATAAAGGTTAAATACTCCTGTGCTAAACTCACCACAACTTCTCACTACAAGAACTTGTTTAGTAACATTTTATTTTAAGCATACATTTGAGACCATGAGGGATGTGTGAATCAGTTAACTTGAAAAGTCTGGAGAGATTTCTGTCATCCAGAAGTCTGACATCCTTACCTGTCGTCACAGCCCAAGGGGACATCCTGAAATCAGAGTTTTCAGTGGCAAACATCAATAACCAACTTTTCAAGAATATATCACTTATAAAGTCAGGACAAAAAAAGGTGTTACTACTCAGGATCAGGTATTATGTCTATCTAAACCAATATTATACTGTTACTGGCACTAGGTAAGACTCCACATGAGGGAAAATAAAATTATATGCTCTCACTATCACCATGCCATTCTCACAAAATTGTGGATGTCTTCTGCTCTTCAGTACAGGGCTTTAATTTCGTTTTGATACTTTTCTTTAAAATTAAAATAAAAGACTAATGATTTTCAAACTGTAAATCACATTCAGTGGTCACACCTATAAAATAAACACAAATGTTTAAGGAACGACAAGGCACGTTGTATTTACAGATTTTAAAGGTATTATGCAAGAGGAAAAAGATTAATGTGCTACCTCCCTTCTGCCAAGCATTGGAAGCCATAGATTTGCAGATTTTGTAGATTTTGTTTCAGGAGAACTATGCAGATTTTTCTTTCCCCTTCTCCCCTAGTTTATACATTTCAGTTTTGAGATGAAGAGAACTCTGTCATGCACCTGGGAATAGCATCTTTCAGTGGAAGCACTCATCTCTCACTGATATTGTCCAAGTGCAGGAAGCATGAAGGAGATGAGTCTTTTACCAGCCTTTTCAGCAAAGGACAGTTTCATCTTGGTGAGCATTTTGTAGGTCTCTTTTTACTGCTATTAGGTTCTCCTTCTGCAAAACCTTTTGTTATCCTATAGAAATTCAGAGGCAATTACAAAATCTACTAGTCAAGATTTGAATGCAAAATACGCTAAAACCCAAGACCAAGAAAAAATTAGGAATAAATTATATACAGCTTCTGTCAAAGCCACATCACCTCTGTTCCAAAACCAAAGCTGTCCCAGGACAGCCTTTCCTTGAGACTGTGGTGAGTAATGTGTGAGGCAGGCAGGGGCACAGTGGAGTGGGAAGCAGAGCAGGGACGTGTGTGGGTGCAGTGTAGTACAGCAGGACCTAACCTTAGTGATGCTGCTTCAATTGCAGAGCTGTTATGAAATCAGTGTATTGTCCACCACCACCAGATCACCAGACTGGTAACTGTGGGGTTTAATTTCTTCTTAGAAAGGCTTGCTGACTTCATAGCTTCCTATCTCGATTATCACTTTTTTCATCTCATTTTCATCTTATCAGGTGGATTCCAATTTTCAGGAACCGATTTTGAAATTCTTAGTGATATCAGTATTACAAGATATCAGTACACTGATATCTTAGTGATATCAGTAGTCAAAAGGAAGTTACTAGAAAGAATTCAGTAGGACAAAAACAGTCAGTGAAATATGTGTTGCTGGGAGGACAAGCACCAGCATAAATACAAAATACTTTAATAAAGATGTGTTGGAACTTTGTATGTAGAAGTCTGTATACCCCGTGGAGATTTAGGAAATTTACCTACTCTTCATCCCCTCCAACTGTTTTGCTTATACATAACCCTTCAGAATAATATGTCATGCACAAATTCACACTGCAGCTTTAATATCACTTGTGTGTTTATTGTAGATATGGTTCAGCCATGTCTCTGAATAGATCCCAGACCTGGATGGAAATATGTATACTGAGGCAGAGTTTTTAGTGCACACACACACACACACACACACACACATACACACCCCTGTTTTCTGCTGAGGCTGAGTGGAGCAACAGGAGACATTCTCTCCCAGGGAAATTATCAGTTGGTGACTTGCAGCTGAATCACAACACTTACAACAACAACAACAGATTGAGATACAAAGTGGATGCCTCCAAATACATCCCTGATACTCCAGAGCAGATGAATTGAATACAGATAGGTTACATTAATATAATTAAGTAAAGGATTGACAAATGCAAAAAAGATCCACTACACTGAACAATTACTTCGTTTTATGAGGTTTTTATTATGCCAATCCTATGGAATAATGCAGTAATTTTCCTGTTGCATCAACATTTCTTTACCAGTTTAACTTATAATTATATAAATCTTCCAAAAGTTACTACAAATAAATAATCACTAGGATTTTTTCCCCAGTATAAGAGAGCTCAAGATCCTCTCTCCTTTTACAGGGTCAGGGTTGTGCAAGTAGTACCCTAGAAAATGTTATTGAGATGTAATAAATATTGCTCCCTCAATATCCACAAGGGTTCTCCAGTTTTACTTCTTTTTACCAATTACTGTCATAACAGAAATATTGCTAAAACATGATTTTCTAAGTACTTCATTGGAGTGATCATTGCAGAAAGTAGAGATCTTCAAACCCATCCAAATTCATCTCAATAAAAACATAAACAGAGGCCTGTTAAATGCCTATTTTGTCTCACACTGTTGCACACTTCTGAATAAGAAAGATTTTTTTTATTTTTTTTCCCTTCACCAAGTCTGATATCCTAAATACCAAACTGGATATATGCAACCTTTGTAGACACAACACATTGCTCTTTCATGATCTTATTTCTGACTTTTGCAAGACATTGATTTTATGTCATAATGTGATGATGAGCTCCTTCTCTAGGTGGCTGGATGTACTAGAAAATGGTCTAGCGTTTATGCAATGGCTTCTTTTTTCCTGGCCTGAAAATTTTATTTATGTCTGCACAATTAAATCAACTCTATTCCTTCATCTCTGCCTCCTGTTACTGTGAATACAGAGTAGGATTGGGCGTTCTCATTTGAAGTACTAACTAACACAAGAGCATTTTGCACCTCTGCTTTTCCATGCTTTCTTCAGTCATACCTTGGCATCTCTGCCCATTCTGAACACCAAGTGCAGGCTTTACAGGACTGAACATTTAATAGCTTACAGAATAGGTGTAATAAGGTACCAGATCCAGAGTAGAGGAAAATTAAATACTCCTGAGTTATTTTATTAAAATTTCAGTTCCTCAGAGTTTATAGTTGTGGGCAGGGATGGAATTTCAAAAATGCAATTTCAGAGTACTTTTATGGAGTTTGTCGCTTGACTGCTGAAAGCTGTAATCATCACTATAAAAGTGTGGGCTGCAGTGCCAGTATAGCACATCCTACAACAGCATAATAAGTCATGTTTTACAAATAAACTCTACTAGAACCAGGGAGATTAATCCAGTCCTACCTAATAATACTGCAATCTCTGCATGTATCCAGTAAATTTTTGAAATGTGCATTTAATAAGCATCATATTTTATGATGAAGTGGAATATTTCATTCGTTGTATCTCAATTCTACAGAATCATATGGGAAGACACTGACTGATTTCTTAAGCAGAAAGAAACTACTTAATAAAATTCAGCCTATGTTCCTTAGCTAAGTACATTACAAACAAAGCCCTAAAATTCACTTCAGGATGCTGTAAAATAACTCATGGAAGTCTTTGACAGCTGAAAGTTCAAAACATCATAGAAGGTGCCAAATGAATTGTTGGAGTAAGTTTCTTGACGCAGGTGGCAGAGCCTTGTTCTTTTCTGTCTCTATCACAGGGAAGAACACGATTTCAGCATTTTATAATTTAATTGTAACACTTCTTTTGAAGGTGATGGATTTGTGGAAGCTGGTTTTCAAACACTTATTCAGACAGAAACTGGTCCCCTTCAGACACAAAGAATTCTTGCATTTCAGGAGGAAAGGGCAAAAAGGACATGCGCAATTAGATGGGAAAATCAAGATTAATGAGTATGACAAAATCCCTCCTGATCCATAAGGCTTGTTTGCTTCCTACTAACTTTCTCTAAGAACAACTCATCTTGTCCTATCCAAAAGATATTGCTTGAAATCTTCATGCTTTTCATGATTTAATAAGGTAAGGAAAACAGATGCAGAACATGAGTGCACTCATTTTATCTTTCTAAAGGGTTTGAAAATTCTCAAATTTTCAAGAATATTTACAAAATCATGCAAGGAAAAAAGTATGCTTTAGAGCAGTGAGTTTCCTTTGGACTAAGATCAAAGACTTTGAATATATATGTACGTTAAAATATGCATTGTTTGAATGCACATCTCTTGCTACAACAGCTGCCCTTGATCACTTTTGTTTTCAAAACCCATAGCTGGCAGATTTGGCAGTCTTAAATATTTCACTTTTTCTCTAGGACATTGATAAGGAGAATGAGTGACAGTGGGCCAGGACAAATAACCTGCATTAACCCATAAGGAAGAAAATGTTTATTTGGTCGAGAAGTTTTCCATTAGCAATAGTCTTGTACACACATAACTTAGCCTGTCTTTAGTTCATTTAGTCCATACCACACTGATTTTTGTAACCTTATTTTTAAACATGAATGAACCACATTGTTCCAGAGCCACATATTTCTCAGGAAAATATTTTATCAATGCAATGTCTTTTTAGGTCAGTTTAAGTTCAATTATTCCATAAACAAGACTTGAACAGATTTACTTGATGATTTATTGTCATCATTGTAGCACTTTTGCATTTAAAGGTAAGGGAATTCTCCACGACCCAACAGGACATTCTATCCAGGTGTGACGTCAGAGACACTGACCTTTTGGTATTTTCATCTTGCATTTTTTCCCCTATCAATATTGAAACAATACTTTTATCTTTTCAACACATTCTTTCATCCTAAATCTGGTTCAAAGATAGAAAACAGTGACTCAGGGGGATCCTTAAAAAACTTCCTAAATAGTTCTGATTTACTTCCCCCTACCCCCACTTCCCCCTTTTAGATGTATTTCATTTTGGGGTATATGTTTAATTTTCTTCAGAGTTATGGCTGAATGGAAACATATTTTATCTTTTCAGCAGTATGTCCTTAATTATAGTAGCAGGAAGAATCAGGACAATTATTTTTATGCAATTCTTTAGTTAAAGAGTCCAATTTTTGCAAATAACTATAGCTGTGGCTCAGACCACTGGCACATTATCATACTTCCTAAAACTTCTTTCTTCTCCAGCAATATTCAGAAAGTCTGTGTCAAATCATTCACTGTGCTATAAACACCAAACATATATTCTCATAAATAGAAGGAGAATAAAAAAAAATAAAAAGAAAATTTCTTTTGATATGAATAGCAATTTTCTGAGGAAATTCCAAATAAGAGCTGTCTCGTCAGACAATGGCTCAAAGTCTCACTTAAGTTCAGTATAACATCCACTGCTCTGATGCTCATGCAGTGAGCATCCCAGACTGTCAGAAGCAGTTTTCTGCTACTGGTCTGTTGCCCATACAGGGTGTTCAATTCTGCATTGGAGATTACAAAGGAAAATGGAGCCCTTGGGCAGGGCCAGGCATCTCTGTCTGCTACAACTGGGCCTCTGCTCTCACTCCCAGTTTAAATGATTCTATCAGTGAATTTAAGGTCCCTCTCATAGTACCTTATATTCTTCAGAGTACCCATGGCTTTACTATAAGCATAATGATATCCACCTCTTACTTATTCAAACCTACATCCAGGGAATGAATAAATCTCAGCAGACAGAACTATTGGTAAACATAACTGCAATGTATGGTAGTAAAGTCAGCTAGAAGTGATTTTTGTGCCCTAGGAAGAAGACAGGATTAAATTCCTTTAATTTTTGAAACTATTTTTTGTCTAAATTTCACCTTGAGAAAAATCTACATTTTGCATTCTTAAACTAGATTCAAAAGCTCTCTGGTGTCAGAAATTTACTGGCCATGAGCAAGTTTATAAATTATGATCAGACTCTTTTTATGTTTTGCTCTGGCAATGGACAGACATATTTTGCATGGCAACTATTCATCTTGACAATTTTATCCTACAGTCAGACAAAATAAAATTTATTATCTTTCAGGGAAGAAATTAAAAAACAAGTTCATGCATTTCTCACCTTAATTTTACTGAATACATTAAGGTTCTAAACTCTCTAACATTCTCTACAGAATGGAAGGGGTGGGAGGCTTCCCAACTTGTAATTCTCCTTCTATTTTTTTCCAAACATATTTGCAAAATCTAAATATTTACCTTGAACACATACATTCCAGTACATATATCAGGGATGTTGTATATAAAGAAGCAATGTCCCCATACCAGTTTTATCTGATATGATCCAGTGGATTTTTATTTCTCCAAGATAGTTTTCCCCTATCACTCTTTTTTTTATCCTTTCCCCTACCCTCCTATCAGTCTTTTTTTTAGACCATAATTTTAAAAAAGTCACAAAGAATATGAACACCTTAAGTATCTATAGCTAATTACATCATCAGGATCTTAATATGAAAATCAATCTAAAACAAAAAAATTAAGCATATAACTTCAAATAACTAAGCAGTCACAATGTAAACACTGACACCTTCTCATTCATTTTTTCTTAGACACTGACTAAGTCATACAGTAAAGGAAACCTGACTTTAAAAGCATTATCCAGACTTCATTTGTATAAGCTAAGCACACTCTTTTCAGACACAATGTTAATAACAGTATTTTTCCAGAGAAGTACAATTTCAGCATCTAGTGTGAAGAGAATGTTGCATTAGATATTCTCACTATCATTGCAGCCCCCATCTACCCACTGTCTATAGTGCCTCTTGCTCCCATCTAAATACACTGCTCTACAATAAACTAATAAAACTAATGCATACAGGAAAGTATTTCCTTCACAATGTGACATATGTGTGATGTATACTGTGTTTTTGGCTTGTTCTGCTGACTTTCTCCCCAATAAAATACAATACTAGTATTCAAAGTTTCCTAACAAGAGCAGAGAAAATGCTAAGCTATGGATATATTTTTCAAATGGAAGGCATTTTTAAATTTTTTTAAAGATAGTTCACGTTATATAAGGCCTCAGAATTTGTGACATCTGCTACTAATGCAGCATATGTTGTACTAGGGCTGCTTGAGGAGATGTTATACCAGCATCATAATGTTTACTGATTAATAGCAATACATTATGCCTGCTTACTTTCCCTTTCTTACCCTCACAGGAATTCCATCAGAGATTTTTACATTGATTCTGCTGCTCCACAGTTATTGCACTAATTGGGCCATACTTAGCTGTTGCACCAGCTCCTGAAATGCCATACTGTATGACATCATTATTATATGGTAGGTACTATATGCAGCTCTATGAAAATCTTTCAGAAAATTTTATTAATAAAACAACATGCGTGATACCATATATCAGGTTTAGCAGAGCCTTGCTATCCACCAAAGTGGTTTCTGGAATGACGTTTTGACAAAACACCAACAGATATTGCATTTGTTCACAACACTGAGCTGCACAAAGGAAAGCATATAAGAAGAAAATTCAGAGGTATTGAGGGCAGCTTAAGAAGAAAAAAATAAAAACAAATGTCTCTACTTTGTTATGGAGCTTACAGAAAGAGCAACCTTATGCCCCTTGTCTCAGATAAAGCTATCCACGTCATCATAGAGATTGCACAGTATTTTCTGAGTTAGAAGAGTTCCACAAGGATCTATCCAGATCTAAAGTGAATGGCCCATAAGGGTATCAAGCTCACCCAGGTGTCATTAGCACCATGATCCCACTAGCTGGGCCCACGTTAGACCCAGAGCTCATTCTCAGAAAGGAAGATACAGTGATTTCAATGATATGTGTTAGGCAATGCCATTTATCCACCAAATGGACCATCTTTGCCTGTAAACCACCACACTTTCCTATTTCATGGTTTGCCCTTTTCCCCTTTCTCAGTTATTCAGTTCTCCACCATCTGCTTATGAGTTCCCCTCCATTTTGGTACATTTGAGGATATTTCTATGGGTATAAAATCAAACAAATGATGGAATGGGAAGAAAAGAAAACACAAATGAGAAATGTCTGTCTGAGCAGCTAATGAGAAAAGAAAGGAGAGGAGTCAAGAGAGAAAAAGAGCATTCAGTAGGAAAAAGAAGTATAGATAAAGAGCTGAGTGGAAGGAAGAAAGGGAAAGGGTGTGGAGAGCCTGGTTCAGTTCCCAGGCTTGATTTTGTAAATAACGAGGTTCTCAGACACCTTTTCTATAAACAATAAGATTCTCAGACAGTCTTCCCATAACAGGCAAAACATTCTGTCCTTGGGCTCTCTGGGAACAGATAGCTGCTCTGGGAACAAATATGAAGGTTTTGAGAACTTTTCATATCACAGTGAGAACGCTGGTCCTGTTTTCAATAAACAAACCACAGGTATTGTAAAACAAAAGGAGGGGTTAGAGTTTTCTCTGTAACCTATCGTGAGCTCGAATTTTGCAATATGCATGAAGTTAATTAACACTGTTATATAAAGTGGCTGATTTAATCAATAAATCGGAGTCCATGTTGATCAACAACAAGGTGGGTTGGCTCCCTTCGCTTTCAACAAAAGGGGACTGAAAAATAACTGGAAAGAAGAATAAGATAAAGAACAAAAAAATAATAAAAATAGAAAAATGAAGTAAAAAGATGTGAAGAGAGGCAACAGCTCCATGTCAGATATTCAACTGAAAAAAACTGAGATGGAGTGTTGTGATAAACATGTTGAAATAAAATATCAAAGACAAAAACTTATGGAAGTACACTGAGAAAACAAGTAGGATGACAATGAAAAACACAATTACTAAAATGAGAGCTACATTTTGCCATGGCATGAGTAGACACGAGAAGGTCTGAAATATAAATAGCATTGAGAGAAGAAAGGAAGTTTTAATCCTGCATTCACATATATCTATTCCCATTACTAAAATACTGCCAGTTATCTAACAAAAATGTGTAGTACAGGCAGGAGCATGTGCATCAAACTTCAGTGAAGCATGAATAAAATAAAAATGATTGCAGCCATTGTAGTCTTACTATCACTTCATTTTCTTCAGCTTTGGATGAGAGAGCAGAATTACCGTGTATGTTATTTTAGTGCCTACACTCGTCCTGCTATGTCACCACATTCTCCTTGTTTAAAGCAGCTTTATGATGAGTGACATATTTACAGTGTTTTCCATATTAGGTTTTTTATTAAGTGGAACACTAAAGTAACAAGAAAAATCCATATCAAATGAGCCTCTGTTTTTAATGGTTTACTGCATCTGCTCTATTTTCTGACTGCTATTTTGTTTAACGGGAGACTGAGATTCATGAAATCTTTTGTGAAATTAACATCTTACTGGAGAGAAAGCTCCTTGAACTAAATCCAACTATAATAAATCCCATCATGCTTTGCCTTCATTCCTCTACACTTGGAGCCTGAATAGCCCTCTGTATACCTAATATCTGTTCCTGCACTGCACCTATTTCCCATCTTCCCAAGCACTTAGTTCTGTGCTATCTCATTTTCATGATCTGTGCTGTTTTCAGATAAATCAAGTATTAGTGCAGGCACTGTTCCTTCACAGGTGCTTTTTCTCAGCAGCTGCTGCAGACTTGGACAAATAATCCAGAATGTTCCAGCATATTACAAAGTCAGATATATTATCTGCCCATACTGCCATAAATGAATTAATATTGCAGTTACTTAGATGTGAAACTGTTTTGGTTTTTTTTTAATAGTCTGTTTTTCAGCTCCACAGTTTGCTTGTATGAATTCATGCATCAGGGTGATCAGGGTGGAACCATTCTGAGTAGGGGATGGTAGAGCAGAAGCTGTAGGAGCACACACAGTCTCACAGATTCATCATTCATCAACTAGCAGTTCTGGTACACACCACTCATGGCAATAAAGAGACACACTGCCATCCAAACAAAGGACAACTGTATCAACAGAACCTCTACTTGTGGGAGGATATGGTCACAGAATTGCTCAAAAAGTTCATCGGCATCCCAGATTAGGACAGACATGTCCAAATCTAAATGAAATATGTTATAATCATCACTTTAAAGTTATAAGAGTGGATTGCCATAGCTGCATGAAGTAACCAGTGTGATGTCAACCAGTGAAGTATCCAACAGCACTGTAGTAAGAGTACTTCAGTGACCACTGCAGTTTATTCAAATGTGATCAGGTTGGCTGAAATAGTAGCTAGCATTTAGATAATGCAGATGTGAACACCTTGAGGACATTTATCATGAACATGTGCCATGTTTTTCTGGAACAGCCCACAAAAAAGCCCCACATCAATTACAGAGGTAACTAATACTTGGTAGCTGTGCAGTAACCAGGTAAGAGGTTTCCATAGAAACAGTGTTACCAATGCTCTTGTCCATCCTACACAGGGGAATGGAAATCCCAAGTGAGCTATCACTTGAACTATTCCATGATTTTTTTCTCAGAAGGACATAGCTTGCTCAGGAGAGTCTGGGTCTTATCTGAAGTGTAAACAAAGTACTTGTTCCCAGCCTGGGGTTGCCTGGGAACAAACATAGAATTAGATAATTTAGCAGAGCAGGGGTTCAGCTGAAGAGGTGCCTGTGCCTTCCTCACATTCTCCATGCTTCTTTTTCAATTAGGTTCTGTCCTGACAATCCACAGTCAGGCAGAAGAAGGTTTGATGGAACAGTTGGCAGTTGGAGGCTGGAGGTAGCCTGAACATTTGGCAAGCTGAAAGCAAGGTAAGGGCGGCTTACAAAGCCATTTGTGTGACAGTGCGGCCAACACCATCTGTACTACTGTGACATGCTGTGCCCCAGCACAGTATCTGGGTCAAAATTTATACCAAAAGTGAAAAAACCACAATCACTTCTAGTTTAGACATATCAGACTGACAACAGTGCACCAATCATTTCTGGGTCAGACGCAATCAAATGGACTGAATGTGCAGTGCCAATGTAACTGGAGCAGTGTAAGATGGAATTTGTTGTAGTGTTACTGCCCTAATTTTTACATTTTGGTAAAAACAAAATAAATCCCATCACTTTTTTCCCTCCACAATTCTTGTACTTTAAAAGACAATCATAAGCAATAGAGGAGCCAGTGCAGAAAGATGTGTGCTGCTGGACCTTATGGTGACAAACAAGGAAAGTCTGGGTATGTGAGCACCGGAGGAAGCCTTGACTACAGCAACCACAAGATCAAGGAGTTCAATACCTGCAAGGAGCTGAGCAATGTAAAGATTACCCACCAGAGCTTCAGGACAGCTAACTTTGCCCTCTTCAGGAATCTTCTTGAAATAATCATATGGAAATGTGCCCCAGAGAATGGATGAGAAATTTAACAAAAGAGGCAGGAGACCTGCATGGATGAACAAGAAACTCCTATGAAAACTCACACATAAGCAGGAGATACGTGAGGTGTAGGGGACAGGATACCTGGGATGAATATAGGGAAGTTATCAGACTATACAGAAATGCAATGAGAAAGGCCAAGGCCCCTTTGGAACTAAATATGGCTAAGGTTGTCAAGGACAACAAGAACTTTTTCAAGTAATTGAATATAATTCAATTTCAATGTAATTTAAATTAATAAAAAAAGGAATACTAAAGAAAGTGTGGACCCACCACTAACTCTGCAGCAGAAGTTTCAAATAAAGCTGAGATACTGAACACCTTCTTTCTGTCTGTCTTCACCAACAAGGTCAGCCCTCAGGAATCCCAGACCCAGAAGACCATGGAGAGGGTCTGGAGGAAGGGTGACTTTCCATTGTTTGAGGAGGTTCAGGCTAGAGACCATTTAGTCAAATTTGACATCCACAGCTCCATGGGCTCTGGTGAGATTTGCCAAAAGGTGCCAAGACAACTGGCACACATCATTGTTATAGCACTCTTATCTTTGAAAGGCCATGGCAGTCAGGAGAGGGGCCTGGGGACTGGAATAAAGTAAATGCCGCCTTAGTCTTCAAAAAGGGAGAGGAGCAACAGACCAGTTAGCCTCACCTGGAGCACCATGTTCTGGAGGCCATTTTAAGACAAAAAAGGGATCAGGAGCAGTCAGTATGCATGCACCAAAGGGAAGTCTTGCTTAACCAGCCTGATTACTTTCCATGATGGGACAACTGGCTGGAGACTTGAGGGGAGAGCAGTGGGTGTTGCCTTGCTGGACTTCAGAAAGACTTTCAACAATGTTTCCCATGACATCCTCCTAGGTGAGCTCAGGGAGGGTGAGATGAGTGAGTGGAGAATGAGGTGGATCAAGAACTGGCAGTGTTCAGAGGGTTGTTATCAGTGGCACAGGTTGAAGACTTGTCACTAGGGGTGTTCCCCAAGGTTCAATATTGAGCCCAGTATTATTTAACCCATTACATGCCATATGAACACAATCCTGAGCAACGTGCTCTAGGAAGACTCTGCTTGAACATGGAGGTCAGACTGGGTGGCTTTAAAAAACTAGCATGAAATATCTCCTTTGCTATTCAAAACACAATCTGCCATAGTTTTTTAAGATATCAGGACCTATTTGCAAGAGTCTAAAAGGTACATTCATATTCACCTTTGAATTATTTTACATTTAAAGGAAAATACACTATGATGTTTCCTTTTAATTGCATCGTACATCAAAACCTCAATAGTGTGCATTTCACTTATGTATGAACAGTCCAATACTCCTTTCAGTTTCTTCCAGTGTGTACTTTAAAGACTTTCTTTCTATGGGTTGTGTTCCAGTATGCATACGAACATTATCATGCTCATTGCTGGAAGACCTCAGCAATGGATATGGATGATGATGAGCAAGAATAACAGGTCAGGCTCACCTGTGTGTTTTCCAGAATTGTCACTTGTTTTTCTGCAGGTGTCCTCTTGACTGTAAACTTGGTGAAGCAGAAATAATTGTTAGCATCTTAACACATCAGATATTCCACTAGCTCTTAATAAAAAAAAAAAAAAAAAAAAATTGCAGATAATTATAGCCAAATAACAACGCGTAAAAGGAATTAATGAAACTTTTGTGGATTAACTACCCTCTGGTTTTCATTATTTATTCACTTTGATGCTAATTTGCAAAATTCTGTAATTCACCATAGCTCTCCCTATCATTAATGCAAATTAACAAGTTTCTACTATAATGCAGTTATTATTATCTTCCCTTGCAAAAATGTACACGTTTCTTTAATTAAAGTATGCTGCATTTTTAAAAATCAGATTACCAGGTACAAAGGAAACAGAAAACATGGACAATGTACTCAGCTATTTAGATAAAAGCTAGGAGCATTGAGAATGACAGAGGTCCTTTTTATGTGTTTAATAAAAATTAGACAAATGTAAGAGAAGAATTTTAATGAGATTGTTTCAGTGGAGGTCTTTCAGAAGTGCTGCATGCATATTGTAGCCATTGAGGATTACTAACAAACCACCAATCCATTTGTAGACATTATACAGTTGTAGATCACATAGACTACGTTGTAGAAGTGAAAAACAAAAAAGCAATAACACTTGATAAATCTTAACATAGAATAAGTAATATTTTTCCTTCTTATCAGTCAAGCTGCCCTTTTCTTATAACATGCATGAATTTTACTCACTGATGCCAAAGGCTACTACATATTTTCTCAATAACAGAATTTTAATACAGGAAATGTTCTAAGCCAAAATTCTACATTCAATAGAAACTTAATAAACATGAAGATGGCTAGTCAAAATATTGAGAAGGGGTTTTTTTTTGCATCTTTTGTTTATATGTTCAATTTTTTTGATTTCCAATGACTTAATTAATTTCAAAAATTAATCAGCTTAAGAGATGATTTTGCTTTTATATACAAATGAGGGTTGTCATGTCAACATTTAACAGGTATACAATTTTCTGAATGAACAGGAATATCAAGCTCACCTATCCTATAATTCATTTGTATTGGCTTGACTTTTCATCTATTTTACAGTATTTGGGAAAACATACAAAAGTTGTGAAGTCTTACCACTTCACAGTTGGATTAGTTACACTCCCACTCCCATCAAGATTAACTGAGGAGAGTGGCAGCACATATGTCATGCAAGAAATTTCCCTCCTCAGGTGTCTTCTGCCGTCATGTTACCTTGCTTTCAAGTTCATGTTCAAGCCCAAACCTCCCAGTTGTCCAGACTGAATGTCTGTTGGCTCACACTCCTGTGCAGCTGCAGACCAAAGCATCTGTATCCTCAGACAGGTATGAGGGGCCAGCAGCACAGACTGTCTTGTGTTTAAGTCCCAATTCCACAGACTGAAAGCAGCAAGCAGTTGACTGGCACAGCAGGACTTGCTCGTACACCTACAGACCTGACCAGCCTGTATTAGCAGGATCTTGTAACTGTGAATGTTCCAAGTGGTGTGTGATGTGCCAGCAGCATCTTTATTTTCTTAATTCATGCTTTTTTGCATTGTTTCTGAAAAAAAAAATTAGCATTTTCACCTTGTTGAATTTTTGGAGATGGAAACATGGTCAGTTCCCTAAGGAGGAAGAAGAGCAGAATGCTGTAGATAGACAAGGAAGACTTTATTGGCAACACAAAATATTTACCAGAAGGAGATATAAAGTGCTTATTAAAGAGGAGGGAAGGGGGAGGAATAAAAGAGGAGAAAGTTGTATCACAAAAGATAAACACTATTTTTAGGATAAAAAAAAGCAATTCTCAGGAATGAACCTGACCCCAGAAAATGAGAGTCTCTGTACCACAGGACTTAGCACAAGATGGAGGGGAGACAGGAGGCTGAAAAAAAGTGGAAAAACCACTGATTGAATGAAAAGAGAGAAAAAAAGAAAGGAGTGGTTTACTATTAGAGAAGGAATAGTAGGATATGGATGAGAAAACTGCCGTGCATAATGGTGTTTATAGCTGTGGAAGTTCAACCTATGGAGTTGGGACTTATGTATATGATGGGTCTTGCTGCAAGTTTATGTGTATTGATATAAACTCTCTTTTTTGTTCCTGTCTGCAGAAAGGACAGGTGGGTTACACTAATGCACTATCTACTCTGTATTTGCACCTGCAGAGCTCCTCACCAGCATGTAGTGTGTAGGCACTGCTGCATGTATCTTCACGGACACAGAACCCTTCTGGTGAGCATCACTATACAAATGAGATTTGTAGCCCTGAATTGCCAGGGAAAGCATAACAAAGGAATGCTCTTTTGCCAATATAACCATGGATAGTGGTAGCATGTGATGATGGGTACAGATGACCCAGACAGGAGCTGTCTGCCTGCTAGAAAGACCTATCAAAGTGTGTATCCCAGCTAGGTAGCTGCTGCTGAGGTTGCATTTGGCTTAGAACGATGGGGTCAGTTATGACATTGAAAATACAACCTAAGGCACCAGGGTGATTTCAGGGCTAAAAATGGCTGCTTCTCCTAGCAGAAACCTTTAAAAAAAGTGTTGTCTTGTGTATAACTTGTGAGAAAATGAGTTTTAACAGAGTAGAAGTAGAGCTGCCTCAAGTTGTAAAAAAATCTTGGCATGTAATAATCTGAGTTGAGGTAAAGTCTGAAGAACTAAAATGTACAAACCTGTCTTCTACCTTCTGGTGAATAAAAGGTAGTAGAGGAAGAGACAAGTTTACCTTGGGAGGAAAAAAGGGGTTGTGATCTCAGTTCAATGAGGAGTAGAAGCTCTGAGACGTTGCTCTGTGCTAGCACCTGAGTAATGTGTGAGGCCAGAAAAGTACCACATAATAGCAAACTTGTACAGACAGGACCAACAGCATGCAAGCATGGAGATTCTACCCCAGTCTCTTGGACCCTCATAAACAAAATGAGCAGATTAAGGGATTAGATATCATAAGGTCAGTGTGTTACCCAGTGCTATGTTGAATATGGGTAGACTAAAGTAGAAAAAGAAACCACTGGAATTAGAGATGAGTGTGATCTATGGGGAAATAAAGCCAGCAGGTAGGATGTGAAGTAATTTATTTATTTGTTTGTTTGAAGGTTCATGGTTCTTTGTCTCAGGGTTTGTGTAAATGACAAAAACAGCAGAAATTTTGTGGGACAAATAATACCAGTAATGAAAGAGTCAAAGAGAGGGAAATCTTTTGGTAGTTAAAACAATATTACTATTTTATTTAGTATATTTACTGTTTTAATTAGTGTGTTTCTAACTTTTAGGATCACCAATAACTTTATTCTGAATATTATAAACATTGAATGTATCCCTACCATCTGTAGACTTGACAGCTGAAATCTTCCTGTTCTGAAGTGTTTTCTGAACAATTTTCCTCCACCGTGGAAGAAAAGAGAGAATCTCCTAGGCTAGGAAAGGTGTTAAAAAACTCATTGAGAAAAGAGTCAGTGTTAGAGTAGCAAGGACCCCTAACCTGGAGTTGACAAATGAAGGCAAAGAGGTGAAAGGGTCTATTTTCTCAAGGTTTGTGCTTGTTACTCATGTGTGCCTTGCAGAGTTTCTCAGCTGACGTCAATCAGCAGAGCCTGCTGTTGGTATAAGTGAGGCTGCACCAATATACTCCCACAGAGAATTAGGCTCACAATGTCTTAAATGTGCTAGAATGGGAATGAATGTGGTATTACATTTGAATTCCAAAGGAATGCCACATCATTTTTTTCTTTCTTATCTGACAGTTGGAAATTTGGAGACACTGCATGTGAAAAAGAATAATGTTACACTTATTTTGAGCAATTGGCAGACATGGCTGGAAGTCTGATATGATTAATACCTTAATAATAGGGCCCCAGTAAATTAGTCCCAACAGATTCACAACCTAGAGAGAGTGCCAAGATACTAATAAGAGTTAAGGTACTTTTATTAGCTAGCAAATTCCATTTTTAGCTTTGTGTTACCAAGAAGATTTTAAAATGCATTAAACTCAAAAGAATTAAAGAGATCTCTTAAACACAAGTGAGAGGAGAGGAAATGGTTGGAAGGACCTGTGAATACCCTCTCTGAGCAGAAATAGCCTGAGATACCTATCTTCATATCCACTTACTCAGCAGCACCTTGAGCATTTTTCCTTAAGTATTCAGATACATGGAAATTTTTTTATTATTTCTCTTCTAGGCATCTGTGGAAGACGTGCTGCCACACTCAGTAGGGAAAAGCAAATATAAAGTTCAAATGCATACAGGCTCAGCTGCAAAATAGGACCAAAAAGCATCAAAAGGTTCTCCTTCTTGTGTTTTCTTTTATTCCTAAGGCAGCAGGAACATTCAGGTCCTTTTCCTTACCCTCACAAGCCATAAGGGAAGAGATGTCTTCACAGTGACAGAAATCCAAACTTATAGAAAGAGCTTATCTGTAGATCCTTTCTGCATCAGCCAGCAAGTGGATTGAAGTTCAACTCACACAAGAGTATCATTTCAGGAATTATCCTTATCCAGTTCCAGTCCAGGAAGACTTAATTACTGGCTATGTTATTTTTTACTTGTTTTCAGCATCTTTATGGATAGGGGTCTCAGCTGAGCTGATAAGAAACTGCAGTAGATCTGACACTGAGCTCAAGCTTTGCTCTGGTGACCTGCCAAGTACCAACAGCAGACAGCTCAGCCATGATCTTACCTGGTTATTCACATTGGAGGATCAGAGGCAGTAGCACAGGTGCTGGCCACTCCATATTTTTAAGTGGTTTTGCTCTTTAGTCTGGTGTGCCTTTACAGAATGGGTTATTCAGGCTCACATCTATAAAGCAGAGATGTTCACACATCAATAAGAACCTTATTGAACTGGGCACTGTGCATGTATAATATTAGAAACAGTCCCTGGCTAATAAATCTTTAGTCTAAATACAGAGAGAAAATGACAAGAAATAAGTGTTTCATAGGAATTTTGAGAATTAAAAAAAAAAAAAAAAAAAACCCGAAAAAAGCAGGGGGAAATACAGGTGTTGAAGTAAAGGCAGGTAATGTCGTTGAAACAGAATAGCAGAGTGCAGCAGTACTGAATTTGGTGTAACCACAGATGGTGAACCCCTGGAATGTGGAGAGGGAACGATGTGGTCACAAGGACAGGCTAAGGTGCCTTTCAATGTAAAGACTTTCATGGCTGGTAAAGGGACAAGTAGGGCCATCCATCCCCTGGTAAAAGGGGAATATGTATCAGCAAAAATTAAATGATAGATGTTAAAGTGTGAGAGAATAAGTTTTATAACAAATTGGGGAATGTAAACAACACTAATCCCAAACTGTGGTACGGAATAAAGGAAAAAAAATTACGTCAGTATGGAGGTGGGCATTAAGACTGCAGGCCTCCTTTGGATATGTTTAGATCAAACTTCTAATGCTGGAAAAAGACCCATCACTTTACAAGTAATACTAAAATATGTTGATTTTTCTTTTAAATTACCTTCCTTCAGAAGTTAATTTTTATAAACTACAGTTTTATTAAGAAAGTTGGTTAATCTACTTAATAACTGTGAACTTGCTTATTCATCTTCCAACTTTGAGAGGTCTTATTTTGCTTCCCAGGTCAACTTGAGAAATAATTTCATTTGAAAGCTATTACTGAATCATATTACTGGTTGCTGTTCATTATCTGCTGAAGAATTGATCCTGTGGATATCGACTCCAAAGTGAGTGACATTTAAGTTCTCTCAAATTGACAAAAGTGATCAGATATGTAAAGGGGTGATTTTACACTTTGGAAGTATTAAAGTGTAGCTTTTTCACATTTTGATTGCAATTTGAATTATTTCATTTCTTTTTTCCCTAAGTTCACTCAAGCCTAGAATTTGAGCTGATAAATCAATGCACTCCCCCACTAATGCTCCTAATGGGCACTCTCTTTGAAAATTAAACATTCTAGTAAATCGCTCAAACACAGTCTTGAAAGGCTAAACACAGATTTGAAATCTTTCTCATGTTGGGTAAGGCTGTCTTGAGCTTTCAACATAATTGCAAAAATTACAAAGGCTTGAAACTAAAAATACATTATAACAACCAGTTTCATTGCTATAGTCACAATGATTGTTATGATGATCCAAATACCCACCATTGCATTAATAGAAATTTTAAATTCCTGCATGCATTATTTTTAAAGCCTTGTAGGCCATGTCCTCTTCAAAGTTTCAGAAATACTCTTCGTTACATAACAGATGAACAAACAGCACAATGTTCATCTGCAGATCCTTTCTTGTCTACTCACTGTGAGTAGCAATATCTTTCTCGCATTATCAAAAGACTTATTTTTTAATGCTCAGTTAAATCAAGTGAGCATGAACTAAGTATTTAATGCATACAGACTACCTGAGAAAAGTCTTTGTTTTAATTTTACTCCTGTTCATAGCTGCAAGGAGAGATCTTATTTAAATGTACAATGTGAGTGTAACAGGACATGTATTTTTAGAAGCTCCCCAATTGTTTTCCTATCACACTGCTCAGCCTATTCAATTACCTATTTCTTCTGAAAATGCCAGTTGTCCCAAACTCTTTGATGTCCACTGACAGCAACTGCTAGTAAAGCAATTCACCCAGTGATCATGAAGACAGTCCATGCAGCCACTGCAATAGCACTAAGCACTGCTTCACTGCCCTGTAACACTCTTGCCAGCCCAGTATTTAGTTCTCAAATCTCTCACACATTTCAATGCCTCCTTCCTCTTCTTGTCACTGAAAAATATGAAATAAATCTTCAACCTGTTTGACATGTTAGAAAGCCAACATTATTAACAGTGCTGGAAGTATGGGGATTGCTCATAAAGCAATGCATACTCAGCAACTTAAATACATATTCATCACATTTGTATTACATATTCATTACATTGCCTGAATACATGCATTTAGGCTAATTATTTCTATGGACTTATTTGGATATGGTTCTGGATCTTTTGATGCATCTCTTCTCCTTGAGAGGGTCTCAAACATGTGATCAAGTCATAATGTACTTCCCTTTGCTCTGACACACAATCCTTGTTCGCAGAACTAAAACATCTGTTAGTGCATATTAATCACTGACGTAGGTAAATAAATAAGCATTTCCTGGCACAAGAATATTCATCACAGATATAGAGATCAAACACCATTGCACTGAAATCAAAAGAATTTTCCAACACCGTCCCCCACTGCTCCATAGACTTCTTTAAAAAAGTGACTTATGATCTGGTTATTAAAATTATTAGAGAAATACCTCTGCCCAAATTAAGGTGCAAAGGAGACCATTTGTCAATGGCAATAGTATGGCTTTTATTTAACAGTAAGTGTGAGGAGAGACAGAGAAAAAATAGAAAAAGGGAGAGTGGCCAAGATCCCTTATGCAGATTAACTCGCAGTCCAAAGTTCCCATCAGGAGGTATATTCAGGTAAGTGTGGTCTTAGGTGGTTGCAGCTTCTTTATACAGTTTTTCCATAATGGGCAAAAAGTTCTTCATAACAGTGTTTAAGCCACTAACCATAACATTTCAGTCTCTCACACTTGTTCCATAATGCTCTCCTGTAAAACAACAAACTCCTGTCATCTGTCATTGAATCCTTTTCAGAATTGTGGTGCTCCAAAGGGACACCTGCTGTCATGGATCAGACAGAAATCTGGGAGGCAGGAGTTTCTCACACCTAATTTTGACATTAATTAATATTTTTCTTTAGTTGGTCTGTGGGTATCTCAATTTACCACAACTTAAAGGCAAAGAGCTGTGGCCTTGTAAACACGTTAATATTGTAAAAAGGAGCTGTTCTCAAAAGCAAAAATCAGAAAGAGCTAAAGGCATCTTCTGCAGTAAAACTACCACTCAACAGGTCACAGGGGCACTACTTGAATTACTCAAAATGCTCTAAAAGTTGTAAGTACCACCTACAGCACATTGCTATTAGGCTAAAAGCACACTGTAATAAATGGTGAAACAAACGTTGTTTCTTAATTTATGAGGATTAGGGGAGCATTTTGCTTTCACTCACAAGGATAATAATAATCATATTAACTCAGAAGATTACAGCTAAACAGAAGATATATTTGGAAATAATGTATGTAATTTCTGCATTGTGTATTTCAAATCTGGGGAGAAAAACTACCAAATGAGGCACTGAGTAGCAACAATGGAACACTGCACAATTGGACAGCTCAGAGATTGCCTCAAATTGACTGGATATACTGAGTTACTTGCTGGCAAAGTTGCACCAAAGGTACAAGAGGGGAAGTATAAATATCACAAGACAATCACTTACACAGTTGAAATAGAGACTGTCACAGCAACAGCAATGGTATAAATCCCACAGGAGAGTGAAAAAAGCAATATGATACCTCTACTTTCTGCAATAACTTTATTATTACTATTTCATAGAAGAATCCTCCAGTGGAAAAAATATGTTACCCAGTTGTGCATGCAAGCAGGCTAGCTCATTGCTCCTCTTCAGCAGCCTGGTTTATAGGGATTAAAAGTCACTGAGCTGGTTTGTGACTGAGAAACAGCATTCTTCATATATTATGATTGAATAATTGAGCACATAATTTAAAGACTGCCATACCTTGTTTCAATCCAAAGGAATTCTGACCAAAATGTTCAAACAATCTACTGCCATAAGACTGTTTGTTTGTTAGTGTCTTTCAAATCTGAATATTTTGGAAAGCAGCTGACCTCAGGAACTGTAGTGAAATGCTTCAGCTTTGGCTTTTGTCCTCCATATTCTGCTAAGTTGTTCTCCTTATTTGTTGTCATTTTTATTCAGGAAGAAGCATATAAAAATAATGCATTATCCTATGCACCAGTGATTCATGGTACCCTGACAGTTTCAGCATCAGGCTCTCTAAGGCTTCATGTTTCATTCTATAAACAAACAAACTCAATGATGCATCCTTGCCTTCAGGTCCAGAGTAGACTTCTTGAATCTATCTATATTTTAAAATGTTAAAACAGATATTATATATATGATTTCCCTTTCTTAGAATAGAACTGTTACCAGCCAGAAAATATCAAAAACCTTTCTCTGAAGCCATATATAAAATTCTATTTGAATGGGATTTACTTATTTTTAGGTTTTTTACTTTGTTTGTCAGGTAAAAAAAATTGTTTGTTTGTTGTTTTTGGTTTTTTGTTTTTTTTTTTTACTTTGCAGTGTTAGCAGATGACACAGAAAGCAGGTTTGTTGTAACCTATCACCTGGCAGACCTAGTGGTCTGAATTGCTACAAAGATTTCCTGGCAGCAATTTACTACCAGTGCTTTCTCTTTAGAGTTAATGTGGCTTCCACACATGGAAAAGAGTAAATACAACTTACTTTTATTAAAATGCATATTAAATTGAATCTAGCTAAGTAACACAACCACTTTTCTTCCATTATAATGTATCTGATATAGTTTTGCTTAACACAATAAAAGCATACCCTGATCTGATTTATCATGTAATTATGTAAATTATCCATTATAAATTGTCTCTGTCAGAAAAAAAAATAAAAAGAAAGAAACGACTCTCCTTGAATATCATCAGAATTAGCCCTAGAAGGTTTAAAATTCAAGAAAAGAAGTACTGAAACCATGTCTGTTTCCCTCAGTATTTTAACCAATAGCCAGTAAGAATTATTTTTTGATTTATCTAAGTGAAGTACATGAAAACCGGCTTGACTCTCGGGAAAGTTTTAAACAGGAAGGATGATGAAACACTGCAGTTTAAGGAGAGTTGGGAATGAAAGACCTATTTAGCTGTGGTGCACAATGTACCATTAAGAGTTCAGGTTTCTGAACTCTTTTTTGGGGGAGATATAATTCTTCTACAGATTACCACATCTGCAAAATTCCAGTATAACCTTTCCATACAAAGCATTCTTGTAAAGGAGCTATAGCATCTCTCATTAGCTCAACTTTCACACTGGTGTAATTCCATATGGGCATTATGGGATAGAAGAGGACACCAACTATAAATGAAAGGATGAATCTAATTTGAAGCTAAAAACTTTGAGTGTAATAAATATGTAGAACCAGTTTGAAACCAGATACAGACATGAGGAGACAACAAATCAGAGAAATGGCCACAAAAAAAAATGCACTGGTTTTATTCCTACATCTGTAGTCTACTTTTAAGTGTTAAAGATAATAGTTTTCATTATGTTCACACATATGATTTAAATAATGAAGAATTAGTAATATGAAGCTTCCCACTGCCTTGATCTGCCATTAAATCTCTGCAAGAAAGCAATGTGACACAGGTTGGCAAATCAGTGGTGTGAAAATTAATGAGTTTTCTCTATGCTGATCAACAGTTGCCCTACCTCTACCAGCAGGTGATTTATGTTCACCTTAAACACTTTAGGTGTTTAGTCTAAGCAAATTGAATGGCATTTTTGTATAGGGGAGTGTTACAACATTTGGTCAGTTGCATAGGATATGTTTTAAAGTAATATCACCTCCTTTTTTCAAATTTTCTATGTTCCCATTCCTTCTGTTGCATACCATTTTAACACATAATCTTTTAATCTTTTAATAATTCTATAAACATGAAAATTATCTTAACCTTTTCTGACCTTGCTATTGCAATCTGTAAATCCAGGTTATTCATTTGCTTCAATACTCAAAAGTAGAAAATAAACATTAGTCCTGGTTCCTAAATGACTAATATTTGGTGCACTTCAACAGCCAACTAAATGAGACAGTCTGGTGATAATTCAATATTCTCTGGATTAGGTGTGACTGAAGCAGACAAATAAACTCAGGTTGAGAATGCACAGTAAATTCAATGCAATTCAATAAAGTCTATATGGGCAAAAATATTTTACTAGAAGTTAGATACCCTGGAGGACAATACACTTCCAAATAGTTGTTTAAACAGGAAATACAGAGTTCTGAAAAAAATCTTTTATTCAAGCAAGCTACTTTAAATGTAGCTATCATTAGGAGAAATTTCTTAGATCCAAGATTTTAAAAAGAATAAAAAAGAGAGATAAAGCACTCAACTACATCCTGAAACTAATCAGATAAAGCAATCAGGTAAATGTTTAGAAAGTATATTAGTAGGAATAGTACTTCTTTCTTTTTTCTTTTTTTTTTTTTTCTTTTTTCTCTCTCTCACACACAGATACACTCTTATATCAGTGGAATAATTATTCACAGAGTTCAATTAAATAGACTTACAACAAGCCTTCTTTATAGCTGATCCTAAGGGAAGTCTACTGACATTAAGGAGACAAAGTGCAGTTCCCTGCTTGGGATGAGCTCTAATGAGCAGGAGAAGCAGAAGGATGTGGTCAGGCCAGCACAGGTGGGATCCAAATCCCCACTGCACAGAGGCAGACAGGAGCCTGTGTGGGTGTGTGTGCCCGTACACAAGGGTGTATTCATAAGGGTTGGGGTTTTTCCCAATAAAGCAATAAAAGTTGGATATCTGTCTGCACTCACATTTGACACAGAATTCACTTTGCCATATTTTCCTTATATATTCTGTCCTTGATTAACCAAACTAATATTCATCAGTTTCTAGTTATATCCAATCTGCCTTCCCCATATTGCTTCAATAAAAGGTACAGACACAAAACAAAGGTTCTACTAAATCTACAGGAATTTAAAAAGAAAAATCAAAGTAAATGCTTGTAATTCTTTCATGTTTATTGCAGCTTTATTAAAATGCTTAGCTATCCAGACAGGAATTCAATTTCTGAATCCCAAAGCATTAAAATTTTATCATTAGCATTTCTGACAGATCAAAAATATAAATATCACCTGTATTTTATTCATACTCTATAATCTCCAATTTTTATTATAATGAGAAATATTTTATGGTGATCAAATTGAATAGTAATATTATTTCAATTACTAGCAGAAAAATAAGAAAACCTATGTTCAAAGTGAGAATTTTAAATTGTATAAAATTAATTTTGACTAGGACCATAGATAGAACATATTGCCTCAAGACTAAGATTCAATGAAATCTTCAGAAATAGTGTATAATTACTACAAGTACTGCATATCAAGTGTTTTGCAGTAGAACTGTACTGTGAGAAAGGAAAAGAAAATTCTTCAAAGGAAAAAAACCTGAAGCTAGGTAAATTTAGACCTGAAACTGAGTGTAACACCACTGGTAGTTAATCACCTGAACAATTTAAGAGGGATCTAGGAAATATGGATTGGACTCTTTCTACCTCTTCCCCTTTATCCACTCCCTCCACATTCCCAGCTTGCTGTAGGAAGAAGGAAAAAGTATGAACTTAAACCGTTCAAAAAATCTGGATAGAATTTTTCTCTTCTTAATGCAGTCTCACATATGCTTGAAATATATGAAAATGTCAGCTAGAAATTTGATTATAATACAGACATTTTCAACTGACTGGAAGGCTGAGAAATAAAATATGAAAAAGAACCTGAGCAAACAAAATATTTTATTTTATAACATGTTAAATTTGTAAAATTAAAAAACAAACAAACAAAAACCCAACAAAATATCCCTAAACAACCAAAAAAAACCCCCACCAATAATCCCAATGGCTTTCAGGTAACTAAATCTGGACATCTGCCATGTAGATGCCTGCAGCTAAGAAAATTTCCTTGTGGTCAGTGAAATCAAGTATACAATTGACTTCATCCCTTAAAAAAAATAATTCTAATATAGGTATTATAAGGCTGGAGTCTTACAGAGTTTCTTCCTCTGTGTTGATGATAGAGGAACTCTAGATACCTAACTAATCTGCACACCTGTGCAGCAGATCTCTTTGGCATCACTTTTTGTATTGTAAACACATTAAAGCAGTACAGCAGTGATCAAATTTTTTTTTTTTTACAGTGCATTTCAGACTGCTACAGTTCTGATTTTTTTGTTTTCTTGTGTCCCAGTAGACTGCTCCAGAAATTCCAGTTTCTCACAATAATTATAAAAGATGCAAGAATGTCTGCAAAGTTTTGAAATTCCATTAATATGTCTAATATATCTGTTAATTTATTAATTCTGCATTTGATAGTACTATCTTAAGTATTGTAAGGTACAACTCTTTTTTCTCAAATTCAGACCACTAATATGATATGCATTTATCTTTTCTGTTATCCAGATGTGAGATACCATATTCCATGTCATAGCACAAATCTAGGAGATATATGTACATACCAATATATATTGACTGCAAAAGAATCAAGTGTAGGTTTTCTGTCAGAAGCTTTATGAGTCCAACACTAAAGACATTTTTATAATGCCAGACCATGGCTTGTGAAAGAGTCTCAGGGGTGGCCAATGCATAGCTGAGGTATTTCATATCAACTCATTTAATAGTATTCTATGAAACAGAAAAAGCAATCCAACCCCAAACTAAAGGGAAAAAATAGGCACGAAATAAACAAACAATAGAAAAATCAAACTATGGGTTTCACACTTAGAAATAGAATTTCTATTACCTGGACCTTTACCACCAGTAAATAAATAGATAACTCAATACTCATCTGAAAAATTGTGTAGTCACTATGTAGTAGGTTTTTTTTCCTGTAGACCCTTCCATAGCCATATAAATGATCTCCTGGTGCCTGCTGTATTCATTTTCTAAAGGCAGTTCTCTTTATTCCTAGCATCCACAACAACAAAACAAGACTTTAACTTGCATTTCTCCAATTCAGTGCAAAGACCTAATTTCTGAAAACCAGAATCTTTATGTGATAGAGTTCTAGGGAACTTGGTGTTAAGAAATGCTTAAGACAAACAGTGCTGCCATATTTAGCATAAGAGTGGCAAAAGCATATTTCTAGTCCGATAAGTGAGAAAATCATAGAAAACAGGCTAAGAGATTTGTATTCCCTGCAATGCATAAGCAACTGCTCATGGCTAGTGATATATTTCAAGCAATTTGGAGCCCTGACAAGACAATCAAATCTAATTGACTTCAGTTCATTATCAAAATCACAAAAAATTTGAAAATACCTTCAGAAACCTTGAAAAGTAATGTTGACAATGAGTGAGGATTTTGTCCAGTTCCTGCTGCCAAAATGGGCACCATACCTCAATTCCAAAAATAAAATAAGCATTCTGCATCAACAATTCCAAAAGAGTGACCAAAGAGGGCAAAGGAAGCCGATGTATGCTTACAGGTGGATGTCTGATAGAGTATTTATGTGATAATGGGAAAAACTTCAGAGTGTAAAATCAAGCATTCCTGCAAAAAAAGAGGGAATTGTTATTTTGCATTATTTTCATAAATGACTAGAGTTTAATAATATAGCTTAAACCTATATAGAACATTTCACAGTCCTTTGAAACTACATGTATTCTAATTTTGTCTTAAAAGACAATAGGTCTTGTATTTTGGAGAGTTTCTTTTTTGACATCTCCCTCACTTTTGATCTTGGCACTGTCTCCTTTGGGTATATTTCAAATTTTTCACTTCTAAAATGTCTTGAAGATTAGAAATGAACAAGCTATCCTTTTCCAGTTCATACTCAAAGATCAGAAATTCTTTTCATTTACCCTTAAAGGTACAGCATGCTCTAAGTTCCTTCATTCATGGAACCTCCCAATGTTCTCTGAGAAGTGACTATGCTCGTGTCCAGTCTCTTACGGAAAAGGAAAACTCTATCTGAATAATTGTAAATTCTCAAATGAATGACTCTTGTCTCATTTCATAAAAGATACAATAGTCCATTTGAGTTTCTTTAATTTCCTTCCTTGATTATTTTACTTTAACTTCTTTGTTAGCCTCATCAGAAGATGCTTTGTTAGAAAAAATGCTATATACATAAAAATCTCCTTTCAACCCACTGTGCTTACATTAACCCTAAATTGAAAATGTCATATTAAAGCATCTATATACACAAAACTTAATTTCCATTAACACATCATAATTAATTTGTATTTCATTTTTGTCCTTCATTTGTTTCAGAAACATTCAATGTCATTCTAATACTTTGCCTTTAAAACAACAATAATGACAACAAAATTATGTTAGTTGTGTACTCCTGGTCTAGCCTGCTTTATCCTTAATCCTTTCTGAATATAAAATTACACTTACTTGTAAAGATCATTACTGAAAGACAAAAAAGTAATGCATTAGAAGTTTGATTATAGTTCATATTAATATCACAGTATTTTAAAATTCTACATACTATTTTTGTGCAAGATTCTATTCCCCAAACCAAATTACATGTGAACTCAGTAATGTTTCTCTTCTCCAAAATATCCCTTCTTTATAACATCCAGCAGCAAACACACTGACTTCAGTTCAGAGGACTAGATCAGATGATCATGGAATGGAATGAGGTTATGGAGTCCTTTAGTATCCGAACACCACTCTGATAGAACACGATTCCAAAACCTTACTTTTCAGTTGCTGCTTCTTAAATCAATGCAGAGGAAAAATAAAGTGTCCACATAATCACAGTCTTAGATTTGAAAGGTATGGACCACCAAGCCCTCTCACAATTTCAGAAACTGTCCCTTAGATGCTGCTCCCTTGCTCTGTAAAAAAACCCAACAATTAAGACAAGCTAGACAGCAAGCCATGGAAATTCATTAAAACTATTTTTAAAAGGAAAGAAATCACATTTTTTCTGATAAGGATTTTATATGAATATTGATGTGACAATATAAGAGAGAATACATCTTGTATTCTTGCTTGTCTTCCTTCTAGAATTCCTTGCTTCTTGCTGTTATTGTTTTGAGATATATAATTATAGCAAGCACAAGTCTAAACTGGCTAACTTTAGAACTGCCAAATACTTGAAAAAACAAATAATTACTGATATGAAATTCAGTACAGAAATAAAATATTCTCATAAATACATACAAAAAAATCTCACAAAAATATTGTCAGGATTGTTTTCATAAAATAATATAAAACGCATTTAGTGATTTTGATAAAGTTTTCTGGTGGATACTATAAAGAAATCTTGCTTTCATTTTCCAGTTACAGATATGTAATTATATCTGACACTGCACTCATTTGTTGTTTTGTTTTCAGGTGAATCAAACAAAATCTCAACAAGAATAAATTATAGAATTAGCACACCTTTGTTATTCATTCTGCTGGAAACCACTCAACACTTGGTAGCTGTCAAAAGACAAGGTAAATGTAGATAGTATTAATAAAACCACTGAAACCAGGCTAGAATTTATTCATCACATCAGATGCATAAATGTTCCAGGATGTAAATTATTTTGCTCAACTTTTGCCACATTTGAAAAAAAAGGGCAAAGTAAATGCAATTTACAATTATTTAAAAATGTCCAGGTGATAGGATTCTAGAGATGCTAATATATGTCCATGAGTTAAAAAGGAGCTCAGATGACAAGATGTGACTAAACACTTAATTTGTAAACAAATACGCCATCTTCCCTAGGAATTCTACCCCTTGAAAACTGTTACCCTCCCATCTTAGAAGGTATAGAGGGACAAAGAACAGTGACTCAAAACATATTTCCATATAGGAATGACTGAATAAATTATTTGTCTTTATTGGATAAAAGACAATCGAGACAGGACATCACTCTCTCACGTGTGGGTAAGAGAGAGGAATAGGGTATGATTATTCACTACTTCCTTTGCTACAGAAAACTGGTCATACCCAGTGAAATTATTTGATAACAGGCTCAATTCAGACAAAAGAATGTCACAAAATTCTTTGTTGAATTGAAAAAGGGATTAGTTTGGTATATGGGGAAAAGTCCGTCAGCAGCTATTAAAAATGAGTCTTGTGCCTAACCTGCAGCTCAGAAGTTCTTAATCCTCCTGATTGTCAGAAACTGATAGGATATAAAGGAAAATTGCTTTATAATATTTTCCATTTTCCCTTAATCTTTCTATAAGATTTTTCTGGTTGCTACTGCTGCAGACTAGCTATTGGACTAGACAAACCTGTGGTCTGACCCTGGGCAGCTGCAGAACTGCACTGGTTTTCAGAAGAGAGAAAGAGAAAAAAAAGTGTACTGATATCAATCACACAATCTTTACATAATAAGTAATAATGAGAAATGATGATTTAATTAATGTAAACAAATTTTCTTTGTTTTCATACTACAGTATTATTAATATTTATTCTGTAATTTTGGTTGCCAATTTTGGATATTTAAAATTATTTTCAATATCAGTATTCCTGTTGCAGAACATTTCATGCTTAATTTAGTTCACATTTATTGAACTTTACTTCCATTTTATTCCTCCAAATACAATACAGATCAGTGTAGAAAGTTTGGTGTTGAAAAGCAGTCTTACTACTGAATTTCTAAGCTGCTGGGGATTTCACATAAAGCAGAAAATTGCTCTTTTCAATCCCTTTTTTGAATCCCTGATTTAGAGACTTTATATATTCCACCCATGTTGCCTTAAATTACACATGCTGAACAAGTATAAAATATTCAAGTAATAAGACCCCAGAGGGTCCTAATCAGTCACACAGAGACAATATTGGTGTCCTCCAAGGTTCAGTACTGGGCCCAGAATTGTTTAATTTATTCATCAATGGCTTGGACAAAGGGGCAGATGCCTCTGCAGCAAGTTTGCCGAGGATGCAGAGCTGGCAGGAGTGGCTGACGCCCCAGAGTGCTGTGCATTCCTTCCGAGGGACCTCACCACATTGGAGACGTGGGCAGAGCAGAGCCTCCTGAAATTCAACAATGGCCAAGGCAGGCTCCTGCACCTGGGGAGGAACAGCCCCACACCCAGCACAGGCTGGGGGCTGGACAGCCAGAAAGGGGCTCTGCAGAGAAGGAGCTGAGGGTTCTGGTGGACAATAAGCTGCCCAGGAGCCAGCAGTGTGTCCTTGTGGCCAAGAAGAGGGTGTCCTGGGGTGCACTGGAATAACACTGCACAGATTGAGAGAGGATCCTGCACCTCTACTCAGCGTTGGTGAGGCTACATCTGGAGTTCTGTGTCCAGTTCTGGGGTCCTCAGTACAATAGAGACAAGGAGCTCCTGAAGTGGGTCTGGCAGAGGATGTCAAAGATGATTAAGGGAATGGAGCACCTATTTTTACAAGGAGAGGCTGAGAGAGATGGGCTTGCTCAACCTTGAGAAGGAATGACTGAGTGGGAGCCTTATCAATCTATCTAAGTATCTGAAGACTGTCATTAGTGAGGTTTACCAAGGGACCAGTCCTGTTTAATATCTTTACTGATGATCTAGATGAGAGGTTTGAGTGCACACTCAGTCAGTTTGCAAATAACAGCTACAAGCTGGGTGAGAGAGTTGATCTGCAGAGGGTAAGAAGGGTCTGCAGAGGGATCTGGACAGCTGGATTCATGGGCTGAGGCCAATGGTATGAGGTTCGACAAGAGCAAATGCCAGGTACTGCACTTGGGTCATAACAAGCCCCTGCAGCCCTGAAGGCTGAGAACAGAGTAGCTGGAAAGCTGCCCAGTGGAACAGGACCAGGAGTGCTGGTTTACAGCAGCTGAACATGAGTCAGTGTGTGTCCAGGTGGCCAAGAAGACCAATGGCATCCTTGCCTGAATCAGAAATAATATGGCCAGCAGAGCAATGGAAGCGATTGTCCCTCTGTACTCGACATTGGTGAGGCTGGATCTGGAGCATTGTGTCCAGTTCTGGGCTGCTCATTACAAAAAAGACATTGAGGTGCTGAAGTCTGTCCTGGGAAGGGCATGGAGCTGGTGAAATGCCCAGAGGGTAAGTCTGTGAGAAGCAGATAAGGGAGCTGGGTGTGTTTAGGCTGGAGAAGAGGATGCTCAGGGGAGACCTTGTTACTCCCTACAACTGCCTGAAAGGAGTCTGTAGCCAGGTGGGGGTCAGCCTCTTCTCTCAGGCAGCTGGTGAAAGGACAAAAGGAAATAGCCTCAAGCTGCAACAGGAGAGGTTCAGATTGGACAGCAGGAAGAATTTTTTCACGGAAGGATGGTTAAGCATTGGAATGGGCTGCCCAGGTGGTGAGGGAGTCACCACCCCTGGAAGTGTTCAAGGAACAGCTGGACATGGCACTTAGTGCTATGGTCTGATGACAAGGTGGTGAAGGTTCAAAGGTGTGACTCAATGACCTCAGAGGTTTTTTACAACCTAAATGATTCTGTGATTCTGTAAAATCACATCCAAAAGGATGGAGCCTGGTTTTTTGTGATGCTAAGCAATGAGACAAGAGGCAGAAATAGGACCACAGGCAGAAACTTCCTGATGCACAGGAAGTTCCATCTGAATATGAGGAAGAATTTCTTTACTGGAACAGGTTGCCCAGAGAGGGTGTGTAACTAGAGATATTCAAGGACCAAACCATCTGGATGTGATCTTGTTCAATGTGCTGATCCTGTTTGAGCAGGGAGGTTGGAACAGATGACAACCCATGGTTGCAACCTTACCCATTCTGTGATTCTGTGATTCTGTGATTCTGTGTCTAAAGGGACAGGTCCACTTCCAGTTCTAGTAAACTTTGGTTTTGTCAATTGATAAAGATGAAGAAAATTTTTATTGCAGTACTGCCTATACCCTTTATGCCTTCCTCTGTGGTTTGATGAGGGATTTTGAAGCTGATGGAAGAGGGAAAGATTTGAGAATCAAATTAATTTGGATTTTGTTTTGGTTTGGTTTGGTTTGGTTTGGTTTTTTAAAGAAATGGATTATATCTATTTTGAAAACAAACTGCTCGATTTCTTTAAGCCTTTTTCCTTAGAGAAAAAGGGAAAAAAAGTAAAAGAGAAACGAAGAATTACAATGGCTTTTCATTTAATTTCACTGTTTAGTAATATAATCCCGAGGCAAATACTAAGAGAATATTCATTTCACAGAAAAAACCCAGCATTTATGTCTGAATCAGCTCAGAACTTGCAGTGACACCCCGCTGATTTTTTAATAGAGAGGTAAACTGAAATCACTACTCATGAATTAAAAAAAAATAATAGGATAAGCATTCACTTTTCAGAAAAATAAGTAGGTGGTTTGTAGGGCTCTTCATTTGTAATGGTTTGTCTTCTGTAGTAGATCATAAAGCTCAAGCAGCATCAAGTCTCATCAGAGATTTGCATATACTTTGCCAAAATTGAGTACACTTAAGTCTTTCAACTTTTTCTGAACTTACCCGCTGCCTTTGAAATCCAAAGCTGATTTTCTAGTAACTTCAGCTGGAGCAGGTTCTGATTTGAAGCTATCCTTGTGCAAGTTTGGAGCATTTCATCATGCAGCAGCTGCCAATGAGGAGCAAAAGCCAAAGTCTGTGTGTTTTACTGCATGTGAAGCAGTGCCTGGAGGAGGCTCTGAGCGCACAGGAAGGTTCTGTCTGGGCAGCTAGCTGCACTTTACATCCAGTTATAAGAGCCATAAGTGTAATCAGGGGCATAATTTTGTCAATGTTTTTATTTCTACTTGTCAACCACTGTTTTATTTCTGTAGTTTTCCCTTAGCTTTTTCTTTCAGGTAGGTCATTCTCATTGCTGGTACTAGAATTGGTTTTGCATGTATCGTCCTGGGGAATACATAACTGTTAGAGGTGCTCTCTCCAGGTTTGTTCAGATGCTGCCCCTGTGCCCACAGCCTACTGCCAGCAGGCACTTCCCTCAGCTTAGGCCAAGGCTGCACATTAGATAAAATGTTATTCATGGCATTCATTTCGCTATTGGGTTGTGTTTCATATTCATATCAAAGGGACACCTGAGAACAGTAGGATTTACCAGGAACTTTCAGAAAAGAGATATTGTCTTCATTTCATACTGGTACCTAAATACAAGCCAGACATAAAAAAATAAACAAAATATGGGCAAAAAGGTACATTTCCTGATGCACATAAAAGTATACTGGACTAAGTCTGGAAAATATAGCAGTGTACCTTGGGGAGTATTTCAGTACTAGCAGAGAAACAGCCTAGAAAATTTATTAGATTTTATCCAGCCCTACCTGGACTGACTCAGAAGGGCTTATGGCTCCTTAAAGCTTACTGCCTGGCTAAGGAACTTGTCCTGGCAGTGCATATACTATATTGCTACCAGGTAAATTCTTGGTGAGGCTTTCTACCTGTGATGAGCACAGAAAAGGGTTGTGGGGTGAAAAATGGGACCTGCATCTTCCCAGGGGCTGCAAGAGGTTACCCACATGGCATGCCAGGAGGGGATATGAAGAGCAGTGTGCCTGTGAGGACCCCTGTGATGTGTATGGATGTGTGGGTGTATATGCATATGTACTAGAACCATTCAGCATCAGTTAAAAAGCATATTCAAATAATTGTGCATGTGAATTGATTTTTCTCATTCATAATTTGGGTCTATCTGTTGTATTACTGATACTGATCCTCCCTCAACCTGTAGTTCACTGATTGTCAGTTATTTTTGTGTCGTTTATAAATCAATAAAGCACTTTGATATTGATTTGTTTTAAATGACATAAATGGATGTAATCTCTTCTCTGCAGCAAGGGCCATAAACAGAAGCATGTGATGTTTCTCTGAAATGTCTGAGGTGATTATTAGGTTAGATAAAGTGAGGTCTGTTCAACATGCCTGATGTGTGCTGAGTTTGACTCTGTCCTGTCACTCTGAAATACAATCATTTCAGAGTGACAGGACAGAGGTTCACTTCAGCAGAATCTGACAAATGCACTATGTTAATCTATAGATAATATTGAAATAAAACATTTTCACAAAGCAAAATCTGTCAGAAGCTTACTTGTCTGGTTCCATGTTCAAACCTCCTTTATTTAGCCCCATTAAGAAGACATCCTGATGCAAAAAATACCATGGTCTGAAGTAGTGTGCTTCTAATTTGCTTGTTAAACCTCTGGGGGTTTTGATTTATGCTTCAATTGTGCATTCTTTTTCAAATAAAAATTCTTAATGTTTTGTTATATCTCTTTTCTTACTGGCTAGACAAAATATTTACTTAAATATACACCAACTTGATAGCATCTTCACCATGGTGGTGTTCTTATTGCAATTTAATATTCAGGCTGCTAACCAAAATAGCTGATTCCAAAATAATGCTGGTATCCAGTCCAAACATTCCAACCAAAGCTACTGCTGTATTTTATGTGTATTCCCCAATTAACCAGACCCTCTTTTCCTTAAAAATCAGCACCATAAACTATAGGTCAGTAATGTGCTTATGCTGAACAAACAACTGAAGCCTAATTTTTTTCTGCTTACATTTCTGCAAAGCTAAATACTCAATACAGTTAATAGAACTCATCCTTTTCCCTGTACTTGCATTCTAGTGATAAGGATATGATCGGCTCTTCACCAAAGCAATCTTTTTTTTCCGTAGAAAGTTGTAGACTTTCAGTATGCAAGACTACATTAAGCTATCTAAATTACAATTTCAAGTCACCTAAAAACAATAATTTATTTAGCATCTAACAGCATAATGACATCCATGTAGATGCATCTTGACCTCTGCTCTGGGGCAGGTGTGTGCATGCCCACTAGCCATAATAAACCTCTTACCTGCCTTGGTTTAGTTCACTTCCAGTGAATGATATTCCATGTATTTTTTTTAATATTCAGTTCCATACTTTAAAATTTATATCAATATTTAGCCTAAATAATTCTCTCAGAAATGTATGTATTTCTCTTTCAGTATCTCTTTCACATGGTGGGTTGACATTTCTCTTTAGTCTTCTTTTTTAAGGACAAACAAACCAATTCTTTCAACTCATCTTGAAATTTCTTATTATATTTGTTACCTTCTGTGTTCTTTCCAATTTACATCTTTCTCCAAATGTGTTTCCTCCCCCCCTCAAGAAAAAAACTTTAAAAATCTTTATCAGTCTAGAACTATGTATATCTTGAATGCCCTACCCTTGTTGAGGCATACTAAAATATTTCCTTTCAATTTTGAAAAAATATCACATTTTTGTGGAATCATTTTTTGCAGTATTGTTGCTTAGTCTGTTTCCATTTTCTAATTCTGCTCCTCCTAATTCATAGTATTTATTCTCTTTGTCTTGAATCTTATCTTCTTTCTATAAATCATAACTTCAGTTTATTAAGACAGTTTTGAATTCTCATGTCTCTCCACAAAACAGCTATTTTAGAATGACTTACCAGCATAATGCATTATATTGCTTACTCTATCACCTGATCCATTAAGGAAAGCATCAAGTAAATTCAGATTCAGATCCAGAGCAGATTTCTGCAAGATTTCCCCTGAAATATCTTTGTGGTGAGGAGTAAACAAGTGACATTTCCTCCAGAAGCAGTTTTCCACCACAGTGTGTACTCATCTAGCAATGTTTGTGTGTACGCAAAGCACACTTGTCCGCTTTGTTTATGAAAATGTCACTCGGAGGTGTGTTGCAAACTTTGCTAAAAGTCAGGCTGTATCACATTCAGTGCTCCATCTGTCAGGCCAGTTAATTTGACATTGATGTATTTGATGCCCTTTTTCCACATTACTGCTCCAGTGCTCTTTGTCTGCAGCCTCCATTCCTTCTGCTATGACTGGTTCAAGATGCACAGAGCACCTCAGGACTCATTGGGGTACCAAGGGAAGCAGGGGAACTGAGGAAGCAGGATGATCCTAGACTGTACTGTGGTATGTGTTCTGTTCAAGGGCAGTCTGAAATAAATGCACACAAGCCATCTTGGATCCTCTGTGAGCCAGCCTGTGCCCTAATCCCACTCTCACTCCTGCAGAATCTTCCTGGACCTGTCAGTACTTTGATTCCCCTTTAAACATGAACCGATTTTACAGAAGAGCTGAATAACAAACTATCTTGAAGTAGTGAGAGAATGACACGTGCATGGAGGTCAATATTATGTGTTTTGAACACTCCAGGGTGAGGCAGAACTTATATTCAGGGCATTTGTTTACTGATTTGTGCTTTAATTGGTAAGTTACTTTTAAAATTGAGCTGGTAGCTCCTCAGTCATCCTTGAGAAGGAAGGTAGTGGGGGCAATCTGATCCAAGAACACTGACTAAATTGAACCTTAGTAAAGGCAGATGAACTCACAAATCCTGAATAACTGCAGTGATTGGCACTGACCTGTCCACCAAAATTAAGACTGAGGGCAGATTTTTGGAAGCCTGTGGAACTAAGGCAAAAAAAACCCCAAACCCACCAAACACAAGAAGCAAACCACCACTGCACTTTAGGCAAGGATGCATTTGGAAAGCCACTGAGATTGAATTGTTTTTTAATATAGAAGTTTATTTTTCATATTTCTGTTTAAGAGCTACTTTATCACCTAAATCCCTTTACTGACCCCAGTCTGAAGTTAGAGAGGTTAATACATAGAGCAAAAAATATAAATTATCTTCAGGGCTTCCTCATTGAACTGAAGTGAAAGGGCAGTTAGTTATTGCACATGAAACCCCTGTCATTGAGCTCAGGCCTGGCAGTCCAGTGAGACCAAGAGGAGTCTCCCATAAATGGATGGTGAGTTTCCACCTTCTGTTAACATCTCTCTAAATCAATGGCAGAACCCTTAAGGAGGATCAGGCTCAGGTCATGATCTAAGCTCCTGCTATTCCTGTCGAAATAGTTTTAATCATAAATCATTTTAAGATTTTATTCATGCTGAAAAGCCTGATAATTATGTAATGCATGAAGCTTATAATCATCTACATGTACCCTGCTTCAGCAGTTACATTAATCAGAGAATAACAGTTGTGCAGCAGCTCAAATGACTTACTAAATTGTACAAGCAGTCCACTTTTTCTTTTCTCTTCTAAGTGCTGGGTAACAATTATTGTTTAGTACATGAACAGGGCTATACAGCGGGTAACAAAACCTTAAATACTTTGATAAACACTTCCAATCAGCTTTTCCTGAATTTTGCCTGCTGTGTGCAAAAGTCTAGTACATTTGTAGAATGATTGTGCTGATTTGCTAAATCACAACCTGACTCTTAAATTGAGGGAATGGTCATAATCAAGAGCAAAAATTTTAAAAGACATGGAAAAGAAAACATACACAAGATGCTTGACCAACTGCAATCATTAGGTTAGATCAGATAATTACAAAAAAAAGAATATTTTACTACCTATTCTCAAACTACCAGACCATTCTTTCTCTGTTCCTCATGCTCCACAGAAGTTTAAATCTCCTAACTGAATAAACATTTTTAATATTAAAGTTATCCTTGTGGTTCCCCAATGCACTGCACCTAGCACACTGACGGTGTGTATCATCAGGGAGAAGTCTTAGATTCTGGTCCCTCCTCCCTTGATAATTGTTTTTTTAATTACATTTTCTAAGTAAAAAACATTTTAAAAGTTCAGGAAGAAACATATAGCCAATGCCTGTAAGTTTCTCTCTAGGTCTCAGCTCACTTCCCCACAGCTTGGAGCTCAACTAAATGAGTTCCCCTGTTCATAGCTGTGATTTTCATTATAATTATGCTAAGGTTTTAGAGCAATCATACTACAGCAACACAAACTTCTAAAAATACCCTTGTGATTTTTCACAAGTTCAGCCAGATACTTTCAAGGCATTGAGTATTTATTGTCTCTTCAAAATATATTCAGATTCATTTAACATAGCCAATTATGAGCTGCCTGAGGGGTTTACATAAACGCTTCATCAACTCTTCTGAAGTTAGTCCCATTAAATATGAATAAGTCCAAGCTGGACTTGTTATGTTACTACTTTGTGAACTTCCCCAGTGGGCACTCTAAAAAAATATTCAACCATAATGCATTAAGAAGTGTCTTTGTGCAAAACTGTTTCATTCTTTTTTTTTTTTCTTTTTTCCCCCTATTTCCTTTTTTTTCTTTTTTTAGCATAGAATGAAAAAACCCAAAGCACAGAGCCCAAATAGAATTTATTGAAATCTCTGGCTTATTTTGCATTTTCTGTTCCAGTGGTTTAAAAATCCTGTTCAAGGAAAAGACACAAAAGGGGTCAAAGTGCCTTTTGTAGCCAGTAGAACTACACAGATGAAGAATGCCAACAAGAAATTCTCCAACAGTTTGAAGTGTCTTGAAGCAAAGGAAACAATGTTCCAGCTCAAGTTCCCATTAAAAAAAATGTCTATTGCAATCTGAACATGTCAATTATATCCACAAATCTCATGTGATTTCTTCCACTTAGCAACATGAAATCAAGCAAGTAGAATTCCAGCGCATTACAGCACTTGAGCATATGCTTATATTTACCTCTGGACAACAACAGACTAATGAAAAATTTAATCTCTTCCTAAGAGCTTTGATTAATCCAATGATGAAGTGTTTAAGTAAAACCCGATTCCTAAAGAATATTTTTATAAAATACAATCTTCACTGTCATACAGAAAGAAATCCTCATGGATCTTCTTTAATCTACTATAACCAATGGGGATTTTATCCTGTGTTATTTTACTACATTAATAAGTGACAACTGACAAGTACACAGTATTTTTCTAGTGAAATTTTATAATAATAGACAATATAAAAACCAGTTGGAAGATAAAAAGTCAAGCCCTCTACCAGGGAAAATTTGCAAAACAAAGAAGAGAAATATTACCTATTGTTTTCTTACTGTCACTGCTCTTGTCATTTTATATCAGAGTTTTAAACAAAAGTCTTACTTTTCTGAAAAATATTTTATATTCCTATGAGATAGATATACATATACTTCTCCTCAAAAATTACTATATTTCTAATGCCTACTTAAACAGTTATTAAGGCAAAGACTTCATGTGGAATGCTTTAAAAACAGGATTAATTCTACCATGAAGCAGTACCTGGAAAATGCAAAGAATCCTATGAAACTGCACCCATGTCAGGTAAAAGAAAATATCATGCAAAATTTTTTTGTTGTTCTCAGTGTTGCAGCTGCCACATTTTCCTTTCCTCTGCCACCATTCAACAGGCTGTCTCCAAAAGTCCTAATAGATTTTGGCTGTGAGATGTATTTCATACAGGCTTAATTGAAGATCTTGGCCTGATCATTTGCTATGCCATACATATGCATTTTAAGTGAAGTGTAAGTAACTGGGACTCTTATTAACTACAGAAGAAATGCAAATGGATTACATAATCTATTTCTGTAATAGATGTATTTTGAGCCAATAAAATGACCTTTGAAAATTACTGAGATGCGTGAAAATGCCGTTTACTGTAATAGGAATCAGCAAAAGAAGGTGAACTCTAAGTGAGGCTTAACACTTATTTTTTTTAGAATCTAGGCAAGACTTAAAGTGTATGCTGTGAATATTTAAACATTTTAGGAAACATCTACAGTATATGTGCATCATGCAAAAGTGTTAAGCTTTTTTGCCTTCATATTTAAACCAGCTTGGTTTTACATTTAAACAACATTTTCTTATTAATTCTACATTAATTTCTAATCAGAAACAGAAGGAAATGCAGGGTGTTAGAAGATATTTGTGAAATTAGAATTTATTAGCACTACCCAAATACAAACATTTAAAAAAGACACTAACTTAAATATCTTATGATTTAAAGACAATGCAAATGGAGATTCTGTGGTCATTTTCTGATAAAGGTTTCACTAAACTGTAAAATTAAAATTAATTTTAAGGAAAATTTAGGTTCAAGATGTTGGAAAACATAGCATGTTCTCTTGTCACACTTTCCACTTCTCTTGAAAAACTGATGAATTTTCCAAGGGTCAAATTTTACAGCTGGGGGGCTTTAGAGGTGAAGTTGGGTTTTTGGTGAAATTTATTACCCAAGAATTTTTTTTATTTCCACAAATAATTACAATAGAAGTCTTTCTCTCAATCTTACTTAGAACTAAGATGAAATTCTGCACAGTACTGTTTGTGAGCAACTGGATTTTTAAAAATTTTCATAACTATGCAATCCACTTGAAGAAGAAAAAAATCAAAAGTATAGATCTGAAATTGAAGAGTGAAAATATTAAAGAATCACTGCATAGTCTTCAAAGTGAGCATGTCCAAAGTTATCAACTGACTCTTAGGAATCTAGCCAAGAGAAATCAAAACTTTTCTCATTTCTGATAGGTAAATGAGCAGAAATGCATAGAAAATAATATTGAATTTACCCTCTCATTACATGATGACAGTAAAACTTGACAAGGAAAATTAAGCAATTTTTAAAACTCAGCTTCACCGGAGGACAACAAATAGTAACTGTAGCAAGAGGATTCTATGCAATCTCAGTGAAAAGTCAAGATGTATTCCCACTCATGGCTGCCTTAGGAATTTACCATAGTCTGCATCTCATCCATGTATCACTGTGGGACAAAAGAGGAACATTTTGATCCTCTGCTTTACCTTCCAGGGAGCTGCATTGACACTTTTACATGATTTTTATGTGCCTTAATATGGCTGTGTGTTGAGTGCTCTCAAATCACAAGAAAAATGTCAATGGAAGTTTCATACATCTTTAGCCTAGAAAGGACAACACTGATAATTTTGTCTGACTCCCTGCATAAAGGAGGACATTATTTTTACCAAGCAATTCCCAAATGAAGCACATTACTTCAGGGTGAACTAGACAACATCTTCTGGAAAACAATTCAGTTATTATTTCAAGTATGGAAGTTTCTACTTTTATTCCCAGGAAAATGCCTTCATTTTTAACTCCTATCACCAATCATTTCTAATGGCAGCTTGTTTTTATTTTTCAGTTTTGATGTTATTTTATATTATATTATGAGACATTACAAGGTTGTTTTATTTACTTAAGGGCCCTGAGGAAAGGCTGAGATGTTTGGGGTTTTTTAAAATGTTTTCATAGGAACTCACTCATTTATAAGGATTCAGTCTCTTAATATTCTTACCACTAGAATTCTTTAATATAACTCATTTGATGACAATTCATTCTTGTCTCCATTACTGCTTCTTTCTTGTCTTTGAAAAATTTTTGATTTTTTTTAAACTTTTATTATTATCTTGGAAAATATTAACATCTTTCTAACAAAGTACATCCAGAAAAGGCTCAAAAAGTCCTTTTAATCTAGTAAAGAATTTTTAGTAATGAAAGCAATTGTGTGACCATATTAGATTTTGCTGATATACTTTGCACTTACTCACATTTCACACATATGCTTAAAATCACTCACACTGATCAACATCATGTAAAAATAGAGTGGTCCAAGTTTTTCACAGCAAATGCAGCCAACTGAATGACCCTGAAATGACAACAGAATAAAAGGTATTAGGGAGCTGTAGAGTGGGGCCTTAGCCTTTTAAACAGCATGATGTTATTAGTAACATTACTGTTTTTATACAAAAACAAAGAAAGAAGCCCAGTGTAGAAATGTCCTCAAAATCAGGATGTAACAAGCAGATGATGGAGACACTAATTTGATCAGTATGTTGATAACACCATATACACCTTAATCTAAAAGTTGTTTTGGAAAGTTGTGTTGCAATATCTATTTCCAAATATCTATATTTGGAAATTATTTTTGCCATCAAAACATTACTGTAAAAACTGCACAACAGTACAATATTTTTCACCAATATAATCCTGTTTACACATATATATAAACTTAATTTCAATTTGGAAAGCTCTATTTTAGAAAGGGGGAAATAGGCAAATCCTTCCTATGACCGACTAAGCCTAAGATTCACTGAGAAAATAACACAGTGAGCTGCTGAGTATGGGCCCATGGTGACAACAGCATGACAAAGGAATGCAGACAAATTCTAGAAATATTGCTAAATCAGCCAAAACAATGCATATTTTCAATGTCATTTTTTGAGCTGCACATTTCTTGAATTGCTACATTTCTTGAAGAGTACATTGTATTTTGAAAGCAAAACTGGGACCTGGCAAATTGAATTCCTTAATCAATGGATCCGTAAGAAGCTATTTGTTAATGTAGTGTTTGGATGTGGCATGATAGATATTTAAAGTGGTGATTTGGGCAGCATGAGCAACAAATCTTGTATTGGCTTTCTGAACAAAGGCAATCTCATTGAGAATTCATGATTATTCAAAAAGCATAATTGCCATCAGAGTAAATCTGGACATCAAAGTTTAAGTAAAAGAGGAAATAAATGATTCATAGATCAAAACCACTAAAAACTGCAGAATAATGACCACAGTACAATAAAAAAGGCCATCAAACAATACACACAGTAGTGTTCCATGGTTGACTAAAAATAAACGTTTCCTGTTCCTTAGGCCAATAAAAACCCCAAACTAATGTCCATCTTATTGTCAGAGTCACAGATTAACTAACCAACACAATTTCTAACTTATCCATTAATTTTTATATAGTATGGATGTTGCCAGAGTAATCCAGATCAATTCCAGAGCTGATCTTCATATCAGAGTACTAATGCTGGTTTATGGGACTTTCTCAGGGCTGCAAATGCTAGAAGGAAAATAATATCTGAAACTTACTTAGTTCAAGGTCTCAAGAAAAAAAAGGAAGTAAGAGCAGGTTAGTGAAAGGGGATGAGATCTCATATTTCAATTGCCATGCCTAGGGCTATCTCTTTATTTTCCAGATGCATTTTCCCATAAATATGCACAGAGCTCTTTTTCCTTCTGTGCAAATGAGACCTCTTCTTCCAGGTGTCTCCTTGCTCCAACCCAGAGTCCTCACTGCACCACTCAAAACACGATGTAATTTAAGTGGTTAGAGGGATCCAGCCTCCTCAAGATGATGAGGACCCCGAATGAAGGCTTTTGGGGTTCTTTTGGCACCATAGTATGCTGGAAAAAGTGAATGTTTTTCTCTGTTAGGTATGTAACCACAGCAGAAGGAAGGCTAGGCAGCCCAAGTCTGGCATGAAGTGTCCTTAGTTTCTGCTCTCAATCCCCCACACAGACATCAGAGATGTGAGGCACAGCTTCAGTTCCTGTGCTGGCTTCCAGATGTCTTCACAGATTCCTTCTTCTTTTCACTGTCTGTAAGACAATATGCCAGGTCTACTGAGGCCGTAGGTGTGAGCACAGTGTCATCATTTTATTGCAGATCGTATTTGGATGCATTTTAATGACAATTGCCAGTCTTTTCAGAGGATAAATTCTAAAAGCTTCAAAAATCAAAGTAATTGACTAAACATCCTGCTTTTCTGTCTGGGCATAATGGCACTGGGAATGTGGAACACCATGCCCAGTGATTGAGGCACACATTGCCATACTACTCCTTTTCCCCCAGAGACCACAATGACTGTTTGATAAGATTGAAACTATTTTTCAAACAAGCTCTTATTACTTGTGTTACTGTAAAAATGTCATTGTATAGTAAAGTCAAACAAAAAAGACCCCTTAAAGAATTAATTTTTGTTAGTGAAGGTTAAGTAGGTTTCTCAGTAGCAACTATGAAGATTTTCACCTCAGTGTATGCATGTCTGTCTTAAGCTGTTGGATAATAATTCTAGGAATTTTTAGCATATTGAGTTAGCTGAATTCTATGTGAATTCCAGGGGAATCTTCTGCTCATTTCAGATGATAGAAGAGTTTTCAAAAGCTGAGATTTTTCTGCAGAAATAGGAGGTTTTTATTTCTACGATTATGAAATGCTATAGTTGCACTTTACACTAAAATGGGGGATTATTTTTCTCAAAGAGCTTATCTGTGTTCTTCTGTTTGCATTCTCCCTGATCTATTTGCAATACTCATTGTCTTTTTTTCTTGGTATTGAAAATATGTTTAACAAAGTTTTGCATGCACAATTCAAAGAAGGGTAATTATTTATCAGCCAACGTATTGTAAATTGTTTCTTTTATGCCATGAGACAGAACATTTGCAATCTAACAATTATTATGCCTTGTTGAAAAGTGTAACTATAATTTATCCTGTATTTGAAATATTGCTTTCATGCCTAATAAATTCAAAACTGAAAATAAAAATCATGCTTGGAGAAGATGCCTTTCCTCTCAGAAAATTGGGTCAAATGTCCTCTAAGTAAAGTATTTTATTATATCGACTATTGCCTTGCATATGCCATTTATCTGTGTAGAGCCCTAATTGACAAGCAGCAACTTATATATTCTTTGCAAAGCTTACATATGAAACAGGTGTCTAGTGATTTGGAAAATATACTATATTATAGATAAATTGCAGTTGGCATGGGAAACAAGGCTGCTGGGTAAATTGGTTTGATGGGATCTTTCTTTACTGAATTGTCTCAAATTGGATATAATAAATCTCATAATAACCTCCCACAAATTCCCTAAACTTCAGTTTCCTCCAAAGTCTCCAAGCATAAGCTAAGGTTTCATGGATTGTCTTTTGGGTTGCTTGTTTGTTTTATTTTTAAAGATTTATTAACACATTTACTCATATGTCACACAGGGATCTGAATTTTTATCCAATGTATTATAAAAGAATTGTATTGTTTAAAAGAAAGAAAAAATCAAAATTATTGAACTGAAAGAGACAAACACAATGGACAGCTCACTACATTTTCTGAAGGAGACATGATAATTTCACATTTAAGAAAACATGGAATTTCTTGTTCATTAAGATACATTTTAGCATTTTCCTACATTTCAGACAACAGAATGCTTGTGGGACAGTCAGTCTATATGTCCACCCCAACAGATGCCTGCTACAGATATTGCCAGCTCCTCAGATAAAATCCAGACATAGCATTCACAGTGCTGGAATGAGCAAAATTAACATGTTCCTTGTATAAGGCAGTAAACCCCCCCACCCCCTCAACTGCAGCTTAAATAATACCAGCATTATGAACAGTAAAGAATAGCTGCGGTTTTTAAGCAGCAAGACCAACCTCCACAAACCCCAGATCCCTGAGACCAAGGGGAGAGGTCTGGAGCAGCTGGTTTACCATTGATGGAAGAGTCAGGGGCTCCTATCTAAGGTCAGGGAATACCTGAGCAAATGCTTCACACTGATACATCCTTTAAGATATCTTAATATTTAAGAGGATAAAATGAACATATACACAATAGTCAAACTACGGATAATATTATTGAAGATCAATTCTTGATGAATTGTCTTTTTCATTTAGCCTCCCTAAGAAACAAATCCACATAAAAATAGTTACTAAGGAGAAAAATAAAATTTTTACATAGTAAAATTTTCACTACCTCTTCTCACCCTTTTATACTGTCTTCTCATGATATTTTTACCACATCATACCTCTTACACCTCTTTGTCATAGTCTGATATAAGTCTATGGAGGTTCAGGCAGTTCATGGCATTTATATTTATATAATAATGGAAAAAAACCTGAGATTTAATCAGATTGTTATTACTTATAAGGAGATTTTTACAGTAGATCAAGTCTGATATCAAGGTTTGAAAGATAATAAAGAAAAAATTATTTCATGATATATCCAAACTTTTAGCAAAGCTGAATGATTTTTATTCCAAGTATTTTCATTAGTGTTTGTTGTGTATGAAATCACTGTCTGATTTCTGTTTCCAAAATTGTAGACAGTGGCATTAAGTTTCACCCATGAGACCCTCCAAAGGTTGCAGAAGAAATCCTTGTCTACTATATTTGGTTGCAATTAGATCATTTTCATTTCACTAACTTAAGCCTCCATATTGACATTATGCTGTTTCAGATTACAGTACTATTAATAAATTGATGTCAGGAGTTCCTTGTGCCTACACCTATTTCTGTAATGAAATGCTTCCATATATGAAACTGCTTATTAGGTTTTACTGAAGTACCTCACTTTTCATACAGAAGCATTCTTATGAAATAAAATGTCAAGAATGATTCTTTATTGTGCTATATAGTCACTGCATCACTTAAAAATTGTGGCACTATCAAGACCTGCCACACAGCAAGGTCATCTGTATGAGGCAATCCTGGAAGGTGGAATTTTTGAATGGAACTCCACAGCCTTCCTTGCAGAGTTTTCTGTGCTTTAATCTTGCTGATGATTAGACTTTTTCTCCTCTATGTTTAACTCAGCCTTTCTTGTTACATCTGAAGGCACTGTTCACAAGGAGTGCAGATACATTCTCTTTTCAACATTACTTAAATTACCTGAAGACAGTAATTATTTTCTTTGTATATCTTTTCTGCAGTTCAAATAGATAATCCCATTTGTTCAATCTTTTATCTGGGATAATTTTTTTCAGTAGTCATCATTCTCTTTGTTTGCCATCTTTCCAACTGGTACACATTTCAATGTTCATGCAACATACAGATATTGGCATAAAATCTTTACCTTGCTTTTGCCCTGCATCTCCCAGGCTTCTTTTGAAATGTATTTGTGAGTCAGCTGTTCCCACACTGGTTTCATCTTGCAGATTATTTCTGCCTAAGTGCTGTACCTTGTATTTCATCCAATTTTTAGGCCATTTCTCCCATTTGTCAAGATAATTTAGAACTTTAATCCTGGCTGCATCCTTGTGATGTCTCTCAGTTTCATGACACCTGCAAATCTAATAAGCATCTTTTCCATTTCAATTCAATTTCAGTTCAATTTGTTAATAAAAACATTGAACAGAACTAGACCCATGACAGAAACCTGTATATTCACATCTGACCCTTCCTTCTTTTTTGACAGTGAAATATTGCCAAGGACTCCATGGGTACTGTTAGCAAAGCTGTCTAACACCCACCTGGTAGTTTTCATCTGGACTATGACTCCAAAGTTTGCTTATGAGATTGTCACAAGAGATAATTTCAAATGCCCTACAAAAGTCATTATACGACATCTACTGCTTTTCCCCTTTTCACAGTTCCTGCAGTTCTGTCATGGAAGGAAATTGGGCAGGTTTGACATGATTTACTGTTGACAATTCAGCGCTGTCTGTTATTTATCTGCTTGTTATCTTCTGCATGCTTAGAGATAGGTTTGGTTCCTTGCTAAAATCTTTTTCTGGGAATTGATGTTAGACTAGAGGTTGTATGATTTGGTGACTTCTGTATTTCTTATGAGCAGTCACAAAATGTGTTCTTCTTCAGGTTTTCCAATATTTTATCTGTGCTTTCCAGTTTCACCAAAAGTGACCCTCAAATGCAAGGCAACTATATTTTGACACACTGTAGTTGTTGACTGTTGTTATATCTTATCTTCCACCTGTAATTACAGCGAGTGCAGAGCTCTCTATTTTTAAGGCAGCCATAAAAAGTTACTATTGATAACCAGAGCCTAACATTCCATTTTCTGCTCTACTTTTTGTTGCAGAATACCCTGATAGATTATCACTTGCTTAGATTATGCCAGCAAGACAGTTAAGTGATTATTGTCTTTTATTTCTGGTTAAATAAGCTGGGAGAGCTCATTTACATCTTTAGTTGAAACTTTTTAAGACAACATAGCTCATTTGGCTGAAACAAGCTAGAAGACACATCACAATGTGAAGGAGAAAGTGATTAGCAGCTGGGAGCAGGATTGGGGTCATTACCTCTGCAAGCAACACAGCTGGAGAGGGAAGAAGGCATGTGTTCTGGCTTCAATTTTCTTCTAGCTGAGAAAATCCAGCATTTCAAGGGATATTAACATTGAACACTGGACTTTTTCACAATCTTATTTTCCAAAACATCTTGTAGTCCACTAAAACATCCAGTTCTTTCTTTTCCCCTGCTGCTTCCATCTAATCAGCTATTGAAAGCAGAGGAAATTTCACAGCTTTTGCTTCTACTGAATAATATTATTTTTTCTCACCTGTCTGCATCTCCAGTTCTCAAGACAATAAATTTCATTGATTATATTCCTACACATAGTACATTGAATTATTTTTCTAAATGCATGCAACTACCGCTAGTGCATTCTCAAAGTTTTAAATGGATAACAATTAATGCATTAAATATAATTAGACCAAAGTCAAGTTAAGGAATGGAAGACCTGTAGTTTCCTTCAGCACAGTCAACCACAATCTCCCCTTTAGGTACTGATTTACCCCATCACATTTTTTTTAGTAATCCTATAATCTCCAGTTTTATTCATAATTTATAAGCAAAGCTCAAGGACATGTCTTTTAGGAATGATGCAGAGAATGTTTTTCTGGTGTGCATGTGAGACTGTGATGAGCTTAAAAAGGCTGGAAGCCAAAAACCAATGCAGAACTATTTCTCTGACAAAGGATGTAGAAGTAATTTTTTAGTGACTCTCCCAACACCCTCATTTATCCTTAGATCCTATTCTCCCTGGCATTAATTGCAGGACTTTTACTGAACTTCAAAGGGAAAAGAATCAGAGTATCAAACAGGCAAAATCTCCCACAAACTGAAACTCTACATAGGAGCAGCTTTAGCACAAATCATTGGGAAAACACTTATGTAAGCCTCAAAGTCAATAAAGATAAAAATTTGAGCCAGGAACAGCTTTTCAAGGAAAGGCATAGAGCACTTGAAATTAGAACCTGATGAGTAATTAAAGACATTGTAAGCTGCAGTTCCTGATATAGGTTGGAGGGCCCCTTTATTATGATGTCTCATTTATTTGACTAATCCTGTAAATTTATACTCCATGGTGACAAGCACAGAAATTCAGATATTATTTAATCCTCTTTGTCTCATTGTAAGTACAACTTTTTATAGAGAATTGTGTTTTATAGAAAGGCTTTCAGTGAATTTCAGGCAGCAGTAAGAGATTAAAAAGAAAATCTATTCTTGCCAATTCTTTTGCAGTGATGGTTTCTATTCTCTGTTAGTTTTAGCATCCATGGACTGTATAAAAACCCATGCAAGACCATTTACAGGTTGGGTGGTCTCTCCATTCTGAGATTCCACTTGTACCTTTATGCTTGAGGGATGGCCTTTCACACAGCCCTGTGTGTAAAAGACCTATACACAGCTTTTGAGTGTTTTGTATGACACATTCATTTTTCACAAGAAATTTTGAGAATTCACTAATGTAAATCCATCTGAATGAAGAAATATAGGCACAACAATGCCCCATTTAATGTGAAACCAGAAAGTAAGGTTGTGGTAAATATTCTGCAGATGGAAAACTATAAACAGAAAAATTATTGTGTCACAGTTATTCCCAAAAGCATAAGTAAACAAACTATTGATTTGGGTTATGTATATAACCTAGAAAGACTTTTCCTTACTAGGTAAGTTTTCAAGTTATCTGGCCACTAAACCCCTGAACCTGTAACACATTCATTGTGATGCCTTCTTACATTCACACATCATTTTCAACTCTAATAATATCTAATAAATATAGTTAAGGTTATCAATTAAATCTAAGCTTCATGAACTGAAGCTAAGCCAGGTTTTGTGTTGCTGTTTGGTTGGCATTCAATCTAAATATTTCCCTTGGGTTTGGCTCCTGTTGTTAAAATGGATGATATTGAGAACAATTCTCAATTAGAAGATGTTTTCTTTAAGACTGGAGGGGCCAGTCAGCCACAGCCAGTAGAATCAGAGGTTAGCACAAGGGCTGTTGTTTCTGGCTATGATGTATTTTTTCTCCTTGGTATAAAGACTTGTTTTGCATAAAGCTAATTCCTCGCAATGGGTTCCTTCAGAAATATTTTGCCAAGAAATTAACTGTATGTATCATTAATGAAGTCAGTGTTTCTGCATCACTGTTCATAGAAAATATTCACGCAAATAAGGAAATAAACCCAGGAGATTCTATCAAAGACAATGTGTCTAAGTGCTCTTCTCCAGAAAACAAAAGCTATTAAAATATTGTTGCTCTTCACAAATTTGTCTAAATTTTGTGGTTTGTTTTTTAGTGATTTCATTGTATTTTTCTCTATATCTTAATCTTTAGAAGTACATTTTTCATGATGTGTGCCTGGCTCAGACTAAAAGAAGCTGCAAATCTTTGAAAGAAATTTTTCAGTCTACTCAGAGAGTGACATGAGGAAAAATGAATTTTGTACATTGACTTTCTGGTTGTGAAGCTTGTTTATTTTCTTTGAGAAAGTAATGGGGATGTAAAACAAGTTATGAACATCTGATTTTCACCATTTACATTAAAAACAGGCCTTGCTTAACCAATTCATGTGTCTTTCAAGAAGTCTCAGTTTATCTATATCACATAGAAACTCATTTTAACTTTACAGCGAAGTTCGGCATGCACTGGGCCTGTTCCAGTTGCTGGCAGTGGTAGGTGTGTGAGGTCATGTTATGTTGGTCATTATTATCTTACAGAAGGCCACAAATGCTGGATGTACACATCTTTTCTCCCTCTCACTCTCACCAATTACAGAGATCTCATTCCTGACAATTCTCTTGCTTTCAGTAACCAGCCTATCTCTTTCAGGGCTAAATCATTTAAATCCCATCACTGCCAGATTCCCTTCTTCACACAAGACAAATCCTTTCGGTACTCACCAGTAATTAGGACTTTTTTCCTGTGGTAGAATTACCCAGGAACAGCTACAGTGCTTTAAATATGTGTCTTAATCTAAATGTGTGCAAATTGTAATTCTGAGTTCTTTTCCAACATCCTCAGGGACACACAGAGTTATTGCATGCATGTGGGTGTACTTCACATTAGCTGGAGCCATCTGAACAATTGAGCTACAATAATTTAGAATCTTAAGTGAATGTTGTTTTTCATTCCTCTGTGTCTCAGTTCCTTGCAAATGAGGCAGAGCTGGTGCTGACCCTTTCATTTTGGGTTATGAAGATGAGTTCTTATTAGTGCTTTGAAAAATACCAGGTGCTGTGGTGTGAACAGCAAAGAAGCAACAAGAAATAAACCTGTAATTCTGGATGAAGAATTTATGTGCATCAGGACCAACTCACTGAGACATTCAGATAGCAGTACTATTTATTTGCTGACTCTCTTCTTGAAGACTATTAAAATACATAGGATTAAACTACACAGGCATTTTCTTTTTTTTTTTTTTTTTTTTTTTTTTTGAGTGTGAATGAGTGCCTCATTCTGGGTATGTCAACAGCAGTACATTAAAAATCCTTTTCAGTCAACTTGCCTTTGCAAAGGAAGCCAGAGGCTGACAGGAGGTGTTTGTGGGCATCCTGTCCCAGCAAGGTGCTGGCACTAAGCCAGAGCAAGCACTGAGAGCGGGGCACTCAGAGCCACTCCTTCCTTAGGGTGTAAGGGGGCTGTGAGAGCAGGACACTGAGCTCAGCCACCTCAAAAGCATCCTCCATGCTTACAATATCAATGCTATCCACAAAACAATAAGAAACTCAACAGTTGCAAAACCTTTGCCTCTGATTTTGGATGCAAGAGCCAGAACTAATCAATTTCTTCACACACAACAGTTACAAAAGATGGAGTTTTGCAGATGCTTTCACAGAGACAAGCTCAGTACATTCTTCTCTTGAACAGCTGCAGTGTAGTTTTATGATAAGCAATAAAATCAAACCCTAGTAAGTTAGTTTGAGGTATTTCTATCTGATAGTTTTCTTATACTGAAACTGCTGCCTAGCAGTAGCCAGTGCTTCAAACCAATATACAGTTATTTCAAGGATGTGATTTCATGTGATTTCAAGGATGTGATTTCAAAACATATTTTGCTTGGCCTCCCTGGAGAAATAGAGTAAAAATTTCCCTTTAACATTCCAGTTTTTTCATATGGCCTATAAGGAAGTAATTAAAACAAGCAGTTGCCAAGGAAGCATGGCAAACTTACAGAAATATGTAAATCCCATTGTATACATCTGAACTAATAATTATAACGTCTTATTAGCTGCATACTGACAATAAGCTTGGTGCTTTGTCATTTATATTCTGCTGTTGCTAGGGCTGAAATGAACAACAGACAACTGCAAATTTTCAGGAAAGAATAACTGCTGGGTTTTGCCTAGAAAATTTCCCAGTGCTAATTTTAACACAAAAAACAATCAATAATATCAAGAGGAAACCAGGAAGACCTCAGATAGATCCTATCTCACTCATGTCAGGTCAATACAAAACCTTCTATCCATGTGATTAAAATAAAATCAAACAAAAAATAATTTTTTTGCTAAAAGTAGGGTTTCTTGCCTTTTAAAACTGAGTTTTGACAGAATAAACTATAAGGCACAAATAAAACTTTTGAGTTATTTTTATTCTATCAGAAAGTATCCAGAGCATCATCATTCACCACCAGAACAGAGTGTAAAATGTATTACCTTCTCTAGGTGCATCCTGAGTGAAGAGAAGAGAAAATGAGACCACACTTTACAGATGCCCATCTCCTCCTGTTTGTTACAGTACGTGTTGCCCTGTCAAGTCCATCAGTCTGAAATAAGGAATGGCACAAAGAGAATTCATGATCACAGAAAAACTGAGTGCCACAGAACTGAGATATTTCAGCAATGGAATGTAATCACTATTTATATCACCAGTTTTGGGAAAATTCAGAAATGTACTTGAACATGGCAAATCAATCTCTTTTTCTCTACTATGTGCATACATATTTGCACACTCAAAGACACATACTTCTGGTTGCAATAAAAGCAACCTATGCTAACTCTATTTTTTATTCCACAACTGTTGAATAAAAAAAATAAACTAAATAATCCAGGGATTACTTAAAACAATTCAATTCCCACCTCTATTTGAATTTTAAGATGCCAGCACAGTCACTTAATTTTTCACCTTTGACCTCATGAATCCTGTAATTGTAGTTTCATGCAGACCCTTTCCATGATAAAAATCCATCTGTTGCAGGACCCTGCCTGTAACATAGTCATCTGGGCACTTCTGTTAGAAATTCATTCCACCCCTTGAATAGCACTGGAAGCCAATTCTTGTACTTACTAAGCAGGTGCTTCTGGCAAAAGTCACCACTCTATTAAAGTTTAAAGCAGACAGAGTCTCGGAAATCTCAGAGCATCTCTGGCAGAGTCCTTGCAGGATGTAAGAACAGAGAGGTCTGTTTCTGGTGCCCATGTTTCAATGCATGTCTAGATTGAATTCAGACTCGACCTATGAAAGTTTAGTCACATCAGGGATTTTTGGGGGACATAAATGTTGGCATTTTGGCTATGCCCACCTCTCAATCAAATCAGTTTTACTTACCTAGACTGCTTCCACAAACAAATTCCCATCAATGCCCATGTCCCCTTGCTTGGTACTTCATGCTTTTAAGAGTTTTGTAAACTGTGGTACTGTACACTGAATAGTCAGAGAGGTCTCTCAGTCACAAAACCTCCTAATGACTCTCTCATGAAAGTCTCATTTAACTAGGGACAGATCTAGGCGTCATCAGCTCAGACCACACTCCAGAAGTGTTCCTGTACTATTCACTGATCTCAGAAAGCAGTCTCTGAAGAGTTATGAAGTCTCATTCCTCAGCTACTGAGACTTAGCCTTCACCCCAAATTGCAGGCAAATCTTGGCATAAACTCTTTGTGCTTTCTGTAATCCTCAACTGGCCAGGGATTACTGATATACCTTGATGTGATGTCTTCAGTGCCTAAGAAATTCCAAGTGTCACCAAATGCAGCCATGTATGTCCTAGCAACAGAGGCCATCATGAACACATCAAGCTCATTTTCCAGTGGTGTGCTTTGGAAGAAGGCTATGGTACACAGATTTTCTGTGAATCTTCACAGCAGAGCTTATGGGCAAGGAAAAATACTCTGATGCTGATAAATCCATGTGTTAGAGCACATCACTCTGCAGACACCCAGATTGTCCTGGCACCATGGCAGGGCAATCACATTCATGTGGCAGAGAATCTGGATGAAAGAGCCTTACCTTCCACACCAGGTCTCCCCCATTGATCCAGTGCTTTCTGTGCAGAAGGAGCAGCAGATTGTCTAAGTAATATGTAATATGTCACAAGAAATACCAATACCTTCACAGTAGATTAATTTCTTTAATAATTTTTGCTAAATGGGGTATGTAGCAGGTGCCATATTATCAAATCTGGTCCCACATGAGAATAAGTTTGATGCTCGTTCAATAAAATCCATACTCAAGGTGTTGGGCCCATAATTTTTTGAGGAGTTTTTTAGTGTGCCCTGTGCCCAAGATAGCAGAACAAAAATCTACAGCTCAGAAATGAAAAGCATCAGCAACAGCTCTAGTCTTCCAGTATAACAGAGCTCTCTACTGCAGGAGCAAAACTCAGATATAAAGGTGACATGAATTTCTCAGAGGCTGATCCAAAAACGCCCTCTCTGTTCTCCCTACCCTTTACCCACACCCTCCAGAAAAACATGCCATCACAGATTTCCTCTGCTACTGCCCCCAGTGCAGACCATATTTCTTTTACCTTGCCCTCTCTAATAAATATGCCACAAGATGTGCATATTAAAAAATAATGATGGAAGAAAGCCTAAAACTCTAGAAAAGTAAGGGTCTTTACTTTCTACTACTACTGTGCTGTTCCCCTGGAAGAGGAGAATACAACATAAGTGTATATAGCAAATACATAGCCGCGGCAGGGAACACCTCTCTGACCAGTGTTCAGGCACTCTGAGTAAGAAATAAGTTCATAAACTTACATGGATAGGATGGGATAGGATAGGATAGGATGGGATAGGATAGGATAGGATAGGATAGGATAATTTGAAGTCCTTAACTTTCTTGCTTCTTCTTTGTGTTGCCATCTCCATTCTCAGGCAGCACTATTCTTTTCAGAGGAACACAACTCCTCATGTGTTGAGAATCCTGTTTGTTTACACTGGTTCCACTATGCATGTTTGCAAGTAATCAGCTTATTTTTTCTGTAAAGATTTTTTGAATGCCTTTGGAGCTACTAAATAAAGGCATTCTGTAGAACAAATTTCCATTAAACTCTAGAAACACAGATAAGACAGCAACCAATCTTCAGGCCACTAACTGCTTGATGTCTGTGACTCTTGCACTGAAAAAAATATCATTCTGTCTGGAAGAACAAAAATGTATCCCACAGAAATTTGGTAAATACGTATGTTTAAGTATCCTCATGTAAATAAACCTTGTTTGTTGGAGTCTGTGAGAAGCTGTTTTGGAGAGCTATTGTTATATCTGTTATTTTCTGTCACCCTTTTTGGATTTAATTTCAAGCTCAGAACATTTCCTTTTAAGCTCTCAGAATTCACCATGTGCCCTTTTCTGTCTGAGCAGAGCTGAGCTCACCTGAGCACAAACCCTGAGCCTGCCATGCCTGGCATGCTGCTCTGGACTCCATACTGCTAATGTCTTCTTAATGTGCTTCTACTTGGGCACACTTTGGAGCACTGCTGGTTCTGCACATTTTCTATCTTGAAAAGAGAATAACTGTGTTATTGCTTTAACTGAACTAGAAATATTAATTTTATATTTTATGTTCTCAGACATAATTCCTTAGCAAGCTAATGCTCAAAGTAGTTAGGCCATAATTTGAGATTTTTTTTTTTCAATCGTATGTCATTAAATATCTCCTGAAGCTTTTTGTTAAACAATGATGCTTCTGTAATATTTTTATATTTGCATGCATACAAACACATAGTCACACTTCTTTTAAACTGAAATCAATTTTAAGATGTTCTTGCAAGACATAGACTGCTTTAGTATGTTTATTTCTTGCTAGTTCTCATACATCATATTTAACCCAGAAAGGACACATTTTACTTTTAAAAATATATCCAGGAAATTTACATTTATATATATCTTCCTTTTAGCTATTTTCTTAACAAGATGCCAGAAAATACTTTCAAAAAGTATTTTAGGCATTGCATACACAAAGCTGTCATCTAACTCTGGAGAGCAGCATCCACATATTTTCACTGTCTGAGAATGTCAGCTGCTGTATTTACAGAGTGACAGAATCCGTTCTCTGATCCCATCCAAGGAGATCGAAAAGAGGTGACAGTAGGTAGTACTAGCACAAAAAATACTTTGGGACCAAAAAAGTATCTTTACTAGATATGTACTATATCTACTAGATAGATAGATAGATAGATAGATAGATAGATAGATAGATAGATAGATATAGATTTATATCTATACCAGATTAGATTAGATTAGATTAGATTAGATTAGATTAGATTAGATTAGATTAGATTCCATATAGTATGAGGTTGGATGAGGAGTGGCTGAGGGGCCTGAAGGTGTTCATCCTGGAGAAAAGGAGTCTCAGGGGAGACCTTATTTCTCTCTACATCTGCCTGAAAGGAGGCTGTAGCCGGGTAGGGGTCAATGCTTTCCCTCAGGTACCTGGTGACAGGACAAGAGGAAATGGCCTCAAACTGCAGCCCAGGAGGTTCAGGTTGGACATCAGGAAGAATTTCTTCACTGAAAGGGTGGAAGCACTGGAAGAGGCTGACCAGGGAGGTGGTGGAGTCACCTTCCCTGGAAGTGTTCAAGAAACAACTGAACATGGCACTTAGTGCAATGGTTTTGTTAACAGGGTGGTGATACTGTCAAAGGCTTGATTATCGTGGAGGTTTTTTCCAGCTACAGTGATTCTGTGATAAAGCACTGAAGAAAGTGAGAAGCACCTGGATTGGTAAGAATTATATAGGAAAGGAGGGAGGGGGAGAGAAAATGAAAGGAATGCTGTAAAGGGACGAGAAATTTAGAAAAACAAATTAAATTGAGAATTTGAACATTTTGAGAATTATTGAACATAATTGAGAATTATTGAACATTTCTGAAAATTTTACTACAGAAATAGTTATTCAGAAATGAATATTTATAAATTAGTGCCACATAAAATGTGATTAGTGAACAGGAATAGGGTAAAAAAGAGGTTTTCAGGAGCTTTAGTAAAGGGCAGTGGTTTTGGTTGGTGTTTCCGAAATTGCAGTGAGCATGCTTTGTAAACTATTGGAAACTATTAGTCCATGCTGCTCTGACTTTATGTAGCACACACACAAAGTGTGAATGCTTTCCCATATTAGATGAGAAAGGAGTGGCTCCCCAGTCCAAGCCTGACTTGACATCCCTTTAGGACAGCACATATCACCTTCATTTCCTCTTTGAAAAGGTGACAGTTATGCATTTCTGCCTTAGGAGCACTGTGGTCCAGTTCTCCCTCTGCCTGTGAACAGACCTGCCAGGCATCTCAGCATAAAGGAAAGAATTCACTGTCCTTTTTTAAGCCAGTCAGGAGCTGTTAACTCCAAATTGGCTGATTGTCTTATCTCTGGCTTCAGGATGAACCTATCTAAGTGTCAGAATCTTAAGCTCTTGAAAGAAGTATCGATTGAATCTTTACAGTCAAAAGTCTTTAAATCACTCAAAATGCAAGAGGGGTTTAGAGACTTCTCAGGTAAAAACTAGAGCTCTGTATTGCTGTGAAGGTTCTGTTAAGTATAACCTCAATTTCTGTTCAAAAATGCTCAAAACCAGAATGCCCCAAAAATAATATTTACTGGGCATTTTCATCTCCTATATTGTTTTGGTATTAAACAATGTTAGGCACACCATGTAAATCATTAAGAATCTATCCACTGAAGTCTGACATTGTTCATTAAACACATCATTTGTGTAATAGCACTTCATTAATTATAGAACTCCTGAATAATGAAAATAATACATTAACTGGATAACAGCAAAAGTAGTCAAATAGTATTAAGCAATTTCCTGTAATAATTCAGCATAACAATGTTTTCTCTAATGAAACACTACAGGCAAGTATTAACAGTTTACACGTGTGAAATTATTAGCTCTTTCAAATTAACTTTCTCTTGGGCTTTAAAAAGTGTGGTGTGCAAGGGAAGACCAAAGACAACAGAGCACTCTCATCATATGCAGAATATTGATCTAGATTCCTGTGAATAAAATATTATTAATACAAAGAAACTCTTCTTAATACACACAGACATATATCTTTTCATAAATGCTTCCTAAGTATGCTAAAAGCCTACTGAAAACTGCTTTGAAATTTTAATGTAGGAAAAGAAATAACTTTTTTTTCCTATATTTAAAAATGCCAGTTAAATTTTTATTATCTACAGTCATTAAATTTAAACATTTTAAGTCACTCACAATAGTGTTTTTAGAAATTTTTTTCTTTAACAAGAATCACAACTAAGTGAATTTGTTTAGGAGTTGTAGTTAGAGCAGCAACCCCATTTCTTTTTTAATATAGAAAAAATTGTCAGTGTGTTTTCCTCTGGCTGCATATGACAAACTTTTCTAAGAAGAAAAATACATTACACTCTTCATAGTACTAATTAAAAAGAAAAAAAGTATTTATTAAAAAATTCAGTTATATGAGTGGCCAGAGAAATATTAATTTTGTGTTATATATACCTTTAAAATTTGTGAGTTATTTATTTTTAGGAGCAACTTTGCATCCTGGGAAAATCTCAGGGGAAAGTAAATGACCACATCTCCCATTGGTTATGCTCAAATGGTTCACTATTTGGCCAGACTCATGGAAGACCTAATATTGGATTGAGCTGGTACAATCATCTGAGTACACAGGCTTGTAATGTTTCACATGCTTCTCTCTGTTCTTCCCAAAATATGCCACTGTTTCTGCTACAATTCCTTCTACATGGTCCCAATGTATTCAATAATGTTCTTTCAAGATGATGTTTACTAACTGCAGCTAAGAATTTTCAAACTGTGGGAGCTGAGGTGAAGTGTTTTATGAAGTGCTTTGCAATTTATGGCTATATAGGTCAATGTAAGCAGCCTTTCATGTTAACCAAACCCTCAATCTCACAGGCTTTCTTTTTTCCTCAAAGACTTACAAAATATAGCTAATGACATTGAACTCAGTATGTCTACCTCAAAAGGAAAAAGGAGATAATTCCACTTACTGAGCTTTGAAGACAATTTCCCTATAGCTCTCTATGCCACAAATTCTATATTATCTTTCTGCAACCCTGATCATATCAGATAAACGTTATGGTGCACTCTGAGAATTTCTTAGCCCTGTTTCTCCCATGTTTTATTGCACCTGATTGCTCCCATATCTTATTCATTGAAGTATGAATGTTACTTGATTTGGATATGCATAGGATAAAACTTTTCATTTTAACAGGTCTCATAGTTAGCCCTTTGTTTTCAGTTATGGTCTAAGCCATTGCTTTCGGTTATGATATAAGCCATCATTTTCAGAGATTGACCTAGTATAATTTTTTTTTCTCTTTTCATAATCAAAGGTTGGAAATGGAAAGTACTAATAGGCAGAAGTGATGTAAGTGGTCTGTGATATATGAGAGCTTCAGAACTGGTAAATGCAGGAGGAAACATCAGACCTGGTCAGGTGGGAAATATAAAACTCAAATGTGTTACTGCATGGGGAGCAGGTGAAAAACTGAAACTAGGAACTGGTATGAGAAGCATTTTTGGGATATGTTTCCTGTTAGAGCCTGGAAAGCAGTGGACAAATAGTTGTAGGTAAGTGAAAACACTGCAACAGTGACATTTTGCATGGGAGTGAGACAGGACTATGTGAACAGTGGCCTTCTGTCTAAGAAAATAGGGCTCCCAAGGGGATGAAAATGTACTTTATAATAAAACAAAATTTGTGTAGAAGGTTGCGGATTTATTCCTTCCTGGAGCAGAAGGGAAGGGACACAAGAATAACTGACTACAGTCAGTTACACCTTGCCAGGTGACCCAGACTAGCTTCACACATGAATGCTCTTAGTCTTTAGGTAATAGCAGGGAGGAGACTGTGACTTCACTCTCAGGCAGCAGAAGGTGTCTGAAATGCCTTCTTGGCAGAATTTAGGAGGAATGCAGGACAACCCTGCCAACCTTGCTTAGATATCTGAGATGACCGCAAGCACAAAAAGGCTTTAAGGAGATGTTCTGCAAAGGATTCAAGTCTGCTAAGACAGGATTCAAAAGGCCTAATTAGAGCCCTTTGAGATCCAAAAATTACATTTCCCTGGGGCTAGTTATGTTAATTTTGCAGAAAATATTTCTTCTTATTCCCTCCTTCTTGATGTACAAGTCCTGCATTAAGAATACTTTAGACTACTGCCAGGCATCCCCATACATATTCTGTTAAAAGGTAACTTATATGGTGATTTGAACACTAAAGTCCTTCCTTCCTATCTCTAGGTGTAGGGTGGGCAAGTTCTTGAGGTGAACATGCTAAATACCTGATTGAGAGAATGGACTACATGAGTAAACTGAAAAGAGGTTTAACAGAGAAGTCTTGCTGAACTTCCAAGGCAGCCACCTTCAACTTCAGACATTCCCATCCATGCCTTTATACTACCTATCTGTTCAGCATGGACCTACTAAACCCCTAATCCTGGCAGGCAAGCTCCAGTCAAAAAACACTGTCTTCTACTGAAGGAATAGTAGTAGTAGGAAGTATAATTCAACCTCATGAGTTTTGCTGTGGGCGTTGTAGATAACTCTTGGATGCTACTGTGCTGAGCATTGTGTGTCCTCACAGCCTTTACCTCTGTGTGTCGTCTTTTACAAGGCATTAAGAAGATGCACCAGTTCATTTTATGAGTAATTCAGACACTTCAGTGAGGAGCACCACAGAAATACTAATGAGGAAATTAATTATTCTACATGGATAGCAAAATTAGATGTGTTCAGCAAAGATGACATGCGCTCGCTCACTTACCAGCAGTGAGAATACCAAATATTGATTAGCTGCTCATTAAACCTGCACCATTCATTCTGACAGATGCCTCTCTGAAGTGAATCAGTCCTGTTCCTGCCATTATTCATCCCATCATGCTGTAGGCACTTAATTGAGGTGACTCTACTTTCTGCTTTTTCTGAGGTTGGTGGGATGAAACAGACCACCCCAGGGACCATTCAGCTCCTGCAGTGGCAGAATCAGATGTAAAAACTTACCTGCCTCCTGACAGGCTATCAGCAGAATGTTGCATAACTACTCTTGAGTTTTAGGTATTTCAGTAAGTGCCTAATTTAGGTAGACTACATCAGGGCATATGTTACTGTGCAATTAATAACTATAGGACAAAGGTGCATTGAAATACAGTTTAGATTACACTGCAAATCTCAATTCAGGCATTTCTTAATTTTTTGTTCATCATTATGTCTCACAGAAAATGTGACTGTAATACTACAGATCTTTGACGATATTTTAAGGCTAATCTTTTGTTTTGATGCTGCCTTAGCAGGAAAATCAGTAAAAAATCAAGATGAGTTTGACCAACAAGTCAAGGAAGGTGATTCTCCTCCTCTTTTCTGTTCACATGAAACCCCATCTGGAATGCTGTGTCCAGCTCTGGGGCTCCAAACACAAGAAGGACCTGATAAAGAGAGTTGGACAAAGTCCAAAAGATGAGAGAGGTCAGGAGCACCCCTTCTATGAAGACAGGCTGAGAGAGTTGGGTTGTTCAGTCTGAAGACAAGGAGGCTCCAGGGAGATCTTCCTGCAGCCTTCCAGTATCTAAAGGGAGCTTACAAGAAAGCTGGAGAGGGGCTTTGGACAAGTGCATGTAGTGATGGGACAAGAAGTAATGGCCTCAATCTGAAGGAAGGAAGGTTTAGATTAAGTATTAGGAAAAAATTCTTTATTGTGAGTGATGAGGCACTAAAACATTGCCCAGAAAAATTGTGGGATCTCTAGAGGAGATCTCTAGAAGAGTCTCACATGCTCCCTTATCCTCATATAACTAAGTCTCCCTTTATTTTGTTAATATACATAATTTGCTTTCAAACTCATCTAGAATTTAATTTTGCAATACCAGGTATCACAAACCAAAAATGGTTTGATTTTCATTTTGATTTGAACACCTTTGGATCCCTTTTTCCTGCCTCTTTTCTGTGCTCTGCCTATTTGAGTCAGTGTATTGAACATGTCTTAAAAGAGTTCCTAAAAATAGATAATTGTACAATGTACAAAGGGATGTTGATGTCCCATCCCTCCCCCTTTTTTAGTTTTTATTAGCTTGAAAACAGCATTTAGTTGATAGATTGATAGAAATAAAATTAAACTTTTTACATTTCTTGTGGACTGTTAATACATGTTGAACCAGGGAATGTATAAGGCTCTATTAAACTACCACAGAATGTGTTATTGGGCTGCTCCTGTTTGGACCATCCCTCACTCTTGCAAGTGATCATGGTGGTTATTGCCTTGGCTTTCTGCCTTGGTAATCAGGAAAGAAACATTAGACCCTTCTGGAGAGCAGCTCAGACCATCCAAGATCTGGAGCACTCTTTGGAGATGCTCCTCTTCCTTTCTCTTCAGTAGCTGATACAAAAGCTGTGGGTTGACGGGGTCCTAAACTGGGCACCACAGTCACCTGCCTAAAGTTCAGTAAGAATGCACTAAAACCAAGAGTCTATTGACATTGCATTGAAATCCCTCACTCGTTTTTATTCTCAAATCAAGATCATCAGAAAGCACAGTAGTGGGGCTTTTATCTCACTGCTTGACAGATCACAGAGAAAAGGCCTGGAATTACATAGGAAAGACACTGATGTTATTGCATAAGATTTAATTCAATGGATCTTTCTAACCACTTACCTAAGCAAATGAGATATGACACAGGAAAGAAGACCATTCTTGAAAGCACAGTTTCTTGCTGCTAGTGCTGATGTCCAAGCAAATTAAGTTTGTAAAGTATTTAATAGTGTCTTCTTTAAAAAAACATGAAATTATCCACAGCAACTTTCATGTATATATATATATATATATATATATATATATATATATATATACACAGACATACATATCTGTGTGTGTGTGTGTGTGTGTGTGTGTGTGTGTGTGTGTTTTGGAAAAAAAAAAAAGGTTTTGGGGCTTCTGAGTACAACAAAGCCTGTAGAAATCTGTCGAGAGGGTATATTATTCCATGTCCATTTACTTCCCTTTTCTTTGTACCTTTCACTGGAACCTTTGATTCAGGTCTTGTAGATAACTGGCTGATGGTCTCAAAGGAAGTTACTTGTGATCCAGCTTGATAACAACTCAGAAATTCATCAACTCATTAATGCACTACTGATGCTCAAGTACTCATATAAAGTTCAGTTGAATGCAGGCTTCAAGAATAGGACACAAGTAAGTATTTTGTCTAAACCAAAATGAAATACTATAAGCAGATTCCAAGCAGTAATCAGAATGAAATTCAGCATTCAAAAGTTAAGTGCTTATAGAAAAATCAAGGAGGTTAGACTTCAATATCTGTAAGAATCTCTTCTGTTAAAGGTAAATAAAGAGTTCAGATTCTAACAAATTATGAACTTGAACTCCTGGTATGGAAACTGTTATTGTTGATGAAGCAGAAAACTTGGCATATTTATTTACTTTCCATGAACTTACTGAAATAGGATTCTCTCATTATTAAATATGTTTGACTGTTAATCCTTGAATTTCTTTTTAAAAATATGAGTTATAATTTTCTAAGGTGGAACAGTGAGAGTGCAGGCTAGCAAAATTAACCTGTTGTACTGCAGATATATGTAATTTGCTGGCTCAACATCTTGCTAAAATGCAAAGTGATACTGTTAGTCTTTTTCATTCTTCTGCAATTTCTCAGTTTGTCACCTTGCTTTGTAAATTAGAGTTATAGAAAAATAAACATTAACAAATCTTTCTTGCCCATGACAGACTGAAAAAAATCTTCTTTTTCATTTTTGTACATCATAATATACATACAAAGCATGTAGAGATCATGGTACTGGACACATATTATAACACCAATGAAATTATTGATTTCTCTTTGTGATTTCTTTTCTTAAACTTAAATGCAGAATTTTATAATTGACTTTTATTTTTGTCAATGTTGTTTTTGAATTGGTGTCTTCAAGCTATAGCCTCTTTTGCTCTGCCCATCTTCTGCAAGGCAAAACCTTCACAAAGTATTTCTTAGCAATTTCACTAAATCATGCTTTTTTTCCCCTCTTGTGCTCACTCTAAACAGTTCAATTGAGTGCTAATCACAGTAAAGAAATTAATCTGATCTAGAAAGGAAAACTGTGAAGCTCCCTAATGTGCTTCATGACAGAGATGGCAAAAGAAGGAAGGAAAGCACACAGCTATTAATCTTTTTATCTTGAATTGTTTTTAAAAAGCTATTAATTTTTTTTTGTTAGAAATCTCTCTCTACACCATTTTGAGTAGTATTTACAAAGGCTTCAGGGTTTGAGTTTCCCACACTTCTAGTATGTTCCCCTAGAAAGGATTCTGGGTGCTTGTTCTACCAAATAAAAATTTACGGAAACCCCTTCTTAAAAGGAGAACTGTAAAGCAAATACTTTTACCATAAAATTTTCATTTGAACTATCTATTAATTTTTTCAATGTGTTAAAACCAGGAGCACTTTGTAGAACAATACTGGAAAGTAAGTAACCATGGCTGGTTTTAGTTATTAATTACCACTTAGCAACAAAAAGGCCCTCCAGTTCATTTTCTACTTGTTTCTGGATGCTTCTAAATTCACTGCTGTCTCATTTGGTATAGCTGGACACAATAATTGTTCATGCAATATTTAATATATATTATATGTCATAGAAAATCAATAATATAGGATAAATCAGGAAATATTTTCTTAGGCACATGCATCATGAACTGATCCTCAGTTATATATTCACAGGCTTTTTCAAGTGTTGTTCAATACCATTCTTACTGTGCTTGTTGACTTCTGTGTGCCAGATAAGCAGAATCCACACAAGTCACATAAAAGAGGAACAATGTGACCAAGTCTCCTGCAGGGTCTGTGTCTACCCGAGTTTCCTCCCAATGTGCTTCTGAAATAAGCATGCATTAAAAACAGTCACGGTGGAAAGTGCTGAGCTCCTCTGCTTGTCAACAAGCAGAAGATAACTTTCTCCACTCCAGCTTCTGCAACGATCTTACAAGATCCTTATGCTAAACCCAAATTATTAAATCATCAAAGTTACCCCTTTATTCTTTGTTTTATTTGCATCATCAACAGCAACTTCCCTTGGCAATTTTTATTTGCCACAGAGGCACTTTGAGCTGTACATGCTGACATCAAAGTACCTCAATGAATCCCCTCTGGTTCCCTCCAATGATCAAAACTGTAACCTGATGAAGCTCTTCTAGTCTCTGAACATAAGAAAATGATGAAGCTGTCAAGAGCTCAGAAGACAAATCATGTCAATTGCTCATGGCCTTTCTTCTTGAACAGTGTGGTCTTCCAGTGGCTCTGCTGAGCACTGCAGTGATAGACAGGTGCATAAAGAGACATAAGCACAACCATAACATACCCACAATAGATGTGATAAATCTTCCAGAGGTTTTTACTGCAGTGGCTACAGCTGTAGCTTAGATGACCCATTTGGATTAGATAACCAAAGTTTAAATGGTTGACATTTGATATATCAACTCTAGGCAATGACCTACTTCCAGGAAGCTTCTTGTCTCCAGACTTTGTAATAATACCTAATAATCTAGTTGTCCTCTTCTTTGGATATATATAACTATTTATCAAATATATTTTATATAAGATAGATATTAATAATTATATATATGTTTCATTATCTATATATCTGTATATCTATTCAGGTATATGTAACAAATCAGTTCTCATTCTGTTCACCATTATGTACTGAACAAGGAAAATAGACTGTTAACTATGGGTACATTGATGTGTGTGAAACTGGTCCCTGATCACGTAAAGCATTCTGTGTACTAGCATTATGTATACATGCAAAAACCTCACCACATCTTCCAAAACTGAAGGGAAGTATTTCCATTGCCTACTAACCAGGTATTTTCTTCATCTATTATACTAGTTCTTGTTTCATTAGTTATTATACAACCCCATGTGCACATAAAAATATAATTACCTCTGTATGAAGAAAGATAATTTTTGAACACTCACTTTGTAGACTGGACGATAATCTACAGTTTTTATAGCTTTTAATAAGGAGAAATGCTATGCTTTGTATAATTCTTAAGCAATTTGTGTAACCCAGTTAAGGCATTGCCTCCTAACAATAGGCTGGATCTTGTTGCAGATGCCTGTACTGCAGCAATTCATGTGCAGAGCCCGTGAGGCAGCAATTGCCTGCTGGAGGCAACAGTCCCGTTGTTAATGTGATGGGGCTAATGAAGACAATGGTAACCTTTAAAAATGTTCAGCTTCCCTGTGATGTGTATAACCTCCTGACACATGTTCTAAAATCCCTTGAATATGGCAAAAGCTATCATTATCTGACAGGAGAATGTTTTATGGGTCACCACTGAAACTAACTGATGGAAAATTGTCAGTAGTTTCTTTAAAGCTCCTTTATGCAATTCTTCAGTATTGTGCTATAAACCATTTTTACCATGTGTGTCCTCAACTCATCTATGCTCCTAATATAACAATACCATTCACAGTGTATGACATCTCTCTAAATGATTAATTTTAACAACTTAAAGCACTCCATGTCAGTCATGTGTACCAAATTAAAGTTAAAAGAAACATGGGCTAAATCTCAGGTTATGAGATTACATTATATCAAGAATGATAAAATATCCATACTGTTTTGCTCTGATTCTGCCCATCTTTCAGTCTTAGGAACAGTGTCTTTTGAAGCTTGTCCTCTTTGCAGTCATTCACTGAATCACTGGCTGGGTATGTTAGAAGATCTGGCTCACTGCTTCCTCTCCAGATACAGAACATATCACCTCTGGGATATGTACAGATTCTATTAGAGCAAAGCCTCAGGCCTGACAATATCTAGCTGCAATGATTGTCTCTAGTGAGTGAATAGTTACCCACACAGATTTAATTAACAGCAGCAGTAGAGTATTCACTGTTATAGAACTCTGTGGTAAATTACTAATCAGAACTCCAGGCACACTGGAGGGAATAGAAAGATGAGGAAATTATGAGATCCATTTTAAACAATATGGAACAGGCATGAGCAACAGGAGCATTGTTTATATGCAATAAATGCAGTGATGGTCTGGGAGAAAAATGCCTAGCAGACTATCACTTACATCTTCTCCAACAGTTTCACCAGTTAAATATCTGAGGGGCTGGAGGGTGTGCTGTATGTGTGAGGGGATGGGTGATGGACATCACCATGTTTACATTAGTGGGGTTTTGACATAAAATGTTGCAAATAATTTTTATTTTGTTATACATGTCTAGCCTTTGCTGAATTAAAATGTTGGCAGTGCAGGTAAAAAATATGTAAGCAAGGCAGAGAAGTAAGCAGCAGTGCTCTAGAGTAGAGATTAATTAAAATTACTTAAATCACAGACTTGGAATGGGCACTTCAGCTCTTTAAGAGATCTGCTGCTTTGGCACATCTGAAATGGGCCCACCTGCCTAGTGCAATCAAGGTCACTGAAACACTCTGAAAATGCATTTTCACTTACAGAGTGCCATTGGGACTATATGGTGCAGTTAAGCTCTGAGGATGGAATACCATAGGCTGGGCTCCAGTGGGAGACAACATATTCAGGAACTTGTAAAAGTTTCTGTGCAATTCCATCTGCTGTGAGCAAATGCAAGTCATATAAAACACAAGTTTGCAGCTTCTCTGCCTCTAACACTTACCCAAAGTCATTGCAGTGTTGTGAACAAAAACACTCTCACTGGAGCAAGCAGGCTGAAGGTTTGGATCTGTGAAGGATTTTATGTGAAGTGAAGGAAAGGTTACTTTCTGCACATGTTCAGAGCACAATTTTCTGATGTATATTTTCCAAAACACAGGGAAAATCATTGGAACTTTGGATACCATTTAAGATATGAATGGAAAGTTCTTGCTCTCTCTCTCTCTCTCTCTCTCTCTTTCTCTCTCTCTCTCTCTCTCTCTCTCTCTCTTTGTCCCAGATCATGCTTATAAAATTTTTTTTCAGCTTTAAATACTTTAAGTCAGTTTTCTACAATTTTTTTAACATATACAAGGAATCATCTCATTTAGAATTTTGAAATTTTTTATGCTGGCAGCTTTCAGTATCTATGCAATATTGATTAGAGAGGAAAGAAATTCACAGCCCACATGTTGTATTCTGCAAACTAAATTGATCCTTTGCCACTTCACCTCCATATGATGTATTCACAATGGGCAAATATTACCTATGCGTTCCTGCCAGAGTAACAATTTTTAAATTATTAAAGGAGTATAAAGTTTAAACTTTCAATACTACATTCAGCATGGATGTATCACCAATATGGAAAGGACCCTGCTTCTCTTGTCTTTGAATACAATGAGAGATTTACCAAATGCCATATTTTTGCAGTCTGGTAAATTAATCCAACAGCCAGCAACTAGCTACAAGTGTTTTTATTGCTAATGGCTGGTAGAATATACTAATGTAGTGAGCAGGGTGGGCTAATCTTTGCTTCTATAATCCAAGTGGACAGAGTTAGGAGATGGAATGGTCTCTTTTTCAGGTGAGCATCTTATTTCAGATCAGTAACCAACTAATCCCCATTAATTTAATCACTTGCAATTACGTGAGCTTGCTCTAGGAACTGCCATTTCTGTGTGTGTGTCTGCCTGTCTGTCAAACTTTAGGGAAGAGAATACAGAATTGGCTGTACTCAAAACCAAATTTATTCACAGTCAGAAACCTTAGTCAGCTCTTCAGCTGATGCCAGACATCAGAAACTCATTAAACCAATGGGATGCTTATAAAAAGAGAGTTTAGGAATGTTATTTTTAAAATTAGTTCAAAATTAGAAGAAGCTGAGGTACACTAGTCTTCTAGTAATTGCATATTACCAGCAAGTCCACATCATGATTGACCCTTACTAACCTTAGATTTGCTTAAAATAATGAGAAGTACATTTATATAGAAGACTAAATAGCAGCTTTGGGCAAGATAAAGAAATTTCACAGAGGAAATAAAAAGCTTGCATAGACATTTACATGCCTTACTTCATACGCTGTCTAAATAAGGCTACAACAGCAAAGAATGCAAATAGAATTGGAGCTTGCAGGTCATTGAACATTTCAAATTTCTCCATTCCCATTTCAGCACAAAGTGCTAAAATCTTTTGTACTGAAGCACAGTTAGAATTCCCAGTGCTTGTTGATACTGAAAATATTTATCTTAATCGTTGTGGTTTAATAAATAACTGACAGCACATCAAAGCAAACAAAATACTGGATGCTTTATTCAGGACATCTGAAAATATTTTCTTTGAATTTTTATTCATGAATGATCATTTGGTTCTTCTGTATCTGCATTAGAGAAAATAAAAATAAGTGAAATAAAGAGGATATGGGAAAAGCCTGTAGAGATTTTTATTGAGTGCAGGAAAGTCACACAAAGAAAACAAGAAACTATTGCAAGAGTACCACACACAGGCAGATGAAAATAAAGCTGTGGAAACAGCAATACTCATTATGCACTTGGCTGATTGTGCACCCATTCTGTTGTTTTGGAAATGGATCCAATGTATTTGTTCCACTAGGGAGTTTTCTGTTGGTGAATACATAAAATTAAAATGTTTCCAAAAGTATCTAGAAATTTTTTTTCAGTCATACATGTTGGCATTATTTTGAACAGTTGTGCTTTATCTCTGAACCAATTTTCACATTTTGCTGCCAACTATTATTGCTCTTGTCTCCCATGGTTCTGTTGAACTCCCATCCTCCACCTAACCTTTCCTTTGTGGCTTACATCTCTAGTACAGCTTGTCATTGATTTTTTTACTTTATCTTTACAATATCCAGCTCTTTTCGACTTTTGACCCACTTTGTTTTTTTTGCTTTATTTTTTTCTACCAGGAAAGGAAAAAGCCAGCATGTGGATTTCTCAGTAATTAGAATTTTATCTCTTCATCCAACTCAAGCAGAAATACCACAAGATGTACCAAACTTATATGCAGCAGTAATATTTACAGATAAGAATAGTCCCATTGACTTTCTGGTGAAGCTGAGGGACCATTAACATAAATGAAGATTGCAAGGTCAGAATCTGACTTGGGTGAGAATCTCCAGTCTTTACAACTCTGCCTTGCACATCAAATACTCCACTTTTGTGGGGAAAAAAATGCAAATCTGTTCTTTATTATTGCACATAAATAACACAGAACGTCCATGCTATATCTTACTTTCATTTATTTTTGCAGATTCAAAGCAAGAAAAAAAGTGCAACTCAAAGAAATTAATCTGATTTCTTTATTTTCTTTTTCTTATTTGATAATATTCCACATTTAGGTTACTCACGATAACCTTTTGTTGAGAATTAGTTAAACTTTGTATTTTCTTTGCTCAGTAGGAATCACCAAAGAATCAAGAAAAAAATATATTTTGTGTGATTCACATGCCAGATAGTCTTTTAGGGGACTAATGAATTTAAAGTAAATTAGGAGGGGGTTTGAGAGGACTCCCCCAAGACTTCTGTGTGGATGGTGCAGCATAGCAGGAAGATTAAAGCATTCAAATTTCAAATGAAGCACCACAGGTAGAGAGACTGTGCATGAATTTTAAATATATATTCCTTGTGATGGTGTGCTAATTAAATATTTTTAAGTGCATTGGGTTTATTGCAGGACGCAGCTGAATACGAATATCTATACAGTGAGTTAGGAACAGAGATTGCATAAGCAATGGCTCCTGCTGTCCAAGAGTTTTCATGACAGCACATTGAATCCAGCTTGAAATTCAGCTACAGAAGTACAGTGAGGATGGTGCTGCTGAGTTGGAGGAGCTCAGGAACATCAGAGGTGACGCATTTCTGTCTAATGATCTGAATTACAGGCTTTCACAGTTCCAGTGTCTCCTGGATTCTGTTAACATCACGAGTTTTGCACTGACAAAAGATGTTCATATTAGCTCTCCTGATATAAAAGGAGCACAGAGCAAAGGAATACAGCAGTGATAGACTACACCTGGATATACACCTACAGAAGAAAAGGCATGAAAAAACACAAACTCAATCCGTGTCAGCCTCCAACAGGTTGAGAAACAACCTGCTCTGGGGTGCTTACACAGAAGATGGTTGTACAGCAAAAGTTAAAATTAAACTGAAATAAAAGGTAGAAGTAACAAGTACAGCCTCTTACCTTGCTCAGCAGAAGAAAAGGTAATGTCATATGAGAGTAGTCAATTAAAACTGTGCAATAAATCTAGTCTGCATGCCCAAAAAGGAGCACAGAGGCCAGTGGGGGAACCCAAATAAAACCTTGGCCCAGCTTCTCCCAGAAACATCACAAAATCCATCAAGCCATCAAGGGACTATCTCACACACCCAGACAGGAGAACAATGAGAGAAGGGAACACAAATTGAGGTCTCAGAGGAAATAAAACACTGTCAAGGCCCTTCCCAGGGCTCCTACAGGACAGTTGCTGTCTCATTGCCCAGAGATGAAACCCATCACCAGAGGTAAACATCAGAGTAACTTGTGGACTGAAGGGTTATTGCCCAGAGGCATGGGACATGTTATGTGCTGCAGGGGAAGAACACCTGGGGATTGCACAAGATTTATTGCAGGAAATTAAGGGTGGAATTAAAGGTGGGAAAAGAGAGGAATCGAGGTGGCTTGAGGAGGAAGAACAGTGGGAAACTAAAGAGGGAAGTCGGGATTGTTGCATGTAAATAATTTGCTGTTTGGTAAACCTGGTTGACTGTGCCGTGCATCTGATCTGCACAGACTGTCCTGTTTTGTTACTAAGTTCCTTTCTGCTCTTTCCCAGATGAGGGACTCTCATGTGCCTCTGTGTTTGCAGGCAGACCACAGGCTGGAGGTGGAAGCAGCTGCCAAGAGCCCAGGGGTGGATGCAGTGCCAGAAACTGAAATGGGACCTCGTGTCTCAGGGACACGGATGTCCATGGTGCCAACCGCTGGAGCTAGTGTGTAAACTGAGTGTGTGAGTGCCAGCCAAGATCAAACCAGGTGAGCCACCAAGTCAGGGGTGATCTAGGAGCTTGGGGGTCTCCATGAGAAAGAAAGGGATGGGTTGTGGGGTGGTTATTGGGGATCAGGGGAGTTTCAAATGGTTATTTGTGTATGTGTGCATCTGTGAGGGCATTTGTACCAGCTGCTAGAGCATGTGGCCTCGGGAGTTTGTGTGTCCAGGTGCTGGCTATTGAGCAGACTGGGAGTGTAAGCCCAGCTGGGAGGGAAGGGGTTTATGCACACATACATACGCTCAGTAACAGATCCTCTTCCTGCTCAGCAGAGAGGGAAGCAGAATGAGGCCATTGCTTTCTGTGCTCCCTGTGTGTAAGTGCTCTGTGTCTCTCTCTGTATTGATCTGTACAGACCACTGTAGATTTAAATGCAGTGTAGACATGTTTGTGCCTGTTCCTGGTGTGCATAGGGATTATATGCTCAGTCTCACTACTGATGAATCTGGGGACATGAAGTTGTGACAGTTTCATCTCTCTTGAGCTGCCAGATTTGTCCTTAATCTACTAACAGAAATATATTGAGCAAATATTCTTTTCCCTTTTACCTGGGGAAGGAAGAGCAGGACTGGAAATGATTAAATATCACTTGAACAAATACAAGAAGGAAGAAAGTCAGTAAAGAACAAAAAATTACATCTTATCTATTTATAAAATGTAGTGACAGTGATGTGGCTTCCTAGAAATTCTGTATTGATTGAGTTTATAACAGAATTTTGTACTGCAATAATCCCTTTCCCCTCATCTGGCTGACTCGGTCATAGTAAGGTGATAATCATAATCTTTCATTCAGGTGGTTTTAACTGCTTGAAGAAGTTCTGCTGGAGATTTGCCTGTCCAACTTCTGGTGATGTTTTTTACCAGGTTGTCGACAAACAGCTCCTCCTCTTTTCATTCTTTTTCTTGGCAAATTTATGTTTGTTAGGACTTTTGCTTTAGTCACACTGCCAAACCTTTCCAGCTTCTCTCTTTTCACTGCTGCTAGCAGAGGCTCATGGGATCCAATTACTGCAGATCCTGCTTTCCAGTAATAGAGCTGTTAGTTCTGTGCACTGTACATGGTATCTATTGAATTCTGCAGAGACATCTGAATTCAAAGGCTTGAATTCTTCATTCTGTTACTGCTGTTTGAGTTTCACCTGTTTCACACTGTTCATGCTCTTGAGAACACAATATTTCTAAGAAGTTCCTTTTTTTCCTTCTCTTGGATCTACTAAAGTTGTTCTTGTCTTTCCAGGTTGTATTTTGGACTGTGAGCACTGCTAGCATGAGGGCAATTCTTTGGATTTCTGTTTCAAGTTTCCTGTCTTTCATGGTAGTAGTACCAAGGTACTTGAATAAGTCCCTCCATTCAACTTTCTTGCTTTTGATATTTATTTCTTTTTCAGAGTCAGTAATCTTCATTGTCATTACACTGCTATTTTTTGTCCTGATCTCCATACCATACATCATTGTTGTGCTGCCCAGCTTCGTCATTGCTTTTCCATGCACTGGTCCCATTCCTCCTATCAAATCTACATCATCTTCAAAGGATAGATTACCTGTATTATTACTACCTCTAACTGATAGCACTCCTTCAAAGTTTTCAGAGTCCTTTGACAAGGAAACTATTGAAGAGATGTGGCAATAGGAGACATCACTTTCTTACACCAGCTGTTATATGGAACTACTTACTCAGTGTGTTGCCTTTAAGGACTTTATCCCTGCACTGTAATAAAGGATTTCAATGGTTGTCACTGTTCTTTTGCTAATATTGAGTGTCTTCATTACAGTCTATAGTATTCATTGCCATGAATAATCAAATGATCTATTGAAGCCTGTGAAGTCACAGTGTAGTTCTATTTCATATTCTCAGTATTTTCTGTTCAACTTCTTAAGGTGAATGTCTGATCTATTGTACTTGGTGTCATTCTAAAACTTCCTTCTTCCTCCTCAGGTAATGTCTTTGGCAGATCAGGTAGACATAGAACATATTCTCAAGGTCTAATTTCAGCAATTAATGCCCTGACAGCATTATGATATGTGTGAAGCTTGTGAATTGCAATAATGGCAGCATCTCCCTTGCTTTTTTTGTAAATGCATAGCTTTTCCTGACAGGGATTTTCCCAAGCAATTTCCTTGATAAGTCTAAGGATGGAAAAAATCCATTCTGAGTCTTGTTCAGTTCCTATTGATGTTAAGTCAGCATTTACTTCATAGTTACACAAAATCTTGCACCAGTCCCACAACCTGCCTGAAACTGCTTTGGCTTCCTTTTTGGAAGGCATGCATTTTCGTGATAAAATATAAATACACTTCCTCATTGTTAAGTTGATGGCAAAATTTTTTTCTTCCTCCTTTCTATACCCTGTTGTGTGTGTATCTGTATGATTTTAACTTTTGGTACTGCTCCTTATCCTGAGCAGCTTTCCTGTGGTTCTCTTTTTCCTACAAGTATCTGAATCAGCCATCTTACTGCTGTTAAATTTATCACACTAAATGATTTGTTCATATTCAATTTCCTAGGAGGAGTGCTTAATTTTTTGGTAGAATTTAATGTATTGATTTTTTTCCAGTAACATGCTTGGCAATCTCATCTTGGTCAGGACCTTGTCCACGGGCTTTTCATGACATCTTAATGTGTAGCATATCCTGGCTCACTTTTGCTCTTCAAGAGTAGAGGTAATAAAGCCTATGGTCATAAAGAGATGATTACCTAAGAATCAAGTCTTCAGACTATTATTTTTCATCCAGTGATACCAGTCCCTTTGTTAGCAAGGCAAAACAATGTGGAGCTGAGATCAAAAGCAGCATGCTGCATTGCAGAAGCTTAACCCTAATTTCTTTCCTGTAAAGTCTTGCAGAGCTTCCAAAGGACTCAGGTTCTGTAACTCTCCATATAAATGATAAAATTAAAAATTTTAGTAATTTCTTCCCCTTTCAAGGTGAAGTATCAAGAACATTCTCTTGATATAAGAGATTTTTTTACAGCAAGAGCAGTCATTCACTGGAATACCCTTCCCTGTGGCATCACTGGAGGTTTTCAAGATGCGATTGGATAGGGTGCTAGATAATGTCATCTAGGTTCCCTTTCCATCAAAGGTTGGACCAGGTGATCTTCTGAGGTCCCTTCAAACTTGGGCTGTTCTATAATTCTATAATACTAATATAACAAGAATAGAAAAATTGAATCATTTTACAGCAGTTAATTACTGAAGAATTCTGATGCTTTAATTTTATTTAGAAAGAAATAGCATTTCCCAAATTAAAAGTGGCCCAAGATGTGAGGACTCAGCTGTTTTATGTACCTTCATTATGAATATTAACTTGATGACCTTTAGGTTACATTAAGTTTCCATGGGATCCAAATAAGAAGCATTGCCCCTATAGACTTTCAGGATAAGGTTCTGTAGTATTTTTTCGTGCCTTGAACCAGTGATTGCAAGTTACCTTAGATATCTTCAGTTGCCTTCCTTGCCTCTGAATAAGGATCAAGGAAATTGAAAGGTTAATATGGAGCAGCACAGCTGCATGTTAGAGATACATCCCACATGTGCAACAAGTTGCTTGGTTTTTTGGTAAATAAATACAAATGTCTGTGGTTTTTAGTAATTTCATTGTAAGTCTTTTAAATGAGGTGGGAAACTTGAATCTTGTGAAGGTTTTTAAAATTTATTTTAACTGCCATAGTTAATAACAAAATTATTATTCTGGGTGTTTTCTGATTTACATAAATTACAAATGACTTAGAGGTCATTTGTAATGACCTCTAAGAAAAAATATGAATTCTGTACCTATTCACACACTTAAGAGTAGGTACAGAACAGTTTTGTCATCTTCCAGGTTTATATTTAATAATTGAATGTTTAAACTTCACAAATGTGTAAGTTTTTTTAAGACATAATGTAATAAAACTTATTTTTTCCATTGAGCACAATGGTGGCTTTTTAGCCCTGTTATGATTCTGCAGAAATGCAAACTGCCAACACAGATTGAAAAATCTTGTTGGATAAGTAAACTGTACTACAGGTATAATACTGCATAAAAACTAGCCTTATATCCAGAATAATTTTAATCAGATTTTTATTGTTTAAAATTTAAGATAAAGCCACTATTTGTGATAAGTGGTAATGTTTTGTTTCTTTGCTAGAGCATGTTTTGGTTGGAAATGCAGTACAATAAGCTATAATAGTAGAATAATTATGATGATGTGACAGTAACTGCTGAAAACATACCTGTTGCAAATGAGGTTAGGCAGAATGAAGTATGCATGATGGGAGTGGAAGGAAAATAGTATGTACAGCAAAAATAGAATTTAGGAAGCACAAATCAAAGAGTATTTTTGGCATCTCAAATCCTCCAAGTGTGAACACCGTGTACCCTCTTACTGACAAGTTCTGAGTAGGTATCATCTTCTAATTTTAACAAGAAAATTTTAAACTATGCTTAAGTAAATATATGATGTTCTGCAATAATTGTTGTGAGGCCAGTAAGGAAAAACTAACAGAAACGATCAGAACTAATTGGGGCTTTGTACAATCTTAATTTTATCTGACAGCTGAGAAACATGAATCCTGAGGAGTAGTGTAAATTTAAATTGCAGACTATTACAACTAATGCAGTGTGATATTATGGATACATTTGTTAATTTCTTTTATTGTTAGATCTAATCGCCCAAGGTCATTGACATAACAATTAGAAATAGAAGTTCCTGTTCTTTTGCATGGCCCATGAAAAATAATTTTATGTCTTTAAGAAAAAGTGAGCAAGGGCAAGGTGTGATGTGTAATTGATTAGTGTGAGGTGGGCAAAGTGGCTGTCTCCAAAGAGGTTTCCAGCCAAGCTCCCCTCAGACTGTTCTTTCATTCTAAGTAAAATAAACATGTTTGCATTTTTTGGGATGCTCCATTTGTTGTCCAGTAAAACCTTATAGCTTCTGGGCTTTTATACAACAAGGATTTATAGTATCTATTCTCCCTGTGTGAAGTCCCAAGATAATGGTAATAGATGGCTAGTGTAGCTAATAAATCCCTCAGGGCACAGACAGAAATGTGTGTTTCAGATGAGTTGTTCAGAACTAAATCCACATCCCAAATGGAACACAGTACTTAGGCTTAAGAGACTTATCTCTGAAAATGTAAATGTGTTTTTCTTCCCATTCCTAATAAAGGCAAACTATGGCAAAATCAAAACCCATGGCTCCTGAGAAGTCATGTATCTACTAATCAAGAGTTGGAGGCCCACTTTCTTGAAAGGAATCTAGAGTAATTTGTGAGATCCAAAAATCTGTCCCTTGAGGACTTTGCTTCTTCATTTCAAAAGGCTGGAAGTTCACGTGTGTGAGACATAGCAGATTTCCAGGACTACTAGCCAAAATGTCAGGAGTTTTTCATTGTCTGAGAGCATGGAAATGCATCTAAATTATAAAGGAAGTGGTAAATGGAAGACAAAAAGAGAACACAGAAAAGGAAATGGAGGGAAATAAGACAATGAAGTTAATGGTCGTTACCTGGACTTTCATTAGAGCCCACAGAGAAAAGAGAAAGAAGCCGACACAAACTGCCATAACTATTTCAGATTGGATAAAAGTGCAAACCATTCTTATCTTCAGGATATACATATGGCTTGCAGGCTGTACAAGTGTTGGCATGTTCTGCAGATTTGTTTTCTTTCATTCAGCATGGCATTGCTGACCTATATTCAGCTTGCTAACAGCTATAACTCAAAATCTTTCTCTGAAGAATTGGTTCCTCCCTCTTTAATTATGCAGCAGATTATTCCTGTTTGATAGCTCTCTTTTCCCTTATAAATATCATTCTTTTCTGACTGTAACTTCAGTTTTTTCAAGATTGTTTTGAATTTTGATTCAAAACATCTTGTACACTTTCATTGCCCTTAGTGATCCATAGTTCCCTCATTCTTCTTGCCTTTTCTCATGTTTTTGTTGTTTCTGGTTTTCCTGCATGTAATCCTCTGCACATATTTTTCCACCAGTGTGCCTTGGACTACCACAAATGGTTATTTAATTTTTGTGAACTGATTCTTTGAGATTCTTTGTATTCTGCTGATCTGAGAGGACATAATTAAATCCTTAGGCCTTAAACTCATTTTACTAGTTGGATTCCTGAAATGGTCGCAAACTCTGTTAGAAAATAAATTTTACAACACTTTATAGATCTGAACAAAAATCTGAAACAGAGATTTGTCAGATTTTGTTTAAATAAAGATTTATCTGGATGCATGTTACTTGTATAGCTAGTAAGTCAATACTGGTAACTTTAAATTGAAAACCAGTTTTGAAATCACAACTTCAAGCACTGATATCGCAAACATTATGTCTAAGAGATCAGCTGACATGGGTAGAGAGAAAAAACAATAAAACATATCTTTAGTAAACTTCTTTTGGGACAGCATCAGACCAACCAAACTCCAAACTACCCTTTTTTTAACCCAGCTTTTCAGTTCTTCAAACTAAGAATGGAAATTTGCCTAAAGTCTAGGTTTCATATAGCAAAATAAAGAGTAATTGCAGCACAGCTAGTCATATCTAGACCACTGCCTGTACAGCTACGTCAGTTTAGCACATGGTGTCTGTGGAGATAACACATCTACACATGGTATGTCCAGCAACCTAGTAGATTATTTTTTTGGTCATGACATATCTTACAAAATATTGTTATAAAAGCTGATTAATTATCCCTACCATTAACTTTGCTGAAATTCCATTATTGTTATTCTAACATATGGCAACTACACAGGCAATGGAAGCAGGGGCAGATATCTTGGGAAGAGTCTATGGACACTCTTTAGCTGTGTAGGTTTGGGGCTGAAAAGATCACGGCACAGCTGAAACACAACTTTGCAAGGGATGAAAATAATAAGAAGAATTTCTACAGGCATATTAGACAAAATATGAAAGCCAAAGAAAGCATACCCCACCTGATGAGAAATAAATACAATAAAAGAGGAGAAGGCTGAGATATTTCACCATATTTTTGCCTCAGTCTTCACAGGTAACCTCTCTTCCCACACTTCTTAAGTAGACAGACTGAGATTGGGGATGGGAGAGCAAAGCTTCCCACTCCAAGTGACAATCAGGTTCATGACCACCTGAGCAACCTGAACAAAATAATCCTATGCAACCTGATGGGATACATCCCAAACTCCTGAAGGAATTGGTTGATGTAGCTGCCAAGACACTCAAAAACTCATTATAGGAGTTTCATGATATTCAAAAACTCATCACATGAAGTGAAGTCCCAGGTGACTGGAAAAAGTTAAATATTGCACCCATTTTTAAAAGGGTAGGAAGAAGGACTCTGAGAATACTGACCTGTCAGCTTCATCTCTGTGCCTGGGACGATGATGGAACAGATTCACCTAGAAGCTGGGCTAAGGCACATGAAGGACAGGGAGGCGATTTGGGACAGCCAGTATGCTTTCACCAAGGGCAAGTCCTGCCTGACCAACACTGAGGCCTTCCATGATGGAGTGACTACATCAGTGGACAAGGGAAGAGCTCTCAGTCTCATTTATCTGGAATTCTGTAAGGCCTTTGACATGATTCTCCACTACATCCTTCTCTCTAAATCATACATCTATGGATTCTTATGCATGGGCTAGTTAGTGGATGAGGAATCATTCGGATGTTCCTATCCAGAGAGTAGAGGTCAACAGCTCATTGTCCAGAGAAAGAAGAGTGGTGAGTGGTGTCTCTTAGAGATTTGTACTGAGAGAGGTACTGTTTAATCTCTTCATCAGTACTTGCAGTACTTAAAGAGGTCATTTTTAAAAAGGATGGACCCAAACTATGCCCTATTGGTATAGGACAAGGGTGAAAGTCTTTAAACCGAAATAGAAGAGGATTGGGCTAGATATTAGGAAGAATATCTTCACTGTGAGGGTGTGAGACACCATACAGGTTGCCCAGAGAGGCTATGGATATGCCACCCCTGGAAGTGCTCAGGGCCAGGCTGGATGGGGCCCTGAAAAAGATTATCATGGGGAAGGTGTCCCTGTCCATGGTATGGGTTTGGACCAGCTTCAAGGTTCCTTTCAACCCAAACCCTTCCATGATTCTACACTAATTGCAGGGCTTTGGAGGACGTCTTCTGCGCCAGCTGGACCCTTCTACCCTCTAAACACTTCCAGAGAAGAGCCAGTTTTGCTGAACATATCTGTGTACTATTTTTGCTATGCTTAAGCAAAATTTTTGCCCTAATATGTTTCAACCAAATGTATGCTTCTAATTTCTTTAAGAGCAAATTACTGATTCAGAATATTAAGGGAAATTATGCATTTCAGATGACAGAAACAGCTGAGAATATTCTTAGAATTTGTAAAGAAAAATGAAAGTACTGCAAGTCAGAGCAGGGGCTTAAAAATTTATCTAAATTCTCCCTGAGGAAGAGTCTACATATTTTTCCACTGAGTATATAAGAAGCCTAGTAGATTAGCCTGCTGTCTCAGGCACTTAAGTTAGTTGCCTAAATTTAAGTTGTGTGGAGGCTGTTCTTTCCCCATTCCCACAACATTTATAATTAATCAACTGAAAAGCAGTTCATGAGCAATTCACAGTAGGAAGAGATCAATTCTCAGGGGAAGGTGTCTGCAATCAGTAATCTAGACTGCTCTAACTAAATTTGTGGAACAAATTCCACACAATGAATTTTTCAACTTGCTTTTCAGCTAGTTTAATTCCTTTAAGCTCTGAAGTAATTTGTAGGCATCAATACTTTTAGTTAGCTGAACAATGGTCCACAGTTTCTGCTAAACTCTTAAATCCTCATAGTTTGAACAGTTGAATCATCTCTAGCAACAGCATTTTTTGTTCAAAAGTTAAAAAAATGAAGTTAAAAGTGAAAGTGCGGCTATTTCTGTATTATTGCATGTCAGCTCCAGTTCTCCACTGTGACTTAAACACTCCAAAAGTAATATCTTCTACAGGTTTAGAATAAAACAAATACTGTACTGTAAATAAAAGTTAATAGAACCATAATATCTTGGAAGAAAACAAGGAAGCATTACATTTCATTATGTCTCCTTTCCTTAGAAGTCTGTGTCCCAGAAGCAGTTATCATTGATCTTAATACAATATGGTGCAAATGCCAGAAATATTACACAATCATGCAAAATGTTAGTAAAATTCAGTTACCTGCAGTGTTCTCTGCCATCTATGGCAAAATCCTTGAGAAATACAAAGAGTTAATCAAGCCTTGGAAGTAACTCTTCCTAGTACTTCCTACAACTTGCATCTTAAAATAATACAGCAGTGTCAGGACTGGCTCAACAGCTTCTGATATTTTGTTTGGTTTGTTTGGGTTTTTTTAACTTGTTTTAATCTTCAGAAATGTCAACATCAAGCAGCAGAATGCAAAATTTTATGTTTACCTCATAGGGAAAATGAAAGGAAGTCTTGATACCTAATAGGCTCACTTTATATTCCAATTACAGTCTTTCTATTGATAAATTATTTAAATGTCAAACTCATGTGATGATAAGGCATTTAATTAAAATTATCTTAATTATTTCTCAAAAGAAATAATATTTTGAGTCCAAAATCAGTCAAACATATGCTTTCATTCTCTTAAAAAATTAAGGGATCTTTTTGGTCTAAAATTTACAGGAGAGAAGTGAAACAACTGCATTTACTTTGACAGACTTTGGGTCACATCTACAGAAATTTAAAATGAGCAACTTATAGAAACCATTTAAAAAGTTTTAGAACTCCTGTCTGGTCCTTAAGGCCTTTCTTTGCTGCAGCCTATGAACTTCTAAAAGGGTAAACTTCCAAAGCAATCTGTAGGAACTACACACAAACCCTCCTTTATTTATGATCAAACTCTATGTGATTATTTTTCATGCATAACTCTTAAAATTCATCCCAAAGTGTCTTGATTGTATTGAATCATCAAAGTGCATGGAAACAGAATTGAACTTACAAAGCCATTTGAAACTTAGGCTTTTGTAATAAAAATGTAAAAAAACCCCTCCTGGGTTGCATATTATACAGCAGAAAACTTAGGAAATAATCAAAGAGTTTGTAACTTATCTTCATAATCTTCATCCAACAATGTAGTTGCACTCAAATTTTTCCAGAAAGGACTATTCAGCCACTAGACAAAAGAACTTCTGAAGAATTTAACACATTTAGTAGGAAAAAAAAAGTCACTAATCCATTTGAAACAGATTCCTAGTGGCAAAATAAGAAAGAAAAGCCTTTTGCTTTTCAGGGTATGATAGCAAAGAATTGTAGTCTAGTTTGTCTAATTACCATCCTTCCATTTGTATGTGAAAACCAGGTCTTCAATGTGAATAATATGCATAGTGTGTACTTTTAAGTACAATTTCTTTTTAAATTTTACTGTGTTTGAATGACTGTAAAGAACAGGTCCTATATGTCATCCATATGCTCCTCAGAACAGAAATATTTCAGGAGTGTTAAAAGCTGTACCAGTTTAAACTACAGGATCTAAAAGTATAGTAGTTCTGTAGATTGCAATTAATGCTTGTGAAAGTCATTTTGCTGTATCTCTCTATAGTTTTTCTCCTATATTTATTTTGATAGAAAATATAGATGTCAACAGACCTCAGGTAAAACAATGATAAATTTTCTATTTCATGCCAAGAAAATAGGTCTTTTCTTTCCCCAACTGGCAGAGTTGGAAGAAATTTTCAGGGAATAGGATTCTTCTCAATTACTTGTAAAGGAAGATTAAAGTTGTTATGATATTGAAGATTAAGGTTTGTTCAGAATTCTCAACCGTTTAGATTTTGGTACAATTCTAGTTTCAGTAAGTTTGCAACAAATTATTATAAATACATGTGTACTTTTGGAGAGTGCATTAGAATTTAGACATTTTTTATTAAATAATTCATTATGAGCCCCAAAAAGTAGAAACTATATTCTTCAGCCTCTGACTCCTACTTCTAAATTCTTTACTACAGAAATACAGCTGTTAGATTCAGTCTCCAAGAGGAGTTTTCATAGAAAAAGGAATTGAAATTCTGTTAAAAGAAGCAGATCATTTTGCCTTTTCATCACTTAGATCTGTTGCACTACAGCTTCCTGCTTTGAGAAAGAACAGGGCATTGAAATGCATTATAAAAACAGAGTACACACTTCACCTTGTCTCCAATGATTTACTTTTACAACATTCTTCTCCAGGTGTTCTGTAGAGAATTGCATCTTACAGATATGGAGAACATTGAACAGCAAGCATTTACTAGGATACCTCTGCTGATAAATAGGAGACAAACCTGCATATATGGATGGTTTTGATTCAGAGCAGAAGAGGAGCAGCAACTATTTTCTAAAAAATTTCTTCATTGGCTACTTTTATATTACCATGGTCTTCAGCTAAAAAGCAGTGGAATTATTTGAAAAAAAGTATTTTTTCCTGTTAAATTCAATTTTTGTTGCTATATTTTTAGGTGTCATGATGATTCTAAACTCCTAGATATAAAAAATCAGACTGTAACATGGAGATTTCTGACTAATGAGCCAAACAAATGACAGTTTGTGTAAAGCAACTTTAACCCACCTTTGATTAGCTTTAAAAGCAAGGTAAGGAGTGCAAACAGTTACTCAGGCAAAAAGTAATAGCTCACCAGAAAGGGAAGATAAAGATTTTAAAAAACCAACAAGGTTAGTTGCTTTTCCCACAACCAAAAAAGCAACAAACCTGTGAGAAGTGCCTTCTGCCTGAGCAAGTGACAGATAGAACCTGGGTTTGTGAGTTTTCCCCATGGGGCTCATGGAGAAGAAGAAATGAAGACTGGACATGGGCTTGGAAAACAGAAGTCCAGACAGGAATATCAAGATAAATGGAAGAGAGAAGGCAGCATAAAAATCTGATGGCCTGCATTTACTGAATAGCGGAAGCTGAATGGCAGATCAACAAACCAAAAAAAAGAATGACTGTAAGAAAATGGCAGGAGGATTAAGAGTTAGTTTAGGGACAGCTATGCTGCAGTGGGCAGTAATGAGGAATAACATGCTGAAGGAGAAGATAGGATGACAGGAGAGAAGCTGCTGGTCCCATAAGAGAAGAAGTAATGGAGATAGCTTGGAGAAATTGCTCAAGTATAAACAAAGACATTACACAGAAGAGAAGGCAGGATAGTTAACAGACAGGAGAAATAACTCAGAATAGAGCTTTAAGATGAGGGGCAGTGTTTTTGCGACTTAAGAGTCCTTGGTGCGGACTAACAAATCTGCCACTACAACAGATCCCGAGGAAAGTCAGCAAAAAATCTGCCAGGAATAAACATGCACACTGTGAGGTCAGGGATGACAGGAATCTTCAAAAAAACAGGGAGAAATATACAGACATTGATCACTTTCCATGCTGGGACAGAGCCTAGATTTCAAATGGAACAGACCAAGGGGAGTACTCCAAACTAGAGCAGCTACTGAGACACACAACTTCCCCAGGTGATATCCAACAGAATTGTTCCAGATACTAAGGAAGGAATCTAGACACGGTCTTTCTCCTCTAGGACTGCTTCTCAGAGGTAGGTTACAACAAACTTGTCAGATACTTGAAATAATTCATTGCACTAAGTGCAAGAAGATATTTTGTAATATAAAAATATACACTACAGTGTATGGTATACAACATAAACATATACTCCAGTAAGATAAGATATTGGCACCACTCAGTATCATATTAGACATTATTAATGGTAATGGGATAGAAGAGAAGTATAATGAGAACAGTAAAATATGTAAAGACAGATTCAAAAGGAAATTTCAGAAATATGTAAGAGAATATCAGATTCTGAGTAGACAATGAAGCACTGATCAACACTCATTTAATATCTTCATTATTACCCTTGGAAAGAAAAGTGTAAAAGTATTTCACTTGCTGACACAAAATTGGCAACCCTGTGAGCATGGGAAAGATCAGATTCTTGTAATGGAAGGACTCCCTGACACTAAGGAATGGAGTACAAATATGGATGAAATTCAACTGCAGAAAGTAAAGGTCATTCATGCAGGGACTAATAATGAGAATTTCTTCTATAATCCAGGAGCTTCTCAGTTGGAAACAATAAAGAAGGAAAAGCAGCTGGATCTATTAATCAGTCACGGAATATCTATGAGCCACCAATGCCATGCAAGCATGAAAAAGTGAATGCGATTCCAGGTTATATAACAGAAGGTTACAGGCCATTCCTCAAAGAGCCGTGGTGTCATTCCCATAGTTTTAATGGTAATACACCAGCAAGCGGTAGATTAAAGAACAGACACAGACATCTTCTAAATTAAATAACCGATATACTCATACCCTGAAAAGTTATTAAGTGATGGCAGTTTAGCAAAAGCATTATAGAATTTTTCATCTACTATTATGTACTAAAACTAGGTATTAAAATCAGGGACTGGTCCCTGTTATTTTGGTCTAATGCAATTGCACAGAATAATACAGGTTCAGCCACAAGACAACTTACAATTATAGGTTTAATTATGCAAACACTTAGATCCATTAACAATTGCATATTGAGGTACTTTTCTTTTAATACCACAGATTCAAAATTATTGGCTTAATAGATCTCCATTTAGTAATCAAAGGAGGACACTTAGAATAGAAATGTCAGTTGACAAGTCATATTCAAATCAATATGCTAAGTGATATATGTGATAATGGAAATCACCTAATAAGAAAGTCCAGCAAACATAAAGCTGTTTAAAACTCATACATTTACTCTTCTATTTATTGAATTTGTTAATCTTCTCTTATGCAGCACAATCATTAAGAGAGGTCTTATATTACTAACCATTGCAGGTTACCTGTACTGTAGGAAGTCATTCACATGAACATTGCAGGTCCCTTCTAACTCTGCATATTTTAACATGCAATAACTTGTGTGGATGAATAGTATGTGACCTACTAACAGAGCAGCAAACTTAATTGGCAAAAGACTGAGTAACATAATTTGCAATTTAGTACTTTTTTCTAAAAGTATGCGTGAGATACTACACATTTTTTCCATGGGCAGTATCAATTTTCTGGTAGTGATATGTGATGAGCCTGATCTTTTTGCAGTAATGCAGTGGTCAAGAACTTGGCTTCCTGAGGATTTTTCTTTGCAGCATAAGATTTATTATGTATTCTTCTTTCACTTAGATTGACCTAGTTTAATTTTATAATTATTAGAAGAATATTTCTTGCAACTTTTCTCTAACAGGAAGAAAGGAAGTGAAGAAAGCAATCAGTAGGAAGTCAGTATGAATTATCTATTTAATTTAAAATCTATTTCTCATAAGGATTATATATAAATTATATGAATATTTATCATAAGAACACTGCAGAAAAGATGGATGGAGAATTTATTGCAACAGGATAAAAAAAGATGAGGATTTCTAAGTGCATTCAAATACAGAAGTAAAACAAGAAATAAACAACAATTTTTTTGTATACTTTGTTTGCATTTTCTCATCATATAGAAAACACTCTCTCCTTCAGTTAGGCTTTTGTAATTTAATTTCTTTACACTACCAGGTTTCATGCTACAAAGTTTAAACTTCCTGAAATGCAGATTTCTATAAGATTTCAGACAACATGTATGTATTATTTAACATTTTCTCATTATTTAAAGACAGTACGGGTACAATGGACTTATGGATACAGAATAAAATAGTATTCAGCAGGCCAATAAAGTTTATTTGTTGGTTTTGGAGTTGTAGGGTTTTTAAAATTTTCTTGTCACTATCAAAATTGTGTGAGTTAACTTATCAGTGCAGAAATTTTTCTTGTTGATATATGCTTCCAAAAACATAAGGATTTATCAGTAATGTCTAAACCAAGAGGACAAGAAGAACTTTTAGACCAAGCCAAAACATGCTCGTACCTTCAACAAAAAGAATCAGTTGAAAAGCATACTTTACCTTAAAATTACTAAACAGTCAGATTCCTTATATCAATGGACATTTAAACAAGTAGAAATATGAGCTAGAAGTGACATCTTCTCCTTATGGTGTTAACCCATAAATTTTTAGAAAACAAGTACTTTTCAACAATGCATGGGTGTCAAATACAAAATATATAAAACATATTTCTAGTATTCTTACCTAAACTTCTCTCACATTTATGTGGTTGACCTTCCTTGCTTATAGAAGCACAACAAATTAAAAATTGAAAATATTTGACAAAATTCTGTGAGAATTGATACAATATGAATCAAGCTAACAAATACTTATCATGGCAGGCAATTTACCTCTGTTCTGCTATAAATTATACATTTGGGATACATACTGAGTAGAACAGATATCAAATATCTCTGAGAGCAATAGGTCACAGTACGTTCTTAGCAACTCCTAAAGTCAGGCATTTTTCTGGAAAAAGCAAAGCAAGAAAGCAAGCATAATACAAACAGAGAAAGCATGCACACATAAAAGTGGGTAGCTGTTACCATTGCAGGTATTGTTAACATGCCATATGAAATATGAAATAAAAACAAATGAAAATTACTAGAGACAGCTCAAATGTGTAAACTTGCCTTTTATAACCAGCTGATATATTGCTGGAAAATATGCATTGAAAGCTTGGCTTTGGAAGAATAATGGTTACATCCAGTGGCCATATAAGGTAGACCTAGTATAAATTCCCTCAGAATTTCTGAAAGGGAGCATATGTTTCAAAACCTACATTGTTGAAGACAATACAACAAACTAATTCAGGTGAAACAATTTCTAATTATGTCTGATCAACACATTTTTTCTGGTTTTGCTATAATTTTAGCTTACTGAAATTGTATTTTAAGTACCACTAAAGCTTTAAACTTTATAACTTTTTCCAACTCCCTGAAAGGAGGTTGTAGCAAGGTGAATGTTTGTCCCTTCTCCCAGGTAACAAGTAACAGGACCAGAGGAAATGACCTCAAATTTTGCCAGGGGAGGCTTAGATTGGATGTTAGGAAAGAATTCTTCACTGGAAGGGTGGTCAGGCATTGATTGGAATAGGCTGCCCAGGTAAGAGGTGATATGACATTCCTGGAATTGTTCTAAAGATGTATTGATATCGCACATGCAATATAGTGGTAAGCATGGCAGTGCTGGATTAATGGTTGGGCTCAAGGATCTTAGATGTATTCTCCAACCTTAATGATTCTGTGATTTTAAAGAACATACAATTTAAAACATATAATTTAAAATAACCTAGTTTTAATTGACTTCCAAAATATTGGGTCAATTGTCTTCTGCTTTTTCCTTATTGGCCCAGTTGTCTGCCTGCTGTTGCATGGAAGAGCCAGACAGTGATGTAACAGAGGCCTAGAGTAGTGTTGATAGAGGATTGGCTAATATGGGTCCCTTGGTGAGCATATACTATGTCACAAAATATGTATTTTTATAAAATTAATCCTTGTGTGTTTTGAGATCTCTTTATGGTACAAGTGAGAGCAACTTGGGCTGAAAAAGCTTTGCCTTCTCAGTCGCTGACTTTTATCAATGTCACATATCTGGATTTTCCCATGTTATATAAAAAATGTGAGTGTAGAATCCTCTGCCTGCATTCTGATGAATTGTATGGTGCACTTATTCAAGGGTGCCCCCAGAAATTTGTGGTGTGCTTCAAGAAGACAGTTGATGCAAAACAGAACTAGAGAAACACAGGATGAAAATCTTATTCTAAGGTGTGCAAAGTAACACTTGAGAAGCATCACCTGGCCTGAGGAACAGGCCTATTTGCTCCAGAGGGAAGATGACTATAGAGCCATGCAGTTTGGAGCAGTTCCATTCCCAACACCTCATCCCCTCTTTTCCCAGACAGCATCAGAAAGGCTGCTGGAGAATCCACATTCATGTTCAGTAGGTGTTCTTCACAGAGGTCCCAGCATATGCCCCTTGCCTCAACTATTCTGTTCATCTTCATAAAACAAATGCCTAATTCTAAAATACAGGTTTCTTCAGCGATAACATACTCAAGAAGTTGTCACTGCTTCAGATTCTTCACAATGAAAAAAAAACCTTAGAGATGAAAACTTCAAATTCTGAACAAAATTCCTGTGGTAATTCTGAAAACTATAAAATAACACTGATTACAACACTCTGACATAAAAGAGCATAACTCTAGGAGAGACTTTTCTCTGAACACACAAATTTGTCTTTTTACTTTGGTGAAACCTGTTGGGCAATGAGACATCAAACACTTGCAGCCTTTAATGCCACAGAGTAATGTGTTGAAAGTTCATGGCAATTGGTATAAAAATTATGGCAGAGGTGTAATTTTTCAGAACTTGACCAATAATAGACATACATGGACAAGAAGTTCTGTTTAATAAAAAATATGCAGAACTCATTCCACTTATTAAAAAATGAACTTCATAAATTTAGTACTCAGAAAGATACAAAACGAAATTATTAAACCATTTGTCTGTAAGGACATTGAGGGTATTATATCAGTACAAAATCAATGATTCATTGGAAAGAGGCACTAGGACACAAAGGAATGAACTTAAGATACAACATGGGAACATGGGGGGAAAAAAGCTATAAGGAAGAAGTAGTCTGCCATGAGGATAGTCAAACACGGACTCTAAAAGGCTGTAGAACTCCATCCTTAGGGATATGCAGAATTTGACTGCAAATCATCATAAGCAACCTTATTCTTTTGGAACAGGAGGCTGGATTAGATGACCTCTGGAAGTCTTTTGAACCTATGTTATTCTATGGCTCAAAGATTTAATTTTCTTCTTTGATGTGTAACCTGATAGGTTTTACTGGAAGGAGAAAGCTATAGCACTGCAATACCTCAGCTTGAGTTAAGCTCTTCTCATGTCACTAAACATCTAGGAAGTTACATCTTTTAATTAATTACTGAAATACAGAACTTGTAGAAACACTAAATTAAAAGTCAGTTAAGTCACAATTTTGGTAGTTTTCAATACTTCCTGTAAGACTGTTAACCAAGTAAATACTACACCTCTCCATTATCTGTGCTGCATGATAGCACTAAAATACAAGAACCTTCTGAGTCTGAAAGGTTCTTGTATTTAGGAGCAATCTTGTAACAAGCCTTTGGTGGCCTTTGCCAGCTTAACTTTAATTGTTCTCAGTATTTGACAAACTTCTTAAAACATACAGAATAAAACTACACACCCAATTATTGATTCTTCAAGACCAATGGTTGTTTAACTGATTTGGAAGCTGACACAAGAAGGATGGTCTCTGGGATCTCTTTGTGGAAACACTCCTTTAGCATAAGCAAATATGCTTTAGTGCTACTGTTATCAAAGGAAGGACAGCCCTGTACTCTGTACCTTCCAACCCCGCTGTGCCTCTTATTGTAGGGATTGGAGAAATTAATTCAAGAACATTTCTCTTATTCCCATGCTGTCATTTCATGTGGAAGCTCTACTTCAGAGTTTCATAAAGGTCTCCTACATCACCAATAGCACAGACTGGAGTCCTACAGGGCAGCTGCCACTATCCATGGACAACAAATAAATTGAAATAATCAAAATTTGTAGGCCAGCACTTACAGGAGGAGCAGTAACTTATCAAGTATAAAATATATGCGACTGAATTCAATTGCTGTTATAATATCATCATGAAACATTGAAACAGAAAAGTTGCTTTTGGAAATGTGATACGGTCTTTTACGCATGGAAATTTATTTAAATGACTGTCTGAAATATGAGAGGGTATTTTTTTTATTATCTGCTTTTCCTTTACAGCTCGTTTTCACAGTTCTAAATTTTCTTGGTGCTAATTTTAGCTTCCCATGGTTTACATACACTTTAACTTTCACTTTAAGAAGCAGTCTGAATATCTTAAAAAACTTCTCTGTTAATTTATTACATAATTGAGTAAATTATGAAGAATTTATTCACTTTCGCGGCAGAATTTCATCCAATCAATGTAATTAGCATCTAATATTTTGCAAATGAAGTTGACATCCTGTAACCTGGCCACTTGCTGATCATGCAGTGCTGTTACTTTCAAGTTTTCTAATTTCTAATTTCTATACACTGTCTTATTATCTCATCTTCTTTTTCTTTATGCAGGTCTGAAACTATTTGAACAGTATACTGCTCACTGGCCATTACTTGAACAGTTTCCTACAAAAGAAATCATTTTTTTTACTGAAAGAGGGTCAGCCTTGTCACCAGCAGCTTCTTCCTCTGAGGCCGGATGTTCATTGATGCTCCCATTTTGTTCGGGATGTGGTTTTAAAGCCATTCTGTCAGCTTGCACTTTGCAGTAGACTGACTTGATCCAGAAGTTAATTGCATTGACATTAACCTGCTTTAACAAGCCTAAAGTATCAATAAATCATTTCTTTAGTCACTGCACTTTTCCTGCTGCTTCATTGATATACTTCACCTGAACTGATAAATAGGGTGAAAAAGATCTCTTCCTTCTAATACACTTTGCATGCTTAAGAATACCTTTCTAAAGAAAAAATGTAATGTTAATATATATGAATACATAAAAATATGTTAGTCAGATTATCTAGCTTTGATATTCTCATTCCTTTTATAAGATTCAGCTTTAGGAAGACATTGCATTTAGGGAACACAGTTTTACTTGTTATATAGTCTGACTGATGAGTCCAACTACAAATGCGTAGTAAAACTTCTCTAAATTACCCAAAAAAATTCCTCTGAAGAAAATTATCTTTTTTTTTCCTTCCTCTCCTTTCACCCCCAGATCTGTCTTTACAAGTACCTTATGAACACATGCTGAGTGCCAAGTGCACTCTCATTGCATACAGGCAGTCCAGAGCAAAAGTGTTTCCACTACTGAGAATAAATTATCTGCTGTAACGTACCTCTTCACTTGAACCCACACTTCAGTGCAGCATAACATTGTTTGCCATCAGTAAACTCATGAGCAAAATTTACTGTGAAATTTTTATTACATCTTCTTCTTTGTTACTAAAACAGAGACAATAAACTGACATAAGTGACCTGTCAAGTAAAGATTTTATATCTATTCATAAGAATCTGTAAATGCAATGACATATAATATTTGTCAAACTTAAAGGTGTGGTCGAGAGAAATATAGAAACAACAAAAAATATGTTATTTATTGTGCATACATGTACATATGGCTTTAACTGCTGGACATGAAAAGTTGGCTTTGGAAGACGTGGAGATTTCTGCATATCTGAATGAAATGAGAATTTTGAGGATTTTTTTAAAAAAACAGATATAAAATATTGTTTTAAAGATTATTTTATTGATGTTGTTAAATACCCTGGGGCCACTAGATAATAGTCAGATTTTTGAAAGAGTCAATGCAATGAACTTCCACTTAATATTGTTCCCATTATAAGAATGAATGTTATTTTGTATGCAATGACAAGGAGAAAAGAAAATCAATTTTGTGGTTTTAACCTTAATCAGCATGCTTGCATATGGCAAGCTCTCACTGTCTACTTTGTGAATATATGAATCCATGGGTTTGTGGGTGTGTATCTACAGAGAGAAGAAAAAAAGAAAAATTATAGAAATAAATTAGTGAACACAGCACTTGAGTTCACTGAGTAAATGTTGAATTTTCAAGTAAAAATAAACCCTTAATCATTTCCCTGCTCCTCTTTTGGCTTGTGACTGAATCAGTTTTTTCAAGATGGTTTGCTGCTGGAGACCAAAGCCGTGGCAATTTCCTCCTGCAGGCAGAAGAAGAGGAACATAATTTTCATCTCATAGGTTCTAACAATCCATGTGGTTACTGGCTTTTAATATGTAAGGAATTGATTTGAGTCTGGTGGCAAGAATGGGGAATAATAGCACATCTAACAAAGTACAAATTTTTCAACTTGCAACCAGAAGGGTTTAATACTTTTAGTCAAAGACCATTTTAATGCAGCTAGCATACTGATTTGAAAAGATCACCCTAAACTGCTTGAATTTAAGGTATGATAACCTTTAAAGGAAAAATGAATCCATTTTCCAAGTACAGAAGATAGAAAGTTCAACTGATAAGAATCACTTGTCAAAACTAATAAAATAGGACCATATCTAATATTAGTTTTTTGCATTGCATTTAGCATTTAAAATTTTAAATGGTGCCTTAGTGAAGAGGTAAAATTATTTGTGGTGCATGCTTTATGTGCAAATGGAAACTAGAAATATTCAGTCTTTTCATACCAAGACCAAGGAAAGAGAAGCAGCATGAGCAAAATCAAAACATTCAGTAATGTTCAAGTATATGGTTCATTCAAGGAAGATTTATTGGTTTCACTGGGATCTAATTCATTGCTATTCATTAGACCCTTAAAAAGTTGAGTATCTAACTTAAGGGGCATTATAAGATCACTGTGTAGTCAAAGTATTAGGAGCTTCCTGAAAGCAACTTATCTCATTCTTTTTTTTTTTCTTTAAATAAATCTCTAAAGTAGGAAGGATTAAATAGTCACTCTCTCCATAGATAGCAAAGGCAGTGAATATCAGTATCTTATCCCTACACCATATGTCTCCTTACAACAGTATTTTTTTCAGTCTGAGATGCATGCTCAAATTCACAAACTGAGATTAATGTGGCTCTGCTCTGTGAAACCATTTTTGTATCGTCTGTGACAAAATTACTTGGATATTCATTGTATGAATGTATTATGAAAGTATAACAGCAGAAGGCTCAAAAAATAAGAAAGATAAAGCACAAGAAGAAATTTTTTGATAAACATTTCAGGGTGATTAAAATGGGATGACAGTGCTCTTTTCAGACAAGTTCCTATCATCTCACAGAGCCAAGTTTCTAATCTCATTTTACTCTTTTAGGGAAAGAGCACATCAGCATTTAACAGTAAGATAGATGCAGTTCCCAAGGGGTAAAAAGGCTGCTGTTGAGAAGCAGTAGAGACTGATGGAATGAAGCAGAGGTGAGAATTATAGAATGCTACAATTAAAGAATCATTTTGGTTAGAAAAGACATTTAAGATCAAGCCCAACCATTTACCCAATACTGCCAAGTAACACATGTAAACCATGTCTCCAAGTAGGTAGAAACAGTCAAAATTATAGGCTTTTTGCCATTTTAAATTTAATTTTGAATGTCAAAGAAAGTGACTCTCTAATAAATAATTACTAAAAAAGGTAGTTCCCTCTAGGCTGTGGACTTCTATTCCACAGATGTTAAACAGTATGATGGATTTACTGTACCACAGTGAGTACGATAGGGCAAACTATGTCATACTTACTTGTTCTTCATACCAAGGATATAATTTTCTTTACAGAATGGAGATGCATGCAATAACAGTGTAAACCATTCTTCCTGATTCGCTGGACAAGGAAGATTTAATAAAATGAAAAAAAAAGTAGTAAAAAAAGTAATTTCTAAAGTGAGTATAAGAAGTTTCTAACACAGCTCAGATGAAAACTAGGTTCTGATGGGCTCCTGCTTGCTACCTGTCTTGTAGCAAAAACTTTCCCCATTTGCAGTCATCTCTGAAGCTTCCTGTTCCCCAATAAGGATTCTTATTCGTGCACTGGAAAGAAAGACTAACAGTCACCAAATTTACTTGAAAGCTGTTGTCTCACAGGCAGGCAAATGCAGTAAAAATATAGGATGTAGACAACTACTTTGACTACGCCCACTGTTGGGATGAGATCAGATTATAATGGTTTATTTATACTCAGTTTTATTGCTACCAGTAAATTATATTTTCATTTAAGAAGATTGTCCAGTTACTATACCCATAGCTGGTTGTAGGCCTGGCCTCCAGAGGGTAAATGCTTCTTAATCAGATGTACTGGATAAGCATCACCAAAGCACAGAACATGGACACTAGCAGCCCTGTGAAAGGACATGTGGCTTTCTTACCTTTCTTACTTTGCCTTTAAGGCATGAGGTGTTATGCCTGGGCATTCATACTCAGAGTGTAGACTGGAGAGAAATTAGTTCTGCAGTAGTTCCATGAGCGCATGCCGATGACTTTTGTGAGGCAACAACAAATTGGAATCAATGGAGTTCAGCTTTTAACAGAATAATAATGGCAGAAGTGGCTCGTACAACTATTCACCTTGTAAAAGCAAAAGATTAGATCATCATGTGTCAAGATTTTTAAAGCCGAGCAGTAGCTCAGCCATGCATCTAAGTAGATGAAGGGGATGGCATGTAGTTAAAAATTATAGCCTGTTTGGTTTATAGATATTTGTGGGGGATAGAATGAACAAACTGATTTATTCAATGAAACTTGTTATTGAACTTACATAATATTCACATTCGTTAAAAGAAATCCCTGTTGGAAGGGAAATAAGCTGTGGCTTCCCAGATTAATTTACTCTCTGCATTTTTCTACATTGGTCCATTTCTAATAATTGGCACACACTGAGATGACATCAGTCTGCTTAATTTAAGTATCTAAAACAAGGCAGCAAGGAACTCTCTCTAGAGGCCTTCAAAGATACCTACTATTCACCAACTTCTATAGACATCAGTTAGGCACTGCTATTTACTCCCAGTAAAGTAGGTGTGAAAAAATGTATCTATACTATAGAGATTAGATCCCTCTCTTGGCTATAAGGAAAAATACACATTTTCTGTTCTCTTTTTTTTTTTTTTGTCTGTTTTGTTGTTGCTGTTGTTGATTTGGTTTTTGGTTTTTTTATTATTTATTTTAAATATATTATTATTATTTATTATTTGGGGGTTTTTAATTTATTTTATTATTTAAATACAACATTTTAAAATATTTGATCATAGAGCATAGGTATCTGACTATGGGCATTGACCTAGTGTGAATGAATACAGAAATGGGCTGCACAGAGGGGTTGTGGAGTGTCCATCCTTGGACATATTCAAAGCTTACTGGGACATGGACCTGTGCCATTTTCTACAGATGTCCCTGTTTTGAGTGGGAGAGTTTGACTAATTGATGTCCAGAGGTGCCTGTTGATTTCAGCTGTTCTGTTGATGCTGAATTGATTTTGCCTTTTTTGCTTTTACATATTCTCTATATTCTTTATATTTACATTTGTAGCTCTGCATCCCATTATAGTATTTGTAGTTAGCATTTTACCTACTCTACTAGACAGAAAGAGAAATTAAATTCCCCAGTAACTCCAAGCTGGGAGTCCATGGTTACATTCTCTGGGAAGCCAAGGTTGAAACTAGCTCTCCAAGACAATTTCAGAAAAAAAATTCAGTTACTATCTAAGGGGAGTGGAGGGGATGCGAAAAGGGTTGGACCAGGGAGGAATCACCTTATTACTTGTGTCTCTAATTGGGGATTCTGTCATTTATGCTAATTTACTAAACACATAAAAATTGTATGAGCTCTGTGTTACGTGTACATCTTCAGGTTCTTTACACCTAGCAGGTTGTGCCCCTAAAGATCCACATAAAGGTAACCCTTTTTTATTACCTAACTGTGTCTGGCTCGTGATTTTAGGATCAGCGAAAGGCAGTGATCACTGTGATTCTGGGATTTTGCATTCCTCCTGGGTCATCTGGCTGGGCTTCCACCTCTTGCATGTGTTTTTTCCATGCATGACTTGAACCAGGAGCAATTTGTTCACCGTGCATGTGTCCTGTCACAGTGGCTTGATTTCCTGCTCATTGGAATGGACCATTCTTGACAAGGAGGTAAAGTTTCAAACCAACCATCTCCCCTGGAACTCCCCTCTCTCCAGTGTGGTTTCCCATGGGATTCTTGCAAGCACAGCCCTAACAGGTCACAGTTCACTCTCCTGAACTCCAAGGCTGGAATCCTGATGTTTGCCTTCATCCTTCCTCTCAGTATCCTGATTTTCACCTCTCATGGCCCCTGCAGCCAACAGCCAAAATCTTCAACCAGTTCTCCATTGTTTTTAAGGATCAGGTCCAGCATTGCATGTCCCTTCATCAACAACACTGTCATCCATGTCATGAATTTATCACACTCATGCACATACCTGTTTTTTTTGTGATCTGCACTGTTGGCGTTGCAGAAGATATTAGATACTTCATGACAAATTTCCTACAAAATTGAGCAAATAGAATCATGTCTCTTGGTCGGCAATTTTGGGGGTTTTCTATAAGGCTGTGCACTTGGGTAATACAGAATATATTGCACTTTTTTTACAGCCACAGTTTCAACAGTGCAACTTGCCTTATGTATTACAATTCTGGTTTAGTTGTCTTATTGGGTTTTTGTATCTCTGTCACGAATTTTAGGATCTTTATTTCTGAAGAAATCAAAGTGAATCTATTCCCCTTAAAATCACATTCCCTCACAAGGTACTTAGCAACAAACTATAAGATTAACAAAATAAAATTCAATTTGAGCTTGAATGTTAACCAAACAGGCACCTTTATGCTCTATGAATAATTTAAGAAGCATAGCATGATAAAAAACCTGTAGCAAACAATGTGCAGAACGTCCACCTTTCACAACTGAATATTAAATCAAATTTGTGTTAATCTAACCGAAGTTCATTCCTTTAATTTTTCTTTTTAAAAAGACAATGACCACCACCTGTTTAAGAAAAAAAGATAAAAAAATTTCAGTTTCAGAGTACATTTAGTCAAGGAATAATACAATGAGAAATTTTTGAATGCATCAAGAAATCTAGTAGACTAAGCTAAGAAATAAATTAAATACAAACAAAACTTGAAGAACAAGTAGAAAATCTATCAATTGTTTTCTGACATAGACATTTCCTTTTCCTGTCATTTACCAAAATAATGTAAATAACAAAATATAAAAGAAAAAGTGTGTGTAGTTGAATGCAAATGTCCTCAAAAGTGTACGAGTATATTAAGCTCTGTTCAGACAAAGATTCACCCACTAAGTGAATGCTCCAGACTTGAAATTCATGCTGAGATTCTTCTCATAAATATATGGTAGTCCTATATAGACATAAAAAGTCCCTTGGTCTACTCAAGTGTGGAAAAAAGTGAAAGGCCACACAAAGTAATTTGTGCACATCTGTACGTTAGGTATGGCTTTTAACATGCTCTACAACAATTAACAAGTGAAGGTATCATGCTCATAATTCCATAATATCTGACAAATAGACACACTTCCTGGTATATATGATTGCCTCAGGCTTTCTGCAGAAACTGGCAGGTATGTCCAACCTGTACTAAGTTGTACTGGACTTATCTTTTCCAAGAATTTTTGTGACTCTAAGAGATAGATAAACTTGATTGTAATGGAAGTTAAATCATGGAAGAAAGAAAGATGTTTAAATTGGAAAGACTGGCATGAAGAAACTGAAAGCTTTTCTTGGCTATTCACAACATTTAAGTCTTAAAGTTTAACGTGAAAGTCTTCAGAAGTGATAGGGAGGGATGCTGTGGTCTCATTTGTTGAGGGTTTTGCAGGCTTCTAAGTGAAAGCTATAGAAGAAATGGTGCAAAGTGCTGGAAGGATTCCTTCCTCATGGCCTTCTGGTAATGCTGGATGCATGAATTAGAATGGAGGATGAGACAAATGACTGGAACTGGTGTCAGGAATATATTGACTACACTGGATGAATACGTCTGCTTTTGACATCCCATATAGGTCTAAAACCAAACTATATGTTAAGCTTCAGCTTAATACCCTGAATTACTGTTCTATGAGTTCCAGTACTTCATATATCTGGAACAAATAGGCAGTAATGCCATGCTGCCTACAGAGAGGATCTAGAAAATTTCCCCAGAAGATTCTGAAATCAGAAAGACTTTGTACTTCAGAAATATGAATTTTAGATATGACAACATCAGCTCTCCAACCTAGAAGGGAGATAAAAAGATCCCTTCTAATCATACAAGCAAAGCAAAGCAAAATTGAGGCTGTGAACTGCCTTGTTTAACACCAAGAAGCCAAATTTTAAGTGTAGCTGTGATTTACAACTCTCACACACACAAGTTATTAGACTAACACCTGAGCAAGAGCAGTGTGTTTCAGCATACTAATAGGAAACTTGACCTTGAGTAGATGCCTGTTGTGAATAAGGAGGATAAAGAAAAGGAAATGAACAAAGCTATAATCTAATGTGACTGTTTAAGTATTTAGTTATAACTTATATTAGTAGCAAATATTCTTGCATATGAGCAACAGCTAAGGTTATTCTTGGAATATTTGTAAGATACAACATAATCAAGAAATATTTGTTATGCAAAAATATGAATTGGGCCATATTTAATGTTTTGAGTGGAATTAATCTGACCTTATGTTGTGTCTGCTGTACAGAAGTGTTCACCTACACAAGTCACCCTAAGATTCTTGAATGGTATGACAACTCTTACTATTGATGATTTGGGACTCATGTGTTGCTAGCTTCAGAGTAGATTCCCACATTAGGTTATAGTGAGACTGTGATAGACTAATTGACTACAACTGCAATAAAGTGTTCATTTTAAGGTGGTGATAATAGCTTCCCAGCAACACTTTTCAGATAGTCAAAATTTCACACCCTCCGTTCTGTAGACCCAACAAAAATGTATCTGTTTGAACACAAAAGAAAAGCAGTCACCTTGATCCAGAAGGCTGCAGAAAGACAGCTGTGATTATCTGGCCTCCAGTTTGGAGATGACTTATAGTCAAGTCAAATTTCAACACTACACTATAAGAAAATACTTGGGTGTCTGACCACACTATGAGTGCCTTCAACTGGGATTATTGTGGTTTAGGTTTGTGTACTTTAAAGCTACCACTCCTTTTTTTTCATGCAGCAGCTTACCACAAGCATTTTTTTTCTCAAGATATATTCAGTTGAAATATGTTACTACATTCTGTGGCTCAGGAAATACATCTTATACATTTGCAGAAACAGCAGAAATACAGTAAGAGTTCTATAACAAAGTACATAGCAAGTTCAAATGCATTAATGACTTTCAATATCACTGAATGTGCCTTTCATAGATACACACGAAAGTAAGAACATAAATATATTTTTTGAGCAAGCCAAGACTGTAATGAGCTTGGGCTATTCTTTAAGTGTGTTTTTGATGCTATAATCCTGGGGTTAATTCCACTAATTTATTTATATGTTTTTGGTTAAGCCAGACAATTACGAACAAGTGACTGATTTGTTTGCTTTATTTCAAATTTCTAAATTAAAATATATTCATGCAAAAGACTGGATATTTGCAAGAAAGTAAAATTTATCATACATTCACTCCATTGCACGTGTCTCTTTACAGAAGATGGATCACATGAGGTTACCCTCACCCTTCTGATTATACTGAAAGCTTTAAATTGAGGAACTGGGTGAAGTTACTTCAAATATGTCTGTCTGAGTCTACAGCTTGTCTGAAAAAAGGTGAATGGGAGTCTTGATTTCTAGATTCCACTAGGCTATGGTGGTAGGATTCACATCTCCAAATCCACTCATCTGAAAACAAGGCGTCTAGCCTAAAAAAGTCATCTTGGTATTTCTACATTAAATAGGAAAAGGTGTCTGCTCCTAGAGGTTGTGTCATCATAGCCAGATAGCTCTTTAGACTAGATAATTGAATCAACTGCACAAGTGTTTCAGTCTCAAATTATTATAGAAAGAGTCAATAGAGGACTTTTAGATTATTTACCTAAATGGCATATGGAAAAGAAAGGTCAAAGGAATTTCACTTTGAGAGAGCTCACCCTTGGCTCTCCCTTTCATTAGACAGACAAGGATTACAAAAGATCTTGTTCCTCACTACACAAGGTGTTGCAAATTGCACTGAGTAGTACACTATTATGCAAGAAGGAATAGTAGCAGCAGTCAAAGCAGCAATACATCAGTCATACCTTACTATTTTCTGCACAGCTACTGTACATATAAACTGCACCTTTAAAAACAAAGATGGGAGGCTCAGGATAATGTCTTACAAAATTTTTTTAAAAGGCTTTAAAAATAATGGGGATAAATCAATTTGAGAATTTATTCCCTAAAAATTAGGTTTTCACTACCAGCTTTCAGATTAGTTTTATCCTCTCTCAGAGTATATTTGCTATGTTAGCTACCAATTGACTACTCACACATGTAAATCCTCACTGAGAAATGTTTCATATTAATAAAAGCATGTGCTTCAATGGGAAGATTAATGTTATTCTTTCAAATATGGCAGAAATTACATATTTTATATGCCTTTTCAAGGCCTCTCCCACTTGGAATGTACAGCATTTACTTTAAAACAATTAGGCGATATGAAGCACTGCCTAAAGTATGATCATCTGAGCATTATTGGCACAGAAACTTCAGGTCCAGCAATGTGCTATATTAATTTTTTCTTGTTATGATAGAAAAAAGTAAAGCAGCATGAAAAATAAAAGTTCCTATTGAAAAACACAAAAATATTAAATACAATTTGAAACTGAATTGTCTTGTAATGTTCAATGTATTTAATCTGTCTGGTTTTCACAGAAAATGGAGGTTAAGAAAGTCAGGAAAATTCAAAAAAAGAAATATAATCTACTGCTAAAAATTTGCCTTGCCAAGCACAATTTATAAAGCTGCTAAACAGCTTTTGAGAGATTTGGAAAAGTCTGAAGAAAGCTAGCAGGCAAAAATGCTAATAGTTAAATAAATCCCATTCTGACTTACATGGAATGTCAGGACTTAGACAGAAATGGTTAAAGAATTGTGAGAACTGCCAGCAATCCATCAAACTACAAAGCTAAATCAGTGCTTCAGGGTGTTCAGGCAGCCTACCTATCCACCAGCCCTGGATTTTGCCTTCAACAAAAGGAAGAGGATTGCATCATTCCAGAAATCTTGCTTTATGAAGAAAGGTAGTGCCCTCCTACTAAAACATGGTGGATGAATGAAATATATGGATGAAAGCAGATACTGTAATCATGTCAAATCAAGATATAGGGAAATATATTCAAAAACTATCATGTAAACCATTCTCCCTAGGTTTTGTCTGTGAAGATGATCTCCAGTGCTCTAGTGCTTTCTATTTGTGACCAGTTAGGTCACAGTTCCTTCTGATATTACTACAATAAACAATAATTTTCAGTCCTAATTGCATGGAGCAGAGTAGCTTTTTTTGTGTGACTTGAGGTCCAATGAAACCATTTCCATGGGTATAATGCATGTAAGTATAGCAGTCACAAATAAATACGCAGTTAAATGAGAGGCTTTCATCCAAGCTTTGCAAAAGTACAGTGCTGGGACAGCTTTCTAACTGTAGTATAGAAAATTTATAAATAATTTGAACATGGATTGCAACTAATTTAGGAAACAAATCATTATATATATATGTTACTCAAGACTTCATATGATGCAGAAACAGATGCAGTGACACAGATGATCGTTCCATCCTTTGGTTTGGCCTGCTCAGAGCGGGTGTCGTGGTTTGACAGGAAGTAGGTTTTTTTTCGGATATGCTGAGGTCACCAATAGGTGTTTAGATTTTAATATTGGCACCTGATGTGGGCAGTGGGGTTCGGACACACCTCTAAGAACACCCAGGGGTTAAAAGCAGAGCTTCGGCCCTGGGAGGCTCCCTTGGGACTTGGAGGGACGGAGGTGGGATCTCCCTTCCCCGTTCAGCCGCTGCTGCTGGGCGGGGGAGGGGCCGCCATGCGGTAGGCCTGGGCCTGGACAGAGATGGGGGGTGAGGAGGCCTTGGAGGAAGGAAGGGTGGAGGAGCCCCAAGAGACATCGGGCAGCCATCCCCCCTGCCCCGAGAGAGAGAGAGAGAGAGAGAGAGAGAGAGAGAGAGACTGGTCTGAATTTGATAGCGGCAGGCCCAGGAGGAGAAGTGGGGGGTGCGGCGAGAAGGTGCCCGGCAGGGCAGCGTGGGAGTTCCGGAGCTCTGGGACAGGCAGACACTGAAATTTTTAACCCTTTTCTTGCATGATTGAAACCTTGCAAATGCTGATCCTCCTGGAGCTGAATGAGAAGAGAGATAAGAGATGAGATAAGAAGGGATGGGCCATGAAGGAAGTGCAGAAGACTCTTGAGTTGGGGGAGAGATGATGTCCTTTTGGCTGGACTTTTCTTGTGTGGCCATACACTGAACCATTTTTATTACTGTGACACAGAGACTGCATTTAGGGGGAGGCAGTGCCTCAGAACCAGGAGGGTTCAGTGTGGGTACCCCTCGGCCCCAGGGGGTGAAAATCTGGGGGGCGACAGATGTCCCAAAGCAGAAACTGTGCCTTTTTGGAGTGAGACAAGGCATCCTTGAAAGACAACCCTAGAAGCAGCTCTGGTCCATGCACGGTGATGAGATTTTCCGGGCGGTGCTGAGTGACATGGAAACACACAAGGTTTGTTTCAAGGGAAGCCTATGGTACAAGAAGGACTCCTCTCCTCTTGATGAACTGCAGATTGAGTATTCTAAAGGGTGGTGCCGGACTGAGAGTTGGTGATTTTGGGGGGAATGTATTGCATTGGGAAATTTGGGGGGGGGGGGGGGGGGAGGAGGAGGAGGAGGAGGAAAATGCTTTTGTAAGGTTTTCATTTTCCTTGTGTTTTTTTTTCTTTTCTTGTAGTTTAGTTAATAAAGTTTTCTTTGTTTCTAAGTAAGAGCCTGCTTTGCTTATTCCTGGTCACATCTCACAGCAGACACCAGGGAGAGGGTATTCTCATGAGGGCACTGGCATTGTGCCAGTGTCAAACCATGACAGCGGGTATCATTTTGCAGGCTGCTCAAGAGAAAGTTTCCTGTGTTCCATGTACTGGGCCTTTCTTAGATTCATAAGGTTAATATCACAGCTATATCAAGGTTTATTTGGTATTTGTGGAACTGTGCATATGAATAAGGATTGCTCTTTGATTTCACCTTCCTTCCTTTGACCTAAAATCTCATCAAATAAATATGAGCACCATATTGGTGACTCCCTTGGAGATATACTGATTTACACCAGCAGAGGTGTAAAACCATGGTATTGTTGCCTCTTGCAAAAGTACAAAGAAGCTTTCAAAAGGAAACAATTTGGAGCTGAACTTTGTTTGCCATTAATCGCTGTGCATTCAAGAAAATGCCACATTATTCTCTGGAAGGTTTGCTGTTGGTAAGCCATTGCTTAGCAGATAATGTCATAGGAAATTACTTCTTTCATTATCTGTATATGCTTCTAATGATTTATTCACAGTCAATAGTTCTGATGATCCCTTCCACACTTTTATTTACTTCAGTTACTCTGTTGAATTTTCTTTTTTTAGGGGCATGCATATATCAGTTTCTTGTTAAATCATGACTGGAAGAAGCAATGCCATTTTTTGTTTACTAGGCTTTTCCATTTGTACCAGCTGCTATGAGACAGAGAAGAAATCCTGCTTAAAAGTTCTCCAATTATGCTTCATTATTTTATAACATTTTCAACAGCTGGATGCTTAATTACATGCACTACAGAGCAGAAGTATTTTCTCTCTTTTGGCAAGTGTGGAGCTGCAAATCTTGTGGCTTTAGCATGCTATCTAGAACACATTAATCATCCTTCTAAAGATTCCTATCAGCAGCAGCAATGGAAAATAACTGAGAATGAGTTATGCAATGAGTAAATGATCAATTGCATATGTACTTTGAATATTTTAATTTGCAGCTAAAGTACTTGAAAGCACCTAATACTATGAATGAAATAACTTAGCAACTATTGCTTGTTGAATGTTTATCATTGCAACTATTTTAATAATAGAATTTGAATTATAAATTTTACAGGAAACAGACTCAGAGACTCCATCTAAAGGGAAAAAAATGTTTGTAGAATAGGCATTTTAAGTTTGTAGGACCTGAAAGTGGTATTCAAAAAAGGCTTCTATTTGCTTTGATTAATTTTTGCACTTCATTTCAATGTAGGCCCACATTCATGAAAACATTGCTATAAATTTAAGTTCTGATGAATAAAATTAATATCTTTTCAAAGTATTGAAGACCACTTTATTCTTAAGAAATGTATGAAACCTCAGAAAATCTGAAAGACAAAGTACTTGTTAGTTTTAAAGTCTATTATATCAGCTCCATGTAATCTACACACCTTTCTTCTGTAACCCAAGGGGACAGGTTAAGGAAGTGTTAAAGGTGACCCATGTCGTTTATTTGACCTAAAGGGGCCCTATAACAAAGCTGGAGAGGGACTTTTGACAAGGGCATATACTGATACAATAAGGGGGAATGGCTTCCAACTGAAAAAGGATAGGTTTAGATTGCATGTTAGAAAAAAATCCTTGGCTGTGAGTGTGGTGAGACATTGGAACAGATTGTCCAGAGAAGCTGTGAATGCCCCAGCCCAGGAAGTGTTCAAGGATGGAGTTCTGAGCAATGTGGTGTGGTAGAGGTTGTCCTTGCCCATGGCAGGGGGTTGGATCTAGATGATCTTTAAGGTCCTTTCCATCCCAGGATATTCTGTGATTCTAAGATTCTGTGATTTTCTTTGCTCTTGTAGTTGGACAGGAAAATCCCTGCTCAGCAGAGCACCACAAACACAGTTTGTCAGCTGGCACCCTGGGCTGATTATTAGTATTTGGGCTACATATGCCATTCTATAAAAATTGCACAGCTTTTAAATCACACAGGGGAGTTGCATAAAAGTAATTACTTGTCAGGATGGAGGACGGCGTGAAGTCTGAGACCTGGAGCAGCTGCAGAAATTCAGTGATCTCTTTATTCACCTATTTTGCCAGGTAAGAATATACATTGTTTGGAAGTTTGGATCTGTAACCCTGTCTGAGTTGGGAATATGGTTACCGAAAGCAGAGTCCTTTAATGAAACTGTTTCGTGTAGCTAACTTTTTTTTTCATTAAAAAAAGGTCGGTAATTTGGGGGGAGTACACTGAGAGAAAGAAAAGGACAAGATTTTTGTGAGTGACTACAAGACGGGATGATAAATCTCAGTTTAATATCTTTGGTTTAGTCTCATCATTCCCTACTTCTCAAAACAAACTGGACCTAAAACTACTTTGCTGACATCTGACTCTCTGATTTTAGAAAAATTGGAAATATCACAACAGTAAAAGGTGATTAATTGATCCTTAAAAGGATATGCTATAGTCTACTAACAAACTACAGAAAAATGTATTCTTATGTATTTAGAAATTTCCAGATGTTAAAGATGACACAAAACAGAAGACACACAGAGTGAAAAAGAATAACTGCTGCAAGAAAGGGGTAACAAAATTTTCTGATTAAGACAAATACTTTCTGCATATTGATTATCCTCAAACTACTTCTAGCACTGATTATTGACTACTTCTGTAAAGAAGAAAGTTGTGAAAAGCAACATAAATAAGAAAGCAGTGGAAACATGTTTTATAGGCAGAAAATAAACAACAACAACAACAAAAATTACCTTGTCTGACTTACAATAGCCCCTGGTGACTGCGCTTCCCACCACGACAGCCATACATTCCCTGACATCTCAGCCTGCCCCAGTGCCTGCATCCTTCCCATGCTTGCACACCAGCTTTGTCATTTCCTAAGTCTTCAACACCACGGAGTCCGTGATAATACAAGCTGTCTCCTGCCCCTCAGTACCATTCTTATCCAACTTGGTTGTCACTGCTTACTAAAAGTGCTTTTCACAACTACATATTTCCTCTTGTTCTAGTCAAATTTAGGTACATTCCAGCCTATATTCTGGGCTTCGTAACTGACTCAGTTCTAGCTGGGGTCTCTGACTTTCTCTTGTTACACTTGGATTGCTTATTGGGGAGTGGACTTTGTATTTTCACAGTCCCTGCCCTAAATCCTTTATGGTATGGATAATACTAACTGAATTTGGTTGATAGCTTAAATAAAGGGATATGGACAAGGTAAGCTTATTCATTTCAATAGTACAGATGACCAGACACAATATGAGCAATTTTGGGAATATTTACCCACATATTCAACTTTATCCACTACCCAGCTGATAAAAAAGAAACTGCTGCTGTGCTGTTACCAACAAACTGTCATTCCTTGGAGTCCATTGCAGTATCTCAAAAATAGTTTTCATGAGTGTGCAGGGAATTTTGGCTGCTAAGCAGTAATCATTCAAGCTTGTTAAAAACATGAACATTTTGCATCATGTCTCTTCAAACTAAATGCATAGAAAACAATGTTCTTCAAGACTAGAAGTAGAGCTTTAGCCAAACTCACACATTCTACAGTCTGTTAAAATCGAATATAAGATTAATAATATATCACATATGATAACTCAATGTGGACATTAATATTTTTTCATCATGTTATGATTGACTTAGGGTAAGGTGATAACAGTGTTGCTAGGATGAAGAATTTTATTCCTCTTTTTATTTCCAGGGACACTGTATTTTAATCAGATAAATATTATCTTTTCAAGAGATATACAGACAATGAGGGAAGGCAAGCAGGTGGCAAAAGCCATGAGATACTCATTTGGCTACTGAGTTAATTTTCTGAAGAAATAAGCCATATCATGATGTTTAATTCCCTTGTCTATTACAAATGATCCTTTAATACATATGAATATAGTATGAAGATACTTGCCTGACTGCCCCCATGCAAATTTAAACATATTATTTTAATTATAAAGAAAATTTGTGGCAGAGATAATTTTGGAGACAGTCATAGCATAGTGTTACAATGCAGCAATTACATTTCAAAGGGAACCTTTCACAGTCAGTAAGAGTGTTAATCAATAATTAAAATATGAGGATGAGTAATGCAATAAGCCAAATTAGTTTCATAGCTGGTTGCTAATATTGATGGCTTAATTACAGGTGAAAAGTGAAAGCATTTTTAAAATGTTTTTGAATGTGCTTTCAGCACTTAATTTTTAATGTATTATGAATTTAAAACATTATTTTAGAGAAGAATATATGAAAGAGTTGTTGTAACTGGAAGAGGATTTTAATTGCCATGATTCATTTTTGTTTCTACTCTAAAGATTTTTTTGAATATACTCAAGGATCATCATCTGTAGATTGTAAGAGTGGCAATAAGGCTAAATTTCACCAAAGGCAACTAATAATTTGAAAAATCAGATCCCAGCTTTCCACCAGAGTCACATTTCATGTTCTGACAGTGAAAATATAAAATGATGAATGCAGAGTTCCAAGTAACAACACAAAGACAGCCTGTCGTGTTGGAAAGTGCAGGGAATCAAAGCCTCCTGGCATCACTGTAGTTCATTTGTGTCTTTCATGGGGTAGACATTGTTGAACCAGCACCCTAATTGCTAAAAAGTATGCAGCAGTATGAAACAACTGCCAGGATTTCAGTGTTACAAATATCAGTCTTCAAGGAATTTTGCAACAGACTCAGAAAAAAAAGTCAGAACATACTGATTAAAAAAGAAACAACAACAAAAAAGTCCCCACATAGACATTCCTAGATTTTATTAAGGAATATATTCTCAGTGTAGTAGAGGTATTCTGATTTATGATTCTGAAAATACCTTAATGGAATGCATTGGTGAAGCAGAAATACATGAAAACAAAATGGTATTGCATTAAAGTTCACGGAAAAGAGTGCACATTGTTTATCTAAAAGCACAATGATTGAATAAAGCTTTCTCTGAGATTAAACTTTTCAAAATTTAAAATGGGAAACTTTGGATGTGAGGTGTCACAGGTAGCATAAAAAAAATGAGGTATCTAAAATCAACTGGTGTCATGTTCCTGTGTGTTACCTTCTTAGCAAGATCAGACAGCTAACTCAGATCTTAGTGCATTTGCTTCCACAACTGATGGGACTACTTGGAATACAGAAAAAAGTAATTTTATGAATGAAAAAGGATTCACAATGAAAGTACAGAAATAATTTATACTGACTTACTTTCCAAGAAGGAATATCAAATCACTTAGAAGGCTGATGCTGACCATTGGAAAACTTGCTTCAATGTGCCATGCTCTGAAATTTTTCCTTTAGTTTGGGACTCATCTCATAATCTAATAACCTCAATAACATGTTCCTGTTGTTTTAGAGGAAACAGCATCCCTCAGTAACCTCAGGAAGGTGGCCAACAGGTCAGGGCTCATTAACCCCATCCAGGCAGGATCATGGGGGCACCTTCCACCCCATTCCACAGGAAGGAATTGCCCTGGCAGGTGAGGAAGATGTACTCTGGGCCCTTACTCAAACATCAGAAATGTGATTTGGTCACTTCAGGGCAGCAGCAGCTTGTCAGCAAAGCTGGGAGAGAACAGTGGGATGGAGCTGCACTACACCACAGAGTCCAGCTCCCTCCCAGTGCACCCATGCATAATTCTGCTGCTGCTGTACAGCTTCACAGCTTGTTTGTGACTTCCCAAAAAGCTATGCTTTATGACCCTGTGTGGGTTTTTTGTGGACCTTTTCCTGGTTCTTGCAATACCTTTTGTATTCTTTAGAATTGTAGGATTGATATATAGAATTTAGTGTGAAGGAAGATTATTAAAATAAAGAGCACCATTATGGATATATAAAACTCTGTTCATAACTTATTAGGCTTAATAAAGTTATTCTCACCACTAACATCTTCTTAATACCACACAGTCTCCAGGGATTAAAAGAAAATCTGTTCTTCCATGGAACAGAGGCAGTAATAGAATTTGAGATACGACAAAAATATGCAGTAGTTTTAAGTAGATGGAATAATGCTGAATTATGGATGTATTTAAGTATTGAATACTTAATAGTGGTTAGTGCCTTCAATCAAAGGCACCAAAAAATAGAAAATATTAACAATTTACACGTTCTGAACTCTCTATATAAAACCAGCAGACAATTTCATGCACTGATTTTAGGACATATTCCAGATGTGTTATATGTTTCTGCTATGGGAAAAAAAAGAAGAGAATGACTGAGAATAAATGACAGCATGCTTTACAATGTCAGCACCTATGCAATGCATACAGAACTATCACATGGCAAAGGGATCCATACAGCACCAATATTACACCTAAGTGAGAAACTGGACCCTTCCTCTTCAGGCTTGCTCAACAGCTCAGACAACTGAAATGTTTAATTATGGAAATGTGGGCATCTTAGGCAAGATAGCTTTTTTATCTTACAACTGATCAATTGTTAAATGATGTTGGACTGATGGGGAAAAAGTACTTTTGACTTTCCATTGCACAACAGAATTTAGGCCTTTCCATTTCTCAATGTACTTATGTATGACACATAGTGACAAAGATGAAATTCGCTATGTGGAAAAAAGCATCAAAAGACACTGAATTTTAATAAAGCATAAGTAAGGAATAAAACTAAGTATGGTGGTATGAATTGTATGAATGAGCAGTGGCTACTTTACTCATCAACAAAGGACCAGGCTCTGGAAAATCTGAGGCTCACTTCCCATCTATATGGTTGATTTCAAGTGCTTCATAGATACTCTGGAAATCACCTCTGGTGGCCAGTTTAGCTACTTTCTGACTAATTTTATTTGTTTGGGATCTCAAACTCTGGACAGGATGTTCTGATATTGCAGAGGATATAATTGCAATAGTATTGTGTGGAAATTAAATAAATCCTGTTGCAGTCTAAAATAAAAAAACACAACTGAGGCCTCAGTCACCCTAATCTCTCCCTGGAGCAAGTAGAAAGACACATGCATCTCTACAAGGTGAACAAACCCATGGAGGATCTAATTCTAATTCTAATTAGTCACCTTGGAGGAAAATACTTCATAAATTCCAGTAGAGTTGAGATAATTTTGTGCTGTTCCAGTTTCTTCAGTTTAAAAATGGAGGAGAAACACACATGCAGAATTTGTGGAAATTCTAGATTCAATGCTACTTATTAGAACTGTAGGCATATTTCTGGGCAGGTGACAAATTGTGAGCTGTATAAACAGTAAACTAGTCAGCTCATAATTTTCTTCATTTACATAAGTTTATTTATTTACCAATCCCTATATCTGTGATTGGAAAAATATTTCACTTTGGATATGATAATTTTCCTGTGGTTTTGATAGCTGTTTAATTAATTCCCATTTTAAGACTGTAAGAATCATAGTTTATAGAAAAAAAATGTTACATGCAAAACGTGAATTTTGTTCTGCTTGGAAAGTAATTGTCAAATTTTGTCCTGGATGACATTTTCACATATTTGCTCCAGGTTAAATGTACCATTGCCACATTAAAATCTGAACACATTTCACAGCAAAGTACCTATTTCTGTCAACAAAAATCAGCTTCTCTGTTTGAAGAAGACACCAAGCCACCTGGAAAACATCAAAAAAACATTTTATCTGGTACTGTTAGACTGATTTTTGTGTGTGCAGTACTGATTTCTGTGAGTTTACAATGCTGGCTGCAATGCTGCTTTCTACATAATCACTATTTTGACTATTAATCATGAATTTCACTCTTCCTAGATAAATTTTGTTTTCAGTCTGTACTGGCAGTGTACTGTCTTGTGTTGAAATATTTTAATATTCTTTTTAGGCATAAAATTAAAAGGAGAAGACAGACTTTCACATGGAAAAAAAAGAGAAGATAAAAGTCTCTCCATAAGATATTCCTCAATTACTATTTCCCTTGCTAGCATTAGGTTCCTATACTTGCACAAAAATGAAATACAGGATTTGATGCAAAGGTCATTCAACTATTAAACAGTTCTGTATGATAAACAACAGACCTGTTCACTTGATTTTGGAAGTAGAAGCCAATGCCTTTAGTAACTATGTGAATGTAAAATTTTGAGAATTCAATTTACTTCCTCATAATATCTGCAATTTCAAGGAATAGAAAAACGCAAGCAAAATTGTCAGGGGACATCTATATTCTTATATGAACTTAAAATAGCAGTAAGATTGTAAGTAGTATACAATTAGATCCTGTACAACATGAAAAAGTAACCTTTACCTATTCTGTCTTCCTAACTGTGAAATACATCTGGCTTTTAAACAGTCTCCCTGAACAAGTTGTTAAAACTTTGTGCATTCATCTAAAGCAGAGCTGATACATAGAGTACACAGTCAGGAGAGTAGCTGAATCATCTGTTGCATCTGATCCATCTCAAATACCCCAAAAAAGCACCAAAGTGGGCTGAGGCTAGATGGGGGTAATGCAAGATGTAAGGCAGACAAATACTCAGCATTAGATCTGGTGAGAGATATTGAACACAACAAGAATTTTAGGAGTCTCAGCCCACAGATGAGCACTCAACATACTGTCAAGTGCTTAGGAGAGTTGTAGAATGAGAGAGAATTGGGAGAGAAAACTGATCCACCAAGGAAGGTGATTTTCATGACTAGCACCTGCAGTTGTTTTGTCAAAGAGCTGAGACAGCTCGTTGCTGTCCTTTATAAGCAGGACAGAAAAAAGGAAGGCAGTGCTATGGTTCACATCTAATATACCTGCTTAAATAAGCAGGGCATCAAGCCAAATGGGGGAGAAAAGTTCTTGTATTTTCTAACCATTGTGCTTGCTACTGAAGAGTGAGATCTGTTAGGTACTTCAGAACAGGAAATTTCTGAAACAACATGATCTCTTCACGAGGAACAAAGGCAGGAGGCAGGCACCTCAGGACCATGCCAGAACAGTTATAAGCAGAGGGAGAAAGAAAATAATAAGTAATGTGAGTAGGGCATATCAAATTTTAAGCACTGTTCCCATTAAGTGTTTAATTCTGAAAATCCCCAAGACTCTGAAGTATACCCTGTTTCTTTCCACACACATCCCAACAATATAAAGGTGACAAATAGCAGGAGTTCCAGCCTGTGCAGCTCTATCATTCACTTCTAACATGATTACAAAACCTTATTCATGGTTATTTGCATTAGCCATATTGAATAGAGTTGTGTCTGTGGTAAACTGGAAATGATGAAATGGAGACTGGAAATTCCCTGTGAAACTTATAGGTGAACTTCTTGGAATCCATTTGCTGGTGAGATTTCAAAGGATTTGGGGTTCTACAGTATACTGTGTCTGTAATCTGGGCTCAAAGACTGCAGCTGGGCAGTGGAGAGGCAGGCTGACTCATTACTCCAGCTGTTTTTATCTGGGTCAGGTTAAACCACTTCAGAAAAAGTGATGGGAGAGGGGTTTGTGCTTTCCCAACAAACACCTGTGGTATGCTCAGTTGGAGTCCCATCTGCAGGGATGTAGCAGGGTGCCCACCGTTCATGTGGGCAATGGGAGATTCCTGTGAAGAGCAGAGAGCTCAGCTCTGCAGGGAACATGTCCTCACCTCAGCACAGCTGGAAAGGGTCTCTCCCAGAGAGACATAAATGTATTTGGAAGAATTTAAACTGATGATTTGTCAGTACTGAGGAAAATAAGCCTTGTAAGAACACCAGAGCTATGGAGAACTCTTCTATAGAGAACTTTATCTAATTTAGAAGAACTGATGTTTTCATGATTAAAACTGTTTTTCTTTTCTTGCTCATATATTTCTGTTAAAGTATAGACTACTTTTGAATACTGGAAGCCATTGGTATCATCTAGTGCTAAGATAATGAGATTCATCCCCCTAATTAAAAGGTGTTCAGCCAAACTAGCATTCTTCTGTACTTACTGAAAAGAAGTAAGCACTTCTTAAAGGTCATCTTATAATAAGACTTAAGGATAAGTAAAATTAATTGCCCTATAGAGGAATTCTAGAATGACCAGTTTTCACTCAATAGCTAACTCCTAGTCTCTAAAATTGGGTTCTATGACTCCTTCCCTTCTCATACTTCTAGTCCTAGTTCTAGCAATATTTTATATATGCATAAATGTAATACCTCTACTTTTGAGGATGGTACTTGATTCTGTCCATGAGTTATGTCAGCAATAATTATCAGACTAGTGATATCTTTTAAAGGAGAACAAAATCTTTGCCTATTCAGTTGCACTCATTTTTTTGAGGACGATCCTTTCATTTGTAATACAAACTGTCATCTTTTATTAGGAACTATTAAAACTACTGGAGTTTTGCAATAATTGAATATCCTATAGTAGGAAGCAAAGTTCATGCAGCAAGGCTAAACCTTGCATGACTCTAGTGCAGAAGACATTAGATTCAAACTAAATTAAGTTAATAATTTCTAAGGTTGCAAGCAAGAATTTGTGGTATTATCTATGTTATTGAAAATGCTTATTCAGCCTTAATGCAAGAAATAATCCAAAATTATATCAAACAATCTTTGATGAACACTTTAAAAGAACAGCAAGTTTAAAAAATATCCATCAGAATTATGTCTTAACAGGAGTTCTCTGATCTCTCAGCCATGCAAAGATATAATAAAGTTCACAAGTAAAGTAAAGCAAATTTTTTTGCCTTATTAAATTTACATGTCATAGAATAAGGTACACGTACAAAGTGACTGTATTTCCTGTGTGCATATTATCCCCAAAAAAATCTGACATTCATAAAAATCTATGAGCTGCAGACATTTCTTTCTTAAATGATTTCTCCTTCCAAAGGCACACATGAGGCCCTTTTCCAGAGCAATCAGTAAAATATCACTGTGACTCTGAAATCAGGGCCATGAATTCAACCACAGAGATAAAAACTAAAGGAGGGGCTACAAAGACTAGACAAACAATCCACTAGATGAACAAAGAGATGAATTAACTTGACATATGTGAATCATGAAAGTCTAAAAGATTGTGAATTCAAAAGAAACATCCAGAATGAATGCAAATGAAACCTTATGTTGCCACTGTCCACTTAAGAAAATTAACTCTTAGAGTATAGGAAGAAAGAAATTTCACTGCAGAGGTAAGAAATATGACAGGGGCATGCACTGTTTGCACATTTGAGAAGAGAATGGAAGCCCCTACAGACTGACAAGAATAACAACCTTTCATTCAATGGAGCCTCAGAAGGATTTGAAGCTGTCATGTTGCTGAATGAAAAACTAGTGATGTATGCCTTATAAGTAATGGGGAAAAATACAGAAGTAGTCATGGAAGAAAGATTGCTATGAAAACCTGGTAAATATTAATATATACAGAGTCATCTCAATTATCCAAATCACTAGCCAGAAAAACTCTCAATTACTAAATATAAAATATGTTCTCTGAAGCAAGAAGAGCTCACCAAAAACCAGGAAAAGGATCTGAATATAAGGTATAAGGGCAGGATATAATGCAAATGCCTCAGAGGTGGGCTTTGGTGTCCTTCATTCTTGAGCAGTGAAGAATTTTTTTTTTACACAGCAAAAAAACAAGTTGTTCTGTAAAAATCCATGTTAGTCATTATAATAAGAAAATAGGGATTGTTGATGGGAAGTTGCCTGTACATGATGTTACTTGAGCTTGCTATTGTAATCACTGAGTTGATCACCAGATCTCACCAAAGATCCCATCAAAAGTTATCCAGGTCTGAGGCAGTCTAGTTGTACAAAACCATTAAGAAAAACTGGGTTTTTTTTCTAATGTTTATTGAGGCGTGATATTGAAATCTGATTTTTTTTTTCAGAATGAAATATCTGATTGTATGTGGTAAAAATCACAACACTGTGTGCTGCAGAGTGCTAAAAGATTAGTCATCAAGCACAGATGAAGAGTTGAAGACAGCATGGAACATTATATAAGTAAAGACATCAAGTAAGCACAGGAATTAAAGTTATTTTGTATCAATAGTTTAGCCCTGTGGACACAAATGAGAATGTCTGTGTGTTCACATATGGAGAAAGATCCTACAGAACCCAAGTATGACAGACTCAATGAAAAATAAAGAAAAAACATGACAGAGGCATTAAAATTATGTAGGTCCCTTAAGCCACCTTGATCCAAGACTGACTAAGTTTATTTGAGTACAGCAAGGAGGATTTTGCTGACAGGCTAAACTCCATTTCAAAACTGATAGGTTGCATAATACAGTACATCAAGTAGCACTCTGTTAATGCATTTTAAATGTCAACTTACATGCAGAGCCAGTGCAGAATGAATAAATCTCAGAAAGCAGTCCATCAGACATTTGGTTCTGAGCAACAACAATCTTGCTAGAGGGGCAATTTCCTTTTCTGGCCACTGGTTGTAAGGAAGGCTCCAGATTCACCCCTGTCTTTCCCAATCTCTTCTTCCAGTCACATAAAACCCAGAGAGTGTGCAGGTCTACTCACATGTTGTGTGAGTTCTGAAACAACCACCAGTTTTACAAAACACTGACCATTTCAGCTGATTTACTTTCCCATTGCCATTAGCTCTGCCTCTAAAGATCATGTTTTCCAGCTGGGTATCCAATACTTTGTATTTAGGTACTTTTGGTGACTGTAAATCAGTGATCAAAACCCAGAGTATATTTTTTGTTTGGGGCCATAGGCAAAGAATATCTGGTCTGGTTTAAATCCATTGCTAACCAAAATATCTCAGAAAATGTATTAATTAAATCCTTAAAGGCTATTGTGTGTCCTTCTGAATATTCTCTTATTTTTTCTTCACAACTCAGAAAGAATTAATGGAAAGGAAAACGTCACAGTTCTAATAAGAATGGGGAAAAAAGGGAAAAGGCAGCAGCCACCTTGAAAGTCATCCATCACAGCTTCTAAAGTGTCATAAGTCCTTTGAGCAATTTTTTCCCTGTGTCAGTTTACAGGCAGTGGCTCAGAGACCATTAGGGCTGGAAGAAAAGTAGCAAGCTGTCTGTCTTATTCACAACTGAAGAAAAAGTGAAGATGGAACAATAAGGATGACAGAAAGACTGAAAATAGACACCTAGTTAAATAAAAAATTGAAGTATCAGTGACAAATGTTCTTAAATAATCAAATGTATCTAGTTCTTGTCAAATAGAAAATTATATTGCACTGGAAACAGCTAAAAACATGGATTCCTTTCTAGTATTCCTCTTCAAGATTCCAGAGAGACTCTGATCTTAAAAAGTCAAAACCTCCTGAAGGTACCAGGGACAGTAAGAAAACCTCTTAACTACCTTTTATCTTGAGCACAAGGAAGTAGTCCAGACACACATTTTGAAACAATTCCAGAATTAGAATAAAAGCATTGTGATAACAAAGAGCTCCAGAACTGCTGGATGACAGATAATTTACATGATAGACTTGAACTCCTAAAGAACAAAAGGAGACAGCACTTGCTAAAATTGTTCTCTAGTAGACAAAACTTATTCAACTGTAGTACCTTTATTGAAGTGTATAATTAAGAAACAATTAATCTTTCTACTTAGTTTAACAGTGCAAGCCTAAATAGATCAGAATTAGTTACAGTTGAGTAATCACTGCAGTGATCTAAGTTATAGAAAATGTTAGGCTTATAATAAAATGTTTATAACAAGGAACTCAAGACAGAGAAAACAGTACTCAGAATTTAAGACAAATTTATATGATAAATAAGCTTTCTAAATATAAACCAAGTGCTTTCTGATAAGTGAAGTGGGGAGAAACAATTCTCTCATCTGTTTGTAGCATTTCAGGCAACAACTCTGACCTTTTTTTCTATGTTTGGAAATGTCAAAGCAACAACATGAGATTTAATTAATTAATTAATTAATTGATCCTGGTTTAACAGCAAACTACAGTCAAGCAAAGCCTTCATTAAAGGATTACAGAAAATCGGATACCCTTTGCTAAATTCCCTGGACTCTTCTGGGAGAGGTAAAAAGGTTAAAATTATTGCAAACAAAGAAGGAACGAAGAAAGTCCTTAGAGTACTATATTTGTATTGTTTGAACTTACTTATCCACTTGAAACTGCATTTCTAGATTTTTACTTCTTTTTATTTTCAAAATATCCTTTCATTTAAAGTATTTTTAAATAAGACTACATAAAAAATAACCTTTCAAATTAATGATGCAAAACATCATGTAATGATTTGTCCAACTGAAAGTGTTAACTCTGCAGGATATTTTTTGGATATATCTATGATTTATGACAGGTGTGTTTGCAGTCTTCTCTGTCTTCCTTAGCTTGAATGAGCAAAAACCAAAGCAAACATTCTCTGAGCTTCTGCATTTCCTCTGCTGCCTTATAAAAATAAGATAATTTACTCATTTAACCTCACTTTGAATTAAAACTGCACAGAGCTTAAACCATAGAAAGTTTTCTATAAACCTATTCTGAGTTTAAGCTTCAGGGTGTTTCAAGGAACATAATATTAGATTTAAACATGACCTACTATTTCATCACATTACCTCAGATCATGAAGTTATTCTTTTTTTATTGGAATAAGTGTGAAATACTAAAGCTGAGTTATATCTAAGTGCAATTTTTAAAAAGTAACATGCTGTTGATTTCTGAAAACAAAACATTGAGGTGTTGGTGTTAGAGCAGTTAACCAAAATGGCCTCAGTGTGAAAGATGGGGATGACTCTCTAAATCCTGCATAAAATCTTGGGTTATTCTTGTTGTGCAGTCAGAAATACCACTGAGCTACATGGCATTTCAGGCCATGTCCTAAATGCAGATTCATTCAGTGAAGCAATTCTTCTACCTCCTCACGTCCTGCTTCTCAAAAGATAGCCATGGAAAACATTGCTAGCAACTGAGGAGCTGCTGTGGCTCAGGGAGCAGAATTAGCAGGATAAGGGAGTGGCTCTCCACAAGGAGTGGTCCCTTGGTCTAGCCCTGCAGCTGAGTCTTCCCCAAGTGTGTCCTGGAAAATGAGAACTCTCTGCGTTGATGTGCCAAGCTGAAATATGCATCTGCAAGAGGGCAGAAGCCCATTTGTACATCAGATCAGTCCCAGTCTTCTTTCTGTGTACTCCTAAGCATGTGCAGCAAATACCCCAGAGTTTCACAGGAAGCTGCAAAAAAGGAGGAAAGAGATTGATGACACATGACAGATTGAAAAAAGAAGAAATGGCTTGGGTTTGGTTTTGTGCTGGGGCACAAAATGAATTGCAACAATAGAAGTATTCTTTCTCTGCTAAATTTGTCTCTTTTACTGACTTCTTCATTAATAAATGTGCTTGTTTCCAGAAAAAAAAAATTTCTTTGCAGTCTTCCTACCTGATTTTCCTAATACAGATTTAAGAATTAGCCTAAATGCCCTTAAAGCCACTGATTTTTGTAAGGCTTACAGACCATCAAATTACCCTTATCTAAGAATAAACACAGAGTTAAAAAGTGTAAGCAGTTAATATGCTCTATTATGCAAAAAAACAGCAGTACAAAGTTGCATAAAGATTGAGAAAATCCTAAGTTTAGAAGGAAATTTTTTAACAGAAGTAATACTGTGGTACAAAATATTTGAAATCATCAAGGATTTCTTAGGATTTTTATTGTTTATCTATAGCAGCCACCATAATGCTTTTTTCACTCTGCAGTATTATCCATCAGGTTTTTTTTCTTCTCATAGTGTCTGCTTTGCATATTCTAAAGCTTGGCCCCACTCCTACCCACTTTAGGTCAATAGGAGTTTAATGACTGCCTTGGATAACAGGATCAAGCCCATAATGGCTGTCAAACTAACAAAAACGTTCAATGCCTTTAAGTGAAATAGATGACCTTCTAACTCACCCTCATGAAGAATGAAGCTGCTACTCTGATATACATACCATACATGCCCATATATTGAATTACCTTACAATTTTGCTCTATGTGGTATCCATCATCTGTCACATTATGCTATTTTAAGTAGGCAACCTTGCAATCAATAGCATTAAACATCTTTCTTTGGAGGAAGTGCATTACACAATAAATCTCAGTCAAGCTGACAGAAGGGATGTTTAACCCTCACTTCCTCACATACCTCTGGACAAAGTTTTCAAACTGAAGCCAAGAGTTAGGCAGAGTAGCACAAAATTCAGGAATGCTTAGCAATGGCAGCCTTTGCTGAGTTCGGTGAAGATTGTGAGCTGCATGTTTAACCCCTGACAGCTCTGAAAAGGAGCTGCCCAGGTACAATTTAGGTCCCTAACCTTAGGTACTCAAGTTGAATCATTTTGATCTTTTTGCTGTGGTGGCATAATTCAAGTGATTACCATATATTGACATATACTAAATTAATCTACCTTTCAGCTATCATGCTTAAGTAGACAGCTCTATATATCATTTTTTTAATAATCCATATAGTTTTGTCCTTTCATTAATAGTTAACTGCATGTGTTGGACAATAAATTGGAAGAGGGACAGCATACCTTATAGACAATATGGCAGATAAATTTTAAGATGGCAAGTGATGTGTCAGCAATATCTAGTTCATTATGTGAAGATATCAAATATTTTAGGGATGTTTCTGAAGAGGTGGCCTTATCTTTGTATTTTGTAACCTTCAGAACTGGTATTCTTACTATTTTATTGTCATATAATAATTCCTCCATTATTCCAGTTTAACAGCATTTACTTTCTTTGTTTTTCTTCTCACCACATTAATGCCTCAGTGATTCTGAGCACTCAATACCAACAAATGTTAAAAAGAATAACACGACCACTCCCAATTCAGGTAGTAAAAGAGGTTGAGAAGGAAAACATTCAACAGTAGTCATTCCTTCAAAGTTCCAACAATAGCAGAAGCTCCAGAAGATCAGAAAAGTATGAGCCAATATTTCCCTTTTTAGTCAGAATTTTATATGACAAAGTGTCTTTGAAGGTAGTTATAAAAAGAGAATAAAAGAGAAGTATAAAAGGATGAGAATTATTTCTTCTATAGTTTCCACAGCTGAAAAAGTATGTACGTCTGTCATGAGGACAGTTTAAGTTGTTCCATAACCATATGGAGAAAACCAGTAAATTAATGCAGTTGATGTGAATAGGGGGCAACCCTTTTCTTGCCCATTATTTTAAAAAGATGCTGAACCTTTGAGAAGCAAATGTTAACTCAGACAAGTATCCTTGCGGTACTTGCCTTCTGTAATATAACCTTTCAGTTCAAACACTTTCTCATGTGTTGAAATCTGCCACAATAATAATTTCTTTATTTTGTTTTAGTCCTATGCTTGAGCCCTCAAAATCCACCATCATTCCCTACATATGTATTACTCAAGACTGGGATTATTCAAACTAAAGTTCAAAAGTGAATATTAAATGATTGCTTCTCTTGCCTCACACTTTTGCCTCAAAAATTACCCTGCCTTCTGTGCTACACTGATTTTTTTTATAATCCTTTTAAGATGCATCTTGTACGGCTGTTAAATACTTTAGAAATAGGCAGAGTCTCAGTAAAATTCATATCCTGCCCAACTCTATTCTCTCTGCAGGTTCTGGAGCCCTGATTAGATATACAGCTTCCAAAGGCTTCTTGACTTAGCCTCTGTTAAGGGATGAAGAAATGCAGCTTACACTTGAAATCTGCAGCAATTGTATGTAACCTGCCTTGTTTTAATTTTCACTTTTTGGCCATGATTAATATCCAGTGAAGGAGCAATGATCTGGACAAGGGGATCAAGTGTACCTCAGTCAGTTTGCAGCTGACAACAAGCTGGGTGGGAATGTTGATCTTTTGGAGGGTAGGAAGACTCTGCAGAGGGATCTGTTCAGGCTGGATTGATGGGTGGAGGCCAGCAGCCTGGGGTTCAGTGAGGCCAAGTGCCTGGTCCTGCACTTGTGTCACAACAATCCCCTGCAGCACTACAGGCAGGGTCACAGTGGTTGGAAAGTGACCCAGCAGAAAAGGACCTGGGGACAGTGGTCAACAGCAGATGAACAAAAGCCAGAGTGTGCCCAGGTGTCCAAGAAGGCCAATGGCTTCCTGGCCTGTGTCAGAAAAATGTGAGCAGCAGGACTAGAGAGGTACAGCCCCCCGTACTCTGCACTGGGGAGGACACATCCCAAACCCTGTGTTCAGTTTTGGGGATCTCATGACAAGACAGATGTTGAGATGCTGGAGACAAGGGCAACAGAGCTGGTGAAGGGTCTGGAGCTGAAGTTTTATGAGGAGAAACTGATGGAGCTGGGGTTGTTCAGCCTGGAGAAAAGGAGGCTCAGGGGAGACCTTATTGATCTCTTTAACTGCCTGAAAGGAATTTGTAGCCTGGTGGGGGTGATATTTTCTCCCAACTAACAAATAGTAGGACAAGAGGAAATGGCCTCAAGTTAGGATATTAGGGTACATTTTTTCACTGAAAGGGCTGTCCAGCTCTGGAACAGGGTGCTCCAGGAAAGGGTAGATTAACCATTCCTGAAGTTATTTAAAACACATTTAGATGTGGCTAAGAGGCATTTAGTGGTGCACTTGGCCGTGCTGTGTTAATAGTTGAACTCAGTCATCTACCAGTGTTTTCTAACCTAAAAAATTATATGATTGTGTGAAAGACTAGGCAGTGGTGTGATGCAATTTTCAAACCTCAAGCAGTTGTGACATTTGTAACTAGACCAAGCTCTTTACTGCTGTACAAAATCACCAATTGCAGACTTGGGAGGTGCACATCTGCCCTCTACCTAATCCTTGCCTACCCTGGGGCAGGTGCCAGTGACAAGAACCACAGAACAGGAAAGCAGCTGTGGATCCTATATGTGATACACTGGTATCCAATGTCCAAAACTATCCAGCAGGGAAGGGTGACCCGTGTCCCTTGGACCTGCTCTCAAACCACTTTGACCTAAAACAAGCATGGACTAGCTGGGAGAACAGTGCTGCTCAGCTGAAGAATCTGCAGAGAAACATCTTTTATAATGTGGATACCAATTATCAGCTTGATATTCTCACTGAATGCAGGGCTGCAACCAGGAAATGAAAGCTGTCAAATCCCAGCCAGTTCAAATCCTTTTCAGCTTAGTTTGACATGGACCTATCCACCAAGAGCCTCTGAGGTGTACAAGCCCAAAAGAAAGCTTCATGTCCCTCCTTTTTATATTTTTATATATGCCACAGAGAGCTCCACATGCAGAGCTCCCCAAGGCCTCAATGGTGACAGGTGAAATACATTTACCTTTGCCTTTTTCTTGCCCTCCCTAGTCAGCTCAATCGTGGAGAAGGTAAGAGTGAATCAAGGAAAGATTTTTTCATAACTCTGTAAAAATAAAACCAATTTACAGGCTATTCAGAAAATTTGCATCTAGATTCCTTTCCTAAAGAAACAGGCAGGTGGGTAATTCTGTGGATGAACAAAGAAAAAATATTCTTGTTGATGTTACAAATATAGGACTATAAAGTATTTCATATGCTGTAATGAGGGAAACAGTGATAAGCCCATATCTGTCAGACTAAAGGTTTGTTCCTTTTTTCCTGCTGAGATGGTTAATTTCTTGCAGCCTTTCTTATTTACATTTTAAATAATGAAACACCCATGAGTACCAGGCACTTTTCCTCTACTGCTCTGTGCAAAAAGAATATTAATAGCATTATTAATAAAGCTGGGAAGACTGCAATAAATGTCTCTGTGCTTAAAACAAAGGAGCATCTTGAAGAACTCAGCAGATTTTCTGTTTTATGCAGGTTTGATAAGACAAGTACAATTAAAATGTTCTCTGTTAGTAGATTAGAAATGCCAATATATGTAACAGAAACTGCCTAAAATGTAAGCACATTTGTTCAAAGATATTGCATTCCCAGTTGGTTACCAAATACTTGCTTCATTTCCTGGCCCTCAATTCCCATCTCAGTTAAACTGCTGCAAATCAGGATGGAGCAAATGCCCCTGTGGTCTTCATCAGTGCAAGTCTTATGGGGCTAGAAAAGAAAAGACCTATACAGAACCCAGGTCCCTGGTGCTAGAAGCTGCACCCCTAAGGCTGTGGATTGATTTTTTCCTCTGGACAGCTGCAGGCCACGTTGATCCCACAGTATCTGTGAAAATATGCTCACATGATCCAGTTTAATTGATGACAGACATAATACATATGCTACACAGTGGATTGGACATACATTGCAGGGCTGAGGAGTTGTGGAAACAACTGGAACAGTGGTAATGTATTCTGACAGCTTCATTGGGGTGGGGGAGTTGTCAGAGTGTTTCAAATACTGCAGGTTGCCATCAGGAAAATAACTAAAAGGACATATTAAATTCATGCTTCACAGTCTATGCATAACATTTCATATCTTTCCACAGTGCTAGAGGACTTATTAGCTCAGGACATCAAAAGTAATTTATTTCACCTTATATGTGTTCTGTATTTTGACTCATGAGAAAAAAAAAACCAAACAAATAAAATTTAAAAGCCTGAATGGCAGCAGGAAATGGTCTAGAAAGAGTTTCAGATTTTAGGTCTAACTGGATGCTTAGGATAGATAAGGCTTCATGCAGGACAGGGATATCGATCCTCATTATCACATGTTTTGTAAGAAATCAAAAAAGGTAGGAAAACAGAAAAATTACAATAATGAGTGCAGTCCAGCTGTATAGTATTAAAGGAAGAAGAGATGAAGGAGGGGGAAAAGGAAGTAATGCTGCTTTCCTGCCTGAAGAAGAAAACCTATTTTGTAGGATAGACATGCATCTTTCTGGCTCACCCTGATATCTACAAATTGCCTTACAAGTTGCTGACTTTTACAATTCACTGCTTTTCTTTCTTTTCATCTTATTTTTTGTTATCAGGGTATCTTAAATGCAGCTAGTAAGATTTTTACTCTGAATTTGAGACTGAATTAGACACCACCAAGCCTGAATACTGCAAAATCACTGGAGTCTTATTTATATTGTGCTATCTTCTCAGTAACAGCTTTTAAGTCTTGTGGTGCAGAGTGTATCACAGTTTTAGATAAATTACTGCAAATATATAATTTAACAAGATCTCTGTATCAGCACTTTCATCATACACATATCTATATGAAGCACACAGTAGAAACATGAGGAAAAAGGAGATAATATGGCCTATGATCTATTACTGCACTCTATGGATGCTCTCACAGTCGCTCTGCAGATTCTAACTTCAAAGACAGAGTCAGTCTTTTCTCTTTTCCTTCTCTGAACAACAGTACAGCTGCTGCACAAATCCTTTGTGCATTCAGGTCCTAGGGCTAAAAGTATTGGTTTTGGGTGGGGTAGTTTAATTTTCTCACAGTAATTAGTATGAGGCTGTCCTTTGGACAAGAAGTTGGGAAGGGACACAGCCAAAACAGCCAATCCCAACAGACTCAAGGGATGTTCCAGACCATATAACATCACTCTCAGCATATAAAACTGGGGAAGGAAGGAGGAAGGATGATGTTGCTTTTCCTCCCAAGTCATGATTGCATGTGATGAAACCCTGCTTTCCCAGGGATGGCTGAGCACCTGCCTGCCCAAGGGAAGCCGTGAATGAATTCCTTGTTTTGCTTTCCCTTTGTGCATTACTTTTGCTTCCCCTATTAAACTGTCTTTATCTCAACCTACGAGTTTCCTCATTTTTATCGTTTTAATTCTCTCCCCCGTCCCACTATGAGGGATTGAGTAAATGGCTGTATGAGGCTTAGTTGCTGACTGGGGTTAAGCCCTGACACTTATAAAAGCAGATAAAGACTCAGAAATGCTCGAGAGAATACACCACTGACCCCTCTCATCATTTCTGCAGAGCAGTCTGTGAGTTGCATTTATTTGTTGAAATAAATGTTTCTCAATGTTTAGTTTGTCAAAGACATTCACAAAACACCCTGGCAGAATCCATATAAGAATGAAGACCCCTTCAACACTGTCTTAAATTCTGCAGTAAGAACTAACTGTGTGTCAAAGGCCAAAATCCTTTGAAGGACCATATAATGGAAGAGCTTGAGCCTCTGTAAGTCGTGGGATCTGATTGGTGTTGCAGTCTCCGCCTTGTGCTGTGTGTTGACCATACTGTTACCTTTGCTGGCACTCAGTTGATACACAATTCCTACCAGGACACTTCATGCTCATACATAATAAAGATGGTTGATAATCCACTGAAAAAAAGAGGTCTGAAGGGGGGTGCTCTAAAGTAAGCCCTATCCCAGCTTAGTGCCTTAGCCATTACTAAGTTAGAGTCAATTTCTTTGTTTTCATCCAGATGAACCAGCTGAGAGTATCCCAGAGCCTGGTAAGGAAGCCATTGGCTCCAAGACAAGGGATAAACATCCCAGAACCCCAAAGGGGAGTAAAATCTAACCCTCAGCCTTGCCTCTGCAGGGGCAAATGCCTCATTCCAGTTCTAATGACTCTTCCCTAACAAGTACTATTCCTAAGAAACTGAATAGATTTAACAGGAGAAAATAAGATACACCAACAAACACAGGAATTTGAGTCTGTTAGGATTCAGGAGACTGCAATAAAGTTCTCATACCAAATCAAACATAGTGGTGCCAAAGTGGGACCATGAGGTCCCAAAGCCACCTATAACCCAAACAATTGCTACTCTACCATTCAGCCTTAGGAAAATTTCCTCCTGCAAAGCTTCACTGCCAATCCAGAGCTAAAATTCAGCATCCTTATTGATCTGGCCTTGGAGCAGAGCAGGCTGTTGGCTCCAGAGAACAAGGTCTGCATGACACTATCTGTGTACTATTCTCAGTTCCTCATGAGATAGTTCAAATGAAAGAATAAACATTTGTGGGAGATTAAAGGCTTTGGATGAGATAGTCAATAAATCCCAGAAGGAGAAAAGTAGCACTTTCAATAACCATCAGGATTCCCAGTCAACTCAAAATGTCATGAAATGGTACTCAAAAAAACAAAGGTATGTTATCAGCTTCTGAACATGTGCTGTGCCCTAAGCACTGACTGTACCCCAGAGGCCAGGGCATTCAGTGTGCAACACTTTCTGAGATTATTTCATGGGCAACATATGAGCATGTCCTGGGGGAAAAAAAATGTGGAAGCACAAGTATTTCTGACATCACTTTAGGGCCATCCAGGTGAATGATAATGTATAAAAAGGGGGCGATTTTAGCCTACAATAAAAAAATGCAATACACAGCTGAATGAGGGATATTGCTAAAAGCAGTAAGAATCTCTGAAGTTTTCACAGATCAATATAACAAAAAACACCTGGGTGGGCTGAAATTTCAAGTGGGAATTGGGATGTTGTGTTCCTGCAGATAACTGAAGGAAGAAGTCTGAAAGATAAGCTACATATGGCTACATTTATAGTTAAGGTTGTCAATCAGGCTGGGTGAAAATACATGTAAAGACTGTAAATTGCTTTCAGAAATGCCTGAGAGTCCACTGCATATTTAACAGGTCATCTGATTAAGGACTAAAGGCATAACTTTCTCCCCTAAATCTCTACATATAATTCAATTCAATGAAATAGTTAAGATGCACAAGTCATCTGCAAATATTAACTGTCCAAACTGGTATGACATTCAACAGATTACATTTGTAAGTGACAGAATAAACATGCAGAATAACAGTGGGCTAAAGGAAGGCCCTGACAACACTCTGAATGCAGAGAAGAAAAAGAATAAAGTGTTTTAGGGATTGCTGCTTGCTGTTCAATGTAAACATTGTACTGCTGAATACCTTTTACAGAAGATGTAGACTTCATCACACTGAGCACAAAGAGTCACAGAGGAAGCATAAAATCAATAACACAGAAAAATATCTCCAAAGTGCAAGAAAGTCTCTTGGATTCTTACAGTTTTCCTAATGACTTCATATGAAGCAGCCTACAGCACTTTTCCAGGGAAGTGGGCACAGCACCAAGCCTGACCGAGTTCAAGAAGGCAAATGGATGGGATTCTTGGGGCTGTTCTGTGCAGGGCCAGGAGCTGGACTTGATGATCCTGGTGAGTTCTTTTCAACTCAGAATATTTTGTGATTCCACAGAATTTCTTCCTACCCACTCAATGAAGAAGAACGCATGACTAGGTTCAGCATTCATGGACACAGTTACTGTTTTTAGAAGTGTTTCATGCATGTAAATATGTTGACATGACAAGTTTATGTGTGTGTCTGTGTCTATGCACAGGAACACAGGCTGGAAGAGAGCCTCTTTCCTTTCAACATGGTGAAAATATGAGCCTGACTGGATAGAGATTAAATTCTAAGTAGCGCAAAATCTTCTGGGCAGGCAGTTAAATGTCTCTTACTGTGCTGTCATGACTAAACTACAAAGCTCTGAAAGCATAACTACCCCTGCTAACTTATTTTAATCTAGATGTTCACAATGCTTCTTCAAGCAGTCAAAATGCAGCAATAGGTGCCAGAGAAAGTCCATTAAATAACACTAGAACCTGTATGTATTCAAAGTTAATAATCTATCTCATCAAAGAAGAAAATATGTCAGATATAATACAGTGTGACAGAGAAAGAGTTTTGCAGTAGTAAGTCTTTAAAAAAAAGACGTCTTTTTTTATAAAATAAGAATTAAATAAGTACATTATAAAATATAATGATGCATTGTTAGGATCATATAATCTGACTTCTCATATACCAAATACCATCAAACCTGACCCAGCCATAAAATCCACAACTTCCCAACATGCAGTGTAGCTACCTGAGAGACTTCAAGCTAGAATTAAAAAAAAAAACAGGAACAAAATTCCTTAGTATTATTTATACTTATTCTCCTGTTTCTGATTAGCTATGGCATCCTACTACTCTTTTTTTCAATGGATCTATTGAGTCTGAGTTCTCCTCTTTGTACAAGTACTTCTTGACCTTGGCACAGATAAAATCAAATTCATCTAAGCTCTTCTTGAGAGCAAGTTTTCTCAGACTGATCTGTTCTTACAGGTTTTTCCTAATTCTGTCCAAGATCTCAATTTCCCTTTGAAGTGTTTCAGTGTTTTTTGGGTTTCATTTATGCCAGAAAAGTGGGCATGACACCTTCTTATATCCTACAAGATTTTCCCTGCTTTGTAATCGAAAGGCCATGAGCATTTTTAACTGCTGTGGCATGCTGAGAATTCATTATCAAAAGAGAAAGCAGCATTTTTACAGAAGGCTGTGCAGGAAGACACAAGATCAGGAGTAGGAGGAGCTGACGTGTTGCTTTTTCTGATACTGTGTGCTAATGTCCTCCGTTTCCCCATTTCGTAGCCATCCTTTTCAAACCCTGTAATCTCTAAAACATTTGGAAAAGTGTCCTAAGTGCATGCAATTTGGAAAATGGCAGGAGCTTTTCTAATGCAAGGCTGTAACTCAGTGTCATGATCAAGAGGGGTTTGTGTTCCTCCCCAATGGTCATGTACTTTTGCATCTGGATTACTTGGAACTTTCCCTTTTCCACACTTTCATGCAACTGCATCAGATTTAATGCTTCCACTGGTAATTTTGTTTCCCTTCTACTGGTGCATAATTTCATCCAACAAATAGTCTGGTTTTCTGAAATATCTCTCACATCAAGACACTTTTTAATGATACCAGCAACTTCCTGAGACATGTTCTCCTTTTTACTTTTCTGTTCTTCTTTTCTGCAATTGCTAGTATCTCTTTTAACGTGTTGTTTCTTTTCTTCAGTGTTACCCTCTCTTTACTTTAGCTGTTCTTTGCTTTTTCTTTAAACACTTATGTTTTCAAATTAACTTTGATCTCTGTGTGTGGGTTGGCCTGGATAATACTGCTTTTTATCTCTGTTGTATGTCTGCACCTTTTTCTCCATTAATCTTCCAAACCTATAAATTATTGCAGAACATATTTCTATTTTCCCCTCACTAGTTCTGCAACAGAGAATTCACACTGACTTTTGACTTACTACTTTAAGTTGTCCCAGACTTTTATCATGCTCAGCTTCTTGAGAAAGGCTGATAATATCTTAGGGCTATATTTTGAACTCAGAGAAATACCTGTAACTTCAAGTAGCTTCAGTGGAAATCTGTAGACATCTTTCAGAGATGAGTTTGACCTTCCATCTACAAACTAAGTTAAAATATCTTCCACTGCACAGAATACATTCTCTCCACTGTCATATCTATCTATATCTATATCTATATCTATATCTATATCTATATCTATATCTATATCTATATCTATATCTAATCTATATCTATATCATTTTTATCTATATAATCTATATCTATGTTTATCTATTGTCAATTATGTGCTTTCTCATTTTTGGCGCATGGAGAACCACATCTTTTTGTAAGTTAGCATGAAAAAGCAGAACCATTCCATTAAAATATAAAAATGAAGGCAAAATCTCTTTTAGACTCTCTAGAAATACAAATAAAATGTAAATAAAATACACAATAATGTTTCTCTCTTGGAATTTTAAAGATATGGATGAATTTTGGAATAGTGAAAACAAATAAAAGTTGAAATCTTCAGCTTGGACTCCATTGGGAAGCAGAAGAATTGCTCATGCTCCTGGTCACTTTTGATACATGAAAATATCCTTCTCATCCACAAACCCCCCAGTGATTTAAGGTGGGAGAAATATATTTTGGGTATGCATAGAGCATTCTGTTACAGTATCAGAGGGAAGCCCCCCCTGCAGTGCCAGCTCACACTGAGCATTGACCTGTGCACAACTTCAAACCCCTACCAGATAAATACTTACATATGTTTGATTTGCTTCTCCTCAGCTGCATGTTATATTCTTCAATAAGTTTACATTTTATAATATGTTTATATTCTTCAATAAAACAGATGTCAAATGACATTTCTAAAAGGAATGGGAGAGTGCTCTCTTTTTGAGGGGCAGTGCATGTGTTCAGATGCAGAACACATGGAGAAGCCAGTGATCAGCCCCCAGAGGCAGTGGCCAGAGTCCTCACCAGGACCAGAAGGCACAGAGCAGAGTTTGAGGCAACACAGAAACTTTCTGAGTCGGCTGAATGTAAGTGTAAATGCAAAGGCTTGCAGCAAGAAAAGGAAATGTTTTATAAGACACTTTTATTGCCAGTCACTTTGAGACTGTGTTACTTAAAAAGCTACTTAAGTTTGTATTTCTAGTACAACCAAGCTTTGGTGGCTTAAAGGCTTTTGTTTGGGACCTCACTAGAAGGAAATAACAAAGTGGATATTCTTCAAAGTTCAATGCCCCTGGTGGAAAATTGTTGTCTTTGTGATTCTGCATGTTTAATTAGTGTGTGACTACATGTGATGGAGGAGTTCCATGCCTTTCCAGCAAGCTGAAAAAGCCAAGTTAAAGACAATTTAGGGTCTCGTTCCCCTGTGCATCGAGGCATGATTAATGCAGCATGCAGGCTTGCAGCTCCCCCACTGCACAAGCACAGGTGCAGGCAGTGGCCCATATTCATTCTGTCTCACTGATCTGAGGTCTCTGTCTCTCCTGATGTCTGTAGGAGTTTCTGCTTGGGGATGAGCAGCCTCCAGTGCTTGAGATTAAGCTCTATCTCCATTAACTTCTCCAGGGGAAAAACAGATTCAGTAAAAACATTCAGTTTGGGACTTGCATGGTTCAAGAGCTCTCCAAACAACAATAGGACTATTTTTCACAATTATCTTCTTTCAGATGTGTCCATAATATTACATTGTTTTTTCTTGGAGAGAAAAACATTGTTTTATATAAATTGTGACCATAAAAAAAGGGAAGGCACTACAATGTGAGAATGAATTCACACACAAACATACTTTGAAAATAAAAGTGCTAAATTACACTTTATTGCATAAGCTAGTTAGCTTGGTACAGTGCAGTTTTTACAACAATGATATATCGAATTAATACTAATTTTCACAGGCTTGAATGAACTCTGTGCTGAATCAGGAAGGTACTTTTTACTATTTTCTGAAAGTAACTGAACTGCTGGTCTTTTCATCAAGAAGACAAATAATATTCCCCTGATTGTTTCACATAATTAAGGAATATGTCATACATAAACAAATTTTTTCATTGGCATAAGGATAATTTTACCCCATGTTCTCTGTATTCTGAGACAGCTTGAATACAGTTGGCTCAATATAATAACCACATTTGAAGAATAAACTCTAAGTTAGTTTGTTCTAACAATCACCACTTAATCTCCAAATCCATTTACTTTTGGGGGCAATATAAATACTGTTTATCAAATGCCATGGTTCAAGATTATTTCTCTTCACAGTGGCCTTCAGCATTCAGGATATTCTTTTCTCTCAATGACAGAGTGAACATGCTTAGAACAGCCTCAGTCTTCATGATGTCAGATAAAAGTTAGTTCCATTCCATTATGATCTGGGATTAAGAGAAAACCAAAATGAATGTTAACCATGTTAATCCTTTAAATTGTCAGATTATGAATGCTTTGTTGACATCTTTAATAAATCAGACAATATTTATATTTTTCTATTCAGAGTGGAAACTACTGAAGTTAAGTTAAATTTCTGTGTTGGTATTTTCCTAAAATTCTGTATTAGATAAACAAAGCATAATCACCCGTTCCCTATGTCAAACCTGACCACATGAAGAGATATCATACAGGAAAAATACAATTGTCTTGGCTATACTTCTTTCTACAGTAACATTGACTAAAAGTAAAATTGATAGCATTTAAATTTAAAAACAAAAGGGAGATTAATCATAGTTTGAATAGAACATGAGCTCCTTCGAAATTTTTACCACAGTTGCTCAACACTTGTAAGTCAGCCCTTGATTTTTGAAATGTTTATTACTCCCTCCAACATAGCCACAGGCTCAAAAGAGTTGTTTTTAATAACAACAGTAATAATTTCAACACACTCCCCTTGTTTTTCTCAATGCCTTGTTTACTTTTGAACTCAAAAGAGAAAAACAATTAATTTAAAGTAATTTTTTCCTACTTGGATAACATTTCTATTATTGTAGGAAGAAATGATCCTCAAACAATACCATTTTGGTATTTAGTCCATCAGAAAACTCTTTTGGTCACTTGTTTTCTTGATTTTTGTCCATGCAGACTTCAGTTTAAAGGAACAAATATCTATGCGTGCTCAATTGCTAGGGATCAGTTTATATTCACATTTACAGACCACATATTATTCTGCTGGCATGGACCCTCTATGTCCATGATGTGCTTCAAGTGGCACACACAGCTGCACAGAAATTTTTAGCTCAGAATATTTAACACTTTATCAGAAGATGCCCCTCTGATAAAGACCATATCTTCTCATTGGCTTAACACACCCTGTGTGATGAGCACCCTCTCATGCAGGTCTCTGGACAATATTTATCAGGTATCACTGGAGCATATTGCCTGCTGTCCTTTAAGAGTATCTGAGGTTCAGAGAGCCTTGGCATGATGTGGCTCATCCTTTGGAAAAGGGTTCAAGTGAAATGGAAAGGCTTTGTCAGCATGCAGCAAAACCCCAGAAAGCTGGCTCCAACAGTGACCACAAATAGATATGAACAGAGAATGTGAGAAATTAAAAGCCAGTAGCACTTCTCAAAAAAGAGTTTTTCTCACCTCCAACAAAAGGAACATTATACGGCAAAGGTGATTTTATCTAATAACTTTTGACAGATTTTTTTGCCAATGTGTCCAGTTGCTCTTGAAAGACATTAACATTCACAAGATGCTGTAGTGAGGCATTTCACAGACTACTTACTTGCTATTTGAAGAACGCCTGACTTTTACTTACTTTGGACCTACTATTTTCCAACTTAATTTCATTGCCCAAGCCCTTGTATCAAAAGAGACTTCTGGTCAGTCTCTTTTCAGTGTCACTCTTCATCATACAGCCTTCAAACTAATCTTTCTCACTCATCTTTTCCCCATCTAGAAGAATTTATGTTTATTTAGTTCATACCAATACAGAAGGTGTTACACTCTGGAGAAATCAACTCTGACGTCTTTGCTGGGGATGTTTCCCGGAATCTCATCACCACAGCCCTGAGAAGTTCCCCTTTCCTTTTTCCTGAGGGCCTGAGGAGCAGTTCCCACATGTGTGAGTCCCACTGGGTTCGGGACACTCAGGAGAGCAGTACAGAATCACTGAGTGACACTCAGGGTCTGCAGTGATGGCGCATCCCACAGCCAGTCACCAGGGAGGGGCCCTGGGACCAAGGGGCTGTTGCTGGGTGGTGAGTGACTGTCCCAGCTCTAAGTCCCTTGAGCAGGGGTGGTGAGGTGTAATAGAGTTGAGGTAAAGTGGCTCCAGAGCTTGTCTCAACCCCTTAGTGCTGTGCTCTTGCAGTGTTTATCACCTGTTCATTAAAGGCTGCTCCCCTGCATGATCTCTGTCATTCAGGGAAGTGTCATGAGCTCCTTTTCATGGCCTATTCAGGTGTTATTGCTGGTGAATTTTCTCAGGTAGGAAGAGTGAGACATGGTGCACCCTGTGGAAGGAGTTATTCTCTGTGTCCTAACCACAATTTCCTGAATGTTCCAATAAGATCTACTTGAACAGTTCAAGAATAAACAGAGATCAAACTAGTAAGTCTTTAGTGTGGACATCCAGGACCAGAGCCCTGCAGAGAAATAGAAAGAAAAACAAGATGACAGTGAGGATGAGCCAGCCTTATTTCAAAAGGCTTCAGAAAGAGAAAATCAGATAGACTGGCAGTTACCTGACCTTTAAGCCAAGTACTTGTGTGTGGCAAGAAGAACTGCCTCCTAAGACCAAGAGGACACTGACTTCTTGAGTGCCCTCACAAGCTCCCTGGCTTTTCCTGGGGAAATGACCAGCTGTCAGTGACCATATCTGTGTAGTTACATTTTACATTTACACCTTAATTTTGTCTACCTTCTATTCTGCTTTTATTCCCTCTGCCTTTTGTCACCTTCAAGTTTGTCACTTTTCAGAACCAGAATAAAAGACAGGAAACAGTGATAAGCACTGTTAATTGCCCATGCAGGCTCATGGGCACACAAGAAAACATAAATCTATGAGCTGACTAAAACAATGTAAGAGGTCATTTGATAATTTTTCTAGTGTTATTGCTCTTATTAAATGATTTGTCTGTATGGATTTTTACAGGAAGAGGTTTCCCTACAGTTGTCAAGAATTAAATTTTGAAATGATTGTACAGGGAAGGAACCATCCATTAGCTGTTGCCAAACAGGGATGTTTCATTGGCTGCTTCAAAGCCAGTTACTGTCAAGTACTTTTGATGAAGAGACCTGTGATTGCAAACAGAAATTAAGAGACTGAATGGCCCTGACAGCCTTTTTGCACCGAAGTTGCTTATTTAAAGCAAGTTCCAGTCAAGAATAATTGAACTCAGCTCAAATTAGAGTGTTGCTCCTTAGCTCTGTGAAATGAGGTAGATGATCACAGCCCGTTTCCCATTAGCCCAACTGTCTGCTCTGCTAAAACCACCTGCACAATTGAAACTAATTGGTGCCCTCAACAGAAGTATCAACAGAGAGGATAAAATTAAATAGTAATGGATTATGAACCATATCCTCCCTCTAAAGACATGAGACCTTTAGATACTGGCAAGCTTGCCTGGTCAGAGCTTGGAGTGGGGCTGAATTCACACCAGTGGGCTGCCAGTCAAGATCCAGTCACAAGCAGAAATGCAAGTCTATGCACAAATGAACATTAACAAGGATATATTTATTCAGCTGGAATATAGGCAGGCCTAGAGCAGGGGAAAACACATCCTACTCTATTTGAATTGGAGGGATCAAAGTGATATGAGCCCCAGAGCTATCAAGAGGCCATCAGACACAAATCTCATGAGGGTCTCCTAAACTCCCTTTCCTCCAGGGGCTCATCAGTGCAGCAATAAAAAGCAAATGGCATTGAGTCATAGAGCAGCATATTTACAACAGGCTGAGAGTATTTGTGCTAGGTACAGTGCTGCTGATAGTAAGAGCAGCCTCTGACCACAACTGGGTTGTTTTCTCCCATCAGTGGGAGCCAGACCACTGAATTCTGATGCAGCTCTGACAGAAACAGTTCCTCTTCTAAGGTGGCCAGTTGGATTAATCTCGGTCTCTGCTGTGCTGCTTCTCAAAGGGCAGTGTGTAAGAAAGGCACGAGCATGTCATTCAGGGACTGCATCTTAAGGAATTTTTTTGGACGCTCATAAAAACATGCTTTTTTGTAGACTCATAAAATGACTTTTTCAGATACATGAGTACTTGTGCTTCTCTGCTACTCTTTTTAATATGGCAGTTTATACTTTGAATTTCTGTAGGATGCTTTTTTTCTAGGACTGTGAAATGATTAAAAGACACCACCAAAGAAAACCTCATACTGCAGCTGGAAGAGAAGCAAAACTTTTCTGCTTGTGTAGCTGTTTTCCCTTCTCTACAGGCCAGTTTGGAGTTCAGATCATCTGAATGCCAGGTATCCTTCCCTACACTCCAACAAACATTAAACATTTGCTCTATCCTTATTTGATGCCTCAGAGGGGTTGATGCTCTGACACAGTAGAGAGAATCATTTACTGTATTGTTCTGCCTACAGATATGACAGTTCAAAGCATTATACTTTGTGCTTCTTCAGATTTTCCTGTGTTTGTTCAACAGAGAATTGCTACTCACTGACAACCTCTGTTCAAAAACATAAAATATCTGAAACACAGCTGGAGTGATATATGTCAATGTATCGACATGCACAAGCCATAAAGTTGTTCAAAATAAATTGTAAAAAGCAGATTCTGGTATCAGATAATGACTCCACAACACAAAGTTTTCTCTCAGAGCATTGGTCTAAGATACATCAGACATGTGGCGCTCTCTTGGATGCACACAAAGGCCAGATTTCTCAGTAGTGATTAGAGTGCACAGCTGCTCCTGATGTGTCTCTTACAGTCAAATTTTCAGATTACTTATTTAGCAAACTGATCTGCTTTGAAAGTCCAGCCCTGGATATGAGTGATAAATTGATTTTAAGCCCCTATTCTTTTTTGTAAAAAGGAAAAGTCAAAGGTCAACTGTAAATTGCTTTGCATTAAAAATAAAAACAAACAACAAAAAAACCTGAACTTCTGAAGAAGTGGTGCATTAAGCACCTGTAAACTTTCCCTCAAATGTGCTGCCTGATTATACTAGGATAGAAAAATTCATAAACTAGTGAGTTTTTAATGCATAATTCTCCCCTGAATTTTCTTGCATTTTAAAAATTTTCTGTAGGAAAAAAGAATCACCAAAACTACCAAAAAAAAAAAAACATTAAAAAATGCCTGGGTTTGCACATGAAAAATCCCCCACATGGATTGAAAGAGAATGTGAAAAAAAAAATTCAAAGTGAATGTGTAAAACACATTCCATCTTCGACTGAATGCTCATGCATCTTTATTTTCTCAGACCTTAATATGATTTTCCTTTCAGCTGGCAGTTTCTTTTATCTGCCCTGGAGTAAGTGTAAATGGCTCTGCTGATTGTTTAGGCACTGGCAAAGAGCTGAACAATGGCATCAGCGGGGCAAGTGTGAGTCAGCTGTGGCAAGGCTCCTGCTATTCCCAGTCTTGCATAAGGAACATGAGGAACTACTGCTGATTTACCTCTCAAAGGCATCAAAGATACAGTCTGCAAGCAATAACAACTTTGTTGCAGCTCTCCGTTCATTCCTGAAGCAGCACAGAAAAATTAGGTATTATAGATCCACCATTCTCTTCTTTCTTGAACTTCTTTATAGTGTAAAATCCCCCTTCTACCATGGTTATGAAACTAATTGTCCCCAATCAACAGATCTGTGTTTTCAGTCTAATCAGATCAGAATGGATGTCAGGATAGGTTATATCTACTGATATTTTCATTTTTAAGATAAAAATACTTCTGGACAGGCACATTTATACTAGCAGTGCAAAAATTTATTTTTACAAAGCTCCTACATTCTTGTTTTTGCATCTCACAACAGAACATGAGCAAAAAGGAAATGTTATCCAGTTCTAAAACAGAGAAAACTGTTGAAAGCAAATACATTCAATTGAAAAGTAGCTTTATTTGGGATCTTTCTGGATCATACATCACTTTGCAACTATATTTGCAGACTTTGTGAACATTATAACCAAAGAACAAAATCTAATTATGCAATCCTGAGCATCCTGATATTCATGTTTAATGAATATAATAGCATTATTCAAATCTATCCTTCACTTTGATTAAATTCCCTTTTTAAGAAAAATGCATTGAAATACAACTGTTCTTTTAAAGAATTCAAGAGATGGTGTAGCAAAAAAAAAAAAAAATATCCTGATCAACTGTTTCAATTTAAAGAGCACACAGTAAAACCATTAGAAGATAGAGCTACATGTCTTTAGAATACATAGCAATAAATAAATTAAATCGCCCAGAACAAATAGCACCAGCTGCTCCACAGACAAATATAGAAACTTGGAAATATAAAGGATAAAGTACTTCAAACTAAAATAAAATAAACAGTAAGAGGCAGTGAAATGTTGTCTTAGTCTCAAAAGCCGTATGTTACCCATTTATTTTGTACTGAGTCCATTTATTTTTCGCTCGTGCTCTTCCCTCTGTGCACTCCGTGCATACTAAACAGTGTAACACGAACCATACCACACTGCCTTCAAACTTGATGCTGCCTGGGCTTACCTGTGACTTTGGAGACAAGGGTTATTTTCAGGTTTGGAAAATTCTCTCTCCTTTCCTTCTCCTGCCAGCAGCATCTGCAATGTCATTTGTGAGCTGGCTTTGCACCCACTTTATTGACCATTCTCATGGTAAAAGGAAGAAAGCTGAAAGATAATTAGATTTTGAGTCTGGGTGAGTAATTTTAAGAGCTTTGTTAGTCTGACTCCAGGATATATTTTGTGTCAACCTCAGCTTTGTTCATTCAGTATAAAAGGCTGCATGCAACAAGACAGGATGGTTCAGCTTCACAGGGTTATGGAAGGGTAAGGGGGTGATATCCTCAGAGCTTAATTATGTCAGGCTTAATTTGAGTTTCATCATCATAAGTGTAAGTTAACATGTTTAAAGTTGACAAAACTGATCTTTCAGTAAGCAAAAGCAATGAATTGCTTTAAAAGATGCTGGCTAAATGAAATTGATAGCAATAAAATAATTTATACTAGGAAATGTATACTTCAACATTAAACCAAACCAAAACAAAGTACCTCATCTTCTCAAAACTACTGTGAAAATAACAGATTTCCAATTTTGTTACAAATAAAGGAACGATTTTTACAAAATACACACAGATTTTTTTTCTATGAAGTGTTAGTTATCATGAAACCCTGAGGGTTAACATATCTTCTTTGCATCTGCAATAAATAAAAGCTAAAAGAGCAGGAAATCAACAATTTTGGCATAGGAGACAGTTACCCACAAAAGCAGTGTTTTTCTGAGAAACTTGGTGTTGTGTGCAAAGTGTTGCAGCTCATCTGAGTTTGACCACAGCACCCAGATGCCACATCCTCAGACAGTGAGACAGTTTAATGAAGGCAACTATTAAATGGCACTCAGATGTGGAACAACTTGGATATCCTTTGAACTGATATAAATGCTCTGACAGTGCTGCAATGCTGTCACAGCTCTGAGAAGGTAGAAAAAAAAGAAGTACCTTATGGAAGGATCAATTTTCTCCCTGCAGCTTCTTCCTTTCCTTCCCCTGAGCTGGACTGTGTGTTTTGTGTACAAGCTGCTCACTACTAAATCCCCCCCAATCCCCTTTTATTCATTATATACATTTATATCTCAAATATTTTTTCACATTCCTCAAAGCTTTCATTTTTTTTCTGTACTTATTAACTGTTATGAGATCTTCAGTCTTCTCTCAATAGTTTTTCAAACCTTGCAAGCATCTCTAGGTACTCTAGACCTTTTGTGTCATTTTCATCTCAGTTCTCTCAGGTCTTTTAGTAACAAAAATACATGATTCACCTCTATAAAATTTATCTATGGAAAAGTTCAGCTGTCCAAATTGGTCACTACTAAGTCAATCTGTAGAAATATACATACCTAAAGGGTAATGTGTCTCCTCTTAAGACAGGCAGATCTTTTGTGGCAATTAACTTTTACATTTTAAAATCAGGCCTGTATTTTGCCAGATCCAGCCTTTCACCCTCTTTGACCTCTGTATTTGCAATTCTATTTATAAAATGGGATTTAACACCCTCTATAGAGAAAGATAAATGCAAAAATATTTACTCCATTTACTTGGAGTATTTTTATGATGCACTTCTTTTGTATAAATAGTTCAGATTTCATTGCCTTGTTTTGCTTCAATATCAGATTACAAATTCATGTCTAATTTGCTGTCCTCTCTCTTCCCTAAGGTCTCTTTTAGCTTTACTGCTCTTTCCATCCCACTTAGTATATGTTTTCCATTTTATTTTCTCCTGCATGCTTTAATTCTCATTTCTGCCATCTGAAACTCTTTTTACTGTATTGGAGCCCCCAGGCCTTTTTTTACTTTTCTCCGTTATATCCCTTACAATACAGTTCATGTCCTTGAAAACAAATTAAAAGAACTACATATCTCAATCCTCTGTCCAAACTAGATTGTTTCCTAATCAAGAAGCTATATAGGTCTGGCAAACTACTCAAATATTGTTGTTGGAAAGTGAAGTATTGATGGGAATTGCGATCAAAACCTCTTTTACTGAAATTTGTCACATATATCACAGGCAAGCTGAGCAGGGCAAAGCATTTCTGACCACTTCTAATTCTAATTTATTTTTCAGCAGCAGACTGGTTTATTTGCTGTAATATGCTAAAATTTTCAGTGACAGCTGGAATGTGGGTTTAGACAGCCTTTGCACTGTAAAGTTCATTTCTGCAACAGGGAATAGGAGAGTTGTTTTCCCTCACCCTGAAGAAGAAAATCTTAAGCCAGAACAATGAAGAAGATCAGATTTAAGAAAATCTTGAGGGGGAAAAGTGGAGGTAATCATAGCAGATTCTCTTAATAAAGAATATACATAAGTTGATAATCTTTGCTTGCCATTTTGGAGTCCTGTGACAAATCTGAAGAAAAAAGGTCAGAATTATTTCATATTGAATTCACAATTTTATGGTTTATGCATTCACATTTTTAATGGGTGAACATTATGAAAAAGAACAGGAACACAACGAATTATAATTTTATTATGATGTTACCAGACTCAATGCATAAGAAACAGAGATGAGAACTGGAAACTGTGGTATTGGTATTGGTATTGGCAGTGTGGCTGACTAGCTGTGGGCCTCAAACAAAGAGTGGGTGGTATTTACTACACTGCCTGCAGTATTTCAAAACAGGGAGAGAACTGACTTTATTCAGGAGGGCATTTTGTTGGTTTTGTAGGTTTGAAGCTCAAAACACTGCTAAAGGCAGGTGTCATAAGCAAGTACTATGCAATTCTGTCTTTTCAGTTTTGTCATTAGACTTCACAAACTGGCTTCCATGGGATCCTTTTGCTTAAGAGTAAAGGTTTAACCACTGATAAAATACTGACTCCAGTGTACCCTCTTTTCTTCCCTCCTACATCAGAATCAAAGGCAAGGCTTCCATTTCAGGTGTCTCCTTTCACCTATGTAATGATATAGTGAAGAAGGGAGTACAAATGCAAAGAAAGATGATCAAGAAGAAAAACTTCTGTAAGAAAATGGTTACAGAATTATAAAATTAAGGAATGCATATTACTTCCAAGAAATGGAATTCAAACTTACTATTTAAAATAAGTAAGATTATGACCTCATTCAAGAACAAAGCATGGGAGAAATTAGCCATTTCACAGAGTCCAGTTTTCCAAATTTCAGGCAGCCATGCCACAGCTGTCTGGTTTGAAAGAAGTCTGAAGACATGTATACCATGCAGCAAAGGATAAAAAATCTTCCCAACGCTCCTTCAGAAAGCCAAGCCTGAACTATGCCCTAGGTAAAAGAGAGAATCTTGCTAATACCAGAGGTCCCTGTGCTTTAGTTGCTAAATAAAACTCAGAGAGAGTCCTAAGATAGACACAGACTGCAGGACTGCTGCTAATTTAAATTCAGGAAAGAATTTTCTCTTAAGCTCATACCTGGCAACTGCCAGCTTTACACTGACCGGGTGATCAGAGCACAGCAACCAGACCCCTAAGGATGTAAAGCCATTAAAGGTACAATTTCACCCCATCCACGTCCACTTGCTCACCTCCAAGGCTTCAGAGGACAGTGAATGCAGAAAGCCAAATACAGACCAAGACAGGAAACTGATGGCTTCTTTCTAACCAGTGCTGAATAGAAACTCAGCAACATGGGCATGATTAAATGATTTTCTGGCAGTAGCATTTATTTGGGAATAGTAACACACCACGCATGTGAAAACTGTCATGGCAAACTTGTGCCCCAGGACAAAATGACTTTCCAGGATCCTATGACAAATCTCACTTCATGAAATCTCCTATTTAATATGTGATCCCTTTCCAAAGTATATCACATTACTTAAAAATCAGTTTAAATTACTCAGTCCCTTCCCTCTTTGTGAGACAGTTCCAGAAACAGACTTCTTGGATGGATAAGGAGCCTTCTTCCAATTTCCCCTCTAAATTTATTCATGGCAAATGTAAAGTCATTTGATCTTTTGCCAAACCATCCTTTAACTTAAATAATAATAGTCCTTCCTTAATATTTACCTCTGTAGTATGTCATTCATTCATTTAATTCATTCAGTTTAAAATAATCCTTATAAATGGGGAAATGTTGTAGCTATAAAATGAAAATGCACTATGATGACCTTTACTAAAATCTGGCACTAACCTGATTTTATTAAGTATCAGAAACATTATAATAGATATTAAAATGTAGTGATATTCCCACATTATGCAAATCTATCTGGACTCATTTATATTCTTTTTGTCTTTTCTTTCTACATGGTCCAGTTTCACAAATGAAGAAGTTTTAATAGTAAGCCTAGATTTTTAGAGAATAATTTACATATATGTGTCTGCAAATAAAAGGTGAGAAAATACATGTTCAGAAAGTTCAGTAGCTTATGTAAATGACTACCTATTTCAGCAGTCACTCTTTCAGGTTATAATTATCACAGTTGTCTGTAAAAATTAGTTACTTAAAGGTACATGCATTTTGCACCCAGTCAGAAGAGAAATTGAAATGTGGACTGGGCAATTAATAAGTCCACCCGAACCTGTCAATGCTATTATGTTCAGTAGACTGAATACTCAGCAGCAAACTACTAACCTTCTCCTTCATGCTTTCCTGTGGCTACTAAGCCTACACTGAAATATTTTGCATTACCTGTACAGCAGGTGTTTGACCTGTGTTTTTTATGTACATCTATTATCAAGTTTGCCTATAATACTGCATATGAATAATACCAGTAAAACAGTCTGGTAAAAACTTCTGTTCCTCTCACTCAAAAGATTGCAAAACCTGGATTTTCTAAGAGTATGAATTGACAAAAAAAGGTTTAGGATTTTCTTATAAATATCATGTCCTTAAGGCAAATGTTTGGTGTGGAGTCAAAACAGAAATATGCATTGCCAAGAAATTCTGACCCCATCACAGCCTGTGTCTGTAATGCTGTTCCTTGTACTGAGAGCAGAACCATATGTTTACTGAGACAACAAAGTTCATTCATTAACACAGATGACCTCTAGGATGTCTTTGCAGAGTCACAGTGTGGTCAAGGCTAGAAAGAGCCTCTGTCAGCCACCTAGTGCAACCCCTGCTCGAGCAGGGCTATAAAATGCATGCTGTCCAGGGCAAAATCCAGACAGCTCTTTAACATCCCTAAGGATGGAGAATCCATCCTTACTCACTCTCACATTAAAAAATGTTTCCTGTCTTTCAGTTCGTGCCCATTTTTTCTTGTCCTGACATTAGCTTGGCCCAAAAGCATCCTGTTTACAGCCTTGTGATCTGTAGCAGGTCTGAGGAAGAGACACTTGTGACACTTTTGACTGCTGGTGAAAGGCATGATCTCCTCCACATGCAAGTTTTTGACTTTCTGCATCAGCATGATGCAGTTATTTTCATTGTGTCAAGCTGGCAATTTCTTCCTATGCAGAACTACTACTAGACCATAAACCATACACAAAAATTGGGCCTTGCCACCTTTTAGTGCCAGAAACAGTCATGGAGGGGGAAAAACGTGTGTTTTCAAAAGGAAGAGTTTCATATAAAGAACAAAATATTAGCCCTTTAACCCATGTGATCCTCTAGCAAAGAAAATATCAGTACCCCATTCCAAGTGGTGAAATGGTTAGTGAACAACATCACAATGGTCAGGATATTGCTCTGGGATTAGCTGAGTTTACAGCTTATACATTCCATAGTTTCTCTTCAATAATAAAGTGCCTAACATGCATTTCAGCACAGGGATTGCCCATGTAGAACTGTACTTCCAACAAAACTTTTAACAGACAGTTTTAGCCATTACTACTTCTCTACTGCAACATTATATTTTCAGTTATTAAACATCAAACTGCAGATTCACAAGCATAAATACATGGTTTTAATAATCAGGTTTTGTTCATGAATGAAACTACTCATGAAGAGACTTCTTATTTATAAAAAACCCATTCATTTACATAGAAATGAATATGAATTAATAAATTATGTGATTAATTAATAATTAATTAAATAAAATAAATTAATAAAATTATTTGAATTAATAAAAATAATTAATTTCTTCAAAGTTTTGTTAATCGGTTGTTAAGTCCCTAACTCCCATAAGAAAAAGCATTCTGAACTTAGGATATGCTGCATAGTGGCTTAGTTACTCATGGCTTTTTTGTTACAGCTCACAGTCCTAAGATTTGTGCCATATATTACAGCTGTTGTGCACAGGCCTTCATTCATCCACATTTGGTGACATGCAAAGGACTGTACAGTATGTTAAAATGTATCTATATTGACTTCCCCTCATTGCTCAGGACATGAGGCATTCAAGATTTTTCAAGATTTCTTGTGAAACACTGTTGTCCTTGAAGCTTTACCATCCTACAGGGATTTAAACATCATTTGTCTGCATTTACAGCGTTATCATGTCTGCACATAAAAGTATTGTCCTTAGCTTTCCTCAGAAATAAGTATGTAACTGATGAGATATGCAGTGCACCTCTTTATCCTGTGGAATATGCACCTCTTTATCCTGTGGAAGTCTTAAGTGCTTAATACGTTTCTGTGGGTTCTGTGTAACATAATGGATCAGCTTTATTTGAACATAAAATGGCATTGTGCCTTTCTTTGTTTTACTTGAAGCACGGTAATTCTCAGCCTTTTTCAAAAATCATTATGTCTTTTCTGAAAATTCTTCTTTTCTCACTTCTCAGGCTCAGGTTCTTACTTGCTCAGTGAGAGATGGGAGGCACTTGTCAACCCACGACAGCAGCCTTGGAGGAACCCTGGCCCCATTCTGAGAGCTATTCTCTGTGAATATCTCAGGGCACATTACCAATAATCATTTGTGTAATTGCTCCAGGAGATCATATTGTTTATTATTTTTCAAAGAAAATGTCAGCTATAATCATCAAGAATATTATCAAGCTGTCATGTTTGCAACATGTTGTGAAAATAAATATTTTTATATTACCATCACTTGGTATTTGAATCAAGTAATAATACTAACATTTTCTTTGGAATCTCCAAGGTATTTACTCTATTTTGTTATGATTCAGATCAATTATGCTGCATATAAATTAAACTTCTAACTATGTTGTTGCAGAGGCTATATTCCTTTTGTTTCATCTGGCAAACAAAATCTTTTTTGTTGTAGCTTGGTAATTCCATTCTTCATTTGATGCTCTCACATGGGAAGAATGCTTTTAAAACTCATCAAGTCCTGAAAATTCACAGTGGAAATACTCTTATTGCTTTTGAAGCCAAAAGAGAAAATACATCATAAAACAAACTGTCTACACTCTGGATACACATATTCACTCTATACTACACATATTCAAACCACAATAAGGCATCAAGGACAAAAGACAAATATCTTGATTGTAGATCATTTCCTACATCAAATCTTATAGGAGCAAAACCTAATCAAATAAAAAAGTCTTCAGTCCATCTTCTATATTAATTCCTGTTTTCCTTGCTTTTGTCTTGCTAGTTCCAAGGTGTTTCTATTCAATGCAATTATTCTTTACACTCACTCTCTATCATACTGTTCTAGGTGCCCAGAAGCACACCTTGGACAGATATAGCCTCTGCATTTATAAGCAACATTTCAGCTTTCACATCATAAAGGAAAACTGAAATGACATTTCTGTTGAAGATTTGCAGCTGGATCTTTATATGGTAGATTTAAATGGTAGACCAACCAAATCTCTCTCTAACATGAGCTATCAGTGCAGCTGCTGTTTTACCAGCTCATAACTTCAATTTCCTCCTAGATATCCTCTTTGGCATGCGCCACTGGCAGTGTATACTAATTCAGCTCTTAAAATCTTTAGCATTGCCATGGAATGTTTGAGCAGGGATATGATGGATTCTTGTCAGATAGTTTTTCATAATTAATGTTATCTTGCTTAAGATTCCTGACAGCCTTTTGCTTTCTAACAGTGTGTCAACAAAATGTGAAATGTCTGGTGTATTCTTGTAGTGCCTTTAGTTGCCCAAGTTTTCTCATAACAAAGTTAGTGGCAAATCCAAACAAGAAAATTATGCCTCCCTCACTTTTTGTTCACAGTCTCAGTTACGATGGCTGCAGTGAGTGCATCTCCAGCTGTTGTCAACTGCCCTTTTGGCCCTCAAAAATGCCTAGGAGCAGCAACATCTCTGCTTCTAAATATGCCAGATCTGGCCTTAGGACTATATCACTGATTCCTTTGCATTTCTTCAGCTGAACCTGAAAGACAATGTCTAATACTGAAAACTGAGCGACTTATTCTGTGCTATTTAAGTAATTCTTAAAGAAACCAAAACATACAACAAAAACCCCACATAAAAGTAAGAGGTATAACTTAAATTTGCTATAGTATAAAATCATCCGTGTCTTTTTTTCACCTACTTATTACAATTCTTCTCTACTTCTACATATTTTGATTCTAAGCTTCCTTATGACATTTGAAATGTTATACATAATGCTGCTTTGGCATTCTCAGTGAAGATTTACCTACCATATTGCTGAAGCTCAGCTACTGTTCTGGCCCTTTAATGGAGGACAAAAAACAAAAAAGCAGAAATGCTCTTTTGAAGAGAAAGCCTGAAATACTTGCTTTTAGCTGCTTTTTTTTTTTTTTTTTTTAATAAATTTCATTTTAAGTATAACTTAAAGCACCAGCACGGGGCTAATTGGATGAAAAGCAGCTTGCCATAAAAGGGTCATCAGGTCCTTGTGGACACCAGGTTGAACACAGACCAGGAATGTGCTCTGCACTGGACCATCTTTCACACAAGACAATGCTCAAAGAATGGGGACTGTTCAGCCTGGAGAAGGGAAGCATCAAAGGAACCTTATGAATGATACCCCTTTCAGGAGGGTGTAAAGTTCTTAGTTCTATCCAGAGGGCCAGAGGAAATGGCCACAAAAATATGGAAAATTTCATCTGAACACAAGACACTTTTTGATACGAAATTGGTCAAACATCAGAGCAGGTTGCCCAGAGATGTTTTAGAATCTCCCCACCTGCAGATATTTAAAAGATGTCTGATTCTGACTGTGAGAATCTTTCTGTAGCTAATCCTGCTGTAAGCACAGAGGGTCAGAGGGCTGGAGCACCTCTCCTGTGAGGACAGGCTGAGAGAGATGGGACATGTAGGGGCAGGACAAGGGGGAACATTTTTAACCTGAAAGAGGGCAGATTTAGTCTATTAAGAAGAAATTCTTCGCTGTGAGGATGGTGAGGCACTGGAACATGATGCCCAGAGAAGCTGTGGATGCCCCATCCCTGGAAGTATTCAAGGTTGGATGGGACTTTGAGCAACCCTGGGAAGGTGTCCCTGACCATGACAAGAGGTTGGAACCAGATGTTCCTTAAAGTCCCTCCCAACACAAACCATTCTGTGATTCTACATTAAGAGGCCCATTCTATAAATTTTTAGTTTATAGCATGCTAAGCATAATACCCACTAACTTACTGACTCCTAATAAATACTGATTTGTTGCTTGAAACCTGGAGGCATGGTGGAGGATTTGAGGGCAAGACAGGGAAACTAATTTGCCTTTTTTTTTCTTGAAAATCCTGAAACTATTAGTTTAAAGAAAATTCTTATTAAAGTATGTTTTTTATAATAACACATTTTTCTAACTGACAGAGAGTATATGTGCCAAGTTTGAATAACTTAAAAGATTAATAAATCTGGATTAAAATCATCTGGCTTCCCACCCTACATAAAGATGTGCATTGCATATATAAGACTCCAACAAACACTGTGGATTTATACTTTGTAGAACTAACTGTTTTCTCATGGGCATCTTCACGTGGCTCTTTCACTTCTTCCAAGTGACTCCAGAATTGCCATTATGTACCAAATTTCCAAGTGCAAATTTATCAAGGACTTGCAAATAAGCACAAATAAGCTCCATAATAATATCATATGTCTTGTTAAACCCTCTCTAATTTGCTGCATTCAATCTAGTTTTACAAACACAGTACTTCATTAGCACATTATTCATCATGGAAATATCTGCCTATGTTATTCATTGTAGTGAAATATGTCATGACATGGATCTACCTCAGAGATTTTCATTCTCATTACTTCTGTACTTACCCAGTTTTTACACCTTGAATGCCATCATGTTCTGAAGACTGTCAGTGACAATGGGACAAAACATAACAGCACCAGAGGCTGGATGGGCTCTAGCAAGACCTGTATCATGACTCCAATTAAATTATCTGTTTTGAAATTTCACTTTTTCTTTTTTGTAATGTTTCAGCAGTAAGAAATGCATCCTTTTCATCTCTTCATTTTCTCATTCACTAAGAGACACCATGGTGATATCTTCATATCTCTATATTACAATGTTTTTGCACTGCAAAGGACTATTAACTAAATTTCATAATAATCTTTTCCTAAGCACAATTAACATAATTAACAGCCTGTTAACTAAGACATTAGAGCTTCAGCATCACATAATAAATTGTAAGTCCACAGCTGGTAGGAAAGCCTTTCAGGAGAAACACTGCTCAGGAACACAACAGCTAGAACTGTGAAAATCTGTTTGTTCAGTGGTGGAAAACTTCCAGTGTCCATTAGAGAAAAACAAATGTCTGACTCAAACTGCTCCTAAAATGTGCTTAAACAAGTATCATGCTAAGGAGCTGCACTTCCACCAGCCAAAGCTCCATGAAAACTGGTTAATTATTCTTTTAAAGACTGCCTCCTTAACAGACATCGTTTTGCTACAATAGCTATATATTGGATCATTAACTGCCCTTCAGCAACAATTATTTGATATTATGGTGAATTAGTCAGAGAAACTTTAAATAAGAAAACAAAGATTTTTCTGGTCATTAGGAAGCAGCTAAGGCAAAAGCTATCATGACCATGCATTTTGAGATACCTTGAGTAAATAATTTGCTAATAGCTAGTATCCTTTAAGTTTCCTTAGTAATTTTAAAACAAATGCACTAAGCAACTGTTCTAATTCTTATGCCAGGTTTGCCATGTAAGTCCTAAGTTTATGAATTTTAATTTCTTTCCCCTTTTTAAAACACTACCACACTGTTATAACAACATTAAAGGACCATAGCTCAAGACTTTTTTTCACATACACCAGTGCCTTTTCTTATTTGTCTGGGGAATGAACTGCTGTTAAATTAACTCACATGGTGTGACACACTTCATTCAGCCCTTGCCACAAGAACTGCCACTGCAAAAGTTGCTGTGTCCTACTTAGGAAATCAGCACAGAAACAAGCTGCATAATGGCACCCTTATGGAAACATTAATAAACTGCTGACCACTTAGACCACTTTAGAAAATCTAGGGGCTATGTGGCTGCCAAAATGATTGTCACTATGTTGTCATAATATGCTAGAGCAAAACAATCAATAGGATTTTGAAAATCTGAGATGAGCTTCACTGTCCATCATGAGTTTTCCCATAGAATCAGATCCTAACACTACTACAAGACATGAGTTGCAGAAATTATATGTATCAAAAACCACATAATTTGCCTTTAAGCATCCTTTACTTTTTCAGTCGTTAAAAAAATCAATTCCTGTGTCAATCCAAAATGAGCTGTTTTACATGAAAACTTTCTCTGATCCTCTCCTGAGCTGTCATGTTCCCCTGTTGTATGCCTTTCACTTTTTTATCTTGTAAAGCAGGCAAATAAAAAAAATAAAAAATAAAAAAAGCAAGCAAGCAAAAAAAGAAATTACTGGATCTTCTAGGGCTTGTTTGTTTGGTTTTTTGCAGTCACTCAGTGTATGAGCAATCAAGGATGAATGCACAGAACAGCAACAAAATGAAGGTGAAAGTGCAGAAAATGCTGCTTTGCTCTTTTAGTCACTGAATTTTCTAAGGCGGTCACACTTTTGGTAACTGAACACCATCATTTTGCTACAAGTGTGGAAAGGAACAAGAGTATCTTCTGTTTCTAACTTCAACTCACGTCCCCTTGCCAATGTCCTGCACTATCACTGCTTTTGGCATGGGCTACTTAATGCTCCACTTGACCTCCAGAAGATTTTCAGCCTTTCTTTGCTCTGTAAGGAACAAAGCTGTATCTTGAAATCTGCAAGTCCCTCCTCAAGACTCACTTCTACAACTCTTATGAACACTGCAAGTGCAGCAGCACCTGGGACAGCTGAGCAGGTACTGATCACAGCCCCCAAACGCCACTAAAACAGCAAACATAACACACCCGTGGAATGAGAACTGCATCCCAGGAAGAACACACAGCCAAGACAATACTGTAATTTATCTCATATTTGTACTCTAGTATTAAAGGAAAATAACGAGAGTTACAGATAAAGAGAAAACACAGTGCTGTCAGCCATCTCTTCTCAAAGAGAGTCAGCACAGCACAGCTCCCAACAGGTTGCAGAGCAAGGAGCATTACACATTATTGGGTCTGTGGATTTGCTAACATCTTTTACAAAATCATTTAGATCCTACTTGTACCGCCTCAAATATGGTTGCAACCTCACATAAACCTGCATCTTTATAATTCAAGTTTCTTTGCTCTTAAAAAACAAGGAAAGATTTTAATGCTTAAAGGCATAAAATTATCTTCTCCCTTTTCTATATTTCTTCGTGTGAAAATCCCAGGTCCTTACTATACTTTCAAAAATCCTTCTTCTGGGTAGAAATGAAGGATGTGAAGGAATAAAGTGTGCAAGAAGAGAAGATTTTTCTCCTCAAACAACCTGACACTGGATACTGAAACCCCAAGGGGCTGTTCCTACTCTCATTTACTCACAAGAACACTGCTCAGTTCAACACAAGATATTACCATGAAGTGATCTAAGGCGTGTCTCCAGAGTCACAGTACTAAGGAGCAGAAAATCCATGTGAAGAGGGGAAATTTTAGAAAAAAACCTTATTTTTGTGAATTTCTTCCTCCATCTATCTTCCTGATAGGCAACTGTAAGTGTTGGAATTAATACCTGCTTCATTCCATCTCAATGGATAAAAGCCAGATTTTTGAGCCTATAATTTCAGCACAACATAATGAACACACAGTTCTCCAATATCTGCCTTGTAAATAATCACAAAAGCAGTCATTTTTCAGATTTCCATCACAAATATTACCGTGTCTCTTCAGTCCACCCATCTTCCCTGAAGACAAATAATTTGATATAACAGGGAAAATAATTTGAACATAAACCAGAGTTCATGCGCACAGGGGAAATCACTAAGGAAACCAAATTTATGATCACTGTTCAGTGAATAAATAGCTCTTTGATACACACTATAGAATGAAATAAACATATCTGCTAGTTTGTTAACACTTATTGCACAAGTAAATACAACACACATAAGAAAGTTAAATCTTTACCAAGAAAAAAATATGATTTGCCATTAACATTCAGAAAATCTGTCTATTGAAGTGGCATTAACACATTCTTAAATATCTTTACATGTATTGATCTGTCGAAGAAACCTCTAAATCATTATTTCTTGATCACGATTCTATGTCTACACCTTCCATTTCACTGATGCTATCTGTGGCTGAGATTGGGATCAGCTCCAGAGCAGATGACTCTCACTGAAAACAGTTCCCAGCTGAAGGGAGTAATGCACAAAGACAGTGAGAGGCTCTAATGATCAAAACCAACACATTGAGCTGAAGAGGCAGCGAGTCATGTAGGGTCTGATTTATAGAGTAGATGCTGACTGCGCCAAAGAGCAGAATTTCTGGGCAGGCTAGTCCCCTGAGATGACAGTGGCCGTCACTCTGCTTCCACAGGGCTGGGCTAACATGGAGCAGGATGATGAGCTCCCTCACCCCCAGAGACCACACAGCTCCCGGGCAGCAGCTTCCCTCTGCCTCAGCCCCATGCTGCGCTTCCTTGCCCCTCTTTCCTGCAGGAAAGAAGAGATATCACCTCTGTTCCAGGGGGCAATCACAGACCCTCCATCTACTGATAAAACCCTCTCCTTGTCCTCCATGCAGAGCCTGGCAGTGGCACTGATTGGGACCACAGCTTGAATATGCACTGGTCTGGCAGTGCCCCCATCCACTCCAGGGTCTCAGAAGAACAGTTCTCTGTGTCTCTAAGAATTCATGCAGATACATGAAAATTCAGATTTATCATAACAAAAACAACAAAAAAAAAACCCTACCAAATGTACAAAAAAAAAAAAAATTAGTTTGCTATCTTTTATTCTTGTACAGTTTGAATATCATAAGGCAAAACTGCAGAGCTCAATTTGCTTTATCACAGCACGGCTGGGGGAGTCCAGCTAGGGTTTTTGAACATTTGGGCATGCACATGGTAGACAAGTGGCTCGGAGTTTGCCACGGGGAAATTTGTGCTGATATTACTACAACAGAAAATTTGTAAGTGTGGAGGCAGCACTGGGATGCTGCTAGAGAAAGCCGGGGGCTCTGACAGACCAGAAAGTGTGGCTGAGGGCATTATCACCCCATCTGTCTTTCTCTCTGCAGAGCAGACTTCCCGGGGCAGAGCATGAGAGACAAACGTACCTGCTCTGGGCACGGATGGGGCTGTGGGCACGGATGGGGCTGTGGGCATGGATGGGACTCTGGGCACGGATGGGGCTGCGGGCACGGAGGGGACTGTGGGCACGGATGGGGCTGCGGGCACGGATGGGGCTGTGGGCATGGATGGGACTGTGGGCACGGATGGGGCTCCCGGCAGGGATGCGGCTCCCGGCCCTCGGGGCCGCCCCGGTACCCGCACTCCCGGAGCCGCCCCGCTACCCGCACTCCCGGAGCCGCCCCGGTACCCGCACTCCCGGAGCCGCCCCGGTGCCCGCGGGCTCTCGGGGCCGCCCCGGTACCCGCACTCCCGGAGCCGCCCCGCTACCCGCGGGCTCTCGGGGCCGCCCCGCAGGCGCCGCTCGCCGCGCCCCGGGCAGCCGAGAGCAGCAACACCTCGGAGCGCGGCTGCTCCGTCTGACACAGCCCATCTGCCAAAACCCGAGTGAGAAAGGCAGCGAGATTACACAGGACCCGCGGTGGTATTAAGGGGATGTGTAAAGTCGCGCTTTCCCAGGAAAAAAAATGTGCAGTTAAGTCAATTGCTGTGCTTCGTATTTGTGCGCAGTAGCTGTGGCAGTACATTCAATTAAAGTTAAAGAAAAGGAAATAAATCTCAGCTGGTGCTCTGCCTGGATAAGTGCCCAAGCAGGAAGTAGAGTTGTACTGTCTAAACGATTTATGTTTGTGATCAATTAATAAAACAGATTTTTCTGTTGATTCTGCACTTTTAGCTGATAATTATGGAATATTTTGGGGGTGAAGAGCTGACACTCTTATTGAAATAAATTTTCCACTCTAAACAAACAGGAGGCAAAAATAACACTGTATCTTATCAAATTTTTAAGGGGAGAAGTGTTTTTAAAAATTCATTGTCTCCCATCTATTCTGAGGTTTCTTTTAGTTTTATAAATATGGTTTAGAATACTTTAAAGTACACATACTTTGAAGTATTAAAAAAGTACACATGTCCATTGCGACAACAGACAAAATAAATCCTTGCATAAAACAGAGTTCTGTTTGTGCACATTTTTTTAAATTAAAAAATAGTGGTCTGGTATGACATGGAACCTGGCATAGGCATTCTAGTTTTTCTACAAGATTTTTGCATAACCTTGGGCAAACCACACCACCTCTTTGTGTGTTATCTGTGAGGGTAGGGAGGCATGGAAAGTCAATATAGCCCTTCCTTCCTTATTGTACCAAAATGCTGAGAGGAGAAAATACTGAGAGCAGGTTTGGCTTCACATGTGGTTACAGCTACAGAAATGAACTAAAGAAGGTCAGGGTACGTGCCAAGTGCTGGTCTGCAAGTTTCCACCCAACAGTAACATTTCCCAGCTGTTACCCCAAGGTAACAGGTACCCACAGTCCCTAACACTGGTTTTGGCTTTGCTGTCTCAAACATTGCCCAGGAAGGGCTCAGGGGTAGCAAGGGCAGAGGTCTCTGCAGTGATAGCCTGGATGTGGCAGTCCTGATTCATGGGAGAAGGGGAGCAGAGTTCCTTCTGGCTGGACACACACCAAGCAGCACCAACTGGCCTCAGGACTGGAGACCTGCCCCTGCCTATTTTATTTACTATTATAGACATAGCCTGTGAAGCTCTCTGATAAAGAGACGTGGCTTCTGGTTGCAGACAATATAAAATTAGATTAATGGTGAGAGTCAAGCGCATACTGTTGTTTGTCAATTTGACCTGCAATTAGATCCACACTGACAGTTTCTTGGCTGAAGTTTTCAGGACAGAAAGAAGGTTCTGCAAATACAGACACAGCCTTTGCTGGGTTGGATTCTGCCAATGACCTGGAACCCAGCAGCACGACCTCCCGCTCTCTTGCAATGTTTGTGCTGCTGTGAGGAACTCTCCCCTCAGATCAGGGTGCTGCACACTGCTGTGAGCCAGACAAGCCAGACCAACAAGAGGTCCTGCAGAGCTACCATCCAAACACGTTGGGCCAGCAAACACACGAACTGGGAAACCACTTCTGCAGCAAGCACCCAAGGACCAGGCCATGGGAAGAACTTCTGGTGAAAGTTACAGTTGTGTAACAAAGCACTCCCCAAAGAGACCAAGAGGAAAACTGGTTAAAAAAATTCCTGATGGAATATTGTGTCCTACTTAAATCAAAGCACTTTTGCAGGAATGTTTCTATCTGTAGGTTTTACAAAAATAGTCTACTCATTCCTTTTCGATATAGCTGAAACATTTCATTTTGAGAAATTCAGAGCATTTTCTTTCACTGCTAGTGATAATGTGTTTTATTGCAGAGTATCTCAGAACTGACAGGCTCGGAGTTGCCTGAAGACAGCAACTGACTGTCCATTCCTCTGCTTTTTAGGTACAATCAACTTAAATAGAACATCCCTGGCAGAGCTTTGTCTAATCTAGCCTCACAAGATTTTCTTTTTTGTGAGTTTCATCCTTTTGTGAGGATGAAACTCCATTTGTGAGTTTACCAGTCAAGAAGTTATTCCTAATATCTGATATAAATTTACCTCATAATTTTGAAACTATTCTAGAGAAAATGTCATCAAAGCATTTGGTCTTATTGAAACAAGACATTTATTAAAAAGGTCATTTTTCTATTCCCTCAACAAATTTTCAGGATGGTTTTCACAAGCTGGATCACAGTCAGATGTCAGTTTGACATTAAGGGATAATCAGAATTTACTGCAGAATAGTCATCCTCATTTTCAGCTTTGTTTCTCTTCATGAGTAAATGTACAGGACTACCTCAGTGCACATCTGCAAATGTAAGGAGAGACAACAGGGTGCTGCTTCACCTTTTTTTCAGCTGAAGAAAGTCTTGGGTAAGCTCTTAAGCATGACCCAGGCTGAGCATGGAAGCAAGGTCAGGAGGGACCACGAGAAAAGAAATGTTACAGAAAATTATTGAAGTATTCCTAATTCATGAAGATCTTATTACCATAGCCAAAGTAGGGGCAGTGAGAACAGCAGGGAACTCTCTGCAAATAGACCTGAATCTTGGCATGGGGAGATTTGCTATTTATGTGCTTGCAACATAGGACAAAGATGCCTTTTCCTTTTTGAGTATCTGCTGGGAGTGCAGCGTTTCCCAAATTAATGAAAATCAAGAATTAAGTTAAATGACATAATAAAATCCAGACATTGATTTTTATGTTAGGAGTCCTCTTTATGCAAAGCATAATGTATCATCTTAAATGTCACTCATACAGTAATACTATGATAATTCTATTCCTTGGTGATGGCCAAAAAAAGTTGTTCAGGGCATTCATCAACACTGTCTCTATGTCATTTTTTGGTCTACTATGAAACTTGACTGAAAGAAATCTCGGATATTAGTTGAGAGACAAACTGGGATATAGTTGCTCCCAAAGCTGGATCAGCTGTGTGTGTTTCATCCCTGTGCTCTTCTGTGTGCTCAGGCACAAGTCACCTCTAAAAATCAAGAAAAGGCAAACAGGGAGCTGTGAGGCCAGAATGCCAGGAAAAAAGGGGTTTCTAACTGGCATCTCTAAACAATGCTGACAGAGCACCAGGCCCACAACCAGCAACTCCCAGAGGTGTGCAAGGAGTTTGGAAAATGTGCTTGCATGATGTGGAGGGCACTGAGCTCATGTCCCTTTCCCAGCTCCACACCAGCTCAGCCTAGGCATGGAGGAAGCAGACTCTGAGGGAAGAGTGCCATCTACTGAACCCCAGCTTTTCTCTGGGCTGCCCACCCAAATACAGCTCACTCAGCCTGGAAATCCCACATGTTCCCATCTGCAGCCCCCCAGCCCACCAGAAGCAGCCTCTCCCCTCTCTGCTCTTCCTTAAATGCAATGTGAGCAGTAGAAGCACACAGAAATACCACCAAGGTACAGAAACAGAAATCAAATTTCTCTTGCATTTCCTGTTTTACAAAATAATTGCTTATTTATATAGCAAGAAAAATAACAGCTGAGAATACCTGCAATGGTTGGATTGTTCTGGGGGTGATTAACTCTGGTGTAAATGTCCACAGCTCTCAGCAGCACTGCAAAGGAATCATTCTTCATAAAGAAGAAGAAATTGATCTCTTCTAAGATTAGAAAGCCCTACATCTACTGATCAACATCCTTAATCATCAGAGCAGTAACCTGCTGCTACATTGTCTGGGCCACGAGGGTGCAATGATATTTTTCCATCCCATTATAATAAATTAGCTGTTCTGCTATTAACATGCTTCATATTTAAGAGAGATAGACACCAGCTCCTAAAGAATCAGAGCCAGTCCTTTACATGAACTGTCCCAGGGCTCAATTAATTGCTGCAGTGACCAAGTGTTTAAATGAAACTTCGTCTTCCATATATGTCCCATCAACACAGAGTAAAATCAATAAGGCTCATTTCAAGCAATTTACCCACCATCTCTATATTCCAGGCAGCACTTGCATTCATCTGGATAGTATTAGTTTATCATATGTCTCTGATGTATTTTCCTGTCAAACCTTCCTGTTCTATGCTCATACAGATGAATGAACAGTGTCAAAATAATTTCATTCTGTTTTATCTTTGCAAGAATTTCAGAGCTGTAGATGGGAGAGAGGGGTAATTATCTGGGTCTGTGAGGGCCATGGAACAAGGACAGCATCCTTTCTGATTGTCACAGACATACTTTAGTTGATACTCAGCCTTCAGTCAGATCACTGAAGAAGAGAAAATGATAATTTACTGTATCACCCCAACAGCCTTTATGGTCCCTTGCTCAGCCAAGGCAATTTTGCCACTAGAATGATAGAGAAAAGAAAGCATCACTACCCCATATAACAGGGAGGAATTTGGGAAAAACAATTGTAACTTTCCTAGATATCATTTTGCTATTGTTTTTTAGTTCAGCTCATTCCTTTATTCAGGAATTACAGAATATGCAGGAGATGAGGCACCTGAAATTATCAACAGTTTTAATCTGAAGCAAAGGGGCATCAGGCAATGAAAGAGACAAACTGAAGTTTCTTAGCAGTCTGCTTGACTCACAGAGATCAGACTAAAGGAGATGTCTGTTCCCAAGTGACTATTTAAGAATTAACCTTTAAAGAGGGTATTTGCTAGATTGAAAAGAAATGAGAATTCATTACTTCTAAGGATGTGGCCCAGAATTGTTCCTACTCTCTTGGCGAGGCATCGCTCCCTTAAAGAGCCTTCCTTTCAGATGATTAGCTATCATTCAGTACTACCAATACACTCAGACACACATTTCCTAACAAGAGCTGTCTCCTGCCTCCAATCCAGGCATCACAGCCTGTCCTGCAGACTTAATACAATTGCAGCTGAGCAAAAAGCTCATTTGAATTTCAACAGCCTGTGGCCACAATAAGGAACAAGCAATTTCAGGTTTCCAGGAATTTCTGGACGAGAAGCATAATACAGCTGCATAATTACAGCACACCAATACGTGAAATATGCAACTAACCGAGTATTTTAAATAATGTTTGCAACTTAAACTGATGCATCCACTTCATATACAACTTGATTACACAGGCTTGTATCAATAAGATGGAGTGGAACAGAAAAGAAGAGAGCTGCTCCTGGCTGTAATATTGTTTCACTGCCACAGAGACACTGCCAAGAGGGTCTCCCTCCATTGCATTAATGTATGCATCCAATTACAGAGAGGCTTTTTGTTTGTTTGTTCCAGCTGTAGAATGCAATGCTATACTTGTGCTCACACTGTCATGTTCATGCCTACTGCAGAGGATAAAGTGCTTTTGGAAAGAGATCTCAAATCCAGCTAGAAGAAAATACTGCTCTCATATCTCAAGTAAGCATCTACATCGGGCAGTTAGAGTAATCTAATTTTTTTCTGTTGAATTTCAAATGAGAATCTCTACAATCTTATTTTGGACTGTTTTTCATGTTTTCTATTTTCTCTACTAGGAAAATAGATATTTATTTCTTGAAGTCCTTCGCAAACACCAGTGTGCAAAGGTTTAACATTGATTTTGATCAGAATTCATTCAGTAGTAGACCTTGGTAGATCAGTGCAAAAACTTTCTTGTTCTTGTAGCAAAGACAAAAACCTCTTTCAGAGGAAGATTAGCTAAATCTTCTTCTCCTTTATTTTGGAGAACTGGCTCTTTTGCACTGGGAAACAAAAGTGAATAAATGCATTTCCAGGATGTTGGCTTCTCTGCAATTTTTCATGGAAGGGAGCAGCATCCCAAGTTTGTTTGATTTTCCTTGGCCTGTAATGAGATGTTTTCTAGACAAAATGTTTCACTTCACAAAAGGTATGCTTAGTTGAGAGATTTAGTGTTAAGAACCCTTTCTGCTCCTATGTTGGAGATGCAAGGTGCAGAAATTCCCAAAAATCGAACAATTAAGGGCAAGAGAGGCAAGGAAACCTTTTCACTTTCTTATCTAGAACTTGATCCAATGGCAAAAAGCTAAAAGTGAATTGAAAGGAAACAAAGAGAAAGTCCATGCTGTGGAATGCTGGAAGTCCTTCTCTCCATTCAGTTCCCAGAAGAAAAGGAAGCTCAGCAGCTTATACTTTTTTGATTTTCCAGCAGTTCATGTGTGGAAAATTTTAAAAAAGAGGATACCTTTTGCATACTGGTTGTATCAGCCCAGAACCTTTCCTGAGAATGAGATTCCCTCTGGAAAAACAATCACAACACCCACTGTTCAGTATCTCCTAGACACAGTGGGGTGGACTGAGAAGAGCATGTCAGCTTTATTTTTAAATGTGTCACATTTTATTTTCTTATATATATTTTCTTAGATATTTTTATAGGATTCTTTTGACTTTTCTTGGTTCATGCTCTAATTTTAATTTCTTTTATGCTCATTAGGCTACATGAGAAGTGATACAGTCACATCATGATGTCAAGCATTTGTAAATAAATATTTATGGACTTCAAAAAAGTGAATTATGTAAGTGAAGTTCAATAAATTGTGAAAATGTATCATATTCTCCACACTGTGTCATGTACACCTTCTTCAAAAAAATTCTTTTCAAGTGATGTTATGAGCTGGACAGAGCACAACACTTCCACTGGAACCATCATGGTTTAATTACATGGCAGCATATGTACTCCAAATATTTCTAAAATGGGTAGAATTTGCAATGTGCATGCGAATCAAAATAGCTGCATAACCTGTGCAGTAGCCCGTTTTCAGAGCTGTATGGCAAACCCATTCAGAAAACATCCAAATATTCTAAAGGGGGGAAAAAACCAAAAATCAAAACCAACAAAACAAAAAAACAAACTAAAAAAAACCAATAATTTTTAATCATTATGCTGAAAGACCAGGACGCAGCACAATCAGGGCCAAACATCACCAGCCCATACTTCTCATTTCCTCATTACTCTGAAGGGACTGGGCTCCCTGCAGTCTGCATTGCATCATGTCCCATAAGATCATCTGCTATTTTACAAGTCAAGAGGAATTTCAGCCATCAGGAACATGGATTTTAAAAATACAGGACATTTTAGAAAGAAGCGTGTACTGATTTCAACAGCAATGTTGAGATGTAATGATTTTGGGAAATATTCTGAGTAGAGCATATTTTTTAAATTAGAAAAAACAGTAAAGACTACAAAAGGTGAGGATTTTGCTATAAATATATGCATATTTCTCATACCCTCCAAAAGATAGAACAACCAGCATTTTTTAAACCAAGGCATGTGCCTGACTTCATCCTTAAAGTGTGTCTGTTTTTAGAAGGGATCTGAACACTCAGTTTTACCAACTTCAGCAAAGAAGCTGAGAATAAGCAAACTAACCTATTACGCTGCAAAATACAGGCCATTATACATCTTCTCTAAAATTTTAATTATATATAAAAGATCTTAGCTAATCAAACTCATACAGGAAGCATGTGCAGGGTGAGTCATGACTTCCTCTGCATTGTGCTGGCAGAAAATGGAGCTGGTGCCTGTGTCAGTGCACTGCACTCATCTGGCAGCTGTGGGGGACTCCAGCCACCCCAGATTCTGGCAGGGCAGCAGGCAGGGTGTGCCAGGACCGCGCTTCGTACAAGCCAGAGGAAGCACTGCAGCAAGAAGAGGTTGTCATTTTCCACAGGGCACAGATCCTGTTACCACCTCTCTAATCTTGGTACCCTTCTAGTTTGTTTTTCCTGGCACAAGTCAAATGCCTCATATAGCCGCGCTCATTTTGACACAGGTTCTAAAAGGCATACATTAGACTTGTATCTGTAATAGACCACAAAAGGACCTTCATAATCAGATTATGTTTGCTGTGATAATCATGGTCCTCAATTATACAACTGTATATAAAATACCTAATGTTTCAAGAAGTAACATTTTTCAACATTAAATTAAACTTGCTAAAAATACATTTTACTTCCTGCAACTTCTCTCTATATGTCAGAAGAGTAATGCTGTATTTATAGCAAAGATTATACTTCCATTTAATCTTTCAATCAGCTAGGGACTGAGATAATTGGCAAAATTCTCTTCACTGCTATTTAGTCAGCTGGCTTTAAACCACAGTTAAGCTTTACAACAGTGTTTCTCACCCGCTCTAGTTTTATTTGATGTTATTATATCTGTCAATCTTGAACAGGAAGATGCAGAGAGAATTGAAAAAGTTTTTGTTTGCCTGATCATTCTGAACCTCGTCAAGGTGGCAAGCATAAGGAATGGGGTAGGGTATCTAAGAAAGAAAATATTAGTTGTGACTGACAGAAAAATCTTCAGTTACTGTCACTGCACTATTTCCCATCTACCAAATAAAATACACCTAATAAAATACATCCCTGTGGCACAGGCACTCACAGTAAGGTCAGCTGCCTGTGGAGAAGAGTGCACCTGGAGATGCAGGACTATGAAAGGACATTGCCCAAAGAAGAAGCACTCTCAGTCCCAATCAGCTGTGCTTAGGACCAATGGCTGCCAAAGGGGTGATGCAGAAATTTTAGACTTGTGGTATGAGGTTTACCAGGATTTTCTCATGCCATATTTGCAGTGCAATCCATAGCAGTGTCAGCACCTGTTTATTGGTAAATACCTTGCAGGACAAAGGGTTTGGGTAGATTTTACACCTGTAAATCATAAAAGGTACAAAAACTGGTGCATAATTTTCCAGTGCTTATTTTTATGGGCTAAGGGACCTCCTGAAATGCAGCTGCTTGATCAGACATTTTTAGTCTAAACATTTCTGGAAATTATGTGGGAAAGCACTCCACATTTTCACATAGCTGTGATTGTAGGAAAAAAATATTAACTTTTTCCCTCCAATATGATATGCAGGATGGGAACCATCTTACCTGGTTTTAGCCATTTCAAATCTAGGCATTTAGTTAAGGTATAGATTCACCCTATAAACTACAGAAAGACTGAGGAACCTCCAGACAGAGATTCTCCATCCTAAGTAATTGGCAAAGATGACTAGTGCAGAGTGAGCTGATTTTCCCTATTAGGAGCACAAGTAGGAGGTAGTAGGATTTATATGCTGTTTAAGTATTTTCATAAGGTACAAATCTTCACCACAAAAACTATTAAAAGAGGCCAGCTGGAAACATTCCCATTTAATATTTTAATATGGATTTCCCCAAGAGGAAATGTTTCACCATCACTTAAGTAATTTGAAAACTGCTTGTTTGAAAAGAAACATGAGGAGGGAAAAAAGTGATTTTGCCATGCATTCCAATAATACAATTGTTAAGTAATGGGATAAAAAGCTTGACTGCACACTGCACACACAGAGAGGAGCACAGAGGCACAAAGGTAGGAGGGGGAGTTCAAATTACGCCCTGCCCCTTCTCATGCCAGCCCCATCCATGCAGGCCCATGTTTGCATCCATGAGGGAGCACAGGGGCTCAAGGCAGGAGGAGAAACCCCAAAATCCCATTCAGAGAAGCAGCCCCCACCCAGGACTGCCACAGGAGTGCCTCAGCAGCATGGACTGGGACATCCATCCCCATGAAGGTGTGGGAGCTGCTCCAGCTCACCCAGCACAGAGGGGTCACTGCCTAGGGCAGGGGAGGCACTGTGGGATGCAGAGGAAGAGCAGTCCAGGATTGCATAGGACTGATGATGGGATGTTCAGGGTGGGAACCAGAGGTGGAGGAAGAGAAGGATCAAGGTGATTTGGGAAGGAACACACACAGAAAGATAGAAGAGTAAGGGGATTAAAGGATGGGTTATGTATGAACAGGGGCTGGTCAGCACACTGTGCCCTGCACGCCATTAGTGAAATGTGTCTTGTCCTCTTGCTAAACCCCTCTCTAGCTCTTTTCCTGGGTGAGAGGTGGGTGGGCATTGGTGTGTGTGTGTCTCTGGGAGGGAGGTGGGAGGAAGGGCAGCCTCTGCATGTGCTGTGTGGCCAAGCCCAGCTCCAGGAGGGAGGCCCAGTGGCTCTGCTGTGTGTGTGTGCCAGTGCAGGGGTGTAAGAGCATCTGTCCCAGCAGCTGGAATGAAGCTACAGCTTTGGGGGCTGATATGTCCAAGTGCCAGAAACAGGGAGACCCCAGGGACAGCTGGTGGTGTAAGAGCCCAGCTGCAGGAGAGACCCCACTGTACATATGGGGACATCCATCTCCACCAGCACCCTGCTCAGACAGACAGGGAAGTAGGATGAGGGAACAGAATTAACATTTTCAATTTTATTCAAGGAGGATATTTCAACTGACTCAAACAAACTGTGGATTTTTGCTTTAAAGAATATCTTCACACTGTTTTAAATGGGTTTTTCCTCCTGTTTTGAAGCACAGTATTCCCTAGGATACTAAAGATATGCTGCTATTTATTGCCTTTAGAAAAACTTACTGGTACAGATTCTAAAAGTGTTCTCATCAAGAGCAGAAAATGTCTGAATGCCTTTCTGGAATTACAAGTTTCAGAAGTAATTCAAACATCACACAGAGGAAATTTTATGGCCTCAGTAACACAGTCGGACAGGTTAAACGATCATGATGTTCCCTTCTGGCCTTAAAATTTATTAAGTACCTCCCATTTTTCCTGTTGATAGGCTCAGTAATACTTTTCAACTGCACATCTCTCTGCAGATATTATATGGTAGCTGCATATAATTACTTCTACCTTAGAACACGAAAACTCTGATTCAGAGGAGTTAAGTGACACAATCATCATGCAAGAGTGCACTAGAACCTACATTAGACCTTAGATTTATTGAGTGGCCATTCTATGTGCAGTCCATCAGCCTCCCAGTTTCTCCCTAGCTAGTTAATTCCAGTGTTCCTTTTTCCTTCCCTTCAGAAAAATAAGAGCAGTATCACCTTCTTATTCCTATTGATGTATAAGCTGCTGTCAGCGGTGATTTCAGCTCAAGGAATTTCTTCAGCTATTTCTAAGCAAACTACCATGGGCAAAATTAGCTGTGTAGCAGCAGTAACAGGGAGTTAATTGCAAAATAATTACCTCAGCATTTAAAAGACAGATTTTGCATCCTCTGCTGCCATACCTGGTACAGAGGCACAAGACCTGTAGCAGGTACTGCACCAAAGCCAGCAGAGGCTCTCAGATGGCAATCAAGCTGCAAGCGCACACATTATTACAGTGTACAGGTACCCCAAGTACAGCTGTGAAGATCCACTGCAGGTTTTCATATTTCATGTGCACCTGACATATACAATGGGCAGTTTATGGATTCTCTTGGAGATAGAATCATAACTTGCAAGTGCACCAATCTTATCTTTGATTGTTATTCTGGGTAAAACTATTTATATTTTAAATGATGCATACCCATTCAACATAACAAAATAATTATGACAATACTCTTTGTAATAAATTGTAGTGAGCAAAAACTTAGATTTTGAAGTTTGAGATATAAAGTAAATTGGATATTAATACTTAATTAGGCTAATAAAAAATTGAAGAACAATTTTTACAGCACATTTAATAAATATATTTCATGTGTAAACTGTCTGGAGCAGCTTAAAAACACATTGAATGGAACTGCCCTGAGGTGGCTCAGGTTTCTCCTCTCTGGCTAAATTCAAGGGCTGATTACAATGACCTGTTTTTCATATCAGGTCTGCCCCTTTCTCCATTTTACTCCATACCTGCAGAAGTTTAAGGGAGAGATGATAGGATAATGTTTGAATTGATAGCACCACACAGGTGAGAGTGAGAACCATGTGCAGCTCCTTCAGTGAGCTCTCCCAGCAGCAGCCTGCTAGCAGTGCCTGAGTAAAGATGCAGAAATAAAAGAACTGAGAAAATACCCTAAAGAAGTTACCTCCTTGACAGCAATACCATATGTGAAGGGCATCCATCCCCAGGAAATGTCTTCATCACACACAGAACCATGGACTGTGTGACACACAACAGCTGTAAAAATGCCTTTCCATCCTGCACATAGGAGATTGTACATCACTGTTTTGTGCCGGCATAAACCTGGCGTGCTCTGCAGCCTGCCTCAGTCCTACCAGGCATCTCTGTCCTGCTAAGAGCCAGACAGCAAACCTAATTACCAACCTTCCTTCCTACCCAGGCCTTCACTCTTGTTAGATCCTTCTCTAGTTCCTATCAGTTGTGCATGCTCAAAAGTGCCTTTTTAGCAAAAACGAGTGTGTTATCTAATTAGGAACTTGTGTGTAGATGAACAGGCACTTGGCTTCTGTCTCAATCCTCCAGAGAAACAAAATGCTTAGAGATGGTCAGAGATGTGACTAACTTTACACAACTTTGCAATGACCACTGCTAGCCTAATAATCTATACAAAACGTCATTTACTAGATCCCTTCTCAGGTGTTTCTTTTCCAAGGTCAAAAGTGCTAGGTTACTTTTCTCTTCTTACATAGAAATCATTCCCTGCCTCTGTTTTGGTTTTTTTCCGAGGAGTTTTAGGAAATTCTTTTTTCTATGTGCTTCCTATTATATACCATCCTAACGTTATTCTGAGATCTTTTTAGTATGTCTATACATTTTTTCATGGACAGATAAAGGAACACATACTGATTTCAATATTCACAGCAAGTCCTTTATACTTTGCTTTTAGCTTTGCTCTTTTATTTTGATTTCTCTTATGTATTTGCTTTCCCTTTTTGTGCTATTGTTTTTCTTTTTAGTCCAGGATCATTAGCTTCCACTGAAGACTACTAATCTGTAAGGTGAACCTGTTTTGCCATTCTCAGGTATAAAACTCATTCCAGAAGAGACAAGGAGCTGTTTTCTTTCACCCAGAAGAGACAAAGTACAAAATACAACTGCTTAACTTCAGTTTTTCTATAAAAAATACCTTCACACACATCCTACATTGATTGGTCCTAGTTACTGGTTTTAAAAATTGAAGAAAGGAAAAGGATGACTTTTGCTATTATTTCCATTTTTAACTACATGATTGCTTAATTTATGGAGGTGTGGCACTCAGATATATGAGAGAAGAAGTAGATAAAATCCAGGTTAGAAGATAAGAGGATTCTCGGGTTTTATTGTAGTATTTAAATATTTTTATATATATTGCAAGTTTTTCCTTTTATTGAAGTAAGCTTTGGTTTTATAAATTAATGATTCTGTGAAGGATTAATGTGGAAGAATTTTGCATTTAAACTCAATTCTCATACCTGTACCAATATATGAGTTGATGGCAAATTAGACCAAAGAATTGCATTAAAGTGATTTAGTGGAAGCAGGGAGAGGAATGGCATAAAAAGGTTTTGGGCAAGCCCTAAATGTTTGGGAAGACAGATAGCATACCTGACAGAACCAGCATGTGTATCTTAGCATAGAAACTTTGGTTGCCTTTCGTGGCCAGGATTTTTTTACCCACAGGGAGGAAAAAAATCTTCAGTATTAACATATTTGTTGAATTAGGCACATAATTCTGTCTTTCACTGTACTCCATTTCTCATAAGGCACCTAATCTATTCTCAGATTTCCCAGCTGAATGCAGCTCTGAGCTTGTGGAAAGGATTACAGAATTTTATTTGAATACAAGCTAGCAGTTGTGTTTTGTGCCCAGTACAATTACTGAAATCACAATGTGTTCCTCTTTATGTATGGAGCAGGTTTATACCAGTGTATGCAGAACAGGCTTTCCCTGCCATTGGCAGTGAAGAATATCATCTGGAGCATCTCCTAAGGCCCTCAGTTGGGGTACACCTGCTATTACATGCTATAGTCTTTCTCCACTGCTATAAAACACAAGGTCTATATTTTCATGTGTGCTTAAACTAATGATAGATGAGTCACATTCCAAATTACTGTTCTGGAAAGCCAACCCTCAGGCACCAATCCATTGTCATGCGAGCATGCCAAAATGAGATTATATCTTTGAGCCAAACTGCGATTAAAAAGGCCCTTAAAAACACTAATAATTTTGACTTAATCAATGATTATTGCTCTTTTAAAATGGAGTTTAGAATTTGTGCACTGGCTTTGATTTTCACTTTTTGTTAAATCAAGCACTGTTTTTGCCAGAATGGAAAATCTGTCACATTGCAATAACACTTCAAGTGCATAACTACAGTCTAAAAATTGAGCAAGTGTAGCTTTAACACAAGGATGGGAATTAATTGTTCTTTTGCTGTAATATCTGGGGAAGCTGAAGGCAATTCACATTTCCGTGTGCCACCACAATAGTTTCACCCAAACTAATCATCCTTCCAGCCTCATTTCCAAGGCTGTATAAAACCCCTGAGCATGACACAAGTCATGCAGCAGAATTCAAGTGAAGTTAGTACTGAAAGATCAGATTCATGGAAGAATAATTTATTTCAGTAATTATAGTTTGGTAGGGCAGATTTAACTTAACAAGATATTCCACAAGAAGATATTTCTACAGAAATCTCTCTCTTTCTTTTTTCATGCCTTTTAATTAAGTTGAAATCTTGCATGACTCAAATTAATGTACACAAAATAAGTAAGCAGGCAGCTGCAAATACAATAGAGTGAAAGAAAGGATGTCATATATTGCTAAACAAAGATGTGATATTTGCTGGATGGAGAAGAAAATAGAAAGAGCAGAAATATTACAGCCCAACAGGAATCTTGATTTTACATTCTTCTTCTCTTCTGCTTTCATTCTGGTAGCACATGGGATGGATGCCAGAGATGCATCAAACTGTCCAAGTATAATTTAAGTAGTCAGGGAACAGATGTTCACAACAGTTTCTGGTCAGTGCAGGGATTTTACTACCTGCCCACAAGCTTCTCCCCACTGTGAAAACTGTATTTCTGGAAGATGTACTGTATCAATTTATATCAAAATACATGTATCCTGTAAGGTTGAATGACCCTAATGGACTCCCAGTGTAATACAATATCTCCTCCTTTCCTCTCATCCTCCCCTTCTCCAAGACTGGATAGAAGTCACTTACACTGGCCAATATTATAATGCAGACTTCAAATGCTCAGATACTTTAGGAATTTGACTTTGAATGTTGGTGACTTCCTACAGCGTGAACAGGTGGGAGAATGCTGGAAACCATGAAGGGGAGCAACAGCTCTCCTTCCCTTCTCCCTTGTACCTGCAGCAGAGGTCACTACTTTAATCCACACTTTCAAAGAAGGAAGACTGTGCTAGCTCCAGAAATCTAACAAAACTTTTTCCTTTTTTCATTTTTCCACAAAAAGTAAGAAAAATGGTAATTTCTCTAAGCTGATCATAAAGCTGTATTGATTATTTTCATTTAAGAGGGAAAGGTAACCAAATACACTGATGGGATTGAACATATCAGGATTTATATACAGAAAGATATATATTGGCATGACTGGAACTAGAAACAGATAGCAAAAACAACTCAAACCTAGAAAAGGGTGACTGGAAAATGCCAGTTAATGAATCAAATCTATGATTTCAGCAACATAAAAGATTTAATGTTCATTTGGGTTCATCTCAAACAGCAACATCTGTAGCCCATATATACCTATTTTTGCTAATTTTTATGTAGGTCAGCACCAGTGGAATAGCTGTGTTAGTGGTTCTTTGTATCTGAAGTTTTTCCCAGCTTCCCTGGAGCCCACTACAAGAATGTGCTATGGTGGCAGCACTACCAACAGTATCCAAGAAAGGCAATTTTGCACTAGCTGTGGTTTTTCTAAGCATGCCACAGTATTGTTGTGGCCTTGGCCTTCACTACAGAAGGCAAAATTGAAATCTCCATCATCATAATATCCGTGGTGTGTTTGGGGGTATATTTGACTTGTTTTAAACATTTTCTTTAAGAAGAAAAATGGCTTTGTACTAATTGTGACAGAACTTCTAGAAGAAGACAAGATTTCACATTTTCTTCAGTAAGAAAAGGGTCAGGATGCATGCTACGATGCATGTAAGAATCACACCACAGACAGACCTCAGAGGCAATGAAAAGGAATACCCTGAGACCAAAGGGGACACAGCAGTTTTTTCTAAGCTACCATTACAATGTTAACTCCAGTAAAGCTCAGAAGCAAGAACTCATTGGCTGGGACACAGTGAGAAATGTAAGTGCTGCATATAAAATTATTATTTTTCTTTTATTTTAACTTCCAGTCTGTGATCCCTACTTGCTTAGAGCTTTATTTTCTTTAAGTAACATTCCATTCAAATAAAACATTACTGATTTTGAAGACTTCCTGGTCTCTTTGAAGAGCTGACTTGGACCCAGTCTGAGTATATTGACGTCACATTTGTGACCTGCTTTGTGGCACCATCTCAGCCAAGAAAATACAAACAAGCTAAGATTAAGAACCTACTTAGTTTAGGAACAGTATGCTTATCGAATTGCATACAAGTGAAAGATCTCTTTTATAAGTCCTCTGTTTTAAACAGAAACACAACCTAATGTTGCCTTATGTCATTAGATCTATGTGGTACATATGTTCCTTCATGTCTAGGAGATCCCTTAAAATCTTAAAATAGTCCTGAAACAAGTGGTCTGGTTGGATCTCCAAGCACTATCTTATCATACTCTGTGAGGAAACAAAATAATCATAGTAAATAAAGCTTTCACTATTTTTTCACTGTCATAAAAGCAACAATGAGAAACTTCTTTCTCTGTTTAAACCAAAGTTCCTGAAGTGACTTGGAAATGCAAAATAAAGTAACACTATGTAGGCTTAATTTTCTCCAGCACAAATATGCTGGCTAGGTAGTAAAGAATTAAAAAAAAAAAAAAAAAAAAAAAGAAAGAAAAGCAAAGCACTGAGCAGGATCCTTCATTCCCTGGTTAAAATGCACTAACACTCAGATGTTGTGTAAATGGTTCCACACCATCTGGCAGCTATTAAGGGAAAAACAAACCATCATTTGCAGGTTATGGTACTTCTCACATTTTTAATAATGTATCACAATGCACTCATTGTCATAACACCCAGCACAATGTACAAAATATTTAAAGTGCAGTATGTTCCCTCTCATTCATATTTATGCAACATAGCTCAGGAATGCACTTACATGGTGTGCCATTGCTATTCCTGTGTTGCCTGGCTGTGTAGATTACTGAGAGACAGTGCTTTGTACAGAAGGGATGTACTTTTCACAACACAGCCTTGCACTGCACCATGGATGATAATCACAGCAGCTCCTTCTCCCACCACGCTGACACAGAGACCCTGCCACCACCTCACAGCCTGCTCCAGCACTCCCACAGACTGAAACCTACCCTGCAACTGTTCCCACAGAACAAAACTGCACAGACATCAACAGCCAGCTCCCTCAGCACTTGGCCAAACCCTGGTGCTAATAAGAATTAACAGATTAATTTAAGATGTGCCATTCTCTCTCTGAGAGAACCCTGCATCCATTCACCTGCTTCAGTGATGCTAAACATAGCCCCAGCATACCTGCACCTATATTTTTCTCCACTCCAGGCATGGTGAGACATGTTTCTCCATTTGTCTTGCTTGATTTTGGCTGTCACTGAAAGCACCAGTATCTAAGGGAAGGAGCCAGGAAGGATGCAATCACAGACTTTGCAGGTCTCATTTTTGCTACTCCCTATGTTATTTTTGAAGCCAGCCAGAATGGCAATGCAATCCTCTATTTCTTTGCAAATACATGTCTGTCCCTACAGAGTTCCACTGACAGAAAGTTAGAGAGGGCAAAGAGAGGGGCATTGCTCATGGCCTAGAAACAGTGACAGGATCTTTCCAGGACTTGGTGCATACATAGTCTTAGAAATGAGATGGTAGGAAATAATTCCTCACAACCTCTTTCAGCAGCTCTCACATTTTTATAGATCACAGACTCTATCAGATGTAGCTAAACTGGGGGAAAACTCATGAAGATTTCTGTTTTCCTGGTTGACACCCAGTAGACCTGTTTTTTCCTAAGGAAGGCATCATTAAACTTACACAGCCAGACAACTTAGCATGTGTCATACAGTCTGGGATAGCTTTCCATACATATCTCCTCAGCCCACACCAAGGCAATTAGCTATTTTAACCTTCTTTCTCTGAAAGCTTACATTATGGAAATGTCTTGCTCTACCAATTGGAGAAATACACTTAGTATCATCTTCCCCAGCAGACTCTTATGCCTTCTGTTATTACAGTTTTATTCTCATCTTTCACTCCTGTACCAAATGCAAACTTCATGCCTACTCCTGCTCTTTCCTCATCCGCTATCCATCCTACGCCCCCTCCTTCAGTACAGGAGGGTTTTTCTTCATTATATGTGCATGCTACCCAGCAGGCTCAGCCACAGAGTTAAGCTGGCATCTCACAAGGTCCTGCCTCTGCCTTCTGTACATCTTCATTACATTGAGAAGTAAATTATCTTGTTAGTTACATTATTATATTAAAAGTTGACAAGTAAATCTTATTATAAAAGTGCAATGATACAATGAGATATTTTATTCAGGCGTTTAGCCCTCACTCTCTGACACTTAATTATAGCTACTGCTGCATGGTGATCTGAAACATTAATTCAAAAAATCAACTAAAATCCTCCATAATAGGCTGATTTCCTGCCCTGCTCTTAGGGTTCTCTTTTAACACATACTGAAATTACTTAAAACATGTCCAGGGAACCTTAGAAGAGCTTGATAGTAATGGGAGAAAAAAAAAAAAAAAAGACTATACCAGGGGTATTTTGTTAAGAACTGCAGAGAGGATCAAATCTGAACTTGTGTATAGGATGAAGTTTTGCAAGGACTGAAATGAGATCTTCCCTAATGAGAGCAACATAACACCCATGCATCTGCTCCACCACGGAACAGTGAGCACATAATCAAAGAGTGTTATGTTATTGCGCAGTGCAGCTGAGGCTGCTTCCCAGCTTTTCATGGTGCTTTTCATGGTGCTTTGGCCCAGGGACCTTGGTTACCATGAAGACATGCACAAATGTCCATACTGGCCAAGGAGGCTGTAGTGTGAGCTGGACACTGCACACCACGGGCACTCCTGGGATACAGCAGATCATCTATTTTTTTCCTTTAAGGCAACCAGCATTCAGCCTGTGTTTAGATTTCCTACAACTCCTCACCACCACAGGATGGATATCCCCAGAGCTGCCTGAGGTCTTGAAAGGAAAAGTAATAGGTTATTCCCCCTGCTCTGCAAGAGTACACTCCGAATCTCATAGTAAGAGCTTATGGGACAGCCAGTGACTGCAAAGAGAGTCAGGGCCAGACATCCTGCAGATAAATCAGCTCTGGAGTCCACTTGGGAAGTAGAAGACCCATTTGATCCCCAAGAACTCTAGCAGGCTGACTCCACCACAGCCCTGAAGATACTCCAGCTCAGAGAGTTTGATATATTCATTGGAGCACTATTTTAGGGATATTTTTTAGAAGCACCAAATTATTATTTGTTGATATTGTTTAGATGCACCAAAGCCCTGTTGCACAGCTGTCATCCAATGTGCCTCTTGCACCACTGAACCATCCCAGTCTGCATCCTAAAAGAGCACCAGAAGTGCTTGCAGGTGTAATGGCTACAGAGACACACCTGCATGGAGTTAGAGCTTGAAGAGGGAGGCAAGTCAGTTGGATCTGCAAATCTTAACATAAAAATATTCTGAAATCAAGAAAAAGAAATTATAGTTCCAAAACTACCTATAAGTTGTGTTCCTGACACAGGGATGATCTCCAAGCAAATAATCTTCTCTCATGATGAAAACTAGTCTGCCCCTGCACACTTTCAGTAAGGAGCCCACAGACAATAGAACAGGGACATTTTCATTTTCTTCATGTGAATGAAAAAAAGCATCTCATAAATGTGAACAACACCCACCCTTTTTAACTAAGCATACTGGCAAATTTTCACATCTAGTGTAAAGGAAATTGGAAGAAAAAAGGCTGAACCTCTCCTTGTGGTGGTAAAAAAATCTAAGAAAATTCCAGTAGAGTTGCAGCACAAAATGTAAAGGAGAGCTTAAGAAACTTTGGCACTCAGTTTTTGCTGAATATCAGCTGGAGGTAAATTACTAACTTTTCTGCACTCCTTCAAAAATCCTTCTGAAAACTATATTCACTTCATGACCTCAGTAAAACTTTGTCTTCTGCTTGCATATCACATATCCCATCAAACTTGGGACTTGCCACTTTAAACAGAAGACTTACTATCAGTAAACATGTCTTTTCCAGCCTTACTCTAGCATGATTCTATTCATCAGTAATAAACTCTGAGTATAAATCTTTTTTACTGCTGTGCTTCCCTCTGTGTCAAAAATTCACATATAGATTTGTTACAAGCAAGTCCAACTTCCTCTGAAAGTTTAGGAGGCAAACTCTGCAATGACAGAACATTGCAAGTTATGGGCAACTATAAAAACATTCGAGTGACAAAATAAGCCTGTTTGCAATTCAGGGGGAGTATCAAGACAGCAATTCATGCTACCATTTTCAGAATAACTAAACCTCAATAGCTGGGACAAAAGATTAAAAAAATTCAGATCTCACTAAGACACCAAAGGAAGTGACCAGGTTTTAATATAAAGTGAGTCCACAAGTTGTCTATTAGGGGCTCAGCATTTTCTCAAACTAACTCCAGCTCTAATTGTGATCAGCTCTACTGAAAATTTAGAAATTAGCACATGAATTATTTTCAAGGTCTGTTCCCTAAGGACATTTCAAGAAAATTCTGGAAAAGATGATATGAAGAGTAAAGCAGTTCAAAGTCATGACTTGACCCTCATGTCCATACTGCTTAACCATCAGCTTGGGTGCAAATTTACCATATGGTAGTTAATTCATCTGCAGAAGACACACTCTAAGTCACAAGTGTCTCTTTCAGCTAGTAATATTTAGGCAGTAAGCATAAAAATGTGCTGCAATGTTTTGAATCATTTGGGGTTCCTACATTGGTTTACCTCAGACTCTTTCTCAAAGTCAGCTATCTTCTGGCTGGGAATAGGTGTAAATTAATCTTTTCATCTAGGAATAAATAATTCCTTCTTAGTACAGTCTTCCTCTGATTTTCCAGTGATTCTTTCTTCTTTAATGATGTTTTAAGATGTATCTTCAATTAAGGAGTAAACAACCCATTCTGAACTTGTTATTTCAGCTCAAGAAAAATGATTAGATCAGTTCCTTGTAGTCAAAGTATTAACTTGGACAATTATTAAGGACCAATTAGTTACAATGCAGTTCTGAAAAAAGTTCTTAAATATATATATATGAATATAACCTAAATTCCACCAATTATATGCAAAAAGAATATTATACAGTAATCATGATTCTATTTTTGGAGAATTATATAAAACACATTTCGTTTTTAAATTGACAGGTCTGACAAGCATATGTATGAAAAACTTTTTTGTTTAGTAACCAAGAAACAAGTTTCAAGAATAATGTGACAACTCAAAAATATATGATATTATCCTCAGTAATTGGCAAAATCAATACCTTACTGCATGACCTACAGTAACTGTTCCTAGGGGAACAGTAAATTGAATCTACTTCAGCACGGGGAACAGTGGTAAACAGAACCCTAATATTTTCTAGAACTTCATTTGTCATGTATGATTTATCAGTATTTTTTCATTTCACAATGCAAGTGTCACTTGTTGGTTTCATCTTCTGTAGAAAGCAAATTGTTTTGATGAAGGTCAACTGTATGAGTTGGGTAAAAAAGGCAGACCGGTCATGATAGTTCACTTAAATGGAAAACCATCCTACATGAGTGCCATTAACAGTATCCTTCCTGATGGCAGAGTATCTTAATGCAGTGACCCAAGAAGGGAAATGCTCAATCTCTGAGTTTTACCTCAGGCATATTGAAATGCAAGTCTGAGTGTAGAAGACTAAATACAAGGTATTTTTCAGCCTTCCTTGCACAGAAAAAAAAAAAATAGACCCTAAAGAAGACATTTTAATTTGCATTGCCAATTTTATTATAACACCTAGAATTTTCCCTTCCCCTTAACCATGTCTTACCCTATTAAGCACTCATTTTGTTAAATACTGTTGATAGAGAGAGGGCCCCATGGACTGCAGCTCAATTGGAACAAAATTAGTGAGAAGGAATGGAGTAAGAAGGCTGAAAAAAATCCCATAGTTATTATGGTAGACTATTAACATTAAAGAATTTGTTATATGTACACAAGGAATGAGGAAAGGACCATGAATAAATAACGTTTCTTTGGGAACTTCTTTATGGGATTAATGATATGTAGCAAAGAGCACATTGTCTGTAGAAGTGATTGGACTAGTGGAAATCAGTGCTTTTGTCAAAAATGGGGTGCATGTTCAAGAAAAATTATGAAGGAGAAGCTATAAAACCCCTACAGGAAGAAGCTGTGTTGTACCTTGACTGCAGATTAAGGTTCAGTCTGATACTAACATGACCATTGTCTGTAGAGAACAAAACCACAAAATTTCTAGTTTTTGTATGAAAAAAGTAAATATTCCGTAAGAAGTTAGTGTCATGGAACCTCCTTGCTTTTGCAGAGTGCTCAGGGTGATTCACATTCCACCACAACTATCATAATTCCATAAAATCCCATTGAGTAGCATCAGTTTTTACATAGACTGTGTTCTGAGTGGAGCTAGCACAGATCTTCATTATTCAAATATGTCTGATATGTAGAGCAGCCACATTTGATGCAAATCATATTTAATAAAAACCTAAAGAACTCTGCTCCCTCTCAGCCCCAAAATTCTCTTGAATGGAAAAATTAGGTGATGTCTAAAATGTCAGTCTCTTGTTTTCACACAGTATTAAATCAATCTCCCTCTAATGCCTTGTGCTACTCAATTTGTTTTCAGTAATGTAGTTTTCCCCCCTCTTTTCCTACGTAAGTAAAAGTTATATCATTTAATCACTAGAAATCTTTGTCTGATATTAAACTGCTAGCAATTCAACCACACATCTTTAGACCTTTCACGTCTCCTTTAAAAGTGACCTGTCTCCTCTGAACAACAGAAATTGCAAGATGAATTTAAGAGTCCACATCAAAAAGAGGTAGCAGTAAAATGGAAGACTGATGCATATAAAAAATACTGAAGCAGCTACTGTTTTATATTTCATTTTAATACTTAAATATCTTCTGCACTAAAAGTTACTAAATCTTTTCCCTTGATCATGATTTGTGCACAATTCACTTATCAGTTGCACAGATATTTTTTCATAATTCCAGAGGAAACTGAACTGTCCATACACTATGGTTATGCTGCAGTCTTCTGAACTGCAATTAATTTTATATATATATTTTTAAGATATCGTTCTGGGTAACTGTAGGAGTAGCATGGGCCAGGTGCTCAGTCCTGAGGTGAGCTGAGACCCTGGAGCCCTGGGTAGGGCATTCCAGGACGGTCTGAGGTGAGGGGGGTCAGGGGTTCCTTGAGGATCTTTGATAGTCAAGGCTTCAAAGGCTCAATTTCAAAGGCTTTTCTCAAATCAGGACTAGCATATTATCTACCACAAATGTACACGTGAAACTTGCTCTATATTGAGTCATCTTTCACCCTAAAAGGGTCATTCTCTGGGAAAACTGAAATTCATGAAGCTATCTAAGGCATTCTGTGAACAGTTTGGTCCTTCTCTTTTCCTTTCTCATGTCCTTCCCCTTGTTTTCCTCCCAACACACAACACCCAAACATGGAGTACTCTGCCAAGTGTGGAAGAAGCTGAAATATTAAATTCACTGTGAATTATTCAAAGAAACAGGAAAGATTAAATCCACTTCCACCTCCAGACCAATTGCTCAGCTGCTTAACCTGCATTTGCAAAAGGCAAGAGGAGACAGTGCTGAGACATAAAATGGTGCATGGAACCACGGTGACCCATTTCATCTTTCAGGCAACCTTTCGGGCCCTGGTTTCAGGGCTGGCAGAAGGGGGGACAAGAGCAAAGCATAAAATTGCTGAAGTGGTGTGACAAGCCTCTTTGGTAACAGTTAGAGACTGTCTGGCAGAATTAACAAGAATCAATCATGCAGTAAGTTCATCGGAAAAAGAAAATGAGAATAACAAGGGACAAGCTAAACAGTAGCTCAATAAGGTGGAAAGGCAGATTCTCAGCAGGCTGGTGAGAAGCAGTTGATGGAGGATATTACAGCCACTGAGGCAGAATTATGGCAAGTAATTAAGCATAGGGGCATTGTCAGGAGGTGGGAAAACACTGCTGTTCCAACGTGGGAATGGCTCTGGCCAATGCTTATTCCAGCAGAGCTCAGCAAGAGGATGATCAAAGCTGTCATTTGCAAGAAAGGGTCTGATTAACCCCTGGGTGGATAGATATATTTTTAACTACTGCGCCATGTATGGACTTGGTGCCTTGCAATAGAACATTACTCAATAGGGCTTATAACCTTTAACAGCAGAAGGACTTTCATATCCCTGTGTCTTGACATGAAAACTTATTTCATATTTCTGTGTCTTGACATGAAAACTTATTTTTACCTGCCCTATACATCATAATTACATGATCTTATGTCAATGTCTAATCTCATTTCATCCACAATAGTCTCACCTGTTTCAAGAAGGTAGTCATAAAACCCTTAAAGGCATATATCCAAAGGGTAACTTGGATATATACAGAAAAAAGGAAGATAGTATATAACCTAATAGCAAAATAAGGATCCAACTTCTGTTTACTTGCATTTAAAATGTTTGATTGTTTTAATAACAGCCTCACTGGCAAACTTCTAATTTGGATCTATTATCTTCCTCATTAGAATTCCTGTGGCAGGGTGAGCACATAGGCTGCTTATTATACAGGAGTTCATTATCAAAATCTACCAGAGATTGATTATCAATAAAGTGTTTTTCATTTCCTTAGAACTCTCATCACAGCACTCTTTTTATTTATTATCCTTCCACTCTCTTTTCTTTATCTAATCAGCTTGTGTTGAATCAGCTGCTAAGTATTCAAGAGCAAATGGTTTCTTCAGCCTCATAACCATTACAAGTCAGTAGGAGCTATCCTTCAGAGCAATTGTTCTGCTTAAGATCCAGCTCTCCTTTCATTTTTAAGTCCTTATCCATCAAGAGCATAATGATACCAAATGACGACCAAATGTTTTTCAGTTAGAGATAGAAAACACACTTCAAACAAAGAATTTACCTTTCCAATCTAAAAAGTCAGAGTGTGGACATGCACAATGGAACCCTCTTCCTTACCAGCTGGGGAGAACAAGTATTGCCCTCCCTGAATTTCTGCTGGGAGAGAGAGAGGGGCTCAAGAAGGAACCAGGCAAGCTGGAACCCAGCAGCTAAATCTCAGTTAAATGTCTGAGGTTGAGTTGCACACAGCTGGTCTCTGGGTGCCTCTCTGATTAACAAGGGTGGGTTAGGAAACAACACATGGCAGCTGAAATTCCTGCTCATCTGCAATCAGTGAAATGGAAATAAGCCTCCTCCAGGGCAGTGATTGGTAGGAAACAAGAGGAAATCAGGGCAATGTTTTGACAACATCTTTTGTACTTAGAAGTTATCAAAGGTCATATCAATAAGTTATAGAAAGAGGAAGTGCTGGGCACTCTTTTCAGTGGAAAAGAGGGAAGATAATTCAGGAGGCTTAAAGATCAGATCAGATCACCCTGTGATACTAAACCAGGGAAATACTACATTCATCACCTATTTGGGCTGAAAATAACAGAGGGAACTGAGATGGCTGGAAAATTTTACTAGCTCTAGTAAAGCTCATTTATATGGTAGTTACATTCTTTGAGTCTTAGTACTAGTAGGTGGAGATAAAATAAGAGATAACTACCTCCACCTACATGCTAGAGAGGGAAAAACCTAATTTCTGCTCTATGATTTCAATCCCAACTGTTCTTATTTACATGAAGTGTGGTGCAGAATGCAGTACATTACTCTGAACTAGTTACAACTCATGAGACTCAAAACTAATAATGACTCAGCTAACTTAACTGATAACGTTCCATGAACTGCTCCAAGCACACTCTCACAAACAGTCACTATGAACTGACTGTGGTCCCTCAGGCATTTGGGAAAGAGCATTTCAAGGGGCTTTGAGATGAACTCCCCAAAGTTTCCCAGCTGGCCCATGACAGGCTGTGATGCTGGTTTTGTGGGACCCTGCAGTGCTTGGCCGGGCTATCCCTGGCTGGGGAAGGTGATGGCTCTGCTGGCTGCAGGCTGTGGCACTGGAGAGCCTTCTTTCTGCAGCTGAGGCGGATAATGCTCAGTTTCAACTCGGAGTGGAGTTTCTAAGTGGAATGGAGGACAACATCAGAGCACTGGCTCCAAACATGTCAACCACATCTAACTGGAGCAGCACTGCAGCACACGGCTGATTTCCTGCTGGAGTTTCACTCATCTGTTTGAAAAGAATACTTCATATGTTTTACCCACAAAAGGCACCTACATATCCCATTCTCAAGGATTTTTTCATTACTTAAGGGAAAGAAAAATCTGTAAAGACTGTAAAGTACCCAAAACCCAGTAAGTGACACTGTATCCATGGTATCCATGTAAGAGAAGTGGCAAGTTTTCCTCAGCAAGAGGCATCTTGGTGATTCTCTCATCCCAAAGGCAGAGGTTTTAAGGAAACAAAACTACTGTCTAGCTGAAGGCTACCCAAAACTTTCTATCTAAACCTGTCTTCTCAAGTCTATCTTTCTAAAGTTATTGTCTCAGTTCCCTGCCTCACCATTGAGCTTTACTAGAAATAACCCTGCAACCCTGTCCTGTGTGTTCTTCCTTTACATTTGGAAAGCTGTCCTTTTTCTTTTTGTGTCTTGGACCACAAGTCCAGACAGTGTGGGTGAAAGACTCAATTGAATGTTCTTAAGAAAACTTTAGGAGTCATATATAAACATAAAAGCTGAGAGAGGAAGGATCCTGCTCCAGAAAAGGTGCATAAAGCGAAACACCTTTTTGTTCAGTTGTTTTGTTTATGTGTAGGTAGATGAGGAAAGTTTTTTGTAAGCAGATGTTTTCTTAGCATTGAAAAAGGCTTCTCATTTAATATGCAAATAACCAACACAGTATTTACCCAAAATGTAAAAATGATAAAATTTTACCAGCATAAAGTACAGCTGCACAGAAAAAGGCCAAAGGTAGTTCATACTAGCTGAAATAAGAACAGTGAACTATTTAAACTTAAGCCTGAGGGCTCAAACTGATCAATGCTGGAAGCCAAAGAGGATTTATATCCTCTTACATAATATTTTATTCCTGTCTAGATATCCTGTGAGCTTTTTCTGCCCTCTTTGACAAGCTAGTAGGCTTGATGAATCATTGTTTGTTTTCTGATTTGGTAATTCCCATGTTCTTATAAAGAAAATAACGTATGACAAGGTCAAGAATATGAACACAATTGTAAAGGAAGCTTGACAGATCAGATAAAACTTCTGGGGTATAAAGTGAAAAAAGTAAATAAGGAGTTTGAGAACAGATATTAGGGAGCATAGTAGGAATACAAGCAAAAAAAGAGAGCTTAAGTCCTGGAAAAGCACAGCAGGAAGTTTTCTGTCAGTAACAGGAAAAAAGAGGGGAGATGTAAGCATTGTTACCTATTTGCAAACCAAGCTAGGAATGGTAAGGTATACAATCATTGTTGAGATTTTTTTTAACTAGACCAAATTTAAATGAAAGAGAGAAAAAAAGAAAAAAAAGGAGGAATGAAATTCTGAGCAAGCATAATTGCAAATAAATCAAAACTGATGTCAGCCCACTTACATGGCATGCTCCCTGTGAGGATCTGGTCTGTATACACTGCAATTGGTGTTCAAAAGTGTGTGCAAGCCAAGGGCACAGAGTTTGTCAGGAAATGAAAGACTGAGATGAGTAGATTCAGAATGAAGAAAAATAATCAGAAACTGCATATCAGGTTTCAGGTAAGCAAAGAAAAGAAAGTCTTCTTGAATGAAAAGCAATTTACAAGTGAGCAGAAGAAAAAAAAGATGATCTGAGGAACATCAAGTCTTTGGAACAAGAGGGGAAAGTTCAATAAAAATTAAATTCTTTTGATATATATTACAGGAAATATGAAAGGATTTGGGGTGACAGTGAGAGATGGGTATACAGGAAGAAGGTGTAGAGGAGAGAGAAGAGCTGAGGTAGAAAGAGGATGGTGTAGCAGTCCAGATGCTGAGGGTGGGACTGTCATGAATAGCATCTGTTTAATTTTCTGGTTTGCAGTTAGTGTTTTTTATGTTCCTTTTTAAAATCAGTGGCTGGTAGCAGGCAAGAAGACTGTTTGTCTGCCTTGCCTTGGCTACTTTGCCACTGGGCTTTGGCAATAGAGGAACCTTTACAGACAGGGCAGTTGCTTCTCTTCTGACAGCACTGAACTTGCTCAGTGGGGAAAAGGTGAAGGAGACCAGAGCTTAGCATCTGGGAAGGGACAGACTTGGCAGGCAGGGAAATGCTAAAGTGGGGAAACAGGTGGAGGAGAGCAGAAAACACTCATGTAGTCCAGAGCTAAAGAAAAGGGAATTTTCTGAGGTACTTGGTGGGATGGTAGAAGCTGATCCAAAGCAGCAGCTATTTAAATGTTTTAGACTGAAAACAGGGCTGGAAGGAAAGTCCTGTCCAGCCCAGTAGAGGAGATGAAGGTTTGTAGTCTCTTGTTTTCAGCCCCTTATGAGTTTGAAAAAAATATTTACTGTTCTGTTCTAATAAAAAAATAGTGTTAGATGTTCAATGTATTCTGATACATTTTGCAGTAGCCACTTTAAGAAACAGAGGCAGTCTATGGCTTTACTTCAGGGTGAGGATATATTCAGCTCAATTTCTAGTCCCAGCACAGACATTTTAGGGGATCTTGTATAATATCCTTTTTGTTTCTACTTCAGTCTAAGGTATCTGATATGTAGACAATATATAGTCAGTGAATGACAATAAACCCTTGCTTAATTCTGGAAATTGCACATACCCATATAAGTATAAAGAAACTTTATTTGTGTGTCCTTTGAGAATTTGTCCAGTTTCTCTCATTTGATACTTCTGCAAAAGCTTGTCCATTAACAAAAATACCCTAGGTTTTAGGTGTGGTATAATAGAATATTAGTGCTAGTGAAGGTATGTTCAAAACAGGACTATATGGAAAATGAAGTGCCTCAGAGAACAGGTTAAAGTTTAAGAAGGGAGAGGGAGCACTGAAGATGGAGTGATTGTAGATTTGTTGCTTCTGCCAGTTGGAAGTGATGATTCCTGCAGGCACACACTGTCAGCAGTGAAAACAGGGAGAAAACAGGATCTGTCATGAGCTTACCCAGACTTTGTGTCCTTCCATTCTGAAAATCCAAAGGAAGACCTGCTGCCTTCCCTAAGCTCCTGCCTAAGACCACTGAGCTTGGCTCTGAACTGTAGGTTGTCTGAGGACTCCATTATTTTCAGCAGAAAGAGATAAAAAAGGGTTAATTCCTTATCCTAATGAGAGCTACTGGCAGCATGCACATCCTGGCTAATGGACCTGCAGCAATGGAAGACGCCTTGTCAGTGAGAATGCCTCTGTGGTCAAATGCAAAGGGTACATGAACCATGATTTGCTTGCCTTATTATAGACTGCACTGTGAAATCTGAACTGCATTTGTGAGACTACAACAAAGTAATGCACTTTCTCAAAACCCAAGATATATATTCATGAGCTCACCATCACAACAGTGATGCCTACAGTTAAGCTGATAACTGCTACTGAGGCGAGCAAAAACACAGGATGCTGAAATAGTGTGCTGTGATTTAAATTTAAATTTATCTTTAACCATATAGGTGAAACACTAGAGGTACTTTGGTGTACTGAAACACAATGCAGGCACTTAACCTGTATCCTTGTAGTAGAGTTCAACCTGTTCAGTAGCAAAACTATTTAAGGAAGGAAAGCTGATATCTATTTCATGAGATCTTAGTGCAATCCCACTGCTTCAGTGCCTTTGGCTCTGTTTTGGTGTGGATGTTGTTTAGGAAAGAATTCTGATAAGTAGGCTGAAGAAATGCAGCATATTAATATGTTAAGAAAAGTGACATAATAAATTATGTGTACATTGCATTAGCTGACACTAGCTCCATATCACCAGGCAGTGTGTCAACACCTGCTTTGAGATTTTTTTAGTTGATCAGTTATAAACAAAGGGAGTAAAATTTTTAAAAGGTGAACCTGTATTGCACCTATAAAACAGGCAATTTTGTGCCTAACAGGCCATACAAATGCACTCTCATGTTCTTGAGGCTTTTCTGAGCACAAACATTATTATGGACCTAACTGAGATTGAAGTGAAAAATGGTACAGCCTGAAGCTATGTTATCTATTGATAATAATAATCTTTCCCTCTTGAAAGCTGTATCCAACACATTATAAGATTTCAAGGTAAAATTAAAGAAATGTGTTTCCTGAAATGGAGTTTGGGTCGATACAGCCAGAGTTGGCTGCATGAAAGATAGTTTCAATCCTTTATTGCAGTCTGAATTTGCAGGGACACACCAACCTTTGAACCCAAGACCTGTGCAACTGGAGAATGGAATAAAGAAGTGCTAATAAATTGTGTTACTCTATTAAGGGCTAAGAATCTTTCAAGAAGCTGCAGCTAGTGCCTTGCTTTTTAATTATGTAAGATAGCATCTTTAAACATAGAGAAAAGCTTTGTTCATTACTTGTCTTTCTGCCGCAAAAATGTGTATTATTGCTGAATTCAAAAGCATTATTTTTCATGACCCATTTCAGGCCAGAAGTTCACAAGTGCTTTAAGCTGGCATTTGCCAGCATCGACCCTAAGAAAATTGCCCTGCTGACTTCCTCCACTTCTCCTGCCTGCTGTGCATTTCTCCACCCTGGCACAAAGATATGTGAAGCTGAGTGGCAGACTGGGGCAAGGAGCTGAAGCCAGCTCAATTTAAAGTGGGAGAGGGGACAGAATGTTCATTACATTATTGCATGAGAAGTTTAAGCACAAGGATGAAGGCAATGAGCTAACAAGACCAGGCAGAAGCTGCTGGGGAAGGGTGTTCAGCAAGGTTGGCGCTTTAGCAGCAGTGCCAGCTCCTGGAATTACAGTGTGTGATCATCCTGCTCTTGCCAGTGACACTCAGCACCCTTATCCTTCCCTCCACTGAGAAATCTTCAAATGCTGAGAGGAGCAGGCTAGACATAGCCCTAATCATTTAAATGTGTGCCTCAAACATTTCTTAAATCAGATACTTCTAAAACTACAGGAAATCTGTAATTTACATCCTACAGAGTTTTCATCTGCACACTGAAAACAAATCTATTTGCTTTAGAGTTGTCAAAGCAAACTGTCAATTATTTGGTGTTAGATTCATGTTATCTCTGTCCTAGGACTTTCTTTTTTGCTCTTCTGCAAGAGTAATTGTGACATTATAATACAACTTTGGTTCAATCTAAGAGATGTGTGCAGTGTAAGCATGAGGTATGTTGTATCCCATGCTTCAAAACGGAAAGTAATTAAACATCCTGAATCACAATTTGTTCAGAAAAAGCATCACTTGAATTCTCTGTGGGCAATATTCCACATTCTGTCTCCCTTTCCAGCACACCAGAGGAACAGTTCTACTAGAGAATTGCATGTCTAAGGAGGTAAAGCAGAATTGCTAATAACTATTTTAGTAAGTGTTCTATTTTACATGATTTTCTTTTTTTAATGGTTATGAGTTCAGAAAAGAACATCTCATATTTCCATGAGATAAATAGGAGTGGGAGCAAATACTCATCAAAAGCTGATAGGTCATGACGTGCCTGGTTTGGAGTAGATATTACCTAAGGAGAAAAGCTTTTGTTTCTGTAAGAGGGAAAGGGAAAAATATTAAGGACAGTTAAAGACGGTAGTTGTCTTTGCTGGTCACATATAGTTAGGTAACTTGTTGCCTGGAAACACAATCCCAGTGGCTGATACACTAAAAGAGTCAATTTAAAAGTTGTCTTTGTTCCAAATTTTAGGTATTCTCTTATTTTCAGCTCTTGCCTCCTATAAGGCAACTGCTCTATATTTTATAAATTAGCCATAGAAGACATTACACTGCTTAAAGCCTTTCATGAAAGTAACCCTCAGTAAAAATAACTCATGGCAGGAATGAGTACTTGAAAAAGCACAATTAACTTAGAAGTGGTGTAAAGGACTGAACATCCTTTTGTCCATCCTTTCTTGATTGACTGAGTAACAGAAAGGTGTGGGATAAAGTAAAAATCACTTTAAAGTGCCCAAGAGGTAAAAGTGAGGAAAATAAAATAGCAGTGGAAAGCTATTAAGGGAGCTGGCTGCAGGCAGCACACTTGTGTTTGCATAAGGGCTGTCCTTCAGACAGGCTCATCAGAGTGCTTGGCCCTTTATAGAACATCAGAGACTCTGAGGCTCAATTTAAAATAAAACCTGATCAAACACTGGATGTAATCTATGCCTACCCTGAAGTGAAGGGAAATACTCCTGAGGAATGAGCTATGTGCTGTTTCTGAATTACAAACACCTCAGCCCAGATTACAAAGAGACAAGGTGCTCAGTCTCATGGCCCCATTTTAGGTACTTGGCTCCCTATCTGAAGAGATGCCTCAAGAAAGGATCACAAAATAAACCTGCTGAAGGGGAAGCTGCTTATCTAGCCCAGAGGAGACAGAACAGGTTTTTCCTTTTTCTTTTTTTTCTGTTCTCCTTCCTTTCCATCTCCTTCCATCTGGAGGAATCTGTCTGAGATACTAAGTGCCCAAGGGTAAATCTTTCCTCCCTGAAACTAGCAGGCTTTCATGCATGATATTTAACCCATGTAAGATGCAGGCTGTTTCATTCCCTTCATCTCTGCATATTTTGAAACTGGAATTTCAGAACTACCTCTCTGGAGGAGACTGAACTGCTGGCCAGGCTGTAAGGACTTAAAGAGCAAAGTAGCCCATCTCAAAACCGTGATCCACAGAAGGACCTTACCATAAGAACAGCCACCACAGCAGGTACTTGTAATAAGCACAGAGGGGAGGAATTTGCAATAGGAATGTGCTAATTCCCAGTCTGGCAAGGTGAGATCTGGTTTGCACATCCTGGTTAATGCATCCAGACAAAAATTCCCACTGTGGCAAACTGAGGAAGGAGGCAACTGCTCATACATATATCACCCTAGTTATAAGGACAGCATCTGCAACTACCCTGTGGATACCCAGGAGCTGGGCTGTGTAAAGGTGGAACCTGCAGAAGAACGACTCCAGGGCCCCCAGCACCCCTCTCTATTTCTTTCCATCTCTCTATCTCACTACTGAATGAACTCCATATTACTGACTTTGGCATATGGTCTCATTTGCACCTTACTTTGGACAGAAGCACCTCTCACTTACCAAATCACAGCACCAGCTCTCGCCTTTGTCAAAGTTACAGCACAGTCCTGGCTGAAAAACCAGCCAAGGCACAAAGAAATCTCCCAGCAATGAAACTGGATTGCTGCTACACCACGAGGGAACATGCTGGGGAGGGGATCTCTGGCATTTCACATGCCAGTGTAAGCATTTTACAACCTAGCTAGCATTTTACTCAGATACTGCACAATATATCAACAGTCCTCAGAAAAGGACTGCAACTCAGGATTTTCCTTTCCCTTCTTTCAAGTGAGGATCCAAATTTCTGATCCAAGAGCTAGGCTGAGAGCATGTTTAATACACCAAATATCCATGCTGAGACAGATGGCACAACATCCACTTTGTGAAACGTGAAAGCACTCAGGTGTAACACAGATGCCAAAATGCTCGATATTGTCAAATAGAAGGCATCTGTGAGCATGCACAGAGGCGAAGCTCGATGTTTCTATAGCACATAGGGTTATCCAGCAGCTGAGCAAAATGCTTTGGGATTTAGTCATCAAACAGTATTTACGTCTTTCAGAGCAATATAGGATTTGATCTTCAAACCCGTGAGTAGGATTATTGTTTGATACTTTGTCACTGGCCCATCTGGAGCCTGCCATTACAGCTTCCTCTGGGATGAGCCATTTGCAACATGTGGAATCTGCCACCGGAAAAGAATTAAGCTCATTTAATTTGCAGGATTAGAACTCATTCTACAGGACTGCGTTTTGTGAGGAATGGGTAGGTGTGGTACAGCTTCCAAAGGAGCAGACAAGTCTGAAGAATAATTGCAATACAGGGACATGAATTAGTAGCTATTATCTTATTATCTGGTTTATTATGCACTCCAGACCAAAGACACAAATGCATTTGCATATTCTCTCATACAGAACTGCCACATTTTATGTCCCTGACATGGATTCCCTTTTCTGCACACAGGAGGAAATGGGTACATTGGTCTGCCTGGAACTGCTGCAGCAGCATTGTGAGTGTGGAGAGAGGTCAACAAAAAAGAAATGCTGAACTGAAGCCTGAATCTGAAGTATTTTGTGCAAAGGGGATCTGAAAATATTTCCTAGGGTGAGGTACTCATATCAGTTTTGATATACAGACTTTTCATCTATTGGGGGGTGTGGGGGAGCAGTTTGTGTGCATGTTTGTATTTAATACAATAAATTCAGGTGGGAAGGGGCCTCAGGATGTCTCTAGGCAAACCTCCTCCTCAGAGCAGTGTCAGGTCTTAGATAAGGCCAGGTTACTGAGGGCTTTATCTAGCTGAGTCTTGAAAAACAAAAAATGATAAAGACCACACATATTCGGTGGGCAGCCCAGCACAAAGTTGCCCTGTTCCCACAGAGAAAAAGGTCTTCCTTTTTTTCCTTTCTTCCTTTCCTTTCCCATCTGAACATCCCTGTTTCAGCTCATGCCTGCATTCTCTAATCCTCCTTCCATTTTCCGCTGTGCAGGGCCTGGCTCCACCAGCTCAGTCGCTTCCTGCAGGCCCCTGGATGTCTCTGAAGCCCACCAGAAGCTATCCCTGCTCCAGGCCAGACAGCCCCAGCTCCCTCTGCCTCTCCTCACAGGGCAAGTGCTCCAGTTCCCCATCACCATGGTGGCCCTCAGCCGAACTCATTCATGGCTATGAGTTATGAGTCTCTGCTTGGGGCTGCTGACTAAAACTTTTTCCTCTCTTTTCTACACTTTCACTGGTTGATACGAATACTCAGGAAATAGAAATCTCCTCTTCAGTGCCTTCTTCCCTTTGTGGAGTCAGCTTCCAAGCCACTTCTCTGTCCTCCTTAAGGCTTCTAGATGCCTGCTGCTCTAGGATAGGAAGGCACATGCTCTGCAGGTACACCAGGCCCTACAGCTCAGGATGGAAGGTGGATTGAGCCACTGTTCCAAATTTTTATCTCCAAGTTGTTTGGGAAAGGGGGAAGAAAGGTGAGCTTTTTTCCTTTTGCACATCTTTGTTTTAGCTTAACAGCTGCTTCATTCAGCTGAACTTTATAGTTTCTCAGCCAAAGTGATTTTGAAAGTCCCAGCTTCTCCAGCTGTTTTGCATGGCTGTAAGCCTTAAGTTTCCTTGTTAAGATGAACTTCATTTTCCAGCTATTGATCTTACCTTCTAAATTTTTCATTCTCTTTTTGAAGCTGCAGCCAAATATAAATGTTCCTGCCACTGACTGTGATTTTCTCACATGAAAATTAAGCTCAGTGTACAGTGATATGTGAAGGTAATGAAATCATCTGAGAAAAATCAAAGCCTTTACCAAGCAGCTTTTATGAAGTTTTTCTCTTTTTTACCTGTACAATGGAGGGCCATAGTCTCTCTTGGCCTAAGTGGAGCACTGTTCAGAAGATAAAGGTATTCTGATTCCATATAAGATTCATAATGATTCTGTTTACTCTCATAGATTCACTTTCAGCAGATTAATGATTGTTTTCTTTCTAGAGAAGATGATTCAGTAATAATACTTTCAGGTAAGAAAGAAAAACTTACCAGATAGAATTGCTAATGTTTAGGTGAAATATTGTACAGGACGGAATTGTAAATTAATGCCACAAACACATACATGAAGTGCCTAAAATTCAGCTGAATTTTTATATATTTACTCTTCTATGAATGTGAGGAAATTAGTTAGAGTAAGGTGGTGATCATTAGTCAATTTATGAGATTAAGAGGTAGGAAATGTTGAGTTCCTGGACCTGCAAGACTATACAATTAAATTTTCTCCTATTTTTAATCTGTGTAACCCTAATTATAAATTCATAAACCACCCTACTGACCAAACTACTCCATGTAAATTCTTTCTGTGCACAGCCCCTGATTTGCAGGAAGGGTATTTGTCAAAGAAATAGAGGGAGAAGTAAGAATTAGAAAAAAAAATCCCAGAGTTGCTCTGAGTTCTATTTTACCATCTCTGGGAGAGCTCTTACTTATTGTAGGGAAGCCATGGTCAGACAGACTTTTTAGGCATCTAATCTAAGCTCTGAAGCCTGATCTGGTACCTCCTGGAGGCAGATGTTTCAGTGTCCCCAAGTCACCAAGTAGCCCCTGAGGTGTGAGTGCAGCTCAAACCAGCGGAGTCTGAGTGGTGACAAACAGCTCGGGCACAGCAATGGGATGCTCCTGAAGCCTGCCAGTGTCAGAGCATGGACACTGGGATGTCTGGAGAGTGTGGGGCCGCAGGACACACTCAGCACTGTGAAGCCTGGTCCACAGCTGTGGGTGGATGCAGTGGCACCTCAGGGCTTCCAGAGCCTGGCAAGGGGAGCAGCGGCTGCCAGCCCTGACAGGTGCCAGAGGGTGACACTGCTGGGTGTCCCCACCAGGGCCAGCTGTGCGGTGTGGGAGGGCCAGGCACTGCCCTGCAGCTGCAGAGGGACAGTGTGGAACTGGGGCTGAGCAGCCCAGGGACTGGGGGACATGGTGGGCTGTAAATCAGGCTCTGTCCTCAAAGTCAGATGGGCGCAAGAGCCACAGGGATGGCACCAGATACAAAATTTCCCTGTGTACTCTCAAACTAGCAGGACTTCTGGCTACCCTGTGCTGCCCTCTGGATTTCAGTTTCAGCTCTCAGTTTTACATGGAAGTCACTCAGATATCCCAGGGATGGAAAACTGTTTAAAGCAAACAAGCAATTACACTTTCTTCACTCCTAAGCATGGTAATCACTGCAAATGTTAATACAGCTGTTAATTACCCATTTCATAACGAAAATGCCTGTCTCAAAACTGTCTGACTTTTATCTGTAAGCAATGATACTAGAATGCTTTGGCCATCCTTTGATCTTAGATACAATGAGACACTGAAAAGCAGCAGACTGTCCATTCCAGCCCCAGAAGTCTCTTCTCTGATCACAGTGTTTCTGTCAGAACAGCCCTACTTTAATGCTGCACTTGCAAACAAAGATCCTGCCTTCTTTCCTCACCTCTTCACATCTCTTGTGACCTATTTCCCAACAAAACTTTGTTCTTTTCAGAAAGTAGCTAAGAAAAATTTGCATTTCTCCTTCATTTCTGATTTTTTCTTTTCCTTTTGTTGCCATTGGTTACATGCTGGACTCAGGACTCCACTCTCAGCACTCCCTTCCTCCCTCTGGCTCTGTTTGTGCCACCCCTCCCCACCTTCCTGTGCTCCTTCCTCTTTATGCTATTTGGTTTATAAACTCAATGAATATACCTGTTCTGTTTAGTAAAAAAAAAGATCACATTTTCTTTTGATCCACTTCCAGTGCTCATTCTACTACCTCTTATTCCATTTCTTCTACAAAAGTCATTGTTAAGCCCTTTTTTTTTGGAAGTATATGCCTTTTTTTGATTCAAAAATCACTACTTCAGTGCCTTTTGAAAACTCTTTTATCAGTGCCAATATCTTTTGTCAACTCCCACCACATTTTCGATCTCCATTTCCCTCAGTGTGATCCCTGAAGAATTGCTGTATTTTTCTTACCTCTCTCCTCCTCAGTGCTCATTTCACACAGGTTCCCATGATACAAACAGCACAGTTACTGTAATCCTTCATATTTTTTGACAAACTGTACATTTTACCTTCTGAACATTAGTACACTGAAATTAGTTTCATACCTGCCATTCCAATTCATTAAAGTCATACTTTTTTGCTCTGCAGAAACAAGTGATCCTGCAAGTAGTTACATTCACCCTCCACTAATCTGTGAACAGTTTACAGTTTTCCCTGTCTCAAAAATGCCCATGTTGTGATTTTCCTATATTTGTGGCTTATTTACTTTCTAAACTGAAGAATCAGCATCTTTCTGACCCATACCTTATTTTTGTCCCATTGTCCCAAGCCACTTAGAGGTCAGCTTTTGAGTGTACTAAGCCCAACAGTGCATTGCACCACTTAGACATTGACTGACTGTTCAGCACACATAATATGTGCCCCAGCTGGAAGCACCTGCTCACATATTTAAATTTAAGTATGAAATGAAGTCCTCAGGTGGATCAGAGTTCATGGGTCAGTTGCAGAGCTGAGCCTCATGTTTTCCTCTGGCATCCTGGGATGCTGCTCAGTGCAGAACCACATCCATGCAGCACTGAGCTCTCCAGAGTCAGACCTAAACCACTACATTTTTTGTAATACTAATGTGGAGGAACTCTGTGCCTTCTGCATCCTCCAGTGCTGACATTTGATTCCAGTAAAACCAAATATAATGCTGGCAGGCACACCCACCTGCCAATCCCCACATTACCAAGCAGCTGTCTGTGGATGTACTAAGTCATTTTACCAGTTCTCTGTTGAGCAATTCCCCCATGCTCTTCAGCCACCACCCCAGACACTCCCCAAATTAAACTAGATTTCCTACACTACTGCTGCAATAACTTTAACATACATCCTAGATTGCTTTTCAACACAATGATCTGTTACTTGTAGCACAGGAGGAAATAGAGCCTGAAATATAAATTTGGAAATGAATAGAGTCCAAGTAATTATAAAACCTGATACTGGAATATATTACAGTTATGAAAAGCATACCAGAGAAAGTGGAATAAATTGAAAACTTATAGGAGAGAGGATATTAAAAGAACAGTACAGTGCAGGGATCAAATTTACTCGTGAATATCTGAACAAAATCAAAAGTGGTAGTGCTGCATATGCTAAATGGTTAAAAAAAATTAAACACAAACTAATTGTGTCTTTCCTACAAAGCTATCTCATTTTCTGCTTACAAAAGCAGATGATTAGTGTCCCTTGAATCAGTGTCCCTTGAATATCAACTTTTTCCCATGCAAACTTGACAAGGAGTGATTGAGTTTCAGTAAGAAAGCTGTAACCCAGGCTTTTTTGCACATTTGCCTTATGTAGCTGCTTTTCCTATCTAGATCATTTCTGCAAATTTCATGAGGAATTAATATTTTCACTCAGGGTCAAGATATTAATTTACATTCTAAAGTATTTTCTACTACTGAAAATGCAAAATATAAAAGCAAACCATACCAAAAAACCCACTAATCCTCTCTCTGTTTTTAAAAAGCCACTGTCTTGTAGAGAATAAGTACCAAATACTGAACCTAATCTTCAGAAGTATGTGTTCAGTTTTATAGCACCTTCAAAACAACTGGAAATTCAATAAGACATTTAGATTAAAAAATATTCTGGAAAAGGATTGCTTCAGAGCAAGTTTGGCTGGCATTATTTTTAATCCTTTATAGACTTCTAAAAGGAATGGAAGGTGAGACATGTTTTGCAGATTTAAATAATTTAAATAATAATAAAACACAGATTAGTTAAGGGGGCTGGATTATTACTCTCATTAGTGCCTGAAACTCCCAAGTGATCTGACCACTACAGCCACTCACAGTTGCTCTGTGTTACCCTGAAGTTACTCAGGTTTCCATCAGGGAAATATCCCAACATTTGGGGATATCAGGAAGTTAGAAGCTTGACTTGATCATCTGACTCCAGAAAAAATAAGGAGCAACTTCAGTATTGCAAGAGCCTGCATTGGCTCCCTCCAGGGCTGAGTCCCAAGCAGCAACAACAGTGACTGTGAGCTGCTTTAAAAGTTTCCTAAAATTCAACTGAGAGCTTGGGCACAGAGCTCACAACTGAGTTAGGAGAGATAAGGACCTGAAAAATCTCTTTTGTGGACTTTCTGGACATGCTCCAAACACATGTGGTGTGAGCAGGCTCACAGGTTTAAAGCTAAACAGATGCTGAGACATCCATGGGCCCGAGGACAGCAACAATCCCTTGGAAAGAGCTGTGATGTTCAATGAAACAGCCCTGGTGGCCCAGCACCTGCCTGGCTGCAGAGATTGCAAGGCAAGCTGAAGAAGCTTGTTAAGAAATGCTTCCAGCAAAGCAGAAAATATCATTGAAAGGGGAAAAAAAGGGAACACTTCAAACAGAGCCAAAAATGATTATTCTGCAAATAAGTGCTGCCTTCAATCTCAGTAAAAATACCTGTTAGCATGAAGCCAGCTGTGGAGGAGAACAGTGCACACTTTAATTTGTAAAGCAAGACAGGAGACACACACTTTGGGGTCACACAGCAGAGCAGCACAGCACAGCATGTGAGAAATCTGCTCCCCTGTCCTCTTTCCCCATGACATCCCCACAAATCCTTCCTCTGTGCCTCAGGGGACAGCTCAGCCTCACCAGGAGCAGCTATGGAGAGAAGGGCACTCAGTCTCTCCAGGCATTCCCTTGCCCTCATGCCCAGCTTTTCCTGGGCTGGCAACACCCACAGCACAGCAAGGCACAGTGTGGGGGCACCTGCCTGGCAGCACCTGCCTGGCACATCTCCCAGGTACTGCCCCAGGTACCTTCCTCAGCACCCAACCTCAGAAACACAAAGGAGAACTCAGTTGTCCATGGTAGAGACCCATTTGGGAATGCTTTGCCAACCTACTTTGAAAACAAAATTATGTAAATACAGACCAGCCAGCCTGTACAAGGAATTCCTTCTTCCCTTACAGCCTCAGTTCAGGGATCAGCAGGACTTAGAAACAGATGGGGTCCTCTGGAGAGAGCCAGGCTTTGGAGTTTGCAGTGTGTTTGAAACACTATGCTAGCTCCAGCACCTTCTTGCTGGCCCCTCTGAAAGCTCAGGAGAGGAGGATGCCATGGGCCTTCCCCTGTGTGCAGGCGATGCTGCTGCAGGGCTGGGACACCCCAGGCTGGCTCTGTCAGCCCTTCTCATGTCCAGAGGAACATGGACAGGCTTGGCAGCCTTCCCCAGTGGCTGTGTGGCGCTTCTCTCCTGCCATCACAAAGCAGCTCTGTCTTCTCCTGAATACTGCCCACCACAGGAGGAGTTTTAGTGCTGCTCAGCTTTCTAACGGGTTGGGATTGCACTGATGTTGTGCTTCCTCTCCTCAGATGGTTTCCTTTGTGAAACTGCCAGGAATGAAGATTGAACTTTGCTAAGTGTTGACAAATCCAGTAGCCTGGCAGAGGAAAGGCTGCCACTGCTCCTTGTTCGAGGCCACTCCAAAGGGACCTTGTCCTGGTTCAGGGCAAATTTGGGAGAGAACCCCTAAAGGGGCTCTGGTAGAAAAGCAGATTCAATCGGCCCCTCTCCCCAACCAGTCCAGGAGGAAATACCTCCTTGGAGAAAAGTAGATGAAACCTGTTTATTAAACAATAAAACCTAAACAATATTAAACGATAAAACCCCTTGCTGCTCCAAAAGAGATGACAAATTCAGAAAGTCCCCTCCCCGGGTTCAAGCAGCAGCTCACTCAGTCTCTGATCAGTCCCTCAGTGCTGGAAATGCCGCGGCCCAGGCCCGGCCTGGTGGGCCACAGCTGCAGCTGTCGGTGCTCCCCTGGGTGTTCAGTCCAGAGCAGGTTTAAACTGGTCCAAAGAAAAGGGAAAAAACCACAGTCCAGGGAACTTCTTTGCCTCAGCTAGCTAAAACTAACTAAAAGCAAAGGCGAGCTCTGTCCCGCTGTCTGTGCATCCGCAGACAACACAGTCCAGGAGCAGGAATGTGGAGGAGTGAGTGCAGTGTCTGAAAAAAACCTGCAGCTTCTTCTCTCCCTGCTTCACTCTCTGGAACAAGTCCTAAAGGTGCAACATTTATTATTCATAATAAATAGAACAAGATGATTGGGGCTAAAAGCATCATATAGTCAACCTAGGACAGACCTGAAGGTCCATCTGCCTACTGGGAATCCATGGGGCTCCAGAGACCATTTACACCAGGCTTCCAGTCCCTCCAGTAGCCAACTCAGTCTCTGGACTCTCCAGTGCCCGTCCCAGAGTGGGAGCTCTCTGCCTGACTGGGATACTGGAGCTGACCCTCTTGCCTTCCCTTGTGCCCCTGTGTTCTTTACATGTGTGTGGAGATGATCTTTTAATCCCATCATTTAAACATTTATGTTAGTATCTCCACGTTGTGCTGAAATGAGAAGTTTTACTATAGAGACTATAATTTGGTGGCTATTAAAATATTACTGGAATTCATGTGATCAGTAAAAATATGTACCTTTTAAGAATATCTTCATATTTCCACACCATAATCATAACTTGCTTCAGATGGGCTGAGATTTGTCACACAGGACTAAGGAAAAGATCATGCTGTTTCTACAGCTGCTGCCTTATGTCTCTGTTTTCCTCTAATGCCTGGCCATGTACCCCCCCCAAACTAGAAAAACCTTCTTTTGTTGAGTGACTGAAAATCTTAAGAGTGAGATATAGAAAGACACTTGCACCTAGTTTTATAGTTGAGACATTTCCAGATGATTCTCATATTTCCATTTAGTAGGTCACTTACAAAGAAAAGAATATAAATTATTAATGGAAGAATGGATCTCTTATATTTTTCTTTTTTATCACTCCCACTGGGCCCTGATCAGTGGAGTCACACCAGAGATGAACTGTACCACAAGCAGTTTTTTTTTTTACAGTCTATTTTGTACTAATCAAAATGCATAAGCAACTTGTTAATCAAATTACTTCAGAATTGCATCCTAGTGTTCAGTGATTGTTCTAACTCATTACTGCCAGGGCAGAATCAGCTTTCAGATTCTTTCTTTTTTTGCTCTTCTGAAAGTGTATGCACTTCTACAACATAGAGGAAAAGAAGAATGTTTATGGATTCACAGTAGAGATTTTGTGTCATCAAATGTTACCTTTTCATGCTGGCATATATTATTGCTCTTAAATAATCAGACCTTCTATTTGTGTCAGCAAAAGTATTACCATGATTATTGGGGAAACATATTTTGGAGATAAAAACCCATTCTGAAAGACCAAACTGTAGCTCTCAACTTACTGAACTCAGTAGGGCTTAACTTAGGTTCAGTAACAAGATTTCTGGAAAATTCAGGTGAAAAAAGGGTCTGTCTTTTTGATATTACACATCTGCTTTTCCTTTCCATCTCTATAGTTAAAAATACTGAGTTTGTTTCCAATTATCTTCTATTAAGCTTGTATAATAAATTGGGCTTTTTAATTACAGAAATAAAAATATTAAAAGCAATTTGAAACACAGAATGATTCTTTCTGCCACCAGAGGTGGAAGATAATTACCACCAGAGTAAAGTATTATTTGTAAAAGACATCAGGGGAGGAACAGCTTTTCACAGTCACAAGTGGCAATTATACACTAACCTCTCCAGGAATCTCCATGGCCACTGAATGCTATCAATGCTTCTGTGAAAAATCCCCTTGTTAATGTATTTCAGCATCCCTTGCTAGCACTAAGATGGGTTATAACCTGTTTACAAAATAAAACACTAGAAAAACACTGGCAAATCTACATATGCCACAGCTGACATCCAGAGGTTTGTGAAAGTCTAATGACTGAAAAGCTCACTACTGCCCTTGCCAGGTGAGCAGTGAAGGAAGCATATTTGTACATAGGCAAATTTTATTTGACAGTTATGCAGTTCCTTCTGTGGAGTTTTTTATGACTAAAAATTTAGTTTTGCCTAAAATATTAGTTCATGTTTTTACACTACAACTTTCAGTGGAAGAAGATGATACTGGCAAAAGACAGTGTCAGTAAAAACCACTCTGGAGTAAATACAAATTTTAGATGCTACTCAGTGGGAAGACATGTGGTTCAGAAAGTGCAGGGAAAATATATTACAAGAGTTAGTGCAGGCTAAGTAATGAAAAACATGCAGAAGCACATTCTGCAGTTATGAATCATTTTTCTATCACAACTATCATTTTTATTAGCTGCAATACTAATTGAGTTTCTTTGTAGCTACTTCAGTTCATCTCATATTAGCAGAAGAGATATTGAATTGCAAATCAGAGCCTGTGGTGATCTCATGGAGGTAGGTTCATAATGAAGGAATAAAAGTACCCATTTCTGCAGCTATGCTTCATGAAGCTGCAGAGAGAATTTACTGAGATCTCACTCAATTTTCAGCTTCTGAAGCTGACAGGTAAATGTTTACATGCCACAGGAAAATCAGGGAGAGTGGGAGAAATATGATATAGAACAAGTTATGGTTCTCATCGTGCCCTGAGCTTCTTAGAGCCTCCTCAGGAGTGTTCTAGTGGAGCCCCAGCAGGAGCAGTGCCCGAGCCCCTGAGCTGCCTTTTTTCACTCAAAGCTCTGCTGGCTGCTGCAGCCTCTGCCCACAGGGCTTACAACCAGAGCTCCCTGCAAACCTGACATCACCCCACAGGGATGTCAAATCCTGCCCTTAGTCAGAATAACAGGGCAGCATCCAGTTTTCTTTTCCACATAGCACAAAGGGGATAGCTGCACATGAATTCTGAGCAAAACTGTGCCCTAACTGTGTTTTTTCCACACAAAAACCAGCCCAGCAGATATCCCTTGTGCCATGTAACAGATATCAGTTATTAGTTGGCAAGTTGATCAATTTTCAAATAACAAGTCAGCTGCATCAAAGTTCTGCAATAATGATCTGGTTTCTCTTTTTCTCTTTACTGTAAAATATTTTGTATGCATTTGTGTTTTCCTGATTGCTAAATTTCTGAAATGAAAAGGTTATGCTGTTGATAATTGACTTTGGGGCTAGAAAGTGGGAGTAGATATGAAATGTAAATACTGGAATGTCCCCTCTGTCTGGAAGGGTTTTGCATGCAGTGAGCTGTAAGGTTTGGCATGTCTGATATCCAAGATCAAAGTTAGTTGCCGGCAGGTCTGTCCATTGTGGACACAGCCAAGTTAGTCACAAAGCTGGTTAATGGAGGTGAGGAAGAAAGGGGATTATAAGTTCCAGTAGCACAACGTTGTGAAGGAACCAAAGGTGACTTCAAGCTCTAAAATGCCATTGGTGCCACCAGGGGGACTGAACCAAATGGCTGCCAGAGAGAGGCTGGGCATGAACAATTCTGTAAGCAAAAGAGGAGCAAGAGACTTACAATGACTTTGTTCAGAACAGGAGAGTCTCTGTAAGTGAAGCAAAACAGCCAGAATCAATGAACCAAACTTATTCAGAAAGTGAGGAGAAAATCCATGTGCTTGCTTGTCCATCTTTGAGGTTTTAGCAGTTTTATTTTCTGCAGACTATATGTTCTGTGTTCTGCTGTAGGATATGTTCTTACACGTCAAAGTCACGACAGACCTTACCTCTTTCAGTCTGTGAAAGTTCACCTAACACACATTTGCATGGAGCAGTAACTGTTTTTGGCTAAAACTGTGTTCTAGATAAGCACTAGGAGCTGAAGCATTCTGCACTCTCAGTTTGCTGTAACAGTTAATCCTTATGTGGAGGACCTGAGCTCTGTTTCCTCTCTGAAACAGGACAAGAGCTTTGCTCATGGCAGTGGTTGCTCAGAATGTTCCTGTTCTGTTTGAGAGAGCTCTCTCACAACCATCCCATGCAGTGCTACAGGACAGAGTGGCTGCTTGGCAGAACAGGATCCGGGGGTGCTGGACTTGGGGGTACTGAGCCTGTGTGTGCTCTGGTGGGCAAGAAGGAATCCTGGCTTGCATCAGAACCCGTGTGAGCAGCAGGAAGTGATTGTCCCTTGGTACTTGGCATTGGTGAGACCACACCTCAAACCCTGTACTCAGTTTTGAGTCCCTCACTATGAAAGAAAGATATCCAGGTGCTGGAGTGAGACTGGAGGTGTTCATGAAATGACTGGACATGGCACGTAGTGCCATGGTCTAGCTGACGAGGTGGTGATGTTTCAAACGTTGGACTCAATGATCTCAGAGGTCTTTTCCAACCTTAATGATTCTATGACTCCTAGATATCAAATATATTTTTCCTGGGAAGTACTTATATATTAGAGTAAATCATCTCTCTTTCCTTTTTGATAAACCAAACCATAGCAAGGTCTTTAAACTTGGTATTATTAAGTTTATTTTCCAGCCTCTAATCATATTTGAATTTTTTTTTTGACAGCTAGTTAAATTTTTTTCAGTGTTCGTTGTTTGTTCAGTGTTTGCTGACTGTTCACATGTATTTGATGAAGTTAGAGAGACAAAGCCCCTTCTCAGCTTCCCTTCTCTTAGATTGAAGCTGAACTTCTGCTTCTAAAGCAAACTTGCCACTCCTCCACCCTACCTTTTCCTGCAGCTAGTGAACACAGAAATCCCCTTTCTTGACCAGGACTGACCAGAAATACACACACACATTTTATTCATCATCTTACCCCCATGTCAGTGGTTTTCCTTACAGAAGTCTCTGTAGTTCTTTATGGGTTTTTTTTGTTTGTTTTGTTTTCTCAGGAGCTGCTAAATACCACTAACATTTGTGCCTCTGTGTCACACAATTATTTCCCAATCTTAACTTTACAGTGCTCCCTCTGTCTTTGGCAGTAAATAAGTTCTGGAATATTCAAGGAGTGTCTTTTAGTCATTCCCTTGCTGTCCATATCTGCTACCTGGTGCTCAGTGATAACCAGCAATCCGAGTGTGCTGCCTGTGCCAGCGAGCCCTGCTGGCGCTTCAGATGGATGTGCTTGAGAGTGACTGGGACAGAACAGGTTCTGCAGGGACCTGAGAAACACCTCCTCAGCTGTCATTTGTGGCTAAATAGAGACACATCCATACCTCCAAAAGAATACCTCATATTTATTCTCTCTCTCTCAGAAACCATAAACTAATTTTTGCTGTTTAACTCTGGTTATTCACTGAAAGAGAGATCATTTACTCAAGGACTGAAAACACCAAATCACCTTAGAAGTCTAAAGATCTGAGCCCAGTGCTCCTCTCAGACAAAAAAAAGAAACCTCTTTCTTAGACATCAGCACCTAAGAGCCCAAACCATGGAAAAATATATAGGAAATTTATTCCTTGCAATACTTTCTCCCATGCCTCTGCATTTGAAGGCAGTCAACTTGTTACTCAGGGAACCAGTGCCATGGGATGTGGCTGCTGGATAGCCAAGGTCATTTTGAAATGTGTGTTTCCTATTGAGGCACACTAAGGCACCCGTGGTGCATAGTTGAGAGCATTTAGAGTGTCTTCACAGAGTGCACACATAAAGGAATCAGTTTAGCTTTTGGGCTCCCTGTAACTCACTGGTAGTTACTTCCCCAAACAATAAAAGCATCAGCCATCAAATGATTGCTGCATTCAGCTGTATTTCATTGAAGTGAAATTGAAAGTCCTGACAAAGAAAGGGGAGAGACAAGATCTTGTTTTATCATTTTGTTGACTTTTGTCTTCTAAAGAAAATGAATAAATTGTAATTAATAAAATAAAACAGTTCTTCAAGTGAATATCTCTCTAGGTATTAACAGTAGACAAAATGTTATAAAGGCTGTCAGAATAATAGAAATCTTATTAAAGAAAGAGAAAAATGGCATCTTGTATGACTCAGAGTCTCAGACTTCTGTTGCAAATTGATGCCTAAAGTCATGCTCAGCAAGCAAAGGGCACAGTTCTGCACCTGTGTTTTCAAATATCCTGCAGTACAACTTCCAAAGAAGCCCTGCTGTGTAACATCTAGGCTCAGTGCAAGACCAGCCACTGAGATCAATACAGACACTCAGAACCCTACAATACTTATAGGCCATTACAGCAATTCTAAAATCAATGCAGTATTTAACAAGGTGCTAATGTAACTCCATTGAGACCAAGATAGTGAGCCAGCCATAACATGCTTGTGACAGATTTTTGCAGAAGCATTTTCAATTACTGTGTATTTTTGAAGACAGGATAAATAACAGTGCTCTTTGTGCCTGGCATCCTAAACAACACCTCCTCCCCAGCACGCCCCACTGTGCAGCTGACACGGGGCGGTGGTGAGGCTGCTGTGCTCAAACCAGCCCGGCTGCTGGGCCTGTCCTGGCCAGCAGCGTTCCTCCAGGAAGCTCACAGCCCACCCCCAGCATCCAGGGTCATCACTCTTCCAGTGCACTGCCAGGACATGCACCAGAGAGAAAAGAACAACCCTCAGAGCAGCCTCTTCAGCTGCAGCCAATTAAACTCCTCTAGGGTTTAAAGACCTGCACAGAGTATACCTCAAAGGTCACTTCTAACCTAATGCCCCTTCTTAATATCTAGTGCCCATAGCAGGGGCCATGGCAGCAACATTGATGGAAAATTCTCTCTTTGCATGGAAATGTGTATATAGACCTGGCATCTTAATTTGCAACTTTTTGATCCCAAAGTAGAAAAGGAAGAAACCTGAAATGATATTGCTGTGATCAGTCACCTGGTTCATCCAGTCTTAGGCAGTACCTAGACACCAGTTCTCTACAACAAAGGCAATATAAGAAGTTCCCATTCTGTCCATCGTCCCTCACTGCAATTTTTTGCACCCAGTTGTGCAAGCATCTGTTGGAAATATGTTCTAAACCAGACCAGTCAAATGACTGTGTTTTTATAAACAAAAGTAATTTTAAAAATGACAACTACCACCACTCATTTACCTTGATCCTACTGCACAAATGGTTTGGATCATGAGCAACAGGCAATTGCATTTGTGAGATCAGCTTCAGGCAGTGTGTGGAAAGATTTGCATCACAAGAGAAAATCAGCATGAAATCATGCAACCTGAAAAGCCACTTTTGTTGTCTTGGTCCCAGAGACCTTGCTTCTGGAGAGCTCGTAAATCTGTCCTCTTTCCCACTCTGTTCAGATGCTACAACAAGCTGCTGGAGGATGCCCCAATGGTACAAATTAGGATGCCAGCACTATACTGATGGACTTGGGAAACCTTTGGTTCACGTGCAAGAACCTTTATTGTTTCCTAACTTATAGAAACTGTTGCTCCAAAGTTTTTTCTATGATGTAGCATTTGCACACAGGAATTTGAGACTGCAGAGAGAAAAGAAAGGTTAATTAAAAAAAATTAAATTAGGGAGTCAGTCAAAAACGTAGGTGAAACTTGCAGTTGTTACTTCACGCTTTTTATCTCAAGAGTCAGAGAATCATAAAATGGTTTGGGTTGAAAGGAACATAAAAACCTTCCAGTTCCACCCCCCCGCCACTAAACCAAATTACTCAGAGCTCCATCCAATCTTGAACACCAACAGGGATGGGGCATCCTCAACCTCTCTGGGCAACCTGTTCCGAGGCCTCACCACCCTCACAGTAAATTTCCTCCTAATATCCAATCTAAACCTGCCCTCTTTCAGTTTAAGGCCATTCCCCCTTGTCCTATCACTACCTACCCTTGTGAAAGGCTGTTAAATGCACTTGGGTCCATGTCCCCCTTCCAGTCAATATCTGAAGCTGTGGGGTTGAACACAGCTTTCCTAAAGAGAGATTTTCACTCACCTGTCTTGCTTCCCTCCATTCTCCCTCATCCTTGTCACTTTTTATCTGCTCCCTGAATTCTGCTTTTATTTGACATCTTTTAAATTCACTAATCTAGTAATTTTTACAGTTCAGTCTTCTCCCAGAAACATTTAACTGGGTCAGAGCTTTGTCTCTGAATGCTAGATCCTGCAAAAAGCAAACTGTGCATTGCTAGGAACCACAGAAGAGTTGGTGGATACCATCACATTTAAACCATGAAGCTGCATGAAGCCATTCACTGGGTACCTAAACTCAGGGAGTTTTCAGGTGATGTTCTCAAGTTATTTTCATTGGGATATGATGCTGCAGTCAGTAATCATTCTGAATTACTGAATTCTGGTCAAATTCTTTGAGTCTTGATTTCAAGAATCTGTAATTATCTACTGCCTGGCGATAATTAGACACACTTTTGAAAAACAAGCTGTTTTTGCTTGGTTGCTAGTACTAAGTATTAGGATATTCTTAGTTCCTGGTATAACATATTTTTCTAAGACTGTTTTTATAACATGTATCAAGCTACAATTATAAATCAAATAGCTTTAAAATTAAAAGACTTACTTAGCTTTTTTTATCTTGTGAACATTTGCGTGAAATTGGAGCCTTGCTGTGGGATGATTTTCTTACATAATTGAACCTTTTCACAAATCCCTCAAAATGTATAAGAGCTTTTTATTAAAAAAAGAGCACAAATTTATCAAAACAAATAAAAGCCCAAATTGTCACTGAATTGTTGCATCTGTGCTTCCTTGTCACGTAGTTATAGATCTGCAAAGTAATGCAGAGGTGCAGATGACATTTCATTTTTCTTCACTACAGACTCCCAGCACTCCTCCACCTATTCTCCTTCAGGACAGCAAAATCAGTAGTTCCTTTGGAGCATGACTGCTATTTGCAGCTCCTTGATAATATCTTTCTACTAAACTATTGTTTTACCTGGTCTTTACCATTAAAAGTGTTTATGTCTGCAATAATACAGCCCTTCTCTTATATATCATCTGTTAAAGGGATTTCTACTCAAATGGAAGAATACATAATCCACTTTCTAGGAGAAGAAGTTATGTTTTTCCTTCCTATCATAGTACTACCTAATTTCAGAGAAAATTCATTTTCATTCTGTCATAGGCTCCAGCCTTCTCATATTTGTCTCCACCATAGCATGGTGCAGTAAGCCTATGACAAAACATGAACTCATTTTTTGTGGCTGCAGGAAAAACCGTGTGTGCTGTAGGCTGCAGTAATTGGGTGATCCTACTGGGACACTCTGATTGTCACTGCAGGATTTGAAGTGGCAGGTGTTTAGTTGTGATGCAGATTCATCCTCTCATGCCTGCGCTGCCTAACAGCATGAAGGCAAATCCAAAGCTTCCAAAAGCCTGTAAAACTCTGATAATCCTGCTAAGATTTATTGCAACAGTTCAAGAAAGAGATACAAGCAAGTCCTATAGTCAGATAAGAAAAAAAAGAAACTTTTTTTTCTAAAGATAAGCAAGTCCATTCTAAAGGAAGAAAGCCTGTAATTCACCTTAAGTACTATCCAAGGAGAAACTAATTCCTTTCAGATGCAGGGTCAAGGTTTATGTGGAGTCATCTTGACCTGTAATCAGTTTGGCTATGAATAAACATATGTACTCTAAGGACCCATAGAGAGAAGATAAAATATGATCACTAACACATCCAGTCCAACTCTCTTGGAGCTCTGTGGAAAGGCTGCCACTGATTTTGATGGGATTTGGATGTAATTCTGTCATTCAACACAGGTGCTTTCATTCAGGACATTTTGGTTCTCTCAGTGTCAGAAAAAAATGCAGCCCACATTATCATCAGGAGAAACCAGAAAAGCATGGCACTTGTCAAAATTAAGCTAGAAAATCTTTTAGAAAGAGTTGTGTTACCGCCAAATGAGTCCTTCTCCGCTGGTGGTGAACACTAGTTCAAGTGCTAGTTTAAATTGGAAAAGGTTTTTCAGCACAGCTGGAAAAAGTAGGGGGAGATTTTGTGAAGCTGGAGGTTTCTACTTTTGTCCTTCCATGAGTGGCACTTTGTTTAACATATGAATTCTGGGGCACTCATTGATGACAATCATCACTAACCAGTGGTTCCACTTCCTAAAGTGTAGGGAATAAAAATACATAATTGCATTTTGCAATGGTCAGTGCATTAACAAAAGAGGTCCCTATTTCAGTGATTTCTATAACTACCAACAAAATGACCCAAATTGCTCTTTCTCAGACACGCCAGCTATAAAACTGAATTCACTTCACAATGCTGAGATCCATGGGCTAAGTTCATCTTGATGCATGACAAACAGGGCCATAAAATTTTTAAATCACATTTCTGATTGTTAGAGCCTTGGAAAAGACATAAAGAAAAATATCACTTTCCATGACTCAAAGTATTTGAATTTCAACTTCTGACTGGAACAGAAGCTGGGGAGGGAGGTTGTAGAACCTTTGAGGCAAGGCTAGAAGCAGCTGTTTAAATCAGATAGTCATACCAATCCACTCTGACCATAATGACATTGGACAGTAGATCAATGGCTGAGCATAACTTTGGCACTCTATGTAGCCTGTTGATAATATTTTGATTCACAAAGTTTGTGTCACAAAACAGTCTGAAAATGAAAGCAAAATTCTTTGTGGAGAAAAGTCAATATAATGATTCTTTCCACTAAGCAGAAGGAAGGACCCCACAGACTCTTGTCGGACAGGATTCAGCTGGAATATCTGTGCTTTTCAAGGGCTTGTCCTCAGCCCCCAGCAGGACAGATCCTTGTACCCCAGCCATCAGTCCCCACAGTCCATTGGGGCCTTACAGCCTGGGGAGTAAAGGGGGAATAAAGGGGATCCCTGGAGGAGCAGCTCTGGTGTCAGGGCTCACCTGGGCCACCCAGGACAGTCTGTCAGCCCAGTGCAATGCCAGCTCCTGTGGCACTGACACTGCCCGTTCCCTCATCCTCCCCCTTTCCAGCTGCATGCCAGACACTCCCTGACTCCGGCTGGCCACTGAGCCATTCTTTCTCTAGGAGTTCAGGTTGGCTGAGTGAAACCCAATCTCCTGTCCTCAGGATAAACACTGAAAAATTATGGAGCCTTGCAATTTTGCCAGTTACTCTGAAACTGCCCCTAGGAAAGGGTAGCAAAAGCCAAAAGCAAATCTGTATACCCAGTTCAAGGAGAGCAGCTCTGCTGTCTGTGGAAACAGTTGGACAGAAATGAAGGGAAGCGAAGCGTGCCTCACACGTGACCGCTCCGTTGGCATGGGCCAGCTGAGGAGGGGCCAGCCACTGCCAGCCCTTCTGTTGAGGACACTTCCATCCAACCTGGTGTCCTCCATTTGTACTCCTAGAAGAGGATGGGGTTGGAGGGCATCCTAGTTTCTTTCACAACCCAGCTCCACACCTGGGCATAGTCAAATTCTGAACTCTCCCTGCTTTTTTGTTTATTAACTCGAGCAGAAACATCTCTACCTCCCTCACATAAAGTCTTTGCCTGTTACACCTACTTTGCACAGGCAATTCCACTCTCAACTGGTCACTGCTGACCAGAAGCAACCATGCCCAGAATAAACCTTAGCAGAGTATTCATAATTACAGAGCTTATCATAATTACTTTTGCAGGGATGTTATGCAAGGGTAGGAATAAACTTTTTCACATGTAAAATTTTAGTTCTGCATTTACATCCACCTTGTTACTCATGTTTAATAGGATGCCACAACTGGACAGATACATGCAGTGTATTACCATCTGTCAGTTTAGATAGAATGGTAACCAGGTCTGAGAAGGGAATGAATTTGGGATCCTCACATCATCCTTTCTCCTACAAGCTTGACTTTAAAGGTTCACTTGGAAGATAATCAGCTGGATAGCAGGATGGCAGTTAAATTTTCTGGACTCTGAAAGCAGACACTCACAGGCTGGGTTTCCCTGGAAGCACCTGTCAGACTGCAAGAGATGCAGCTGACTCAAGGCACACAAGGCAGCAAATCTGCAGCCAAGCTGTCTGAAGCAGTTGAGGGAAGAAAAACTTTCAGTCATCCAGGCTGGAAAATTACAGTGTTTGGTTTTCACAAGGTACAGTAACACCTACATTGTTTGCCACTGAAAAATTATATTTACGGTCTGTTGAGATGAAATAATGTACTTTAATCCATGAAATTCAGAAAAGCTGAAATGTTACTTTTTAAATAGCATTCTCTGTTGCCTGAAAGTTTTTACTGCAGACTGTAAGATACAGCAGTAAATGTAGTCCCTCTTTGGAGCCGGAAAGCTGAAGTGGCAGTGCTGACATATAAAATAGTGAATAATACAATTAAAGAAGTCTGCTTTCCTTCTAATATGAGCTTGGAGATGCCAGTGCTAGTACTCTTCAGAGTAATAACATTGTGCATTATTAAAGACAAGATCTCAACAGCTGTTTAATGTTAATTTAAGAAACCTAAACACATTCTGAGAGGCTCCATGTCAGTCCAATATAGGCACTGCAATTTTAACTTACTAACTTCTCTTGCATTCTAAAAGTTTATTTCCTGTTTTGTCAGAAATCATTAATCTTTAAAAAAAAATCTGAATGTTCAGAAAAGAACTCCTAAAATCTACCCACAGTTCTCCATATCCCTATTTGAAGAAAGTTACTCCAGAGTCAGCCAAACCTCTGCCCCCTCCTAGGGCCTTGGTATTCATGCCTCGTCTCCATTTTGCCTTGAGTAGAATTCCACTGCTCCTCTTTTCCAAGACCGAGCAATACTGGCAGCAGCTGTGGTTCCTAAAGAGCCTCATGCAGGATCTGAGTTTAAATTCTAGCTGTTCACACACTGTGTGCTAGCATATGCTATAAGCAACTATAAATTGTGTACAGATGTGTTCCAGAGTTCCAGTGAAGCCAAGCTAACAACACTGAATAACAGCTCGTGTGCTTTGTAATTATACATAATGCATTTGCTGTCATATAACAGAGTCCATCTCTGTGTCAGGATTTATCCACTAGCTTAGGAAGCAAGGATTAAGAATTATAGTGTAAATTTTTAAGATTTTTAATGCAAGATATGCAAACCAAAGAGAGATGACCAATTTCTGGGGAACATTTCATGTAAGAGATTCTGATTAAATGAGCACACAAGCCAGGGCTTAAAAAAAATGTTTAGAACACTCTTGAAGGTCTAAAGACAAAAAACATTTACATATAAGTGAAAACAAAAAGGACGCAAACATTGGCCCAGCTGGAAAAGCAAAGTGACAAAAAGCAGGAAACAGAGGGAAGCACAGTAAAGGAATGGTGTGGGGCAGGGGAAGGAGGAGGGCAGGCTGCTGTCAGAAGATGACTAATGACCAGGAAGAGCAGGGCTGAAGGGAGATGAGCATCCTTAAAGCACCCTGTACATATTCTCTGCTGTACTCTCATGCAAAACTGATTCTTTTCTTAGAGAGAAGATTTTTCTCTGTAAATTAGAGTTTGAGCAATAAATGTTGGGAATATTGACCATCTTTGTTGCATGGAAAGGGAAGCCCATCATTGCTCACATACCAGATGTGCTCTTTCCATAAGTCCAACAGCAGCACTGCTTTTCTTCTCTTCTGACCAGTGGCAAACACCAAAATAATACACAAACCTGACTAGAATAATTCTTTTCGTTAAGCTGTGTACTCAAATCAGTAGAGGGAAAAGAAAGGTCTGAACACAGTATCAAAATGTGAGCATAGGTTAGCTAGCAGCTGGCAGAAGATCAAACTTTTGTGGCCTGCCCCAGTTAGAGCCCTCAGGAAAAGCATCTCAGTATGTGTTTTAAGCTAATCTAGATCAAGCCCTGGTCCCACTGTCCTGCCCATTTCCAGCTTTTTATGCCCTTCCCTGAGACTTTAGCACAAGCACTTATTGGAGTACATAGTGAGGTGGTTCACAGGGCTGGAAAAACTGAAAGCTTATGAAATGTAATAATTAGCTTTCAGCAGGGTAAGTTCCCTGGATGGGATCCACATGAAATCAGAGATGCCAAGGCTAATGCAAGAGTGGGGATAGAGGCGTGCAGCTTTGGTCCACAGGGAATATGCAGGTTACAGTTACCCAGTCCTAGATTGCCTTGAGCTGCTGAGGGAGCACACCCTGATGCCTCTCAGAAAATATCACAAGCTTCTTTGCAACCCCATAGATAAAATTCTGCCTCTTTGGCTGATAGAGAGACACAACTTCTCTTACAAACTAAGATGTTTTGTGGTTCCTCTACCCCAGGTTGCTTTCCTGATTGAAAGAGGGCTTGTAGGTTTAATGAGAGTACTCTCCAATAGACAGTAGCAGGAATAATTAGTGAACAGCATCAGGTCTGACAGAGGCACAGCTTTCAAGATTCATCCTGTGTTTGAAGGTGATTTGCTACATCAAAGCTGAGAAAATATATTAATAAGGCAAAGGGAAAAAACTCTGGAACTTTGATTATATCTTGCTTTTTTGTTATTGAGCTTACCTTTTGGTATAGCTCTTTCTTCTTGTATTACACATTCCAGTGTATTTCTCCATATGCAGAGTATTTGCATCATTTGGCAAAGAACATGAAAAGCTAAATGATGATCAGACTGTGCTGGAAAGGGTCTGTTAACAGAAAACACAGGCAGTTAAATCACATCATATTAAATCAGCAACATTCTTATCCCTGAAGCATGGCATCTTATTATTTATGGACTATTTATTCTTGATTCCTTGGTCTCCTTATATCTCATGAGCCTGATTAGCTGCGTATTTGATGGTTTCATTTCCTCCTTTCTGAAATTCCTTGGATTAATCCATGGCAAGTCATTTTGCTAACCTACTTTGTCCACACTTGTGATACTGCTTGGTACCCTCAGAGTCTACCTTACAACGTTGATATAGCTTAACACTGGCTGGTCTCCAGCCCTTCTCTACCACAAACAAAAGGATGAATACTCCTGTCCCTTATCTGGGAGGGACAGATGCAGCTCTACTTCCTAACTCAATTTTAACTGCATATTTCTGAAAGATTAAGTGCTATATACAAATTCAAAGTGAATCTTTTGAAAACATATCTATGGAAAACATGTAAAAGCACAGAACTGACACTAGAAAGGTCTGTGGCTCAAACAATCTCAGGTAACATTAGATTGTCTGCCTACAGACAGTCAATCACCAACATAGATTTCTGCTGTTTTATTGTCTTACTGTCTTTTATTGTGCTAGATGCTGTATTATTTCTTTGAGTCTTCTCTTAAGGCAGACTATATTTGACCACTTCATACAGCAATGGTTGCTGATTTTCTGGAAGAGCTGGTCTGAATTACATACATTATGTCACACATTGATGATGGTAGGAGGCAGCAAACTCTGATACCACTTTCTAGCCAGGATAAACTGCAATAGAAAACTTGGTGACAAGTTACACTGGAGGAATTTTTGCAAGGGATGACATTTCATCTGAGTCCTGAACTTACCTTAAAGCATGTCCCATGTTGGGCAGTGGAGCTCAGTGGAAATGGTGCAGGACTTCACAAAGGGCCTGCCACCAGCTGTCAGACCAGAGTCATTGTGGCAGACCTGGTGTCAAGTACACAGCACCCAGGGTGACTTGGTAAGAAAGAAAAATATAATAAGAAATAAAATATGAAGGTAGCGTTTTGTGCATGTAGATTAACCCTGGTCTCAACAACAACTAAACAGGTCTTGTTACTGGCTCTAGGTGCTTTAATACTTTTTGTAGAATAGCAGCACAAGAGTTGTTCTATCCCAAAGGGTGTTTGTTGCTACATCAAAGAGCAGCTAACTACATTGTTAGGACTTCAGCTGTTTAGACTTAGCATGCTCCACTGCATTCCCAGCCCAGCATTCCCTACTTAACAGATAAGGAATTAGTTTGATGATTAAATTATTTCCATCAAATGCTCCCCCTTTCAGCTATGTTAGTTGTCCTATGTTGCCTTATTGACCCCGTTTTCCAGGCCATTGAATTTCCAAACAGCAGTCCTCAGAATTATCCCACTGGGGAAACAGTTTTCAGATTTTAATTTATCTGGGGCCTTACTGGTATCTGGTTGCATTTCTTCACCTGTTAGCTTGCTTCAGGAGGTTTTACATGCCTTTGCTGCAGTTTTAATTGATTGCTTTTGTTTATTAGGAGAAGCCCAGATGCAAAGACCAGTGCCCAAGTACTCACCCACCATTGTGCTGCCTCACAATGTAGCAGCTCCAGAGCTCCCAGACTTCAGAGGCAGGGAGAGAACTGCTTGGAAATTTTGCTATAGGGGATAATTTTGTTGCCTAATGACAAGTGAGTTCAAACTGGAGAAGGTGAAATAAGTGCCATAGCTGAACTTTCAGAGGTCAGTCTTGTCTCAAGACATGGTCTCCCCATTGGAGCAGGAAAACAGAGTTGTCTTGTGCAAAAAAGGAGGCAGGAGCATAACTCTGTTTTTCTCCTTCATGATATCACAGGCCAATATCTGTCCTTGTAACAAAGAAACTATAGACACTTTAACTGAGATTCATCCCTACACGATGCATCTGCTCATTTTGTCTCCTTCCATTTCAATATTGAACCAAGTTGCAGAGACGAATTCTGGCCCCATGGTATTACTCAAGGTGAACAGCTGAAGCATTCAGATAGTCATCTTCTGAATTAGCTTGCAGAGGCTAAGTAGCTAGATTAAAAGAACACAGGTGGGAGAGCGATAAATCCCGTGATCAGAGGCATTCACAACGAGCTGTGAGACTCTGCTTTGTGCTGTTTGTTGCTTTAGGCAGGGGTTTTTAAATCCCAGTCTTTGTTGTTTTCCCAGCTTTGTTTGCTCAAGGCAAAGTGATTGTTGAATACCTCACACAGAGGCCCCTGGTTCTGACTGGGACAGCCTGTAATATAAAACTTTAATGACACAGTACCAGGATGGAGAGACATGTCATTCCAGCCTCACTGCTGCTGGTATTTCACTAATTTTACCATATGGTCCATGTCTGCAGTATGCTATTTTCCTATAGACTCAGCCTATATACCAAAGTATACCAAGACTTACACTAAAGATCACATTTTGCTAGATTTATTCCCCTGAAGATGTGTCCTGTCGGATCTGACCAGCCCCCCAAAAAGACACAGAAACCACACACATGATTTTCCTGGCTCCAAAGGCAGCATCATGGCCGGTTAAGCAAATTCCTTTTGACTGGCCTGACTGAAGGGAAACGAGTAATTTCTGAAGCGTGGCTTGTAATGTAGCTATCCCTGTCTGGCACAAGCTCCTGGACCACGGCTGTTTTTACAATTCCCGTGTTCTAGCTGGAGATGCGATTGCTAAAGCCGGCTGCTGTGTCTCAGAGAGAAAGGGTAACTGCTGCGGAGCCGAGCGCGGCTCAGGCGCTGCAATTGTAGGATTGATGCGCCCTCCCGTGTACCAGCGCTGAAGTGTTTGCTCAGCCACAGCCTTCGGACATCAAGGAAACCCTCTGGAGATTTGGGTTTGTTTGTTTTTTGTTTGTTTTTTTTTTTTTTTTTTTTTTTCATCAAATAACAACTCTGCAATACCTGTCATTCAATCTGCCAGATCTTATTGATAAAAAATTAGATTCGAAAAAACAGAGAAGCTTTGACTTGCTAAACAGCAATAATAATAATAGGGCTAAGTCCTTCCCACATAGCTTTTTTTTTGTTTATGCAGAGAACCGAAGTCAGAAAAATCAAGAATACATCCACCAAGAAATTTTGCTACTCCCAAAGAGGATCTAATAAGACTTCACATATCCACCTTTCATAAAATCAGTAAGATTTCTGTCAAATAGAGAAGGGTAAAGAAAGAAGTATTTCAAGGTGACAGTCCCTTTGCATGAACTTCTTTGAAGGAGTGTAGCACCAGCTGTACATTTTAATTTCAGGGAACCACAGCAGAGCTTAGGTAGAACCACTGAGAAATCTTTAAGGTTTTACTTACTTTGATTTTGACACCATCATTGCTCCACTGATTCACCACAAAATATCAGATGAAAATAGCAGCCATCAATATCCATGGACAACAATGGAAATTATTGTGTTTTTCAAGAGTCTGTGTTTCTTCCTAAAGTATGAGAGCATATTATTAAATTGTAAGGTATCCACATTACAAAACTGTAATACAAGAATCCCCAACCTGCCCAAGAAATGTTCTTCATTAACAAGGAAAAGGTCCTGCAGATAAATCTGTTTCAAGTAGCAGAAGAGTTATGTCAGATATTCTTTGTCACAGCATCTGCCACAGCATATATTGCAGTTGAGATGGCCACAATACACAGAGTACCACCATACCATTTCAGAAAGCTTCAACCCATGCAGAGTAACACCATATCACTTCAGAAGGCTGCAAGCATCTGCCCTTCTTGCTCTTTAGCCCAACATTTATCCCCCCATGTTGATGCACTGCCCTGTGTGCCCTCTGTTCCCTTTGGTGTTGGTCAGTGCCCTGGGCACTCCCTGGCTCATTGCTGTCAGTGCTGCTCACCTGCTGCTCACAGCTGTGCCCGCTGGGGATGGGCTCAGCCCAGCCCCATCCCAATCACCACCAACTGTGTGCCTACAATTCTTTGTATTTTCCCTCAGCAATGGCATGGGGCAGGAAAGGGAGGCATTGCTATTGCCCATTTTCATGTAGCTGACTGATGCATCTCAGTTCTTGGCACATGCCCTCAGTGACTGGGGGCAGGACAGAGGTTGGAGGCTGTCTCCCTGTCTTTGTCTCTTTGTGGTCCCTGGAAGCAACTTAAAGGGATCCTCTGAGCAATGTAGGGCATTAAATTGGCATTTAAAGGTGGCACTGTGAATAATACCTGTTGGGTGACAACATAGCTGCTTCAAAAATATGCTTTGCCTTCCTTCTTTCTTTATCCTGCTATCCAAGACAATCAAATGGTCAGTATCTTTATTTGGTTAGAGATGTATTGGACTGCTTTCCTTTCAACAGATTATCCAGTCCGATTAAATCTCGTCTATTTTTTTTCCTTTTTTCTTCTACAGAAAATAGTGGTATTTCTGTCCTTGGATCTTTTTCAGGCCATTTCTTTTCATCTCCTATTGTAGTTAGGGAAATTCCAGATGCATTTTTCTTCTATTGATCTATTTTGCCCAGTCACCATAAATTTCAATGTTCTTCCTCTGCTGCATTTGTTCCATCAGTTGTCTTAACTGGCAGTTTCTTTAATAGTCCTTGTTCACATATGAGATTTTCATAGCTTTGAGCTACTTCATTTCTCTAGAGAGAAAATTAATTTGCACTTTAAACATAAGCAACACTTAGTCCCCATTCAGGCTGCTCTTACACTGTGGGCTGCCTCAGATCTATCAGGTTTGTTGTTGGTTTTTTGCCTGAATTTGTTTCTTTCCTTTAATAAAAAAGAATGTTGTAACTGGAACCTGGTTTCAGGTCCTGAAATGACACTCAGGCCAACCAAGAAAAGAAACCTACCAATTATTTCTGATGCTTAAATCACTTCCTTTTCAATAATCCAGAAGTTGATGCTGTATCATTTTCTCCTTCTGTAACTCCTGTTAGTGAGCTTTAAAAGACAGTTGGGGAAAAAAAAAGCTTGTAATGATTATAAAAAAGTGGAGATTGATGTTTGTGCCATTACTAAATTCTAAAATACATTTGATGCATACAATATAAAGTTACCACATAATATGACAGATTAGGAAGATTTTTTACAGTTCTAACACCTAAGGCCCAAAACTGGATTTGACAAAAAATTCAACAGTACACACAAATGTTTTGCAGAGTTGTTTGTTGAACTGAGTTTAAAACCCAGCTGGTAGCGTTTACTAGTCTCCAAGAGGTTGTCCAAAATACATGTTGGCCCTCAGGACCCCAAAACTGTCCTATATTGGTTTGAAACCAATTTCTACGTGTTGGGGCTGCATCAATCCATAGATATAATTTACAGGTAGCTTGCATGAGTTCCATGACATGGTACTAATTATGGCATCCGTGCCCTCTAACCACCATTTTCCTCCAACCATTTCTGATATCTCTGAAGTTAGAGGAAAGTTGGTTTGTCCTGCCAGTTAGAAAGAAGTCTAACAAAATCTACATCAAGAGCCCAGGGCAGTTTAAGGAACTGAAGCAATAATTCAGAATGAAAAGAGGCATCTTCACAATGTTCCTGCTCAATAAAACTTGATGTATTTTTTCCCTAGCTCTGCTTGATAATTTGAAATTAGGAGAGTACCTGTGCTGTCTTACAGAAAATTTCAACATCAATACTTTACAAGAGCATCATATAAAATACAATCAGTGTATGCAAGTACCAAGACAGAAGATTGATGCTATTAATTTAAGTTGTTGTGGAACAACAACTTAAAGTGGACTGGTTGGGCTCTGATACAGAGATGGGTTTCTAAACTAAGGAGGGGACTACATGGAAACCTGACATTTCTGAAGCCCTCTGTATCAAAGCTTGCCTTTTCTCCTGGCATGGTTAAAAAACCCAACCCCACTCATAAAAATGAATGCAAGGTTTAAAAGAGCTCTGAGAACTAGCCTAATCTCTAATATGCAGACACTGTATGTCACCTCCCATCACATGCAGGTACTTCTCAGATTGCTGTTTGATTTATTCTAAACTTCAGCAATAGCCTCCAATTTTCCACTGCTAATACTGTTGCTTGATATCAGTGCACTTCAGCAATGGTTTCACAACACTGAAGTTACTTTATTTATCCCATGGGTTGATAATATGCTACAGGTGGGGAGGTTGTTTATTTTTGTTTTAATAAAGAACACAGGACACAATCAGGCCATTTTATTGCTAACATACTGTGTTCCCAAGAAACATGCAGGTATGTGAAGTGAATGCATTGCACACTAATTTGTGGATTGGAAATCTGGTCAGCTAAGCAGGGCCTCTGGACATTTGTCAAGTCCTCGGTCCCTGTCAGATATCACCATCCCAGCCAACACTCCCTGTAGTGCTCCACACATTCCATTCTCTGAGGTAGGATCTTTATCTTCCTTACTGTCTGGAAAACAGACTATACAGTTTGGATGCTACTTAAATGGGAAGAGTAAACCCGACCATTACTATTACTTTTGGTTAGACAGAATGGGAATTTGTGTCCTATACATTTTAGTTAGCAGCCTATAACATTTATTTACATAACAGGCGGTAGGAGGAAGATCACAGTGCAAAGATTCCATTTTAAAATGAAGTAATTTGTCAACATTTGTTTTTCCACTCATTTCAATTTGCATGCAAGGATACTAAGTTTTATCTCTGGTGGTGCTACAGGGCTATAGTTTATTCACAGCAGGAGAGAGAGCAAATATAAACAGCAAACTAATGGGCTGAGCCACCATCTAGCTGGAGCTGAAGCTTACCTTCAGCTGATGTCACAGTACAGTAGCTGCAGCAAACAAGTCAATGTGAGCTGCAGATTATAACTTATTTGGGCCATGAGAATGAATATAAGATTTGAAAATCAAGTGTGCATTTTAAGAATGTATCTGAGGCAGCTGGTGATTCTTTCTAATTTATGTACAGCAATGCTATTTCAAACTGCAATTGTAGCAGCCACTTCAAAATACCAAAGTGGCAATGTTGACATCTATCTATAGATGTCCACTATTTGTCCTCTGAGCTCCTTTAGAGCCAGTGGAGACAGAAATCTTTTTGGGTGACACTCATTTAGAATCACAGAATCACAGAATGGTTTGAGATGGAAGGGACCTTCAAGATCATCTAGTTCCAAGCTCTCTGCCATGGGCAGGGACACCTTCCACTAGACCGGCTTGTTCAGTGCCCCATTCCACCCAGCCTTGAGCACTTCCAAGGAGGAAACCTCCAGAGCTTCTGTGACCAAACTGTTCCAGTGCCTCACCAGCCTCACAGTAAAGAACTTCTTCCATATATCTAACCCAAATTTCCCCTCTTTCAGTTTGAACCCATTACTCCTTGTCCTGTCACACAGTTCCTGATGGAGAGTCCCTCTCCATTTTCCCCCTTCAGATACTGGAAGGTTGCTGTGAGGTCTCCACACAACCTTCTCCATGCTGAACAGCCCCAGCTCTCTTAGTCTGTCTTCACAGTGGAGGTGCTCTAGTCCCCCTATAAATTTCATGTTCCTGCTCTGGATTTGCTCCAAAAGTTCCATGTTCTTCATCTGCTGATGTTCTTCATCTTCATCAGTTCTCCCCAGGCTCTGGCACTTGGCCCAGGCAGGGCTGCACTCACAGGCAGGGGTGGGGGCACCTTGAAGGGCCTGAGCTCAGCTCAGCTGGGGCCTGGTGCAAATAACACCAAGGCTGGGGGGTCAGTCCTGAACAGGTAATTCATGTTAAGAGCAGGACTTCAAGAGCCTTGTGGGTCCCTTCCAAGTCAGAAGATTCTGTGGTTTGGAAATAAAGACCTGATTCTCTCTCCTGGCTATGAAAGGAATGTGACTGAAACTCAAATGTAGATGTCTCTCCATTTCTGACATACTGGGGAGAGAGTAACTTCCATAAATAAGCAAAGTTACTACTTATCCAACACTAAATCTTTTGTCCATTGACATACCCCTGTCAAGACAAATATTTTGTGATTACTTCATTTTGTGGGGAATGCTTGTTGGATTTGAGAATCCTTTGCTGGCTACAAGTATCAATTTAACTTAAATTGCTATGAAAATTGAATAATATTATATATGCATATGTATATAAAACATATTGTTTTCAGAGCATTTACATAATGAATACAACTTTCCAAAACTGAAGAGGTGTCCTTGGATGAAGAAAGATGGACTTTTCCTTATTCCTTTCACAGATAACAGAGACATTATTATCCAGTGTGATTTGCATTATCTGGATTAGCTATTATAGCCCAGAGGATGACTGCACATGCAACAGACTGGCCCTTACTATCAAAACATTCACATAAAGATTCTTTACTGAGAATGTGATGGCTGCTTCACCTGAATGTGAAGAAGTCTGATGCCCTTTATTTGATGACAGTGATGGAGACAAAAGTACTCCTTTTTAAAATTTATAAAGAATTTTTCACTGATGCAATATAATAGTAAAATATCTGGGGAAAAATATAACTGAAAATTTTCTTTACTGATATGCCAACTTTATTCATTTCTGCATGCAAAGGCTGAATTATTTATTTGCATGAGGCAATTCATTCTATACAGTTGCAGCAAATACTTGCTGATGTCTTAGGAAAAGTTTTTACTTGATCACATAAGTATAGGACTAAATTTCTTTTTCCAGATATATAGTTTATTGTTAGCTACAGTCTGAAAGTGCTTCTACAAACACAGCTTTGAGCGGGAGCTACAGACTTCTTTTTTGATGACATGAGATGAAAAATTACCAAGTCTCTTTGCTGTTTGAATGGGATTTTATGAGTGAGATAGACATCTAACTATTGATAAGCCTGGGTATCTCATTGCCTCCTGTGAGCTGTCATGACAGATACATATTTTGTATTTCTGCTGCTGCTAAAAGAGTGAACAGAATTGATGAAATGGGCTGGTAGCAGGAACTGTTCACTGGAAATCTCAGATCTTTCTGGAGGAAGATGGAAATATATATGAAAATACATAAGCTGAATTTCAAAAAAAACTCTGTGTGAGAGATTGCATCCTTAATTTAAGGATGAAGTGGCCTAAATACCCCAAGAGGCACATTTTCTCCTTTCTGGAAATCAGAAATTATTGGGAATAAAACTCCTCTATTCTCCCTGAAGGTTTTGTTGTTTTTTTCTTCTACTGCTGTAAATTTCAGAATGTTCTTCCCATGAGGAGGATTTCTGAGAAGGCACAAGTAAGGGATGGTTGGATAAGAAATTTCTGAAAAAAGTTCTGGAGTAAAGTACCCCCAAATCCAGATCTCACAGAAATGAAATCTTAGTTCTGAAGGATACATAACAGGAAAATTAGAGAAGTATACTAAATCTTGATTTATTTGATAACAAAGACTGAGCACTTCTGTCCATATTGGTTGCAATTTCAGACTTTAATTTTCTCTGATGTGGAAGCTTGATTACAAGAACAAACATGGAGCCCAGTTCAACCATTTACTGTGCACATTAATTCTCCTTTGGAGAAGCTTTGGAAGCTTGTAGGAAATTGTAGGAAATTCTTGTGGCCAGAAAAAGCCCAATTTTCAGAGCACCTGTCTCTGAGAGACTTTCTCTAGCATCACATCTCTTAGCCTCTCATTTCTGGCACAGGCATTGACTGTCCTGTGGGCTCCACACAGAAGAATTTGAAGCATTAAAAGAGTCTCTGATACAGTGCCACAGCAATTTAATTATTTTCTCTCATGCTGCCTCAGCTACACACTAAGCTTAAGGAATTAGATGGGATGCAAGATTTTAGCTTTAACTTATAAAAATGCAAATGATCTGGAATTAAATTGCTCAGGAACTTGACTCCCTATCACACAGTGATAAGAAGCACTCGAGCTGCAGTTCTTTCCCATGGCACAGAATTCTGCCTGAGTGATTGCTGGACTGGGAGCCTTTCCACCTCACATCCTCCTCCAATCTCCAAAGAATTTAATGTGTTACAAAGTACTTATCTCCACTCTGTTTTCAAGGAGGAACTGACCTGAAGTACAGATCAGATTTACAGAAAGTCCCTTCTGTTGTACTTCACATTTATATCCATGGAAAGTCCTCCATCTGCCCAGACACTTTTCCATGACTCCTTTTGCACAAGAAAAATCAACAAACAAATACCAGCACATACTTGTGACCCTCTGGGCCTTTACTCTACCTTCTTGATCTCTTCTGCTTTTGAAAAAGCAATTTGAAAGACCTCCCATTGCTGATTTTATGCAGGATCTTTAGAGGATTATAGCAGATAAAGAAACACAAGCTTTACTGAAGGTGAGAAACCAGCATAATTACAATCCATTGTCATTCAGGCCCATAACAGACAGACTGCCTCTGCATCCCTGTCTCCACACCCCTGAATGTGGTGGGGAGTTTGAAAGACAGAAGTTACTGTCCTTGCCTTCTCTGTATATTTTCTCACCAGATACACAGGATTATTGGAAGTCTCCCAGTAACTTTCTTGACATAAGGGACTTGAGCTACATATATGATATCTCTCTTTGATAGTTAATCTGCCTAAATCATCTTAATTTTCAGATCTTATTGACCCTATCAGGTGTTTATTGTTTCCTCACTATGAGCTGAAGTTTCCCCTTCTCCTTTACTCCCAGAGCCATACAGAATTCTGTGCTTCCTCTGTGTGCCTTGCCCTGATTTGCTTCACCTTCAGTTTAATTCTGCTGTGGTGTCAAATCCATCTTCCAGAAAATGCTCCATACCCTCTATGTACATGACCTATGCACAGACACACCCTTGGAACTTGCCTGTATGACCAACTTGCAGAACCTTCAAGGTACCTGGGCATAGAGTGGCAGAAATGTAACTGGGAACTGAGGTTCTGTTAACCCATCTCCTCTTGTGATAAAGGCTTTTGGGGCTGTAAAACAGAAACACACCAAACCCATGCTCTGCCGTAGGGTGCAATGTGTTCAAAAAAAAAAAAATAAACACAAGCTTTCCACTCTATGTAGCACTTCATAAATATGTGTTTATTTCCTCATCTTTCACCAGTTTTACAGTTTTAACCAGTGCCTCAGGGGTAATGTTCGTCAGAAGCATACAATGGAACTTCAGATAGTTCTATTCTGTAGTTAAGAAATGAAAAAAAATTAACTGGCCTTTCCATACGGAACTGCGCCAAATAATAATGAAACTAAATGTTTATAGCATATTACAGAGTTACCTAAGATTTCAACTTACATTTCTATCTTACTAATGTACTGTATTTACACAGTTAACTAATTTATTATTTACATTTTTCAAATTCTGTAGTCATAAATCTTTTTTATATTGTACATTCTAGTTTAAACTTTTATTACAGAAATTATTTAACACACATTTCAGACACTGCAATTTAAATATTTCACATGAGTTCTAGGAAATGACTGCCTGGTTTCACTAGTGACATGTCAAGATGCCTCCTTCATAAGAAAATACATACTACAAAGGAATTTTATCATATTCAGAATCTTGAATTTTGAGAAAACTAAGTACATGGGATGTAACCATGATAATGCTATTTCCTTTTCTATGCAATATTTTTTTTTGGAATGACATTTTACCTGAGATGTAAAATTGTTAAATGTGTGGGCTTTTGATAAAAATTTGAAATTTTACATAAATGTTGGCCTTCTATTTACTGAGAACTACTCCTATCTGCATAGATATATAAATGTTATTTATATATCTATATCATATTTTCCAAAAAATTCTATATCTACATAAATAAACATTGGTATTATATTAGGAAACTTCCCACTATCCTTAAAAAGCAATGTGCTCAAGTACAATATTCAACTTCTGACACAGACACAATAGTAAATGTGACCTCTAATGGTAATACTTCCTTCCAAGGGAAGTGAGAGGTACCTGTTGAATTTGGAAGACATGACAGACAACTAATGTGGACCCAATGAAGGGAATTTTATATATCCAGTCCCAAAAATGTTGTGCAGGAGCATCTGACACAGCAGACAACTTTGGGTCACTTTTCCATGTTACATGTAACTACCTAAATAATGTCTTAATAGAAAAAAGTTAATTATAGAAAATCTTACACCAGTTAATGCTGTGTTGTCTTCTCTCGTTACAATAATATGCATTTCTATTACCAAATGATTGCAGATACCAAGTTTAAAGCAAATGGTCATGGATTTCATGTTTCTTTTATTCTGTTATTGGTAGACACTGTTAGGCACAATATGACATTCCTTGTAAACATAAATTCTGATACATTAGACCACAAACTGAGGTTACAGAAAGCAGTACACAGACATGTGAGAAGCGCAGATCCACTACACATTCCAGGCACAAATGCAGCCACCTGGGAGGCCTGACCCTGTATCCATCACACCTGAAACACCCAGCTGACACCAGTGGAAAACAAATGCATCCCAGTTGCCAAACCAGGTTTTTGAAATAATTCTCTTTTTATCTTCTACCAAAGATTTCATATACTTTTAAAATATAGATGGTCTCATAATAATGTGGTGGTAAAAATGTATTTTACTTTATTTACCCTGAAACACCTAATTATTATGAAGTCTGTGTAAAGAACTAAGGCCCCTAAAGCAAGTAATGTAACTAATACGTTTAGAAAGCTCTCTTCAAAATATGTATCTACATATTTTTAAGAAGTTGAAAATAATCTTTCAATAACAAGTCATAAGAGAAAATCTCTCGAAGGTTTTTTATTTCCCAAACTTAAAAGTGCACTACACTTTCTGTGCAACGCTGTGCCACTCAAGAACCAAACTGAGGAATAGGAAGTCTGAACTTTTAAGTGTATTGCTTATTGCAACTCCCACCCTTCATAACCTGCATGCGTATGGTAGGCACAAATTAATATGAGTTATGAGTTATTTACATCCAACAGAGCAAACTTAGATTTCTTACCAGAAAATATTTCTTGAAAGAAAACAGTGCACTTGAATTACGTAAGTTTTAAGAAATTATTCAGTATTCCATGGTTATATGAAGAAACATTAATTTTAGTCTATAAACTCATAGAGCATTTTTGTTCTGCTAATGACCCATGAGCAATCTGAGTATACAGTTACTGCTATTGTTGTTGGGAGCTAGCTCTCTTCCTCTGAATAATCAGGAAAAGGGTATTAAATTATTTAACAAAAAAGCTTTGGAAAGATATATTAATTTTCCTTTTCTAATCACTAGAAATGGAGAATAAGGCAACAACTGAGATAAAAATATATCTTGCTTAGTAAACCAAGCTTCTTAATACATTTCTTAAAAGTGAAATTTCATGCTGAAAAATTGCAAGGCCTTAAAAGAGAAACTTTAATTACTTTGACAAGACCATGCCTTCTGTTTATTTCACTATTTTAAAGCACTCCAGAATATATTGAGAGGGACTTATTTCAGTGTAATAGATGAGTTTTCAGCTTTAAAACTGAAATAAATAAAACTGAAATAGATGAGTTACTTAAAGCTGAAAACTCCTTTTTATGGCTAAAAAGCTTCTATAGAATCCTTCAAGACTGAATAATGTTTAGAAAAACACCACCAATTTCCATTACAACCTTCTATATTCTTATATTATAGAAGTAATCTAACCTAATTCCATGGGAAAACAACAGATGGTGTGCTAATATCAGTGTCTTTTGAGCTATAACCAGACCCCAAAACACAGGCCTTGCTGTCTCATGTGGTCTGTATGACCAAGGAGAAGTTCTTTTTCGCCACTCAAAGTAGATTTCACCAACCAAATCTGGCTGATAAATTCATGGCAGGTGACACCGAAGTAATGACAAAATAATTCCGTAAGTAGTTTTAAGTCTAAAGTACAATTGAAATTGCTCCACATAAATAAGAGAGACAACTATTCTATTTAGACAAGGGGAAAAAAGAAGAAAATAACAAGACTTCTGAACTCATTTTTCATCCTGAGCAAAAAAATTCACTTTTAAGTTCATTCGGTGCTCGATATCCTCCTTTGTCCACTTCTTTGGTATTCTGTTCTCATTCTGCAAATTCCAACAGAATTTTAATGGTCATCTTACTTCAAATGAAAGAGCAAGGAGCTGAAAGCATAACCAGAACAACAGATGCCATAATACTGCAGAACACGTTGCTTCTAATGATTTCTGTCTCTTTATATTCACTTCTTGTAATGATTGGGGGCGTCCGCAAATGCAAACTTCAGTCTGTAGGCCTCTGCTAGGAGCACACTGATGTCTTCATTTCCCCAATGTACTGTGGGCAAATTCTGTAAAAATATCAGTAACTCCTAATTGAAAAGGAAAAAAAAAAAAAAAGAAGTAAATATATTTTTTCAAATAGCAGTGTAATAACTATATATTACTTATACAATGACCATTTATAAGCAACCACTCATGTACCACCTCTGCATCCTAAACAAATCTGAGATCCAATTAGGTTTAGGGATTTTTACATAGATATTTGCTATTCAACCTTTCAGTTCAGAAACCTGCTATTAATTGTAGCTGAAATATGGTCATTTGATAGATAATTTTTTTTGAGAAAAACAATCTGTGTTGCTGCCTACCAAATTATTTTTTGTGCTCCAGGGCATGAAGTTATACAACTGGATAAATTTTCAAAATTATGGATAATTGCTAAGCCTGGGATTCTCTCACATCAATGCAAAGATAAACTACTTCACTACTTATACATGAAGAATTACGAAATAAATTATTAATTCAGTCAGTTGCAGTCAATTCCCACCTCAATTCTTAGCCCAGGTTTCCCACTCCCTGCTGGTTTCTGATCCCAAAACATTTTCCTGTGGGTAGCTTTTCCTCTCTCTCATTTTAGGTTTAGGTGAAATTCACTTCCAAGAAGCCTAAGCCCAGGAACAGAGGTAACAAGAAGCTCACTGGCACACAGTGCCTCCCTGTTCAGTTCTGATGAAAATGCATCAGAATCCACCATGATCCTCAGCAGCACAAAGCCTCAAATCCTCATCTGTAGGCTGAGACCTGCCAGCTCTGAGAGGACTCTTTGGAGGATCAGCTACCACAAATTGTCTCCTGACAATTCACGCGAATGACAATTTTTATAAGGCTCCTAATTTGACTAAACTCTGGAAGTTAGTTTGCTCTTTAAAGAAAAAATTCTGGTGACCCCTAAGGTCAGAAACCCTCAAATGTGATGCAAAAGCCACCCTAGGCCAAATTTTAAGTTCATGTTTGAAAATTTTCATAGAGCAGATCACCTGTCTGCTTTAATTGTGTTGATAAACTGTGGCAAAACAGCAAAAGAGAAGTTTTGTATGAGTCACAACAAAATAAACACGGACTTTTACGATGGGAGGTATAAGGTAATCTTAGGAATAAGTGAAGTTGTTAAGCCTGCTTGTATCTTCTAGGTGCTCTAGTTTTGCAGAAAAAATGCAGACAATTTGTGCACATCTGTATACATGCATATGTATTTGTGAGGATGTGTATAAGTATATTTTTATGTGAGTACATCTGTTCAGGTTTATTCTGAAGATCAGGAATAAGTGAACTGGAATGCAATTAAAACCACAGCCATTATCTTGTTATAAATCAGAATCCTGCAGTAGCATGTATAAGTACCCAGGGAAATTATTCTTCTTCATAAGAATCATATTTTCCTTGCTCCCCCTGCTCCCTTTTAAGCACCTTCTTTCATAGAAGATGGCTGTAGAAGCCCTTAACAAGGATTCACTGATTTTAAGAAAAGTCAGGAGCAGAATTAACATTATTTCTTTGTGTTTGTGAGAAAATTATTTTGACTTCATCTATTTCACAGTCTTGCTATACTGGTTCTTGTAATATGAAAAGAGAAAGGATAGAAGTTGAGCAGTACTGTATATTTAATTATGAATACTAAGTAGTAATACAACAGAGTTAGCATGAGAATGTCTCTATTACACTTGAGAGAACACATTTTTAATAAAGTATTGTACAATTGTCAAAATCCCACTCTTCTAAAAAATTTCAATGTACTTATTTGACAGTTATGTTGATAATTGTAATTAATTAATTAGCAGTAGAGTGTAGGAAGGTTGTGTGGAGGGATCATAAATGCCTTCTTCCATGAAAGTTCTTTTCTCCTTTTAGAAAACTTTCAAGCAGCCCTAAGACACAGCAATTAATTCAGTGAGTTTTGTGAAATTACCTCTTTTACTCTTTGCAATCTCAAGACTTTTCTGGGTCAGACTACTGGTGCAAATGATTCACATTGCTGGAGCAGAGTTTTGGTTTTCTTTGGGCTTTGGAACATCCAAAGACTATATCAATATATATATATACCACAACATCCATGCTATATGAAATCTAACCTATAGCTCAAATCTGAAATAGGACTGTTAGTGATGAACTAGTTTAATACTTCAACCATTAATTTCAAATTTGATAATAGTTTTCATCTGAATTAAATGACAGATTAATGCGTTAACTGTCTCCAAGTCCACTTCTGTTTGAGTGGGGATTTTGCCACTGTTACCAGGGGAGAAACCAAAGTCTAAGACTGATACTGACTAGTGAATATTTGTTACAAATCCATGTAAAATAACTGGCCAAAGACATACTACTTGTATGATCATCTAAAGATAAAGCTTATCTTCCTGTGATCTATGACAGAGCTTCAAAACTTGCTCAGATAGAAATAAAGCTTACATCTTTTTAAAAATAAAGTTGGCAAAAGCCTCACTAACGAAAATGTTATTTTCTTTAAATTGGAAAATTTTATTTTTCTTTGACTGCTAAAGAAAATCATGCTGCCTTTATTGCTGCATATGGAGGATTCTTTGGAAATAAGGAAACTGCTATAAAGAAACTATCAAAAACCCCCAAACAAAGTCTTTGGATGTGAAGAACTGTACAAATACACTACTTAATATTTAAAAGACCACAATGACAAGTTGGTCTAAAACTGCTCAATTCAGCATTTTACAGTTAAAAAAACCAAAAAAAGAGCAAGAATTACTACAAGTGACTCAAGCTTAATAATTTATTTTTAATTATCATTATTTTTTTGCCAACAGATAAACAGCTAAGCAGCATGTACAAATAAGGCATGCATACTAACTTCTTAGATTCATTTTCTTATCCACAACAGTATAAAACTACAAGGCACTCTTTGAAATATGATGACTCATAATGTGAATTAACATTTACCATTAAAAACTTGTAGATGATAAATTGCCTGGTCTATTTTGGATGAAAACTGAGTCTAAAAATCAATCTTTGTAAAATATTCCTGGAAGAGTTTTGTTTTCTGCTTAATTTAAATGGTATTGTGATGACACCTGGCTGAAGAATCAGGGCAGCCTGATCATCATCATCAGAGCTGGGGTTTCTAAAATCCCAGGCCAATGTTTGTTTATATTTTGGCTTTACCAACAAAAAATATGCTCAAAATTATGTCCTTTGAATTTGGCAAACAGAGTGCCCTGTTTTCCTGGACTCTTACTGAGAGGAGGAGCTGTATTAATGCCTTGAACTGGGGCCCATCTGCAAGGCCCAGCCTGCCAGCACAGCTTCAGCTCCGTCTGTGGTGTCTGCCCTCTCCTGCCACGCCAGGGAAAGGCATCTCCATCCTCCCTCCCTCCCTCCTTGCCAGCCAAGCAGAGGAGGATATCAAGGTACCACTTGCATTTGCTCCTGCCCCTCATCAAGCACAAAAAGGGAAGAGATTTTAGGCACAGTGTTACTCTTATATTTAGGGGCTGCAGCTGATGCTACCCAGGACAGTGTGAGGAAAATGGCATTTGTTAGCAGGGAGAAGAGAAGGCTAAGGCAGCAACTAAGAGCAGCTCCACACAGAGGGGGCTGGAAAGAAAAGAGGTGCCAAGAGGCAATAGGAACGAGCTGAAGCTAACTTGTCACAGGGAGCTGACTTGTCACACCAAAACAATCCTCTGCAATGAGGGTGCTTGAGCAGCTTGCCAGGGAAACTGCAAATCTGTCCACTGGGATTTTCACAGCTCTCCTGGCACACCCTGAGCAGGCTGCTCAAGCTCCAATGCTAGCCTGGCTTGCAGCAACAACATGCACTAAGGAGCTCCCTTCCACAGTGAAATTTGCCAGTGTTTTATTTTGTAAAGGACTTGGGCTTAAATAGAAAAGAAATTCCAAAGTGAAAAAAAAAAAAAAAAAAGCTAAACATTTACCCCTTTGGACCATTTCAAGAAACAAAGGTATGTTTCCTGACAAGTAGAAGCTTGTATTTTTCATTTGTAATTAAAGGATATAGGGGGCTGGTGCAGCAGAGTTGCTGGGTCAGACTATGAATAAATTAAAGACCTATAAATCAAACTGACTTTTAAGTATGGCAAAAGATCTGAATGAAAACTATATACTAGCCTTTGTAAGGGATTTCTGGTTTACAGTGACTTATTTAACCCACAATTCTGAAATAATTCTTCAGTACATTTGAAATTCAATATTTTTGTTACCAAACAAAAACCTTATTTTTTATAGAATTTCACTCATCATATTTCCACAACTTTAACTACATTTGGATTTACATGATACATTACAGATGTGCATTTGTAAAATATGCTACAACACTTTATACATAGCATGCTACTATATATAAGGTATTTTTAAACACTTAGAAGTTGATATATAGAGTGCAGTTTTAAGGTAAATGCACTTTTAAAATCTAATTTTTCTAAGATAATTACATTTTTCTAAGATAATTACATGTATTCTAGAACTACTGTCTTCACCTTTTAGTCAAGACAAGACAGTGATAAACGTGCTGGAAGTGCTGTGGTATAAAAGTCCCTCTGGATGTATGAAGAGTAAAAGTATGAGGTCTGTGTTTTACACACCACAACAGCAAGAGCAATACTCTTACCGTTAAGCAATGGCTGTTGTCAGACACAAAATTATTCTTGAGGGAAAAAAATGTTATCCCAGAAGATCCAATACACATATCTAAAATAAAATACCAGACTACCAGACAGACAGCTCAAAAAAGGTGATTTCCAAAGCTTCTATTCCTCAGTTTCCTCTAAAATCAAAAAGGTCAAGGTCTCCTCCTTGTAGACTAGATCAAAACTGAATATTAATAAAACTTCACAAAATACATTTATAATAATTATTACAAAGTTATCAGCCTCTTTCTCCTCATTGAGATTTTAACCCAATGAAAACTCAGCATATTAAAACAATTTTTAAAAATCCCAAACCCAGAGCAAAGAAAGCAAATTTTATCGTGTTTTGGAATCTGGTTCATTACCAAATCTCCTTACAGTATGATGTCCTCTATAATCCTGTTAGAAATAAAATTTTTAGCATAAGATTGGCCAATAATACTGGTTTTTTGGCAATGGCTATCTGTAGTTGTTACCCTATTTACTATCACCCCTACTCTGACTCCATATGAGGATCTTGAAGGAAGGAACATAAAAAGCAGTTCCAGGAAACATGTTGATAGTTTATAAAACATAAAAATGTTATTCTAATGAGTAGAACACTAAGGTATCTTCTGTGCTAATCAAAGCAGTATATTTAATTTGAAAATACAGAGGTTTTGTCTGTGTGAATTATTGACAAAGTTCAATTGCAAGGTTGTTTTGTTTGCTTGTTTGTTTGTTTTAAGAAACTTAACGGGACATAAAAACCAGCAATAGTGTTTTCATTTTAGATAATATAAAATGGCAGTAACTAAGGTTAAAATCAAACTTGAACATACTGAGGACATTACAGAGTTAGCTTTTAGTGTCAAAACTGAGAACCCATCTATTAATTTAACAAATAAAGGCACACCTAAAATGCAGTACTTTTCTATGAGAGTTGTTAATCCTTCCTGCTGTTAACTGCAATGCAATTACAGCCTGAGCACTCCTGGTCTGCCACACCTCTATTTTATACTCATAGGCAGAACCTACAGTCTTGCTATACTTTGTGATCATAAACTTTACAATATTCTGCTTTAGGTTTGTATATAAGTAACATAGAGATAAATTAAATTTATATATAATCTTCAATGATTTGATAAGAAAATGCTAACAATTATAATTTTAATAAGAGCTGTATGTTTTACACATTATGAACACATATAAAACACTGAAAAATTTATGATGGCAATTTGATTAAATGGCCCCTTCATTTGTACATTCCAAAGCTGTACTTGAAATCCCAGAATATGGCACCTACTTTTAAAGAACTAATGAAGTAAAATTCTACTAAAAATTTATTTAGAGTAATTATTGACACGACCTAAGGAGGAAACCAGTTATTGCCAGGGAAAAAAAAAGGCTCATTTATCTTTTTAGATAATTGTCACAGACATGTTTTATGAAGAATCCTTTCCTTAGGATTTTTTCTCCTGAGAAGCTGAGAGGCCTCAGGAACAAAATGTAAACATTGATTATCTGCTGCTGTGGAATGCAACAGGTGCGTCTGTGATTGGCCCATCTTGGTTGTTTCTGATTAATGGCCACTCACAGTGAGTGGGCTCAGACAGAGAGTCCAAGACACAAGCCTTTGTTATCATTCCTTTTTTTTCTATTCTTAGCTAGCCTTTTTTCTTCTATTCTTTCAGTATAGTTTTAATGTAATATATATAATAAAATAATAAATCAAGCCTTCTGAAACATGGAGTCAGATCGTCGTCTCTTCCCTCATCCTAAGACCCATGTGAACACAGTCACAGCTAATAGAAAAGAGAAATAAACCTTATGCATGTATTAAAATAAATCTAAATTTTTTTATGGTTTTATAGGAAATTGCATAATGTTGGACTAGAGATAGAGCTGATGATTCATACATGTGTTTGCAACCAGATGTAACCACTAAACAGGCAAAAAAAATCCTTAATATAGGGATTATTTAACTCCTGTTTTCTTTACAACATTCTTTTCCACTTGATTGCATTTGGGATTGCCAGTTGTGAAAGGAGAGGATGGCTAGTGCCAAGTGGGCATCCCCTGTGTGGGATCCCCTCAGCCCCCTTCCCTGCACTGGGAGCAGACAGACAGATGTGCCTCACACCCTGTAAGAGCTGCAGGAGCCAGGCTGGCACCGTGCTGTGCCATGTTAACCTCTAATCCTCTTCCCAGATCTTTAGGATGAGGGATACCTGCTGCTTTGGGACTCAGCCAGGCTCAGTACAAATCCTCCCCTGCCAGCCTGCTATCAAAGCAGTGACTGCAGTGCCCAGTGACACGCAAGCACAGGTCCAGCACACTCTGCAGAGCCTGGGTGACCTTGTTCAGCTGCCTCGGTGCCACTTTCCCTTCTCTCTGCCCCTTGCTGTTGATATGATAGTGCACCAAATTAGTTCAGCTCTAGCTCTGAGACAAGTTCTCTTTTCTTTCTTGAGTGCTGTTTCTTGCAATATGCTCAGCAATATTCCCTATGCTGCTGCCACTTCTTCCTTCTCCAGATGTCCTAACCTGCTACACAGAGTTGCAAATAATGAGCTCTATTTCTGGAGTGCTGTGCTTCTTATTAATTACCTGTGTCTTGGACTCAGAGAAAACATTTTCCTTTTGGGCCCAGCTGGAATTGAGAATGCTAAGATTTCAAAATCTAATATTAAAGAGATAGCAGGAATAGGTCACCTACTGCAGCTTTAGAAATATTTGCTGCAGATATGGGTTAAGAGGCATAAGCGGACCCGGATTGTCACAGACATCTTTTCATGAAAATCCTTTCTTTAGGATTTTTTCCTGCTGAGAAGCTGAGGCTTCAGGAACAAAATGTAAACAATGGTTATCTGCTGCTGTGGAATGCAACAGGTGCATCGGTGATTGGCCCATCTTGGATGTTTGTAATTAATGGTCTGAGGCAGCTGCCTTTGTTATCATTCTTTCTTTTCTATTCTTAGCCAGCCTTCTGAGGAGAACTTTTCCTTCTATTCTTTTAGTGCAGTTTTAATGTAATATATATATCATAAAATAATAAATCAAGCCTTCTGAACATGGAGTCAACATTCTCGTCTCTCCTTTCACCTGAAACCCCTGTGAACACCATCACACCAGATCCTTCAGTGGTACAGCTGAGTGCCTGTGCTGCTCCCTAAGCATGGAAAGCACACAGCAGCAACGGCTCAGGTAGCACAGAACAGTCCCTTTTGGATCCTGGATGCAAAAATGCCTTCCTGGTTCCTTCAAAGACTATGGATGAACCAAAACTTTGATAAGAACAAGATGGGGCAACACTGGTTTATCTATGCTAAGTGGTAGGAGCATTGAAGTCTGCACTTGACACAGTCTGAAATATTTAGGAAACATATTCTTGGCCAGTAATAAACCAGTCTCACTCAAAAACTTTCACCTGAAATATGAAAATTTAGATGAAAGAAACAAAAGTTAAAAAACCCCAACTCAAATATTTGCTGAAATACTGTAACATTGACCTTCCTAAATTCAATGCTAAATTTGATCTTTTCTTGTACATTCCTTTATTGTGCATTACTTACATTATGCTCCAAGAATTCCTTGAAATTAATATTAATTGTTTCAATCAGTCTTATACATCTTAATTGTGACCTTTTTTCACACACCATGACATGTCAATCAACAGACTGTGGCACACAGAACTCAAAACAGTAGGAATAATTTTTTTCTCTACAAAAATTATATTCAGAATTCCAACCAGACTTGTTGCATCTTAAAATGAATATTTTTTAAAAATATAAAAATGTTAAAGGTTAATTTCTTCTGCTATCAGCTTACATTCAGGATCTCAAGGACAGTGGCTCTCAACAAGGATATATTTTTTTAATCCTTTGATTCAAATACAGTATAAATATATATAGATAAATATATATATTCTTTGGTTCAAATATACATTTTAATTCTTCATTTCAACTGATCAGTCTGCCATTATCTTATTAAAACATAAAGAAGTATGCTATTCTCATAATTAATTTCATATTCCTAATAAGAATTTCACGGAAACACACCTTAACACCCTGAAAATGAAAGCTTATGAAAAGTTGATGGTTTTATCATTTCCTTTTCATCTTTTCCTTTTCATGACTACTGAAAAAGATTCCAGGACTCAGCACACTAAACTAGCAATTAAAATCCTGTTTCATCTGGTATGGATCTCTTACACAAGTCATTAGCAACCTTAATCACTAATCATGAAATACGTGGTTCTAAAGGACTCTGTCAGAGAAGCTGTGCTTAGCTTCAGCTCACTTAGCTGAAGAGATTTACATCTTCATTTCCAAGAGTATTGGTTTAAAAATACATTAAAGGACCACATCTCAGCTGGTATTACAGGTAGTCTTATAAAACAAAAACCAAACCCACAAGTAATCTCCATCCCTAAGACAAGAATAAAATTTGAATGCTAGACCTTTTTCTCAATTAAACTTACTATCCACACATTATCATCTCAAGTTTGTAAGACAAGGTTAAGGAGTTAGAATCAAAGCAGGCATTGGCACAGAACCTAAAGGATTTAAGGTCCCTTCCATCCCAAAACCTTCTATGATTCTATGATACTCGAAGACTGATTTAAATTCAAACTTAAATTGGACAGTCAAACAAAACCAGTCCTGGTTTCTTTCTCACATTTAAACTAGAGAAAACAGAACTTGTATTTTACATATCTCAAATGGAAACTGAGTATCTCAGGAAGCTTCACACTTGCCTCCAGGAAATAGAGCTGACAGTTCCAATTGCTAGAGCTCAGAACAGAACAGTCCTAAACCACTCTGATTATATTTTTTGCCATATTGTTTTAGAAAATACTGTTATATTGATGGTATTTGGAGATATGTGTACTTCTTATGTACCAAAATACAAATCATAACAAATAAATAATAACAAGCCCAAGTATGTCATTTACCACTAGTTCCATCCAAAACACAACAAATAAAGGAGAACAGATGCAAATATCCAGAATATAAAAAGTCATGAAGACCAGTGGTCATTCTATAAAAAGAACATCCAAAGAAAATCCCTCCAAACACAGAATGTACTGTACCAATTAAGGCTGCAGCAATTATGGCAGAATTTAATTTCTGAAATGACTTACCAATAAGTTACTACTCTCTATCTATTTTTTTCTGTAGTCAAGCAGGATCAAAATATTTCTATAGCAGATCCCAAGAGAAAATTTACAATTCTATCTTTCCGTAAAGTCCATATGCTAACCACTCTTCTTGGTTTGGTTTTCCTGACCATAATTTGGCAATGAATTTTAAGTAGAACAATTCTACAGCTACAAATTCACACATATTTCATTTCCTTCTCTACAATGACTTAGATTTTAACACTGTAGTATGTATAGCTAAAAGCTCAGCCAAAAATAAAGGAAAGAAAATCATAAAATACCAACTGAAGCACAGGAGAAAAGTGCATTAAAATTGTATGTATTTCTAACCAAAAGTAATGTTTATGTTTTGACAAAGTGCTGTAAATGGTTCTGAGTAAAATCTCATCTAGTCTTAGAGAAAACATATATTAAGGATGACTGATGCAAAATTACCTGTTTTATATAACTTCAGTAGTATTGCCTGAGATATGTAACTTTTACACCCAATAAATATGTCACAGTGCAGAGCCTACTTAAACCAGTGTAATTTTAGAAGTAAAACAAGTAGTCCTAAACACAGCTCAAATGGAATATTGTCAGTATCCATGGGGATATAGGGCTGAAAGGCCAGTCCAATTTCATTGCTCAATCACCACCAAATGAAGCCACATTTTGGTGTATTGTTCTGAATAACAATCATTCCCCACGTGCCATGACAAAGCCCATAAAGCATTTGTGCACCTCTAAGACAGCAGTACAGAGAACCAATGACTTGCCAGTGGAAGAGACCTTCATGAAGATATCACTGTTCAAGGAAACAACCTGCCCCATCTGATAACTGAAAATTTCCCAGTTAACTTGAGAAGCCTCACAAAAATCAATAAGAAGTAATCTGAAAATCCCTTCATCTCTGAGGAAAATGCCACTGTTCAAATTAAGAAATCAATTAAGCTTCCTTGGTGAGCATAGCACGCAGGCACAAGAACACAACACGGGATCACTCAAGCTGCACAGGTTTTCCCAATGTACAAAAAACAACAACATCTTCTCAAATTTCTATACATTCCTTGATGCCTTAAGAAAAAAAACATGAATGCTTCAATCAGAGAGAAATTCCAAAAGTGCATCCATAGACAACAGACTGAAGCATCAATTCAAATTCACACAATGGAATACAATTTTACACTATAAGCTAAAGAATTAAAATATACTAAACCAATAAATACCACATGAGAAACACAATTAATAACTGAGATTGTGTTCAAGACACCTTCAGTTTTTTTGGGGACAAGAAAAATCCCAAACCAGGATGAATCTTCCTGTACCACACAAGAACATAAATTTATCAAGCTTCGTTAGAAAATATATGCTGCTGTTTATGCCCTGATATTTCACAGAGCAGATGCTTCACTTTATCTAATAGTTTGTAAATCAAAGTGAAATAATTTATATACTTTTGATCTTTCAGCAAAGTTACATTATGACTTAAATCTTCATCCCTTATATAAAGCAATCTAAAGGCATTCTAGAAGATGATCATATTCTCTATCAAGGTTTGCTTCACAAGGTTAAACAAGCAACATTCTTCTAATACTCTCTGCTAAGGTCAGTTCTTCATTTCCCAGTCTACTGTTGTTTAACATAACTCTAAAGAAATTACATGAAACCCAAATAAATAATTCTCATGCAAGTGCCAGAGAAATGAAATTTTTAAAAACAATATATTACTGGAACCACGGAAAAATAATAACTCTAAATGGAGTACTTGGAAGCCCTAAGGTACATACAAATATCCTAAGGCCCTGGACTTCTAATACAATTAAAATACCATCACACTTTCTTTATATAATATTTAATTGCCTTTCTTACACATCACTATACTGATAAAAACAGATATCTACAACTCAACTTCAGCCAGCCAGAATTTGAGATTAAATTTCTATATAAGATTACAAATGCCTCAAGTTTCATGAAAAATATGTGTTTGTAAATCTAAAGCTGAATGAAGGGCTCCAATGCAAAACCAGCACATTTCTTTATTTATCTACAAAAGAACAGCCTCCAGACAAACATGAGAGAACTGAATGTCTTTTCAGTACAGTAGGTGACAATGGGCTGGGTTAATCTTTTCAGACTGCTCATTTTTAAGATTTCCAAGACGAAAGTCATAAAAACTCTGAGGCCATGACTACCTCTTGGTAATCCTGGACCACACACATAAGGAAATAAACAAGTTTACACTCAAACTTTAAAAGAATCTGCACACTGAAAGCAGTGGCCTCTGTCATTGTCTCTTTGGGTATTGATACCCAAAGAGCAATTTGGCCAAGGAACTCTGAAAACCACCAATTGCACAGCAGCTCTAGAATGGTCATCAAAGATCAAATAGGTCAAAGCCCTTAATTTCCCATTATGTAAGGAGAAATATTACTAAAGCCAGAGAGAATCAAAATGGAGAGAAAAACACTGTTTTCACAGTAATTATTTCAGCATGTGACAACTACTATGGCATAAACTGAATATGAGTAATATTTTGCTGTATTTCTCCCAGGTGTTGGATTCTTACATCCATTTGGTTTTATAAAAATTCCAATTACATTAAGAAGAAAGTTATGGCCTTCAGAGATTAAAAGAAAAGCCTCCAAAAAACCTATCTGAAATGGTTATCCAAAGAATCAAAACCACACATAAACCAAATAGGTTTTAAGGCCAACATTATACCTAAATTCATTTTCTTTGGATAACTGGATTTGTGACAACATTATTTCTTTTACAAAACCATACCTTGTGAATAAAATGTCATTTTGTTTAAATAAATAAACATGACCAAGAAGTGTTTCAGGGTCTGGCAAATAACCATTCTAACAGCTCTAATGGATAAACATTTCAGTGATGCATTGTGTAGTATAACATGTTTGATGGGCTGGTCACCAACAGTAACGCATCTCTCATCTGTCTCTGCTTCTTTAGCAGGCAGATGAGAGGAGCAATTCCTGTATTTATCACAATAATCTCCTAGAAAGGACACTATAGCACAGCTTGGAAGATGTGACCTTTTCTCACAGAAGAGAATAAAGGCATCAACTACACGAAATACAACTTTCAGGGGTGTATTGCTGCTGGCAATTTCAGGCTGCTTTAATGGGCTTGCCCGCGAGCTGGCACTGCCACAGCAGTTCTGTGCCGTGCTCTGTCCTCTTTTCTCAGGGGTGGCAATATTTAAGAAAGGATGTGGTAGAGAACAACAGCTGTTAAGGATTTCAGATGCCCCTTTTTAACCTGCTGACCTATGGGGATCAGTGCCTGAAACTAAGCAAGATGTGTGAGAATTGCAAGGAAAAAAAATTAACACAAAGCCTTAGTGAACCAGCTCCCGAGGACTGGATGGAGCCACTGCTATTCATTCAGCTAACAGCAAGCAAATGCTACTGTGAAGAAAACAAATTAAGATGGGATAAATGAGAGCTCTTCATATATTTGAAAAGGGATGTCTAATGCAAAAAACACTACAGAGAGCAAAGAAGTTGTGCAAAGATTTTACTCTTTAAGGCAGCTGAAAGATCTAACCAGGAGGCTACAACAGTAAAAGTAAATCTGCCATAATGACATTTCTGGAAAAAATCTAATTCTGATTTGTTTACGAGGATGAAAAAACAATACGCATTTCAATTCTTGATATTTTTACTGTCTCGCAGTTGCAAAGAGACAATTTTCTTGTAAGACAGCAAAATCTACATGCACTAGCATTAAGGAAACCATAGGAGAGAACAGAAAATTGAAAGAAAGAAAATTAATCCTCTTCCATCTTCTTGTCTCAAAGAAAAGCATATGTGACTTCATCCTATTACTAAGCTCATACTCCAAAAGCTTCTGGTTTCTCTTTGTTCTCTTATCAGTAGTTTTGATTGAGTTTGGTTGTCAAGTGTACAGGCTCCTGTGATTTTAGTCTTCTCCAGGGTTACACACTGATAAGGCCAATAATTGACATTGTTATGCAGCAGGTTCTGCTGAACAAATAAACATGGAAAGAAAACAGTTTTCTTTGTAGAGAGATGTCTCCAGTGACAGCTGTGAATTACTAACTAAATGGAAGTCCTGCCAGTGCATTTAGTTTAGCAGGTCACTTAAATTGCTCAGGATGAACAGTTCTTCCTTTGTTCAAGAAAAATCCTTTTTATATTGAAATGGGGAAAATGCAGACATCCCTTTGTGGTATTTACTGAAAATAAATTTTAAAAAATAGGTTGGTGAGAGAAATATAGGATACAGGCATCAGAAATTGCTTTTTCTTGAAACTTACAGGACAGTAAAATCAGATTTTCATTCTGTGGAAGATTTGATTTAAAACTTGGACAGTAACAGCAGCACTCTGAAGTAGAAGCCATAAAGCAGGTTTACTGGAAATCCCTTTAGATTACACACAGCCAGCATCACATCTTTCCTTTCCTGCAGCAGGAATCAGACCAAACACAACTCTTGCCAACATGTACAGATGAAGGGGACCCCAGTTCTGCATCCCAGCCTCCAAACCACACTGCTCAATCCCTAAGGAGTTTAGTCCCAGCATCCTTAGAGGCACAGAGGTCTGAACAGAAAATATGCATCTATTTCTTTTTTCTTCATGTTGCCTTCCAGGACAAGGAAGGACACAACTTAGAGGCAGAACAAAATCAACTTACTTCTAGAGTTAAATAACGTTATTGGATACGATGACAAAAAATAAAAACAATAAGGAAAAAACAGTGATTACTCAACAATTATTGAACCTTTTTAAACCAAAATAGTGCTTTTCCTCTGCAACTAGGTTTTATGGAGAATCACAGTTTTAGACATATTCACCCCTGCAATGTGGTTCTAACACTGTGTGTTCTCAGTTGGTAATGATAACTAAAAATTACTAGAGTCCAAAATGTTTAAAGGTATTTGTAGACAAAAACATTATATATGTTTTAGACTGACAATTCAAAATTATATTCTAAGGCCAGTTCATTATCTAACTGTTTCAACAACTGTGAGAGCTTCAGAAGCTTTTTGTACCTACACATGCTAGCAACCATGTATGTCAGTGGGAGTATTACTTGACAGGTATAGAGCATAAATTTGGGGCTGGTTTCTAGAGTCATAGATGAGATCATTACTTATCCTGGTCTGACCTCCTGTGTGGATAACAGGAACTAAACCTAAACATATGGTTAGTGGTTGTTTTTTTTTTTAATTTCAGGAAAAGAGTTATAGAAATTCATTATTAGTTAATGTCTTGGGGTTTTTTTCTATATCAAATTTCTCATATATGAATCAATTCACCTCTTGGTTTTCTTTTTGACAAATTAAGTATGTCAAATACTTCAGTTATGCTCTCTGAGCCCTCTCTATGAGAACTGGATGCAATATTGACAAAGAAAGAAAACCACCAAAAGGCAAAACAAGCTCTTAGGTTCATTAATTCAAGGATCCAGTCACTCCCATGTGCCACAGCATCATTCTGGGAGCTCATTAGGAGAGATGGTGGCATCGCCCACCCTTCTGAAGCCACATGTCACAGGGTACAGTCTCACACTCAGGAGGTATGACCTATTCTAATTTACTTTATTTGCAGATTTTTTTCATTTGACTGTATCAAAATACAGCTCACCTGAAGAGTTCAACTGAACAAGTGATTCAGGATTCGTTTATGTAACTGCTCTGTGCTCCCCACGTTGTCAGAATGGCGAACCTGTGTCATCTGCAGATTTCTATTATCAGCTATTTTGTTAGTGGAAATGCTGAATAGCCTCATACTGACTCCCACTAAAGAAGCCTCCACTTGAAGATGATTAACAAAAAAAATTATTTAGGACATTGTATTATATTTTTGTTGATTCTGTTAAATGCTATTTAAGTGTACAGAATAAAGCAGACCACAGAATAAAGTAGACCAAATTATTATGTTGCACTTTTGCATCATCAATGTAGATTCACTTTTCAGAATTAAAGACAGAAATGAAGCTGTTAAGAATTACATGGGGGAAAAAAATGTTTAATTTGTTCTTCTTAACTGATAGTAAGAAAACTGGCTAAGTAAATATGGACAAATAATAATTATTAGAGATAATAAGTAAAGATGATAGTATTTAATACTTGTAATCAAAACTATATCTTTATTATTTTCCTGATCACAGTATTTTCTTCCCACTGTGCCTTCTGAGATAGATAAAAATTGCCGCACATAAAGGAAGCACTTACATGTTACAAGATTTCCATTAAAATCCATAAAGAAAAATGAACTTCTAGCTCTTTTTGCAGACAATATTAGTAACTCATTACTATTGTTAGCTGGACACACTGTGGTCACTAGAAAACCACTCATTACAACATTATCCTCTGATATGTTGGAGTTTCACTATTTACAGTCTTCCTGAAAATTAGGAAAAGCTTTGGTTAGCCTTCTGTAAAATGAACAAGCCCATCAACTGGAAGAGCTCTGACACCTGTGTAGATATATTAACAAAAACTGCTGAGTATTCAAAATCTACATGAAGGCAAAAATAAATATCCAAAACTATCCAAACAGCTAAAAATATCCAAAATAATTGTAATTTCTTTCTAAAAAGTAAATGTAAATAAAGGTAATAAAATGGCAAATTATTTCCTTGCAGTTCCACATTCATGACCTAGAGTGTATTGCTTATTGGTGAGTGATCATGTTGCCACAAGGGAAATGATAACACACTCGGCAAGACTGAAATAGGACTGAAGTATGAAATAGCATCCTTGCAGCCCCAGCAAAGCACAAAGTCAGACTACTTATGGTGACTGGAACCATTCCAAGCCTAAAGCTACCCCATTTATTTTCTAACACTGTGTTGAGAGAGCAAAATTGCAGTACGGATTTGGAAAGCCCCAACAGTCCACTGCTGACTCATGCAGTTAAATCATGCTGTTCCTACATTACACTCGTGCTGTTATCACACCACTTCATGATGGGAGACTTCACTATGGCCAGAGCCAGAGCAGATGATGAACTACATGTCAAGAGGAAACATCAGCTCCTTACCTGTATTAAAATACACAATCTGAATATCAGGTGGAATTAATTCCAGTGATTAAGAACCATTCCCAGTTAAAGATACAGTCACACAGAACCCTACTCCAATGATTATACAAACAGCCGTGTCTTGCCAAACGAAAGATTTAGCTGTTTAATTACATGAGAACAGCTTATTTACACTGAGGCTTTAACAAGAGTTTTTGTTTTTCTTTGATCCAAAGAGTCCTTCTTTAGCTGTGTGTGTTCTTTATATCTTCAGGAATAGTGTGGTTTGTATTTTTCTAAGGTTTCTTATAGGGCATCTTCACCAACTATAACAAATAACCTGAACAAAATTCCTGAGAACCCAAACAGCAAGAAAATGCCCTGGCTTACTGACAAGATTTTATCTGAAAAGTCAGATTTGGAAAGTGCTATAGAAATACTGTCTATTGATCACCTGCAACCTCCAATCAAAAATTCACCTTTTAATTTCTAATTTCTTTGATCAAATCTTCAAATAAGCTCAATCATTCCTCTGGAGTATAATTTTGGGTACTGAGTTTCTTTTGCTGAATACCTGAACTTTGGCTGCTCTGAATTTTCAAATTTTTTTTTCAATTTTATGATATTCAATTAATTACTTAAAATACTTTTAGATATTTTCATCTTTCTGTAAGTAAAATCTAAATTTATTCTGTTTCTAATTCTCTCCCCACTAAGATTGTAGAAATGGGCATTATATAAAATAAATGTTAATCCACCTTCCAATTTTATGTTTCCAGCATAAATCATTTTGTTTTGGTCAACTTTTTTAATTCTGTTGATCTTCACCACAGCAAATTTTAGCTGAATTAGCTTCAGTATAATTTGTTGACACACTTGACAGTCTGGCATTGCTTTTCTACAGCAAATATCCACTGTTATGTAACTATTTTTATCCTAAGGCTCAAATTGTTAAGACAGGCAACTTTACTGAAGTTAAAATATGATAATTCTGCAATTAAGACTAACCTAATGTTTCGTATGAGAAAGAATAAGTAATTATGATTAAACCATTCAAGACACAGCATGACTAATGTAGCAAAAATGAAATCTGGACTGACAAGAACAACCAATATAATTTAGAAGAAATTTAGAAAAAAAGATCCCCTCCAATGCCCAGAAGTGTACTATTCTATCAGGTGAAAATTCAAACATCATGGAAAGTTACACATTATGTGCTGTTCCAATGCACAAATCATAGCTGGAGTGTATATAAATGAGCCCATGAAAAAGCTCAAACAGTTGGTTTTTTACCAGGTAGCACAGACAGATTCTTCTGGTTTGGATGGCTTTGGCTGGGCCTGTGGGGGCTTCTTTCCTCATTTGCTTGTTTTTTTAACATAAAGGGACATCCAATACCTTTGATGCTTTGCCAGACTGAGAATTTCTGGTGATAATTTTATTTTCTATTGGTAGAATGCCTTCTCTGGTTTTGGTACCAAGACTGGCTAAGAAGAGCATGTCCAGAACAAAACAGCACTTTTTAAAAACACCAGAATATGGATGCAAAAGCCTCAGCTCAGCTTTTCCATATGATTTTCTGTCAGGATTTTATGCAGTATTAACAATGATACATGTAAGTCTTAAATATAAAACAGAAAGACTAAAACCTTTGCATCTTGGTAAAATGCTCTGCAAATTATATTTGAATTGCTCTGCATATTTGCAAAACACTTTTTGTTTTGAAGCCTATTTGCTGAACTTATATTCTATTGATTCTCAGTGTGCCCCAGTGAATATGCTTTGAAAAGAGGTATGATTGTATTTATGTAGCAGCAACGTGCCTCTGGATCCCTGACAGCCCACTCAAAATATTCAAAATCCTATGCCTTTTTTTTTAGCTCTGTGATCAATTTAACTCTTCAACAGCAGCATTTACTAAAAATGGTGAATTCAATTTGTCAAATAACTCAACTGAAGCCAAAATCAAATTATTATTCTGGTTCACTTAAAGCCATCCAAAGACCTAGAGGGTTATCAAGAAAGTACTTTATGGATAAGAGAACAAAAATCAATCTGTATTCTTGCATCCTTCCCAAAGGGTTATTAGCCCAGCAATATTCATTGTCCATTCATTCTGTGTGAATACTTGTAACCATATTCTTTTTTTCTTGAATAAGTAAAATAGAGTCCTATTTCAATTATGGCATGCACAATGTGATTTTTGGATGTAATCACAATCACTTGACCTAAAGGTTATTAGAAAATTGTGCCGAAGCCATAAAGATTTAGAAAAAGTTGTTTATATAAACTTACTGAAAAAAGGCCAGATCTGTGAGAAACTGTCAAGAGTCCTCGGACCCTAAATAGGTATTTTCCCTCTTCATATGTAATTGTCTTTTAAAGAGTTGGAGGAGAAAAAAGTTTCCTTCCAACTTCATTTTAACCTACAGATTTATGAATTCTAGGTTAACATTACATTTTCATAAATTTGAATTCATTGTGCTCTTTGCACATTAGAAGATTAATGCTAAGTGTCCTTCTGAACAGTATAGGTTTGCTACAGACCTCTATAGGTATAGGTTTGATAGACCTCTATCTTCTGCAGTTAAATATAACAAAACTGTGGTTCCCCTGTATCACAGGAAAAAAAATTGTACTAAGGTTAAGGTTTTTTTTGGACAGTTTATTTGTTTGGGGTTTTTTTTTCCTAAAAAACCTATCCTCACCCTGTGCAATACTCTGTTAATGTGAAGAAACATAAAAACCATATGGGTGCCATCAGTTGTAAGACTACATTACAGGTCTGTTTAAAGAAAAAAAAAAAAAAACGACCAAAAATAAAATATATAATCCACATTATACACAGCATTATAAAATCATTTTCTGATCTTGCAATGTCCAAGTACTGTTTAAGTACTTGCACAGTAAATCCACAGTAGAAAATCCAAACCACAGTATTCCTGAAGATACAAAGAACACACAAAGCTAAAGAACTCTTTGGATCAAAGAAAAATAGAAACTCTTATTAAAGTCTCAATGTAAATAAGCTGTTCTCATGTAATTAACAGCTAAATCTTTCATTTGGAAAAACATGGCTGTATAATTCTATAATCACTGAAATATGGTTCTGCGTGACTATATCTGAAACTTGTAATGGTTCTTAATCACTGGAATTAATTTCATCTGATATTTATTTTCTTCATGTATTTTAATGCAGGCAAGCAAGTGTGAAACTCCAAGTGCTGCTCTTCAGCTCAGGAAAAAGTTGTTATCCATCCTTACATATCTTATGCATGAATGCTTTATGACCTCATCAGAATATCTGAATCCAAACACTGGCTTCTGTAACACTGTTTATAAAAAAACCTCCCTTAAAATAGCAATGATTGCACTACATTCTGTCCAGACCAGTCTCATTCACTCTAAAAGCTGCATTTGCTGTTCATTCTTGTTGCTACATCTGGGCCTTTTTATTAGGTGGCAGTTAATTCTGCAAGGACAACCTTCAAGAAAAACAATCTCATAAGAGACATAAAGCCATATTAACATTATCCTACAATCAAAAACATCATTAACAAAACAATAAAGAAAAAACATTTAATCTAGCACAAATTTCACTAAGCAATTTTCATTAAAAATTGAGAATTAATTCCTGGGGAAAACAGGAAAAGCTGACCAATTACATTATAAGGTTAATGGGATCAGTCTAATCACATTCAAAATATGCAATTTTCAGGGAGCAAAATGAAATAAAGATTTTGGTAAACTGCAGAGCTTTGAAGACACTATGTATTCAGCTTCACAAGATTAAAGAACTGAGATCCTAGAGCTTTTATGGTACCCAGAGTTCAAGACAGAAATTATTACTATGCCATTGTTACTGCAATGATCTCTGAAGTTCTACATCCAGGAAAATCTCCATGTCTCCTATTTGTTTTAATCCTTTACATTTCCTTCTTCAAGAAACTCTGATTCTGAAGAGACTGGCAGATAGGGACCAAGTGATATGTTGGTAATACTCTTTTTTAGGTTGCTCTGCTAATCAGTCACTATGCAAAATGGGTAGTAATGGAAAGGTTTAAACCCAATCAATAAAACACATTAAAACAATTATTGGCAAGAATATACAGAAAATATAGTGTGATTTTACAGAATAACTATAAAATAAAGTAAAAATTCATTCTAGAGCTCACTCAGTGACAGTAAAAAGTAGGATCCATTACTAAACAAGAAGTAAAGTTATTTTCCTATTATAATCACAAGAATGCATTTCCCACAAAAAAAGCCCAAACCATATTCAAATCCGTAACACTAAAATCCTTAAATTCAAATAATAAGAATAGAGGTGCACACAAAGGCAAGGGCTCAGGCGTCTCTAAGAGTCAGGTAATTCTGTCTGAAGAAGGAATGCCTGCTAAAGAAACAGATACTTCTTCCATGAAAATATACAGAATGTAAAGGGATCTTCCAAGCAATATGAATTGTATAAACACTATGTCCTAAGTTTTTCTCCACACAACAGCAAGTTTTAGAGCAATTATGTTCAATAGTCTTTCCCTCTATTGAGCAGTCTCCACTGGAGCTTCCGTCCCTCTTCTTTACTGGCAACACCTCTGGTAAAAATCAGTACAGAAAATAACATTTGGGCTTGCAAAGAGACATTCACATCCTCAAGCAAATCTTCACAGAGTATTTAATATTCAGACCATTAAATGTAGGATTTGACAGATGAATTCTAATTTCTGTCAATGCCATATTCCTTCATAAATAATACAGTGACATAAATATTTGCACAGGATAGGGTGAGATCAGAAGTGACTAACACATACATGTCTTTCCACAGACTACAAATGTAATTTAAAAGTGACTTTATTTCTAATTTAGATCTGAGTTAGAGGATTCACTTTATTTCACTAAACCTTAAGCCAAAGTACATTTTGTAACACATTTTCAATCTAACTGGTCTCTGAAACATGAATCATATCTTCATATAATATTTGTACTGAACTATGCAGCTGGTTAGCATCTTTGTTACTTAACAAATTAATATTTGAAAAATAAGGAAGACATTACCTAATATCACACATATTGATTTATAAAATAGAAATAACTGCTGACTTTGTCATATAGTTGCTTAGAGTTTTTTTGAAGAACACAGACAAACACTAGAGTAAGAACTCATACTAATATATGATATATTGAACTGAGCTCTCAAATACACTACATCTGTTGTTAAAGATTTTGCTCTGTATGAAAGAAGGGTTAGAAGTTAATGAATTGCAGTATGTCACACACGAAATCCAAGCACAAATCTGCACTTTCAGTGCTTACATCTGAACTTTTTAATTTGATGCATTATCTAAAATTGCATCCCCTGACTATCAGAAAAGCAAACTATTCAAATAACAACTTAATTTGAAACTAACTGTAGAACAAAACCTGATGAAATGCAATTTTTCAAATGGCGTGAACCTTTACATAGAAGAAAATACAGACTATTCAGGACTATAAATTATTATATCCCTTTTGGTTTGTATTTTTTTTTAAATAGTCGGCAAATGTGAAAGCATTACAAACTGACACTTGTGTGCAATGAGTCAAAATATATCTCCAAACTGCTCTGGCAAGAGACATACGTTCTTAAGACCTTGGCTCTTTAAGCATGCTCCCCATCTACTTTCAAGAAAAAGTAGCTGGCCATCACTTCAAAACAATTCTCTGTACTCTTCTTACATCTTACACATTTCCTCTAGAAAGAGCCACTGCAGCTTTCACAGTGAGGTACCTCATTCCCTTTTAGATGCTCTCAACTGGTGGGCTGGAGAAGGAAGCAGTTGCTATCTCCCAGTACCTTGATTTTCAGATTTTTTTAAACTCCTGAGAAATAAGTGACTTCATAAAAGCCATGTGCCTTGGAATTACACTTAAAACAGGTGAGGCTAAAAATTAAGTTACTAAATCTCAACACTTGTTGAGTAATCTCAAAATAAAGATTTAGTAATTTTTGTTACTCTAACTGTAACAAAGATTACAGTTAGAAATATTTATAAAGTATTAATACCTTTAAAAATTTTTTAAATATTATTCTACTTAATATCAAATGCTGAAGATCCTTGTCCTGTTCCTTATAAGCATGGTTTCAGTTTTCCACTACTCATGCTGCATACCAAATAAAATTTCTACCAATAGAGTCTGCTGGCCCTGTGGAACTGGTCTCCTTCAGCAGGGATTTTGAAAATTTCTTCCTGTTTTGACCAACCTATTTCAGTGGAAAAAAAGAAAAAAACCACCAAAAAAACAACTGGACAGATTTCCCAAGATAAGTCATGGCTGCAGTGATTAGGTATTCAAGGACTCCTGTTTTTCCTAAGAGCTTTGGAGAGCCGGGCTTAGTCTCACTGACTGCTGTGATTTATTAGAATACATCATATCACAGAATAACTTCTGAGTTTCAGTAGCAAACACATATATTTAAGCTACTTGTAATTCAAAATCATTGTACTATAGCTAGTAATTTTACTATGTGCCACTGTTCCAAATATCTTGAGGAGGAAGGAGGACTTCTGGGAGAAAGCTAGATGGAAAAAGGGCGACAGAAACAGGGGCAGATTTCAAATTCAGATATTACAAAATTTACCTGTATTACTGGTAGTATATTAAATATTACTTTTAACATGCCAGGCATGATAATATATTATTCCTATAGGCTCTTGGCCCAGAAACTCAAGCAAAACAAAGAAAAAGAGGTAAATTTAGGAGTGAAAATACACACATTCCTAGCTATATAAGATATAAATCAACACTGGGGTTGGTTTGTTTGTTTGTTTTTTAAACTGCTTTGCACATTTGAAGCCAAACTTAGAGGAAAAACAATGTATAACTTAGGAAAAATAGGCCTACATTATAATCAAAAGAAAATGGAAAGCCATATAGCAAAAGATAAGTAAGGTTAAAGTTACTTTTTTTCTTTTTCATGCTTCTTAAGCCATTTTTAGTGTACCATTTAAACTGGTCAGAATTTTCCAATAGCTTTCCAGACAGAGGGCAAGTTCTCCTCCTAGTACTAGATATAAGTACCAGTATTAAAAGAAGGATGACCTACAGTCTATCTGTTACAGATCAGTATTAAAATTTTGCAATAATAATTTCTGTGGGACAAAACCTGTCCTTCTGACTGAATGTTAAAACATCTTTGCACCATTCTGTTTAATTTGCAATACCCTCACATGTGGAGGCCAAGTCAAGATATCCATGACAATCAAAATATGCAGAAGCTTTTGACAAAGTTGAGTAGGGTTGATAACAGAGCAGTTAAACTATTACCACTCACATCATTCTCTGTTCATTAAGCCCTGCGTGCAAAAATGAAGCCAGCAATGTTATTATTGCAAATCGGCTCTTCTGAACATGAATGATCCAAGAGTGTTGAATCCCAGCTGTCTGCCATCAGTACGCAGAGATTCGGAAGTGATCTCACGTTCGGTTGCCAGCTATGACTTTCGAAGTCTAAAGCAGCAGAGCGTCCAGATTCTTGCAACACAGTACAATATACTGAACATCTTCCAAAAGTGCTCTCAGCAGGGAATTAAATCACAGCAGTGGTAGTAGTCAGGCTCTTTACAGTTTAGGAAGATTTTCATGTTCACAGTTTTTAGTGCTTTACAAGTTTTGGAACATCCACCGAAAAGACCCTATTAGCTTCCATACCCAAAAGAATGAGGGCACAAAATCATCTAATCATAGAGCTTAGAGAGAAGGAGGGCAAACATTCCTCTGTTCAAAAAACTAATCCTTTCAGAAACATAATTTTTTTTTCTTTAATTGAAAAATATTTCTTTTTACTGCAGGAGCAATGGAAAATAATTTTTTAGCACAATAAATACCAGGAAGCTAAATCAAAATAGATTTATTAGCTACACCTCATATGATATGAAGTAAGCACTCCTATACTTTCAGGCAGAAAAAGTAAAATCTAAAAATTTGCATCATAAACTATGTAAAGACTAATGAAGTCTATATTACTGTGGTTAAGTGTAAAAAGATAGTACAAAATTACATTTCTGATATCTGACATGTTTCTAAAGTAGATAATTTCTAGGAAAGATATTAATATAAAACTTTTTAAAATAAAGCCCATTACTTATATAGGCAGCAGACATTAATTTGTCTTCTATGTATCTTGTTATTCAGCATTTATCGAATTTCTAATAAGACATACAATTGTGTGTGCATTCATTTTGAAAAGCAAGTCAATAAAACTTACTTCCTATATCCAAAATAATAATTGAATAATCATTACTTAAAATATGATATAAACAAGAATAAAGCACAGTCACTATTCTGAAGATTTTAAGGCTCAAGCGCAAAGCAAGAAACAGTAAATTCACAGAAAAATAAAAAGAAACAACACAAAACTCATCAATATGACTCTAAGTGCTACTAACAGACTCAACCCAACCTGTCAAATCTATTCTGGGCATAGCAAAAAACCAGAACTTAGCATGGCTTAGAGCAAAGTAGCTGAATATCTGCATTACGTGCTCCATTTAAGTAAGGTGGCAAAGTGGGAGACAGCACTGCTCTTTCTGTGAGTGCAGGTGGGTGATGGAGCTGTCATCACGGGCTGACAGACTGCAGCCAGCATCTCACTGCTGAATCTCAGGTGCCATGTAAGGTGTCAGTATTAGTCCATTAAAGGCCTCAAAAGAGAAAGTGCCTAAATTTTCCTTGGTGCTCTAAAAAAGAGGGAGCTAAGGGAGATGCAGAGCAAGGAAGCAAGAAAAAATGATGGACTGAAAAATTATCTTTACAGCTTCTTTGCAGTCTGGGTGAATATAATTGGAGCAAAAATGCATTTGTCAATGACAAAGAAAAGGACAATGCAGTAATAAAGACTGAGTTGGTGACACCATGGGTGAAAATGTCTTTTAGACAGACAGAAAGGCCTATACCTTAAAATCATGAATAAGAAAAGATCTGCAAGAGAGATTCCTTACTACAACATACTGAATATATTTTTGTAGCTCAGCTATGTCAACAAAGTGATAACTACCTTAAAGTACAAATCTAACAGATAAGCCAGTATGAATTCAACTATTACTAACTTAATTATAATTACCATTAGCTTATATTTAGTTCAACAGTTGAATCTAGTCCCTGAAGTCTAGTTTCTGTAAAAATCTTTCAGATCTCTTGTACATTCCAACTCAGTAGCCATATTTTCTACTAATATTTTAATTCCAAATATGTTCAAAATCATTAATATTTTATCACTTAACAGCATCAGCTATCCACACCTCTCAAGAATTCTGGAGAATTTTGGATTTATGGCTGTAGTTAGGAAAATTAATAACAGCAAGCCAAAGTCTGAGACATGCTGATGAGTAGAAAGGTTTTCATTACTTGCACACTTAGATACTTAAGCTAAATGTATTGCACATTTTGTATTCAAAAGGTACAGTGTATCACATTTTTAAAAAGTATTTCTATTTATATTAAGCTTACTGCTTTTTTCTTTTTTTTTTTTTTGTCTGACACTAGTATGGAACCAGGAAATTAACACAGAATATTCCTATCATGAACAGAAATGTCAGAAACCAAGAATGACCTGTTTGAGTCCATAAAACATCACACTGGTTACAAGGGAAAAGTTAAAGCAGGATTAAAATTTCTGCCATTTACTGCCTAGCCATTGTGCTCCCCCACATGTGAAGTATAAACTGCTGATCTGAACTATGAACGGAGTAACAGAGCCATCCAAACTTCCTCTCTGTACCTGGGTTTGTGGGGCACCTATCTACTCTAGAAGTGAGAACCAAGAGAGATAACAAGCTGTAATGAAAACTAAAAGACCTCTTTTCCATAATGTTAAACTTTGTATTATACATGGGCATAAAATATTTAAAACATCTCCCTGAAAACATGTCAGTTTAATTTCACTGGTATCAAAAAGTGACTCTGGGGAATTTAAAAATTGCTGAATGGACTAATTTTTGTCCTCATTACACAGCATTGCATCACACAGCTCGTTGCATTAAATAGCAAATTTCAAAATGGGATTGTAGCTTACTAGAAAGATTACTGAATAAGTAGGACAAAATCTAAGCAGCTTTAAACTCCTAGGAAAATAAAACCATCTGATATTTTGTACTTAACCAAATAAATGGCAGTGAGAGCAATGACTTATTCAAATGATTCAAAAGAGGACAACTATCATCACTTGACTATCATCTTACAATGAAAAAAACCAGTTTTATCTGCCTGTGTTCCAAGTCTATACATACACCTGTTTAGGTATATACATGTACATCTACAATCCATACATATAATACATACACAAGAACATTTGAACATATGGAGACCTGAATTGAAACATTTATTTCTTCCAACCTTCTCTTATCAAAACTTACTTCCCTTAATATCTTAATATTTAATTCTACAGATATAAACCAAATACAAAGCAATTTTCAGATTGTATCACTCTATAGTGAGTCTAGCCTAACTTCTTTCATTTCAAAATTATTTCTCTGCTACCTGACAATATACAAAAGAAGTCCCCAAAACTACAGTCATACACATTGTGTGTCTATAATGAGGAAATATTAAATCAAAGTCAATTAATCTGTTCATATTAGAAAGAATAAAAATCATACTTTTACTGATTGCTTGGTTTCAGACATACTTAAAAGAATGAAAACAAGTATCTCAAGAGCAAAGAGTATTTTCTATCATCATCATGTCTGTGATGTTACTGATAATATACTTCATCAAATAATAAGAATAAAAGTATTGCATAACCAATTCCTTTAAAATTGGTCTTTCATTCAAAATCTGTTCAGTGTCTCCTCTGATGCACAGTGCCACATCTGATGTTCTTGGAAAATTATTCCAACTCAAAATTCCTGTGAGGTCTGTATTTCTCTACTGAAAGAGGTCAAGCAGACACGTAACAGAAGAGCAGGAGTTTTCACAGCCAGTAGCAAAGAACCAGGCCCTCTGGCTGACAGCTAGGAGAAACTTCCCTTATTCCTGTCACATGCAGGAAAACAGACACAGACCACGCTATGTGCAAGAGAAATGACTGAATGCATGTGGTTCTTGATACAGTTTACAGAACAAAAATCTTCTGCACAGAATGTGCTATAGCTGCGACTTCTCAATAATGTGAATTCAATGCACTCAGAGTGCTCCAGACAGCACATACTGAACTCCCCAATTTTCCAATGTAGTTTAAGTGCTTATTACTTTGAAGACTAGGCACTGATCTACAGCTATTATTAACAAAGCAGAAGAATAATGGATATTCTTGCCGGTGGGACAGAAGTATCATTTAGAGAATTGATAACACTTTAGTTTAGCCATTTTAAAAGGTCATGTTGTACAATAAAGAAGGCCAAGGCTTTTAGTGATAACATATGATGGTGATAAAACTAGCATGGATCTACAGACTCTCAAAATTACCAATTGCATTTCCATGTTGTAAGCAATCCAAAGCAGTGTGATAAATGCATTCCAGTGTATTCCTGATTTCTGTACTTTATATTCTAGTTCACATGGCCTATAAAGAAATTAAACCATACAGAAATGCCTTAGCTATTAAATAAGTAAACAAATCTGAATGTGTGTAAGGAGAACAAAACAAGTCTTCATGGTACTATACCATGGCATTATTCACTTGAAGCATAGTTGTAATAGATTTGGTAGAGAGAGGAAAATTATGGCCTTTGGTGTGGGAAATCAACATTAACAATTTAATAGGGAGGATTAACAGTGAACAATTGTAATCGAGAGGTATGGATACCAACGTTAGAGATGATTTTGACAAAGTACCATAAATTGAGAAAATCTGACAGCGTTAGCAGGTAGTAGAAATTAAAGCTGTTATGTTGTGCCCTTAGGGATTTATTCATTTCAAAGACAGGCCACGACAGCTCTGAATAAATCCTTTCATGAAGATAAAATAGATTGAAGTGATACACAAATTTGCACAATGGTTCATTTGTAGAGGGCCACAGAGTTCAGTCAGCTGGAGAGAAAATAAGCTGGTAATGGGCCATTTCCCCTGGGTAGGCAATGGTGGGGGCTTTGCAGCACAGGCTATTCACATTCAGCCTTCAAACAAGACTTTAAAGCCTTTTAGGCATTCAGTGTGTATCATAGGGTAAAATTCAATATAAATATTTCTATGAAAGTGAACTGTCACCAGTTCACAAAAATAATTGGACTTCTATGGATGTATGCAAATGATCTGCCTATCTACCATATTCACATCTTCTCACAATGTCCTGATATGCTTTTTGCTGAAAAGGTTTTGAAACATAGAGGCCTGAAGTCCTTTTAATTCCTAATGAAAGATAGGCTCCTTATTTTAAAAGACTGTTTGTCCAGCTTTTTTGAAAAAATGAACATGACCTTGTTAGAGAATGTTATATTACACCGATGAGAAATTACAAATAAATTCTTCAGTGACGTATTTAAGATTAACAAACTTTACCTTTTCAACAATCTCTGTGAAATACCAAGGTTACAACATCCCCAGAAATCATCTTTTCAAAGTCTGCCTCAGTTAAAACAGCATTATTTTTCCAGAGTGGACAAAGAAAAGACATCTCCTACTGCTTGTAGTCCATCACTTCAGGTCGAACAGTTTTGATACAACTCTAACAGTAAGATATCGTCAGTCTTGCTGCTCCTGTTTTGTCCTAAATTCATCCCCAGAGTAATGTTAGGAAGGTAAATCTAAGAAATGGCACCCTGTGCTTGAAAAATATCCTTTTCACTTACTTGAAAATCTTTCTCCTCCAGGATCTCTTTCCTCCACCTGACAAGGAAGGCAGCGCAGACGTACAAGTGGAAGTGAGAAAAACCCTCTGGTTCAGACTAGAAAAAATAAAAATAGATCATCCTTTCAATACACAAATAATAATACTTTTGATCACTATACACCCCAAGTGTATTTTATGACATTTACTTCTAACTGCAAATGTCAGCCACATCTGTCTCTCTTTGTATCACAAACATGCTTGCATTTAATCCATGCCAAACCTATTCATTGCTATTATCTGTAACAGGGACAGAGATGAGGCAGCTTCCATTTCTCATATTTAAATCCATTCTTTACTGATGTGTTTTCCATTTCTGGTGCTATCCATTAGCTTATATCTGGTATGAAATACTGTACTGTCCAGCTCAACACTGTGGTGTGAACATATGTTTCATCTCCATTATTAAGTCAACTCCTCTACTAGCAGTAGCTTTCGAAGTATAAATTTTGATATAGGAAATTATTAAGCATTGTAAAAATAAAAATACCTTGTATTATACTGAACTGAATTAGATGTTTTCACTATTGAAGAAAACATACTCATAAGATGAACCATGTACAGCCCAGTTTTGTATTCAGATCTGCAGCTTTCTGTTCTGGTGTGAGTCAGCAGATTCCATCCCTTTATAAAACTCCCCTTGGAAATTAGTATTTTATAATTTCACATAAGAGTTGAGAAAATTTTGTGATGAGGGCATTAAAAGACATCACTAAGTTTGCTCATATTATCAAGTTAATCTCAGATTTTATTTTCTATACCACTAAGACTGAAAAAATAATTATGATATTAAATTATCAATGTTATGACTGTGAAATAATGCTATGTAAAATCTCATTAAAATAAAATCTGAAAATAATAATTATGAAATTCAACTACATAATCTGACAAATGGAGGTGAATTTAATTGCTGATACCTATATAATTTACAAGATCTAATTATAGTGCTTTAAAAATGTAGCAAGTTTTTTCATATTCTTTGCTGGTCATTTCAAAGTTTACTCTTTAGAAAAATACACTGTTCTGCTCAAGTATAGTGAACTGAAACAATTGCTTACATAAAGAATAACATGATAAAATACCTATTTTATTGCTATTTAACCTAAAACAACATGGTATTTAATATTTGTGCAATAAATAAACCTCTAAGCTATAACAAATGACAAAGGAAAAATATTCTCCTCCTACTACTACTTTTGTTTCTCCTCTATCCTTGACTGATAAAAGAGCAGAGTGCTACAAGAGGTTTGTAGAACACCTTGTAAACAGCTACAGAAACCACAGACCATCTGGTCCACCAAACCAGTAAGGTTCCAGAAAAGAGACAATGCCAACTACTTAGAGGGAAGCTTTTAAGTTTAAAAGTGCACTTGGAACAGAAAATAAGAATTAGCTACTTTTGAAAATACTTTTAAGGAATTGTAGAAGAATTATCTGGATGTGTATAAAAATCTGTACTTTGTCTTGTGATTTTTCTGGTTTTTTTCACCAATAAAAGTTTCTTCAAAATGAAGCTCTTTTAAATGAAACAAAATAGGCTTAAAAATGCAATTCATTAGAGAAAAAATGCATATCCCCTACAGATTTAAAAATTCATCATGCTTCAGAGATAAGTCTAGGTACAAAGTATTTCCAATGGATAGTTTTAGACAGTTTTAGAAATTGAGTAAAACAGCTAATGCATAATTGCCTTTTCTAACACCTGATACCTATTACACTTTTCCATTTGCAGCTTTTGAAGTTACAAACAGTTTGATCTCTAAATGTACAGAAATGCAGACTACCAGCTAAAAGCTATTTAAAATCAAGTATAAAGAATGACCTTGATTTAAATATTTCAGGAAAAAAAATCTCAAGGCAGATGTACAACCTTCCAGAGGACTTATTCTGAACATATTACAGATGACTCTGAGCACATTATCTAAGAACCATCTGTCATTATCAATAAAAATCATTTAGATTGTTAACATCACAAGTATCTCATTGCCCTGCAAATGCTGGATCTCTTCTGCAGCTGAAAAAAAGGCATTCTTTGGACTGTACTCCCTAAACTTCTTGAATTTGACAACCACCAAAAGAATGCAAATTTTGTTGTTTGACTAGACTGATTATTGACTTGACAGTGATTAGTCTAAGCAGCCTTCCACCCTGGATACTTCAACATTTAGGAAGTGTAATACCTCATGCTATTATATTTGTATTTATATACAAATTTCATTGCATATTTGTATTTATATACAACACAAGATTATTGTTTAAGTACTCAGAATAATTAAAGCTATGAAATTTTGTCAGGGTTAGGTATTAAAACCACATTTCATTACTCAAGTAATAGCTCAGACACAAGGACTTCCAAACACTCAATAATTACACATGAATAAAGCAACCTTAAGCAACTCCATTTCTACCACATTACAAAGAGCAGATAGTTTAGGTGAAAAAAGATTTAAATAATTTTTGCCAAAATATCCAAGCAATCTATGGCAGGAAAACAGAAAGAAGCCAACACACGAACATCATGAAAAGTGGAATATATTGGCTGCTCCTCCAACTTTTACATTTTTGATCAACCAGGAGCCTTGACTTCCTAGGCTCAGACTCAACTCACTGTCAAAAGAGACTCAGGAGTTCCTGTCTGAGAAGAAACAAGCAGGAGCACACCAGAGAGGCCCATGACAGTAGTGAGCCTCTCACCAGCACTGACCAACAGCAGATGACTGAGTACAGGAGTGCAGGATATAGCAGTACCTCCCCAGAATACTCCAGGTTTCAAAGGTTTCATGTTCAGAGATCTCCTAGGAGAAGATGCAGAATATGTCCATTTTATAGGAGTTAATGGATTTGTCTTAACTTCCATAAGCTGGACCATTATCCGTTTTAATACTCTTTGGAACTCCCATAACAGCGAAACAACTTAACAGGTGTCTGATAACATGTATAGCTTTTTCTCCTGCCTGAGCCATAGCCCATATGTAATGACTATATGTATCTATGGTGACGTGCACATGCTTGACTTTACCAATTGTAAATAATCTTTTTGCCACTGTAAGCTTTTGGTAAATCACCAAGTCCTGGAACAAAGAATTCCAAAACACGAGTGCATGCCATAAAGCATGTCTGGTTTAAACCTGGTAGTTTCAGTCAAAGTAGTTTAGATATTTGAAGTGAAAGAGTATGAATCACTTCCTGTTCACTTTCCACAATCCGTTCATATTTCTTTCTCTTCTGCAGAGTAGAACTGTTTTGCTTATCCCACTGTTCCTCATGTACCAGTTCCACCTCCTTTGCTCAGCCTTCTTAACCATCCTTTCCTGGAGTTTTCTCATTTTGAAATAGGGTCTGACCTGTGTGCAGCATGTAAATTGCAGAAAGAATATAACTACCATAGTGTTCAAAATGATATTTTGTTCTTCTTACCTTTTCCAGTAATTCTGAACCTTTGGGGGTTTTTTTTATTATTTTTCTATTCTTGACTGCTACTGAGCTTTATTTTTCTCTGATGTTTGACTGTAGGAAGCTACCTTGAAGCCCATAGTTATACCACTAAAGCTAGGATTGGTCCAAACACACAATATCACTTTATTTCACTTTATTCAGTCCACACCAAATTCCATGTTATTTATGCCAGGCTAACACATTTAACAGAAACATGAAGTCCTGTGACTCTTTGCTGTCCACCTCTCACCTTTACTACCCTTAGTAGCATGGTGTTGTCAGCAAACTTTGCTGTCTCAGTTGCTCTTCTATCTTTTTTTTATCTCTTCAGCAGAAAGAGCTTAAGCCTCATGACAAATTTCAAAAGAATGACATGTTATTTCCTTTAATTTTGAAACTTGCCTACTTGTTCTTAACATTTGTTTTCTATCTTTCAGGCAGTTATTAATATTCATACAAGGGCATTCCCTTGAATTTCACAGCTGTGTCTCTTCTTTAATAACCTTTAGGGAAGAACCCTCTTCACTGTTTTCAATACTCTACATCAGCCTGGTACATGTGTTCACTGGCTCTCAAGCTTTGTGAGGTCTGATTTTCCTCTACAAAACTCATGTCAACACTTTCTTAAAATGACATAATTAGTCATGGTGAAAGAATATTACAATCAAGTTTAGAGAACACTGAATTGAAGTTGCCTTAATCTTGGCATTCTAAAAGACATTGAAATACTCTGCAGACTGCAACTATTTTTATTGTACACAGCAGCCTAGCAGCTCATGTCGGATCACAACCTCTGCACTTGAGAGTTTTCCAGTCAGTCATAAAATGAAATTTCAATTATTCCAAAAGTGCTAAAAAATTTAATTTTATTCATTATACAGGTTAAAAAGTTTTTTCACAGTTATACGCAAAAATACCTATTAACAACACTTTGCTGAGTTTGCACTTTTTGGATTCTCTTGTATCATTGGTTTTGCTTCACTGTGTCTATTCCCAAGAGGATGATTCTAAAAGCAGTAAGTGACCAAGAGCACTTGTCTAAGCTGAATCCATTCTTACCATAAATGCAGCAACAAAGTTGGATCTTTTATGCTTAAAAAAACCAAAAGAAACAAACCAAACATAACCTACAGGTAAGGTCTACAAGCAGCTGTTTCTAATGTGAACATCCATCAATTAACATGAAAATTTATGGGCAGGTTTGATCTTTGCATAAAAGAAAATCTGATCCAAACATATTTCATACCATTTCAAAATCTTTAATGGAAAGTAACATTTCCAGGTCATAACATCAAGCTAGAAATATCTGTCACAGCCAAAAAAATATGCAAATACCTCAACCCTTAGAGTTCACTAAATCCCTTATAGAAGAGCTATTTTTAAATAAAACGTTACAAGAACTGTGTACACATTCCCTATTTCTGCTAGGCATATTCAAAAAAATTACTTATCATAAAATCTTCCATTAGATTTGGCAAATTTATGCTGAAAACAAGATGAAGATCAGTTTTCACAACAATTTAGTCATTGGCCTCTCTGATCTAGTCACCAACAACATGGCAACAATTCTTAAAATACGACTTCTGATATAAACCTCTGCTGTGAAATCCCAGCCACAAAGAACACAGACCACTGCTGGAACTTTTTTGGATCAATACCTTGCCCTGTTGGAATGCTCCATGTGGCATGCAAAATTCATGCTAAGACTATGAATCAATGTCAAATATAAATGCATGCTAGTGATAATTACTATTTACCCGATTTATGCACTCTTCAACTAATAATTTAGTTTTATGAAGCGTCTTTCATATAAATTTCCACATGACCTTGCATGTTCAGAATGGAGTTTAAATTACTGCCCTCTTCACTTGCTAACATGCTCAATTCAAATAGATTAAAAAAATAACTAAGTGTGTATTTGACTTTTCTGTCCTAGCTTTTCCAGAATACACTGTGGTGGAAAGCAAAAATCAATGTTTCTCATTTGGTTCTTTTAAAGAATTCACCAAGAAGTCTTTAAAGAGTTCAGTCATGACTAGGATGTCAAGGGGATTCTCACTCAATCACTTTCATATCCAACACTGAACTGCCATCTTTTACAGCTATTTTTCCTCCTCTTGGGTGGAGGTTTATTACCTTTGCACACAGGAAAGAAATGGAGCTTCTTATGCAGCTCCCTTAAAGCCTTTTGTTGCTGAATTGCATATTGACAGAAGAAAGTGGAGGAAAGCAGTTTTCTTGAAAAATGCCTTGGATACAAATGCAAGAGGATGCTGAACTCTACACAAGGGAAACACTTTGCAACACTCATTCTATCATTATTTTGAAAAGAACCTAGATAGACACAGAAGCATTAGGGATGGTGAGACTATCAGAAAATACAATTTCTTTTCTCTAATTTCCCATGTTAATAAGCCTCTTGTTATCTGTAGTGAAGAGTGACCATGAGCTGTTCTTTGTACTTGCTGCAAACACTATTACTAATCTGCTGCTTTGAATTTCTACAATTTGAAAAGGCAGACAACTTTCATTTTACCTAGCAGTTATAACTACATAGAACATAGCAAAACAGGGATGTGGCAATGTGAGCATGAATTCTGCCAGCAATAGTTCAACCACTGTGATTTTACATAACAATAGTGAGGGCTGTATATAAAACCCCAATCTAATATATGTTCCTCTAGTAGGAACAAAAAATTACTTTCTGCAAGTAATTTGTTTGTCAATGAGAATGGAAGAACCAGCAGCAAGAACTAATGAAGCTCTCTCAGGTTGATTTCAGTGCATTAACAAATAGGAGCCACACAGCATTATAAGCTCACATTAATAACAATAGATAATTTACACTGTTTAGGTTTTAGAGAGCAGTTGATTACTTACAGCTATATTTTCTTTGTTCATATAGCTGATGTGTTAAAAAACAAACTATTTAGGTTAGAGCCATTAATATGGCTCCTAATTATCTTCCCAAACCATGACATAGTGTAATGACTCAAAATAGCGAATCTCTGCCTCATTAACACCGAACACCACTATGCCATTTACTTCTTCTAACAGCATGAAATACAAGCATACACTAATTCTGTTTCTCATGTATATAAAGGTGAAGCATTTCCCTACACACCTTAGTCCTGAGTCTTTTCCTCAGAAAAGGCTTGGGCAGACAGATCACAGAAGCTGTAAGAGCATATGAGAAGGCAACACTACCAACAGCCTTTTCAAAAACTTCCACTGCTTGAAAAGTTTAATTCTCTAGCTATTTCCCAGAAAATTCACTTTGCATCTTAAATTTGCAGAGATTGCCCCGCCCAAATTTAAAATCCCTCCTGCAGGTGTGAAGTTATGGAAGCACTGAGTTATGGAAAGTCTGAGGAGCAATAAAATAGGGATAAACCCAGAAGTGACCAACTATCTGCCTCCCCAGCATAGGTGAAGTCACATAAAAAACTTTCTAAAACCTGTGGGATATTTCTTTTTTAATGGGTTACCTGGCAGATTTGACTGAAAATATCCAGACAAAATATTTTCAAAGGAATGAACATCTGGGATACCAAAACTTAGATTTCATCTTTGTTTCACCATTCAATGATAGAAAGAATATGTATCGCAAAAACTTCTTATATTTTAAGCTAGGCCGAAAGCTGGGCTTCATTTATTCAGACATGACTGTCCGGCTGGAAAGAAATTTGTTTTGAAGTTTCCTTCTAATTAAAACCCCATTCGTTCTCTCTGAAATCACTAATTTAATTTGTTCTTAAACATTCAAATTCTGTCTCAAGACTTGACAGCAATTAGTCGACCAAAAATGTGGTGGGAAAAAAAGCAAAGCTATGTCACACTAAAATCAACACTGCTTTTAGTCACAGAATTCCATTTAAAAGTATGATTTAACTTAAAAAGCACAAACTTAATCCAGATCATTAATAAATATGATCAGCTGCAACTGATTTAATTCTGAAGTACTTTGCGGCAAGGCAAAATATCTTTACACAAATGCAAATCTGCTTTAAGCAAACTACTGATTGGATATAGGGACAAGCACAATTGCACAAGCACAATCAAAAAAGAACATGATAACTTTTCCACCTGTGAGAACTTCAGCAGATCACAGGAACCAAAACCACACCACACTTCCTCACCAACCTGCTTTTAAAAGGCAAATGAGCACAAATAAGCAGTATGACTAATATTTACTAAACTAATTCCCTATTTCACCTTTTGAATTTCAGAATTATTTACCTCATGTATCATTTTAATTATTTTTACAGTTCGTTCCCAGAGAACAGCGATACTGGGAAATTAATTAATGGGCACAATAGAAGAACTGTCAGCATTGTTTAAATATAATTTCTGCACTAGCCTCATTTACATGTAGCCCTTTATTCTAAACAGAGGTACTGCTGAATATTTGGTATGAAATTGTTAGTTCATTAAAAAGAGTACAATGACATCCTTTTCTGCAGATATTCATGGGTTATCAAATATACTGAAATACAAAGCTTGAGACAATCATTAGAGCTTTTAGTCCACGGACTTCAAATATCTGAAAAAGCTGTATAATAGTTGTGTCATTGTTTAATTAATTTGCTTTAGCTTTATCATATTATTAGCTTTCATGAAAGTTATCAAATTAATTCTTCAAGGCAGACCTACAGAAAGCAGTAAGTGCTAGTCTACCATTTCACAACTGAAAAAAGTAGTGAGAATACCTCTACACATATATATCAGATATTTATACTGAAGGATTAAAGCAAAATCTAAGTATGAACAATATTAAAAAATAATGGTTGCTTATTCCAACTTCTCAAATAACAAGAAAGTGCTTACTGACACACTGCCAATACATAATTCAAAGAAATGCTCTCATGAAGTATGTTTTAGGCTACATATGTCACTTCCAGATAGAGAGAGGTTCTCACGTGCCTTTTGGGACAAAGCTGGTGGTCAGATTACAATGAACTCTAAAATTAAATACAATAGGTGATTTGAGAAAAGCATATTAAACCATCCAATAAAGATATTGCTGAACTTATTTTCAGTACATAAAAACTCTACAATCCCCAAATTCCTACTTCTGTAAATTAGGGGATGATTACAGCAATATAATATAAAAGTTTTGTGAAGATTTCTGATTAGATTGAATTTATACCAGAGCCTTGTCTGTTCTAAGAAAAACCTACTTTCTTCTTAATAATAACAACAAATAAATTTTCAAGCAAACTATTTCCAAAACCTTTTCTTTCCCTCAAGGAACACACCATAAGAGCTGAGAATGAACAAATATGTCACATGTTCAGTCACATGTTTTCTAATAGGTGGTCTTGTTGACTAAGATGATAAGTAGAAATACCAAAAATACATTTAGTAATAAGCATGAGATATTACCTTCCTTGTTCTCCAAGCTAACAGGTTTAGGCATGACAGAGTTAAATCATAACACAGAGTCAAGAACATCATCCAACTTTCTAGCACAACCATTATCAAGATACTCAAGACACATCACTGTCTGCTTCCCCTTCTCCCATCATTAAACCACATTAAATCACATTCTACAAAACAAGAAACAAGCAACAAAATGCTTAATTTTTGATCACAATTATTCCTATTAGAGGCTAGGAAATAGCTGGGACTGTTATTTTCCTTCATTTGTTGTCCTGCAAAAATCTTATTCATGAAAACACTTTCATTGCACAGCAACACTATCTGAATCAGTCACTACTCAGGGATGGCAATTTGCCTGAATGTTCAATCTTGCTTTGTGATGATGACTTAATTATACCAAGTTTTTTGTGACCATGTGACTGCTTACAGCATTTTGGTCTGCATGCTTCACATTTCACTCAACTTCCATTAAAACAAACTAATAATGCCACTGAAACTAAAGTAGGCAGTTGCTGAATGCAGCAACATCTTGTCTGAGTAAAGAAAAGCACAACATCTGAAAACAATACTCAACAGCTCTTCAGCTCCATCCAGCACAGAGGCTCTATAGTCATGATGGTGCTAAACTGCAGGTTTATAAAGGGGTTTGTATCAAAAGCAACTGAAAAGCCAACACCATTAATCATTCCAAGTATCTGAAAATTGCTAGTCACTCAATATCACAGCTGGAAATGTTAATAATGCAAGAATTTTAATTAAATACATTAAATACTTGATAGCTATCACCAGGAGTTTGATCTTGTTGGGATGAATAAAACTAGCTGCTTCTTTTGTTAATACAAAAGACTCACCAAGCTAATCCAAAAACACTCTTCAGACCACTTCTATTCACATCCACCAACTGCTTAGCACACAAAGAATTAATAGTGATGATCAGGTGCAGCTTTGGTGAACTCTGATCAGAATGAGAGACTACATCTACTACATCTACATCTACTAAACATGACTGCCTTCATTACATTTAGCAAAAATATTTCCTGTGAGTAACACTACGGTTCTGAGAACGCTAAATGACTCCATAGATGCCACAGCCTGCTCAGAACTTAAGTATCTTTCAGGACACTGAATCAAGGCAAGATCTTTGACATAAATCTTCTTAAGATGCCGACAATCAACTGCAGATCAAGACAAAGTCTGCTTTAATAATAAGTCTTCACACCAGACCACTGACTGAAGACAGCAGCATAAAGCAAAAGACTCACTGGGAATGGCAACACCTGTAGAGTTGTTGCAATCTGCTTTATCAAGGTTCTCTGGAGGTTACCTCTGATGCTGCTATTCTTACCTCTGAAAAACAAAATATTTATGTTGACCCTAAAGAGCCTTGAGCAATCATGAGATATTACAACAGTAACATTTTTATACTTTTCTCCATCTCAGGCGTATCAGACACTAACCATCAAGGATTTCCTAGCAGCCACTTCCTTAGAAAAGCTCCTACAAGAATATCCAGTAGCAATGCAAATGAAGCAAAATATGGCAGAAAGTAAGGCAAATTTTAAGGTATTACCACCTACATGCAACTTTATGAATTCTAATATTCCCAATAATGCATTGGGGGTTTTTCTAGAAAACCCTACTCTATCACAAATACAGCACAAGGGCTTAAAAAGCTCTTGCTCTTCAGCAGCTTTGCCCATCCCGAAAGCCTGATGCAACCTGCACAGCTTCGTGTTTTTCCTGTGTGACATGACATCACCAGACTGAAGTTTGAGCTGCTCAAATCTCTTACTGCTGTCAATAAACATGACTTGCTGTTTTCCTTCCAGCTTTTGTGAGCAACGCTGCACTAATCCATGCTGACACTGGAAGGACTGAGTCTGCAGTACCAGGAGCTTGAGACATTTCCAACAGAAGACAAAGCAAACAAGAGTGCCCTCATCACTACCCCTACCCTTAAGCAGATCAAAATAGGACAGCTTTGATCCAAAGAAAAGCCTGCCGCCTGGTATTTTTGACTGAACCCAAAATCTTCAGTTGAAATTCACAGTATAACATCTAATATAGTACTCTGCAAATTCCTTTATCAAAAATATTGACCAAATACATTGAAAGGACAGTGGGACTAGTCCCACTGCAACAGCCTGGACACTGCATTAGATTCCCAAGCATCTCTCCAAATTTTCAGAAGCATTTTACTCATTTATTTTATTCAAGACTTTAAAAGAGTACATAGTGACGTTATAAATGGCACTTTCTGGATTCATTTTTTACTATTATAAAAGAAAAAATATTACATACAATTTTCTTTAAATCTCTCTTATTAAGTTGTAACAGGCAACAAAAAAGCAATCATAAAAAAATTATGCCGCCAAGCTTCAAGATGAATTTTATCAACAAAATGAATGTGAAAAAAACAAATATGCTCCACAGTAATAACTCAGCCTCTAGAAAATTAAAACAGAAAGCAAACAAAGTATTATCTACCCAAGGTGTGAACTTAAATATTTACTTATTAAAGGATGTAGCATCAAAATGTAATTGCTAACGGTACCTGTCCTTCAGCTTTGTAATATTTTTCTCCCATGATTTTGCTTATAGCAATGAAGGCTTTGAATTTTTAGACTTTAAAATCTGACCAACATATCCCAAAATGCTGGAAAGAAGGATGTAAAGCTGTATGTTCATCAAGCATAAGTTTAAGTTAATGTCAATGTTTAATCTCACAAATAATTTAAACTGCAAATATAACTTATTTTGCTACATAGATACAAGATTTTTAATACTGTTTACTCTGTTACTTTGTGTACATAGTGATTTCTTGATTCCAAAACACTCTAAATCAATATCAAAATAGCAAAGGATATTAAAAAAAATTAAATAAAAAATAAACTACATTTAATGCAATTACATACGTTGCAAAAAAAAAAAAAAAAAACAGAAATTTTATGATAATCAATACCAATTATCAAATACCATTCTGGAAAACTGTTTAACTTACTGGTATAAAAAATCTCTGCCATCACAGAATGGCTCTATGGAAGGATGAAGCTCACCACACACTGACAACATCTGTAGCTCATTCCAGCCAAAACAAAAGCAGCACAGTGTGCATAGCTGGAAGAAACATGTTTGAAACAAGCGACGTGCAAAATGAGCTGCAAAACAAAGCATCAGCTCACACAAAGTTATACTGAGAATTTATACACTGAAGACTCCCAGAGCCAGGCACAGTGGCAGAAACAGAGGTGGCAAACTACTGACTGATTCCAGAAGTTTTACAATTTATAGGACTAGTGATGAGCCACTGAAGATGGGTCCTGGCCACCTTTCAAGAATCTGCATTTGACACATGACTTTCAGACAGCGAGGACTGTGTCAGGAACATTCCAAGGGCTGTTAATTTTCCATGTTATCCCATTAAAGCTTGGCCAGCCTTTGAAGGCTGTGAAAATTCACTGCATCCCTGGGCACCTAAACAATAAACCAAATTAATAATCACTTCTCTAAAACAACAAGGTGCTGCAACTATGGAAACAGGTGGGAAGCAAAGGTTGTGAGCCCTGCTCAGTGGGAGCCTACAGGGAACCAAGCAGCAGAGTTCTGTTTCTGTAACGGGTACCGAACCCGAGAGAAAGAGAATTTAAAACAAAAAGAAAAATGAGAAAAAAAGAAATCATAGCCCAGACAGAATAAAAGCCATGAAGAGTGCATGTGTACTGAAATGGGACTCAATACCAATGAGGAAGAGAAACTACAAGTCAGAAAACCAAAAGTATCTTTACCATAGACCTAATTTACATAGCAGATATTCAGAGATTATATTAATAATCACACTTGAAAAAAAATACACTGCAATCATACAAACATTTAGTCTGAATTTAAATATTTAACTGCAAAAGTCATACAGTATCATGAAGCAAAATGCTTCAAATTGCATCTTACAGAAAACTGAACACAATTGGTATTTTTAACTATGAAAATGCTTTACTAAAAAGCAGGTGTTGCCTTGTTTCAAGACAAACCAAAAGCACATAATCGCCAGAAAAAGATTTTTTTCTGAAATATTAAAATAAAGTTATAAAATACTTAAGAGACAACTTTTCTCTGTCTGCAACCTAAGGTTTAAAAAAGTATCACCAATGAAAGTTGTTTACACTTCTCAGAAAGGACAGATTGATGTGCTCTCCCATTAAGACACTGATTTTCCACAGTCTTGATAAATTACTACTAACAAGGAAAGAATCCCATTAGAAAGAAAACCTGTTTATTAACAAACAGGAAGATCATTAGAATTTAAAGGCTCAATCATGACAATGCTACTATTAGTTTTGTGGACTGTTATGAGCACAAATGTGTAAGACTTTTTTCAGCAACAAGAGAATCTATTAAAGGATAATCAGAAGATGCAGTTTTTGTTGAGCTGATTGGTATTTAATAATTTATATAAAACTTCCACAAAGTCTGTTCTTTTACAGAAAGGAGACAGTAGGTGATGTTATCTGGAAATTTTCATCCATAACTTATTGCAAGAAAGAAAGAAAAACTGACTGTATTTAAATGAAAAAGCAAGAAAGCATAGATGTTTCAACTGTAATCTCTATTGTCCTATCTACTAGACCATGTTTCCTGTCCAAAATGTTAATTTCTGCCTAGAATGCAAAACACCTGCTGTATGCCTATTTGTATCTATTTAGCTTATTCAAGGTATTATTTTATTTCCTAAGTCACCACATAAAACTTGCATTTTCAATACTATTTACTGTGTTTCATAAAAGTTTCATTAGAAACAAATTCAGAGCAAATAGAAGTTGGAGGCATAATTTCCATTTATTACTTTTCATAATTTGTTTCATTAGAAACAAATTCAGAGCAAATAGAAGTTGGAGGCATAATTTCCATTTATTACTTTTCATAATATCTTTTCTATTCAGACATATCAACACAATCTAAGGAACTTCTGCCATTGTTCTCAAAGATGACAAAAAATAATCTCAACATGCAATTGTTCTAATCTACCAAAACCAATGGAAAATGTGTTAAAGGTTATGTGATCCAAAGTACAGCAATCCCATGGATATTTACCATGACTCAACTGAAGACATTAAAAAAGATTATTATTTGCTTTCAGTTTGTGGGAGCTGTATTCATTTCAGAAACAGACACAGGAGGTCAGGATGATGTCTCCAGAGGAAAAGTGAGATTCCTTAGGAGCTTCCCTTCAGACAAACTGAAAATTCCAGGGATCACAGTGAACACCTGGAGAAAAATTACAGCAAAGAACACCAGCCAGAGCCAGAAAGACTGATGGGAGGATCAGGAGGTAAACAGAGTTTGATGAAAAGAATCTTGTAGAGGCCAGAGAAGGCTCTGAGGAGTTTTCTAGGATTCAGAAAGTAATTTCTGAATGGCACAGCTACTGTGGTTTGGTTTGGATTGCAGACATCCTTTTGAAACACATTCTCACATATAGTCATGTACTGAACCACGGCCAAGGCCAACCTGAGGTTTCATGGAGCATCCAGGGTCTTCACAGAGCTAGTATATGTAGTTATGTAGTTATTACATGAACTATTCTCTTGCACATGAAAGTCTTCTTGCAAAGTTTTATTTATCTCCTATTCCTTCATTACTTAAAAACATAACAGAAAAAATAAGTCAGGCTGGGAATTTCATGTAATGTTTTCCAATACACTCCCTCTCTACAGGAAAAAACTATCAGATACAAACTATATTAGTTTCAAAAACACTCAGCCAAACTAAACCACAGAAGAGCCTTTGATTTTATCTCAGTCACCTGTTTCATTTATAAGCAAAGACTGCTCCATATACTGCAATAAATTCAAAGTCTTCAATCCGTCTCTTGTCATAAGAAAAATGAGAACGTTGCAGTGTGAAAGATGGGGAAAACTATGCATTTCCATTAATACCTGAAGTGGCCAAACACCTTTGGACTCCAGACTAAAGCAGAATATCATGCCCAATTTCCTTAATTCTGGTGTTCAAAAATAGAGAACTAACAGCCACAGCTCCAATTACCACTTAAAAATGAAGATTTCTCAGAGCTTGGTAAACATTTATGACACAGTTCTTAGTACTCTTAAGTCAAATGGACACCCCTATCTCCCCTCAAGGCAAGGACAGCACAGATAATTCAGAATTATTATCACATGCTCTCTTTCATTATTTGATCTCTTTAAGAAAGCATGGACATGCACAATTGCCAGTCCAACCTCCAGCAGTAATGGTATTCATCAGTAATCTTCTTGTGAGCCTTTACAATGGCTCTACTACTTGACTTCAATCAGCTGTAAAGCTCTTTTATTCTGTTATCACATCAGTGCGAGGGAATGAATGCCAAGGATTGAGTGCCCTCCTAAAGGAGCACAGTTATGCTCCTGGAATAGCAATGAGCTCCATCTGACACTGCTCAACACCTCCTTTCACACTCCCTCACTCTCGCAGAGAAACACAGGCATGACAAAAATAAATGTCTGGTGAGTGGGAATGCTAGGAAACAAATCTACAGAATCATATACTAAATAGAGCATATCACAGTTTAATAGAAAGAGTTGGAAGTTGATAAAAAGGATGCAATTAATAGACAACTGGCAGCAGTTGGGTTCCATTTGTCAGACAAAAAGGATGAGTGGAATAATTATGCTAGTAGTGGAATAATTATGCTACTAGTGAGAAAAACTCAGAATTTTCTACAGAGAATGTCTCATCTATTAATACTCAGCTCTTCTTAAGCACATTTTATTTTTGCTGATGTAAGGACTTAAGCACAAACTTGTTCTTAATAATTTTAATAAAGTGACAAAAACTAGAGGTCAGATCAAAAAATGTATGACAGTTGATATTCTAAGTAGAATCTTTTGGTAGCTCAGCCTGTCTCCTCCGTGCACTGTCTGGTGCTGTGTACATGGCTTTAGCCAAAAGGAGCAGATAAGCCTGATATGAAACCTCTGCAAATATGCCCCCAGAATCTAGACTGCCATATTGACAAAGCTATCAGACAACGCAGGAAAGCAAATAAATTGCCATTTATAACTTAATATTGCTTTTTGAACAAAACCAGTGGTTTTTTATTTTTATTTTTGTAATTTGAAATACATCATCAAAACTCCATCATGAAAGTAAGCTATGCTTTTTTGGTCAGGAAAAATAAAAAGTGCAGTAAAAATAAAAAGTGCATTTTTCTAGCTCACGTACATCAGTGATATTCAGTAATAAATACATTATAAAGTGCTTTTCAAAAATTTATATCTCAATAGTTAATTATGATAAAATCCACTTTCTGACCAGCTATAAAGCAGTGTCTTTCCTCAAGAAAGCTTATTTCTACTAAATATTTTTTAAATATATAAATCAAAATTTGTTTTCACAATGATAGGGAAAAATCTAGGCAGTCTGTAAGATGGAATGGCTGAAAGGAGGAAAGACATCAGAAAGCTGGCGAGAAAACGAATCAACTAAGCTAAGAAAACTTAATTCTTTTTGTAGGACATTCTCTTTTAAATCAACACTAAGTTGCAAGTCCATTAATTCTCTAAAACTTACACTTCATAATCACAAACCCAATGGGTTTATGCTCCTACTTCCTGACATCCATTAAGATATTCTGACTTTCTCCCTTCATTTAAAATGTTTATACCAAAAAGAAATAATCTTCCTTGCATGAGAGCTTATTTAAATTCCAGTGCTGCTCCATAAAGGATGAAGGATGGTGCTGTAGACTGTGAAATGCCTTTGTGTTTGACCAGAAGCAGATTATTTCAATAGCGCACCACGCTCTGCAGTCCATTTTAGAGTGAACAGGAACACAGTGAAATCTCTCTGCTGTGAAGTGTGCCAGCATCAACTCCAGCTTGGAGAACCAGAGAATGACTTTTGTGCCTCTTCTCAGGAATAAGGCATTGATGTGGCAAGAGAATGAGGCTTCTGAACACTGTTTTCAGAACACAAACTGACATCTCAGCACACCAGAGATGCAATAAAACTTAATGAGTGACTCAACTGATCACATTTCCTTGAGAAACTACACTGCTCCAGTGACATAAACAGCAACTTTTCCAGTAGGAATGTGTTAAATAGTTTCCTGCACCTCTCAATCAAGCTTGTAAAAAGATCAAAACTCAGGATGAAGCTCTACAAAACACCTGCCCCAGTGAAAGTATATAGCCAAAATTGTATCTGCAATGGTGCTAGACTTTAGTATATAGTATTTTGGTGGCAACCTTTCCTAGCAATGTAAGGAAGAGAAGTCATCAACAGAAATCAGTAAAGGATAGATATTTTTCTCTGGTTTTTTTAGTGTAGGTGAGCAACAAAAATTTATAATAACATAGTCAGGCAGTTGGACTAGATGATCACTGCAGGTCCCTTTCAAATGAACTATTCTATCCAATTCTACTAATTACATCACTAATTACATCATATCAAACAGTTATTAGCACATGCAGTCAGTAAAACTGACTCACATCTCATGTAGAAATGGGCCAGAAATGACTGCTTCTAACATGGTCAGCCATCCCCTGCCTCCTCTCACAAAAGCATGATACAGAACTGCTCAGATTGTTATAGCACAAGTATGCTTGATTCCTCATGTGCTCATCTTCACACTTCCAAGAACTCCTTCTAAATATGAAGAGTTTTCTGATTCAGGATTTATTTGCACTTCTAAAAGCAATGAAGCAGAATAAGGGCAAGAAGAAAACAAAACAAACTGCCTTGGTGAGTAAACACATTTAATGAAGATTTAACTCTACAAAGTCTACTTTTCTGTTGATAGTAGCAGAATTTTTGGAAATGACACTAGGGAAAAATATTTATAGCAACAAGCTGATTAATCTGAAAAAAAGCTAAGGGGATAAAATGCACAGAGTAACAAATCATAAATTCAAATGCACCTAAAAGAAAACAGATAGTCATTACATTTAAATACCAAAATGAATAATTGTTAAATTCTCCATTAAAAAGTACTTTACAAGACTTATTTACTACAATAAAACTACCGGCAACATTACTCTCACTTTGCATAATTTTCTGTTAATTACTTATGCTTAGCAATATGATGGAAAACCTAATAATGTTTAGTACTTATATAAAGGGACAACCTGGAAGAGAACCGAATTCCAAATGATTTTAAATTACTGAAAGGATGAAAGAAAGTTTTATCTTCCCTTCAGTTTCCAAGGGAAGATAAAAACTTGGAAACTTATTTGAGGGATCAAAGCAGGTTAACACAACTGCTTTATTTAGAAATATTAAAAACAAGATGACTCATCTCTCCCACACTTTGTTCTCCCCACTTCATCCCCGATCCCCTGCTGAAAGAAAAACATTAGGTTTTGTTAGTGCTGTTAAAAAATATAAATGTCTTATCTGTAGAGGAAAACTATCATGATTAAAATTAAGAAATATTTATTTCCAAATGTATTTGCTTCTGACATTTAAACACATATAAAAGCAAAATGCTTCTGATATGAAGAATGTGGTACTAAGTAAGATACAAATTATTTAAAAAGGGATTACTGGAAACAGTGAAGGTCAAAATGGAAGTTTGCTTGAGAACAGGAAAAGGAAACAGTAAAGAGAGGACACAAACAAAAACCAGGTCTTAACTCTATGAGCAATATTAACGCCTAAAGGAAACCTTGAGTAAGTTTATTAACACAAAAAGGTCAACATATCATAATCCTATTAAAAGTAAGAACTTTGATGAATAATTATTTAAAGGCTTTCTTAATTAGAAGCAAAGACACAATTTTCCTATACTATAAATAATATTTTATGTAAAATATTTGTATCCATGTTTTTCTTGACACTTTCTTCTGCTTATTTATTTGTCAGCAAATCAAGCAACCTGCTGACCTGGACTGAGTGAAGAAGCCAGCTCTCCTCACAGCTCTCTTCATATATTTGAAAACCAAACAAGGAAGTTAAATTTTACTACTGTGTTATATTGCCAAGTGCTCAAATAAAATATGTGTGGAAGGAAGAGCAGAAAATATATTTGAAAAGTAAAAGAGGACACATTTAAGAATATATTGCTTTTAAACAAAACAAATTTATATAGAAAATATAGATTTCAATATTTCGCAAAGAAAAATGTTCCATTTTTCTATTTAAATATTTAAATTAGTAGAAAAATTCAATATCAATATTGTAAGCTAAAAAATACTGTAGACAAAGAAATGCTGACTAATTTTGCATATCAACTTTGCATTCCTCAGACCCTAGAGATAACACAAAACATTCCAACCATTATGTGGTTATGAAAAAACACAGTGCCTTGTGGAAGAAAAAGGAGTCTTGAATCACATGGAGTTTGTAAAAAAATTGTAAAAAAATAGCATCTTCTTCAACCTTTCTAACCTGAAGATTTTTTTTTTATGTGGAATATATGCACAGAGTTTCAAATACCAACAGGGTTTCAGAATATATCAACAGAGTTTCAGAGTCCAGTATGGCTACTCTAAAAGAATCTAGGTTGAGCACCTTGTCTTTGAGTAAGGGAAAATCCAAATAAATGCAAGTTTTAGGTAACTCCTTCCCATCCACCAGCATCACAGCACAGAGGTATCTTGATCCAGATATTGGAATCTATTCAATTCCTAATGATAGATTTTTCTGTCACAAGTTTTCTCAGTCCCTTTTTGAATCCACATAACACTCAGGACCCACAGAGTGTTGTGGTAAAGAGTTCAACAATTGAACTGTTAAGAACTATCTTTGGCTTGGACCTGGCACCAGTTTTTAAAAGTGACTAAACTTTCCCCTATACCACACGTACTTTGTAACCCGTTCTACATTCTCCTCTCAATCATTTCTTCCCCTCCAGGCTCAAGAATCTTGAAGGTGCAATTCTTCACTTTGACTTATTCTTGACTTGCTCCAACCTGTTCCATAGGAACACTGTAGATTTATATAATGGCAAAATTTGGGTCTCTTTCATTTTTAGTTCTATCATTTTCCTAAAAGTATTCTGACCTCCAGTTCTTGTTCCTGATTGGCAACACACAGTTCGTGGCCAAAACTATGTACAAGAATATAATTTCCTTTTTCAACTCACATTTTTCCATGTCCCTTTACACTTACCTGAATGGGAATTTTAAGGGCCATTGTATTTTTGTCACTCTGTCTCAGACAGTCTTTCTGCTTTTTTTGGTTTGTAAGTTCAGTTCTATGCTTATTCAGAATGAGTTTTTACCAGCTGCAGGCTTTCCTATTCTGTTACTCACTTTTCTTTTCTGATGACTTGTGATGATACTGCCTAACACATGTACAACCAGCACACATATGAAAAATACAGACATCTGCAGTACTTTCTGTTCATCAACTTAAAAATGTATTTTCATCTGAAAACTTTCAACTTGTTATGTTACCAGATACTATTCTTTTGTTCAGATATGAAATAACTGAATATCTGTTTTGTTTCAACTTCATCTACTGAGCATTTCAAAGTAATTGAAATTGGCCTTTTTTTTAATTTCTAATCAACTAAGTTCTCTCACAGTGAATAAAGGAGAAATAGTGATACATCAAAATACCTTTCCAGTAGTACTTCCCAGAGGCTCACAGTGTCTTCTCTGAATTTATAACTACTCAGCAACTTTATTATGTTTAAACTGATGACAAGAAAAGGCTCACCAATGATACTTTAATTTCAAATTGTCCTGAAATGTGTTTAGTGCGGTTTTTTTATCTGTTCCCCAACAGTAATATTTCTGTGCACCTTTTCTCCAATTCGACATTTTTATAATACATCAACACAGCTATTAATATTTCCTCTGTGTTCAGTCTCTGAAATAATGTGATACAAAAGAAAGCAATAACAGAGTTAAAATAATTAAGTATATCTAAAGTACACTAGGATAAAATGACATGTAGACATATCTTCTTAATCAGTAGGAAAAAACATCACATCAAATTTAGAAATAAATCTCTTATAATGAATCTCTGTTTTAAAATATGACAAACTGCAGGTTGAAAAATTATCACACAGGAAGATAATGTGAGTTTTGTATGAATCACTACTAATCAGCTTTCCTCAAAAAAGAAAGTATCTTTGATTGAAATGCTATATTAAAAAGTATAGAAAATATATACCTTAGTTCTTTTTAAAGTATCAGCTGTAAGTGTACAAACCATATTTTAATTACTGTTGATGAGCATGACATAGGTTTTCTTGTTCATTACTCACAGTTGCATACCAGCTTGCCAGTTAAATCTTTGTTAATATTCTCATTTCTAAATGCTTTGAGTATGATCACTGCTTACTTTCTGCTAGGAAAAAGGCATAAAACACAAGCTCAGATGCTTACTGGGTTTATGAAGAAGAATATTGTCAGAAGGATTGCTTTGACAGTTTGATTAGATTAACACAATCCATCAGCTTGCACAACATACGTTGCTCTTCAAAATGCAGGTATTGCAACTTCCTTAGTGGATGCTAATGCATTTAAATTGAAAAGCACTGGTATCAAATCTTTCCAATGCAAATTTCCATGGAAAATAAATTGAAATACACTGAATGGCATCTGATAATGGTATTTCCAAACACAGGCTTCTCACAAAAGAATAAGCTAAAAAGAAATGAAGCACAACTACCTGTATGTTTTCTCATGAAGATGCAACTATATTTTTAAAATTTACATGGAATTTGTAACTATTTTACATATATGGAAAACTACATGACAATTTCTGGAATTGTTGAGCTGTATAGGTAAAAAATACTACAGCAGAAATTGAAAAATTTGCAAGATAGTCAGCATGGGTTTATGAAAAGCAGGTCCTGCTTGACTAACCAGAGCTCTTTCTATGACAAGGTGACCTGCTGTGCTAGGTTCTGATTTATGGTTGCAAAAATAAATTATTAATTTTATCATGTATTTTATCACGTAATCATGATACAGCAATGTCATCAAATCTAAATATATGTGAATTTTTGTTAACCAAGCACAAGTACTCTGAAATGACTACTGTAAAATGTGCACAGCTTTTCAATTTTTTTCAGCAGATGTTGAAGATGCACTGAGTAACATTAGATACTGACTAAGAGCCATTTAATAGACTGCACTGACTTCCTAATAATAACAAAATGCACCACTGGCCTTGACATAATATCTAATTAACCCAGGATTATGTAACATGGATTGAATCGGGTTATCTCAAAGCTGATGTCAGCATTCACACTAGCAAGTAACTGAAGGAAAGAGATGACAGGAAGATGAGAGCAGCCTGGGTGGAGGTTCCTACAGGATATTGACTACAAACATCTACAAGTACAAACCTCAGAATAAGCAACATGGATATTGGCACCACACTGTTCAAAAACCAGGAAATTTTCCTTTCCATGACTGTAAAAAATACATCTTTAAAACAACAACTTAGGGGTACTGGAGAGAGAGAACATTTTTAATTTCAAAAAATGAAGGAAAATGCAAAAGCTGCAGTTGAAGGACTTGGAAACAAAGGTAGAAAGGTTGGTGAATTGTCAGTGCTGCTTAAAACAGTGGAGAAATAAAAGCTAGCCTGTGTGAAATTAAAGCATTGTGAACCCCTGCAAATTAAAGCATTGTGAACCCTGCAAATGGAATGAACAGAAATCAGAGTAATCAACTAAATACAACTGTGCTTTATTGTCCTGATAAAGTGGGATGAAGTATTCTTAGTGTAATAATATTCAACATTTCAAAATAATAGTGGCTAAATTCAGTATATAACCCACTATAAACATTAGAGAAAAGGGTATTGTTCAACTTAACAAATTGCCAGAGGCACTTTAAAAAAAGAGAGTATTGCTTTTTAAATTCATTTCATAAGTTACCTTCAAATGAAGTTTCCAAATCAATTTTTTGCAACTTCTGCCAGCACACACGATTGAGAAACTTGTGCCAATTGCAACATACAATTCAACTTCTATGTGATTGCATGAATTCGGTATTTCTCAAACATCAGGGTCAATACAAACTGAGAAAGCCATATAAAGTACACTGTTCCTTCTTACAATTAACTTCTTCATTAAACAAAAATCAAGTCCTATTTTTCCCTCCCTACTGTGGAAAAATACAGTTCCACAATTTAATCCACATATCTCCAGCTTGAATCAAAACTTATCTTTCTTCAATTACCACCAGTCACAAATTTCAAAAACTACAACAGCTGATGTGGAGTCAGCATCTCTGAAAGATGTTTCCCACAACAGCTATTTTCACTTTGTAAACTCTTTCTTTCATTGTTTACAAAGTCGTGACAGTACTGCAACACAGCAATGATGCTGAAGGTGTGATTCAGACATTATACTTAGTCTTGAGTGACTGTTTTAAGGACATGAATTTTAGCCTCATTGAAAGATATCATTACTCTATGGAACATTATTGAAGACAACTGAGTTGTGTGAAATGAATCTTCCCCACCAAATCCCATGTACAAGTTTGTTTATGGTTCATTGTACACACAGTGAAAATGGATTATGGTGTAGCCAAAAGGGTTGAACAGAGAAATAAATGAATGCTCATTCACAGACATATATTTTCAAGAAGGTAAATAGACTAGGCAAAATTTAAAACAAAACAGAAGATGGCAGCGTCAAATTAATTCACTAATTTAAAATATGCAGTAATTATTAGTAATAAATTATTTGTATAGTTAATAACCAGTATATTAGCTACATATTTCACCCTTTGTACTTTCACAGTATATACTCTGTTCAAAGATCTGAATAATCAGGACAACTTTATTTCTGAACTAGTGCTCAACTGATAATTTCCATGTTGAAGTTTTTTGTTGTGTAGAAATGTATCTTTACAGATAAAGGTGGCAAAGACTTAGTGGAATAATGCTTACTAAAGACAGCCCAGAGGAGTGCTAAAATCAGATTTCACTTGAAAACCATTTCTGATGCCATATTAGGCATCATTTTAGAACTTCTTCATATTCACTTACAGACTCTAGCATTATTAGCATTATTTCTGTTTCATACTACAAAAAAAAAAAATTCCAACTAAGCACAGAACAGCCAAAACTCATCAGATTTATATACACTCTGAAATAGTAGGAGTTTTTTGAACAGTAGGTTCTGACCTACCGCCTGGAGAACAGAATCTAAATTGGGATAACCATACAAATACTTACAGAGAAAAATGTCAAGAAAATGAATGAACTGAATGATGGAACATCTGAGTAATGACAGAAGAAGAAAATTACATATTCTATTTGATTTAAAGAGATTAATATTATTTGTATTAGATGAAAAATTAAAAAAAAAAGAATAGGAATTGGGCTTTTGGAAATTCTGTGAGAGAAAAGTACAGCACAGATTGTCTGGAAAATGTAAGAGAAAAATATGTTGAACAAAAAAATCCTATGCAGAATCTACTAGAAAAAGTTATGAAATGAGAGAAGCAAGAGCTCTATTGAGGAAAAGAGGAATTCTTGATATCAGTAACTGTTGCCAGCTATCTCAGGAGAACTGTCATGCAGATGCTCTGAAATGTGTGTCTTAACTAAGGAAGATAGGTCAGGGAAAAAAAGCAGATATGCAAATCATCAGCATAAGCTGACAGTGAAGTTGTAAGAAAGCCTCAGATCACCCACGAGCAGGATGGAGAAGGAAGAGTGAAAAAGAACCAAGAACCCCTGTGAGACAGGAAGAAAGGGCAGAATAGCTCTCAAAACAGACAACCAAGGACAATGCAAGTGGCAGAGCAAAGCACAAGACTGTCACGTATCAGGAATACAACAAAGGCCAGAATTTTAAAGAAGTAGTGAACACTACTAGGAGCCAAAGCACTGGAGAGACAAAAGAAGATAAGATTTTTATGATTTCATGTAGTTCTAATGAGGTTGTGCATTCCAGAAACAAACAGTAATTATACCAATTTCATAAGCCCTTCCCAAGGATCTATGCTGCTATAGAGAAGTTATTTTTACTGAATTTTACTGGATTTGTCAAATATTAGTTTGTCCTTACTTCCCCACCCGCCCCCCCAAAGTTGTGTTTGAATCTAGGTATTATGTCTTACACAGTGGAAAAGAGTTAAAATTATCTTTAATATTTAATCGATTTTCTGTGCAGGCTGTGTTAGCTATGGATGTCTTAATAAATTTGAAACAAGGAACCAGAGAACTGTACAACATGTTAGGACCTTTGAACATTTGTTTTTAACAAATGTTTTAACAAACAGGTTTTAACAACAACAAAACATCAGAACAAAAAAGGGAAAGTCAAATGGCAGTAATGGTTTAGTTGCTAGTGCTCACTTCTACGAACAATAATAACTAACACAACTAACTGGAGCTTCAGAAAAGAAAACTAAGTAGATTTAAAATATTAAAGTAAACAGCTTGAAATTGTAGTGTAATCTTAAATGTAATGTAGTCCTAAACCATCAGTGAAGCTCAGTGAGGAGAGGCTCTGTGGGAGGAAGGAGCATAACATTAAAGAGCACATGGATGTAAGAAAGGAAATTTTGCTTGTTGTCTTCTTGTACAGCAACACAATTCTCTTCCAGACTTTGGGCTTTGAGAACAATATTAATTTTAATAAAGCCTTCTTCTAGAAACATTGGCTACTTCAAAGTAGCCAAGGAGCAAAACAAACTGTTTTCAAGACTGTATCTAACATTCTACAAGTATTCTATACTCATTCATCAAGATCCTGATCAATAAAGCACTTGAGATTACATGCTTAAATAAAACAATTCATGAGTCATTCTATTGAAGTCAATGGGATTATTCACATTCTTCAAGCTAAACTAAGCTAAGCATAAGAAAAGTACTTTCTCTCTGCATTCACAATCAACTTTCATTTAACCACAGAAAAATTAACATCTATTTCAACAGTACTGGAAGCTGCCTAAAGAACTTGAACTTAGAAAAACCTATGCTTTGTTTTGAAGTGATATGCTTCCTATGCATATCACTGAGTTTTGATTTGCTGGTTTTTTTAATGTCTAAATATTTTCCTCATAAAAAAGCATGGGTTCTTATCTTTTTCCTTCCCACCCTAAATCTTCCCTGATGTCGATGAATGCCTCCAAAGAAAAATGGACAAAAATTAGCAATACACAAACATATTTCTAATTCACACTTACTGACATTAAAACAGTGGTCAAGAATTTGACATCATTAGTCCTTTTGAATATTATGAAAAGAATTTTAAGTCCCTTTTTGCAAAAAATGCAGAGAACTTCCATTTTGAGATGAAGATTTTTAAATTTGTGTGGCTACCAGCATGCTGTGTACTTATGCTACAAAGCTAATGAAGATGGAGTCAATATGTTCAATGGAGCCTAAAAAGGCATTCAGCTGATAAGCCACTTTAAACCATACATCTCATCAATCACTCTAAATCCCTCTCTAGGCTCCTGAGTTTATTTACTGGGTGAAGTTTAGAAACACAACACAGCAACGAACACAAACTTACAGAAACACACCCCTCTTCTTGCATTTATTTCTCAAACTGAGCCCCACCTCTGCTGCTCACAGCGAGCCCACTGGTAGGAAGGACTGACCAGGAACTTCAGAGTTCTAGATCTGACAGACCTCTAAACATAGAAATTCCCGTGAATTGGCAAGAAATAGGCAAACCCATTCAAAGGCATGCATTTGTGCCAGTTAACAACTTCAGCTGTGAGGGGGAGTCACACACAGAGGCTGCCACGGTCAGTTTTATATCTGCCAGTGCCAGTGAAACTGCAGATCACAGCTGGGAAGCTGAATGTGCACACTGCTCTGAGCTAGAATGTGGTCCTGCAGAAAATCAGGACCCACTTAGTCTGCTTTCACTGAGAATTTGGGAACCCTGTCTCTCCACAAGAAACCACAAAATAAATAGGAAAAAGTAACAAACTAGACTTGGATGATCAACAAAAGATACACATACATCATTATAATTCTACAAACACCATCTAGCTTTTTTCTATTATAGGAGAAAACCTGTGAGCTATATTTGTATATAAAACACTGTCATATATGAATGAGAGTATTCTAAATTCACACTGAAAAGCTAAATTATTGTTCAAGAAATTTGTTTTTTCTCTCTTGTGCACATAATCCTTAGGCATGTCAAAGACTGTCCATAATGTTGTATATATATATGGTTAAAGCAGTGTGGCTCTTTTTTTAACTAACACTCTTACCTTCTTTTCTTTGTGTTTTCCATTATTTCAGATTGCACTTAACACAAGACAAACAATAACAGGTTAGTGACTTCAGTAGTGCTGCACTACTGAAATATAATTGCCTGCCACAATAAATTCCTAATGAGCACAACTCTTGCCAGTGGAAGGTTGCCCTGGCAACAAAATTATTCCAGAAGGTAACTACCCATTTGGTAGAAGGCAATGACACTCAGTTGTCTGACAAAGATTTGAAAACTATAAAAACTTTTTAACTGCTTAAGTTCAACAGAAACTTGATGTACCAGGACTCTCTTGACACAAGAAAATACTGAATACAAAGGGATCGAGAAACTTCCAAATGAATGCAGAGTCAAAACAAGGGCATTATGTTAAAACAGGTAAACGTTTGGATTGCCAGTCTTACAATAAAAAGTTCTTCTCTCACTTGTTCATGTCTTCCTATAGTTCCAAATAACTAAATATGATTTAAACCACACTTTTACATTTACTTTTAAAGAGTGAAATGTGAAAATGTTTTCCTGAATTATAATGGAAGTTGGCAAGATCAAGGCTGGGCTCAGTAGACAGTAGGATGGTGAATTTCACCTCTGAGGTAGGGAGCTAAAAACATTCCCAAGAGAAACCAAGAAATGGCAGAATCAAAAGTAGAGGCATGACCTGAGTACAGCCTCCTGAGGACACTGATGCTTTTTAACCCAGGAGCTGTTTTCTCTTACAGTCTAGGGCAGATAGTAACAAGAAGAGTCACTACCAAGACACACAGTATTTTTTACCTTTATTTCCTAAGAAAATTAAACTTTCATGCTCACATTTTACATCTGGCAGGAAAAGTTATATCCCACTATGTCTGTCTCCCGTACTCCAGAGCATTTAAACTTACTAGCCAGTTTCAAATTGACAAATGCTTAAAAATTTGAAAGACGATCCTACCCACATGTTAGTAATTGGATATTAAATATTCATATGTCCAGACACTTCTTACAAGGTAACTAAGTCAGATTCTAAAATTAGGTTATTGTCAAATGAGAAAGTGTTCATAAATTAAAAGGAAAAAAATAACAGAATAGAATCTGTGTTGTTCAATAAAATACTAAGGGGTCTTGAAAAATATTAGCTTAGTAGAAATGCAAAATTATTCCAAATAGCTTTTACTGGTAAAAAATAAAGTTGGCTTCAAAAAGTTTCAGAAAGCTATTGTGCCACTGAATAATAAAATGACAAATGAAATGCAGTCTGGATATATAAACACAGAGGTAAAAACACTGCAAAGCAGAAACATCTGATGTGATCCATGACATGAACCACTGAGACAGTCAAGTTGGACTAACCATGAACAAATACCTGATGTACTCACCTTTGAGAGGGGAAATGGATTCTCAGCACTTCTGTAAAATTGTACACATATTATTTCTTAAAACTTAACATTAAATGCCTACTTTTAAACAAAATCCCCTTAATCAAAATCTAGTAATGAGTTACATAAATGATATCAAGTAATAAATGGGAAACAAATATGTCTGTTACCATATTGGTCAATAAAGCATGAAGTCCATTATGAGACAGTGTTCATTTTTATTTTCATGTAAGTCAAAGAAATGAAAAGTACACTTCAGCCTTCCTTGAAGAAAGGAAGATATAAATAGTAGTCAATACATCTACATTTTCCAGAAAAAAATAGTGTTTATTTTGGGCAAAGAAAGCATTGGTCTCCTCAATTACGAAAAAAGAATAAAATTCAAGAAGGAAAAAAATGTATTTTTCTAGACTCACTGGCAGGATTTCAGGAAGAAAGATAAAGCTGGCAGACTCCACCAGGAACAGGTGCTCCCTATTGAAGTTTGTCTAAGGGATGCAACCTGAGACATGTACTACCTACCAAGAAAGAAAATGCACTTTGGAAAGATGGCAAATAAGGACAAGCAATCATTCTGATCTAACACTAGGGCTGAAATCACAGCTCTTCTCTCTCATCCTCTCTCCCTTGCACTGGCTGTGGTTCTCATCAGCCTCCTCACTTCCCCAGTGTGAAGAAAACTAATAGATACTGTCAAGGAGCTGAGGGGAACAGAAACTAGAAGAAAAACCTATTTTAGCAGTGAGACAGTAAATCAACTCACCAGTACTGTCAAATTCTGTCCATGTTATTATTTGCCTTTTTCTGTGTCTTTTGTTAATCTTTGTTACTGTTTTGCATTTTAAATGGTAGGATTTTATAAATTCTTTCATTTGTGCCTAATTTTACACAGTAAGCTTTAAGTACCTTGGTAACAGTTAAGTTTTCCTCACATAAGAACAGGGCAATGCTGCTAAAGTAGGACAGCAGGGCACTGTAAACAGTACCTACCCCACCTCCATGGTTTTGTGTTTCCAATGAGTCTGAGTGCATTATTCATGTCAACTGCATCAGCTACTTACTGGGGAGCTGGCAATACAGCAGTCAGCTAAATAATATGAAAAAAAAATGCCTCCTGGCAGGTGAAAATATTAGGCTATGCACTTCAACTCTAAACATTCACATAGCATATGACAGCATGTATTTAGAACTGAAAACTAACATACATTGCTACTACTTTATTTTCCTTTTTCCTTTTCTGAGCAAGTTTTTAGCTATGAAACTTGTATTGGTGTCTCTTCTGTGAATTATGTACTACTGCTATGGTGAGTTAGAGTAATCACAGCACAAAAGAGAGCACAAAAAGGTAATTTATGTGAGAATATCCGATCAGAAGGTAAACACTTTAATGAAAAATACACCCACTCCATTCTACATGAAAAATAAATTAAGTACTTTTATGTCTATGAAAATGCCTATCCTATTTAAAACACCAGTCAGTATAACACCTTGTTATCTTGCATCCAGATAATTCAATGGCATTTTTAGAGACTTTCTTCCAGCTGCAAACTGCCTACAAGTCAAATGCAGTTTGAAATCCATATTAAGCAGTTAAATATACTGATTCTCAAAACTAAACACTGTTCTGCTCTGAGTATTGGTATGCAAGCACTGACATTCAAGTCCTGTATTGCCATTTCTAGTCAGGGATGAAGAACTGGGAATGGCTGCCACCACTGAAACGGCATCGCTTCCTACCCCAACACAGGAGCACACAGCTACACAACCACAGAGTATCTTACGAGTGCCTGAAGAACAACACACATTTTAAGAATTTAAATAAATGAAAATAAAAACTTCAATGGAAACTGACATCAAATGTCTTAGTCTGAAGAAAGGATACTTTCTGAGATTTTATGGTAAGCATACAAAATACTTATCTAGAGTAAGACAGCACAGATGCTGAGCATTGAGGCATCTCTACCTTTTCTAATACAGTATGTTAAATCTTGAGTTAAACTTAGAAGCCCACAGAAGTCACTTTCAAATAGCAAAGAAATCTTTAAAATAGTGTCAAAGCATCCTTCTGTCAAGGACCAAATATAAAACTAATTTGTTTTTTGTAAGTCCATGGAAATGCATTAAACACTTATATAGACTGAATAATTCAGCCATCACACCACTTTGTTTTACCAATCCTTTGTGCCAAAAAAGATGATAACATATAAGATAAAAAGGCAAGATATAATAAAAGATAAAACTCAGGTCTTATGTTACACTATTTTGGTTTGTGGACATGAACATTCATATTTATCAGTTTCAGTTCTATGGATTTAAATTTTAAATGTCTTGGGTATAACTTAACAAGCAATTGGTATTTTGAAAAAATTTACAAGATATTTACTGCATTAAAAAAAAAAAAAAAACACCACCACCAAGGCCTGAAACAAGTGAAGAAGTAGGATAATTCACTCATCAAAATGCAAGTCAGGTTAAAGAATAAATCAAACTAAATACTTACAGCTAAAAAGCTTTCTCAACATATCTTTTGTAAGCAAAATTCATAATGTCTTTACTTTTTCTACTTTACACAGTTCTTCAGAAGACAGTGATGTATTTCAGTGGATTTCATAGATCCAGCTACAGAATAACAGAGCATTTACTGATGTGAGGATTTGGGAGCCTTTCCAAATTTCTCTTCCCCTCTACTCTAACTAGCTCAAGTACAGGTATTTTGGCTATGTTCAATGATTTACTCCACAGACCCTAACAACTGACTGATGAATCCTAAATTAAACTAGACAGAGAATATGACTCCAGCCAGAGGACTCTTACTACCATACATTCCACCACAGAGGTGGGCATCATTAAAGTGTCCAATTCTATTCTCACAAAAGTCACTGGAAGAACAGTAACAAATACCAAGAGACAGAACGCAGTTCCAACACCTCCAGCCAACAGCAGTTATCTCTCACACTAGGAAATACACAACAGCAGACGATTTAAGCGTGTTGTTATTCCCCTGAAAACCCTCTGCTGCAGTTCATGAGAAACTGGGGCCTGCTGTGAGAATCACCAATCTAGAATTTAAGCTGGAAACAGCACAGTATTTATTTTTTCCACTGAAACAGATGAAAACAGGCAGCTTGGCGAAACAAGGCATGGTTTCAGCTTTAATGGGGAAAGAGGAAGACAAAAGAGAGAAAAATGTTATTTTCCATGAAAGCAGCAGCAGCAGCAGATCCTCTCTTTCAAAAGGTGCCACTGGTCTCTTCTCATGGATTTCTGCAGGAAACAGAGCCAGAATGCACTCGGGGTGCAGACATGAAGGGATCTGAAAATTCCACCTGCCTTCCTGTTCCTTCCACATGAAGGAATGTGACTGTCCCACCCCTCCTGAACGCCTCATCTGACACTGCTTCTATGCCATTCCCACATCATGACACACACTGGGACTAGGGATGTCTATAAACAGGGCCTTCAAAATGCCCCGTCCCTTCCCAAGAGCCACAAGGCAGGCAGATCTGAACAAAAGCCTGACATAAACAGTGCAGGGATGAATGCCTGTAGTCCCTGCTGATGTTCCATAACAACATGATCAGTTCACCTTTCTGAACTTAAAGCGCAGGTAAAGCTAATCCTGTTTACAGTAGTTCAAGATTATCAGGGGGTAAAAGTCAGTACAGGCATATCCTAAGTACTCACAAATAGCAGACAGTAAAACGGTGTAAATCTAAACAGAACTCCTATGTGTTCTTAATTTACTGCTTTAGGACACATGAGGTAGCAAAAGCAAGACTGATGATAGGATCATCAGCCTTTGAGTTAAGAAAAGTAGTTAAACATCTATCCAGCCCTTACAATTATTAGTAGGATTGCTCCTCCCATCTGTATCTGGAAAGTTAATTATATTTCTTGCCTTTACTCATTTTACGTGTCTCTTTCAAATCCAACGTCATAGGTCCCTCCATAGCTAAACCCTTGAAGAACTTCTTTAACAATATATCTCTAAATGAGAGAGATATTTTGGCCTATAGCAGGCTTTACAGTTAAAAATATGACAAATATTCAGTTGGTTTTCTTGTTAAATAAAAATATTTAACAAGAAAACCAACTGAACAAACTCCATCTCTGAAGTGTTTTCCATTCAGAAAGCAGCACTGCTAGTACACTGCTAGCTGTAAACAATTAATTCAGAAATCCCAGGCAACAGAATGGCTTAATGACAAGTTGGGTAAAAATCTGTAACATTATTGCTTAACACCTTAGCAAAAACTTTGCATGAACTTTACTGGCCCTTGCAGGTTCATTGCATTTATTATCCATAGTATCAAGGTGAAAAGATCCATATTATAGGTTGCTAATCAGTGTAATACAAGCACGACTGAAATCTGATTAGCAACTTGAAGAATTGCTTGAAGTTGTTTCAGAAAAAGGTGTCTAAGAAATCCTTATTGGTTTTAAAAACAATATTAGACAAGACATGCATACAGAGCAGTCTACTAAATAATGAAACCTAGAAAATAGCACAAATCTGCTGTACCTGCTGAGTCAAATCACAGAATTACTCCTTAAGCTTGTTTAATACACAAAAATAGTCCCCACTCTGCATATAAGTATTCCATTTAGGTATTTGGATAAAAATACATTGAAGAAACCTTGATTTAAAAGATACCCTTGGAAATCTCATGCAAAGACTTAAGTATTAAGCTTTTAAATACTACTTTAAATACTCAGAATTTTTTAAAAATTATAATTAAATAATCAGAATTATTATGGATAAAGATCCCATTGAAGTGCAACTTGAGAGGTGCCTATGGACTAGTAATGAGAAAGGGCTCCTTTCAGCACAGCAATAGTTTGAGAAATTAACCCCAGACTTCCTTTTCAAAGGAAAATTCTCAACATTATCATAAAATCATAGCTCAGAGATGAACTTAAATTGAAATTCTGTCAAAAACATATATTTTTTGGGGCATGTATCAGCAGTTAGCTGGATTAAAGAGGCTAAGATAGATAAGGCTAATTATCACGTACCAAGAGCAGTGCTAGAGGTAGCATGGTAAAAAACCTTCAGGTGCTGGAAATAATGCAGCAACAGCAGCAACAATTATTCAAATGGGGATAAATTAGTTACAATAAAACATTTAAATAGCTCAGTCTTTCAAATTACCAGAAAGTTTTTATAAATAATACATTTTTTACTCTGGAATAAAATGCCAGTTAATAACAGATATCACAATGAGTAATAGATATTATAATGAAACAAAGGAAGCCAAAGAACCTCAGATGAAACCAGTAGCCATGTTCAATTCAGATATTTGTTGAAGATAAACTCTGCAAGGATACCACCTCTTAGAACAGATTAACAGTAGAACTGATAGATTCCTCATTTCCTAACATGTTCTTATCAGATCTGGATATCATCAGACTTCACTGAAACAACATACTGGACTCATTAAATGAAGAGCAAGCAGTTCTTCACCCTCTGTTACAGGTCTGGATAAATGATCTATTAGACATTCTGACATTAAAGTGTATGAAACCAATAGGACATTTCTACACAATGAGTAGATATAAAGACAATGCTATTTAAAGATATTACATCTCTTTGCAAGGCATAAATTTTGAGTTAATCTCTTATTTACTGACTAATACAATTGAAAATTCTTAAGGAATTTTAAATATTGTTACTTTTCCCTCCCCCACTAACTTCAACAAGGAAGTTGTTAGATAAGGATATATAGTTTAAACATATAGTCAAGAATTGCAACCAAAAGCTACTGAAACATCAAGTAATAGAACTAAGAATGCATAAACCACTTTTCTCAAACATCAATTCTTTCTCTTGACAATAAGAAAAGAAATTATTGAGGAAAAATAATTACCACACCAAGAGGTCAGCAACATGGAGTTTTATCCGAACAAACTGATAGATGACATGACAAAGGACAAAGGCTGAGAACTGAAGACTGAAAGCTAATATTGGATTGAGTAGCTAAGCAGATGGACAACAAGAAGCCTAGAACTCAGAATTGATGGAGGGCATTGATTAGGCACAATTCAATGTTTCACTTCTCTGAAGAGACAGAAGGGAGTATTGAGTGAGTGTTCAATTTAATACTACAAACTATCATGACATCAAATGCTTGGCTTTGAAGGGAAGAAGACTGAAGACATTAAATGTTTCTAAGTAGTGATGATCATTGAAGGTTTTTTCTTTTATTATGATGATACTCAGACAACACTAAAGCAAAAGGTTCAAGAAAAACCACTCACAAAGATACTGGCATGTCCAAAACACTTTACTAGAGTTATAGAGGTTTAAAAAAGTACTTACTTGGTATGTGTCCCATAACCTGATGGTACACCGTAAAGGGACTTCTCTCATCAACAAGTTATTCATCCAACGGAAAGCAAATTGCAAGTATTTCACCTCATGCTGATCCAAGTGCCTATGAACTTGTTCTGAAGACAAAATAAATAGGTATTTTACTGCAGCTTTTCTGAAATCTTGAAGTATCAAGTTCTCTGTCTAAAACAATCAAATACTCCTCCAATCTCAAGGAAAAAACTTGTGGTGGTGCATGCAAATTCTGACAACCAAATGAGAACACTCAAAATATAAATTAGTTAAACATTACAATGGACTGATTTTTCTGCCACTTCATAGATTAAATAACTGGTCTGAGTTGCACTATCTTAATAAAATATTGAGATCAGAGTTTTAAAATATACCACAAAAATATACAAAGTTCTAATGTGAAATCATTAGGTACATATATCCTCACTAATTTCTCAAGCTACAAATTTTTTGGGACAATACAACAAGAAATATGGTTTCCAAATAACATAAAGGCCTCCAAAAATAAAATTTTGGCAGTCAAAAAAGAAAATTATTAAATTAAGAAGGTAAAGAAATATAAGGAAAGGACATGTAAAGGTTGCATTCATTTGAGACAAGAAAAAGTGAGATTAATGTGTAGGAAATACAGTGAGAAAACTTAACTAACAGCTTAAATAATTTCTTGGTATTACAAATAAATGCAAATAAAACCAATACAAATCAGTGGTTTCTAAACCAGTACTCTCACACACTGTGTTTTTTGTAGAACACATACCATTTGAAAGCTGTGATAATCACTTGCATGGATAATTGCTAGAGCTAATAGAACTTATCTACTACATGGCTTGTCTATACTGAGAGAATTTTCTGCAAAAAGGATCACAGACATTCTGTTAACAGGCTTTAGTTAACAGGCTCAAATATGACATTAGCATGGTGTAGATGACAAATACTGAAGAAATGCTCATGTCTTATTTTGAACAAATTTATAGCAAGAAGTCTTTGTTAAAGCCTAAGTAAAATATTCCCACTGTCCTTCTGTATACAAATACATTCTTTGGAGATTTTGCTGCCCAGATTACCCCTTTATCCAAATTCACAGAGGTGTATTACCAGCTAAAACAATGAGTAAATGCTCATCTTCCAAAGTTTACAAATTTAAGAAATACTTAAAAAGGTATTAAACCACTAAATTAATTAAAAGAATAATCCCAAGAGTATGGAAGCACTATTATAGGAAACATTACCTAGAGATTAAGGGAACAGAAGTTAAGTGATGTTAAATTACGATAAAGACTAAAGCTGCTCAATTTTTTTCCCCTCAGGATGTATTTTTTGGCTATATGAAAGTCTCGGCCAATATAAAACAGTTTTTCAATATGGAAGCTGGAAGTACAAACCTTTTAGATTTTAAAAGCAATCAAAAATGAGGGCTTTAAAAAAAACTAAGACACAACAACAGATTACTCTAAAGGTTCACTTAACACATCTTGTGTCCAAAGATAACTAAAAACAAATATCAATGAAAATGTATTAAGCCCTGGTATTTCCCCATAGCACTTGTCAGCCGCCCACCTATGGCTAAAGCAGTCTTCACCAGACCTGGTATTTATGTTCCTAAAGTCACACCCTTCCACAATATAAATATAAACAAATATAGACAAATTCTTAAATTGTAAGGCCCAGAACTGCACACCATGCTCAAGGTGATGCTACAGCAACACTGAACACAGTGGGATAATAAACAGTGGGATAATCAAGTCTTTTGGGCAGCTGGCAATGCTGTGTTTGGTGCACCCCAGGATGGGATTTGCCCTCCCAGCCAGGACAAACCAGATCCCTTTTTTCAGAGCTGTTCTTGAGCCCATCCTCTCCCAATCTACACCTGTGCTCAGAATTATTTCATCAAGGTGCAGAACTTGTAATTTGTTTTTGTTAAATTTTTAAATCTTAAATAAATCATTGATGATTGCCCAATGCTCCAATCTAGCAAGATCCTTCTCCAAGGCATCTTGCTCCTCAAGAGTCAACAGTGAACCCCAGTATAGCATCATCCGCAGATTTGGTAATACTGCCTTCAACTCCTGCATCCACATCACTGATAAAAATATTGAAGAGAGCTGGCCTTAGACTTGAACACTTAAGGACATCACTGGTGAATGCTCCCCTGCCAAATGCAGCCTCACTCACTGCAACCCTTTGAGCCCTGCCCTCTGCCAGCTCTCCACCCACTGCACCATTATTACATCATTTAGATCATTAGACTCATGCCAAATGCTGAATTACTATTGTGTGGCTTTGCTTTGGAAAAATTTAGCTTCAAGCTAAATATACTGAAGTGAGATACTGGGTTAAATTTACTATTTGAATGTCACATGTGGATACATACATTACAGCTATGATTTGATAATCTAGTACATCAAGAGGGACACAAAAAAAAAAAGGCAGTTTTATTTCTAAGCAGAGTTACTAACTCACAAAATTTTGTTCTTCACATAGCAGAAACAATTTTCATTTGGTAGTTTGTAGCCATTAAAAGTAAATAATGAAGAACAATAAATTGTGCCAGTTGTGATATTTCAACTATGGTAGTTAATGGGCCTAATGAATTTCTTGAAAGTTGCTTTCTAGTCTAAACAAGTTGAAAAATGGATTACTAAACTCTGTGCTTTATACCTAATTGATGCAAGGCTGGAATAGAAGATGCATTGAGTAAAGAAGCTAATTCTTCCTACTTTGCAAGTAATTGTAAGCAGAAGCTAATTTGCTGATAAAGGTAATTTGGACTGGCATAATCTAAATCTAAATTTTCCATTTCAATGAAAATAAGTATGTATGTGCAATGAACAAGAAGTTATATAATTACTGTCAGCTTTAGGACATGAAGTATTTTATAAAAACTACTTCTACTGCAGTTTCTGATAACATAATTATTTTACAGTTTAAAAACAACCAATTCTTTTATCAAAATTCAAAAGAAACAAAAATTACATTTAGTAAGCTTCCCAACATTTTCAATAAATCTATTTATTGGGTGAAGGAAGTCTTCTGATTAATGACCAAAATACATTACAGTGATGCATTCCAAAGGAGCATACTGTCAAAAATAGGTAACCTGTAGACAAACAGGTTTATTTATAACTATTAATATTTTTATTAATTACACTATTGGTACATTAATTTGATCACATTTAGCCACCTTAAACAGATGCTTCTCAAAGCAGATGGGCCTACACACATAAAATATTTATTCTTCATGTTCAGTGTCAGCATCTCATGCTGTTTCACCAAAGTCAAAATTTAAATCTCTATGATTACAAAATCATGAGCTAAACAGTTAAGGACAGAAACAACCTGTCAAAACAACTCAACTGCTCTCCTGACAGGAAGATGGTGTTAGAACTAGTCCCTAGGCAAGTTTACACATAAGCAAAGAAAAACAGCAAAATAATCTAAGATTATGCCTGAACCGCCAAATTACTGTGGCACAGCATGGTGTTACCACATCTATCTGTACAATTCAACATTTCAGAACATTAGTCTTTTGGCACTCACCTTTATTCCAAGATTCCTACAAATCCTATAGTTTCTGATGTTTGACCTAGTTTTGAAATTTTGAGTATTACTTAAAGTCTATTTTTCAGTCATATTTCATACCCTGAACACTTTGTTGTTAGCTCTTTTGTATCAATATTTTATACTTATTCCATTGTAAATATAAAAAGCACTAAGTGTTAAAAATTATCTGAAATGCATGTAAGCTAACAGTCTCTCATAAAGAGGCATTTTAGTTCAACAAAAGAAAGTGTATATTTCTCATGAAACCCACACAATTTTTCTTAAAAAGTGCAAGAGTAACTGCTCTGATACCAAAGAAAAAGGAAATAATGAGCCAATCTTTGCCACAGGAGCTTATTGGCATTGCCCTTTGCATGCACAATGACTTTTTTGCATTGATCCTTAACGTACGAAAACATGCTATAGAAACACATCAGCACTCCTGTCTTCCATGGAATCATATAATCATTTCAGCTGGAAAAGACCTGTAAGATCTTGATCCTACACCATTAACCTAACACTGCAAAGCCCACCAATAAACCACGTCCCTAAGGGCTCACATCTTTTAAAAACCTGCAGGGACAGTGACTCAAACACTTCCCTGGAAAGCCTGTTTCACTCCTTGATAATCCTTCTGGTGAGGAAATGTTTCCTGATATCCAACCTAAACCTCTCGTGCCACAACTTCCTCTTGTCGTTTCCTCCTGTCCTGTCACTAGTTATTTGGGAGAACTGACTGACCCCCACCTGGCCACAGCCTCCTTTCAGGCAGCTGTAGACAACAAGGTCTGCCTTGACTCCCTTTTCCAGGCTGAACAGCCCCAGGTCCCCCAGCTGCTCCTCATCAGACTTGTGCTCCAGACCCTCCACCAGTTCCATTGCCCTTCTCTGGACACACTCAGCACCTCAATGTCCTTCTTATTGAGAGGGGCCCACAGGATCTGAGGTATGGCCTCACCAGTGTTGAGAAAGGATAATCACTGCCCTGGTCCTGCTGGCCATGCTGTTTCTGATGTGAGCCAGGATTACATGGGCGCTCTCGGCCACCTGGGCACACACTGACTGATGCTCATCCAGCTGCTGCCAGCACCCCCAGGCCCTTCTCTGCAGGGCAGCTCTCCAGCCGCTCTGCCCCAGCCCGTAGTGCTGCAGTGGCTGTTTGTGACCCAAGAGCAGGACCTGGCACTTGGCCTTGCTGAACCTCACACAACTGGCCTTAACCCACTGATCCAGCCTGTCCAGATCCCTCTCCAGAATCTTCCTACCTCCAGCAGATAAACACTCCCACCTGACTTGGTGCAAACTCGCTGAGGGTGCAATCCATCCCTATCTTACAGCTCCCACATACAGAACCTTGCAGTCCAAAACAAAGGACCTTGCCACCAGCCAATGATTGCTTTCTTTTGCAGTGCTCTATTTGTTGAAAGCTAATTTTTAATCTAACTTTCTCTCCTAAATAATTTCTACATTGCTTAAAGCCAGGATATTTGTGGGATACAAAGGTTTGGAGTAAAATCTCAACAGCAGATGTTACCAGAAAAGGGCTTACAACCCCCAATATAAAATTCTGAGAAAAAGTAATTCTGTCAAGACCACAGCTTAGCAGTGAGTTATTAGTAGTTATGTATATTAACTTATATTAATATACATTAATTGCAAAAGGAGCTCCTGATGATTGAAGAAGACATTCTAAAGATCATAAATGTGCACCTCAAGAAAAGACCTCATCACAATACATAGTTCTACTTCAAGTAATAGCAGAGATCCAAGTCAAATATTTACATGCTGATTATATCTTGTTCCACAAGTTTATTTTTTATAACTGGTTAAAACTGTCCACTGTAAAAAATTACAACAAAAGCATTAAAAAATACACTGGAAAGTCCTAAAAATGAAAATATGACTGGCAGAAACACAGAAGTATTGCCAATTACATTCTCCTCATGACCTACAATTTAAAGACAATGGTCTATTTAAATTGAGCTCACTAAACATATAGCTCATAGCTATGACTGAGAAGCATCTTCATCATAACAAAATATATGGTCCATATGCTGATAGTGAAAAGCACAAGAAACTGATAACAAAGCAAAAGAAGAAAATACTAGAGGAGGGAAGGAGGGAAGGGAAGGCCTGGTTCACTCATGGAATCAAATGAAAGTAACAATTCTGCGGTATGTAACACCAAATGGAGGAAAATATTAGGAAAAACACTTAGTAGTAATCCAAAAAGATCTACCCTTCTAGCTAAAAGTTAAGAAAAACTCTCATGTTTGCAGGTGGTCCTCAACATTCCAAGTGCAACAAACAACAGGGAAAAACATATGTTTGATGGGACACCTCTGGGTACCATCACTGGACTTCTCTAGCCTCTTCTTCTAAATCATAACTGTACGAATTCATAAAAGTGTTTATGCCTGACACTTTTTAAATCCCCCATCAAGTGAAACATCTCTTTTCTTCCCTTTTTTCTTTTTTTATTTTTTAATTTGCCATGAAAATAGTAAGGTTTGGCAATTTAAAAGTTTAAGTACTTACAAGTACTCAGGAACTTACAAATTACTTTACAGTCAGGCTCAACTCTTGGTAAGGTTTCTGAACTCTGTAATAGCATACAAATATAATCTCCACAGTAAAACATAAAAAATATTATTTTAAAGATATATCAATTAATTATAATGCCCAGTGAACAGCACTTACAAGTGGATTAAAGTATAATACAGTAATTACAACCATAAAATCAGATATAAAATAACTACTAGTGAGCTAAATAAAGTAGCTTTATTAAAATGAGAAAGAGCTTTGGAGTGCAAATTAATTAAAACAATTATGAAATGCTTACAAGATTTTCTATCACTTCAGCACCAAGCTGACATAGAAAGATGGACCAAGAAACAAGGTCCTTATTAATCACACATTCTCAACAGCAGCAGTAAGGTCTAAATAAATTCTAATAAAATTCTATGTCCATTTCCAATTCAAAATGCTTTCATAAGGCTAAGAATACCCATTTTGCAACTCTTGCAATTAGAGCTCTTTTTTCCAGATACTTCAACACAATCCTAATTCAAAGTTATTGGTGTCTGTAAAATGTTTTACAGTATAATTAAACATGAACATAATTTTGCACATATAATTATGCATTCTTCAACCATCAACCAAAAAATCATTAGCATGATTAAATACCTAACAAAGATAGATCAAATGTCATATATTACCACAGTCTCATTATCAGTTCATTGTATGAACACCCAAGATTCAAATTAAAAACCAAATTAATTAATCTATATCTATCACATATATTGAACAGATAACTTGTTCTGTGAGTTCTGATTAAACAACAGTAAGTGGATTAATAAGAAAAAGTATTAGTCTTGGTTGATATTTTGTCTTTCCGAGAGTCAGATTTTCCAAAAGAAAAAAGCAAAACTATTTTCCCTGCAGTTTAACTGAATGTCCTTCAGAAACTGTGGAAGCATTAAAACTACTCATGAGGTATCTCTAAATACTTTCTGCCTTAACTCGTCATATGAAATGAAGTTCTGAGCAGAATTGTGAAACGTTTGTGTTTAGAGCATTGGACAGCTCTATGGGAATAGGCACCTTTATCTCCTGGGACAAGAACCTGCTGAACATCCACACAATACTCAGAGAAGAAACTGCAAGAATCCCAAGTGAAGTCTGGACATTTAAAACTTTGGCAGCCCATTAAAGAAACACAGCTCTTAAATAAATTCAGACTTTTGAAAGGATAATCCTACAAGTACTAATCCTGTTCTAAGGAAGGATGTTTTATAGACTTCTCCAATTAAATAAGAAAACGTATTAGATATAATTTTAAGAGCTTTATTAACCAACCTTTTAGACATTTCTACAGTAAATATTTCAAAGCATGAGAAGTACACAGAATGGTACAATAAAATAAGCCTTTCCACTGTGGTTAACAAAAATGCACACAAAAATGAAAAAATTTCAACTGAATACATTTCACTAAGAACTTGATCTGCGCATATTTACACACAACACATAACTATGTGCAAGAGAGTTATATTTTAAAATTTTATGTGAATAGCAAAATTATGCAAAATATGAATTTAAGGCCACAACATGAAGGTACTTTATTACAAGTCCTTAGTTCTGGCATCATCTACAGAACTTAAGATAATGAGCCAACCAAGACATTTGTAACCTACGAGAGAAATAAGTAAAGAAAGTATGATTAGTGAAGTCAAGATTTATTTGCTCAGAACATTAGGACAAGAGGCATTATCTAATTTATCTGTCATTTCGTGTGAATGAAAACACATATAAAACATGGCAGCAAAAAGAAAAATAGGACTTGTAAAATTTTTTAAAAGAAGATGGTTTTAAAAGGTGAGATAGCAATTTAACTGCACTTAGGAATAACTAACAATATTTCTCCAAGCAATACTATTCAGTATTTATTAAAAGTCATTCTTTTAAGCAATCCAAATATAATAACCTAAACTTTGCACTAAAACACCTCTTTAAAAATTTTTAACTTTTTTTATAACAATAAAATGTAAATAAACTAGAAATTGTCCCGATGAAAACATCCTATATAGGAATAGCTGTGGTAACTCTCCAAAACAGATGATGAGAAGATGCATTCACAGTGGAAACAGCAGAAATTCTGAAATTTTATTGAACCTTTGAAAAATGCAGCTGAATTCCAGAGAAATCGAAGTCTTCCTTACGAGCAAGTTAAAATGCAGCACTCTTTTTATGTTCCTAGGTATTTTTCCATTACCTCAATTTTGAAGAGAAGGGGGAAAGTATATACAGCAGTTGTAAACTTTTTAACTATTATTTTCAATAATTTTCTGCATTTTTCCATCTCTTGTTACTAAAATTCAAGGGAAAGTTCTACAAAATGATTGGTGATTTATCTACAAATGCTCAGACTTCTCCAAATGGCTACCTCAAACTCTCACGTAATTACCAGCTGTCTTACAGTAAATTGAAGAAGCTGAGACTCTTCCAGCCAAGTGCTAAGCACCTGTAAATTCTGGAAACACAAATCCTGAATAAGTTTGGGCATTCCTATACTGTGTCTGTTTGATTTCAACCCTAAATGAAGTAAAAGTGGAAGATAGTATGACCTTTTGCATGAGTATGACCTTTTACAAACCATGAGAAATGGTTCATCATTTAGAGCAGAGAAGCTCTGCTGGCATTACAGGAAACAGAAAAGATAATAGGAAACAGAAAAGATAATAAGAGATTCTTTGTATTATTGAGCTATCTATTGATTCTCCCTCTCAGTTTTTTCGTATAATTCTGAGAAAAATCTGAATGATGATGACAAGTAGACTAATGAGATTGAATAATGTTTTATCTTCAAACTCCATCTCATCTATAACAACATTCCATTAGCAGACCAAAAAATTCCATTAAACACAATTTGTCAAAATTATTTTCTGGAGTTTAAGCAGAGAGATTATGATTCAATTAAGAGAGTATTTTGGCTGTTTGAAGTCCTCTGCAATATTCTGGAGTGTACACACAAGGACAGTTACTTTGAGGGGAGTTGTGATCCATAAGGCTGGGTTAATGAAGGTTGCTTGTATCACTGACATAATGCATTAGCACTCTCCAAAGCACAAGCATCACCTTTCATATACTGGTAATCCATTACTATTAGCAAAAAGGCAGTACAGGCTCCATCCACTCACACAGCTACTTACTACATCAAGATTTGCTTCACTGTGCAGTTACCCAGCATCAAGAAATAATGTGACACAGTACCAACAGGAATATTATTTTCTTGCACAGTAACCTTAATAAGCACTTAGAGTAAGTACAGCAAAAACAGATCATGAGGAGCTTTTCTAAAACGCAAAGTCACTGAATTTATATCAGCCATACATTTCCCTTTAACTGAAGTACAGCAAACCCAGAATAAAAAGACAAAAGCAAAAAAGAAATGAAGAGTAAACCACAATATTCAATCAAACTATGTCACGATTCCACCAAAAACCCAATAAATTCAGGATCCCTTAGCTGAGGCATCCAAAAGGTTATGACTGCAATACACAACCACCATTGCCTAATTAACAACCAAAACTTTATTTTAATCTTAGACATACTTTGGCGTGCTTTCCTTGAGAAAGAAAGTAATTGAGTGGACAGTCTTCAATACAAAAAGAAACAGCCCAAAGAATAACGAAAAATGTGTATCTTTATGACACAAAACTTTTAACTGGACCCTTGTATTAAAAGGTTGTGATCAGCAATACAAAGTCCAGCTGAGAACAAATTACTAATGATATCCCTCCAGAGTCAGCACTAGGGCCAGTATCTTTGTTAAAAACTAATGATAGCATAGAATACACTCTGTGTTTGCAAATGATATGAGATTGGGAAGGGTGCTTGACACACTGAAAAAGAGGGCTACTATTTAAGGAACATTGGCAAGCTAAAGGAATGGCCGAGAGGAATCTCAGAGATCCAGGAGAGGCAAGTGTCCTCTGTTTGGGATGGAAGTCTCATTCAACAAGCACTGACTGGGCACAGCTTGATGGAAAGCAGCTCTGCCAAGAGGGACGTGGGGTTCCTGATGGACAACAGGCTGTACCCAAGTCAGGAATGCCCTTGCAGCAAGAAAGGCCACGCATTTGTTGGGCTTTTTAAGCAAGAAAGACAACAACAGGTCAGGGGAAGGGATTCTTCCTCTGCATCTACCACTTGGGAAACCATGTCTGGCACACATGAGCAAGCCCAGTGGGAGGCAGAGGAAGCTGGAGCACTTCACACATGAAAGGAGGCTGACAGAACTGGGTTGATCCAGCCTTAAAAAGAAGCCTATGAAAAGCTGCAACTACCTAAAGGGAGCATGCAGAGAATGTGGAGCCAAATTCTTCTCAGAGGTACACTGAGATAAAATAAAAGGTAGTGGACATAAGCTCCATTTTTAAAAACAATTATTTATATAAAAAATAAAATGACAGTGGAAGTAGTCAAACTTCTCAAACAGTTCTACCCAAAGAAGCTGCAGAATCTCCATCCCTGGAATCACTCAAAACTCAACAGGGCAAGACTCCACAGAGCCTGCTCTAAATTGGTCCTGTCCCATTAGACAGAGTCATCCAGGCAAGGAAAAAGGCTTGGAACACTGACTTCCAGAGGCCCCATGTAACCTAAGCAGTTGTAAATGTCCATCAATATTTACTAGCAAACACTCATGATATCTACTAAAAACTACAAAAAAATTATAAAGACCTCACAGCTCTATTTCAAATTAGATAAAAAAAACAGGAACTCACACTTTACTCTCAGTTGCAAAGGATAATCAAAGAACAGGATAAGATGACACAGCTATTTGTTACAACTGACTTATTTTTTTAAAGTGTGAAGCTTTAAAAATAATGCTTCCTAAACCTAATAATTGAGAGAAATTATTTAACTATATCCCTAAAGCACTGAAGGCATAAATAAGACTTCAGCATTTCTTTTTTCCTTAAACTAAAAAATAATATATTGTATTATGCTTAATATTTTTATTCAATTGAACAACAAAGCTGACTATCAGAATGCTATTTCTAATTTTAAAAACTTGGTTAAACAATTTGTTTATATAAACATTCATTGACCAAGTTAAGGAAGTCTATTTATAGGAATTTGAATTATATACTTCATTTAATGTATAATAATTTGCTTCTGAAATGAAAACATCAATTGATGCAAGACTAAAACTACATATAAAAATCACATCACAAGAAGTTAGAATATTTTTTAAGCAACAAAATACACTGATTTAACTATATTTTAATATAAATATTTAGCTACCCAATATACAGAAATATGCCCTTACATTTTTCATATTTACTGGCATTTTAAAAAAATATATCAATAACAAAAATTTTTACATACATTTAAGTTTATAGTGAAATTTTACACAAACCTTTTTCTCCTGCCATTGGTTTGTGATCATTAAAAATACCTTAATATCCTAGAAAGCACAGAGACCATTATAAAATATTAAGGATGTACACACAAGGAGGCAAAATCTCCTATGAGTAGCACGGGCACAAAAAAACCCTTCACTATATGTAACAGAACCAGGGAATTAATGTTTCCAAGAAGATTATCAAATATAAAGCTACACAAGAAATATTTTTCTAAGTCATCACTGCCATGCTAGTGTTGCAAATATATGCCCGGTTCTGCTTCGCAACATTTTGTTAATACTCTGTTCATTAATTTAACAAACTATCAAGAGATTATGTTTAGAATGGGCAAGCATTATCTCTTGCATTTCATTTAATTAAACTCTGTCCTAGCTATATGACAGTCAGCATTTCATAAAGGAATTACTTTAAGGATGAAGGTAAAATATTTCAAAGTGCGCTGCTTAAACATGAAAGAATAATCTAAAATTACCCCTGCACATACTGTAATTTATCTATAAAATTAAAGATGTTATTTCCAGAGTTCATAATTAATTGGATTCCACAGAGAAATTATGCAGGCATTCCAGATAGCAAAATGATGCACAAAGGCACAAAACATAGTGCCGAAGGACAACCATAAACAACCACTGTGACTTGCTGCATTACAACAACCATTGAGGCTTAATGGGAAATGAATACTGGCTGCCTTTTGTGTGTGGTCATTACTCTGCTGCAAAGAAATTGCCATTGAATTTTGATTATATTGCCTTAATAAAAAGTAATGAAAGAGGCTCATGCTCTAGTGGCTTTCTTTTAAATGATACACGACATGATCCGCAAAGGCCAGCGCGCCACAAGCCAGCGATGACACCTCACCTGAGGAAGGTGATGTTACTGCACCACTGCAGGTGACTGCAGTGATGTTGGCTTTTCCTGCAAGCATTTTAACCAAACACTTTCAGTGTAACATCAGTTGGAAATCAGTTTGCCTTTGAGACTTACCATCAATCCGACTAACAAGTTCTTCCAACATCTTCACTTTCCTTTGGATTCCTGGCTGTGCAAACGTGTAGTTATCCTAAAGAAGAGACCACATACAAGTATTAGCTGCAGAAAAGCAAAAAAGGTTTCTTTTCTTTCAATTACTTTTCTTAATCCATGTATTTTTCTCTGTTTTCTGATGGTGTTTCTGTTTTGTGACTACATTTCCTAGGTCTGCTTCTACAGTAAAATAGTAAATCATCACACTGTACGGTTCTGTGAGTCCCCACCTCTAACAGCATATTCTGTATAGCTATTCCTACATCAACTGATCTCTACTTGCTAATCTAGTGAAGTTACTTTATTGCAGAAATTCAAGTAGCTTTAAAAGGCCCTCATCTTACATGCCAAAATGTGCCATGTTAGATATTTTTAAGGTGATTTTTTTTCTCAGAAATTTACAATTCTACAAATAATGTAGGAAATATGAAAATTTAGCCTATAATCAGAGGCAGGGAAATAATTTGATCTTTTGAAGTACAGAGTAATAACTTCAAGCAGCATAAGAAATCAAAAGTCTGTTTTAATGTACTTATAACTGTTCTGAACCCAAGATTGCAGTTAATATCATGAATCAAAATCTAACACACAAGCAATGTAGCTAAAAGGGCATTATATTTGCATATATTTCTTTGAATGAATTAACTCTAAATGGATTTTTAATTTGTGGATTGCAGCTCTATAAAATAGACTTGAGTTTGAAATAATGAGAGCAAGAAAGATATCTCTGCTTGAAACCAAAAGTGATCAATCTTTTAAAATAATGACATTATTCAAATATACAGCAATGTTTCTGAATATTTAATTGGCAATCCCTCCATTCAGCTCTTTTTGTTACAGCTGTCTTCCTGTGGTTCTTGAGAGATTCAAGAAAAGAAAATTATACATACATATTTTAAAAGAAAGTTGCTATGTAGAAGGTTTTTTTGTGTAACCACCACAAGCACAAAAATTAGAGTATTGGATGTTTTGCCTCAACTGCTATTGTTTGAGTAATTCCTTTATCAACTGGAGGTAAGTAATCCCAAAATATTAATTTTTCTTGACTTCATTTCAACTTTTAACTTGGTCTTAGAGTAGAAGAGATGATTATCTGTTCATATGTCTTATGTGTCAGTTAATTTTTATTTTTTCTATTTAAAACCAAAAAAAGTTCTCATTGACTCTCTTGACTTTATTTACATGGATGTTTTAAGGTTTTATTTGACTTATGAAAGTAAACCACAATTTAATCTTCAAATTCTGTAAAACTGCTATAAAGTGTGAAGTCTAAAAGTTCACAAGGCAAAATGATACACTAATAATCCTGTAAATTAAAGTAGTTCAGTCTATAAGCAATTTACAGTATCAAAAAGTCTACTGTATGCTCTGATCACTTGTAACTGACCACAATAACAGCCATTTTAAAAATTATAGCAAATTTTTCTACTAGTTTAGCAGTGGCCCTTTCACAATAATTAATATTAGAACTCCGTGTATAAACTAAAACAGTATGGATAAGGAAGCAAGAATAATTCCCTGAATTTTTCAATTTTTTACAATCACCAAGTAAAATGTGCAACACCTTCAACTTGTTGACATTATTTCACAAACAGAACGTGAGCATCCTTTTTAACCTTTTTAATGCAATAAAGCACCAAAATGGAAAGAATGGAAAGACACACAGAATTCAGATCTATTATACTCTCATTTCAGGAAGACAGAAACTATCCCATGCACTAGAACACTGCCTTCTACACAAGTCTGACAGACACCTGTATTAGTAATGGATAATATCCAAGGCACAGAATCTTTAGGAAATAATAATCACTTTCTTTACAGAATGTACTCTAACAACAGAAACTGTATTCACTTTTTTTTGTCGCAAAATGTTTGTTTACTGTTCTATTTATTTATTTAAACAAAGTTAACTGGTATTTCTAGAAGTAGTACTGCACTCAAAGTACAGCAACATAGTATTTAATTATTTCCTCTGTAGAAGAATTCTCCTGTATGTAATACTGAAAGTCGACACAGAGTTAAAACACTGGTGCTTCGATCATTAGTTTCTCCCCAGGTAGTGCAACTCTTGACTGTGATCTATGAATCTGAAACTATTTCTCAAAGCTTAATTTAATCCATACAAACCTGGAAATGCAACCGAAAACTGCCATCTTGGTTTGAAAACAGGTAAATTTGCTTTTCACTACATTTGATCTTTTGCTTATTTATTTCTCTGTTCATTATTTCAGCCGCAAATGAACACAGCTGGGGGTCACTCTTCTACTTGTGTTAACTCACCTAAACTGGAAAGATCTCTATTGGATTCCCCAGCACTCTCTTCTAATTAAACTGTGTTGTACATATGCCCTCCTATGACACTTGTAGTTGACTTCCTAGAGTTTGTGAAACTGTGAGAAAGACTTTGTAAATGTAAAGGGTATTCTGTTACCCACTATTCTTGCTCCTTTTTATGCTTATCAATGAAGGAAAAATAGTAAAACAGAAAAGACATGCTAAAGTCACAAAATCCATTAATTACTGCTCAGGGCTGAGTCAAGACAATTATTTTCTCAATTACTTACCACTATTTCAGAGATTGTCTTTGCTCATTATGGATGGTCAACATTTCAAATGAGGAAATATTAAAAAAATCAGGATGAAAACTAGGAGTTCACATAAAATATCTCTTATTTCCAAACACTGTTCTTGACAGTGAGCATTCACATATGACAAAGTATGTATTTACACCAGAACCCTTATAAACATAAAAATTCATGCACTGGTGTGCAATAAATATCTAAATTCCTTGATGTTCTACTCAGATAGGTTCCAACACACTTTCAGTGAACTGTGCTAACCTACTTCACAGCTGAATGGGCATAATATCTAGTTCAGACTGACACATAATTAGTTTACCTTACAATACAGAAGGTTAGGACTTTATGTCACAAGAGATCTAAACTTGCATCAGCTTCAAATCTTTGTGTTAAGTCTGTACTTATTCTGTAGAAACTGGTGTAACACCCTACTTCCCTGCAACTACAACTAGGTCTGGATTTCTCAAAAACTGGTTGCTATCATTTAAAATAAAATAATAAAATTATAGGCTTCACAGAATATTTTAAAAACTATTAAGCAATTCCTTACTTTTTTAAGGGTAGAGAAATGGTAAATGGAAGAAACTTGGAAAAATGCTCAAAACAGATTTAATTAGGACTGTCCTCCCAGAGAGGGCAAGGGGGAGAGAGAGAGAGAGAGAGAGACTTCATAGGCACTGGCTGAAGAAAATCCCTTATCTTTTTCTACGTGATGATGGGATCATTTTATAAGAAGAAGCAGCAAGCTGAAGAGGAATGGAAAACAATCTTTCATGACATCACGAAAAAGAAACAGAGCCAGCCAAAGTAAAAGAAAAAAGCACTGTCAGTAATTTGACATTATGACTGCAGCCAAGCAGAGGTGCAGGTACAATGCTTCTCATCTTTTCAGGTCATACACCAACAGTTCACCAACAGTGCACTGAAGAAAATATCAGAAACATTTCTAGAACCAAATGGAAAGTTTTGACACGAGGTGTTCATTTGTTGTTTGCTCATGTTTCATCAATGAGATCAGAGCTTTTAAATATAGAGGATACACTAAGCAATCCATACAAATCATACAGACTTGGATGGCTATTTTCTCTACCAATGCATATTTAAGAACTGCTATGCATCAACTTAGTATGTTGAAGTATAGTATCACATGAACAAATGACAACTGAAAGAAAAAGGTTTTCTTATCCTCATTATGTCACAAAGAGATCTCCTGAATTCTTCTTTTTTACACATTTAAGTACTTCATTCACATATTACTGAATTCTCTAAGCAAACTCCTATTAAAAATCTTGGTTCATCTTGCTCAGCAAGTTATGCAAAGAGATAGGGGCAGGAGGGAGGGAAACATGACACCAGATAATGATAGCCACGATGTATATTTACACTATCCATGGAACCACACTTCACCCAAAATGTTTCTAAAAGATTGAGATTATAATGTAAATTCAGTCCTGAATATAGCTCAGGAGAGAGTGTGCACACACAAGAACAAACACACAAGTGTGCTGAACTATGCTGTTAGCACAGTCCATAGCATGTTCCATTATTACTCCAAGACACCTTCTTTAGAAGAAAGGGTCTGTCAACTGAGGTGTTCTCATTCTCTGAAAAAAATCCCTTCACCCAGGATTTTTCTCCTGGGAAGCTGAGAAGTCTCAGAGAAAAAGAAAACAATTCTTATCTCATTTTCTTCTCCTGTGTTTTGCTTCTCTGGAATGTGTTTGGCGAATTTTTACCCCCAGGTGGTTGTTTCATTGGATTTTGGTGTGAGTTTTTTTGACTCTCTAGCCAATCAGGGCCAAGCTGTGTTGAGACTCTAGAAAGAATCATGAGTTTTCATTATTATCTTTTTAGCACTAGGTATCCTTTCTGCATTCTTTAGTATAATATAGTATTCTTTAATATAATGTAGTATTACAAAGTAATAAATTAGCCTTCTGAGAGCATGGAGTCAGATTCATCATTCCTGCCTTCATTGGGACACTCCCAGCAAATACAATCGTCAACCATTACAACTATTAAGCCTGACTTTTCAAAATGCAACATTTCCTAAGTAGTAGGAAAAATATTTACAAAGCATCACAACCCAAAATTTTGCATAAGAATGCAAAACAGTATCTTACTTATTCCTACATAACGGGACAAAAAAACCAACAGTTTATTAAAATGTAGGTACTGTTTCTCCTGTTGGAGTAGCATCCACAGAGTCAGAACAAATGATCCAACCTTCTACTGGTGTAGTCAAACCTCAGTTTTGCTCAAGTGGATGTATTATAAATTACAGAAACTGTTAAAGTGGCAATGACAAAAGTGCTCAGAGTACATTTTTGAATTACAGCATAGGCCAGGCAACAGTTCAAATCTGGATAAGAGCTAGAAATCATAAATACAGACTTGTACAATTCCAAAAGCTGATGCTGCAAATTTTAGGTAGAGGATAAAATATTTTTATGCTGAAGTATACTGATAGTGCAGTATATTTCATCTACTGATTACAAATAGATTTGTTGTCTTCCTGAAAATTTTACTCACAGTGACAGGCCAGAAAACTGCACTATTATGCAGAAACTTGTGCAGGAGTTCAATCAAAAGGTACAAAGAAAGCTATATTTGACCTATTCTTCCTTTCAAATAAACCAGGAAGGTCCTATGAAGAATTTTTAGAAGTCTTACTTCTGCACATTCTTCTCAACAATCGAAATGCATGTTCATGTTATTTATTTGATCCAGCTTTCCAAGCACCATTCCTTCCATCCATCCATGCATATATAAGTAACAACTTTCCATAACCCAGGAGTGAGAAAGAACTCTGCAGGATTCCCCTTAAAGGTCATAAATCTTGCCATTTTATCAGACATAGAAATAGCTAATATGTACCTCAGCATACTCTAGTCCCTGGATATGAATTATCTCACTTTTGTTCTAAAAATTACCAGGCCCTGATAAATGATTATGTTAATATTTTAGTGTTATTTTTAATACATCTGGTTAGATCATTATGCATTGCACGTATTTCCCCTTTGGTTATTTTATTACCAGTATACTCGAACTTAAAATGAAAAGTTATACTCTATTTTATACATGAACATTACATTTTCAGGTGGCACAGATCAATGTGAACTTTTTACTGGAATGTTAATGAGACACTGTTGAAGAAAGTGTTATAAAGGACAATTTAATAATAAAAAAAAAGAAGTTAATAATCTGGATATATGGGAATGTCTACTTAATTACATGAGAAAAATACTCATGGGATAATTCTTGTTTTCCCATATGAACAGCCACAGATGAAAATACAAGAATGTTCATGCATCATCTACAGTTTAGAAGTGTTGCAAAGACAACCAGCTTTATCACACACATGGAAGATATATTTTGCATATGGCCACACACAGCCTCAGAACCAGGTTTTCATAAATCAGCATAAATCAGCACATCTTGCAAGAATACAGGCTGGAGACGAGTTCTGTGCCAAAGGACCTGAAATCTCAGCAGACAGAGAGCTCAGACTGAGTCACTGGTGAGCCCTAACAAAGCCAGCCAGCAGACTGCTGGCCCATGGAGGGAAGTGCTTGGCTGCCCAAAGCCAAATCACCCGGAGCAAGCTGCTCAAGGCTATGTGGACTCTGGGTTTGAACTTCCAGAATGAGGATTATACAACCTCTCTGACCAAACAGTTCCACAGTTCAATCTTTACTGTGCAGATTTTCCTTCCAATGTTTAAAAATAATTTGTATTTCAAGACTGTATCAAAAATACCATGTCCAGTTTTAAGGACCCTGATACAAGAGAAAGGTAATAAGTTTCAGAACAAAATGAAGCAAGAGCAAAAGGTCACCAAGATGCTAAGAGATATGGAGCACATGCTCTTTGAGGGCCTGGGGAAACTGGGCTTGCTCAGCCTGAAGTAAAGACAGCTCCAGAAGCACCTAATCACAGCCTAATAAAACCCAAGTTATCAAGAGAACAAATCTCCATTTTCCATAGTGGTGCCCAGCGGGAAGATAAGAGACAAGCAGCATAAACAAAAAATATTCCATCTGCCCACTGGGGAGAAATTTCAATACAAGGATGAGGAAGCACTGAAATAGGTTAAACCCCAGAGACTGTGAAGTCTCTGTCCTTGGAGGGTTCAAACCCAGCTGGAAAAAGCCCTGAGAAACTCAGTCTGACCTCAGAACTGGTCCTATATTGCACAGAATTATCCTATTTTCTTATGATTTCAGAAGATCTCATGTGTACTCCTGAAATAAATAAAAAGCAATTGCAGTGAAGCATAGTCTTTCTGGGACAAAAACTAAAATTCAGAGCACAGACTCAGGAAGCACTGAAAAGGAAAACAATTACATACATCATCATTCAAAATTGACTGCTATAAGACAGCTACAGATTTCAAGATTAAATTATATTTATATTTAAATACTCCTAGTATTTGTTGGATCAATTTTTAAAACTTTCATCAAACTGTGATATGACACATGTGCATTCAAACTTAGAGACAACCAACAAAGAAGATGCAAAGTAATCTAAGAATAAAAAATAGATTAAATTATCATGCAAGATTAAACATTAACTGTTGGAAAAGTTCTGCAAATTCTCTAGCTGGAGCCAAAAACATACTTGCATAGGAACCTCCAGATGACAAAAAAACCAGCACAGAGGAATCTGCTAAAGTGACAGATTATTTGAACAAGTTTTTATTTATTCTCTCAGCTGAGAACTGTATGCATGTCAGGAAGTGACTGTCCTGCTGCCAACCCCTGTTCTTGGGTCTTGTTCTATTGCACAGGTCTCTGTGGTTCAAAGATGCTTTCTTATATTAAAAATACACAGTCCATTAGATACGTAAGTGAGGGAGGTAGATGAGTGAGGAATGAAGAAATAATAGATACTATGTGTGGTAAAACTCCAGCAAGAAATGCATATGTCTTAATAACACCTTTGACAACTCTAGAATCAAGAAAATGAGACCATATGGATGGTTTGGAAAAATAAATGAGTTTTGTGTTAAGAATAATAAAGGGGTACAAATACAATCATACAATCATTCTTCCATTACACCTTTCTGCAGTGAAAAGACAAAACAGACAAAAAAACGTATCTAGTTCATATTAGCCAAAAATTTCACAAGATGACCATATGAGTTATCAAAGTGCACTCTTTAAACTTATCCAATACTGGTAGGGCAACATGAAATGGAAATTTATATTGACAAATAAATTAATGGAAACACTGTGCAGAGATTCTTTGATTGTAGTTACATGTCACATATCCCTGTACAGTTTATTCAGACATCTCAGGCAAAATCATCACATCCATCACACAGGAGTCTTCTATGCCATATTTTCAGAGAGAAATGATTGTGTATCCAGAATGCAAGTCATCCAGAACTATAGCATCACACAATGAATCCACTGGGAATCTTTAAAGTTCATCTAGTCCAAACCTCCTGCTGTGGGCAGGGACAGCTTCAGCTCGATCACGCTGTTTAAAGCCACATCAGTCCTGACCTTGTACACTTCCAGGAAGAGAACATCCACAACATCTTTGAGCTCCCTCATCATAGAAAATGCACTCCTAATGCCCAATTTAAGTCTCTTCTGTTTGAAATGTTGCCCCTTGTCCTACTACTACAGACCCTGGCAAAAAGTCTCTCTCCAGCTTTATTAAAAGTCCCCTTGAAGTACTGAAAGGTTACGGTAACATCTCCCCAGAGCCTTCTCTTCTCCAGGCTCAAAAACCTCAATATTCTCAGCCTTTCCCTCGTGGGAGAGATGCTCCAGCCCTCTGATCACCTTCATGGCCGTTCTCTGGACCCACTCCAGCAGGTCCATGTGTGCCCCGTGCTGGGGATCCCTGAAATGGCTGCAGCACTCCAGGTGGGCACTCACAATGCAGGGTAGAGGGACAAATCCCCTCCCTCACCTTGCTGCCCACCTGCCTTGCACACACCCCAGGACACAGCTGGCTTGCTGGGCTGCAAGTGCACATTGCCAGCCCTGTCCACCAGCATCTGAGTCCTTCTCTACAGGGTAACTTCTTCCAACCAACCCTACCTGCAACTACAGGACTGTTTTATCTGCTATGTGGTATCATCACAGAAAGGAAACAAAGCAGGAGAATGGGAGAAGAAAAACAAGAAACCCTTTTATTTCAGCAGCACTGCAATTGCACTGAATTAACTGTAACATCATTAGTCACACCACTAGCATAATCTTTCAAGCCTTCTTTTGATGGATGAGTGCATCCTTTAATACATCCAACACTATTCCATTTATATAACAGCTTAAATTTTCATTAATGCAGTTTAATTCCATTGCAATTGGTTTCCATATTTTGCTTCTGAGTACTTGATAGTTTTGTATGAAAACAGAATTTTAGGAGAAATTGACTAATCTGTGAACTTCCTTTCCAAGAAAAAAAGTAAAGCAACAGGCTAGTAACAGTAATGTCCCAGAAGCAGGTAAAACAGTTGGAGGAGAGTTATCATTTCCTACCTGGCTTTCTTCCTTCCCAGTAGATTGCAAGCTCTCACTTTTTTCTTTATAACTTTTCACATAATTTTGCTATGTGGTCAAATAGTTTAAAATTTAGGAGGTCTGAGACATTGAAATAAGCAAACCAGCATTTGTTACAGGAACTGATGTGGGAAAATGACTGAGCATTTCAAAAATGCTACAGAAACACTGAGCTTTAACCAGGAAAAATACACTTAAAACACCTTCAAAAATGTTAAAGCCTTTTGTTGCTGATTCAATCCTAGAACCATTTTGTCAAAAATGAATTCTGTTACAAGGTTCAATTCACAATGTGCCTTAGCCAATGAAACATTCATATTAAAATAAGTCATAGGAAAGAATGTTGTAGATACTTGTAATCTTTATAAACTTTTAAGCCCATGAACATTTACACAAAAATCTACCATTATTAGATTCCAACTTGCTGCCTGTAACAGGAAAATTGTGCCTTCATTTATAGCGTTTCCACATAGAAAAAATCAAACTCTCAGTGAAGCAGCGTAAGTACCAAGTTTTAAATGGGTATTTTAAAAATATGAAGATAATTTCAGGAACTATTAAGACAGCAATCACTTATAGGTTGCTATAATAACAACTGAAAAATTAATAAATAAGCCAGGTTTTTACCACCTCAGTGAAATTCTGAGCCACTATTCCTCATGCTTGGTAACAGATTTGTAAAACATGCATCTAGAACTGGAAGTTTCTGTTCTGCTCTAGAACATCACACACAATGGAACATGCAGACATTTTCATTAAGAGAAGTTGAACGGGTTTGTTTTTTCCTTTCCCTTCTTTCTTTTCTATGCCAAACTCAGAGCGGATTTCTCCAATGGGAAATTCAGAAAACCCCTGTTTTTCATAGATATACTCTTTTTCAGCCTTAAAGTAGTTGAAAGCCATGACATTAATCAGTTAACTCCACTACTCACAGAGGGGAAAAATCAATTTACCTGAATGCCATCAAGCAACTTGCTCATGCACCAGTAACTGTCAGCTTCTATGTTCTGCAGCACTTCTTCAGGCAGACTGGAAACATCAAAATTTTCCACTTCTTCTTCTTCTGTTTCAGGAAAAGAAAGAGAAAGACAAGTCAACGAAGTGCACAGAATAAATAAAGCGAGAATGAGGAAAATAATTGAAAACAAAGACAGCCACCACTTATCTTTGAGTCAGAAACAAATGCACATTTACTTTAACAGGGCCTAAATGAATCATTTATTGCTTAACTGTGTCATCTAATGGCTTTAAATGTTAATGAATACTTAATTTCTTGCAGACTGTGAAAATCTCAAATCATGCCTGGTTAACCAGAATTAATATATAATAAATCACTTTATTCTAAACATTTCACACCTGAAGGAGGATCAGAAGCACTTTGAGAGCCCTCAAGCTATATATGAACAATTCCTGAAGAAGATGACTATGTTTGCACCATGCACAGAATGTGCAAATATGTTGCCAGTATTCACAGAACAAAAAGCACTGAAAAATACTTCTCAGAAAAGCACTGAACTTTATGTAAAAAAGCAGACTGCAGCTTGAATTTAGAAAATAAAAACCTTTCCAAATAGAAAAGAAAATTAATGATGTATCCACTACAGCAGGGAACAAAGCTTTGGCATATCTAACACATATTAACTCACAAAAAAGTATTACAGTTATACAGTTTATTATATTTTCATAAATCAGTGCCCCACTGTAAAAAAAAATCTAGTTAATATTTACAACTTTCAGTTTAATATTTCAAATGGCAAAAAAAGAAGCAACCCATTCTCACTCTGCCTCACTATGTCTACAGAAAAAACCAGTAAATGTACAGAGTTCCTTGTATTGATATAAAACACAAACATATACTGAAGTGCCTTCCCTTTGAATGAAGTCTTCAGGCCCTCCTCCACCCAACATTTGCTGAAAGAATGAGATTACAACTACTTTGACCACATGCTCCTTTGCAAATTTTCTGCCTTGGAGCACCTTTTCTTTACATGACACTGGTATCACATTTCTAAAAGAAAAGGCAGCTATAAACCATGGCACAACACATGTGGGTATGAAAAGATAACAAATGAAAAAGACTTGTTATGTTCTCTTTCTCATCTTTCTTATCTTACCTCATTTTTGTCTCTTTCTTTCAAAATCTACCATTTTGCACTATATTCTCACATCAGGTTTTAAACCAACAAAAAAGTTGAAGATCCATATAAACATCAGAGGTGAGCATCTTCACCTCCCTTCACAGCCAACAAAGAACACCAAGAAGTGACAGAGTACTACCTGACTTGTTCTAAACTAGAAAGACAAATCAGATGAATCACATTTTTAAAAAATCTTGCTTCTCAGTATTAAGTATAATTTGCTTTTAAAAGGATTGCCTCAGAATGCAGACCTTTAAACTGTGGAAGTGTAAACTAAGCTGAATAAAAGCTTTAAACACCCACCAAATGATCTGCTGTCCTGTGACTGAACTACCTGCAAGTTGTAGGAAAACCAGGGCAGTTTGTAGGTAGGCTAAATGATGCAACCTGGACAGCAACAACAATTCAGCAGTAATATTTTGGAAAAACTAGATTCTTATTGTTCTAATAAAGATGGATTATGAAATTAGAATGACCAATTTTTATTCCCTCCAGAAAACACACTACAGCTTTTAAGAAATATCTTTCAATGGCTCCAATTACTGTTCATCAGAGGTATGTCCCTCAAGAACGAAGAGGAAGTCAGGCCAGGCCTTTCTGAAAAGAACACAGGTCTGACACAAATTTACTACTCTGAGTAAAATTCTCATTATTCCACAGGGAACAACAACCTAGAAAAGGATATAGATAAGATATAAAATAGCTTTTAGGAATCTTTCTTCACTGAAAGAATTGGCAGTCTCCAGTTATAATGTCACAGAACCACATGCTCTGCCATTACTGACTTTAAAAAAGCAGTTTTATGAAGTACTTGTCCAGCTGTTTTGTCTCCCCTCTGAAGAGCTATCCAAGAACATTTTGCTTTTCTGTGGCTTAAAGAGACTGATCTTTAGCATTTCCATAAGCCTCTTAAACACAAAATAATTATTCAGTATCTTTTATATGGTCTTTAAATATATAAGCTACTTCTAGACCAATTTTGAATCCCATTGTGCTTCCAATTCATCACACTAAGTCATCTCTTCTAAAGTCAGATAATAAAGTTTTGAAATTAAAAAAATCTAATTAAGTGTTTCAGAATACTCAGTTGTATTTCTATTGTACCCTAGCAGTATTTCCCCTGTGTAAAGCAACTGTGTCAAACTTTGGCTTAAAATTCTTCAACCAAGTATTTCAATAAATAAACCTAATTACTTGCACCTATAATACAATACAGTTTCATTAAATCAGCTAAGATGTATATTTTTGGATATGTTACGTTAACTGGTACTTTTTGATTCAAATGTGGACTATGATGAACAAGGAGAAGCACTGAGGATGCACCCAAGAACTCTTCTAATAAAGATGGCACAGCATCCCAAAAGTGAAGTCTCAAACAAGCAAGTGCTCAGTGATGTCAATGGTTTCTGCTGCACCAATCCACCCTACCTTGCTAAACTTGACTGAGGAAGTTCAAAACTGACACTGAATATCCAAAGGACCCTTTCCCAAATTACAAAGGAAATTAAAAAAAGGCCATCCCTTTTGACAAGCTCCAGAATTACAGAACATTTGATTGGCAAAATGCTATGCAAAATCGTAATTTACATATTTAGCATTTAATCATTTATTTGGGTATGCACATAGTGCAAAATGCTTCATTTTCCCTGCAATTTTAAGGAGAAAAGCAGTCAAGCTCCATGTTGCTCTCTCTCTCTCTCTCTCTCTCTCATTTTTTTTTCTTATTTGGATGAAGAAATAAACACACTAGAAAAGTTTTGAAAGCAAGACCACATGGGATTTCAGAAAAAACAGAAGCAAAAATAACAAAATAACCATCCCAAAAGTACCTAAGATATTATTTGTGCTTGAAAACATAATTGCAATTTCTGGTTTTAAATAACTTTAAATTTATTTTCAATGAGTGAAATCTGAATGGACAGTAACATAAAGACTGAATAAAAGAATGCAGACAGAAACAGCAGGCCAGCATGTGCAATATCTGGGGGAGAAAAGATCACTGCCTAAAACTTCCCAATTACAAAGTCCTACAGTCTCCTGTGGAGATCATTATCAAATTATCTATAAAAGCGTAAAAGACAGGAAAATGCCTGGTTGCCTGGAGGAGAACTGCTGTAGCATGGAGTCTGTGACATGCTGATCTGAATACATGCATTGCTGTAAGCATGGGATTAGCTCTTCTTTACTCCCTCCCAGGGTATGCTTCTAAAACTTCCCACCCTGCAGAAAGACTAACTTTTTCTAAACAGTTCTAACTGGATCCACTCACGAAAGCAGAGACAGAAGGATAAAATCAAAATTTAAAAAAATACTGCTTACAGCTATTTACAGATTTAGTTTCCCAATGACAACAGAAAGTAAACATGCTAAACAGCTTGCCTCCATTAAAAGTAGGTTTTAATTCAAGATTAAGCCTAATGGATGATTTTGATTGAAGTTGTACAGAACGTTAAAATTAAGTTCACAATCTTAAGATCTTTGTCTTTTAGCTGTAACAGACTTCTTCTGGAGAGTGCTGGAATTTTACCTTCTCAGTACAGATCAGGGGTAAAAACACATGCAACCAACACAAAGGTCGTTTGCATTCAGAACTTCTCTAAACCTGCTACTGACACCAAAACTCAATCTTTATAAAGTGTGAACAAAATTATTGTAACTTGATAGTTTTCATACTTCATTACACCAAGCAAGTTCCTACAAAAGATACCTACTTTAAATGAAGCACACGTTCTCTCAAAGGTTTTTTTTAAATGAAACAAACATTTAATTGTGTTACTAATGTTTTAACTGTAGCTTTTTATCTTGAAATTGTTTCTCAACACAGAATCAGCAAATCTCAGATGAATTCACTGGGGTGCGAGGTAGGGGATAAAATGGATGGCAGGGTAAAAAAGACTTAGTGCTGAAGCCCAAAACAGACTGCAATATCCCCAATAAATTATGATTGCTCATTACATACACTCAATATACAAAATAATGCATAAAGACATTAGATCAATTAATGAGCTGAACAATTTAAAATTGGGGATTTTTTAGCTCTATTTTGTGCAAATGTAGACAAGGCATTACCATATACCTGAAGTCCCAATTACATATCCCTCGCAGCAGTGCAAGGAAACCATTCTGACCACCGAATGCACAGGTATTTCTCTGTATAAAGCTTACTGTGCTGCAATCTATTTCAGATGTTACATCTTCAGGCAGATCTAACATAAAGGTTACCACCCAAGTATGCAAGTACAAAAAAATCACACACACATGATTGCATGCAGAGGTGCACAGCAATATTTTCACAGCTAGATCTTACATATTCCACTCCAAACTTAGTTTTCAAAAAGCCTTATGAAACACCTATTCAATCACTGCTGCACTAAGGCAATGTTTTTCTAAGATCCGGACATAATAGAGCATTTAAATGTAAATTCTTTCAGTAACAATTGCCTAATTAAATATGTATATTACCATATCAATATCTCCCATTGAAAAAGTCCTAGTTACATATTAATCTTGATAGAAATAGCTCTTGAGCTGTTAAGGATGAATCACCAAAATAAAACTTTCCCTTTTCTTTGTGGTACTGCAGTCACAAAGGTAAAATTTTTTAAAAACCTTAATCATCTCATCAGTTCAAGCTTAGGTAAATATGGCCTTACTGTATTACAAATATCTCCCTATAAACAGTCATGTTCTCACATACATGATATATTGACAACTCGTCTATTTTAATACTGTTAATAATCTTACATTGTTTTCAACTGATCTTCCACAATATCCTTCAAATGCAATAGGAAGCAAGATGAATATCTTTATGCATCCGTGTAAGAACAGTGTTTCAAACATTAATCATTATATTCTATTCATATGAATTCTCTAATTTGCTGCACATGTTGACTGTTACAATCTTGTGTGACCTGGCAAGGTAAAACATCCTGTCCAAAAACACTGGAAACTTGATCACATGGACTGGACATCCATGCTCATCAAAATTAATGTATGACCCTGCAAGTACTCTCAATTTGTTCTGTCACATGAGTGTAGATACTTCATATACTTTTCCTCTAATTCCAGATTCTGTATGAAAGTAATCAGTAAATCATTCAGAGACTTCCTTTAGTGGGTCTACATTGCTTGCCAGTAAGATCTTTTCTACCCAGGTTTTTTCTAGGTTAGATTTTAATTATCTTTTTTTCATCCACACTAAATAATCCAGAATTTGCCTTTATTTAATATTCATACCCCACTGCACATATATACACAAAAACAGACCTGTTTTTAAGGATGCTAAATTTATTTGAAAAATGGAAACTCTCAGGTCACGTTGCAAATTAAACAAAAGACATCAGTTCCTCATAGGCTGCAGACTGAGATTACTGCTTCATGTGTCAGACAAGAGGAAGATTAGAAGTTCTATGACCAAAACAGGGTACAAAGGAGAATTAAGTAAAACTGCTGGCACCAACATATCTTTGACTCACAGAACTTGCATAATGCCAAATACAGGACTGAGAACCTCTTCCACACAGGTGAGAAATCAGCCAGTAAGTGCAGTTTGGAATTAGAAGAGTGTAAGCTACATCCTTGGGCATGACATCATTATGAAATAGAAGCCTTCAAGGCTTTTAAGATGGCAGCTCTTCTTAAAAATGGATTTCAGCAACAATGAACACAATGATCACAACAAATTCTTCTCACAGTACTCACTTCAAAAGGTTTGCTATTGTCAACCAAAACAGCCTGCCAGGGAGAAGCTGTGCATGTGACACCAAATTAAGGGACTCATAATTAGCAACCAGTATGCCTGGTGAGCACAGGATGCTGATGAATATTTTCTTAGAATGCCACATAAGGGAATTCCCTGAGAAGTCCAAAAGGTGCTCAGAGAATAGGAAATGAAAGATTAAAGGTTGAACATGTCTCCCACATTGCATTTTTAATTAACTAGTTTGTGCTTTATCATTTAATTTTTTAAAGCATCAACACACATATCCACAAACACACAGGAGACAAAACACCAAGTGTGAGACAAGAGCAAACTGTAGTATGGTCAAAAAAGTTTAAAGCAAACCTCAAGACCACAGGTGTTCCCTGTGTTCAGGTATGGGACTGATTAGAGACTTAGTTCAGAACTATCACCCTAGGACTGGAAAAGCCTTCAAAGAGAATCCATAAATTAATGTAGTTTTGAAAAAGAACTATTTATTGGAGATGGAAAAAATAAACTGTACTAAAAGCTACAATGTATATAAAAGATAAAGAAACCAGTACATGTATCTGCACATGCAAGGGTGAACTTTACTGAAAATTAATACTTCTTTATTGAAAATATTTTTTAAAAAAGTAAAAAAAAAAAATTGGATTGCATGTAATTACTTAATAATAGAAGGCTGGCAAAGAGAACTCAGTTGAACAATTTCATAAACAGCAATATGTTTAACACATCTCCTGGATAACTTAAAAAACACAAAGGTTCAACTCTAACTTGGGTAAATATAAAAACAGTACAAATTATCCAAGAACTTATACGTGAATATAAAAACTCAGAAATGTAATTTTTTGTGTGACTGAAGACTGAAAAATTTGCCACTGTCACATAAGCTCACCAACCATTTCCCTATGACCATAATTCTCTTTAAGTATAACTTCACTCACCCATGAAGCAATTTTTATTTTAACCTATTAATGTAATTTGAATGGCATAACAAAATAAGTTCTCAAAGAAAAATGGATGGCAGAGGAAACAACTGTCCTTCAGTGACAACATGCCCACATGCCTCTGATGGTGGCAGTTTCCTGCAACCCACATTGTGCAATATCCAATTTTCAATTGGATATATATCAATTTTCTTAACCAAAATTACATGCTTCTGTGTTTTGTAATCTCCCATATGATTCACAGCCAATAAGAAATCCACCTAATAGATTTCTTGCCTTATTTACAACAGAAATTAAGTGACATCCATTATTTCTGCTTTTTAGCAAAAACTGCAGATACTGAATTTGAAGAGAATGCACTCTGCAGGAAAAACTACTTCTTCTATTTTTTAACTGCTGAATGCATTCCTTAACTACCTTAATCTGCTGTGACTTACACTTTCCTAATGAAACTGCTACGTATGCTTCTGAAGCAAAAAAGCCACAAGGCTTGCTCTTTTCATAAATTTCAAACATATTCTTACTGATTGTATAGGTATTTATTGTCAAGATAAAGAAATAATCAAACCTCTAGGAAAAAAAAAAGCCTGCTCTGTCTGTTCAAAAATAATAGTATGATCTCTAATTTTGTTCAACAATGTTATTGCAAGAAAGGTAGCTCTTCTTAAATTTCAGTCATACCACAGTAAATTTCTGTCATAATTAATTCAAGATGGAACACAAAATGAATTCACAAATGTTTTTGATGAGAACACAATTGATAAGACAATTTTTTTTAAGTACTGGGATTTGTCAAAGTGAATGTCCCATAAAAGTACAAAGTATTTCCTGCTTCTATGAAATAATGCAATGAAAGCCTAAAGAAGAAAAACTGTTTTGCAAGAACTTTTTTCTCCCTTTTTTTCATTATTGTGCTCAAGTACATAATTTTTCACTTCTTCTTTAAAAAACTTTTTACACAGCTTAAAGTAAAAATTTAAAATGTCATATTTCTCAAATAAGAAACCAGCAAAATATCCCCATGCTAATGAAAAACCCAATGACTTCCATTACTATTATTAAAAAAGGTTTGCATTTAAATTACAAGCAAAGCCACCTCAAATTGAAGTTTCAGCACACAAACTTATCTGTATTGGTTTGACATCTATAAATTATTAACTAACCATGTATCTCATTGAAAATAAGGAAAAAAATTGCTTACAGTTCTTTTTAAAGCACTGATCCACCAAATTTGAAAATCTTTTCTTAGATCTTCAGCTCCTACTGATCTGTGCAACAGGATTGGAATGTTACACTTCTGGCATTTGTAAAGCATGTTGTCATTGCTTAAGCATTGCTCTTTCTCTTTTAGCTTTTTTTCCCACAAGTTACTTCATAATAAACACACAAAGCTGTGATATTTGGATGCCAAGAGCCACTTTTAATGGCATAAAAGCCATTAATTTCCCAGTCTGTTGGAAAGCATTCTTGAGAAGTCTTAGATCTGGAAGTATAAGCACTTCTGTGCCGCTTCAGTAAAAAGAAATGATCACTAATTATAACTGTATGGAGACCATGGGGAGAGGAGAAATAGGAATGCAGAAGCCAAAACTAAAATATGCTGCTCCCTTTAGAATACATGTCTCTCCCATAGCTATATTTATTGCAATTAACTTCCTTCTTCGCAATTCTTCCATTTTTATACCTGAAGAAATTTTTTGGTTTCTCTTCAATTTTAGATTACTGCTTCTACCAGTATTCAAGATTTTTTTCTATGTATTCCCATGACCCAACATTTCCAGTCTGTAGTTTCAAACAGAACACCCTTCACTAATGTCTCATTACTTTCTCATAGTATGAGTCTATTAGTTTAATTGCCTTCAAAAATGAGACAATATAAACCACAAAATGTATTTCAAACCTGAAAAATGCACTGTTTTTACATTAGTATTCAAATTATAAAATTATTTCATTTTTAAAATACTAGGAATGTGCACTAAGCACCATGAAATAGCACATCTTCTTTAGACAGATATATCTGAAAATTTAGAATTACACATATAGATGCAAAACAAACTTTAAAAGCAGGTCATTTAAACCCACATCATCCTATGCAGTAAAAGAGGACTTTCACTGACAGATTTGATTTAATATATACATGGGGAGCTAAAAATCTTTTTTCTCAAGTTCTTTTTAGTATACATCAGAGAAGAAAAAAAAGCAAACTTGAATGAGACAAAAAGTGATTTAAAAGACAAATTTGAGTTAGCTGAAAATATCAAACAATTCAAATCAATAGTTAGTCTAGACCTGACTTATTTATTCTGATTACTTACAGCAGAAGTTTGAGTAGTCCCTTTTGACCTAAGAATTTTTTTTTATTAATTCAGATTTCTTCTATACATCTCTTGTAGCAAAGATTGAAATGAACACCTCTTATTTTGCCCACAAAACAGGATTTGGAAAGTTTCCTCACAAGAAATATTTAAGCAAAAAATCCACACAATCTCCTGCTATGAGGTGGTGTTTTATAGGTTCCATCAGAACTCTTTCAGACTTTTTGCCTCTTTGATAGACTTCTAGGCACTGATATGATTGAAGGAAATTTTATTAGTAACTTTCAAGTTCCTACTTAGCTTTTCCTCTGAAGTGTAAAAACTATGAAAGTCATCTCAAAGATGGGCTTTACAAAGGCTTGAACTCCCCAGTTACTTTTCAAAAAAGTATTCCCTTTAAATCACAGCTTTACCACAAAAAATAAATGGAGGGTGGGCCATACACTGCAGTATGCTGATCAGTATTCCCAAGACACACTTCTTTGCTATGACATGGAAGCATGCAATAAATATTTAAAACAAACAAATTAAAATAAAGGCTAACCCAAAACACTGAATTCCACCTGCAGATGCCTCCACTCACAAGAATGGGGAGAGCAGTACAACAAATAACAAGAAGCTATACGTTTAAGGAACTATAATCCAATTATTTTTGCTTTAACATTAATAAGAAAACTTTGTAATGTTAAGAAGAGTAGGAAGATGATTGTAATCTCACACCTACAGATGTAGTCAAAAACATTTTTATGAAATGGCAATTGTCAATTTTTCCATTCCCAAGTTATGCCACCAAAGATTAAAAATTTTCATTTAATTCCGTACTTCACAGGACAGCCAGTCATATACATTTTTAAGAAAAGAATATTTAATTTAAACTGTGGTACACTGAAGCTATTAGTACCAGCCATCAAAAATCATTAGGTCTGAAAAATCCTCTGTCAAACACTGATTTTAATCTTTGAGAAAGTAAGGGTTTGCTGCTCTTTAAGCTGTGCTCCACAGCCAACCTTTCTTAATCAATTTAGAAACATTTTTTAAAGCTTCTAAGTCATAACACAAATCAAAAACGCACCAACTGTTGCTACACTTTCAATGAAAATAGGATAATTAGGTATGAGTCTCTTTTGAAACATTTATTTATGTAGGGTAAAGTGACAGGTTTCAGACTTGGAGCACAGCAACTTCATATGCAGATGCTATTCTGAAAAAAAAGTTATATAGATTATCCTTTTTTGAAGATCACTTAAAAAAATTAAAAAATTTGGAAGACTAATAGACCTTAAAATTTCCGGTGTTAAGGGAGTTTGGGGTTTTTTTCTTCCTTGTTTTAAACAGACACTCATAAGAGACTATGAGCAATTAATATCATTACTCAAAATACTGATTTTCCCTCACATAGAAAGCTAAAAATAACAGGCAATTAAGCAGTTGGATATACTTGAGATAATCCTAATGTCTCTTTTTCACTTCTGACAGCTATTATTAACAACAGCCAGAGAATTCTAACTTTAATTAGGCTTACTCCACTGCAAATAGATAGAAGCCTTTTTTAAAATTATCCACAAAAACAATTTTAGTTGAATTACATTAATTTTTTCCTGAAAGACAGTGAAGCTGAGGTACATCCTACTTTGTCAACTAATATATCCTGATGATTTAAGTATACAGGACTACTACTACTCTAATCTGTAATCAAACTGAAGAAGATATTTTATCACAGCCCATATTTTATTCAAGCTAGAATATGTGCCACTTCATAAGTACAAGAATTTTCATTTTACAGTTTGTTTGGTTAACTGAACAAATTTTCAAGGAATTAATTTTGTTTCAGTGGAGGTAATGAAGATTTACTACAATGGAGTTACTTTCTCCATTGCATCAATATGATATGACTTTAAACACTTTGATTACTAAGAACTACAAATGTACTTTAAAAAAAAAGGCAAAATTATAGAAAATGTGACAAAAAGTCTACATATGAAAAGCAAAGGAAGGGGATAAAGCCCAAGTCTACTGGATGGAACAACGCAACCAACATTTCAGATGAACTATTCTAATTAGCTCAGAAATCTAACAGTATATTAGAGAGAAGAACTGATTTTGTAAAACTGCACTGTCTATAATAAATCAAGGTCATTCAAGACAGTACTAGGAAGCAAAATAATAGAAAAGCATGTTGCCATATCCCATATCTGTCTATGATCCCTGCTAAGCAAAAAGTAAGTGTAATTCACAAATCTTTATGATGAGCATGTGTTACTAAACAGCTAAAGTAGTCTCAGTGCTACCTGGCACTAAACAGACCTTTGCTTCTTCCTTCTTCCCTGACCTGCTCTTATCCCCCACATCAGCACTCATATTCTTCTCTCATTCTCAAGATGAGTGCAGAAAGTTAAATAATTCCGTTTATCATGGGTGTAGTTTCCAGCCAGTTTAACTGTGCCCAAGGAAAGCCAATGTGGACCAAAAAGAGAAGACAGGAATGTACAGTTTGGGTTGGAAAAGAAAAAGCAAAGGCACTTATTTTGACAGCAGAAAGCCCTGCTTCAGCTGTGCCATATAAGTACACAGCAAGCAAACCCTTTTCTGACCAACTAAAACTAATCTGGAAATACTCAAATATGTGACTCCAGTGTGAAGTTTAAGGAATAGAGAAATGAAGCTACAACAGGCAGGGTACACTGATCTCTTGAAAGAACAAAAGGGAGCTGGAAGATTCTACAGCACATAAGAACCCATCGACACTGTCCCAAGCCCTCACAGGGAATCAAATACATTGATGAGTAAAACATATGCAGCAATATACTACTACCCAACTACACTACACAGTTACTTGTAGATCTACATTCAGCTGCTCATTGTTGACACCTTGTCTCAAGGTTACTATGTTCTAAAATAAGCCAAAATTAAGTTGGTGTAATTAGTCAAAATTCCACTAACTAAAGAAGTAAATCACCTCATTTTATCAAAGCAAATAGAGAGCACTTAGGCCAACAGATCCACTCATACAGTTGATACTAATGCCACCACAAACTTCCAGTAGGTTAAGCAACCAGAGAAAAACAGCAGGGAATAAACTCTACCACTTGCAAGTCACACACAAACTGTGTATCTGAGTAAAGCTTAACTATGTTCATTAGGACTTGTATACTATTGTAATTATATTGAAACATATTCCTTAAATTTAATAGTTTTATAACTCTAAGCCAGAACAAAATGCCCACTACAGAATGAGTCCACTGCAGCTAAAAAAGTAATATTACAAGAAGTCATGCTAAACAATAAAGATTAATTTGTCCAGGTAAATAACTAAAATAAAGATTCAAACACAAAAGGATCAAAAGATAAATAGGAATGTATCATTCACTGGTTCCTATCAATCAATTCTCTCCATGATACAAGTTCTGCCAACATATTCGCCCTTCTTCATGCTCCCTTATTCCCTAACCCCTCACAAACTAAGCATGAGATGCTCTCTTAATACTGTCCCTGTTTTCCTTAGTTCTGTTTGGAAAGCCTCCCAACACCTTGCTTTATGAACCAGCCCTAGACAGAACAGTTTATCATGGCAAGCACTGCTAGCTGGCAAACAATTCAAAGAATTCAGTACTAGTTATTTTCACATGGATTCTCTTACTTGTTTAAAGTGAATAAAAGGATGTAAAATAGTAAGGTTTCTTTACCCAATTAGGCCTGAAAAACAACATTATATATTAATAAAGACAATTGCTCAGAGATTGTGAATAATTCATTTGTGTTTAAGTGAGACATACATAAAAACAAATTAACAATTTAAAAGTATAATCTGTCCAAGTGCTTCAAAAGCATGTTTTTTAAAGCACTAAAATTCAGGTCTATATTTTTATAGTCTTTGTTTCCAGGTAATTCACCTGAAGGAACTTATTATTTTTTTCAAAAACTACAACTTAAAAAAAATTAAATTAATGGAAAAAATTTCTAACTGCTTTCCCACTGCAGTCAAAATCAGTCCTGCTTCACAGCACAGAAGTAACCAAGTCCTCTGTGTGCGGGCTCAAGAAAGGTTTGTGCTTACTTCTGAACCTTTGCCATGGTGCAAACCAGGAGTCATCAATTTGTAAAACCAAACTCAAGTACTGCCTACCTTACTCACTACAGGTCTCTCTCTCTTCAGCTATCCTGCAGCAAGTACAAAATACTTTCACTGACAACAGATTGGCCCAGCAGTAGGGGGAGAGTGGGGCAACATATTCCTAGAAATTGGAAAGGTGAACAGTGGATACCTCAAAGCCAGCTAAGACAATGCTGAACAACTTCTATGCCATGTTACAGCTATAAATATGTATGTACACATATACATGTAATCCAGGTGTACATATACTAAGTGTTCAATAATATATGAAAGCAAAGAGTGCAGCAAAGAAAACTGATGGAAAGGAAAAAGATTCAGGTCACTGAGTGGCTTGTGTGTACTGCAGCTTTTTCAGAGGAATGCTTCTGATGTTTTCTGGACTTACATAGAAAATGTAATTGGCTTTTCAGTACCTTCAAGTCTTGAATTCAACAGTTCTATGTAAAACTTCTTCATTGTTTGCTCACCAAAATCCCACAGATAACAATACACCATTTAATTACCAAAGAGTGTTTCATGGAATATTGCTCATGTTTATGATAACTTGAGTAAATTTTCCTGATGTCATTGGTATTACTATAAAATTATGGAAAGATTAAGAAAGAGCACTGAAACGTACTTTTGTATATGGAAACTACATTACTAGCAATTTGTATTAAGGAGAAAAAAATCAATGTGATTAAATGGAACTTGTGCTATGGAATTTTCATTTGACAGATAAGTGATTTTAATTATTTTGAATAGTTTTTCATAAAATTTTACAAGGGTTTAAAAAAACCCTTATTTTCTTAATACTTTCACAACTTGCAGGAAAACATTAAAATATAAATTATACTTCATGTCCATGCTTTTATGCAAATTCATTTTGTGTTTCATAAATCATTTCAGGAAATGTGTAAATAAAAACATTTTAACACAATATTGTGCAAAACCTTTTATTTATTTAAGCAAAGAAAAGCCTAAAAACAGTAGAAGTTTATTACAAAGTTTAATGACAAAATTAAAAGAGAAGTTGAAGAGCCTACTACAATTGCAAGTAAAACGTTTGCAACTCTCTCAAACTGAAGAAATCTCTTATATTCCTGAACCTCAGTCCTGGGAAGTCTTCCAGAATTTCTCTCCTGATAAATCAGAAGATGGAGAAACTTGGAAGGCCCTGGGAGAAGAAGCATCCAGTTAATCCAGTTATAACTCCTTATTCTAGTTTATAAAAACAATTTGTCATCCTTCATTTTCAGTCATGTCTTCTAAATAACTACCAATATGTTACATCTTTTCTGCCTTCTTTCCTCAAAACTTCAATGTACAAGTCCTATTCATAATTCTGCAAGGACTAGTGAATTGGTGGAACTGAATAATAAAGGTCTAAATATTTAGACAGCAGGATAAATTATCTCAAATTAATTTATACACTGTAGCAATCAAGGCTTCAGCTTGGTCTTGTAAAGCAAACAATGCGCGTTTAACAAAATTTTACCTTATAACCCTGTAAAGTATGAAGAAAAGCAGTTCCCTAAATTCAGTGGGTTAATATCCTCTGCTCTCTGGCTTGCTTTCTCATCATTCAGAAATTCAGTTTTATGTACCTTCCAAACAGATCTATTCATTCTGCAAAAATTACAACTCTCCTGAAAAAAAAAAATTCTGCTTAGCTAACAAATTTACATATTTTATAAACAAACACTGAGGAATTACCTCAGATACAGCCATGATAAAATGCTCCAAAACTGTACTCCAATTATACAATGAAAATACCCATTTTTGATACAGTATTCAAACTTTGGGGGAAAAAAACCCCTAAATTAATAGTTTTAAATACAATTATTCACTGTTGAAAAGGGCAAACAGAAGACAAAAGTGAAACTGCATACCAGTTATAAGAGTAGGAAGACTTCCTGCAACATATGAGAGGGAAGGGAAAAAGCAGTAAACAAGGGAGTTATAGACAGATGAAGGCATTTTCAGGATGAAAGAACATTTCTTCACTCAAAGGAAAAGTAGTCTGGGAATAAATCCTATCCCATTTCTAGGATTTGGGCCTAGATTAATTATCCCATAAAGTCATAGCAGTATCAATTCAAAAAACACTAGGTAACAGAAGTTTCATTTAATGCCATCTACAAAAGGATTTAAGATGACAAGAAAAAATACTTACAAGGGTAAGATCTCTCTTCTTGAAGTTTTCAGTTCATGAGTTCTTGTAAGCATCATCAACTTGTCTTGAGCTCCTCTATTTCAAGAAGATTTCAGACAATATCTCAATCGCCATTCCAGTCTTCAGCAGCCTCATTTTTCTTGTCATTCTTTATTTGGCATAAAATGACCAAGTGCTACAATAGTGTTCACTTCCTGCCTTGACTTCCTACTGACTGCTAATTTTCCCTTGAGCCAGTGCTCCTAGGCATCTTAAAATTATTTCATACAGCTATTCCACTCAGCAACAATCTGACATACATCCTTATCATGGTGGTACTTTGAAACTTTCATCTCTCTGGATGGTGAATAAATCCAGGTCCTCTTTGGGGTTTTAGATACACACACAAGCCCAGAGAACGATGATGGACTGCAATGTCAGATAAAGTGAAGTGTAGGTGAGCCAGAGACCACAAGTAATTGCACAGCACAACTTAACACTAGGAAACAATGTAGCTCTACAGGAACCCAGGGCAAGAGGAAGGCGTACAAAGAGCACATCTGTGGCAAATTGGAATAAATAGCACTTGCAATCCAGTGCAAAATCTCCTTGTCCACATTAAGTCTACAAACAGTGAGCAGTCACATGGTATATCTTATCTCATTAACAAAAACCCCTCTGGTGCATCTGCAGGGATGAGATACATTTTGACACAACCTAATATGCTATAAACACAGAGGGCTTTCAGGAAAACTGCCCTGACAGTAATTAGCATTTGTTCTGACAGCACATATTACAACACTACTATGTCATGCAGGAGGTTAGAAGTAAGCCCAGAATACTTTTCTTACAACTCCACTGTTTGTATTTCTAAAGAGGCTGTTATAGTAAGACAAAATAAGATTAAATACCTTCAGCATTTTTCATGAGGATGAAAATCTTTTTTTAAATGTTCAGAATAACATACACACAACCATCTAGTATAAGAAACCTAAGGTTTAAAATCATCCTCCTAATTTTGACCAGAAAATCAAACCTGAAACTACTGTATTCCAGTAGGGGCCAGTATCTACCCCATCTGAAATTTTCTTTAATTATGGTTTTCCCTCTCCTGGCTTCATTTGACAATTACATTTCATCTTGCTGAAAATGTTACAGCATTATAGTTTTATTGCAAACTGGAAACTAATGAGACATCACCAGATTACACCTTCATCATACTGGTGGAAAGTTTGAAAGAATGTCCTGAACATTTAGCACACCCAATTCCTATATTCAATAACTCAATATAGTCTGGATGTGTGAATCCATGTGCTAAAACTAGGTACTTCAATCTGTACTAAACCATCAAAACATCTATGACTTCAGCAGTTGTATACACACCCAAAAATCTACTTTATGGCATTTGGATTTCAATGAGAAGTAAATTAGCATTTTCATCTGTGTCATTTTCATCTTCAGAAGTTCCTTAACAACACTTTTCCAGTTTGCTGATGTCTTTAGCAAAGCAAAAAGACTCCCATCACTAGGATAGCTATGTCACACACTTGTTATGCAAGATTAAGGATTAATTAAGGGCTCTCTCAGTTGTCTTAAAGCTAAAATAAACATCATGGCTTTCCTCCCACCAAAATATCTGACAAAACTGCAAATGTTTTGTCAATTACCAGGATGTACCATCAGATGACCTACTCAGCACAGATTTATTATTAATGGCATTCTCAATCATAATAATTTATTATTAATATTCAATAATTCTTTAGGACTTTTTTAACTACAGAAAGAAAATAAAAGTATTCTTACTTTCAACTGTATAAATTAGGATCCAAGTGACTTAGAATTGCAGCAAAAAAGTTTCAGTTAAATTAAGAAAATACAAAAATTCATAGTGAAAAGATTGCAATAAATAAAGCTGTTTAATGTACAAACCAATATTAGAAAGTTTCAAATCAAAAAGCTATTTAAAGAAAAATCTTTGAAAGTTTTTGTATGTCTCTGGGGAAATAACTGCTGTTAGCACTTAGCCATGACCACCATTATACTGAAAGAAAAACAAACCTTGATTTTGCTTTTTTTCTTATGATATAGATACTAGTTTTTAAATGAGCTTTCAGAATACAGTTTTCTGAGCTTCATACATTTCCCCCAACTATCTTTTAAGGTTGAACATTTTCACATTTTGTCTTTCTTCACCAAACACTCACAGGAACAGCTATGCTCTCCAATATGACAATCCTCACAAAGTGGCAAATACATTAACAATCATGAGTCTCCAAATGTAGGTTGGTGGTAAAGACAAACTTATTTACCATATTAATTAAATGGCCTATTTAACATGGAATATCAATTCTCTAATCACATCTCATTTGAACTTCTTATTTCAATTAGCAACCCTAAAGTCTGTTAGAGACCCTACTGTTCTAGGATCATTAAGAACATTTTCATGATCTGTCAAATGAGAGAGTAAAAGGCAGAAACTGCAAATACTCTCAGGAGTAGGCCTCTACCCTGCTTAGGAGATGATTAGGGAGAAAGCAGCAGTAGTTCTCATTAGTTGCTTAGCAATGAAACATCCTCCTATGAAACAAGAAATGAACAGAGCAACAGAGGTGTTGCCACGCAAATGAGTAAATGGATAGTCTATCATCCACTCAAGGATAAACTGTCCTTCATTAAAACTAATCAATCTGGATTAATACACCTATGGATAGCTGGCACAGACAAGGTAGAAAGAATCCACTGCAGGTAGCCCCACTGAAGTAGCAAGACAATACATTGCTCAAGTTTACATATACCACACTTAAATTCTCACTGTATGTGTGTATGATAAACACAAGTACAAGGAAAACAATTTCAATTCAAAGCAGATTAACATTATCATTTTTACTGTTAAACCTTACCTTTTATACCCATAGTTATACCCAAGTTACTAATGACTTATTGTTAATAGTCCATCATTCTCATAATGCTTATAACAACTTAAACATAAACCTGTAAATTTAAGATTTAACCCATGTCTAAGTTGCTTATTTTTTCAAAAGTATATTCACACATAAAGCAAAAATCTCAGCACAAATGGAGTTGTTGACACTACCATTGTTACCAATGCTGTAAGTCTCAGAAGAGCAGAGTTCTTAACCAGAGAAATTTGATTACTGTCGTCTTACTTTTCAGACCTTAATTCCAGGATGCCATTATTTCAGTCACAGATGCAGTTTAATAGGTTCCCTTGATTTCAATTTCCCCACAACTGATTTTAAAATATCCATGTTTCATGTGTGACTTTTTTTGCTTTAGTGTGGTTTTTTTTTCTGCAGGGTAGGCGTTTTTTGTTTTGTTGCTGTTGTACAGTTCACATGTAGAAAATAAAGTTTTCAAAAAAACCATGACTGAGAAGAGAAAATAAAACAGTGAAGACTTCTTGAGTAGAAATCAAGATGGCTCCTGAACATCACTGACTACTCAAAATCTGGTTGCTTCTCAGTATATATTTAAAGCAATACAGATTTATAATTACAAACATTTATGATAAAATTCATGTATCAAATTATGCTTTGATTAGCTCATCCAAACTGTTAGATAAAAACAAAAATGATGCTTCAAAACCAATACTAATTCATAATTCAGTATTAAGACAAATCTTACCTATGTATTCACAAACGAAGACTACAAAAAAAGGAGTAACAAGGTCATTTATGCCCTGAACATATCCACTGGCTGGATGACGTATTGCCCAGATAAACAAAATTCTTTCAAAGATCTGAAAAAGAGTTAAAGAAACCAGCAATTTAATTTAACAAGTGATAAGCACATTTTAAACATAACACTTGTAAATTATCATAACATCACAGAATTACAGAGTTGAAAAGGACCCATCATGACCACCAAGTCCAACTCCTGGCCCTGTACAGGACACCCCAGGAATCACCCCATGTGCCTGAGAGCACTGGCAAATACTTTTTGAACTCTGTCAGGCTGGTGCTGTGACCATTTCCCTGGGGAGCCTGCTCCAGGGTTCAACCACTCTTGGAGTGAAAAGCCTGTTCCTGATATCCAACCCAAACCTCCCCAACTCAGCTCTGTGCCATTTCTTTGAGTCTTGTCACTGGTCCTGGGAGTGAAGAGATTGGTACCTGCCCATCTGCCTCCCCTCATGAGGATGTTGAAAATATCCTTGCAGATAAACTTCGTATCATGGAGTTAAGTAGCATAAAAACCATGCATACAAAAGCATAAATGAACACTGGTATTCATAACCAACTCCCAATGCTATGTAAGTTTCTCAGTTCTTCAAAAGGAAGCATTTTCAAGGTATTAGCACATGTTAAAACCAGCCTAGTGTATAATTCAGTTAGAGTAGTTAATACAAAGTGGCTCTTATTCACTGGAGCTTTTCCAGGAATACAAAATTCCTCTTTTCTCAAGGGAAAGAAATATGAAATTATCTTCCCATAATTTTTCATCTCTTTGAAAAAAGTATCCTACTAAATATTCTATTTATCCGTAAGTAACAGAAAGAAAGACTTGATATAGTTTAGATTTTTTTAATAACATGCCCATGAAAAGAGGTTCCATGAAAGTTAAGCTTGCCTAATACTCCAGTGAAATTTTACATTCCAGGCATCTGCATACTAGTCAATAAAAAACCTGAAACAATCAGGAAATGTTTCTACAGGCAACTGCCTGCTGTATCGCAGAACTTCACCCTCTCAATTCCATAAACTGAAGCTTAGGTATCTGTAACTGAAGTTTAGGATCTGCAAAAGCTCATGAGGCCAAATTATATCTCAGTGTGAGAAGAGAAGAGAGCACAGAAATTAGAGAACTTTTTTCTGACTCCATTTAGGTCTGTAACAGGCTGTATCTTGGCTCAATTATTTGCTTCTGAAGATATTATGTGCCTTTGAAAGACTGCAAATAAGCAGCAGAGTGAAAGCTGCTACATGCTTTGTCCTAACTACAGCCATGCAATCAGGGATATATAATCTTCTGCAACAAAAGAATATTTGCTCATTCATGAGAGCACAAACTATACTGCTCTTCAGATCCAGCCTCAGTAATAAAAGGAGGAGACATTTTGGAAGGAACCAAAGGATTCTGTGGTTTGCCTCATCTCCAGAAGTCAATGAACACTCAGGCTTCAAGAAAGCCAGTGAAGGACCTGCCCTGAAAGGATGTAATAGGTGGAAGAAGTTTATTTGTGAAGTCAGGATTATTCATATTCAATCTCACTTTAAGTTTTTTTTAGATTAATAAGCTGATTGTTTTAATTCAATTTTAAATAAAGACTCATTATTTTAAAAATCCTCTTTTTAAGTAAGGAAAGGTCTTAGCATAAAGGACTCACATCCTGGTGCTTGAAATTCCCATCACAGGCTTCCACATAAGTTACCTGAAGCTGAAAAATATTTGCATCTTTTGCTTTGAAAACAAGTCTCAATATCAACATCTATCCTTCTCCTACAGGCTTTCTTTCAGGAGTCAACTGTTCTCCAGATTTTGTTTCCCTGGCTGAAAATTCACAGAACAGGAGAGACAGTCAACAACAGTAAATACAAAAAAGTTTTGGTGGGCACTGAAAAACAAATCTTAAGACAGCTCACATCTGATCCATTACAACCCCAATTGAGAGTCAGTTTTTGTGCAGTGTGATTTTAGAGATTAGGCAAAAAGGGAAGTATTTATTAGCAAATCCTCTATAAAAGCCTCTTGTTTCCGTTAGCCAAGATGCTCTTTCCTTTAGCTACAAATTCTTGGTACTAGTTCTGTCACCTCATGCATTTTAACAACAGCTGCATATTAAACCAAAAAAAAACAAAACACCAACCTCTGCCCCTTAGGGAATAGCCAGTGGTGTTTCACTGTCTGTCAATAACTGTATAAAGATTTTACACTCAGTCATTTACAACATGCTTTTACATTTCATGTAATCATACCCTGATGAAATTAAAGCTGTTTATGTAATATTTTTAGTATTACTGGAAAACTGCCAATCTAGCAAGGTTAGTTAGCTCACAGCTACTCTGCTGCCTCCGTCCATTGCCACTTCTACTTTCAGCAACAGTAGTTTCTCAGTATTATGAGAGTTATCATTCTGTGTTTCACTTCTGAAAAAGGACATGTTTAACATACTGCAAATTCAAACAACTTTCTACATGAGCTGACTAGAGAAACCTATTAAAGTAGCAATTGCAGAATGCAGAACAGGGTTATGCACTAGGCTAAATAAAAAACTCATGGTGTGATGGGGCTACAAAATATGCACAGTCAACAACCAACCAAACTCAGTAAGAACAATCCATCAAAATACCCACTGCAGAAACTATAAACATGGTGTTTTTTCATGAAGGCATGTCTGAAGTCAAACCATTCACAAATTTGTACCACCAACCTTTCATTTACTCAGAACCTGACAAGATACAGTTTACACTGCAAGTTCAGAAGCCTATGCATTTTAAAATGTTTTTAAAATCCAGGTATGAGGGGGTGGTATTTGCCTTTGTTTGGGGTGGTGGGGGGGCAGAGGAGGTGTTATATTTTTGAGCAGGAAGCACCACTTCGTGAAGGCACATCAGCTTTAATATCCCCAAATACTTCCAATCAAAAATGCTGAAATACACACTGAATAGCATTTTCAGTTTCCTATCCATTTTCATAAAGTTTCACTTACTGTTTTGAATCAATAAAATGAACACTGAAAACCTGAACAGCAGGCTGGTTTAAGTTTCTATACAGCACTCATGACTGTATTCAAATGGGACTCATCAAAAAGGTCACTTTCCCAAAAGGATCACTTCTTGATTTCCAAACCAGCAACAAAAACTGGAATTATTTTTCTACTGTGAGACACTACATCTCATGAGATGTCATTACCAATCTATTATTCTCTTTTGAATTTGATTCTCATTCATAATTACAGCAAGAATTATATTCATATACATAAAGAAAAGAATCCATCAGATTAAATGAAGGTTTGAATTACTTGTGGGTTTTCCCACCTCAGAGGAACTTTAAAACCTCCAAAGCCTTAATTCAAAAGCTTTTGAAAATTTGCTTTTTGTTTTCTAAGTAGAGGAGGGAAAGGAAAAAAAAAACAAAAAAAAAGAGAGGGAGGACAAAATTTAAACTATTTTAAATTGTGCAGTTTTCTTGAAACTATTATGCATAATATGCAAGCATAGATGGGAAGCACACAGCCATGTGCTTTCCATTTCAACAAAATACAGTTAAAGTAAGAAAAGATAATAAATTAGACCAGTCTATTAGCTACTTATTATTTAGTTGTAACAAAATTGATTAATCTTTAAAATAACTTGACCGCACTATATGAAAGATCACTTCCCACTCTTTAATTCTCCTTTTCCAGGAACACTACTAAGTCATTTTTAGTCCTTTAAATCCTTGCTCCAACACTGCCTTCTCCTCACCCAGGATCCATTCAACTCCCATAAAAAAGAAACACTTTAAACTGATTTTAAAAGAAACACATAATAACTAGTTATTTCAGCACATCAGATTCAAAATAGCTTTTTCTAAACTGCAACATTTTATTACAGAAACCAAACTCTGAGATCAGATAAGAAATTAAAACAGCCTTATTAACTCTAATTAAAAGCTCTTTGGCAACAGAGACTGATAGCACCAAGAAGAGCAAAAACCTTGGAATAGCAGCATTTGAAACTTTAAGTCAGGAGATTGTGAGGTTTACAGATGTGCTGAGTTTCTGAAGCTTTAACCGGTGCTTTTATCCAGTTCTGTCAACCACAGTCTCTACATCTTATTCTATGGGACATTCTTACCAGTAGTGGTATCATTGCCCTAAACCTTTGCAGCATCAGAAGTATGTACAAAACTCACCGTAATATCCACAACAATGGTTTTGCACATAGTGTTATCCTTTAAAACCTGTCTTTGACCTTCACTCTGATTCCCCTCTCCTCTTTATAACCCTTGCAGTCTCACCTTAAAAAGGTGGGAGTGACTGCTGCTCACCAGAGACCAGCATCATCTTCTCTCTCTCTAGTAAAATCAGCTCTGGGAACAACACATCCTATCTGCAAGAGCCCTTGGGAGGAAGAAAGGATCCCTGTGGGGCCTGAGGGATTTAATGGTGCTATGGTAGGTCTCCAGAAACTCAGAAAGCAAGAGAAAGAAACATTGGAGAAATTGGGTGGTATGACCCTTTTTTACAATGGCATTAAGTAAGTAGAGTTTGGTTAAGATCACAGAGAGAGTAAAAGACAGATGCAAGCCCATTCTCTCAGTAGCCCTGATCTAATTAATTTATTTAATAATTTCTTGCCAGTATTGCTTTGTTACTGTCCCTTGATTGTATTTATCCTACTCCTCGATCCATCCCTAGAACAGCCCAGGTAAAACACCACTGTGCAGAAAGCAGGGGGACAGCCCTATATTTATAGGCTTTTCTTTTGAAACACTGTACTAGGCTATTTCTTCAAACCAATTCTCCAAAGTGTGGAAGAGCACTGCCATTAAACAAATAATTGTTTAAACAATGGAAAACCAAATGAAAGCTAGTTCTGCATTTAAGTTCTCATAATGAACAACCAGATTATGTTCTATTTGGATCTGTAATTGTATGAACAGAAGCTTCATGGCAATACATTTGAAGGTCTAACTAGAACCATTAGAAAAGAGAGTAAGTTGGAGAGTTAAATTAAATAATTGAAAAAGGTTAATCCACACCATCAATGCTATTTATGATCTATATACATCAAAATGAAAAGTCCCTATGAGATTCAATTCCCCAACAATATAGGCCAATTTGATTAATACATTTACCATTAATCACATTATTATACATTTACATTAATTTTTTATAGTTATAATATTAGTAAAACAATTTAAATTGTGTACTCAACATACAAAACTTCCAAGGATGCAAAATCAGATAAGGCACTCAAACCAGCCCTGCTACAAATTCAAAAAGGAGAACTTCCCAACTGGAACACTCTAAGAACTTCAGACCTTAAATGATTTTGACAAATACATGGAACCAAAGGACTGTGCTCTGGATTACTTAAGAAACACAATATTAACAAAATACATAAAAAGGAAAAAAAGGGGGGAAAAACCCTCAAGGGCACAAGACCACAATAAAAACCTGACAGATTCAATACAGGAAATTAATGAGCTGCCTTTGCTTTTATGACTCATACTTGCACTGCTATTCTTAACCTCTACTTATATGTCCTTTTTTTTTTTACGTCTTTAAGCATGTTCTGAAGTCAAAATAGCAAGTGTAATGAAATCAATTAATAATCAAACTGTGATATCAGATTCATTAAAAAAATGTTTCCTCTAAAAAAAAGAAAATATATCATTCTTACCTCTGTTACTTTGGGCTGAAGTCTTAAAACTTCAGGACTCATGCGTGGTATATCTATGTGGATCTAATTAGACAAAGAAGAATACTGTAAAAGGAACCAACAGCACACTTTCTAAGCAACATGATACTTAAAACAATTCCATTGGTTTACACTATTAGTTGTAATTCCATTGTTTCATTACATTTGGGATAACATGGATTTTTACTGTATTTCCAAATGTACAGCCAAATCTTTACGTTAATCTTTCAATTAAGCAAAATTTAAAAACACATATTTGTATTCACATTCTAGGATCCTTACATCACATTTTAATTATTTGCAAATTATTATCATATTGGCAATACTCATGACCTTAGGGTAATTATGAGTAAAACAATACTACTACTTCTCCGAAGTCACATTCAACTGCCACTATTATAGAATCATTAAGAATGGAAAAGGCCTGTAATATCATCAAGTCCAAATGTCCAAAGGTGAAAGAAGGGTTTAGACCTATTTAACATACTTGACAATCAAGAAGAGAGCACAAAAATACCAGTATTCCTAAAGTTTTTTTCCAAACTTCACAAAGGACTTTTATGCAACAGAGTGCTCAAGTGATGATTTTGTCTTCTACTCACAAGCCTTGTATTAGTGATGCTACATACTTCTTCTTAGTAAAGATTAGTCTTGAAGCTGAAAGAAACATCGTAGCTTCTTCTGTCCCAAGGAAGGCTAAAGTATCATTGTTCAGTGTTACAAACTACTCATTTCAATACAAAACTTGAAGAAAAGTTATCTCCTTATCTGGGTGACTGTGAAAGTTTGACACCCTATGTTTATTTATGTTGCACATCATATCCAGTCTCAGCTTCTTATGCAGAAGTTTGGAGCCAGTAAGAAACAGTCACCATTGTACCTTCCCTGTCCATCTTCACTTATTTGAAAGAGGGTTTGAGCAGGAGATGAAAGATTTGAAAATGCAACTATTTTTAAACAGAAAACCATGGCAACACTAATGCTAACATTAAAAGAAATCCACTATTTTGAATTTCAGATGAAAACTACTTCATATTTTTCTTCTAAAATTTAGGAAAATTATTAGAGGGCTGTCTATCTGATAAGATTAAAGAAACAGAGAAAAACAACACCAAAGTTCAAAAAGAATCTTTAAGTCCTTTAGAAGGTGTTCTGTAGATAAAGGTCAATTCAATCAGGTGCTCTACCTGTCTGTAGGTATCTTGGTGGTTTTCATCATTTCTGGAATCATAGTATTGTTCAACAAATGCAAAATACTCTTTGCGTTTTCTTTGTAAAGTGCTTTCTCTTCGGTCCACGTTTGCAGGAAGATAGCCCTGAAAAAACAGTGAAATTATAAAGACATTATTCTTTGCCTTACAAAAAGCACTGCTGGCATTTGATTACATGTGATAAGAGTTCTAACAAACTGATGCAGTGCCAAGTACTCCCACACAAATCTAAATAATCCTTTACTAAACTATTTTTTCTAATCCCTCCAACTCCTATAAAAGTTCAGATACAAACATCTCATAAAAACAGCTGCTTTTTTTTTTCTTTTTTTTTTCTTTTTTTTTTCTTTTTTTTTTCTTTTTTTTTTCTTTTTTTTTTTCTTTCTGCAAAATGCAATTTCTCATCAAAAACACTAAAATGGTATTGATTTTGGAGGAGAAAAGCTTAAATAAATAAGTTTAGGTAACTTTAATAACATGAAAGTTCCTTAATTTCTATGTGGCCAGTACTGGAGCAATTTTATTAAATTTTTAAACACTGTGTATTAACTCAATTGCCTTTAAGTAGGCATTATATACATTAGCAAGGGAGGCCTAGATTCAATACTAGGAAAAACTTCTTCATGGAAAGGATTATCAAGCACTGGAACAGGCTGCCCAAGGAAGTGGCTGAGTCACCATCCCTGAGGCAGTAAAAGACACACAGATTGGCCCTAGGGACATGGTTTAGTGGTGGACTTGGCAGGGCTGAGCTTATGGTTGGACTACACAGCCTTAAAGGTCCTTCCCAACCCATACAATTCTATTATACTATATTAAAAGTATTAAAAATGTTATTCCTGTACACTTTAATTACTTCATTTATAATGACAGGAGAATAAGTATACAAGCCATATTACATTTCAAATACCTTAAGAGGTACTTTCTTTGGCGAAAAGAATTTCTTTAAGATATACAGACTTGTGTTTGACTCCAAGTACTTCAAACCTCACCAGCTTCACTTTTTCCTAAAGACTTTGTCTGACATTTAATATCCTATCCCAGTGTTTTGTGTTAAATATTGAATTTATTCAATAATTTTACTGAATAAAATTTATTTCTTCTCAACAGTAGTGTTCCCATTTATTCTCAACAATAGTGGTTTCATCCCTGTAGGATATCTTATTTGGTTGCTTTAGAAAATAATTCATTTTTTAAATCAAATGTGACTGTCTGAAGCACACCGATACTTTCTCAGCAAGTCTTTTTGCCATTATTCTGTTTCAAAGACTGAACTAATCTTTCAATTCCACATGTCATGTTTCCTGTTCCCTTTACAAATTAGGTTTTATTTTTAAAAGTTGGGAAGGCTTGCAACGTATCAGCAGAGAATAAATTGGTGGAGAGTTTAATCTGTTTATTCATTAATTTCCTCCAAAGGCTTTTGTAAACATATCTTTGGTTTTGTTGTTCAAAAGAGAAGAGAGCCTCTACAGCTCTTGCTGTTTAGGTACAGTGTGCTTAACACTTTAGCTATATATTAAAAATAAATCATGCCTTTTTTTACTATATGTTGTTACCAGTAGACATGCATAACATCAACAGAGTATTATAGTGAAAAACAGTCTTCATCAAACACTTGTTAACATTATTACCATCCTGGCTATGTAACAAATAACTGATCCATTTCTTAAGTTATATTTTTAGAATTCCAATTTCTATGCTGGTTTTACAAACAAAACAATCATCATCTGCCTCAGTTAGCACCAAGTATACTCTGTTACCTGAGAAAAAATTAAGTCTGGGCTTTTTAAATAAGACTTTTAATAACTGTGAAACAAACATAAAACCATAACATGCTTTGGTTTCTTCAGTTGTCTGGGTTTTTTTTCAGTATTGCAACAAATCTTTAACCAAAATGTCACTTGATTTTTATGAACACTTATTTCCCCAGGAGCTCCTGGTGACTGTATAGAATCATAAAATGGTTTGTGTTGGAAAGGACCTTAAAGATCACCTAGCTGCAACCCCCCTCCCACTAGACCAGGTTGCTCCGAGCTCCACTCAGCCTGGCTTTAAACACGCCCTGGGATTATCCTTATTAGTCCCCCTTACCTGGGACATTAACAGTAGGTCACCACCAGAAAAGCATGGTGGAGCTTATGATCAAAAAACTGAAAGCACTTTTCTTTCCCACTTGGGAAAGAAGATGAAAGAAAATGCTGCCTTACATTATAGAAAAGTAATGATTACTAAAAGACTTGTCTTTGAGTTTCCAAAACGTACTAAATGAGGGCCACATAATAGATAAGAAATCACAGCAGGACTTACTTACCTGAGAAAAGCTAAGAATTTTCAAAATATTGCCATTTGGAGGTAGAAAAAAACAAACAAAAAAGCCAGTTTCATAAAACCCTTACTCAAAAAAAAAATCCAATTAATTGATAAACTACAAAAAATGTAACCTGAAAGCAAGTTTTTGCAGAGATAAGGCAAGATGAATTTGCAAATTGAACTGAAATAGATTCTGGAATTGTTAAGGCAACAGAACAAGAGAACTCTACACTTAGGCATTCTCTGGACCAGGAATGCTAATTTAAAATCAACTTCTGGATTTAAGTTAAAGCACCAGGAAAGCCTATGCTCTTACAAGAAAGCAAGAGGAGTCAGCTCATTTTATATTTTTATAATTTGCATAACTCCAACTCTCTAAACCCTACTGTCAGTCTTCTGATTCAGAACTTAAAATGCTTATGCTTTAGCTTACTACATTTCAAAGTCAACTTTGAGTTAGTCATAATTTTTCTTACTTTTTAAAATTTTTAAACAGACATCCTAAACTTCAAGAGAAAAAAAAATGCCTTTTTTACAAGCAAAATCACATATAGCTTTGGAAACAGAACTAAAATAAATTGTAAGCTCCATGTTTAATTTCAATTACAGCAGGATATTTGAATATCCACCATTAAACTGCATCTGCATTTAGCATTAGAAGGAACTAAGCTGCAAATTTAGTAGAACTCATCAACAAGAAAGACTCTTTCAGTCACTGGAAATCAGTGTCAATCTGAAGTAAATACTTTGCATTCCCTACAGAATTATTCTATAAAAAGCAAAGCTATTTAAGTCTACTCTCTGAGAAATTCGATAGTGCTAAACTGGTGTGTGTGTATAATTCAGAATTTTAAACAGTTCTTAAATGCACAAAGATTTGTTGAGAAAGTGTCTTTCACAGTCTCTGGAGAGCAGACATCATGAGAATTCTGCTTCTTTTTTATACAAACATCCTCATAAACTTTCTCCCAACCACAGGCAGACAAATAACAGCTAAAATGCTTAACTAGTTGTCATCACAAGCATTATAGCTGAAAAGATAGACATGAAAAATACCTTTATGAAGAACTGCATTTTTGCAGAAGAACCTTTTTAAACATAGTGCAAACACCAAGATGAAAAAAATCCTATTCTATAACACCAAACCCAGTGAATCACATATTTCCACAAGCTTCTCCCACATGCCCAACTGAAACACCTCCATGGCACTTCAGCCAACCTACTCCCAAGCTACAGCCATTGCAATACCCTCTGGCCATAGGGAAGGAGAAGAGTGCTCAGCCAGCCAAACACTCACACCACAAAAAAGGGATTAGGCTTTTATTGAGGTTGTCTCTGAACTGCCTCACAGGTCTGACATCAGGAGAGCCAATGCCACAACGCAATTGACACAGTGGTTCAGAATTGTTCATCATAAAGCACTACAGAAGAATCAGCCAAAAACACCTATAGATGCTATCACTGCTTTTCCTCACTACAGTGTTAATCCTTTCTTGCAGTTACTTTAATGTGAAGTCAGAATGAAGCCCTTCGTAGGACGCTGATAGTCTTTGCTTTCCCTACTGTGTGTCTGTTTTCCAGAAAACTGTCAAGAATGTACTTGTCTTTGAACTCTCCAACATTCCATCAAAACTGGTTGAAAGAAGCCACTGTTATCACGAGCCCTTCTTTCACAGACAGCCAGGCTGAAAAATAAAGATATACAGCTGGCATGATTTACTACTACTTCTCATCCCCCTCCTTTCAATTTGATAGATTAATCCTGAAACTGAGTAAAAGAACATAGCTTCCATTACAATTCAGCACAAGACACATTTCCAGCCATCACTGATGGATTACAATTCATACAAAATCATTTGCAATGCCTGAAAAAACTATTAGTACTAAATGCAAAGGAAGAATAAAATAAAAAAAACCACAACTTACTGAAAGAAGCTTCCATGCAATTGGACGAACCCGTTTGGGAATGCCAGACCAACTCAATTTTCTCAATTCATCTATTAAAACACAATGGTTTCATGAGAAGCAAGGAAATTACTACCAATTTACATACACAGATACATTCAAATTAGCATAAAGGCGTTCACAACAATGGTCTTCTTAGAAAATCCAGTGATTACAGAAATATAGGGCAATCCTAATGAATTAATAAAATACTGGATAATTGCTATCCATAGGGACACCTATGGTAGTAGGTACTGAGTGTGATAAGGTAACTCTCTGGAGTATTTCTCAGCATTACTGTTTAGTATACATGCCTTATATAGTCACAGTTGGCAACCTACTACATAAATGTATTATTCTTCCAAATATTTTTGAGATACATGTGAAAGAAATACATTGTATCAAAGCAGGTAAAACAGTTGTAATATTATTAAAGTCTGCACAAAATAAGGGGCAGCAGTATATGCTTTCAAAAAACATTAAGAAGTTCACAGTACTTCTGCACACTAAATATGCATGGATGGAGGAAGCATGAAAGCATGCTTATACACATAACCCCAAGAAATTTCACAGTTCACAATAAATTTCCCCCTTATCCTTCCTCTCAAGGAGTTGAGAGGCATTGGAAGAATAAAAAAAATTACCTAAGGATCAGTAACATTAGAAAAATATGACACTGCTAGAGTCCAGTGTGAACCAAAGTTGCAAAAAAAAAAAAAAACAGAAAGTAGAACTTGTCAGACAAAACAGACAGATTAAGAGATAAATTCAAGAAGTCACAGGCTGGCACAACAAATACACTTTGTTATGAGTATGCCATCACTGCAAACACAAGGATTCAATGAGAAAAGGTGCAATAAGCAACTGAAAGAATTTTAATTTATTGTCATACTCCAGCTGTGATCATCATGCACAAGCTGCCCAACACGAACCCCAGACAGCAGCTGGTAACATCCCTTAACCCTGTTTCCCATTTTTTGATCTTCTTTTTCCAGCATGCTTCTACTTCCTTTTCTCTGCCCCATTTAACAAATCACTCCAATTATTTCTTCCCTTCCTGGTCCCAGTTTTGCTACTGCTATACCTAAATATGGAATTTCTGAAATGATTATCAGGCACCATTGGACTTGTAACACTGCACTTCCCTAAGTGACCTCTCAGTGCTTCTCTCCATACAATGGCACTGTTTGGGCACCTCTCACACAATTCCTCCTTGTGAAATTCCTACTTGTGAAATCCAGGCATACCATAGGGTGCCATCTACAGCTTGTGTCAGCTTCTCACACTGTGGTTTGTTACATACAGCAATTTCTCACATCACCTACAGTAGCTCTCCACAGCCCAGGGAGTTTGCCCAGCCTCCAAGCAGCTTTAGCATTGGCTTGCAGCCCCCACCACTTCTGCAATTCCACCCATGATCTGATTCCAAGTAAATCCACACCATACCAAGCACTACAGCATAAGTCACAGTACCTCTGGTTATATTCCTCTAAAAGCCAGAAAGGCAGGAACTGGTCAGAATAAACATATAATAGGAACAAGAGTAGAAAACCAGTATTTCGTATAGTTTATGAACAAAAACAACAAAAAAGAGATATCTACCTTAATGAAACAATCTACAAATTATACATATATGTATTTCCCTTCCACCCCAAAGCATGACAGTTAGCTCCAGTTGTTTTAATACCAATGAAAGCTCAAGTCTTCAAAAGCAAAACCTCCAGCTGTGCATATTCCTGCTCTACTTGTCCTTGTGCAGTATTTATGAACAAATATGCTTTACTGGGTCTAATCTATTTGTGTCCGGGCTGAATGAAAACTTATCTTGTGCATTAGTTTATTATTTCCCTACACAATCATTTTGCTCAAGTTTCAAGTTTTGGCTACCTTTATGCACAATCATACCATTTACAAACTATGTAGTTAGTATATGAAGAAAATAGAAAATAAATTGTAACTCAGCAACACAGTTGTCAATTCTCAACTCTATACCCACCGAACCCACTCTAATCTTTCACCTTTCCATATTTTTGCTCCACCCTTAACTCACCTGAATAGAAATCCATGCACAAACACGGATCCCAACCTCTGAAAACAGCACATGTAAAGTAAGTATAAAAAAGGAAAACATGCAGATCTGCTGTCACAATCAGAAATGTGAAGCATATGATTGAGTGACAGATCATCCCAAATCACCCAGTATAAAAATTCCACTTACTTTTAAGTAACTCATTTAAGACCAAAGATAGAAAATGCAAAAGCAAATTGGAACACAGCTGATTTTCCCTCCCTCCCCTCCTGATGCTATTCTGCAATGAACATACACTTCCTTTGATTAGGGATAGCTTGGGCTATCATGTAATTTCAAACAGAAACACACATGATGGGAGTGGGCTCAAAAGGACTGCTCTTTCTGGAAGGAAATCTCAGCACTGGTCATGGAAATGAAAACCAGGGACAAATGATGTGGTTTTTTACAACATAACACTTATTTGAAACAGATTCTCTATTTATCCATCATGTAAGATTTGGGAGTGAATACATCCCTACATTCTTCCATGCTGAACACAATTATTTACATTGCTTTGCCACTGCCTTATCCTCTCTGGGAGCTCTTTTTACACCTAGATTGTCTGCTGGGCCCACAAAATCTTCAGCAATGCTCCTTCTCCCAACATATCTGAGAAAAACATTTAAAGCTAGTTTTTATATGTTTCCAAGTTGTTTCTCAAACTCTCATTTAGAAATGCTTCCATTCATTTGGCCTGACAGGATTTATATTCTGCTCTTCTCTCCTTATTTGACACAGAACTTTACCTTTTGGATTGTATTTAATAACCTTCTATTGCATTTAATAATCTACTCTGCTCTGTTGTCATGCCATCCTTCTGAACTTTCTCAAGGCTTTTGTTTCTGGTTTTGCTTTCATAAGTGGTACAGTAATTGCTTTCAGGACAGAGGACTGTAAGACAGATGATTGCACAACTGAGAGTTAAGTCAATTCCATCACAAACCATTAGCCCTGGGTATGTGATAGTTCTATTTCTTCACACTGACTGCTGTCCTATATCATAGCCTTCTGAATTTCCAGGATCCCAGACTAATCCAAAAAACACAGAGAATTCCAGCCTAACTTCTCACCTCAGTGACCTCAACTACTATTTTGCCAGTGACAAAGAGCACACAGTAAAACTCAAAGGGGCCAGAATTCTTATCAGGTAGAGTAGCAAACCCCAAAAGCACACAGTCTGACCCCTGCATGACACTACTGCTAAAGCATCAAATCACATTATGCTTTCCTCTGATGGTTCATCACCAAAACAAGAGGAAAGAAAACAAAGGACCCTGCCCTATCCAACAGCAATTACAACAGCAGGACCAAAGTTATTCCTGGAAGGCTTAGACTAATGTTAATATAACATAAAATAAAAATGCTTCTGGTGAAGAGGAAAAAAAATTAAAGTATATACACAAGAGTACCATTTTAGACATACATAAAAGACTGACAGTGAAGCTAAATTCTAATACTGCTGTTAAAATACATTAATTACATGTGCATTTTATTAGACATACATAACTAAATTTTACAGCGTCTCTATTACAGTCTTTAAGATGGGCTTTATTCTTACAAATTACTCAACAGGTGAGTTCCTAAAAATCAAATAACCACATGTAATTGAAATACTCACATTCCAGTTCTCAGGTTACCTTAGAGACTTAATTTTTTTAAAAAAGAGGGCCCTGGAAACTACTGATTGGTCAGCCTCACTTTTGTGCCTGGGAAGATTATGGAACAGACCTTCCTAGAAGCTCTGTGAAGGCAGGACAGTGATGTGATTTGGACAGCCAGCACAGCTGACCAGAACAAGTCCTGCCTGAGCAGCACTTAGGCCTTCTACAATGGAGTGACTAATCAGTGGACAAGGAAAGGCTTTACAGGTGTCATCTATTTAGACTTCTGTAAAGCCTTTGACATGGTCCCCCACAAAATCCTTCTCTATATTGGAGACAGAAGTGGATTTGATGGATGGACTCTTTGGTGAATGAAGAATTGCTTGAATGAGCACATCCAGGGAGTAATGGTCGAGCTGGAAATCAGGGATGAGTGGTGCCCCTCAGGAGCCCAGACTGAGCCCAGTATCATTCTGTGTTGGTGACACATACTGTGGGATCAAGTGCACCCTGAGCAAATTTACAGTGACCCTGAGCTGAGTGGTGTGGCTGACACAGCTGAGAGCTGGGATGCCATTCAGAGGGACTTGGACAAGTTGAAGTGGGATCATGGGAATGTCATCAGGTTTAACAAGAACAACTGAAAAGTCCTGCATGTGGGCTGGGGCAACCAACCAGTATCACTACAGGCCAGGGGATAGAGGGATTAGGGCAATACACATGGGAGAAGGACTGGTGGGTACTGGTGGACGAGAGGCTGGACAGGTGAAAAAGCCAAACGTGTCATCAAAAAGCAGCATGGCCAGCAGGTCAAGGGTGGTAATTCTGCCCCCTCTACTACTCTTTGGTGAGACCTCCAGGTGGGCATGGAGTGCTGCATCCAGCTCTACATTCATCAGTAAGAGAAAGATATTTTTAGAATGGACCTTTTAGAGTGAGTCCAGAGGGCCATGAAGATGATCAGGGGCTGTAATGCTAAACAGATTTTTGGGTTTTTTATATTTTCCATATAGTTGTAGCTCTGTAGACTACTACTATATAGTTATATAGCTCCTCAACTAACTATAGTTACTTTTCCTACCCCATTAACTAAATTATGGAACAATAAGCTAACCTTCCTGGAATCTTATTTAGTCTTCCCTCTATAGTGTGAACCACTACTTTGTCACTATGTATTATATCCATAAAAATGGGGGTTTAGAAGCTAGGGGCAGCTTCAGTGGGGGGCAGAAACAAAAGGGAGATTACTTAACTGTTCTTCTAATTGGATGATTTCTCGTAAGTATGCTAATTTGTTAGACTAATAAAATTGTCACCCTGTATTATGTGTGTATCTAGCTGTATTTGCACCATGAAGAACTTTCATTAAAGGAAACTGTTTAGCTTGTGGCATCAGCTGGATCACCTCTCCTATAAAGACAGGCTGAGAGAGTTGGAGTTGTTCAGCCTGGAAAAGAAAAAGCTCTGGGCAGCATTGTTGTGGCCTTTCAATACTTAAAGGGAGCTTATAAGAAAAATGGGGACAGACTTTTTGTCAGCATCTGTTTTGATGTGACAAGGGGTAATGATTTTAATCTGAAAGACAGTAGCTTCAGACTAGATGTAAGGAAGAAATTTTTTACAGTGAAGATGGTGAAACACAGGCACAGGTTGCCCAGAGGAGTTGTGAATATCCCATGTCTGGGTGAGGGTCTCAGAGCAACCTGATCTAGTTGAATTTGTCCCTGCTAATTGCATGGGTATTGAACTAGATGTCTTAAGGGTCCCTTCCAACCCAAACTATTTTATGAACTTTGTAACATTTCAGCCAATGACAAATAGTTTCATAATTAATTAAATTACTTTCTCCCTAGTCAAAGCGTAACATCAATGCATTGTCATTAGAGCAACTCCTTCCCCTGGTAGATTTCCCAAGGAATTAGACATCCTAGTTTTGAGTCACTGAGCATGTTCCCAAGCACAGACCTTCTACAAAAGAGTATTAATAGCACCTACAAATCAGACACACATTTTCAATCAAGAAAGTACTGCAAAAATATTCTTGTTTCAATACAAATAATGTTTTCCTAAACTTCCAGAACAATTATTTTGAAAATGAGCACTTGTAAACATTCTAATTACAGACACAATCACTTTTTAAAAGAATGAGCAAAGAACGAGCTGAAATAAGCCAGATCAAAAACAGTACCTGTAAAACCCTGTCTGTGAACTCTTTCTCAAACTAAAAGGATACTTTCTGAAAAACAGTTTAAACCCCAATTGTTAGTCTGTTTTTCAGCTGCCTCATTACTTGACATAATTCTGTAACCAATTCTGTGACCAATGTATGAAAGACTTTATAAATCCCCATAGATTTTAGACAAAAAGTATCTCAATTTGCTCCTCCTAGCCAACTATCACTTCTGCTTAGGAGACAGCAGTTACTCTTCACAGAAACATTGCTTTAGGATATTTTATTATGAAGGTATAATGTGGTATGAAAATGCTTCAAATTAATATGATTAATTTAATTTAGGAAAAAATTTGATCTGGCTTACTACAGTACATTTCCAGATACATTTCCTCTTTTTGAGAAAGAAAAAGTTTAAAGCAATTGTTCTAACAAATCTTAGGACTATCCTTTAACTGCATTTAGATTTAAAGACTTCTTATATTCCATAAATATTTCATGGAGAATTTTACAAAGAAAACATGCCATTAGTTTGCCAGCTTTTAACTGTACAAGCAATTACTGGAGTTATTATCCACTACACCTAAAACACGAGGCCAAACAACCAAGTTGACAAGTATTTTTCTTGAAACTACAAGCTAATCATTCTACCCATTACAAATATATAAGAAATAAGAAATATTAAAGGAGTTCAAATTTCTCTGTATGTATTATTCATTTTTGATACAGCTGTTATTTCATTGATATTACTATACATGGCTACATGAAGTCATGGCCTGCATGAGCAACTCCATGATAGATATGATAAACTAGATTTACAAGTTTTATGTTCCTACAACATAAATTCATTGGATATTTTAACTATAAAAAGCTGGAAAATTCTTTCAAAAACAGAGATGCACAGAACTGCAGCTCCCCCAACAGCACGTTATAATACAGGCAGTACATATAGAAAATAACTTTAATACAGAGCTTGTTATTACTATGGCAACCACAGCAACTGGTTTTCAAAATGAATAATAGCTCTGTTAGGCACTTCATTAAATTTTTTTTTTTTTAATCAAACACTGCCCTTAATCTTCTCAATGGAACAAAGAATTATTCTGAATGCTGCAGAAACAGGAAATAAAGTCCAATCCACCTTTGTAAATACAGGGTAAGATCCTTTTCAGAGCCTTTGCTAGAAAAGAGTAGGAAAGTACATCCTGTCTGCTACTTTACATAAGAAGTCAGAAACAGAAGCAGATGAGGTTGGTTTTACAAGGTACAAGAAAGCAAGTGATTAGGAAAACTAAGGCAAAAAGAAGAATATTGAAATTGCCAAGACCTGCAACATATGAAGCCAGTGATCCAGTGATGTAAATGAAAAGTAATGGAGAACAACTGTGGCAGCAGCAGATGTTGTTTCTCATAGTTCTCCCAAAACATCCAAATTCTGTGCAATATCAACTGTTTTTATTTTTACACTAATGCCATTGAAACAGTTTCTAACTTTTCATGTACAACTAAGGGAAAACTTTTTATACCCTATTCTGAATGTTAAAAAGAGGCAGCTCTTAAAGATTTGATTATGAGTCTTCACTTCAGTGGTTGCACTGGAAGTATTATTTAGTTTAGCTTTACTATAGGTTCTATTATATCAAATTCCTGTATAAGGCCAGCCCTTAACCTCTAATCCATGTAAGTTTTTCTCAGTTAACTGCAAATATACATCACATCCAGAGTAATTGTCCATTGTGGCTAAAACACACATGAGGGCAAACCTAACCAATAATATGCAACAGGGAGGTAGCACAGCACAGACATACACAGTGAAACTTGCTCCACTGTGTTTACCATCCCAGACAAGTTTTATGTACTTCTTCCAGTTCTGGGCATGCTGCTAATGAAGTAACAATGACTTATGTTCCAACATTATTAATAGTGAAAGAGATGTTGGCAAGAAAACCTATAATTATACTTCCTTGAGCCTTTGTAAACTGATTTACAAGCTGTGCCACTCATGACAACATGCACATTGCTGATCTTGATGCTCAAAAGCTTCAGGACACACAGCATGTTCACAGTTCTCAGTAGTCTTCTTGGTGACATTCCTGCTAAAGTCCCACCCATGCCACCAAGTCTGCAAAACATCATGCGAAGAGGCAAAGCTGCTCCCTCAGTCTATGACTTCAAGAGGGAACACTGACCTTCTCACCCATGTATTTTACTGGATAATACAGGTTTCACAAAGTGTTAAGTTCAGCTTTCACGATGCTCTCAGGTAAGGAAGGGAGATGGCACACCAAAAACAAACCAATAAACAGCCATACAAACACAAAAACTACAAGAACACTTCATCATGTAATACTTCTCTTCCTCCCAGTTCATCCAGACTAAAATACCCCTCTTCACGGTATTGTTCACCACATGGCTAAGACTCACAGACTGTTTTTGAACACCTGACCAGAACTCAGTGCAATGATCTCCTAAAAATTCTGCTAAAACTTTAACAGACACAAAAAACCCCTTTTAATTAACCAGTCTTGTAATCAGGAGTAGAATGCTAACTCTTTTCTTTTATGATGATCAGTTAGTTGTAACTACCATGGCAATTTTTCTATGTACACAGAAATTTGAATGAGAATTTAGTGTTTGGGGTTTTTTTAACAGTAACCCCTTCACATCAACTGAACTTAGGGGTCCCACTGTAGTTCTCTACATCCAAATCCACTTGGGAAAAGACACAGTACAGAACTCCACTCTTCATTAATGGAGCCATGAGTATAACATAGGAGTTTTAAGGACTGTGCTAAGAGCACACTTCTTTTTGAACAGATCAATAGTTTTAACCTGAAATGTTCCCTGTGGACATCCATACAAAAAGAAACAGCTTAGCCTCTAAGCTATTCTGATACTAACAAAAATCCCATAGATCTCCTATTTATAGACAAGAAGTCCAGAACCTCAGAACTAGGCTCACCTGTGTAGTTCACAATGCCTCTTACCCATTTATTAATTTGAGTCATACTTGAATACCAAAACTCTTGACAAAAAAAAAAAAGGTAAAGCTTTAGGTGACAGGCTCCTTTTTCAGAACTGAGAAAAGAGAACGATTATCTTGCTTGTTAACAGGAGCTGCAGCTGGTCTTACTCTCTTTTTTTCCCCTCAATAAAAACTTAAATCAATGATAGGTGGTGTTTGGAACACATAAGAGTAAGGAGTCTTCCCTCAAGTCAAAATTAACAAGTCCTTGTTAAAAAACAATATTAATCTAAAACTAAACTACAGTTCTTCTGCAAGCCTTTGATACAGTCCCCCACAACATCCTTGCCACTAAAACTGGAGATATTTGTTGTCAGTTCCTTATCCAAAGAGTTGCTCCAAGAGGAAGCCAGCTCCAAGTGGAAGCCAGTAACAAGTGGTGTCCCACAAAGGCCCACAGTGGGGCCAATGCCATTTAGTGTCTTCCTCGATGACACTGACAGAGGGACTGAGTGCACACTCAGCAAGCTGGCAGATGACACCAAGCTGTGACACAGTGGATTTGCTGGAAGGAGCACATCCCATCCAGGGAGACTTGGACAGGCTGGAGAGGAGGGCCAAGGCAAACCCCATGAAATTCTACAAGGGCAAGTGTAAGGTCCTGCACCCAAACTGGAGCAATCGCCAGAATCAGCACAGGTCTGGAACTACTATGTCAATCTTAACAAAGGAAGAGAAATGCATCCTGAAGAAACAAACTATGCAAAATCTTCTCAAAATTGTTTCAAGAATCTATTATCATCTAGTTACAATGAAAAATCATAAATTAATATCTTTAGATTGAAATATTCCACCAGAGCAGTAATCAGAATAAATGCTTACTATTAAAGGAAAATACAAGTTATGAGACCAACCCACAGAAAACGGGAAGACAAAATACTAATCCTGCAACAAGTAACTAAAAAGGGAATAAATAATGGATATTTAACATTCATTTCTTTCAGGAGACTCTGAATTAATAAAAAAGATATTACAAAATCTATTGGTACAATACTGCCTGGTTAATAATCTTTTTTATTAGCTAAATAGGAAAGCACATTTTGTAGATAAAAAGCTAACTAGAACAGAACAAGCATTAGAGAGGACACCTTTTGGTGATAATAATTTGAAAAGACAGATATGACTAATAGCACATCACATGAAGCAGCAGTAGGACACATGTTAACTTTATACTATATATCAACAAACTGAAAGAAGAATAGGTGCTCACAGGATCAACTACAAGTAATTCACAGCTGTAGGGGGCATTAAAATTCTAAATTACATGGATGTACCAGGAGCACAGAGATAAATCACTGTGTAGCTTAGTGCAGATAAATTAATGAAGCTGGGAACAAAATTAATCAAGCTCATTTCAATTAATGCATTTTGTAAAGTTATTGAAACTCTTCAATAGCACCAGTTTGGCAAGCAATTTTATAGGACATAACAGACTGGTTACAGAATACTAGATTTATGAGCCATGTTAGATCAGGTTTAATATAAATCTACAATGGATGTGACCATGAATAGGAAAATCCTATTTCAAGTTGCTGCAACAATACAGAAGACTGCTGTGATGGGGAAAAGAGATATCTAACATGATATCTAACATGTTTTCTTTCTGAATTTAATCTCCAGAGAACCACTCTTGAATTCTTTTATTATAGCACAAAGAGACAACCACCTATTGTTACAAAATAATCTGAGATTACAGCATTTTAAATCCTGTAAAATTATGTAATTAGTTTTTGCCACCATTGGATAAATCCAAAGTTCAGCTATTCTTTACAAGTTCTGTAAGACTTCACAACATTATCCACCACTTCCATAGCAAAAGGCTAGCTAAAGACAGCACCCAACTCAGCAGCCTCCAGTACTCTCTGAAAAGGTTTCCTTTTTGAGATCTGGTCAAAAGGAGGAAGAAAAATAGATGAGTTTTTAAAAAAGTACCATGGAAAGTGCTCTTGAATGTGTACAGCAGCTGGAGTAAAATTAAGATGGGAATACTTCACAATTCTCATGGGCGCTTTTACAGGGCCTTCTATTATTTTTATCAAGGTAGTATGCTAAAACTTCAACATATTTTATTCAGCTTGGGATTTGTCATGACTAAGTAGGAAAAAAAGTGACTCTAACATGCAAAACAATTTTACAACTTTAGAAATTATTTGGTTTGACTCTGAAATAGTACATGTGTTATGCTGCATAACGGTAGCAATACAATGTTTTGAAGCTTTATTAAATGCAGAGAACAGAGCACACCAGGTTTAGCACTGGTTCTTATTTTACTTAAACACATTTCTCACATCCAATTACATACTAATTAGCCATATATGTGTAAAAAACCAGAAAAATAGTTCATCTGAAGATTAAAGCACTTCCTTAATGCCTTTATCAGCTAATTTTTTAATTTATATTAGTAACCCATCATACATCAGCTGTGCTGAAGTTGCAAGTATGCAATAACTTGTTTGTTGCTTTGTCAGATTTTATCAACATTGCTTACATTGTGTTTGCACAGTAAACATCTCCCTAAAACATTTTACAAGATTACTAAAAAACACAAGTTTGACAAAAAGAATTAAACTTTAATTGGAAACCTGATAGACACAGCAGTATTGTTCCTCTAATATGTACAAATGGTCTGTGAAGGAAAGAAAAATTTCTTCTCAGAAATACTACCCCCAAACTGCTTTGTTAAATTTCTGTTCCCCCCACCGTTAAAGCAAGCAACTGTTTGCAAAAATTCTGCAAGCCAATCTTCACTTAGTAATGCAAGGTCCATTACAAGGAAAGACAAGACCTGAAATTCAGCAAATCTGCAGCAAACTGACTGCAAGTCAAGCATAAACACAGGATGATTGCATAAAACCGCCGTGAATTATTCCTGCTGAATAAGCTGGCATGCACTAGCATGAGTGGGCAGCTATGCAGACAAACAGACCCTACAGCTACCCCACAGCTGTCTCCTGAGCTCAGCCATCCTACCAGCTGCCCCACTCTGCTTCCTGACCTGCACCCACACATCTCACTACCAGCTAAATGACAGGGGTCACTCCTCGAGTCCCCATCCAACCAAACTGCTTCTTACAACAGGCTCCTTCTACCAGCCCACATTTCTTGCAGTAACTGCCTATTTCCACGAGCTCAAAGTAGCCAGCCTGTGGACCAAACCCAACTCCAAAATCTACTAGTGGTTTCCAATTACTAAAATAATCTTCACTTCCAAATTTATACACATAATTGATCTTACTGAGATTTTTCTTGTGAAAGAACACACTCTTTCACACCTCTAGTTAGCATACACAACTAGAATTGCATTTTACACTATCTTTATAGGATAATTATTCAAGTGTGACTCAACGGATTTCAAGGTAATTTGCATTACTTTGCATTCACAGTCAATGTTGATTTCTCTTGTTATGATAAGAGAATATGTGCATGACGTAGCTACAAGTTCCATAAATTAACTTACTTCTATTTTGTTTTGAAAGGACTTGTTACATAATCTATTTCAACAAAATGTGAAACTATACCAAGAAAACAAACACAATAGAAATACTTGACTTCGGTTTACTTCTACTTCCAAGCAAAACCAAGCCTAATACTTGCAGAAATTAAGAGAAATATTTACAAAAATGTCTCCATGTCCTACTAATTTAATTCACTGTGACAAACAAAGCCCAACTATTTGTGGGTCTAACACAAAACATACACATACCACATGACCCCCCACACACACAGACAGAATAAGCCATCTGCACCAGAAAAGCCACCTATCCCTATATTACTCACCACAAATTTTAGCTTGTAGCCTACTGCCTAGCTTCTACCTTAGTACATTTCCAGTATTGCTCTGAAGAAAACAGGGAAAAAAAAAAAAAAAAAAAAAAACCAAACAGCACAAAATCACCCCAACAAAAAAGTCCACCACACCACCACACACAACCTGTAACACTTTCCCAGGCTACTGATGTCATTATAAATCAAGAATACTTTTTAAACATAACCTTCACTGTAGCACAGAGCTAAACCGAACATCTTCCAAAAATGCATACATAAAAATGTATATATACATGCACCACCAGATTCTGATGAACTGTGCATACAGCAATAAGCATATGTATATTTGCATATATGTGCACACACACTTTCCCTAACAGATACCAGGAATTCAGTCCAAGCACTACTATCATACATGATCTACTCCTGAGAGCTTCATGACCATCAAGAGCTGGCATGTCATGAATAACGAGTCCATTTCTTTCACTAAAACTATAATGTATTACCTGTAAATAGATATATGTGCTATTGGACATATTCCAGATACAAAAGTCAAAATATTTGCATTAAAAAAAATTATAACTGGGTATAAAATTCTATTCACACAACTTCAAACTGTACTTATCAGTTTGTACAGCAAGAGAAAGAACAAGCTTCCTACATCTACAGATGTAGAAAAGGCATTATTTAGTGGTTTGTACAAGAAATAATATTGAGAGCTTACTAGATATTTTTCACACTTTGATATCAAAGAAGCATATTCATATTTCACTTTCTTACATATATTTCAGGGTGAGATTCATAAAGTTCAATAGCAAAAAAATATATATCATTTGTTTTATATTGACTAAGTTCACCACAGACAGGGTGACTGCATTCCTAGTAGGACTGGAAATTTTCTTCTAAAATTATTTCACTTTAATCCATAAATCTGATTTACTGGTAAAGTACTCTAAACTAAATAGACAGCAAAAGTGAAATGGATAGGTTTAAACTGAATTCTGTCTTTCCTCTGATTTTTCAACCTGATATAACCAAGATTTCCACTATCACAACATTCTTAAGCTACGAGTTCCCATGTCAGTCACAATCACAAAGGTCACAACATCTGATAGATCAAAGGGCTAAAAAGCAATATTTGATTACCACTTTCCAGTTTATGTAAAATATGTTTTAACATTTCCCTTTATTCACAGTTGCATTTCATAAGAATGTCCTATAACTCACTGAAATGCTCAGTCTCATGCAGTTATTATAGTTACCAAAATTGTACTTCCCCAGCATCAATCTGACAATAAGACACAGCATGGGAAAAAAAGAAATAAAAGCTACAACTTGGACTGTATTACATTGAAGAAGCCTCATGACAATGACCAGGCAGGAGAGCATCAATTCAAGAACTGTAAACATGCAATTTCTACTTCTTTCTCTAAGCTTCCTGGAATGGTCTACCTTAAAGACATTTTCCTTATCCATTATTTTGCCCTCAACTCCTAATCACCAAGTTCTCCAAATGGAGTGTACTAATCCTGCTTCAGATTCTCACTTGGGATACAAAGCCATTTGATTCTGTGATACCCTCTTGGCACTTGTATTGACTATTCAGCAGCTAAAATCCAGTAAACAAAGGGAACAGTCAAGTTATCTGACAATACATTTGTTTTGCCATTGACTTGTTGTCAGCATTCACAGATGAGACACAGAACCACTGTATCAGCCTGTGAACATGAAGGCTCAGAGCAGACAAGCAGCAATACTTACACGCCTCATCGTTTGTCACTCCTACTTATTTCCAGGCATGAAAATCACACTTCCATACAAAGCTGTTCCATTATTAGGCATTAGCAATAAACACAGCTAATTATACTGAGGGGCTTTTTTCTACAGAGATTAGTCTGCTAGGAAGAAATAATGTGAGAAAGAACAAGAACCCATCAAACACCCTATATATATCAGTAGGATGTATGCAAATCACTTATTAAAAGCAGGAGTGCTACAAACTTTCAATTTCATCCTTTGCTTTGTAAGATCAATTTTCAATGTTGAAAGGATGAGATCCTAACCAAACCATATGGCAGGAGAGTACATTAAACAGGAAAAGTCCACAGTTTAGGAATAGTTTAGATGTAATTCATAGGTCCTATGAGAAACACTCACCAAGATCTGTATTTGGGCCAGCAAGGAGCTGCTTAAATTTGTCCAGCCGAGACGCTTCTCTCTCAGTTAATGCAGGAGTAACTGAGGTACTGCAGTCTGCCATTCCACTTGCCAAGGGAGGTATGCAAGTTTGTGGAAGTGACTGTGACCTCTGCATGGAAGAATTTTCACTAGCATTATCTGAAGGGAAAAAGAAGTATGGCAGTTAGCCTTGGCTAGTGAGAAGATTACTAATCAGTTGAATTTAATTTGTAAATTTAAAACAGAATTATGTTTTTGGAAAATGCAAACTCAAGTACAGCAGATGTTTGGACTTCAAATTACTTGGATTTAGCAGAAGGAGCATTTCTCTTTGAAGCAGCATTCCACAATTAAAATACATTAGAGATCATATTAATAGGAAGGCGTATGGATTTCTAAAATCTGTGCTACAAAAAGCTGTTTCCATTCTCCCTTACATTCTTAATAAAAAATAAAAAAACAACCACTGAGGAACCTCAAAATTATTGCAATTGAAAGCATATATAAAACCATGGAAAAGAGGGTGAATATCCCAGTCCACCTGCACGATTTTCTCCTGCTTTTCAATATATTTTAATTACAATTTAATTATAATTTTTCACAATAGTGAAAAACAAAAACAAATAGTGAAAACAAAAAAAGTTTCGTTATTCTTCCCTCACAAACATGCATTACAATTTCATAAGGCATGCAGTCTTCCTCTCAAATAAATCACTAGTGATAAACAGTATTTTCCTGCAATATTAATAAAGGGTTGGGAAGGGTTTACTGTCTTACAGGGGCAAATATGGTAGCTCTCATCCTTTAACTCCAAAGATCTTTTTCACTTCTCAACATACCTAATGAACTTGATGTATGGCCTTCACTGACTGATTTAACAAGCCTATTATCACCACATGCGACTGGAGTCAGCTGTGCAAATTCCTCTTGTTTTTCTTCCTGTAGATGTTCTTCCTGAAATTTATGCTGTTCTTGTAGCTTGCTGTGATTCTGAATTACTTTGTGAGCTGTTTCCATGACCACTTCTGTATTTAAGTTCTCAGCAGCTATTGCTAAGAGTTCATCATCATCATCTCCAAGATCCCAAGCATCACTTGTGTTACTTTCAAATTCTTGGAAGGTGCTGACTTTCTTCAATTTCACTGGAGTTGTAGGTGGCTTTGAACCTGGTTTTATCAAGCTGTTCAAAAACAAATAAACACTATTTAGAAAACTAGTAAAGAAGCAAAACACTCTGGGTAGGACCAAACCCTGAAAGTTCATAGCTGATACTACATAGGTAACAAATATTTATCTCTCTCCATGCATGTTGCCACTACATCCACCCACACTGACATACAGCTAAAGAAATCTGAAAAAAGGGGCTGTAAAAACTGACACTTTGTTGCTTTGAATAGAAGCGAAACAAATCTTTCCTTCCCTTTTCTTAACAAAACAAAACCCAAATAAAAAAAAGGACTACCCCCAAAATCACATGAAAGGATTACTACTAGAATAGCTTATAAATAGGGCACACTGCACTGCTCTTGCTTCATCCATGTCTGCAGATTTCAGCCCTTGCAATGCAATTGCTGCATAACAGCACAGGAGCTGAAATCAAGCCATGGTCTACTCCTAAGTCATCATAAGCAATCATGCAATACAATCACTGTCATAAACAAACCAAGTCTCACCTTAAAACTCATTAAATCTATCATTCCTTTTCATCTTGGCATGCCAGCATGGATTTCCTTCAGAACTTTGCTCTTCTCAGAGGAAAGATATTTCTTCCAGTTACTGGTCTAAGTGGACCCTGATCAGCTCCCAACCTTTTGCCCCTCTGTCAGCAGGCAGTGTGAGATATGAACCAAGTACCCCTCCCTAGCCTGGAACTTGCTCTCACTTACAGTAATGCAGAGCAATCACATCTCCATTCAGAAGTGAGCTAAATAAGGTATAAAGATGAGAGGGTTTCTTAGTCTGTTCTCAAGAAATAAAGAAGTTACTGCCATTAATTTAATTGTGCTTTCACAGAATGGGTAAGATGGGAAGGGATCACAGAGGGTCATCGGGCCCAAACTCCCTGCTTAAGCAGGGTCTTCTGGCACAGAATCACATCAAGATCATTCTTGGGTTTGTTTCTGACCTCCCCCTCTCTCCACCTGGGCTAGTTTTTCTTTTTTTCTGTTAAGACAAGGAAGGCAGGACTGCAAACCAGAAAAAGTTCTTACCCAGTTTTCACAGAGTATCAGTTATAATGTTGCTGTTATGTCCTACAGGGAGTATCTTCCCTAACAGGTGCTACAACACACTTTCACCTGACTTGTCATCACTGTCTAGAACAGCAAGGTCTTTCTCTAGTTCTGTCACTTCAAGCTATAAACTTCCAGTTTTTGTTACTGGGTCTCTATACCTCAGTATTTTGAGCCAATTAATCTCATTTCTTTTAATTTCACCCTCAGGATCACACATTTTAACTGCCTCAACTCTGTATCATATGAAAATTAACCAGAATGTTTACTTCTTGTACTATCTGAAACCAGCCCTTGAAAAAATTTAGTAGAAGTATGATGTCCTTCCAACCAAATACTTGTCTTTGTAACGCTATTTTTTTTGCTTAACCACAATTTCCTATGTATAAAGAATTAAACATAAGTAATAACAGTTGGCAATCTATGTTAGCTAAGATCTGAAAGATCTGATTTGTTCCTGCAAATATGGTAACCATCAGGAAGTCACAAAGGAGAAGTTAAAAGAGGGAAGTCAAGATTATGACAAAAATTGAAAAAGGAAGATGAACAGTAAACTTTACAGCCAACAGGAAAAAAAAGAGAAGACAGATGAGACACAAAACACTTGGAATATTTAAATATTAGGTTAACTCACGTTCCATGCAATAATGGGTCGAAAGGTGGATGCTGAGCTCCATACACATGTTGGATACTAAAGGAAAACAAAGAGAGTTACCACAAAAATAATATTGTAAAAGTTTCTGTGTATTAAATAGTCAATAATGAATAGAACTGAAATGTTCCAACAGTTGTCTGTTTCAAAAACTAAAAATAATGAACCTGCAATTGATGTGCATACTAAGAAGTAATTTAATAAAAATCATAGATTTGCTAAACAGGAACTCTGTGAGACCTAAGCTAAGGCTATTTTATTTTTCTAACCAGGAATTAAAATAATAAATAAGTTAGACTCTGCAGTAAGAATCTACAAGAATTCTCTACTCAGATTTATCATTTCTTCATCTTTTGCAAAAAGTTAAAAATTCTCAAAGCAATATCTATAGAGATTTAATCTTCTACGTACCCTTGTCACCCAAAATCCAGCCAGACAGTTCTTAACCATTACTAAAGTACAAGGATGACAAAGCTACAGAAAAATGCAGAAGGTGACAGCTTAGAGAATAAAAGCCATAGGAGTACTGAAAGAATGCTTTGAAACAAGCTGCCAAGGACAGATTTACTCACTAGCCTCTAACACTACAAAATAGCATGTTATTGGGTGGAAACCAAAACTAGATAGTTTTTTTTTTTTTTTGTAGTTTGTAGATACAAACTACAAGTTCATTACCTCCCAGTTATTGGTTATAAAACTATTCTGTAAATAAAAAAAAAAAATGCCACAGAAGACACATCAAGACTTACATGTGGCTTCATATCAGAAATTATTACAACAGAACTCTCTAATTGTAAGAGAAATCAATCATATTTCATTATGATTATAAATCTTATGCAACATTAACAACTACCCAAACCTGTAATAAAAATCACATAGAACAAACATGCCCTCCTGACACACCAAAAACTATTTCCAGACCATAAGGATAATTCCAACCTTAGTAAACCTGATCCACCTGATTTATCTGATATAGAACCAAGCCAAAATGACCACAGTCAAAACAGATTTTAAGAGAGGCTTAGATTTCCACAAGAGCTGCAGCATTAACACCAGTGAAATTAGCCCTAGGAGTGACTGAAAATGGTGGTTTACCAAAACTCTTAATGATTTTTATGTGATTCCATGGAAATCAATTCCCCACCAGCCTTTCCACAGAACCACATGCCATCCTCTCCACAGGCACATCCCTGCTCTAGGCCCACATGAGGGTCAGGTGTCACTGCCCATTTCCATACACATCACCTTTGCCTTTTCCTTACATCACTCTGAATACCTGCAATGCAAATCCACTCAAACAGAAAGCAACAGTCCTCTCCATATCATGAAAAAAACGAATTGAAATCAAAAGCACATTCTCCACAGTGCCCTTGTTCCTCCACAAGCCTGCAGTTGCCTGCAAATTAACTGCAACCATTTATAGATCCTGTGCAAGGGAGGAAGGCCAGAAGTGTTTCACCCTCAAGAGATTCAGCAAAGTTACAAAGAAAACATAGTAGAAGAAGGACAACAGGTGGACTGAAAAAGTTAGTTTGTAACCAAAGAAACAAAACCACTCCCAGTTAGTGCTTATGGGTAACTGCAAATGTAAGAAGGTAAATGATGAGCAAGACCACGTTGCTGAATTCACATAAAGGGTATAAAATACAGAGTTACTGTCCTCTGAGAGCCACAAGTACACATAAAATACAGAGTTACTGTCCTCTAAGAGCCACAAGTACACATTATTCTTACAAAAAGAATACAGAAAACTATACTGTGAGAACAATTTAAGGATAAGACCAGAGAATGTTATTGTTAAATAATAATCTGAACATGTATTTCCATGATGATGTAACAGTCAAAAGAGTTAACACGACTTTGGGGATCTATTCCCTGGAAAATCTTGAATGGGACAATGTGCTCGTAGCTCTTTACACTACAACAACGACTGCTCTGCTGCTCACACTTCAGATGAAAGCTGAGAAATTGACAATGTTTTGAAATACACAGCAGAAACCAAAACACGTCTCTATGCCTAGAAAATACAGCTTCCTACAAAGCATTTCAAAAATCTCACAACTAGTATCAAGTTTCAAAACATCCTAACTCGGCCCTGCTGAGAGCTACATTCTCCCACTCAGCATTTCCTGGCGAACACGTTCTCACCATCACGTTAACTCCTTTAACCGCGGTGGCAGCCTGGGAGCGCACATTCGGACAATTACTGAACCTTTCTGACACAGCTGGAACCAACACATTCGGACAATTACTGAACCTTTCTGACACAGCTAGAACCAACACATTCGGACAATTACTGAACCTTTCTGACACAGCTAGAACCAACACATTCGGACAATTACTGAACAACCTTTCTGACACAAATTACAACCAGCGCTGACCACCACCCATCTCCAAAACGCTGAGCCAACAAGGGACCCGCGGCCGAGCAGCGACAGACCGGACCCGGCCCCTGCGGGGAGACTCAAGGGCCCGCGGGGTCCGGCGGGGCAGGAACGCGGTGTTGGGGTCACAGTGGAGCGGGGCGGGCACGGACGCCTCCCCGGCCCGGCACCATACAGGGGCCGGCCACGCCGACCTTCCGCGGCTCCTCTCACCTGCCCGGCACCTTCGCGCCGCTCCGCTTCCAGAACTGCTTTCGGCCCCCGTCGCTCGCCATAGCGGCGTCACCTCATCCCCCTCCGCTCTCCCGGCCCGCTCCCTCAGGCTTCACTCCCCGCCATTCCCTTCCACAGAAGCACCACTGAGCGCCGCCATCTTGGGACGGGAAAACAACCCCGCGCCTTATTGGCCCCCCGAAGGGGCCCGGAAGTTTGAGCCAACCAGAAGTGAGATTGCTGCCGGGTGGGCCCGCTAGGGCCAATCGCAGCGAGGGGATGCTGCGGGCGGGTGGTGGGGCCCCGGCCCGGTGCCCCGTCAGGGCTGTGCCCGGGGTGTGCCCGGGGTGTGCCCCGGGCAAAGCTTTCCTGTAAATCCGGAATTGGTTCTCGGCTTTCCGAGTGGGACGTTTTCAGACTTTAGTCCTCTCTGACTGAGCCGTACAGAGCAATTCCTCAGAGTACTCCTCAGAATGCAAAACTTGCCTTGTAAATGGATGGTGGTACTAACTGAAGATCGGTGGGCATCGGTTTATAACAAAATCCATCACATTTTTTCTACTTTTATATTTTTACATTTATGTCCAGTTATTAACACAGTGAGGACGGGGGGAGCAGGGGGCCTTGAAGCTTCCTCTGTTTGAAAGTCCTCCCATCATTGTACCCATTTCATTTAAGGCTTTGGGATGATACAACACTGAGGGGTTTTACACGTATCTATCTGTACATTTCCCAGCAATACATCACTTCATAAGGATACATCACTTCTGCCAAGAAAATAAGTCTGGTTTATGTTATGCTTTCAACCATGGCTTCTGAGAAACAAGTGCTGAATTACAGGATTTTTTGCTGCCTCTCAATGCAATTTATCATCTAATTTAACATATAAACAACTGTTCAGGGAACATCCTGCCACAATTAAGCCAAAAAAAACTGGCACATAGTACAAGACCTGATCTGCAGTGCAACCTTTGTTCTTTAGTATGTAATTCATGTGTAAGTCATTTCTTAAGAATTGAAAAAAAAGGTTTCCTTCTGCTTTGGGATTTACTTTAGCAGTTGCCTTCTAAAAAGTGACAAAAATGAAATGTTTCACAGATCTTGCTAGATCACTGTCCACAGGTGAAAGCTGTAATTTCAATGCCTTTTATAGATATGTATGCTGTAGAAGTATCACCTTCTCCATTTGTGTCCTTTAAGTAGGATTCATCTTAAACATTCTGGACTTTGAGTATCATTAATGGAAAACATAAGAAAAGCAATATGATTTATGTCTGCTAGCTAAAGCGAGATGAAACCTGCAAAGTCATGACTGGAACTTTGTTTCATCGTAGCTAGATAAATTTCAATTATACTTGTTGCTGCTACAATACAAACATGAAGTGCTTTTCTCTTGTGACAGTCAAAAAAGTGATAAATCCATAAAACATACACTCCATTGTTACCATTAAGATGGATGTTAAAACTGTGTTTCAGTTCTTTTTATTTGTTCATTGTTGATATTTATCAAAGAGAAACACAGATTCAGCCTAGCTAGCCCAAGCCATCTGTGATCCTTATGACAGTAGACCTGAGTCCTGAAGTGACACCGTTTAATTTTTGTGTCAGTCTGATGCAGCCATGTGGAACTTCTGGTTGATTTTAGCAGTGGAGGTTTTGCTGAGATAATCAAGTCAGCACAAGGGTAACTGTATTATTAATATTTTGTTACATTAAGTATATGTTACCTTGTGCCTAGGTTTTTAATTTTTCAGAACTTTGTGCTGGAAAAATTGGCTGTTGCACGGATTGTTCCCTGAATAAATCTGACTTGCAAATGGGACTACATTTGTATCAAGAACTGCAAGTGCCCTCCTCTGCTACTCTGAAGGGCTGCTGCCAGTTTGAGACCTGTGGGCTGAAGTCCTACAGAGCTGGCTGCTGTTGACTTTCAAGAAGGCAAGGGTACTGTTTGTATTCCCTTCCCATCCATTTTTATATTTTCTCCTTAACCCGAGTCTCGTTTTATCCCTGGAACAAACCTGTGTTGCCAAGGTTCTGGAGATGCAAGGGATTTGGAAGGAGGAACCTTTCAAGACCTCACCAGGTAAGTTAGGTGCAATTCTCCATGCCCACCACTCGAGCTGATCTGGCCACAAAGAGTGTGTCCTTGAAGAGAACTTATCACATGGTAATAACTGAGTGTCACAAGAAGGTCAGTTCGCAGCTATGGAAGGAGGATTTGGTCTGAACATGTGTTTCAGCAGTGTCATTGCTTAGCTTTACAGAAATGTGACATGGGCAGCTGAGGGTGTGCATGGGTTCCACTGCCAGTCTCTTTGTGTTTGAGGAGAATTGCCAGTGTCCAGGTGCTGACATTCAAAGAGTGCAGCAACACTGCAGTCACTGCTGGGACTCACTGCTGCTCAGCACAGTCCTCAAGAGCATCCCAACAGCCAAACCAGCTATTTCAGTCCTCAAGAGCATCCCAACAGCCAAACCAGCCATTTCAGTCCTCAAGAGCATCCCAACAGCCAAACCAGCCATTTCAGTCCTCAAGAGCATCCCAACAGCCAAACCAGCCATTTCAAATCTGCACATCTGTATTAACTAGGCTTTGCCTCATGTATTACTCAATACAGGAATATTTCAGTACCATTTCTATAGGAATTTCTGTTGTTTCAGAATAATAAAAAATATTAAAATATCTACTGGAGTATTTGTTTTGTTTCATGAAAAGTTGTATGTAAGAATTTATAGTTAGGAAATGGTCTGTTGCCAGTATGGTCAAATAATGTATTGAGCTACAGGGTGTTTGGTAGACTTCTTCTTTTCCTTTTCTCCCCTTTTTTCCCCTTTGAATTTTTTTTCCTGATTTGTATTCCTCTTAACTTGAGCATTTTTAAAAATCAGGTAACTGCATAGAGTAAGTGATTGTTACTGAGGGTGCTCAGGAAGTTTCTGTACATTCTAGAATCTACATGTGTAGGCATTCTCTTGGCTGACCAAAATTAGGAGTGTTGTAGCTTGCACCAGCAGTGCTTTGAACAAAGTAGTCACTGAGATGTTTGTTTAGTGTGTAGCTCCTGAGCTGTGCATCCAGGTGGACATTCAGGTTAGGTTTTAGAAGTTTTCCAGAACTCATGTTCTGGAAAGCTTCTGCTGTGCTGGTGTGGTTACACAGCTTTCTCTGTGGAGGGGCAGTGGTGTCTTGGGAAAATTAAGCTTTTCTGACAACAGATGTATAGTATAGATTGGTGCTAAACATAGTTAGCTAAGCTGACAACAGCACTCCTCTGCTAACTTAGCTGCACTCAGAGCAGGAGGATTTGCAGATAAAGTTGCATAAGCTGGGGAGTGCTTTTTCGTGCTGATCCTTACGCTGCTGTGTCAGCAACAAGCTGCAACTGCGAGGTGTGGCCTAAACGCACTCTGCAAGCTGACAAAGCCATGTCTCTACGTGTGGTGTTTTCTGTTTGCTTTAGTCAATAAGGACTTAAGTTGACTAAGTCAACAAAAATTAATGAAAAGTGAATTCAAATGAGACACTTCCATGCTGAAGCATTATTTTATGCACTTTTTTACTGTTCCAACAAACTAGTGGAAGTTCATCTGAAGAACATAAGGCTTTTTATGGTTGCTGGTCGCTCTTTTGTCTGGTCCATGGGCTTGCCTTTCTACCAAGACATTGTCTGCATGTACTTTATTGTGAATATCATGGAAGAAACAGTTGTTGAAAGTAAAACTGAGCAAGTGGAGTGAAGTTACCAAGCAAAATCAGAATTCAGGTAGAATCAGAGAGAGCAGTTATTCTTGGGTAGAAAACAATCCCAGAGAGTATAGTACTTGGTACTTGATCCAAAAGATATGAGACAAAGTAAGATAAAAGGAACAAGCAATCATGCAGAGACAAGGAAGAAAGAAAACAGGGATGTTAAAAAAGAGGGATAAGCAATAGCTGCATTCAAAGAGGTTGGACGTGGTCCAGCAAATCACACAGGCACAAGACCTCTGTCAGGGCAGTGCAATTTTTCTCCAGAAAACTGGAGAGGAAAAGAGAGAAGGAATCAACATGGGAGAGTAATGGCCAGAAGGAGTTCATCATTGAAGACAAGCCATCACTGTAGTATTTTGTAACTTTTACTCTGCAAGTGCCTTTCCTATTACACATTAATTGAAAAAGATTTTGAAAATAATAGCAAATTTGTGAAAATACGTTTACATTGGTAATGCAGATGTATAGAATCATGAACACTCATACTCTATATCAGTGAAAGAAGATTGTGAGACAGAAAAATAAATAAATAAATAAATATGTGCTGGTTTGGGGTAAATGTCTTTGTCTTGTTTCTCCATCTAGAAGAGTGATTGATGTGGGTAGTTTTCAAAAGTTGTCATTCACTAAAATATTAGTGGCAATGCTCATGTTGACATGTCATGCATTTTAGGTGAAGGTTTTTTGCTTTATTTTTGTTTGTGTCCACACATCAACTGACACAGCCTGCTGGGTGTAGCCTGGCACTGCACTCTGTGCCCAAGGACTGCTGCTCATGGGCAGCCCAGTGGATGGAAATTCTCTTTGCTGAAGTCTCACACAATATGTAGTTAAGACTTAAACAACTCAGAGAAAGAAGGACACTTTGTAAGTGGATGTTCTGGGTAGAAGACAGACAAGTTTGCAAAAAACAAAAGATCCTCTTTAAAATGTATTTCTAGTTCCTTGACATTCCACCTAATTTTGCCTCCTCTGCATACAGGGGTATTTAAACATAACATTACAGCATGACAGAACTTCACACCCAGAGTAATAAATCAATGTATATTTGTCTCTGAGCCATGATAATTGTCTTACATTCATTGTTGAGAGAAACTTATTTTCTTTAAACTGTTTGGTTCACATCAGTTTCTGAATTTCATGTTCAACTTACTATCAGAACAAGGTGAAAAGCAAAATCATTGGAGCATTAGTTTATGTTTCTTGAAGTTAAAAGGTCTCAAGCTATTGGGAGAGCTTTAGAGATGGCAGGTGACCTGCTTAGTACTGTGGTTTGATGAGGAGATAGTTAATACCGTTTCTCTAAGATCAGTAGCAGAAGGCAGCTCCTTGGAACAGACACAGAAGCTCTTTTGTTTTTGCCTTTTTTTAATGCCCAATCATAACAAATAACAAAGCTATTGCTTTAGGCTAAAAACTGGGCACGTATAAGAACAATGTAAAAGATGTGTGTCTGGAGCTTTTCTGAATCTAAAAATTGGTTTGTTTTTTTTCATTAAGAATCATCCATAATGTACTTGAGTGCAAAACTAGATTTGGGCATGGAATATGAGAGTGAGCAAGGCTGTCAGACCCCTTGGGTTTCTGTTTTAAACAGCCATACTCATCTTACTTACTATGTGCCTCACTTTTTTCTTCTTTTTGTATTATAGAAGTTTGTATTATAGAAATTTTTTGAGAAAGTACCTGAAAAAAAGTGTCTTGTAACTTTAAGAAGAAATTCAATAACAAGCTTAGGTGCTTTGGTTCAACCACTGTATTTTGGTTGTTTTTCTTCTAATGGACAACTTAATCTCAAATTTCAGGAAAAACACCGGACACAGACAGAAGTATTTATCAGCATTATTTACTTTTTTGTTATTTCAGTTCATTCTCTGGACAGTCTGTCTTTCTTTTTGTATTTGGTCCATCATTCCCAGATGTATTTAGCATGGAGGCGTTGCATTTGGCATGCCAGTAGCATCAATCATGTCCTTGGTCCCTTCCTTGTTTTGGTCAAGAAAAGCTCTTTAGAAGTAAATCTTTAACTCCTCACACATATCTAAGAGTGGAGACATGATGATACACAGAAATTTCAATGGATTATCTACAGCAGATGTTTTCAGATGTTAGAGCACATTAAACTGTGTGTTAATTGACATCTACCATTTATCTTGAGAGCACACCTTTGTTATCTCACAATATTTATGACTGACAGCAGCAGGATCTGGGATTTGAAGATTTTTTTCGCTTGTCTTGTCTTTGACTATCCAGCTTCATCACCAGTGCTTTTATGGCTTTTTCTTGGATCTCTGCATCTAAGTCTTCCACTGACATGTCTTTTCATGTCTCAAAGCCCCTGTTAGTGCATTTTTCATATCATTTGTGTCTATGGGAGGGATTAATTTTTGTTGGTGTTTCTTGAAGATAGCAAAGCCTTTACCATGCTATTTGACCCTATTTATCTCTCAATTAATTTCTCATTGATCCAAATGTGTATTAGAAGGTAATTAAGTTTCACAGTTTGCTTTTTAATCCCATTTCAGGGTTTCTCTGCCTAGCAGTTGAAATGTACACTTGAACTGAAAAGAGTCTTATTCCTGTCTTTCTTAGTGTTCCACACATTTTCAGCATTAAAATCCTATTAATGCAATTTCTGTAAAAAAGGATTAGTGGTAGAGTAAGTTCAGGTAGTGTAAGGTGAATGAAAAATCCCAGATAAAATTAAAAAAAATACAGCTGGCCTTACAGTGTATTGCATAGATATTTTCCGGAAGTATCTTCACTGTAATACATTATAGTTGTTATTCAATTCAAGTAAGTTGCATCAAAGCCATGTTTTTTTCTTCTGAAAGAGGAATGGACTTTGCTACTTAAGAGATAAGTCTGTATCAGGTCTCATGAACTGACTGTTATTGAATATTTATTGTTGGTTTTGTGGCTTGTGTATGCTTTTGTTGGAGAGCAAATATAAACATGAGCAATGAGTGTAATGAAGATAATGCAGTTGGAGTCCCAGGAACAGAGTCTTTCCAGCGTGACTTTCAGCAGAAAAGAGCTACTGAGTGCTCCTGGGGTAATGCTGTTGGCCGAGCTGCCCATTTTACTGGTGAGAGTGTTGGCAAGGCTTAGGATTTAGTAGCAGAGAGGTTGAGAGCTTGGTGGAAGAGACATAAGCAAAATTGTAATGCAAAGAAAATGGGGGTAGCTACAGATTTTTGGGTGAAAATATATGATAAATGTAACAAAGTATTTTATACATTTTCTTTTAGATGTGCTGCTCCTTATCCAAGAGGTATGTCCTGTTAGTGAGTTGGATTTGCAAAGCAGTCTTTAGCTGAAGATGATAAATGCTCTCCCATATTTAATACTGTTGGGGGAAAAAAATCAAAACTTGCAATGTTTTTCTTTTTAGATCTTGTTACTTTTGAGAAGTGGATAGGAATAGTAGACAGTTTTCAGCTAAGTGAAAAAAAGAAAACTCAAGACTAAAACGCAAGATTTAAGCATTTTTCTATTCTTATCACTTTCTGGTATAACACAGCATGTAGCATCATGTTGTAAAAGTAATAAAAGAGAACAGCTTAGCTTCTAAACCTTGAAATGAAAATTTGCAATTTTGCTTGAATGGTCTTGACAGTTGTGTCAGGACTGGCGATCTTAGTGCAAGAAATGAACTGAAAATACTGATGTAAAACCACCAGAGTCCCTAAGTTTTGAAGAGAAATTGATAAGGTAATCACAGAAAGCTCTCAGAAGTTAAAGCCATTTTAAATTGAAAGAGCTCAAAGGTTTAATCTCTTCTACTGAAATCCTGAAGTATAGTGGTAGTTAATTCTAGTACAGGCATAGTCATTAAAATAAGATTTCTCAAGTAACCAGAGCAAATAAATACATTAAATGTAATTTTTCAAAGATCTTTCCAACACTGAAACTCAGCCACAGCCCATGGAACAGAAAAAATATTGAAATACTAATTAAGTCTGAAAGCTTCTGTGTTTTTTCCTTCTTGGTTTTGTTTTGTGAGAAGAAAGACTTGCTTAAGGAGATTGTGTCTTACACTGTACTAGTTAATGCAGCAAAGGGAAGAACAAAGAGATTTCTACCAGACAAAACTTAGTCTATTCTTTTACAAACCTTAAAAAAAAAAAAGCTCATGTCATACTATATTTTTGTTCCCCTATTAATAACACTGCAATTTTTATGACTATCTGTCTGAACCCATGCCACCTTTGTTGTCTGTGACTTACATAAATCTCTATGTGATGCTCTTCTGTTTGTACCAGTTCTCAGTCAATGCTAGCCAACATTTTTACTAATGCTCTAAAAATTCAAAATCACTTGTGGCAAAAATTAAAAGTTTCAGGTAACGATAATGGCAATCACTACTCCAGAATGTAGCAGAGCCATAACATCAATTAGTTGTTGGGAAGTAATTCTGGAGAAAGTGTTATTAATTTTAGATATATTGCTGAAAACTTTGCTATGGTTTAGCTATAATTCATTGGTCCTGACTGAGGTTTTTACTGTGTGAAAAATCAATGTTCTTTATGCAGAATATCAGAGAAGATGATCATAACCATCCCTTGGGATGCAGAACCTATGAATTGCCCTCTAAGCTATTCTGTTTTTAATTTCTTGGTATTATTCAACTCTTTTTGGCTGAATTATACTCTCAACAGTATTATATTGTTTTAGATATGGCATATCTAAAACAATATATGAATATATATGAATGCATATGAGATACAGATGCTTGCTTTTATTTAGAAATCAAATTAAAATGTGGTTTTGTTAGAATATCACCAAGAATAATGGACTTTTCATCTTTTTGGCAGAAGGAAATTTAATGGAACAAACTTATTGAAATTACTGTGTCTAAAGCCTCAAAATGAACTTTCCTGTGTTTGTGTACTGAAGAAAGGAGTTTACATGGTATTGCATAGGTTTTAATCCAACTAAAATTGAAACATCTGTCTGGAAATTTGCTCTGTCTCTCCTCACTGAGAAGTCAGGAGAGTTGGCACCTTCTCTAATACAGCTTATGGGAGGGGGGTCTGTCTTGGAACCTTTTCCTTTGGAAACAGTAACAGGCAATTTTTTCGTAGTTCTTAAATAATTACCCAGTTGAAGTGTGAATATATGGGAACTGCAAAGGAATAAATCACCCCAGCAGCAGCTATATGCATTTTTAATAGCATCCCAATTTTCTCTCTTTCACACTGCACAATAGAAGAAAATGTCCACTTTATTTCATTGCTAATAGTTTCAGTATGCTGAAAACTAGTAAAGTTAATGAGAAAATTATTATGGCAGAGAAATACTGGTCAGTTTTCATCTAGTTTTTGGAAATGATGGATCTAGGATAAAACTGCTATTAGTAGGCTTTGAATTTGGTCATTTTCCCTAACACCCTTGCTGTTCTGTAACCTTTCAGTATCTAACTTAGCTTTGGAAATTTTCTTTTATATTTATGAAGTTGAAGCTTTTGTTTTTACTTTTGTTTTCACCCATGTCAAAATGGGAAACAAACATATATGTGAATAAATCCTTGTTTGCATTCAAGTTCTCCTTTCTTGAAGGCAAAGAGCTATTCATCACTGCATCTCTGATGGTGATGCAATCTGAGCAATGAGATGCATCACTGCATCTCATTGCTCTTTTCAGTGCGCTCAGGCATCTCTGTAGAGGGGCTGAGGTGCCCTTGGCTCTACTGGAAACATTATGTCATCATCCAAACAAGATGTCGTTATGCCAGGAAAGGATCAATACTTTGATGAGTAGTTGCTGGCTCAAAACTGCATTGTTATTTTATAAAGGACCACTTGGAATACATTCCAAAGCATTTCTCGTGGTATGAAGCTCTAGGGATTTGATTTGTCTCTCTGCCCAGGAAAATGAGTTGATTCATCTGTAAATACATGTCTGCCAACCTCAGATAATAAGAAAACATGCATCTTGTGCCCACATCAGGCTTCAGCCTTTCAGCCATTTAAATAGTTTACTCTCTTTGGGAAGGAAGTACTTCACATACCAAGAATTAATTCAGTGGGGAAGAGAAAAAAAGCTTTTAGCCTTTTTCCTGCTGCTGAGACCAGGTGAGCATACCCTTGGGTCTGTGTGAGCACACAGCCCTGGCAGTGCTTCCCTGGGTGGGGTGCGAGGGCTGGCAGCCCCCAGAGGCTTCACTTGGAAATGGTGCAGTGCTGCAGGCCTGGAGAGGGTGCAGGGCTGCAGGCCTGGAGAGGGTGCAGGGCTGCAATCCCTGAGACGGAGCAGTGCTGCAATCCCTGAGAGGGTGCAGTGCTGCAATCCCTGAGAGGGTGCAGTGCTGCACTCCTGGAGAGGGTGCAGGGCTGCAGGCCTGGAGAGGGTGCAGGGCTGCAATCCCTGAGACGGAGCAGTGCTGTAATCCTGGAGAGGATGCAGTGCTGTAATCCTGGAGAGGGTGCAGTGCTGCAGTCCTGGAGAGGGTGCAGTGCTGCAGGCCTGGAGAGGGTGCAGTGCTGCAATCCCTGAGAGGGTGCAGTGCTGCACTCCTGGAGAGGGTGCAGTGCTGCAGGCCTGGAGAGGGTGCAGTGCTGCAGACCTTCCCCCTGCCCCCTCAGCCGGCTCCCCAGCCAGGCTGCAGTGCCTGTGCTGGCATCTGTGTCTGCCTGGGGACCTGCAGCTGAGACAAACCAGAGCCACAAGCCTCTGGCCAATGTGTTGGGAAAGGCAGGACAGATACAGCTGAAGGGCTCTCTGCTGGAACAAGCTCAGCTCTCCGCTGAGAAACAAGTCTTGGAAGAGATTAGTGTTGTTCAGAGTACTAAACTAGCATTGCTTTGGATAATATCACAAGTATGCAACAACCAAGGGTTATATAACTGGTTAGCAAAATGGTTGAAAAACTTTTTGGGGTCTTCTTGTATCCTTTTCATGCAGTTGGCAGTGGCTTTAGCAAAAAGGCTGTATGGAAGTCCTATAGCTCCTTATGAACAGCTGATATCTGAGGGGAAAACATGACCTTGCTAGATATCAAAGCATCATTTGACCCTCCCATGGACTCCTTTAATTCTTGTGTTGGCTCAAGAATCAAGTAATCCAATTTGAGGATTTAAATGTATAAAGACATGGAATTATTTTTTCCTTTTTCCTTTTATACTGATGAGGAAAAAAAGGAGTTCAAAATCTTTCCATGATATTTGAATTTTCCTTATTCTTTTTAGAGTAATTGTCTGTTTATACTAAGCTTGATAGAGACTCAGTCCCTAGTACAGTTTTGAATGAATTTGACTTGTCTAATAGAGAGAAGTTGGTCATGGTTGTTACCAGAGTAAACAGATATATTTACCTTGACAGAAGGCATTCTTACCTCACCTCTATTAGGTTCAGACCTAATTTGTCAAAAATGCTCCCAGGTTCTACTTCATGTTCTGGGGTGCTGAAAATATTGAAGAATTCCTTTTCATTCTAGCTCAATTTAACTATTACAACCCACCATCAAAACACTGATTATAACATTAGGCTTGTAAGAGCATCTGAATTATTGACAAAAATGATGGTTATTTTCTGGAAACATAACCAATGCAGAACCTGCTTTTCATACAGAAACAATGTGATTCACTGCATCTGGAGGACAAGGTCAGCCTGAATACTTATTTTGCCTTAAAAGAATTCCTCAGTGTTTGTTTGCTGTTTTGTTTCTTTCAACAGCAAAGCCATATGATATTTCAGCTGAAGAAACATCCAAGGAATTTTATCAGTGCTCTTGTGAAAAGCCTTTCATAGCATCCATCAGCTCCTGAAAACTTCAGTGGGATTGTTCATCTCTTTGATACCAAGGAGATAGGATCAATATCTGAGAGATCTATTGTAAGTTTAGGAGTCCTGAAGAAATCAGCCAGCAATAGGCATCTGTGGTTCTTTGAATGTTTATTCTTTCATGCAGTCTTTTTTTCTTTTGCCACCTGCACATCTAACCTGCATTGTTATTGATTTTTATCTGGCAGACAGGCCTCAATATACACATATACGATGTCTGGGAGAAACTGAACCTAGGTGGGAAGGTTTCACACTGCCCTGAGAAGCACTGATTTTTCTAAAAAGCTCAGATACGGATATTATGAATTCTAAGAACAGTAACCTTGAACAAAGACTTTTTTTCCTAGAAAATATATGAGAACTTTTTAACAGACGCAAGAAAGAAGAGCCTTGTGTGCTTTTGAGAGGACTGAGCTTTATAACTTTGCCCCTTCTGTTAGAATTAGTCCACTTCATTTGTTCTGTATTATGCAACAAACTGAAAGCATCACTGTATAAGTAGCTCTCACAATCCCTTCACACAGTGTTTTTTTCTCATTTAAGCAGGCAAAAATAAAAATTTGTCTTATTATTCCTCCTATAAAAGTATCATCAAAGCCCATTGTCTTAGTTTCAGTTCTCTGTTGACCAAGTATTGGACTTTTAATGTTCAATTTTTCTTATTGAAAGAAGGACATAGCTCAGGAGCATCTTCCCCCTTGCAGAGGAGGAGCTGGGGAACACCTTCCTTGCCACCAGCATTTCCATCCTGTACTCTACTGTAAATGGAGTTTCACATTTACTGATGATTCCTCCCTGAGAAAAAGCAAGCAGTTTTCTCTGAGGTTGCTATTAATACCTCATTATGAGATTATGATAAGAGCTCTCCCTGGAGTCTGCCAGCAAAACAGCTGTTGGAGTAGATGTGTCAATACTGCTCAGGGCTGTAATGTTTTGGTAATCTCAGACTTGAAGGTAAAGTCAGGCATCATTTGCAGCATGTCCAGGTGTCAGTCAGCTGCAGACCAAGGAGCTCTGGAATGGTGTCTGAACCTGGCCTGTCTCATGTCAGCATGACCACAGGGCCATTAATCTGCATTTTTGGAACCTACCTACTTTGACAATTAGTGTATTAGGAAACAAAGTGTCTTTCTTAGAGTAACTACAACGTTGACAACATTGTGATGGAAATATGTTAATACAGGAAAGGAGAAAAAGAGTAATTCCTGAATTTCGAAGAGCACATCTACTTTATCCCACACTTGGAAGTGTTGTCCTTCTATACAGAAGAATGATTGGAGGGTGATCTCTGCTTGAGATGAGTAAAAATTCCTTCATGTTTCTTGATCTATTTTTAAGGTGGGTTTTCAGTCAATTCATACTTTCCCTATACAAACTTCCACAAGATCTGGCAAAAAATTATTGACTTAGAAAAGAATTCTTCTTAATCCCAGTGCTATGATAGCTGTGCAAACTCATACAAAAGCTGCTTGAGCAGCAGTAGTAAAAACAGTGCCAAATACATTCAGCTGTTTACTTTCAAGCTAGGAAGTGCTGCAGGGATCTTGGCATATGGCCCCCACTATTTGAAATCTGAGGAAATTCCCACTGGGTCTGAGACCAAACACTTTCTTGCAGCCATTTGGTGGGCTTTTACTACTGTGGTGTTTTAAAAGCTGTGATGGCTAGCAGCCTCTCACTGCTCAGGAACCCAGCTGAGCTGCCCCACAGAGTGCTGTTCAGCTTGCCATGGTTGCAAGCACAATTCAGCCACTCCCAGCTGTGTTCTGCCTACTTACAGCAATGATTAATTTCTTCCCAAGACTTCAATATAAAAGTCATCTGAACTGAGTGATGTGCAGTGCTTCATTCTTCTTTGCTATGTTTTTTAATATTAAAGCTGTGAATGATTGTTTTTTCACATTAGAATTTTCAGAAAAAACGTCCCTTACAGTCCTGTTTTTATTCTAGTGGACCTACATAAGCAGGCTGAAAACAAATCAGTAACTGAAAATCAGGGTGGTTTTTTATGTAAGAGGCAGGATTAAATCTCTTTAAACAGTACTTACTATTTATTGATTAATGTAGAATTCATGCATATTAATAAAAATAGTGTTGGTAAAATCTGAGGCAAACTCTCTTTCCTTTCTCATCATTCATTCATTTTTCACCAGTTTGTTGTTTCTGTTTGTTTGTTCTGTTTGTTCTGTTCTGGATTTTTTGTGTTTTATGCTGAGCAGGAATCAGGACATTATGGGGGTTAACTTATGATAATGACAGTAAAGGGTAGAAAAGTTGATTGTAGACTGCAAGGTTAGTAGGCCCAATATTTCCCACATTTGATCAAAGTAATTCTGGTTCCAAAGCATCCCCATGGCTTCTTGTCACAGCTTCACTGCTGCAATTCAGACTGGTGCCCAGCTATGGCAGGTCAGCTGCACTGCAGCCTGAGAAAAGGAGGGTAACCATTAAAATCAGCTTGTGTTGATTGTCCTAGAACATTGTAATAAAGTTTTTGTAATGGAAATAGTTTCCAACAAGCCTTGAAACTATTCTTAAAATTGCCTCATTTTGCATCAAAGAGAAAAATGTTATAATTTGTTGAACAACCACTGATTTGATGAAAGTTTTTGCCCACTCAAAAATGAATTTTAAAGCACAATGGAAGAACCTGACTGTCTGAGAGAGCTTCCCATGGGCATTGTAAAGGTCAACCAAATTCCAAGCCAACCATTTCCCCCACAACAAATGTTACCAAGAGATTGCATCTTAGGGACGGCAATGCTTATGTTATTCTGTGCATTTGTGCTATGACCTTCCCTCAAATGATGAAGAACATTTACTCCTGAGCTATTCCATACTACAAAATCTCATTCAGAATTTGATCATTCACTAGCAGCTTGCTGTAAACAAGATCATTAGCTTATAGGCTGATTTTCTGCTTCTACTATGAATTTTCAAATATTGGTGTCTCCAAGGAAAACAAAAGATTGTTTACTAAAGAGGAAAATGCATTATGCCTTCCAAATTAATTGGTAGGAATAAACTTGAAACTTGACTGCTTGTGTGGTTTAGTTATTACATCAGCTTGAAGTAGCTTCTTCACCAAATTAAAGAGACACAGCCCTTCTGTGCTCACCATGCTCCTGTATGAGTCAGAGATTTCCATAGAAAACGCATCCACCTGTGGATTTCTGATCTATGGAGCGTTCTGTGTACATGTTCTTAAGAAAATTATACTATGCCTTTTTGCGTTTAGCTGGATTGATTGGATTTTTGAGTCATTTATAAAAAGTCCCAGCAGCGCTGGGTAATATATGGGGTTTGGGTAGACTTTATGAAAAGTAACAAAGTTAATTCTATGCAGTCAGCTGGAATACATGAAAAGGAGGATGGATGCTGTGATAATACCCCAAAGATACTCCAGAAGCAGGTTTGACTGAGCATACCCTGCCAGCTAGTGCTTCTGGACTCCTAAACCAAAACCAGGAGTCTTCTACAAGGGGTTAGACGTAGCTACAAATGTGTTAGCACTTGCACCCTTACAGCAACAGCATCTTTGAGACCATGATAATGATGAACATGGTTGTGAGTTCACAGAGTTGCCATTTCACTAGCTGTCCATTACATCTTTCAATAAAAATAGATATTAAAGGACACAGACATTCTATACTATTTATTTAAGGTGTGATAGATCACTTGTAGCAGCAGACAATGTGTTGTATTACTGGTATTATTGGAGAAGAGAAGATAATGAGGTGAGCTACTCAGCCAAATACTGATTTTGTAGAGGGTGTCTCTTTAGATTCAGTTCCAGATGGGTGAATACAAGATTCATTTGAGCCTGATGATAACTTCACCCTTACAAAACTGTTTAAAACCAGGCTATTTTAGTCTGGTGGTTGCCAAAATATTTCTACATTAGCAGCTGTCTCTTGAAGTTACTGAGATATCAGCTTGATCAACCATCACTTTCCTTGAAACCTGTTTGGCTTTTTGAGTACTTGAACTATAGCTGGACTTTGAAATGCATGAAACTATGGAAGATCGGGTAGTGGCCATCAACTCTGAGTTGTACGAACTCATTTTTTGCCAGGTGCCCACGACAATTTGGAGCCTTGGGTGACATACAAAGGCCAGTAAAGGCAAAAGAGGTGCATTTTAAAAAAAAGATTCTGTTTTCTAAACCATGGAAACTACTACCAAAAAATGAAGCTGATAAAACCATATAAAAGGTCTGGTCTTGTGGCCCTGGGATCAATCTAAGTTTGAATGAACATTGTAACCATACCCAGCTTAGCAATATGGTTCAGAGCAATAATGCAGTTTCGAAGCACTATTGGTAGAAGCAGATACCTTGGTAAACTTCATTTACTGTCTGTTCATTAAGTTCTAAGGACAGTTGTGGTACCCATGAAAGATTCTGTTTGGAAGAAAACCAAATCAGGTGCTGCAATGCTTTTCAGTAACATTCCTGATTTGGTTGTGGAATATGCCACCAAAAGGTGCTCCAGTTTGTGCCTATCATTTTTCCTTGAGCATTGGATGTAATGGAGATATCATAACTGGGAAATCAGCTCACATCTAAACAAGGGGGAGCCTCCCAACACTCCTATAATGGATATGTAAGGAGTCTTAGCATGCATACTTTCATCTGACTGCACTTCTAGTAGAGGACAAAATTAGTATATTTAGAAGTTCCTTTGGCTAAGACACTAATCCTGGGATTTAGGATAAAACTCTTGAGGTCTCCCTGATAGGGAGTGTCATCAGCCATGAGGCACAATATTCTGCTGCTCAAACCTAGGCATTTAGTGCTGTTCTAGACGTTGAGTAACTCTAGGGTAGCCCCCCACCACTGGCTACTGCTACAGAGCATGTGGTTGTGACGGTGTTCACAGGGGTCTGAGGTTGAGGGAAGAGATGAGGATCTGACTCCATGCTTCAGAAGGCTCGATTTATTATTTTATTATATATATTACATTAAAACTATACTAAAAGAATAGAAGAAAAGATTTCATCAGAAGGCTAGCTAAGAATAGAATAGGAAAGAATGATAACAAAGGTTTGTGGCTCAGCTCTCTGTCCGAGCCAGCTGGGCTGTGACTGGCCATTAATTACAAACATCCAACATGGGCCAATCACAGATGCACCTGTTGCATTCCACAGCAGCAGATAATCAATGTTTACATTTTGTTCCTGAGGCCTCTCAGCTTCTCAGGAGGAAAAATCCAAAGGAAAGGATTTTTCATAAAAGATATCTGCGACATGTGGGTCTTTTTTGAGACCCTGTGTCATACTCTGCCTGTTCCAGACAGGCATCTTGGCTATCCAGAGCCTCTCAATTAGCATTGGGCACTTTGCTTTAGGCAAGCTGGATCACAGTTGGGTTCAGCTCCCAAGTACGTACTAAACAAAACCAAAAAAATCTGAAAATTTTTTCTGTGAACAATGTCTGAAGAGATTAGCAATCCAAGACTTCCGTGGCTTGCGTCCAAACTCAGAGTTTTGGTGTCTGTCCAGGAAGTGGAAGAGAGATAGGAAGTGAGGTTGAGGACTTGCATTTTAAGTCTGCTTTATCCACATATGTTTATGCCTTTCCATAATTCAAACCTTCAAAAGTAATTTAGGAGACAGCACTCTAACACTCATTAGGCTGTATCTCACTTTCTGGAAAGAAAGCATGATTTATTCTCATATATCACACTCTGAACAGCTAAGTAGATTACCAGAGAGTTGAACACAGAAAGGAGAAACTTTTAGGATTTTCAGAATTAGCAAATTAAATTTCAGAGATAAAGAAGTCTAGATGCATTATATTTTCATCACTCTGAAGTGTTAAATAGTGGGTGAGGTGTTAACATCATTATCATCCAGTGAATTTGGAAGTTCAGGTAAATGTTTTTCCAACTGGCTGTACATGCACACCTGCACCCATACCCACCCACATGTTTTGCAGCATCTTCAGAGAGTGGAAGGAATTAACATCTTTCTTCAGTTTTGTCATTACTCGTGTTGCTTTTTATCTGATAGTTTTTAGAGAGCCACGTTGTCATTGATTCAGATAAGTAGGAGCAGTTTGTCTGTTTTAACCCAACCTCATGCTGTGCTGCTGTCGACACTGCTATGCATGTTTCCCTAATCAGCCACATGAAACATTCATGGTTTGTCTTCTGAAACACTGAGTACAGGGGTTTGTGCTGCTTACAAAGGGAAGATGTGGGGATTTATCTCCTTCTGCTTGTCCTGTTTGTTGTTGGGTACCACCAGCTTCTGGTAAGTCTAGAGCTGCATTTCTGGTTTCTGCTGAGGCAATCTGTAGGACACGTCTCCATTTCTCTCTCCCCACTTCATGTTCTGTCCCACAGTGTCCATGGCACTTCCATGCATGACCAGGATGGTTTGTGATGTTGAGATTATTAACCATGTGATACAGGCAGTAAGTCACACATGCTTTCTCAGCAGACAGTGATTGCTGGCTGTGAAAGATACATTAAAAAAAAAAAAAAAAAAAAAAAAAAAAAAAAAAAAAGCAAGAGGAATAGAGGAATGAAATGTTGTACAAGTTTAATTAGACTGAATATTTATTTTAACTCAATACTACTTCCCTGATTTCTATTATAGTTGCTGTTCTGTCCCTTTGTGGGTTCATGCCCATCCTACTGTGACAGAAGAGGAAGTTTTTTGCAGCTAAATCCAGTACAAATGTTTTATTAGTTCAAGTGTCATTATTGCATTTTCTTTTCTAATCAAGACAAATAATATGCCATTAAGAATATAATCTTTTTTCCCACTTATAGCTACAACCATAAAAGCAATTGGTTTGAATCGTTTCTTTGCACTCAAGGTTCTTTTTTGAAACATTGATTACTCCTAATTGCCATTTCTCATCCATAATGATTTAAAATTGTGTCTTTCAGAGTCATGATTTTTGCAAAACAGTTCACATTACAGTGTCTGGACATAGTTTTGAGATGATTTATTTTTCAAAGCATTGCACTGAAATCTGATTCATTGTTCTGACTAAATTAGCTGATTGACTAAAACCCTGTGCAATATTTTAAAAACATAAAACTTTCATCAAAAGCTACAATTTGTATAAATTGTATTTCAAATTATATGTAGACTAATCAGCTCTAAATATGTTTCCCATAAAATAGGGTGCTCCAAATTAGTTAGCCATTGCCACCTGGTAAAACAAACAGCTTACAAATGTGTATTACATTACTGTTCAGTCTTTGAATTTTCTTTTCAGTATACTCATAACTATCCCCAAAATTACAGTCATCCCTTTGAACAACTATGAAGTTGGGTACAGCAAAGTTCCTTAAATATATTTGTTTACTAGAAAGAAATTTTTAACTTCAGTTATGAGCTGAACCTCTTTCCTCACCATTGCCCTCTTTTTTACTGTGCCTTCTGTTCTTAGCTTTTCATTTAAATATAATACCAGAAAATCAAAAAGAGTATGTCATTTCAAGTCAACATGCATGCTGAGATGTCAAAAGGCATATGCATAAATAACTCTGCTTTGGGGATTTTATGCAAAGTATTGGCATGTATTTGCATTCTAGTACCACTGATTCAGACAACTTCATACCAGCTGTCATCATCTCTACTACAGTAGCGATCTGACAAACAATCAAAGTGAAAATTACTCTATTCAGACAAACTGCTGCAATCCATCTTTGATCTTACCATTCAGAACCTTGGTCTGAAAAAAAATTTCACCTACATTTCTAAGCATTTACTTTAGGTTTGTATTCTATTTTTGAAATATTGGACTAACCACAGAAAGCAATGTTGTTAATTAAATCACATGAATTAACTAAACTTGTGCCTAGGAGAAAATTCATGCTTATTCAAAGAAAAAAACCTTTCCCTCATTTACCTTAAATCTGAAAATGCAACTCTGAAAGAATCTACAAACAGGATCTGTATCTTTACAAAGGTAGGTAGTTATGAAAAAATAAATTTATGCACCTGTGAACTTTCCAGTTATATAATGAATCAATAACACAACTGATGAAACTGTGTCCCAAAACTAATAAGATGGAGAAAAGAAATAATACTTTTTATTTCTTACATTCCTATCTTTTAGGAATGACTTTATTCTGCTAAAGGTATTGTGTAGGTTCACTTTTTTTCTGATGAAATCAAAATGGTGGAATAATTTAAATGAAAATATGAAAATAGAAATCTTGGTTACAAATAATTAATTTTTCAAAGTGGACTTTCAGCAAAGTTAACTCTCTGCTAGTCAATTTAAAAATTACAGTACTCATAAGAAAGAGTCAAATCCGTCAAATAATTTTATTTTAGGCAAATAATACCTTTGCCCTTCTGAGCATCCTTCCTCCTCATATAGTAACTCTGCTGTCTTGTAAATAGTGTCTGTGTCTTTGAACCTCTTTTGCTCCTGTAAGAAGATGGAATTCAAGATCCATCTTTAACCAATTATTCACAGTCATGTAGATGTCATGAATGACACATGAGCCTGTGAATATCGGTCAAAATGTCTTCCAAGAAGGCTGGTGTGGATATTTGTGTTTCATAGTATATTTGATAGGTGATAAGTTCAAAAGAGAAAAGTTGATGAAAGTGTTGAAGAACCTTCCGAATGTCAAATAGGAAGTGGGAGGATTTTTTGGTAACTGGTCATTAGGGGTTTCACTAGCTCCTGAATGAGCTCAATCTACCTATGTTCACAGGAATGATTACAGCTTTAGTCAGAAATGATACATCAGTGTCATTTCCTTGGTGATGAGGAAAAAAAGGAAAAAAATTTAACATAATAATATGATTAGGTTTATGTTTCATCTGATTCAGTCTGTATCAGGTTGATTTGTAATCTTGGCAGCTATACGGAATCAAGAACATTTTTAAGAATGTAGATTCTTTGCATAAATATACTGATGTCTTTGTTGCTTATGTTTTTTTGATTTATTAACATTGGGTGGCTACAGATATTTCCACTGATATTTGGAAATGAATAATTGATTTGACTGCCATGGATGACATTGCTGTTCATATGGTTTTTATAAATTTTATTTTTATTTTATTTTATTTTATTTATTTATTTTATTATAGTAAGATGATCATGGGCATTTATATAGTATTTATATATTATTATAGTAAGACCATGGGTGGTGCCTACAGAGATGCTTCTGTGGTTGCCTAAGTACTAGATACTTTATCTGGTTTTATCTGCTAGACTGATTAGTCCAACTAAGTATATCTTAGGTAATATTTGGTCTGAAGTGTCACAATAAATAATAGGGAAGTGCTTATTTGCTAGTGCTGATAATCTGATTATCTGTATTTCTATTTAGTACCTGTGTTGTTAATGAGGCTATCCAGAACTGAAGGAAGTAAATAATATTTTTCATTGTGAGATTGTTTTATTTTAAAAATATTTCACTAGTAGGTTATTTTAAGTCTTATAAATATACTCCCCATATTTTTCTTTTCTGCTTCAGAGAAACAGCAACTGGTTTGGTTTATATCCTCCTTGGAAAGGGGCTGTTTCTACTGCCTCCACAGTCTGTGTGATTTTTTTTTTTCTCCCCTGTGCTTTCCTATTATTTTACTTGCAGTGTTGATTAGTAGTTTTACAGTGTGTTCTTCTAAAAGCAGCATAAAAATAAGTCGTCTCCCCATCTTAAGTGTAAGAATAATTTTCTTTCATTTTTTAGTTTATGGAGGCCATGATGCCTGGTGCAAGTTGGAAGAGCCCTGATATGGATTAGTGCCCTGCCTGATGAAGCAAAGCAATTAGCGAAGTACTCTGGGAATAAAAGATCCAGTTAATATGGCTCCACTTAAAGGTCTAAAAATGAGTTGGGAGAAAAATTATTGCTTTGGTGATGTTGGGAATATTTATGTTAACAATACTTTCATCCTGAAGTTATTTTATTGCATAGATTGGAGCCTGCACTTGAAATTTGTCAATCGTATCATGCTGGTGGCACACACATGTCCTGCAATAGTGTAAAAACCCTTTAGGCAGTTACAAACCATAAAAAAACCCTACTGTTGTTATACTCAGAATGTACAAAAGTTAGTACATACAAGGGAGGTTGCTATTGAACATGATACATAGTTTGATAATACTTCAATATTATAACTATAAAAATTTATCTTCCTGCCCAGAGTTACAGCTTCTTAGAGCTCTCCTCAAGAACTGGTCCCTACACGTGGTTCTGTAAAAAAGCACCTGGACATGTTCCAGGCAAGGTCTGCGTGGGCCTGGTTTTGAGGGACTGGAAGTATCAGCAAAGCACACCTCACAGAGAAAAATACACTCTTATTATAGAGTTGAGGGCTGGACAGAAGACAGAAACTTTCTGATGTCACCAGCACTTTCTTCATGGACTGGCAGAACCATAGAGTAATTTGGGTTAGAAGGGACCTCAAATGTCTCATTCCACCCCCCCTGCCTTGGGCAGGGACACCTTTCACTAGACCAGGTTGCTCAGGGCCCCATCCAACCTGGCCTTGCACACTTCCAGGGAAGGGACATCCACAGCTCCTCTGGGCAACCCATGCCAGTGCCTCACCACCCTCACAGCAGGGAATTTCTTCCCAGTATCCAATCTAAACCTACCACTTTTCATTTTAACACCATTCCCCATTGCCATATCACTCCATGCCACTGTAAAAAGTCCCTACCCAGCCTTCTTGTAGGACTCCTCCAGGTACTGGAAGGTTGGTCTGGCACTGCCAAAGAACAGAATCATTCCGGCAGACAGGGACCTTTAGATTTCATTGTTTTTAAAAGGATGCACTTAGTTGAGAGGGGGGGGCAGGGGTCTTACATCTCCTCTGGGACTTTGGTTGAGACTAATAATTAAAATAGAAATAAAGGACTTAACAAAGAATAACAAATCAATATTTCTGTGTATATCTGTAGGTGGGAGCTACAGCTACAGCAGCTTGAAACAAATAATTAGTATTTTTCACAGATAGGCAGTTTTTGCAGAGAATATACAGGGAGGTTGGAGCTTTGGAAGAAAGGAAGGATTCTGTAAATTTCCATGATTCAGGAACAGCATGTAACATTTCCCTCCATAAGAAAACAAAGTACCTTCTGGATCTCTTCCCACATCCTGCTGTATATCAACAACTTTCTCTCAATTACCTTTTGGCTCAAGCAAATAAAGGACTGCAATCATCCTTTTTAACAAGCCTTTAAAATTACTCTTTTCTTTTTTTTTTTTCCAGATCCTCTCCAACAATAAAAGCAATTTAATCTTTTATGACAAAAGTGTGGAAGAGCTTTAAAATAGCTCAGGTATTTTTCTAGAGAAGGTGATGTCATTCTTTCCATCAGCAGAAATGCAGAACTCATGCTTTAGTCTTTGTTTGCTGATAAGTAGAAAAGGAATTAGAATATTAGTCAGGATTTTGATATTTAAAATTATTTATTTCCCTCTGTTATATCATCTTTGTCAGCTAGTTTTCATTTTCCAAGAGTATTTCAATTGCCAAACTTGACCTCTTGGTGTATTTACACTTTTCTAATGTGACTTATGTGTATAACTGAGAACAGAATTTGATTTATATGTAAGTACTTCAAGTTGCCTGACATGAACTGAGATAAAAAATTTTTATGACTCCCAAGCAGCCTTTTAAAAACTTTCTTGGGGTATTTTTCTTTGGAAGAAAAGAAATATTTCATAGTTACTTGTGGACAGTAAAAAAAAAAAAAAAAAAGAAAAAGACAAAAAAAAAAAGAAAAAGAAAGAAAAAGTAAAACCCTTACTGATTTTGGTTCCAGTTTTAAATTCTTGAGCAATGAGATTAAAGTTTCACTTCTGCACTAGTTGTCATTTGGACAAGACCACAGCTGACTCTCACATACATATTCAAGGAACAATATTAGGAACAACTTCACTGATGTTGAACTTCCTTCTCTTCCCTCAGCAGGACTGAGCATAGTTGCAGACATTCCTTGGGGCATGGAGGAGTCCTTGAGCCTGCTACCCTCCCCCTGGAAGCACTGGGCATAGCAGCTGAGGGCTCCCTTACATGTCTGTCACCAGCTGTGCTTTTCAGAATTCCTGCTACAAATCTGTGGTTCCCCCTAGAATTCCAGCACATAACTGAGTAGAGTGGCCAGTTATGGTGGAATATGATTGTTCTTTGTTCTTGAGCATATTTATGTGAGCATTATCCAGCTTTCACTGTAACTAAGATCTTTTTCACTCTAGACTCACACTCTCAGATAAGACTGGAGACACAGTACTTTCTACCTCTGCCAAAATAATACAAGGGCATGCTTGATTTTTCACTATGGAAAATAAATTAGTTGCAGGATCCTAATGAAGAAGTACACATGCAAGAGATTTGGAAGAGTGATTGCTGGACTTTATAATTGTTTAAATCAATACGTTGGTAATGCAGGTCATGCTGAAGAATATGTCTCTGCTGCTGTTGATTACATAGATGTACCTGCTTAGAAGAGTTCCTTAATTGACTGCCTGCATTATCATGTAATGATCCTGTTGAGTATAACAGAGTTGCTGGAGTTAAGTACTTTTTATAGAGATCTCAGAGTCATAGAATGATTTCCTGCTATGGGAGGGACACTTTCCACCACACCAGGCTGCTCAAAGCCCATCCAACCTGGCCTCAAACACTTCTAGGGATGGGGCATCTCAGGTTGGTCTCTGAGCAACCTGTTCCAGTGTCTCACCACTCCAGGTGGGTCTCACAGGAGCAGAGTAAAGGGGGAGAAATGTCTCCCAGGGTGAGGCAGGCTGGCCACACCTCTTTTGATTCAGCCCAGGATACAATTGGCATTCTGGGCTGCAAGAACACATTGCCAGGTCATGTTCAATTTTTCATCCACCAGCACCCCCAAATCCTTCTCCTTAGGGCTGCTTCCCATGCCTTCATCCTTATCCTGTACTGATACTGGTGATTACCCTCACCCAGGTGTGGGACCTTGCACCTTCCCATATTGAACTTGCTGAGGTTTGCAAGGGCCTGCTCTGCAAGGCTATCAAGATCCCTCTGGATGGCATCCCTTCCCTCAGGAGTAACAGCTGCACCACTTAACTTGGTGTCATTTGAGATGAATGACCTACTCTAAACTCAGACACTGAGGAGAGAAATTTGGCTTTAAACACTGTGTTGTTTTTTAGATAGGTAGTAAATGGATCATAGCAATAAACTTTGTAAGTTGTGTCACCTTCCTGCATTCTTCCCATTTGACATTGTGAATTGTACTCGTTACATAATGTGTTATTGTTCCCAAGTTAACTACAATTGCAACCTTTCCTGTGGCCTCTCTAGACCTGTGAATAAAGTGAGGTGTTTTTACAACTATGCCATTTCTCAGGATGTAGCCCTGTGATGGGACATCTTTACCACCAAGGCAATAAATCCTGCAATTTACTGGCATCACTGCATCCACAGTAATGTCCCCTCAGTGGTAATTACAGGCTTAGGTAATAAGTAGTAAAACAATAATTGATGTGTGTGCTTTAGTCCACTAAATCAGTCGTCCTTTAGAAATTATTTCTCTGTTACCACCAGGGAAGAAAAACATAAAGTAGTAAAACTGACTGAAAATAAAAATATGTTGGCTCAAATTTGACCTTTACTTTTTAGAGACAGATGCACCTGTTGATATTCAGGGATCTACCAAAGAGTACCAGAGAAGACCCAACAAAGCAAAGGTAAGAATTCCTGCAAGACATTCCTGTAGCAGCATGGAGTACCCCAAATCTTGGGCTCCTCAACACAAGACAGACATGTTGCTCCTGGAGCAGGCCAAGTGGAGGGCAACAAAGATGATGAAGGGCCTGGAGAATCTCTCTTATGAGGAAAGGCTGAAGAAGAGGGGCCTTTTCAGTCTTGAGAAGACAAGAATAAGAGCATCAATGTATATAAATATCTGAAGGGTGGGTGTCAAGAAGATGGAGGCAGGCTCTGCTCAGTAATGCCAAGCAATGGGACAAGAGGCAACAGGCAGAAACTGATGCAGAGGAAGTTCCACCTGAACATGAGGAAGAACTTCTTTACTGTCAAGCTGACCATGGACTGGAACAGGCTGCCCAGAGAGGTTGTGGAGCTTCCTTCACCAGAGATTTTCAAGAGCCATCTTGATGCAATTCTACGTAATGTACTCTAGGATGGCCCTGACTCAATAGGAAGGTTGAACTCGATGACCACCGTCATCCCTTCCAATCTTAACCATTCTGTGATTCTGTAAACAAAACACTAAAACAGTGTGCAAGGAAGAAAGAAGTGGCTTTTTCTTATCTAAATAAGTAAGAAATGTGGATGCTATTCCTGGTAGTGGTGCTGGTACACTTTAGTAGGCATCTAACAAACCAGAGAATATTTTATCAGTTCTGTATTTTACAGTTCAAGACTTCAGCCTTAAGTAAGGAAAATGATTTTTTTAAATTAATAAGAACAAAAGGAAACCATCATAGGCAGGAATGGTAAAAGGAATGAACTTTTTACTTCTTCAGCTAACATGGATCACAGTTCAAGAATATTGATTTTGGTGACTGTAGGCTATAAAAGATTAGATCTACTTTGCCCATTGGAGAAATGATAAATAAGTACCCCTGTGTAATATCTTTAAGATAACAGCTTTGTATTAGTGATCCATTCAGTCTTGGACCAGGTCTGAAGGGTTCAACAGGAAAAGCTTTCTGTGGTAGGGAGCCTATGTTGGAGGAGGGGAAAGACTCTCCCTGCAGTGGCAGAAGCAATGTGTGATGGACTGAGTTACCCCATGCCCCATTTCCCTGCCTCTGCAGGGGAAGGAGGTAAAACTGGGAAGGAGGGAGGGGTGGAGGAAGGTGTTTTTAAGGTCTTACTTTATTTCACATTATCCTGCTCTAATTTTCTTAGTAATAAATTCAATTATTATCTCTAATTTGAGTGTGTTTTGCCTGTGACAGTATTTGGTGAGTGATCTCTCTCTGTCCTTGTCTCAATCATGAACACTTTGTTACATTTTCTCTCCCTTTCCAGCTACAGAGGGGAGCAATAGGCTTTGGTGGATGCCTGGCATCCAAATGGGGTCAACCCACTATGCCACCCAAGAGCAAGATGGATGATAAGAGATGACGCAGGTGGCAAAATACAAGGAACCAGTGAGATATTAATGACTGCTCAGAACTGTACTTGGCAGACTATTGTTCACAATGGACTTTTGCAACAAACTTTAACTCTTAGTATAAAGAGCTCTACAGGTGTTTGTGGAGGGACAGATTAAAATATGTAAAGAACAAATCAGCTGACAAAGTATTCCTCGAAATTGTGGAAGTGAGACAATTTAGGTTTGTTCACCAATAAAGGTAATATCATGTCTTTTAAGGCCAGAGGAAAGACTATTGGAATAGCTGTGATAGATGACAGCTAGTATTTGTTGTACAGGAAGACTATCTTCAACATAAATTGGATGACAGTGCCTAGCTCATTTGTTTTCAGAAAATGAAATCACAGAATCACAGAATAGAATAGATTGGATGGGACATTAAAGATCACTTATTTCCAAGCCCCCTGCCAATGGGCAGGGACACCTTCCACAAGATGGGCTTATTCAGAGCCCCATCCAACATGGCCTTGAACACTTCCAGGAATGGGGCATCCACAGCTTCTCTGGGCAACCTGTTTCAATGTCTCACCACCTCCTCAGTAAAGAATTTCTTCCTAATATCTAATCTAAACCTACCCTCTTTCAATTCAAAGTTATTCCCCCTTGCAAATGTGTAAGTCATTCCCTCTTGTAAAATGTGAGTGAAATATATATATATTGATATATATATACGGTTCAGAGTAGAGCTGAAGTGCAGAAGCTTTTTCAGCCTGAACAAAGGAAGCTGGAGTGCTATCCCTGGGCTGGACCCAGGTGAGAACAGACCAGAGATGTTTTCTACTAAACTCTGTAGGAAGGACTCAGATTTGGAGGAAGGCTGGAGGCCAGTACTGCTGCTCACTCTGGTCTGTATTTTGATATGATGCTGATGGTTTTACGCTTCAGCAACACCAAGCGGGGAAGGCAGCAAAGACTTAAGAACTTAATTATAGTGAGTTACTCTCCCTATATTTAAGGCAAACCCAAAACGTTTTTATGTAAAGGGAGTTGAAGTTAGATGGAGAGATTTGCATCACCAGACATTTGTATGCACTCATTGCACTTTAACTGTCTAAAGGGAAAGAGGGAAGAGTCCATCCTCACTGACACAGGTGCTTCGCCGCCCAGCAAAAAAACCCACGAAAGCAATCCAAGCCCGTACACCGGAGCTGGGGGCTTGGCGTGGGCCGTAGGGCACGTGTCTCTCCAGCGGGCCGAGAAGCCAAGCCGGGCCCGCTGCCGCTGTCCCGGCCCCGGCCCCGGCCCCGATCCGGGAGCCGCCGCCGCCCCGGAGCCGCGGCCCCGCCCCGCGGCGCTGGCGTAGCGCTGACGCCGGGCCCGCCCCGCCCGGGCCAGCCGGGGTAGCGGCGGGCCGGGGGCGCCGTTAGCAGCTGCTGGGCTCGCCCCGCGGCGCCCGCCCGCTCTGCCGGGCCATGCGGTAGCGGCTGCGGCGGGCCGGGCTCTCGGCGGCCATGGAGCGGCTCCCCGGCGGCCGCCGGCCCCGGCTCGTGTCCTCGCTGGGGCTGGGGCGGCGCTCCTGGGAGGTCACCTTAGACGAGGAGCGGGGGCGGCTGGCCTGGCGCGACCCCCGCCCGCCGCGCCGCGCTGGCGGTGAGTGGGGCGGGCGGGGGCCGGGGCGCACCTGCCGCGGCCTGGGGCGGGCCGGGGCCCCCGGGAGGCGCCTGCCCTCGGCGGCGGGGGAAGGAAGGGCGTCCGCCGCGTCCCCGGTGCCGCGGCGCGGGTGCCGGCGGGGGCGGCCTGCGGCCAGCGCTGCCCCGGCGCCCGCGGCGGAGTCTCCGCGCCCGGGGCTCGCTGAGCGTCCGGAGAGCTCTGCCGGCGTGAGCGCTTCCTGCCCTCGGGCGCCTGTGCGGCGCCTCCGGGTTCGGAATCCGACCCAGGGCGGAGGGTGGCCCGGTCCCACACGGGGCCGGGCAGGGCGCTCGGAGCGGGGAGATGCAGGCGGGACCGTGCTCGGCAGGGCACAGACAGACCGCCGGCTGTGCTGGGCGCTGATCGGGCTGTGCCTTCCCAGACAAAGCCGAGAGCAGCTCTCGCTGAGCCGCAGCCCCTGTGAGAGAGCGCAGCCCGTCCCGCGTGTCGCGGAGCAGCCCGGCCGAGCATCCGTGCCCAGCGTGCCGCCGGTGGCACCGGGAACACACCTGTCCGGGCACAACACACATCTGTTCGGCTGAAACACGTTGTTTCTTGGCGCCGCGAGTACGGAGAAGCATATAGTTTGTAATGTATTTAAAGTAGCCCTAGAAGTACATAAGAGACTTAAAAAACCTTAAAAGCAATTTTGGTTTTTTTTTAGTTACAACAAGGCTTGTGGTTAAAAACACTTTCATACTGGGTCAGTGTCTCAGGCAATGACTACTTTTGTTATTTGGGTTGGGGTTGTTTTGAGCTTTTTTGAAAACTCTTAGCTTTCTCAGGGGTTTAGTGGAAATTTTACAAAGCAAGTTTAACTTTTGAGATTTACGGGTTTGGAAATATTTAATACAGGCTACTAGTTTGCAGTGTGTTAACAAAGATTTCTATAGTTCCCCTTTTGTGCAGTTTGCGTAGTGTGAATGAGCAAAACTGCCAGTCTGAGAGGTCACTGATGAAAATACCTGAAAAAAATCAGATTAACTTGTGTGGATGTTTGCATATCAGACTTTCTACTGTACTTTTGACAGGTATTTTTTCAGGGTCTTTGACTTCAGTGGTTTTATATAGTAATTATTCCCATTGTTAATGTAGCCATATTAAAAAGGCCTGGGAACATTTGAAAATGTGTAATGTCGTTTTTTTCACAGCAGCTGCTCTAGAGTTGAAAACTGCTGTCATCCCCACTTTAGAGGTTGCAGGATCTGAGACAGACACTAATAATAGAAAGGCTGACTAGAAGCTTTATCTAAAAAAGGTTTGAATATAGATGTTTCTAATCCCTGGCAAGTCCCCAAACTTCAATAGTTAAATGGTACTTCCATTCTTACCATGTAGCTTCGTTAAATATTTTTCAGATTTTGTCATAATATCCTATTGGCCTGAGGCTTTTTTCAGGAAGGTGAGGGAAAAAGGAGAAAGAGAACCAAGAATTGTAAGAATTTGGTGCGACAATTTACATAACTGAGATTTGATTATGTTTTAAGTACAACCGTTCTTATTCATAATACAAAAATAGAGTTTGTTATCCTTCCCTTGCTATTGTGCAAGTAGTTTGACATAATCTAATGTTCATCAATAATACTGATGAAAAAAGTAATCAAAAATTCCTAAACTTTTCTCAGTTAAAGGAACTTTAGACTTTAAGGACAAATTGATTCTTTGATTCTGCTGAACTTAAAACATTGTTGTGAAAAATAGGCTGTATACTTTTCAAAATGATATAAAATTAGTCTAGATAAAGGTACCTGGATCTTAAATTTAAAATAGAAAGTTTCAAGGCCTTTTGGGATAATTGCTCCCACTAGGTAACCTAGCCCTTACTTTGGGGATAATTTGGTGGAATTGTGTGCAATCCTTCTAAAAATGCCTTTGCAAAGTCACTAGGAGACTGATGTGTTGGCTAGAGCAAGTTCAAGGGCAGTGCCATTCTCCTGTCTGATGAATTCCTTTAGACCAAGCACGAGTGCCACAGATTCACACCAGCTCTCTCATGAGCACTCTAAAGTTTACAGCTGCTTGCACTTGTGAATTCTTACTACTTTTTAAGTTGTAAGTTTTCTTGACTTGCTCCTGGTAGACCAAACAGTGTATGCACCTGCTCTGAAGCATGTTCCCAATGTCAGAATTCTGGGAGTGGTGGAAGGACAGTGGGACACAGTAAATTAGAGTTAAATATGAGTTAGAGATGAGGCAGTTTCTGGAGCAGTACCCAGCTGGAGATACTGTAAGAGGCAAGTGTGGTTAGAGTGCAGCCTCTGTCTTGTAGCACAGCTATTCACAATATTTTGGAAAACATCATGTGAAATGACAAGAGAAAAGAGAAGAAAAAGAAATGCCTAGGTGTTCTGGAGGCACAGGTATAATTTATGTAGGGCTCAATGCAATAGATAATGTACCTTCCCTTCTTTACACACTCATTAATTCATGTGTTCCCTGCATTTGAGCTTTAATTTCCTCATATTTCTGTATTATTGCTGCCCTGTTGTCTCCAAGCTCTTTTTAAGACCAATGATGATTCATTGTGCTCTCTACAATTATTTTGGAAATATGAGCAGCATACATGACAATATATAAATAAACTTAATAATATGGAAGGTGGTTAGTTAGAAGCCTATAATTTCAGAAGAGTTGCTTGACCAAGATTGGTATCTTTCTACCATTTAGCCTTTGACTACATGACTACATTGTGTCTAAATACAGACTAAATTATGGAGTATAAAAGTGCTATATTTCTTGTTTAGTAGGTAGCTATTACAGTGAACCAGTTGTTTTTAAACTGTAAAAACTCAGCCTGCTTATTTTCAGAGCATTTATTACTGTCTTGAATTTTGGTATATAAATGAAAATTGTTTCGTATATGTTTTTTCAAGGTTTTCAGACCCTGACATGTACAGAACTAGAACTATAGCTAGGTGTAGAAGTGTTAAAATGTTCACCTTTCCCTGTTGCGTCCAAAATCAGGAACAGATAGGAAACAACACACACTTTGTCCTGTTTTTCAGGAAAATACATGTAGTTTTAGAGACTATGGGGACATTCTTCTATTTTCTCATCTCTGTACAGTGATATTTATATGCATACATATATATATATATATATGTGTGTGTGTGTGTTTAAATCCTATTCTGTCAAAATGCAGAAGTATTAATTCAGGACAATTCTTTTTAATGCCGTTATTTGGAAGATACCAACAACAACAAAAACATCAAATGTTTGTTCAACTCGTGGTGTATTTTTAAATTCTGAAATACAATTTCCTACTGTTAGACTTTGTTTAACAGCATCATAGTTTAAAGTTCTCTCTTCAGCGTAATCAGGTTCCTGTTTCCTGTTCTTTGATGGTTAGACGTGTTTGAACTTACATGGAAAACCTTGACCTGTAAATTTTCATGTGTTTCTCTGTTACTTTCAGCTGTGCATCTTTTTTTCCTAGGGATGCCTTCATCTTTAATTTTTTTGGATGAGCTATATTTTTCAACCTTGTTACATTTTTCCACAAGATTCAGTCATGAATCATAAATAGCATATGCAAAGCTGGTCAGCTAAATTGTTTTATTATTTCCCTCATGTTGATGGCTGAGTCAGGTTTTTCTCAAGTAACACATGATAAAACTTTTTGTACCAAATTCATAGCAGAGTGTATATTGTACATATATACTTAGAGGTATTTCAGAAGCATTGGCTAAAGTTTTATTGTGCCTGGTACTAAAAGCATTACAAATGCAGAATGAGATTCTCCTATCATTTTTCTAGGATTTTTTTTTTTTTTTTTTGCTAAAGTACAAACATGAAGGGGCTGACCAAACTAGACCCTCAGCTCTATGCATTCACTTACAGTGTGTGCTTTCTTTTAGCCTTTGTATTTCAGAATTCTCTTCCATGTGTCCTTTCCAAAACAACCGCCTGAGGAAACCTCAGTACTGGTGTTCACAGCACTGCTGTCATTCTGGTGGATTCTAAAGAAAGCTGTTTGATGAACAGGATACTTAGCAGAGGGTGGGCCAGCTTGGCAGCAAGGTCTGTCCAGCACCTGGTGCCTGCAGAGGGTTGGCACATCCGTGGTCAAGGTCATTTGTCATCAGTCATTCCCAGCTGGCAGCGGGCGTGTGCAGAAATGTGAACCACGTTTCTCTGTAGGCAATGCCACAACTGCATCGCACAGGGAGGATGTGGGGAGCAGTTGCTGCAGCTGGCATTGCCTCTTTGGAATGTGTTGTTTTCTGGGAGATACATTATTCAAACATACTCCATTAAACAATACATGTTCTTTAGCATACACCTTTCTGCTGGGTTGTTCCCCCTCCTTAAGGTGAATAAGTGCATCTTACTCCCTGCTTTATAATTGAAATATTCGTAGTTGAGCAGGAAAGATTTTATTTGGAAATGCGGAAGAAACAGTGGGAAGACATTCAATAGTGTGATTTAAATATTCAAGTTGACCCAAGTTCAAATTGCTGTGCTTTGATTCAGATTTATGTGATGTGAAGTAGCTGTGTGATCATAGTAGAAACTGGTCTGTTGGTTTACAAAGTACTTGAAGATTTACTTTAAAATAAAATAGGGAAATTTCCTTGTACATGGCTGTACATGGTGAAATCGTGGTCTTTGGATGTTTGTGACTCCTCCACAGGATTTAAATCAATTGTGATACCTTTTTTCTTCCCCCTCCTTTAGGATGTGAATTGTCAGTAATTCTGCTCAATATCCTACCTTCTCTTACTCTGGTGTTTATTAAACACAGCTTTCTATAGTGCATGATTGGTCTAATACCATGTACCTTCTGATAGAAAGTATTCCTGTTCTCTTGCTTTTAGGTGAAGGCAAATCTTAAATCTGAAATCTTAAAGCTTGACCCTTCATGTGGGCTCTAACAGCAAGTTAGTTTTCAAAGTGACTGAAACTACACTTTTTCTTTAAACCTATATCCCAGCTTTTTCATTGTTGATATTTTTAAGTCATGAGAATATGCTAATAGTTTAAATTAATTCTAAATGCTGCTGCATCTGTGGGCCTCAGCTGAGTTTTAAGAATTAACCAAATGCTGTGATCAGCAACATTTTTGTGCTTGTGCGTGGATCTAGGTTGCCTTGAGCTGACACATTTGTGAGGGGGAAGTTTGGTCTGTAGGATATGTAGCTGGCAATGATGAATGAACAAGTCTTGACTGGAGTTGTGAGTGCTCATAGACTCAGGAAGTGTTCTGTGGGAGTGGCAGACAGCCATGACACACCAAAAATCTTTTCTTAACGCAGAAAAACACACTTCCCAACTGCTGGCTGCATTTTACACAGAGAAAGCCCACTGTTAATGTGCTTACCTTGGTTTTGTTTCTGTGAGGTGTTTTTTTCCCCCTCTCCCACTTGCTTAATGTGGGAAAAGTAGTGTGCGTCTAATCCAGCGTTCCGCTGATTTATCAGTTTGCTTTTAGGAAGAATGTTAAGATTAAGAGCACTGTGACCCAGAATGAGTAATGACTGGCCCAGCCAGAGTGCTGAGAAGACTGTCACCTGTTTACTGTGTATTTTGTTTGGCTTTTTAACTTTTTACTCCTTTTTTTGCCATACCCTTTTGTCCACCTTCTGTGGATGGTCAGCTCTCTGTCTCTAATATGCTAACCATTGACAATGGTGAAAATTTTGTCTAGAAGCTGTTCTGTGCTGCTTGGTTGAATAGATTGGACTGAGCCAAGTAAAGTTCTTCATTTGATATTGTCTGAGCCCATATTTCAACCTTTTTTCATTAATGTTGATCTTGTAGTACTGAAGTAACTTTTTGTGTGTGTGTTTTGTTAATGTGGCAATAAGATTTTCCATGTTTTGGGAGAAACACATCAAGGTGAAGACCTTTGAGTGAACACCTTTACGCTATGTCAGTGAAATAAACGTCTCATTCTACTTGATAATAGGGTAAATGCTCCAAAAGTAGCTGTGGGAAAGGACTATAATTAGTGAAGCTGTGTAATATGTGAAGCTTCAAGAGAGGCTGGGTTAGTACTATATTTTGTGGGGCAGGTTTTGGTGACTAAATGACAGATGAGGGCATTGTGTTCCTGGGAACTGGACTGTTGTGCTCGTACTGAAGGTCTCTGCTTCACATTGAAAGCTTCCTCCTTTCAGGGAAAAGGGGGTGGGGGGTGGGACTAAGTAGTTGGTTTGCAATGTGATGAAACAATATTCTGTGTAGCACTAAGCCAAACAGTGATAGAGATATTTGGACTGATGGAAATTCTTGAGTTCTATTCACGCACGTTAGAATTTGTTGTTACAAGCAGTAGGGAATGTTCTGAATACACATGTTATTTGAGACAGCTCTGCATCTTTCTGACCATCTGCAATTACTGGGTTCAGTAGTGTGTGATTTCTGACTGCTCAAGATTGGAGCGTGCTGTCAGGACAGTGGAGTTGTTTGGTGCTTTTATGGTGCTGTGTAGTACTGAGGGGTATAATCGACAGAGCTGGTATACCCAGAACAGAAACTCCTCAGACTTTCACCGAAGCCAAAGGTTTACAGATGGAGAGTGGGATCTGTTCTTCACTTTTGTTCCTTTGGTTTTTCCCCTTCTGTTTTTCAGATTTGTAACTCCGGTGCCATAAGATTAAAAAAATACATATAAATTAAGAATATTTACTTTTTGCTTTTTTTTGCCATGTCTCTGAAGAGATTTGCTGGAAAATAAATACAGTCATGCAACTATCAGAGGGGGAACACCAAATTAGGAGAGCTTATAAGTAGTTTCAAGGTTAATACAAGCTGTGTAATGTGTGCTGAGGTATACACTCCAAAGAAATGCTTTCAGTGATACAGATTTGGAAGTACTTTAAAATCGATTAGCTATCTGTTCAGTTGGACAGCTTTATTATATAAAAATGCCTAATAAGATAATTACTTCACTTGCTGCTCCCAGCATACATACTAATAAGTATGCACTATGTACAGCTATTTCCAAAAATGTTATTTAGAGCACTGTCATTTAAATTGTGATCTATATATAGTTTCTAAGTTTTATAGCATATCTTTGAGGAGTAACAAAACAAATTACCATTTGAATGCAATCTTCATAGATGCAACAAGCTTTTTTTCATATTTTGACATATGGATCAGTGGCAGAGCCAGTAGAAAAATAAGTAGAAGCAGTTTTGGAAAAGGAAGATTAAAGAATGTACTTCCTTTCCTTTATTGTTCCATCTCTGTTCTGTATTTCTTTTCTTTGGATAAATGTGTAGGTTAATCATATTAGCAGATCTTGTATCTGTTAGGAAGACAAAATAACTATTACTGTCCAGTACTAGATATAGTCTTAGTATGTACTTACTGTATATACTGTGTATATACAGTAAGTACATACAGAATCATACATCTCAGAGTTTATCTCAGCTCTTGGATCTTTATAACAACATTATGTGACTGCTGCACTTCCCTGTTGTGCCTTGAGTACAGTAAATATAATTATTATAAGCTGTGAAATACAGCCAGATTCCTAAATGACCTCAGAGTAAAGTTTGAAGGCTACATTTCTTTTGAATCATGCTAAAAAATTCAGGGAAGATAAAATGACAAAATGGGTATAAATCATGTCAAATACCAAAACCCCTTAAGTGGGTAGTCACAAATTGTCAGTACATGTGATGATATGTAAAGACTCTTTTGACTAAACCAATTAAATAGGATGGGAAAAAATAATCAAAGTGAATTAGTGGCAAATGAATTGCAGTCATGACTGTGAAGAGGTCAGGGAAACTTTTCACTCATTTCACATTCCTCACCACTTCCACTGTACTGCTGCAGGACAGTGAGGAAAATGAAATGTAGAATAAACCCTGGTAACAATGGTATCATTGTCTGTATTTTATGTGTCAAATATCTTGATATCACTCCCTTTGTACGTGAGAGAAGCAAGTATATTATAATTCTTATTATATAAGAGATTATTTACATAAGACTATATTATTATAATAATATAAATCTTTTATACAGGTGTATGCATACAGAGGGTACTTGCTTGTACATAAATACAAAGCATACGTTATAAGTTTCACTTTTTTGAGATGAAGTAACAACAGAACTGTGTTGAAATCAGTAATGAAAATGAGACAAAAGTGTTCAATTTGAGAGGAGTTAAGAAGTCTGAGATGATGTTTAGGAACTATAGGAGAAAAGAGAATGAGGTTGGAGGAAATTATTTCATAGTCTGAGAACAAGAGGCCTTTAATTCTGAAAAACAGTAGGTTTGAAATTGATGCGAGGAAAATATTTCACAGCACATAAACATAACATCTGGAATTCTCTTCTTAAGAGATACTAAACTTTAAAAGCTTAGTGGGATTTAAAATCTTAAGAATTCATATGAATGCCCTTCTTTCATAAGCCAGATACTTACTTGACAATAACAAATAGCCTTTGTAGTCTGTGCTCTGGATTTAGTTGCACATTCTTTGAAATAGCTTGTGCTGTTCACTGTCAAGTATCTGGACTAGACCTCACAGAAGGGGCAGTTTAATTACTCTGAAATCAATGTTGCTGGATTTTGGCTTCATGCAAAAATATTTTTATACATGAAATACCTTATTTTCTGAGAAGTCGTAGGCATTTAAAATACTGTTTTGGGTAGTTGGTAGGTGGTAATGGATTATGTGCTTTGACTAAAGACAATTCAGAAAATTTCTAGTTATGCTCTTGGTTGTGCTTATTGAACAAGTGCTCTAATCATATGTCTGTATCATATTAGGTATAGAAATAATCATTCAAGTGATGTTTGAAGATTCTAACATGTAAGATCTTGTGTTCATACAGAAAACTGTGTTGTACCCATCTCTGAGATCATTGCTGTAGAGGAAGCTGAGTTTAACAAGAAACGACGTAACATTGGCAGATGGCAAAAAATGGCAAAGCTACATGCTTTCACAGGTAAGGCAGATAAGTCTCTGGATGCTTGTGCTTGCCATTCTGTGAAGATAGTTTAAGGCAGACTCAAAAGGAATTGTCAAAGTTTTGGAGGTTTTTTAACAGAAATGGAGTGTTGAAAAAAACTCCATATCCAAAAAACAAAAAAACCCCAAAGAAAACAAAAACAACACCCAAAAAAACCACCATAAAAGACCCCCCCCAAAAAAAAAAAAAAATTTACAAAAATCCCCAGGAAAATCCCAAACTGAAATAAACCAAAGCAAAAGTCCCACAAAAAACAAACAAAAGAAACCCCACCAAAAATCTGTTGGTTTATATTTAAAGATCCTTATTTGGAAAATAAAACTCTTCCTTTAAGATCACATGCTGTGTTTAGCTATTTTTTAGTGAATTTAAAACTAATGTCTGAATGTTCACCCTGGAGTCTTTTTGCTGCTGAATGACTGCTTCAGGACACCTGCTTTCTACTTCTTGACCAGAAAATTGAGAGAGGGTGAAAGAATGAGTCCTAAATGTTTTTAAATTACCCCTAACCATCAGGATGTGTGCATGAAAGTTACTTTGTATTATTGACTGCATTCTTAAAACAAAGTGCCAGGAATATGTGTCTGATTTAGCAAAAGAGTGATGACTTCAATGCTAAAAAGATGTCATGCCAGAATTTTATGCTGTACTTTCCTCACCTTTAGTTATCTAGTAAGAGTGATTTGAGATACTGTATATGAAGTGTAAGTATAAGGTCTTAATCCATAAGAAAACAAAATATTTTTTTCTCAAATTTCAGCTTTATAGAATAAATTCACCCTGTTGGTTACATGAGAGTTGATGTCTGCATGGCTTATCTTCTTAAGCTTGTGGCTTTTTATGTAGATATTGCAGACTTTAATACAGATAATATGTAAGCTCAGTGAACTTCTGAACAAGTATGTCTATAATAAGTTGATGAGATGTGGCTTCTTTAAAAAGAAGTCTTTGTTTGGGTGTCTGCTTGTTAGCAAGTGTTTTCATTTATGTTATCATTTGGACTCTACAAATATGTTGGTCATACTCTGAATGCTTCTGTCATTTGTAGAAGTGTGTAGTGGAGGTTAATTACAGGTCAGTATTTTGGAGATCTTTCTGAAATGCAGTTTTCGTTTCACAGAACCATCTCATTATGTTGGGGTTTTTTTGTTTGTTTGCTGTTTTTTTGAATTTAAATAGTGCATTTTGTGAAGAAAGCCCGAAATCACCGCTGGCGGTGCAGTGCTGCGACGTTCTGGTGTGTTGATGAGCACTTATGTAATCAGTGGACACAGGCACTGAAGGAACTACTTGAAATGCAGAGTAAGTTGGAATAAACTATGAACATTTGCACCATCATTTTGGAGGCTTGTACATCAATCAATGTTATTTTGAAATATCTGCTTTTTTTAACTCTTAAGAGCAGCTTATGCGCAAAAATTGAGAAAGCCAAGAGTTGAAGTGTTTCCTTATCACTACTTTATCTTATGTGTTCACTAAGTTTTACTGAGTGCTTTAATCAGTCAAGACTGTTTGTGTCATACAATTTTGCCCAGATATAAATTATTTTCACAAAATAAAGTCACATTGGAAGCTTGAAATCATTGAAATTATTGTAGCTTTGGAAGAAGTAATGGGCAGATGTGAGCTCAGGGATTTAAGGTACTCTAGAGATTTGAGGTCAAGGACTGTAGCAATTGGAAGATTTATGGGTGTGTTTCACCTTTCTAGACTCTGTCATCAAGAAAATGTGTTCTATGTAATAAGAGTTACCATTAGTAATTTCTGAGACTCTTGGACATCTACTTCATGGGAGGTTAAAAGTAATTTTGAAGGCATTAACCTTGAAAGATGTCAGGAAGCAGCAGGAGCAGAGTAACTGACAGAAAGGAGGTCAAGGGTGATCATAGCAGAGGCAGTGCCTTGCTGACCAGGGTCCCACTGTATCTGAGCAGAGATAGGGATGGATACAGGTCCAATTTACAGGTGAGATATAGCAATTGCATCCATGCAGGGAGGCTGGAGTGGAACAGCTGGAGCTGGGATTAGGGATGAGCTCCCTACAGGGTAGGTCTGAGGCCCATCTGAGATACAGAGCTGGAGAATGGGTTGGATACAAGTACACCTACACTGAGACTTGAGCAAATACTTAAAGCTTACAGAATAAAAAGGAGTATTTTAGAAAAACTGTTCTGAACGGGCAATGGAAGCATTCTTAAAGTTTTTGTTTTGTATACATTACACAAAGTACATCTGTTTTTTTCAAAAAATGGCGTTTGTGCACCTATTCAGTACACCTGTGAGAAATGTGGCCTGAGCAGTCAATTCATTTGAATGCAGTTGTTCATTTTATTGGTAACAAATTCTTTCAGGAAAGGGAGTATTTTCTCAGATGGGCAGAAGAGTGCTTTGAGTGTACAGCAGATTTAAACCACTCAGTCTATCTATCTTGGGTGGATTTGTTGTAAAAGTATGCTGATGTAATAATCTGATATTTTTTCCTTTTAAACTAATAATCTTGAATGCCATTTGAGGAAATATGTTAATGTTTTTGTCTGCTCTATGAAAAAGGAGGTCTCTCAGGTGCACCAAGCATTACTGTTTTGTATCTCTGTTAATACAGAGGTATAATAGTTGTTTTAATTGTTATAGTGTAAATCCATAACTGTTTGGACAAGTTTGAGATAGTAATATCAAAGGTGCTTTTGGAGGGGGGAAGGGGTAACACTTTAGGGCAACTGACACTGTAGGACAAGCACTTACTGTGCAGCATGTAGTTTTGTGAGGCATTCTTAGTGTGACTTGATCACAGAAAGGAAATGGATTTTAACCATGTTATTAAAAAAAAAAAATTAAATAAATTTATGTAAAAGTATTTTTATGTATGCTTCACTTACAAGTGGCTTTGTTGTTGCTGCCCTTTTTGTCTTCTGTGCCCATAATACTCATGTAATTAAAGTAACTTGTGTAGTGGGAAAGTACTGCAAGAATGGCAAGTAACAATGTGAGATAGGAAGTAGAAATGATTCTGAATTTCATCTGCTGTCTTACTAACAATTTGTTCAATACTGTTGATGCCAGTATAATAAAGAGAGCAGATGAAGCAGGTTTTTATAGCTCTTTGTTAAAGAGTTACAGGTCTATTAGGCTGTGTTTGCTCTGTTAATAGGTTGGGTTTGTATGGCTTGATGGATTTTTTCGGTTTGTGTACAAAAGCAGTGCACTATGGTTTTCCTTACTGCAGAGTCTAGACCAAAGCAGCTGCTTGTGTATATTAATCCCTTTGGAGGAAAAAGACAAGGCAAGAGGATTTATGAACAGAAAGTTGCTCCACTCTTCAGTCTTGCTTCTATATCCACTGATGTTGTTGGTGAGTAATGAGTACTTTAATTTCTTAATAAGCACAGCATGAACTCTAAAACAATCCTGAGTAGCTGAAGTTCTTTCTGTTAGTTTCCTTTTCTCACTAAGGAAATGAAAGAAAATGGTAGAGAATGCCATTTATCTGGCTACCTATGCTTTACTTAGAAAACAACCTTCTATCAGCTTCCTGATTACTAAAATAAAACTTCTTGTGGTCTTGAGCTATTTGAGCTCTAAATAAAAGATTCTGCCTTTCTTCTCTTTTTCAGTTTCACTGTTAAAACTAATAGATCATTTGCACAGTTTTCACTGAAATATTTTTTCCATATGCACTATGTATGTCTCCTTAATTTTTTCCCTGGCAAAAATCTTTTGAGACACATCTTATGGACAGGCTGTTTTATAGTCACATTGGTAATACAATCATGGTTATTAATGAATTTATTTTTATAATTCTATATTATATATACCTTTATAGTAGTTTTTAATAATAAATTTTCATGTGTTTATTTCTTCACAGTAACTGAACATGCTAACCATGCTAAGGACAACTTATTTGAAGTTAATATTTATAAATATGATGGGTAAGTACATTTGCTTGCCTTTTTTTATTATTTTTGAGCCAATAATTATGTAATTGGTCTGTTCCTGTCTCTAATTTAAAAGGGTAGCCTTCATTACTAATACATTTATTGCAACAGCTGAAAGTCCTGGGGCATGTTCCTTTTTGTAGGAGATCCACATTTAGGAGTATAAAAAGAAAAGTAAACTGTTTCAGTAAACTTGTTCAACACAATATATTCAAGCATAGTGTAACAATGTTTGCATGAGATTTGTGTTCAAAAGATGAATGTTAGATTAATTCTGCTCAGTTGAGCATTCTGTTATAGCTCAAGAGCTACCCAGAAATGTTTAGTGGTCTTGACATACATGAGTTCAGAACACTGCACCAGTAGCATTCAGCCTGTGTGTAAAAACATGGACTGTTCAGAAATGTTTCAGGTGGTTCCTCTTGCTGTATATGACTGTTCAATAGTGCCTACAGTGTGGATACATTTATTTGCATTTCTTCTGTTTCAAAGTTATTGCTTTAAAAGAAGATCTGACTGAATGGTGATCTTACATTCCATTATTGAGTCTGCTGTAGAAGCAGAATATTTTAATGAAAATGCCATGGTAATTTCGGTTTCCAATCCATGACATGAAAGTTACATGTCTGAAAAAACATGAAAATGTATGCAGATAAGCTCTCATAACTACAGTATGTTAGAATTCTTTTTTGTGCCTGTTGACAGGTACATTTAAACTGGTAAGTTGCAAAAAGAAAACACATTGAGTCTTTTCAGAGTACTTTTGCTGTGGTACTTTGCTATATACATTGTGTCTGTTAGGAAAGAGTGTTAGTATGAAATGACATTCATAGGCTGAGTTCCCAGACTTCACCTGCTTTAAAATGACTTGCCTTCAAATAAACAGTTTTGTCTATAACTCTGATTTTTCTTAGTTTTTCAGAAGTTCAAGGAAGGGAAGCATTGATCCTAGATAAACCTAGTTAGTTGTTATTCTTCCTTTTCATTTGATCTGTGATTTGAAATAACTGTACTTATGGTTGGTGAAATTTCAATACAGAGCAGAAAGGGAGGCAAATGAGCCCATGTCCACTCCTAGCAAATTGTTTTTTACAGGAAGTGGCAGTGACCAGTTGTGGTAGTGTCTGAAGTGGTTTTGGCAGATTCAGTCTCATGTTGTAGAATTTTTTTTCCTTTGGGTTTTTTGTTTGTTTGTTTTGGGGGTTTTTTGGGTGTTTTCTTTTTTTTTTTTTTTTTTTTTTTTTGTCTCTCTAACATTCCAAGATGCTCAATAGGCCAGAACACTGCATCTTTTTAGACTCTTAGGATTCTTCTATTCCTGGGTTAGGCCTGAGTGGCAGTTTGCTTGGGATCTGCAGCCTGTCTTTCCAAGCCTAACTTTTGTCCATCTTATACAATTCTTTTTCTTGGTCAACAGTGATTTTAGGAAGGACTTCCTGAATTAAAACTACTTTTTAAATAGCTGATTAAGTGGTTATCTTGAAAATTTAAAAAATGGTTGAACCACATAAATATGTGTTTCTTCAGGTTTGACTTTCCTCACACAGAGTAAAAGGTTCTTTGGATTCCTGCATCTAACTGATGTTCAGCTGTCCTGTAGACTGGTTCTGATGTGTGGCTTTTCCTTCATGTGGTGATGAATTTCTTCATTTCATCTCCAGATTCCCTATTTGGCAAAGCCATACATGGAATTCTGCAAGTAGATACAGGAATCTTAATGATAATTGCTTTGCTTCTTTTCAAATGTTTCACTTTAGACAGCTGATTTAAATATCTTATGTGTGTTTCCTGTTTTTTCTTCCTATTTTACTTTATAGGAATAAGGTATTCATATTTTGCCTTATAGGAATTTCTTACAGTGAATGTAGTCACCTAATAGCTCAATGACAGAACAGCTTTTCTATAAGCAGTTACTTAAAGTACTCATTTGGTTACAACATAGCAGGGTTTTGTGCATCACTGTACAGAACAATTAGAACATGTTGTAATATCATGCAGGTAATAGCCATGTTTGGAAGCTGTGACACATAGCCCTGTGCTTTCTTATACATATATTTGTTCCACAGGCCTTTGTAAAATTGTTTCTGGTTGGGGTTTTTTCCCTGCTTTTTGAGTTAGTTCATAGAATGGCTGAGATAAGAAGGGACTGTAGTTCTTAAAAACTCAATTTACTTGTGGGTTACCTTCTGAAGTCCTCTAGCAGATGTGGTTTGCTGTTGTCATCTATCTAAAAAGTGAAATGCTCTCCCTCTAGTAAAATAAAGCCAACAAGAAACAATCACTCTAAGATGCTTCTTTCAGACATTCTTCACCAGGGGCCTTCACATGTGCAGTATATGTCTGACTTGTACATTGGTCTTCTGATATTTCCTGTGAATTTGGTTGTGCTGTTACTGCATATGTGAAGTTTTTATCAAATTTACCTTTGATAGATACAGACATTGATATAACTGTCCCCTCTGAGTCTGGATATAGTGTTTGTTATAGATGACCAAAGGGCTGGAGCACCTCTCCTATGAAGACAGGCTGGGAGAGCTGAGCTTGTTGAGCCTGAAGAAGGGAATGCTCCAGGGAGACTTTAGAGCACATTTCAGTACCTCAAGGTGAAGGGGGCTGGAGAGGGACATTTTACAAGGGCATATAACAACAGGACAAGAGGGAAGTTTTAAACTAAATGAGGGAAGGTTTAGATTAGGTTTAAGTAAGAAACTCCTTGCTGTGAGAGTGGAGAGGCACTGGAACAGACTGCCCAGAGAAGTCATGGATTCCCCATCCCTGGAAGTGTTAAAGGCCAGGCTGGATGGAGCTTTGAGCTAACTACTACTGAGACAACACTGACCTTGAACTGACATGGAAATTTTTGTTTCTTTAGCCCATTTTTTTGAGTCTGCGGAGCAAGATAAGGCTAAAATTCAGGAATAGTATAGTTAAACTATTCAAAGAGAAAAAAATTAGAAAAATTGAAAACAGATATCCTTTTATTCCTTTTCTCTCAGTCTCCTAGGTCTTAACTTAGAGTTGGAGAGTTCACGTTTTTAAGACCGTACTCACTGTTAATGGAAAAAAAATTACTGGTTTTGTTTCTATTGTTTAATGGAAAAAAATGACAGCTTTCCATCTGCTGAAAGTGCAATAATAACTAGCATTGAAGTCAACTATACTTAAAAATTAGATTAATTTGTCTTGCTCATTCTGCAATATCTGTTGCTGATGATGTGAAAGAGTGTTATTTTATGAGTTGGAAATGATTGCTATATAGATAACAGTACACATTCCTAGACTTGTGTGCTAGGAACTACATATGTAACTCTGGATTTCTCATGTGTTCCTTTAAAGTGTATTTGAATTAGTTTGTTTAGTTAAAGAATGTTTATGCTTGCTGGATGCATTTGATTGTTGTTCATAAAATGTATACTGCTGTAAAAGAGTCTTTTTACTTCCTAGTTTTTGCTTGGCTGTGGGCTCTCTGCTGAGCTTTAACATATTCAGGATCCGTGCAGCTGCTGTACCAGCTCTGACCTGAATTAAACTTGTGAAACAAAGTTTTGCCTCTGGTAACATTTAGAACTCTGTCTCCTTATGAATGGTTATGTAGATATAAATGACTTCTGTCAATTTGATGGGATCTGAGCATATTCAAAAGAAGATGCAGGCATTCACTTTTCTAGATTTTCGCTTTCATCTAATGTATATTCCTATTAAATAGTGTAAACTACACTTCTGCCTGAGGTGGCAAACATTAACTTTTCCCTTTTTAGTAAAGGTACCCTATTTCCATTCTGTGTACTTCAAAAGCTGTATGTACAGTCCTGTTCAGTGTTTTACTTGTATAGTGAATTTCCACTAATATTTGTTTGTCTGCACACAGTGGTAGAGGATAAAGATTTTTGCAGGTTGCATTTCAACATTTTTTCCTAATGTTACAGATATATCTAGGTGCATTTGCAGTTTTGTAGCTTGAATTTTTTTTCTTGCTTTTTCTTAATTGCCTAGTTGACTGTGGGCTACTATATCCTGTACAAATGAAGGAAGATAATAGAACAACTATTTTTGGTGTGCCCAGTGCATGCCCTAAGTAGAACACTTGCCGTGTTGTTTATTGACTGTTAGTGTGCATTCTAATTTGTGTTTCCTGGCAGTGTTGTTTGTGTTGGTGGGGACGGCATGTTCAGTGAAGTGATGCATGGTCTCATTGGAAGAATGCAGAAGGACTCTGGCATAGACCAAAATAATCCCAAAGCATCGTTAGTCCAGTGCAATATAAGGATTGGCATAATTCCTGCTGGTAAGAAAGGGCTAACTTTCAGTTTAATTTATTCATTCATTCTTTAATTTTTTTCCTTATTCATAGCTTGATGAATTTAGGCCTAAGTGTAAGATCTGAGCAATGATATTCTATCAAGACATTAACTAAAGCTGTTTGTATCCATATAACATTTTTGATCACATGCAATTTTTTTAGGAAGAATATTTTGTAAAGGAAATCAAATCTTAATGTAACTTCAGAATTTAGTAACTATCTTTTTTAGTGTCTTACTGTGTGTTAATATGAGATAAGATGTTGACAGTAATACCCTTCTAAACACATTAAGGAGTAGAATTTACTAAACAGAAATTTACCTGATAAATATTTTTCCAGTTCCAAATCCACTAATTTAGTTAGAATTATAATGAGAACTTTCTGCTGGTCTGGCAAACTCCAAACAAATGCTAAGATTCCTGGACTCTCTTTTCTTCCATTTGTTCTCACAACAAGTACAGGGCATCTACAAATGAGGAACAGTTCTCATTTTCCAGACCAAGTTGCAGTTTCTGCTCCTTGTTAGAGGTGCTACACATTCATAGTTGTCAGTTTTAGCCACTTTTTCAGACAGTCTTGACTGCTGTCATTTGAGAGAATTCATTCTTCAAACTGAGGTCTTTCTTGATATGATTACTGTTATTATTATTTACCATAAAGGCATTCTTTGGATCAGTCTTACTGTTTTCAATCTGGTGCCCCAGCTGTTACCTCATCCTTTCCCTTTGGTCCTCAAAGATTCTTTCAACAGCAGATTAACATATTTGCTTTCTCTTACAGGACTGAATTAATTGTTTTAACTCTTTAACAGGGGACAGTCCAGTATCTTTACTATGCTGTTCACTTTTCTTGTCTGATGCTTGAGCTTTGAATTAAAAAGCTGGGTGTGAAATAAACATTGTAAGCTTCTGGTTAGAATTAAAATAAAGGCTTCTGAGAAAATTTAGTTCAGGTTGTAAAACTATACCAAGTGAAGTACAACATTTGTACTCTCAAGCTATGGGTGACTAATTTTATGTTCCTTTCATCTTTGAGAAAAATGTATCCAGACCCAAACGTTCTGAATTGTTACTTGCAAGAAGCTTAACCTTTTCTGCCTGCAGTATAATAAATGTTTGGTATCTAAAAGTTACAATGTGAATATCCCCTTATGGTTTTTCACCCTCCTATTATATTTAAGTATATTCTGATTTTATTTGTTACAGCTTTGTATTAAAGTCAGTATGTATAAAGTCAGAACTTCACAAGAAAAGAATTCAAAGTGGTGTTCTTCTCATCTTTTTTCTTACTTGAGCAAATTTCTTGAACTAAAGATATTTTGCTTACATGACTGGTTTTAGGAGATTTTGCCTACTGGAGATATGTGACCATAAGAAGATACAATTGAAAAACCAGAACCTCAATATTAAGAGCTATTTCTTTGTCCTCAGGAAAGATTAATCTTGCTTTTCCAACATTATCTTAAAGCATTTTTTCATTGGGTGCGTTACTTTTGCACCCAAAAAGTATGAACTTCATTGACATTTTAATTTTGTTAGCATGTATCAAGTCACTTCTCTCACATTTTTTAATGTTTTGTTTTGTCCACTGTATCCTTTTGCTATTTGAATGTGTACTTTATGTTCTATTCCTAGAACTGACATGAGGCCTTGTAATCAATGCTATAGTTCAAATATTTTCTCCAAGTTATTATTCAAATCCCTCAGAAGTTTTTATAATGACGTGTAAGGAAGCTGACCTTAAAGTTCTATTAATTAAGTGTTTGGAAATAGAGAGGATAATATATATCTTGATCTGTTTGTTTATTGTATGGTATTTATATATGATATTTAAAATGATCCATTTCTGTGTATATGGGAAAGTGCTTATTTATTGAAAAGGGTTGTCAAGTCACTGAACAAATCTTGACACATCTAGTCATTATAGTGACTGTAAATTGAATATGAGACAGCATAACCCTCCCTCAAGGCAGCAAGGTTTGGGGTTTTTTTTCTGGTTTGTATTTTTCCAGCCCATGGTGAAGCTGTTCTGTATTCATCTTTGTTTGATACAGTGGAGTTCTGACCATGTATTGACCCCAAAAGATTCTCTAGCTCTATCACTAGTGCAAGAAGTCTGTTCCAAAAATAAGTGAAATTCTTAAGAAGACCTTTTTTGTTTTTTTAAAAACGAAACCAATAGTCCTGAAATACTAGTCAAAAGTAATAATTAAATACTAATAATGCATCTAATAAAACTTCATCCATTGTGTTCTACTTCTTTATAACCAACCTTTTCAAAATATCCTCGGAACTCATTAATAGATATTGAAAACAAAGACTACCCATAGTTTAAAGATGAAGATCTAAAGCTCTGTTTGTCTTCTGATACATAGAGATGGTTTACTCAGTGATGACAGGAGCCTGGGGTAAGGAGACAGTGGATCAGTGTTTTCACCTTTTTTATCACTTAGTTTCTGATATCATTGTGCTAAGAGAAACATGGCAGGTTGTGGTTTGTGGTTGTGATTAAACAGTTTCTGTATTCAAACAAAACTAAATTCAGCAGATGGCCTTTGCTCAGAGACTGACAATTGAATTGTACAGAGGTTTGAAATTACAAATGAAAGAGATTTAATGCTAAAACACTCATCTGAATGACTGGGTTTCAGTGATAAGCTTTATTTCATAGCAGAATTCCATTGTCCAGGCTCTTTTTTTTTTGAATGTTGAATACTATTTGTGTATCATGATTCTAACTTTCTGCAGCAAATCCCTGCTTGGCTCTTTTTTTTTTTTTTTCTTGAACAGTTATGTCAGTTTCCCAACAGCCTCTTTCTTTAGTATATCTTATTGTTGAAAAATATAATTTATTCTTATGCATTATGGAACATTTCTATAAAATAACTTGTGGTTTTGTTGACCTGGATAAAAGACTTCTACTCAAATGGCAGTTTTAACTTCTGAATTTCTCTTAGTTGCAACCATTCTTCAAATCTGTCAGTGGAAATTGATTGTTTGCCATTGTAAGTGGACTTACTGTTAAGAGTGCTTAGAAGCTGTAGTGTATCTCTGAAAACTTCTGTTTAGTTTTTTTTTCCTCTAGGCCTTAAAAGCTAGGTATTTCTTACTAGCCTTAAAAGCACTTTCAGCCATGTGCTCTCACTGCATTCAGACTAATAATATGTGTCCATAGAACTTCAGTGCAGAGAATGATTCCTGATACAGCTTGGACACTGATGTTTCATCCACATGTTTTAGTATTAAAATTGCACCCTCTGGAGTAAGCCAAAGTAATTTGCTGTTCTTATTACATAGAATATAATGCTGTTCTTGGCACAGAATAGAAGGACAAAGCTGGCAACTGCTGTTCTTTTTTTTAGTTTAAAAGAACTTACTAGATTAAATATTTTTCATAATCTTAGCAGATAGGAAAAAACAAACCCACTTCTCTCTGTTGTTATACTCTGTTGTTTCTGCGTTCATTGCAATAATCAAGTCTGCAACCCACTGTGGGGGAAAATCTAAGCCCTTGGGAATGCTGAGTAAAGTATAGACACAAAGTTAATAGCTATAGTGATTTTAGGCTTCTAGTGTATCCAGATTGGGTTCTGGTGGTCAGCTCTGTACTGTTTAGATTGAAGGATGCAGTATGATTATAATCAGAATGTTGATGTGTCACTGTAGAAGTTAAGAATGTCAAAGGCAGTACATGCTTCCTGTATGAACGTAATACAGGAAAAAGATAGAGGATTCATTCACAAGCTTAAAAAATAGATTCAAGTCAAGTTGTGAAGTGTGACTGGACTCATACTGCTGTCATTTAGAATGTAAAATTATCTTTAAAATGTGTTAAAGCATAGCAATAAAAGCTATCTTTCTTGTTTAATTACTCCAAGTGGTCTGTTCTCAGCCTTCTCAGCTACAAAGCTTGTAATATTTAATGATCTTTGCCATTTAGTTTCAAAGCTCACTATATCCACTTTGAAATCTGAAGTGCATGTTTTATGCTTCTCCTTCAGTACTTTAAATCCAGTAAACTTCTTGAAATGACAGTCTTAGGGCTAAATACTGCACTTAATATAGTGGGCCTGTCATGGAGACAAGTAAGTCAATATTACTTACTCCTATAATGTTAATTTCATCTCTAAAATCTGCCATTATTAGATTAAACATTTTTTGTTGTCTTGTGTTACTCAGCTATGCTGAAGTAATTATCTACCAAAAAAATCCTACGCCAAAGTCTTTCTGGACTGTTTCTCTTTAAGCCAGTCTGTTGTTATGCAGGTGAAACTTGACTTCTTGGTTTCTGTATGTGTAAAGGAAGACATACAAAACTTTGAGTAGGCACATGGGTGTAAGCCCAGAGCCTTCATCTCTCCCTGTAGCAGTAGCTTCTCCCCTTATTTTGAATGTGCCAGCTCCTTCTCATTTAAGAAGTACTTCTCAGAAAAGTAGTTTTGTAGAGTTTTTCAAGATATTAAATGCTGCTTGATCCAAAATCATGCAGTTACACTGTCATTAGGGTAGCTTACCTTAGGGCAGACATTTCATCTGTATGATGACTGCATGGATTATGGATTCACAAAACTCTGCACAAATATGAGACCCCCCACTGAAGTTGCAATTCTACCTTTTTTTCACTGCAAATATTGTTCTTATACTAATTTGTCTGAGGATTCTCTAGGTGCCCTGGGAGCATCTGTTTCTATCAAGAGTATCTCACATAGAGCAATGCTCATAAGCTCTAAAAGTATTTCTATTTCTTTATTAAATTCATGGTTTTCCATAGGATCAGCATCTAGCTGACTTGCTTCTGTCACCTGCTTATTTTCGTACTTCAATTGTTTGTAATTTTTGTTTTCCATCAATAAAAGCACAAAAATAAATACATGTACCTCACACTATGTGCGTGTTTTGGTTTAAGAAACCTTAGTTGTAAGTTAGTAGTCTAATCATGATTCAGATTATTAAGTCTAGCACTTTGTCTGTCGTTGGTCCACCAATCAATGGCATGAACTCTTCCATACAACCAGCAAATTATCTGATTTTTGCTTCACTACTTTGGTAGTTCTATTATCAATTTAAACTTGTGACGTGGTGTCTGAGTGTACCTGTCTGCATGACTTGTCTACTCACAAATATCTAGCAATGTTCACATGCAAAGGGGAAGTCAGTGATTTGGCTGTAGTTCATTCTGTGTAATGCAGTCCCTCACTTTGCTTTCTTTTATATTGCTTTGACAAAATTTATGCAGAGTGCATGCTCATTCATACTTCTATAAATATCTTGATTGTTCTTCCTTGTGATTGATTAACTAAAAGGAAGGATTTCCTGAATTTTTATATCATTAAATGTATTTATATAAACCATTTCATTTTTCATACTTGCAGAGGAAAAAACCAGAGAACTTGCCTGTGTAACAACCATGTGGCTGTATGAGACCTCCTAATAAAAAACAACTTAAAGGAAAATGAGTGATGTGTGGTAAAGATTCAAAGTAATTATACCTACCTTATCAAACACAAAATGTTGTGCCTTCTACATATTTCATGTTCTCAGTGAGTTCTTAACATCAAAGTCTCTGGGATGAAAGCTTTCTTTAGCTGGGAGAATTCAGACATTCAGCATCTGCCTATGGTATGGTGGTGTGGTGCCACCATTGTTGAAATGTACTGGCCCTATGCAAGATGATTGTAGTGCTAGAGTAGGAGTTGGAGGACAAGCAGAATAATCTGCAGCACTGGTGGTTGGTGGCATTTTAGGTAAAGGAATTAATATCCTTAAGGTAAGTTTCAGTTTGAAACTGGCACTCAAATTTTCATGCTTACATTTGATGTCTGCATTGAGATGGGCGTCTAAATTTATAGCAGAGAGCATCTGGTCAATAGGATTAGCAGAGCCTGTTCATCTTCTGTAGTATCTGTTTGTCACATGCAGATGTCTTGCTTCCCAAGGCCTTCCCCTGAGGCCTGTGCGTGAGTACCTTGACTCAAGCTGAAGCTGCCATCAGCTATTCCTGGCATTATGTCCTTGACCAGGGCAGAAGCTTTGGCATATTGTCTGCAGTGTAACGTGCACACATATAGCTGTGTGTGTCTTAAGCTGAAACTTAATCATTGCTTTGCATGCTGATTTTCTTCTCTACTAATAAACCAATGCAATAATTAGTTTCTATACTGAATGGGTTTGTCTTTTTTTAAGTGAATTAGGACCCAGTTAGCAAGTAGTCCAACTACTTCCTTCACATTTCCATGTAGTTCTCTGCAATCCATAAAAACCTCTTTTATGTTCCTTCACTCAGGCTGTTGCCTTTAAAAATCCCCAAAGAAAATCTGGCAGAGTATGTACATAATTTTTCTGTTGGTTTAGTCAGAGTGTACAATACCGACCACTTAACATTAGTCATGCTCTATGGGAAGCTTCTTGCCTGAACTGAGTGCTCTGGTAATCCCAAGATATTAATCATGGGATATTATTCAAGATATATTTACATTCTAATCCTGCTTTTCATATCAGGCTTATACTGATGAAATAACCCAGATTTTGGTGGGTTTGTGTGTCCATCTGTTCAAAATGGTGTGGCAGCAGTTGTAGCTTCCACATCTAGTGAAGATTCCCCCTAAAGATCTAGAAGTCTTGTTTAGTTAGGTATTCAAAAGAATTCAAACCCTTTGTCATCACGAACATTTTTGTGACCTTTAAACAAGTATTGTTTAATGTTAGGTTCATGCCTGGTGTGGTATTATGGCAAGTTACATTCTCTTTTCATGTGTATGGAATGCTATAGTAGTTACATCCATTGTAAATAGGTCACTGGTTTTGTTGCTCCATACTACCAGCTCCAAGAGGAAAAAAAAATAGGTCACTGGTTTTGTTGCTCCTTACTACCAGCTCCAAGAGGAAAAAACCAACAGTATTTTGCTGTTGATATGTCTCCCATTTTGGAATCTCAGAATTAATTTCAGACTTCAGTTTTAATTTTAGACCTTCCTTACTAGTTAATGAATAGAAATGTAAATAAGTTCTGTGTAATTGCCAAACAGATGAATCAGCTTTTAATTGAATATAGAAGATCACAGGGAGATGGGCCTCTGGTGTTGAAAAGTAGTTTGCACAAATTCCCCTCTTCTCCTCCCATCTGTGTGTAAAACCACTTGGAAGCTCTGTTTGCGTCAAGACAAATGTAATTGAGGTAATTGTAGGAGCAGAAAGCACACAGATGTGGAAGAAATGAGAAATTCTGGATTAAGTGTTAAGCTTGTACATTCAGCAGTAGAAGTTTAGGCCAGATCTCTCAGTGATTGTTTGTTTGTTTTTCTTTTCAAAATAGTCAGAATTTTCTGTTAATGAGCATAGGAGACAATATGAAACTTGGCAGTAAAGTATAGCTTCACCTTCAGAAGTCCACTTAATATTTTCTTTTATAGAACCTTAAATTAACACAAGATCATCATCTGAGTACTCCATCTGTTGTGATATTGAGGGAAATTGGAGTCCTCTCCTGCAATGGCATATGCCTGTAATGGTACACTGGCACTGTCTTGTACGTCAGCCTTGTAGTGAGAGGTCTGTTTAGTCACCCTAATTCTTTTGTCCTGCAGTTCTGTTGTATTCTCTTTAACTGGCTCCTGGAGCTGCTGCTTGTTCACTGTGGTAGATTTCTGCATAACATTTACGTGGTGAAAGCTTCTGTCCTGCCATTCACAGGCAGGGGAAGGGAAGTCTTCTGAAAAGGAAAGGATTTTCTTTGCTCCCATTATTAATTGCTAATGCCCTGGCTATTTCCAAAATGAAAAAGAATTTAAAAGTGGTTTTTAAAGAATGGTTGCTCATTCCTCCATTTTTAGTTTCTATTTCAATTTGATAAGGCCTCAGAAATCAAGTACACTGTATTTGAGCTGCTCTTCCACCTAATGCAGTGGTAGGAAATCTGAGAACATGTGTGTGGACAAAGTTTCTCTTTTCAGACATCTACCTTTGACTTTAAAGGAATTCAGTTTCGTGGAAGGGATGGGAGAAACTGTAAGATAAATTCAGAGTTAGGTGCTGCACCAAATACACTTCTGTCTGTCCGGATCTGAGTTCCAAGTTCCTGCTGCAGAGCAGAAACCAGATCCCTATGTTAGGCTCTTGTTTTCTATAGGAAACAGGGAGAGTTGTCCATTTCTGAACAGCATATAGGTGAAACCTAAAGCTTCCCCACTTTCTTCTTGTAGGTATTTTGCATCAAGTCTGTAAAGGTACACCTCTGTCCATTTTGTTACCGTATCTAGAAACTAATTCCTGAAAGCAAGTATTTTTACTAATTTTCAAATAATAGAACAGAGCAGAAATTTCTGGTATAAGATGACATCCTGAAATTTAGATCAGTACCACAAAAAACAGCAGACCAGTCAATTTCCCTTCCTTTCATGAGATCTCAATGAGCAAGAAATCCTAAACAGAGGAGAATCAATGTATGCCTGCTTCATTTGATATAAAAGCTATAATGTAATAGTGAAATTTTCCATGTAAATTAACTCCCTTCACAACTGCTACATGTTTATTGCTTATATTGTGAAATTTTTGTACTTTATATGGAGAGCAATAACTTGTATTCATTGAGGGGTGGGATGTTATAGTTTAAATAATAAAAATAATAATACAGTATTCCTGTATTTACTTTGTTCCATAAAATGGAAAGGAGCAAACCAAAGGAACATAATGCTTTTTTTTGGAGGACTGCACAAATAATACTTCTTTTGCAAGGATACAAATTGATGCCTAGTTTTTTATTTTTCAGGATCAACAGATTGCATATGCTATTCAACTGTTGGCATTTCTGATCCAGTAACTTCAGCTCTTCATATTATTGTAGGTGGGTGGTCACAGTTTGCTGTGTTGTTACAAAAACAATGGAAGTAGCCCAAAATACATTTTCATTTAGTTCTTTCTTTATGTCTGTGAAATGTAATTTGAACATAATGGCTGAGTTGAAATACAAAGTTTTTTTTCTGGGATTTAAGTCTCTGATTTGAAATATAGGAGGTTAAAAACTGATTGCTTTCTCTACAGTAATTCATTGTTTTCAAGAGAACATTATTTCAAAAAAGTTGTGCTGAAGTTTTCATGAATTCTGTCATTCTTTTGAAATAAACATTCTTTTGAAATAAAGTAAATAGCAATAAGCATCAGTTGTTGGACTATCTCTACATATATGTATATCTATCTTAGAGAAAAATAAAAGCTTTGAGAAATGCATGTACACTTTAATGGTACTATTTTGTGCTAGTTGTCCAATTGTCCTGGGCAATTCAATATTCCCTTGCCAAGTTAGAGTTACAATGCCTTCCAATATCATTACTGAGTAACAGCTGCAGTTTTAGGATCTGGTATTGCAAAGATTTACACATGTGTTTCTGTTACTAACCTATGGTTTACTCTGTTCAGCATCTGTGGAGTTAAAGCCTTTGGACTAGGATTGGAAAGATGTGGCTTTACTATATAATAGTATAGTTTGAGCTGTGTTAAGTCCCAGCATCACAGAATGGGTCAGGTTGGAGGGGACCACAGTGAATCATCTGGTCCAACCTCCCTGTGAAATAGAAAAACCCCAAACACCAAAATACCAAACAAAGCAAAAAAACCCACCCCAACTCGCACCATCACTCCAAAGTTTGCATGAGGAAGACATCAGAGAAGTGGTGTATTCATTGTTCTTGGGGATTTCCAGGACTTGACTGGATATGCCCTGAGTAACCTAATGGGACCTCATAGCTGAACCTGGTCTGAGTGGAAGGTTTGATGAGAAACCCCCAAAGGCTCCTTGCAGCTTGAATTATCCTCTGATAGTATGCCATAGAGGTTAAAGTAGTACCCAGGAGAAGTACAGGAGATACTGCATCAGTCTGCTTAGGGAAAGGGGCTGTCAAACATTGACACAGGGTGCCAGTACTTGGAAGACAAGATGTGGCACTTAGGGACATGGTTCAGTAGTGACCTTGAGGAGGCTGGGTTAGCATTTGGACTTGATGATCCCAAAGGCCTTTTCCAATCTAAATGGTTCTTCAACTCTATCCCCCCCTACTGCTGCAGGGTAAAGGACTGTAAATTCTTCATTACCTGCTTTTAGCGTACTGAGCCCTTCTTCTCACTTAGTGTTTAAAGCTTTTGAAGTATGAAATTAAATTAGTATTAAAAATTATATTTCCTTTTCTTTATGTGTAAGAAGTATATGCATTTATTACATATATATTGACATAAATGCAATATGTATTTTTTATTTTTAATGACTTTGCAGTGTTAAAGTTACTATCACGCTTGCAGCTGCAAATGAAATAAGGCATGACAAACCCTTGTACTTCTGATCTTCATAGGTGACTGTCAGCCTCTGGATGTCTCTTCTGTACATCACAACAACACATTTTTGAAATACTCTGTGTCATTGCTGGGTTATGGGTTTTATGGAGATATATTGAAAGATAGTGAGAAGAAGCGGTGGATGGGTCCAATGAGATATGACTACTCAGGTAATTTTTTTAATTACTACATTATTTTGTCAGCATGTAAGCATATTGAAGCAATTGGTTTATTCTCTCCAAACCAACCTTCTTTCAAGCTTGTAAACATCAGAAACATACTGAGCCTGATTTTAAACTCCTTGTAGTACCAAATATATTGAATTACATTATATAAAGCTCTGTAACTTTGGGGTTAACATTGAGAGTGGGCTCAAAAAATTTGTGTTGAATATGTGCCACCTATTGAAAATGGCCTGAAAAGTAATAACTATATAACTTAGTAATAAAATGTCTTAATCATTTTGACTTTCTTTCTAGTCACTTAAAGAGAGATAGGTACTCCTCTGTCTTGAACATTCAGTTGATGGAATGAATTGTTAATTTTGCCCTTATAGAGAGAGAGGAGTGATTTAGTCTTGTTACCTAATATTTGGATAAACCCTATGCTAGTGGAAAGCTGCTTTTGCCTTGTTTGATTTATCTTTTGTTAGGGAAAGAAGATGCATGAGGAAAGTTTTAGTACAGGCAAATTTTAAGATTCAGCAGTGATATATAAGTAAATATTTTAGTTGGTTTTTAAAGCTGTCAAGTGAAATAATGGCACTTCTGACAAATGTTAAAACATTGGAGCGCTGCTGTGGTATTTTCTTGTTCCTTACAGTCTAAAACATCATAAGAAAAGAACTTCTCAGCTTGAGGAGGGCTACTATTGTTTTGCAGTCCTTAGAGAAGGAAAGAGATGAAAAATCAAGGAATGTATGCAGAGATATTTGCCATGTGGATTTATAATGACTTCATGCTGCATAATGCCTTTTTTTATGTAGGCTTCAAGACTTTTCTTTCTCATCACTGTTATGAAGGAACAATTGCTTATCAACCAGCAAAGCACACACATGGATCTCCACGAGATAAAGTGAGCTGCAGAACAGGGTAGGCTAATGTTTATCTCTGGATATTTGGTGTGAACTATTTAAAAAGGCCTGTACATAAGTAGAGGTTACAGAACTGCTGGTTTTAATATCAAAACACTTACTCTGAAAGAGATAAGCTTGTAAAAACAATTATTGACTCATTAAAAAGAACTCCTCATTTTATCAGATCATTAAACAAAAATCTAATAAAATTTTGTTAGCTGGTTCGCCTCCTTCCTCAGTTTTAAGTAAAGCAAAATATAATAGCACAGGACTCAGTTACAAGATGCTGAGGATACTCTGCTGTGTTCCTACTAAGAAATCAAAAATCTGGATGGGTTGTAGCTTCTAGAAATGGAAATAATAATTCAGAAATTCTCAACTGTTCACATCCTAACTGCATCTAGAAATGTTAGTGGTTGTTTTAGTGCCATAACAGTTGGCATGGCTTGTCCTGAGGACAAGTCCTCTCAGGAATCAGCCTATTTAGCCTGTTTCTTTGTATACTACTATGATGCTGTATGAATTCTTTCTGATATGCTTCACTTGTTTCTTTAGTCAGGGGACCTGCCTTAATCTCCCAGTGCTCCTTCCTTTCTCTTTGCTTTCACCTGCTTGAAATTATGCACTAGTATTAATTATTCCTCTTTATTTAGCTCTGATTTAGCTATCAGACATAAAGTACTTGTCACAGCACCAAACAGCATAGCAGGATACAGAGAAGTCACAAACTTTGTCCAGAAACAATAAGACTGCTGTGCCAGTGCTGTGACACACTGGGGATCAGATGCCAGTATCAGCTGGAGCAGCTATCCTGACCCATCAGGTGCCTTCATGCACCAGAGGGAGGGGAGGCTCCAGAGGGAGGGAGCTGTCATCCAGGTTTCCATCCAGGTTTCAGGAATGGAGTAAGGAATGCCTGGTGCCTCACAGGCATTCTTTATCAGTTATCAGCTATCCTTCCTGATAACTGCTAGAAAGGCAGTAGGGCCGGGCACAAGAAATTTAGGAGAATCCTGGGGTGTGGTAATGAGGTTGATCATGCAGGTGTTTGACAGGCTGGCTAGAACAACTACTCTGCCAGTCTTGATACAGAAGATAAAAAGTGGGGATGTGATGGTTGAGGTCAGTTTTAGCAGTGGGGACTGTGAGATTATAGAGTTTAAACTTCTGAGAGAAGTAAATGAGAAAAAAAGTAGAATTGCAGCCTTGGACTTTGGTTTATTTGCATATCTTGGCAAGATTACATGGGAGACTGTCCTAGAATATAAAGAGGCATAGGAGAGTTAGTTGGTACCTCCTCAGAGTTCAAGAATAATCCATTCTGATACTCAGAAACTTGATAACCAGGATAGAAAAGCAATTTGGATGAGCAAGGACACTTGTGAGATGGAGTGTCAGTGTTGGAGCAGTCAGATGTTGGAACAAGGTGCCCAGAGGTCTGTGGGCTTGACCCTCACAGGTCCTCAAAACCTGACTGAATAAGACACTGAGCATCCTGATCCTGTAAGACCAACTTTGAGCTCTCCTGTGAGACCAGCTTTGATCACATCAGAGATCCCTTCCAGCCTGTGTGGTCTTCTGGCTCTCTGCTGCTGTTACCTCTGACATCCAGTAGTCTTTAGAACTGTACTTAAATAACTGCACTGCCTGCAGGGCTATGATCATTCATGCCACATGAGGATTGTCAGTGCATCTTGTGGTGGGGGAAGATCTTGTAATGGCTGGGAAAAAAAAAAAAAAGTTGAAATGAACAATAGTGGAGGTCTTTCAGGAATTGAATGGTATTTTTGTTTTCAGATGTTACATTTGCAAGCAAAGTGAGAAACAGCTGGCAGAACAGAACAAGGAACATGGATTGAAGAATGAAGGTAATTTATCAAAAGAAAGTAAAATGTGATAGTATTACACAAATTATTCCTTTTCAGAAGATAGCAGTTCAAGTGTGCATGTATTTTGTTTTTTTAAACATTGAGTTACTTGATAATCCCATTTTTTTCTTCCAGTTTCTACAAAACACCTGTAAGTGTCATCGCCCCCCTGTACTCATCACTAGTGAGGCCACACCTTGATTCCTGTGTTCACTTTTGGGCCCCTCATTTTAAGGATGACATTGAGGTGCTGAAAGATGTCCAGAGAAGGACAACAGAGCTGGTGAAGGGTCTGGAGCACAAGTCCTGTGAGGAGCAGCTGAGGGAGCTGGGGATGTTTAACCTGGAGAAAAGGAGGCTCAGGGGAGACCTCATCACACTCTACAACTGCCTGCAAGGAGGCTGTAGGCTTGTGGGGTTCTTGTGACCTCAAATTATGCCAGGGAAGGTTTAGTGTGGATATTAGGAAAAATCTCTTCATGGAAAGGGCTGTCAAGCATTGGCAAAGGCTGACCATGGAAGTGGTGTCTTGGAATTGTCAGATGTGGGAACATCAGTTGGACTCTGATTTTAGAGGTCTTTTCCAAACAAAATGATTCTACAACACCGATTCTAAGTATGTGAAAAACATGTAAGGTGTCTTCTCTACCCAAACCTCAGAAAATTCTGATAAAATTATACTAATTGTATATTTCAGTGTGTTTAGTTTCCTTTCTTTAAGAAAAATAATATTCTGTGAGCTAGGACAATGGGTTTTTGTGAAAAGGACTGAATGGATGAACTGTGAGGTGTCATAGAAGGAAGCAGTTTATTAAGATAACTTTTAGAAAAGATCAGGATTAAAAATTTGTGTTTGTTAGCACAAATGTCATCCTACTATGAGGCTGTGAACTTGGACACCTAGTAACTGATCTAGTGGACTTGAGTATTTCTGTACAACATCCCACCAACACTCACTATAAATGATAAATGAGATTTCTGTCCTCTTTCTGTAGTTATGCTGTCCTTACTCTCTCTTTTATCCCCATTCTAACCCCTGTGCACACTTGTGTAGGGTTTTTTTCTAATGAGTGTCACTTTTCTTTCCTCTTGTTTAAACAAGTGTTAATAAATTCTCTTCAGTCATTCCCCCAGTTGTATCTCTTTGTCTGGCTGCTACATCCTAATGGGAAGAAGAACTGATACTGCTACACCTGGGGCCTTGCTAGAGGAAGATAATGTCGATTCACTTGAGTTTTGCCTTCAGCTTTGGTTCATCATTTTGGATAAGCCCCTCTTAAAGAGCAGGCAGGCTTCCTGTGGGTGCTTCTTTCTGCCTTTACTTTGTTTTTATTTCTTATTATAGAGCCCAGTGCATACAATTATAATTTTCTTGACAAGCATTTGGTCCTTATGACCTATATTACTTACAATTGCTGGTTTTTTGCACTGTGACTGTGCCAGGTTCTAGGCATTTGTTATCATACTTTGATTATCATACTGTGGAGATTCACTGGTAGCATAAAGATTTCTGTGCAACTTGAATTCCCATTACACTTGTTCAGTGCTTTCATCCTAGCTGATGCTTTCAGATCTTTGATATAGTCAAGAGATGGTCAAATCAGAATATTTCTTGAGTTATTTTAATCTATACCCAGATTCAACTAAAAAAATTTTAGAGTATAAATAATGCATAGAAATAATAATATAAATATGACAATAGGTTCTTTGGTAAGAAAAAAATTTGTCTTTTTGAGAAATGATTGTATTTATAAATTGCCAACCTTTTTTATTTTGTTTGTCTGGGGGTTTATGTGCATTTTTTAATGTTCCTGTGCATTGTTTGGTTGGTTTGGTTTTTAAATTTGCCTTTTTTGTTCCCTTTCATCTAGCAAAGGAGCTACTAGAAAGCTACAGGTTAGTTAGCAATCAAGACAGTTTTAGCCAGCATTGCAGGTGACATTAAGCAGCTGATTATGTAGGATATTGTTTACTTTTTTCCATTCTACTTCTGGTAGCTGGCTTTCTTTGCAGTCTATTCTCGTATCCATGCAGTACTGGTGAGGAAATAATACAATCAGCTACTTTTGATTCACTGTAGAAAGGATTTTAAATCTCCACTTCAGAGAAGCTTTTCACTCAGCAGTGTGTCTTGGCTGACTCTTTCATTGTGCCTACCAGGTTTGTGTGTAATTCAGATCAGTTTAGAAGGATGCTTGATTGGCTGTTGCTGAACATATTTCTTTGTATTGTGCAGGAGTCTCTGTGCATGTGCTGAGTAAATGTTGACTGTTAGCACTTTGTGCTGATTTCAGCAACTTGCAGTGTGTGTACACAATAGGCCACTGATGAGTGTCACTTATGCACTCCCTGCTTATGACTGCCCTACTGTGGGATATTTTGAGCAAATAATTTGTGCTGTTACAGTGATACACACTGCAAAATCATTATAAAAAGAGTTGCTTATTTAAAATGTGATTGATACCCTGACTTCCTTCTTACTTTGAACAGTGAAGGTGTTCTTGGGTAACATGCTGAGATTTATACCAGATGAAAACCATCTATTACAGTAACATAAAGAAGCATTTTACCTTAAGCATACTTAAAATGTTAATACATATCTAGACACACTGATGACTAAATTACTAGTGCTTCTCAGAGAAACAGCAAAAGAATTTATCAGTGAAGGGAGATGTTTGCATTTTGTTGTTTGTGTATTTTACTAACATCTCAGAAAATGTCTTGTTTCCAGTTCCAGTAGTTCATGTTCGGTTCAGTTACCTTCATCTCAGAGCAGGGTCTTGTGATTTGCCTGCAGCCTGAACTGTCATTCTATAGTCTGACATTTAGATATGTCTCAGCTCTCTTAAGATGCACATTTTGAATCTGATTTAAATTATTTCTTTTGGTAATGTCATGTTTGAAAGCAACATAAAAAGATCAGCAGTAAAGCAAGCAATACTAAAAGGCACTGTGGCAAATTAAGCAAAAATGTTGAATTTAAAAGCCATGTTTTTTTCTTGCTATTTCTGATTCGTTTCTCAGAATGTAGAGGGGATAGTCTAGATGGAAAAATTATGATAAAGTTTTTTGTTTTCCTTAAGTCTTTTGTCACATGGTTTTACATGGTTTTTCCTGGAAAATTGTTTTTCTTGTTCTGTTACTAGAGAGTGTATAGTAAGAAGTTTCAATGAATTCCAGAAAACAAGAGAAGTTCAAAGAGTGAACAACTGCAAAATACTTCGGAAACTTTTTTTTTCTTTTTATTTTTCCTGATGCATAGAGCCTGGAACATGTTGATTCAAAATGAATGCATCATAGACTTCAGGTTCAAAATGACCTAGACAATTTTAATAATGATTCTCTAAAGTAAATGTGAAGTTCCTAGAACTGAGACAGTAAGGAATATCAGAATTTCAGGACATACAATATAGAGCATGAACATCATCTGTAATCTCATCAGAAAAGCACCTTGAAAATCACTATAAGTTAACCAAAATGTGGGGAACTGAATCATGTTAGATGTTGGAGTCTATACCAGTTAACATTCCTCAAAATCTCTACCTTGTATACATAAACAAACTTAAGCATTTTTTGTTCACTCCTTAATTTTACCCCTAATGGCACTTCACTCATCCCAGTCTTAGAACAGCGTGCATGTCCATTGTCTCTTCTCCACTCATTGCTTCTGTGGAATTGTTCATTTGAAATGAGTCCACTTATATTGGTAGGAGAAAAACAGTGTTATGACTGCTTTTTGGCTTTTTCTTATTGTGATAAGGAAGACAAATATGCTTAATCTAAAATAAAAAAGGCATTTTTAATATATTTTATCCATATTCAAGAAAAAACAGTTTTGGCAACAACAACTCTGCATTGCCTGCCAATGCTTCTTTGTTCTAGAAAATTTCTCTGCTTCCTTGGAGTATCAATGCCAGCACACATTCAGTTTTCATGTAGTCTCCAACAGAGTTTCAAGGTATTGAAAAGAGGCTTTGTGTTGTTTTCCAGAAATCTCTGAGGATTTGCACACAGGAACGTTTAACTCTGTTAATAGTTTTAATTTTGGGGCATTTGGAGCTAGAGTGGAAGCAGACTCCTGGTGTGCTGCCTGCTGGTCCTTGCTGCGCCCTGAGTCATCCCTTCCCTTTGACTTTTTAAAAATATTAAGTTACTGCATTGAGGCAGAAGAGGAATATTACTTCAGAAACCAAATACTAAACTACAATCCTTGCATCATTGTTTATTGAAGATTAACAAGTTGAAGAGCAGAAATAGAATTTTAAAAAGTTAATCCCTCTGAACTTTGACACTACAAGAGTTGTCACTTGCCTGTCTTTTCTTTTCTTATGGCTTTGCAGGTTTCCCCAGATAGCACTGGTCCTGAATTTGACATGCATATGCCAGAGCAGGCAAGCAAGTTATGGGAGGTAGTCACAGTCAGAAGGGAGAAAACAACTTTCTCTGTTAGTGTATGAAAAACAGATACCTAAAAATATTATTTTTAAATGTAGTTTATTTTAGATATTTATTGACAGTACATGAATATGGCCAGGGAAGAATTTTAAGTTGCCATTGATTGCTTTTTAGTGTTCTTGTGAATAGATCAAATGATTACCTGTCTCCATGTCTTTATTGATGTGTTTCAGAAGGTGAAGAAGAATGGAAGGTTATAAAAGGGAAATTTCTAGCCATCAATGTGGTAAATATGAGCTGTGCCTGTCCACGAAGTCCCAAAGGTCTTTCACCAGCAGCTCATTTGGCAGATGGTTCAGCAGACCTCATCCTAGTTCGGAAATGCTCCAGATTCGATTTTCTGCGGTATCTTGTCAGGCACACAAACCAAGATGATCAGGTGTGTATTCCTTTTGACAGTATCCATCAAAGGTGTAAATATTGGTATTATTATAGGATAGAAATAATATCTATAAAGCAGGTTTGTTTTTTTTTAAATTATGCATTTTGCATGATGCAATCTCAGCATGTGTATCATGGGGAAAAAAAGCAGCTCAAAACATTTTACCGAAGTCAACTCCTTGGCCACAGTATTTTAACAAAATTCCACTTTTGCCATCTGAATTCAGTTTTGTAACATTTTCCATGTATTTGCTGTTTGAACGATATTTAAAGTTATTTTATCACAACTGTGCCCTTATGTAGTTGTCATAAAAAACTGCTCACAGCATGAGAAACTACTCAGAGCATGAATAGTTGAGGTAGATGTGGTGAAGAATCATAAATCACTTTTGAGAACTGTATAAAAATGTGTTTTAGAATTAAGTTACCAGAACTGCAATTTGATTGTAGACTGCAGGCTTTTAGCAGTATTTTACTACATATTAGTGACCAGGATGAGCTTTATGCATTCAGCTTGAAAATTATTTCTTACATGTGTTGTAGCTGTCAGATAGGAAGATTCATCACTGCTTTGGATTCTAATATCTCTTGAAACCAAGTTATGACTGTGACTACACATATTTAATATTTGTCACAACCTGATTTTATTAACATCTCTGGAAATTACCTGAACAACGGACTAATATCATATTTAGTGCATAAAAGCAATAAAAAATTGCTTTTATCCCATTTTTCTCTGGTATATGCTGGTTTTGCTGTGGAGATTAAATGCAAGGTTGTACATATGTCCCAGGTTAGTGTCCACCATAAAAACCCTTCTTGGGAAACCCTTCTTGAAAACTTAAGAAAATGTGGAAGAAAAACCAAAAATAAAAGGATGACTATACATTACTACAGATTGGTTTTCACATTTGCTTCCCTGTCATTCCCTTCCTGTAGTCACACACAGACATACTCCATGGCCTTTGCTAAATGACCTGTCTGTATTCCATACAGCTTGCTGAATAGTTAGCTCTGTATCTGTTAAGTTGCTTTTAGGGCTGAAGGAGGCATCCTCTAATGTATTGTTGCTTCAATTGATGATTCCTGTATTAAAGCATTTGTTCAATATTGTAGTGTAAATCTGCAGCCTCGGTTTTAAGAGCAGCGTTCTAAGTGACCTGCTTTTCCTAGCTGAATTAACTAGTTAAAATTATTCCTAATTTTTTGGAATGTAATGGGAATGGCAGGTGGGAACATCCAGGTGTGTCCCCTGAAGGGGGCAGGTGTGACACTGCCCCCTGTAAGACTGTGGATCATTTTGCATCATATGCAGGGTCTGGGACCCCTTTGAGGCAGCCTTTGATGGGCCACGACACCCCCTCTGCTGTCCCTCATGTGGATGTCCCTTGGATGTGCCTTTCCAGGGTGAAGGCCCCTGGAGCTCCTCTGCACAGCAGAGGATGGGCATTCACTGATTCTGACCAGAGGCTTTTTCAGCACACACCCAGATCCTCTCCCCCTCTCTGCTTTGATGTGGGTCTGGTGAGCCTGGCAAGTGATAGCCCGGGGTTGTGGTCTCCACCCCAAAGATGCTGGGCATAATCCTCCTGTGCATGTATTCTGCTACCCCAGCCCAGACCTGAGTCTCTTATCTCCATCAGCTTGCAGTCCAGGGCCTCAGTCAGGAGGCAAATCCAGGGTGGGATGGTCTTCCATGCAGCTTTTCTTACACCATTTTGCTATAAAAGGCATTATACAGTGACTGTTGAGAAGTAAGTATTGGAAAAAGGCTCCCAATATTACCAGTTGGATTGTGCCTGGGCCGGTCTGACCCTCGCTGCCGGGCCAAAGGCAGCAACTGCGGTGTATCACCCCAGAGATACCTTGACAACAGTAAGGTTTCATTTTGGCTTTGTATTTTTTTTGACTTTGCAGTTTTTCAAAAGCAAGTATCACTTTATACTCAGGTAAGCTTCTCTAGAAAATGGGAGTGGACAGACTTTCCTGGAGTACAAAATGCTGACTGGCATAATGTATTTAATTATAATTGCCTGATTTGCTTTTTTCTTTTCCTTGTAGTTTGACTTTCCATTTGTAGACGTTTATCGGGTTAAGTGTTTTCAATTTACATCAAAGCTTTCAGAAGACAATGAAAGCAATGTCATAGACATTGGAAAGAAACGTTTTGGCCAGTTCTGCAGAGATCATCCAGCCTGTTGCTGTAATATTGTTAATAGCACCTGGAATTGTGATGGAGAAACTCTGGATAGTTCAGCAATTGAAGTGAGGTGAGCATTGATTTTTCTGTCTATATAGCAGAACACATTGAGCCTTCTCATTGATTTTAAAGATGCTTATAAAGGCATCCCAAAAAGATGCCTGTGCATAGCAAGTTTGAGTCTTCTGATAATAAACCTAAATATTTTTGTTACTATTTTGAATCCTTTCCAGAGAATACTGCAGCCATGTATGTTGTAAATGATCGCTCTGAGTGAGATGGATGGCCCTACCTTTGAAGTCATACTTACTTCTTAGGAACTGTTATTACGTGTTTAAAGTGCTGAAAGTGAAGATGGTGTTGGAAGGATCCTTTTTAAATGTGTGGAATGCCTCATTGCTCTGAGCAATCGCTTTTCCTATTTGCTTAAGTAAACATCTTTGCCTGACAGAAATACTGTGTCGCATACTTTGTGGTTTTTTTTGCACACAGCACAATCTTATCTCCAGTCTTCACATGTGGAGAAGGAATTTTGCAGTTGTGCAAATAATCAAATTAGAAAATAAGTTTGTGAAATTTGAAAGGTTTTTTTGGTTAGTTTTTGTTCTTGTTTTTGTTTGGATTAGTTTTGGTTCCTTGTTTTGTTTGTTGTTTTAGAACAAAGGGAGCCAAACCCATAATACTTACATACAAGTGTTAAAATATAATCCCTTAGCAGTCCAAAGGGGAGTTTTATAAATGCTGTATATTGTACAAGATTTACTCATCTAGGTGCCCATAGAACTTCTTGTGTGGACAAGGGAAATAAAAGAGGACACATGAAAGCATCCAGCCCTCTTAGCAGGGAAGGATTGTAACTAAAATGAGGGCATGGTTTCTGTAGTCAGCAGTAAGAAACTTTGTCCAGCTGTTTGAAATTAATGGACTATTAGAATTAAATTACTATAATTTAAAATGTTGTACCCATTTATTTCTTACTATTTTCTGTATTTTTCAGGGTTCACTGCCAGTTAATGAGACTGTTTGCAAGGGGAATTGAGGAAGACTGTAAAGATGAAGCTGCCCACAGCCAGAGTAGCATTGAACAATTACTATAGACATTGTTCCTCCAATGAGGAGAAGAAAAAAATAAAAGCTCAAGGAAATTGAGTAAATAGGCATTTTAGTCAAATTGACAAGTGTTTTAAACTTCTAGATTTTTTTTATGGCTTCACTATAATTTTAGACATCTTACTATATTGTGTCTTTTTTTTTAAAAAACATTGTAATCATTAAAATATATATTGGAGCAATGTAATCTGTTATGTTAGAAAAGATGAGATTGGCTTATATCTGTGTATTCATGATGATTGATAAATTCTCTTTGCTTTTCTAGAGAGCTGATTTAGTAGTTGTGTTGCAATAATATCTAAATGTTATGAAACATTGGACTTCCCACTGGCACCAAGATAAGACATTTTCAGTGTCTGAGAAGATGTTTTCTGCTGGGAGTGTTATGTAATTTGTGTGGCTAAATGCTGGACAACATTGTTGTCATTTGCTTTTTTTTTTAGTTAAAATATTTCATTTTGTAAGTCTGACAATACCTTGCAACTTATCAATGCAATTCAAATACACATTCCTGGCTTTAAGTAATAACAATAGTAGTATACAGATATTTGAAAAATAAAAGCACAATTATATACAGGTCACACCTCATCCTATATATTCTGTCTTTGAAGGTTTCCTTGCATCATGCTTTTTGGGATTATAAAAGGTTTTATGACTGTTTGGATGATACCAAATACCACACAGTGCAACTGAAAAGTCTTGCAAGCAAATTGCAGGAGTACTTCTATAATATCAAGAAGGCACAGGAAAGGAAAATAGAAATAAGTTCTCAAACACCAGCAAGTTTTAGGTTTTAATAATATCTGATATTAACATATTAAAAGCTTCCCTCTTGACAATTCTCTGGACATTCTACTCCATGTGTTAAAATGTCTTTGCAAAATAAGATGGTAAAGTGTTAAGTTTAGAAATATGATTTGATGATTGAAAATCCTTAAAATAATTTAACTAAATGTGAAACAAAATAATCTGCTTTGTGAAGCCAAGTGAAGAAACTGGCATCTGACAAATCATGAATTCACTGTGCTGATTTGTTTTTATAACAAAAAACATGAGACTGTCATATAGAGCTATGGAGTGATTATTTAAGTTGTATATAGTTTTGTGTATTGTGGCACATATATGTTTTGTGTCCAGGGTTGGGGCTAAATTTTGCTCTTCTTGTACAGGCTTATTTCTGTGTGAGGACAGAAGTCAGCCCCTGTTCTATTTTATCTTTTTAAAAGTGTTTCTTTAAGTTTAAAGTTCTCTTTAAAACTGACTTCATCTGAATTTTTTTTGCATCCAAACAGCTGATGATTCTGTATTCATATATATTTATTGGTACTTCTGTCATCCAGTTTGTGTTAGTTTCATGTCTCTCATATATGTGATTAATGTAAGCCATGGTGATTGGTCATTTCAATACTGAAGCACTTGAATATTATTATAAATGGCAGGTTATTTTTTTCCTATTGAAGTTATTTACATTCCAGTTTTGTGTATTGTCACAATTGTGTTCTATATCTTTGCTACAAAGTATTATTCATATTGCTTTATATGAAAAAAGCACTTGCAAATTATATTTGCCTCAAGTACAATCATACAAAGTTTAGGATCTTTATTTTGTTATATAGTATTTCAGGAAAATACTTGAATACTTTTCCCCAACTACTGCTCTTTGCTTTCGTTATTACTGCAATGAGTTGAAATGTTGATCCATCCAATGTTTTTCTGACACTTCTAACACAGCTGTTACATATACTGTATTTTTAAAGCCATGTTTAATAAGCGAAATAGTACTTTTGAACTAACATCCCACTGAAAATGAAATTATGCAGTTCTACAAATGTGAATATTTTTTGAAAGTGTCATTTGTTAAAAAATGTCTATGGTTATTGTGGATAATCCATGAATATTGTGAGAGTACCCAGACTTTGAAGTTACAGTAATTCTTGTTCAGGAGGTAATGGTGCACACTCAGCTTACCAACAGTGAGGGAGCTGGAGGCATTGCAGCTATCCAGAGCACATTCTCATCAATGAGAACTGGAATAAATACTAACCAGCTTTTTCCATTAGTTTACTAGCAAGTCATGAGACCCCTTCTTGAAAAATGGAGACTTAATCTCATAGTGAATGTCTATTGAAATGCTTTGAATATTTGAGTATCTGCAATGGAGTGCTTGGTGTTTCCAAAGAAAGCCACAGTGAAGGTCTCCTTTCTGAGAAAAAGCCACCAGAGAAGGATGAAAGATCATTGTGTAGTATGGTAAGGAACTGTGAAGTAAATAATAAAGGTATTGCAACATAATAAAATTTAAAGGCCATAGGTAATAGAAAAGCTGCATAGTTGCATTTAAATAATTGTATTTGTAGCATATTAAAGTAGCAAAGCACCATATGTGAGTTGTATGACATGTCCGGTTTATTTTTAAGAGAGTTGTGTAAGTAATTTTCTTACATTTTAATTCTAGGGATTTTTTTTCTCCGAATGTAATCTTAGTATGGAAATTATATATAGGAAAACCAGCTTTGATTTTTCTTTTTTCCCAATCTTGCTGGCTTCAAGATTAGAAAATGTGTTCTGTTTTATGACACTAGGGCATTTCATTAAAGAAATAAAACTGCGTTGTACGACAGCACATTGGTGTTCTTCTTTTCACAACTTAATTTGAAAAAAAATCTCACTTTGACAGAAATCTGGCAGTAGCATGCTTAATGTAACCACTGTGAGCAGATCAAACAAAGTGAAGATCAGACAGAGGGAAGCAATTCATAACCTTCCAGTTGGGTTGATGACAGTTTTGTGGCAAGTGTGAGTGAACAAACATTGAGAATGGAGGAAAGCAACTAGTGAAGCTGGACTGAGGCTAATACTAAGCAACTCTACAAGGGCAAACTGAATATGAAACTTACTATAATGCAGGTATTTAGAGTTGTAATTGTTGTAGAAATAAAAGAAACTGGTGTTCTAAGGTGCATAAATATGTATTATACTATAAATAGTTGATAAATAGAGGGGGGATCTAGAGTTTTGTTGCAATAACTGCTACACATGAAGTATGTTTTCCAAGTAAAATATGTTCATTGTAGATAAACAGTAGACACAGAAGGAGAACATGCTTTTCAGCACTGCAGACACTTCTGCTTTTGAAATGTAGTGTTTTTGTGTGGCAAGGCTTTGGGGGATGCAGGGGGAACTTATGGCTGAAGGCCGCAGATGTCCCCATGTCAGACAATCATGTCTCCAGCCAGCTCCAAGATGGACCTGCCACTGGCCAAAGCTGAGCTCATGGGATGGCATTGCTAAGAACTTCTGTGATAAATGAGAAAGGGTAAAAAGTGCTGCTTAACAGCTGTGAAAGGAGTGAATGGAAAATAAACATCCTGCAGACATTTAAGGTCAGTGAAGAAGGGGAAGGAGGTGCTCCAGGCACCAGATGAGATTGCCCTGCAGCCTGTGGAGCACCTCACACTGGAGCCAGGTGGATGTGCCCCCAGGAAAGCTGCAACCTATGGACAGCCTATGCTGGAGCAAGTTTCCTGGCAGGGGCTGCAGCCATGGAGAGGAGCACATACGTGAGCAGGTATTTTTCACATGAACTGTGGACCATGGGGGATGCTTTCCCCCTCAGAAAGGAGAAAGAAGTAAAGTGTTGAACTCACTAAAACCCCCACTTCTCCATCTCCCTGCACTGCTCAAGGCAGAGGGATGAGGTAGACGAGTCAGATGTAAAGTTGAGCATAGGAATGAAGCAGAGAGGGAGGAGAGGAGGTGTTGCATTTAGGTTTGGGTATATTCGTCTTACTCCAGTATTAATTGGCAGTAAATTATATTAATTTTCCCCAAGATGACTTTGTTTTGCCCCTGACTGTAATTGCTGAGGGGCCTCCCAGTAGTCCTTAGCTTGACCCCTAAGCTATTCAATCATTCTTTACCCTGTCCTGAGGAGGATGATCTAGACTCAGAAATTTCTCTTGCAAGAAACACGTCTTGCAATTCCAGTATTAGAATAATAGGACCTTAGAACCTTTTAGGTTGGAAAAGACCTTTAATATCTTAAAGCCCAATCCTTAAACCAGCGCTGCCAAGTCCACCATTAAACCATGTCCCTAAGGGCCACATCTATGTGTCTTTAAATTACCTCCAGGGATGTCTCAGCCGCTTCCCTGGACAGCCTTTTCCAATTCTTGATAAACCTTTCCATGAAAAAGTTTTTCCTAATACTGAGTCTAAACCTCCTCTGACACAACTTCATAGGAACTTGGATTGGAAGAGACTTCAAAGATCAACTTGACTCTACAGCTCATACTGGTCTCAACTTGAGGCCATTTCCTCTATTTCCTCTTGTTCTATTGCTTTTTTACAAAAAAGGAGACTGACCCCCACCTGGCTACAAGCTCTTTTCCGGTAGTTGTAGAGTGTAATAAGGTCTCCCCTGAGCCTCCTTTTCTCCAGAATAAACACTCCCAGCTCCCTCAGCAGCTCCTCACCAGACTTGCACTCCAGACGTGTCCCCCAGCTCTCTGGACATGATCCAGCACTTCTAATGAGGGGCCAAGAACTGAACACAAATTCCTTTCCCTAGAATTCCTGCCTCAATCTCTGTGAAGTAAATGAGTAATAGGAGTTCATTTTTATTCTCATTAGTGACTTTGTTCTTATTTCAACTTTTCAACAGGAGAGTGAAGTAATTTAATAGATTCTAACTGGTGTTTAAGTTGCAGTAAATGAGTTCTGTCCATAATGAAGGAGCAGTCTTCCCAGGCTTTTCTTACCCACGTGATCTACATCTCACAAAGGCTTATGCATGTTCTTAATTAATACATGACTAGTCCAATTAATTAGAAGGGGGTGGGATATTCATTCTTCAGTCATGCCTTTCAAACACTCTGCAATGAGAGGATTAACTATTTTTTTAGTCAACTTCCTGCTGTTGAGAAATGATTCCTAATATGTACCTACCAAAATTACCAATGAGGTTGTCTACAAAAAATGTTAGCTCCTTTATGACTCTTGCATGTCTGAAAAGATTATTTGCTCTTGTTGGTAGCTATTTTGTCTAAGGTGCAATCTTCTGGCTTATCTTATAAAAATCCTCCAACAACAAATAAAATTAACAGGTTTTTATGTTGTCATCTTATTGCAAAAGTCCCATACGTTCTTGGTGATTTCTCATGGGCAACTCCTTACAGCACTGACTCCTTCTTCTTCACAGTACAGCCAACAAACTTTATTTAGCCCACTCTTTTATAGCACTCATCCTCATTGGACACAGCTGTGGCCTGTTAAGGGCAGGCCCGTTCCTAATCTTTGGTAATTAATACAGCTGCAACTCCTCAGGTGTGAGACTACCTTCTACACTATTTTCTTACATTCTATCCTTCCACATTTTTAATCTTTTTTTTTCAATATTTCAATAGTATAGGACAGGAAAAATAAAAGTGGAAAAATAGTTATTCATAAAGGAAAAACACTGAACAAATAACAGAAGTGATGCAAATTTAAAAATCCATGACAACTTAATTCTGGAAAGGATGAAAGAGATCAACTGCAAAATAAATATAAAAAAAAAAAAAAAAAGAAAAATAAAAGAAGAAATAAAACAAAATACAAATATTTTTCCCATTTTTTTCTGCTGGAAAGCTTTGCCTGGGTACATGTATCGTAACTGCACAGTAAAGCTAGCTGTAAAGGTTTGAGTAGATTGCTAGAAGTTTGACTATTTACAACTGGTAGAGAGAATAAAAGCTTCATCACTGTTATGAAGACATATTTCTAAAAAAATGCTGTGTCACCCTCTGTATTTCCACTCACAAACTTTACCATAACAGCAGCACAGCTAAAAGAGCTGCTAAAGGAGAACTGTAAAAGCAGCTTCATAGTTTCCTGAAGCAATGTGAAACATTCTGAAATAACTGTTCAATTTAATCTCCCAAATATTGTTTTTCATGTTAATATTTAGCAGCTGTATTTTAGGAAAGGGGAGTTTGGACAAGAAGAAATGCTAGGTTAGTGTTTCAGTGCTGCTGAGGTCAAGGTGGTGGGATAGCAACTCACCCCAGCCAAGGATCTGTCCCATAGGTCTTGTAACATTAGGGGAAGTCCCCACAGAAAATTCTTCCCTATGAAATACCTGTACAGTTCCTAGAACATGTTTGTGTAATCTGTTCTTCTGAGCTTTCAGTGGTGGATGTTCAGCAAACCCAATTAGCTTATCAAAAGAGATTTCTTAAAGACTGTGAGTTAGAAATTCTTGGTCACTCACTTAGCTGAGTCTCCCTTGCTGTATTTACACGTGGGCACAGAGAGCAGCTTGTTGCCTTTGGGAAATTCACTCCCTGGGCTATTCTGTTGGCTCTCAGTCTCCTGTTCTTTGCCTAGACAGTATTACTATTCAGACAGAAGGAAAAACCCTACAATATCCAACTACTTATTGATAAGAAAAACCACTTGAAGCTGATTTTTGTTTACCACCAAAGAAGGGGCTCTGTAAAAGAGAGGTGGTACTGACAGGGCTGCTCTAGAATGAGCAGCTGCATAAAGTCTTCAATCAAATCAATTTCTGTTTAGTACCTAGATACCATGCTTTCACAGAATGCTGTTTAAAGCTCTGATGGATGCATTTAAGGTAGACATTTCCCCTCAGCAATGCCTATCAGATCAACAACTGCTCTCAGGATTACTCTGCTGGTAGATGCTGCCCTGCCCCTAGACCAAAGAGCAATCCAGTAGGTAGCTCTCAGATAGTTGGAGCCTCTCATTTCTGTTGTGTCTCACAGTGTTTGAATTTTCTATGGAAAACAGGCAAAACCTGAACACCTGGATGTTGCTGTGGTTGTAATTTTCTAGTAAGGACTTTCAGAAAATCCTCAACACGTTGGTAGTAGGGTTGGGAAAGAGTAAACATAGGCGTATTCTTTCACCAGAGCACCAGATAATATTATTTGTTCTCCTCTGTTTTCAGGCAAAGCTTTGAGCCAACAGAATTTCTATTTTTTGCTGCATTAAATACTTTACAGACTTAGTGGAAGAAAGTGAGGCGAGGAAGAAGCACAAGGTTGCTGCTTCCTGTGCTCAGGGAGTCCATCCTGAAGCTTTTGTGGTAGGAATAGCAGGCACTAATGCATGGACCAGTGCAGAAGAGGGATGCAGAGAGCAGGAATATCCAAAGATCACTGGCTATGCAGACTTGGCAGTCCAAACTCACCCACACAGTCAATAAAGCATTGCACTGTACCTGTGTCAATTGCTCAGGTTTGGGACTGAAGGCCATTGCTGTCTGCCCTGCCTTCATTTGTTGGAGGAAATGTCACTGGTTTGGGATAAATCTATCCTGTAACACTGCTATAAGAAAGGACAGCAGGAATTCATTAGCAAAAGTGACTCAGTTCAGTGTTTTCACTGGAGCTGAAATAGAGAGAAAAGGAGGCCAAAAAAGAGTTGTTGATTCACACTGCCCTTACTGAAGTAACCCAACACAATGCACCTCATATTGCACATGCAAGGGGAGTGGGGGACTGTGGCTGCTTGCATTGGTTTTTACCAGGAGTTATGGTTTCTACCTTCCAACAAAGCTACTGAGATACCAGAATTCTGTTCTCCATTTGGCATGGGAATGTTATTCCGATTTAAAGGCACAAATTCTCTTTCTGAATCTGAATTCTCTTCAGTTCCAGGACACTGCATACATCCTGCAGTAGTGACAGCCAGAGCTTCCTGTGGAGGGGAAAATGCCTTCCTATACTGTTAATGCAAGGTATCAGTGGAAAGAACTACAGTTACTGTGATTTTTGTGTTTTTCATGAAAAAATGATGTATTTTTCATGATGCATCCCCACTCAGGTGGGAATACATCTCTGCTGTATTCAGAAAGATTGAACAACTCACATTGGGCCATAATGACCCCTGCTGTGCCCTTCTTTCTGACATCCACTGATGCCTTAGACAATACCAACAGGCTGTAGGCCATGTGAACGTGTAATCAGCTGACATCTATCAGGAAATGAGGTGGGTATTACCTTTGAGTTGGGGCCTCAGACATTTTAGCAGAAGAGTTCATATTGTTGATGACTATGCAGCTGTTGTCTTTCATGCACATTGAAATGTGTGCTGGGAACCCAGGAGGAAGAGGTGGGTATCTCCATGGGTGGGCAGCTGCTGTGGGTGAGCAGGGGTGACCTGTGGCCCTCAGGAGCACCAACGTGGAGCATTGGTGGTAAAGGAGCTCGTGCTAGGATGTGCACAGCTTTGGTGGCTCTGACACGAGCCATGCTCTGCCTCTACAATGCAGATGTGACACTGGGAGAAACAACCAACAGGGACAGACAGAACAGATCCTAGAAAACAAAATAGAGGGCAGAGATGGTGTTAATGGATTGGTGACTGTGCACTGGAGTGCAACAGAGACATTGCAGTGTCTGTCATGGACTGGTGACTGTGCACTGCAGAGCAACAGAGACATTACAGTGTCTGTAATGGACTGGTGACTGTGCAGTGCAGTGCAGCAGAGCTGCAGGGGCTGAGCACAGCCAGCTCACTGAAAGCAGTGAGGCCTAGAAGCCAGTGCACTGGCAAATAAGGACTTGATCTACAAATAAAGCATTTGTAGGTGGGTATGTTGTACTAGAAAGCCTGAAAGGTCCTGAAGCAAGTCCTAGATCACATAGTAAGCCTGATCTCATGAGTGGTGGCCTACAGCAAGTTACTGATGCTCCATTGTTTAGGTAATGGCTTGGGCAGCATGGTTTCTGAGAAGATCTGGGGCACAGCATGGAGGCTTTTTTACTTACCCACAGCCCTCTCCCAGCTCCTGTTTGCTAATTTGCCCTTCTCTTCTCACAGCCAGCTAGGCCTTGAGGAGAAGCCACATGAGGAGTGGCTGAGATCACTTGGTCTGTCCAGCCTGGAGGAGACTGAGGGGAGACCTCACTGCAGTTACAACTCCCTCATGAGGGCAGGAGGAGGGACAGACCCTGATCTCTGCTCTGTGGTGACAGTGACACTGAGGGAGTGGCCTGAAGTTGTGCTGGGAGAGGTTTAGGTTGAATGTTAGAAAGAAGTTCTTCACCCAGAGGTTATTTGGGCACTGGAACAGGCTCCCAGGGCAGTGGTCACAGCACCAGCCTTACAGAGCTCAATGTTCTTGGGCACATGGGGTGACTTGCAGAGATGGTGCTGTGCAGGGCCAGGAGTTGGACTTGATGATCCTTGTGAGTCCCTTCCAATCCAGCATATTCTGTGATTCTGTGAGTACCAGCCTGTTAAAACCTCCCAATGAGCAGGAAGAATACTGACACTGAAATGTTGTTGCATCATGACCTTTTTCACAGGGCAGCAGGGCCTATGGGGTGCATAAGAATTCAGGTGGAAGAGCATAGCCTTGTCATTTGTGTTTGTGTCGCATGCCAGGTGACACGGATGTGTCATGGAGAGGACTGGTACAGTGAATCGAGTGACTGAAGAGCAGCCCTACTGCTGCCACTCCTGTGGTACAGCATATTTTTGACTGTGAATATTTGGGAGCAATTTGACATGCTGAAATAATTGTGACAAAGTGTATTTATTTTTGAGGCCTCTTCATGCCAGTCCACTGGAAGACATGCCTGCATTCTTGGATGTAGTCTGAGGCTTGTAAATAACATCAAATATTTTGCTGTAACCCCATTTTTCTCTGTTCAAGGACCTGTCAAGATCTTGTTTTTCCATCCTGGCTGACACTGCCGACACAGTGGTGTCAGCACAGAGAAGGCTCTTGCCAGCCTGAGCAATGCTAAACATCTGTGAACAGCACAGAGCTCAGATGTCACTGCCTGGCCTGCCTTGGTACAGACGTGTCAGGGGAAAAAGGCTCAGTGCGTGCGGAGGCTAAAGGATAACCCTTGGTAATGACACAGCCGCAGAAAACTGCACACACTCGAGTTTTGCCTTTGGGTAGGAGCAGATTATTTTGCATGCAAATATGAGCGGATGGAGACAGCACAGAGAACTCTGCCTATGGCTCTCCCATGTGCACTGATTGAATCTCTGAATGTGCAGTCTGCAGTTACCATATCGGAAATATTGCCACTATCTATCAATAAGGGAAGAAATATAGCTTTGTTTTGCTTTTGGAGTCTTTGTATTACAAATCAGTGCCTATAATCCAGGAAAACAGAAGATTGTTTTTCAGTAAAGCATCGAACAATGCCATTACATGCAGTTATATACGTCACTTGTTTTTCCACACCTAAGATGCAGTGAGAGTTCTAAAGTTTAAATAATTTTATGATAAGAAGCCTTCTGGTACTGTTTAATAATTCTGCATGTTAGCATAAATACTTTTAAATCTACCTTGCTGCAGTGACTGCTATTCAGAGTTTTAAGTCTGACCTTATCCTGCAGCTCCCTCTACTGAAAATTAGTTCTCTTGAAAATAACTCCACATTTCAAAATACAGCACTCATTTTTAAGGTCATCTGGCAACTCCATTTCCTATGGCTCCCTACAGATGAGATTTGCAGTAACGTTATTTCAGTTCAAATTGCACGTCACTTCACACCAGTGATTTCTGCTTTTCATTTTCTTTACAGGATTCAATGTGATCAAATAATGATAGATGCTGTGTAGTTGCTTTTCTTCTCAAAGAACTGAACAATTTGAACTATGTATTTCTTAATAAGGGACAGAAACACCTCAAGCAGGGGAAAGGTACAGTCATAAATTTTAGCATCTGGGACCCTTGTTCATATAGCAACTTTCTCAGCTGAATTTGCCTGTGTTGCAAGTGTCTTGGGCACACTATTAAAGATGGCTTAAATATTTGTTTCCACCAGGTCCTAGGTAGTTCTAGTTCTCACTTTGCTCTGCCCTAAGCAAGTGTCATAAATAGAGAAAATCAGGAGCAATATCTGCTAGGCAGAGAGCCTGCAAGGACAAACAAGATATTGTCATTTACCATCAGCACCATGTGGTGTATGGGAGGTGGGAACAAACCTGACTGGATCTGTTGTGGTTTTTCTTTCCTTGCCAGTTCCTGACTCAGCTCTGTTTGCTCCTTTTATGGCCACAGCAGTATTTCTGAGCACTCCTGGTCTCCTCCAGCTTTTCCATTTCCTCATTGCTGTCCTGACTTTTCACCATTCCCATTTCTTTGTTTCACTTTCTGGAGTTCAAGTATGGTACCTGTATTACTGGCCTGATAATCCTGCTCTCTGTTCCTTTGGTCTCCTTTTCTCCACCTTTGCACTCCCTCAATCTGACTGCCTGCTACTCCAGCTCACAGGCAATCAAGCTCTTCTCTATGTTGTTTCTTTTCTAGAACTCTTCTGTTTGATTTTGTGATGCAGACATATATCTGAAATGAGGGACTAATTTACTTGTACATCTCTGAGAAAAGATGTTTGACATCTGGGCATGTCTTTGGGCACCCGAGGGTTTTTCACGTTATGATATATCCAAGCCACACTGATCAGCTTTGGGTTTGTGGCTTTGTGAGTGTTTTTCTGTCTGAGCATTTGAAAATTCTCCAAAACTCCTTTTATCAAGGGGAAATGCTGATGTATAATAAATGAGTAGCAATAGCAAATTATTATTTGTTATGTATAGTTCAATTGCAAATAAGTGCATGTTCCCCAAGGGAGCATTTAAAAACGAAGTACCACTGATATGAGGCTACATAACGTCACCACTGGGGTAAGGCACTGTCATGTTCACACTTCTTTTCTGTCTAAAACACTAGGTAAAAGGAGCACATTGCTGTGAACCGTGAGCTTTTCTTATTTATTTCTACATTAAAACATATCTCCAAGGAAACAGAACTGCTGTGAGGCACTGCTAAGGTGTTTGTTCCCTCTCTTAACTTTCCAACGACCATCTTTATTGAAAGCCTTAAAAAAATAATGATTTCTTTAGCATGTACAAGTATGAACAGTATGAATGTCAATATTTATGCTCTACATATTTTCTCCTCTATAGCAGAGCAATGATATATGCGTAAGAGCAATTTTGCAGAAAATAAGGTGGAGTGATTTCAGGGCAAATGTTCCTTGCATTTCTTACTATGAGCTGGCTTGTTTACAGTGGGATCCATAATCCACACAACACTGGATTGGAGTGCATCCATCCTAATGCTTGTAACTGGCTTTCATCAGAAGCCATAAGCTGGAAAATGGCTGTTCCCATGGCTGAAAAGGCTGTGTAGTCTGTGTTCCTGTGGGCACCTTTTAATTCAGGAGCATTAAGATCTCTGGGGCCTGTAGTGGAAAATGATAAAACAGAACACAAATCTACTGAAAAGGTAGCAGAAGAAGTACCAATCCCTGGAAGGAGCAGAGGAGGAATACAGAGCAGAGCAAACTACAAGCTGAAGCCAGACCTCTGCCAGTTGAGGTATCCCAGGTTAGGTTACTGCCTGAGCCCAAGTCTCAGCCAGTAGCATGCTGATTACAAAATGCAAACTGACTGGGCTTTGGAGCCTTTGGCATGTGGCCATTCCTCCTCAACAGCCCTACAGAAATGTTTTGAAATCAGCTGTCCCTCAACAGAGCCTTTGGCTGTCAATACCTTGCTGAATGCCAGAGGGTTTCCTCCTCTTCTGAAGGGCAAAGGGACAAGACATGAATGGCAGGTCAGCAATGTCCTCAGCTGATGGAAATCATCTCCTTTGACCTTTAACAGAGCCACATCAGTTTACCACAGATGAAAACCTGCTGTTCTGCCTAGCTGATATGTATGTTAAATCCAAGCACATAGCAGGAAGTATTGCACTGAAAATCTGAACAGACTTTGCACCCAAGGGATGACCTCTGAAATTGTGCTCTGTCAGCTCTAGTAATGAAGTAACTTTTTATTCTAATTCAATGTACTCTGAACCAGAGGAACTAGACTAATAAGAGTGTTAGGTTTATTTCCAGCTGAGTTTTGAGTAAGGCAAATTTGCATTTTCTATTGGATACACAAGGCCATCTAAACAGAGGAGAGGAGAAGACAGTCTATTGACATTATGTAAAGGCGGCATATCAGTTTAAAGGGTTCTGTTTGCCTAGAAGAGTGTGAAGGAGACTTTTTAATTACCTGTCTAGGGTTGACAAAGATAAGCAGCCTGTTATTATTCTATGTATTTGCTTGTAACTCAATTAAGGATGTGTACTTAATTGTATCACCAATATAAAGAAATAAGTGTTAAGGTGTTTGAAAGCTAGAGGAAATGAGATGTCCCTCAAGAAACATGAAAGGTCAGGGAGTAGAGAAGGCAAGGAAGCATAAAATTATGGCATTGGTATTCCGCTAAGATCAGAAGTGAAGGGCTGTGTTATCTGAATTCCCAATTGTAAGGTTGAATTGTGGAGTTAGCAGAAAAAGCAGAACAACACGGCACAGCAGAATGAACTAAATCAAACACGTCTAGCTATTCTGACAGTGGAAAGGAGAGCTTATGTTCTCAAGTTATTTCAGTAACATTGAATCATCCCTGACATATCTACAATATTTGCTGTCTTCTGTGTACAACACTCTTGAATGATAACATTTAACACATGGCACTGAGTGATCAGCTTGTTTCATTTTTCTGTTTCCCCATATTAATTTTCCCATTAAAAATACAGAAACAACCAAGGAGATGAGTTTAGGTGTTTTTTTCTCAAATTTAAGATTAATACACAGAGCTGTCTAATCATTTTCATATGTGTCCCTTCTAACATGCTTACTCTTTAGCATGGATTACGACAGCATATACCACATAAACAAAACTGGTTCAGCCCCACCTTCACCTGATGACCTTATCATTTTGCACAGCGAGCAGAGAGGAGCAGGATGAAGTTCCCCACAGAGGTGCATTCTCTGGAATTGTGGCTCTCAGGAACATGCTGTTCCTGCCAGCCCCAGCACAGAGGGGTGGTTCTGGCCAGCCATGACCAAGGCAGTGAGAGGAGGGCTGACGCAACACCGCAGCAAAGCACAGCCACAGGCTGGCCCTGTTGTGTGGCCCCCAGCAGGACAGGCAGTGCCAGACCAGGACCCATCACTGCACCCCAAGCTGTTGTTTTAGGAGCAGGCTCAGAAGAATAAGTCATTGGGTGGCTTCTCACTGTTCCTGACTCTTTCTGTGGAGTCAAGTGTTCTCATTGGTGCCAGTCTGAGAAGGGCAGGCAGCAGTCAGGGGACACCATTTGGCCGTGTTGGGTGGGATAAGGCCCTTCTGGGATGCTCCAACAGCAGAGAACTGAGAGAAACAACTTTCCCTTCTTCTCCCCTGTCAGTAAAATATCTCTGTCTAATCTTCCTTGTGACACACCTGACAATATAAACACATTCTTTGTAACCCCAGGAGGCTTTTCCAGCTGCAATTTATCATTGAAATAGTTTGATTAAACTAATTTTGCTCTTTACAATTTTTTTTTCCCAAATTACCTCAGCACTTTCAGAGGAAAATGTGTGGGTTTTTAATCAATCTGACAGCTGATTGTTTTGAGGTTTTTTTTACAGCATCTGACACAGCTGACACCACTGTTTTTATCATAAATATCTGCCACATTAGTTTAAAATGGTGATTAAAGCTGCTCCACATGCTGCTGGCAAGGCAGCTGGACCTGCACGAATTACAATAATAACCACAGAAGCTCCTTCCTGAGAAGAGTGCTGTTTCTGTAGTCGTGTCAGACAAGTGCTGCCTTTTAAGAATGATTGCTCTGCACTAAATGACATTTTTGGCTTTCTCTTAGAAAAGTAAGTTATTTATTTTCCTGTGATTTTAACTAAAGAACACTATCATCCCTAGAGAACAATTTTGTTTTTCAGCACTGAAGCAATTACTTTCAGCTGTATCAAGTGCCTGAAGTATAAAAGTCTGTGGTTTCATGGGTTTGAAAAATGCCTGCTCTTAAGGACTCCTAAGCTGGATTCTCCATGGCCCTTCCCAGACCCACAGTCTCAGAGGAAGAGAGCTGCTTACCACGCGGCCAGTGCTCCCCTACCACTTGCCATTTGTGAGGAAGTGCATTCATAACTGGGACATGGTTTTACTCAGAGCTGGAACAGGAGAAGGATGTACAGGCTTTATGATGCCATCATTAAGATAGCAGAACTCTGACTGGAAAAACTGTTTTCATACAGGGCGATAAGCACAGAGTCATAGAACTGCCCAGGTTTACAGGGACTTCAAAAGATCATCTGGTTCACCTTTTGTGGGAGAATGAGCCTGGATGACATGACCTGGCATCCTACCCAACTGCATCTTGAAAACCTCTGACAGCAGGGACTTCACCACATCTTTGGGGGTTTTTTCCCAGTGAATGAGTGTTCTCACTGTAAAAATTTCTTTCTTATGTTGAGATAAAAGCTCTCCAGCTCTCCTGGTGCAGCTTGTACCTGTTACCTCTGGTCTACTCCACGAGCTGCCTTGTAAAGAGAAGGGGACATCCATCCTCTTTGTAGCCACCCTTTTAGTACTGGAATGCTTAATGAGGTCCACACTGAGCCTTCTTTTGCCTGGGGATTAAAAACATAATTCCTTCAGTCATTCCCCAAAGGGCAGGTTCTCCAGTTCTTTGCTCATCTTCATAGCCTTGCTTGGGACCCTCTTTCTGTGTCTCTCTTGAATTATTGGGACAGAAGTGAACATGGTACTTCAGGCATGGCTGACACGTGCTTATGGCATTCACAGACATGACAGGAAAGCAGCACATGGGGAAATTACCAACTCAGAAGGAGCTGGAGAGCTTCTGCTGTGTACAGGGGTGAGACACCACTGACTGCCAGCAGCTTGCATCTCCCAGAGACCACATCTCCCATCTCCCCCCTCTGCCAAATTTCCACCAGCCAGCTTCCCATGCACTTGGGTAGGCTCCACCTGTAACAATGCTGGCAGGACTCCCAGCAGCTGGCATGGAGCATGAGCTACAGTGCTGCCCTGCCCAGAGCAAGGAGGTCAGTAAGGTCAGTAACTTTCAGTAACTCTGGTGACCAATTATGTACAGCCATGGCCACTGCCAAGGTATCACATATGTGTATATATATATATATATATATATATATATATATAATGAGTATAGTCCCTGATGTTGGAGCAAGGAGAACAGAACCACAGAGCTGAAGGGTGTACTCCTGTGCTGATAGCTGATTGCTGGCATGAATCAGGATCATATTGATGCATGATTCACTGAGGGAAAGTCTTAAAAATGCAACTCATAAGAGCAAAACATGTATAAACACAGATCAATCTATAGTTCGGGATTACCAGAGGCATTTTTACATTCAATTCTTGCCCTGTTAAATAATTAATATATTGTTTGTGCTAGAATCCAGAAAATTGTATTAAATGCATAAGACCATGCTATTGCCATCTACTCATGCCAGCATCTGCGGGGGGGAAAAAAGCAACAACTCCCAAATCCAGTAAACAATAACAAAACAAAAAATGATACTTGTAGTAATCTGGGTCTTTCTTCAGTTCTTACAGGTTTAAGACAAAACACATGGTCACCAGCTAGTGTGAACATTCAAGGCTTGTGTTCTGCTAAAAATCCATTTGTTGTTGTGTCATCCCATCCTTTAATGGCATCACTCTCCAGCATGAGCCTCCCAGTGTCACAGAGCCCACTCAGACCCTGATGAGAGCAACAGCACTGGGGATCACAGCTTCTTGCAGAGCAGCTGCTTTGCTTGAGTCTTGTACTCAGCTAAAATCTCAGTCAGCATTGTCTCAGTTTGTTTATGTCATCTGGGTTAGAAAGTATTTGAGATAGAAATAACAGCAAATATTTTTGATAAATAAAATAAATTGGATTGGTGTAAATAAGCAGGTTGGCTGTGCTGCCAGGGATCCATTGCACTGGAGACAGCACTGTGGCTGTGGGGCAGGATGATGGTTTATGGGCTGGTGGGGCTGGCCAGGAAAGGGTGGAGACCTGGGCTGGGGAGCAGCCGAGATTGTACCTGGAGACACACAGAGCCAGAGACAGAAGACAGGTCCTGAATGCAAGCTACCATGCTTGGCCTGCTGCATTCACCACTAGTTCCTGCTCAGAGGACCTAGAGGAGCAGACTTGGCCATGGCAGGAGGCTCTTTGGTTGTTAAATCCTGTGACTTTCATCTACAATCTAGTTTTCAGGTCTCATGGACAAGGTCTGCATCAAAAATCGTAGGTCAAGCAAGGCATGTGCATTATGCAGCGCCTTTGCAATGGCCTTTAGACAGGCTGTCAGCAGAATTGCTGTCACCACCTCTCCTGAGATGTCTGTGAAACCTTCTGGAGCTATTCTGGCCTCTGGCTCTTTTCTGTGCCTGCCCAGGCTGATGACTAGTACTGGTTAGTGCGTGCTCTCTGAGGGAATTTGTGAACGTGCCCTGCAAGAACATCAACAAACTAATTTGTTAGCACACCCTCTAGTATGAGACCAAAATTAGACCTTGAGTTCCTTCCCATCCCATTAACCCGAGGCTGAGGGGTGAAAAGGATTGGTGAGCCAGCCCGTGGTGCTGTTTCCACATTTGGACACTGTGACAGCATTGGCCAGCTGCAGTGGCTGGTGGTAGGGCACCCACACCCCAAATTTCTGCTCATGGCTCCTGTCCTGGGGCAGTCACAGCCCACTGTCACTGATTCAGTCTGAGTGACAGCTGTGACTGCTTCTCCTCCATCAGCCCCCTCCACATAAACCCTCTCTGTCCTTGTCTCCTCACCTCCTCCAAACTCTCTGCATGGCTCTCACTGCTTGTCTGACAAGACAAGCCAGCCATCTCCCAGCTTCTGTCCTGGAGGGATCTCCTGTCTGCGTGAGTGGCTTGTTTGTGTGTCTTGGAAGGTGAATGCATGGGGACTTCTCCCAAATGGGGAAAAGGCCCAGTGTGGTCTGTAATGGCAGAACATTTCATGATATAGCATAGTGGGGGAAGGCTTGTGAGTCATGCATGTGGGTTGGGTTATGAAGCTCCTGTGTGACTCTGATACATCTGAGGATGCTTCCAAGGAGGATTTCTGCCTCTCTGGGCTCTTCTGTGGTGAGTATGTGTGAGGAGTGGGAAGCTGAGTATGGGAAACTCTTTATTTCCTTCATAATCACCAAATATCCTCCATATTTTTCTCCTTGTCTTCTCCCCAAGAGATTTAAAGGGACAGTTCTTCTCTTATACCTCTCCTTATTCCAGGAGAGTTAAAGTTCACAGTGCACACATGTCCTCATCAAAAAATATGGGAAGCCTGAAAACATGGAAATGATAGCATGGATAATGGACAGGATGCCAGTAACCCAGGCTGGTTTGTGCACTAGGGACTGCTCATCTCTCCAGAGACCTGTGCTGGGGCAGCACTTGTGGCTGGGGAAGGCAGCTTGTGGATGGGGAAGGCTAGGAAGTCAGGCAGCCCCATCCCTTGATCAGGCTTTCCAAGAGATGGATAGCTGTGACAAGGCTCTCAGGTGTGTGCCCAGCCCCATCCCTTGTCAGGCAGCCCCATCCCTTGTCAGGCTTTCCAGGAGATGGATAGCTGTGACACAGCTCTCAGGTGTGTGCCCAGCCCCATCCCTTGACCAGGCTTTCCAGGAGATGGATAGCTGTGACACAGCTCTCAGGTGTGTGCCCAGCCCCATCCCTTGACCAGGCTTTCCAGGAGATGGATAGCTGTGACACAGCTCTCAGGTGTGTGCCCAGCCCCTGTCCCCCCTGAGCTGGGCACCGTCAGTGCCCTTGCAGCATCAGGAGCAGGGCTGTGCATCCCTCTGGGAAAGGCAGCGGGCGGGAGTGCTGCTGATGGATGGCACATCTTGCAGACACCTCTCGGGCATGAGGGTGTGAGCCAGCAAATGAACCTAAATGGGGCTGAGTGGCTCCAAATAGTGTCTGGACATCTGGGGTGTTATTAGCAATCCAGGGGAATTAGATCTGCTGTCTGGGGCAATTGCATCATTACTCAGTGTAAGTTCATACCCAGAGGGGGAAGTTCACCCTTTGAGAGCCCTAACTAGGGCAAATGAAACGCAGTCGCTGGGCTTATGGATAATTAATAATGCTCTCAATACATTTAGGCCATTTTTCTCTTTGTCTTTTATTCCAGAAGAGACAACCTTTATTATTTTATTAATTTGCTTGTATTACTTAAAAAGTAATTCACGTACAGAGTAGATTGCTTGTGATATTTCTTCACGGCCAATATACTTGACAAAATGGCTATGAAAGCTTGCCCACAGCTCAGAGAGCAGGAGCCTGGACAATGGTGCTGCCAGCCCAGCCGTGCCGTAGGAAGATGCCAGCATCCACCTGGCTTTTACCTAGCCTGGGGACAAATCTGCCCTTTGAAATATATTCTCTCAAAAATATTACAATTGTCATGGACTTTCATTGATTCTGTGAGTCTGTATAAATTGGGCAAATAATTCTATTTCCTGCCCACTCTACCATGTCTTGAGGGACTGTGCCATTTGAAGGTAAAACTGTCAGGACTTTACTCCTTGGTTTTGGGTATATTATGTTATTTTAGCTCATCAATTTTCATGACTTTGTTTCTGTTCTTGGAAAAACATTTCATGTGGATGTTTTGACCTCACAAACCAGCAGTCAGTATTGCTCCCTGAAGTGTCTTGAGAGGGGTGGAGGGCTGCTGCTCTCTGTGATTTTTATGGGAGTTTATTGCTTGACTACAGTTCATGTCTGGCTAATACATATTTTCTCCACCCTCATCACTTTCAAACCATCTTTTTCATTTGTTCTCCTTCCTTAAAGCCTGTGCTCCGAGGTTTCTATTTATGCTTTCCATTTCCCACTGGCTGTATAGGATAATTCCCAAAATAAGGTCGAACTCCTAACTGGACATAGACTGCACTGGTCATACAGGTGTCCAGCTGTGGGCTGTTTTGTGTAAGAACCATAATTTAAATTAGCCAAGAAAACACAAAAATGGATCATCATTTCTTAAAAATTTCTAAATACTTTCAGGTGACAGGAACAAAGCAATTATATAATGGCACACTATTATAATAACAAACTAACAAATATTTATGATTAATTAAAAATACGGAAGGAAGGATTAGAATCTAAAACAAGAGCTGAGCTGCTGTTTGCAGCAGCTGGATGATGTTCACTGCTCCTCTCCCAGCATGAGGCCCTCAGAATGTGCTGGGGTGTGGATTGCAAGTGCCCCTCTGTGCTGCGCTCCAGGAGGAGGAAATTAAATATGTTATCAGACACAATTAAAAATGACAAATGCTTATCCTTCTTAATTAGGCTGTAGAACCCTTATCACCAACCTCCCCAAAGCTCACTGTTGAAAGAAAATTATTTTGGGAGCATTTTTAATTTTACATTTTACAACTTGCTGAAATCTTTACTTCTCCTTTAGTAAGGCTGGTGTCTTGAGACTGACCAGTCGAGCTCAGCCATGGAAGAAGGCTCACACAGAATTTAAACTAGACAACTAGCAAAAGCACTTCAAAGAGAGCAATGGCCTTGGCTTCAATCTACACATTCCTTCTTGGTGACTGGGAACTTCCTCCATTGTGGGAGTGAGCATATTAAAGAGAATGGTAATGGGAAATCACATTCAAACTGTGACTGAACTGTTGCTGTATTCTGATAAATGTAATTTACATTATGTTTTAAGTATATATCACTCTGCTAAATCAGAAATCCTATATAAAATCTTCAAATGGGTGATTTTGGCATTAAGCTTCTCACCCTTCACCCATGGCGTATCCAAAAGAAGCTGCTCAGAGAGTATTGAGCTCCAGCATGACAGTTTAATAATAAGACCATTTTGGTACTGTGTTGTTACTAAGTTTACGTGGGTTTGAGTTTTGTCAGATAGTTTCTCATCAGAGAAACTTATTTAAGTAAGCGCTAGCAGCAATGACAACTGGCAGCTCTAATTACACTTGACAGAGTACAAGACAATCTTTTCTCTTCCTACCAGATGCTTCCACTGCTGTGTGCTCCCTCATCTACTAATTCCTGCCCCCAGTAGAACTTATTAAGACATGCACCTGTCATTTGGCATATCACAAATATCTGGCAAGACATGCAGAGTGCAGCAGTGTGCAGCAGGAGTGCCAGTGCAAACAGCCTCCCTCTGTCACAGAAGACTGCCTCCAGAAGTGAGGAATGATGTGGGATAGATGCTTGTCACCAAGGCAAGGTGATGGATCTGCAGCAGAGGCAGTCAAGGGTTTGCATCCCAAAAATGGTATCAGGGCGTATCCCTGCCCACACTGTTGGGCTGATGTGCTGCTGTGATCCCCACACAGTCGTGTCTGCGCCGTCACCACTCGAGTGCTCTCTCAGACTCGTGCTTGATTAAGTAGTGGAGGCAGACAGGATGATCTGATGACTGCTGTGGTATGACACCACAAGGTAAACTGGCTTGATGTTTCTGTTCCAGATAAATCACAGCAAAAATATTCTGTCAGCGTGCACAGATATTTTCTCCCATTTTTCTTCATCTGTGTATGAATTTTTGTTTAGTGTCACATTAGTTTGCCTTCAATGTATAGAATGCAGTGACCTAATTTTTGGTGCCAGGCACAAGGAAGGCAGAGCAATAAAGGTGTTCTGTGGGGGAAGGAAACATATCATATTTCAAAGATCCTGGAACAGCATTCCTGAAGTGGAGCAAGGCGATAAGAACAAGAAATGGCTGCACACTGATAAGGAGGTTGGTAGTGAAACCTTGCCAAGTCGAAATGTCACGTCATTGGGAAAATGCCCAAGCAATGCCTCATCAGCTAATTGTGAAATATTTTCCACTCGTCCCAGCTGCTACCTACTGGAAATGCTTACTAATGAATTCTGGGAAGCATTGAGATATGCAGATCTATAGATCACATTTGCCCAGTTTTGTATGAATACAAATACACCGTGTTCTGTCTGGGCAAGAGACATGTGCTGGTACTGATGGAGAGGTAAAATTCCCTTGCCTTCCTTCCTTCTTCCTGATAAGCCTACCTCAAACCATATTCAAAATACAAAAATTTGAATCGGAGTTTGAAGCATTATGGGCTGTTTTTTGTTCTGCTTTATACAGAATAAGAATTTGGGAAATCTAGTGGAGCTATTTTGTGCCTTCTGGGGAAGGAACAAAATGTCCTCTTATTTATGTGCGGCAGATAAAAATCAGGATGCTCCTGATAGTTGTGAGAATTAACCCAGTCCATGAGCTTGTTACAGAGAAACAACCAATCAACCAGAAAACAAAATTAAAACAACTTACTTACAAAGTTTAGGAGAAATCTTGGTAGTCTAGAAGGTATGTTTTTCATATCTTCCAATCTCAAGAGCCAAGAGCTTTTATGATTACTAGTCCAGATATTTTGAGCCAAGAATTAGCTGTAACATTTCAAAAATGGGTTTTATATGCTAGAAAATAATTCATACTTTAAGGGTCAGATTTTTTAAGTCTTCTAGAATTGGGAGACTGGGAATTTTTCCTTTCAATTGGCAGAAAGGTTTCTATTTCTAGCCATATACAATGTAGTATATATGGGACATTAAAGCTCTGACATTCCTAGGCAAAGAAAATTTGTCACTGTTGTAGCACTGATTCTTACCTTTCTAATAGCTCACACAGGTACCATTTTATGAGAAACTCTGTGTCTGAAATAAAAAAAGAAGAAATATTAGCTATATGAAGTTGTTCCTATTTGGGGGCTGTTGAAGTAAAAGCTAGGTGGTCAGGTTTGAGAAGCAGACAAAGTGGTTGAAGGTGTATGACAAATTCAAATATAAGGTATGTCTGTAGGTCAACTCCCTATCTCAGAATGTGCCATTATAAATCATCTGTGAGATCTGTGTGTGAGCTCTGGTGATTGAGTATTGAGGGACTGAGAGGCAGCAAACACAACACTCAACAGAGGCCAATTGGTCTAGTGCAGGTGGGTGGTAGGTCCAGCTTCCCTGTGTCCATGTCCCCACCCTGGAAAGGAGCCCATGGCACCAGCAAGGGGCCCAGGGCCCCAGAATGGAGCCCAGGGCCCCAGAAAGGAGCCCATGGCCCCAGGCCTCACTCCATGATACTGAGCTCTGGGGGTCAGGTCAGTGCTTTGCCTGTCCCACCAGCACATCAGTCTCTGGAAACTCAGCGAAAAGCCAAGCTGGAGTTCCACAAGATCCATGTTCTTCCTGCAGCCCCTTTCCTAATTTTTACTAATAGCCTCATCAGTCAGGAAGGGTTTGAGGAACCACTAAGAGCTGTGCCAAAAGGGTCTCTCTGGGTCAGGACTGTGTGAGACTGTACAACACAATCTCTGCCCCAAATCACACCCAAGAGAGCTCAGCTGCTGTATTGATTAGCTGTTTACCCTGTTACTACATGCTTCCTCTGGGGAGGGGGAGGCAGAAAATGCTTTCTTAGCATCAGCTGATGCAGATTCCCAGTGATAGAGTGAAATGGTAGAAATTTATTTTGTTGTGCTAGCTTTTGAGTGCTAAATGCATACAGAATGCACCTAAGCTTTTAACTTTGGATAATTCGATTATTAAGTTGCTATGATATCAGGAAAGTAAGTATATAATACTTAAATAGTCATGTCTCCAGACTTTTTGCACATATAAATACAGCCCAGCCCCCCCAGCCTTTACTTTATCTGCATGAACATACTGCTTTTGATGATAATGTACTCCCTAGTTTGTTCTTCCACTGGTTTACATTTCCTGTAGCTAATTTTTCAAACATATAACAGCACTGTAGTGCTTAGGCAATTATTTCCAGTGTCTGGGCATATTTATCAAGTGGAATCAAGTATTGATCATCTGTAGAGAAGGTCTCAGCATTCCTTCATATTTTCCAGCTGGCCAGCTGGAGGGGAAGTTCATTTTTATCAGTGAATTGAAAGCTGAGTTTGTGTTCCTTTTTTTAGACAAAATTCATCAGGCTCTGTGGTTGCAGGTTCGTAACAAAACTCAGTCATACTGCCTGCTTTTCACAACGGCTGCCATTGATTTGTTTGGCTGTTCTGTTTGAAATTTGGCACATCATGTTTTCATCATACTTAGATCAAAAGAGTTAGTGTGAAAGGAGATAACTGCTTTGTATGACAAAGATTATTTTAAGATTCTAAGACTAAGTACTTAATACATTTTCTGTTCTTTTCTTTTTTAGCTGCATATCAGCTAATTCAGTCAGAACAAATTTCTGTCACCTAAACATCCCTTGCCAGGAGAATCTTGCTGCTTTCAGGAATGAAGATTTCCTTCCCAGCATGATTCACAGGCCCAGCATCACACCAGTACTACTGACCAATGCTGCCTCTGCTCTTCAGTCTCTGCTGCTGAGGTTCTTATTGCCAGAGGCTTTTACAGAATTTTGAATTCTAAAGAATTGTGACTCGTGTCCCTCTAATATAACAAATATCTGTTACTATCTCTACTTTATTGATGAAAAACAAAAAATTGGGGGGAAATAGGGAATTTACCTTACTGGATAACCTGTGTGGAAGCCATAAGTCTGTCCCATGGTCTCCTTTCTCTGTGTCTCAATCCTAGGTCCATCATTACCATTTCATACTGCTGCTAATACCACTGTTTCTGCAAATGCCATGTTGAACTGATAGAGGAAAACATTCAATCTCCAATTTTTCTCCTTCTGTCCTCTATATTGCAGTGCAGAGGACTTTTTGGATGAAAAAACTGTCTGAGAACAGGTGTAACAAACTCCTCAGGCCTTTCACAAGGACAAACCTGCATTTCTATAGCATGCATTCCATGCGATAATCTATATCATATATTTTCACTGAGAAACCTCTTGTGCAGCAGATTTTTGCATAAATGAAGCATAAAATACATTAACACAGAGAATTCACAGAAAACTGAGATTTTTATACTGATTTCCTCACATTTGTTGTTTGTTTTGTGCATATGTAATGCCACATTAAGAGCTGGGGGAGTTCGTAAGAAACCAGAAGCCACAACAGGGTAGCTCACAGCTGGGAGATGTCTCTCAGCCACAGAGTGAGTGGTGAACCAGGTCCTCAGCACCTCTTGGGCACTGCTCCTTGTGGAAGTGCAAGGGCTGTGCTGCCACCACTCAGCCTTGGCCAAGGCACACAGATTCCCCTTGCAGACCACTTACCATATGCACTCAATTATCTCATATTTAAGCAACAGAGTCATCCTTTTTGACCATTAAATATCTGCCTGTGTGTTCCTTTCCCAGCTGGAGGGGCAGGGCTGCACAGGAGCAGGGGTGAGCAGCAGCAAGGAGGGCAGTCACACTGGTCGCAGCCAGACTGGCCATTGCCTAAACCAAAAGTTGGAAATACACTGTGAGCTGCTCCTCTATTCTCCATCCATTACCTTACCACGTGATGTGTCCAGTCTGCTTTTAAATCATTTCAGAGATGTGACTTCTAACACTTTTTCTAGGGAAGCTATTTCACAGTCGATTACACTTCCTTGTTAAAATTTTGGCTGGATAGTCAACTCAAATCTCCCTTTGCTCACTTTCTTACCTTTATATGCAATTATACCCCCGAGAAGTGCTCTAAACAATCTCCTAATGCCTCCTTGTTTGTATCTCAAGCACATGTAAACACTTATAGCAGTTTTGGATACCATGTGAGGCATCTTAAAATCTGCAGCTCATAGGTGCTTTCTCCATGGATCATCCCCTCTAGCCCTTATGTTAGGCATTTTATCCTTCTTAAAGTTCTTTATAATTAGTCATCATCTTCCTAGAAAGGCTGGTGCCCAGGCCTGAACGTGAGCTGTAATTTGTGCAACAAAGATTTCATATTCATAATGCTTCTAGGCTGCACCTAGTTTTAAATTATGCTCAGTGTCCTACTTTCACCAGTAATTGTATCTCTTTTTCCTTAACCTTATACAGAAAGAGAAGTGAGCAGCTTTTCAGTTTAATTAGTTTGGTTTCTGACAGCCTAAATGGGCAGTGCTGTAAAGAGCTGCAAGGTTAAAAGATTTTTCTGGGATGTATATAACTGCAAAGAAAAATACACACTTTGCTTATAAAATAGAAGCAATGGTATAAGGGATAATGAAATATTTTCTTCCCCTTAAAGCACACAGCCACTTTAGGAACATGTGTTTGTCATCCTCACTCCTAAAATAAACTATACATAAACATATTCCTTGTACCATCCAGACATTTTTCATGACTGTGTGACAGTCAGAAGTGACAGACAAGACGTTCTCTGTTGGGACTCAGAACGTTCAGTGTCGCTGCCTGGTAGGAGCTCTCTCTGCATAACAAAATGAGTAAGGTCTCCATAGAAGCTACTTGTAATGTTTTGATAGAAAAATTCTTTCTGGCAATCAATAAAAGCCACTTTTTAGCAGGAAAAAAAAAGTGCATGAATTTATACTAACATCTGATTTCAATTTCTTAATAGGTCTATGTGAGAAACTGCATGAAAACTGGACACTGTGGTAAAAGTGAGCACACCAATAGCCTATGGTATGGTATACCATACCCTTCAGTAAGGTTTAGAGCAGTCAGGATGAAAATAACCTGGGATGATTCTGTGTAATTTTTAATTAGAACAGCTTTCATGAATATGTAGAATATTACTATTATTACAAATAATAATAATTTGAACTAAATTATGCAAAAACTCAAATTAGGACCTGAGTTCTAAAAAAATACAAGATCATTCTCATATACGTATCACAGGATCACCTGGACTCTCCAATTGTTCTCAAGAAAGGAGAGTTATTTTTCCCTTCAGGTGAGCAGCCTTTTTGAAGTAGTCTAAGCACAGCTGGTATCATATCCATCTTCTTGCCTCATTCAGTACAGTGAGATAAAAAATATGAACAAGGATGTGAGGAAAAAATATATGAAAACCAAAGATAATATCTTTTCATGAATAGCACGGTAGAATCCAACTTTTGAAAGACATCACTTTATTAACTTTTCCTACCATACTTTCACTTGATGATATTTCCACCTCAGACCTTTTCAGTAAAATTTTACTTTCCTCAGTGTTTACTTCCTGGTTTCCATCTAGCTGCTGATTGACACCCCAAAACATAAAACACTGCTTGCAAACTCCAGCTCACTCAGAACTGCTGGTGTGTGTTAGCAATCTTCCCTTTCCACCCTGGCCCTTCTCCACCAGAGTGCCCAGGGTCAGGGCTGGAGCAGGGCTGGAGCTTCCCCAGCAGTGCCTGGGATCAGCCATGTGCTGCTCAATGGGAGCTGCAAGCAGGGCACACTGTGGCCTGAGCTGCTTCTGTGAGACAGTGAGTGGGGACTGCAATTTCAGGAGATGGTCTGATTAAAGCACACAAGCCTTTAATCTATTTTTGAATCCTTGTTCTAAGATTACAGTGCACCAGGCTGCTCTGGAAAGCATCTGGACAACACAGAACCAAGCATCTCTAAGGAAGGAGATAAAGATGAGTTTAAAGAGGAAAATAAGACTTCCATTTTTTTATTCTCTCAAATGGATAAAAATAAGCCTTAATTTTTATTTTATTTTACTTTTTTTTTTAAGAAGATGGGGAAAATATTGACATGGGACCATAACTCATAAGACAAAGAGGCCATGTCTTCAATATCTGATACTAAACAAACCCAGGGACAGCTCTGCTCTTTGCATGACTGTCCCACATGGGTCATATCTGCTCACAAACTGCCAGAACCTGAACATGAGAAGACAAACCCTGAATGGGCCTCTTGTGAATGGGGTTTACCAGGAAGCCTTTTTCTGGGTGTTTGAGTACTTTTGAATGTCAAAATAAATTCATTAATGGGAACCATGTCACAGACATCTTTTTGTGAAAATTCTTTTCTTGGGATTTTTTCTTCTTCAGAAGCTCAGAGGCTTCAAGAACAAAATGTAAACAAGGGTTATCTGCTGCTGTGGAATGCAACAGGTGCATCTGTGATTAGTCTCATCTACTTGTTTGTAATTAATGGCAAATCACAGCAGAACTGACTTGGCCAGAGAGTCTGAGGCAGCTGCCTTTGTTATCATTCTTTTCTATTTTATTCTTAGCTTAGCTAACCTTCTGAGATGAAACTTTTCCTTCTATTCTTTTTAGTATAGTTTTAATGTAATATATATAATAAAATAATAAATCAAGTCTTCTGAACATAAAATCAACATTCTCGTCTCTTCCCTCGCCTGAAAATCCCTGTGAACACCATCACAGATTCACCCTCAATATGTAACAACCAGAGACAGAAAACTGCAGACAACTGCTGATGCAGTGCTGGCAGCAACAGCAATGCAACCCCACCATTTTTCCTAAGAGATGTGGTGTGAGGCTGGATTCTGGCAAGGTCTGGTGTTCCTCAATACTTGGGCTGGCTAATTTGAATTGGATAAAAATTCAACCATTTCTACAGATCAAAGATATTGGAGTGGTTTTTTCTTTATGTCATATTTGAGTGAATTTACTTTGTCAAAATTCCCTCTTCCTTGTGCTTTCTGTTAACTTCCCAGTTATTAAATCTGGTGGAGGTGTTCAGAGTGGGTTCATTTCAATACCAGTTTTGTTCTATATCAGGTCTTATATCTTACTTCACAGTATCAAACTCAAAAGCTTTCTTTCTCAGAGTGCATGAAGTAATCTGATGACAGTGTCTCTGTCACATTTGCTGTGTCCAGGGATAGGTGTCTGCAGTGCAGCACATGATGCTGCTGCTCACACAACACATCCCCACCACTGATGGGTGTGCTGTGGGTGACAACTGTTGGGCAGGGCCCAGAGAATGGGTGTCCCTTCCCCACCCATTGGGAGGAAGAGTCCTTCTGTCAGCACCTCAGCTCCTCATTCCCACTGAATCTTAGGTGGATTACCAGCTGACAGAAACATTTTCATAAACAGATTTACACGCTAGATGGGTCAGAAAGAGCATTGTGGTCATCAGTGAACAAATACTTCAAGATAGTTCATCAATTACAACTCAAAACTGCCTAAAATTAACATTGAAAATGTTCAAATACTTGAAACAGAAGGAAATGTCCTCCTCTGAAAAGCCTGTGAGTGTTTGACTGCTTGCATTTTGTGCAAGGTTGGAATGAAAAACACATGGATATTGCCTTAAGTTGGGAAAAAGGTGAATGTACAGGTGAGAACTAAGATGGAACTGCTCTATTGTGAAGATCTTGTCTAATATGCAATTTGTATTCTTTCCAATACTGGTTACTTCCTAATCTTTACCATAGAAAAATTAGCAGTAGAGAAAAGCCTCATAATCTGCTGAGATGGATACTGAAAATAATAAACATTAATTTAGAAAATGAATAAATCCGTAATTCATCATAACTTCTCAAATCTAGATTAAGTTTAGATTAATTTAAGAGAACTCTATACTCTCAGTCTCTCTCTTCTCCCCTCCCTTTTTTCTTTCTCTTCTTTGTTTTCATTAAAGTCACTTCTATTTCCCTTTTAAAACTTCAGGTTGTGTTTAGCAAGGAGAATGCTTTGTTCATAGGGCTGCTCATGTAACCTGGAACCACCAGGAGCTTTTCTGTAATTAGCTCTGCTAGTCTGACTGTGCATTTTAATTTGAATGCTTGACTGATCTTCCTTTAATTCTGAGATGTGGCCTTCATTCACACTTATTGCAGATATGGAGACAAAAAAAATTTAATTTCTTAACAGTGTTTTCTCTTTAATTTAGTGGTTTAGTTTTTTGGTTTTTTTTTTTTTTAGTTAAAACCTGGCTACCAGGCTTCTAAGACTCTTCAAAATATTCTGTGTTTGATTTTCAGTGTTCAACACTGCCATAAGGCCAAGGAATGAATACACCAGGGAGCAAACAAGTCCTCTTTGAGCCAGTTTTCCCAGTATAGATCAGTTTTCCATACTATATGAAGGGACCATGCTGGTGACATCCATTAACACACACACACACAGAGCCACTGGTGTTTTGCTGCTAACAGGTGTGCACTTCACCAGCAAGCACAGCACTGATAACCCTGAGGCTGCCTTGCTTCCCACTACACTCCATGGGAGTCTGGAGCTGCTAACAAGGAGCAAGGTCCAGGTCTCATCAAATGCACCATATATTTCAAGCAGGCAGGCAAAGTTGCTGAGAGAACTCAGCATCAATGGGTGAGAAATCAGCATCAGTACCATACATTTTAATGTAAATTTACATTACACAACTCTTTCCCTGAGTTGTGGCAGTGATCAAGAAAGGTGGGATGGAGCTAGATTGTGAGTAACCTTTCTCATCCCAGCACCTAACACGAAGCTATCACACATTTACACAGCTCCTCCTTCTGGAGCTGCAGTTGCTTGGGGAGATAGGTGCAAAAATGTTCAACAGATATTACTGTCAACACTGGCAAGAGCTGCCCTGAGCAGAGAGCAAAGTGCTGCTGTCAGTAGTCCCTGTTGAAGTCATGGGATACAGCCTGGATAGTCCAAGCTGTGCTTTCCTGGTAGCTTAACATTTCAAAAGGTGACCTCTTTGTGCTGCAGAAAGGCAGCTGCTGTGGGTTAAAGCCCTGCCAGGCCCTGCAGAAGGGGTGGTGGTGTCCCCCATGCAGTGAGATGGGTACACAGTGAGTGTGGAGCAGCCCATGCCACTGACCCAGCAGTGGACAGCAGCACAGGACAACACCTCACAAGGCTTTGCCAAGCATCCTCCTCCCAATCCACCAGCCTGTGTCTAGCCCTTGTTTGGCCTTAAGAATGTGACAGCCACTTGGCGTCAGAGGGAGGGCAAGAAGCTGGTGTGGCTTTGGCCATCCTCTGAGAAACCAGACCTCTACATATGAAGTGTAAAATCTTCCTTCCTTGGCCAGCTGCTGACTGGCTACAGAGCATCACAGGGGTGGGGACCAGGTGTAAGATAGCTAAGTGTCTAGTCCAGCAGCCTTTGGGCTCTCTTCAGTACAGAGTACAGAGTACGGAGTGTCTCCCTGCTGTGGAGCTCTTGTCCTCAAGCCTTTTGTCTCTGTTAACCCTGCCATGCCATGTGCCCCCACGTGCTTGGCAGCAGTGTGCAGTGGCTCCAGCTGAACTCTGCCCTGCAGGGGAACTGGTGTGATTTGGAAAACTGAGATTCTTCTGCTGGGTCTGACATGTGGCAGAGCAATAAAGTGCTTCTCATTATTGACACCCGTGGGGCTGTCTCACAGGTCCAGCCTAGTACCTAATATCTGTCTTTAAGTGTATGCAGACACAAACACCAGGAAAATAGCTTTCAGGTCAGCCTGGATCCTCTCCCCAGGAATGTGATAATTCCTGATTAGCTGATACTGTGGACAGACTTCACTTCCTTCCCAAACAAGCTCTGCTACTTAATGAAATTAACAAATCCACTTCCAACCTCAAAAGGGATTTTAGCTTCCTGTTTCTTTAAATTGAGCCTGCATTGCCTCAAACTTTTACTGAAATTTCAGCAGGTACATTCCAAAAATTACATCTGTAGAAACAACTGTCTTCCCCTCCTGCTATTCTCTGTTCATTCATGTGGAATCTAATTATAAAAAATAAAGTTATCTGTTAATAATAGTGATCAAATCTCTACTCTGAGATCTGACAATCTGTGGGGCTGGGTCTAACAGCCTGGGTGAAGTGATTACCACTCAGTGATGTACCAAAACAGGGGCAGATCCACACTTTGCCCAGCTATTTTGCTCCAGACTACTCATCAAATCAAATTTTCATGCTGTGGTACTGGTCCATTGTGCAGCAAAAAAATGCTATATATTTTTTCATAGCTCTGTGAAAATTAGTTGCATAATGTGCTGCATATCTCAAGCCTGTTTTTATTTGAAGGTTCATGTCCACTTTCCAGTTTTTCATATGCTCACAACAACTCAATAATAAATACAGCAAACATCAGCTTTGGTCAGCAACTAAGCCCTGCACAGTCACCCTCTCTCTGCCCCTCCAGCAGGAAGGGGAGAGAATGGAAAGAGTTAAAGTGACAAAACTTGTGGATTGGGATAAAGATGGTTTAATGGGACAGAAAAAAAAAAAAGAAAAAAAAAGAAGAATTGAAATATTGAAATATACAAAACAAGTGATGCTTAAGGCAATTGCTCATCGCTTGCCAACTGGTGCCCAGCCAGTTCCTCAGCGTGATGCCACATGGTATAGAACATCCCTTGGGTCACTTGGGGTCAGCTGTCCCAGCTGTGTCACTTCACAACTCCTTGTGCCCCTCCAGTCTTCTCACTGGCAGGGCACAAGAAGGTGAAAAGTCCTTGACTTGTATGAACACCACTCAGCAACAACTAAACCATCAGTGGGTTATCAATATTAATTTAATGCTAAAACCAAAACACAGCCCTATACCAGCTACTAGCAAGAAAATGAGCTCTATCCCAGCCAAAAGCAAGACAGCATCTTTCAGCCAGACCATTCAGCTTGGAATGTGTTTCACCCTAATTAAATGTCACTTCACATGGTTGCTGCAGGAGACATCACTCAGAACTCAGCACTGCTCTGTCCCTCTCTTCTTGGGGTGATTTTCATGCAGCTTTGAGATTATGTTAGAAATCTCTCAATAAAAACAAAAATTCCTCATCATGTTTGTTAAACAAGGAAATGAGGTGATGAGGACACAGATGTGGGAAGGTGTGGTGCATCCTTGCAGCCCCCAGCCTGGTGCTGGCTCTCCCAGCCACCCAAGACACTGTGTCAGCACCCAGAGCCATCCACTGGCAGGGTCCCTGAGCACCAGGACCATGGTTACTTCCTCAGGGGGCTGGAGTGGCAAAACCCTTTTCTGGAAACAGCACCAAGCTGCTCTGTCCTGCACCACTGCTAGAACAGGGATGAGAAACTCATTTTTTAAGAGGTCAGATTTCCTTTGTAGTTTTGGGGTTTTTCTTTTCCACCAAATAGAAACTACATCTCCACTCAAAATGAAATGAAAACCCAGTGAACAGCTTTTTCTTGAATAAGTATAAATCTAGGTGCAATTTTTTTGTGTTTAGAGATTTCTGCACTGAAGTGTTTTCCAGCTGTATGCACATTTTGGGTTATAAATTTATTTTGTTTCTATTAAATTCTGCAATTATTTAGTAAGACAATTAAAAAGCTTTTGGGAATTATGTCTATTTATATGTTTCTACTATTCATAAACCAATGATATATGACAGATTGTAAAAAGAAAATTTCAATAACTAAATTTTCTGAAGAAGTCTACCCTATGTTACTCCTGCATGACAGCCTAAAATGGTTTTTAAGAAGGAAATTCATGATGATTTGAAAATATTAAGATGTTGTATTGTAGGAAAGGTAAATTGATCTTTCTTTCAATTTGCTTAATGCTACAAAACTCTATATCTCTCCTCATTCCTGCTTTTAAAAATACCAGGCAGTAAGAAAAGTGGGAAATAAATGTCTGCTGTTTAAGAAGTGATGACTTTGCCGAGGCTGTGATTCTCCCTGGGGGCTCAATGTGCAAAGCTGAAGTCAGTGGCTCCAGCATGCTCTTGGCACCCAGTGGATCGCCCTGCCAGCCACAGACCATGCTCCACACCAACACTGGCACAGCTGGGCTCAAAGGCAGGAGGCAGAGCTAGACCACGAGAGGTAAAGCCAAGAGGGATCTCTGGAGCAAGACCTGCTGCTGGAGAACTGCAGTACAGAGTGCAGGACCAGCTGAGGCCGAGAGCACAAGAATCCTGCGAGGAGGTTGTCTGCCTGGCCACCCACCATCTCACAAAATACAGCAGGTCCAGGCATGAGGTCCTTTGGATACACAAGGAAAACCCCATCAGTACTGCAGCTGTAATCAGCAGAGGAAATTCACTGATGACATTTTATAGAGAAGTGCTGAAAATAAAAAACTGTTTCCCCCCAAAGATGGATATATTGCAATCTCCCTCTAGCAGATATGGAATGCAACTTGGATAAAATCTTTCAGAGGGCTGAACTGCTTGCTGAAATTGAATATGCATAGTTTTAAAGAAAAGTATATTGAGACTTTTATTGGAGAGATAGCTATTTGTATATGAAAAAAGAGTACAGTAGCAAAACATAGTAATCTGCATGGATCCTGCTTTCCTATATGTAGTGAGAATGTATCTGAGATTACTTGAAAAATCCATAAAAATTGCTTGGATGTTGTGCTTTCATTAAATGCAGACTTTTTCTTCATTGATTTGTGTTCATCACATTTGGGATAAGAAAGATAATGGAGTTTTTTGCTGATTTGTGTGATTCAAAATTTTAAATTCAAACCACACACACAAACCCCTTCTTAAATATAAATTTTAATCAAAATCAGGCAATATAGAGATCATCTGAATAGGGACTGAATATATTAAAGTTATGTCCATAGAAGCCATTATTATCCTCCCAGAGTTTAAGTACTATGTTGTGCTCATCCTTCTGTCACAGAATCACAGAGTGGTTGAGGTTGGAAGGGACCTTCTGATCAAGCTCCAACAAAGTCACCTAGGGCTGGTTGTCCAGGCACATGGCCAGAGGGCTTTTGAAAATGTCCAAGAATTGAGACATTTTCAAATGTCTCAAGAATGGAACTTCCCTGGGCAGCCTGCACCAGTGCTTGGCCATTTGCACAGTGAAAAGATTTTTCCTGATGATCAGTGAGAACCTCCTGAGTTTCAGTTTGTGCCCACTGCCTCTGATCCTGTTGCTGGGCATGGCTGAGAAGAGTCTGACGTCTTCCTCTCTGCACCTTCAGATATTTATATACATGGATGAGATCCCCTGAGCCTTCTTTTCTCCATGCTGAACAGACACAACTCTCATCCTTTCCTCATAGTAGAGATGCTCCAGCCACTCCATCATCTTCAAACTTTCTTTTACTGGGGGACCATAGCTAGACATAGCACTCCAGATGTGGCCTCAATGGTGCTGAATAAAGCAGAAGAATTCCCTCCTTCAATCTGCTGGCAGTGCTTTGCCAAATGCTGCCCAGGATACCATTAGCCTCCTTTGCAGTGAGGGCATCTTGCTGATTCATGCTGAGCCTGGTGTTCACCAAGACCCACAGGTCCTTTTCTGCCAAGCTGCTTTCCAGCTGGATGGTCCCAGCATGAACTGGTGCCTGGGTTGCTCCTCCTCAGGGCCAGGACTTTGAGCCTTCTTGCTGAGTTTATGTGCTTCATACCAGCCCGTTTCTCCAGCCTGTGGAGGCCTCTCTGGGTGGCAGTACATCCCTCTGGCATATCAGACACCTCTCTCAGTTTTGTGTCATCAGCAAACCTGCTGAGGATGCACTTTGTCCCGCCATCCAAGTCACCAATGAAATTGTGAACAGGATGCACAACTGCTTCTGGGGTACCCCACAAGTGACTGACCTCCAGCTTCACTTTGTGCCACTGACCACTGCTCCCTGGGGATTGCCATGCACCTGGAATGGGAATCAGCTGGTTTTCAACCATCTCACTGTCTGCTCATCGAGCCCTTACCTCATCAGGCACCCTTCTTGAGGACAATCTTGCAGCAGTGGTCAGTGACTCGCTGAATTCCAGGCAGACATTATCACTGTCATCCCATCATCTACCAGGACAAACATTTCATCACAGAAGTTGGCCAAGCATGATTTCCCCTTGAAGAATCCAAGCTGACTGCTCCTGCTGTCATTGGAGATGTTTGTCTCACGTTTTCTCCTGTGGGACTATGAATCTGGCAATTTCATCTTTGTATATAATCTCATTTGCAACAGTACATAGCACTGACATGAATTTTTTTACAAGTCTTGTACTACTGATGATATTGTGCATTTCTTCTCATTTTTTTAATGTGGTCTTCCTTTGTGGTGGCCTTTGCACTTCCTAAGCATAATTTCTTGTACCTGTTTTATGTCCCCAGCTCCTCCAGAAAGAACACTGTTTATATTCAGCATATTTAAGGCACTGCAGCAATGTATGCTGCAATAAAGACTAATCCAATTAATGAAATGGATCTTAGGTTGAATTACAACTGCCCCAGTATTAATGAGTTTGTTGTACTGGTACACAACAGGACGGGTACAGGTCTCCTCTCTAACTGCCTGCTTATGGGACTGACATTTACAGCCAATGACAACTGCAGTTTATAAACCCATAACCAACACCCGGGGTCTTAAATTTCACTACTACTTTCCATGAATGTAAGTTGTGCATTTCTGTATTTTGCTTTCATTGTTCCCTGCCCACTCTTTTTTCCTGACTGAATCTCATTTTATTGCCAACTTATACCTTTAAATTCTGCAGGTCTCTTTTTAATATTTTGCCATCTATCCTGGGCTTTGCAACACCTTACAATTTAGTATGATCTGTAAATTTAATTACTGTCATGTTTGCAAAAGACCATAAAGAGCCAAGTCAATTATATGGTCAAAAAAGAAAAAAGGAAACCTTTATTATGCAATAAATGCTCTGCTAAAAGTCCACTCAAAAAAAAGTACTATACATTTCTTGGAATTCACAGATGTAATTCCAAAGGGATCTAGATGATTTGCCTACATCATTTGTGTCGTTTTAAAAAAATTGAAATGTATTATTAGCAAAAGTAAATATTAAAGAGATTAAAAATGGGACTTAATTCCTTTCTATGCAGATAAAATATATGGGACGGGGTAAGACAAGCATTCATATCCCACACTTTCCTATGACTAATAAATTAGACCTACCACAATGTTACTGAAGCAGAATTGCCTCAAACTGGTTCACACATTAAGGGCAAATGCAAGACACCAATTAATAGTTAATTTTATTTAATGCCTATTTTTTTTATTTTTCTTTTTTAACATTTCCAACATGTGTTATGTGTATAGTACAATTGTGTAACACTTCAGTCCAATCTGACAGCATTTGAGTAAAGTCTATAATTCTCTGTCATTATTATCTCTCAGCTATTATGAAACTGGTAGGAATTAGAGCAGAGTAACCTTCATCATTTGACCAGGTACTACAGCAATTACAATTTGGTCTCTGACTGAGGTTAGAATAGATAAATTGAGCTAGATAATGATTACAATCGTTCAAATTCATCATTATCTCTAACTGCATTTCTAATGGAGAAGACCAGATTATTGGGCCTGACCATGGTTGCTGCTCCTGGTTTTCACTACAGCAACATCACTAAGCTCGCTCCTCTTTAATCAGACCTCTTGTTCTTAAAGAGCACAACCTGAGATACACTAATAGGCATTAATTTTACAAAGCAATTCAAGACTTTGAAAACCTGTTTTCAATGTTCAGCCTGAGTACTCGATTTTCAGGCAGAGCTGTTCTCCATTGGCAAAGAAAAGAAAATCCTCCTTTCAAATAAAACATATGCTGAAAGTCCTCTGGTTATGAAAGCACATAAACTAAGATGAACAATTTAGCAAGTTACAAATGTGCCTGAGTCCCACTGACATCTACATCTTGCCCATAAATTCAGAGTGCATGCAAATTTCTCCATGGAAAAGCTGATTTTATATAATTGGTTTATCTATAATTAGGATTTATTTCCTCAACTGATTTTACCTGTAACTCTGTTACTGGTGTCTTATTGACAGAGGGATGCACAGTGAGAAATGCAAGAGAAGGCCAGCCAAGTGCTGTGGGCTGAGTGTGGCCAGGGCACTGGCCAGATGTCCTGGAAGCCTGTAGATGTCAGATGTCCTGAGCCCCTGTATCTGCTCACATCAATGTCTGTCCATCCTGCAGGGACTCCCAGACAAGATGTAAGGAAAACTGCCCCCATATTACTTAGGGTGTAAAAGATAAGATTTTAATGCCTTAATTCTGTTGCCCAAACACAGATACTCAGTGCCATGTACAAAACCCAAGGGTTTGGGGGTCATTCACCCAAGGGCCCATGGGGATGACAGAAGATCCCCTTTCCCTCACAGATTTGTGCTGACCTGTGGAAGCAGATAGGTGGTCTGATGAGGACACCCAAAGCACCACAAAGGGAGTTTGATGGCTGCATGTAGAGCTTTCAGAGTGCTCCAGACATCACAATGGCTGCAAAGCTTCAGAGCACTCAGGCACATTAATTTTATACATTTGGTAAATGTTTTTATCCTATTTTTTAGAAAGACATAACCGACACAGACATAGAATTGGCAAATTGTCCTGATCGATATAAAGCGCCTACTATCAGCTTAAAAACCACTAGGTGTTAATTATGAGACACCACAAACACATCACTCAGACAACTCCTCAGCAGAAACTCTGTGCTCCACTCAGCTCCCAGCCCACGCTCCCCCCTTGCCTCCCTCAATCTTACCTCTCAGTCAGTAACAATTGCTTTTGTGAGACATTTATCATTTCACAGTTTCAAGTCTCTCACTTGAAGCTCTGCCCTTCAAACTCTCAGATGTAGTGATGGCTAAATCTGCTCTCACCCACCAGGGCAGTGTAAATGGTGTTTCTTACTACAAAAGTATTTGGAGAGATTTCTGCTGGACTTTGACTTGTGTATGTTTATTAGCCCCCTATGGAAGGCAGTGCAGATGCTGAGGACTGGGTAATGAGAGGTTACCTGGGATGTGTGAGAGGGAAACTGTATAGAAAACTAGAGCACAGTGGCCTCCAGGAGGCCTCCACAGTGGCCTCACTTTATATTTTGCAGGAAATATAAAGTGAAATGGAAGAGGTGAAAGGGAGGGGGAGACAGTGAAACCCATGAAAGACACAGTGACATCATCATACACTGTCTTTCTGCCATGGTAATAAACATGATGGTCAAGGTAGGTCACAGAAAACTGCAAACCAAACCCAGTCTTTCTGCTGGTGCAATCTGCTGTGGTACATTCAGAGGCTTGCAGGGAACCCAGGGATAGGTGATGGCCAGAGGCTGGGTGAGACCTGGCACTCGTTTCTATCCTTCATAAACAGGCACAAGGCACGAGAGAGACAATAGAATATTTGGTGTGTTGCAGAGTGGTCTGTTGAAAACGTGGCAGATGTCACTCAAATGTCTCCTCTCTGCTCAGAGACCCTCTTGCTGTGGCCAGAGGTTGTGTTCAGCCACTGCCAGGTGTGAGGGGGTCACAGGCAAAGTTCAGCATAAGCTGAATTCAATGTATTTTCAGAAACAGGCATCTAGGTGTAGCACCAGCAGAATCACAGAAATATTCTGTGGCTTGCTCTGGTCTTCAACTCTGACATGAAGAAATTAGATTAGATCCTGAAAGCCTCAGCCCTCTCTGTCACCCACTGAGGAAAAAAGATTTATGCATTGAGAGAGCTGGCTTGTTTGGTTTTATAGATAACAATATTTTAGCTATTCCAAATCAAATCAGCAATTAGGCAGCTGGACCAGATCAGTGTTGGAGTACAAACACCTATTTATGTGCTTCCACCTGTTCTTCACTGGAATTATTAACAAATATGTTAACAGGCATTTCAGGATTGCCACCATTTTGTTTCTCACTTCTGAAGAGAGAGCACTGTACTCTGGAGCTGCCTAGAGAAATAAAGTGGGTGCCAGTGCAATGATTGCACTTAAGAATTCCCACTCTTTTATTCTTTTGTGTAGTCACTTTTCACACCTGAGGGAAACGTTACTTGAAGAGAAGACAGAGGCAGCAGATAATGAAACAACAGTTTTATTCAAATGGGTGAAGGCACTTCATTCATTCCTAAATGAGAGGATGCCAAAAGTCTGCTGTAAATCTGAACGTCAAAATTGCTCAGAGCTCAGTCTACCTCCACAGCAGCAGCAAGCTTTATATACAGCTTTCTGACACTTACAATGCCATTCACAAATATTTCTAAGCAAAGGCTGCAGTCAGCTATTATTCTGTTTATTCCAGAAGTGTTCAGGGGCTGGCTGAAAGCAGAGCCCTGTTATGCCAGGCATTGTACAAACAAAGCCATGGAGACAGCCGCTGCTGCACTGGCTTTGCCTGACTATTGTTTTGCTGAAGTGCAATTTAAAATGTGATGCGATTCTCCTGGCTATTAACAAGAGAAGAAAATATTGTGTCTTGATTTGTGTCAGGTTGTTAGATGGATAGCGCAAGGAAACAAAAAAGAACCTACATATTTTTACATATTGAGGATAAATGTTTAGTTAAAACCAGTAACTGATGTGAGACTCTCAATTCATTTGAGGCTGGAACCATTTATTTTGAGAGCTCCAATTGGAGAGCGGATAGGGTTGGTGGGGAAGTGTTGTCATTTAAACCCAGTTTGAAATTACATCCCATGCAGTCGTTGCCTCTGCCCACTGCCTCCCATGAAGGGAGCCAAAGAAAGAGATTCTGAGATAAGAACCATTTACTCCAAACAGCAATAAGATAAGAAAACTAACAATAACAACAACAATACTAATAACAAACAGTGTATAAAAGAGATTACATGTAAAATGCTCATGAAGCCTGACTTGACCCACTGCCATGCCAACAAGACAATGAATGGCCCCAGGTGCCTCCCTGCAAAGGATTTTCTTCCCAACCCCACACCTCTCCTGTGAGAAAAGGCTGAGAGAATTGGGTTTGTTCAGCCATAAGGGTGACCTAATTGTGGCCTTCCTGAAGGGAAGGACCGGAAGGGAGCCAACAAGAAGGAGAGAGACTTTTTACAAGAGGATGTAGTGACAAGACAAAGGGAAATGGCTTAAACTGAAAAGGTAGTTTAAGATTAGATATTAGGAAAAAATAGTGACAATGATGAGGTATTATAACAGGTGGGCCTGAAAAACTGTGGTTGCCCCATCCCTGGAAGTGTTCAAGGCAAGGCTGGATAGAGCTCTGACAAATCTAGTCTAGTGGAGGCTGTCCCTGCCCATGGGACACCTGTCCCAACTCAGGGGTGTTGGAACGAGATGATCCTTAAGATCCCTTCCAACCCAAACCATTCTATGATTCTGTGATCTGCCTCACACTATTTTTAGAACAAAATGATTTTGCATCAGTGGCAAAGGAGATGGGATAAAGGCACATGGGCAGATCAACCTTTCCAAGATTCACACTGTAAGTGCCCTTGAGCTGACTGTCACTGTCACTGGGAGACCTGAGCTCAGAGGAGACCCTCCTGTGCCCCCAACAAGCTCCTTCCTCAAAGGAAACCAGGATCCCATAGCTGACAAACTCTGCTGGCAGTGTGGGACTGGCAGAGGCCATCAGGAGCTCAGCTGAACACTGTCCTGACCTCAGAGACACATTTTAAGGAGGAATCCTTCTCAAAGGTTTGCTGTTTTATTGAGGCAGAAATTGCTGGGATAGAGATGCTGTGAAGGATGCTATTTTCCACATTGTTTTTTATTCCACTATTTATATGTAAAGACATTTCCTGCTCTCTGACTACACAGCATTTAAAATAAGAACATTCCGTTCACTGAGTGTAAAACTGGGGAAGATGTCCAAAGGGTCTTTTTGTTATACAGTTTCAGGCATGATTGGGTGAGGGAGGTTCCAATGTCTCACTGCCTGAATGTTGCATTTCTTTAATTTGCTGGATAAAGGACCCAAACCTCCAGTCTCTAGATATCTCTTCCATTTTTAAGTAATTTTCTTGCCAGTTTTCTTTTACTCACCATAGCCCATCATTTTTCATACTTGCCTTTCTGTTCACATTGAGGGGTGCCTAACCCTACACATAACCCAAACCCTCTGCCAGCAGAGAAGCTGCAGCTGCAGGAATCAGCCCTGAGGATGTGGATATGAGATCTGGTCACTGGCTGTGAGCTTTTCTCTTGGGAAAGGTGCAAAGCATCCCTCCTTAAGGAATGTGGTGCTTCAAGATTTCATGACAGGCCATCTCAGCATCTGGGACTGCTTTGCTTTCAGCAAAATTGCTAGGGCAGACTGGCAGTGCTATGTCATATGCATGGAAAACAGAACTAAACTACTTGAAAACTGCTACTTAAAACTACCTGATGGTTAATAGACATCTAAACATATTTGACTGAGGCACTCAAAATGTCTGTCAAACTATAGGAAGAGAAACTAAAATAGTCTAATCATCAGGGGTCATGGGTATTTACAGGGTTGTGAGACAGTGAATGGCCATAATTTCTAAATAGCTGGAGCCACTTCCCATTGGGACCTTCTGGCTCAAACAATGCAAGGCACTAATTGTGGTGCCACTGCTAAGAATGGAAGTGTCTCTTAGTCTGAAGGGCAGGACACCAGAGTGAGTGGTCCAGAGTGAATGGTGTGTCTGTGCTGGCTCAGCGTGTCTGTGCTGGCTCAGCCATAGCTGTTCCAAGCCGTGGAGAAATCACTACTCCTCTCTGTGCCATAAGCAAGAACGAGGCTTGAGATGACTGAATATTGGCCAGGACACTCCAGAAGAGGCAATTTTTAGGATGACAAAACTCATTCAAATTATCACTTTTAATTGCTTCTTAAAATACCTGCCAATGACATGATATTGTGATGCAGCATCTTAAAATCTCCATCATAAAATCTCCATCATGCAATTTCTGGCACAATGGTGACCCTGGCAAGTTTCTCAGACAGGAGGATTTTGTTCAATATCTCTCTGCTGTGTATCAGTTTGTCGTGAAACGTTGAGCATGTGTTGTTTAATGTCATGCAGAAGCACAGCTTGGCTACTGCTTATGCTCCTTTACCATTTCCCTTCTCATCTTATCTTGCTCATTTCCTGAGCAAGTGTTCATTTCATTTGTGTGCTTGCAGTAAACACCAAGCAAAATCTACCCATTCTAACAGAACCTCTCGGGAAAAACCAACAAAATTATAATTTTATGACTGATGAGTTTAAAAATACCCCAGGAGATGTTGCTGGCAACGTCAAAAGCAAAACTGTGATGAATGATGACTTTCTGTTTACCTGCCTTTACAAAGAGTGTTGGGATACATCCTCTAGCAGAAGTATCATCTCCTTTGGGGTTATGTGCTAAACACTCACTTCAGATTTAATAGAGATGGAAGTTTTTCCCAAGTAGTGAGTGCTATATATACATATAGTACTTGTCTGTAGCCACCAGAAGCGATGACTTCCATACTTGTGATTTCTGTACAATTTAATTTGTTCAGAATAAAAGAAAGAGAAAATTTTTGGACTTTGCAAGATCCAGGAATAGAGGCATCTGTGGCACTGGTGAAAGATGAGTTCTAAATATAATTCTCTCAGAACTAGAGACAGATAATCATGACAACCAAAGATTTTTGTTTTCTAATAGCAAAAGGCAGCTGGATTAAGACATCAGGTCACCCATGCCCAGAACACTTATTTAAGTCTTTAATTTTCTAAAGTTCAGCTGGCAGCAAGGTCCTCTGTTTGAATTATTTTGATGTCTTTGGTATTAATCCTTGTGGCATGTAGTAAATATTCTTTTTGAAAATGCAGTTCAAAGTAACCATCCACCAAAAAATATTCAAATGACAGTTCTGAAAGTCTGCAAATATTTGAAGTGACTTGGAGTCATTTGACAAATTATCTTCCAAAAACATCTGTGCTTAAATTCCCTGCTAAGGTAACACACACTGCTTCCTATCGACAACTTCTGCAAATTGCTTTCTTGCACTAAGGAACCAAAGAAACAGAAATACCAATTATCCTAAATCCAAAAGACATAGTAAAAACACATTCTGCAAAATTACAACTAGGTAGTAGAGTTTTATTTATAACGGTGAAATAAATATCAGTTAACCAACACCAAATTTCTATCCTCCATTTAGGTGAAATTTCAGCTGCCTAACTCATTATCAGCTTGCAGCAATGCCTGCTAATCTGTTGCAGTCACATTAGACTAAAATACAATTCATCTGATATGGCAGTAATTAAATCATACTCTGGGGAAAAGATAGCGGTGAATTATAAGATATCTTAAGAAATTATAATAATTACTCCACAGGGGTTCTATTCTACTAGGGCTTAAATACTTCTAAGACTTTGTAGAAAATACTCAACTTGAAAAAAAAGCTGCCACAGATAAAAGTAAACAAAAACTAAATGCTGGGAATCTTATCAATCACTCACATTTCTGGCACTATTGGAGCTCTTTTGCTTTAACTTTATCCCCAGAGTGATTTAGCTTGTCTGTGGAAGCCACTAGATTATTCAAGCGAGTGCACAACTCTCATAGATTGTGGCTTGGTAGCTCTGGTGTGGGTGGGAAGGCTGGCCAAGAACAGTGAGCCAAAGGGAGAGGCTCCACACGGGAGGGGAGTGAGGAGTTCAGTATCTAGAAATGGCATCTAAAGTACAGAAAACAATAAGGAGCTGGGAAAATCTAGAGTTTGGGAGAAGGAAGCAGAGGCCAAATCTAACATTTCCTAATAAAATTGAAGTTATTGTAATCTGCAAAAATAATGAGACTTGTCCTGAGTCCCAGCTTTGTTGAACAGCACTGGACCTCTAAGTTCTATTACCTCTTGGCTTCTCTCAAAGCAATACTAAGTACTTAAAGAAATGTGAAAATTAGATAAGACATTCCTACTCATGGAATATTTGCAGTGTTTTAATAAAAAGCAAATTCACCAGGTTCATATTAATATTTGGTATTTCATATAATGTGTAAAGTGAATGTGAAAGAAAAAAAATATGTGTCTTCTGTCAGTGTTTATTGGAATGAATTTGAGGAGCTCAGATCTTACTATGCCTCATTTGGTCTTTTTCATAGAGTCCTTTTCTGGCAAGGAAATCAGACTTGGCTGTTTCTAAGACTTAGAGCCCTGAATGTATTTCCCATCTTTTCTTTCTCTGGTACAATGGGCAATTTGTGACAACTACCACATGGACAAGCACTTTGTGACCCTGGTGAATCACTACTACTAACTCTGTCAGTTTAGTTTAAAATCACTTCAATTAGCATTTCAATGTGAGATGATTCCTCTTCCTGGTAAAGTCTGAGGCAAATATCCATTTTGCTCTTCTGCTGTGTCATCACTTCCCCAGAATGAATGTCCTTTTACATTTTGATTACCCATCAGACCCTCTAATGCTTGGGTTGTTCAAAGGTAAAAAAAAGTCAAAGCAAGTTAACACAGATAGTCCAAAAACATGTAAGTGTTTCTCCAATTTTTTGCTTTCCAGCTTTATGAAGTAATGTGTTTCTCTGGGACTCTTCTGTGGGACTCTTCTCACATAATTTAAGTGCATTTTCAACCTATAAAGAGCTGTTAGAACTCAAAACTATACCATTTCCTTATGAAGAATTGAACTTTTCTAACCCTCTTTTATGGCAAATACAAATAGAGAGAAACTTAAAATGAAAGAAAATATAGTAGAGTTCAAACAGAGTTGAGTATTGGATATCAAATTAATAAAAATTCCATGCCACGACTTTTTTTTAAGGATATGAAAGAAATACAGCACACTTTCTTCTGAGGCTCTCCTCAGGAGCCGAACGCTTTGCAAATCACATTCCCCTGATGACACAGGAGCATTTCACACTGCCAGCAGCTAGGCTGGATCTGCCTTATTAATATGGCATGATAATAGGTGAGGTCTAAAACAAGCACACCATTGCCTAGGTGAAACTCTGCAATTTATCAGTGCCTATAGTGTTTGTGAGACAGGACTGACTATGCCAAAGCACTGCCTCGCTAGCCAAATAATGGATGTCCAACACAGCCAGGCAGATAAGAAACAGATACAGGGCAAAGTGGGGACAGCCCCTGTCCCAGCTGATGTGTCAGACAAATGCTGTGCTGCTTCCAGTGCCAGCATTTTGATGCTGACCATGGATCCGTGTGCATTAGCAGTGCCAGCACTGGGCTTTTTCTTAATTCCACAGCTCCACCAGGTACTCTTCTGAAAACTCCCAGGAGAGACACATGTCTAACACTGCCAGGAATACACTTGTGCTGGGTGCTGTGGACTCTCCAGGCATGTACTCCTCTCAAAGGATCTCCCCTTGCCATCTAAAAACAGATTTCTTTTTTTTTTAATTAATGGTGCTGTTCTCTAGGCTTATACATGATTCCAAGCTGCTATAACTGTGCTGCATGGCAGGCCACCAACACATATTTTCACACAGAGAGGTGGTTATTGGTTGGCCTGCACAATGAATAATGTAGTATTTTAGATTCTGAGGAGGTGATGAAAAAATTTTTTCATGCCTTAAATCCACACATGGGAAAAACCAGGGAAGGATGGGCATAGCAAACAGGGAACAGCTCATACACAGTATGCACAGATGATGAGGTTTGCTCCTCACATTTCTTGGGCCTACTCATTTAATGACTGTTTAGAAGCACAAGTATCAAAATGCAGAGAGAAATCATATGCTCCAATATTTTTGACTTGGGAAACTTCAAAAGAAACCCTGATCAAAGCAGCACGGATAAATGTCTGTAATATTACCCTGACTGATCTCCTTCTGAATTGCTAACACACACATTACGTGCTGAGTGCACCTTTCTACCTTGAGGAGATCTAATATATATTCATACATACTTTCAGATTGTCAAAGCTGATTTTTTCCCTAGTCTTTTTCCTCCAGCTGCTACTGAGTTGCATTCACTGTTCTAGGAAGGCCCCCAGATCATCAGGGCTGGCGACTGAAAGGAGTGCTGACTGCATTGCTCACAGCAGACCACATGTGCCCTGGTGCCAAACTGCACACCCTACAGGATTGAGTTCACCATTCAACCATTTAATAACCTCCGAGCTTGACTTGCTATTCAGGATCTTTATATTTTTAGGAGGTTGTGGATGACACATGCAATTACGCATTTATTTTTCTTTGGATATAAGCCATCAGGTAGCAACACTGACGTGAGCTGGATAAGATTTTTCACTTGCAAATGAAGTCTCTGACATTTATTGCCAGTGACTTCATACTACTGAGTCATGTTTTCCCTATTTTAAAATCTTCTTTTAATTTTTAAATGGCAGTCCAGCTCAATTCTCAGTATCAGTTCTGTACATCTGACTTGCCTGTAAGCCACTGACCATCATTGAGTCCTAGAAGCCAGTTCTCTGTTTTACACTTCTTCCTTTTTTTCATTTCTGTCTTGGTTGGAAAAGACAGGCGTCTGCTAAGGAAGGCAGAAGCCTCCCTTGAAATGGAAAACATAAATTCCCTCCCTCCAAATTATTTTGAAATTAAGGGGTTCTCAGGCAAAGATATGGGAATAGAAATAACCATTCTTTACTAGGAAAATTAAAATACAAATGCAATAGTATTAAAACAAAACAAAACAAAACAAAAACAACCAAAGCCAAAAAACACTGACAGAGTCAGAATACAACTTGACACCCAGTTGGCAGCAGTCCTATGAAATGGTGGCTGCAGTCCTCCTGGAGAGACAGATGGGGTTCTGCTGAAGCAGTGATCCTGTAGAAGAGTGCAGTTTTCCTTTGAAGGTCCAGTGGTTCTGTAGATGGGCCTGGTCTTCCTCTGGGAATCCAGTGGAAAAAGGCTGCCTGA